>NC_044383.1:52087964-54587964 GCF_006542625.1 Nomascus leucogenys | reverse complement strand
TGGAGAGAATTCATCTCTTTCCAACTCATTTTTGGTTGCCAATTTGTGCTGACAATATGCCAGAAGTGTGGTGACATTTTAATGGACACTGGCAGAAATCCTCTGTGTTTAGGTCAAGACAAACAATGGGAAATGATGTGCTGGTAAGCCAGCTCTCCAGAAAAAATAAAAATTAAAAAAAAAAGGACTTGATTGGTAGCATTTGCACTTCCCATGGTGTAAATACCCCCATCATGGTCAATTTCAAGCTACCAGCATGACATCACTGAACGCAGAGTTGAGAAGAGATGAGCACAGTCAGTTCCTGCAAGCCAGTGCCAGCTGGCTCCAGCACACCACTGAGAAAGGGCCAAATAACTCCTGCAGCCTCAACTCCCCGCTCTCACTTTTCCATGCAGATGGAATCAGACTGGAAAAACTTCCCTGCACTCCTAAGTAAAATATTATGAAGACAGAACTTGGAGAGATATACCAGATAAACCTGGCATCATTTGCTGTGCCCGATAAGGATAAAGATCATGCCTCAGTCCACAGTATTATGGCTGGTTCAAAGCAGACAGAATAGCATGGAAAAGGAGGAAAAAATCAGAAGGAAATAATTTGTCTTCTTAAAGTATGTCACAATAAGCTAGGGAGAAAATATGTGAGTTCGTATGGACAAACTTAAAACAAATGGCCTCTGTAAAGAAAACAAGCTGGATTTTGAACTGCAGTCAACGTTTTGTTCTTGTTTTTCTTTCTTTTATTAGAAATAAAGCTTAGTTCATAAGAATATTGGCTTTCTCATCGTCCTCACAATCCTCATTTCAGCAACCCTCTTGGCCAGAGACGCCTCATGGGAGAGCCTGAGTCTGATATTTCGGTAACAGTTGCTGATGTGTTGATACAGTCGGGAATCTCTCCTTGCTCACTATGAGGTAACTGCCTCAAGTACAGTCCAAAAAGATGATGTCAAAGATATATACAAACAATTGGTGATCCTGAAGACTTCTAATGCATCTCTAATGGAACAAGGAGAGATGTACTTATTGGTCAAGGTCCTTCATGATCTGCTGAGAACATGTTTGAGCTGGGGAGGAACTGTCATCAAAAACCGAGAATTAGTCATTAGTAACATTGGCTAAGAGTCTAACTGGGCATTCCAAAGCAATTAACTGGTAACTAGGCATTTCAAAGAAATTAGCTGCTTGCTTTGTGCCTTAGTTTCTCCAGTCTAAGTTGGGAAATCATTAACTGTTGCATTTTTCATAGAAGTAAGTTATAAGATTTCATGAATTAATTTATTGAAAATAAATAATTTTAAAAGAAAGATTTTGAAGACAAGGCCCCGTGTATCACGGCTGTCTCAGCCAAGCTGCATTGTAACAACTCCTGCGTTATCTCTGTTACATTCCATTATGTGACACAGTGACAGTTGAAAGACAACCTGTTTTACTGTCATGAATTTCAGGATATGCTTCTTCCAGCTGTGCATAGTTGTATGCCTGCTAGTTGTCTTTTGGGGCAGGAAATATTAGCCAAAGAAGGTTAATGCTTCATCACAGGTTATAAATAAATAGTGAAGCAATGAAAGACATAGTACTATGATTTTTGTCATTCACTGAGCTGTGATATAAATCCAACATCTGGACCTCATACTTTGGAGCCAGCTTATTCACAGCAACTGATGAGTATAGTCAGCCTGGGGATTTTGCTTTTCCTCTTCTTATCCCCCTTTATTTCACAGGGCTTTGATTAGAAAGCCTAAGATAAATTTAACCCAAGTAAGATATAAAAATGGAAACAGAAATTATACTTATTTTTGTCTGCATATTATAGCTTTGGTGTAACTGCCATGTCTTTAATCCCACAAGATCATAAACTGCTTGAGGGCAAAAACTATCAAATTCACTCTTGTAACCCCTGCAGCAATTAGCATAGGGCTTTCACATAATGCACAAGCAATAAATCTTGGTGTAATTGGATTAGGCTAAAAAAAAAAAAGGCAGCATATGGGAAAATGCAATGGATATCAGTACATTCTACTTAATCTCCAAAGGCAGCTCCACTCTGGCTCAGATAAATTAAAGAATGTAAAAAATGTGGACTGATATCTCAAAAGTTCTCAGAATCATAAGGCCCCTACTAGAATGCAACTAGTGGAAGCAACAAGAATGTTGCTTCTACTCATGGACTCTTTATTAAGATGAAGAATTGACAGGGTTTCCCAGAAATTACAGAGAAATCCGAAAAGCCAAACTGTGACTAAAAGGTTAAGAAACTAGAAAGATTTTGAATGACTCCAATAGGAAAAACTAAGCTCTGCCAGAAACAGGGGTTACAAACAGGCTGCTGACCAATGTGATAGGCCAATATTACACTCTCCCCAGATAACCTCTAATGAAATGTCTCCAGATCTTTGAATTCACTCCTCAGCATGTTAACACAGAGGTCCTGCATTACAGCAATTCCCCGGTTTGTTGAGAGAAGGAAATCTAAGCTACTAAAAGTTCTGAGAAAAAGAGACCATCCTGGCTAACACGGTGAAACCCCGTCTCTATTAAAAATACAAAAAATTAGCCACGTGTGGTGGCATGCACCTGTAGTCCCAGCTACTCGGGAGGCTGAGGCAGGAGAATCACTTGAACCCAGAAGGCGGAGGTTGCAGTGAGCTGAGATCATACCACTGCACTCCAGCCTGGGCGACAAGAGAGAGACTGTCAAAAAAAAAAAAGGTTAAATGGATAGTAAGAAAATATGGTCATGACTGGAGTGTGCAAACACATTTTCTTTGTCCCTTTGAGAATAGAACAAAAGTTACAATGTGCAAACATACGTGGAAGTCCTTAAAATATGAAGGAGGGCAGGCATAGGACAATGAAAAGTAAGCTATTCTTTTTTTTTTTTTTTGAGACGGAGTCTCACTCTGTCGCCCAGGCTGGAGTGCAGTGGCGCAATCTCGGCTCACTGCAAGCTCCGCCTCCCGGGTTCACGCCATTCTCCTGCCTCAGCCTCTCCGAGTAGCTGGGACTACAGGCGCCCGCCACCACGCCCGGCTAATTTTTTGTATTTTTTTTTAGTAGAGACGGGGTTTCACCATGGTCTCGATCTCCTGACCTCGTGATCCGCCCACCTCGGCCTCCCAAAGTGCTGGGATTATTCTTAATGCTGTAAAACAGTATAGTCACTCCTTGAGATGAATCAAACAGCTCAGGTTTGAAAAGATTTAGATAAATAAGTAGATGATCAATTTATAACAGGATACTAAAAAGAAGTTAGAAATGTTTATGTACCACTCCAGCCTTTGAGGAGAATGTCCTGGAGAGTAAGTGTCATATTATTTGACAGAGGTCACTGGGTATCCCTATCCAAAATAAACTCTAGGTTAGAAAGACCACACAGTTGAACTAGTGCTTGGTAAGTTCTTCCTAACATTGAAGTACAAATTAGGCCATTATTAAGAAATAATTCTCAATTAAAGAGGGAAGATAAATCAGCAAATCTTTCCTACTGTACTAAATAAACCAGTCAACAAATATTTCTTGAGAATCTATTAAAGGCAAATCACCATGGATATCCTACCTCACCTCAATAAAAAAAATATGCATTTGCATGACCACGTATTATTGCTATGATGGTTTGCTTTTCTTGTTAATATATAAGTCAATATTTTAGGAGTTTAAACTTGGTAAAAACATGTAATAATTGCATTGAGCAGATGACATAAATAAGATAGGAAAATAACTTCTGGATTTTTTTTATGACCTTCATTTTGAAAATCCATCACGGGCTCTTTGGGCAACTTTTTGGGAATCTAACATTACTTCAGAATAAAAAGTTTTAAAAATACACTGTGGCAAAATGAAAATGAAAAGCAAAAAAGCACTGAGATACAAGCTGCTCTTTTAAAATGCTCAACTCCAAGTCAATAAAATTCTAAGAATCTGGAAATTCTGGATTCCATCTGCTTTCTCCAACCTTCATGGCAAATCAATTAGGTTTACTGCCAAGCCTGTGATTGTGCAGGAAGTGAAGGAGAAATTGCAGGTGAAGAGAATTTTCACTATGAAGGGCTTATTGAAGACATTAAACAACATTTGTAGTATTAAAAGCCATGCAACCAGTAAGAGGGAAATACTGAGACCCGTTTACAAAGTGGAATGTCAGGCAAGATTGACTTCCTGTGATCAAGAATCACACAACTCCATGAGACCACAGGTGAGGGCTCACTGGCAAATGCCCCCACCAATTTACCACGCTGGTCTTTGACTCCATGGACTTCTCTTAAGAAATGGGTATGACAGGCCGGGCACGGTGGTCACGCCTGTGATCCCAGCAGTTTGGGAGGCTGAGGCAGGCGATCACCTGAGTTCGGGAGTTCAAGATCACCCTGACCAACATGGAGAAACCCCATCTCTACTAAAAATACAAAATTAGCCAAGCGTGGTGGCACATGCCTGTAATCTCAGCTACTCGAGAGGCTGAGGCAAGAGAATCTCTTGAACCCAGGAAGTGGAGGTTGCAGTGAGCCGAGATCGTGCCATTGCACTCCAGCCTGGGCAACAAGGAGTGACGTCTCAAAAAAAAAAGGTATGACAGAAGAGTAAAACTTCCTCTTTTTTCCCACTCTATTTCATAAATCCATGTCTACACACATGTAGGATCCCCAGTCAGTGTCATCCGTGGAGTTAGCCCTCCCTGATTCCTTAACACCCCTGCAAAGGATGAAGGACCAAAGAGTTCTCAGAAGAGCAATCTTTTTACTATTAGAGAGGAAACAAAGAAGGGCGAAAATGTTCAAAGTGAACCTAAGATAGCTTTATATTTATGGTCCACAATGAAAAATCTTGGAGTGAAAGTGTAAAGTTTCTTAAAATTGTTTGGGGAAATTATTCCCTAACTTATTTGTCCAATTTTTAGATCAGAGGAAAAATGAAGAGTATTAGAAAATTTGTAGTTAGAATTCATTCTGCTCCTGGAACATCCATTAAACAAAAATAAAGTCAATCCATAGATTTTCTTTTTTCTTTAGAAATTTTATCATTCAAATTATACTATTTATTTAATGCTCTCTGTAACATAATCAAGCCAAAACAATCGGCAGAAAGAAAAGCACATATTTTTAATGTTTGTGCCAAAAGCATTAGCATTACAAGCATCAATCAATCTTTAATAGATTATTAAGGAAATAAACAATTTTAAAATGCATTTCAAAAATCTACCAATTTTTAAAAACATTTTTTCTGAAAAACTTAAGTATTTTGGTAATCTAACATGATTTTAAGGGGAAAAATGGATCTATCCCTGACTTGTAGTGAGTCACTGGGTGTCTCATTTCACTTTTCTGTGTCTTATTTGTAAAACATTGGAGGTTGCAAACTGGTGACCCATTGGCCATAACCAGCCTGTGGACATATCCTATTTTCCCAGCATGTTTTTAAATTTGGGAAATTTCACATTCAAATTCTGATTCCTCATTTCTCTTAAACAATTATAAGATTGGCAACACTGGGTCTACATTCCCATGCAGCAACAAAAGGCATACACTGAATAGCAGCTGTCCCCTTGGATAAGGCACGGACTCCTGGTGTTATGTTATCTGCCTGACTACTTAGGCATCTAAGTTTTTGATAAAATGGATTACCTCTAAATTTTCTTTCAGTTCTAACATTCTCATATTAGATTGAGCTGTATAGCAAAAGGGCCATTTAACCTCCCTAAGCCTCAACTTGATTTGAATATGGAGATAATAATAATGTCTGACTACCATTTGAGCTTTATAGAGACAAAATGAAGTCGTGAATGGTGACGACTGAACACAGCGCTATGCATGTAGAAAGTACTTAATAAATAGAAGAGATAACAATAAAGGCAAATAATGGTAAACACAATGACTCAAATATAATTTTGTGATGGTCAATCCAATTTAACATACTGATTCTTCTCTTTCAAATGCAGCATTGATCCCACCAAAAAATCAGTTATTTGCCTCTGATTTTCAGATACATTTCCCTCAGTTAATACTAAACAGGTTGTGATACTTCAGTGAGATTCAGCCAATTAAAAGAAATATTCTTTGAGTGTCTCTGGTTCTCATATTCTCCACTTCTGATTGAACCAGCTATCAATATTTGATCTGTAGTAAGCTTTGATCCTACTTGATGTGCGTACATAGTCTACTATCGGTTACTCTTATTAAACACAAATAACCAATTTAACAGAGAGTTTGTGCTGGGCTTCTCATTGATACAAGAGTCACAAATGAGCCCATCTTTGTTATAAATTTTTTTTCTACAATTGTAATTATATTGATGTTCGTATTGTGTAAAGTAACTCATTTAATAAAGTAGTACTTTGATTTACAACATCAAAAAAAGGACCCCACAGGAGTTTTTAGGTGTCCCCTACCATCGTAAGTTGTTTTACAGTCAGTGTATCACTTGACACTCACCTAGCTCACTTCCTCAGCCACACCCTTTATATGTTAGATTGCTTTACTAATAATGAAGCTTAAATGGACCTGTTCCAGTATGTGACTGGCACAGATTTATCCACACTTTAAAAGCTTCATTTTTAAATTAAACTAACTTACACATACTGCTCCTGTGCATATGCGTATTTGTAGAGAAAAAAATTCATAAGTTCTAGCCCAGCAATACCTTAGGACAGGTAATAAAATTTCAGACAATAACAATAATTTATAATCCCCATGGAGTTTGTTTTATTGGGATTTTTACCTGTAATTGTGTAAGTGTTGCTTATATCACCTCAGAACTTGTGACTGATTAAGGAGAACTGGGCCAGTATAAAGAGTGTTCCACTGACTTTCAGTCCAGCATAAATTCGAGGCTGACACAAGATAGAAATAGAGCTGTAGTAGGCTATGCATTCTGACTTCCACTCCTATCCCCATCCCCTCTCCTCTCATCTCTGCAATAACTACTCTACCCTAAGTGCAGCCCCTCCAACTCATACACTTCAAAGCTCTTAGAAAAATATTTTCAACACAAAAGTGGTTTTGTGTCAATTCTCTGCTCAAGATTCTTGAGTCATTTGCCAAGATTCTTTGAGCTATTCCCCAAAATAAACTTCTTACTCTTACAAGACCTAAGCTTTTCAAGGTCTTTATACTCTTTTCTCGTCCTTCCCCTCAAAGCACCCTATACTGAACTATGTCCTACTGATCTCTGTTCCCTAAACACACCACCCTTTCTCAAGGCCCCTGGAACTCTGTCTCTCTTCTACTCCCCACACTATTAATCTTATTCTTCCTCAAATCTCAATGCAAGCATTACTTTCCCTTCCCTGATTTCCTTAGGAAAACTTAGCTGCTTCTTTTCTTACTCTCCTTGAACACTGGTTCACATGTACCTATGGGAGCCACCATGTTTATTTGAGCATGTGAGCTTCTTGAAAGCAGGAACCACATTTAAATTTTTTTTTCACTCCCAGCACCTACTACATCCTAGCACATCATAGCCAACACAATATCTGCTAAATATTGAATAAATGAACCTGCTGAATTTCTGTAGTCTATATATTTGTAGATTCCATTCTGCAAAGTCATAAGACTGTGCTTGTTACCACTACGTTAATTAACAATATATATTTTTGCACCTCTTTTTTTGAACACATTTTTTCTTCTTCATTTATTCCTTTAGGACAGTACATCTGGTTGTGCTTGATACCTATTAACAACAACAAACTATCCAATCCCGCCAATACAGTAAGATCATTATTTTGCTGAATCTTACAAATTTGAAACTTTCTAAGTATTTATAGGATATTTGTTACAAAATTTAAAGCATCACCATGTCATAGACTACTTTGAGAACTAATTTCAAAATATATAATCAGATTTACAGAGAGAAAACTTAAGAGATCTTGACTTACAATCACCCAATTTTCAAAACTCACAAAATTTTCATTTTCTGAAGCTATTGCTATAGATTCTCCTTAAGAATTTATATTTATTAGAATATATTTATTCTTAAAAACAAATCCTCTAGTTGTTCCATTCACCATTCGAATCTTCCTTTTCATAGCTAATGGCAGATAATATGCTAACTACTATGGAGTAGTTTGCAGCTGCAATCATTATAAAATATTATGAACTCCTATACTGAACAAGGCAAAGCCCAAATTCTCTAGATTGACATATCTGTTTCTTATTATAGTAATTGAATGCTGTGGATGTAACCACTAGCCATCTCAGTAAAATCTCCCTCTTGCATGTTTAGCCTAAAATTTAAATGAGCTAATCTACATTTCATAGTCATGCACAGAGAAGATTGTGGCTCTGCAGAATGACATGCTTCCTGTGAAAGTGCTATGCACCTCAGTGGTTTCAAATCCATGGTGGCTTCTTTAGTGGTAAACATTTCGTTTACCTGGGTTCACACTCCTTGACTTTCACTTGGACAAACCTGAAAGCTCAAGGAAGCTGCAACTGCCAACTTTTGCATAGTTTCTAGCCGCAACCATCAATCTCTCCCTGGCAATAAAAGGAGACTAAACCTTGGTTTGCCCCAGTTCACCTGGGAAAATGATGACTCTTTCATTGCATCTGAGCCAAGGATGACGTTCTCCAGCAAATGTAAACTGGGTGCACAACGTTCCAACAGTTCTGTAATTTGGGGAGTTGGGTTTTTTACACACAATGTGGCACATTTCCTGAGCTGGCTAATTGAGCCAGTTGCTTCTAAAAAGCTAATGCCAAGAGTCTGCTCAGTCATTTAAAACACCTTCCCTTTTTGGTTTTTTAAGTAGTCAGTGTTCATTTCCTTGGTTAACATTGGTGTCATATCAAATGAAATCACCGAACCTTAGGGAGCAGACAATTTGCCTCCAAAAAAGTAGCGTATTATTCAGAGGAAACGTTTAGTCAAAACCAAAAAAGAAACGATTAAGGCATAAGGATGGTATGAACACCTCTACAAACTTCTGTCGTATTAAAAACCTTTATATATTTTTAGCTATAACAAAGTTTGAGTACAAGTAGGGAAAAAAGAAAGAAAATGGTTATAAACATAGAAATGTAGAATTTTAGATTTCTTTAAAGAGTTCTTTTTTTCCCCTGCAAGAAACACTGGAAATCAGGTGCAATATATATTTATCTTCTTCCTTTGTTTTTAATTGGTAAGAAGCATTTTCAATGAAAACTCTAGTTCACCATACATCAGCTTGAGCCAAGAATTGCATTTTCAAATCTCAAAAGACCTTTGGATGAGGTCAAGGTATCCTAAAGAAAATGTGCAGGGAGCTCTGGAATTCCACTGACTATTTGAAGAGAAGAGGAGAA
This sequence comes from Nomascus leucogenys, assembly GCF_006542625.1. NCBI lineage: Eukaryota > Metazoa > Chordata > Mammalia > Primates > Hylobatidae > Nomascus > Nomascus leucogenys. Next base: position 54,578,684 of record NC_044383.1, on the reverse strand, counting down.
CAATGCTCTTCATCTGTGGATTTGTAGACCTGTGCTTTACCTTACCAAGCTGAGGTGATTTAAAATATTCGTAGGACAGAAAGATAGATGGAGGCTAGTTGTCTAGGGAATAAAGAATAGTGAACTTTGAAAGCTAATGTTAAGGACTGAAAGGTACTGAAGTTATTTTTGCATTCCAGGTGTATGGGATTTTGATCAAGGATACTTTGGAAAGATCTTTATTTTTTTAACTGTGGCTCAAGACCTTTCCAGTGTGCCCTTAGCTAAATATCCAGGTGAGGCTACATGTATTAAATCTTCATCTTAAAAGTAAACTGTATTTAAAAACCTAAATGCACCCAGAGGTAGTCACAAATACAAATCAGACCTCTTTTCCCATTCTTTGAAGATTGAGCCCTAGAAGAAATCAAACCAGGTACCAATATAGAAGAAAGGGAATTTCTTCAGGATTCTTCATTGGCACTTTTCAAACATAAAAAAAAATTGTAATATCATATTATTTTTACGGGGAGCTGTTCCCTACATATAGAATAATACCCCCCACATAGATGAGGAAAAAAGTCTTTGTAATTTTGCTTCAAAGATGGCATGCCAGACACTAAATAAGTTTTAAATTTCTGTTTATATTTGAACATTCAAATTTATTAAATTTACTTTAACCTGGGTGGTAAACACACAGCATGGATTTTGTCATACCTTCCTCCTAGATCACTAATTAGCTGTGGCATCCTTTGACTGCTGAGCCTGAATACATTCTCAGAAGCCTTCTCAATACATCACTGGAACAGCCTCTACTAATAGGTGAGAGTTCCTATTTACAAGGATATGTATGTAGCATTTCTGATCTCAATTCTTTTAAAATGAAACACGATTAATTCTTATGTGCTATTACTGTATAAATAAGATAGCAAATACATCCCTTTAAAGATAAATGCCTTACAAAGACTTCATGTCCAGGAACCCAAAAGCAAATGCAACAAAAACAAAGATAAATAGATGGGACTTAATTGAACTAAAAAGCTTCTGCACAGCAAAGGAAATAATCAGCAGAGTAAACACACAACCCACAGAGTGGAGGAAAATCTTTGCAATCTATGCATCCAACAAAGAACTAATATGCAGAATCTACAAGGAATATAAACAAAACACCAAACAATCCCATCAAAAAGTGGGCTAAGGACATGAATAGACAATTCGCAAAAGAAGATACATAAATGGCCAACAAACATATGAAAAAATGCTCAACATAACTAATGATCAGGGAAATGTAAATGAAAACCACGGTGCGATACCATCTTACTCTAGCAAGAATAGCCATAATAAAAAAATAATAGATGTTGGCATGGATGTGGTGGGATACACTGTTGGTAGGAGTGTAAACTAGTACAACTACTATGGAAAACAATGTGCAGATTCTTTAAAGAACTAAAAGTAGAACTACCACTTGATTCAGTAATTCCACTACTGGGTATCTACCCAGAGGAAAATAAGGCATTATACGAAAAAGATACTTGCACATGCATGTTTATAGCAGCACAATTCGCAATTGCAAAAAAAGATATGGAACCAACCCAAATGCCCATCAATCAACAAGTGGATAAAGAAATTGTGGTATATATGCACCATGGAATACTACTTAGTCATGAAAAGGAATGAAATAATGGCATTTGCAGCAACCTGGATGGATTTGGAGACCATTATTCTAAGTGAAGTAACTCAGGAATGGAAAACCAAACATCATATGTTCTCTCGTAAGTGGGAGCTAAGCTATGAAGATGCAAAGGCATAAGAATGATACAATGGACTTTGGGGACTTGCGGGGAAAGGATGGGAGGGCAGTGAGAGACAAAAGACTGCATTTTGGGTACAGTGTACACTGCTCGGGTGATGGGTGCACCAAAATCTCAGAAATCACTGCTAAAGATCTTATTCATGTAAGCAAATACCATCTGTTCCCCAAAAACCTATTGAAGTTTAAAAAAGAAAAAAAAGATAAATGCCTTAGCTGGACATGCACCTGTAATCCCAGCTACTCAGGGGTTGAAGCAGGAGGATCCCTTGAGCCCAGGAGTTTAAGACCAGCCTGGGAAACAGCAAGACCCCATCTGTATTTTTTTTAAAGTCTAGGTAGCCTGGCTAAACACAAAATTGATGAAACCCGAACAAGAGTAGGACATTGAAGGAAATGCATTTAAAAACTAATGATATTTATTTGACTGCTATGGCAAAAATCCTGAGACATTTACTCCCAGCTTAACTATATGAAAGTCTAAGTATTTAAAGTATGAGTGTTTATGACTCATTGAAAATAATCAGTGGAATCTGCAATTGCACTCAGAGTAATATGATAACCAGTTAGAAACAATTACTTCAGGTTAAAATACACATAACTCTGAATACTATGTTGATATATCTGATTATTTTATTTAAACAATTTTCTTTTTTTAGAGACAGCGTCTCACTCTGTCACCCAGACTGGAGTGTGGTGGTGCAATCATGGCTTACTGTATGGCAGCTTTTAAACTCCTGGGCTCAAGTGATCCTCCCATCTCAGCTTCCTGAGTAGGTGGAACTATAGGCGCACACCACTGTGTCTGACTACTTTTTAAAAAATTTTTTTGGTAGAGATGGCAGGGCCAAGGAAGTGGCCCGGGGTGGGGTGGAGGGATCTTGCTATGTTGTCCAAGCTGGTCTTGAACTCCTGGCCTGAAGGGATCCTCTCACCTTGGCCTCTCAAAGTGCTGGGATTATAGGCATGAGCCACCATGCCCAGGCTAAACTAATTACTGATTTCAAGAGATGTTCTACAAGTATTCTGTGATTGTTTAATAAGAATACCAATAAATTCTTTTAGAATAATCAGAGGCCAAGTGAAGTGTCTTAGAATAATCAGAGGCCAAGTGAAGTGTCTCACACCTGTAATTAACATTTTGGGAGGCCAAGACAAGAGGATTACTTGAGGCCAGAAGTTTGAGACCAGCCTGGGTAATAAAGCAAGACCACATCTCTATTTAAAAAATTAAAAAATTAGCTGGATGTGGTGGCATGTGCCTGTAGTCCCAGCTACTGAGGAGGCTGGGATGAGAGGATTGCTTGAGCCCAGGAGTTTCAGGCTGCAGTGAAATTATGCCACTGCACTCCAGCCTGGGGAACAGACTAAGAACTTCTCTCTTAAAAAAGAAAAAAAGTGGCCGGGCATGGTGGCTCATGCCTGTAATCTCAGAACTTTGGGAGGCCGAGGCAGGCAGATCACCTGAGGTTGGGAGTTTGAGACTAGCCTGAACAACATGGAGAAACCATGTCTCTACTAAAAATACAAAATTAGCCAGGCATGGTGGTGCACGCCAGTAATCCCAGCTACTCAGGGAGCTGAGGCAGGAGAATCGCTTGAACCTGCGAGGCAGAGGTTGCAGTGAGACGAGATCGCACCATTGCACTCCAGCCTGAGCAACAAGAGCGAAACTCCATCTCAAAAAAAATTAGTTTATATAAGTAATGTAATCAATTTACACTTTGGAGGAAATATAAGTTCAAATGCTAGTGGACTTCTCATTTCATGTTGGAGCAGGGATAAGGGTTGGATGTCAGGGAGTGAGAGGAAACCACGTTTCACAACAATTTCAAAAAGCAAGCCATTGACTTGCCATGGTGTTTAGACTGAGGAACTGCTTTGACATGTTGATCTGTATAAACAGTATAAACAAAATTCAAAGGCAAATTACAAAATAGAAACATTATTTTCAAATATTATATATAAATATATATTTATACATATATGTATATGTAATTTGCATTAATGATTAATACATATTTATCATTAATATAACAATCAAAATATCAATAATTATAGTAGAAACAGAACTTACAAATCAATATAAAACACTAATATATAGAAAAATAGGCAAAAGGTATCAACAGGTGATTCCCAAAGAAGATAAATTTCTACTCGAACATAAAAATATATTTAACCTCATACATGTATCAAAGTGCATTTAGAAAAATTAATGACATTTATGGCAAAACAACAATAAAATATCATTTAAAAAGAGTTACAAAGGCCAGGCACAGTGGCTCCGGCCTGTTATCCCAGCACTTTGGGAGGCCGAGGCAGTCTGATCACTCGAGGTCAAGAGTTTGAGCCAGCCTAGCCAAATGGTGAAATCCTGTCTGTACTAAAAATACAAAAATTAGCCAGATGTGGTGGCGTGCACCTGCAGTCCCAGCTACTCAGGAGGGTGAGGCAGGAGAATTGCTTGAACCCAGGAAGCAGAGATTGCAGTGAGCTGAGATTGAGCCATTGCACTCCAGCCTGGGCATCGCAGCTAGACTCTGTCTCAAAAAAAAAAAAAAAAAGAAATTACAAAACTAAATGCTGGTAAATGTATGGTGAGATAAGCACTCTCATACACAACTAATGGAAATATCAATTAATGTGAGGTAGCCTGTAAAAAAAATTCCACTTTTTCTTCCTGTTAAATAATTTGACCAGTTGTATAAAGAGGTTTAATATTTGGATCAAATAATTCCAACTTCTGGGACTTTATCCTTAAGTTATTATCAGAGCTGCTACCAGGAATTTATTGACAAGGATTTTTACCAAAGTTTTTTTTTTTAAATTATTATTATACTTTAAGTTTTAGGGTACATGTGCACAACATGCAGGTTTGTTACATATGTATACATGTGCCATGTTGGTGTGCTGTACCCATTAACTCATCATTTAGCATTAGGTATATCTCCCTAATGCTATCCCTCCCCCATCCCCCACCCCACAACAGTCCCTGGTGTGTGATGTTCCCCTTCCTGTGTCCATGTGTTCTCATTGTTCAATTCCCACCTATGAGTGAGAACATGCGGTGTTTGGTTTTTTGTCCTTGCGATAGTTTGCTGAGAATGATGGTTTCCAGCTTCATCCATGTCCCTACAAAGGACATGAACTCATCATTTTTTATGGCTGCATAGTATTCCATGGTGTGTATGTGCCACATTTTCTTAATCCAGTCTATCGTTGTTGGACATTTGGGTTGGTTCCAAGTCTTTGCTATATTATTGGATTCCAAATTCCACAACATTGGAAACAACTTAGATGACCCATAATGAAGGAGTTATCAAATAAGTTATGGTTTATTCACGTTATAGGAAATTACACAGAAAATAAGAATTAGATATAAAACTATATCTTGTGCATAAACATCAAACTACTCGGCAGTTATTTTGGGTGGTGAAATTGTGTATGATTTATTTTCTTTATACTTATTTTTTCCCAAGTAGTCTGTAGTGACCATGTATTCCTTTTGCATTAAAATTTATTTTTAAAAAGTAAGGTATGATGCCATTTAACATGAAGGTGTCATATTTTGATGAGACAAAAAGCCAGATGGAAGAATAAAAGGAATGATCAAGAATGTTGATAACTGAAACCTTGGTGCCCATTGATAGGTGTTTTGTACTATAAAGTGTTAGCTGTAATTTCCAGCAAGGCAAGGGACTGCAGATGACACAGCAGTCTCACCATCAGGCTCAAGCCAAGGTTAGTACATCTTGGATTACCCTAAGCTGGTCATCTTGGATTACCCCGTGCAGAGTTGTAAGGCTGTTGTCTTTTTCTCCTGTCCTTCTCCCCTTTGCTTTGCTTTGCTTCTTTAGTCATCTTACCCAAAGGCCTATCTTCTCCATGAAATGTATTTCCACCTGTACCCACTGCAACTTCTATGCCCCTAGAAAACTACAATATGTATTGACTACAATATGTATTGTCTAGACCTCTCCTTTAGCACTGAAATATATTGTCCTGTTTTGAAAGTTAATTGAGATTTTGATGCTTCAACTAGATTTTTAAACTCCACTAAGGAAGGGATAATATTGAAAACTATTTTGTAGCCCTATATAGTCATTCAGTAAATATCTATTGTGCACATAGTATGTGTTAGACAACTGTTTGAAGTGCTAGAGATTACATAGGTGAAAATTTTTTAAGAGAGGGAGAAAGGCTGGGAATGGTGGCTCACACCTGTAATCCCAGCACTTTGGGAGGCTGAGGTGGGAGGACTGCTTGAGCCCAGAAGTTTGAAACCAGCCTGGGCAACATAGCAAGACCCCATCTCTACAAAAAATTTAAAAAGTTAGCCTAGCTTGGTGTTATGCACCTCTAGTCCTAGCTACTCTGGAGGCTGGTGCAGGTGGATCAATTGAGCCCAGGGGTTCAAGGTCACTGTGAACTATGAACAGGCCAGAGCACTCTGGCCAGAGTGAAAGAGAGAAAGAGAAAAAAAAAATCTCTGTCCTTAAGGTCTTAAAATCTAGTGGCAAAGCCTGGTACTTGGGGCCATGTCATGTGATGCAAATACACAATAAGTCATAACAATGATGGTGACACTAATGAAGACAGAAACAATGACAAAGAACACTGTATTAGTTTTCTATTGCTGCCATGACAAATTACCATAAATTTCCAGGCTTAAAACAACATCCATTTATTATCTCACAGTTTCTGCAGATCAGAAGTCTAGATACAGCGTGGCTTAATTGGTTCTTCTGCTTAGGGTCTCTCAATGATAAAATCAAGGTGTTTCAGTGATGTGCTCTTTACTGGAGGCTCTGCGAAGAACCTGTCTCCAAGATCGTTCAGGTTGTTAGCAGGATTATGGTCCTTACAGCTGTAGGACTGAGGTCTCTGCTTTTTTATGGATGTCAGTGGAGAGGCCTTTACTTCCTAAAATTCTCCCCTTGATCCTCACACTAGAACCCTACATCTCAACACCAGCAATAGTGCATTGAGTCCTTCTCATGCTTGGAATCTCTCTGACTTTCCCTTTTGCAGCATCTCTCTTCCCTCTAGCTGGATGAAATGCTCTGCTTTTAAAGATGCATGGGAGTAGATTGGGCCCACTTGGATGATTCAAAATAATCTCCTCATCTTAAGGTCCATAACCCTAGTCACACCTACAAAGTCTCTTTTGCCATGTAACATTCACAGGAGTCAGAGATTAAGGTGTGGACATCTTCAGGGGGGCTATTCCGCCAACTACAAACAGTAATAACAAAGAATAACTAAATGGAATACTGCTAACCAAAATTATGGATTCAAGAAATTTAGAGTCCGTGAAGTCCCATGTCTTTTCTTATGATGAGAAACATTTCTACAATAGGCCTGATTTCCTGGTGACTAAATCTAGAACATATTGACAATCTTTTGCTTGCCAATGTTTTTAATTAGCAGAAACCAATTTTAGCCGTAGTTGAGTTTTCTCCTAATTACTCATTTCGTTTTTGTAGGATCAACTAATTTATTCTCATCTTTGTCCTAACATCAGTCAGACGCTGAAGAACCAAGGAACAAGAAATGTTTGTTTTGAGGGAGCAGGGGAAAAAAAGAAGAGCCGTGCATTACCTCATAACACCCAAAATTATGTAACTTCTCCACAGGATAAGATCCGATCCTACAGTAAATAGAAAGGGTACCTAGGAGGTGGGAGCATTAGAAAGAAAGCTGTCTGGCCTCTCTGGGGATGGAAAGAACAGAGTGGTTAAGGACTAATCCTGTGGCACCACAAACAGACTTTCAAGAGATTGGGGGGGTGGGGGGACAATGCCAAATTCATATGACAGACATCTCTTTTAATGCTTGTACAGTGCCACTTATTCATCTGAAGAAGCAAAAGGAAATGCTTTCAACCCGGATTCCAGACACAGAGAGGAGCCCAGGTTTAAAAGCTCCTCCCTGCCAAGGACAGAGTGCCACTCAACTCCATCTTTGCCCATAAGGTAAATCAGTTGCCCAGGCCCTTTGATGACATCACAACTTGAAGGACAAAAAAAAAAAAAAAAAAAAAATAACATTGTGAGAGTTTTTTTCATGGCATGAAATGTAGCCAAAACTCATTTTTATTGCGATGTCCAAACATCAGTGCTAGTTGGGAAGAAAAATAAATAAAGAAAAATTTTTAATGAAATTGATACTGGATTTTTGGGACAACCAAATTAGAAAATGCAGGCAAAGTGCTTTGTAAATTGTGGGGGGAAAATTCTTTTAAAGGTGATTGCTATTACTATTCTCAATTCCAACTCCTTTCTCTCACCATTGAGATAACTGAACCCAATCAACCCCAGAACAGCTTGACTTCCTCAAGGTCATGCCATTCCCTTGCTCAAATAACCTTCAAGGGCTCTCCACTGCCCACCAGAAAAAGTTTTACCTCTTAGACTTTCCATTCAAGGCTTTCTTATCCTGATACATTTACCTTTCAAATCAAATAACCAGTGAATTACTGAACAGCTACTAAGGTCAAGATACTTAGGCTGCTGTGGGCATAGGCAGAGTCACAAAATATGTTCTATTTCTTAAAGTACTTTACAATCCCACTGTTTCCCATATGAATAATAACTATATAGTTAAACTCATCTGCTTACTCTACCCCAAACTTACTCTCAACTTTTATACCTTGAAATCTGTATTTATGCCTTTTCCCTCACCTAAAATGCTCTGCATCAAAACTACCTCTTTCTTGCAAAATCTCACACATCCTGCTAGGCCCTACTTAAGTGATATCTCTCCTAAGTCTTCTTCCACACTAAGAGGCTAGTGGTTCTCAATCAGAGATTTTCCTCCCCAGGTAACATTTGACAATATCTGGAAACATTTTTGGTTGTCACAAAGGGGTTGAGGGTACTACTGGCATGTATGAGTAAAAGCCAGAGATTCCGCTAAACATTTTACCATGCATAGGGCAGCCCCCGGCCCCAACAACAAAGATTTATCCAGCCTAAAATGCCAATAATGCTGAGATTGAGAAAGAAGCAGTATCTCCTCTCAACTTCTAGAACACCAAATATGTAAACAATCTTTTGGCATCTAGCATATATTGCAAGATATATTTATTTGTCACATTTAGCAAATAAATATACAGGATACTCAGTTAACTTGGAATCTCAGATAAAGAACAAATAAGTTTTCAATAAAAGTGTGTTTCATTTAATATTTTTAATATTTTACATACACTCATAGAAAAAAGTATTCTTTTTTCTTTTTCTTTTCTTTTTTTTTTTGAGACGGATCTTGCTCTGTTGCCAGGCTGCAGTGTGGTGGCACGACCTCAGCTCACTGCAACCTCCCCCTCCTGGGCTCAAATGATTCTCCTGCCTCAGCATCCTGAGTAACTGGGATTACAGGCACATGCCACCATGCCCAGCTAATTTTTGTATTTTTAGTAGAGACAGGGTTTCATCATGTTGGCCAGGATGGTCTCGATCTCTTGACCTCGTGATCCGCCCGCCTCGGCCTCCCAAAGTGTTGGGATTACAGGCGTGAGCCACTGTATTCCCAAAAATGTTCTTTTTTTATCCAATATTTTCTTTGTTACCTTTTCTTATCTGCATGTATTATTTTTCTAAATGATATGGAAGTTTGTAAAAGAGGAAAAATTTTATGCTGTTCAGCCTTCTTTCAGCATTTAATTCATACCTATGGAAAGCACTGAAAAAACCTTTATCAATAACAATGATAAAATATTTTTTATATCCTTTACTATCTATGAGCACTGCAGGCTTACAGTTATCACTGCCATATTTTATGAGTTTCAACATCCTCATGACTCCCTCATCCTTATGTTGAGTCTTCAAGCCCCGTGCTATCATGAAGACAGCAAGTACCAGTGGAAATAAAAAAATGCCAGACCCTAAATTGGTCAGATGAGTCTGGCTCAAATTGAAAAAGCAGTGTGTTGAGTTTGGCACAACACAAAGACATGTATCTAAAGCTCTGTTTCATTTGTTTATCCACTTCTCCATATGCACACTTCTTTATAGAACTGCTCTTTATACATAACTGCTCAAGAGCTTAGGGTAGAAAGGAGGAGTGAACTACCTGTGGCAAACCCTCTTTCTGTTATGACTGATGTTGGGTAAAATGTCCTGAAATCAGGCCAGGGTTAGAAACTCAAAATCCCTAGGCACTGAAAAGATTATGCTTCACCCCACTTTCATATGGAATTCAAAATAAGTTCCACAAAGTTAGAACTTCTCCCATAGTGTCTACTACGCTGATGCTTTAAAAAAAACCTAATTATTTCAAACAAAGTCTCTCTCTCTCTCTCTCTCTCTCTATCTCTCTCTCTCTCTAGTTTCTGTTTTATCAATGCCCTAAGCATATGTTTAGACTTCTCAGAGAGAAATCAGCAGTGGCTAAAAGGAATGGTCATTGTCTGACATCCCTATACTAACATTGTTGAAAAATATTCTTTTTTAGAATAGCTATATCTATGAATGCAAAATTAATCAATCAGGAACATTTCCAAAAATCTGATCTAATGGAAGTCTGGCCTATCCCTTTAATTATTCTAATATGGAAAACTCCGAGGAGAACAAAACCATATGTTTTTAAAAAACTTTTTGCCTAGAACATTGGTTTTCAATGGAGTGGAGGAGAAAGCAATTTTGTGCCACCACCTCACCCACCCCACCAATAAGGCTACCAGATTTAGCAAATTAATAATCAGAATGCTCAATTAAATCTGAATTTCAGACAAAAAACAAGTAAATTTTTAGTATAAATATGTCCAATTAAATACAATAAAACAATTCATTCTTTATCTGACATACAAATTTAACTGGGTGTCTTGTATTTTATCTTTCAGTCTCCCTGGGGGACATCTGGCAATAGCTAGAGACATTTGGGGATGTCAAAACTAGGAAGGACGCTACTGCATCAGGTGGGTAGAGGCCAGGGATGCTGTTAAACATTCTACAACACCTCCGACAGCACATCACAACAAAGAATATTCAGTCCAAAATGTCAATAATGTTGCAATTGAGAAATTTTTATCTAGAATGACCTTTGAGAACATCTATTCTTTCTTCTTCTTTTTATTAGAAAAGAATAGAGGGTCTAGAGGAGTTAAAGTGGCTTGCTCTAAGCCTCACAGCTAATTAATTTCAAAGTTGGTCAACTTGGAGGCAAACCAAGAAAACTGGCTCCATTTCTGTGTGGCTCAGAAATGTTGCCTACTAAAGCAGATGCACTTAAGCTACCCAAGAGTGGATTCCTTCAGACTTCTCCAATAGAAAACATCAGTCAAGCCCCTGGGTGGTCTCCGGCTGGGAGGAAGAGGAGGAATAGGGATAAAATTTTTCTCAAATATTTTTCCAAATCTTTTCCCCACCCCAAATTTTATTTATAGGAAAGGAAGCAAGGGAAGAGTGAAAACGCTGGCTTGGAATGAGCTCTGATCATGTCTACTCTCTCCTACTCCTACTTTTTCTTGGAGCTACAAAGATAAATTGTTTGAGTCTTTAGGAGAGCCTAACTCCTTATTCAAGTATTTCCTTGCTCATGGATGTGGAAAAATTGCTTAAATAAAAACTACTCAAAAGAAAAAAAACTACCCAAAGAAGTTATTAAGTATTACAAAAGAAAAATGAAGGCATTGATGAAACCTACTAGAGATTATTTGGGGGACAGCCAAATGTCAGAGGCCTGTGAAATAACACGAAGTGGTGTACTGAAAATGTATTCATACGTCAATTCTTGCCACATAAGGTTTGCCTGGAGGCCCCAAAGCAAGCAACATGGCTCATCTAAGTAAAGAGCCAGCCAAGATAATCTAATGACCTAAGAATCTAATGACACTATACACTGTCTCTGATCCTGCTTGGTTTTATTTTAACAGACCGATTTTTATTGCTTCTTTTCTGTGAGTGTCTGCAATGATTCCCTGCCACTGCTTACTGAAATATTTTCTTAAATTATGAGTTGAGTTTTTTAAAATGCAGTTTTAAAAATATTCATTCAGCATGTTATTAATTACTAGTATGAATTGTTGGCAGGATTGGACTATAGAGGAATAATTGGTTGAACCACATTATCTAACTAAGGAGTACTCATCCTATTAAAAGAATTTTCATATGAAACATAAAAATGAATTTAGAAAAGGGTATATCCTATTGAAGATATTGGAAAAGAGTTTCCTCCTTCCTTCTCAGTCCCTTCAGCCCTATCATCCGATCATTACAAAACTTTCAAAAGAAATAAGACTTTGCCATTTACATTGCTTTTACCAGGCCTGGTACAACTGAGATCTGAATCTATTCCTTTTTAATATCCTCTTGAAACATCCATCCTGTCATTGTTATTTATATTAACATCTACATTCCCTTTTAGACACATAATTTTCTGTTACTTTTTGATCCATTGATTTAACAGGGATGCATTTCAATAGCAGTCTTTCCAATTGTCAAACGTATTTCCTGTCTCTTGATATTTAGGTTACCCACACACTTTGCATTCCCAAGAGAATTAGAAGATAATTTTCAGAATCTTGAAGTCATTTCTCTGTTTCCTGGGAGGCAGTTTCTCAAATATTTACATTAACCTCTTTGAGTGAGTTAAATAATTATAAGTAATTCAAATCAAACATTATTTTGAGAAAGGAAATGCTACTGACTCCTGCTGTAATTTTCATTTTATTTGGGAAAACACTTAGACTCCAACAGAGCCAATAAAGACAATGGTGATCCTATGACTAGGAGGCCCCATAATTCCCTCTGCCATTAGCTCTTCACCTAAAAGACAACAAAAAATCTCCTCAGCCCAGTCAGTTGGAGCATGTCTACGGATTCTTTGGCTGGAACTCCTTCAGGAATTTAGTGCGGTCTCCACAACTGCAACCTTCTTCAGGAAGTGTGAGGCATGATCAAGCTAACTAGAACCCTCAAAGTATTTTTGCTAAGTCTCAGCAAATATATGAAGACTAAAAAGGGATAAAGATACTCTCCCTAGAATTTAGTAGCACTCTGAAGAGAAAGTCCTTTCTGCCATTCTAAAGGTATTCAGCTCTTAATACATCTTTCTGATGACTTACAGTCATTTTATGCATATTAACATATTTTTTAAAGAATCTAAATATTATTTGGGGAGAAATCTATTACATCCTAAAGTAGGAAGCTAAATTTTTATAGGAGTAATATTAGATGTTGAATCATTTCTGTAGTTGAGAATTTGGGATCAATAAATTATTTTACAAAGTAGATATCTAGGAATTTCAGCCGTCTTAGAGTCAAATAACTGTCAGAATTACTAATAATAACTTTCATTTTCTTCTGAGGCTTGATTTAATGCTGAGGTGAAAAGTTCCCCTTTTGGAAATGGTAATTTAGCCTCTATTTCTGAGATTCCATTGTGAGCCCTAGTTCTCATTACAGGTTTTTGTGCATCTCATCTCAGAAGATAACCAAGACAATATGGTCAAAAGACTATAAAAGACTGAGCTTTCTGAGTGTTACAAAAAAATGTGTTGAGTCAGAATACTTGTTAGCTTTGTTTTTTTCTGGCTTTGATTGGACACGATTTGCTTATTAAGAGAGATAAGACATACTGATAAAAATAGAACTGGCCCAAACAAGCTGATTTGTAACAAACGTTTAGTACTTTCAAATTTTTCTGTAGCTAACATATTAGGTACATAACTCAAGTAGGATTTATTGTTTACTGTAATAACCCACACAACCTCCCTCTCTATCTGACCTTTCACTTTTGTACTTATCAAATCTGATTTGAAGGAAATCAAGTTCCTCTTACTCTCTGAATCTGGGCTGTAGAAAACCTCAGCCCACAAAAACTGTGATAATAACAATACAAGCAGCCCTGCTACGTGCTAGGCATGGCTCTAAGCTAAATCGTCTTGCATAATCATCAGACCCACTCTATAAAATGGTACATTATTCTCATTTTTACAAATAAGGAATCCAAGGCAGAGAGAAGTTAAGTAACTTGTTAAATATTGCTCTGCTAAAATTTGAGCCTAAGCAATTTGGGATCCAGAGTCTATTCTTTAATTGCCTCTCATGACACCATAGAAGACAATTTATTGGCTTGGGCATAGAATTTTTCCTTTGCCTAAAATTATGTTCACATATATATTTTTAATGTGGTCATATGGATTTTTTCAGTCAATGTAATATTTTGAATATTTTTCTAAATTTTCATAAGTAAAGAAAAAAACAAAGTCCATTGTTCTCAAAGCACAGAACCAGTTGAGAAGTTTGTCCTGATTTGTAACATAATTTCCCTCAGGAAACCTGCAGTTTGAGACCTACAGTGTTAGTAGGAGAATCATCCCTGGATTTGAGGGACATACGGCAATTATTTGATTTCTTTAGACCCATTTTATTCTCTCATTTGCAAAATGAAGGTGATAAATTAGGTTATTTCCAAATTCACTGCATGAAGTTGCCTGGACATACACATTAGAAAGCAAACATTCAAGAATTCTTACTGAGCACCGCTTGAACAAGGGCAAAGTGTGTGCATGCAACACAGGCGCTTAGCAGAAGAGAGGATGGGGTGTGCACGCTCAGAGGAGGCAATACGAAGTATTTTCTCGAAGGTGCCTACACAACTTTCAAGCAAGGATAGGTCCTCACTTGAAAAAATGGCCATCATTAAAAAATCAGGAAACAACAGGTGCTGGAGAGGATGTGGAGAAATAGGAACACTTTTACACTGTTGGTGGGACTGTAAACTAGTTCAACCATTGTGGAAGTCAGTGTGGCGATTCCTCAGGGATCTCGAACTAGAAATACCATTTGACCCAGCCATCCCATTACTGGGTATATACCCAAAGGACTATAAATCATGCTGCTATAAAGACACATGCACACGTATGTTTATTGCGGCACTATTCACAATAGCAAAGAGTTGGAACCAACCCAAATGTCCAACAACGATAGACTGGATTAAGAAAATGTGGCACATATACACCATGGAATACTATGCAGCCATAAAAAATGATGAGTTCGTGTCCTTTGTAGGGACATGGATGAAACTGGAAAACATCATTCTCAGTAAACTATCGCAAGGACAAAAAACCAAACACCGCATGTTCTCTCTCATAGGTGGGAATTGAACAATGAGAACTCATGGACACAGGAAGGGGAACATCACACTCCGGGGACTGTTGTGGGGTGGGGGGAGGGGGAGGGACAGCATTAGGAGATACACCTAATGCTAAATGACGAGTTAATGGGTGCAGGAAATCAACATGGCACATGGATACATATGTAACAAACCTGCACATTGTGCACATGTACCCTAAAACCCTAAAGTATAATAAAAAAAAAAAAAAAAAAAAAAAGAAAAGTGAGGCATGAAAAGCAAAGGCATGGCTGCCCCAGGCCATCCAGATGTAGGACACACTTGTTCACAGTGCCCTTCTTCAGCAGTGTGTCTTCACCTCTCTTCCCACACCCTTCAGTCTCCTTTTCATGCCCCATTTTTATTTCCACACTTCTTACCACCTCTCTTTCTTCCCCTACCAACTATGAAGCCCACATGGACTTGCCCTTTCTAAGTATCTCATCTCTTTAGGGCCCAGCTCCAGATAGATCACAATCAGAGATGGGATTTTAAATATTTAACAACTAGTCAGAATGGATGTCAGCTGTGGTGCTGAAGTGAGTTTCTGAGGATGCCAGCTATAGTGCTGAAATGACTTGGAGGCCCTATGAGGCACCAAGCTTGACCCCTTTGTCTTCTGGATTGTGAGGAGGCCCAGAGAATTCCAGGGGAGAGGCTGCACAGCTGGAATGGCAGGGTCACTGGCTAAACAGAAGAGACACTGACCCAATCAGGAGAGATAACAGCTGTGAAGAACTAGTTTGCCCATTTTGATATGTACCACATTAATATAAATCTTGCTGATAATCAAAAATAATTGCAAATAAGGTTAAATCTTATTAAATCTTACAAATTAAATCTCATATCTCTGTATATATATACACACACACATACATATACATATACACATTGATGAGTATTGCTATAGCTGTGTACAGTAGCTGCTTCAACAAATTTCTTTCCTTCCTCTCTCTAAACTCTAGAAAATTTCTCTCAAACTCAAGCCAAGCCCACTGCCCAGGCTGTGTTTACTCTCCTGTTAAGCCATTGCTTTCTGGGGGTGCAAAGACGGGTCATTCTATACAAGCTGCCCCCCATCCCTTTACTCATTCCAAAGAAATCACTTTTCTATCATCTCTACTTCTCCACTACCTCCCTCATAACCACAGTGGCCCAAGAGCAGTTAAGTGGAGGTGGGAAAGTCTGGGGTAGGGGAATGAGAAGAGGGGTCAAAGACTGTAGCTACTCAGATGTTTATTTTTCAGTCACATAATTTCATCTATACCTGAAGTCTTCAGAGTGGCCACAGAATGGAAAATGAGCATAATATATGCAAGAAATGTGAAGATGATACACTTGGCTCTTGGTAGAGAGTAAACAGATTAGCAAGAAAGGTCATATCTGTGAGCAAAGGGCCAGAGAGTCTGCGTTTAGTTCCATGTTCTGGCATGTGTGTGGATCTTAGAATTGCTGCTCTCAGTGCACAAAGTAAAGCCCACTATTGTGCCCCATACCCCCTTTCCCTAACTTATAATCTCATGGAAAGAAAAAATTTCATATATTCAACATAAATTTTTTTTCCATTTAGCATTCAATATACAGAATAAACAACCAAGCCATTGAATTATCTTGTTCTATTATAACTTAATTGGTTACTGTGCTTGTGTGTAGTGGCAGTAAAAGTAAAGAGAAAGAAAAATAACTAGCTAATTATGCTCAAGTATAAACATAGCAAAATATCTTTTCTTTTACATAAATATCCACTTTTGGATTACTCAATTAAGAAAGCAAATCAGCTGAAAATAAACAGACTGAATGAGTTTCCTATGTTAACTCACATGATTCCTCTGAGACTTCCAAAACAGTTTTCTGGGTATCATAAAATAAGGATTCTTTGCACAGCATGGGTCACTAGAATATATTTGACCTAGAAAACAGCCAGAGTCTTAACAAGAGAAAAATATAGTAAAAGCATTATGAAAGCAATGAAGTTAAACCACAACAAGCTATCTGATATTTCTTATCTTAGTTTATTCATATTAATACCTTTAGATTTCATGACCAGCTCAGAGTCAGTGAACTTTTTCCTTGTCATTTTATTTCCTTATCCAGAGATGTTTGTAGATGGTCATGTTTCTGAAAGAAGGTTCTAGTTGAATTGTTCACATTAGGAGTTAATAGGGGTTAAAAGCAAGGTAGAGATGGTAGGGGGACAGCTGAAAAAAATTGCTATGCTTCTGTGGCTTTTAAAAAATCCATATTTTATGAATTAAAACGATGGAAAACTATCATGATGTCTAAATATTTAGAAGGAAATATTATGCTTCACAGAGGTCATTCTGGCACAGATGTTGGACTGTTCCATGTCTGTCCTTAAGAATCCAAGACATCAGACCCTTGATGTCATCCTTTTAAGATTATAATGCTCCACAATTTTGATTAACTTGTGTTTATAGACTCAGGCCTAATACTCAAGTACTTACATTTTATTATTTCCTTCTTTTAAATTAACATCAAGATTTTCTTTCCAATGACTAAAAATAGATTATTTATGCTGCAGTGGTAAATGAAGTCTATTTAAAGTACAGTGATTTGGGTTTAACCGCTAAAAATATTATGGGCCTGGGAGAAAATAATACCAGCATTTGTCCTAACATAGCATTGATATTAACAAAAATGCTCAAGTGCTTTGTGAAAATCACAGAAAACTCTGCACACTAAACATCAATGTATGCAGGAAATAGTTCCTTTTTAAAACTGAATTTAATGCCTGAATATTTTGTAAATGTTTGCAAAGCAAAATTTGTTAACAAGTCTCTTAGCTCATGCTAAGAATAAAATGGTATTTTTACCTGAACTCACAGCCAGCCAATTCTATCTTCTGATGTACAAAGACTTTGGTTCATTAACAAAGAATATATTTGCTTACCTGTTAGTAACCGTATTTCAACTTCATACTATTCTCCCAAATCTGCACCTGTATATCCAGCAACTCATTCAACTCTTCTACTTCTACGTTTAATAAACATCTCAAACTTAACATGTTCAAAACTCAACTTCTGGTCTTACCCTCTATCTGGTCCTCCTGTAGCCTTCCCCACCCCCATTAATGCTGACTGCATCTTTTTAGTTGCTAGGCTGAAACTCTGACTCTTCCTTTTCTCTCACATCCATATCCAACCCATCCAGAAATTTAATAGTTCAACATAGAAAATATATCCAGAATATGACCACTTTTCACTATTACTATTGCTACCACCCTGGACCTAGACACCATCATCTTCAACCTAGATAACGCAACAGCCTCCAGCCAGCCTTCTTGCTTCTGTCTTTGGCTTACTATGATGTCTTCTTAACATACGTGAAGCTAAACTTCACCTTTCAAAACTTAAGTCAAGGAGCAAGAGCAACACAAAACGGCAGCTACTGCAGGCTCTGGAGTAAAAGTCCCTTACAATTTCCAACTCTTGGAAGAACTCAAAGAAGCCCAGAAAGGAGCAGGAGATGGCACAGTTAACTGCAGTCTAGAAGATGATGAAGACATGACACAAGATGCACAGGGCTGACAATTGGGCCTCCAAGAACAATTTATGAAAACCGAATATACAGCCTTAAAGTAAAATGTGGACCTAAATAACCAGAAGCAGCCACTTTTGTAAGATTTGTAACAGAAATTAATCTGAATGGAGTTACTAGCTCCAGTGAAGTGGTGGGCCCATTTCACTGACCCATATCAATGCTAGCAAAATGGCAGAATTCATACAGCATCAAAGTTGTCCTGCAAGAGCTTCAGTGCCTAACAATGTCTAAAGAAAATATGAAACTCCTTCAGCTGCCTGAAGGACAGTTTCACAGCAATTAAAAAAAAAAAAAAAAAAAAAAAACAAGCTCTTCTCCATCCTCTCATTCGATTTAAGCAGTCTTCATTTTCCACAGTAGTAAATTTTCCAGGTGAATCTTACAGACTTCAAAGTACTGGAAAGGAGCTCCCATTCAAGGACAATTTATCTTAAGATTCCAAAAATGACACTAATTTTTGTCCACTTGAAATATATAAATTGTGCTATAACAAAAATAAAACCAAATAAAAAAAACCCAAAAACTTAAATCAGATCATGTTCCTTCTCTGCTAAACAAAACTTCTCAAAAGGAGTAAAAGTCAAAATTCTTACAATGGTCTACAAGACCCTGCTTGCTGTCCCCATCTGTTACCTCTCAGACCTCTTTTGCAACTCCTCTCTCCCTCATTCACCTGCTCCAGCCACGCCAGCCATTGCGCTGTTCCTCGAACTGCCAAGCATGTCCCCGGCTTAAGGCCCACCCAGGTTATTCTCTCTGCCTGGCTTACTTTTTGCCCAGATATTCACATGGCTTATTCCTCACCTCTTTCAAGTCTTTGCTCAAACATTACTTGCTCCATGAGGCATTCCCTGACCATCGTATTTATAATTATAATCTTCATTTCCCTACTGACGCTCAGCACTTCTGATTCCCCTTACCCTAATTTACTTTTTATTTTTCATAGCATTTATCACCTTAACACTTGTGATATGATTTACTTATTTATTATGCTTAATATTTACAATATTTACCCCATCCTCCAGCATGTAAACTCCAGAAGGGAAATAATCTTGGTCTGTTCACTTTCCTGATCAAGTGCCTGAACCAGTACCTGGCAAGTGGTAGGCATTTGATAAATATTTCTTGAGTTAATGAATGGATAAATGAATGCAGTGTTTTATCAAATAGTGGGAATTAACTGCTAGCTTCATTCATGTATCCATTCATCAACAACGTTATTGATTCCAATCAACGTTATTGATCACCAATCGTTATTGATTCCTGAATGCCTATTCTGCACCCAGTATGGACCCACATTCTGTCTTCTGTTAGACCCCCTGGCAATTAAAATCTGGGATTACATTTAATGTAGTAGTCTACAAAGGTAAAACTATTGGTATGTAGAGGACCTAGATTAAGAGATCGACTAGGTCGGTGCTCTCCAATAGTTTTCTGCGATGACAGAACTAGTCTGTATCTGTGCTGTCTAGTACAGTAGCCCCTAGTCACATGGAACTACTGAACACTTGAAATACAGCAATATGATTGAAGAACCTAATTTCCATTTTCTATTTTATTTTATGTTGATTAATTTAAATTTGAATAGCCACATGTGGTTACTGTATTGGGCAGCACAGCTTTAGTTCATCCCTCTGCCTCTCTACCTAGGGCTTTCCCTAAGATATCCAAGGCAGATTGTTAACTATACCACTTTGTTTATCAGAAAAGATGATTAACAGCTAGTTACTGTCTCCTTTTAACTCTCTTTTCTCCTTTAACTATCCTGTTCATGAATGCATCTTCTTTTAGAATTATTGTTATTTGTCAACTAAGGTAAAGCTTTTATATCATCTTGACCAATTTGTAAAATATGAAACCATAAAAATTTATCCTCTAAATCCAACAGAACACTTTACACACTTTACTACTTGCACAATAAAATTTCTTTTACTTTTTTTTACTTTATTTTCCAGCTTTATTGAAGTATAATTGATGTACAAGGAACTATGCATATTTCTAATGAATAATTTGATGCATTTTGACCTAGGTATACACGTGCACAATCATCATCATACATAACGTAATTTAAAGCTCAAATGACTAGGGCGACTGCTGACCCACAGGACATCCTTGTGTGAATTAGAAAGAAAGGGTCCCTCCTGCCTGTCAGTTGCTCTCAGACAGATGGGAAGAAACAGTGTGCTTGCTCTCAGCTCTCGGCTACCTCCTTAGCTGCATGCCTTCATACAGTGAGCAGCATACACAACCATAAATGGCAGTCCTGCAAACTGGTCTACTAAACTCATTTTCAAAACATCCTCCCAAGGTTTTGAAGATTACACACTGGTTTCCATTTCAAGGTGGTAGAACGGAAATCGATTTTAGTCTCCTTTTCCCACTGGAAATCTCAAAATTTTAGAAAAGATTTTTTAATGCATATAGCTGGGAAACAGTATCAAGCTTTGGAGGACCATATAAACTTTGAGAAGACATTGGAAGACAGAAAGCAGGTGGTATTAGAAGGAGGATTTAAAACCAGTTCAAAACAAGAATAGGAGAGTGCTGCTAATAAATGTTGGGAATGGATACAAAGGACAAGAGGGAGGCCTAAGACAACAGTGTTTGTTACAGGAGAGCAGTAGGAACAGCAAGGTTGAACAGTGCACCTTCCCTCTACCAACTTAGGCCACATTTGGAGTCAAAGAGTAGCAACAGGACTTATTGCTTCCAGCTGGGAGTCAAAGGTATGGAAGCTTGAATCAGAGAAACAAAGCAGCATCCTGGATGCCCTGAATAGCTGGAGCTACCAATAGGAATGAGACAGCCCCTCCCCTACCAGGAGCTAGTCTGTGAGGCCAGGGGGCATGCTCATCCCCTCCCATACACTCTTGAAAACAGACTGAAATACAAGTTCCAGCAGCAAATCTGGTCCCTCTCTCTAAGCAGCCTGCCGGAGCACATAGAACAAAGAGCCTGATAAGGAGTCTCAGCTAAAAGATGAACACTCAGGAGTCACTTAGCATTGGAGGAAGGCCAATACCATTAAAAAGAAATATAATAGAGTTCTTTGTTTTTAAAACATGAAGAACTTACAGCCAGGAATTAATAATGTCAGAAAAGGACTTCAGAATAATTACAAGTCATATCCACAGAGATATGTGAGAGGATATTAAATCCACAGAAAATAATCAATTAGAAAGTACACCTATTGAAATATTGATCTTTTAAATAGAATACTCGACAAGTAGGTCAAATAAGAGAATGGACACAAAGAACAAATTGCTGAACTGTAATATTAATCCAAAAATTTCTTGCAGAATGCAATAAAAAGTGATGAACAGATATAAAGTATAAAATAAAAGTTAGGAATTATGTAAAATAGACTCAAATGCTCCATCATCCACCCAATTGGAGTTACTAAGATATTAGCAGGAATGGAAGGAAGGTAACATATACATTAGTTTAGTCACAATTTAAGGTCCAACAAAGTTCTGAGTAAGATAAATTTAAATAATAACCTATACCTAGATATTATATTAACATTTCCCAAACCAAGAATAAAGGAAACAAATACTAAAATCTTTGGGAAAGAAAAAATAAAATCTCTGATACAATTTTCTTGTTAACAAATGAATAAAATCAAAGGAGCAAGAAAAAAAGTTAAACCTGCAATTTTATATCCAACCAAACTATCATTCAAGAATGAAAATGAAACATGAAGGAACCAGAAACTTTACCACTCACAGTAATTATTTGATATAATTTTGCCAACCAAAATAAAAATGAATATTATAATAATAAGGAAGCTCTGAAAAATAGTGGTGAACAAAAAATCCATTAAATTATATTATTAATTCTAGATAAGTGTTGATTTTTTAAAACAACATGATAGGAATTTTTAAAGTAACAATGTAGAATAAACTTCCAAATTAGGTCAATATGGAAGGGAATTGAAATGGGAAGGAATACTTAAGTAAAATTAAAGCATACAACAATTTTTGGTTTTGTTTAATAAATGTAGAGAGACATTGACCAATTCTGAATATTAATAGAAAATATATTTCATTCAAGTGCTAATTGAATAGCATTTAGTAGAAAAACAGAAATACAATTTATAATTTTTGCGCTATCACAAAAAAGTAGAAGAAAAGAAAATCAATCCAACAAAGGCAGAAAAAACTTGAAATGGTATTCAAATATACTCCCCTCTCCCCTAATTTAATCAGGTCCACAAAATTTCATAGGCAACTCTGACCAACCCTTTAAAAAATAAAAAAGCCTTTTAAGAACATGCATTAGCTTTTTAAAGATTTCAAAAATCTTTAAAGATTGCATAAGGAAAGAAAACCATAGCAAATCTCACATAGATGCAAATTTCTAAATAAAATACTAGAAATTTAAATCCAGCAATTGATTAAAAGAATAATGCACTGATCAAGTAAGGTTTATCCCAGGAATACAAAATATAGCTTTTTAATAATGAACAACCAATATAATCCAATATAATTGGCTAACTTGGTCATACGATTTAGGAGAGAAACAGTTTCAAAAGGTGCCCAAAGAAAATTGTGATTATGTGTGTATATGTAATACACTTGTGTGTGCATCTGTTTATGTGGGAAAAAAACTAAGAACAAAAAGAAACTTCCCTAATATAATGAAGAGTATCTACCCCAAAATACAGCAAACATGATATTTATTAGAAATATTGTCTGTAAGGTCAAGAACAAAACAAGAATGCCCACTGCTACTGTTACTATTCAACATTAGACTGGACATCCTAGCCAATGGAATTAAGTAAAACCATAGGAAGTTGTATAAATGTTGAAAAATAAGGGGCAAACTGTTATTATTTACAGAGAAAATGATAGAAAGCTCAAGATAATCAAAGGAAAAGCTTCTATAACTAAGAAGAGAGTTCAGCAAGATAGCAAGAAACAAAAACAACATAAAAAAAAAACTTTTCTATATATTGGCATTGATTGTTTTTAAAATGTAATTGGGAAGAAAATTGATGAATTAATGCAACAATACACAAGTAGTCTGAAGAAACAGAATAGAGTTCAAAAAACAGACTCACAAACAGAAAATGTATAGAAAATATAGTCATTAAGGCCACAGACTCTAAATCTAGATTCACAGGTTTTATTTTTTGCTCCACTATTTCCTGACTATGTGTTGCTGGGCAAGTTATTTGATATTTCTGTGCCTCAGTTTCCTTGTCTGTAGAATGAGGAATAATCATAGAACCAACCTAGATGTTTAAATGATAAACATGTATGTATATATGTATGCCTGTATCTATAGAACACACATGTTTATGAAATATGATAAAAATGGAACTTCAAATCAATGGGAAAATAATGGTATGGCATTTCAAATCAATGAGACTAACTAGCTGTCCCTTTTTAAAAAATAAAAGTTTCATTTTATCTTACACTGTTCACAAAATTGTAGTTAAGACTTAAAATTTTTTAATGATAAGAAATTATTAGGAGAAAACCTAGGCAAATATGTGGTGCCTTAGAGTCAGGAAGACCTTCTGAAATAAAACACAAAAAGTAAAAGCCATAAAAGAAAATATAATGAGTCCAGGCGAGATGGCTCACATCTGTAATCTCAGCAATTTGGAAGGCAGAGGCAGGCAGATTGCTTGAGCCTAGGAGTTCAAGACCAGCCTAGGCCACAGGGCAAAACCCATCTCTGCTAAAAATAACAAAATTAGCCAGGCATAGTGGCAAGTGCCTGTAGTCCCAGCTACTCAGGAGGCTAAGGTGGAAGGATCTCTTGAACCCGGGAGGTGGAGATTGCAGTGAACAGAGATCACACCACTGCACTCCAGCCTGGGTGACAGAGCAAGACCTTGTCTCAAAAAAAAAAAAAAAAAGAAAGAAAATATAATAAGTTTAACTACATCAACCACAGGAGTACAAAAGTGAAAAGACAAGTACTAGGAGAAGGTATTTCAACCTAAATAATAATAAAGGATTAGAATCAACAAATCATTTAAAGAAAGAAAAGAATCATCTATTTGAAAAATAGACCAATAATATAAACTGGTAACTCACAGAAGAACTAATAAAAATAATCAAGATTTATATAAACTGGCACTGAACCTCACTTTGATGGAAGAAATTCAAATTTAAATTCAATAAGTATATTTATACACTGCTGAAGGGAATTTAAATACAAGTATTGCGCATTCACGGATAATTTTGCATATCCTGTCACCTCAAAATTCTACTGTTAGTATCTACTTCAGAGTCAACTAACTGTTGGAGTAGATATTGAGGAAGCAAGTACAATGATCTGCATCATAATATTATTTGTAACAGTGAAAAATTCAGAACAACCTAAATATTCACAAAATCAGGAATGGCTAAAGAAATAATTGTGCATCCTTCCTATGGAAGACCATGCTGCAGTTTTCTAAAATGAAGTTAACCTATGTGTACTGAAAAAATGTCTAAGTCATGTTGTTAGGTGAAATAATGTATATATCATTTATGCTAAAATACATACATAGATACCTCTTCTATGAGCAACGCTATGGAGAAGTCTGGAAGCATGTACATTATATTGTTAACAGTGACTATTTCTAGAGAGAAGACTAAGATAGGGGCATTGGAGAGGGGAATAATCAAAGGGTACTTCAGCTTGATCTGTAAAGTTATAATTTTTTATAAGGAGACTCTATTATTAAGGTAATTTAAATTTTTAATGTACAAATTATAATTACAAAGTACTGCAAGCAAGTTGCTTTAAACTGGTGAAATCAGTGAAACAACAGTCTTTATAAAATCTAAGCTATTTCTTCTTTTCATTCATATTACTGGAAAATCCAAAGATGCTGCATGTCATACCACAAGAGTATAATCCTTTACTCTCTGGTCTTAAAAAATGAAAGGTAATCTTCGGTGGGGCTTTATTTTTGGGGGCCATGTTTTGGATGAAGTTTCATTTACCCACCCAGGGTGCTATGATATAAGTGCTCTTTAATTTCTAAAATGATTATTCTGGAAATAAGAGTTACCCTCTTAATAGAATTATAATATTTGAATGTTAATTTAATAGAATAGTCTTCTTCAAGTCTTAGTTAATATTCATTGGGAGAACAATTTTATAAATCTAAGAATTATCCATTTTTTTAAAAAATTTTGATTCCCACATTGAATGTTTTGTGATAAGATGTTAAAGGACTAATTGAATTTGGCTTTTAGTGGGAAACGTTAAGACTGTGAAGGCCAAACATACAAACATTTATTTCTTGATAACCACAAATGGCCTATGATTAAGATGGAACCTGATAATTTAAGGAAAATTAACTTGTCTAAAGTAGAACAGAGAATAATTCATGAATGTACTAATTTTTCTTTTTCTATTTCCCCGCTAGTCTACATTGGTCTTTAACTATGACATGTACAAACCAGTGGGAAAACATTAACTATGGTTAATGGACTGAATGGATTTATTTAAGAAGAAATATTTAAAGAACTAAAAGCATCAAATTATCTCCACAACACATATATTGGTCACAGAGACATAATATAAAGTATGTCCTAAATATTACGTCTTCCAAAAACCCCATCTTAAGCCTCATAAAGATTGAAAGAAACAGCACATTTCCAAATCTCAAATTCTCTTAGCCATATTTTTACTTTTCTCATCACCTATTTCAATATTTTTCTACCTTTCTAATTAAGGTCTATACGCTAGAGGGAAGACTGTGGGTATGGTAGAGCAAAGACTTTTTCAGTTGCATATGAAACCAGGTCTGGCTACTTTCAAACTGACTAAAGTTGAGAAGATCGTATGTTGCTTTTTAACTTTACGGACAATCTTGAGGAAGGATCATTTCTTTGATACCTCAAAGTGCTTATTTGTGATACAATAATGTTATAGAACTTTAAAGGGTCAAAGAGGAAGGGCTAAGGAAATGTTACAGAGTGAAATAAACTAAAGAGACACAACTAAGTGCAATATGTGATTCTGAAATAAATTATTTCACTATATAAGACATTTCTTGGACAAATGAGAAACTTGAATGGGTTCTGAGTATTAGATGATAGTGGTGTATCAATGTTAATTTCCTAACCTTGATGCTAGTGTTGTAGTTATACGGATGAATATCCTTGTTTGTAGGTGATCCAACTAAAGAAACGTGAGACATCAGATCAGAAATTATTCTCCAGTGTTTCAAGAAAAAAAAAAGCCTTTGTCTGTGCTTCCAGCTTTTCTGTAAATATGTGA
This sequence comes from Nomascus leucogenys, assembly GCF_006542625.1. Taxonomy (NCBI): domain Eukaryota; kingdom Metazoa; phylum Chordata; class Mammalia; order Primates; family Hylobatidae; genus Nomascus; species Nomascus leucogenys. Next base: position 54,551,986 of record NC_044383.1, on the reverse strand, counting down.
CTGTTCGATTTTTAAAAAACAAAATGAAACAAATTCACTCATGGGAAAGCAAAATGTCCATGCATATGCTAACTAAGAAATGTTTTATTTAAAAACATAAAGACACAGTTTTATTTGGGACAACGTAAAACAATCTCTACCAAATCTACATGAAAACTTTTTTTTAAGGGGAAAGCATGAACACAGACCCCCACTACCACAAATTATGCAGCTCAGTTTCCCACATTTGGGGAAACCACAGGCGTCAGCACATCTGGAGTGCAATGGATGAGCCTCGCCCTGGGAAAACCACCTTCGTGATCATGGTTTTAAAATTTTTTATGGACGAAGGTAAGGGTATAAACATACACACATACAATTTTGGCACTATGACCTCCAGAGAATATCTCATTAAATTTTGAGTTTAAATGAAGTATTTCTCATCTATTTGGCCACGTGAACTGATCCATTAAATTATTTTGAAATAGCTTCAACTCTTTTCCTTATTAAATGTAATTCAGGCTTACTGTAGAAATTTAAAATCACACATTTATATCTCCAAATGGAAATGGTTACTGTTAATGTTAGAAATATAGTCTTCTTATTTTTGCAATAGAATCTTAAAGATACTTTCTGTAATGCATTTATTTTTACTCAATATATTATTTTATTAATATCATTTACTCTCACATTGACAATCTGCAGATTGTCATTAAGTGGATGTATTAACAGCTATTCAAATCTCACCTTTTCTTGGTTAATAGTGCCCTATTATTAAACATCTAACTTTTCACTGTAACAATAATGCTACCATCATATACCTGTGATTCAGTTAAACATCCATGCTGCCTGTATTACCACCTCCTACTACTGGAGGACTGGAAGTGAAGGAGGAAGTAACTACTAAGTAGCCACATGTCAGACCCAACAATGGGTGTTGCTTCTTCCCTTGAAGAACAGTCAGTGCATGCAAACAGAGGGACCAAAAGAACTGAGATGCTAGTTCTTTATTTCTTCCAGCAGTGCTTGCTTGGGAGGTCTGCAGTTGACATGACAGCAGTGAGTGAGCTGTACATTAGGTTCCCCAGAGCTTCCTTTTTCCATGAAACTATTATACTCATTAGGTATTTAAAGAAGATATCAGACAAAAGTTTTGATATGGTCTGGAGCTGTGTCCCCACTCGAATCTCATATTAAATTGTAATCCCCAGTGTTGGAGGTGGGGCCTGGTGGGAGGTGACTGGATCATGGAGGTGGTTTCTCATTCATGGTTTAGTACCATCACCTTGGTACTGTCCTTGCAATAGTGACGGAATTCTCATGAGATCTGGTCGTTTAAAAGTGTGTAGCACCCCCCACCCCCTTCTCTCCTGCTCCTGCTCTGGCCATGTGACATGCCTACTCCCCCTTCACCTTCCGCCATGATCGTAAATTTCCTGAGGCCTCCCGAAGAGCCAAGTACATGCCAGTATCATGCTTCCTGCACAGCCTGCAGAACCATGAGCCAATTAAATATCTTTTCTTTTTAAATTACTCAGTTGCAGGCACGTCTTTATAGCAATGCGAGAATGGACTAATACAGGTTTAATTGATCTCTAACTTAAAGTGAGTATAATTAAAATTTTTCAATAAAGCATATCTTAAATATAAATCAATGTTTATTTGAATTATAAATCACACATAGTCTGGGTTGGTCAGTGAAGTAGTTCCAGGGACACAGGTGAAGATTGAAGATTTGCTCTAAGAGCAGTTAGCCTTCCACAAGGAAATATTTACTTCCCAATAATCCTGAGAGCAATCTGGTAGGAAATAATGGATGCTCAATTCCTCTCCTGAAATCAGCTCACAGTACTGGTTGTATTTATGATGGCTAGCCATCATCCCTTGTTCCACCATTCCCTACAAAGGACAGCACAGCATCTTATTATATTATGATGATGTTGTTATTCAAACAATAAAAAATCTTTCTGAGGTTTAGAAAGTTAAAAAGACTAAATGTGGTTCACATTTTTTACTCTGATAATATCTTTGTGGGTAGATTTTTAAATTTCATAGTGAATTTTGTATACAAATCAAAACTATCAAGTATTAGAAAATCTATTAGGAAAAAAATTATTTTATGAGCCTCACCTCATTCTGTAAAAATCTACATAGTTGAGGTTTTAGACAAGCCCAAATTTTAGTTGACAAGAGGTTAGATCATGTCTTAGGGAAGAATTCAAAAAATAGTATGATTATATCCATAAAATGAAAATGATAATAGTCATCTCGTGCACATAAAGCATTTAGCACAGTTCCTAATATGGTAGGAAGCACTCAATAAAAGTACTATTATTATCTGTCATTTACTTTCTTTCTAGAGCCAACAGGTTTAATAGTTACATTAAAAGTAACATTGGCCAGGTGCTGTAGCTCACACCTATAATCCTAGCACTTTGGAAGGCCGAGGCAGGCAGTTCATTTGAGGTTAGGAGTTCGAGACCAGCCTGGCCAGCATGGCAAAATCCCATCTCTACTAAAAATACAAAAATTAGCCGGGTGTGATGGCAGATGCTTATAATCCCAGCTACTCGGGAGGCGGAGGCAGGAGAATGACTTGAACCTGGGAGGCGAAGGTTGCAGTGAGCCAAGATCATGCCACTGCACTCCAGCCTGGACGACAGAGCAAGACTCCATCTCAAAAAAAAAAAATTGATGATCATCATATTCAGGTAACAGCTTAGAGACTGGGTCTTATTGGTATCATGATTCCTAATTTGTCATTCAGTTTAACTGGGATTTAGGTGACACTGGGAAATTGCTTCTGTAGTCAGGTCCAGATCACACAAAACGTAAGAGATTATACCCTCAGTTTAATCAGTTGTAAACTTCAGTTGGTATGAACTAAACTGAACAAACAAGTCAACCACTATTAATAAAGAAATTAAGTTGAGTTAAAGAAAGTAATTAAACATCAATATTATGCAGAATCTTTTCAGGAATATTTCGTAAAATGGTGCGCAACCTATTATATATGCATATTTTACATGCCTATTTATAACCCTCCTTTTAAAGTTAAGCTGTTGCTCCAATGCACTTATGAAAAATATCTGGAATTTAGCTGAGGACTTTATATAATGAAGATTCTGGCCTTTTCTTAGTATATTGAGCACCCTTTACAACCCTTGTACTCACACCATGTTCTTCCTGTTTCTGAGCATAGTAGACACTATTCCTCTTTACAGCACCAAATTCCAAAATAGAAAAACAAATGTTAAAACCTAGAGTCATGACAGACCATCTTCCTGCTCCCTAGTGTTTGGTTTGATCTCACTGAATGTCAATTTGTTCTTGGAACTCTGCTCTGTTAAACAACAATATGGAAGAAACGTTAGGTCGTTCCTCCAAGGTGGATATTTCCAGGAGAATGATTGGGGTTATTAGTTTTAATTGGAAATTGATAATACATATTGAGTTCGAAGGTTAATTATTGGTTAAAAAAATTATCCCTGTGAATACTAACTTTTTCTACAACATTAATAAAAGTGCCTTGATTTTGTGTAGCTTTCATGTATATTAATGTTGAAAGATGCTCTAAGACTGACTGAAGCAGAAGAAATAACAGAAAAAGCATTCTTGCATGATCTCATTTATATGTGGAATCTAATAAAGTTTAAGTCATAGAAATAGAGAGTAAAATGATGGTTACCAGACGCTTGGAGTAGGGGAGAGGGAGGGAATGGGGAGTTCTTGATTAAAGAGTACAAAATTTCAGGTAGACAGGAAGAATAAGTTTTGAGATCTATGCCACAGCAGAATGACTACAATCAATAATAAGGTATTATATATTTCAAAATAAGAGAGTAAATTTCAAATGTCTCACTATAAAAAATGATAGGTGATGAATATTAATTAGCCTGATTTAATCATGCCACATTATATACATATATCAAAACATCACATTATACCCCATAAATGTATATAATTATAATTTGTCCATCAAAAATAATATTAATAATTTAAAATATTTTAAATAGCTAAAAAATGAGAAAGAAAAAAATTCTTAATAAAAGGGAAATAAGATATAATAAAGAATAAGCTCAGGAAAGCATGGGAAGTTGAGTACAAGGCCTAATGGAAAGGGTCCTCGTGTGATGCAGGGGGACAAAATTTGTACATATCCAGGCCTGAACCCAGAGGAAAAGGTGAAGAGGGGGAAACAATTCCCACAAGTCACAGCGTGATTATGTCAAGGAGGCTACAAGAGATAATAGGAAACAAGGATATGAGAATATAATTGGCTAGACTGTTTAAAGAAAAGGGGGCTACAAATGGACAATGTGAAGAATTCATTGAATAATGTACTGTTTGTTAGATTTCTAGGTCTGACAATCATCAAACAGAAGTTGGAACTAGAGCGCAGCTGTTGCTATTATTTACACTTACATTGTAATTAACAGAATTAAATATGATGCTTGGACTCTCTCCTCTTTATCTGTGGGTATGAGAGAAGTAAAGAGATTTCATTCACTTGCGCCCAATGTATGAAAACGAAAAGGACAACTTATGTGATACAGCACTACTACTCATCTCAGCACATTCTTTGCAGGATCAAACAGCAAAAGATAATCTAGATGATCAGCTTGGCTTAAAATGCTTCATGCTTAGCTTTACTCGGGGTAATGTTTCAGGAGTGGCTTCTTCCAAAAAAGGGCTTCCCCAGGAGAAAGCAGAAAAATGTTAGCACACAAGATCTTCAGTGAGATTTCACTCACATTGCTGCTCCCTACCCATTCACAAAATGACCCTGCTGTCAGTACAGTGAGAAGCAGCTGAGAAACATTTACCATCTTCACTGGACACCTCATAGGACACATTCACCCCATACACCACTCTGTAACTGGAGCTTAGGTTAGCATCAGCCTCTCTCCATCCCCTGGAGTAACAGGCAGGATTGATGGGTAGTGAAGTGCCGAAAAGCTCAACATCTGGTGGTGCTAGAGGCATGATGATACAGAGAAATCATGAGCTCTTTTACAACAGACATCGTGGGAAATAACGCAAGACAGGTGGTGTTCTGGATTCTAGGAAGATATGTGCCACAGCGCTGTGGCTTGTCTATGAATTCGTACATCTGAATTAATAAGCTGTATGACCTTGAGAAAGTTAAACTTTCTGGGTCTCAGCTTTGTCATCTTTCCTAAAAAGAGGTTACAGTCAATTATCTTTTAGCATCTACCAGTATCTACAAATACTATGGTAAACCAATTTTTTTCAGAGTATTTCAGGCCCAAAACAGTTTAATGAGCCTGAGCAATTTTATTCTAGGTAATGATCCATGGCAAAGAGTTGTTTGGTGCAAAAACCCCATTTCTTCCACTTGCTCCTTGGTCCCTCACCCTCATGATCTAGTCATAAATGTGTCAATTTTGGCTATCAGTTTATGCTTTAATAATACATAACTAAGGAAATAAGTTGCTATCAACATGTACTTGACACTTAAGGACTATGCAGCCTTGTTTTAACAACCCTATTCTAACAAGGTCCCTCCTAGGAAATCCTATCAAGCAACTGAGAAAGAAGTATATTGGCTGTTTTTTCATATAAGAGTCTCTAGGTCTGCCAAATTTTTACAAGTCAATAGATTTAAGAACAATAGGAGGAAGAAAAAACAATGTACTCTCAAAAGCATTGCATGTGTTTAGATTTTTTTATTTCTCAAAATGGAAATATCCTTATTTTTCTTCTGATTATAAGGATTTTTGCCACATATTGTTGCTTTTCTGGAAACTTTTGCAGTTGATTTTCCCACCAGCAACATATAGTGACAACTTCCTCATACCCTCACCATACTGGGTATTGAATTTTTTTGTCTTTGTCAATGTATTTGTTGAAATAATACATCTTCTTTTAATTAGATTTTTAATTATCAGTAAGGTTAGTTTTTCACATATTGATTCCAAATTATTTATGTCATTTGTCAATTTTTCTATTGTGTCTCTTTTTCTATTTCCATTTAAAAGAGTCTTGGCCAGGTGTGGTGGCTCATGCCTGTAATCCCAGCACTTTGGGAGGCCAAAGCCAGTGGATCACCTGAGGTCAGGAGTTCAAGACCAGCCAGGTCAACATGGTGAAACCCAATCTCTACTAATAATACAAAAATTAGCCTGGCGTGGTGGCACATGCCTGTAATCCCAGCTCCTTGCGAGGCGAGGCATGAGAATCGCTTGAATCCAGGAGGCAGAGGTTGCAGTGAGCCAAGATCGTACCACTACACTCCAGCCTGGGCCACAGAGTAAAGCTGTATCTCAAAAAAAAAAAAAAAAAAAAAAAAAAGTCTTATATTAAGGACATTTGTTCCTGGTTATTTTGGTCACAAATTGCTGTTTGAATTTTAACTTTGTTCATGATGGTTATAAGGGGTTTTTCTTCAGTGTAAAAGTTTTCATTCAGTTTTTATGGAATCAAATGTTTTAGTCTTATGTTTTACTGGCTTTTTGTCTTCCCCACCTATATATGTTTTTAATTTTTTTTGTTAGTATTTCACCTTCATTTTTTAGACTTAAATTTCTGGTCCATCTAGTGCATATTTTAGTGTAAGTTGTAACAGAAATTTAATTTCATATTTTTCCAGTTATTTCAACCCTACTGATTGAATAATTCATATTTTCAGTATAGATTTGAAATATTTTTATAATACTACATTTTCATAGTATTAAAAGTGTACACCATTTTTGTAGGTATATACTTCTCTGAACCTTCTATTTTCCCTTGATCTCCTCATCTGATGTGAACTGATTCTGATACCACCGCCAAAGTGTTTTAATTAATATGGGTTCAAAATTCTTTTTTTTTTTAAGAGACAGAGTCGCACTCTATTGCCCAGGCTAGACATGAACTCCTGGGCTCAATCGATACTCTTCCCTTCAGCCTCCACTGCTCCTGGCTCAAAATTCATTTTAATATGTGGTAAGGCAATTCTCCAACATGTGCTTCAAAAATTTTCTGGCTACGACCTAGGTTTATTGCCTCAGCAGCAGTTAGGCACTTGAAGTGGAGTGTTGAATATATGTAAGTATTTTTTCAAAGTGCACAAACTTGTAAAAGTCCTAAAGCAAATACTTTTATAGGAAGCATTCATCATCTGTTTTTAAACATATTGAGAGTAGTCACTGTTTAGAAAAAATACTCAGCAATGTGGTTTGAGGGTCAGGAATTTTCTAGCCTGCAAGAGGCTTCTTTGGCTGCCTCATTATGGCCACTAAAGATTTAACTGTGATGAACACATATGTATATAGCAGAGCCTCTTCATTACATAATTTTTTTAAACATTAAAATTGTCATGTAAGTGAAAGAATGCAACTCACTAATTCTCCACTATTTGTACAGCTATGTAGACTTGTTGTAACAAATCAGATGTTTGAGGTTTTCAATAACACTCATGTCTGATGCTTTCCCTTAGACCTTGTTTGTCAGGCCCTATCTTGTTTTTGGCCTCTACAGTTCCCTTTCCCACAGCGAGAGTCACTTTATACTGTCTCTGGACCAATCACTGACCATCCAAAATCAGGTGAGTGGTCCCACTTCTGTGGTCTCACTAAATCATTTACCCACTAGTCACTTGGTGTTGAAATTGCCATTGTTTTATCCACAACTCCAGTTAGAGAGCAGAGATAATATAACATTCACCATTGTATCCCAATCCCTAGCTCAGTGCCTGAAACATATGCATCTCAAAAAATATTTGGTGAATGAGTAAATTATTCTTACTAAATGTGAAGCGGGAGAGACACAAAGAACTCTAGCCCACCACTAGGATTTAGCATCATCTTAGTTGTGTTGACATTGTATGACAATGTTGGCATGTCACTCACAGTCTCTAGGACTGCTCCTCCTCCATAGCTATCCTGTTCCTGATTCCCACCTCCCTGCTCTCCTTCCTGCTCCTGCTGACAAGCTTGCCCAAATGTGGACTGACTCCCTGCCTGTGTCAGAATGCAGGCATCCTCTATCCGCCTGCCAGAATACCCCATAACCACATGTTAGACCTTCAGATGCCAGCTGCTAGCTTGAACCACTCTACCATCTGATGCCACACCATTTAGATCCTATGTTCTCTCAGTTCAGCATCAATCCAACCCCTCTTTTAGCTACAAAACATGGGCTTTGCCTGATGGAGCCCCAGGACATATTCTTTAAGATGAGCAGACTGAGTGGACCTCACTCTATAATCATGTGCTTTCCACACAGACCAAATCCTTCTAAATTCTCACACAATAATAGTGAGAGCTCTGTTGAAATTCAGCTCCTATGAAAAAGTGTCTGGAAAGAGAAATTGAAATAACAATATAACCCAGATATAGTTCAAATTGGATGATTTTAATCTTTCACTAATACTATGTAGAAAAACAAGACCTCTGTCTTTTTCCCTAATCTTTCCCTCAAAAGGACAAAATTCTTCACTTTCTGAAAAACCACAGGCCACTTTCATCTGGTTTCCCCCCTTGTCCTCTTCTCTGAGCTCAGCATTTCACGTGCTCATTTTGGTGAGATTCCATCACAATACATCACCAGGAACACATGCGTTCCACTGGGACTTTATTCCCTGGAAGATGCGAATGGTGATGTAAATAATGGCATCATTGGAATTTGGAAGAAGTGATGCGAGAAAGAAATAAGGTGAAATAAGGTAAAATCAAGCAATTATACTCAATATATCCTTTTGGAGTAATGTAGATAGTATTGATGGTAATAGAGAAATTCAATGGTATTCATCAGCTGGAACTGTCAGCAGAAACATTAATTAAATGGCAGCTGTTGCTTTACCACTTGTAGAGGAGTGGAGCAATCCTAACTCCAAAATAGATTTCCAAGAATGGGAGCGTTTCCAGCTAATGAACTACAGCCTGGTTGTGGTTTTGGGTTAGTAGCTGCAATCAGACTTTTGTCAATAGTTATGTCTGTGCCACTGTATTTTAAAGTAAGAATTCTAGTCTGTTAATGGAAATATGTATGCATCATGCTAATTAGAGCTACTAAGTCCAGCTCCCACTTAGTTATGAATTGGTTATTCTGTGATACTCTAGTGAAATTTAAAACATTTGTTTATTTTTAACTAATATTGTTAGAAAAGCAATACATGACCATAAAGGTTTAGAGAAAACTGAGAAGCAGAGAAATAATCATCAATGGTCACTAACTGTTACTGCCATGTTTATCAAGGAAAAAATTATGTTCACTTCAATCAATGGAAACTGGTCATTAATATTTACTTTCTCAATTTCATGACATTTAATGAATTCAATTTAACAAACAGTTATTGAGTACTTGTTTGGTTCAAGGTGAATCTAAAAACAGTGCCAAGTCATAACAGAATTTATTTATCAGGTTAAATTTTTGAATTTACATGTAAATATGTGTCACAGAATAATTATAAGAATCTTTCACTTTTTGTTTGCTTTCTATTGCAGAAAAAAAAAAATCTGTGCTACAGTATTTGCTATTGGTGATTTTCATCTTAGTAAGGTTCATTTTACCAGACAACACACATACGTTTTTCTCTAGGTGTGAAGGACCCTGTTCTGTAGAATTTCAAACTTACAGAATCAATAAGAAAATTAATCCTGTACATGCTACCTAAAAATGTAGATTTTAAAAGTTCTTCAGAGTACATTAACACACTGACCTGTCAGTTTCACAGGACGGATCAGCTTGTTTCCCATGCACCTGCTGTATAGGAAAGCAAAGTGATTAATCCTTTCCTGTTGTTGCTGGTATTGTGAGAGAAGATAGCGGGAGGTATAAAAGTCCAGACAGAGGAATCCCAGAAAAATGGGGAACCCAGCCAAACTCACAAGACTAGGGGAAAAGTCAAGGATCCAAACAGGACAGTAGAATTTGTGTCCAGAATGTCTGGGGTAAAGTACATGTTCCCAAAAGTAAGGCATAAAATATTATATTGGTCCTCAAGAGAAAGGAAAGACAGGAAATAAGAAACAAAGTCACTAGGGGAAATAGAACATCATAAAAAATCTTGAGGAGAATAGGTTGCCTCCAATTGGGCCAGTCATTGGGAAAATAGAGGGGAAGGCAAGGACCCAATCTCTAGTCAAGCAGAAAGCCCAGTTAGCAGGAACTAAGGGCACCATAACCAGCTGCAACAAGACCCCTGATGCTGAAATGAGGGAGCAGCTGCCATTCAACACCTTTTATTTTCAGAGTGGGCTCCAGAATAGCAAAGTGATTAAGAGCTTACAAGCACAGGCTGGGGAGTCCAATTGCCTGGACTCATCCCAGACTTGCCACCTGCTTGCTGGGGGCTGGGGGGAGAATGAACAATTCCCTCAGCCTCCTTATCTGTAAAATATATAGTATATGTGTATCCGCCTTATGAAACTGTCAGTGCCTAACACAGAAAGCATTCATTAAATATTAGCTACTTTATTGTTTATTATGATTGTGTGATAGAAAAAAGTAATAGACTGGGGCTCAGGGGACTTAAGTTCTGGTCCTTGCTTTACTTCTTTTTCCACCTATGTGACTCTTGTACAGAACTGAGGTGCAGTCATTGAAATGGACCCAGAAAGTAATCAAAAATCCTTAAGTCAAGATCTTAAAAGTAAGCCAGGCAACGATCCTGAGTGTCAGTTCTCTTGAGACAGGAACACAGCCACTGCAAGGTGTAGAAAGTACCCACTACCAAGGGTTGAGTAAGCACAGTTCCATACTCAATTCTACCTGCGGAGGGTTTTGTAACTTGAGCTGAGTGACTTCTCATTCTAGTACTATCTTCTTTAAAATGATGAGGTGGCACTCATCATTTTAAAGTACTATCTTTTAAAGTACTGTCTTTTAAAGTACTTTTAAAATACTGTCTTTAAAAGGATTGTGATAACAGGTTCTCAATATTGGATGCAAATTAAAATCACACAAAAGCTTACAAAATAGACCAATACTTGGGCACCCTCTCAGGCCATTTTAAATCAGAACCTCTGGGGGCATAGCCCAGGCATCTGCATTATTAAAGCACCCCAGGTGACTTTGATGCACAGAGAGTGTTGAGAGCCACAGTACTAGATAATCTGATGGTTTCAAGTGAGGTCAGAGTCTAGAGGTTTCCACTCCTTTGGTTTCCTGTAAGGTACAGCTGTCCCCAGGACCAAAGCCATGTAATCATTGACATTGTGGTACTCAAGGCCCTGTGCCTGCTCACAATCAGACTAGGGGCAGATGTGCAAAGAGAACCAGGAAATCTTACAGAAGTCTTAGTTAATTCTTGAATGAATATGATAAGCTGTTAATATCTTAACAATTAGCTAAAGACTAATGTGGAAATTATCACTGTTGTGTACCAGAAGAAATTTAGAATAATTGAATGAGGAAAAAAAAATACTTCTAGAGGCCAACCAGTCAAACCCTTTGGCTCCAAAGAATAGAACACTAATACTCTTTTTCTGGGTGGGTGAAAAAAAATTACAGTTCTTTTTCTCCTTTGACACTATTACACCTTTTTACATAAAGACAGGAGAAGACAAAAGGAAAACTGAGTTTATTGCAAAGAAATCAAGAGATGTTATGTCAAGAAAACAGACAGCCTTCGTGAAATGTAATACTCTCTGCCTTTACTTCTTGTTCATTGACTTGGATTAAACAGGTCTGTATCACACAGCAAACAGTATATTTGCTTCAGGAAGATGTTTAGCCTGTCAGGTGAGCAGCAGTACAAGTCCTGTGCTATTAACCAATAATGAATGTAGTGTGTTTGGGGAGGGGGAGTTGGGGTGTGCTAGTATAGTTGTGACAAGTTACTGTTTCAATGTATTAGAATAGAATTTCTCAGAAGGTAGAGATTTATTCTGTTATATTTCATCCCATATAAAACATTCACCTTCCTGGGATATTCAATCCCACTACCTGGGATATGTGATACCCTGGAAAAGTGGAGTCTTTCTGGCCACTGGCATAAGAGAAAACAAAGCATTATCTGCTCCATCAAAGTTTTATTAGAATTGCTCTCCTTTTACTTCAGACAATCTGAAAGTTAAATGTCAGAAATGTAAATAGAAACTCAAAAGTTTCAATTATTTCCAAATAGATTTTGGACATCAAGCAGGTAAATAAAGATAAAATAATTAAATAAAATATCCAATAAAATATGCCTCTGATCCATAGTGGCAAAATGGCTGAAAAGTATCAGGTAATTTTTCTTAAACTATAGCAAGCGCTCTGTTTTATTTTGTTTTTTTTTTGAAGGAACATCGTGCTGCCAGAATAACAACTCACTACTAAAACAAAGTCATTTGGAACCAATAACAAGTCTTTATGTGGAGCACCTTCTACCCCCTTCCTCACTGCCTCCTGACCAAAACACACACACACACACACACACACACACACACACACTCCACCAAAGGTTTCTTGAAGAAGTATTGCTACCAACAACGGGGATAAGTATTTCATACAACTCCCTCTTGAACCCACTTCACAAACTAAATGTTTATGACCAAGGCAGAGACTGGCAGCACATTCAAAGTTTACAATAGAAGGTGGGGCTCTGAGTTGTCAATAGGAGCAACAGCAGACAAAAGCCCCAACAATGTCAAACGAAGTGGTACAAAATCAAATGCTCCATGGCATCCTCTTCTTGGGAATCAACCCAGCAGTGTAGAAACCAAGAACCACATTGCCCCATCAATAACTGGAAGAATCACTTCTGCATCTCAGTGCACCAGGCCTAGCTCATCCAGGGTGGCCCAACTCTACTGGCCATTGAAGCTTCTGATTCCGGAAAAGAGCCTCTGTTAGCTTTCTGACCCTAAATCTCTTTATTCTTTGCACTTTGTGAATCTTTTAATACTATTGGGGCAGCTGTTACCTTGCAGTGTCACATTCTACACGTTCCATTAAAACATCTCATAATCTTCTAGGTGGAGGTGTTCCATAAACAACTGCCTGAATTTTAAAAAGTGGTTGAAACTATAGAATAGATAAGGTCAAATTGCCTGGATTTGGATTTTAAATCTACTACTAGGTAAAGTTATTTAACATTTATAACCTCATTTTCCTAATCTGTAAAATGGTGATAAAAATAGTACCTCATAGGGTTGTTACGAGAAGCAAATAAAATCATCCAGGTAAAATGCTTGGCAAAATTCCTGGCACATAATAATATTCTCAAGTATATGCTAGTTATTCCTATCATTTTATATAGTAAATGTACACATATGTTGTATATTATATAGATAATATATATTACATGTAGCCATTATTATTATTTATGGAATGAGCAGAATGTAGAAGTTGGGGATGTCTTATCAAAAGTTGAGCGGCCCTGAGAAGTGAACTCTACCAATGCAGCTGACTTCCTTAAAGACCAGAACGAACAACAGGCTATGGCCAAACCAGTTGGTCTGGTGGTATTCAAACCAGAAGATGATATCTATCAACACAGCATGTGAAAGTTAAGCTTATATATAAGGCCACTCCCTGATCCAAATACCAGGCTGCTCTTCAAACATGTGTCACTTACTAAACAGTTAATGAAACACAAAGAGCCTTGAATACCTCCAGTGTCACATTTCAAGACTTATAGAATAATTAGGAAAAATCTGAGCTGGCAAAACTCTTCCTGGCTTGCCCTGATGAGCAGACCCTCTTTGTTTTCCATTAGTGTGTGTTGTCGTCACAGTAACTACAGGGCTCCAAATACAGGCGCAGGGCATCATTTCCTCATGTGCACTTAGGCTGCCACACTGAAATAGCATTATGAACTCAGCAATGCCTCTTCCTTTCCTGTTGTGCTTGGTACCACGGTCAAAGAGGCAAGGCCTAAAATGAGTTACTTAAGACACAAGTATACGAAAGAAAAAGAATGTTCATTTATTCCCATTATTGTGTCATCTATGACTTGTGTGTGTGTGTGTGTGTGCGTGCGTGTGTGAAAACCTAATTTTTGCATAGATCTTTCAGATAAACAAGGGCAAGTTGGCAGTAACTCCATTGTCTTGGTGGTGCCAGCAGTCTATTGTTTTCAGTCAGATCTTCTTTTGGCCTGAAATCTTCAGCAAATTATTTTTAAAAGAATGCATTTGGCCAACTCTGATGTGTCCATTTCATATCTTTCTTACACCTTTTCCTTACAAAGATAAGAAGCAGATAATTCATTTCTTTAAAGTAACTTGGGAAGATTGCAATTACAGTTTTTACAAGATCAAAAAAGACTATTTTCAAGGGCAGAATTATAGGGTCCTTGGTCAGTGAAGCAACAATCATCATTTCCTCAATGTTTTGGTGAAGGAGGTAGGCAACAGCATTTAGGCAAGCAAATAAAAACAGAAAAATCCTTAAACCTTAAGGGCTCAATTAAAATCAGATCACTCGAGATAATTTCTGCATTAGCTTTAAAAATTCTTTTTAGTTTGTCTTTCACAGGCCTCAGAAACACATAAATCACCCAATATTATGCACGTTGACACCACTTCCCAAAAATGGGAAAAAAACCTAAACCTTCTTTTGATGTCTCAGTATTGCTGTGGCTTAAACAAAGCCCTCACAGACAGAGCAGCATGGGGATACTGGTTATGTTGTATTACTTCACTTCTGTGCTGGGAGTTTCTCAAGTTCTGCAATCAGCTGGTTAACAGCCAGCTAAAGCTGCTCAATTCATGTATGACTTTCCTTATTCTAAATTCTTCCACAACGGGTTGCCTGGTCTTTGAAATTAAACTGCCTCAGCTACTACCAGAGACAGCTATATTCTGCCTGTAGCCTTTTCCCTTCTCTCATTAGCTAAAGCATAGACTGACCAAGAAAAAAGAAAAACATAATCCAATATACTTTCCTGAGGTTTCTATATTTTTGCCCTGGTACCACTATAATGTATTCATTCTGCAAAGCCAGGAAAAGCTATTTCCTTCTTTTCTTTCTTTATTTTACTTTTCCTTCGTACCCTCCTTTGTTTCTTTCTTTCCACACAAAGTTTTCATTAGAGAATGACAATTTTAAAATTTGTTTTGCCTCATCTTTTAGAGACTTATCCTTTCAATTGAGAAAAATAAAGTAAAATTGACAGATTTAAACCATATATGTCCTGCATAAGGTTTGTTGCCACTAAAGCTGCTAAGAAACTTCCCTGCTTATAAGAGTGCTTTATATATTTTTGTTAAGTATACAGAATATTAAGCAGAATACACATACACACACATCTTACGAGATAACCCTTTTTGTTTGTCTTGGAATGTACTTTTCTTTTCATATTTAAGAAGAATGAATAGGATTAAGGGCAACAAATCCCAAGAATTCATTTCCATTTAGTAAAGTTAAAGTTAGCTTAAGATGACCTTTTTTGGTCTTTTCATTTTTATCTGTTACTAGGTTAGTAAAACAAAACAAATCATCTAAGGAAAGAAATAAAGAATGATAAATTTAATAATGTGTTCTTGCATGGAGGAGGAAGTCTTCATTGCTGTACATTACCCAGTGTAGTCGGCTGTAAAACAGACACCCAAGCACTGTGTATAAACACTCTTTATCTCCAAGTGCAAATATAGAAACCATAGAACAGTCTGTGCTGTGGGTGATTTCTTAGCCTTTTTAGTAATGGTTCTATAAGACAGCAGACTGCTGAGTGATAAGGAAGAGTTTGAAACATAAATTCCATACTAAATTATTGGCTGCTGTTCAAATTGTGTCTGCTTAGAGTACCCAGCAGCAAAGTATGTCCCAAGCAGGATTCCAAACAAATAATACATTCTCCTGCCTTTCCTATAATCTATGAAGTTGAGATCACAAACTATCCGGATCCAAGAATTTTGTATGCAACAAAGATTAAAGTAAACAAATAACTATATTTAAGATGTAATAAAGCCATACTAGCTTAAATTTATTGAAGAATAAATTATAAACTATAGATTTTATGTCATTTAATGTTCAAAAAAACTTCATAAGGAAATAGCATCATTACCCTCATTTTACAGATGAAGAAACTGAGACACAGAGATTAATTTGCCTACGGTCACCTTGAGCTGAAATCTGAATCCAGGCTATCTGACTGACTTAGTCATGCTACTAACCTTTTCTGACTCCTCTTTCATGAACATCTTCTGGTTATATCTTCAACTCAGATTTAAAGAAACAAAATGTATTTTTATTAGCTTATCTTTTTTCTATTTATTGCTATATATATTAAAAATAATCTAAAAACAAATTTATACTGCAGGCTTTTAGATGTCATTTTTCTAATAAATTGTTACCAATTCTTTTTCTCTTAAACCTTTCTGTTGAAATAAATCTCAACACGAGCTTGCCCCCTCATTTCTCCTAGTGCTACCTTTCTAAAACCCACGAGTTTAAAGAAGGAAGATTAGACAAGTGAATGAAAATGTGGATTAAACAAACTCTGTAAAATCTTATATCTTAAGGCATATGTTTTATGAAAAAATGCTCATCTGCCAAAAAAGGAAACCACAGGTAGCATTACTTAGACTGTGTAAACCCCAAAGTTTCACTTCTAAACAATAAGTAAAAATTATAACCACAAGGAAACCGGTGCTTAAGGAACATATTAAATATTTCACAAATTTCATTGGAAAATTCCATAGGGTTTCTTACTGAACATCCACTTAAAAGAGTACGTTTCATCACTTTGACCATCTTAAAATATAAATACTAAGAGAATGTTTTTCTTTTGTTGGATACAGAACAAATTGCTTTGAAAGTATGATTCCTGCTTTATCTCACCCAATAAGGCTACAGTTTTCACGAGCAATTAAATACTGAAAAATGTCTCTTTTTCAAAATATCAAGAGAAAAAGAACAGAAAAAGGATCATAATGTATTTAAATGTTTTCTTGTTCAAAGCCAGATTCTAATTCACGATCCACAAATACGAGCCATGATTTAAATGAATTGTACCAAAAGTAACTATAAGTAGAACCTGGCACCAAAAGATAACAAAAGTATGTAAGTTCCAGTATTTAGAGGTCTAGGTAGATACACAGGATTTGTGTGTGTGTGCGTGCATGTGTGTGTGTGTGTACATGTGTGCATGCATATATACATACACAGTCCTGTCATATTTCCCCTTTCTATTTTATTCCTGAGAGATACAACATCATTTCCGCAATTGGGTATATGAGTGTAGTTAAAAGTGTTTGTAATTTTTCTGTGCATGGTAAAACCATGAAGACTTTCCTTGAGAAATTTCTGAAGTAAAAATCTATTAACTTACAGTTGCTTTTCTTGATTCTATACTTATCCATACTTTCTCACATACTTATCATCAGATATCTAGAGCCACAAATGTGAATGAACATCCACAATGTGCCTGCGGCTGAGAAGCTCCAAAGCCAAGTGATGCTTAGGATACTGCGTTTCACCTAATAGACGTCATAAAATTGTTCTGAATATAAAGAGGCAAACTCTACTTAAAAGTACCCTAATTCTAACAGAGCACCAAGCTGTCTAAACTTAGAAAGAATCACTTCTAAAATGTATAATCCAGAATATCATTGTGAAAGTGGAAGACCCTGATCTGGGCCTTAAAGAGTAGGTAAAGTTTCAACAGGACCAGAGAGTAAATGTCTTCCAGGCAGGGAGAATAAAAGCTGGGGCAAAGCTGGGGTACTGAAATGTTCACTGAGTATGTGTTTGGAGAATGGCCCATAATCTGAAATACCTGAAGCAGAGGGACCTTGTTGTTGAGTCATGGTAGTGAGACTGGAAAAGTTAAGTAGGTGCCAGATGATGGAAGGTTTTCAAAATACCCAGCCTAGGTGTTTGGCAGCAACTAGAAGTCCCAGAAGATAACTGAAGAGTAGATAGACAAACATAGCAATCCTTTAGTAAAACCAATCTTGTGGTCATGGGCAAGATGATTTGGATGGCAACAAGGGGTAGGAGGGAGCAGCATTGTTATAATCCAAACTAGGGTGAAGAGAACAGGCATTAGTGTGGTGGAAGACACGGCAATGGAATCTAACAACTTTTATGGTAAAGGGGAAAGGGACGGTTCCAAAATGTCACAGAACTATGAACTTGAGTGAATAGGAGAACAGATCTGCATTGTCGTGCAGAGCCTGATTGTTCGTATAGTGGAGGAAACCGTGTGGTTTAGCCTGAGCTGAGTTGCTGTTGCTTCTCAAGAATAAATGTACAACAATGAAGACACTTAATGATACTGAAAGATTCACTTCATCAGCAAACATGACTTTCACACAGGGCCAAATGCTGCACTTAGTTATCGCCACACTGTCCCACTGACTCCAAAAGAAATTACATGCCTAGAATCAATGGTAGATTTTGGCCTTACACATACATTTTTAAGTCAACAATGTGACCCTTCTTAGGATAAAAACAAGAAAAATGTAAAGCATTTAGTTCTGACTTTTCAAACTCCTTCGAGACAAAGATATTTCATCTCTACTAAAGCACCAGGAGTTTCATTCTCTAATAGTAAACTTACCAGAGTGCATTTTGCACTATTATTTGTACATATTTGCATATGTGATTTGCTTATTTACTGTATAAACAAGTAATCAGAATTATAAAACATAATACATACTGAAATGAGTGCCCTATTTCATTTTCCTGAGCATATGCTATATAAGCTTTAATTAGCTTTTCTTAAAAGAAGATCATTTTCTGAAAAGGTTGATACATTCTTATTTGTCAACAAATAATATGTTCAAAACTGGTTTTGGGTAAATTCTTTCTTTACATTGATAGAATAGACTTTAAAAATTCCAATTAAAATGTGCTTCTATATCTTCTTTGATATTATCCTTAGACTAGAAAATTATTCAAATCATCATATTCATTTAGAGGAAAAATATTTTTATGCAAATCTACCCCAATTACAAACCACCAGATGTCAATACTAACTATATCAACAATGTACAACCATAAGTTGTCATATCAACATGAAATTGGTTACTCTAAGCAATTCTGATAAAATTGCATGGCAACTCATGGAAGGGGAGACAAGATGCCATCAGATGAAAGGAGGATTTCCTTCATGCTGTAGTAAACACATTCATACACACATACAGGCAACTTAGAGGAAAATGTTTTCTAATTAAGTTTTTAAAAATAGAGTCTGTTATATCTAAATACAAGCATTGATTTATTTTTTAAAAGTACACAAGTATCATTATCTTGAGCAGTTATATTCAACAACTTCAAGAGTAGTGATTTAATACCAGGCATATTTTATGCCCAGTCAGAAGCATTTGGGGTGACTCTAGTGTAACGAGGTCAGAACCAGCACAAGGTGTACCAGTGTAATCAGAGAATTAGGCAAAAGGAGACACATACAACAGCAGGTTTAAAAAGTACAGCAATACAAACACCATGCGGGACTTTCCTCTCATTTACCACACAAGCTGCTTAGCTAGTTTCAGTAAATGAAAGTTAGTTTACTTCTAGGGGAGATACCCTTTTCATTGCTTAGCCATCCCAATTGTGAAAGGAGATGTGAAATTGTCCTTTGTCATAGTTCTGTTACCTGTCGAAGAGCGTTAACTTGGGAGAAATATTTTGATGTCTACTAAAACACCATAAAATTATCTGGGTTTAAAAAGGAATCGGTATAATTTTGAGGAAGAGATGATGTTTCTGACTTTTTAAAAATAATTCACAATGGTTATCATAATTTCTAAATGTGTAGAACAGGAAGAATCAAAGGAAACAGACAAAACAGAATGGGAGAGAACTCTCTTCTTGTGGAAACAGATATTTCTTAAGAGAGTAAGTAGTTATTTTGGTCTTACCTGACGGCAGCTCTTTTAACCAAAGGTATGTCCTCTATGTAGGTAGTTTATCCTTTGAAGAACCCAGTGGCTTGTGTCACAGCCCAAGACAGATTCGAGTTCTCAAAAACTATCCAGCCCAAAAGAATACAGAGGAAAAAGCTTTTCCCACTTTCTTTCCCAGGACTAGCCAATAGCTGAAGTCATGCAGGAAACAGAGTAGAGAGGGGGAAAGCAGCTTCTTCTCCCTGAAATCCCGATCAGCAGAAATTGGAAGTTGTTGTATATCTCCCACCCAGACTTTTGTTTAAAAGTTTTTTCAACTGTTGCTAGGTGTTGTTGGGTTCGGAGATTAGGTTTCTCCTCTTCTGCTCCCTTCACAACACTGTCAGAGCAATGACTATGTTGAGGAGCTGAGCTCGCGGGTGCTATATTTAACCAGTGTTCTCAGCAAGTCAAGCCTGTCAACAGCTGAGAAGTTTGGAGCCGGCTTTACTCAGTTCCTAAGCAGCTGGGTTATCAGTGGATACAGCGCTGCTCACCCTGTAAAAGACTGCGGGAAAACCGGCAGACCCTTTTAAGGACTTCTGCTCATTTCACAGAGGTAATTATTGTTTGAAGCTCTTAACTACAGACTGAGATTTGGGACTTAGGTTTTAAAATGTGAAGAGAAACAGAGCAGCAGTTGTCTTAGGCAGAGCAATTTACTAATGCAATATTCTTCTCAATTAGGGTGTCTCAGATAAATGTTCTGAAATAAAAAATGCTTTTTAAAAGTGTATCGCTTCTGCATAAATGCAGGTTTTAAAAAAGTGTATCACAACTGTTGGTTGTGAAAATGAGTACGAGATCACTTCCAAACAGGTTTTGACACTGGTGTGTGTCATTTATAGCTAGATCACTTACCTAGTCATATCAAACTTTTGTCCAGCTATGTACCTGAATGTTATTAAAATAAAATTACCATAAAGGAATGTCTATAACATTATGATTTTGAAAGGAGTAACATTAAGAAGGAAAATCTTAGCATCCTCACTCAGGTTATTCATTCAAAGTAACACACTGTAAACACTCCAGGAAATCCAGGACATGAGATACCTCTGGTTGTTGACAGGCTTGCCTCATCATTAACCCTCCAGTCTCCACAACATGAAGAATGTCTCAAGATACTTTATATGCGTCATCCTACATAACAAAACGGTATGAATCTGCTGAGATTGAAACTTTTTAAAAATTATTTAACTAACTAGTTTTGGGGACTGTTTTACTAATTACATATGTGAAATTAACACTAAGGGAAACTGAAGGAGGTCCTTTTGGCCACAGGTAAAGTAGGAAGGGAGACACACATACACACACACACACACACACACACGCAGAGAGAGAGAGAGAGAGAGAGAAAGAGAGAGAGAGAAACATTATTGACTAACAAACGAGAATATGGCCCTGACAAAAATCTCACCAATACCGTTATAAAGGTTGACCCTCTTCCTGAGATCAATTTATCAGATTAAAGATACCCTCTTTTTGACATGCAAACTGAAGATGAACGAAGGGCATATGTAAAGGTGTTGATGTAATATTTTAAGAGTTGCATACTTGCAGTAAGTAGCTTATGTGCTGGGTAACCCTATGTCTCTGAGAAAGTTTGCCACTTCAATCAGGAGTGTGTGTATGTCCTTCTTTTTAAAGAAATGACCCTCACCTGCTCAAGCCATTTGAAAACATCTCAGTTCTTCTCATTCCAAATAGCACACTGACAGCATGCACCCTGTCCCTTTAATGTACTTACTACCATACACATGTAAAATTGCATTTGTTCAGACTCAGTCTTTCTGAGTCTGAGCCAACCTTGATTTAAAAAAAAAAAAAAGAGACTTCTATTAAGGTGAAAGAGCTCTCATGTGAAATTAACTGACTCTTCTTGAGCTAATGGATCTTTTAGAAACAATCTATTCACAGTCCCCAAAAGTGGGTTCTAATAGAGATAGAAAGTATAAAAGTGAAGTATGAGGTAATTCAGAATCATCAGAACTTTTAAAAATTTACAAAGGGGCCAGGCACAGTGGCTAACACCAGCACTTTGGGAAGCTGAAGTGGAAGGATCACTTGACCACAGGAGTTCAAGGCCTGCCTGGGCAACACAGCAAAACCCTGTCTCTACAAAAAATTAGCCGACCATGGTAGCACATGCCTATAGTCCCGGCTTCTTGGGGAGCTGAAGTGAGATGATGGCTTGGGGCCAGGAGGTCATGGGTGCCGTGAGCCATGATTGTGCCACTGCACTCCAGCCTGGGCAACATGACCATGTCTCCAAAAAAAAGTGGGGGGTCGGGGTGAGATGTGGGTAAATTACTGTTTGAAAAATATATATGCTTCCCCTCACACACACCAAATGCAACAGCCCCCGGTTAAAATCCACTAAAAATAACCCTGGGGATATATTATTTCACCCCTGCTAAGAGTTCACTTTACAGATACTCCAGACCAAAATGAAGCAAAGAAGAGTGGTAGCCAAATGTCGAGATAACTGAGGGGAAAAGCCCACTTTGCCCTTATGGCCAAAAAAGGGTGATAGATTTATTTCTTCCACAACTATCCAGATAATTAAAGTTTTCAGTTTTGTTTTATTTTATGAAAACCTATTCCTTTACCATTGTTTTCCTTAACCTTTGGATTAGCTGTCTATTGTTGCTATTAGTTTATTTTTAAACAATGTGGTGACAAGCCACAGCATACAGAATTATTCATATAATTAGATATTGTTGCTATCATCAAATTATGTTCTTTAATTATACTAGGCATAAGTGCATGACTGACTCAGTATTCTACAATAATCAGACTCTCTCTCTCTCTCTCTAACACACACACTCACACACACGCAGGCAATAAAGTAAATTTATTTTGAAGGCTTTTTCCCCCTGGGAATGATTATTCAGACTAAAGCATTTCCGACATAATCTGCAGAGGAAGTGGTGCTGCTAAGAACTATTAGAAATTTGTGTTTTGTATACAGTCAACAAGGAACTGCTGTTTCAACACATATTGTTAATATATTACTGTTCAGCTGCATCCTTTCCCACAGCCCTAAGTGTGAGCATTCTGAGAACCTCTGATAAATTTACAAGTAAAACTGAATATCCCAACTTCAAGGATGAGTCATGATGAAACTTTTTTTTTTTTTTTGAGATGGAGTCTCGCTCTGTCCCCCAGGCTGGAGTGCAGAGGCGCTATCTCGGCTCACTGCAAGCTCCGCCTCCTGGGTTCACGCCATTCTCCTGCCTCAGCCTCTCGAGTAGCTGGGACTACAGGCGCCCGCCACCACGCCCGGCTAATTTTTTTTGTATTTTTAGTAGAGACGGGGTTTCATGGTGTTAGCCAGGATGGTCTCGATTTCCTGAACTTGTGATCCACCCGCTTCGGCCTCCCAAAGGAAACTTTTTAATAAGAAGATAGATTCATATTATTGGGGGGTGGGGGGAAAGGCAAATAAATTAAATAAGAGCATTGACCCATTATCTCTACACCCATTTCTAAAACCAAATTTTCCCACCTTGTTCACTTAAATAAGCATAGTGATTTTTAAAAGCAAAAATAAGTTATTAAGTTATTTAATAAGTTAATTAAGTTCTTTAACATACCAGTGAAGAGAAAAAATAGACATTTGCTTCAAAACAATGTTTACTTTAATAAGGTTTGGGGGTAGTGGGTGGGTGGCATGAGGCAAGTTTTCAATCAAACATGCTCTGTTAACATTTATTGCCTGACTCTGAGATGATGAATATAAGCTCACTGGTACCAGAGAATTTTTCAGTTTGTTTTTTTCTGGCTACCTAAGCACCATAGTAAGTGTTCAATAAATAAGAAAGACTGAATGAGCAAATGAACATATAAAAGATTAAAGAAAAGATAAAGAAAACTATAGAGCATACAGAAAATGCTTCCAGGCTCTCTGGACAGAGTTGGTCATCATTAGATACATATAAAAAACTTGTAGAAAGAAATATTTGATTGTGAATTATTTTGAATTTGTTAAATTGTTGTTGTTGTTTGAGACAGTTTCGCTCACTCTGTCACCCAGGTTGGAGTGCAATGGCATGATCTCAGTTCACTGCAACCTCCGCCTCCCAGGTTCAAGCAATTCTCTTGCCTCAGCCTCCTGAGTAGCTGGGACCACAGGCATGTGCCACCATGCCCAGCTAATTTTTTTTTTTTTTGGTATTTTTAGCAGAGGCGGGGTTTCACCATGTTGGCCAGGCTGGTCTCGAACTCCTGACCTCAAGTGATCTGCCCGCCTTGGTCCCCAAAAGTGAATTTGTTAAAATTTCAAAGGAAAGTAATAGATCCCAGGATAATAATAAAAATATCTTTGCAACACTTACCATGAGCCAGACACAGAGTTCTAAGGGCTTAACATATATTAACCAAATTGATTTTCACAATAACTTTATGAGGTGGGTATTATTATTATCTCACATTTTACAGGCAAGAAATTGAAGCACAGAGATGTTAATAAATAGGCCAAGGTCACATGTTAGTTGGTGAATAGCAGGACCAGAATTTGAACTAGTAAATCTGGTTCCAAAAATTTGTGTTTTTAACTACTTAACTGCCTCTTACATACAATAGTCACAGTAGCCTGTTCTTACCAATCACTGAGGGTTACGGCATATGAACTTCACTATCCCTGAATATATATACTTCTGACCAAAAAATACATTTAAAATCCAACAGCTTTGGAGGCAGATAGGAAAAAAAGATGGGATCATTTCATGATTAGCATAGTAAAATAAAAACTCATTGGAACTGAAGTCCCGTTGAATACCAGAAAAGAAAAAAATTGGACTGAAAAGAAGATAATTGCTTTAAGAAAAAGTCTGTTTTTAAGCAAAGGATATGAGCTGTTCAGTATTGTTTCTAAAACAAGCAATGTGTGATGTTTTATGATGAACGAGTTTAATGCTTAATGAAATTCTAAAATTACATTCTAAAAATATACTTTTGGTCTATGATTTGATTTGATAAGCAATTTAAAAATGTTTTGGAGCTATGTGTTCTCAAGGTTGTAACCAACAACAAGAAAAAATAAAAAACAATGTAGGGGAAATCATACATTAGTAAGTTCTTTGGCATCAACATAATATTGTATTACATTTGACATAATCAGCTTTCACAATTTGAAAATACTTGCATTTTCAATTAATCTAACTATTCTTCTGTTTAGATTTTATAAAACCTTAAAAGAAACAGCACTAACACTGTTATAATAATATATACATTTATTCATTATAAAATAGATACTTGTCCTGACAATTAATAAGCACTGTCACACCTACAAATATTCATAAAATATTAAATTATTTATTTTTCCAACTGCTTCAGGAAAGAGAAAGACTAGGTTTCAAGTAAACTAATAAGATAATATTTTTGCTTTTGCTGTAAATTAAGTACTTATATGCATGTATTAGACATTAAAATTCCCATTTCTCTGCTTGTGTGCTTGAAAGTGGGTTATTAGAACTTAAGCCTAAAAGTTATTGTTTTTTTGACACCCCATAAGCCAATCTCTGAAAGACAAGCCTACCAGAACATGTCTAATCCTGAAAGTTATTTCAGGACCATATTCTACAGACACTTACAGATCACAAGCATCCTACTTTTCAATAGGATCAGATAACCTTCTCCTGAGACTATTTCCTGCTTCCTTTCCTGTGCCAGAGTCATGACCTACTCTTGCTCAACATTCAATTCAATATACCTACTCTTGCTCAACATTCAATATACACACATAGTATATATATATACACAGTGTATATATATATACACACACTGTATATATATACACACACTGTATATATATATACACACACACTGTATATATATATACACACACTGTATATATATATACACACACAGTATATATATACACACACTGTATATATATACACACACACTGTATATATATATACACACACTGTATATATATATACACACAGTATATATATACACACACTGTATATATATATACACACTGTATATATATATACACACACTGTATATATATATACACACTATATATATATATATTTAACTCTGAAAAATGGGCTTTCTTAAAAATACAGACATTAAGATATTTGATTCTGGAGTAGGGTAAAGCTAGTTTAAGTCCAGACTCCCTTATTTATTACCTGAGCTTAGCAAATCACTTAATCTCTCAATCTCTCTTAAGCCACCTTTCCCTCTTCTATAAGATTAATAAAAGAATTTAAGACTATTCAGTTCTTCCCTTTTGCAGCCATCGCCGAAGCGGAAGCAGCCCGAATGAAGTCCAATCCCTTTGGGACTTCTGACTGAAACAGAACTGTGAGAAGCATTTCAATGCACCCTCCCACATTTGCAGGACGATTATGTCTTCACCTCTTTCCAAAGAGCTGGATCTGAAGTACAATGTTAGATCCATGCCTATGTGAAAGGATGATGAAATTCAGATTGTGCAAGAACACTATGAAGGTCAGCAAACTGGCAACGTAGTCCGGGTTCACAGGAAAAAATATTTCACTTACATTGAATGGGTGCAGCAGGAAAAGGCTAACAGCACCACTGTCCATGTGGGCATTTACTCCAGCAAGGTGGTTGTCACTGGGCTAACACTAGACAAAGACCACAAAAAAGACCCTTGAAGGGAAAGCCAAATCTTGTCAAGTAGCAGGGAAAGGGGGATATATAAGGAAGAAACAATAGAGAAGATGCAGGAATAAAGTAATTTTATATAAAACTTTCATTTAAAACTGCTAAAATGGAAAAAACGACCATTCACAATATCCAAACACTAGAAACACTCTAAATGCTTTCTACAATTGAACAGATAAATAAATTGTGGTATAGTCAAACAGTGGCATTGAGAATGAACAATCTACAACTACACAGCAGTGTAAATAAATCTCTCAAACAAAATGCTAAGTGCAAGAAACCAGACTCAAAAAGTACACTGTATGATTCCATAAATATCAAGTTCAAAAAGTGACAAAGCTAATCTATGGTGTTGGAAGTCAGGACAGTAGTTGCCCTTAGGAGATGGGAATACGATTTGAAGTGGACATGAGGAAAGTGTCTATGGCATTGGTAATGTTCAGTTTCTCGCTAGTGACACTAGTGTGTTCAATTTTGAAAATTAATCAAGCTGTATACTTAGGATTTGTGTATGTTATAATTCAGTGAATTTTTTTTCAATTAAATGTAATTGAAAATATATTATGCTTACAAGTACTTACCTTCTGAAATATTTACAGATAACATGATATCTGGAATTTGCTTCAAAACAATCCAGTGTTGGCTGGGAGGGATTATAGGTGGCTCACGCCTGTGATCCAGCACTTTGGGAGGCCGAGGTGGGCAGATCACCCTCCTCAGCCTGGCCAACATGGCCAACATGGTGAAACCCTATCTCCACTAAAAATACAAAAATTAGCTGGGTGTGGTGGTGCACACCTGTAGTCCCAGCTACTCAGCGGCTGAGGTGAAAGAATTGCTTGAATCCATGGGAGGCGAGATCACTCCCGCCTGGGCAATAGAGGAAGACTCAGTCTCATAAAAAAAAAAAAAAAAAAAAAAAAGAAAGAAAGAAATCCAGTGTCGGGAGAGGAAGAGAAGTGGGTGAGGGTATAATGAAACAGAATTGACCATCACTTGACTGCTGTTAAAGCTGGAAAACAGGTAATCATTATACTGCACACTCTTTCTATTTTCATATAGGTTTTAAGTTTTCTGTAATTAAATGTCTTTAATGCTACTGTCTGGCATATAAATAGACACTCACTAAATGTTAGTTATTATTTATATAATTAATAGTATGACTACCTGAGTCTTTACATAGAAGTCACATGGAATTCCATTGGTGTCATAAGATAATTAAGAAGATAATTGAGGGCCAGGGGCAGTGGTTCATACCTACAATCCCAGCACTTTGGGAGGCCCAGGGGGGAGGATCACCTGAGGTCAGGAGTTTGAGACCAGCCTGGCCAACATGGCAAAACCCTGTCTCTACTGAAAATACAAAAATTAGCTGGGCATGGTGGCATGCGCCTGTAATTCTAGCTACTCAGGAGGCTGAGGCAAGAGAAATGCTCGAACCTGGGAGGCGGAGGTTGCAGTGAGCCGAGATTGCTCCACTGCACTCCAGTCTGGGCAACAAAGCAAGACTGTATCTCAAAAAAAAAAAAAAAAAAGATAATTGAATTTATACTATTAATATACACTATTAGCAACTGAGATTTTAAAAATTGAATATTAAAATGTTTATTCTCAAAGAAGGTGATTATTTTTTAAAAAAAGAAAAACAATTTTAAGAAAAAAATAGTAAAGCAACTAGAAATGCCAGCCTGAAGCAATTAGTTTAAAAACCACTGGAAAAGAGGATTCATCCTTGCTTTTTTAACAAAACTTTTAACAAAACTAGCAGCATATTTTTCTTGCCTTATCTGATAATTAAAGGTAAAAAATATCAAGAAAGTAAGGCATCCAGACAGCAAAAGCTGTAGGCCAACAGTTCGTAAATAACAGGAAATGTCATCACAAAGGTCGAACATTCAGGATGAAAAATTCAGGGCGAGAAATGTTCAGAAACACTTGAATTTGGTATCCATCTTACAGCTGAGTCGGCCCTTCTATCCTTAATATTTGCGTTCTTCACTTCTTTCATCTGAAAATGAAGTAATAAATCACCTCCTGGGAGAGGTGGAAGGGACAAGAAAGTGTTTTTGAAATGACAAAATATCTGAAAACTTTGTGCCTCGAAGTTTTCCTTTCAGTCACATACCTTGAGAACTATGAGCTAAGTCAACTATATGGTGAAATGATGGAGAATGTTCTTTTAGAAGCTTTATGTTAAATAAGTATAATATAAAATAAATGTGGAAATTAGAGTCGTTAGGTAGAGTGAGACAATTAAAAAGTCAAATAAAACTACAAAGCAGTAATTTTTTAAAAAAACAAAACTGACCTTTGTAAGATAATTACAAGTTCCTTGTTGAATCTTTAGCCCTTAAAAATAGCTTTATAGTCAGTGCAGTGAGTCCCACCTGTAGTCTCAGCTGAAGAGGGAGATGGCTTAGCTAGGAGTTTGAGGCTGCAGTGAGCTATGATTGTGCCACTGTACTCCAGCCTGGGTGGCAGAGCAAGACCTCGTCTCTAATAAAATATTAATAATATTGCAGAAAAATATTAAACTTAGTTAATAAATTGGAAAAAACTCACTGAAAGTTAAATGAAAACAGCAGATAATAAAACAGCATTAAATGTATTGTTGCATTATCCTACTTAAAGATAGATGTAGATGATACAGATATAGATACAGATATGAAAATAGATATACATATATAGAAATTCCCTCCCCACATTATGCATATGTATTTCTATAGAAATACATATACACATACATATATGTGTATAAATGTGTGTATCTAAAATATTTACACATAATAATTACAATGGTTATCTTTCTTTATGTTCTCTAAAGTTTTCATATTGATATTTTGTTTTTTAATAGGAAAATAAGATAATTTAAAATTATTTCCTATTGGAGTGTTTTCCAATATGTTGCTGAGGTGCAGGCTTGAAGATTCGTGCTTGGTATGACTTGCCCTTCCTGTTACTACTCGGGATTTCAATGAGTCTGCCTCAGGATAATGTAATTATTAAGCAAATGACATAGTTAAATTTTGCCTTGTGTGGATCTGGCATTCAATTTCCTTAACTAAATTCCTCTTAATATTCACTCATGGAAAAAAGAAAAAAGGTCATCTCGTGACTCTTCAAAATGAATTACGGTTGCTTTGCTTTCCATACTGTATGTGGGTTTTTCTTTTTTTTCTTTTTTTTTTTTTTTGAGACGGAGTCTCGCTCTGTCGCCCAGGCTGGAGTGCAGTGGCGCAGTCTCAGCTCACTTGCAAGCTCCGCCACCCAGGTTCACGCCATTCTCC
The DNA here is from genome assembly GCF_006542625.1 of Nomascus leucogenys. Lineage (NCBI taxonomy): Eukaryota > Metazoa > Chordata > Mammalia > Primates > Hylobatidae > Nomascus > Nomascus leucogenys. The sequence goes on along the minus strand of NC_044383.1, from coordinate 54,522,306 downwards.
TGCCTCAGCCTCTCCAAGTAGCTGGGACTACAGGCGCCCGCCACTACGCCCGGCTAATTTTTTGTATTTTTAGTAGAGACGGGATTTCACTGTGGTCTCGACCTCCTGACCTCGTGATCCGCCCGCCTCGGCCTCCCAAAGTGCTGGGATTACAAGCATGAGCCACCGCGCCCGGCCGTATGTGGGTTTTTCTGCTCTTTTATCCTTAAGAATGTCTTAACTTGCCATAACATTATATCATTGCATTTGCCTCTGTAGCTTTCTCCTGTGACATTTTCCCTTTGAGCCATCGATTGTGTTTGGGTCTGCCTGGAAATTCTGCATAATGCAAGGAGGAGATATTTTCTCCTTTAGGGCTTACCTGAGGAAAAGTTTCAGTCGTTTTGCTCCTGTTGACCTTAAGCGATAGAGGACAGAGAAACACTTTTTGCACTTCCTTAGCAATAGCTAGGACATGACATCACTATCTGAACATGTCTTATGGTAGAAAGAGCCCTGGGAAAAAGGAGATTTTATTCTGACCCCAACTAGCAAGACAATTTTTAAAAATGATTTAATCCCTCTGAGCCTATTTCCTCAATTGTCAAGTGGGAATAATGGTGTTTAATCTACACACCCCACCACCACTCTGCACCCTCCACCGGCACCACCACTGTGATGATGGGAAGCCATTGCTCTAAAAGCGAGAATGTTCCATCAGAGCAAGGAAAGGCAATGGTGTTGTTGGGTTCACCCCCGTCAATTTCCACTATCTAAAATTATTTTCATTGCCTAAAAATATTTTTATTACCTAAAAAGTTTTCCTTGTTATAAGCTTCATTTCTAACATAAAATGTCTTTTTTACAAAACATATTTTATTGTATTTATTTATTGTATGTGTGATGGAGTCTCACTCTGTCACCCAGACTGGAATGCAGTGGCAAGATCTCATCTCATTGCAACCTCTGCCTCCCAGTTTCAAGCTATTCTCCTGCCTCAGCCTCCTGAGTAGCTGGGACCACAAGTGTGCGCCACCACACCCAGCTCATTTTTGTATTTTTAGTAGAGATGGGGTTTCACCATGTTGGCCAGGCTGGTCTTGAACTCCTGGCCTCAGGTGATCTGGGACCACAGGCGTTCACCACCACGCCAGGCTCATTTTTGTATATTTAGTAGAGTCAGGGTTTCACCATGTTAACCAGGCTTGTCTTGAACTCCTGGCCTCAGGTGATCTGCCCGCCTTGGCCTCCCAAAGTGCTGGGATTACAGGCATGAGCCACCACGCCTGGCCTATTTTATTGCTTAGGTTTTTATACATAATTCTACTGTTGAAAACATTGTCAGATATGTAAGTAAGGGGGCAGGAATCTTTTTTTTCAAAAGCTGCTGATTTAATTAGTTGTAACCTCGCTGAAAGAAAAAAAAATGTTAGAGTTCCAAAGCCAAATTTTGCACATTTATGTAAACAAATAGTAAGTATTCTGAACTTCTGTGTCTGTGTGTGCTTGGAAATTCCATCATCTGTAAAGCAGGTGCATTTGAATGTAAATTGACCAACACCGTTTGTCAGAAAATGAATACATGTATTATGGAAGTAATAGACTTAAGCTACACGCCAAGACCATAAACTCTAGATGTTTTCAAACTGTAAATAAGTAGATGAGAATGAGAAAGGGGAGTTGATAATGAGAGGTGACAGGAGCATAGCTCATCTTAGTGCCGGTTCAGACGTGCTAACAAGACGGCTGGTCCAACATGAAACCAGTTCCCCTGAAAAAACGTGAATTCCATGTTTGCCTGTGTGGAATTCAATCAAAATCTGGTATATGATTTATGTAATAAATGAATGTGGTGCATTTACTCTGTGCAAGGCCCTCTAAAGCAATGGTTTTCAAGTGAGAGACATTTTGTCTGCCAAGGGACATTTGGCAGTATCTGGAGATGACTTTGGTTGTCATAACTGAGGGTTGGACTGCCATCCAATGGTAAAGGCCAGGGATGCTGCTAAATATCCTAAAATGTACAGGATAGCTGCCCCAAACAAAGAATTTTCCGGTCCAAAATGTCAATAGTGCTAAGGTGAAGAAACCCTGCATTGGAAGATTAAAAAAAATAATAATAATCAGACAAGAACGGTGCTCAGGAGCTTAGAGTCTGGCAATGAAGAAGAGGCAAATACATAACAAAATGGGCAAAGCAACAAGAGCTATAAGAAATATACAGAGGAAAAATTATTTATAGCTTAGGGATCAGTGAAAATTTTGAAAAATAACACTGTACCTGGAGGAACTGTTACCAGTGGGGGGTCGTCCAGGTTCTTGGTATTTTGAACAAAGAATTGGACAAAATGCAGAAACAAAGCGATGAAAGAAGCAACGAAAGCACAGATTTATTAAAATGAAAGTACACTCCACAGAGTGGGAGTAGGATCAAGTAAAAGGCTCAAGGGTGATGGTTACAGAAATTTCTGGGGTTTAAATACCATCTAGAGGTTTCCCATTGTTTCCTTGGTCACACCCTATGTAAATGAAGTAGTCACCCATGACCAGTCTGATTAGCTGCAGGAGGGGAACAATTAGAGGCTGAAGTGAAGTTACAAAGTTATACCCCTATGCAAATGAAGACCTCCAGACCCTATTCTCCTGTCTCAGTATCACCAGTGAAGGCTGCGAAACAGTAAAGATGGCAGGGTATTTAACTAGGAGGAGAGGAAGTCAAATTATTTCTGCTTGCAGATGACATGATCCTATATCTAGAAAACTCCATCATCTCAGCCCAAAAGCTTCTTAAGATGATAAGCAACTTCAGCAACGACTCAAGACACAAAATTAATGTGCAAAAATTGGCTGGGCATGATGGCTCACACCTGTAATCCCAGCACTTTGGGAGTTCAAGGCAGGTGGATCACCTGAGGTCAGGAGTTCCAGACCAGCCTGGCCAACATGGTAAAACCCTGTCTCTACAAAAAACACACAAAAATTAGCTGGTGTGATGGTGTGCATCTGTAGTCCCAGCTATTCTGGGGGCTGAGGCAGGAGAATCGCTTAAACCCAGGAGGTGGAGGTTGCAGTGAGCTGAGATCGTGCCACTGTACTCCATCCTAGGCGACAGAGTGAGACTCTGTCTCAAAAAAATAAAAATTAAAAATTAATTAAAAAATTAATGTGCAAAAATTACTAGCATTCCTATATAACAATAGGCAAGCAGAGAGCCAAATCATGAATGAACTCCCATTCACAATTGCTACAAAAAGAATAAAATACCTAGAAATATAGCTAACAAGGGAAGTGAAGGCCCTCTTCAAGGAGAACTACAAACCACTGCTCAAAGAAATCAGAGAAGACACAAACAAATGGAAAAGCACACCATGCTCATGGATAGGAAGAATCAATATCATGAAAATGGCCATACTGCCCAAAGTAATTTATAGATTCAACGCTATTCTCATTAAACTACCATTGACATTCTTCACGGAATTAGAAAAAACAATTTTAAAATGTATTTGGAACCAAAAAAGAGCCCAAATATCCAAGACAATCCTAAGCAAAAAGAACAAAGCTGGAGGCATCATTCTACCCAACTTCAAACTATACTACAAGGCTACAGTAACCAAAAGAGCCTGGTACTGGTACAAAAACAGACACATAGACAAATGGAACAGAATAGAGAACTCAGAAATAAGACTGCACACCTACAGCCATCTGATCTTCAACAAACCTGACAAAAATAAGCAATGAGGAAAGGATTCCCTATTTAATAAATGGTGCTGGGAGAACTGTCTAGCCATATGCAGAAAATTGAAACTGGACCCCTTCCTTACACCGTAAACAAAAATTCACTCAAGATGGATTTAAGACTTAAATGTAAAACCCAAAACTATAAAAACCTTAGAAGAAAATCTAGTCAATACCATTCAGGATATAGGTATGGGCAAATATTTTATGATGAAATCTCCAAAAGAAATTGCAACAAAAGCAATAATAGACAAATGGAATCTAATTAAACTAAAGAGCTTCTACACAGGAAAAGAAACTATCATAAACTGTCATCAGAGTGAACAGACAACCTACAAAATGGGAGAAATTTATTGCAATCTATCCATCTGACAAAGGCCTAAAATCCAGAGTCTACAAGGAACTTAAACAAATTTACAAGAAAAAAAAAATTAAAAAGTGGGCAAAAGACACGAACAGACACTTCTCAAAAGAAAACATACATGTGGCCAAAAAACATATGAAAAAAAGCTCAACATTACTGATCATTAGATAAATGCAAATCAAAACCACAATTTGATGCCATCTCATACCAGTCAGAATGGCGATTATTAAAAAGTCAAGAAACAGTAGCTGCTGGTGAGGTTTTGGAGAAATAGGAATGCTTTTACACTGTTGGTGGGAATGTAAATTAGTTCAACCACTACGGAAGACAGTGTGGTAATTCCTCAAAGACGCAGAACCAGAAATAACGTTTGACCAGCAATCCCATTACTGGGTATATATCCAAAGGAATATAAACCACACTATTATAAAGATACATATACACATATGTTCATTGCAGCCCTATCCACAATAGCAAAGACATAGAATCAACCTAACTGCCCGTCAGTGATAGACTGAATAAAGAAAACATGGTACATATACACCATGGAATACTATGCAGCCATAAAAATCCATGCTGGGACATGGATGGAGTTGGAAGCCATTATCTTCAGTAAACTAATGCAGGAACAGGAAACCAAACATCACATGTTCTCACTTATAAGTGGGAGCTGAATGATGAGAACACATGGACACATGGCGGAAGTGAAAAACACACACTGGGGCCCGTCAAAGGGTGAGGGTGTCAGGGGAGGATGAGTATCAGGAAGTATAGCTAATGGATGCTGGGCTTAATACCTAGGTGATGGAATGATCTGTGCAACAAATCACCATGGCACACGTTTACCTATGTAACAAACCTGCACATCATGCACCTGTACCCCTGAACTTAAAATAAAAGTTGAAGAAGAAAAAAGGAAAATAACACTGTAAATATCCATCTTGACATTCCTTTAAAAACTAAATTTAAAGGTGCCAGTGATTTTTATCATTCCTTTTTAATATAAATAAAAATAAATTAACCACCAAATATCTATGGAAAGATCCGCTCTATTCTTGCAACTGTATTAAATTGTCTGAGAAGACAGAGCTGAGTAAAACAGAGTCACTATTCTCTGGAACTCAGAATGGTTACATCTGTAATTCCACACTGACATTATTGAGATTCATTCTGTCAATGTGTTATAAGTGCCAATTATGTGCCAGGCGCTTTGTGAGACACAAGACTTCAACAGGCAAGGTTCTTGTTCTTATGGAGCACACTGTTTCTTGGAAGAGAGAGATAAAATTCAAACCAACAAGTGCATGATTTCGATGTGTGACTTCTGTTTCCAAAAATGTTGGACCATGGTCTAATAATCCTGAAAATCTCCTCACCAAAAAACACCTAGAAATTCCAGCTAAAATAATACAAATATTATTTTAGAAACCTAGCTGACATGAAAGACATTACGGGAAACCCCTAACGACCAAAACCAAAGAGGGGACTGAAAATCAGAGCCATGAATATGAGGTTTCTCAGGTATGGCGGCTGTATTACTCTCAGAAACCAATAGATTTTAATAGCCAGATAGGGATAGGATAGGATACGAAGCCTCAGGCCCAAAGAGATTAAGATCTGGAACTAAAACCCTTGGATAAAGTTAGGACGCTTGTAGTAAAAACAAAAAACAAAAATACCAAATAATAGGCACAGGAAAATAAGAAAACATCCATCTTGGCCTGGCTTTGGATGAGAAAAAAAAAATAGCCTATGCTGAGAATTCATTACTACAAACCAGGTTTCAGTAGGTTTGATGAGCGAATCTACAACAATCTTTTTGAGTCCCCAATCAAAGATGTTAAAATAAGAAGCTGTAGATTGGCAGTCCTCACAGAATACCTAACAGAAGAAAATGTTTATTTATACAGTCAGTACCTGGTGACCAGCTGTGCCTCTTCATGGCTTGTGAAGCCGTGGGCAGCATTGTCATGCTTCACCTTGCATTGCTTCGCATCCTTTCCTCCTTCTTCATTTCTCTTTTCTCTTAGTTTTACCATCCTGGAATTATACTTCCCAAATAAAGCTTAGTGCATAATCCTTGTTTCAGCTTCTGTGTTACAGGATACCTGAGCTAAGTTAGGGATTCCCATAAGAAGAAAAGGCCTGTTTACAGAGATGCCATCTAAACTGAGACCTGTAGGAGAAGAAGACCATGCACTATAGAGGGGAAGAGGAAGAGTAATCCTGACAGAAGGAATAGCACATCGGAAATCCTCGATGTGGAACAGAACACAGAACCTTCAAGAAACGTAAAGACAATGGCAGATATGGGAGATAGAAGTTTGGAAAGCTAAATAAGCACCCTGCCATGCAGAAGAGAGGTCTCAGGCCTGGATCTTGGTTAAAGCTATGTATGTGTTTTCTTAATTTAGTTGCCAAAAGTTGAAAAGTAAAAGATGTCATATAAAAACATCTAGATTTTAAAAAAATTTAAAATATCTGTCCACAATGGGCCTGTATTCTTAATGGGACAACAATCAGCTGGATCCACCCACTTGAGACAAGACCTGTGACCTCATGTTCACCACTGCACCAACCATCTTTTCATTCATTCATTTTGCCTATTTGGCCTCTATATGCATTTGAATTTCTAGTTCCTAATTTAGGACCTTATCGGTTATGGCTTTTTAAAAGTGGAATTTTATTATAAAATAAAGGATAGCCCTTGACATATTTTAAGCAAGGGAATGATGTGATCTGCTTCATCTTTACACCATTCGCTGTGCAAATATACATTGGAAAGGACCAAGAATGGAAATAAGGATATGAATGAGGAGAGTATTGCAGGAATCCAGGTGAAAGATTATCATGGCTTAAAATAGAGTGGTAGCAATGGAAATGAAGAGAAGTAAGTGGATTCTAAGTGTATTTTGGAAGCAAAAAATACAGTATTTGCTGATCGATTTTATATTGAAAGTTAGAGAAAGAATAAAAATGATTTGTATTCTATTATTAACAACTTGAGCCTTCTGTGGTCAGTAGTTGATGGGATATTTATTGATAATCATTAGTACCTGGCGAATTTGACATGTGTGAGTTAAAAATAAAGGAAATCTGATTCCCTAAAGGAGCTTGAATCCTATAAGTAGATGTAAGACTGATGCAAATACATGTACTTACAAGTAACCAAAAATAAAAAGATATATAACTGTAATTGTAGAGAATAATAATGGCAATAGCTAATATTCATTGAGGATATATAGGTATTTGGTAAATACATCTCATTTAATTCTTATGATACACAGAGTTGGGCATTGTTCTTCTCATTTTACACATAGAAAAATAATAAGTTAGGAAAGTTAGTTAACTAGTCCAAGATCATATAGCTTGTAACTGGCAGAACTGGCATTTGGGACCAAGCAGACCGACTCCATGGCACATTTTCTTAATCAGTACACTAGACTGCTTTTATAAACACGTAGTAGGGTCACAAATTTACCAGCATACTGCAACTTAGATATTCAAAGAAAAATGAACTCCTTTATTTGACTGAAATTGCTCTGATCTTCACAAACCTCCATCAGATGGTTAGAAGGGAGGAATTAACTTTCCTCAATCTTGCTTAAAATTTAGACCTATTCGATAATTGAAATAATCCACTGTTATCACATAAGAATACAGGCCCATGTTCTGACGTGTCTAGGAAAGAAATAGAGATTTCTCAGCCTTTCACCACATCTATGTGTGTAGTACATATGCACGTCCATACATATTTCAGCTCTCCAAGATGGTACCTGAGCATATGGGGGAGGGCTATGGTTTATGTGTGAACTGAGAACCACTAAAGTTCCCCAATCTAAGCTTGATGTTCAGGGCCACTTTGTTGTTGCTTGCCCTGCTGGCATTCATAACTAAACTCCTGTTCTGGAATTGTCCTTGATCTGGTTCCTAGCTTGTTAAAAACCTGGTAGTGTTACCAGGTTAATGGAGCCTTAGCTCAGTTCTCAGCAGTGCTGTAGAGCTCCCCATATCTGTGACATCTCCTACATCCAACCATCTGCCCCAATAATCCACCTCCTGCCTCTGCTTCAGGATGACCCCCACCTAATCAGGGCCACTAGCTAGGCTAAAATATAACTTGTCATTCAAAGTAAGATCTTGTGAGAGTGATAAAAAGGTCTATTATAATTATAATGAAACAACAGAGATAAACTAGAACAATCTCAAATTAGGATATAGGGCAGACCCACTTGCTCTCAACTTAGCTGCCTTGCAAGTTCCCCTTCCAGAAGTTTCAAGAACTCTTGAGTTCTTGCTGCAAGCAATGGAGGAGAGGCCCAGTAAAATTAAACTTTGTGGACTCCACCTAGTCACATTATATAGCCAAGTTCAGTTTGTTGTGGCTAAGTCCCAGGTTGATCTAGGTTAGCCCAAAAATCAATCTCTTTTTGATCCAAAATGGAAATAGCCTCCCACACAACTATTTAACACACCTCCTCCTCTTTAGGCCAATGCCCAGAAAGGGAAATGGCTCAGTCAGATGCCACAGGGGAAGGGATATCTTCTCTTCACTATGGGAAAACTCTGTGACCCAAGTTCTCCAGACTTTCCCTTTGGTGGGTAAAATCAAAGCTAAAGGAGACAGGAAAAAATAACAACACAACAACAAAAACCCTCTCACTTCCACTAGGCTTGCTTTGAACCCCACTGGCTTCTTAAAGTCTAGTACCTATCTTCTTATCCTGGACCTGCAACCCTCAAGGCCCAGCTTTAGAAGGAGAAGATTACAAAGGAAAAATGATTTAAGGGAAAAGGTAGAAATAAAATGCATTGGTTTAATACTTGCAAATTAAAGTAACTATAACATATAGAAGGCTATTCATTCTTACTCATGTTGTCTACAGTGAGAAAAATATTTAATGTCATTCAAAATTAAATTTCTTAACCCAGACTTGATAAGGCAATTAAACATATGCCCTTTATGAAATATCCTGTCAGAATGATCAGATCTTCAGAGGTCAAAGGTCAGCTATTTTTAGATCTAAGATCTTGTTCTAAATATTCTATGGTTCTGTGATTTTATCTTTGAAAGGCCAAAAAGTATTATATATCAAGTTTCCACTTAGGGTCTTGCTTACTCAAGTGTCTCAAATCTAAACTGCAAGTCTCAATGTTTTAGAGTGGCACTAAATGGCTTTCCAATATTGAGCAGGGATTATTGAGAGGTCCCCAAAGCTTGTGATGTTTCACAAGGGCATTCTAACAGGTTAGTTGTTCTATTTATTCTATTTAGTGCCAGGTAATGGCAACAAAGTGTTTCAATGTATATTGTTATTTCAGTTGATTTGGAATAATCCTAACCAAAAAAAGTTCTGTTTACTAATGTGCAATTTCCAAACAGAAACAGAAACACAAAAATGTTGAGTAATTAGAATCATGCAAGGACCAAACAAGAAGTGGCCAGACGGAGTTTGTCTGGAAAAGTTTTACAGTGCTTTTATGATTAATAAACCTAAGGAAAACATCTGAAGCTTCTTTGAAATGTTAAGAATGAACTATTGGAGAACAACTGTTCTTCAAAGAGTAGCAAAATATGCAAGGCAGTATCTCATTGGAGGGGTCGGGGGAAGAATCCTATACCTCCAATAAATTATTTAGAAAGGAGTAGAACATTGAAGTCTACAAGTTTGGAAGAATTTCTATTAACTCATCAAGTCAAGCTACTCCCTCCAAACCCTAAATCCCTAAACTTCCAAGACAATTTCTTTGGAGTTGGTGTTATATAACTGAATATTCCAGGAAATGCAGTTTCCTATTGCATATCCAGATTAGATGGGACTTAGCAAAAAGAAACTGTATGGAAATCTGGATAGTTCTCCAAAATACCTCTAGGTACTTCATCTGAATGAAAAGGTGCTTAAGAAACCAAATAAAGAAGATATTCTGCTTTATAAATTATATAATTAGCAATATACATTCATTGAGTACCGACAGTAAACTAAGCTTGTTCTTAGGAATAAAAATAATTATAAGTTTGTCCATCCCTTCAACAAATTTCATCAATTAATACAATAGATATAAATGCACACAATTATAATGAATAGACATGTGTATTCTAACAATTAGAATACACACAATTATAATTAAGACAACATAAAATAGAATTAGGAAAATGAATCATAAATATTCTTCTCTAATGCAGGAGTTTGTGAGGAAGAAATACCCTTTTTGAAAGGGTCTAGGTAAATCAGAAATGCAGATAGATAAATATTAGACAAAGAGTACACCACCTACCTAAAGAATAGATTAGCTAATTCTCAAATATTCATGATTACAGGGACAGAAATTATGTAGGTAAGTGAAATACATCTATGAAATCTTGAAGTTTCATACATTCAAATTCTAAAAATCTCATGCTTTGATACAGCATGTATCAATTCCCTTAAACCACAGAGACCAAATCAGAGGTTTATAATTCACTTGACTAAAAGTTATTTCAAGCTGTCACAAGGTGGTACTATGTGAAGCTATTGCCACTGGGAGAGAAGTCCTGTTCTCCATCAGAATGGCAAGTAGAGTATCATACACTGGCCACGTTTGTGGGAACTGCCTATGCATTTAGAAGCACTTCCAGCAGTTCCCTACATCCCATGCCTGATAAAAGTCACATATGTCCTGGATTAGGATTCTCTAGAGAAACAGAATCGATAAGGGGAAGAGAGAGAAAGATTTATTACAGAAATTGGCTCACACAATTATGGAAGCTGAGACATCCCACAATCTGCTGTCTGTGAGGGGTAGGACCAGGAAAGCTGGTGGTGTAATTCAGTATTGAGTCCAAAGTTCTGAGAACCAGAAGAATGGGGCAGCAATAGTGTGAATCCCAGTCCGAGTCCAAAAGCCCAAGAACCAGGAGTGCCAATGGATAGATGTCCAAGGGCAGAAGAGAGCTGACTTGTCCCAGCTCAAACAGAGGGATGATGAATTCACCCTTTCTCCATGTTTTTGTTTTGAGCTCTCAATGGATTGAATGATGCCCACTCACATTGGTTAAAGGTGATCTTCCTTAGTTTACTGACTCAAATGCTAATATCTTCTGGAAACACCCTCACAGACACACCTAGAAATGTTTTATGAGCTATCTGGGCATCCCTTAGCCCAGTCATGCTGACACGTAAAACTGGTCCTCACAAGTTCATCCCATGTTAATCTGACACCCATACACATTTCCCTATACCATACTTAATTTCCAGATAACAACTAAAACAAGGTCATAATTCTACCTAACATGACACAACTATTCTGGGTACAACTGAAAATACACTAACTTTACTCCCCAGAAGAGGAGGTAAAGTCTTTGACTGGTCTTTACTTTTTTCCTGATATCCCATAACTTAAATACAATGATATAAAATAAACACTGTTTAAATACTGCCAGAAAGTAAATACATATTATGTTACATGATAAGGGAATAAGAGAGGAAATAAGATATTTACTTTATATATATAAAATATATAATATATACACACAAATATATTCATAACAAAATACAGAGGAAATACTAATGACAATTTTAGTCCTCATTTCTGTAACTGGTCATATTATTGTAGCCAATGCGTATGACTGTCTTCTTCTAAGCCCTTCTATATTCTTTTTGCTTTCAGCAAGCACCTCAGCTGGCTATAGTTCTTAACATAGCAGGATGACCCAAACCTTCATTTCTGGAGAGTTTGGGCCATTTGTAGGCCTGCCTTAATTGTGGTGTTGTAGCCTTCCATTGATCTTAATCACAGGGCATGGAAATACTAAGAGATACTCTAAAGGACCTCTTGTATTCCAGATATACTCTTCCTTACCTCCATTTTAGAGTAGTAACCCAATTGCACCTTAATAGTCCAAGATCAATTACCCAGCCAACACCATAACTCTCTTATTTGCCTGTTGACTCAGAAGCATGAGGAGCCCAAAATGGCCAGGTGGCAGTTTTAACTTCTAGTTCAATGAAATTTTTGTTGTATCACCTGGCAGACCCTGTGGAACTATAACCTCTAAGCCAGCAGAATACAAAGTCCTAGGAAGAGGACACAAAAATTTTGCCAGTGGGAGTCTCGCTGATTGCTAGCACAGCAGTCTGAGATCAAACTGCAAGGCAGCAGCGAGGCTGGGGGAGGGGCGCTCGCCATTACCCAGGCTTGCTTAGGTAAACAAAGCAGCCTGGAAGCTCAAACTGGGTGGAGCCCACCACAGCAAGGAGGCCTGCCTGCCTCTGTAGGCTCCACCTCTGGAGGCAGGGCACAAACATACAAAAAGACAGCAGTAACCTCTGCAGACTTAAATGTCCCTGTCTGACAGCTTTGAAGAGAGTAGTGGTTCTCCCAGCACGCAGCTGAAGATCTGAGAACGGGCAGACTGCCTCCTCAAGTGGGTCCCTGACCCCCGAGTAGCCTAACTGGGAGGCACCCACCAGTAGGGGCAGACTGACACCTCACACGGCCAGGTACTCCTCTGAGACAAAAATTCCAGAGGAACGATCAGGCAGCATCATTCGCGGTTCACGAAAATCCGCTGTTCTGCAGCCACCGCTGCTGACACCCAGGCAAACAGGGTCTGGAGTGGACCTCTAGCAAACTCCAACAGACCTGCAGCTGAGGGTCCTGTCTGTTAAAAGGAAAACTAACAAACAGAAAGGACATCCACACCAAAAACCCATCTGTACATCACCATCATCAAAGACCAAAGGTAGATAAAACCACAAAGATGGGAAAAAAACAGAGCAGAAAAACTGGAAACTCAAAAAATCAGAGCGCCTCTCCTCCTCCAAAGGAATGCAACTCCTCACCAGCAATGGAACAAAGCTGGATGGAGAATGACTTTGACGAGTTGAGAGAAGAAGGCTTCAGACAATCAAATTACTCCGAGCTACAGAAGGAAATTCGAACCAATGGCAAAGAAGTTAAAAGCTTCAAAAAAACAAAAATTAGACGAATGGATAACTAGAATAACCAATGCAGAGAAGTCCTTAAAGGACCTGACAGAGCTGAAAACCAAGGCACGAGAGCTACGACAAATGCAAAAGCCTCAGTAGCCGATGCGATCAACTGGAAGAAAAGGTATCAGCGATGGAAGACAAAATTAATGAAATGAAGCGAGAAGAGAAGTTTAGAGAAAAAAGAACAAAAGGAAATGAACAAAGCCTCCAAGAAATATGGGACTATGGGGAAAGACCAAATCTAGGTCTGATTGGTGTACCTGAAAGTGACGGGGAGAATGGAACCAAGTTGGAAAACACTCTGCAGGATATCATCCAGGAGAAATTCCCCAATCTAGCAAGGCAGGCCAACATTCAGATTCAGGAAATATACAGAATGCCACAAAGATACTCCTCGAGAAGAGCAACTCCAAGACACATAATTGTCAGATTCACCAAAGTTGAAATGAAGGAAAAAATGTTAAGAGCAGCCAGAGAGAAAGGTCGGGTTACCCACAAAGGGAAGCCCATCAGACTAACAGCTGATCACTCGGCAGAAACTCTACAAGCCAGAAGACAATGGGGGCCAATATTCAACATTCTTAAAGAAAAGAATTTTCAACCCAGAATTTCATATCCAGCCAAACTAAGCTTTATAAGTGAAGGAGAAATAAAATACTTTACAGACAAGCAAATGCTGAGAGATTTTGTCATCACCAGGCCTGCCCTAAAAGAGCTCCTGAAGGAAGCACTAAACATGGAAAGGAACAACCGGTACCAGCCACTGCAAAAGCATGCCAAATTGTAAAGACCATCGAGGCTAGGAAGCAACTGCATCAACTAACGAGCAAAATAACCATCTAACATCATAATAACATGATCAAATTCACACATAACAATATTAACTTTAAATGTAAATAGGCCAAATGCTCCAATTAAAAGACACAGACTGGCAAACTGGATAAAGAGTCAAGACCCATCAGTGTGCTGTATTCAAGAAACCCATCTCACGTGCAGAGACACACATAGGCTCAAAATAAAAGGATGGAGGAAGATCTTCCAAGCAAATGGAAAACAAAAAAAGGCAGGGGTTGCAATCCTACTCTCTGATAAAACAGACTTTAAACCAATAAAGATCAAAAGAGACAAAGGAGGCCATTACATAATGGTAAAGGGATCAATTCAACAAGAAGAGCTAACTATCCTAAATATATATGCACCCAATACAAAATCACCCAGATTCATAAAACAAGTCCTGAGTGACCTACAAAGAGACTTAGACTCCCACACAATAATAACGGCAGACTTTAACACCCCACTGTCAACATAAGACAGATCAACGAGACAGAAAGTTAACAAGGATACCCAGGAATTGAACTCAGCTCTGCACCAAGTGGACCTAATAGACATCTACAGATGTAGATGTCAAAAGATGCAACAAAAAATGATAAAGGGGATATCACCACCGATCCCACAGAAATACAAACTACCATCAGAGAATACTACAAACACCTCTACGCAAATAAACTACAGAATCTAGAAGAAATGGATAAATTCCTCGACACATATACCCTCCCAAGACTAAACCAGGAAGAAGTTGAATCTCTGAATAGACCAATAACAGGATCTGAAATTGTGGCAATAATCAATAGCTTACCAACCAAAAAGAGTCCAGGACCAGATGGATTCACAGCCGAATTCTACCAGAGGTACAAGAAGGAAATGGTACCATTACTTCTGAAACTATTCCCATCAATAGAAAAAGAGGGAATCCTCCCTAACTCATTTTTTGAGGCCAGCATCATCCTGATACCAAAGCCGGGCAGAGACACAACCAAAAAAGAGAATTTTGGACCAATATCCTTGATGAACATTGATGCAAAAATCCTCAATAAAATACTGGCAAACCGAATCCAGCAGCACATCAAAAAGCTTATCCACCATGATCAAGTAGGCTTCATCCCTGGGATGCAATGCTGGTTCAACATACGAAAATCAAAAAATGTAATCCAGCATATAAACAGAACCAAAGACAAAAACCACATAATTATCTCAAGAGATGCAGAAAAGGCCTTTGACAAAATTCAACAACCCTTCATGCTAAAAACTCTCAATAAATTAGGTATTGATGGGACGTATCTCAAAATAATAAGAGTTATCTATGACAAACCCACAGCCAATATCATACTGAATGGGCAAAAGCTGGAAGCATTCCCTTTGACAATGGGCACAAGACAGGGATGCCCTCTCTCACCACTCCTATTCAACATAGTGTTGGAAGTTCTGGCCAGGGCAATTAAGCAGGAGAAGGAAATAAAGGGTATTCAATTAGGAAAAGAGGAAGTCAAATTGTCCCTGTTCACAGATGACATGATTGTATATCTAGAAAACCCCACTGTCTCAGCCCAAAATCTCCTTAAGCTGATAAGCAACTTCAGCAAAGTCTCAGGATACAAAATCAATGTGCAAAAATCACAAGCATTCTTATACACCAATAACAGACAAACAGAGAGCCAAATCATGAGTGAACTCCCATTCACAATTGCTTCAAAGAGAATAAAATACCTAGGAATCCAACTTACAAGGGATGTGAAGGACCTCTTCAAGGAGAACTACAAACCACTGCTCAATGAAATAAAAGAGGATACAAACAAATGGAAGAACATTCCATGCTCATGGATAGGAAGAATCAATATCATGAAAATGGCCATACTGCCCAAGGTAATTTATAGATTCAATGCCATCCCCATCAAGCTACCAATGACTTTCTTCACAGAATTGGAAAAAACTACTTTAAAGTTCATATGGAACCAAAAAAGAGCCCGCATCGCCAAGTCAATCCTAAGCCAAAAGAACAAAGCTGGAGGCATCACACTACCTGACTTCAAACTATACTACAAGGCTACAGTAACCAGAACAGCATGGTACTGGTACCAAAACAGAGATATAGATCAATGGAACAGAACAGAGCCCTCAGAAATAACACCGTGTACCTACAACTATCTGATCTTTGACAACTCTGACAAAAACAAGAAATGGGGAAAGGATTCCCTATTTAATAAATGGTGCTGGGAAAACTGGCTAGCCTTATGTAGAAAGCTGAAACAGGATCCCTTCCTTACACCTTATACAAAAATTAATTCAAGATGGATTAAAGACTTAAATGTTAGACCTAAAACCATAAAAACCCTAGAAGAAAACCTAGGCATTACCATTCAGGACATAGGCATGGGCAAGGACTTCATGTCTAAAACACCAAAAGCAATGGCAACAAAAGCCAGAATTGACAAAGGGGATCTAATTAAACTAAAGAGCTTCTGCACAGCAAAAGAAACTATTATCAGAGTCAACAGGCAACCTACAAAATGGGAGAAAATTTTTGCAACCT
Organism: Nomascus leucogenys; assembly: GCF_006542625.1. Taxonomy (NCBI): domain Eukaryota; kingdom Metazoa; phylum Chordata; class Mammalia; order Primates; family Hylobatidae; genus Nomascus; species Nomascus leucogenys. Next base: position 54,505,889 of record NC_044383.1, on the reverse strand, counting down.
ACTTATCTGACAAAGGGCTAATATCCAGAGTCTACAATGAACTCAAACAAATTTACAAGAAAAAAACAAACAACCCCATCAAAAAGTGGGCAAAGGACATGAACAGACACTTCTCAAAAGAAGACATTTATGCAGCCAAAAAACACATGAAAAAATGCTCATCATCACTGCCCATCAAAGAAATGCAAATCCAAACCACAATGAGATACCATCTCACACCAGTTAGAATGGCGATCATTAAAAAGTCAGGTAACAACAGCTGCTGGAGAGGATGTGGAGAAATAGGAACACTTTTACACTGTTGGTGGGACTGTAAACTAGTTCAACCATTGTGAAAGTCAGTGTGGCAATTCCTCAGGGATCTAGAACTAGAAATACCATTTGACCCAGCCATCCCACTCCTGGGTATATACCCAAAGGATTATAAATCATGCTGCTATAAAGACACATGCACACGTATGTTTATTGTGGCACTATTCACAATAGCAAAGACTTGGAACCAACCCAAATGTCCAACAACGATAGACTGGATTAAGAAAATGTGGCACATATGCACCATGGAATACTATGCAGCCATAAAAAATGATGAGTTCATGTCCTTTGTAGGGACATGGATGAAACTGGAAATCATCATTCTCAGTAAACTATCGCAGGGACAAAAAACCAAACACCGCATGTTCTCACTCATAGGTGGGAATTGAACAATGAGAACTCATGGACACAAGAAGGGGAACATCACACTCTGGGGACTGTTGTGGGGTGGGGGAAGTGGAGAGGGATGGCATGAGGAGATAAACCTAATGCTAAATGACGAGTCGATGGCTGCAGTGCACCAACATGGCACATGTATACATATGTAACAAACCTGCACATTGTGCACATGTACCCTAAAACTTAAAGTATAATAATAAAATAAAATAAAAAAAAGAAAAAGAAATTTTGCCAGTGGGTCACTAGAGATAATAATGAGTGGTGCCAGCCCTTTTCCACCCCTTGATTTCTGAACCTGTGAATGATGGCTGTCAGAGAAATAGCACCACATATTAAACGCTGATTCAGAGCATAGAAACCTGGAGAACCTTGCCCTCTAGCTGGTGCTGTAACTCGGTCTTCGGAAAGCTATTCCGTTGTCCTATCAAGCCAGCAGCTTCAGGATGGTTGTGAACATGGTAAGATCAGTGAATTATTCGACCACAGGCCCATTGCCACATTTCTTTTGCGAGAAGTGTACCTTAATCAGAAGCAATGCAGTATAGAATACCATGACAGTGGATAAAGCATTCTGTAAGTCTGTGGATAGTAGTTTTGGCAGAAGCATTTCATGCAGGGAAGGCAAATCTGTATTCCGGGTAAGTATCTATTCCAAAGATTAGCATTTGAATTGGTAGGCTGAATAAAGAAGCAGTTCAGTGTAATCAACCTGGCACCAGATATCTGACCGATCATCCCAATGAATGGTGCCATATCAATGATCTTAGCATTGGTCTCTGCTGCTGGCAGATTGGGCACTGAACAGTGACTTTAGGCATGTTAGCATTGGTGAATAGAAATCCATGTTGCTGAGCCCATGCTTACCCTCTAACCCTGCCACTCTTAACACTCTGTTCATGAGCCTATTGGATTATGACAGTGGTGGCTGGGGAAAGAGGTTGACTGTTATCTACAGAATGTGTCATCCTATCCACTTGATTTTAAAATCATCCTCTACTGAGATCACCCTTTGGTGAGCATTCACATGAAACACCAATATTTTCACCTTTTTTGGGCCCATTCAGAGAGGTCTATCCACATACTTTTTCCCCAAATATTTTTGTCTCCAATTTTCCAATCATGTTCCGTCCAATTCCCTGACCATTCAGCCAAACCACTGGGTATAGCCCATAAATCGGTATATAATCTCAGGTCTGGCCATTTCTTCTTCCAAGCAAAGTAAACAACCAGGAGCATTGCCCAAAGTTCTGCACACTGACAGGATTTCCCTCCACCACTCTCCTTCAGCGATATGCAGTGAGGGGCAGCAGTGCTGCAGCTCTCCACTTTCAGGCGGTGCCTGCACATCATGCAGAGCCATCTATAAACCAGACCCAAGTCTTCCCTTTCTTGGTCAACTGATTCATCATAGAGAATTCCTCATGTGGCCATAGGTGCAGGCTGGGAGAGAGAAGGCAATGTGGCAGGGGTAGGGACCATGGGTATTTGGGCTACGTCTTCATGTAACTTTCTTATACCTCCAAGGCCTGCTTCCATTTTATGATGGAGTGCTGCCGTGCATGCCCAACTTTATTGCTTGGTGTGTCAGATAATACCCAGTTTATAATGGGTAGCTCAGGTCACATGGTAACTTGGTGGACCAACGGAAAGCATTCCGTTTCTACTAGGCCCAGTAGCAGCAAAAACTGTCCCTCACAAAAAGAGCAGTTACCTGCAGATGATGGTAACTAATCCTAAAGGCCTATACTGTGATTCACCTATAGGAGCCTGTCAAAGACTCCAGAAAGCATTCTTATCTGCCACTGACACTTCAAGCACCATTGGATCTTCTGGATCATATGGCCCAAGTAGCAGAACAGCTTGTACAGTAGCCTGGACCTGTTGCAGAGCCTTGTCTTGTTATAGGTCCACTATAAAACTAGCAACTGTTAGAGCCATTTAGTAAATGAGCTGGAGTGACACACCTAAACGAGGAATATATTGCCTCTAAAATCCAAATAGGCCTAGTAAGTATTGTGCCTCTTTCTTCATTGTAGGTGGGGCCAGATGCAATAACTTATCCTTAACTTAAAAGGGATATCTTGATTTACCCCACACCACTGGATGCCTAGAAATTTTACTGAAGTAAATGGCCCTGAATTTTAGTCAGACTTATTTCCCACCCTCTGACATGCAAATGTCTTAAAAATACATCTAGAGTAGTTAGTATCTCTCACTCACTAAGTCCATTTAGCATACTGTCATCAATGTAATGAACCAGTGTGATATCTTATGGAAGGTCATCAAGATCCCAAAAAACTGAATTATGCCATAGAGATGGAGAGTTGATATACCCCTGATATACAAGGTATATTACTGGCCTTGCCAGCTGAAAGCAAACTTCTTCTAATGGGTCTTGTAGACAGGTAGGGAGAAAAAGTCATTCACCATATCAATAGCTGCATACCAGGTACCAGGAGATGTGTTAATTTGCTTAAGCAATAAAACCACATCTGGTAAAGCAGATGCAATCAAAGTCACTACCTGGTTAAGCTTACAATAGTCTACTGTCATTCTCCAATATCCATCTGTCTTCTGCACAGGCCAAATACAAGTGTTGAATGGGGATGTGGTGGGAATCATCACCCCTGTATCTTTCAAGTCCATGGTGGCACTAATCTCTGCAATCTCTCCAGGAATGCAGTATTGCTTTGACTTACTATTTTCCTAGGTAGAGGCAGTTCTAATGGTTTTCACGTGGTCTTTCCCATCATAATGGCCCTTACTCCATAGATCAGGGAATGGATGTGGGGATTCTGCCAGAGGCTAGGAACTGGGGAAATAACCACAGAAAGAGTTTAAGGACCCACCGTGAGATGGACCTGAGCTACAATTCCATTGATCATCTGACTTCCAAAAGCCTCTACTCTGACTGGAAGGCCACAGAGATGTTTTGGATCTCCTGTAATCAGTGTCAATTCAGAGCCAGTGACCAATAATCCCCAAAATGTCTGATTATTTGCTTTCCCCAATGCACAGTTACCCTGGTAAAAGGCCATAGGTCCCTTTGGGGAAGGCTGAGAGAAACATTAAGGCTATAAATTTTTAGTGGTGTGCCAGGATCCTTCCTCAAGGGATCCAGCCTGACTTTCATTCAAAAGGTTTTGGATATGTAAACTGGCTCAAGTCTGTGTAGGAAAGGAAAAATAATTTTCTCTCACCTTTCATGAGTTGTTAGCTGGGTCTCTCCATAACAACAACAAAGAAAAACAGATTAACAAGTGAAAAACAGAACAAAAGGAAGTTTAATAACATGTACACCTTCTGTATACATGGGAGATAACCCAGATGAATGAGTAAATCTTCAGAGTAGGTCTCAAAGAAGTAGTTTAAACTTCAACGTAAATATCATCATTTGCTGAAACAAAAAAATAAGAGTGTGGAGAAAGGCTGGTTACAACAAGGTTACAATAAGTATAGTAAACAAGGTTAAGATTTGTTTTCCAGATTTAAGTCAATGCCTTCTCCATTAAGAGTTTTTATTTAGTCATGCCTCTCCTTCTGGTGCAGAGGAGACAATTTTATATATGGAGATCCTCTTTGTGGATATAAATTTATCTTAGAAAATGATAACTTCTACTCTGTTTTCAAGGCTTCTCCTATATCTGCAGTTTCTCAAAATAGACAGCTTAAACTAGTCCTTATGCCAAAGAGGCACATTTGGGGTGGCATACTCTGATTTCCTACAGCTATATTTTGGGGTAGTGAGTCCTGAACCCCATCATCTGGGAATTGATTAGGGAGCCATGATTCTCTGTTTTTATGATTAGACTTTGTTCACTTGACCTGGAACTTTTCTGCTTATATGGATAAAGTAAGAATTTAGTAAGCTTCCTATCTATTTCACTTCTAGAAACACCATGATTAACTAGCCGACACCCTCTGTCTAAACAAGTCAGAGGGTTCTGATTGTTGCTTTGACTCTTCTGTTCATTACACTAACTATACCCACCCTGTCTTTGGCAATTGAGCGCCATCACTTGGCCCCTCTCACTCCAGGATCCAACTATGCCAATTGCATTTGGCATTTCCAATTGAGCGACTATGGTTTCCTCTATAAAATCTGGCCTACAGAGAAGAGGCCAGATTTCACTGAGCTCTTCAAGGATGCTGGTGGTCCCTTGCCAAATTTATTTTTTCAAAATATTGGTGAAAAATATGTCTTCTGGACCTCCTAGTGTGGGTGAATAGGTCTCAAATAACAATCCACTCTAACATTCCCATCTCCCTAAGTCTTTGAATCCCTTCCTTTACATTAAACCAAGGGTGGTCAGGCATATCGATTTCCTCACAGTGAGTTACCTTTTGGTCCATGTTTCAGCCAAACAAACAAACAAACGGCTAGAGATCTTTCTAACTCACCAAGCTGCAACATAAATGTAGAATCTCTGCTTAGAGGGCCAATATAAATAAATTTGGCCTGATCCAACTTTATGTTTTTTCCACCATTATTTCACACCTTTAATATCAATTCCCACAGATTTTCCCTGGATTTCTGCTTATATAAATTAGAACAGTCAAGTAGTTTTACTGGAGTGTAGTGTACTTCCTCTACACTTTGTACCTCACCTTCAAGGGCCTGCTAGGGCTTGAGTTTAATAAACTTACGTAGAAATATCTTATGCAGGTCACTTCACTTCTTGGTAATAAATCTAGAAGCAAAGAGTGGTTGGCAGTGGGGAGTGGTACTGAGGAGAATCAACACTGTTTTGCGTGGCAACTGCTTTAGGGAAGCCATTACCATTTCCTCAGGCAAGGCAGGGTTAATCCCCTCAGATGGCAGTGGAAAGGCTGACACTACTATGGGTAGGGAAGTACTTCCACCGGGGATGGGGCGACCTCTTCCACTGGCAAAGAAGACTCATCAGAATTTAGAGACTCAATGTCCCCAGCTTCATCAAGATCTTCCCACACAGGCCCATCTCCACTTGGAATTCCATTCTTTCCCAATTAATACCCTCACTTTAACATTAGACACCCTATGAAGCTGGGAATTCCACTTGCATTGTAATTCAGCCAATGGAAGGATGATGTTCTATCATTGATTTTCAGCAATTCCAGCCCTGCAGCTACAGGAAATAAGGCTCTCTTTCAGGACATACTTAGCTTTTAGGTCATTTATGCTGTGCCTCAGCTGGGAATTCAAATATCTGAGCTCACCCTTTTCTTTCAACACTTTGTCCAGAGACATTAGGAGCAACCAATTAATGTCACTATATTTTTTAATTTACAAAAAAATGTTTAAAAGTACTATATAGAGAGTCACTTATCTCCCTGCTTCTTATAATCGGTTGATTAAGAGTAAGCAATGCAGATATTTTGCAAAGCTCTATTAACAGTTCATGCCATGGAACTGTAAGTGTTCTCTTTAAGACTGGAAATCAAGTATTAGCAACTTTAATCAGGTTAGAAAGCCAATTCTAGAAGTCCTTGACCTACCCAGAAAACTTATTCTTAAAATTCTTTTCCTCTGGAACCACTGTTGGTACCAATATCTGTATTAGTCAGAGTTCTCTAAAGAAATGGAAACAATAGGATATATATAAAATAGAAAAGGACTCATGCAATTATGGAGGCCAAGAAGTTCCACAATCTGCCACCTGCAAGGTGGAGAACCAGAAAAGCCAGTGTTGTAATTCAGTCTGACTCTGAAGGCCTAAGAATGGGGGCAGAAGGGTACTGTGGGGTGAGAGGGTGGTATCACAAGTCCCAGTTGAAGTCTGAAGGCCCAGGAACCAAGAGTGCAAATGACCAAGGGCAGGAGAGGACAGATGTCCCAGCTCAAACAGAGAGAGAGTAAATTCATCCCTCCTTGGCCTTATTGTTCTGCTTGGGCCCTCAGTGAATTAAATGATGCCCACCCATCATCTAACTGGTGAGGATGACCTTCTTACATTCAGTTTACCAATTCAAATGCTAATCTCTTCCAGAAACAGTCTCACAGACACACCCAAAAATAATGTTTTACCAGCTATCTGGGCATTCTTCAGCCCAGTCAAGTGACAAAATTAACCATCACAAGTCCACTGTAGCAAACCTAGGCCCTACCTCTCTAATCCTCTCTTGAGCTCCCCATACCCCCAGCCAGAAACTATGGGTAAAAACCTGCTTTTTCCCATGGTGCCCCTAACACAACTTACCCTCCTACCCCAACATCCTCTCCTTTATTTCCAAAGAAGCCTCAAGCAGATAGTATATGGGGAGCCTTACCACAAGTTGTACATGCATCAGATAGTGGTATAATAGTTGGATGGCAAAAGACCTCTTCCCTCATTCCTGGTCTGGAAACTTATTGAGACCTGATACTTGAGTAAAATAGTACGGACTGCACAACAATCTTCCCAGGTAGCTACAGAAGGGTAACAGACCCCCAGGAATGTGGACCATCCTTAAGGCAAGGAACAGGCAACAGAGGCCCCTGGCCCCAGGCCTCCTACTTTTGAAAGTCATTAATTACCATCTGCTTTGCCTAAATACAAAAATAAATACATAAATAAATATAGTATTTGCTTGAAATATACTTAGAGATGATACACTATTTCTAACATGTCTGAGAACAGATACCAGCACACCAGCAACTTTCTAACATTTTACTTTATAAAATTGTTTTTAGGAAGTTATTATGTATGGAAGTGTTAGACTCCCTGCAATGACTTTCATTCATTCCCATTTCACTTCTCTTTTTCCAACCAGTGAAGCAATAGAAGTTATTCAGTAAAAAGTAGAATAGACATACACAAGAGATTAGGCAAGTCTCTATCTAAATATTCATTACTGATAAATCAAGATATAAATCAAGATGTTGTATACAAATGTATAAAAATATGAGGGGAGAAGGTATATTTTTCTAGGTAAGTATATGGTTGGGTAACAGAGATGAGGTGAAATCCAAGATATTATCATTAGTATGTAAAAGCTCTGTGACTTGATTTGCATAAAAGATGCCAGACAGATTGATAGTTTCATATTCTGTCCCCTTGTCTGCACTTAGTGAGGTTCACAAGGAGCCAAAAATACATACTCTACTACAAAGATGTGGTAGACAGTGCTGGTGTCTACAAAAACCCATCTTCCCTTTTCCTATAATAATAGAATTATAGTTAGGTACCTGATTACCCAGGTAGCTGGCATTTCCTAAAGTCCCTTGCAATTAGATATGGCCTTGTTGCCCAGGCTGGTCTTGAACTCAAGTGATCCGCCTTCCTCGGCCTCCCAAAGTTCTGGGATTAAGTGATCTGCCTTCCTTGGCCTCCCAAAGTGCTGGGATTGCAGGCATGACCCACTGTGCCTGGCCAGGAGAATGGTTTTAAGCTGAGATGGTGAAGTATAAAGTAGCTGGCTGTCTTAATTTGAGTTTTCCCAGAAGCAGACCACAAGGCAAAAATTTGAAGTTAGTAAATTTGGGTATTTCAGAGAATATGTTAAAGAAGCAGAAAAACTAACTGAGCAACAGAACCAATAAAGAGGACATGGGTAAAGCAGCTACCACAAGGGGCAACTGGAGCTTAATTTTGTAAGAAAACTTTGGGAAAATGGTGCAAAGAATATACCTTAGAAATTATTCCACCCAAGGGTTGAGGTAACTGTGATATTTATGCACCAACAAAGGGGTGAGGTCATTAGTTGAGGGCTGCTCCTGGGGATATGAATTACTTAGCACTTTAGTCTATACCTACTCAGAGCTGGAAGGAAAACACTGAGGCACAGAGACACACATACTGGCAGTTAGGGTTTCACTGGAGCACCATGAAAGGCCCAAAGAAAGTGGAATGGGCACTAACACGTCTTCTGCAGTAGCACAATGTTTGCACAGGGTTCAATAAAATATAGCTATTAAAATAAAAAATTAAATTACTTGTTATTAAAAGGTATTGTTATTTCAAGACCAGCCTGGGCAATATGGCAAGACCCCATCTCTACAAAAAATACAAAAATTAGCCAGGTGGAGACAGAGGTTGCAGTGAGCCAAGATCATACCACTGCACTCCAGCTAGGGTGAGAGAGCGAGACTCCCTCTCAAAAAAAAAAAAAAAAAAAATTAGCCAAGTGTGCTTGTGCATACCTGTGGTCCCAGCTACTCAGGAGGCTGAGGTGGGAGGATTACCTGAGCCTAGGAGGTCAAGGTGGCAGTGAGCCAAGATCATGCCACTGCACTCCAGCCTGGGTAACAGTGAAACCCTGTCTAAAAAACAAAACAAAACAAAAAAAAACAGTATAGCCATTATTATTAGGTAGTATTAAGCTCTTTTAATGGATGAGGAAATTGGATTTCTGAGAAAGTAAGTAGCTTAACCAAGGTCAGTGTCAGAACTAGAATGCATACCCAGTACTATCTCACTCTGAAGTTTCTGCATCTTTGAAAAAAGTAGATCCTTTTAACAGAGGTGGAAGTTTTCCATTTTCTACTGTTGGAATTTTCAATAGATGGTTATGTTGGAAGTTTTTTGATTGGAAGATACATTTCAGGGAAATTAGATAAAATCAATCAACTCTACATTAGCCTATAATGTTTTATACAAAATAAAATACCTCTGATAACACTTTTTGTTAAGCAGAACATTTTTTTATGCCTGAACAGGCAAAAAGAGGCACATTAAGGCCATTTGCTAATACAAATTTGATTAGTATTATTTAGATTAGTTAGCCAAAACCTAACTGGAACTAACTCTGTTGAATAAATCTGCTTTTTAAGATGGCCTGTATGTGTATATATATACATTTTATATTTATATAATTTCAGATAAGAACCCAGCTCTACTCACTTCCCTATCAAGACTTGCATGGAGAAAAAAAATAGGTGAATGCTTATCAAAGTATAAATAATTCATAAGGTTTGAAGTGCTGGGGAATTTCTGAATTTGAACAAAGAATTCAATCTATCTACCTAATAGAAGTTTGGTTTAAGTATTTCATAAATTAGTTAATAGATAAAATTCAGAGATACTTGATGAAACAAAGTTACTTGTCCCATGCTTTTTAATTCTTTATAAAGAAAAGCAGGCATACAGACAGGATAGTCAAAATCTTTATCCTTATTGGATTAGCAATTTAATCCAATAAGCAATTTTTTCCATGCATTCTTTTATATTTTAAGTTAATAGTCTGGCAGGAAAAATCCTTCAAAGTTGTCACACACAAGCAATACACTGGGTTAAAATAATGATATTGTAAATAATATGGAAGTATTACAAGGAATTACAGGAAAAAACGCTGTCTGTTTACTCTTCACCGCCACTAGATATAATCTAAACATTACATTCCTAAAAGGATATGCAATGTCACTCACATTCAGGCTAGGCAACTGCATTCCTCTCTTGGTCTTAGCTGAACTCTGCAGCATGATCTTAAGCTTTAGCTATTTGAGGTAAACGAACTCTGTGGTCACACCTGCCTTGGCTGAAGCAATCTGTCAATATGGATGGGCATGGAGGAGAATACTAAAAGCCTAAAAACTCTGATTATCTTCAGAAAATGTAATGAGTCAGTTCCTATCCTTATTGATGTCAAACTTTTATAGGGAACGTTACATCACATAAAGTCTGAAAAAGAAAGCAAGCCAAAATAAACAGAGCTGCACATCAAAAAGTCTTAAGTCTCACGGCAGGCAGAGTTTAGCTAATGTAGCCATATTCATGATTTTTATTCAGACAATGGCAATAAAACAGAAACGTGCACATTAGGGCTATGCACTTATCTAACTTATAAACAGAAGTATGCACATTGGAAATATGCACTTATCTAACTTAAGACCTCACCTATCTCGAGAAATTATTTGGTTTTTCATTTGTCCAATGATCCACACATGAGATACCTAAGGCTTAATTAAATAATGAAATGTAGAATATATATCTAATACATTTTATCTTAAAAATCTTTTACTTTTTTTTTTTTTTTTTTTTGAGACGGAATCTCATTCTGTCGCCCAGGCTAGAGTGCAGTGGCGTGATCCTGGCTCACTGCAAACTCCGCCTCCCAGGTTCAAGCGATTCTCCTGCCTCAGCCTCCCAAGTAGCTGGGACTATAGGTGCACGCAACCATGCCTGGCTAATTTTTGTATTTTTAGTAGAGACAAGGTTTCACCATGTTGTCCAGGCTGGTCTCAAACTCCTGACCTCAGGTGATCCGCCTGCCTCAGCCTCCCAAAGTGCTGGGATTACAGGCATGAACCACCACGCCCAGACACTTATTTTTTAAAAACAATATTTATTCAACATTCTACAGCATATTCTTATTTCAAACTCTCAAGACAAATATTTTCTTACTGAGGATGGCATACTGCCTGATTGAGCTTTAAAACAAAGTTACATATCAAGTGCTTGGGTAATGGAATAGCAGTATTGTGATTATGTGGGTTTGTTTTTTTGAAGTTCTCATCTATTGGCAATACAAACTTAAATATTCACAGGTAAAATGATATGATCTCTTGTTACTTAAAAGTACTTCAAACACTTCAGAAAAAATAAGCTTGAAGAGTATAGATGAAACAGTGATGCAGAATATTGGTAATTACTGAAGTTCAGTGATGAGTACATGCATATGCAGGGGATTGGCTCCAGGACTGTTGAGTATACCAAAATCCACATATACTCAAGACCCACAGTCAGCCCTGTGGACCCGCTGTAAGCAAACAGTCACCCCACATAGGCACATTTTCCATCCATTGAGATATGTGTTTAATCGAAACAATTCCTGTGTAAGTGGACCCATGCAGTTCAAACCCCCATTGTCAAAGGATCAACTGTATTATTCTCTTTTCTTTTGCATGTTTAGAATTTCACATAATAAAAGCATAAAACTAACATTAAAATAACAATTATATTTTGATTTTATGCTTTCAAATCACCATGTTAGGTATTTTCTGTAAGTATTAATTCAGCATAGATCTAAGAAGTTTTAATTACATATAGAAACTACACATTTTTCTTCAGTATATTCAAATGCTATATTAAAGTACTTAGAAAAATTTAGTAATAAGGATATAATCTTTTTAGAAAAGTGGTATGAATGTTTATCATTTTCCATATTTTTGGAAGGGATTTGCAAAGTCAGACACCCTCTGGGGTGAAGAGGAGGCCCCTGCAGAGAAACCCCAGGGAGAAGTGCATCTCACAGCGCAGTAACCCTGTATGCAAACTTCTTCCTCTTTGCATGGGAGTTCTGGCCATTTTTCTGACAGAAGCTTTTTAGGCACTACGTATTGATATACATTTTCAAGCACCTGGTCAATAAGATAATTATGAATTCCAATCTTGTTTTGCAGTGTGCAAGAGAAAACTATGTATTCATGGCAGATGAGCAATAAAATTTTATCTTAGTTTCAGTAGATGTTAACAACGGAGTTTGTGGTTCTATATTAGAATTCATCCATATATGAGAAAAAGTTCTTAAAATTAAGTACTTTTATTTTTTCAGCAAAATTGGTTGCTTCATCATACACTAACCTGACCGCATATGCATGTTCTAACATTGATGAATAGTACTTGAGCGCTACCTGGTGGCTCTCTTTCTCCACACAGCATAATTTTAGTCTGATAGTCTGACATGAGAATATCCTTGCACCAGCCTGGCACTCCAAATGCCAAATTAAAAGAAGACATTACTTGCCAGACAAATAGATCACCTACTCAAAGACTGTAGAATCCCAAACCTCGCAACACAAAACATCAATTTTTTGAAACATAAATAGCTCTGTTTTATTATGGTCAAATATTCTCTAATAATGCAAAAATTCAAAGGCAAAAAGATAGTAGTATCGGTTATTTTTAACAACATATCATGCTTTAACATCCCAATTGAGTATCATTAATCACGCTCCCCTCTTGGAAGAAGATGAGATTTGGAATTAGAAAACCAGGTATTAGATGTTTAATGTCATCTTTGAGCCATTGGAGAAAATTGTCCCATTCTGAGTGAGAGAAAATATTTTTTAAATATTCACTTCCTTTGTTCCCCATACTTTCTTGTATCCTCCCCCAAATCAGCAAGAAAATTGTTAAGTCAAGAGAACAGGAAATAAACAGTCAATATTCAATGTGGTTTTTTCTAATGACATTTAAAAAAGGTCCCTAGGGGAACAGTATATAAAGTTTACACCATATCAATTCATTGGAAGAATAATAGAAGGCACCAATAAACTCTTATCTCTGCCCATGAAAAAGGAAATGAGGATCATCAGGACTATAAGGGAGGTGGCAAGCAAAGTCAGGATCCAGAGGTGACCAGCACTCCAGTGCTCAAAATTACAGTTTGCAGAATTCCTTCTGTTGAATAACAGGCTTTCATCTTTCTCATTTGCAAATCAGAAATTTTAATAGAAAATATAGGACACACCATCTTGTCATATTAATGCTTTCTATTTCTGAAGCTCCAATCTTTCTCCTGACCCATCTCATCTGACCAAAATTTCTAAGTACCTACACCACAATTGGCCTGAAAGTACATTTCTTCATTTTGCACCACATACTCCTTCCCATCCATCAGCCACAACTCACTATGTCTTCCTCCTCTCAAAGTCGTATTCATCCTCCAAATGCTAATTTAAACCATGCATGTTCCATGAGTCCAAATATTACTAGCCTGAGAGAATCTTTCCATCTCCTACATACCCACCCAGCCCAGAACCACATGGAGTGAGACAGAGGCAGACTCCCGGAGAAGAAAGGAGTGGGGAAAAAAAGCTAGGCAGACAAAAACAAGAAGTAACCATTACAGTTACAACAGGAACAAATTATAAGAGTAAAATTACACACAAACCATTCAAGGAAGTGCACAAAGTCAATTCTGCTGGGGGCTTCAGCGAATAGCGAGAGGAAAGGTACTTGGGGCTAGAATGTGGAAGTTAGTGAAATGACGGGCCGAAGAAAGTGGTACTTAATTAGGCAGAAAGTGAAGAGCCAATGACTTTTCTTTTAAAAACACAATGGCATAATTTAATCTGGGTTGTAGGAAGATTTATCAGTCATCAGTGTGTAACAATGTTTTTCAAAGTGTGGTCCTCGGCTGACCAGTATCAGAAATCACCTGGGTACTTTGTTAAAAACTGCAAATTCCTACATCCCACCCAAATTTACCAAAGAAGAATCTCTGAAGTTGGGCCATGGGTATCCGCATTTTAACCATGCATTATAGGTGGTATTTCTACACTCTAAAAAGCTGAGAACAAATAAGGTAGCATTTTAATAGGAAAAAAGATTTTAATAGTAAACCTACACAATGACTTTAAGTGGAAGGTCATTGAAAACCTTCCACTTAATCCTCATACATTTTGTCTATCACTGACTAGCTGTGTGACTGGGTAATAATTTAGCTGCTCTGAGCCACAGTTACTCAGGCTATAAAAAAGTGAAGTTTGAACTAATTAATCTTCCAAGCCTTTTAAACATTGCAACATCATGATTTTTCAATCCTTCTTGAACTATTTCTACACCAATGTGTAATAAGAAGTTAGCTCAACAGGCTTTGGCTGCTCAAACTGCACAATCCAAAAAAAGAAATGGCTCTTGACCTGGTCCTGGGAGAGAACTTCTGAGTCCTTGCAATATCCTGTCTGATAAGAATGCTTTTGCATGCCTCATACCTTAAGCCATTCTGTATTGGAGCCATTGCATGCCTCCAGCCTTTAGGGGGCTGGAGATTGAGTAGCTAAGGTCAATTACATGGGCACTACATACCTATGTGACTGACCCCCCAAAAAGTCCTGGATACTAAGCCTCAAGGGAACTTCTCTGGTTCACAATACTCCACACATATTGTCACGGGTCATTACTGAGTGAATTAAGTGCATCCCCCCTGCAACTTCACTGCTAGACAACACCGGGAAGCTTGTTCCTGGTTTCTCCTAGGTTTCAGCTATGCACCTTTTCCCATTGCTCATTTTAATCTACACTCTTTCACTGTAATAAACCATAATCATGACTATAACAGCTTTTCTGAGTTCCATGAGTCCTTCCAGAGAATCATCAAGCCTGAGAGTTGTACTGGGAACCCCTGACACAACAGCATTTCAATATGATAATATTTTCTATTTCATTAAGCTTAAAAATTGTAAGTAGAATATTTTGTATTAATTTTTTATTTTGCTGCTCTTTGACCCAATATCTATCAGAAATTTATTCCACAGAAATTATATAAAATAAGAAAAGCACTACATGAATTTAAATGTTTATTACAGTGTAGCAGAAAATTGAAAACAAGTTTCAAACATTACAGGAATGGCTTAATCAATGATGATATGTCCACCTAGTGAAATAGTGTATAGTTACTAAAATGTTTAATTAAAGAACATAACTCTTACCAAATTGTGTGTGCACATGGACAAAAACTAAAAGACAACATGGAAAACTAAGAGATGATTTATGGTGGTATCTGAATTTTTTAAAGTTTTTATTATTATTGTAATATAATTGTTTTTATATAAGTATACATTTTAAGCACCAAATTATAAATTTAATTTCCTTGTTTATAGTACTAATTTTTTTTTTTAATTTGAACTTCTGAAAATCATGGACCACTGATATATAGACCATCCATTAACTAAAACAGAAATTCTAGGTTCTACGTGGAATCCATCTCCCTTTGACAAAGGATTAGGAAATATGAGCACAGAGCAATGTGTTGAGACAACATTATGTAATGGAAGGGGATTGGATATTAGAGTCAAACCCATCTAGGTTGAACACCAGCTTTACCCACTATTAACTATGAGGCCTTGAGTAGCTTTCTTCACCTTGGAGAGACTGAGTTTCCTCATACGCGAGATGAGGATAATAACAGCAACAACTGTATTGAATGGTTATTCTAACAAGTGAGTATAGCACTTTACAGTGTCTGGCATGGAAGAAAAGGTAAATATTAAGTCCCTTCTCTCTTCTTTGATTTTACTCTCCAAGATTCCAGATGTTAATCTACATATATTTTTAAGTGCTTTTCATCCTGTGATATCTAGTTTCAATATCATATTAATTATGAAGCAATATAGTCCTCATGACATAAATAACGATGGCCCAATAGATCTGAAAAAAAATCTTAATTTTTTAGGTGATTGATTTAAGGGTTGATAAATGCATACATTACTGTTGAGCATTTTTCCACTTAGCTAAGTCATAAATACAGTTCTGAAAATCAAATAATCTCATTCAAACTTATGTTACTAATTTTCAAATCCAAAATAGAGTAGCATTGCATAATAAATATTTATCACAGGTCATTAATGAACCAAAACCAATAACAATAAAAAATCAGAGAAATAATGGGATAAAATAATGGATGGAAATTCTTACCACAGCCACTGTCACTGCCTTCCAAAAGCTTCTGGGCATTGTATTTTGCTAAAAAAATTCAAAGATGGAAAATTTTAGAAATCTTTTCTCTACTTTTAAGTGCACAAAAGAAAATTGTGGTCAAATTGTCTTTCCTTGATTAGTTCAAAAGCAAAATAAAAAATGATAGTGCAAAAATATTTTCTTCCAGCTTGCAATGTTTTATTGACCATCCAGTCTATCTGATATGTTGCTTTAATTATGTTGCTGTGTGGGAAGTATTGTCTCCTACCAAAGCATGCTCTTTATTTAGTCACACAGGAGATTTTGAGAAAAACAAGTAAGACAATTTAAGTTTTCTTACCAGTGGGAGTCAAGTATGCATTGAGGAAATATTTGTCATGCTCGCCACATTTTTGTGATATGCTCGTCTCACAGAGCCAGTGTACAACTTACATACAAGAAGAATGGTTGTTGTGTATTACACTGGAGAAATACTCCCTGCCGCCCATCTTCCCTCCTACAGAATTGCCAGGACAATATTCCTAAAACATAACTTTTCAATTCTGAATCTTGTTTAAAATTTGTTAAGGTCTCCTTTTTATCTCCTGCCTCATATTCAGTCTCTCCAGCCTGCTTCCAATGATCCTCCCTGCAAAATCACCCCAATAACAGGATCAAATTAATCCAATCCTGTACCTTTGCTCATTTTGCTATAGCTGCTTCAAATGACTTTTATTTAAATTTGAATCGTCTCTCAAGACCCAGATCAAGCCATCTCTCATTCATGAGACTTTTCCTAGTCCTTGTGGCTCACACTAACTCTTTCTAAATGCCCACAGCAGCTCTTATCTGAACTCCTATCTTGGCATGTAATAAAATAGTCCTTTGTACTTTTGCCGTTTCAAGTAGCCATATCCTTTTGATTCCACCTTCTGCTCCAGTTATTGGAAAATAGTAACTGTGGTATTGTAGAAGCAAAACATCATGATTATAACTGTGGTAGATTATGTTATTGTTTACAATTATTCATTCCCTCCTTTGTGAATAAAATATATTTCCCCAGCCCACTGATTTGGGGCTTGGACATGTGAATTGCTTTGACCAATGGAATATTTGCTGTATATCATTTCTGAACACAGGCTTTTAGAGAGATTACAAGACTCCAAAAGTACTCTAGTTCCTGTGCCCTCTGCCATAAGAAAGGCATGTTGCACATGAGGCTCTCCTTTAGTTCATGTTCCAAAATAAGGAGATATATGGAGCAGACTCAGCCTGCAAGTCTGCATAGATTCATAGCATCCAACCAGTAGTTGACAATATGAACCGGAGACAAGAAATAAATATTTATTCTTGTAAACCACTGAGAATTCGAGGTTGTTATACAATGAAAGCTGACATAAATACTCACTATTTTGCTTGCACTATATCATGTATTCACAATATCTCATTTAACTGACATATAATTCTATATTTCATTGCTATATCATCCCCATTTTACATATGTGAAAACAAGGATAAAAAACATAAAGTAACTAGCCCAAAACACACAGTACTATAAGATTTTAGAATCAGACACATCTGGTTTTAAAGTTGGATTCTGCCACTTACTAAAGTTAGTATCATATGCAAGATACAATCACAATGAAACTCAGTAAAATAGAGATAATATTTAAATTCTTCTCACA
Organism: Nomascus leucogenys; assembly: GCF_006542625.1. Taxonomy (NCBI): domain Eukaryota; kingdom Metazoa; phylum Chordata; class Mammalia; order Primates; family Hylobatidae; genus Nomascus; species Nomascus leucogenys. The sequence continues at coordinate 54,488,194 of NC_044383.1, read as the reverse complement.
AAGCACACTTTTTAGACCTGTTGGGAGGATTAAATTAAATAATGTATTTGACTGTCCAAATGATTTAATAAATGTATATCTTAATTTATGTCACCATTAAATTGGCCCATGATAAACTCTTAAATGCAGGCAGTTTAGGAAGCATGTGTGAGGAAGAGAGACTGAGAATAAGAAAAGTAAACAAAATGATCAGGTTACAATGTGGGGAAATGGGCTCAAGCCCACTAAGATACTATATGAGATATGTCTCAGATGGCCAAGTAAGAACCTATCAGGACCAACCTTTTCAAAAATAAGAACTCATATTTACTTGTAATCTCTGGGCAAAATAAAGTAAAATAAACAAAAAAAAAGACCCGAAGTCACTGGAAAGTGAACAAAAGCAAGAAGATACTGTAAGAATTAAAACTTGGAAGGACTAGAAGAGGATGAGTTTCCCATTGTTAACAGATTTTAGCCTGAGGGCAGGCTAAAGTCAGCACTGCACAGGGTGGCTAAAATTCTAAGAGAAAGCAACCTTTCTGGCCTGAAGAATCAGAGAATGGAATTCAGAGTGACCACAGAACCTGGAAAGTGTGGAAGGAATCTGAGAAAAAAGAGAGCCAGAAAGGGAGAGGCCTGAATTCTGTTTATGAACTCTACCCAAGTCCCTGAACTATACATTAATGAGGCAGAGACTCTAAGTACCTCAGCTAAGGACAAGAAGAATGAGCTGAGATTTCAGCTGCTGGCCAAGAGAAAGCATGTACAGTATGAGTTTGACAAAGTTAATTTTCCACTTAAAATATTAACACTCTTTGGAGATATACAGGAGAAACGAGTCTTAACTACAAAACATTCTACAGAGTCCACAACACAATGCAAAATTGCCCAACATATTAAGAACAAGGAAAATGTTCATTTTCAAGAGACAAGACAATGAGCCAAGATCAATTCAGCTGAGCACAATGGCCCATGCCTATAATCCCAGAACTTTGAGGATCCAAGGTGAGAGGATCACTTGAGCCCAGAAATTTGAGACCAGCCTGGGTAACATAGTGGGACCCCATCTCTACAAAAAATTTAAAAATTAGCCAGGTATGTTGTCATGTGTTTATTGTCCCAGCTACTCAGACAATAGGCACACAGAGGATCACTTGAGCCCAAGAAGTTGAGGCCACAAGGAGCCATGATCAGACCACTGTACTCCAGCCTGGGTGACAGAGTGAGATCCTATCTCTCAAGAAAAAAAAAGGAAAAAGATCAATTTCAAAGTGATCTAGATGATAAAATTAGCAGACATGAATTTTAAAGCGGATTTTATAACTCTGTTCACTGAAATGAAACAAAATATGCTTATATTAGTGAAAATATAAAGAATATCAGCAAAAAAATAGAAACTTTAAAAACGAATCAAAATTCTTGAAATAAAAGATGCAATTTGGAAAATAAAAATCTAACTAGATGGACTTAACAGCAAACTGGACATGACAGAAGAATCTGTAAACTTAGATTAACAGATATTATCCAGTCTGAAGGACAAAGGTTTTTTATAATTTTTAAAACTATCAGTGTCTTGGAGATCTATAGGACAATGACAGAAGATCTAACACATATGTAATCAGATTCCTAGACGGAAAACACAGAGAGAATGGAGCTGGGGGGAGGGGGGATGTTTGAAATTTAATGGCCCAAAATTTTGAAATTTGGTGAAAGACATTATTTAGAGTCAAGCTGCCCATAAAGGCCGGGCGCAGTGGCTCATGCCTGTAATCCCAGCACTTTGGGAGGCCGAGGCAGATGGATCATTTGCGGTCAGGAGTTTGAAACCAGCCTGGCAAACATGGTGAAACCCCATCTCTACTAAAAATACAAAAATTAGCTGGGCGGTAGTGGCGTGTGTCTGTAATCCCAGCTACTTGGGAGGCTGAAGCAGGAGAATTGCTTGAGCCTGGGAGGCGGAGGTTGCAGTGAGGCGAGATTGCACCACTACACTCCAGTCTGGGTGATGGAGTGAGACCCTGTCACGGAAAAAAAAAAAAAAAAAAAAAGCTGCCCAGAAGGATAAATTTGAAGAAAACCACATTTAGACACATCATAGTCAAACTGCCAAAAAGCAACAATAAAGAAAAAATCTTCTTGAAAGTAGCCAAAGAAAAATGACATATTGCTTATATGGGGACAATTATTCTAATATACACTGATTTCCTCCTCAGAAACTATGGTGATCAGAAGACAGTGAAACATCTCTAAAGTGCTGAAAGAAAAAAATAAATCTATCAACTCAGAATTCCATATCCAATGAAAATGTCTTTTCAAGTACAAAGGCAAAATAAAGAGATTTCCATGCAGTAGAATATTAAAAGGAGAACTGCACTATATGAAAAGTCAAAGAACCTTTTTTTTAGACTGAAAGAAAAATGAAACCAAATGGAAACTGAGATCTTCAGAAAGAAATAAAGAGCTTTTGAAGTGGTTAATATAAGTAAATATGATAGACCATTTTTTCTTCTTTAAAAGATAAATATAATTATTTAAAGCAAATATGACATTGTCTTGTGAAGTTTTTAATACATGTAGTTGTAAAATATAACATCTACAGTAGTATCCGCTTATCCTCAGGGGATATGTTCTAAGACCTCCAGTGGATGCCTGAAACAAGATAGTACCAAACCCTATTGCCATCAAGCAAACACATATTTATTCATGTCTTTCACTCACAGACTTAAGGCCTTTTCCATCCTAACCAAGCACTCATCATGCACTGTGGCCATAACTTCTGCAGTGTAAGGTGCAACAGCAAAACTAGCATAAATTTCTTTTTCCTTATTCACGATTTCACAGACAGAAGATTTGTTCTTACCACAGATCTTAGCAACCTCAGCATGTGATTTTTTTTCTTTCCTTATTAAGTTGGGAACTTTCACCTTTCCACTTAAAGGAAGCAGTTTATAGCTTCTCTTTGGCATATCCAAATTGTGAGTATCACTACTCTTGCACTTTGGGGCCATTACTAAGTAAAATAAGGGTTACCTGAAGCAAGCACTATGATACCATGACAGTAAATCTGATAACCAAGATGGCTCCTAGGTGAATAATGAGTGATGTATTAGTCCGTTTTCACACTGCTGATAAAGACATACCCCAAACTGGGCAATTTACAAAAGAAAGTTTAATGGACTTACAGTTCCATGTGGCTGGGGAGGCCTCACAATCATGACGCAAGGTGAAAGACATGTTTCACATGGCAGCAGACAGGAGAAGAGAGCTTATTCAGGGAAACTCCCCTTTATAAAACCATCAGATCTCATGAGACTTATTCACTATCACGAGAACAGCACAGGAAAGACCTGCCCCCATGACTCAATTACCTCCCACCGGGTCCCTCCCACAACACGTGGGAATTCAAAATGAAATTTGGGTGCGGACACAGCAAAACCGTAACAGGTGAGTAGAGCATACAGCATGGATACACTCGACAAAGGGATTATTCATGTTCTGGGTGGGATGGAGTAGGATGGCACAAGGTTTCATCACATTACTCATAACAGTGTATAATTTAAAGCTTATGAATTATTTATTTCTGGAATTTTCCATTTAATATTTGTGGATTACAATTGACTGTGGGTTACAATTGTAGCCATCTTGTATCTCCAGGCTTAGTCTTTATTGCTTCTGCCCCAGAAAATAAGAAAGTATCTCTTTTATTGTAGACAAACAAAAGTCTTAGGCCTGACTCTAATCAGTCCAAATAGGGTAGCATGCCCATTTTTAAACCAAACACCCCAGGGAATGCACCATTCTGATTTCCCAGTTAAGTCATATTCCCGCTCCTGAACATGGAATGGACTCAATACCACTTAAGCTACTGTAACAGACTCTTTGGTACCCTGTGTCACTTCCCTTTGTGCCACCTCTGATTTCAGCATCAGCTGTGACAGAATTTTCTGTCATACTGAACCCACCACACTCAAGCACTCAAGCACCTGCCCTGTGTTTCTCCACTTTTCTGCTTCGAGGCTTTCCAAAGCAATGGGAATTTTCCTCAACCTCTACATGGGCACAGGCCCAAAGTGCAGGGGATTTAATGTCCCTAGTGGCAATATTCAACCAAGTAGGGATGGAGATAGCAGATAATTCCGCAGCCTCCCAACCTTCAGAGAGGTTATACCTAGGAACATTCTAATGAGTTCCTATGGGATCTTTGACAGAATTGAGCCCCACTTGCCACAGTGATAATGAACTTGATAAATCACTCTATTGGCTATTGGCTTTTCCATGTTTCATGTGTTTCATACTCTCCCTACTTCCTCACTTCTGCTTCTTGATATCATCTCCCAAATAAATCCCTACACCCAACTTCTAATCTCAGGCTCTGCTTAAAGGAATCCAAACTAATAAACTATATGAACTGGAAGTGAGATAAAAGATGCTTTTTCCGAAAAAAGTTAGGACAGTGTTAACAGAAGGATGACGGCACAAAACAACAAATGTCTAGTACAAACCATCAGTTACCCAAATTTCTCCTATCTATGTAGGGACAGACCAAGACTTCCCATCTACTCTGGAGAGATTCCCAAGAGTCCTATACACTCTCTAGCTAGACTGTCAAAGGTAACAAACTTGAATCCTATTTTAGCTCTTCTTTTTCCTTTTTTTCCTTTATAAAAGTTAATACAAGCTCAAATCGATTAACTCTTTATTCTTCTGAGGGTCATTTCTGTAAATTATATTAATCTTTTCAGTTACTGTTTCCTTTGGCTACCTGTATACTCTTTGCTGGATCCCAATATTTCCGTTCTTACCTTGTCTGGAAGAATCAGCTTTGGGAGCAAAGGTTTTGTTCAGTTTACCTTGATTTTATCACATTTTTATTAATATCCCCAACCAAAAGACTCAAAATAATACATGATATTTCCCCTTCCAATCTTAGACCTAGATGTTGTATATTATCCTAAGAATGACCATGAACACAAACACTATGGGAATTGGTAAATGTTTTCTTAACTAGTAGACAATTTCATCCATTCAGGAACCCCCTACTACCCCCTACCAAAAAAAGTTCTATACTCCTTTTGTTTAGTTAAAACCCCTCTGCAAGGAAACACTTCCCCTTGAAAAATGCTAATCTCTCCCTTTAACCCTTTCCCCATTTTAAAAAAAGTGGGGGGCAGCTTGTTACCAACACTCATTTAATTTTACATAAACACGCTCTGAGGCTGAAGCAAATCTGTCTGATTTTTAATGTGAAAATAAAATATAAAAACTGATCTTGGAGTTATTTCTAAACAGAACTAACATCAGAATCATCTGAATCATCAGAATTGTCTATTTCAGAAAAATTGAATTCATCAAATGAATCTTTGGTCAATAACTGTTCAAGAATGATGTTAACATCATGCATAGGAATGCTACATTTTCTAGGATTTGACATTTTCAGCAATCGAGAATTACTATATTTTGTAAATGGAAATACCACTACCAAAACCAGAATGCTATAAATAGAATGATGATGTCTTTTGTTTCTAAAGTTGATATACTAGAGCAATGCAAAAATAATAATAAAAATGAGATGTTTAATGGCAAAGTTATCTCAGGGTAAACACTGCAGCTGCAAGTGCTGCTGGCAAGTATTCGCAGGGCAAAAGGGGAAAGAGTTAACCAGAAAAATGTAAACAATCTGAAACTGCCTTGGCAAAATTATAGCAGTTAGAAAAACTGACATAACTGATTTCATCTTGTTTCTAACTTCACAAGTTAAGTGCCTTTGCTGATTTCTGTGCATAGACCAAGCTAACTGTGGGAGAAATTTAGTTTACAATTTAACTTTAAAGTGAGGATAATAACAGTCCCTTCCCAAAACTCACCCCTGTGTTTAGGGTCTGAAACCACATTTATAAAACTAATAAAAGCCTACAAAGTTAAGATTACTGTAGGACCCTGAATGCTGTTAAAATATATGCATAAACAGTAATCAATCATTGTCTCTTAGCTCACTTTTTATAATTGCTTACTGCTCGAGGAGTCACATAACCAGTGGTTACAATATTGGTAACTTCTCCAATTACTCTTATAGGTAACACCCCTATTGTGAAACCTAAGACTGATCTTTGAGATATTTTTCAGACTTGGCATTCTGGTGGACCAACTGACACCACCTGGACTGGTTACCCCCACCAAGGAGCTGACTTAACACATGAAGACAGTTTTGACACTTCTGTGATTTCATCCCTGACCCAACCAATCAGTAGAACCCATTCCCTAGCCCCCTGACCACCAGACAATTCTTAAAAACCCTCATCTCCAAATTTTCAGAGAGATGGTTTGAGAAATATCATCCATCCACCTCACCTGGCTGCCTTGTAAGCAGCCTCCTCTTTCATAAATGAAGACTCTTTTCTTATTTTTCCTAAATAAGGACATAAAAGGCCGAGGGTGGTGGCTCGCGCCTGTAATCCCAGCACTTTGGGAGGCTGAGGCAGGCACACCACCTGAGGTCAGGAGTTCAAGAACAGCCTGGCCAACGTGGTGAAACCCCATCTCTACTAAACATACAGAAATTAGCTGGGTGTGGTGGCATGCGCCTGTAATCCCAGCTACTTGGGAGGCTGAGGCATGAGAATCACTTGAACCTGGGAGGCAGAGATTGCAGTGAGCTGAGATCACACCATTGTACTCCAGCCTGTGTGACAGAGCAAGACGCCATCTCAAAAAAAAAAAAAAAAAAAAGGACATATAAGTTAATATAAAGCACAGAAAATTACTCTGGTAAAACACAGACACTTTGCTATACACAGAATTTTTTTTTTATCTCACCTATTGTAGACAAAGGCATTAATCAGTAAACCAAGAAAGCAAGACCATCAAAACTAGGCAAACTATGCCAAAATTTTAGCCCATTGCATATATTCTTTTCAGACTCAGGTACTATAAACTGAGGCAAATTCATTTTCAATGTTTCATATTCTAGAATAAATTGACACCTTAGAATTGCCTTTTTCACTTATCTTCTCAACAGTGTACAATGAAGTTTTCTTATAAGCCATATGATATATGATATCACAGATTGAATACAGGAGATAGGAGACTCTGGCTGTGTTCTATTAGCCAGCTCTAAAAGAGATTTGCAAAAATTTAAAACAATGCAAGTCTCCTCACTAATTTTTTAAAATATAATTTGTTTTTATTAAATGTGTTATTTAGGTTAGCATGCAATGAGTTCATCATCTCTGTTTTCAAAAGGATCAAATACTTTAAAGTTTTCTTAATTTTCATTTCCAATATGGCAAATGCTGATAAATATAACCTACTTAAACAAAAGCTCTTTAGTTGTCCTTAAAAGTTTTAAAAATGTGAAGGGATCCTGAGATCAAAGGGTTTGAGAATACCTCCATTAGTATAAAACTACTGTCTTTTTCCTTGACAAACAAGGCACATAAATAATTATATTTCTCTAGCACCAATGTTCACAGTATAGTCTCAATCAGCCATATTAATTATAATTTTTTTTAGACAAGGTCTCCCTCTGTCACCTAAGCTGGAGTGCACTAGTGCAATCATAGCTCACCACAGCCTTGAACTCCTGGACTCAAGCGATCCTCTCACCTCAGCCTCCTGAGCAGCTGGGACAAACTACAGGCACCACACCCAGCTAATTTTTTTCTTTTTCGTAGAGATGGGGTCTTGTTATGTTGCCCAAGCTGTAGTTATAACTTTTAATCAAAGTAGTTAACCTGTACTTTACACAGAAAATTGGATGAAGGTAGGTAATTGAAAACTGTTTAATATAAAGGAATATTTTAGTAGACTAGCAAAGTTCACGAACACACATAACACAACTTTCTACAAACATACACATCCCTTTTACATCATAAAGTGGCAAAATGAGCACATTCATTAAATGATTCAAAGATTTAGATTATTTACAGAATATTTAAAAATAAGCAAAAGCATAGAAATAATATGATATTTAATAATCAAAATCTCAGAATTGCATCTTAGAAATTATTTACGTATCCAATAATTACTCATACATTTGCCTAACGTAATATTAATTCAAGATTGTAAGCTACCCAAAAATCTCAAAAGTTGTTTAAACTGGAAGACTTTAAAAATTTAATTATTCTTTATATAAAGGTTTGTCAAAATAATTATTCTATTTTATTTCACATAAATTTATGTTTTTTATAATCTTAAACGTTATGGAGGAGTAATGTTAGCTTACTTGACTAGAAAATCTGTATGTCCTATTTAAGTTTAGAAAAAATAAGCCCCAGTAAAATAAATTGTATAATTGCATTTTATGATTTAATACACTGATAAATCCAGAAAAGATATAGTTGTTATTTTCTCATCAAAATTATTATAGTAATCTCATTTGCTTTAATTATGTGAACGGGGATTCCTAAAATATTCCTAAATTAAGTTTCTATAAGAAGAATTTTTTAAAGTTTAGCACATTTAAAATGTTAGAAGTCAAAGTCCTGGCTGTGCGTGGTGGCTCATACCTGTAATCACAGCTCTTAGGGAGGCAGAGGCGAAAGGACAGCTTGAGCCCAGGAGTTCAAGACCTGTCTAGGCAATACAGTGAGACCCTGTTCTCCACAAAAAGGGGGGGAAAAAAGACCAAAAAAAAGTCCTTCTGTTACACGCATTTTAAGGGATATTTGGTTTATAAAAGCACTTATTTAACTCAATAAGCCAATCAGAACAGAGCCCCTTTAATTTAAGAGATTATAATCTAATTTATTAATACTTTCTGGAGCTAAGAAAATATTTTATACTCATAAAATGGGAGGAAAGGGTCTTTCTGAATTATAGACACATAAACACAAAGACACATAGGCACAGATATATAGAAAACTTACAGCTTCAGTTCTACAACTTCAGCCATAGGTCAAGAGTAAACATAGAAACACAAAAGCTCGACAGCCGGGCACGGTGGCTCATGCCTGTAATCCTAGCACTTTGGGAGGCCGAGGTGGGTGGATCAACTGAGCTCAAAAGTTTGAGACCAGCCTGGCCAACATGGTGAAACCCCATCTCTACTAATAATACAAAAATTAGCCGAGCATGGTGATGGGAACCTGTAATCCCAGCTACTCAGGAGGGCGAGGAGAATTGCTTGAACTTGGGAGGTGGAGGTTGCAGTGAGTGGAGATCATGCCATTGCACTCCAGCCTGGGCAACAGAGAGAGACTCTGTCTCACACACACACACACACACACACACACACAGAAGCTCAACAGTGCAAATATTGAAGAACTGTTCTCTTTTCCACTGAACATAACATTTTTAACTGAGTTCAAAATAAACAAAAAAAGACTAGCAAGCCAAATTTTCTGCCATCTCTCACTCAATAGAAATAAATCGCTATCATCCATTTACAGAAAGCATCAAATACATCACACCATAAAATCAAATCCCCAGTCACTGCTGCCACCAGTAAAGAATACTTATTTGTCATGTGTGAACAAAAGAAAACACAAAATCAAGAAAAAAATGGGAAAAAACTAGAGAAATAGCCAAGTTAAAGTTCTACTGACACTAGGGATTATTCTGGGATCTAAGAAACAATATGCCTAGGTTTAAGTAACCCACAAAATCCACTTTTCCAGCAAGGCAGTTTACCTGGCTTTGTCATCAGGCATCTCAGTGGATGACCACCTAAAACTATTAGGGATAATTTTTATAGGTAAAATTATGGCTATCATACTAATATAAAATTAACATATGCCAACGTTGTAACTCATTGATTAATGAGGGAACCAATAAGATGTTACATAGACAGTGAGTTTCTTAAAAGAAGGAAAAGAAAAATTTTCTTTGTAACAAATTGTTCAAAGAACAATCTAAAGAACAGATAGAGGCTGGGCACGGTGGCTCACACCTGTAATCCCAGCAGTTTAGGAAGCCAAGGCGGGTGATTACTGGAGTCCAGGAGTTCAAGACCAGCCTGGCCAACATGGTGAAACCCTGTCTCTACTAAAAATACAAAAATTAGCTAGGCTTGATGGCAGGCGCCTGTAATCCCAGCCACTTCGGAGGCTGAGGCAGGAGAATCACTTGAGCCCAGGAGGCAGAGGTTGCAGTGAGCTGAGGTTGCGCCACTGCACTCCAGCCTGGGCAACAAAGTCAGACTCCTCAAAAATAAAAATAAAAAAATAAAGAACAGATATATAGGCCATTAGGAATAATGAAATTAATTTGTTAATAGATATAAAATGGACCTCTTGGGGAGAAAGGGAAATCAATTGCCTCTCCAGCAGGCAAAATTCACTTACATTACTTCCTGTTTTCTCCAACTTAACCGTGTTTAAAATACTCCATTAAGACAGTGGAAGATACAGACTCCTATAGTATTAGGTAACCTAGAAGTGTTCACTAAAAACACTCAGTATTCCATTGAAAAGACACCCAGTAATCTTTTTTTCTTTTCTCTGTTTCTTTTTTCTCATTTCAAAATCTTTCACAATTTTACCTGACAATACAATGAAATACTATTCAGACATAAAAAGGGTGGGGGGATAGAGAATATATGCATTTTGGTATACAGAATAATAAAATATCTCTGAAAATATTTTTTAAATGTTGTCACTATTGGTTGCCTCTAGCAAGGGTAAGAGGGTGACCAGGGATCAGTGATAAGGAGAAGCTTCTCAGTATATATATAAAACCTTCTAGGGTTTGGCATGGTGGCTCATACCTGTTATCCCAACATTTTGGGAGGCTGAGGTGGGAGGATTGTTTGAAGCCAAAAGTTCAAGACCAACCTGGCCAAGATAGTGAGATCCCATCTCAAAAAAAAAGAAAAAAAATTTTATGTCTTTGAGTTTTGAAACTTGAGAATATATTTTTAAGTGAATAAATAAATTTATTTTTTGAGACAGAGTCTCGCTCTGTTGCCAGGCTGCAGTACTGTGGTGCAATCTCAGCTCACTGCAACCTCCAACTCCCTTGTTCAGGCGGTTCTCCTGCCTCAGCCTCCTGAGTAGCTGGGATTACAGGCATGCACCACCATGCCCAGCTAATTTTTGTACTTTTAGTAGAGACGGGCTTTCACCATGTTAGCCAGGATGGTCTCGATCTCCTGACTTCGTGATCTGCCCGCCTTGGCCTCCCAAAGTGCTAGCATTATGGGCGTGAGCCACCGCACCCAGCCAAACTAAAATTTTTAAAAAGAAAAAATAGCATAGCATACAGCCTGGATATCGCCAGTTTCAAAGTAAGTATGGAAATCTCCCACATCTGTTTAGTTTCTTTTTTTTTTTAACTGACTCCTTATTCATAGTTGCTTTTTTAGGTACATATTTAATATGTCTAATTAATCTTTTTTTTTTTTTTTTTTTGAGACAGGGTCTCACTTTGTCGCCCAGGCTGGAGTGCAGTGGCACAATCATGGATCACTGCAACCTACATCTCCCAAGCTCAAATGATCCTCCTACCTCAGCCTCCCAAGTAGCTGTGACCACAGGTGTGTGCACTATGCCCGGCTAATTTTTGTATTTTTTGTAGAGATGAGGTCTCACTATGTTGCCCAGGCTGTTCTCAAACTCCTGGACTCAAGTGATCTGCCCACATCAGCCTCCTAAAGTGCTACAGGAGTAAGCCACTTCGCCTGGCCTAATCATATTCTTATAATCCAATTTTCATTAAAATGTCATTGCAAAACCTTGGTACCAATAGGCAAATTCTTTTTTTTTTTTTTTTTTTTTTTGAGACAGAGTTTTGCTCTAGTTGCCCAGGCTGGAGTGCAATGGCGCAATCTCAGCTCACTGCAACCTCTGCCTCCCAGGTTCAAGCAATTATCCTGCCTCAGCCTTTTGAGTAGCTGGGATTACATGCGTCCGCCACTGTGCCCAGCTAATTTTTGTGTTTTTAGTAGAGACGGGGTTTGACCATGTTGGCCAGGCTGGTCTCAAACTCCTGACCTCATGATCCACCCACCTTGGCCTCCCAAAGCGCTGGGATTGCAGGCATGAGCCACCACGCCTGGGCCCAATAGGCAAATTCTTAATAATACCCTGATGATGAATCAAAGTGGCAAATTTTATGTTTACGTATGTTTTACCACTTCTTTAAAAGAGAATACCTTGAATATTCCAGGCACCAAGATGATTCTTTTTCCTGCAATATATCCGGGCTTAGTCTCTCTTTTTATAACAGGTCATTATCTTTTCATGTTTGTCAAACTCAGCATAAGTGAGGAATACTGCAATAGACAGACGCCAAAGGTGGGCTGGGTAGAAAAGTTGGCTAATACCATGGGAATCGGGAATCTTCCCAAACCAGGGCCCAAAACATTACAGAAGATCAATAAATCTTTGTTGAATAAATTAATAAGTGACTTATCTTAATAGTCACTTAGCACTGTTTTTGTATTTGAAATACTTGGTCCATTTATCCAGTATTTATCCTGGTTCTCTGATCCCTCCGTCAGAAAATCAGGCTGTCATCCTGGGATAGGTAAATCCTCCTAGATGTCATTTAGAGAGAGAAGTATTTAATTGGTTCTTACACAGAGGATTAATCTGAGAGACAGACTTATTCCTGTCTTCTGCAAAAATGAGAAAACATTGTTTGAACCTCCAAGAATTCTCTCATAAATTATGTGTGCACTTCTCACAGTGGTAGTCTTCCCTTCCAATGTGGCAGCAAATGCAATTTAACCTAAAAATATCAGAGGAAGACTAAAAGAACATTTGCTCTCCTTAGTGACTTCGTGCAGAACATAGTTATGTACTAAGAAATTATTTAAACAAACAGTAAAATGCTTAAAGCTCACAGATAACTCTCACAAGATTTCCCAAGTGCACTAATATATTCAAATAGTACAACTCTGACACCAAGTGGTAAAAAAAAAGTATAAGCTCTTTGAATAAACAATACTGCAGATGGTATTATTATGGGTAGTCCAAAAATTTTATAGCTTTTCGGTCAGTGATATTGTCTTAGCTCATTTTTTGTTGCTTATAACAGAATGCCTGAAATTGGTATTCTAAACACCGTATGATTTATAGAGAAGAGGAATTTCTTTCTTACAGTTATGGAAGCTGAGAAGTCCAAGGTCGAGAGAGTACATCTGGTGAAGAATTTCTTCCTGGTGGGGACTCCCTGAAGAGTCCCAAGGTGGTGCAAGGCATCACATGACGTTCCAGCTCAGCTCTCTCTTCCTCTTCTTATAAAGCCACCAATCCTGTCGGATAAATGAAAGACGCCATCTTAGGCATCGGTTCCGGGTTCTTCCCCCTCCACTTGGCGCCCCCTAAACCGGCCAAGCACAGCCCGCCAAATAAGCACCCAATCAAAAGGAAACACCTCCTGCTAGCCCCGAGGTCCCGCCCTCCCACCAATCACCAATCACCACATCACCCTAAAGGACATAAATACTCAGCCCCAGCAGCTCTCTCTCTCTCTCTCTTTCTCCCCTTCTCTTCGTCTTCTTGCACGCTGATCCTCCAATAAAGATCTCTTGGCTGCCACTGGTGTCGTCTCTGACTAGCCTGTCGCCCTTCAAATCCCACCTCCATAGCCCATTAATCAATTAACCCATTAATTCATGAATCACTCATGACTCAATCACCTCTTATAGGCCTGACCTCTCAATCCTGCCCCATTGAAGATAAATTTTAACATGAGTTTTGGAGGAGATAAATACTCATACTATAACAGATATGTTACTTCTAAGACTCATTGTCAATGCTATTTTTCATCTAATCATTTCTAAAGAAGAACATTAGCATTGTTCCTTCTATAGAGTTGCTGAGAAAATTAAATAAATTAGAAAAAAGAAAAAGAAATTTTTAATGCCTGATACACAATTAAGTGCTAAATAGATGTTAATTATTATTACTGCCTAATTTCATGTCTGCTAGTGATAAGGACACTAAGCAAGCTGTCCCTGTCCTCCACATGCAAAGAAAAAAACAAATGAAACTAAGTGTTAACAGGTGCTATGATAGACATGTTTAGCAGATACGTGGAAGGCACATAAAAGGAAGTGATCAGGTCAGGCACGGTGGCTCATGCCTGTAATGCCAGCACTTTGGGAGGCTGAGGCAGGTGGATCACTTGAGGTCAGAAGTTTAAGACCAGCCTGGCCAACATGGTGAAACCCCATCTCTACTAAACATACAAAAATTAGTGAAGTGTAGTGGCACATGCCTGTAGTCCCAGCTACTGGGGAGGCTGAGGTGGGAGAATCTGCAACCGGGAGGTGGAGGTTGCAGTGAGTCAAGATCGTGCCAGTGCACTCTAGCCTTGGCCACAGAGCAAGACTCTGTCTGAAAAAAAAAAAAAAAAAGAGGGAATGATCAGTTCTCTCTGAGCACTTTCTTCTTCAAATACAGACCTTTAGCAACTATATTAGTAATATATGACCTCACACACTGCTCATGTGTGATTGACCCAGGGTTGGAAACTCATCTCAGTACGGGTCCATCCAATCCTTTATTTTAGGAATTTAGATTTAAAATTTTGATACATTTATCAGTCTGAGATGTTCACTTGAGCCAAGGATGTAAAATGAAGTGCTTTAAGGCTGTCATGTGCAAAAGACCTGTCTACAGAGAAAAATAAAACAGAAATACAGAGGAGAGGCAGAGATGAGAGAGAGTTCAGATGTCTCCAGAGAGACACAGGATCTTCTTCCCAGGAACCAGCTCTCTGCAGTTCTAATGACTTTCCAATACTTGGTTCGAGACCTGAGAATGTTCAGGACAATATCCTTGCCCTTGAGTTTTTAAAGATATCTGTGCATCCTTATAATAAATTTCCTCTCCTTGTTAAATCTTGCCTTCGCTAATTTGTTATTTGCCACTAAAGTAATCTTGGCTTAGACACTGGATAAGCTCAAACATTAACTTCCCACCTAATATTTATCCTGAATAATTAAAATTTTATTCTTTTAAATATTTGAGTACCACAGATATGTAATATAATTTTATACTATAAATTGGATGCTATTTTTCACCAATAGAGTAGCTGTTTATTTTCTCAGATGTAAAAGGCTGTCAATCTTGATTCTTCGATTAAGAAGAAAATAGATTTCTCCACAAAGAAAAGGGTACATTTGAATTTAAAATTCTACAAATATTTAACTAGAACATTTTTCCCACTTAATTAAATTTACATATAGGAGTATGCAAAGATATGTCTCACACACATAAATATATTAAGGTGAAACCATGACGGAGAAATAAAAACTCATCTAGTGTACAGTAGAGATCAAATAAAGAAGACTATCAAGTTTCTGGGAAGTCAGCACTCCACAGTTTACACATGTGTACATCATAGTCAGTGTTTTTAAGAAAAAAAAATACGGCTGGGCATGGTGGCTCACTCCTGTAATCCCAGCACTTTGGTAAGCCAAGGCAGGCAGATCACCTAAGGTCAGGAGTTCAAGACCAGCCTGGCCAACATGATGAAACCCTGTCTCTACTAAAAATACAAAAATTAGCCAGGGGTGGTGGCACACACCTGTAATCCCAGCTACTCAGGAGGCTGAGGCAGGAGAATATCTTGAACCCAGGAGGTGGAGTTTGCAGTGAGCCAAGATCACACCACTGCACTCCAGCCTGGGCAATAGAGCAAGACTCTGTCTCAAAAAAAAAATATATATATATATATAGATGTATATATCTAAATATATAGATATATACATAAAATTTTGTTAGTAACCTTTAAATTTAGAATACGCAGAAATTTTTAAGAAAGAAAATCATCTTTTTAAGAAAGAAACACAATAGTCACTGTTTTTAAGAACAAAAATACATATTAAATCAAATTTTGGAAGTAACCTTTAAATCAAGAATACACAGAAATTTTTAGGAAAGAAATCATCTAGTGCCCCAGTACTGAAAGAAATTTCGTTTGTCTATTTTTCCACTCAAATACATTTTTTACACTGACCATAACTCTTCTTCACAAATAATTTGTGAACTTTTTTTCATCATTAAACCATCTCTGAAAATATCTTTTTTGATGACTGAAAGATGGGAAGATAGGAGTAGAAAGAGAAAGGTTGTTCAAACCCTGTTCAGCTACCCCAAATACTGTTTTTTAAATGCTCTCATGCTATATAAAAGCTTTTAGAGACACATAGGACCAGGTATGGTGCCTTTACATACATACAGATATTCCCCTACATCATGCACACATAGGGACAACATGGAGGGACACATTTCTGTGAGTGGTCTGCTGACTAAATAGGAGTAGAAAGGAGGTGAAACATATCAAATCATTGTTCTTTTCTAAACTTGGGTTACTTCTATGAGTTCTTCTAACATAGGGGATTTATTTATGATTGTATGCCCCCAAAGGCATCTACCCTAAAGTATACATAAATGGTAAAAGAAATACATATTATCAGTTGAGAAAAAAGGTATCGTCTTCAAGTCTCTCAAAACCCTTTACAACTAGATGTGATTAGCTAGAATGGCTATTCCACATTCTGAGAGCTCCTAACCTTTCTCAATCTTTTTGAATATCTACTAGGAGGAGGGATTTTCACTGGCACCTCTGCTTTGAAGTTTGTTTCTGCATAATCTATTTCTGTTTTATACCAAGAGGTCCCAGGCATGATATTTAGCCTTTCCCTCAATTCAAAATGCATATTCAGAGAGAAAGAGAGAAAATTTGCTTATTAAATTTTTCATACTTCCAGCCTGGTGTGGTGGCTCCCGCCTGTAATCCCAGCACTTTGGGAGGCCAAAGCGGGTGGATCACCTGAAGTCAGGAATTCAAGACCAGCCTGGCCAATATGGTGAAACCCCATCTCTACTAAAAATGTAAAAATTAGCTGGGCGTGGTAGTGAGCACCTGTAATCCCAGCTACTTGGGAGGCTGAGGCAGGAGAATCACTTGAACCTGAAGGCAGAGGTTGTAGTGAGCCGAGATCGTGCCACTGCACTCCAGCCTGGGCAACAGAGCAAGACTCCATCTCAAAAAAAAAAAAAAATTCATACTTCCAGAAGAATTTACTGAGGATTGAGAGAGTGGATGTGTCTCAGAAAGGATTTTCATACAAATTCAAATAGCATGGTGGATATTGTCATACTTAAAATTCCTCTAAATATTGCACTGGTAATTTTCCAGCAATTGTTTTGCTCCTTTGGCCTCAAGCCATCTGCTTTCATCCTCATCCTTTTTCTTACTTCTTCCTTTCCAAATTACTCAGTGTTCCAAATTTTCTTCCCTCTTTGTCAAGCACTAATAACAAACCTAAGAAAATAACATGGTCAGTTTAACAAGATCTAAACTTGTGGTTTACAGAACAAAGAATACCATAGGAAATTCCCTCTTCTCCTTGCAGAAAACAACCACTTAAAAACAAGATAACATGAAATAAACCAAAATAACATGAAAGAAAAAAATGCATGGTTCATCTCATGAGACTAGAGACAGCTGATATCCAAGCCACAATATATTTGGAAGAGAGGCCAAAACCAGAGAAGAAAAAATAAAGTCAAGAGAAAACAGAGACAGGAGGCCTGTTGGTAAAAATCTCAGAATTAATCAGCAATGTACATTTCTCCTAGGTAAAAGACATGGTATTAGTCAAGGTTCTCCAGAGAAAGAGAACCAATAGGTGATGTGTGTATATATATATATATATATATATACACACAAAAAATATACATATTTTATGTTCCTATATATTAATGTGATATATATTTATATAGTATATATTTTAATATATTATCTATAATCTATTGTTTCTGATTATATATACACACACAAACACATATACATATATACACACACAAAGAGGCGTATAATAAGGAGGAATTAGCTCATGCAATTATGGAGGCAGACAAGTCCCAAGATCTGCAGGGTAAATCAAGCAAACTGGAAATTCAGGAGAATTAATGGTTTAGTTCCAGTCTGAGTCCAAAGACTTGAGAACCAGGAGAGCTAATAGTGTAGTTCCCGTCTAAACACTGGCAAGCTCAAAACCGAGGAAGAACTAATGTTCCAGTTGAAGTCCAAAGGCAGTCAGGCAGGAACACTTCTCTCTTACTCAAGAACAATCAGCCCTTTTGTTTTATTAATTCCTTCAACTGATTGGATGAGGCCCACCCACATTGGGGAGGGCATTCTACTTTATACTTAGTCTACCTATTTAATTGTTAATCTCATCCAAAAACACACTCACAATAATACCCAAAATAATGTTTGATCAAATATCTGAACACATCATGGCCCAGTCAAGTTAACACATAAAATTAACCATCACAGACATACACTGAGGTATGAAACTGAAACCACTTGTCAAAAACAGGAGACATAACATGCATAGACTAGTAACAAAAACATCCTTTTTGTTCCAAAAAGTAGGGAAGAAAGAGCTAAATGATGAATAATACCAATTTGTAGGAAGCAATGCTAAACATTGTATTAGCAAAGAAAATCCAGTAGCACAATTAAGGAACAATACACCATAATCAAATATGATTTATTCCAGGAACACAAAGATGAATCAGTGTTTCAGAAAGTCTTTCTAAATATGGCACAAACCCAGAAACCACAAACAAAAGATTTATAAATTCAACCACTTAAAAAAGCTAAAATATCTGCACATTAAAATCATCATAAACAGAAACACGGAAAATATTGCAACTCATGGCACTGAAAAGTGACTGATATTTCTGTATTTATACCTATCTTTCATAAATTAATAAGAAAAAGCTCAAGAGCCCTTTAGAAAAATAGGCAAATTTTATGAAGAGATGGTTTTTTGTTGTTGTTTTTGGGTTTTTGGTTTTTGGCTTTTTGGTTTTTTGGTTTTGAGACAGGGTCTCACTCTGTCATCCAGGCTTGAGTGCAGTGGTGCAATCTGGGCTTACTGGAGCCTCAACATTTCTGGGCTCAGGTGATCTTCCCCACCTTAGCCTCCTGAGTTGCTAAGACTACAGGTCCATGCCACCACACTTGGCTAATTTTTGTATTTTTTTGTGCAGAGACAGGGTTTTGCCATGTCGGCCAGGCTGGTCTCAAATCCCTGGGCTCAAGCAGTCCACCCACCTCAGCCTTCCAAAGTGCTGGGATTACAGACATGAGCCACCATGCCTGTCTGGTTTATTAAAAAGTAGAAAGGGTTCTTATGCTGCTGAAAAAGTATTCTCTCATAATAAAATAAAAGCAAAACAACTCAGATAATATTTCACCTACCAAATTGGCAAAGATTAAAAAATTGATACACTTTGACAGGCAAGATATATTACTTCTGGGAACGTAGATTGGTACAACCTCTATGAAAGGCAATGTAACAGTATCTATCACAATTATAAATAGACTTACCCTGTGACCCAGCAACTTCACTTTTGGAATTTATCCTCCAGATATACTCATTTATTTGCAAAATGATGGATGACCAAGATTAATCAAGGAAGTATCATTAGTAATATCAAGAGGTTAGAAATAACCTAAATGCTCACCAATAGGGACTAGTAAATATATTATGGTGCATTCGTATGATATAACGTTATGCAGCTGAAAAAAATATGAGATCTACCACATCACCTAGGACAATACCTTGCATATAGCTACTAAATGAATAAATTACTGAGAGGAAGGAAGAAAGGAAGAGGAAAGATTCTGTGTTCTGACATAAAGTAACCTCAAAGATATATTGTTAAGTGAAAAAAGTAAGGTACAGAAAAATATGTATAGTATTCCGTTTAAAGATGAAAATGACTTATTAATATATTTGCTTTATTGGGTATATAATATCTCAAGAAGGGTATATTCAAAACTAATACCAGTGAATACCAGTGACTGGGAAACTCAGGGACTGAGGCATAGGAATTGAAGAGATAGTGTTTTCATTTCAAATTCTTAACCATAGAAGTGTATATCACCAAAAAGTATGATTAAAACATTTTAAATAATTTTTAAATACAAAAAATAGAATCTATATTTATTAGAAGGCGATTTTGTTTATAAATATATGTTAGCTGCAAAAGAAACTACTAAGCAACTCCCTCCACCTAGACCTAAGTCTAAACCCATACAAAAGTATTATAAATAGGCAGATGAGATATTTATGTCCTCTCTCTTAGACTGTTCCACTGCAGTCCTGTCTTGGTATCTATCACTACTGGAAATCTTTTGTTTGGTACTTACCTTGTCCACCCTTCCTTGTGTTCAGCAGGATATTTGAAGGAAAAAAAGACAGTGAGAGCTGGGTACAGATGCTCTCACACTTAGAATGGGGTTATGTCTCCATTAACCCATCATTAAGTTGAACATATTGTAAGTCAAAAATGCACTTAATACACCTAACCTATCCAACATCATAGTTTAGTCTAGCCTACTGTAAGTACTCAGAACACTTCCATTAGCCTACAGTTGGGCAAAATCATCTAACACAAAGCCTATTTTATAATAAGGTGCTGAATATCTCACATAATTTATGGAACACAGCACACAGTAGCGTACAATATCAGTTGTTAACGGTGGTGGTCAAGTGGCTGACTGAAAGCAGCAGCTTACTGCCACCTCCAGCATCATGATAGAGTGAGTATATTGCTAGCTTAGGAAAATATCAAAATTTAACAGTCAAAGTATGATTTCTACTCAATGTGTATTGCTTTTGTGCCATCATGAAGTCAAAAAAATCTTAAGTTGAGCCATTGTTAAGTCAGGCACCATCGGTATTTATTTTCCTAAATTCTACCCTTCCAAGACATCCCAGGAAGAGCTGCCTTTGTCCACCATGGATCACAGCTCCTGTCAGCAAGCCCTCCCCACACAGCCTGCTGTGTGTCCACATTCCAGTACCAGCTTCTTCATGCCCCTCTCCCCACCCCCACCATATCATTCAGTTGTAGAGATAGTAGCAGTCCCATTATTATGAGAACCAGATTATTGCTGTATTCTTTGTAGGTTCCTTGTACCCCAGCCACACTTTTGTAAATACAGTCAGCCCTCCATATCCAGGTATTCTACATCCACAATTCAACCAAACATGGATCAAAAATATTCCAAAAAGTGGACAGTTGCATATGTACTGGTATGAATAGACTTCTTTTTCTTGTCCATATTCCCTAGACAATAGAGTATAACAACTATTTATGTGGTATTTACGTTGTATTGGGTATTATAAAACCTATTGTAATCTGGAGATGATTTAAAGTATATGGGACAGGATGGGCCCAGTGGCTCATGCCTGTAATCCCAGCATTTTGGGAGGGCAAGGCGGGTGGATCATCTGAGATCAGGAGTTCGAGACCACCCTGGCCAACATAGTGAAACCCTGTCTCTACTAAAAACACAAAAATTAGCTGGGCGTGGTTGTGCGCATCTGTAGTCCCAGCTACTCGAGAGAATTGCTTGAACCCGGGAGGCAGAGGTTGCAGTGAGTTGAGATCATGCCACTGCATTCCAGCCAGGGCAACACAGCAAGACTCTGTCTCAAATAATAATAATAATAATAATAATAATAATAATAATAAATAAATAAAGTATACAGGACAATGTGCATAGGCTGTATGCAAATACTATGCCATTTTATATAAGGAACTTGAGCATCTGTGGATTTTGGTATCTGCCAGGGTCCTGGAACCAATCCCTTAAAGACACCAGGGGATAACTATAGTTCCTTTTTAAAACTCTTCTCAAATTATACACTTTGAGTATGCCATTTCATTCCAGGCCCTAACTGATAAATCATTTCAACCCTTGTCATTAGTTCTTAAACGAATATTTGCATGCTTTATCTCAACTCTTTGCTCTTTTTCCCAAGTTGCAATTCAAAATTCATTTAACCTCAAACTGATAGTCTTTCTTTAAATTTCATAACACTTACTAAAATATATGCAGAATCCTAGCTGTATTCATTTTCACCTGTATCTTTTCAGCATTCAAATTATTTTTAAGTTTGGAAGATTATTGTTGAAAGAGATTTTTTTCATCTCCTCCTCATAAGTCAGAAAAAAATTTTTGGCCCCAGGTGGTTTACAGCCTTGCTTAACTAAGTGAGTGACCAGGATGGAAAGTTAGACCTATGGTAGGCAGCAGGGCCAACTTCATGGTCATGTGACCTGTATAGTCAGCAGGACCCACACTTAGAAGAGTCCCAGACTTGGTTTAATTCACTGCTGTCATCATCTTGAAAATATTAATATTCTTTGAACAAAGAGCTCTGCATTTTTATTTAACACTGAGTCCCACAAAATCATGATAGGCAGCTTTTAAGATGGTCTCTAATGGTAGACTGCCTTTAAAATGAGTGGGGATGGGGAAAAAAAAGATGGTCCCTAATGATCCCCACTTCCTGGTATTCACAGCCTTGGATAATCCTCTGCTCTTGAGTGTGAGCTGGACCTACTGACTCAACTTCTAACAGAGTACTGACAGTGATGAAATGTCATTTCCAGGATTAGGTTTAATAGACCGTGGCTTCTATTTCGTGTTTCTCTCTCTCTCTCTTTCTTTCTGTCTGACACACACACACACACACACACATATTCTAAGGAAGTTAGCTGCCATGTTGTAAGCTATCCTGCGGAGAGGCCTACATGACAACAAATCATTGTGTTTAGCGAACAACCAGTGAAAAGCTGAGGCCTGCCAACAGCCATCACAGGGAGCTTGGAAGCATATCATCCCCCAGGCAAGGCTTCAAATGAGACTGTAGTCCCACCTGATACCTTGTTTGCAGCCTGTGAGAAATCTTGAGACTGAGGCACCCAGATAAGCTATACTTGGACTCCTGACCCAAAGAAGCTATGAGATAGTAAATGATTGTTGTGTAAGCTGTTAGTAGCTTAAATTTAGATTTTGGGGTAGAGCATTATGCAGGAATAGATGACTAATACAAATCCCCAAGATAAGCTTATTGCCATATGAAGTTCTTAAATAGATTATACAATTTTAAACGCAGACATTACAAAAATATAGCATTTTCATTCATTGTTAAGACTCAGAGAACCTGGTCTATACTTGATTTCTAATGCAATCTCAGTTTTTGCTGGATCACAAGTAGTTTATTGCCGTTTGACAAAACCTCAGCAAAGTAACAACAGTGTCCTCCCCTTCCCTTTCCAACCACATCCATTAATGAAGAAACATGTACCTTAACAAAGTACATTTCATTTCATTAAGTACCAAAGCACACACTTACTTTTGCTTTCCTGGATGGGTACAATAGAGTGAAATGTTTCCTGAGCTCTGGGCTAGTGAGTAGAAAAACTACACACTGCTTACCCTCCCCAAGTTTGTTTCAGGTAATCCTCTGTGATTTCTATGCCATTAACATTATTTTTTAGTGCTGTTTTTTTGTTTCAAAGAAAGTAGTTTAATTATTTTCCAAAAGATAAACAACATGAAATTCCAAAACTACTAGCAGATGCTAAAACAAGTTTTCCCAGGCTTCCAGGAGAATAAACAGTCTGGTAACTGAAGATATGATCTAGATCTGGTTAAAACCATAAACCCTAGATTGTATGTTAATCACATTACCCCTGTATTTCTTCTGAAATGCAATTATTTCGGTGCAGTTTTCTTAGGCTCTCTCTAAGTAAATGAGCCAATATACCAAAGCAACTCATCCTTTAAAAGGAATTCAGCCAATCTGAAACATCAACATAGGCTAAAGATAAACCACAAACACAAGCATCGTATCCTAAAATAGACTTTATCAATCTTCTATCAACACTGAACTATATTTTCAATTTCTTGTTTTTAATCTCTTACAGTGCCTAATCCAGTCCTAAAGAAAATATTTACTAGTAAACAAGTATGGAAAGAAGGAAGGTAAATAGGGGAAGAAGGAAGGAGGATTTTATTGGTTTGAAAAATAAGTATTATCTTAACATTTCCTTATAATTTACTAAGTGTTATGGTCTGAATATGTCCTCCAAAATTCATGTATTAGAAATTTAATCGGCCGGGCGCGGTGGCTCACGCTTGTAATCCCAGTACTTTGGGAGGCCGAGGTGGGTGGATGACGAGGTCAGGAGATCGAGACCAGGTGAAACCCCGTCTCTACTAAAAATACAAAAAATTAGCCGGGCGTGGTGGCCGGCGCCTGTAGTCCCAGCTACTCGGAGAGGCTGAGGCAGGAGAATGGCGTGAACCCGGGAGGCGGAGCTTGCAGTGAGCTGAGATTGCGCCACTGCACTCCAGCCTGGGCGACAGAGTGAGACTCCGTCTCAAAAAAAAAAAAAGAAATTTAATCCCCACTGCCTTTTGCGGGGGAGGCATTTAGGTCATGAGGGCTCCACCATCATGAATGAACTGATGCTGTTATAAAAGGGCTTGACGGGCCAGGCCATGGTAGCTCATACCTGTACTCCCAGCACTTTGAGAAGCCAAGGCAGGCGGATCTCTTGAGGCCAGGAGTTGGAGACCAGCCTGGCCAACATGGCAGAACACCATCTCTACTAAAAATATAAAAATTAGCTGGGTGTGGTGGTGCACACCTGTAATCCCAGCTACTCTGGAGCTGAGGTACAAGAATCGCTTGAACCTGGGAGGCAGAGGTTGTAGTGAGCCAAGATCACGCCACTGCACTCTAGCCTGGGTGACAGAGTGAGACTCCATCTCAAAAAAAAAAAAAAAAAAAGTAAAATATTTTTGAGATAAAATGTATTATATATATATGTACATATATATATATACACATTGTACATTTCATTATTTAATTAAGCACTTCATGCTTAGCACCTTTGAGTCTGTAGATGAACTTCAAAGAATCCATGAACTCTCTTTGGCTTTTTTGGCATCAATAATATTTTTCTTATATTTAAAACATTAACTCATGTTTAAGAAATCAATATTATATTTGATTAATAGAAAGTCACAATGTCATTGCTCTGTTGCACAGTTTTTTAAAAATGAAAATAAAAAGGCTTCACCACAATGCAGATAAACTAAAGATTGAGATCAGGCTACCACAGAAATACTTAGCCCTAATTATGTGACAATTGTAGACTTAAAATCCTGAACACAGTCATCCAGTTAAACATAGCAGATTAAAAATATAGAATGTATTGCCTCTCTCTCCTAAAATCACACTAAAATGACAGTAAGTAGATTTTTTTTAACCACAAGGAGAAAGAGAATTTGAAAAAAAGATCATAGCAATCAACATTTTGGCTGAAAAGCAGATGGATGAGTGGTAACTGACTTAACAAACCAGAGAATACTAAAACCTAACAGTGTAAGGGAAATCCAGAAACAGACAACGGAATCCCAGAAATGCTCAGAAAATTGAAGCATCAGTTACTCTTGAAAGTCAAAGTTAGTACAGATGGATTTTAAAATAGAAAATTGATTTTTTTAAATGCTGTATAGTTTGACAGCTTCCTCTCCCTCAGAAACCTGCCCCAAAAGTGAAGCTACTATCCATCCCCAATCCTGGAAGACAACTAAAGATCTGCTCTCTGAAGAAATGGAACTATAGAGATTTTAATTCAAGGACAAGATACTGAAACAGAATGATCAAGTGATCATTATTCATTACCGAAAAATAAGATCTCTGACCCCCATTCCCTGGGAGAACGGATGATTTCTCCTAGCTCAAGAAAAATTACTTGAAGAGTCTGGTATCAGGCCCTGCCAGACGACACTACAGTAAAGTTTACCTGTGACTAGTTCTACATACACATCCAGAGCTTCAGATCAACCTCACATTGCCTTACCATCCAATAGAAGCTGGTAGCTGAGGATTGCCTGATACTCGAGAAGTCTCTAATGTGAATCAGCAATGAAAAAAGAAATGAAAGAATTTGAGATAAAAAATATGCAGAAGGGGCCAGTGCAGTGGTTCACAGCTATAATCCCAGCACTTATGGAGGCCGAGGTGGACGGATCACCTGAGGTCAGAAGTTCAAGACCAGCCTGGCCAACATGGTGAAACCCTGTTTCTACTAAAAGTACAACAATTAGCTGAGTGTGGTAGCGTGTGCCTGTAACCCCTGCTACTTGGGAGGCTAAGGCAGAGAATCACTTGAACAAAGGAGGAGGAGGTTGCAGTGAGTCCAGATTGTGCCACTGCACTTCAGCCTGGGTGACAAAGCGAGACTCCATCTTGGAAAAAAAAATGCAGAAGGAATAAAACATTCAAGAATGTTTTTAAATTCTTAGAAAAAAGGCCAGATATGGTGGCTCATGCCTGTAATCCTAGCACTTTGGGAAGCCAAGGTGGGTGGATCACTTGAGCCCAGGAGTTTGAGACCAGCCTTGGCAACATGGTGAAACCATGTCTCTACAAAAAAATACAAAAATTAGTTGGTGTGGTGGTATGCACATGTGGTCCCAGCTACTTGGGGGGCTGAGGTGGGAGGATCGCTTGAACCTGGGAGGCTGAGGCTGCAGTGAGCTGAAATTATGCCACAGTACTTCCGCCTAGGTGACAGAGCTGATACCCTGTCTCAAAAAAAAAAAAAAAAGAAAATTCTTAGAAAAAAAAATTTTTTTTGAGAAAACATCTCATTCTGTTGTCTAGGCTGGAGTGCAGTGATGCAATCATGGCTCACTGCAATCACAACTTCCCAGGCTCAAGCAATCCTCCCACCTCAGCCTCCTGCATAGCTGGGACTACAGGTACACACCACCATACCTGGCTAATTTTTTTTTTTAATTTCTTGTGGAGATGGGATTAAAAATATAAAAGCAACTTGCTCTTCTGCCTATGACAGAGTAACTAGTCTCAGACTAGCCTTCTTGGCATTAAAAAGCAAACTAACTAAACTAAAAAAACTGGGCAAAATATACGAAATAGTTGTTTTCAGGTATTAGACAACTAGAGCATAGGATGGTGGTTGCTAAGAAAAGGAAAACACGTGAGGTGAGTGAGCCCCACAATTAACTAAACTTTCCCTTGGGAGCATATCCCAGACTATGACATAGAGAGAGAAGGAGGCCAAGTTGAATACAGAGGTCTCATTGCCTCTGAGAAAGCAGAGATCAAAGTTTGGAAGTTGGAACCCTGTGGGGTAGGTGCTAGAGAAGAGAGAGTTGTGTGGAGAATGAGCTCCAGAAATCTGCATTAGAGACCCTTTAAAGTTTTGGCCAAATACTAATAAAAGATGAGACAATGTAAGGCCTGGCAGAGACTAGCTACTAGAGAGCTGTGAAGAAAGGGGGTTCTGGAGGTCACATGCCTGAGAGATGCTGGAGTTCAAATGCCAGGGTAGGGACATTTCAGTTAGCCTAGGCATTCAATTGAGACCCCAGAAAGTCTACACTTCGGAAGAAGAGCTGCTTCAAACCACCATGGCATATGTATACGTATGTAACAAACCTGCACATTCTGCACATGTACCCCAGAACTTAAAGTAAAATAAAAAAAGAAAAGAAACAAAGAACAAAACAAGAAGGAGAAAGAGAAGGAGAAGGAGAAGGAGAAGGAGAAGGAGGAGAAGAAGAAGAAGAAGAGGAAGAGGAAGAGGAAGAGGAAGAGGAAGAGGAAGAAGAAGAAGAAGAAGAAGAAGAAGAAGAAGAAGAAGAAGAAGAAGAAGAAGAAGAAGAAGGGCTGCTTAAGCTGTAAAGTAAAGGCTAGACTAGACCTGCCCTAACCACATTTTTTTTAAAGCCTCAAAATTATCAAGCTCATTTGGCAGGTAAATTAATTGCCTGCAAGAACAAAACACAGTCCTCTTCAAAGGAAGAAAACAAAATCTGTACTCACAACAATGTACCACCCAACGTCCAGTGTGAAAGTTTAAAATTCCTAGATACAGAAAGAAGCATAAAAATACTACCCGTAAGCAGGAAAAAAAACCAGACTTTACAGACTCAGAAATATACATATACACATATATATATGTGTATATATATGTGTGTGTATATATATGTGTGTATATATGTGATATATATGTGTATATATATGTTTAAAGGGCCTAATGAGTGAATAGATGCAATATATTCTACCAACAGTAAAACTGAAACTTTACAAAAGAACCAATCCTGGAGCTGAAAAATACATCTGACATGAAAATTTTATTGGATAGGTTTAACAGCAGATTAGACACTGCAGAAGAGAAGAATCTTTGTTTTCAAAGATTCTTTGAAACAAAGCAGAGGCAGTAGGAATTATTCAAATTGAAACATATAAAGAAAACATGTTGAATATAATTATGAAATCTTCAGTGACTTGTAGGACAAAATCAAATGGCCTAAAATGTTGTAACTGACATACAAAAGAAGACAGAGGGAAGAAACAATGAAGCAAAAAATTTTTTGAAGAAATAGCAGCCAAATTTTTTCTAAATTTGATGAAAACTACCAACCCACAAATTCAAGGTTTCATACACTCTGAGCAGCATAAATGTAAAGAAAAACATATGAAGCCATAATCAAATTGTCAAAAACCAAAGATTATTAAGGAAAATCTTTAAAGGAGCCCAAGGGGGGAAAGCACATTATACACAAAGAGAGAAAGATAAGAAGTATCGTTGACTTCTCGTAGAACATTGAAATCTGCATACACCTTTCTTTTTTTTTTTTTTAGATGAGGTTTTGCTCTTATTGCCCAGGCTGGAGTACAATGGCGTGATCTCAGCTCACTGCAACCTCTGCCTCCTGGGTTCAAGCGATTCTCCTACCTCAGCCTACCAAGTTGTTGCTGGGATTGCAGGCGCCCATCACCAAGTCCAGCTAATTTGTTGTATTTTTAGTAGAGACGGGGTTTCGTCATGTTGGCCAGGTTGGTCTTGAACTCCTGACCTCAGGTGATCCACCCACTTCCACCTCCCAAAGTGCTGGGATTACAGGCATGAGCCACCACGCCCAGCCTATGTACACCTTTTAATAGCAGAGGTCCAATCTTTGGTGTGCTCCCAGAAGGTGGGCATTTCCAAATTTGAGCAATGTTTATAGAACAGATGAATTAGATAGCTGTAACATGTTACCTGCAGCCAACGAAAAATATTCCCCCTGGAAATGTATCCTGTTCTGATCCACCTAATAATATTCCTCTTTTTTGAAATATTAAGGTGGGTGTGAATAGTAAGTTTCAAAGTTCAGTAGCAGAGTTGGAATATAAAGTTGAGGAAATCTCTCAAAGCATAGAAGAAAAAAAAGAGGGAATACAGGAGAGAAAATGTTAAAGAAAAGTAAAGAATCAGCATAGAAAATTCAACAACATACAAATAAGAGTTCCAGAAAGAATAGAGAAAAGTAGTCAAGAGAAATTTCAAAGAAATAATTAAAGAGTTTTCTTTTTTTCCCCAAGATGGTAGATTAAAGCTTTTAGCATGCCTCAGACACTTGGAAATAGCAAGGTAGTGCATAAAGATTAACTTGGTGACCTTTAATTCAAGAAGGAAAATTGGAATTCACCAGAATCATGAAGAACACCTCAGATCCTGGGAAGGAGAGTGCAAGAAAACAGACGCTGTGATGACATCCAGCTGATAAAAGTAAGTGAGGGAAGCTGCAGTATGTGAGCAAGGCATAGGGCCTCCCTTTGTGACTACTTTCCACTGGGGAGCAGGGCAACTCAGACCAAGGGTGAACACTTTGTTTCTCCCAAGCCCTGGAGCTAACTTGGGGAGAGGCTTGGAGACACTGTGATGGAAAGACACTGGGAAAAGCTATAGGCATTTTCCCAGACGTGGGACCAAAAGTGGAGTGCCATTTTTAATCTGGACTCATACAGTCAGCCATTTCTTGACTGACCTGGCAGCGTTCCCACACAAGCATTTTAATCTCAAGCCAGAGATTGGAGCACCTGCTCTGGAGCAGTGTTGGCCACAGCTGGCTCTTACACATAAGTGCCCCATCTACTGGCTTGTAGGTCAAACTGCGCAGCCCAATAAAAACCTGCTGACAAAAGTGCTTAGGGCTATAGAAGCAGAGCCAAAAGACCTTACCCAGCATTCTCTGTAGTCACACTGCGTGTGTGTGTGTGTGTGTGTGTGTGTGTGTTGGGGAGGATGCAGTGGGAGATAAAACAAGAATATTAAAGGAAAGAAAGAAAAATAATATTACCCACATGAAAATTATTAGGGGTGCCAGCATCTCTAAATTAAAAAAAAAAAAAAAAAAAAAAAAAACAGGGCAAGAATTCTGGCACCATGAAAAACCTGAATGTGATGACACCACCAAAGGATCACCCTAGCTCTCCAGCAATTTTCCCTAAACAAAATGGAAACTCAGAAATGACAGATAAGGAATTCAATGCATGGATTGCAAGAAAGCTCAATGATATCCAAGATAAGATTGAAAATAAACCCAAAGAAACTCCTAGAGCAATTCAGAAAATGAAGGAAAAGATGAACATCTTAAAAACAAATCAATCAGAGCCTCTGGAATTGAAAAACTCACTTAAGGAATTTCAAAATGCAGTTGAAAGCTCTGCCAAAAGACTAGACCAAAAAGAAGAAAGAATTTCGGAGCTCGAAGCTCAAAGACTAGTCTTTGAAACTAGCCTAGTCAGACAGAAATAAAGAAAAAAGAATTTTAAAAAATGAACAAAGTCTTCAAGAAATATGGGATTATGTAAAGCAATCAAACCTATAAATATTGGCATTTCTGAGAAAAAGAGAACAATCTGGAAAACACATTTTGAGGGACTAGTTTGAGAAAATTTCTCTAATCTTGCTAGAGAAGTAGACGTCCAGATACAGGAAATCTAGAGAACACGTGCAATATGCTACACAAAATGAACATCATCAAGGCATTAGTCACCAGAATGTCCAAGGTCAACACTAAAGAAAATATCCTAAAGGCAGCTAGAGAAAAATGTCCGATAATATACAAAAGAAACCCCATCAAACTAACAGTGGACTTCTCAACAGAAACCTTACAAGCAAGGAGAGACTGGGGACCAATTTTCAGCATTCTTAGAGAAAAAAAAAAATTCAACCAAGAATTTCATATCCTGCCAAACTAAGCTTCATGAATGAAGGTGAAATAATTTTTTTTCCAGATAAGCAAGTGCTGAAGAAATTTGTTACTACTAGATCAACCTTACAAGAGATCCTTAAGGTAGTTGTAAACATGGAAACAAAAGAACGATACCTGCCACCACAAAAACACACTGAAGTATAGCCCCCAGACCCTGTAAAGCAAACACATGACAAAGACTACAAAGAAACCAGCTAACAATTCCACAGTAGGTTCAAAACCACACTTATCAATATTAACCTGGATTGTAAATGGTCTAAACACCCCACTTAAAAGGCACAGAGTGGCAAGTTCTGTAAAAAAACAAGACCCGTCAGTCTATCTTAAGAGAACCATGTCACATGTAAGGACACGAACAGTCTCAAAGTAAAGGATTGGAGAAAGATCTATCACACAAATGGAACACAAAAAATGAGTAGGAGTCTCTATTCTTATATCAGATAAAACAGACTTTAAACCAAACCAACACAAGTTAAAAAAGGACAAAGAAGTGCATTACATAATGATAAAGGATTCAATTCAAAAGAAGACTTAACTATCCTAAGCATATATGCACCCAGCATTGGAGCACCCAGATTCATAAAGCAAGTACTTCTAGAAATGTGAAAAGATTTAGACAGCCACACAATAATAATGGGGGACTTCAACACCCCACTGACAGCCTTAGACAGGTCATTGAGGCAGAAAACTAATGAGAAAGTTCTGGACTTAAATTTGACACTTGACCAATTGGACCTAATAGACATGTAATTAAAAGCCAAAACTGTACCAATCATACTCTTGGACCACAGCAGAATAAAAATAGAAAACACTACCAAGAAGATTTCTCAAAACCACACTAGCTGGAAATTAAAGAACTGGCTTCTGAATGACTTTGGATAAACAACAAAATTAAGGCAGAAATCCAAAAATTATTTGAAATAAGTGAAAACAGAGCGCAACATATCATAATCTCTAGAATACAACAAAAGCACAGTTAAGGAAAATTCATAGTCCTAACACTTAGAAAGATCTTAAATCAATGACCTAACAACACACCTAGAAAAACTAGAAAAACAAGAACAAACCCCAAAGCTAGAAGAAGAAAGGAAATAACTAAAGTCGAAACAGAACTGAATAAAATTGAGTTCCAAAAAACCATGCAAAGAATCAACAAAACCAAAAGTTGGTTCTTTGAGAGTACGAACAAGGTCTATAGACCACTAGCTAGATTAAAAAACAAAAAGAGAGAATATCCAAACAAACACAATCAGAAATGACAAAGGTGACATTAAAACAAATCCCACAGAAATACAAAAGATCTCAGAGACTCTTATGAACACCTCTATGGACACAAACTAAAAAATTTAGAGGAAATGAATAAATTCCTGGAAACACACAACCTCCTAAGATTGAATCAGGAAGAAATTGAAACCTTGAACAGACCAATATCAAGTTCCAAAATTAAGTAAGTAATAAAAGACCTACCAACAACAACAACAACAACAACAAAGCCCAGACCAGATGGATTCACAACAGAACACTACCATACATACAAAGAGCTGGTACCAACTCTACTGAAACTATTCTAAAAAATTGAGGTGGAGGGGCCCCTCCCAAATCTCCTGTCCTTCTCACATTGCAAAATACAATCAACCCTTCTCAATAATCCCCCAAGTCTTAATTCATTTCAGCATTAACTCAACAGTCCACAGTTCAAAGTCTCATCTGAGACAAGGCAAGTCCCTTTACCTATGAGACTGTAAAATCAGAAACAAGTTAGTTCCTTCCAAGATACAACAGGAGTACAGACATTGGATAAACATACCCATTCCAAAAGGCAAAAATCAGCCAAAACAAAGGAGCTACAAGCTCCATGCAAGTCTGAAACTCAGCAGGGCAGTCATAAGATCTTAAAGCTCCAAAATTATTTCCTTTGACTCCATGTCTCATATCCAGGCCACACTGATGCAATGGGTGGGCTCCCAAGACCTTGGACAGCTCTGCCCCTGTGGCTCTGCAGGGCTCAGCTCCCATGGCCGTTCTCAAGGGCTGGCGTTGAGTGCCTATGGCTTTTCCAGGCACATGATGCAAGTTGTCAGTATATCTACCATTCTGGGGTCTGGAGGGCAGTGGCTTTCTTCTCATGGCTCTACTAGGCAGTGCCCCACTGGGGACTCCATGTGGGGGCTCCAACATCACATTTCCCCTCCATACATCTCTAGTAGAGGTTCTTGATGGGGGCTTCACCCCTGCAGCAAACTTCTACCTGGACTTCCAGGCATTATCATACATCCTCTAAAATGTAGGTGAAGGCTCCCAAGCATCAATTCTTGCCCTCTGTGCACCCACAGGCTTAACACCACATGGAAGCCACCAAGACTTACAGCTTGTGCCCTCTGGGACAGCAACCTGAGACATATCTGGGGCCCTTTAGCCACAGCTGTAGCTGGAGTTTCTGGGACACAGGAAGCAGTGTTTCCCAAAACAGTTCATTCCAAAACAGATTAGAGAAGAAAGCCTCTCTGCCATCTCACCCTTATCTATTGTTCTCCTTGTCTACCTTAACAGTCAAGCCTCAATAAATTAGAACCGAAGCAAAAACCACTAGCCAAGATGAACTATAAGTATGTTCCTTGCCCAAATGTGGCAATCAAATGATAAAATAAAGTTGTATATGTCACCTAATTTTACATAGGTTAAACAAAAAGTGCTGGAGTTTCACTTATTGCTAGAACCTTTGGAGTCTTCAGAAGTCCTGTTTATTTTATATACCTAATTACTCACTCTATTGTTTTCCTAAAAATCAAATGAAGACAAACTCTTCTCTTCATTTCTCTTTATTTCCCCTCATTTCCCTTCCTATTTCCTTTTCTTCCTATTCACTTTCATTCCTATTCCCTTCCCTTCCCTTCCCTTCCCTTTCCTTCCCTTTCTTTTCTTTTTCTTGTTGGTATAGCATAAGGAAGAGGTGAATAGGATGCTGTGCAGATGTACAACAGCTGCCCGTGCATGAGAAGAGAATGCAAGGCAGGGAGGAGGAAGCCATTAGGAGACTAATCAGTGGTGTGCACACTGGCTCTGAAAGGTAAGGAGGCATTGCACAGAGATGGCGAATGAAGGAGACATGAGTTTGGGAAATAGATAGAATGAGATAAATAAGTAAATTAATTGAGACAGTGAGTAATTAAGTTGAAAGTTACAAGAATCAGATTTCCCAGTTGGAGAAGGCATTTACTT
Organism: Nomascus leucogenys; assembly: GCF_006542625.1. NCBI lineage: Eukaryota > Metazoa > Chordata > Mammalia > Primates > Hylobatidae > Nomascus > Nomascus leucogenys. Next base: position 54,454,138 of record NC_044383.1, on the reverse strand, counting down.
ACATGGAGAGGGGGAAGATCAAAAAGAAATTGATGTGTTGAGTTAGAATTGGAGATATTATATGAGAGCATGATTTTAAGATTTTCCCTTTTTTTTTAAAACTTTTTGTAGAGACAGGGGCCTCACTTTGCAGCACTCTTGGCTTCCAGTGATCCTCCTGCCTCAGCCTCCCAAACTGCAAGGATTATAAGCATGAGCCACTGAGATTTCCTTCAATAGAGCTATCCTCAGATGGCTCCTTCCTTAGTGAGCCACAAGCCAGTTGGCACTTCTGACCATGCCTATAGAGATCCTAGTTGCAGTAGAAGAGGCACTAAAATATGTTTTTCTTCTTGTTTTCTCCTAAAGATCACCAAACAAAACTTAAAAAACTAAAAGAAAGAAAATACCTTAAGTAAAAATTTAATCAAAAAAAAAAAAAAAAGATCAGGACTGACTAGGTGGCTGGCATGACCCATGGAGAGGAAAGAATAGCAGTGTGGTGTGGCAGCCCACCTGAAAGCCACACAGGGCAGAGGAGCACCCAACCCCAGCCAAGGGAAGTGCTGAGTGAGTGTGCTACCTAGCCTGGGAAACCATGCTTTTTCCACAGAATTGTACAACCCATAGATCAGAAGATCCCACTCGGGAACCCATGCCACTGGGGCCTTGAACCCCACCCACAAAGCCACACAGACTCTCAACACCCACTCAGCTAGAATCGGCGTAAGCCTGCCAAGTTCCCAGGGGGAGGGGCGACCATCACCACTCCTGTGGCTGCCTGCAGGCTAAGCCATCTGAGCTCCTTGGGGGAGAGATGGCGGCCAACACTGTGACTGCAGGGCCTCCCTGTAGGAACTCCAACTCCAGCCATGGGCTCAGGGGCGGAACTCTGATCTCCCTGGACCTGAGCCCTAGGGGGAGGGGTGGCAGTAGTCTCTGTGGACCAGCAGACTTAGTCTTTCCTCCTGCTAGTTCTGAGGAATCCAGGCAGCCCAGATAAGTAGGTTTCCCCCAGTTCAGCATACCTCCTCCACCAGGGGATGGCCAAAGTGCCTTGTTAAATGGGTCCTGCTTGCCGTGCCACCCAACTGGGTGAAACCCGCTGTATTAGTCTGTTTTCATGTTGCTGATAAAGACATACCTGAGACTAGGAAGAAAAAGAAGTTGAATTGGACTTACAGTTCCACATGGCTGGGGCAGCCTCAGAGGCATGGCGGAAGGCAAAAGCCACTTCTTACATGGTGGCAGCAAGAGGAAATTAGGAAGAAGTAAAAGCAGAAACCCCTGAAAAACCCATCAGATCTCATGAGACTTATTCACTATCACGAAAATAGCACGAGAAAGACCAGCCACCATGATTCAATTACTTCCTCCTGGGTCCCTCCCACAACATGTGGGGATTCTGGGAGATACAATTCAAGTTGAGATTTGCCTGGGGACACAGCCATACCATATCACCCCCCACCAATAGGGGTTGTCAGACATCCTATACAGGAGCGTTCCTATTGGCATCAGGTTGGTGCCCCTAAAGGTCAGAGATCCCAGAGGAAGGAGCAGGCACCCATCTTTACTGTTCTCCAGCCTCCTTGAGTGACATCTCCAGGTGCAAGAGAGAACCACATGAATAGGGCCTGAAGTGAACCCCCAGTAAACCGCAGCAGCCTTACAAAAGAGGGACCTGACTGTTGAAAGAAAAACAAACAAAAAGAAAGCAACAACAACAGCATCAACAACAACAACAAAAGTTTCCACAAAAATCTCATCCAAGAGTCAGCAACCTCAAAGATCAAAAATAGGCAAACTCATGAAGATGAGAAAGAATCAACAAAAAAACACAGAAAACCCAAAAGGCCAGAATGCCTCTTCTCCAAATGATTGCAACACCTCTCCAGCAAGGGCGCAGAACTGGATGCAGGTTGAAATGGACGAATTGACAGAAGTAGGCTTCAGAAAGTGAGTAATAACAAACTTTGCTGAGGTAAAAGAGAATGTTCTAACCCAATGCAAAGAAGCTAAGAACGTTGATAAAAGGTTCGAGGAGCTGCTAACTAGAACAACCAGTTTAGAGAGGAACAGAAATAACCTAATGAAGCTGAAAACTGCAGCATGAGAACTTCGTGAAGCATACACAAGTACCGCTAGCCGAATAATCAAGTGACAGTAAGAATATCAGAGATGTAATCCCAGCACTTTGGGAGCCTGAAGTAGGTGGATCACCTGAGGTTAGGAGTTCTAGACCAGCCTGGCCAACATGGCAAAACCCCATCTCTACTAAAAATACAAAAAATTACTTGGGTGTGGTGGCACATGCCTGTAATCTCAGCTACTTGGGAGGCTGAGGCAGGAGAATTGCTTGAACCTGGGAGGTGGTGGTTGCAGCGAGCCAAGATCACACCATGTCACTCCAGCCAGAGTGACAGAGCAAGACTCTATATCAAGAAAAAAAAAAAAAAGAATATTAGAGATGGAAGACTATCTTGCTGAAATAAGGAAGGCAGACAAGATTAGAGAAGAAAGGATGAAAAGGAATGAGCAAAACCTCTGAGAAATGTGGGACTATGTAAAAAGACCAAACCTACAACTGATTGGAGTACCCGAAAGAGATGGAGAGGATAGAACCAAGTTGGAAAACACACTTCAGGATGTTATCCAGAAGAACGTCCCCAACTTAGCAAGACAAGGCCAACATTCAAATTCAGGAAATACAGAGAACCCACTAAGACACTCCACAAGAAGATCAACCCCAAGACATATAATCATCAGATTCTCCAAGGTTGAAATGGAGGAAAAAAAAGCTAAGCGTAGCCAGAGAGAAATGGGCCAGGTCACCTACAAAGGGAAGCTCATCAGACTAACAGTGGATCTCTCTGCAGAAACCCTACAAGCCAGAAGACAGTGGAGGCCAATATTCAACATTCTTTAAAAAAAAAAAAGAGAGAGATAATTTTGTTTTTTCTTTGAGACGGTGTCTCACTCTGTTGCTCAGGCTGGAATGCAGTGGCGATCTCAGCTCACTGCAAGATCCACCTCCCAGGTTCACGCCATTCTCTTGCCTCGGCCTCCCAATGTAGCTGGAACTACAGGTGCCCACCACGCCCGGCTAATTTTTTGTATTTTTAGTAGAGACGGGGTTTCACTGTGTTAGCCAGGATGGTCTTGATCTCCTGACCTCGTGATCCACCCACCTCAGCCTCCCAGAGTGCTGGGATTACAGGCGTGAGCAACCGCACCCGGCTGAAAAAGAGAATTTTCAACCCAGAATTTCATATCCAGCCAAACTAAGCTTCATAAATGAAAGAGAAATAAAGTCCTTTCCAGACAAGCAAATGCTGAGGGAATTAGTCGCCACAAGGCTTGCCTTGCAAGAACTCCTGAAGGAAGAATTAAATATGGAAAGGAAAAATTGGTACCAGCCACTACAAAACACACAAAATATAAAGACCAATGACATTATGAAGAAGTGGCATCAACTAGTGTGCAAAATAACTAGCTAGCATCATGATGACAGGATCAAATTCACATGTAAAAATATTAACCTTAAATGTATATGGGCTAAATGCCCCAATTAAAAGACACAGACTGGCAAATTGGATAGAGTTAAGACCTATCAGTGTGCTGTATTCAAGAGATCCATCTCACATGCAAAGATACACATAGGCTCAAAGTAAAGGGATGGAGGAAAATTTACCAAGCAAATGGAAAGCTGAAAAGATCAGGGGTTGCAATCCTAGTCTCTGACAAAACAGACTTTAAACCAAAAAAGATTTTTAAAAAAAGACAAAGAAGGGCATTACATAATAGTAAAGGGACAAATTCAACAAGAAGAGCTAGCTATCCTAAATATATAGGCACCCAATATAGGAACATCCAGATTCATTAAAAAAAAAAAAGTTCTTAGCGACCAACAAAGAGACTTAGACTCCCACACAATAACAGTGGAAGACTTTAACACTCCACTGTCAGTATTAGACAGATCAATGAGATAGAAAATTAACAAGGATATTCAGGACTTGAATTCAACTCTGGATCAAGCAGGCCTAATAGATATCTACAGAACTCTCCACCCCAAAACAACAGAATATACATTATTCTCAGTGCCTCATGGCAATTACTCTAAAATCGACCACATAATTGGAAGTAAAACACTCCTCAGCAAATGCAAAATAACTGAAATCATAACAAACAATCTGTCAGATCACAGTGCAATCAAATTAGAACTCGAGACTAAGAAACTCAATCAAAACCACACAACTGCATGGAAATTGAACAACCTGTTCCTGAATAACTCCTGGGTGAATAATGAAATTAAGGCAGGAATCAAGAAGTTCTTTGAGACCAATGAGAACAAAGAGACAACATATCAGAATCTCTGGGACACAGCTAAAGCAGTGTTAAGAGGGAAATTTATAGAACTAAATGTCCACATTGGAAAGCTAGAAAGATCTCGAGTTGACACCCTAACATCACAATTAAAAGAACTAGAGAAGAAAGAGCAAACAAATCCAAAAGCTAGCAGAAGACAAGAAATAACTAAGATCAGAGCAGAAGTGAAAGAGATAGAGACATGAAAAACCCTTTAAAAAATCAAAGAACCCAGGAGCTAGTTTTTTGAAAAAATTAATAAAATAGCTAGACCACTAGCTAGACTAGTAAAGAAGAAAAGAGAGACAAATCAAATGGACACAATAAAAAACGATAAAGGGGATATCACCATTGACCTCACAGAAACACAAACTACCATCAGAGAATACTATAAACACCTCTACGCAAATAAACTAGAAAATCTAGAAGAAATGGATAAATTCCAAGACTAAACGAGGAAGAAGTCAAATCACTGAAGAGACCAATAACAAGTTCTGAAATTGATGCAATAGTAAATAGCATATCAACCAAAAAAGCCCAGGACCAGACTGATTCAGTGTTGAATTCTAGCAGCAGTACAAAGAGGAGTTGATACCATTCCTTCAGAAACTATTCCAAATAACTGAAAAGAAGGGACTCCTCACCAAATCTTTTTTTTTTTTTTTTTGACAGTCTCACTGTCACCCAAGCTGCATTGCAATGGCACAATCTTGGCTCACTGCAACCTCTGCCTTCCAGGTTCAAACGATTCTCCTGCCTCAGCCTCCCAAGTAGTTGGGATTACAGGTGCATACCACCACACCCAGCTAATTTCTGTATTTTTAGTAGAGACGGAGTTTCACCATGTTGGCCAGGCTGGTCTCGAGCTCCTAACCTCAAGTGATTCACCTGCCTTGGCCTCCCAAAGTGCTGGGATTAGAGGCATAAGCCACTGCACCTGGCCCTCCTCCCTAAATCATTTTATGAGACCAGCATCATCCTAATATCGAAACCTGGCAAAGACACAACAAAAAAAGAAAACTTCAGGCCAATATCCCTGATGAACATCAATGCAAAAATCCTCAATAAAATACTGGCAGGCTGGGCATGGTGGCTCATGCCTGTAATCCCAGAACTTTGGGAGCCTGAGGCAGGTGGATCACTTGAGGCCAGGAGTTTGAGACCAGCCTGGCCAACATGCGAAACTCCGTCTCTACTTAAAAAAAAAAAAAAAAAAAAGCCAGGTGAGGTGGCGTGTGCCTATAGTCCCAGCTACTTGGGAGGCTGAGGCAGGGGAATCGCTTGTAACCAGGAGTGGGAGGTTGCAGTGAGCCAACATCATGCCGCTGCATTCCAGCCTGGGCGACAGAGCAAGACTCCGTCTCTATAAATAAATAAATAAATAAATAAAATACTGGCAAACTGAATCCAGCAGCACATCAAAAAGCTTATCCACCACAATCAAGTTGGCTTCATCCCTGGGATGCAAGGCTGGATCAACAGCCACAAGTCAATAAAAGTAATTTATCACATAAACCGAACCAATGACAAAAACCACATGATTATCTTAATAGATGCAGAAAAGGCCTTCGATAAAATTCAACATCCCTTCATGCTAAAAATCCTCAATAAACTAGGTATTGATGGAACATAACTCAAAGTAAGAGCTATTTATGACAAACCCACAACCAATATCATACTGAATGGGCAAAAGCTGGAAGCATCCCCTTTGAAAACTGGCAAAGACAAGGATGCCCTTGCTCACCACTCATATTCAACATAGTATTGGAAGTTCTGGCCAGGTCAGTCAGGCAAGAAAAAAAAAATAAAGCATATTTAAATAGGAAGAGAGGAAGTCAAATTGTCTCTGTTTGAAGATGACATGATCCTATATTTAGAAAACCCCATCCTCTCAGCCCCAAAACCCCTTAAGCTGATAACCAACTTCAGCAAAGTCTCAGGATACAAAATTAATGTGCAAAAATCACAAGCATTTCTATACATCAACAATAGACAAGCAGAGAGCCAAATCATGAATGAACCCCTACTCACAATTGCTAAAAGAGAATAAGATACCTAAGAATACAGCTAACAAGGGACAGGAAGGACCTCTTCAAGGAGAACTGCAAACCACTGCTCAAGGAAATAAGAGAGGACACAGACGGAAAAACATTCCTTCCTTATGGATAGGAAGAATAGATATTGTGAAAATGGCCATACTGCCCTAGGTAATTTATAGATTCAATGCTATTCCCATCAAACTAACACTGACATTCCTCACAGATTTAGAAAAAACTATTTTAAAATTCATATGGAATCAAAACAATCCTGAGCAAAAAGAACAAAGCTGGAGCTATCAAGCTACTTGACTTCAAACTATGCTACAAGGTTAGCCGGACCCATCAAGCTACCTGACTTCAAACTATGCTACAAGGCTGTAGTAGTCAAAACAGCATGGTACTGGTACCAAAACAGACATATAGACCAATGGAACAGAATAGAGACCTCATAAATAAGACCACACATCTACAACCATCTAATCTTTGACAAAACTGACAAAAACAAGCAATAGGGAAAATATTCCCTATTTAGTAACAGGTGCTGGGAAAACTGGCTAGCCATATGCAGAAAACTGAAACTGGACCCCTTCCTCATACCTTATACAAAAATTAAGTCAAGATGGATTAAAGACTTAAATGTAAAACCCAAAACCGTAAAAACTCTAGAAGAAAACCTAGGCAATACCATTTAGAATATAGACACGGGCAAAGGTTTTATGATGAAATCTCCAAAAGCAATTGCAACAACAGCTAAAATTGACAAATGGGATCTGATTAAACTAAAGAGTTTCCGAACAGCAAAAGAAACTATCATCAGAACAAACAGGCAACCTACAGAATGGGAGAAAATTTTTGCAATCTACCCATCTGACAAAGATGTAATATCCAGAATTTACAAGGAATTTAAACAAATTTACAAGAAAAAAAAATGTCATAAGTGGGCAAAGGAGGCCGGGTGCAGTGGCTCATGCCTATAATCCCAACACTTTGGGAGGCTGAGCAGTTGGGTGGATCACATGAGGTCAGGAGTTCAAGATCAGCCTGACCAACATAGTAAAACGCCGTCTCTATTAAAAATACAAAAATTAGCCAGGTGTGGTGGCACACACATGTAATCCCAGCTACTCAGGAGGCCGAGGCACGAAAACTGCTTGAATCCAGGAGGTAGAGACTGCAGTGAGCCAAGATCATACCAATGCATTCCAGCCTGGTTGACACAGTGAGACTCTGTCTCAAAAAAAAAAAAAAAAAGGTGGACATGAACAGACACCTCAAAAGAAGACATTTATGCGGCCAAGAAACATACAGAAACAAGCTCAACATCACTGATCATTAGATAAATGCAAATTAAAACCACAATGCAAATTAAAACTACTGTCATCTCATGCCAGTCAGAATGGAGATTATTAGAAAGTCAAGAAACAACAGATGCTCATGAGGCTGTGGAGAAATAGGAACGCTTTTACATTGTTGGTGGGAATGTAGATTAGTTCAATCATTGTGGAAGACATGTGGCAATTCCTCAAGGATCTAGAACCAGAAATACCATTTGAGCCAGCAATCCCATTACTGGTATATACACAAAGGAATATAAATCATTCTATTATAAAGATCCATGCACAGGTATGTTATTGCAGCACTATTCACAATATCTAAGACATGGAACCAACCCAAATGCCCATCAATGATAGACTGGATAAAGAAAAATGTGGTATACATGCACCATGGAATACTATGCAGCCACAAAAAGGAATGAGATTATGTCCTTTGCAAGGACATGGTTGAAGCTGGAAGCCATCATTCTTAGCAAACTAACACAGGAACAGAAAACCAAATACCCCTTGTTCTCACTTATAAGTGGGAGTTGATCAATGAGAACACATGGACACAAGGAGGGGAACAACACACACCAGGGCCTATCAGTGGTGGTGGGGTGGGGCGAGGCGAGGGAGAGCATCAGGACAAATAGCTAATGCATGCAGGGCTTAAAACCTAGGTGACGGGTGATAGCTACAGCAAACCACCATAGTACACGTATACCTACGTAACAAACCTGCACGTTCTGCACATGTATCCCAGAATTGAAAGTAAAAAGACAAAAATAAATAAAAAATAAAAATACCCCAAATGCTAAAAGTTTATTTACATTAAAATTATCCAAACAATATAAAAATAAATAGAAATAAAATGAGTTTCAGTGTTTATGTAATGCATATATAACAATTCCATATATATGCAATACGTGATAAAATATACTTCAAGTATATATGTCATGCTGTGGCAAATGCAATAGAGAAAAACAGCTTGCAAATTAAGTACAAGAAAAAACACCCAGTGGAAGTTGAAAACAACATTCTGGCGGGCAGTAAATTACACAGCTGTTGCCATTTGGGGAGTAAAAAGGAAAAATATATTTAAAGCCTGGTGATTTTTTTAGAAGACTCGAAAAAACACCCTCCAGTTTCTTAAAAATAATTTTTTGTTAACTGGAAACCTCATGCTCTCTGTTTTCCTTATAGGCTTAATAACTCCAGTTGATATTTCAAAGGGATTTTTATTTTAGAACTTGAAAAAATATGATACTAAAAATTATATAGTATGATTAGGTGAGAATAGAAAGCAATGGGCAGAAAAAAGCCCTATCAATAATTCAAATATATTGTAAAATGACAAGAATCTTTAAAGTACAGTAGTAACATTGGAATAAAAGACCATTAATGAAATAAAATATAGAGCATAGAAATATGCCCTGTTTTATGGTTTAATATTAAATAAAGGAAGAATCACAAATCCATAAGAAAGACGAAAGTATTTTTTAAAATATTGGCAATTTATTAATTTTGAAAAAAATAAATGTTCACTTCACCCTATAGTTCCAAATAAAATCTAAATAGATTGAATATTAGAATCTTAAGAAATTAAAACCAAAGGAGAAAAGGTAAGAAAAGTGAACATTTGTCAAATATCCGATGAAACATGCTAAACACATAGGTAACATAATATTGACAATAAAATAATGTTACATGTATGTACCTTAAAAAAACTGAAATACAAAAGAAAATAACAAACTGGAGAAAAACTTTAGCAGCAAAAACAACCAAAAAATGAGTTACTACTTTACAGAAAGTTTATACAAATCAGTAAGAAAACTGCAAATGAGCAAATTATATCAAGCAGCAATTCTCTAATGAAGAAATAAAAGTAGCCAAAAAAAGTTAGAAAATGGCCAGGCACGGTAGCTCAGGCCTGTAATCCTAGCACTATGGGAGGCTGAGGCAGGAGGATCTCTTGAGGTCAGGAGTTCAAGACCAGCCTGGCCAACGTGGTGAAACCCAACGTGGTGAAAACTGTCTCTACAAAAAAATACAAAAACTAGCCAGATGTGGTGGCATACGACTGTAATCCTAGCTACTTGGGAGTCTGAGGCAGGATAATCGCTTGAACCAAGGAGGCAGAAGCTGCAGTGAGCTGAGATCGCATCACTGCACTCCAGCCTGGTGACAGAGTGAGACTCTGTCTGAAAGAGACAGAGAGAGAGAGAGAGAGAGAGAGAAGAAAGAGAAAGAGAGAGAGAGATGAGTTTTTCAAAACAGAAGCATGACTATAATTTTACACGTAATCCCAGCACTTTGGCAGGCCTAGGTAGGCAGATCACCTGAGGTCAGGAGTTTAAGACCAGCCTGGCCAACATGGTGAAACCCCATCTCTACTAATACTGCAAAAATGAGCCAGGCGTGGCAGAGGGCACCTGTAATCCCAGCTACTTGGGAGGCTGAGGCAGGAGAATCACTTGAACCTGGGAGGCGGAGGTTGCAGTGAGCCGAGATCATGACATTGCACACCTGCCTGGGCAACGGAACAAGACTCTGTCTCAAAAATAAATAAATAAGTAATCAGGCTTCCAGAATAATGGCCTAGGGAAGGTTTTATAATTCATGGCAACACCCTGTCCCTGAGTAAAGAATCTGATCATAAATTCCTCAAATTGTTGACGTGCTGATTAATGCATAACCTACTGACACTGAAAGGACACTGATTTATTTCTGAATCATAAAGTTTTACTGACTGTCTTGCACATAGATATTAATATTTTAGCCCATATATTGCAATCTGTATCCAAAATTGCAAACTCTGTATTGTATCCTCCAATAAAAAAGCACAACTATGGTATGAAGAGTCCGCCTCCCTTCTCCTAAACTTTCCTGCAAAAGCCCTCCAACTTGTGAGAATCCAGAACACTCCCAACTTTGTTGTGTGTTTTCCCACACCAATCCTCATATTTGGTTTCCAATAAACCTTTATCAAACTATTTCTACCTCAAAAGTTTTAGTTTTGGTCAACACCATCACTGGAACATGTTTCTGTTCATGTCTACCACCCACAAATGTAAGGCCTTTTCCTTTTAACTAAGGACTTATCACCGTCTGTACCTATAACTTTTGCAGTTTGAGATACAACAGCAAAACTAGCATGAAATTCTTTTTCCTTCTTCACAGTTTCACAGATATATTTGTTCTTACCATAGATCTTAGCAACCTTGTGATACAATTTTTTCTTTCCTTATTGAGAACTTTCACCTTTTCACTCAAAGGGAGTACTTCATGGTTTCTCTTTGGCGTATCTGAATTACCAACATCATTACTCTTGCACTTTAAGACCATCATTAAGTAAAAGGGTTACTTGAACACATGCACTGCAATACCGCAACCGTCGATCTAATAACTGAGAAGACTACTACATGACTAATGAGCAAGTACCATATGCAGTGTGAAAATACTGGACAAAGAGATGATTCATCTCCCAAATGAAAAGTCATGAGATTTCATCATGCTATTCAGAGTGCCCCGTATTTTAAAACTTAGGAATTGTTTATTTCTGAATTTTCCATTTTATATTTCCGGAGCACAGTTGAGCACCGGTAACTAAAACCATAAGTGAAATCTCTAATAATGGGGGAACTTCTGTATTCTATATTACAAAATCTATTGTCTAAAACTATTAAAGACACCAAAGGCAGCCTAATTTATCCATGTGATTTAACAAAAACAGATCAGATGCTTAAATTTTTTTTTTTTTTTTTTGAGATGGAGTTTCACTCATGTCATCCAGGCTGGAGTGCAATGGTGCAATCTTGCTCACTGCAACCCTCACCTCCCGGGTTCAAGCTATTCTCCTGCCTCAGCTGCCCAAGTAGCTGGGATTACAGGTGCCCGTCACCATGCCTGGCTAATTTTTAGAGACGGTGTTTCACCATGTTGGCCAGGCTGGTCTGAAACTCCTGACTTCAGGTGATCCACCCACCTTGCCCTCTGAAAGTGCTGGGATCACAGACATGAGCCACCGTGCTCAGCTCTCTAAAATTTTTTTCAAATAGGCCAATTTACTTATAACAGTAGATAAGAAGCAAATAGCACCACATTCCTATTCCCCTAGTCTTTCATGCCTCGCCTCAGAGTATACTGTTCTCCCAGTCCAAATAGTCTCTCCCCTTCAAGGCACATATGACAGGCTACTGACACAGTGTTAATGGCTCCTCCAGGACCATAGCTTGTCCATAGGCTGTCCATAAAGCCTTTTCTGGAAAGGGAGCTGGAGAGCTAAAGTAGGGTCTATAGCTACAATTCAAATTTTACATAATGCACCCTAGGCTGCTGCTTTCTATCCAAAATAGGCATTTGTCCCACTCATCCAAGTTTCCTACCTAAGAAGCAATGGCCTTTGCATAATAAAGACTCATTTATGGAACCAAATACCTAACTGTTTTATCTTGCTTAGGATGACAAAGTTCAGCAATATTTAGAAAATAAATTACTTTCATGAGTATAAAGTCCTGATGAGTACAAAATGTTTTGTAGCTCACTATATAATACATTCTACATTCCCATCCAAAACATTCCAAACTAAATTGTAACTTTTGCTTGTCCTTTCCCCAAGAGGAGATAATCATAAACAATATTGCCTAAGGAATTCCCATTAAACGCCTGACACATCTGCCCTTTCCTGTCTCCAAATGAAATGATCTCATAGAAACTTACATTTTCAATTTGTCATATTACAAATAATTGTTGGTATCTATTCTTAATATTATACTGTTGCTTTTCCTTTTTCAGTTACAAATTTTATTACATAGTGCTAATATATTTGCTGCATCTTTTTAGCAAGATTTCAAAAACGATTTATGTTTCATTGATACAGAGTATAATCAATCCTTTAAAAAATTTTTTTAATTTCTTCCTTTTTTTTTTTTTTTTTTTTGAGACAGTCTCGGACTTGTTGCCCAGGCTGGAATGCAATAGCGCAATCTTGGCTTACTGCAACCTCCACCTCCCAGGTTCAAGCAATTCTCCTGCCTCAGCCTCCCAAGTAGCTGGGACTACAAGCACATGCCACCATGCCTGGCTAATTTTTTTGTATTTTTAGTGGAGACGGGGTTTCACCAGGCTGTCCAGTCTCGAACTCCTGACCTCAGGTGATCTGCCCACCTCGGCCTCCCAAAGTGCTGGGATTACAGGCATGAGCCACCGTGCCAGGGCATTTTTTTTCAATCGTTTTGGGAGAACAGGTGATATTTTGTTACATGGATAAGTTTTTTAGTGTTAATTTCTGAGATTTTGGTGCACCTGTCACCCAAGCAGTGTACACTCCACCCAACATGTAGTCTTTTACCCCTCACCCACTTTGTCCCCTTCCTCTCAAGTTCTCAAAGTCCATTATATCATTCCTATGCCTTTGTGTCCTCATAATTTAGCTTCCACTTATAAGTGGGAACACATGATATTTGGTTTTCCATTCCTGAGTTACTTCACTTAGAATAATGTTCTCCAACTCCATCCAGGTTGCTGCAAGTGCCATTATTTCATTCCTTTTCATGGCTGAGTAGTATTCAATGGTGTATATATGCCACATTTTCTTTATCCATTTGTTGGTCAATGGGCATTTATACTGGTTCTGTATCTTTTTCAGTTGCAAATTGTGCTACTATAAACATGAGTGTGCAAGTGTCTTTTTCATATAATGACTTATTTTCCTCTGGGTAGATACTCAGTAGTGGCAGTGCTAAATCAAATGGTAGTTCTACTTTTAGTTCTTTAAGGAGTCTCCACGTGGTTTTCCATAGTGGTTGTACTAGTTACATTCCCACCAGCAGTGTAAAAGTGTTCCCTCTTCACCACATCCAAACCAGTATCTATTTTTTTAAATTTTTTTAGTTATAGCCATTCTTGAAGGAGTAAGGTTGTATCTCATTGTGGTTTTAATTTGCATTTCCCTGATAATTAGTGATGTTGAGCATTTTTCTTATATTTATTGGCCATTTATATAATTTATTTTTGAGATAGAGTCTCGCTGTGCCCCCCAGGCTGGAGTGCAGTGGTGGGACCTCAGCTCACTGCAACCTCCACCTCCCGGTTTCAAGAGATTCTCCTGCCTCAGCCTCCCGAGTAGCTGGGATTACAGGCGCTTATCACCACGCCCAGCTAATTTTTGTATTTTTAGTAGAGACGGGGTTTCACCATGTTGCCCAGGCAGGTCTCGAACTCCCGACCTCAGGAAATCCATCTGCCTCGACCTCCCAAAGTGCTGAGATTACAGGCGTGAGTCACCACGCCCAGCCTGTATATCTTCTTTTGAGAACTGTCTACCCATGTCCTTTGCCCACTTTTATGGGGTTATTTGTTTTTTCTTGATTTGTTTGAGTTCCTTGTAGATTCTGGATATTAGTCCTTTGTCAGGTGCATAGTCTGTGAATATTTTCTCGATTCTGTGGGTTGTCTGTTTACTCTGCTGATGATTTCTTTTGCTGTGTAGAAGCTTTTTATTTTAATTAGGTCTCATCTATTTATCTTTTTGTTGCATTTGCTTTTGGGTTCTTGGTCATGAATTTTTGTCTAAGCCAACATCTAAAAAAGTTTTACCAATTTTATCTTCTAGAATTTTTATGGTTTCAGGTCTTAGATTTAAGTATTTGATCCACCTCGAGTTGATTTTTGTGTAAGAGAGAACAAGGATTTTTTTTTTTTTTTTGAGACAGAGTCTCGCTCTGTCGCCCAGGCTGGAGTGCAGTGGCGCAATCTCGGCTCACTGCAAGCTCCGCCTCCCGGGTTCACGCCATTCTCCTGCCTCAGCCTCTCCGAGTAGCTGGGACTACAGGTGCCTGCCACCACGCCCGGCTAATTTTTTTTGTATTTTTTTTTTTAGTAGAGACAGGGTTTCACCGTGGTCTCGATCTCCTGACCTCGTGATCCGCCCGCCTCGGCCTCCCAAAGTGCTGGGATTACAAGCGTGAGCCACCACGCCCAGCGAGAACAAGGATTAAGTTTCATTCTTCTACATATGGCTTGCTAATTATCCCATCACCATTTGTTGAATAGGATGTCCTTTCCTCACTTTATGTTTTTGTTTGCTTTGTTGGAGATCAGTTGGCTGTAAGTATTTGGCTTTATTTCTGGGTTTTCTACTCTGTTTCATTGGTCTATGTCAATATCTTTGATGAACACAGGTGCAAAAATCCTCAAGAAAATAGTAACTAACCAAACCCAACAGCATATCAAAAAGATAATACACCATGATCAAGTAAGTTTCATACTAGGGATGGAAGGATAATTTAGCATACACAAGTCAATAAATGTGATACATCACATGCACAGAGTTAAAAACAGAAATCATATTATCATCTCAACAGATACAGAAAAAGCATTTGGCGAAATCCAGCATCACTTTATGATTAAAACCCTCAGCAAAATTAGCACAAAAGGGACATATCTCAAGGTAATAAAAGCCATCTATGACAATCCCACAGCCAACATTACACTGAATGGGGAAAAGTTGAAAGCATTTCCCCTGAGAACTGGAACAAGACAAGGATCCTCACTTTCACTACTTTTACTCGACATCGTACTGGAAGTCTTAGCCAGAGCAATCAGACAAGAGAAAAATAAAGGGCATTCAAATTGGTAAAGAGGAAGTCAAACTGTCGCTGTTCACCAATGATATGATCATATAACCAGAAAATGCTAAAGACCCATCCAAAAAGCTCCTAGATCTGATAAATGAATTCAGTAAAATTTTAGGATAAAAAATCAATGTACACAAATCAGTATCATTGCTATACACCAATAAGGACAAGGCTGAGAAACAAATCAAGAATTCAATCCTTTTTACAACAACTGCAAAAAATAAAAATAAAATAAAATACTTAGGCACATACCTAACCAAATAAGTGAAATATCTCTACAAGGAAAACTACAGAACACTGATGAAAGACATCATCAACCACACAAACAAATGGAAACACATCCCATGCTCATAGATGGGTAGAATCTATATTCTGAAAAATGACCATACTGCCAAAAGCAATCTACAGATTCAATGCAACTCCCATCAAAGTACCACCATCATTCTTCACAGAACTGGAAAAAAAAAATCCTAAAATTCATGTGAAACCAAAAAAGACCCCACATAGCCAAAGCAAGACAAAACAAAAAGAACAAATCTGGAGGCATTACATTATCCAACTTCAGACTATACTACAAAGCTATAGTTACCAAAACAGCATGGTACTGGTATATACTATCTGCTTTTGTAATACACTGAAGCCAGTGTTGTAGTACATCCCTATATCATAGGTTTAATAGTTACCATGTAAGTTCAATACCTTCAGTAAACCAAACTTTCCAATATAGTTTTTATGTGCATATAACATAATATTAAGACAAGTCTAAATTTTTCACAATTATTTGCTAGATAAATGTGGAGTCCTAACTGGGAGGAGGTGGGGGCACAGAGTCAGGCTGGTGGGACCAGGGTAAAGCAAAAAGAAGAAGCAAATAAGCTACAATACGAATCTGCCTTTCTTCATGGTCCAGGACACATAGCTGTCCTCTGCAAACAACTCACAACCTTCCTGTGACCAGTTATCACCAGACCCTCAGCTGATAGAAAAATTGTTAAGTTAGCTCACTGCAACCTTGGCATTAATACTGCACAAAGCCCTCTTCAGCACACAGCACAAGCTCCATTCTATAAAATCCTATAAAATTTCCAGCAGGCCTTTGTCTCTTTGTAGTTAGCTCCTCTCTTGCTGACTTGCCTGTTGCTTTCTTGCAATGTATTTTCATACTTTCTGTAATAAATCTGTCTTTATTTATCTACAACTGTCTTGGGAAATTTTTCTTACCCCCACGTTACCAGCCCCAGATAGTCACTGTTCATCCACCAGAGTAAAGATATCACATGACTTGGCCAGGCATGGTGGGTCATCCGTGTAATCTCAACACTTTGGGAGGCTGAGGCAGGTGGATCGCTTGAGGGCAGGAGCTCGAGACCAGCCTGGCCCACGTGGTGAAACACTGTCTCTACTAAAAATACAAAAATTAGCTGAGCATGGTGGCGTGCGCCTGTAATTCAAGCTACTGAGGAGGCTGAAGCAGGAGAATCGCTTGGACTGGAGGCGGAGGTTGTAGTGAGCAGAGATGGCAAGACTCTGTCTCAAAAAAAAAAAATCACATGACTTAATCCAAATAGCTATTGATTATTAGATAGAGCCATATTGAAAGTACCAACATTCGATCATTTTGACCTACAAAAACAGCCATGTCCAGGTATGGTGGCTTACACCTGTAATCCCAGCACTTTGGGAGGCTGAGGCAGGAGTATTGCTTGAGCCCAAGAGTTCAAGGTTGCAGTGAACTATGACTACATCACTGCACTCCAGCCTAGGTGACACAGCAAGACCCTGTCTCTAAAATTAATTAATTAAAAATAGCAATCATTTGATTCCATCTTATTTCATAGTGATTTTAAAATAGTATACACAAACCAAATAATAATAAGAGAGAATGGAGGAGGCAGTCACCACAGCAACATCAGCACTGCCTCTAGCTCGCAGAGCTCCAGCTAAAGGAGAAGTGGGGTAAGTAAGAAGGTACCGTAGCTCATACAAAGCAAACTGCCTGCAAATCGACCAGTGGTAATGCACCCAGAAAGCAAATGGCTAAAAAAGCCACTCGAGAGAGAGTGCACCCTCTACTTAAAGGGTGAAGAAACCTCATCATTATAGGCCTGGCACTGTGGCACTCCTTAAAATTAGACATTAACAGAAGTCCCTTGAACTTACGATTTGCCAAATTCCCTTCCAGCATCAGCGTGAGAAATAGCTCAGAACTTTAAAACAGATCTGCAATTCCAGAGCACATCTATTGGTGTTTTGCAAGAGGCAAGTGAAGCCCATCTGGTTGGCCTTTTTGAAGACACCAAATTGTGTGCTATCCATGTGTAACAAATTATGCCAAAAGACATCCAGGTAGCATGCTGCATATGTGGAAAAGTGCTTAAGAATCCACTACAATGGGAAACATTCACTCTAAAAAAATTTATCTTCTTCCTGTTGTTGGTAGTTCTGAACATTATATTTTTTCCTTGGGGTCAAAAGGTACTTAAATGTATGATTGTGAGTGGATAAACAGGGGACAGAAAACAGGTATTGGCAGTTTTTCCATTTTCATTTGTGTGTGAATTTTTAGTATAAATGCCAGGGATGTAAAGCATTAATGCAAGTCAAAATGTTTCAGTGAACAAGTTTCAGTGTTTCAACTTTATAATAGTTGTAAATAAACCTGTTAAAATTTTCTGGACAGTGCCAGCATTTTCAAAACAAGTAAATTGTTTATTGATGGCAACTAAAGGGTGTTTGTTGCAAGTTTATCATACAGTAGATTCCATCCATTCACTTTTCTAACTGAATTGTCCCACACGCAAGTAAATATTTTTAATGTTGCCTGTCTTCTGTGCTATCCCTGCAAGTTTGCTATCAAAATACATTAAACTACAAAAAAGAAAGAGAGAAGACATGAACCAACTGTTTTTATCTAGAATTAAATTTTGACGGATACCTAAAATATTTTTCCTACTTTCAAGATTATAGAACATGTACGGTCTTCACATCTAGAATTTTAAAAACTTAATGATGGGCAAATCCTGAAAAATGAGGAAATTTACACAAAATATGAAAGTCCAAAATGACCCCCTCCCCTCCCCTCCGCTCCCCTCTTGTCCTCTCCTATCTTTTCTCTTCTCTTCTCTTCTCTTTTCTTTTCAGACAGAGTTTCCCTCCATCACCCAGACTGGAGTTCATTGGTGCTGGGAGGCTCACTTCAACCTCTGCCTTCTGGGCTCATGTAGCTGGGATTACAGGCTTGTGCCACCATGCCTGGCTAATTTTTGTATTTTCAGTAGAGATCAGGTTTCACAATGTTGGCCAGGCTGATCTCGAACTTCTGCCAAGGCCTCTCAAAGTGCCGAGATTACAGGCATCAGGCACTGCACCTGGCCAATGATCATATTTTCATTAGAAAAGGTGTACTTTTTTTAGGGAAAGTTAAGATAGCCGGGAGCGGTGGCTCACGCTTGTAATCCCAGCACTTTGGGAGGCCGAGGCGGGCGGATCACGAGGTCAGGAGATCGAGACCACGGTGAAACCCCGTCTCCACTAAAAATACAAAAAATTAGCCGGGCGTGGTGGCGGGCGCCTGTAGTCCCAGCTACTCGGAGAGGCTGAGGCAGGAGAATGGCGTGAACCCGGGAGGCGGAGCTTGCAGTGAGCCGAGATTGCGCCACTGCACTCCAGCCTGGGTGACAGAGCAAGACTCCGTCTCTAAAAAAAAAAAAAAAAAAAAAAAAAAAAGTTAAGATAATACTGTCCAACTTTGGAGTTTCAGAGAAAACATCTAAACTGTTCTTTGTTAGCTTAACATTATTTGAAAATCCTGAAAAATACTAGAAAGAAAGTAATTTCTTTCAAACTAAAATTCCATAAAAAAGAAGACAAGCTGGGCACGGTGGCTCACGCCTGTAATCCCAGCTCTTTGGGAGGCCAAGGCAGACGGATCACTTGAAGTCAGGAGTTCAAGACCAGCCTGGCCAACATGTTGAAACCCTGCCTCTACTAAAAATACAAAATTAGCTGGGCATGGTGGCATGTGCTTGTAATCCTCGCTACTGGGGAGGCTGAGGCATGAGAATCGCCTGAACCTGGGAAGTGGAGGTTGCAGTGAGCCGAGATTGCGCCATTGCACTCCAGCCTAGGCAACAGAGTGAGACTCCATCTCAAAAAAAAAAAGAAAAAAAGACAAAGTTATCCACACCAACCCTCTAATTCCTTTCTTCTGACATAGCTATGCCACACAGATTAGCTATATATACTTACAAATTATATTTATACAAATGATATAAAATTGGCCTGTATCCAGTGTGATGGCTCTGATGAAAAAAAGATGGCCTATAACTTGCTTTTTCTTTTTCTATTAATTTTTTTTTTAGAGATGTGGGTCTCACTATGTTGCCCAGCCTGGGCTTGAACTCCTGGCCTCAAGCAATCCTCCTACCTCAGCCTCCTGAGTAGTTGGGACTACAGGTGTGTGCCACCACAGCCTTGTTTTTTCTTCTTAATCATGGATGCTTTCCTGATCAGTACTGTCATCCTAAATAACAAAGAGCAGAGATGCTATAAAAGATATTTATTTTGGGGCTACAGCATTGCAATGAGAATACGTGTGCCATAGTAAATTATGTGCATATTCAGGGAGGTAAAGGAAGGCAAAGGTTTTTAAGGGAAAAAATGAGGAGGATCACAGAATTGTTTTGACATCATTATCCTTGGCTATAAAGATCAATAACAAGTGTGACGCTGGTGCAGGGTTGGAAAGGCAGTTGTTGGGCAGATGTCCCTGCAGAAGTATTTCTTGTGTAAGGTTGCAATGGATTTTATGAAAGATTGTGGTTTTTACAGAATCTTTGTGATAGTTTTTATTATCAGGCATATAAGCATGAGAGCCTTTTCTTTATGACGTTCTCCAGCTCTATTTGTCAGTGGGTTTTGGTTTTGGTTTTTTTTTTTTTTTTTTTTTTTGACATCAGTAACTTCATTTTGGTTCTGACAACATCCATATTTTCCTCTTTTCATCAAGATCTTTCTCCAAAAGCATCACTGATTAAACACCCTGTAGTTAGGTTTTGATGTTCCTCAGTACAGAATAGACCTGTCCTCGTTATTGGTCTTGTCTCACATTATAAGGAGTAATTGGCAACTAGGAGTCAGTGTCAAAACTCTTTTAGCCATGTTTGAGCAACAAGGGAGGTTTAAAGGGAGTAGCTCTAAGGCTAAGTCTACCTGAAGTCCATTAATAAGTTCTATTCTGTGGTCTTTTGTTTTCATCTCAAAGTGCTGGGTCAGCATTATTTTGTTAGGAGTTGTACTTCCGCAAAAATTGTAGAGTTAACATATACGAAGTTTAAAAAGGGAAAAGACAAAGTAAAATTAATAGTAATATGACTATTCTAATTTGTATAATTATTTTGAGCCATTAATCTAGGCTTAAAGATAACCAATTGAATAAATCAAATGACTATAGGGAATTAGGCGAGACCTATTGTAATATTGTAAGCAAGTGAACTACTTTCTTATTTTGTGTATATGGGTCTCAACCTTTCCAGAGGAATTTATCCAGGTATAACACATAGTATTACCAATAGCACAAACATTTTCTTATTTAACCAATGGATACTAAACAATTTTGTTTTGTTTTGTTTTGTTTGAGACACAGTCTCTCTCTGTCACCCAGGCTGGAGTGCAGCAGCACGATCTTGGCTCACTGCAACCTCACCTCCCAAGTTCAAGTGATTCTCCTGCCTCAGCCTCCTGAGTGGCTGGGACTACAGGTGTGCACTGCCATGCCGGGCTAATTTTTGTGTTTTCAGTAGAGACAGGGTTTCACCATGTTAGCCAGGCTGGTCTCGAACTCCTGACCTCAGGTGATCTGCTCACCTCGGCCTTCCAGAGTGCTAGGATTACAGGCATGAGCCACTGCACCCGGCCTACTAAGCAATTTCTTAGGTTAGGCTCTCTTAAGTTACCAGCAGAATATACTGATGGTGAAATTTCAATTATATCATTAGCTTACCAAGTGTAAAAGGTAGCATTAAGAGGGTAACAGTCTAATTATGATATAGAGTCTTGCTTCAGTGTCTTGAGAAAAGCTATTTACAGTGTGAAAACATCAACTGCTGCTCCTTTTGTGTGGCCCATATATCAGGCATGAGGTTTGTTTCTTAAATTTCATCTAGTTTTGACTTACAGGGATTTAGGAACAAAGAAGCTTACTGCCAATTATTGAAGGAAATTAGGAGAATTCAAGATCAGATCTAGTCTACAGGTAGATAACAAGAACTTGAAAAACTGCGCAGGGCTACTATCTAATAACAGCTGTATTATATTTCTTTAGAAATATAACTTTTTCTCTCTACATTGATTATTAGGACTCTCAGACTTAAAAACTTCTTGAGCATGGGAAGCCAAACCAAGGCAGACTTTAGACTTTATTTCAGTCTTAAGGTTCTTGGGTCTGCCAAGAAGTGACAATTTTTATTCACTCACTGTAAGGCTAGAAACTACTAAAGCCAGACATTTTGTGCACACTCTCAAATACAACATTTTATTCAAAGCCTTGGTAAAAGGCCAGGGGCATTGGCTCACACCTGTAATCCCAGAAACTTGGGAGGCCAAGGCAGGAGGATCCTGGATAACTTGAGGCCAGGAATTTGAGACCAACCTGGGCAATATAGTGAGACCCCACCTCTACCAAAAAAAATTTTGTTTTTAATTAGCCAAGCATGGTGGTACACACCTGTAGTCCTAGCCACTCAGCCCTCTAGGCTGAGGCAGGAGTTTCACTTGAGCCCAGGAGCTTGAGATCACAGTGAGCTTTGATCATGCCGCTGCACTGCAGCCTAGATAACAGAGTGAGACCCTGTCTCTAAAGAAACAAATAAACAAAAATACAAACACACAAAAAAATACTTGGTAAAAAAAAAAAAAAATCAGTGTTTCCAATTACATCCTGTTTATGAAGAGAGAGCAAATTTTTATTGACCTTATGTAAATAAAGAATACTAATAAGTATTTGCCAATTTTTGTTAGAATCAAGTAGGGGAAAAAAGCAAAGGTGTTTCCATCTTTATTAAAAGTATATTTACCAAATTCTTGTAAACTATAAATAGCTTATGAGAAAAAAATTTCTTAAATCTGAAAAACAAAACATTTAAATAAAGAACCAACAATGGTTTAAATACGTCATAAAAACATTATCAATTACTTAATTTCATTTAACTAATTTATTGTTTTTGCTTGATCTTGATTAGCAGTTTTATGAACCTATAAATTTCCTTATTAGAGTTCTGAAGATTTTTATTTCATTCATTGATCTTAAAGTCATCAGAAATCTGTGTTCAAGACTACTCGTTAGAGTCTTTCCATGAAAAGCCATTTTGGACTATAGCTGATTGCAAATGCTTTTAGAGAAGACTTCAAAGCAATAACTGTGGATGACAGAAACTTAGAATAATCATGGTTAAAAATCTGATGAAAGTTCCTGGCCAGGCACAGTGGTTCACACCTGTAATCCCAGCACTTTGGGAGGTTGAGGTGGGCAGATTGCTTGAGCCCAGGAGTTTGAGAACAGCCTGAGCAACACGGTGAAACCCCATCTCTACAAAAAATACAAAAATTAGCTGGGTGTGATGGTGTGCAACTATAGTCCCAGCTACTGGAGAGGCCGAGGTAGGAGGATTGCTTGCTGGAGCCCAGGAAGCAGAGGCTGCACTAAGCCAAGATCGCACCACTTTACTCCAGCCTGGGCAACAGAGTGAGACCTTGTCTCAAAAAATAAATAAATAAATAAATAATTTCCCAATTGACAAGGAAATGTAGTTATTTCCATTACATGCAGCATTTTAAGATGACAATCAGGCCAGGCGCGGTGGCTCACGCCTGCAATCCCAGCACTTTGGGAGGCCGAGACCAACAGATCACAAGGTCAGGAGATCGAGACCATCCTGGCTAATATGGTGAAACCCCGTCTCTACTAAAAACACAAAAAATTAGCCAGGCGTGGTGGCATGCACCTGTAGTCCCAGCTACTCAGGAGGCTGAGGGAAGAGAATCGCTTGAACTCGGGAGGCGGAGGTTGCAGTGAGCCGAGATCACACCACTGCACTCCAGCCTGGGCGACAGAGTGAGACTCCATCTCAACAACAAGAAAAAAAAGAATCAGAATCACGACTGACAATGTCATATCAGGAGGATCAAACTTTTATAAATTTTATACAACTCTTAGAATACTCACATTAATACATATCCACACAAATATAAGTTTAGGAAAGATTTAACACAGCCACCAAAATTATGACTGTAATATATTTTTATGAATTGATATAACTTTTAGAACATTTATATCAATAGCATAAACATAAACATAACTGAAGGAATATCTAGTATCACTTAATATTTTACAATGCTTCCCATACAATTTACCAAATAAGCCTAATTATTTCATATATCTAAAAGATGAGAGACACAACTTTGAGGCTCTCCAGGGGCCCAGCTGGAAAATCCCAATGTTAATTTTAAGTAAAAAAGATTTAGTTTCAGATTTTGATGATGTGGGTGGGGGGAGGACCTGCCAAAGATGTTAAAAAGTTCAAAACACTTGATCAAAACAAAATCACAGGTTACTGTAAAATAATAGCCGTTAATTTAACCAGAGTGACAAAAGACTTCAAAAGCAATACAGAAAGTTACATGGATGTAAAAACCTTAACCCTTTTAAAGCTCAGTTTTTCTATGTAGTCCAAAACCTAATAAAGACAAGATAAGAAATTATCTTGATAAAATGTAAAATCTTTGTTTTTTCAGGCCAGTTACCAAAACATAAAGAAAAATCTTTTGTAGTGTGATTGCTTCTCCTTATGGGAAGCCCATTTAGATAATCTGGAAGTCAATCCTGATGAAAAGGGTACTTGAATTTAATCAGGCACAGGAAGAATGTATCTAGGGTTAAGAATATACATTACATTATACAGGAATGTAAACAAGAAAACTAATACCTTGAGTGAGGGAATACATGGCTCTTGCTAACAACATAGGAAGTTTCCTGATTACATGGAACAATTTAGGCACATCAATAAAAGCCAAGAGTACAGAACTGGGTTATGCTGGAGGAATACACTGTGTTTCTAGGCCTTTAAGATAAATATTTCAGTGCTTGCTTTGACAGCACATATACTAAAGTTGGAATGATACAGAGAAGATTAGCATGGCCATAAGCTGTTAAAAAATAATAATTTTTTTTAAAATTTCAGCGTCAGACTATAACAGTAGCTAGTCGTTTTACCTTAAGACAAAAATTTACCACACAAGAATCTTTCTTACATAAAATTATTCTCTGTCCTTTTTAACCTTCTTTACCAAAAATACATCCTCATATCCATAACTTTTTTCAGTACTAATGGATCTACTTCACTGGCTTAAATAGCTGCAAAGCATTCTGCCAAAAAGATGTTCCATGGTGTATTTGATAATTTCTCTATCCTTGTAATATATCTTTCCATACTTGGCTGGGCGTGGTGGTTCAGGCCTGTAATTCCAGCATTTTGGGAAGCTGAGGTGCATTGATCACTTGAGGTCAGGAGTTGGAGACCAGCCTGGCCAACCTGGCAAAACCCCGTCTCTACCAAAAATACAAAAATTAGCCAGTCTAGTGGCACATGCCTGTAATCCCAGCTACTCAGGAGGCTGAGGTGAGGGAATCGCTTGAGCCCAGGAGGTGAAAGTTGCAGTGAGCCGAGATCATGCCACTGCACTCCAGCCTGGGCGACAGAGTGAGACCCTGTCTAAAAAAAAAAAAAAAAAAATATATATATATATATATATATATATATACACACACACACACACACACACACACTATATATATATATATACACACTATGTATATATATACTGTATATGTATATAGTGTATATACTGTATATATATGCTATATATATACACTATATATACACTACGTATATATACACACTATATATACACTACGTATATATACACACTATATATACACTACGTATATATACACACTATATATATACACTACGTATATATACACACTATATATATACACTACGTATATATACACACTATATATACACTACGTATATATACACACTATATATATACACTACGTATATATACACACTATATATATACACTACGTATATATACACACTATATATATACACTACGTATATATACACACTATATATATACACTACGTATATATACACACTATATATACACTACGTATATATACACACTATATATATACACTACGTATATATACACACTATATATATACACTATGTATATATACACACTATATATATACACTATGTATATGTATACACTATATATATACACTATGTATATGTATACACTATGTATATATATACACTATATATACACTATGTATATATATACACTATATATACACTATGTATATATATACACTATATATACACTATGTATATATATACACTATATACATATATACTTTTTTTTCCCTATACTTAACATGTGTGTGATTGCTGAAAATGCTGTGGCCCCTTTACACTGGGGTGGTGAACAATGGTTTGGCAAACTTTGAGGTCATCAAAGCATCTTTTTGAAAAATATGACTTTAGAAAATAGCCAACATTTGTATTAGACTATGTTCTTCAGAAATAAAAGAATCAGAGAAAGAAAAGCAGTAAGAAATTTACAAATATGTACACATACAAATAGGGAGAAAGATAATTATCTCACATGTATTTATTTATAATAAAATTATATTTAGAAGAATAGATAAGGAAGCTAGTTATAAAATGAGTCTTTTAACCTCGTAAGGCAAAGGCGTTTAAAGTCCAAAGCTCAGAGTGCTACTTAATCCTTTTTGTGTGTGTTCTGAAAACTAAAGTTTGTCAACCTGCAGAAGTAATGAAGCAGTTCTGTTTGTAAAGTGAAGTTAATGAAAAATACAAAATCCTCATCAGATTTAGTTTGGAATCAGCTTTAAAGAATAGCACCTTCGGGCTGGGCATGGTGGCTCAGGCCTGTAATCCCAGCACTTTGGGAGGCTGAGGCAGGCAGATCACCTGAGGTCAAGAGTTCAAGACCAGCCTGTCTCTACTGAAAATACAAAAATTAGCCGGGCGCGGTGGCTCACGCTTGTAATCCCAGCACTTTGGGAGGCCGAGGCGGGCGGATCACGAGGTCAGAAGATCGAGACCACAGTGAAACCCCATCTCCACTAAAAAAAATACAAAAAATTAGCCGGGCGTGGTGGCGGGCGACTGTAGTCCCAGCTACTCGGAGAGGCTGAGGCAGGAGAATGGCGTGAACCCGGGAGGCGGAGCTTGCAGTGAGCCGAGATTGCGCCACTGCACTCCAGCCTGGGTGGCAGAGCAAGACTCCGTTTCAAAAAATAAAATAAAATAAAATAAAATAAATAAAAATAAAAATACAAAAATTAGCCTGGCGTGGTATGCGCACCTGTAGTCCCAGCTACTTGGGAGGCTGAGGCAGAAGAATTGCTTGAACCTGGGAGGTAGAGGTTGCAGTGAGCCAAGATTGCACCACCGAACTCCAGCCTGGGCCACACAGTGAGACTCTGTCTCAAAAAAAAAGAACAGAATAGCACTTTCAGAAAACTGTGTTACATCCCATTAGTGCATTCCTTCTGCTGTTATTAACTGGAGATAAGAAGCGAAGAAAAAATACCAAGAAAGAAGGCAGCCATCAGCAGACTCAAATAAATACGGAAAATACAACAATGATGACCTATGAAAGTACCACTTTTATGCATTATTTCATGTTTAAATACTTGCTTCTAGGTCCATGGATTATATTCTACCTATCATTACCACATTATAATGATAATAAGAGACCATGAACTTTGGAGTCTAGATGGACTTGAGCTCAAATACTAGGTCTACAATTTTCTAGCTGAGTCACCTTGGCAAGGTCATTTAACCTTTGAGTCTATGTTCACTTACATAAAATAAGAACGGCCAGGTGTGGTGGCTCACGCCTGTAATTCCAGCACTTTGGGAGGTCGAGGCGGGTGGATCACGAGGTCAGGAGTTCAAGACCATCCTGGCTAACACGGTGAAACCCCGTTTCTACTAAAAAAAAAAAAAAAAAAAAAAAAAAAATTAGCCGGGCGTGGTGGCGGGCGCCTGTAGTCCCAGCTACTCTGGAGGCTTAGGCAGGAGAATGGCATGAACCCAGGAGGCGGAGCTTGCAGTGAGCCGAAATCGCGACAATGCACTCCAGCCTGGGTGACAGAGCAAGACTCCGTCTCAAAAAAAAAAAAAGAATGACAGTAGATGTTTGGTAAATGTTGGTTAGGAGATCTGGATAGTATACCTACCAAA
Source organism: Nomascus leucogenys (assembly GCF_006542625.1). Classification (NCBI taxonomy): domain Eukaryota; kingdom Metazoa; phylum Chordata; class Mammalia; order Primates; family Hylobatidae; genus Nomascus; species Nomascus leucogenys. The sequence continues at coordinate 54,426,458 of NC_044383.1, read as the reverse complement.
TCATATTGAGAGTACTGCCTTTACATAAACAAAATAGCTATACTATCCTGAAAGTGTGGTTCTCAGATCAGTACCACCTTTGAGCTTATTAGAAATGCAAATTCATGGATCCTACCCAGACCTGTGTAATCAAATGGTCTGGGATACGGCCCAGGAAACTGCTTTATAAGCTCTTTAGTTGATTCTTATGCATGTTAAAGTGTGAGAACTACTGCCTCGGAGATCAGCTAGAAATTATTTCCGTGTGATCAATTCCATTAATGAACATGAAAGGATCTAGTAGTCATCTGCAGGACCAATTTATCTGCTAGGCACAAGAGGCACAGTGCCAAGGGCCCATGACACTTTTAAGGTCTTAAGAAAATGTTTTAATTTTTTTTAATCAAAAGAAAAAAATAAACATAATGATAATAAGTATATAACAACAAATCCAGTCTGGATTATATTTTATCTTTATACCAAAGGAGTTGTAAAATTAACTAATTAAAAAAAATTTTTTTTTTTTTTTTGAGACGGAGTCTTGCTCTGTCCCCCAGGCTGGAGTGCAGTGGCGCGATCTCGGCTCACTGCAAACTCCGCCTCCCGGGTTCACGCCATTCTCCTGCCTCAGCCTCCTGAGTAGCTGGGACTACAGGCGCCCGCCACCACGCCCGGCTAATTTTTTTTTTTTTTTTTTTTTTTTTTGTATTTTTAGTAGAGACGGGGTTTCACCGTGTTAGCCAGGATGGTCTCGATCTCCTGACCTCGTGATCCGCCCGCCTCTGCCTCCCAAAGTGCTGGGATTACAGGCTTGAGCCACCGCGCCCGGCCCTGATTTAAAATTTTTAAATGTAGTTTTATATATAGCATTTAAACTCTCGCCAAAAAAAGTTTGATACATTTCCTGTGGAGGAAGGGCCTGATGAAGTCATAGTGCTTAGGGCCCAGGAAAGTCATAATGCAGCCCTACTCACCTGAAAACTTCTCTGTTCACTTATAAATGTTGACCCTGAAGGAGCCCGGTAGGAACTATGTATAATAAATGTGTGCTATTTTGAGGATATATTCAATTACAATTTTTAAAAGATTAGTTTTGAGCTTCATTTAATCAAAAGTTTAAAACTGTAAGCATTAAAATAGCTGATAAATCACCTGCTAAAACCCTAGGGAAAAAATCTGCAACATGGAACAGGGACAGAAATCATTGACTAAAGAGAAGAACTGGAAATTAAAAATGAGCATGAAATATGGTAGGATTAAAAAAATAAGATAATCAGCAAGTTGGAAGTGAAACGGGATAATGTAGAAATTATGTTAGGACAGAAACTTACATCCTTATAACAGAAAAGAATATACTGTTTTCATATAATGCTCATCATTTCATCTGGCACAAATACACCTAGCCCTTGAAAAACCATCAACCAGTCACTAATTGCAGAACCTGCTATTGTCTCCTGAAACTTGTATTTAGTTGTGGATTAACTATATACTGCATGTCTCAGTGTGGTGCCTAGAAGAACGGGATTGGATAATTATGTTTTCAAAGAAATATATGTATTAAAACAGTTACTATTTTATTAATCATTATTAAGCTCCACCAGCATAGAATATGGGTCAGTTTATCCAAGTAGTTTTATATACAGCACTTTAAATTTGGCTAAAATAGAGGAAACATCCCCTATGATACAAAAGAATTTGCAGCTTTAGGGATAACATACACAAAGAGAAAACTTTGTTATGTGTCTATATCCAACTCAAATCTTCCTTTTGTCAATTCCCAGCCCCCTCAGAGCGACTCAGGTTATTTCAGCATTATAATCTTCAAATCCAAACCCTAGGTTCACACCTCAATTGCTGATCCCTTTTAGAGTATCTTTCCTGGATTTCTACCAAAATGTTATTTGGGGCAGAGACATTTTCTGAACCTCTGAGAAGATTGTATTACATAGTCTTTAAGGAGTCTGGGTTCTAGAATTCTATGATTCTAAATTTTCCTTGGGAAAAAATTATTTTTGATACTTCGTATTATTTACCCATTAAGCAGATATGTATTAATATCTATTGGTGCAAGATTCTATTCAGACAAAAAGTGCATTGCAGATAGAGAGTAAAACATGTCCAAAGGCTCTAATGCAGAAAACAGAAACTGAAAAAATTGAAAATGGGTGGAGCTTAATGAAGAAGATGAGAATGCTGCAAGAGGAGGCTAGTGAGGTAGGTAGGGAGGGCCTGGGATTTAGGACTTTATCCTAAGAGCAAAGGGAAATCTTTGAGTGGTTTTAAACAGTAAAGTGCTTTGATCTGATTTACATTAAAAAAAAGAGAGGCCAGGCGCGGTGGCTCACACCTGTAATCTCAGCACCTTGGAAGGTCAAGGTGGGTGGATCACTTGAACTCATGAGTTCAAGTTCAGCCTGGGCAACATGGTAAAACCCTGTCTACAAAAAATATAAAAAAAAAATTAGCTAGGCATGGTGGTGCACACCTGCAGTCACAGCTCCTTGGGAGACTGAGGTAGGAGGATCACTTGAGCCTGGGAGGCAGAAGTTACAGTGAGCCGAGATTGCACCACTGAATTCGAGCTTGAGCCAGAGAGCCAGACCTTGTCTCAATAATAATAACAATTAATTAATTAATTTTTAAAAAGACTGTGGCTTTTCTGTGAGAAATGGATTAGAGGAGGGGTAGAGAGATTAAGGAATAACCTGTTTGAAGCTATTATTGTAGTATAGCTGAAAGATTATAGTGGCTAAGATTGATGGGGAGACACTGGAACTGGAAAAAATATGAATAGATTCAAAAGATAATCAGGAAGGAGATTTGATTAAAAAAAGAGGGGAAAGAGGAGAGAGAAGGAGCGAGAAAGAGAGACGAGTGAGTTCTAGTTTTCTGGCTTGTGAAACCAGAAATGCATGAATGACATGAGTGAATGACAACGCTATTCACTAGGCTAAAAAAACCAGGAAAGGGGCCCGGCGCGGTCCCTCACGCCTGTAACCCAGCACTTTGGGAGGCCGAGGCGGGTGGATCACCTGAGGTCAGGAGTTCGAGACCAGCCTGGCCAAGGTGGTGAAACCCCGTCTCTACTAAAAATACAAAAATTAGCTGGGCGTGGTGGCGGGCGCCTGTAATCCCAGCTACTTGGGAGGCTGAGGCAGGAGAATCGCTTGAACCTGGGAGGTGGAGGTTGCCGTGAGCCGAGATCATGCCATTGCACTCCAGCCTGGGCGACAAGAGTGAAACTCCGTCTCAAAAAAAAAACAACAACAAAAAATCTTCTACACACTTTACCTTGTTTCCCATTCCATGTGTTGCTGTAACACATGGTAATTACCACTAATTTAGCAATTTAACACAAATTTTTTCTGATAGTTCTGTAGGGTCAGAAGTCCAATACCTTTCTGATTGGGCTAAAGTCAGTTTTCCTTTCTGGAGACTCTAGAGGAGAACTGATTTTCTTGCCTTTTCCAGCTTCCAGAAGCCACACACATTCCTTGACTCCTGGCACCTTCTTCCATTTTCAAAGCCAGCGTATATGCATTTTAAAAGCAAATGTTTATTTTTAATTAAAAATTTTTTTTTTCCAAATGGAATCAAGCTGCGGAAAGTTTTTTTTTTTTTTTTTTTTTTTTTTTTTCTTGAGACGGAGTTTCGCTCTTGTTGCCCAGGCTGGGGTGCAATGGCACGATCTCCGTTCATCGCAACCTCCACCTCCCGGGTTCAAGCGATTCTCCTACCTCAGCCTCCCGAGTAGCTGGGATTACAGGCATGTGCCACGACGCCTAGCTAATTTTGTATTTTTAGTACAGACGGGGTTTCTCCATGTTGGTCAGGCTGGTCTCGAACTCCCCCCGACCTCAGGTGATCCACCCGCCTCGGCCTCCCAAAGTGCTGGGGTTACAGGCATGAGCCACTGCGCCCGGCCTGAAAGATTTTTTTAAAACTACATGTTGAACTCTGTACAAATGGCCAGTTACCCACATTTGCCTATTACCTACACATCTAAGTATTATACTGTATTGGCACAGACGATGTCATAGAACATCACAACAGGATCATGCAATAACCTCAGGCAACAAAAATAAATTACATTCATTACACTACTCTTGCCAATCACGAAAGATTATCGGTTCGCATTAGGAAAAAGATTTTAAAGGACGTTTTAACAATAAGCCTTTCTGCTTAGGCCTTCGTTAACAGCACAGCTGAATTAGAACAGTCCATTCCCCAAAGACTGCACTTAATCATGTCGGTTTTCTGCATCATTTTAATTGCTGTTGACTTTTCATTGACATTTAGCATAGATTTTTGCTCATTTTTGTTTTTTAAAGAACGACACTGAAAGACAAGAAAAATGCTATCAGAGGACTACAAACCTACAGGAGTTGAGTTTCAGTCGTGAAACATTATAATTATTTTCTGTGCTTTCCGTATTTCCTTGAATGAGAATGTATTATTTTTATAATATGAAAAAAATTTTAAAGGAAAAGAAGTTAAAAAAAAAAAAAGGCCTCACTTGTAAGGTAGGCTATGGTTTTTTCAAGTCTCAGGCACGTAAATGACAAGGGACTTTAAAAAAAAAAACAAAACACTGCCATTTAAAGCTGACTGGTAGGATCTTCCCTGCTAAATTATTTTGCAAACTTTTAAAAAAATAAATGTAGACCACGAATCATTTACTAAACATGTGATTCCAGTACCTCACTACCTTTTCTCTTCAGTTGGCTGTAGTTTACATTCTAAGGCCTCCTCAAGACATGACATTTTCACATTTCTTAGGCATCTGTGGTTCCAGAGGAGCAAACCCATCGCACACCCCAGGTCTGCCATGGGGCCCTGGGCGGTGGGGATTTTGGATGTAACGTGTCTAGGCCGAGCCCATGCCGTGAAAGGCCGACGCTGCCGAAAGCCCGGGCGGCGGGCGCCCACAAGTCAGTGCTCGGTGCGGCGCCGCAGCCAGCTCTGCCCGCGAGCCGAGTCCGGGCTGCTGAGGGGGAGCCGCGCTGGGGGCGGCGGCGTCGGGGCGGGGGCGGGAGCCGGGCGGCAGCTCTAGCGCCCGTGGGGGAGGAGCGGCAGCGGCGGCGGCTGGAGCTGCTGTGGCGACCGACGCGAGGCGGTGGCAGAGGAGACCCACCCCTGTCCACATGGACAGTCGCAAAGGCCTCCGCTGATGCATTCACGCCTGGGCGGGGTGGGCGGACGGCCGTAGCGGCGGCGGCTGCAGAACGAGCTAGGGGCCTGGAGGCGCCTCACGGTCGCAGACACCTCGCCGCTCCGGCGCGGCGGGTGCGGCCATTTTACGGCCTGGGACGAAGGGAGGCGTGTTTGTGTGCTCGCGTTCATCCTCCTTTCTTGGGAACCCACGGCTGGGGGAAGTTTCTCAGGCAGCCTGGGTGGGAGGTGGATGGGGAGTCGTGGGCCGAGAGGAACCGGGCCCGGGAAGCGCCGTCGTCGTCGTCGCCGCTCGCGTTCCCCCGGAGGGGCCTGAGAAGCTCGGGCCGCGGGCCTCGCTGCCCGCCCGCCCGCGGACAGGCCGGGGCGCGCCTGGCCTGCTTTTGTGCAGGCCCGTCTGAACGTGGGAGCGCAGCCCGCCTGACGGCTGAGCCCAAGGCCCGCAACCCTGCGGCGTCTACCCTCCTCCGGCGCGGCCCCTCATCCCGGCGAGCACGGCGGCGGTGTGGGCCATGGATTAAGAAGGAGGCGGCGTGGGAGGAGGAAGATGGCGGCCGGCAAGAGCGGCGGCAGCGCCGGGGAGATTACTTTTCTGGAAGGTAAGTCTATTTCTGCCCTTGACAGGGAGAAGGGAGGGCATACTGGAAAACGTGGCCCCCAGAACCCCGGATATTCAGTTATCTGCGCTGGGTGGGTTTGGGGGGCGGTGAAGTACGAGGGATGAGCGATGACGGGGAGGGAGTGTGCTGCGAGCGCGCCTGGTTCGAGTCCGCCCAGGCGAAGGGCTCGGCTGCGAGCCGGTTCGGCCCAGGGGGCGCGGGTGGATTGAGCTGCGAGCCAGAGTTGGTGGGCGTCCTTTGAGAGTGCGCGCTGAAGTCTTTGACATTTAAAAAAAATTTTGAGGTGGTGGCCTAAGGATGAGAGCAGCCAGCATTCACATCTTGTTTGGTGTTCATGAAAAGTTTCAAATTGCTAAGGTTGGGTGCAACTGGGGACCAATCTAAGTAGGGAGGGGACAGTTTCATTGAGGTGTGTTTTATACCTTCTAGTCTGTTTCTCAGAGTTTCAGGCTTGGTTTTGCAGCCAGCCTTCAGATTAGGCCTGGCCTCGTCTGATATTCTTTCGGAATGTGTTTTTATAAAAATATTCTGTAAAATAATTTATCTGGAAAAAGAGTAAGGTTTCCAGTGTCAATTTTGGGGCCGTAACTAAAGCTTATTGACACAATTTGAGTGTTTTATTCACTCGTGAGGGAAAGTTAAACATTTGCTGTAAGTAGACTAAGCCAGCCTCAGGAAAAGCTGTATATTTTTGTTGGGGAAGGTGGTAATGGGGAACAATATTGATTTTTTTGGCCTATGAATATATAAAGACCCCCAAAGTAGAGCTAAATGTTATTGTAATTGTAGCCCAAGAAGTGTTTATATTACTTAATTTGACTATGGATTCAGTGTTTACACTTTGTTTAGCAAAATGAGTCTCTGCTGCTCAGAGACTCATTCTTTTTGTTAAAAAGAATTTACTCTTTGGATAATTTTGCAAAGATGATTTTCATTCATAAGCTTTACTTCAAAAAATAACTTTTTTTAGTACGTTTCGGAAAGATTACTGAATCAAGAAAGTACAATTTAACTTAAAATTAAGAAAACCCCTAAACAGGTTCTATAGGAGGGTGTTGAGGAATGGGAATGCCTTGGTACTGCTTTGTTAACAGCACCTCGAACAGTCCCTGGAACACAGTAGGTACTCAATGTTAGTCTAGTGAAAGAATAGTCAATAATAGAGGTAATTTTTCTTAATAATTCTTACTTGAGTATAGTAAAGTGAGAAAAAAATCTTACCGTACAAGCCAGCCTTTATCTAAAAGTGATGAGAACTTTACAGGAGATTTCCTAGTAAGAGTAAGAAAAGCTTCCGAGTTTTTCTGGGTTCATTTCGTATTACCTCCATTCCAGTTTGCGGAATGGGTACCTGTCGAGGCTGAGAGGGTGCAGCTTGTGTTACAGGTAGTGCTGTGTGTGTTGTTTTTGTTTTGAAATTGGAAACAAAAGATGGCTTACTCGTGCTTATTTCTTCAGTATGCAGGTGATTATACTTTTGTGCTATCCTAGATTTCCAGCTTCTATAGGCCCGACTGAGTTAAAATTCTAATTGGATGAACATAGGGAGGATTAAAACAAGCACAAATAAAGCCACAGGTGTAGAGTTAATGTGAGTTTCAAACTACTCCTTTTAGTTTATTCTAATCTAAGGGTCTTTGAATGTACAGGTGTGATAAATTCGAGTTTCACCATGTCTTAAGCATTTTTATAAAGCAAGCAAACGGTAACTTCTTTAGAGCATAAGCATAAGGGTTCTGGGCATGGTGGCGCACGCCTTTAGTCACACACAGCATTTTGGAAGGCCGAGGCAGGCGGATCACTTGAGGCCAGGAATTGGTGACCAGCCTGGCCAACATGGCGAAACCCCACTCTACTAAAAATACAAAAATTAGCCGTGTGTGGTTGGCGTGCGCCTGTAGTCCCAGCTACTGCGGAGGCTGAGGCAGGAGAATCGTTTGAAAACGGGAGGCAGAGGTTGCAGTGATTGCGCCACTGCACTCCAGCCAGGGAAACTGAGCGAGATTCTGTCTCCAAAAAAAAAAAAAAAAAAAGCGTAAGGAAAAGGAACAGTTTTAGTTCCTCATAACCAATTTTCATATGCTATATTGAATGTTTCCAAATAAACGAATGATATTTAATACTAATGTTTTCTGCTTAATTTCCCATGATTCTTTTGGTGTCTTACACTTTTAATAATAAAGTATTCCAGCCAGGCCTGGTGGCTCACGCCTGTAAATCCCAACACTTTGGGAGGCCGAGATGAACAGATCACCTGAGGTCAGGAGTTTGAGACCAGCCTGGCCAACATGGTGAAACCCCGTCTCTACTAAAAATACAGAAATTAAACTGGCGTGGTGGCATGTGCCTGTAATCCCAACTACTGGGGAGGCTGAGGCAGGAGAATCACCTGAACCCGGGAGCTGGAGGTTGCAGTGAGCCGAGATCGCACCATTTGCACTCCAGCCTGGGCGAGGAGCGAAACTACATCTCAGATAATAATAAAATATTTCACCATAATTTGCTGTATGTTTTGTATTATCAGGTTTATAAGTGTTCAAAATGTTTCCCCATACATAGGCTCCTAGGATTTAATATTAAGACATCTACATATTACACTTTCTTTACTTTCCAGTCGAGTCCTTGAACAACTAAACTAGGTTTTCATTCGCTCATCACATTTACAGCATCCTCCTCTAACAGGCAAGGTACCACGGTGAATACAACAGTGCGTAAGAGAGTCAAGGACTCTGCCTTTACTTAGTCTTCTGTCTTAGGTTCTGCGAAAGCATATCTCTGTAATAAACTGTGAAAAAGTAATGACTTTATCTTTTCACCATCATATTTCTTGCACCTGAAACATATTTGTTGTTAATGAAATAAACCAGATGATAAACAGTATGATAAATACTGGAAGACATAAACAGCAATGATGGGGAAGCCATTTTACATAGCACTGAAGTCAGGAAAGGCATCCCTGAGGAGGTTACACTTAATTAAGTAAACACCTTAACTAAGAGACACTTCAGAATATGGCAGACGAGATACGTGTAAAGATTCATTTGATAAAAAGGCTGAAATGTAGAAAGCAAAGGAGAGAGTGATATGAGAGGCAGGAGATCTTTCATACAGGATCATGAATAATTTTTATATCTTTCTCAGCGGGAAGCCATTGACGAGTTTGGGGCAAGGAGGTGTAATGAAAATGGTTTATCTTTATTTAAAAAAAACTTTGGCTGCTCTCTTGGAATGAATTAGGGGGCAAGATTAAAAGCAAGACAATAAATTAGGATAATGTTGTAGTAGTCAAGGTAGAAGTGGTCGGGGCTTCAATTAGCATGACGTCAGTGGAGATTGGGGAAGAGAAGTTGATAGGTTGAGGATATGTTTGGATGTAGAGCTTACAGGAGTTGATGAATTGTACATTGAGTGTCAGAATAAGAGGAATCAAAAGGTTTTGTTTAGCCTGAGGTATTGGTGGTACTGCCATTTACTGAGATGGAGTAGACTGATAGAAGAATGAGAAGGAAATCAACAACACTGGTCATATTAAATTTGAGATGCCTGTTTGACATTTTTGCTCCGAAGTATGTTTTATATCTTTATAACTACTAAGATTCTAATTCCATTTCTTTTTATAGCTTCTCTAGGGAAAAGGAGACCTACTGGTTGTCTATTTATACAAAAGCACACTAAAATTGTATGGATTTCATTAAGCCACAGCTTGTGTTAAAATTTTTTACTCTCCTCTCCCCTCTTTGACTTGTTTCTTTCACTTCGCTAACTGCTGCTCATATCCCTTTTCCACTTATGATAGACAGTTTTGGCAGGTTGCTCCCCTGTATTTATTCAGTCAGCAGTTACTTATTGAACACCTACTATGTTGTAGGCAATGGAACTGCACTGAGAGGCATAACAGTGAGGGAGAAGAAACCATGTTTTTTTCATAGAGTGTTCAGTCTAGTGAGGAAAGTAAAAAATAATAAAATAATACTTTTAAATGTAAAATTACAACTGACAAGTACAGCAATCAGTGGTGTATTGTTTATACAAGTTGAACATCCCAAATTTAGAAATCCAAAATGCACCAAAATTTGAAGCAACATGACCCCCCTAAGAAATGCTCATTGAATCAATTTAGATTTTTGGATTTGGGATGCTCAGTTGGGATAATATAATAAAATTTGCAAATATTCCAAAATCCAAAAAAAAAAAATCTGAAATCTGAAACATTTCTTCTAGTTTCAAGCATTTCGGATAAGGGATACTTAACCTGAAATCATGAGAACTGGATCTAATCAGGGTGGTTCGAAGTGGGTATTAGAGAACAGAAGGTAGGGAGGCAGTGCTTTCTAGGCAGAGGAAGTAAAATAGGGGAGCACGGCATGTTTGGAGAACTTAAGGGAGGACAATAATGGTGTCAGATAGGAGAGAGGTGCAAGATGATACTGGAGGTGACATCAGATTTATTTCAAACAAGGTCAACAGCCGGGCATGGTGGCTCACGCCTGTAATCCCAGCATTTTGGGAGGCTGAGGTGAGAGGATTGCTTGAGCCCAGGAGTTCGAGACCAGCCTGAGCAACATAGTGAGCCCGTGTCCATACAAAAAAATTAAAAAATGATATGGGAGGGTTCTTGAGCTCAGGAGGGCAAGGCTGCAGTGAGCCATGATCATACCACTGCATTCCCACCTGGGAGTACAGAGCGAGACCCTGCTGCCCAGAAAAAAAAAAAAAGGTCATCAGCTGCTACATGGAGAGAGCTTCAGAGAGGGGCAGCAGATTATCCAGTTAGGAGATGATTGGAATATAGGACAAAGGTGATTGATGGTAGCTAGCTTGTTCTTATAAACTTTCTTTTGATATTCTACCTCTTTTTTCACTGTGGGGGCTCTAACAAGTCTACCTACTCTCTTATACATTTCTTCATTTTTGTACTGCACTTGTTCATATCTAGTTTTCTTTTCCTTTTTTTTTTTAACCAAGTGAATTCCTTCTCCTATATTTTCTCCCGTTTTTCCTGAAGTAACTTTTTTCTGCCTTTCCTTTCTAATATACATATATTACTACTTTAGTTTGTTTTCCTTTTCATTTCAGCCTGTCTTCCTTTATGGACCTTGTCTACTAAGTTGAAAAGAGTGATGCTAAACTGTTGCATGCAATATTGTTCTCTACAGATACCAGCAAAAATGCTTCTGTCTCCAAATGAAAAGTGTTTTCATTTCACCTTAGCCAGTCTTTTATGTTATATATAAACTCAGTGCAGAACCCAATCAGTTTGCCAGTTTTACTGGAGACCGTAAATACCTAACACTGTCTGTTGAACTAGAGCACAGTTTCTCCCAAACGATTGGCATTCCATGGAATATGAACAGGGTTTCTAGTTTCTGCCTACTTAGGGGAATACGCCTCTTTTTCTTTTGATTGCATTACTTTTGGAAGCTACATCATGGTCATTCCTTATTTACTTACTTATGTTTATTTCCTGATTTCATCCCAGTTAAAGTGATAAATTCTTTTTATCATGTGAGTTCATGTACTTGAAACAGTAAAGCAGAACCTCACTTGGAATGAAAGTGATTTTCAGGCAAAGTGCAGTGGGTCATACCTGTTATCCTGAGATAACACTTCGGGAGGCCAAGGCAGGAGGATTGCTTGAGCCCAGGAGTTCAAGACCAGCCTGAGCAACATAGCGAGGCCCCATCTCCACAAAAAATAGAAAAATTAGCCGGATGTCACAGCATGCACCCGAAGTCCCAGGAATTCAGGAGGCTGAGGTGGGAGGATTGCTTGTTGCTCGAGCCCAGGAGATTGAGGCTGCAGTTCATGACACTGCACTTCAGCCTGGGTGACAGAGCTGAGAAGAAAGAAAGAAAAAAAGAGAGGGAGGGAGGAAGAAAGAGGAAAAAGAGAAAAGGAGGAAGGAAAGAAAGGAAGGAGAAAAGAGTGATTTTCGTTAGAAATGCATTGAGAATATGAACTCAAAAGTCAGAATGCTGAGGTTCAACATCTGGCTTTACTACTTGTTAGCTGTGTGATCTTGGGTAGATTACTTAACCTCTCTGTGTTTTCTCAGCTGTAAAACAAGGGTAATAATTGTCGTTAAAAAATAATAATTGTAGTTACCTTATAAGATTGCCATGAGGATTGAGGTAATATATATTACTTAAAGCAATTCCAGGCATATAATAAGCACTCCGTGTTACTTGATATTATTTATTTTATTAGCAGATAGAGAAAAGAAAAAGAGCTTTCTTTCCTTGCTTGTCTTCTCTTCTATTTGAATATTAGTTTGCATTGTTTTTCTTTCACTGACTACCTTTTTCTAGATATTAGCTGATTTTGACCAGTGTTGTAATGAGAGAGGAAAGAGAATGAAATTACATACTTTGTATGTCTAGACTTTCATAAGTTGATTATTCCTGTTACTATTAGAAAAGTATGTTGAATATTTGAGAAACTTGAGGTATAGAAGGGTTGTTTGGCACAGCTTAAGTTATTGGGGAAGTCAGACTGTAGCCTGGGACATGACTTAATAGCTTCAGCTTTCTTCAGCATTTCCTTCCTCTCTCTTTCTCCCCCTCTTCCTCATCACTTTGCTTCCCTGTTCTTACCTCTTTTTCCTGTACCTCCCCCCAAAGGAAGGGGCGACTGAACAAGAGAGGGAAAAATAATAAGTTATTATGGAGAAGTATTACTTACTGATGAAGCAGCACTTTTAAGAGGGCAAAAACGGAAAGCCACAAATCTCTTGAGGCCCAGCTTCAGAAATTTACAGTGTTACGTCTTCCACATTGTATTGGCCAAAAAAATACAGAGCCAGCCCTGATTGAAGGGGAGAGGGAGTAGATTCCACCCTTCAGTGGGAAGAATGACAAATAATTTGCAGCTGTCTTTAATCTATACAGCCATCTTTTCTCTCCCATACCTACCTGGTATTTTTTCCCCATTCTTTCAACACTCATAGTATTTTTCAACAGTCATGTAGTATTTTAAATGACAATTCTTATGAAACCCAAACTCCAACTTTTGGACAGTTTGGGAGGCTAAAGAAGGACAAAACAAAATGGGCAACTTAATTAGTAATTTATTTCAAAGATATAAATAGCATAGAAACAGTCATTAGTTTAATGTTTTGTTTTTGTTTTTTGAGATGGAGTCTCGGCTCTGTTGCCCAGGCTGGAGTGTAGTGGCGCCATCTCAGCTCACTGGCTCACTGCAACCTCCGCCTTCCAGGTTCAAGCAATTCTGCTTCCTCAGCCTCCCTAGTAGCTGGGATTACAGGCGAGCACCACCATGCCTGACTAATTTTTGTATTTTTAGTAGAGATGGGGTTTCTCCATGTTGTCCAGGCTGGTCTCAAACTCCTGACCTCAAGTGATCCACCCACTTCAGCCTCCCAAAGTGCTGGGATTAGAAATGTGAGCCACCACACCTGGCCTTAGTTTAACTTTTAGTTGATTGGGAATGGATTCAGGAATTTCTGAAACTAGTCAAGCATAAGTATGGACAAAAGAGGAAGAATGTTAGAAACTTTTTCTTCCTTTTGTTTTTTCTTTCATTTAGTGATGCCTGGGTCATACTCTCATTTTCATTACTTAAACTCTTAGAAATGGTCATACTATTCACGATACTAAAAATAAAACAGTATCTTGATACAAAGTGCCAGTTAATCCACTAAGTCACAGACTGTTAATGCTCACAGTTACAGCACACTTAAGTTGTATACGTAAGTCATATTACTTAGAATGATGCAACAATGGATAATCCATTATTGTGAACTGCAAATGGTGGTTGCCATCATCAGGTAATAAAACAATGGCTACAATTACAGAAAGTGATAGATAATCTGTGCCATATCCATTTGACACTAAAAATGGTTGCTTTTGGCCCCTAATTTTTTTGTCTACCTTAGGTTTTTGTACTTCCCAGAATCTTCTGCATACATTGGCAAAAATTAGGAACTGTCATCTTCAGAGTATATGGGGCTTTCAGTGCTAAAATTGGGATAGTCCCAGGCACACTGGGATGTTTGGACACTCTGCCTTGTCCTAGTTTAACAACAGCTACCTTGAAGCTGTCTGAAACCAGCCTGGAGTAGTATGACAACAGCTATGTTCTGATCTTGCCTTTGGAGGTTGTTTTTGTTTGTTTTGTTTGGGGGTGGGGTGAAGGAGGACTTGCTATTTCAAATACATTTTTATACTTTTTGAAGATGCGTTTTTTTCCCCTCCCAAATTCACTGCATTACAGTTTTTGAAACAGAACGGGAGAAAAAAAATAACAAACAGTGCTGGCATTCAATAGATGGTAAATTCACTTTTCATTTTTAATAAAGAGTGGACGACGAGGAACTAGAAATTCTCCTAGGCTTGGAGAATTTAAACTGTTTAGTAACCTTGTTGTTTCATATATTCAAAAATCTACAACTTTCTACCCTCATAACCTCCTACTCATGAATCAAGCACTAAATTCTGGAGACAAGATGAAGGTACTACTTCTTAACTACCATGACCCCTGCTGACTCTGCTTCTGTGGAAACCAATAACTTCTCTTTCTTCATAACCCCAGCGGTCGCTATTTGAATGAAGTGGGATTCCAAACATTTTGGCATTCAGTCTTCTGTTTTCAGCCCAGGTGGGTTTTCATTTTTTAAACACAGGAGATATAAAAGAATGATTTAGTAAATCATAATAGCGATTAAGTCTGAGGCTGTTTATCAGCTTCTCCTTCACAAGTTTGGGTATCAGCTCCTCAGTCTCTTTTGCTTTCACCATTTACAGGCTTCACTTATTTATTGAGTCTTTGGTAATTTAAGCTTTTGATGAAACTGTCCATCTTCTTGAATTATGTGTTTGCACTTTCAAGTTAAAGTGTTTATCAAATTTCATTGGTCTGTCTCACAGAATACTGAATTCCCTGACACTTTGATCCTCTCACTTTAAAGCATAAGGAACATTTGGAACTACTTTCCTCATGCAGTCATTTCTCAGTTTAATTTCTGGCTTTAGAAGTTTGTGTGCTTCAGCTTGAGATAAGTATATTTTTAAGAGATTGTGTATTCTGTGTAAAGGTAGCACCAACTGCACCGCTTTGGAATAGGTGTCATTGCTAGAGTTTTTCATTCCGTAGTAAGTTAAGGAGTTTCCAGCAACACCTGTAGCACTAAAGTGCTGCCTGACTAATGAACTGAACTGACTATGCTAGCATCCTGCTGAAAGGTACATAGAAGTAGATAGACTAGTGAAGCTGGGGTCCTAAGGGAAAGAACATTTTGGTTTTGGTAGCTCACAGAGGGGTCTAATTTAATATTACATCCAGAAATATAGTATTTAAAGACTTTATCTTGAAGTAGTAGTGATCTGTTGGTTTGTCTTCTATACCAAAAGATACAGGTTTTGAAGGTCAGGGACTTGAGAAAGGCTTAGCTAGGTGATTTTTCTTCTTCATGTAGCAACTGCAGGGATGATTTGGTGGTGGCTTGTGTGGTTTGGTCGGGAAGTTCCATGTCTGCAGTCTAAAGACCTCTTCAGATGGCCTCTGCAGCAGGGTACTCAGACTTGTAACATGGTGACTCAAGGCTTTGGAAAATCTTGATAGTTCTTCAGAAAGACTTGGGCTGTAGCCCTACAGAGCCACATAAATTTGCTTTTCTAACATTCACATTTAATTCTCTCTGTATTTTCTTTTGCTCCTTTTATATTTCTAAGTTACATTTTTCTTACAAGTTTTTCTCATATTCATAATTGTTGTGGTGCACTTACGGCTCATTGCAGTCTCAAACTCCTGGGCTCAAGGGATCCTCCTGCCTCAGCCTCCTTAGTAGCTGGGACTACAGGCATGTGCCACCACAACCAGCTGATTTTTTTATTTTTGTAGAGACAGAGTGTCACTATGCCGCTCAGGTTGGTCTCGACTTCTGGCCTCAAGCAATCCTCTTGCCTTAGCCACCCAAAACGCTAGGATTATAGGTGTGAGCTGTCTGATAACCCCATGAGACTAGTAGAAATTAAAACATCACTACAGTGGGAGGTGATGCATAGAAACAGGAAACAGGAAAACTTAAAAACAGTACTGAAACCACTTTGGAGATCGGTTTGGCAATACCTGTTGAACTTGAAAATGCACATCCCCGAGGACCAAATCATTCCATTGCTAAAGGATACCCTAGGTCAGGTATCGGAAGACTATGCCCCAGGCCGGGTGCAGTGGCTCACGTCTGTAATCCTAGCACTTTGGGAGGCCAAAGCGGGCAGATCACTTGAGGCCAGGAGTTCAAAACCAGCCTGGCCAACATGGTGAGACTCCTTCACTACTAAAAATACAAAAATCAGCCGGGCATCGTGGCATATGCCTGTAATCCCAGCTACTTGGGAGGCTGAGGCACGAGAATCACTTGAACCCAGGAGGCAGAGGTTGCAGTGAGCCGAGATTGTGTCACTGCACTCCAGCCTGCGTGACAGAGCGAGATTCTATCTTTAAAAAAAAAAAAAAAAAGAAAAGAAAACTATGACCCAGCCAAATTTGGCCAGCTTCCTGTTTTTAAGAGGCTCATGAGCTCAGAATGGCTTTTATATTTTTAATGACTGGAGGGAAAAAGTCAAAAGAAGAATGTTTCATGACACATGAAAATTACATGAAATTCAAATGTCACTGCCCTTAAAGTTTTATTGCAACACAGCAATACCTATTCGCATTATACCTGCCTTCTCATTGAAATGGCAACGTTGAGTAACTGACAGACTGTATGGACTACACAGTGTAAGATATTTACTATCTGGCCCTTTACAGAAAAAGGCTGGTGACCTCTGCCCTAGAGAAACCACACATGCACAAGGAAGCAAACTTAAAAAAAAAGTTCTTAATAGCAATATGAGACATACTAAAATATTCATAGTAGCAATGTGTGTAATAGTAAAAAGGTGAAGGCCGGGCGCGGTGGCTCGCGCCTGTAATCCCAGCACTTTGGGAGGCCGAGGTGGGCAGATCACGAGGTCAGGAGATTGAGACCATCCTGGCTAATACAGTGAAACCCCGTCTCTACTGAAAATACAAAAAATTAGCCAGGAGAGGTGGCGGGCGCCTGTAGTCCCAGCTACTCAGGAGGCTGAGGCAGGAGAATGGTGTGAACCCCGGGGGGCGGAGCCTGCAGTGAGCCAAGATCGTGCCACTGCACTCCAGCCTGGGCGACAGCGAGACTCCGTCTCAAAAAAAAAAAAAAAAAAAGGTGAATATAACCTAAATTTCCACAAATAGAGGGATGTATAAATAAGCGATTATATTTATACTATGGAACACTAAATGATAATGAAAATGAAAGCACTAGCTTTTTTTTTTCTCTTCAACTCTTTGAAAGTAAATTCCAGACATGCTGCTCATTTAACCGTAATTACTTTATTGTTTAACTTGCCCTTATTTGTTTAGGAAATATACATTTCTTAAATTACTGCAGTGTAGTTATAAAACTCAGAAAATTAACATTGATACAATACTATAATCTACAAACATTTTTCCACTTTCATTAGTTGACCTAAAAATGTTCCTTAATAGCAAAAGAGAAAAAAATTCTGGTTCAGGATCTGATACAGAATGATGTATTGCATTGATTTGTCATGTCCCATTTGTCTTCTTTAATCTGGGAATAGCTTTTCAGACTTTGTCTTTCTTGACCTTGACATTTTTTCTTTTTTTTTTTTTTGAGATGGAGTCTCCCTCTGTCGCCCAGGCTGGAGTGCAGTGGCGGAGTCTCGGCTCACTGCAAGCTCCGCCTCCCGGGTTCACGCCATTCTCCTGCCTCAGCCTCTCCGAGTAGCTGGGACTACAGGCGCCCGCCACCACGCCCGGCTAATTTTTTGTATTTTTAGTAGAGACGGGGTTTCACTGTGGTCTCGATCTCCTGACCTCGTGATCTGCCCGCCTCGGCCTCCCAAAGTGCTGGGATTACAAGCGTGAGCCACCACGCCCGGCCAACCTTGACAATTTTTAAGAAAACAGGATGGTTATTTTGTAGTTTAATCCCAATTTGCGTTTGTCTGATGTTTCCTTATGATTCAAGTCAGGTTATGCATTTTTTTAAAATATAAGGAATGCCATAAAAATGATTTTTTTGTTCTTCTCAGTGTGTCGTATTGAGGGGACCATGATGTCAATTTGTCTTGTTGTTGGGAAAATTAACTTTGATCACTTAGTTAAGGTGGTGTTCACCAGACAGATTTTTCTGCAGAAAGTTACTATCTTTTTTTTTTTTTTTTTGAGACAGAGTCTGGCTCTGTCGCTCAGGCTGGAGTGCAGTGGCGTGATCTCAGCTCACTGCAACCTCTGCCTCCCAGGTTCAAGCCATTCTCCTGCCTCAGCCTCCCGAGTAGCTGGGATTACAGGTGTGCACCACCACGCCAGGCTAATTTTTTTGTATTTTTAGTAGAGATGGGGAATTACCATATTGGCCAGGCTGGTCTCGAACTCCTGATCCTGTGATCCGCCTGTCTTGGCCTCCCAAAGTGCTAGGATTATAGGCATGAGCCACTGCACCCAGCCACTATCTTTCTCTTTGAAATTAATAAATATTGTATGGAGAGATACTTTGAAACCTTGTAAGTAACTTGTTTCTTGTCAGATTTCAACCACTGGTTCAACATCCATTGATGATTCATGCCTGAATCCCCCAATTATTAATATAATGGTTCCCAAGTGATTTTTCTCCCTTTACTGCACCAACAATAGAACCTTCACTACGTACTTGAATAGACTTGTTGATAGCTTATTGCTGGGGAGAAGTTAGATGTTTGCTGAAGGTTTGGGGAGTTATTCCTGTTGCAGATTAAGGGAGTTCCTTCCTATTCCTGGTTTGCAAGTTTTTTTTGTTGTTGTTTTGAGACAGAGTCTCACACACTTTGTTACCCAGGCTGGAGTGCAGTGGTGGCCTGATCTCGGCTCACTGCAATTCCACCTCCTGGGTTCAAGCAATTCTCCTGCCTCAGCCTCCCAATTAGCTGGGATTACAAGCATGCACCACCACACCCAGCTCATTTTTGTATTTTTAGTAGAAACAGGGTTTTACCATGTTGGCCAAGCTGGTCTTGAATGCCTGACCTCAAGTGATTCACCCACCTTGGCCTCCCAAAGTGCTAGGATTATCTCGTCTATCCTGCTAAGAGGTTTGTTTTGTTTTGTTTTGTTTGAGACAGAGTCTTGCTGTGTCGCGTAGGCTGAAGTGCAGTGGCATGATCTCAGCTCACTCAACCTCTGCCTTCTGGGTTCAAGCGATTCTCCTGTGTCAGCCTCCCGAGTAGCTGGGATTACAGGTGCGCGCCACCACGCCTGGCTAATTTTTGTATTTTTAGTAGAGACAGGGTTTTGTAACATCGGCCAGGCTGGTCTCAAACTCCTGACCTCAAGTGATCCACCCACCTCAGCCTCCCAAAGTGCTGCGATTACGGGCATGAGCCACCGTGCCCTGCCTGCTAAGCGTTTTTGTTTGTTGTGAGTGGATATTGTAAATGACATTATGGTTTTCAAATGTTTACTTTTGCTTTTTAGAATAAACCCTGCTTAATTATAATATGTTATTTATATATCACTGAGTTTGATTTGCTAATATTTTATTTAGGTTTTATATCTGTCTTTTTGTGAGATTCCTCAGTAATTTTCCTTCCTTGAATGTCATTGTCAAGTTTGGGATCAAGTATTCTGACTTCATAAAATGAGCTGCAAAGTGTTCCTTTTTTATTTTCTGCAAAAGTTCAGATAAGATTGGTGCTATTTTTTAAAAGTTTGAAAGAAATTAGTGGTGAAGCCTTCTGAGCCTGAGTTTTGCTTTTTTGGGAAGATTTGTCATAATGAATTCACTTTATTTTATTGATATAGCAGTATTAAAAATCTTCTTTTGCTTCTTGTGTTCATTTGGTAACTTGTGCCCTCATAGACATTTAGGTTTTTGCTTTCTTTGGTCAACCATACTAGTTCCTATTCATCCACCAGATGTTTATCTTTTTTCACTTTTGTTAATCTCTCTTCTACTATTATCTCCTCTCTGGTTCTTTTTGTTCTTATGGGTTGCTACTTTTCTTCCTCTTTCCATTATTGTCATTTTAGTGGAGGATATGGAGAAAACTTTATGTGTTTAATTTGTGATATTTAATTGGGATCTCCCTTTAACCTTTTTCTTTCCATCTCCTTAATTTTCTAACTAGAATACAGTGGACATAATTTTCTGCTCTCATAATTACAAATGTCAGCCATAACAAGTTATTGAAATGTAGTGATACTCTCAAGGACTTTTGAAGATTTTAAGTTTTTGTCCCCACTCCAGTTTGCCCCCAGACTTTTAAAAATCTCTTTTCTTTTTATAATTTATTTTTTCTCTCACTGGAAATTATTACTTCCATGGAGGTTCTAATCTAATATCAATTAGGTTATGATTGAGTTTGTTAGAATTATGTGTAAACAGCCAGGTGCGGTGGCACACGCCTGTAATCCCAGTGCTTTGGGAGGCCGAGGCGGGTGGATCACAAGGTCAGGAGTTCGAGACCAGCCTGACCAATGTGGTGAAACCCTGTCTCTACTAAAAAATACAAAATTAGCCAGGCGTGGTAGCATGCGCCTGTAATCCCAGCTACTCAGGAGGCTGAGGCAGGAGAATCACTTGAACCCAGGAGGCGGAGGTTGCAGTGAGCTGAGATTGCGCCACTGCACTCCAGCCTGGGCGACAGAGCAAGACTCCATCTCAAAAAAAAAAAAAAAAAAAAAGAATTGTGTGTAAAGAACCCCAGTTCCTTTAGTGCATAAACATTACAATGTCTCTTTTGACTTTTGAAACATAGGTTCATTTTACATTGTGTTTTTTAATTTTTATTTATGTATTTTTGAGACTGTTTTCGCTGTGTCACCCAGGCTGGATTGCAGTGGTGTGATGATAGCTCACTGCAGCCTCAACCTCCCAGGCTCAATTGATCCTCCGTCCAGTCCTCCTATCCCAGTCTCCTGGGTAGCTGGTACTACAGGCACGCACCACCATGCCAGGCTAATTTTTTTGTATTTTTTTGTAGAGACAGTATTTTGTCATATTGCCCAGGCTGGTCTCAAACTCCTGGGCTAAAGTGATCTGCCCACTTCAGCCTCACAGAATGCTGAGATTACAGGCATGAGCCACTGCACCCAGCCTTTGGTGTTTTAAAACTTTTTCTTTTGGCTTTTGGAATTCATTTAAATTTATATAGAAGTTTCAATGATTGTTTGGAGAATTTATTTCCTTTTTTTTTTTTTTTTTTTTTTTGAGACAGAGTTTCGCTCTTGTTGCCCAGGCTGGAGTGCAGTGGCGTGATGCACCACCACACCCGGCTAATTTTGTATTTTTAGTAGAGACGGGGTTTCTCCATGTTGGTCAGGCTGGTTTCAAACTCCCGACCTCAGGTGATCCGCCCGCCTCCGCCTCCGCCTCCACCTCCCAAAGTGCTGGGATTACAGGCGGGAGCCACTGCGCCCAGCCGGTTTAGAGAACTTCTATATAACTTTTACTCAGCCTCCACTAATGTTACCACCAAATATAGCCAGTGTATGTTTGTCACAACTATGAAATTTAACATTTGTGTGATAGTATTATTACTATTCCCTGAACTACAAACTTTATTTTGGGTTTCACCAGTAATGCCATTAACAACCTTTTCATATTCGAGAGTCCAATCCAGGACTTTGGATTTGATTGTCTTGTCTCCTTAGTATACTGTGTTCTTTCACAGTTTCTTAATCTTTCCTTCTTTTTCATAACCTTGACAGTTGTACAAAATACTGTATACAGGTATTTTACACAGTGTCCCTCAGGTTGGGTTTGTCTGATGTTTTGTTGTGATTAAACTGGGATTATGAGTTTTAGGGAAAGGATCACAGTGCTGAAGGGCTATTTTCATCATACCATATTAAAGGGTACATGCCATGAATAAGACATATCACTATGAATGTTAACTATGATCACTTGGCTGAGGTAGTGTTTGTCAGGTTTCTCCATTGTCAGTTAGTTTTTCCTCCCTTTTATGTCTGTGTTTTTGGCGTAAGTTACCAAGGTGAGCCCATACTCAAGGGAAGGAAAATTCATTTTTATCTTTGGAGAAGGGAGTATATGCTTATATTATTTGGAATTCTTCTGTAAGGAACATGTGTCCCTTCTTTCCATTTATTTATTTATTCAATCATCTGTTTTTATCAGTATGGATTCGGGAATGTTTATTTTATTTAGGAGTTATAACCCAATGCCGATGTTATTTATTTTTGCTAAAATTGTTCCAACTTTGGCCGTTGGGAATTCTTTCAAGTTGGCTTCTGTAACCTTTTGACACACCCCCATCTTTAAAAAAAAAATAATGGTTTTCTTGCATTCTGACCCTGTAAGTTACACCAGGTTCATGTTGGTGTTTTTTCTGCCTCTGGCCTAGAATCAGTCATTTCTTCTAGGAGCCCTGGCTCCTTTTATTAGAGAGAATGGTATTTAGAAACCAAGATCTAATTGTAGGTGTTTTTGTTGCTACTGGGGTGTCATTGCTTCTAGACCCTCTTAAGAAAGCAGCCCTAGCTCTCTATACTAACCCATGTTACAACATACCTGTACATCTGTGTATGTATTAAATAAATGTGAGTTCATGCTGGCATGTCTGACTCTAACCTAGCACCATAGGGTTCATTCTATCTTTCCTCTCTTGCTTATTTGTAACTTCTTTATCTGACAGGGAGAAACCTTGTTTCCATCATCTACTATTTATTTACTTATGTTTTCAATCCCAGTATACATGCTAGGAAGTTTCATGTATACTGATGGTTTGCTCATTAAGACTTATTTCCTCCTGTTCATGATATTTCTGAAACTTTTTTTTCAGGCTTGCATTGAAGTTTTATATTTTTTAGAGAGGATTTATGTTTGCTTGTGTTAGTTGCTTTCAGGCTGTTTTTTTTTTTTTTCCTTTTAAAAGCAGTTTTTTATTGTGGTATAATATACATAACATGTAAGTTACTGTTTAACCATTTTTAAGGGTATATTTATACAGTTCGTTGGTATTAAGTACATTTATAATGTTGTGCAGCTGCCACCAATATTTATTTTTGGATCTTTTAAATCATCATAAACAAGAACTGTGTACCGGTTAAACAGTAATTCTCCATTTCTCTACTTCCTTTAGCCTCTGGTAACCTTGATTCTACTTTCTGTCTCTATGAATTTACCTATTCTGGGTACCTCATATATGTGGAATCATACAATATTTGTCCTTTTGCGTCTGGCTTATTTCACTTAGTAACTGTTTTCAAGGTTCATCCATCTTGTATCCTGTATCCAATTTGTATCCCTTTAAGGCCGAATAACATTCTGTTGTGGCTGTGTGTGTGTGTGTGTGTGTGAACATATGTACACACATACTATATTGTGTTTATTAATCTGTTGATAGAAATTTGGGTTGTTTCCACCATTTAGCTTACTGTGAATAATGCAACTATGAACATTGGCATACAATTGTCTGTTTGAATACATGCTTTTGTTATTTTAGATGTCTCCCTAGAAGTGAAATTGCTAGCTCATATGGTAATTCTATGTTTAACTTTTTGAGGAACTGCCAAATTCTTTTCTACAGTGCCTGAACTGTTTTGCATTCCCACTAGCAATGCACAAGAGTTGCAGTTTCTCCCACCTCCTAGCCAATACGTGTTGCTTTCCATTTTTAAAGTAAATAATAGCAGCCAGGCAGGGTGGCTTACACCTGTATTCCCAGCACTTTGAGTGGCTGAGGCAGGGAGGATGGATTGAGGCCAGGAGTTCGAGACCAGCCTGGGCAAAATGGCAAGACCTCACCTCTACAAAAAAATTTAAAAATTACCTGAACATGGTGGCATGTGTCTGTGATCCCAGCTACTCCATAGGCTGAGGCGGGAAGATCATTTGGGCCCAAGAGGTCAAGGCTGCAGTGAGCCATGATGGCACCACTGCACTCCAGCTTGGGCTACCTTGCCTCAAAAAAAAAAAAAAAAAAAAAAAAGCTATCCTAATGGGTGAGAAGTAGTATCTCATAATGGTTTTGATTTGCATTTTTTAATGGTTAGTGATGCTGAGCATCTTTTCATGGGAGGATATTTTAATTATGGGTTTTTCATGGCCTTGTAAAGTTGTGAAAATTCTGGCTACAAACCCTAGTTAATTGTGGTCTCTTATGATTAGGGATTTCCTAACTGTCAAGTTTATTCGGGCTGCTGTATTGAAGTCCGTAGACTGAGTAGTCTTTAAACCTCACATTTCTCAGAATTCTGGAAGCTGGGAAGTTAGATCAGGATATCCAGATTCAGTTAAACCTCACATTTCTCAGAATTCTGGAAGCTGGGAAGTTAGATCAAGATGTCCAGATTCAGTATCTGGTAAGGTCCCACTTTTTCACAAATGGTGCCTTCTGGCTGACTCCTCACGGAATGGAAGGGGCAAGCAAGCTCCATTGGGCCTCTTTGATAAGGGCACCAATCCCATTCGTGAGAGCTGTGCCCTCGTTATCTAATCAGCTCCCACAGGCCCCACCTCTTAATACCATCTGTATCTTGGGGTTAGGATTTCACCATATAAATTTGGGAACATTCAGACCATAGCACTGACCATGGGGTGGATGTACTTTGTCTTTAGTTCAAC
Source organism: Nomascus leucogenys (assembly GCF_006542625.1). Classification (NCBI taxonomy): domain Eukaryota; kingdom Metazoa; phylum Chordata; class Mammalia; order Primates; family Hylobatidae; genus Nomascus; species Nomascus leucogenys. The sequence goes on along the minus strand of NC_044383.1, from coordinate 54,402,062 downwards.
TCAAAAGGCCAGAGCCAAGCATAAGACATCAGAATTATCCCCACTGCCTCTTCAGTGAGTTTTTTGTTCTGTTTTGTTTTTCCCTAGTTCACCCAGTCAGAATGTTGCCCTTCAGCTTGTCTGGTTTTCAGTCTGACATCTCATTTTGCTGGGGCCTTGAGGTTAACCTAATAAAGCCTGGGTTCTAAGGACATCGGGTTTTTGGTCATACGGTACCAAGAGAGAAATGCCATCTTTGGAATTTCATTTAGCTCTCTGGGTTCCCACCTTCTAGTTGTTAATGGATTCAAGGCGTTTCAGCCATGCACTTATAAAATTTTTTAAAATTCATAATGAGCACATTTAGTGTTCTGATCCAGAGTTTTTCAGGTTGTCAAATTTTAACCACATTGCCAAAACAGAAAACCTTGTTTGTTTTTCTTCTGTTAAAAGGCAGGTATCATTGAGTTTAAGGGAGGGTCTAGCAGTCTGGATATAGTTCTCATGAAGAAGGCAAGCAAACTATTTATAGGTACTTATTTCTAGAATCAGTGATCAAAGATGAGATTTAGGGCTGATTTTATATACATACATATTCATGTGCCCTCCATTTTTATTATAGTTTTCTAATCTTGAGTTTCTTTGTGTAGCAAATACATGTATGGATGATTATGAATTAGTAAAAACAGATTTTAATGTCTTCTTTTTCTCTTTGGAGGAAATCAGATGTTTACAAAAAATAGACAAAGGCAAGCAAATTAGAACAAAATCTAGAATAGTCAAAGAGCTTGGGAAATGCTCATATTTGTTTTGTATTGAATAGCTCTATTAATGAATACTTACTGCAGTTTGTTTTTATTTCAGCTTTGGCTAGATCAGAGTCTAAGAGAGATGGAGGTTTTAAAAATAATTGGAGCTTTGATCATGAAGAAGAAAGTGAAGGAGATACAGATAAAGAGTAAGGATTTTTTTTTTCCCTCAGATATTTTATAAGAATAAAACTTCTCATTAGAAAAACAATTTCTATTCTATGAAAATATTTTTAGGAGTATGGTATTCTTAAGAAAACATTTAACTCTTTCACAGTCGCAATTCTTTATTGATAAATAATTTTACTGTTATTTTCTCCATCTTTTGAAATGTATAAATATATGCTTATAGTACGTGTAACCTTACAATTAAAAATTGACTGTACAATGGAAGGCTTCAAAATAAGAAAATTGTTTTTTGTTTTTTAAAAAGGCATTCTGTTCAGGCAGCAATTTGGAAATCCACCATTTATCATGAGTAAGTGAACCCAGATAAGACCCTTGCATTTTGTATGAAAGTTTAAATACTACAGTATCTTTCTTCCCCAGTTGTGACCACCACCCCTACCACATCCATCTTAGGTCAGATTCTTACCAGAGAAAGCAGAACCATTATAAATGATAAACACAGGTGTTTACCCAGACAGAAGTTAAGCAAAGTGTTCATTACACTTTGTTAATCTACTTGGAATGACTGTTGTGTAAAAATTTTAAATGATAGTTTTAACAGAACTTTTTGTTTCTCGGGAGATTTGTTTTTAAAATTCAACATTTAGTTTTTTGGCTGGGCACAGTGGCTCATACCTGTAATCCCAACACTTTGGAAGGCCAAGGCAGGTGGTTCATTTGAGGTCAGGAGTTCAAGATCAGCCTGGCCAACATGGTGAGACCTCATCTCTACTAAAAATACAAAAGAGTAGCTGGACGTGGTGGCACACACCTGTGATCCCAGCTACTCAGGAGGCTGAGGCAGGAGAATCACTTGAACCCGGGAGGTAGAGGTTGCAGTGAACCCAGATCATGCCATTGCACTCCAGCCTGGGCGACAGAGTAAGACTCCGTCTCAGCAAAACAAAAACAAAAACATTGTTTTTAGTTTTTTGATTTATTGATCTGGTTTTCTGCTGGCCAAAATAAACAGCAAATTCAGAGATACACAAATATACACACAAAGTTCTACCAAAACTATAAATATGTTAAAGAAATTTTTATACAAGAAGTCATTCAGAATATATTGGCTAAATATTGTAGGTGCTTCACTTCTGTCTGGGCAACAGCTCCGTTCATCATTACCACTTTATGTGCCTTCACCGATGAGATGTTGATTTGAAGTTTTATTTGAAGGAGAGCTTTGAAATGGTAAGTCTCTCATTTAAAGTCAGTATTTTATGGTTTTCTTTCTTTCATTTCTTTTATACTTTTTCTGATTACTTTAAAATATAAAACAATTATTGTTATATTCGGTATGCATATAGTTTTGAAAAATTAGAATTAAATCTGAAATTAAGCTGCATAGAAAATATACCACTTTTTAAACATGTTTGTAAAATGTTTACGAGAGACTTTATCATTAAAAAAAGTTGGGATGTATATAAACAGTAATAAAACATTTTACATTTTTGTGTAAATATCTAGGACTTTACAATAAATAGCTGAGTTGTCTTCGAAAAGGTTGTATTTGACCTTCTTTGGTGGCAGGTTTACTGTAGTTATACATTTTTTAAAAACTGTCTTTACGGTGCTAGCTGTCCTGTACATTTCATTTCTGAATTGTACTTTTTGGTTCATCATGAGTCTCAGGGACATCAGCTTTTTGAACATGCATCTATTAACATGAACCTGTTAATAGATACATTAGTTTAATCATTTAGAATTTCAGGCCAGTGATTTCTCAATGAAGGGTTGATATTTCCAAGAGTGGTAGAAGTATAACTATTTTACCATGGTAATACCACTGGAATTACTTCCTTTTCATTAGCTAAGGCTTTTTTTCCTTTCAGTTCATTTCTTCGTTTCTCTTTCTACCCTTAATTTTCAATCTAAGACAAAAAGGAAAAATGAGTGAGAATATATAAAATCCATAACTAAATAAACAGAATTATGTGTTCATTTATTGTAGGGTTCAGCAAACTATGATCCATGGGCTAATCTTGTGTGCCACCTAATTCAGTTAATAATTTTTATTGGAACATAGCCACATGTATTGTTTATGGCTGTTTTCATACAACATACGAGTAGCTTCTACAGAGACCATATGGCCTGCAAAGCCTGTGGTCTGGCCCTTTACAGAAAAAGTTTGCTGATTCCCTTAATTAGGTGAGCATAGAGGATAAAACCTCAGAATTTAATATAAGGATTGTGATTGCTACTTAAGGTTTTTTCCCCTTATTTTCTGTGTAGTGGGACAGATCTGCTCAGTGTGGATGAAGATGAGGATTCTGAAACCTCAAAAGGAAAAAAGGCAAGTGTTGCTTAAAATATTTTTTTCTTTTATGTTATATACAAAAAAATTGTTACCTCAAAAGAAGACTTACTATTTTTAAATTATAAACCCTAGTTACCCACTTTCTTCACTCCAGAGGCAAGTGGTGTTCCCAGTTTGTTACTTATCACTTTGGGAATGTTTCATGCATTATAAAGAAGAGAAATATTTCCACCTCCCATGTTACACAATTGGTAATATACGGTGCATGGTTTTTCTGATCTTCCTTTAACTTAATATATTATCTTGGAGACCATCTGTAAGAGTTCATAAAAAGCACCTCATTCTTTTCAGTGAGTGCATAGTATTCCATTGTATTATATACCATTAACCAATTCCACCTATTGATGGATATTTATAGTGTTGTCAACTTTTTAATTTTTTTCTAAAATAATCTGTAAATTAGCCTTCTATATGGGTTATTTTGCACACATACAAGCATATCTGTAGAATGAATTCCTAGAAGTTGCACTGCTTTATCAGGACAGGTCCATTTCTAATTTTGGCATACCAGATTTACACTTGTTCCATCGATATCTGAACGTATCTGTTTCCCCACACATCTATCATAATGTCATCAACCTTTGATCTTTGCCAATGAAAACTAGTATCTCAGTGTAGTTTTAATTTCCATTTTATTTTTTGTGAGGTTGAACATCATTTCATATGTATAGTCTAATTCTTTTTAAAATAATTGTCAGTTAATATCCTTTGCCCATTTTTCTATCTGGTCTTCAGAATATTATTCATAGGAATTATTTTTATATTTAGTCTAAGACACACTTTTTTTCACATTTTGACATCTTTGAAATCTAGATGCATCTTATTAAGATAGCGTGAAATGCTTTAATTATTTTTAAAAAATGTTTTTGGCCAGGTGTAGTGGCTGACACCTGTAATCCTAGCACTTTGGGAAATCAAGGTGGGAGAATTGCTTTAGGCCAGGAGTTTGAGACTACCTGGGCGACATAGTGAGACTCCATCTCTAAAAAATAAAAAATTTTGTGCTGTAGTACATACAATAATGGTGTATTGTATAATAATGTTATAGGTTTGATGAAATAAGGTATTTTGGAGAAATTTGCCCTTTGCTGTGATACTAGTTGCTAATATATATACGTGTGTGTGTGTGTCTTTTTTTTTTGAGACGGCGTCTGGCTCTGTTGCCTGGAATAGAGTGCAGTGGCACAATCTCAGCTTACTGCAACCTCTGTCTCCCAGGTTCAAACAATTCTCATGCCTCAGCCACACGAGTAGCTGGGATTACAGGCATACGCCACCATGCCTGGCTAATTTTTGTATTTTTATTAGAGACCGGGTTTCACCATTTTGGCTAGACTGGTCATGAACTCCTGGCCTCAAGTGATTCTCTCATCTCTGCCTCCGAAAGTGTTGGGATTACAGACGTGAGCCACCGCGCCTGGCCATTACTAAAATTTTAACTCAGTTTTTTCACTAGTCTTTTGTCTTTGCTTATGGTGGCTATTGCCGTGGGGAAAATATATTTCCTTGTGTCATCAGATATATCATTTTTCTTTTAAAGGCTTTTGAGTCTACTGTCTTTGTTCCTAATGATGTTAATTTAATAACTTACTTGGGACTGGGCATGGTGGCTCATGACAGTAATCCCAACACTTTGGGAGGCTTAAGCAGGCAGATCACTTGAGGTCAGTAGTTCGAGACCAGCCTGGCCAACATGTTGAAACCTCATCTCTACTAAAAATAGAAAAATTAGCCAGGCATGGTAGTGGGCGCCTGTAGTCCCAGCTACTTGGGAGGCTGACGAAGGAGAATTGCTTGAGCTCAGGAGGCGGAGGTTGCAAGGAGCTGAGATTGTGCCACTGCACTCCAGCCTGGGTGACAGAGCGAGACTCAGTCTCCAAACAAAAAACAAAACAAAAAAACCCACTTTTATTTGCTTTGTCTTATTAGATATATAAAATAGTTTCACAATAGTAATGCCCACATAATTACTAATAAAATGATTTTCAAATTATTTTGTTTCCTTGTTTTTGGTGACACTAGGAGGTATATGTATAGTCCCACTAGGAATATGTATTTAAATTAGTATATTTTTAAGTAATTTGAAATTGTTTATTTCTGTTTGGTATTCTACCAGCTGAATAGAGAGTTAGGTTTGTTGTTTTATTTTTTTTAATTTTGTTTTTTATAGTGAGGAATTGCATTTTATTTTAATTTTTATTTTTATTATGTAAATTTTTTGGATGGTTTCAGCATCACATCTCAAAAGACGTAATTTTCAGAGAAATCTAATTTTGTCTTGATTCCCTTTATTCTTTTTTCCCTGTAAGTGACTTGTTTTAAAAATTATGTGGCTTAGCTTTTTATATATATATATGTAAGCATATACCACTTTTCTTGGAAAAACTATCCACACTGTTTGTTGACACCTTGATTTTTTTACTTGACAGTATGTTATGTAGATCACTCTACAGCAAAGTATTTACAAATCTTTATCATCCTTTTTATTGTTATATAGTACTTCATTGGATGGATATACTGTAGATATTCAGTTTGTCCCTACTGATGAATAGAGATTTTTTTCCCTAGTCTTTTGCTATTATGTATAAGACTTTACTAAAACCTTGTGCATATATATTTTTTCATATCTGTGTAGTATATTTGTGGGATAGATTCCTAGAATTGAAGTTGCTATTTCAGAGGTGAAATTCACGTGTAGTTTTGCTAGATACTGCCAAATTCCCCATCTATAGGTGTTAACATTAGTCATTCCCACTAGCAGTGTATGACTCTATTTCCCTGTAATCTTGCAAAATATGTAGTCATACTTGAATTTTTGCTGATCTGAACATAGCACCTTCACATATTTCCTGTATTTACAGTGTAAGAATTTAAAGAACTTTTAACATTTACTTTTTTTTCCTTTTCTGGGTTTGTTTTTTCCCTCTGCAACAGCTCTATTTTGTCATAATTTGAGGAAATTTATTTTATTTATTTCTTTATCTGTTGAGACTGAGTCTCACTCTGTTGCCCAGGTTGGAGTGCATGGCGCGATATCGGCTCACTGCAGCTTCTGCCTCCCTAGATTCAAGTGATTCTCCTGCCTCAACCTCCTGAGTAGCTGGGATTACATGCGGACACCGCCAAACCAGCTAATTTTTGTATTTTAGTAGAGGTGGGGTTTCACCATGTTGTTAGGCTGGTCTTCAACTCCTGACCTCAAATGATCTGCCTACCTTGGCCTCCAAAAGTGCTAGGATTATAGGCGTGAGCCACTGTGCCTGTCCTGAGGAAATTACTGAATTTGATGTTTTTCTGTTAATACTATTAAGTTTTTCTTTATAAAGTTATTCATGCTGAAAAACTCTAAGGTTTTTCCCATTGCAGATTTTCCTAGCTTTTATTTTAGCATCTGGATTTCCTGAAGTGCTGCTTTTTAGGTGTTCTTTAGATAGACAAGAAAAAAGCAGAAAAAAAGGAGTGAACTTGGTAGATGAAAATAAGATGTGAGCAGGCACGGTGTCTTTTGCCTGTAATCCCAGCACCTTGGTAGGATGAAGCGGAAGGATCGTTCAAAGCCAGGAGTTTGAAATCAGCCTGGGTGACAAAATGAGACTCTACCAGAAATAAAAATAAAAAATAAAAGATGTTTTCTATCACTAACTTACATAGGGCATTGGTCTTCATGTACACATATGTAGCTTTCAGATTGTTTTTTTTTTTTTTTTTTTTTTTTTGAGACAGAGTCTTGCTCTGTCCCTCAGGCCAGAGGGCAGTGGTGTGATCTCGGCTCACTGCAACCTCCACCTCCCAGGTTCAAGGGATTCTCCTGCCTCAGTCTCCTGAGTCACTGGGATTACAGGCGTGCGCCACCATGCCCGGCTAATGTTTTATATTTTTAGTAGAGACAGGGTTTCACCATGTGAGGCTGGTCTCGAACTGACCTTGTGATCTGCCCGCCTCGGCCTCCCAACGTGCTGGGATTACAGGCGTGAGCCACCGCGCCTGGCCTGCTTTCAGATTTCTTATGATTTTTTGTAAAAGTATATGCTTTATTACATATTTTTTAAATGTAAATATTTATGTTTTAAAGTAAAACCTACAGGACACATTGATTTATTTAGTGAACTCTAAAGATCATTGTGATATGATAGTATCATCTATTTTAAGTATACATGGACCATCTCTTAACAGTTAGAAATTTTATATTGTGCCTTTTCCCTCTTAAGTTCGTATTTCTTTTGTTCAGTTTTCCTGCAGAATCTTAATACGATATACTTTTATGTAATTGAAAATCTTTTTATTATCCTATCACACTTTAATAGAGATATTTTTCACTGAAGATAAACTTCACTGAATCTTAACATTAAGTAAAACTCCTGCTACTAAAGTTTGTTTTTTTAAAAACTGAGTTATCATTATAATTATTAATGAACACTTGATCTAAAAAGTATTATTACAGATATTTATAATTATTAAATTTATTATGCAAAATAATGTTGGAAATTTATCTTTTAAAATGGGGGAGGCTGATGATTTCCCTTTTTATTCATTTAGTTCATCTATTCATGAATCTGTATTATCTGAATGAAACTTTCAGAACAATTTTACTCTTTCTTAAAAATCGACACGTAACAATTGTACATATTTATGGAGGGAAATTTCTTTTTAAACTTTTTTGTTAGATACAAGTGCTGAGAAATCCTGGTTACATTCTAAATAGATAAATATGGAAGTAGTTTTGCTATAGTATTATCATACAGTTCTTTTTTTATTTGAGACAGAATCTCACTCTGTCTCCCAGGCTGGAGTACAGTGGGGCAATCTCGGCTCACTGCAGCCTCTTCCTCCTAGGGTCAAGCGATCCTCCTGCCTCAGCCTCCCAAGCAGCTGGGACTACAGGTGCCTGCCACCATGTCTGACTAATTTTTGTATTTTTAGTAGTTTTAGTGGTTTTGCCATGTTGGCCACCAGGCTGGTCTTGAACTCCTGACCTCAAGTGATCCACCCATCTTGGCCTCCCAAAGTGCTGGAATTACAGGCATGAGCCATCGTGCCTGGCCACAGTTCTTTCCTTTTGAGTTAAATGCCAAAAATTACATAGTAGTCAAACATTTAAAAATTAAAAATAATTTGTAGTCCAGTCATTAGGTATTGGCCTTCCAGATTTTGAGAAATACACTAAAAAAGCTTTACCAAGATTTGAATAGCTAGTATACTTGTTACTTTTAGGTTTCTTTGTTTTGTTTTGTTTTAACCAAACACTCTCAGAAATAATTGGAAAAACTGAAATCTTGTTAATTTCTATATGCTTTTGCCAATACAGCCCTTTTTTTTTTTTTTTTGGAGACAGAGTCTCCTGGCCCCCAGGCAGGAGTGCAGTGGCATGATCTTGGCTCACTGCAACCTTCGCCTTCCCAGGTTCAAGCAATTCTCCTGCCTCAGCCTCCTGAGTAGTTGGGACTACAGGCGTGCGCCACCATGTCTGGCTAGTTTTTGTATTTTTAATAGAAACAAGGTTTCACCATGTTGGCCAGGCTGGTCTCGAACTCCAGACCTCAGGTGATCCGCCCACCTTGGCCTCCCAAAGTGCTGGGATTACAGCTGTGAGCCACCACGCCCTGCCAGATTGAGGATTTAAAAATTGATTACCATGACTAAAGCTACCATGCTTGATAATCCTTCAGAAGATCTTTGTGTGTCCCAGGGATATATACATGTATCTACTTGGATTTTGAATAGCTTACAGGTAACGTATAGGTCTGTCAAGCTAAAGGAAGAAACTGAGGCAAAATTAACATAGTTAATAAGTTAATAGAGTAAAAATTAATATAGTGAGTTTATGTGAGCCACATTTGAGGACTGCAACCTGGGAGCATAGATTTAGGTTGTCCCACATGTATGCTTTAATTAGCAGCAGTTATGAGTGAGTTTTTTAAGGAAAAAAGAAGAGACTATTCCTAAGTTGTTTAACAAGAATTTACATTAAAATAGCTAACAATAGATATTGATTGGCCATACTTTGTATCACAAATTCCTGGAACATGAAGATAATAGGGCCACAATGTGCAACTTGTGATAACTTTTTTTTTTTGAGATGGAGTCTCGCTCTTGCTACCCAGGCTGGAGTGCAGTGGCATGATCTCAGCTCACTGCAACTTCCGTCTCCTGGGTTCAAGCCATTCTTCTGCCTCAGCCTCCTGAGTAGTTGAGATTACAGGCATGTATCACCACACCCGGCAAATTTTTGTATTTTTAGTAAAGACGGGGTTTCACCATGTTGGTCAGGCTGGTCTCAAACTCCTGACCTGAGGTGATCCATCAGCCTTGACCTCCCAAAGTGCTGGGATTACAGGCGTGAGCTGCTCGGCCAACATTTTAGGTAATTTATCTGCTAGTCAGGAAACTACAGGCAAGAAAAAGCACAAAACACCTTTAAATAATTGCCTTTGGGCATAGGTCGGGGACTATGACTGAAGTCCCTTACTTATGTCTCTCTGGGCCTGATAAATTTTGCATATCTCACAGAGCTCAGACTGCTCTGAGCTATTTTTCTTTTCTCAGGTCCATATGGATCATTGGTTTAAACTATTATAGACGGGTTTCTCCATTTGAAAATGAGTGTGGAATTAGGAGAAATCCTTTATTTTAGTTCACAGTGTCTTCATACCTTTCCCCTTCTCTTTCACAGCATCTTCTCTTTGCCTTTGGACTTCTGCAGTTTCACTGTGCTTCTTTTAAGGGATTTATATCTTTTGTTAGTTAAGAAAACATTTTAGTCATTATTTCTGTGGATTTTACCTTTCTACATTATTATTTCTAGACCTTCTAATAGACATAAAACCATCATTTAAAAAAAAAAAAATCCTGTGACCTATATTTTATGTTTAAAAGCAAAAAAGGAAAAAAAAAAATGGCTAATGGAATGAAGAAGTATATCTCTGTACCATATTCTGAGTAATTTCTTTAGCTGTATCTTCCAATTTACTTTTCTCTTTAGCTCTATCTAAGCTGCTATTTAATCCATACATTGTATTTTTTTCTTTTTTTACTTTTTAAAAATTTCAGTGACATTTATCATTTATAGAACTGCTGTTGGTTCTCTTTCAAGGTTGTATTTTCGATAGTGTGTCTAATTTTTTACCGTTTCAATTTCTTTGTTTTTCAGAATTTAAGTGCTTTTAACATACATATGTCTCTAACTTAATGGTTTCTATTAGTTTTTCTTATTATCTGATATTCTTCGGTGCTAAACTTCCTGAGTATCAGTACTTTCCTTAAATTACATGATGTGATAATTTTGGGTGGAAGATAACATTGATAATTTTTACATGTTTAGTATTCTCAATGAACTGTTCATTGATGCAGCAAATACATATTGAGGACAGTGTTCTAAGTGTTGGAGCAAAACAGACTTTTTTGTTCTTGTGGAACTTAAATTCTATTAACTTGCTATGCTTATTAGTTACTTAATGATTAATGTTATAAACAGGAGTTGTCACATTAAGGCTCTACCCTGAAGGCTATTGTCTGTTAGCTACAATGGTTTTTACATTTTTAAATGCTTGGAAGAAAGAATCAAATGAATTCTATTTCATGACATGTGAGCATAATATAAAACTTAAATCTGTGTCCGTAAGTAAAGTTTTCTTGGAAAACAGCCATGCTTATTTATAAATTGTCTATGGCCACTTTTGTGCTACAACAACAGATTTGAATATTTGGACAGAGTTGAGTAGATACAACAGAGACTATATGATCAAGAAAGCCTACAATACTTACTTTTAGCCCTTGGCAGAAAAAGTTTGCTGATCCCTGTATCAGTGTTTCTTTTGTATAAATGTATTTCATAGATTGATATCTGGAGTCCCCCTTGAAGACTCCCAGTGAATGACTGAGACCCCAGAGAATACTGGATATATATCCTAGGATGAAGCATTGATGAAACCATTCCATAAACAGAGTGACTGTCACCCACACATTGATTGTGTTGCCAGGACACAGGCAGATGTTTTTTGTTTTTGTTTTTGGGAGCGTGTGGGTTCTTCAACACTCTGGACAGTAATACCTGGCTTTATCATATGCCCCATAGCATTGCTGCATAGTACCAGAGTTAAGCTGTCCTTTCATGTTTTATGCCCTGGTGCATTTTTATGAATTAATATGTACTTCCCTTGCCTGAGCATTAGTCATAATCTCTGCAAAATTTAAGTGATACCATAGCAGAACTTTAGAGACAATCTTAGTATCTACTAATAGAGGAGAGGTTAAATTAAAATTTTTTTGGAACGCAATTGACTGTTAGTAACTGATACCACAGAAAGCAAAACCATAGGTAAAGGGGGACTACTATGTAGTATTTTTGGATAAGTCCTATGTTAACCAGTCAGGATAGCAAACTCTAGGCTTGCCAATAACTGTCCACTTTGTAGAATTGTCATGAGATTTAGATGATGTAATTCACATAGTATATGACACTAGCAGTTTTCTGGAATAGCTACATTTTGTTATCATTAAATGCAGTGTTATTGAACCTTTGTAAACTGATGTTTCTTTGCAAATAATGTTTATAGTTGCAGGTCTGACATCAGTAAGGTCCATGTTTGTAATTGGTTTTCTAGTCATTTGATCTCTTTTCGAACAAATGGATTCATCTGTTCACAGTAGTTCTCTTGATGCTGTGTTTGCATTACCTGGAAAACTGTCTTAGGCTGGGGTAGGGCGGTGGATTTAAAGTTTTAGGGACTTCCAGACTGAATATATCATCATGATTTTATTAATGGGAGTACTCTAATCTGTGAGATAAATAGCCGTAAATTTTTAAAAACTTATTTACACCTTATTTCTTCCCAGTAATTTGATGTAGATTATCAGATTAGGAGCACAAATAAAATGATAGAAAATCAAAACAATTAGGAGGTGAGTAGATGTGCCAGGATTCTAAAATAATTTATATGTTGTACTTTAATTCAACAGTTGTCTCTGAATTTTCTGGGAACTGAAATTGTGTCCTGTAATTTTATAATTGTATGATAAAAGAATCTTTACAAATTTATTTTGCTCCTTTTGCCCATTATATACTGTGATCTCTCTAAAGTGATTGTTACTGTTATGTTTATATTATTATTTGCATCTATTGAAGTATAAAGTATCAATTTCTGCCTGTACAGAAACTTTGATACTAAGGCAAAAGTTCTTATACAAAAGCACAAGTTGAAATGACAGCCGATTGCCATATTTGGCTGTAGTGTTCTCCAGATAGCAGCAAGGCCTGATAAGCAGGGGAAATGCTTACTTTTTACTCTCTGGAGAAAGCTATCCTAAGATCCTCTACCCTAATTGTCTCAATTTATCTTTGGAGAGATTTACATGAAAAGAAAGTAATATAATAAACCTCCATGTTCCTACAAATTTGCATTGTCTTTAGGAAAAAGAAGTAGGCAGTTGAATTATTTTCTTAAATCCACGCCAATGCTATCCACCATCATTCCCAATAGCTGTATGTTTTTACTACTTTTAAATGGTTTTCAAATAGTTGTTGATAGATTATCACATTGTAGCATTTTTGACTCATATTTCTGGATCTTTTTTTACAGTTAAATCGTCGATCTGAAATTGTTGCTAATAGCTCTGGTGAATTCATCTTGAAGACATATGTAAGACGAAACAAGTCTGAAAGTTTTAAAACTTTGAAAGGCAACCCAATTGGACTTAACATGTTGAGCAACAATAAGAAATTGAGGTATAGGCACTTCACCACACATTCCTACAGAAAAGATAAAGGAAGAGTTTGACACCAAAAACTTAGAAGTTAATAGGCCCAACCTGTACCTTTTCTTCTGAATTTGTCAATAGGGCCAAGAGGTAGCATGGTCCCAGTATGTGGATTCTTTGCTTTGAATCTTAGGAGAAGGATTGATTGCAGTGTCTCTTGTTTCTGAATGCAACATTGCAAGAAATACTTTGTTAGGGTGGGATCTCATGATTTTGCTTTTGTACATTTAGTAGAATCTCAGTCATAATATTTGAAGAAGCACAGTAGAGTGGTGTGGTCGTGTCTCCTTTAGGAAATACTAATCAGGATTGTCTCAGTAGGGGACTTAAAAATTTCTTACTCCTCCTTTTTACAATAGTGAACCACTGTTATTGGTAGGATTGGGTATCAGTAGCAACTCAGAAATAGGGTTGAAAGTCACTTTTATTTCTGCTGTCTCAATTTATACATAGACAAATGAAGTACATAAAAGCTCAGTAACTTTCAAGTCGATGGCAAAATCAGAAATAGTATTTAGGACTCCTGATTTTTATTTTAGTATTCTGCTTTATTTTTTAAATTTTCTCAACCTCCACCTCCCGGGTTCAAGTGATTCTCCTGCTTCAGCCTCCCGAGTAGCTGGGATTACAGGTGCCCACCACCATGCCCGGCTAATTTTTGTATTTGTTATTAGAGACAGGATTTCACCATGTTGGCTGGGCTGGTCTCGAACTCCTGACGTCAGGTGATCTGCTATTTTTAAAATTTTCTTTAATTGAATTGGAAACATTTGAAAGACAAATTCAGGAAATGGAAAATTCCCAAAAGACAATTGGGTTTATCCATAAATTTTTTGTTGTTGTTGGTGAAGGTTTTTGTGTGTTTGTTCAGATTTTAAAAGATTTCTTTTGTAAATGTGTATATAATTTTTCCATGTTCAAGTTATTTTTTGTTTCTTGAATCTGCAGTGAAAATACGCAAAATACGTCATTATGTTCTGGAACTGTAGTTCATGGTAGACGTTTTCATCATGCTCATGCACAGATACCAGTAGTAAAAACAGCAGCCCAAAGGTAAGAATTCTAATTGTCTTTGGTTAGTATATACATGGCATCCTCTTCAATAGGTTTTCACTTTTTTTAACCATTTTTTTTCCTTTGTGAAACCTTACTGTTTTCACTGTCTGTAGAGAGATATATCTCTGAAATAATTCATGACATGAAATTATACTATTTTACATGTTTTGAGTAATCACATTCTGTAAATAGGGAATTTTTCACTAAGACCTATTCTATTGTATTATAATCCAGAGAATCTAAGATGATACTGACACTGATTTACAATGTTGACCTTAAAGTGTTTGACTGAGATATCTTCAGTTGGTAGTTTAGCTCTGCAGAGTAAAATTACAGTTAATACCATACTATCTTTATAAGGCTTATAAGAGTTCATAGCATCAAAACAAGTCACATTAGTTTTAAATGTTGGAGAAAATGTTATTTTGTAGTTTTAGTTAGATTTAGGAGTTCTCATTGATCTTGAAAGTACTGCTTGACTCGAAATAATGAAAGTGACATTTGGGGAACCATTTTTGGAATGTTACATGACCTTTCAGTTGACTGAAATTCTTAGGCTAAAAGAGTTAAATAAATAATCTGTTTATTGCATTATAAACAGTTCCTTATAACTAGTAACATTTAAAGATTTGGCATATATTTTAGACGCTGTTCTTCATTTTTTAAAAATATAAAATCTAGACTGCTCCTCATTTAGAAGACGCATCCTGAACCTTGCTATATTTTTCTGTTTACATAGATATGCTATCAGATCTTTTACTTAAAAATGTTAAGTAACCTCATACTTTATGATAAACCAACCTTTTTTTTTGCCTTAAATATATTATTGTATCAAATAGTGTTCACATAAGATGCTTGAGAAACTTAAAAGGACAAATTACTGTGCAGACCAAAAATTGGCTTACTCTACTGCAAAGTACGCAAACAAATCAAGCTCTCTGGCCTACATATGGCAAAAACATGAGAATAAACAATAAAAGGAGAGTAATTAGGGGAGAGAAAAAGAGTAGACACATTCTCATGCACTGATCATACTAATGGAAACCATTGCTGTTAAAGGTGTCTTAATATTCTGCTAATGTAGTCTAAGTTTGAAATACTAATTTAAACCTTATAATCAATTTAGGTGATTCATTTACAACCAAAATTATTACATTATTTTTGCTTTTGAAGTTATCTGTTAGTTTGGAATTACTAGTGACCTATTCTCCATTCCTCATTTCCTCACTGGTAATGTTAAAAAAAAAACCATTAACAGTCTGGAAATTGGGTTGCGATTTGTTTTACTCTAGGTCTCAACACCTATAACATTTTGCATGTGTATTATTGCTCATTTACATAAAAGATTAGATTCAGTTAATATGTACTAGTATATACTGGTAAAATGTTTCTTTAAAAACAACAACCTGAGTTAATTTGTATTTAAGAAATAATCCTGATTGAAAAATTCTTAACGATTAGGGGCAGTAAAGAAAACTGTATAATCAAGTCAGCAGGACAGATTCTACTTACATTTGTCTTTTATTTATTCTGTAGAAGAATAAGCATTTCTTATTCCAACTGCAGTATGACTGTCACTAAAAAGATTTTGATGTTCAAAGACAAGTCATTTAGAGTTTTTCAGTTTTCTTCCTTCAAAAACATTGAATGATTTTATGCTACATACCAGGCATAGATGAGGTGCATAAAGATGAATATGATAAAATCCCTACCAGTAAAGTTCAAGTTTGATTGCAGTAGAGATTGATTAGGGTACAGAAAGACAAGTAAACAAATGATTACATGCATGGTTAGGGCAGCAGTAGAGATACACAAAATATGTAGTAAAACTACAGAGAAGGGAACAAGAATTTATAAAGGAAACATTAAAGGAGTTTTTGAGTTTACCAGGTAGAAGAGGAAACTGCATGCAGTAGGAATGACGTCTACAAAGGCACAAAGAAAGGCTTTAACTAAGATTTTTGCTTCCAGGGATTTAGCGCAATTGTTAGACTTCAGGTGAGGGTCAACACATTGGCTTTTACAGCTTCTCCTAAATTTTCTTATTTTCTGAAGTCTTAATTTTTTTTTTTTTTAGATTATAGAGATAGGGTTTTGCTCTGTTGCCCAGGCTGGAGTGTAGTGGCACAGTCATAGCTCACTGCAGCCTCAAACTTCTGGTCTCAAGCAATCCTCCCACTTCAGCCTCCTGAGTAGCTAAGACTGCAGGCATGCACCACCGCACCAGGCTAACTTTAAAAAAATTTTTTTTGGAGAGATGTGGTCTCGCTTTGTTACTTAGGCTGGTCTCCAGCTTCAAGCAGTACTGCCTCAGCACCGTAAAGTGCTGGGATTACAGGCCTAAGCCACTGCACCTGCCTCAAGTCTTATAATAATTTGAAATGAAAACAAATGCCATCCATGTGGTAATTCATACATAGTGTATTCTTGGGGTGAGTGGTATATCTTGTCTTTTAAGTAAATCAGACCTGCTAAAATCTGAGTAATTTGTAGTTCTTTAGTAATAATATGGGAACGAGTGCTATACACCTTTTTATCTAAACAGAATGGTGAAGTTTGTTAAAATATCACATTAGATTAGCTAGTCTTTGGGACATAATTAAGATTCCAATCTATTTTCTTACTGCTATTCCAAATGTTAATTAAATTCATATTTAAAAGATAGATTGTTTATACACTAATAATGATAGAGAAGTATGGAAAAAAAAATGCAGAAATTTAAAAGTCTGTAGTTCATACCATCCCTGCCCCTAACTTCAATCAGACTTGTTGAAACAACACATTTTATGGGTTGATGTTTTACTTACACTTTCACTTTTTTTGACTTTTTATTAAGTATAAATAAAAATACTTCTAAGAACCTTATAAGAAATTCTTGTAATTCTTATAAGGTTCTTAGAAGTCTTTTTATCATCTTTATCTTTTAAGTCTTCCCTCCCCCTTAGGGGGAAATGGATGTCTGTGAAAGCATATATAATTCATAAATAGGAGTGTGGGTTCCTGGAATAAGTAATATTTAATTATTAGTGAAAAGCACCATTTTGAGAGGTTTTTTGTGTTTGTTTGTTTGAGACTGAGTCTCGCTCTACTGCCCATGCTGGAGTGCAGTGGCGTGATCTCCACTCACTGCAGCCTCCACCTCCTAGGTTTAAGCAATTCTCAGCCTCCTGAGTGGCTTAAATTACAGGCATGTGCCACCATGCCCAGCTAATTTTTTTTTTTTTTTTGTATTTTTAGTAGAGATGCAGTGTCACTATGTTGGTCAGTCTGGTCTTGAACTCTTTACCTCAAATAATCCACCCACCTTGGCCTCCCAGAGTGCTGGGATTACAGGCTTGTGCCACCACACCTGGCCCATTTTGAGAGAATTTTTGAAGTTGTAAATGAGGTCATTGATACCAGAATTTATCTATTAGTCTTTTTCCCTTCCTTTTCTTTTCTTTTTTTTTTTTAATTTTAAGGCCACAGTTATAGTACTAATTGAAGGTAATTTTTCCTTTCTGTATTGTGTGAAATAGTCCAACAAGAATGTAAGTTGACATTTTTACAAAGTCCTACGTTACGAATAATGACTTTTCCCTGTTTTTTATGTTTTATTTTAATATGTAAGCAACTCTAGGGCAGGACTTGATAAAAACACATATTGAAGGTACCTTAAGAATGCCATGACTTGTTAATCAGATACATTATAATGAATGCATTTTTTCTCAAGGATAAGAAAAATGAGCATTGGTGTGTGTCTTTGTGTGTATATATATATTTTTATTTTTACTGTTTTCCTTTTCCTAACTCCCTTGGCTTATTGGGAAGTATTATACCTAACCTGTTTCTTCTACCTCTGTTCTTCTATTTCCTTTCCTCTGTACAGGTGAGTATAAAAAACAACAGAGGCCTGGCGTGGTTGACTTAGACCTGTAATCCCAACACTTTGGGAGGGCAAAATATGAGGATAGCCTGAGCCCAGGAGTTCGAGACCAGCCTTACCAACATGGCGAAACCTTGTCTCTATAAAAAATACAAACATTAGCTAGGCATAGTGGTGCACACCTGTAGTCCCAGCTCCTCAAGGTGGGAGAATCACCTGAGCCTAGGGAAATCAAGGCTGCAGTGAGCTGTGATTGTGCCACTGCACTCCAGCCTGGGTGACAGAGCCAGACCCTGTCATCTCAAAAACAAAAACAAGAGAGTACTAAACTGTTCTTGTTTCTTGGGCACAGCAGTATAGAATCGGAAGTGGCTACGTTAGGTATTAATGCCTAACTTTTGGTTTTCATTTTACTTTTTCTGGATTTTATAATCCAGCTATATAAGAAATAAATACATAGGATAGAACAGACTAGATTTAAACTTTTATGTTTATATTTTGCCTCGCTTCTTTAATAGGGATGTGATTATATTCCCTTGTTTTTCTGTCATTTATCTAACATTTTATGTGTTATTTTTTAATAGCAAAGAGAAAATTTCAGATATATTAATGTACATTTATAATGATTCTTTTCCTTTTGAAAATTTTTTTAAAATTTGTATTTTTTAATGTGTTCATGTAAAAACAAGTTACTATATATTTTTTTCTTCATTTGCTAGGATTAAATCGGTGTTTTAGTTGCATACTCCACATGATAGGAGTATGAGAACTGATATAGGAATTTGGGGATTTTGTAAATTATGCTTTGCTTACAGTTAGTTCCAAATATTTTGTTCCTTTTATAATAAGGATAAATAATATTAGACATGAATCTCATTTTCTTCTAAATTGAGGGCTTATATAATTTCATTATTGAGTAATTGATGTTAATAGCTTTTTGGAGTTTTCATGAACTATGGAGAAGGGTGGAACTTTTATACATCGGACTTGTGATAAGAAGCCATGATTTTAAATTATAGGCCTTTCCTTGTGTCCCAAATCATATACCATATTTAATCTAAGACTTTTGTGCAAAAGTTTCAGCCTTAAAAATTTTTTACTCCAAAGGAAATAATCATACCTGATATTAGGATCAGTCTGGAACCAATAAAAATTTTATAACTTCTAGGAAATGCTATTGTTTCTTAAAGACTAATTCTGTAACAGCAGTAGTCTCCTCCTCATTTGTGGTTTTGATTTAACCATTCCCTTATTAGTAGATACTGAGATTGTTTCTCAATTTGCTGTGATATCATTATTGAATTTTTCAGATACTGAGAATTATGTTCAGGCGAGAGAAGTACATACTATTCATAAAAGTACAAAGGAGGTACCATGGCATTAAACATGAAAGGACAGGCTAACTCTTGTGCTATGTAGCAACACTCTCAGGCATATAATAAAACTAGGTGTAGTATACAGCGCAAAAAACCCATGTGCTCACAAAAGCATTTGCTCGTCTTCTGGCAATGTAATCAGAAAGTGTGGTTGATACCCATTTTGTTTATGAAATGTTTTTACCAATGCTTCATTTTGGTATATTGGATTCGGTACTATCCTCAGTTTCAGGCACCCATTGGGGGTCTTGGAAAGGATCCTTAGAGAATAGCAGGGAATATTGAATTCTAACATATCTTCAAGTATTTGATTGTTAAAGACCTTTCAAGATTTTTTTATATTTTAGTGTATTCATCTTCCTGTTAAATATCTAAAAAGATTGTTTATTTTGTATATTGACAGAAATCGAAAAACAATTTAGACATGACTCAAAACATAGTATATTATATATATATAATGTATTTAAAACAAGTTGATCACATTATAGTTTTGCCTTAATGACTATAGTTACTACAACTACAGTGATATATCAACAATGAGGTCTTGCCTCTTACATTTTTTTTCTTTTTCATGTTTTAAGCAGTCTGGACCGAAAAGAAAGGTAAGCTTAATATTGAAGAAATTAGAGCATGGATGTAGTGGTAAAATATAAAAGTATTTATATGTTTTGAAAAATATTTGTTGAATTAGAGTTTACAATTAAAGCTTTTTTTAATTTTAAATTTTTAGTTGACTTGTAATAATTGTACATATTTATGGAATACAGAGTAATATATCAATACAGGTATACAATATGTAATGATCAGATCAGGGTAATTAGTATATCTATCACCTCAAACATTTTTTGTTTCTTTGTGTTGTCAGCATTCAAAGTCCCTTTTTCTGGCTTTTTGAAAACATAAAATAAATTATAGTTAACCATATTCACCCTATAGTGCCACAGAAAGTGAGAACTCATTTTTCCTGTCTAGCTGTAATTTTGTATTTGTGAACCCACCTCTCTCCATCCTCTCCTCCCCGACCCTTCCCAGCCTATCGTTTCCACAGTTCTACTCTCTATAATAAAAGGAAACTTGTTGACAGTACAACATGGTATTTGGCTTATATAGGTGGTATTTGAGGCTCATTCTGAATGTACATTTTTCTATGAGTGGTTATATATATTTATGCTAATAAGTGACTACTTTCTTTTAAAATAGAATATTTCAGTGCTTTAGTAAAATTGCTTTCAGTCACATCATCAAAATCTTTGTCATTATATTTTAGTGATAATACTCTTGTTTTTATGCTTTAATAGACTGGGGGAAGGGGAGGGAAATGTATTAGAACACCTTAAGCTTAGAGTTAAAACTTTAAACATCAAGTGTCTTCTCTTCTGACTGAAAAGTTTGTAAGAGGATTTTGTGATCAGTCTTCTATCATTATTTGTTCTCTTTGTAAGAACACTGGCAGACACATGTTGTTCTTTTAGAGGATATTTGAATGGTATAAATGGCATGGAAAAGTGTTTAAGAAAACACACACATTTCTTTGAACATTTCAAAGTAAAATGATCATAATTGTTCTAAAGTGGGTATCCATAAGAGTAGCTTCTCTGGACTGAGCATGGTGGCTTACGCCTATAATCTTAGTACTTTGGGAGGCCAAAGCGGGAATATCTCTTGAGCCCAGGAGTTCCAGACTAGCCTGGGCAACATAGGGAGGCCCCATCTCTACAAAAAAATAAAATAATTGGCCTGGTGTAGGTAGTAAGACAGTAAACAAACTGGAAAGTCCAGCTATTTTTAATTTCCAACCAAACTGTTGAATCAGTTAAAAAAAAAAAGGAGTCTGTAGTGCCTTTCAAATGCCTGAATTTTGACATTTGTACATCAGCTGATGGATTAGTATTTTGAATTGCTATGTGATGGCTCTGCATGGGCATGGTGGCCAGCGCTTCAGTTTTGACCCCATTACCATCCTTGGTGATGACATGGACAGCAGTGTTTCTACAATTGTTTGAAATGGTAAATATGTTTTTGGTTACATGCTGCCTTTTAGGCATACGCTTTTATTCATTCCAAGTATTTATCAAACCTACTGTTACAGGCATAAAGATACAGTGATGAACAAAGCAGACAAGATCCCCACAGTCCTGTAGTTTACATTCTTATGGGACAAAGACTAATACTGAACACGTAAAACATGAAATAATAATTTCCATGTAGAGAAGTGTAATGGGTTGATGTGATAGACCGACAGTATGATTTCTTTAAATTACATATTCAGGGAAACTCTTTACTACGAAGCTAACATTTAACTAAAGACTAAATGGGGAATTGGCAATGCCACGATCATAAGAATGGCTTTTCCAGATAGAGAAGAGGTTGTGCTAAGTTACTAATCCAGGAATGAGTTTGGCATGTCAAAGAACAGAAAAAAGGGGCCACTAAGGCTGGAGCTTAGAGAGCAAAGGAGACAATGTTATGAGATGGGTTTGGAGAGACTGGCTGGGACCTAGGTCATAAAAGGCTTTGTAAGGTGATCTGAAGCATTTGGATTTTATATTAGTGCAAGAGAAGCTTTCAGAGCATTTAAGGTAGGGAAGTATTGTTACCTGATAAATATTTGAGATTTTTAAACAGTCTTTTGCATGTGATTTATAATTTGGCATAAACAGAAGTTTAAATCAGTGGCAATTCAGTTAGAGAGGCAAGTTCTTCTCTAAATAGAGGTGTGTTGCAAAGGAAAATCAATAATAGTCTGTAAGTACTCAAAACTATCTCAGCAAGGTCTAGGAGTTGGATAGGTAGAAAGACAGAGGTAAAACCAATCTTTTTGGCAGGGGAGGTGGGGATTGGGAGGGTTAAGGTGGAAAAATAAAAAGATTTTGAAGGTCTCATCCCATTAGGGATGTAATGTAATTTGCTTGAGGAAATCATTTGAATCTTGGTAACTGTAATAAGCATTGAGAGGGAAGGTAACTATATTCATTTGTTAAATTCAGTAAGGAAGCAAAAGAGTATGTTGTGCAATGTTGTATAAAAATAGAAAAGAGGAAACAAAATGAAATAATAAACATAAATAGAAATATAAAAAGTAATAGAGTAAAATGAAAAGAAAACAAGTCCTATCAGCAGTTATAATAACTGTAGTCAGTATATTTAATGAAAGACGTGCTGATTTGATTAAACCTAGCTATACTACATTGTTTACAAGCATCATACTAAAATAACAATGTGAAAGTAAGTTCAGAGCCACAAGAGATGCAAACAAAAAGAAAACATGAGTGGAATTTTAATAACAAGGGAGATGGAGTTAAGGATTAAAAGCAGTAGACAGGATAAAGGAGCACATTTTGTAATAGGCACGGTTTATGGGAACATAACAAGTAAATGTAAAGCCTCCCCTAAAATAGTTAAAATTCAAGAAATTCAACATGGTAAAACCCTGCCTCTACTAAAAATACAAAAATTAGCCAGGTGTGGTGGCATGCGCCTGTAATCCCAGCTACTTGGGAGGTTGAGACATGAGAATTGCTTGAACCCGGGAGGCGAAGGTTGCAGTACGCCAAGATAGTGCCACTGCACTCCAGCCTGGGTGACAGAGCAAGGCGCCATCTCAAAAAAACGAAAACAATAGAATACAATTGTCGGAGACTTTAATATATCTTGAAAATTAAACTGGTTTATCAGTTAAATAGGAATAATGAATTTTAACTGTAAAGTAATAAGACTTGAATCATTTTCATAGAAATTTATGTATTTGTCCATCTTTTATAATAATGGAAACATTAATAAAAAGAGCTATCATTAAAGCAAGGCAAACAACAATAACAAAAAGAGAAATGGTGTCCAGATCCTGGTTTCTAAGTACCACTCTCCACTAAAAGGAATTTGGAGAAATGGCTGATTCTGGGATTGCGATAGGTAAGACACAGAATGAGTATGGTATCAGAAACCTAGAAAATGTTGAAAAAATTAAGAGTGCCCACTTCAGAAGCACCTGTACTAAAATTGGAACAATAGAGATGATTAGCATGGATGACACACGAATTAGTAAAGCATTTCATATTCTTGTAAACTGTATGTATGTTTTATCACAGTAAAAAAGAAAAAAAAAAACACCAAAAGGATGTAGTTACATCAAAGGGAAACAGGAGCCAACTAAAAGAGCTCCCAAATGCCCAAACTGATAACAATTGGATTATAACAGACCGAGGGACACTCCATGAAATACCTGAGGAGTTCTCTTCTAAATACTGAAAAACACAAGAGAGGAAACTAAGGAGGCATGATGACTTAATGCATTGTATCATAGATTGGATCCTGGAACAAAAATTGGGTGTTAGTAAATAGCTGGTAAATTTCTTTTTTTTTTTTTTTTTTTTTTTTTCTTTTTCTTTGAGACAGTCTGGCTCTGTCACCTAGGCTAGAGGGCAATGGTGCGACCTTGGCTCACTGCAACCTCCGCCTCCCAGGTTCAAGCGATTCTTGTACCTCAGCCTCCTGAGTAGCTGGGATTACAGGCACGCACCACCATGCCTGGCTGATTTTTGTATTTTTAGTAGATACGGTGTTTCGCTGTGTTGGTGAGCCTGTCCTTGAACTCGTGGCCTCAAGTGATCTGCCAGATTTTCGTATTTTTAGTAGAGATGATGTTTCACCATGTTGGCCTGTCTGGCCGCGAACTCCTGGCCTCAAGTGATCTGCCGGCCTTGGCTTCCCAAAGTGTTGAAATTATAGGCGTGAGCCACCTTGCCCAGCTGGTAAATTTCTAAGGCTAGAGTTTAGTTCGTAATAGCGTACCAGTGTTGGTTTCTTTTTTGACATGTGTGATGGCAATATTAAGGTGTTGACATTAAGGTAAGATATATAAGGGTATTCTGAATTGTCTTCGTAACTTTTCTGCAAATCTAAAATTATTTCAAACTTAGTTTACTACAAAAAATAGACTTTCACCACTGAGGCTTATCGAACTTTTAATGAACAGAGCATTCTGATGTTATTTAAGCAATTCAGGATAGAGAAATAAATGCTCTCTAGCTCATTTTAAACAGCTTGTAAAAATCTTGGGTTTATGAAATGGGACCTCTGAAGCTACACAAACACAAACCCTAAGAAGCAAAAATTCTACCCACCTACACAGGAAGACAGCAGATGACAGTAGAGCTTCTCTGTCTCTGGTTGGTTAGGGGTAGAAAAGAAATAGCCACTTTGAGATTAAATCCTAGGCTTGATTTTCAACGAGTTTGGAGTTTGAAATTTATACATGCAAGAGTAATGGAATCCTCAAATTAAGAAATTAATGTAAATGCTGGCCAGGTGCGGTGGCTCATGCCTGTAATCTCAGCACTTTGGGAGGCCGAGGCAGGCAGATCACTTGAGGCCAGGAGTTCGAGGCCAGCCTGGCTGACATGGTGAAACACCGTCTCTACTAAAAATACAAAAATTAGCGCAGCATGGTGGCGCACACGTGTAATCCCAGCTACTCAGGTGGCTGAGGCATGGGAATCGCTTGAACCCCGGGAGGCAGAGGTTGCAGTGAGCCAAGATCGCGCATGCCACTGTACTGCAGCCTGGTGACAGAGCCAGACTCTGTCTCAAAAAAAGAAAGAAATTAATGTAAATTTTCATTTTAGATCATCTAGCAAAAAGTTTTTAAAACTGAATTTTGGAGAAAATAATATATGGCTAGGTAGTTTATCAAACATTTTTATCTTGAAATGTTTATATTCTTGTATTTAAGATACTCTATTTCTTTATTATAATTTTTAAAAAACAGAACTTTAATTTGCCCTGCTTTTATAGGAAAAAATTTAGCAAATATTGAAAACAGTGGCCATAAATTCTGGAAATACAGGGAAGTATACACATTAGTTTAATGTTACAATACTTGGTAAGATTGTAGCTATCATATGATGTATTCAGCATGTTGTCCGTCATTAGCAAAGGATGGCTCAGTACACAGGTTCAAATTGTAAGAGCACTGCATTAATATAACAGTTTCATCAATCTCTGTACGTGCATGTATGATATACTGTCTCAGATGATTTATGTCAATTGTTTTTACTAAATCTAGGTAAACCTGGATTTGGAAATAAGACTGTATTATATTCTCTTTAGTGTGAAGGTGTATGGAATTTGAAAATATGCATTTTAATCCCAAGTTAGGAACTAAAAACCTACCTTCTTTCTTATAAGACTGTTACTACTACATCTCAGGCAAATTGTCATTTTCATAATGCATATCTTCACAAATTTCAAATTTTTCAGGGTGGAAATTGCCCAGTTGTACCAGATGTTGCTCTGCTCGATATTGGTGCAATTTGCTGGGATTCAGATTCTGGCATTGCTATTTAATAATTGTGTGACCATGGACAAGTTGATTAACGTCATTGCATTTCAATTTTTTCATGTATAAAGTATTAATAATAATATGTCATATAAGGTTATTGTGAGGATTAAAGGAATTAATAAATACAAAGCACACATGGCACATGATGCTATTTTCTGACTGCTATTATAAGTACACTACTATCAGCTGGGCACGGTGGCTCACGCCTGTAATCCCAGCACTTTGGGAGGCTGAGACAGGCGGATCACGAGGTCAGGAGATCAAGACCATCCTGGCTAACACGGTGAAACCCCGTCTCTACTAAAACTACAAAAAATTAGCTGGGTGTGGTGGTTGGTGCCTGTAGTCCCAGCTACTCGGGAGGCTGAGGCAGGAGAATGGCATGAACCCGGGAGGCGGAGCTTGCAGTAAGCCGAGGTCATGCCACTGCACTCCAGCCTGGGCGACAGAGTGAGACTCCTGTCTTAAAAAAAAAAAAAAAAAAAAAAAAAGTAAGTACACTACTATCTCCACCCATATTATTTTTTCTTTTGTTATTTTCATATTTTGTTTTCACTTCAAGTGTTTTGACTTTTTGTAATATAAGAATATGAAATTCTTGCAAGAAAATTTCTTTGGAATTTTTGAGTAAAATGATTTTAATGAAATGAAAGCTATGATTTACATTACTAGATCACCAGTGTGAATAGAATTACAAATAGCCTCTTTTATTTTTATGTGGTTTATTTAGAGTAGGAAAGTAGCTATTGTAGCTCCCTGGTCTGTTGCACTTTTTGCAGTTCCCCTTCTGTAGTGCTTTTATCCTACAATTAGCTATAAGGTTTTTGCTTTTTTCCCCCAAAATTAGTGTTTGTGTTTAAATAGATACAGTATTTGGATGTAGTATTTAGATGTAGTACTTAGTTACTAAGGATTATGTTTAAAATCCTTGATATTGTATGTATGTGAAGTTTAAGAGAGGAATTTAATACTTTACAACAAACATACTTCTCGCCCCTGACATAATGTAATCATACTACAAGACTAAGTACTTGTTCCACGATTGCTGGTCTTGTACGTAATGTTTTTTGTTCCGATTTTGGAATTGTCCTCAAGACAATCTCGTTCAACATTTATTCCTTTATTTATTAATTTGTTTTTAAATAACTAAAAAACACAGTAAAATTTTACACATTAAGTTTCATTTATTGGTATAGTTTTGTTATTTTATAGTATCACTTTTTATATGGCAAAGAAACTATGATTTGCTTTTAATAGGCTTATTGTAAGTATGCCATTAACTTTTTCATTTTGAAAACTGTATTTCCGGTTAGAATAAAACTATATAAATTTCTTTTTTAGGAAAGAATACCCACCTCATGTCCAAAAAGTTGAAATTAATCCTGTAAGGTTAAGTCGGCTCCAAGGTGTTGGTAAGTGGGCAGTTTTGTTACACCTGTGAAGGATTTCAAATTGCTGTATGAAAAGTACAATGGAGATACAATGCTGGCTTTAGAATATTCCCAGGGATAATAGATATATATGCAGAAAACCATTTTTTTGTAACTGATTTGAGAATTTCTTTAATGGTAACCTGATACCTGGAACAGTTGCACAGTTAGGTGATTACAGTTTGAAATCTTTTGATTATTTTAGCATTTTTGTTATGTTACAAATTTGCAAATAGTGTAACTGTAGTTGAGCTATAGCTTTGAAATTGAGTTTTATTGAACTATGTTATAATGTTGTATTATGTAGTTGTGTTTCCACTTACTGGTTTTGCTCCTAAAATTTAGAATACATTAGGGAAACACTCAATTAAAAAGAGACCACACCTGCTAAAACTGTGTTAATAGTAGATACTGGAAAATCATTGTGAGTAAATATTTATATTCATACTGAAATATTTTTCAATATAATGGTTATTAATCCAAAAAATAAAATAAGGGCAAATAACATTTATAAAAAATATATCATCATAAAATCAGTTTTCATTATCTAGAATAGTGATTTTAATGTGTGTCCATCTTGTTTTTCTGAGGCCTTTGCTTGTTTAAATAGCTCTGATGGCTCTTAGTTCCAAACTAGAATCATTTTTAAAAGCTAGGTTTTTCTGATAGCTTAGAATGTGCTTTTAAAAAACACCCACAGTTTTTTTTTTCTACTTTGGGTGAAAATCTTTTGTGCATGTATTGAACATTTCTCTATTTTATAAAGAGAATATTCCAAACATTTCATCCTTTCTTAATAATGGACAGTCTTTACAGATGTGAACTATTATACTTTACATACTAAGCATAGTTATGCTTACTAAGTTTATTAAGTTTAGTAATAGTGACTACTCTCTTCAACATTTATTCTGTTAAATGTTTATTGAGCTCTTACTCTGCTATATGCTGAGTCCAGTGCTTTGCATTCATTATTTACTTTTATCCTAGCTTTCTGTTCAAGATCCCTATAAGCTAAAAAACTTCTTCAAGGACATAGAGCTAGTAAATGACAGAGCTGGTATTGGAACCCATGTCTGTTGATGCCAAATCCCACACTCTTAAACACTGTACATTATTATATTCTTGCTCTGTCACTAAGAAGGTTACTTCTAATCCTCAGAACTGTACAAAAGGTATTATTTTTATTTTAACAAATGCATTTCTGGCCTGTTACGGTGGCTCACGCCTGTAATCCCAGCACTTTATGATGTCGACGCAGGCAATCACCTGAGGTCAGGAGTTCGAGACCAGCCTGGCCAACATGGCAAAACCCCATCACTACTGGAAAAAAAAATACAAAAATTAGCTGGGCATGATGGCGCATACCTATAATCCCAGATACTCGGAAGGCTGAGACACAAGAATCGCTTGAACCCAGGAGGCAGAGGTTGCAGTGAGCCGAGATGGCACCACCGCGCTCCAGCCTGGGTGACAGAGGGAGACTCGGTCTCAAAAGTAAAAAAAAAAAAGCATTTCAAAGATGTTAAGTGATTTGGCCCACTAATAATGGTTTTAGATGCCAATCACCCAGGCTTGTTACAAATAATTTTTGAAGTTTATTCAACAGCATTCATTAAGTAAACAAGCATACTCAAAAGAAAAAAGAGCATGCTTATTTACCATTCTTTTAACTTGGGTTTTGTTTGTTTGTTTGTTTGTTGTTGTTTTTTGAGATGGAGTCTCACTCTGTATCCCAGGCTGGAAGGCAGTGGTGTGATATCAGCTCACTGCAACCTCTGCCTCCTGGGTTCAAATAATTCTCTGCCTCAGCCTCCCGAGTAGCTGGGATTACAGGCGCCCGCCACCAAGCCCAGCTAATTTTTATATTGTTAATAGAGACGAAGTTTCACCATGTTGGCCAGACTGGTCTCAAACTCCTGACCTTGTGATCCACCCACCTCGGCCTCCCAAAGTGCTGGGATTACACGCATCAGCCACTGCTCCTGGCCCTTAACCTGTTATTTTGAAATAATTTTAGACTTAGAGAAAATTTAGAAATTTAATACAGAGACATACATGTTTATTTTTTCCACACAGCTTCCCTTAATGTTAGTATTTTATAATCCTCGTATACTTATCAAAACTAAGAAATTGGTATAAGATTCTTAACTAAGCTGTAGAACTTATTTAGATTTCACCAGCTTTTCACTAATATCCTTCTTCTGTTTCAAGATTCATTCTGTGATCCCACATAGCATTTGTCATGTTCTCTTAGTTTCCTTAATGATTTTGAAGACTAGTCAGTTGCTTTGTATAATGCCTCTCAATTTGGTGATGATGTCGTCTTAGGATTAGATTAAGGCTATGCATTTGGGGCAAGACTTCCACAGAAACAATGTTGTGGCATTCTCAGTGCATCATTTTAGGGGTTACATGATGTTGAATATGTCTTAGGATTGGTAGTGTTAACCATGATCATTTGGTTAAGATACTCTCTGCTGGGTTTTTTCACTGTAAAATTACTATTTTTCCCTTGGTACTTAATAAAGATTTTAGAAGAGATATACTCTGAAACTGTGCAAATATCCTGTTTTTCTTCAAACTTTCACCCACTGATTTTAGCATCCATTGGTGGGTCTTGCTGGCATCAGTTACTGCTTAATGATTGTCTAATGGTGATTTTCTGTTTTCTTCATTTCTTTTACATTTATTGATTGGAAATCTTCTGTAGGGAAGATCTGTACCTTCCTGATATATTTATTGATTATTATTAATTATTTATACCTGTGGACTCATTATTAATAAATGAGGGTTTTATGAGTAATACTTGTAAACCTTAGGAGAGGAATGTTGATGTATTTAACTTGTAAACTTCGTTTTCAGCTTCTTTCGTGTTAGGTAGGTACATGTATGCTTGGGTGTAGGATAAATAGCAATGCTATAATAATACTGTATATATTGTTATATGAAGATTGCATTTTATTTCAAGATTTCCTTTGGAGATAATTTTTAAAACATTGAGATTTCAAACCACAGGATCACTAATTACCTGCGTAACACTTAGCATAATTTTCTCCTAAACGATATCATGGTCTTTCTATAGTTAACACTCAAGGTGATTTTCTTTATTGTTCTCTTTGCCTTCTTTATTTTGAATTTGAGGCACTTAGTATGTTTTTTTATAAGTTATAGCCACATGTCAGTACTTACCAGCATTGATAAGCACTTCTTTACTATAAAATTAAAGTTTGTAAACCATTAAGTGTAATTTTTGGTCAGACCACATGTCCTGTTGCTTTTTTATTTAGTTGCTTTAAAAATTTTTTCTAAACATGTAGAATAACAACCGTTAAGATCTCATTTTTCTCCCCACCTACTCTCTCATTTGTTTCTTAAACTCCCTTTTTTTCAGTCTGTTTTTTGTATCGTTGTTAGAGAGAACAGACATATATTGTCTCTGAATGTACATTTAATTATATTCTTCATGTAATTACAATTCAATCACCTAATTTAGCACTGCTTAACACACGTTAACTTTTGCCTTTTGTTCGTTTTTGAGACAGGGTCTTGCTCTGTCACCCAGGCTGGAGTGCAGTGACATGATTATGGTTCGCTGCAGCCTCGACCTCCTAGGCTTACATCATTCTCCCACCTCCACCAAGTAGCTGGGACTGCAGGCGCATGCTGCCACATCCAGCTAATTTTTTGTATTTTTTATAGAGATAAGGTTTCACCGTATTGCCCAGTCTGCTGTCAGGCTTCTGGGCTCCAGCGATCTGCTCGCCTCAGCCTCCCAAAGTGCGGAGATTACAGGTTTGGGCCACTGCTCTGGCCACATACTAACTTTCAACCAGTCAGGGTAGCTGTTGTTAACATTTTAATATATAACTTTCCAGGCCTTTTCTATGCACATATACTCATTTTTAAATTGATATACAATATTCATACTGTGTGTACTGTTCTGTATGTAACTTGCTTTTTGACTTTATGATATCTAGTTTTTATACTCTCATTAAAAGATAACAGACATGGAACCAGCATGGAAAACACAATTAAAGGAAGTTTAAGAATCAAATGCACCAGCTATGGTGGTTCACACCTATAATCCCAGCATTTGGGGAGGCCAAGGCAGGAGGATCGCTTGGGCCCAGGAGTTTGAGACCAGCCTGGGCAACATGGTGAAACCCTAACTCTCCAAAAAAACGTAAAAATTAGCCGGGTATAGTGGCACGTGCCTGTAGTCCCAGCTGCTTGGGAGGCTGAGGCAGGAGGATCACTTGAGCCTAGCAGGTCGAGATTGCAGTGATCCACAATTGCGCCACTGTACTCCAACCTGGGCAACAGAGTGAGACCATATCTCTGAAAAATAAAAATAATCAAATGGATTCTTAAATTTATGGAGGACTTCCTTACAAATTTTTTTTGACCTCGTGATCTGCCTGCCTCAGCCTCCCAAAGTGCTGAGATTACAGGCATGAGCCACCACGCCCAGCTGCAAATTTTTATATCCAAGTTTCTATAATCTTTTTTTTTTAAATAAATGTGTTGTGGCCCACTATATTTATGTGGCATAATTTGTTTTCAATGTTTTGACATTTAAAATATTATTACTGTACTGGTACATGCATTTTATATATCTGATCTATTTCTTTACATAAAATCCCTAGAAATAAAATTTGGGGGACGAATGATATACACATTTTTAAGACTTGATATGTTAATGCCAAAATGCCTTGT
The DNA here is from genome assembly GCF_006542625.1 of Nomascus leucogenys. Classification (NCBI taxonomy): domain Eukaryota; kingdom Metazoa; phylum Chordata; class Mammalia; order Primates; family Hylobatidae; genus Nomascus; species Nomascus leucogenys. The sequence continues at coordinate 54,370,256 of NC_044383.1, read as the reverse complement.
GTGGCCGGGCGCGGTGGCTCACGCCTGTAATCCTGGCACTTCAGGAGGCCGAGGCAGGCGGATCGCTTGAGGTCAGAAGTTTGAAACCAGTCTGGCCACCATGGTGAAATCCCATCTCTACTAAAAATCTCAAAAAAAAAAAAAAGAAAGAAAAAATGCCTTGTGTAAAGGTGGTTAGCTTCCAACACAGTATTATTTGAGTCGGCCTATTTTCTCCTGCTTTTCAGCAATGTTAGATTATTATCATTATTTTAGTCTTTGCTAGTCTGATCAAAATGTTTTTCTTATATTTTCTTCGTAACTGGTGAGATATCTTACAGGATTAATGGCCATTCGAATTTCTTTTATTTATGTCTGCCCATTCATTTATGTGTCCTTTGCCTATTTATTACTTATTTGCAACTCTTTGTTATCTCTGATGTAGATATCTTTCTTTCCATTTTGTGGTTTCTCTGTTACTTTTTTCTTTTCTTTTTTTTCTTTTTTTGACGGAGTTTTGCTCTTGTTGCCCAAGCTGGAGTGCAATGGCACAATCTCAGCTCACCGCAACCTTCACCTCCCGGGTTCAAGCGATTTTCCTGCCTCACCCTCCCGAATAGCTGGGATTACAGGCCTGGGCCACTCTGCCCGGTTAATTTTCTTATTTTTTAGAGGAGACGGGTTTTTCCATGTTGGTCAGGCTGGTCTCGAACTCCCAACCTGAGGTGATCCCCCTGCCTCGGCCTCCCAAAGTGCTGGGATTACAGGCATGAGCCACTGTGCCTGGCCTTACTTTTTTCTAATGTTGTCAAATAGTACATTGTAGTTGAATCTGTTGTTAAAGTTGGGTTTCCTTAGTATTGTGTTTAGTAAAGCTTTTCCAACCCTGGAATTTTAAAAATATTCACCTTTATTTTCCAAAAGTCCTTGTAGATTTATTTTTATTTATTTACATGTTTTTACATGTAAATCATTTTTATTTAACAGCATTATTTTATTAATTAACTTTGTTTTCCCTCAATGCATTTGGGTGAATGTCAGAAATGCCTACTGAAATATTTAATAAATTGCTCTAGGAATCAATTTCAACTGTATATTTTCTCATGTTTTTGGAATGTTGTGGGTTTTTTTTAACTAGTTTATTTTGCAAATATATTTGTAAGTTTTCCAGTGATATCTTAAAGTTAGGTATGATTATTCAAGCTTGCCTCGTGCCCCTATAAAATGACAGTGTCTGTTCTTGGGAAACTCCAGGGCTAGATAGACTACAAACTTGTAAACATACTGTTGTAGAGTCAGAAAGTAGTATGTAAAAGCCAATTTAAAATGTGGTATCATAAAGGAGTGGTCACTGCCCTTTTCTGGAGTTTTAGTTAAATCTTCACACACAAAGATGAGGCCAGGCATGGTGGCTCACACCTGTAATCCCAGCACTTTGGGAGGCCAGGGTGGGAGGATCGCTTGAGCGCAGGCATTCAAGACCAGACTGGCCAACATAGTGAGACCCTGTCTCTATAAAATATAAAAAAATTAGCCAGGTGTGGTTATGAGCACCTGTAGTCCCAGCTACTCAAGAGGCAGAGGTGAAGGGATCACTTGAGCCTGTCAGGTGAAGGCTGCAGTGAGCACAGGTTGAGGCTGCAGTGCACTATGATCATGCCCCTGCACTCCAGCCTGGGCTACAGAGTGAGACCCTATCTCAAAAACAAAACAAAACAAAACATAAGTAAAGCTGAGTTTTGAATCATTGGAGTTTGACATACCAAGTCGAGGAGGGAAAGCTTTGCACCTAATGAGGATGGAATGCAAAGGCACAACAGGTGAAAGAGTCTCATCTTATTTGAACAAATAATGTATTTGATTGGAGAATGGATAGAGGATAGCCAGAGTTGAAGCCATAGAAGTAGGTAGAGATAGATTGTCATGCTAAAGAGTTTTTACAAAATCCTGTATGCCAAAAGTATAGTATATAGCCAGAAGTGATTTTTAAAGAAGATAATGAGAATGTGATAGATACATGACTTTAGTTTTGTTTTACATTGAAAATCAGTCAGTAGTAGCTACATGATGGAGAAAACCATTTTTCTAGTTTGTCTTTCTCTTTTGAAAAATTATAAAAAATAATGTAAAAGCAAATACATAACCATTATAAAGATAACGGTTTGTATTCTATCACTGTCCTCTGGGTACTTATTTTTCAGCGTATTAGTAGTATCACAACTAAAATCTCAAATAAGGAAGTTAAGCCTCTTCCTTACCTTGCTTCTCCTACAACTTCTATTATGAAAATGTTTATACAGAAAAGTGGAGACTTCTACAGTGAACATGTGTATATCTATGTGGTAGATAGATATAATTAACACTTTTCTGTTCTTGTTTTATCACATGTCCATCTAGTCATCCCTTTATACGTTAATTCATCTTTTTGTGATGCATTTTAAAGTTGATTGCAGACGGCTGATATACTTCTAAACACTTCAGTGGGCATATTATTAACTGGAGTTCAATATTTGTTTACAGTTTATTTTCTTTTGAGGGCTTGTTTGGAGGTTCTAGCAGGGGAGCACTGCTACTTGTATACCCTTGACCCAAGACCGGTCCTCCTCTATTGGGGATGGTCGTCCTCTTTCACCCAGTGTGCAGCTTTGGAAGGGATGCTCATGGAGCGATGAGGGAGGAAGTGGACACCCACCTAGCCAGCCAGATCAGCCCAGTTACCCCTGGCGATCAGTGGGGTGACAGATGTCACAGCCAGATCGCCCTCACATTCTTTGTTTTGAAATAAAATTTACTACAATGAAATACATAAATCTTAAGTATATAAAATTTGAAAACTACATATCCCTTTCTAACCAAAATCCCCATGAAGACATAGTACAAATAGTATCAGCACCTTAGAAAGTTCCCTCATGTTCTTTCACAGTTAGTCCCTACCTCTTCCCCCTCAAATGTAACCATTGTTCTGATTTTTCCTAGCATAGATTAATTTTACCTGTTCTAGGACTTCATGTAAATGGAGTAATGCACTTATATACTCTTATGTGAGGCTTCTTTCATTCAGGATCTTTTTTTGAGACTCATCCATACTGTTGCTTGTATCAATAGTTTGTTTCTTTTTAACATTGCATTGTATGAGTATACCAAGTTATTTGTCGATTTTCCTGATGATGGACACCTGGGTTGTTTCCAGTTTTTGTCTATTAAGAATAAAGCTGCCGTGAACATTCTTTTTATGAAGGATCTTTTTTTCAACTTGATTTTTTAAATGTTTTCTGTTTATATCCAACCTGTATATAGATCACTCTTACCCAGTAATATCTTCCATAGTCTCCCATTTTCTGCATACCTGGAAATAGTGTAGTGTATTTAAAAAGACGTTGAGCTAGGCTGGGCGTGGTGGTTCATGCCTGTAATCCCAGCACTTAGGGAGGCCGAGGTGGGTGGATCACCTGAAGCCAGGAATTCGAGACCAGCCTGGCCAACGTGGCGAAACCCTGTCTCTACTAAAAATACAAAAACTAGCCAGGCATGGTGATGCATGCCTGTAATCCCAGCTACTCAGGAGGCAGAGGCAGGAGAATTGCTTGAACCTGGGAGGCAGAGGTTGAGTGAGCCGAGATTACGCCACTGCACTCCAGCCTGGGCAACAGAGCAAGACTCCGTCTCAAAAAAAAAAAAAAAGAATACACATTGAGCTAGAAAATCTAGCAGGGAGTATCCTAATCTTCATGTTCCTACCGCAGGGTCTTTGGTAAATACTCTTTATTCTCTTCCTCATCCCTGTAAGAGAGATTCAGCATAATGTCACATGGTTTTCATCTTAAGTACTTCTCTGGAGTAATCTGTTGAGGATTTGAGGCTACATCAGCCTAGCAAAAATCACTTCTGTGATCACTTAGCTAGTAAAACTTCCACGGACGACTTACTAAGTATTTGCCATCCTTGAACCAGTCCAATCTTAAGCTTTTTGCCATTTTATGTTTCTGCTGTAATTTTAGACTAGTTCATTTTTACTTGAGTCACCAAATCTTCTCAAGTGTTTTTCTCTTCTTTCCCTAGAAAATAGAATCCTAATGGAATTTCTTAACCCTGAGGCTAACATTTTTGTGTTTTTTTCTTGACTCTTTATAGATCTACTCTAGTTTCCTATAACACTATCAATCATTTACCATTTCTCCTCATGATATTGGTTTCAAAAGTCTCAGCTTAACCTTCTTAATTATGTCATTCCTTCCTTTTTCTCTTTCTTTCAGAGCCTTATAAATAACCTTGATTTAGGTAGGGATCAGAATTTTAATGTCATTTTTCTCTACCTATTATCAATTAAAATTTTGAATTATATCAAAGCTTAGGACATTTGTTTCCCTCTTTGTTATGATGGTAGAGAAAATGTGAAATAGACAAGATGATATAGGTATGGTGAAGAGAAGAGTGTGATTACATAATCAGGATGAAATGATACTGTTTTTTTAAATGTCAGTCTCCAGGATGCGGCAGAAAACTAATTAGATACATGTTTGAGCAGAATAATGTGCAAAGATACGTGTGGCTTAAAAAGGTTAATGATGGGCCGGGCGCGGTGGCTCACGCTTGTAATCCCAGCACTTTGGGAGGCCGAGGCGGGCGGATCACGAGGTCAGGAGATCGAGACCACGGTGAAACCCCGTCTCTACTAAAAATACAAAAAATTGGCCGGGCGTGGTGGCGGGCGCCTGTAGTCCCAGCTACTCGGAGAGGCTGAGGCAGGAGAATGGCGTGAACCTGGGAGGCGGAGCTTGCAGTGATCCGAGATCGCGCCACTGCACTCCAGCCTGGGCGACAGAGCGAGATTCCGTCTCAAAAAAAAAAAAAAAAGTTAATGAAGTATGTTTATAAGGAAAAAGCTTTCCTTTGGGTACATTATCAAATTTAGTAAGGCCAAAAAAGCTTGTAGGGGCTTATGTTTTAAGACTGCTTTACTGTAAATTAAGTTTTTCAAATAATTGGTTGTGTGTTTCAGACAACTGTGTTTATTTTCCGAATTCCAAAATGTCTGCTTTCTTTTTATAGTGTCACATCATAGCTCTTCAACAAAGTAACTTAGCCTTCATAAAATTAATAATACCTGGATGCTCTGGACTGGAGCAGCTGCTCTGTAACCTCAGGTTTTAGATCTCGGGGAAAACAAAAGCACTTTTTAGTTACTCTCTGGCCAGAGGCTAAGTCCTTAATCGTTCTATATCTGTGCATGAATCATTATCTCTGTGTCACAAAGGTAATGCCATTTTCAGAGATGACATAGTGACAATGTCTCTTCCTGCGACCCCTGTAATTTCATTTTTTTAATGTGTCATATAGTTTTAAGTTTCTCATGTAATTCATTAATCCAGGAAACATTTATTAAGCCCTTGTGTAGTTTCTAGATGCTGGGAAAACACATGACTAAAACATAATTTCTGCCCTTCCCAGAGCTGGCAATACAATGGGGGAACAAGTACAAATAACAATAAAATGAGAGCTATGAAAACTCTAAGGATTGCTTAATTGTGCCTAGAGTCAGCTTCTCAACAAAGAAGAGTTTGAATTCACCACATAGATAGGCAGAGCTTCACTTGTGAAAAGAACAGCATATGTGAGGGTGAAAGAGAGAACACATGAAGAAATGAACTTTTTTGAGGTAAAGTTTAAGTGGAAGTAAGATTGAAACAGGAACTTCTGCTTGCCAAGAGATGGAATTTAATTAGAGTATTAGAATGACAAAGTCATAATTTTTAACTAGATCACTTTGGCAGTAGTGGGGAAGGATTTAAGGGGAGCAAAATTGGGATAGAGGACATCAGTTTAGGCAAGAGTTAAGCATCAGAAATGTAGTGGCAGTGGGTTTGGAGAGGACAGAGTGAACTTAAGAGCTATTTAGAAGTAAAGATGAAAGGACAAGGAGTAGTCATCGATTACTTAAATTTCTAGCTTTGGTGTCTAGGAAAATAGACGTGCAAACAATGAGAGGATGATGATCACTTAGTGAAACTTTTTGTGATTGCACTAAGCAAGAATAATTATATAGGTTTCTTAAGACGGTGTTGTATATCAAACTAAATATTATATAATTGATTTTTATGTCTACATAATCTTATTTTTAAAAACCAAATGATAAAAGAATATTAAATATAGGAAGCTAGAAGTATTTAACAAAGCTATGTTTGTGCAGGTTATTTTGGTTTACAGATTCTTCACTTATGTTTTAGAAACATGTTTGGCCTCTTGGATACTTAATCCTTTGCTGATAAAGTCAGATTATGGTAAATTTTAAATTGGCCTGTTTTGGAGTTCATCAAATCATTTAAACATTATAATTTGTAATGAAAATTATTAAATTCACATAAAAAATATCGAGAAAAATTCTCTTGTGTGTTCCGAAGTTAAAAAAGAAAATTAGCTTGAGGCAGGCTTAGTTTAGTTTCGTTTACCCAAACAGTTGTACTGTTTGAATGCAAATTTTTCTCATTACTGCTCTTAGAGTAAGTGACTTGGAAAAAAAAGAAGGAAACCAGCCTGGGCAACATAGGGAGACCCTGTCTCTACAAATAATAAAAACATTAGCTGAGTGTGGTGGCGCATACCTGTAGTCACAGCGAGTTTGGAGGCTGAGGTGGGAAGATCACTTGAGCTAAGGTGTTTGAGATTAGAGTGAGCTATGAGCATGCCACTGCACTCCAGCCTGGGCGACAGAATGAGACCTTGTCTCAAAAAAAAAAAAGCAAGGAATTGTGAGTATGTGAGTGGTTAGGCACAGGAAGGGCTTCTGTTACCTTAGCAGAACAAAATAAAGTGAAGAGGATATTGATACACTTGATGAAGTGGTCCACATTGTGGAGATCCTGCTGAGGAGTGAAAAATAAATAAGAGAAGAGTAAGCCAGGATATAACTATTGGTTTAGTCTTATGTTCTGATTATTTTTTTGCTGAAACACTAGCTTATTTTAACTAAACCTTAAAGTTTATTTTTTCTCCTTCCTGTAGAACGTATAATGAAGAAAACAGAAGAGTCCGAATCACAAGTAGAGCCTGAAATTAAGAGGAAAGTACAACAGAAACGGCACTGTAGTACCTATCAGCCTACTTCTCCTCTATCTCCTGCTTCAAAAAAATGTTTAACCCATTTAGAGGTAAGTAGAGAAATTATTCTTTGTTGCTAATCAGATTGTGTCTTTATTAATACTAGTTTCAGTACTTACTAAAGTTTCAGTACTTACTAGGTGATCTTTTATCATAGGACCAGAAGAGACCTGGAAAAGTTATTTAGGCAACTTTTTCTGCCTTCAGTAGACCATTTTTATGCTTTTTCAAAATACAGAATTTATTTTTCTGTAAATAATTTATCAGTGCTTCCCTGCAACATACTTCAAATGATTGCTGTCTGCCAGAAATTTTTTCAAATAATTTTAAGAAGCCAAAAAGTTAGAAAAAATAGTAGAAGAAAATCTATGTATTTATCTCCCAAATGTTTTTCACATTTGCTTTATTGTCCTCGCTCTCTATGCCTTTTTCCCTCCTTCCTCCTGCCTACCCATAAACGTATGTATATGTATTTTTTTGTACTGTTTGAGTTGAAATTGCCAGCATGATGCCCATTTACCATTTAATACTTAAGTATGTGTGTTTTTGGTTTTTTTGTAATCAGAATACATCTGTCAAAATCTCAAAATTAACATTGATCTAAAATTACTATTTAATCCACAAGTCCCATTCAAATTTCACCTAAATAATGTCCTTTATGGGTATAGAATTGAATTCAGGGTCATGTGCTGCATTGAATTGCCACGAATCTTTAGACTCTTTCAATAGAAATAATTTCACAGTCTTATCTTTGATAATCTTGGTATTTGTTGAGTAGTATAGGACACTTAACTTTGTGCCTCAGATTGTGTTTGTCTGATGTTTGTAAATGATGTATATGGTTTTCAAGAATGCTTCAGAAATGATGCTGTAATCTTACTGCGTTACATCAGGAGACATACGATGTTGATTTTCACATTAATGATATTTTACCTTAGTTAAGATGTTCTAGATTTCTTCACTGCAATGTCAGTTAATAGGTATTTTGACTAATTCATTAATAAGATTTCTTTTTTTGTTGTTTGTTTTTTGTTTGTTTTTTTTTTTTTTTTTTTTTGAGACGGAGTCTCGCTCTGTCTCCCAGGCTGGAGTGCAGTGGCTCGATCTCGGCTCACTGCAAGCTCCGCCTCCTGGGTTTCCACCATTCTCCTGCCTCAGCCTCTCCGAGTAGCTGGGACTACAGGCGCCCGCCACCACGCCTGGCTAATTTTTTGTATTTTTAGTAGAGACGGGGTTTCACCGTGGTCTCGATCTCCTGACCTCATGATCCGCCCGCCTTGGCCTCCCAAAGTGCTGGGATTACAAGCGTGAGCCACCGTGCCCGGCTCATTAATAAGATTTCTAACATGAGCTAGAAGTATTTCTTATCCCACATTTATATATTCATTTATATCAGCATGTACATATGAATGGTTATTTTACTCAAAAGGGTTATAGTCTGTAACTTTCATGATGTTTCATGACTTACCTTGATGCTTCAATTGTCCCAGATTCCATGTGAGTCCCTTCAAGATGGCCTGTTTTTTCTGACATGTCCCTATCATTCTTTGAAGACATTCATGACATTCACTTCTCTGCTTTTTAGTATAACACGATGGTCTTAACTTATCTTGCATTTCTTTTTTTTTTTTTTTTTTTCCTGAGATGGAGTCTTGCTCTGTCACCCAGGCTGGAGTTGAGTGGAGCGATCTCGGCTCACTGTAGCCTCCACCTCCTGGTTCAAGCAGTTCTTCTGTCTCAGCCTCTTGGGTATCTGGGACTACAGGTACCTGCCACCATACCTGGCTTATTTTTGTATTTTTAGTAGAGATGGGGTTTCACCATGTTGGCCAGGCTGGTCTTGAACTCCTGACCTCACGTGATCCACCCACCTCAGCCTCCCAAAGTGCTGGGATTACAGGCATGAGCCACCGCGACCAGTCATTATCTTGTGTTTCTGTCTCAATCCTAGAGTCATTCATTTCTCCGAGGAGCCATGCATACAAGGAGAAGGAAATACCTTCTCCTTTAAGTGGAGGGAACATATTTGGGCACTAGTTATGTTCACATGGGTATTATTGTTTCTCGGCCTTCTCAGTGGACAAAGCTAAGAAATACATGTGTATTAATTTTTAATCTATATTAGAATCCATGAGTCGACACTGATAACTCTAATTCCAGTCCAACACCGAGTTTATTTAATTTTTCCCACGTTGCATGTTTGTAATTCCCTTCTCCAGAAGTGATTAACTTGACTCCCATCACCCCTGGTGTATTTACCTGTTAGCTTAGTTTTTCTTTATGTGATAATGTCCTGCCATGCCAACCTAAGTTTGGCTCAGGCCATACTTATATCACCTACTGCTTAGCCTAGATAAAGGAGGAGGAAAGCTCCTCCCCAGATACAACATCTTTCGTCCGCTGGACATGCCCACTGAAAACCTCAGTTTGTTTGTTTGTTTGTTTGTTTTTAAAGTTCAGGGGTACACGTACAGGATGTGCAGGTTTGTTACATAGGTAAACGTGTGCCGTGGTGGTTGCTGCACAGATCATCACATCACCTAGGTATTAAACACAGCAATAATTGTTTTTTAATAGAAGTCTTCCTTCTTTTACTCTATTCCTATGCCAATTGTTCTTATTTTCTTCTTAGTGGAGATAAAGAATTGTAGCCAGCCTCTATGTAATTTTTAATTCCTAGACAAGGTTAGTGGTTTTTTCTTTCCATGTATAGTCTCTGAAATTCTACACTATGTACCACTTGTAAGAAAACAAGATCTGTGGGCTGTGCGTGGTGGCTCATGCCTGTAATCCCAGCACTTTAGCAAGCCGAGGCAGGTGGTGGATCACCTGAGGTCAGGAGTTTGAAACCAGTCTGGCCAATATGGTGAAATCCTGTCTCTACTAAAAATATAAAAATTAACTGAGCATGGTGGTGGGCACCTGTAGTCCCAGCTACTTGGGAGGCCGAGGCGGGAGAATCTGTTGAACCCTGGAGGCAGAGGCTGCAGTGAGCCGAGATGGTGCCATTGCACTCCAGCCTGGGCAACAAGAGCAAATCTCCTTCTCAAAAAATAAATAAATAAAAATAAAATAAAATAATAAATAAAAGAAAAAGAAAACAAGATCTGTGAATTTAATGGGATAAACATCTTTAGGATATTTAATAAAAATGACATAGTCTCAAAGACAGACTTATTAAGTGCAGTTATGGGTAGAGTCTTGCAGATAGTACGTGATATGTAATTTGGAATTATTTAATTTTCTAAAAAGCCTTCCACTTCTACTGACCAAAGCAGGGAATGAGATTTTAATCAGGTTTTTTTTTCTTCAGTTTTTTTTGTTTGGAGAGATTGGATATCGCTATGTTGCCCAGGCTGGTCTTGAACTCTTGGCCCTAAACAGTCCTACTGCGTCAGCCTCCCAGTGTGTTGGGCTTACAGACCTGAGCCACCATGTCCAGGCTTAGTCAGTTTTTGTTTTCCAAAAGAAACTACACTTAACATAAAATTTTTATGAAAATTTATTACTTTACAGTATTCTCTACTAAAACGGAGCAGTATTGAGATTCTAGTTTTTAGAGAATTGGGTTAATAAAATGTTAATCTCTAGTTTTTATCATGAAAATTTTTTTTATCTTATTCAGTGTAGTGTATCTGCATTTTGTTCCTAATTCTCACAGAGTTCCAAGATGTATGTTTCTTAGCTGTTGGAAGGCATATGGTAATAGCTCAGAACATACTTCCTTTAATATTTTAATATTGGGGATTTTAATAGTAGGAATGTGTTTTTTCTGTTTTAGTATGAATTTTATGAGAGGAAACAGCACTTTTCCATGGAGTTCTTTTCATTTAGATATGCCCTCTTTACCTTTATTATAGACAATAAAGTAATGGAGCCAGTCAGTACTCAGCTTGATCATATCCTCAGATTCTTGGAGACAGAGTTAGTTTATATATAGCTGACTGCTAGACTAGATAGTCTTGAAAATTTCTTCCAGCATTTTGATATTAAATCCCAACTAACATTACTTATTTAGGATCTCATGGTAGCCATGATGGTAATGATGGGGAAGAGAGGGACTTCATTTTGAGACTTTGAGGGGATTCCTTAATGATGCAATAAAATGCCAAAATCTTTTCTTTTGTTCTTTTGGAACTTAAAGTTTCTGAACACTGTGAATGTTCAAAATGTGGAAAAGAAAAAGAAAATCAGACCAAATGCCAAAGTTGTGGTGTTCTTTTTTCTAAGGATTTGCAAAGAAATTGCAGACAAGCTGTTACTTTGAATGACTCTACTGGACCATTATTAAGAACGTCAATTCATCAGAATTCTGGAGGACAGAAGTCACAAAACACAGGATTAACAACCAAGAAGTTTTATGGCAACAGTGTGGAAAAGGTTCCAATTGATATTATTGTGAATTGTGATGACAGTAAACACACTTATTTACAGACTAATGGAAAAGTCATTTTACCTGGGGCAAAAATACCCAAAATCACAAACTTGAAAGAAAGGAAAACAAGTTTGTCAGACCTAAATGATCCAAGTAAGTATTTTACTCCCTTTAATATTGCTTATATCAATCCGGTATTTTTCAGATGTATTTTTACAACCACTCTCCCCAACCCCATATATATTTTTAATATAAGTGTGAGCTTAAAACTAATCTTGTTCTCATCCTGTCCATCTTAAATAGTTAAAAAAAAAACAACACAGAACTTGACCCTAGTCTTAGATGAAGTGCCGGTTATAACCAGCATTCTGACTTTGGCCAGGTTAATTTAATCTTTCTGATCTCTAAATGGGTATATTTCCTGCTGATAGTGGTTTTTGGTTTTTTTTTGGGGGGGAGGGGGCTAAAATAACATAAAATATGCATAGCCCAATAAAATATTTGACATATAATATCCTTACCACGTTTGTTCCTAAATCTATATCCTGTCTTTTTATTCTTGTGTGTATGTGTATGGCATGCAGTCCTTGTTTATAATAAATAGCAAAAGATTAGAAATTTTTAGGGACTGGTTGACGATACAGTGTGTATACTCTAAAGAAGTGAAAGATCTGATAAACTGTAATTTCCAAGATCCTTATTTAAGTGAATAATGCAAGCTACAGATAAGAGTGTATACTGTGGAGAATGAACATGATTTCTTCTAAAAAATGGAAACTGGGCACAGTGGTGTCCCAGCTACTCAGAAGACTGAGATGAGAGAATTGCTTGAGTCCAGGAGTTGAAGTATAGCCAGGGCAATATAGCAACACCCTGTTGCTAAAAAAAAAATAATAATAATTTTAAATAGAACACTAGGCTTTCCTTTTAATATATACTTGTGTAGTTTTTCATTAAAAATATAGTTCATGGGCCTTTTTAAAAAATCTATATACATGTACACACATACATCTGTATGTGTGTGTGTATATATATATATATATATATATATATATATATATACATCTATCTATATATGTCAGGTACTGTGCTAAGCATTTTACATACCATTTGTTCTTGCAACGATTCTGTGAAATAGATACCCTTATTGTCCCTAATTCTACGGAGAAGAGAAATTGAGCCAAATAACCAGTAAGTGGCAAAACCCCACCTCTCAAATGCTATATATGTAAATCTGTTTAGATTGTTTAATCTGGCCTGTTAGGTTTTCTGCTAATAAAAGACCAGTGTTGAAAGAGAAACCATGCTCAGTATTTGTTCCTGAGACTGGACAGTAAAATTAAAAAGACAGGTAGAGAAATACTGAGATGATACTTCTCTGGGACATGTACATTACTCAGTAAAAATTAAACATTTATGTTTGAAATGCTAATAAAGTCAACGCATGACTTTTGAATGCTTTTTCTGTGTCACTGTTTCAGGCCTGGGGATATAGCAGTGAACAAGACAATGTCCCTGCTCTCTCATAGTTTATGTGTAGCAGGGAGAAACAGATAAGCAAGTGAACATCCACAACAAAGAACAACAGAAAGTTTAAATCAGTTAATTTGACTGTGTGTGCTTACTTTATTGGGTTATCAGAGTGATATTTAGGCTGGGCGCATTGGGTCACGCCTGTAATCCCAGCACTTTGGGAGGCCGAGGCGGGCGGATCACGAGGTCAGGAGATCGAGACCATCCTGGTTAACACGGTGAAACCCCGTCTCTACTAAAAATATAAAAAATTAGCCAGGCGTGGTGGTGGGCGTCTGTAGTCCCAGTACTCGGGAGGCTGAGGCAGGAGAATGGCATCAACCTGGGAGGTGGAGCTTGCAGTGAGCCAAGATCGCACCACTGCACTCCAGCCTGGGCAACAGAGTGAGACTCCGTCTGGAAAAAAAAAAAAGGTGATATTTAATATAATACTTGGCCAAAATGCATAATATTGAGGGAAGTAGAATTCAGGCAGGCGCAAGCTTGTGGTGTTTCAGGGACAGAAATACTGGCTAGTGTGCCTGGAGGATAAAGAGAGAAAAACAGAATATTATGAGAAAATTGGATAAATAGGCAGGGGCCAGATTATGTAAATTTATAAACCATAGCAAGGAGTTTGTATTTGACCCAAATACAATATGAGTGGCTTTGTGGAATTAAGATATAGAGATAGATTTGCTAAGATTCAGTAATGAGTACAAGGTATAAGAGCAAATTACCATCATAGTGTCTTTTCTTGCTCACGTCCATTTACTCAACAAGACTTATTGAACATTAGGCACTGGTCCAGATTTTTCCAAGGACCAGTTAAGATTTTAGTAACTTCCTGTGTGAGGTAAAATTACTTGGCTACAGCCAGGCATGGTGGCTCATGCCTGTAATCCCAACATTTTGGGAGGCTGAGGTGGGCGGATCACCTGAGGTCGGGAGTTCGAGACCAGCCTGGCAAACATGGTGAAACCCCATCTCTACTAAAAATACAAAAATTAGCTGGGTGTGGTGGTGCACACCTGTAATCCTAGCTACTGGGAAGGCTGAGGCAGGAGAATCACTTGAACCCAGGAGGCGGAGGTTGCAGTGAGCCAAGATTGCACCACTGTACTCCAGCCTGGGTGACAGAATGAGATTCTGTCTCAAAATACATATATATATATATGTATATATTTATATATACGTATGTTTATATATGTATATAAATATATACGTATATATTTATATACATATATTTATATATACGTATATATTTATATATACGTATATATAAATATATGTATGTATATTTATAAACAAATATATATTTATAAATATATAAATATAAAGAAATATGTTTATATATTTATAAATAAATATATTTATAAATATATATATTTTATATAAAATATATATAATTATATAAAATATATATTTTATATAATATATAATTATATAAAATATATATTTTATATAATATATAATTATATAAAATATATATTTACATATAAATATATATACTTGACTACATGGAGTTGCACACATATTTACAGTGCATGCTGTTTTGCGAACAAGTTGTGTGTAAATTATTTTTTACACTTTAAATTTTTTGGGACTCTGAAATAGACCTACTGTTCCTGTAACTTGCTGATATTGCTGTTTGGGTGAGTGGTGATGGACTGTAAAATCAAATTTTGTATTTGTATCATATTTTTTTAAAAGATACCAAGTCTTAATGCTTTCTTCAGATTTAACTTTTTATCAGATAGAGTGGATTGTATCTTCATTCATTTTTATTAATTTTAGATCTGGAGGAGGTCCAAAGCAAATTCAGTATATTTTCCACTTTGGTAATTTATTTGCATTTTTAATGGACAGAAATGAAATATAAAATTATAACTATAGTTTTAATATAAATTATAAATTATTAAAATACTTTTAGTCATTTTGTCCAGTGATGATGATGATGACAACGACAGAACTAACAGAAGAGAGAGCATATCTCCTCAGCCTGCTGATTCAGCTTGTTCTTCCCCTGCACCATCCACTGGAAAAGTAGAAGCAGCGCTAAATGAAAATACTTGCAGAGTAGAGCGTGAACTACGAAGCATTCCAGAAGACTCAGAGTTAAATACAGTTACATTGCCAAGAAAAGCAAGAATGAAAGACCAGGTACTTTTCACATTTGTTGACATTTGTTCAGATTAATGTCTCCATTTTGGGGTGTTAATTATTTTTAGAAGGCAGTTTGGTAGTGCCAGGAGAAAATGATGGATTATTCATTAAGTGGGGTTTAAATACCACATGGGAGATTATTTGGAAGAACATTAAGCCATATACAAAAATAAGTTTCAATTAAACTTAAGGCTTAAAGTATAAAAAATTCAACAAGAAAACACAGTATCAACCTTACAATAAAATGTCAGTATGTACAAAAATTTCTTATAAAATCTAGCAGAGGAGAGAAGTCATTTTAACAGGGATATGTTTTACTATGATATTATGTTTCATTATATTATGTTTTATATTTTACTATAAAAATTTCAAAAAGTTCACATGGAAAAAGGTAATATGAATGATGTCAATAGACAATGTATCTGGAACAACTATTTGTAATGCAGATGACATAATATTTTAATGTCTGTAATAGACTAAGAACTCTTAAAAATTACAGGATAAAAACAAAATGAACAAAGGATAAGAATGGACAAAAATAGAAAATTCATGTAGTAAACTACCACATGAAAAGTGCAAATTAAGGAAAATGAAATATAACTGTATTCAGTGGACTTTAAAAATTGTTACAAAATCAATTAATATGTGCTGTTGTCAAGGATCCAAGGGAAAGGACACTTTCCCAATTTGCTGATGGAAAAGAAAGTTACTATAGTCTTTTGGGAAAGAAATGTAAAAATGACCATTAAAAAATTTTTAGTGTGTACTATTTGACCAAATAATTAATTTCTTAGACTCCATCTCTTCCCCAGAACGTAAGGCTTTATATGCAAACATGATTATTGGCAAACAAAATCATTGCCTGTTAATATGGATATGGCTGAAGAAGTTATGGTATATCCATATGATGCAGCCATTGAAAATAAAAATTAGAACTTATATCAGTGACTTTGAGGATTTCTGCCTGGTACTGTTATGTGAGAATACCAAAATAAGGAAATATGTGTATATTACTTTAGTACGAATATTTTTATAAAATAATAAACTTGTATGTTAAATTCTATACGTATGTGTTTATACATGTCAGTGTTCATGGGAGTACAGATACAAATATGGGAACATATATACTTGGTTGTTAGGATGGGATCCTTAAAAAATGAAAAACAACAAAAGTAATCATAAGGATAATAGAAAAATATATGGGTTTATTGATTTACTTATTTAAAGGGGGGGGATCTTGCTCTATCATCCAGGCTGGGATTACAGGTGCAAGCCACTGCACCCAGCTGGGTTAATATTTTTATATAATCTTACAGAATGCCTTTCCAACATGGTAGCACAAGCAAAAATAATAAATGAAGAGATGAATATGTTTGATTAAATGAAAAGTAGAACAGTGTAGAAAAACACTCTAAACAATTTGATAGGTAGATGCAAATGGAAAAATAGTAAGCTATGTGACAAAGTGTAAAGTGGTCCTTTGTATATTTTTAATTTTAAAAAAATCAAGAAATAGAGGCAAACCATAGGGAAATAAGGAAAGGAAATGAATAGAATTCAAAAAAACATAGTAATCAAAGTAGTGAAAATGAAATTAAAATACCTTTTGTGAACTTCAGATTGCTGAAAATTTTAAAACTATGATATTGTCTCGTCTTGATCAGTGTTTGGAGAAGTGGAATGTGGAGTGTATAAGTTGGTGTAACTGTTGAGGGCAGTTTGGCAGTAATTCTAAATGTGTACCACAATTGACTGGACTGCAAAAATGCTCTTTGAAGAATGGTTTGCTATCGCAAGAGATTGGAAAGAACTTAGATGTCCAGCATATGAGTTCAGTTAAATTAATGATGAATTTCCATGTAATGGAATTTTTAGATGAGCAGTTTTCAGACTGGCACACTGAATCATAAGGGTACCTCAGTGTGTACTGTCTTTGATGATGCTCCGTGGAGGATGTGGACCATTCAAATTCTAGACTAAATCCTTTACTGTAGATTCAACTGGAGCAGCTCTTTCCTGCTTTATTAGCGAGCTAAATAACCTCTCATTTGAAGATACAACTCTACAGCTAAAAACAAAACAAAACACTTTTAAACCTCTCTAACAGCTTTCTTTAATAATAAGGGAAAATAGGCCGGATGCGGTGGCTCACGCCTGTAATCCCAGCACTTTGGGAGGCCGAGGTGGGCAGATTGCCTGAGGTCAGGAGCTCGAGACCAGTCTGGCCAACATAGTAAAACCCTGTCTCTACTAAAAATACAAAAAAATTAGCCAGGCGTGGTGGCGTGTGCCTATAATCCCAGCTACTTGGGAGGCTGAGGTAGGAGAATTGCTTGAACCCCCTAGGGAGGTGGAGGTTACGGTGAGCCGAGATCATGCCACTGCACTCCAGCCTGTGCGACAGAGTGAGACTCCATCTCAAAAAATAATAATAATGGAAAATATTAATGATAAATCTGTTAATAAGCCTGAAAAAGCAGTTTACAAAATCATATATATGATTTTATATCATATATATGATCATATTTTGCTTAAAATGCATTTTTTTCCTATGACATAGATGGTAGAAATACCTTTAGAAGGATAATGGGAATGATGGACATTCTTTTCCCTTATTTTCTGTCAAGATATTGTTTTATTCTTGTGATGATAATAAAGATACTAATATAATTACTTTTAATTAAAATTACATACCTATATGAAGTGTTTATGATTAATTTCTATTTGGAAGTGACTGGAATCATAATTTAACAGATGAAAATAATTTAAAATATGTAAATATATAAGGAAGGGTTATTTTGTAATGGAAATAACAATTCCCCTAAATTGCTTGCTTTCTAAAGAATTGCTGATTTAATTCAAGTATCACTGCCACTATAACTAGCAGCATTTTACTGTGCATGAAGCACTCTGCTAAACTGCTTTTTATGCATTAACTCAGTTGAGTGGGTACTCTTACTCTACATATTTTAGAGTTTAGGGAACCAAAACTTACGTAAGTTATTAAGTTTTACAAGATCAGATTTTTTTTTTTTTTTTTTTAGAAGGGATTTCGATCTTGTTGCCCAGGCTGGAGTGCAGTGGTGCATTCTCAGCTCACTGCAACCTTCACCTCCCAGGTTTAAGCAATTCTCCTGCCTCAGCCTCCTGAGTAGCCGGGATTACAGGCACCTGCCACCACACCCAGCTAATTTTTTGTACTTTTAGTAGAGACGAGGTTTCACTGTGTTGGGCAGGCTGGTCTCGAACTCCTGACCTCAGATGATCCACCCGTCTCGGCCTCCCAAAGTGCTGGGAGTACAGGTGTGAGCCACCGCGCCCGGCCAAGATCACATCTTTAAAAGGTGGTGTGGCTGTTTGAATCCAGGCAGTCTGATTCCCAGAGTACTATTCCTGACTGCCATACTATTACTCAAATTTAAATAACAACTAAAGTATAGCTAAATAAGATACAAGGATTTACTGTTATATAAAAACCATGAATTTTAATTTTATCTAACACTGTTGAAGGGAAATCCATTTTATGTTGTGATATTTACATTTCTTATATTGAGTCTTTGCGTATGTTTATACTTAGCTTGCAGTCTTATTTTAGTAAATTATTAAGTGAAAATTTTCTTTTCCTTTTTAGTTTGGCAATTCTATTATCAACACACCTCTAAAACGTCGTAAAGTGTTTTCTCAAGAACCTCCAGATCCTTTAGCTTTAAGCTGCCAAAGTTCCTTTGACAGTGTCATTTTAAACTGTCGGAGTATACGAGTAGGAACACTCTTCCGGCTGTTAACAGAGCCTGTAATTGTAAGTACATTCTTAAGCTTTTTACTATACCAATTATAACATTAAAAATTCCATTGCTAAAGCTGATATATTTAAAATTTATAAGTTAAAATATTTAATGGAATATCAAACTTAGTTCAAGATTTCACATTGCTTTAAGAGTATATAAATAGTAGCTCCTCACCATTAAAATCAGAAAACCTTCCAATATGTTGTTATTATCATGCCAGCTTACTACATGAAACTTTCAATGAGTTAGAAAACCTTCTAGTGTGTTACTGTTTTAGTATCATGCCAGCTAAGTGCATGAAAAGAATATATTAAAGAACTGTAGTGAGTGAATGAAGATTCCAGAAGCTTTGGGGTCTGCTGGAAAACGTATTGTAGCATCAAGACTCCTAGAAATAGATTATTGTTCTATAATGGCTGCCCAAAGGACTTTGTGTACTTACTATTATACCTGTGCACTTACTATTCTGCCACCAATCCAAGTTTTTATTTTCTGTTTGAAATTTTAATATAATCTCCTTAACTAGCCTTCTTAGTCATTATTTTTTTCTCTAATGTATTATAAACATTGTTGCTAGATTAACTGTATAAAGCACTGTGTGTGTTCTGTAAGCCTTTATTTTATAATGTCTTAACTTGGTGTCCCTATTTGTTTCCATCTCTTCTTTCAAACTAATATTGTCCTTTTTACATAAAGCACTTGTCTTTAAGAGAACTTATTGCCGGGCGCGGTGTCTCATGCCTGTAATCCCAGCACTTTGGGAGGCCAAGGCAGCTGGATCACAAGGTCAGGAGTTTGAGACCAGCCTGGCTAATATGCTAAAACCCCATCTCTACTAAAAATAGAAAAATTAGCCGGGAGCAGTGGCGTGTGCCTGTAGTCCCAGCTGCTCGGGAGGCTGAGGCAGGAGAATTGCTTGAACCCGGGAGGCAAAGGTTGCAGTGAGCCGAGACGGCGCCACTGCACTCCAGCTTGGGTGACAGATCAAGACTCTGTCTCAAAAAACAGAAAAAAAGAGAGAAATAATTATATCACAGCAGGAAAGTTGTAAGGTATTTTGTTATTTAATGTAATGAATAATAACTTTCTTTTCTGGTAAAGGTTCATGGTTCTAGGATACAATATGATCAAAAGAAAAAAAATTGTTTATAGGAGAAAATGAAATGTGAACCTGATTTCTTCACAGAGCACAGCTCTATGGGAATCCAGCAAATTTTTCTTTTCCATCAAAAACCCTAAGCTTCTCACAATTTAAAAACTAAAAGTTTCAGAAGTACCCTGGAGATTCAAAGCAAATTATATATAAATTGTCTACCCTTTATTGCCCAATAATAGTGTAACATATGTCAGTGTTTTTAGGGATTTATGAAATTTGTATTTTGTTACAGCCCTCATACTGCAGACTGTCTTTCCTGGTTTCTATCAATTAACAAAAATGTCACTCTGTGTCACTTTGCACCTCAAAAATTTTCAGGAGTGCCCTGTAACTTTTATGGCTTTCTCCCACATTAATGCTGTTATTTATAACTCTTCAGTGTGATGAGTAAGGTTTTGCTGGTGATTTAGACATTTAATTAGAAAGTTGCATATTTAGTCTTAAAGCTGTTTATGAAGAACTACATTAAAATTTGGATGAATTTTTTCTGATAGGTTGTATTTGCTACAGGGAAGAAAAACTTTGTAAATTTAGTTAAAAAAATAAAAGGCAGTATATGTAACATAAAATGTGTCAGTTTAAAAAATTACAATGCTAAATGAAATTTTCCAGCCAAAAAATATAATGTGGAAATTTGCAGTGTGGTATTAACCTTACTTGTAGCATGAGATTTTTCGCAAAGGACATTCTTCATTGAAGAATAATTAGTGGATCTGTATCTTCTTCAGATAGTGTAAATAAAAAGATGATTTGATATTTTCTTCTTCTTCTTGAACATAACTTCCTTATGTTTTGTAGTGAAATGATTTATTTGCCAAGTTATGATTAATCTGAGAAACAGGTTTTAAATGTTTTACTACATTTAATGTTTTATAAAATTCTACACTTGTTTATTAGATAATTTAATCATTTTAATTTGCTCAGTGATATAATTGGCATTATTATTTTTATTTATTTATTTTTTTTTTTTTTGAGACAGTCTCACTCTGTTGCCCAGGCTGGAGTGCAGTGGCGCGATCTCGGCTCACTGCAAGCTCTGCCTCTTGGGTTCGTGCCATTCTCCTGCCTCAGCCTCCCGAGTAGCTGGTACTACAGGCACCAGCCACCACGTCCAGCTAATTTTTTTATATTTTTAGTAGAGACGGAGTTTCACTGTGTTAGCCAGGATGGTCTCGATCTCTTGACCTCATGATCCACCCGCCTCAGCCTCCCAAAGTGCTGGGATTATAGGTGTGAGCCACTGCGCCCGGCCAATTGGCATTATTTAGAAGTGTCCATTTTATTTAAAAGCAAGTGCTTTTTTTTTTTTTTTTTTGAGACGGAGTCTCGCTCTGTCGCCCAGGCTGGAGTGCAGTGGCGCAATCTCGGCTCACTGCAAGCTCCGCCTCCCGGGTTCACGCCATTCTCCTGCCTCAGCCTCTCCGAGTAGCTGGGACTACAGGCGCCCGCCACCACGCCCGGCTAATTTTTTTGTATTTTTAGTAGAGACCGGGTTCCACTGTGGTCTCGATCTCCTGACCTCGTGATCCACCCGCCTCGGCCTCCCAAAGTGCTGGGATTACAAGCGTGAGCCACCGCGCCCAGCCTAAAAGCAAGTGCTTTTTTAAAGAAGTAAAATGGCATATATTATTAGGAATACCACATATGCACAAATTCATTTTTCAAATGAGAAGATATAAAACCAAGGTTTTCATTCAGTTTAAATTTAGAAACTTTCACAGTGTAGATGAAATAGAACAATGTCTACTTTTTTTTTTTTTTGGAGACCGAGTCTCACTGTTGTCAGCCCAGGCTGGAGTGCAGTGGCGCAATCTCGGCTCACTGCAGCCTCCACCTCATGGGTTCCAGCAATTCTCCTACCTCAGCCTCTTGAGTAGCTGAGATTACAGGTGCCTGCCACCATGCCTGGCTAATTTTTGTATTTTTAGTAGAGATGGGTTTATATCATCTTGGCCAGGCTGGTCTCAAACTCGACCTCAGGTGATCCACCCGCCTTGGCCTCCCAAAGTGCTGGGATTACAGGTGTGAGCCACTGCGCCCAGCTAAGTGTCTACTTGTAATATTAATGTGTGACTTACTTACATATTTCTAAATGACAAATATTTAGATATAACTTCCTTCAATTCCTTTATCTTATGCAGCAATTTTATTTAAATGCTTTATGTCAGCCAGGTGTGGTGGCTGTAATCCTAGCATTTTGGGAGGCTGAGGCAGGTGGATCACTTGAAGTCAGGAATTTCAGACCAGCCTGGTCAACATGGTAAAAGCCCATCTCTACTAAGACTACAAAAATTAGTGGGGTGTGGTGGCGTGCACCCGTAACCCCAGCTACTAGGGAGGCTGAGGCAGAAGAATCACTTGAACCCGGGAGGTGGAAGTTGCAATGAGCCAAGATTGTGCCACTGCATTCCAGCTTGGGTGACAGAGCGAGACTCATTCTCAAATAAATAAATGAATGAGTGAATGCTTTATGTCATCATTATTGACACTTTTTGAATCAGCTAACATTTTTCCAAAACATAGTGTCAACATCCACGTATGCTAGAATGTTTCACAAGCTACAGTACTCTTTTTTTAAATGATGAGGTCTGTCTTTGTTGCCCAGGCTGGAGTTCAGTGCTGCAGTCATAGCTAACTGTAAACTTGAGCTCCTAGGCACAAGCAATCCTTCCACCTCAGGCCCCAGAGTAGTTGGGACTATAGGCACATGCCATCTATACCCAGGTAAATTTTTCTTTTTTTGAGATGATGTCTCACTATTTTTGCCCAGGCTGGAGTGCAGTGGCACAATCTCGGCTCATTGCAACCTCTGCCTCCTGGGTTCAAGCGATTCTCCTGCCTCAGCCTCCTGAGTAGCTGGGATTACAGGCATGCATTACCATGCCTGGCTCATTTTTTATACTTTTAGTAGAGATGGGGTTTCACCGTGTTGGCCATGCTGGTCTTAAACTCTTGGGCTCAAGTGATCCTCCCAAAATGCTGGGATAACAGTTAAAAGCCACCATTCCCTGCTGGTACCCATGCTTAATGTCCCCAAATAATTTGTTACTTCCCAGAGAAACCACTTAACACATTCCTTTCAGATGCAATCTTTAGAAAGTATGTTTAGTGATATTCTAGACTTTGCAATTAATTATTGTAGTAATTGCTAAATTTATTTTATATTTCCTTTCTCTTTTTATATTATGAAAATCTTCACACTGAAAAGTTGAAAGAATTTTGCGGTGAACATTTATCTAACTCCCAGCTAAATTTTACTGTTAGCATTTTATTGTATTTGCTTTCCATTTATCTGTTCATCCCTGTATATATTCATTTATCTTGTTTTTTAATGCATTTCAAAATACTTGCCTCCTTTTTTGAATCTCTCTTCTGTAAAATAATTCAGGCTGTAATAGGCTTAATGTTCCTTTTCCACATTGAAATAATTAGTTAGAAAATACCATTTTGTAACCACCAGTAATAAGTAATTCAAGCAAGGACCTTCAATGATGCGAAAACCATTGAATGAAAGTCAAACCCCCATGACTTGCAATTTACCTACATAACATGTACCCATGAACCTAAAATAAAAGTTAAAAAAAAGAAAAGAAAGACTGATGGAAGGGATGTGGCAAGATGTTAACAGTTTAGCAGTTAGTGAGTTTAGGTAAGCAATATTTAGGTGTTAATTATAATGTTATACCAACTTCTCCGTGGGATTTTAAGAGATAAACGAGTAATATAAGAAACATTCTAAGTATTTGAATAAAAAAGTGAAGCCTGCCTTTCTTTGTAAGTCTAGAGCAATACTAATTCATCTTTTTTTTTAGTTTTGTTTAGATTTTATCAAGATACAGCTAGACGGTAAGCTATTTTATGTCTTTTTACTCAATAAAGCTTTCTTTACACCAAAGCACTTTACAGGAATAAAAGATTAAGTAATATTCATAGAATTTATTAAGATGGTTAGTTGTTACATATATCTTCTTATCAAAGGGCATATATCTTGGTGTAATTTCATTCAGAAATATCACAGAGCCTAACTTTTTAGAAACCCCTTTTCATTTGGAAAAAATAAAAAAGCTTCTTCAAGGCAGTTATAAAGATTTTTTTTATTACCCACAAGAGTATTGATTTATAGAGCATAATAAATATGTGCTTACATTTATTTAAACTTGTATTTCCTCACAGTTTCCCCCATTCATGATATTACCCTCTTAATAATTATTTTTCCATTTCCATTTGTTTTCCTCCAGAACCAGACCACGATCCTGTAGAGATTATTTTAAATACCTCTGATCTAACTAAATGTGAATGGTGTAATGTCCGAAAATTACCTGTAGTGTTTCTTCAAGCAATTCCAGCAGTTTATCAAAAGCTGAGCATGCAACTGCAAATGAATAAGGAGGATAAGGTTTGGAATGATTATAAAGGAATAAATAAATTAACGAGTAAGTTGTGTAAAACAGATTATAATAGATAATTATAATAGATATTGTATTTATAATATCTGTTGAATAGCAAAATGTGAGTGCACTTTGACAGATGCCTTAGATGTGTATTATCTACAATTCTCACAGCTACCTTGTGAAATAGATATTACTTTCTCCATTTTACAGATGAGGAAAAACTCACAGAAAGTGGAAGGGCTGAAGATAAAACCCAGACTTACTCATTTAGAAGGTTTCTAAGTGATTAAAACCCAAAAGATCTGCACTCTTAACTAACACTGTAATCTGAGTAAAATAAAAATTTTTAACTGATAGGAATATTAAATGTAAATCAGCCATATAAATCTGGAAATCTTGAAACTTGGCCTGAATAGGAAGTTGTTAAGTTCCTAAAATGGGCCTTAAATCTTTATAATACGTAGGTGTGGTTCTCCAGGTTTTTTTCCTTCACCTTTAACACTTAAAGCATGGCTTGACTGCTTAGAAGATACACACATTTCAGCAGTAATTGCTGCTTCAGCTTAATTATGAAAAAGTGTTAGCTACCACTAAGTCTGCAAGAGTTGGCACATTAGTGAAAAGCTGTTTTGCAGTTAGATTTTCTTGAGATACTACCAGTTCACGTGGCAATTTTCTGTGTTTGACAAAAATGTTAACTATTATATCTTTAAGACTATAGATTTAGATTTATTAGATGAAGTAAATTAGTTACATACGTGAATAGATTTGTTCTTGAACTGTTGTTAGACTAATGTATTCTGGTTCCTTCCAATAACTTAGGTGACCTTGGCATGTAATACATACTGGTCTTTCCAGTGATTGTTGTGTATCCACTGTATGTCAGACATTGTTGTGGACCTTTATACTGGGATTTCTGATTATCTTCCTGGAAAGAATTAATAATTACTCCTTTTAAAAGTATCTATTTACTTCTTTTGTTTTTTTAGACTTATATTTATTTCTTTTCAGATTTGGAAGAACAATATATAATTTTAATTTTTCAAAATGGCCTTGATCCTCAGGCAAATATGGTATTCGAAAGTATCATTAATGAAATTGGTATAAAGAATAACATCTCCAACTTTTTTGCGAAAATTCCCTTTGAAGAAGCTAATGGCAGACTTGTTGCCTGTACAAGAACCTATGAAGAGAGCATCAAAGGAAGTTGTGGGCAAAAGGAAAACAAAATTAAAACTGTAATTATGTTTTTAAATTTAAAAATATTCTTAAATTGTGGGTAGTTTTAAAGGGAAATATGTTTTAATACTGTTCATTTCAGTGTTAAATCTTTTTAATTTTATTTCGGAATTACTTGCTTTTATGTGTGATTTGTAAACTACCTTGTGTCAAAACAGTGGTGGGTAGGTGCCAAATAGCACTTGATACAGGTCTTAGAAGCATTTTTGGTTCCTCCACATTCTATCCTTTACTTTTCATCATCATTTTTTCTGTCATCCTTTTTTCTTTATACCCTACTTCCAACACATATATGCACACACTGCTACATTCAAATGGATTGGTTACCCTGTGTCTTAGGTTTGAAGAAATTGTGGTCCGTGGTGTACATTTGTATGTAATATAGACATATATGGTTGAAAACTTGAGAAATGAAGAATACATGCTATTTGATCTTTATTGTCAAAACATGTACCCAGTACTAAAATAACTATTCATATAGCTAGGTAACTCTGAAGCCACCTGAAGCGAAGGCCACAATACTACTATAACACATAGTATAATGGTAAATAATACAAACATAATTTTAAAACTCTAAGTTTATTTCCTATTACAGCAACTTACCTTTGCTGACCTAATTTATTGGGAACAAATCTCTCACACTGCCTATAAACTTGGAAATATGGCTGTCCACAGCGCAATCTTGGTGATAGTTGAGCAAGGACTCCCCAGAGAAGAGCTGTAAATATAGTTAGTGGATTGAGAAAAGAACAAAAGAAGAAAGGGAAATGGTTCTCTTTCTTTTGCATAGTTTGCATAGGAGACAGTGCCAGAGGAAGAAAAGAGCAGCATAATGCCACTGGGATGGACTCAGACTTCAAAGGAAGGTTCTTTCCTCCAAGGAACCCCTGTTTCACTTAGCTTTATGGAGGGCTGAAACTCCTTAGACTGTGTTCCCTGAGCCTCTGCCCCTACATCTTATAGATTGCCTAGCCATTGAACTCTAAGAGGCAAAAACCACTTTAGCTTTTTTGAAAGGTTATTTGAATTTTACCAGCATTATCTAATTTAATGTAGATAGTAGAGAGAGAAGTAAGATATTGGAAAATTACTGTTACATAAGTTGGGAGAGTACACTATCTAGAAGTTACAGCTAATAAGAAAGTGGCCCCTAGTTTTGCCTGTTTCTTGTTTTTAATTGTTAAGTATCATGCATACTTTTTAGTTCCATATTTTTAATCCTTTTGCATTGAAAAGCATTCTTGCCTTGTGCTTACCGTTTTTATTGAAACTTTTCCTAATTGACTGTAAATTGCTAATTTAATTTCCTTTACCAGGTATCATTTGAATCTAAAATACAACTTAGAAGCAAACAAGAATTTCAGTTTTTTGATGAAGAAGAAGAAACTGGAGAAAACCACACCATCTTCATTGGCCCAGTAGAAAAGTGAGAGAATTCCTTTGTATTTGCAATGAATTTTTTTTTTTTTTTTTTTTTTTTGAGACAGAGTCTCACTCTGTCGCCCAGGCTGGAGTGCAGTGGCGCAATCTCGGCTCACTGCAAGCTCCGCCTCCCGGGTTCACGCCATTCTCCTGCCTCAGCCTCTCCAAGTAGCTGGGACTACAGGTGCCCGCCACCACGCCCAGCTAACTTTTTGTATTTTTAGTAGAGACGGGGTTTCACCGTGGTCTCGATCTCCTGACCTCGTGATCCGCCCGCCTCGGCCTCCCAAAGTGCTGGGATTACAAGCGTGAGCCACCGCGCCCGGCCTGCAATGATCTTAAATGTCTTTCTCTGTTTTATTACACTTCAGTTGTGTATATATATATAGGTTTGTTTATTTGCTTGCCTTCTAATTTTGTTACAGGTTGATAGTATATCCACCACCTCCAGCTAAGGGAGGCATCTCCGTTACCAATGAGGACCTGCACTGTCTAAATGAAGGAGAATTTTTAAATGATGTTATTATAGACTTTTATTTGAAGTAAGTTAATTTTCCACTGATCTTTTATTAAATCTTTAACATTCTGTCATATCGTATGTCTTTGTTTTCCAGAGTCAGGCTTTTTGAGTTTTAAATTCCATTTCTGCCACTTACCGTGTGACATTTGGGGAGTTATTTAATCTGTTTCTGTCTTTGCACATTTTAAAAATGAGAATTCTATCTAAAGAGTTGTGAAAATTGGGCCAGAGAGATGGCTTATGTCTATAATCCTGACACTTTGGGAGGTCAAGGTAGGAGGATTGCTTGAGCCCAAGAGTTCAGGACCAGCCTGGGAAACAAAGTGAGACCTTGTCTCCACAAAAAAATTAAAAATTAGCCAGGCATATACCTATAGTCCCAGTCACTTGGGAGGCTCAGGCAGGAAGATTACCTGAGCCCATGAGTTCGAAGTTGCAGTGAGCCATGATGGCGCCACTGCACTCCAGCCTGGTCAACAAAGCAAAACTCTACCCCCACACCCACCCCGCAAAACAGGAGTTGTGAGAATTAAATGAGATTGTACATATCAAGTAGTAGGAAAAATGCCTAGTACAGTGTTAGAAGTTTATGGTCTTGTAGGAAGCACAAATACAGAATTAAAGCAATGATAGAAGCATTAACATGGTACAGACCTAGCAGATGAGAGAATGCTTCATTATCTTTGGAGGTTGGGAGATATGAGGGACTAGGAAGCTTTCCTGGAAGAGCTTACATTATGACCCAATATACATTATGACCCAACATACACATGGATACACCTATGTGCAATGTGTTTATACATGTATCAATTTGTATGTTTTTACTGGTTTGTGATATAAAATGGACATGTATATGAAATAAAACAGAACTTAGCATCAGTATGCATAGTTCTCTGTAATATTTTCTAGTTTCTTATACTGTGTTTCATTAAACAAAACAAAACTTTTAAAAATTGATGCTGGAATCTGCTGAATTGATTTTATAGCCTATTGGTGGTTGCAACTCAGTTTGGTGGGCAAACACACACTGTTCTAAAAAGCAAAGTTTTGTTCAGAGAAATGATATCATAATTGAATTTCTGTAAGACCATTTTGATAGGCATGACATTGTGGAAGTCTAGATGAGAAGTGACTTAAGGAAATTTAATTAAGATGATTTAAGAAGCCTAATTAAGATATTTCAGTTGAAATGATGACATGTTTTATGAGGTAGAATTGTTTAGTATATAGAATTAGTAGTACTCCAGGACTAATTAAGTGGATATTAAGGAGGAGAGAAAAGGGTACCAGGTAGCTCCTAGTTTTCTGGCTCAAAAGACCTGCTAAATGATGTTGGCACTAAAGCAGTGAATGCAGAAGCAGAACAGGCTTGGGTGAGGAGGGGATAAGTTCCCTTTTAGATGTCTGTGATATAACAAAAGGACAGTGCCAATAAGCAGTTGAGCAAATGGTGCCAGAGTTTGGTTGAGTTCTGACCAACAGAGATGGTAAGATGTTGTTTAATTGTGAGAATGAATGAAATTGCTTAGGTAGGGATGTAGAATGAGAAAAAGAGTATACGGACAGATCCTGGAGATTACATTTTAAGAGATAGACCGGGAATAAAAAGGCTCCCATGAATAACTTTTCCAAAGCTGTTGAAGAAGTAAGAAGAGAATTGAAGGAAAGTGAGAGTTTTAAAGGAGATTATATTCAGTGTTAACAATATAGCAGAGATCAGGGCAGATAAGGGCTAAGTATAATTTTGAGTTCACAATGACCCCAAGTCAACTATACAGCCTGGACTTGGCACCCCAGTCCCAGGGGTAACAAGTTACCCCTGAACTCCATTGGAGATGGTATCAGTGGAGGCCTCTTGGAGGCCTCCCACCCCCATCCATCAGTAACAGGGAGCCCTCTGGTATCAGTGGAGGTCTAGTAGAGAACATGTACTTTTAGTCCCGCCTCACAATACTGAGGTAACACCCTACCACCCACTGGAGTGTGGTGCTAGAGGAAGTCTGCTAAAACACAAGAATTACATTGCTCTACATACTTTCCAGCAAAAACAAAAACCATAATACTCAAAATGTCCAGGTTTCAAAATGAAAATCATTTGCCTTACCCAGAATCAGGAAGATCTGAAACTGAATGAGAAAAGAAAATCAATAGGCATTAAC
This sequence comes from Nomascus leucogenys, assembly GCF_006542625.1. NCBI lineage: Eukaryota > Metazoa > Chordata > Mammalia > Primates > Hylobatidae > Nomascus > Nomascus leucogenys. Next base: position 54,340,454 of record NC_044383.1, on the reverse strand, counting down.
ACCAAGAAGACACAAATGTTAGAATTATTTGACAAAGATTTTAAAGCATCTGATACAGTTGGGGTTTGTCCCGCCCAAATCTCATGTTCATTTGTAATCCCCAATGTTGGAAGAGGGGCCTTGTGGGAGGTGATTGGATTCTGGGGGCAGATTTCACCCTTTCTATCCTTGTTATATTGAGTAAGTTCTCACAAGTTCTGGTTGTTTATAAAAGTGTGTAGCACCTCCCCCTTCATTCTCTCTTACTCCTGCTCCGGCCATGTAAGATGTACATCCTTCCTCTTCACCTTCCCTCGTGATTCCAAGTTTCCTGAGGCCTCCACAGCTACGCTTCCTGTACAGCCTGTGGATCTGTGAGTCAACTAAACCTCTTTTCTTTATAAATTACCCAGTCTCAGGTATTTTTTTTTTTTTAAGAGATGGAGTCTTGCTCTGTCACCCAGTCTACAGTGCAGTGGTGCGATCTTGGCCCACGGCAGGCTTTGCCTTCTACATTCAAGCAGTCCTTCCACCTCAGCCTCCCAAGTAGCTGAGATTACAGGCACTCACCACCACACCCAGCTAATTTCAGGTAGTTCTTTAGAGCAGTGAGAGAATGGACTGATACAGCATCCATCATAAAAATGTTTTAATGAACATGATGACAACTCATGAAACAAATGAAAACTCAGAACAATATAAAGAAGAAACAAATGGATGGGTCATGCCTGTAATCCTAGCAATTTTGGAGGCCAAGGTGGGAGGATCACTTGAGGCCAGGAGTTTGAGACCAGCCTGGGCAACATAGCAAAATCCTCATCTCTACAAAAAACAAAAATATAAAAAACAAGGAAGAAACAAATGGAAATTTTAGAACTCAAAATACAAAACTGCAATAATGACTTCAGGGGCTGGGCTTAATAGCAGAATGGAAAAGACAGAGGAAGGAATCAGTGAACTGTCTACAAGGAATGTCAAAGTAATGATATTAAATAGGTTGAAAGAAAAAGGATGGAAAAGATATACCATACAAATATTAAACACAAGAAAGCAGAGTCTGACAAAGAAACTTCTGAGGAAAGAAAATTACCAGGGATCAAGAAGGATATTATGTAATGATAAAGGAGTGATCCACCAAGAAAACATACTAATCCTATGTACTAAACAACAGAGCTATAAAATGTGTGAAGCAAAAACTGATAGACCTGAAAGGAGAAACAGACAAATCCACAAATAAAATTGGAGATGTTAGTACCCCTCTCTCAACAATTGATAGAACAACTAGAAAGAAAATCAACAAGGATATAGAAGAACTCAACACCATCAACCAGCAGGATCTACTCAACATCAGGATTATATTCTTTTTTTTTTTTTAATTATACTTTAAGTTCTAGGGTACATGTGCACAACGTGCAGATTTGATACATAGGTATACATGTGCCATGTTGGTTTGCTGTACCCATCAACTCATCACTTATATTAGGTATTTCTCCTAATGCTGTCCCTCCCCCAGCCCTCCATCCCACAACAGGCCCTGGTGTGTGATAACACATTCCCCGCCCTGTGTCCAAGTGATCTCATTGTTCAGTTCCCACCTGTGAGTGAGAACATGCAGTGTTTGGTTTTCTGTCCTCGTGATAGTTTGCTGAGAATGATGGTTTCCAGCTTCATCCATGTCCCTGCAAAGGACGTGAACTCATCTTTTTATGGCTGCATAGTATTCCATGGTGTATATGTGCCACATTTTCTTAATCCAGTCTATCATTGATGGGCATTTGGGTTGGTTCCAAGTCTTTGCTATTGTGAATAGTGCCACAATAAACATACGTGTGCATGTGTCTTTATAGCAGCATGATTTATAATCCTTTGGGTATATACCAGGTAATGGGATTGCTGGGTCAAATGGTAATTCTAGTTCTAGATCCTTGAGGAATCGCCACACTGACTTCCACAATGGTTGAACTAATTTACACTCCCACCAACAGTGTAAAAGCATTCCTATTTCTCCACATCTTCTCCAGCATCTGTTGTTTCCTGACTTTTTAAAGATTGCCATTCTAACTGGCATGAGATGGTATATCATTGTGGTTTTGATTTCCATTTCTCTGATGAACAGTGATGATGAGCATTTTTTCATGTGTCTGTTCGCTGTACAGATGTCTTCTTTTGAGAAGTGTCTGTTATATCCTTTGCCCATTTTTTGATGGGGTTGTTTTTTTCTTATAAATTTGTTTGAGTTCTTTGTAGATTCTGGATATTAGCCCTTTGTCAGATGGGGAGATTGCAAAAATTTTGTCTCATTCTGTAGGTTGCCTGTTCACTCTGATGATAGTTTCTTTTGCCGTGCGGAAGTTCTTTAGTTTAATTAGATCCCATTTGTCAATTTTGGCTTTTGTTGCCATTGCTTTTGGTGTTTTAGTCATGAAGTCCTTGCCCATGCCTGTGTCCTGAATGGTATTGCCTAGGTTTTCTTCTAGGGTTTTTATGGTTTTAGGTCTAACATGTAAGTCTTTAATCCATCTTGAATTAATTTTTGTATAAGGTGTAAGGAAGGGATCCTGTTTCAGCTTTCTACATATGGCTAGCCAGTTTTCCCAGCACCATTTATTAAATAGGGAATCCTTTCCCCATTTCTTGTTTTTGTCAGGTTTGTCAAAGATCAGATGGTTGTAGATGTGTGGTATTATTTCTGAGGCCTCTGTTCTGTGCCATTAGTCTATATCTCCATTTTGGTACCAGTACCATGCTGATTTGGTTACTGTAGCTTTGTAGTATAGTTTGAAGTCAGGTAGCATGATACCTCCAGCTTTGTTGTTTTTGCTTAGGATTGTCTTGGCGACGCGGGGTCTTTTTTGGTTCCATGTGAACTTTAAAGTAGTTTTTTCTAATTCTGTGAGGAAAGTCATTGGTAGCTTGATGGAGATGACATTGAATCTATAAATTACTTTGCACAGTATGGCCATTTTCACGATATTGATTCTTCCTATCCATGAGAATGGAATGTTCTTCCATTTGTTTGTGTCTTCTTTTATTTCGTTGAGCAGTGGTTTGTAGTTCTCCTTGAAGAGGTCCTTCACATCCCTTGTAAGTTGGCTTCCTAGGTATTTTATTCTCTTTGTAGCAACTGTGAATGGGAGTTCACTCATGATTTGGCTCTCTGTTTACCTGTTAATGGTGTATAGGAATGCTTGTGACTTTTGCACATTGATTTTGTATCCTGAGACTTTGCTGAAGTTGCTTATCAACATAAGGAGATTTTGGGCTGAGATGATGGGGTTTCTAAATACACAATCATGTCATCTGCAAACAGGGACAATTTGACTTCCCCATTTCCTAATTGAATACCCTTTATTTCTTTCTCTTGCCTGATTGCCCTGGCCAGAACTTCCAACACTATGTGGAATAGGAGTGATGAGAGAGGGCATCCTTGTCTTGTGCTGGTTTTCAAAGGGAATGCTTCCAGTTTTTGTCCATTCAGTATGATATTGGCTGTGGGTTTCTCATAAATAAGTCTTATTATTTTGAGATACGTCCCATCAATACCTAGTTTATTGAGAGTTTTTAGCATGAAGGGTTGTTGAATTTTGTCAAAGGCCTTTTCTGCATCTGTTGAGATAATCATGTGGTTCTTGTCATTGTTTCTGTTTATATGATGGATTACGTTTATTGATTTGTGTATGTTGAACCAGCCTTGCATCCCAGGGATGAAGCCCACTTGATCATGGTGGATAAGCTTTTTGATGTGCTGCTGGACTTGGTTTGCCAGTGTTTTATTGAGGATTTTCGCACCAATGTTCATCAGGGATATTGGTCTGAAATTCTCTTTTTTTGTTGTGTCTCTGCCAGCCTTTGGTATCAGGATGATGCTGGCCTCATAAAACGAGTTAGGGAGGAGTTCCTCTTTTTCTGTTGATTGAAATAGTTTCAGAAGGAATGAAACCAGCTCCTCTTTGTACCTCTGGTAGAATTAGGCTGTGAATCCATCTGGTCCTGGACTTTTTTTGGTTGGTAGGCTATTATTGCCTCAATTTCAGAGCCTGTTATTGGTCTATTTAGAGATTCAACTTCTTCCTGGTTTAGTCTTGGGAGGGTGTATGTGTCCAGGAATTTATCCATTTTTTCTAGATTTTCTAGTTTATTTGCGTAGAGGTGTTTATTCTCAGATGGTAGTTTGTATTTCTGTGGGATCAGTGGTGATATCCCCTTTATCATTTTTTATTGCGTCTATTTGATTCTTCTCTCTTTTCTTCTTTATTAGTCTTGCTAGCAGTCTATCAATTTTGTTGATCTTTTCAAAAAACCAGCTCCTGGATTCATTGATTTTTTTGAAGGATTTTTTGTGTGTCTATCTCCTTCAGTTCTGCTTTGATCTTAGTTATTTCTTGCTTTCTGCTAGCTTTTGAATTTGTTTGCTCTTGCTTCTCCGGTTTTTTTAATTGTGATGTTAGGGTGTCGATTTTAGATCTTTCCTGCTTTCTCTTGCGGGCATTTAGTGCTATAAATTTCCCTCTACACACTGCTTTAAATTAAGGTGATTTAAATGTGTCCAAGAGATTCTGGTACATTGTGTCTTTGTTCTCACTGGTTTCAAAGAACATCTTTATATCTGTTTTCATTTTGTCATTTACCCAGTAGTCATTCAGGAGCAAGTTGTTCAGTTTCCATGTAGTTGTGCAGTTTTGAGTGAGTTTCTTAATCCTGAGTTCTAATTTGATTGCACTGTGGTCTGAGAGACAGTTTGTTGTGATTTCTCTTCTTTTACATTTGCTGAGGAGTGCTTTACTTCCAATTATGTGGTCAGTTTTTGAATAAGTGCGATGTGGTGCTGAGAAGAATGTATATTCTGTTGATTTGGGGTGGAGAGTTCTGTAGATGTCTATTAGGTCTGCTTGTTGCAGAGCTGAGTTCAGGCTCTGGATATCCTTGTTAACCTGTCTCGTTGATCTGTCTAATATTGACAATGGGGTGTCAAAGTCTCCCATTATTATTGTGTGGGAGTCTACGTCTCTTTGTAGGTCTCTCAGAACTTGCTTTATGAATCTGGGTGCTCCTGTATTGGGTGCATATATATTTAGGATAGTTAACTCTTCTTGTTGAATTGATCCCTTTACCACTATGTAATAGCTTTCTTTGTCTCTTTTGATCTTTGTTGGTTTAAAGTCTGTTTTATCAGAGACTAGGATTGTAACCCCTGCTTTTTTTTGCTTTCCATTTGCTTGGTAGATCTTCCTCCATCCCTTTATTTTGAGCCTGTGTGCATCTTTGCATGTGAGATGGATCTCCTGAATACAGCACACTGATGGGTCTTAACTCTTTATCCATTTTGCCAGTGTGTCTTTTAATTGGGGCATTTAGCCCATTTACATTTAAGGTTAATATTGTTATGTGTGAATTTGATCCTGTCATTATGATGTTAGCTGGTTATTTTGCCCATTAATTGATGCAGTTTCTTCCTAGCCTCGATGGTCTTTACAATTTGGCCTGTTTTTGCAGTGGCTGGTACCGGTTGTTTCTTTCCACGTTTAGTGCTTCTTTCAGGAGCTCTTTTAGGGCAGGCCTGGTGGCGACACAATCTCTCAACATTTGCTTGTCTGTAAAGTATTTTATTTCTCCTTCACTTATGAAGCTTAGTTTGGCTAGATATGAAATTCTGGGTTGAAAATTCTTTCCTTTAAGAATGTTGAATATTGGCCCCCACTCTCTTCTGGCTTGTAGGGTTTCTGCCGAGAGATCAGCTGTTAGTCTGATGGGCTTCCCTTTGTGGGTAACTCCACCTTTCTCTCTGGCTGCCCTTAACACTTTTTCCTTCATTTCAACCTTGGACAATCTGACAATTATGTGTCTTGGGGTTGCTCTTCTCAAGGAGTATCTTTGTGGTGGTCCCTGCATTTTCTGAATTTGAATATTGGCCTGCCTTGCTAGATTGGGGAAGTTCTCCTGGATAATATCCTGAAGAGTGTTTTCCAACTTGGTTCCATTCTCCCCATCACTTTCAGGTACACCAATCAAACGTAGATTTGGTCTTTTCACATAGTCCCATATTTCTTAGAGGCTTTGTTTCTTTTTACTCTTTTTTCTCTAACCTTGTCTTCTCACTTTATTTCATTAATTTGATCTTCAATCACTGATACTCTTTCTTCCACTTGATCGAATTGGCTATTGAAGCTTGTGCATGTGTCATGAAGTTCTTGTGCAATGGTTTTCAGCTCCATCAGGTCATTGAAGATCTTCTCTACACTCTTTATTCTAGTTAGCTATTCATCTAATCTTTTTTTATGGATTTTAGCTTCCTTGTGATGGGTTTGAACATCCTCTTTTAGCTCGGAGAAGTTTGTTATTACTGACCTCCAGAAGCCTGCTTCTGTCAACTCGTCAAAGTCATTCTCCGTCCAGCTTTGTTCTGTTGCTGGCAAGGAGCTGCGATCCTTTGGAGGAGAAGAGGCACTCTGATTTTTAGAATTTTCAGCTTTTCTGCTCTGGTTTCTCCCCATCTTTGTGGTTTTACCTACCTTTGGTCTTTGATATTGGTGACCGACAGATAGGGTTTTGGTGTAGATGACCTTTTTGTTGATGTTGATGCTGATGCTATTCCTTTCTGTTTATTGATGCTATTCCTTTCTGTTTTCCTTCTAACAGTCAGGTCCCTCAGCTGTAGGTCTTTTGGAGTTTGCTGGCGTTCCACTCCAGACCAGCAGAGGCTGCAGAACAGCAAATATTGCAGAACAGCAAATATTGCTGTCTGATCCTTCCTCTGGAAGCTTCGTCCCAGAGGGGCAGCCGCCTATATGAGGTGTCTGTCGGCCCCTACTGGGAAGTGTCTCCCAGTTATGCTACACAGGGGTCAGGGACCCACTTGAGGAGGCATTCTGTCCGTTCTGAGAGCTCAGATGCCATGCTGGGAGAACCACTGCTCTCTTCAGAGCTGTCAGACAGGGATGTTTAAGTCTGCAGAAGTTGTCTGCTGCCTTTCATTCAGCTATGCCCTGCCCACAGTGGTGGAGTCTAGAGGCAGTAGGCCTTGTTGAGCTGCAGTGGGCCCCTCCCAGTTTGAGCTTCCTGGCCGCTTTGTTTACCTACTCAAGCCTCAGCAATGGCGGATGCCCCTCCCCCAGTCAGGCTGCTGTCTCACAGATGGATCTCAGACTGCTGTGCTAGCAGTGAGCAAGGCTCCATGGGCGTGGGAGCCGCCGAGCCAGGCACGGGAGAGAATCACCTTGTCTGCCGGTTGCTAAGACCTTGGGAAAAGCACAGTATTTGGGCGGGAGTGTCCCATTTTTCCAGGTAGTCTGTCACGGCTTCTCTTGGCTAGGAAAGGGAAATCCCCCAACCCGTTGTGCTTCCTGGGTGAGGCGATGCCCTGCCCTGCTTCACCTCGCCCTCCGTGGTCTGCATCCACTGTCCTACCAGTCCCAATGAGATGAACCAGTTACCTCAGTTGGAAATGCAGAAATCACCCATCTTCTGCATTGGTCATGCTGAGAGCTGCAGACTGGAGCTATTCCTATTAGACCATCTTGGAACCCCCACCCCCCCCGGCCCAGGATTGTATTCTATCTAGTTTAACTGTGCCCCTATTTCAAGGACACCATTTTTCCTTTTGGTGTGTTTCAAAGTTCTGCATAGCTGACCAGACACAGTGGCTCATACCTGTAATCCCAGGGCTTTGGGAGGCCAAGGTGGGAGGATCACTTGAAGCCAAGAGTTGGAGACCAGCCTGTGCAATATAATGAGGCCCTGTCTCTACAAAAAAAAAAAAATGTTAATTAGCTGGGCAGGCCAGGCATGGTGGCTTACGCCTATAATCCCAGCACTTTGGGAAGCTGAGGCAGGTGGATCATCTGAGGTCGGGAGGTGAAACCAGCCTGACCAACATGGGGAAACCCATCTCTACTAAAAATACAAAATTAGCCAGATGTGGTAGTGCATGCCTGTAATCCCAGCTACTCGGGAGGCTGAGGCAGGAGAATCACTTGACCCTGGGAGGTGGAGGTTGCCGTGAGCCGAGATCACGCCATTGCACTCCAGCCTGGGCAACAAGAGTGAAACTCCATCTCAAAAAAAAAAAAAATTTAGCTGGGCATGGTGTTGCACACCTATAGTCCTAGCTATTGAGAAGGCTGAGATGGGAGGATCACTTGAGCCCATGACAAGAGTTTGAGGCTACAGTGAGCTATGATTACACACCACTGTACCCCAACCTGGGTGACACAGCAAGACCCTATATCTAAGGAAAAAATAAAATCTTTATAGATAAGTCAAAAGATGTTATCTCTTTTTTAAGTGATCCATACAAATGGCCAAAAAGCATATGAAAGATGCTCAACATCAGTAATCATTAGAGAAATGCAACATCAAAACAATAACACAGTGTCATCTCACATCCATTAGGATGGCTACTATTAAAACAATAACAAAAAAAACAAAAACAGAAAATAAGTGTTGTTGAGGATGTGGAGAAATTGAAACTGTTATGAAATGGTGCTGCCACTGTGGAAAACAGTGTGTAGGCTCCTCAAAAAATTAAAAATAGAACTACAATATGATCCAGCAATCCCACTTCTGGGTATACAGTCTTGTGCCACATAATGTTTCAGTCAATTATGGACCACATGTGATGGTGAGCCCATAAGATTATAATAACATTTTTACTGTACCTTTTCTGTGGGCACACAAATAGTTTCCACTGTGTTACAGTTGCCTACGGTATTCAGTACAGTAACATACTATACAGGTGTATAGTGTAGAAGCAGTAGGTTATACTATATAGCCTAGGTGTATAGGACAGTATACCACCTAGAATTGTGTAAGTACACTGTATGATGCACAACTTCAAATTACCTAATGATGCCTTTCTCAGAACATAACCCCATTCTTAAGCACTGCATGACTGGATGTCCAAAAGAACCGAAAGCAGCGTCTTTTTGTTTTGAGCTAGGATCTCATTCTGTCACCCACGGTGGAGTGCAGCATCACAGTCACAGCTCACGATAGCCTCCTGGGCTCAAGTGATCGTCCTGCCTCAGCTTCCTAAGTAGCTGGGACTACAGGTGCACGCCATCACACCCTGCTAATTTTTTCACTTTTATACAGATGGTGTCTCTCTTTGTTGGCCAGGCTGGTCTTGAACTCCTGGCCTCAAGCAGTCCTCCTACCTTGGCTTCCCAAAGTTCTGGGATTACAGGCATAAACCACTGCTCCCAACCACAAAGCAGAGTCTTGAAGACATATTTGCACACCCATGTTCATAGCAACATTCATAATAGCTGAGTGGTGGAAACAATCCTGCTGTCCATTGATGAACGGATAAACCAAATGTGTATACATATAATGAAATATGTATACATTTCCTTCTTTAAAAAGGAAGGAAATCCTGTTACTTGCTTTAACATAGATGAACCTTGAGGTCATTGTGCCAAGCACAGTAAGTCAGTCACAAAAGTATGATTTCTGTTATATGAGTTATCTAAAGTAGTCAAATTCATAGAAACAGAAAATAGAATTGATGTTTACTGGGATTTGAGGGGAAGGGGAAAAAGTTGTTTAATAGACATGTTCAGTTTTGCAACACGAGAAAGTTACTGGAGATCTGTTTTTAACACTGCATATACTTTACACTGCTGAATTCTACACTCAGAATGGTTAACATGATAAATTTTATATGTTTGTTCTTGTTTTTTTGTTTTTTTTTTTGTTGTTGTTGTTTTGGTTTTTTTTGTTTTTTTGTTTTTTGTTTTTTGTTTTTTTTGAGACAGGAGTCTCGCTCTGTCACCCAGGCTCTGGAGTGCAGTGGTGCAATCTCGGCTCACTGCAAGCTCCGCCTCCTGGGTTCATGCCATTCTCCTGCCTCAGCCTCCTGAGTAGCTGGGACTACAGGCACTCACCACCATGCCTGGCTAATTGTTTTGTATTTTTATTAGAGACAGGGTTTCACCTTGTTGGCCACGCTTGTCTCGAACTTCTGTCCTCAAGTGATTCCCCCCCACCCCCCCATCAGCTTCCCAAAGTGCTAGGATTACAGGCATGAGCCACTGTGCTCAGCCTAATTTTTTTTTTTTTAATTTAAATAGAGGCAGGGTCTTCCTTTGTGCCCAGGCTGGTCTCAAATTTCTGGGCTCAAGCGATCCTCCCACCTTGGCCTCCAAAGTGCTGGAATTACAGACAATTACCATGCCCAGCTAAAAATATTTTTTTTTTTTTTCAAAGACAGATTCTTACTTTGTCGTTCAGATTGGAGAGCAGTGATGCAATCACGACTCACTGAAGCCCAGACCTCCCTGGCTCAAGCGATCCTCCTGCCTCAGCCTCTCAAGTGGCTGGGACTACATGTGCGAGCTACCACACTCTGCTAATTTTTTAAATTTTCTTGGAGATATAGGGTCTTCCTATGTTGCCCAGGCTATTCTCAAGGGATCCTCCCACCAGTGTGCCCAGCCTAAAATCACTGTTTAACTTCATCTTACAGTTAAAGGAGTTCTGATGTTGTTAGATTTTCCGTTTTATGAAATAGCAACTAAACAGCTTCACCAGCATTCAATATTTAAATGATGTGTGCACTTAGAGAAATTGGTGCACCCAAATGGAAGAAATTCCCATAAGGTTTTTTTTTTGTTATTGTGTTTCGTTTTTTATTTTTTGTTTTTGTTTTTGTTTGAGACGGAGTCTCACTCTGTCACCCAGGTTGGAGTGCAGTGGCGCGATCTCAGCTCACTGCAAGCTCTGCCTCCCAGGTTCATGCCATTCTCCTGCCTCAGCCTCCCGAGTAGCTGGGACCACAGGTGCCCGCCACCATGCCTGGCTAATTTTTTGTATTTTTAGTAGAGACGGGGTTTCACCGTGTTAGCCAGGATGGTCTCGATCTCCTGACCTCGTGATCCGCCCGCCTTGGCCTCCCATTGTTTTTTGGTTTTTTTTGAGATGGAGTTTCACTCTTGTTGTCCAGGCTGGAGTGCAATGGCACGATCTTGGCTTACTGCAGCGTCCGCCTCCCGGGTTCAAGCTATTCTCCTGCCTCAGCCTCCTGAGTAGCTGGGATTACAGGCATGTGCTACCACACCCGGCTAGTTTTGTATTTTTAGTAGAGACCGGGTTTCTCCATGTTGTTCAGGCTGGTCTCAAACTCCCCACCTCAGGTGATCCGCCCGCCTCCGCCTCCGCCTCCACCTCCCAAAGTGCTGGGATTACAGGCGTGAGCCCCTGTGCCTGGCCTCCCATAAGTTTTTGTAGTAAGCTTGGGTTTTCCCTTTAATTCTAAAATAAGAGATATGATTATTATTTTAAAGTTAATAGTTGTAACACATGTACACTTAAAAAATCTAGAACTGTAGTCACAGAAATCTTACGGGTGCATATCAGAAAAACGAAACTAGTTACTTTAAAAGCATCAATTAGGCCATTGGCAGTGACTCACACCTATAATCCCAGTACTTTGGGAGGCCGATGCTGGAGGATTGCTTCAGGCAAGGAGTTCAAGACCATATTGGGCAATATAGCAAGACCCTTGTCTCTACAAAAACATACAAAAAAAAAAATTAGCTGGGCATGGTAGTGCAGGCCTGTGGTCCCAGCTACTCAGAAGAGTGAAGTGAGGGATCTCTTGAGCCCAGGAGTTTGAGGTTGCAGTCAGCTGTGACCATGCCACTGCACTCCAGCCTGGGCGAGAGAGTGAGACTTTATCTCACAGAAATAAATAAAGCACAGGCTGGGTGTGGTGGCTCAAACCTGTAATCCTGGAGGCTTCCCAGGCTGGTGCCTGAGTCCCACATCTCTCGCCCCCCATCCTCCCCACATCCCATTCCTCCCTCACACCTGGCCCTGTGGCTCTTCCTCCTTCCCTTCCCCCGCCAAAAAAAAAAAAAAAAAAAATCTGTAATCCTAGCACTTGGGACACCAAGGCGAGCAGACCACCTGAGCCCAGAAGTTCGAGATCAGCCTGGACAAAATGGTGAAACCCCATGTTTACCTCCCCCACAAAAAAAAAGCAAAAGTTAGCCGGGTGTGGTGGCGTATGCCTGTAGTCCCAGCTACCCTGGAGGAAGAGGTAGGAGGATGGCTTCAGCCCAGGAGGCGGAGGCTGCAGTGAGCCACTATGTCCAGCTCAGTTTTCTTACATCACAAATACATTTCCTTTTTTTAAGGTGAATATCCCTTTATTCAATTAAGTTTTATAAAACAGCCATTGTAGGCCAGGCACAATGGCTCATGCCTGTAATCCCAGCATTTTGGGAGGCCAGGGTGGGAGGATCATTTGAGGGATGGAGTTCGAGACCAACCTGGCCAACATGGTGAAACCCGGCCTCTACTAAAAAAAATACAGAAATTAGCTGGGTGTGGTGGCACGTGCCTGTAGTCCTAGCTACTCGGGAGGCTGAGGCAGGAGAATCACTTGAACCTGGAGGTGGAGGTTGCAGTGAGCCAAGATTGCGCCACTGCACTGCAGCCTGGGAGACAGACTGAGTGAGACTCGGTCTGAAAAAAAAAAAAAAAAAACCAAAGTAGCCATTGTAGTTTGGGCCAGCAAAAGTCTCATGGTTCACTCATTACAGTATAGTCCCTGGACTGATAGCTATTTATCTACATGGTGTGTGTTGAAGATACTATTGTAGAATTCAGCAACTAATATAAACTGTGTCTTGATCTGACTCACTGTCTTGTATTATCTTCTGTAGGGGCACACTGAGTTGCCTGAAGGCAAGAAATTTTTAAATTGTGTCATTTTCATTAAAACTTGAGCTTTGGAATTATTGCATATTAGTGATAAAAGTAACAGATCTCAAGAATGTGCCCTCTAGGGGGCCAGATGTTTTAAGCATTTGCTCTTTCTGTGTAAGATTTCACAAGACTTTCAGACTGTCCTCATTTTGATAATATGGTCATAAGCTTGAACTTGCATAAGTCCTATGAGAAAGTTTGGATCATAAATAAATTTAATATATCATAATTTCCCTTTGTGATATAAACGACTATTGTTACTTGTTTTGCTATAGATGTATAAAAAAATAACTAAGGCAATAAAAAATTAGAACCAGGCCAGGCACGGTGGCTCACGCCTGTAATCCCAGCACCTGGGGAGGCCGAGGCAGGTGGATCACCTGAGGTCGGGAGTTCAAGACCAGCCTGACCAACATGGAGAAACCCCGTCTCTACTAAAAATACAAAATTAGCCTGGCATGGTGGTGCATGCCTGTAATCCCAACTACTCAGGAGGCTGAGGCAAGAGAATCGCTTGAACCCGGGAGGCGGAGCTTGTGGTGAGCCGAGTTCATGCCATTGCACTCCAGCCTGCCTGGGCAATAAGAGCGAAACTCTTACCTCAAAAAAAATCAGAACCAATGTAAGATCACTTTACAGAGTCATTGTTAACCATCTCACCACTCTACAAGTTCTTTCCCTTTATCTTCTATTTTCATAAAAAATACTATGCTGCTGGATCTTTGTGGTTTATTAACTGAACTGTTTAAAATGAAATAAAAAATACATAATGATAACAGCTTTACTTAGATATAATACATATAACATACAATTCACCCATTTGAAGTATACAATTCAGTGTGTTTCATTGCCCCATAAAGAAGCCTAGTACCCATTAGCAATCACTTTTCTTCCAATCCCTCCTCCAGCCCTGTGCAGCTGTCAGTCTTTTCTCTATCTCTGGCTTTTTGTATTCTGGACATTTTGTACAAATAGAACCATAAAATATGTGGTTTTTATGAATAGATTCTTTTAGTTGGCATGTTTTCAAGGATTTTCTATGATATCATATGTATTATCACTTCATTTCTATTTCAGATACTTCATTGTATAAATGTGACACTTTATTTTTCCATTTGTCAGTTGGTGAGCATTTTTCTTATTATGCTTTTGGGCTATTATGAATAATGTGGGGACATATGCTCTACTCTAGATGTAGAGTGTGCCTTTGGTTTTTTTAAATTTATTTTTATTTTTTTGAGACCAAGTCTTGGTCTGTCACGCCCAGGCTGGAGTGTAGTGGCGTGATTTTGGCTCACTGCAACCTCTGCCTCACAGGTTCAAGTGATTCTCCCGCCTCAGCCTCCCAAGTAGTTGGGAGACTGGTGGCACTCGCCACCACACCCGGCTAATTTTTTGTATTTTTAGTAGAGACAGGGTTTCATCATATTGTCCAGGCTGGTCTCGAGCTCCCCACCTCAGGTGATCTGCCCACCTCAGCCTCCCAAAGTGCTGACATTACAGGCATGAGCCACTGTGCACAGCCTAACAAGGTTTTTGGTTTTTTTGTGTGTGACAGAGTCTCACTCTGTTTCTCAGGCTGGAGTGCAGTGGCTCAGTTTCAGCTCACTGCATAGAATGTGTCCTTGTTTTAAAACATTAGATTTTTATGTCATAATTTTATTTTCAAATAGCAATTTTCATTGCCTGAAGATAATTGGATAGTTATCAAACTTTGCTAATAACTTCCTTTGTTCTAAAGAAGAGAGATTGATGGTTCAAAGAAAAAAGATTTACTGAGTTTTTAATACAAAGCGAACTGTGGCCGTGTGCAATGGCTCACGCCTGTAATCCCAGCACTTTGTGAGGCTCAGGCGGGCAGATTACTTGAGGTCAGGAGTTCGAGACCAGCCTGACCAACATGAGGAAACCCCATCTCTACTAAAATAGAAAAATTATCTGGGCATGGTGGTGTGTGCCTGTAATCCCAGCTACTTGGGAGGCTGAAGCAGGAGAATCACTTGAACCCAGGAGGTGGAGGTTGCAGTGAGTTGAGATCGCACCACTGCCCTCCAGTCTGGGCAACAGAGCGAGACTCTGTCTCAAAAAGATAGAAATAAATAAATAAAGTGAACTGTTACATTAATTATATTTTAATTATTTTGTATCAAATAGATACTTGGTGCTTGAAAAACTGAAGAAAGAAGACGCTGACCGAATTCATATATTCAGTTCTTTTTTCTATAAACGCCTTAATCAGAGAGAGAGGAGAAATCATGAAACAACTAATCTGTCGTAAGTCAAACTCTGAAAATATTTAACAGATGTAAGTCACTCAAATTTAACTAAGTAAAAAATCACATACGTGAAAGAAAACACAAATCTCTGCAGTTCTCTTGCTTACTTTTTAAATTCTCCAGCCAGGAAGAGAACACACTAAATAAATCAGTTCCATTTTCATTCTTCATGGGTTCATGCCTTAAACTAACTTTGTGCTAGTTTTGGAATTTTTTTTAACAACTTATTTATATTGAGGCAATATCATTTAGTTCTCTTATCAGTTTACAAAATTAATATAATTCATAATATTCTAATACTTTCAGAATACCTGGAATTTATAAATGTTCTAGGTCAAATATCTAGAATAGTGTTTCCCAAATGTGACTAATAGGTTTTTTAAAATTACTTAGATACTTACTAACTACAGATTACTCTGTTTTATCCTAGTTGTTTATCCATAATATCTAAGAAAGGAACCTGTGAATCTATACTCTTAATAAGCTCTTTGGATGATTGTTCTCAGACAAATTAAGGAAGTACCGTTGCAGTATATATACAAATCAGGAGTACACAGTAGTCCTGATTTGTTTTCTTTTTTTCAAGACAGGATCTCACTCTGTCGCCCAGGCTGGAGGGTATTGGTGCGATCTTGTCTCACCACAACCCCTGAGGTGATCCTTCCACCTCAGCCTCCCAAGTAGCTGGGACTAAGGCACACGCCACCCCACCCAGCTACATTTTGTATTTTTTTTGGAGACAGGGTTTCACCATGTTTCCCAGGCTGGTTTCAAACTCCTGGGCTCAAGGAATCTGTTCGCCTCTGCCTCCCAAAGTACTGGGATTTCAGGTGTGAGCCACCATGTCCCACCTATTTTCTTTATAATTCCTCTCCAATAGTGATGGCATCTAGCTCTGATAATTTGCTGGTAATTGATCAAAAGATACACTTAAGAATTGGTACATTTTTTAATTTAAAACTAGTGTTAGATGTCTTGAATTAATGGCTGCTATGCATAATAAATAATAATAATAAATAATATTTTCTCTTATTTCAGCAATTCCTAATGTTGCATCTTAGAAGTGATAACAGTCATTGGTTTTGACTAGTGCTCATAGCTATATTGCTTCATCTACCATCAGATAATGCTCACTTTTCCTACTGTGTTCTCCCCAGTTACCCTAAGTTGTGCTTGGCTACACCTCTCAATATAGTTGCCAGTACGAATTCTGCAGTAATAAAAATAGTAAAGAGAAGTCTAGGCAAGATAAACACTAGAACTTCCGCCCCTCAGATGGAGTAACAGGAGTAAAATATCTTTCTCCAAATTCAACAATGGGTAGTCCCATGCCTTCCTAGTTTCCATCCAGCAAGTTGTATTTTCTTTCCCCAGTTTGTCAAGCCATTTTATGCAACTGTTTGAACTATTACATCTGAATCTTCTTAATTTATACATCACTACATATAAGCTGGAGCACTAGAAATATTTCAGAAGCTTATAATTTATCTCCTTCTTACAGAATACAGCAAAAGCGACATGGGAGAGTAAAAACATGGACCCGGCATGTAGATATTTTTGAGAAGGATTTTATTTTTGTACCCCTTAATGAAGCGTGAGTAAGAATTTCCTTTATGTAAATGATGGCAATTTTTAAATAATGAGTATGAGATGAAGAATTCATTTTAAAACATCTTTCTGAAATCTCTTGTATATATTCATATTTGTACTGCCTGTTTTACAAGAATTAATGCAGTTTCATAGTGAATCATGGAAGATATTGAATTTTACAGACAATAGACCAGATACCTTTCTAATCTCATTTTATTCATTAATGTCAAATAATACCATTTTTTAAAAAATGGTGCTTATTGTCTAGCAAGTAACCTATAGAAAAGTATTATTTTATACAAAAAGATGATTAGGTCACATAAAGGAACTGGAATCTTAAGTTTAAAATACACTTCTGTTTTCAACCAGAAAGGAGAAATGATGGTTGGATTTATGCCATTTTTCAATTAAAAACCATGTGGACTACTTGAAGCAGTTTCTGAGTAAATGGAGGTGTTTAAAGATTTGTATTATTCTCTCCCAATGACTAGCTAGTAGTATTTTACAATTGAGACTTAAAGTTTTTTGTATTTTATTCTTTCGCTTTTCTATGCCCTCAATCCAAAGACCACCAGAAATACACTTGTAGTCGGAAAACTTGGGTTTATTACTTGCATCAAGGAATAACACACACCATGGGCCACTCTGGAGCCTCTCAATAAAAGGATGTTTCAAAGAACCTGTGACAGAATCTGGGCTTTCCTTGGGTGATATGGGGGAGGGTCTAAAGTAGTAGTGGTTTGCCTAGGTAAAGAAGTAGCATTCACTCATTAATAAAGAAGAATGTTGGCTATTTTGTGGTTTCCAACTGTGACCTTACGTTTTTCTCTGCTTAGACAAATTATGATATGGCCCTACTTTGTCTCATTCTATCATGGTTGCAGAATATGCTTTCCTGGAGTTGGTATTCTGTGCGATTGTTTATGTCTAATAAGCCTAACTGTGCCAAGCTAGCTTCTGAATTTTTTTTTTTTTTTAAACTTTTGTAGAGGTGACGGTCTCACTGTGTTGCTCAGGCTGGTCTTGAACTCTTGGCCTCAAGCCATCCCCCACCTCAGCCTCCCAAGTAGCTGGGATTATAGACATGAGCCACTGCTCCTAGCAAAGCTATATATTTTTAAATTCATATTATCATAGTAAAGTTTAAAATAACATTTAAAACTAGTTAATTTCTTCATTCTCTTCAAAATAAGGTTTTGGCTGGGCGTGGTGGCTCACGCCTGTAATCCCAGCACTTTCAGAGGCTGAGGTGGGCAGATTACTTGAGGTCAGGGGTTCAAGACCAACCTGGCCAACATGGCAAAACCTCGTCTCTACTGAAAATACAAAAATTAGCTCGGCGTGGTGGTGCGTGCCTGTAATCCCAGCTACTCGGGAGGCTGAGGCAGGAGGATCGTCTGAACCCAGGGGGCAGAGGTTGCAGTGAGCCAAGATCATGCCCCTGCACTCCAGCCTGGGCAGCAGAGTGAGACTCCATCTCAAAAAAAAAAAAAGAAAGAAAGAAAAGACGGTTTCTTGACTGAGTACTAATTTGTCTTGTAAAGTAACATGTGAACAGCTTACTAGGTGAAAGGGAGGGAAGCCATTTGTCAGAAATGAATTATAAAAATTTTAAATAGAAATATTATTTGATTATACACGATTTAGGAATAGAGGCACATCCCTCTTAGTCACTATACCTCTGCATGGAAGTTATTATCAGTGCTTCCAGTCACCTTAGTGAGAGGTAGAAAATGAACTCTGTACAGAGGGCTCTACCATTTGTAGATTAAAAAATAGCCAATAAATCAAGAGAGCTTGTTTTAGTTTTTGCTTTTTTTTTTTTTTGAAGAGATAAAGCTACAAATACTTATACACTAATTATGTTAGATTGGCTGCCATATATATTTGTCATCTGTTTTGTTTTTATTTTTTCTAGTAGTACCAATTTTTTCTTTCTTTCTTTTTTCTCGAGATAGGGTCTCTGTCTGTCACCCAGGCAGGAATGTAGTAGCATGATGTCAGCTTACTGCAGCCTCAACCTCCCAGGCTTAAGCGATCCTCTGACCTCAGCCTCCTGAGTAGCTAGGACTATAGGTGCATGCTACCACACCCAGCTAATTTTTGTATTTTTTTTTAGAGGATGGGGTTTTGCCATGCTGCCCAGGCTGGTCTCAAACTCCAGAGCGGAAGCGATCCACCTGCCTTAGCCTCTCAAAGTGCTGGGATTACAGGCATGTGCCACTGTACCTGGCCCTAATTTTTTTCTTAAGTTTCTAAGCTGTTTATTAAAAATTGTTATAGTAATTTCCAGAAACACAAATTTAATGTGTGGATCTAATCTATCTTAAGTGAAATTGCCTAGGTATTTTCTTTTGTTTTGTTTTGTTTTTTAAAGACAGAGTCTCATTCTGTTGCCCAGGCTGGAGTACAGTGGTGGAATCATAGCTCACTGAAGCTTCAAACTCCTAGGCTTAAGCAATCCTCCTGAGTAGCCAGAACTACAGGCATGTGCCACAGGCCCAGCTAATTTTTTTAATTTTTTTTTGGAGACGGGGTCTAGCTATGTTGCCCAGACTGGTCTCAAACTTCTGGCCTCAAGCAGTTCCCCCACCTCAGCCTCCCATAGCACCAGGATTACAGGCATGAGCCACTGCGCCTGGCCAAAAGTCTGTGTTACCCTCTCTCCTGCTGTTAAAGTTAATGTAGTTGTTATTAAAAGGAATCATAAAAGTAAAACCCTGGCTTAATGGAAGTAATTGTCTGATTCAGCTTTCTCTTCTTAGGCCAAAAAGGATTTTTCCTAGTTTTTAGGTGAGGAAATTTGTAGCTTAGCCACATTGGCATAGCTAAGAAATTTTAAGAACTGTGATAGGCTTTATTACAGCTATAGGTTGAGAGTCACTGTATTATACTATATTTCATCAATTTTATTTTATTTATTTTGAGATGGGGTCTCACTCTGTCTTCCAGACTGGAGTGCAGTGGCACCTTCTCGGCTCACTGCAACCTCCACCTCCCAGGCTCAAGCTATCCTCCCACCTCAGCCCCCAACCCCAGTAGCTTGGACCACAGGCATGTGCCATCACACCCAGCTAATATTTTGTGTTTTTGGTAGAGACGGGGTTTTGCCACGTTGCCCAGGCCAGTCTCCAACTCCTGAGCTCAAGCGATATGCCTGCCTCAACCTCCCAAAGTGTTGGGATTACAGATGTGAGCCACTGTGCCTGGCATCATCAATTTTTAAAACACATTTTTCCCGCATTGCAACGTGTCTAAAGTTGTGATGTGACTTTAAAATAAAATTAGCTATGTGTTAGAAGTGATGAAATGAGGAGGTTGGTGTGTTAGCCTGATCTAAATCCATAGGGTACTAACGAATAATAATGAAGAACAGGAGAGAAGCAAGCTTTCATCCATCTGGCCTTCGCAATACTGAAGATGAAGCCAGCCAGCCTATGACAGCCATTTCTACTGGATGCTGTTTGATGAAGAGATAGATAGTGCTGTTTCTTAGTACTAACTTAGGTACTCTGATATTCTACAAAAATGAGAAAGTGGAATAATTTCTATCCATGGCAAGATAATTTGTTTTTCATCCAGCAAATATTTATTGAACACCCTACCATAGGACAAATATTATTTTGCTTGACCAATAAGCTCCCTGACATCTACAGCCTGTTCCTTGTATCCCAACACAGCCCTGTGTCTAGCAAAAAATGAGTATTAGCCAGGACTGTACAGCTTCTTGCTTGTGTCCTATACTCTACTGTTGGGAACAGTGATACCTGAATTCAGCTGTATCATAAGCACCTACTTGATAGCTGGAACTCTCTACTAATACTTAAATTTTTGTGCAAGGACTAGGTTAGATATGTTCTTTCTTTTTAATATATTAAATTTCAATATAGCATGAGATAAAACATTACTTATATACATATTTTTGATATTAAGCCTTTCCTGTCTTAACACACAGTAACAGCAAAAAGAACAAAACTATATATGCAATTCTTAGAGAATGTTGAAAAATCGTATGACCTAATCAGACTGCTGAAGACAGTTTAATCTTTTTTTTTTTTTTTTTTTTTGGAGACGGAGTCTCGCTCTGTCGCCCAGGGTGGAGTGCAGTGGCATGATCTCGGCTCACTGCAACCTCCGCCTCCCGGGTTCAAGCAATTCTTCTGCCTCAACCTCCCGAGTAGCTGGAACTACAGGCGCACACTGCCATGCCCAGCTAATTTTTTGTATTTTAGTAGAGACGGGGTTTCACCGTGTTGCCCAGGCTGTTCTCAAACTCCTGAACTCAGGCAATCCACCCGCCTCGGCCTCCCAAAGTGCTAGGATTACAGGCATGAGCCACCGCGCCTGGCCGACAGTTTAATCTTTAAGATGGATAGTTTTCCATCTTTTTACATAAAGAGAAAGCAAAGGGGAATGACGAGTTGCAAAGTGACATTACTTGCCAGAAAAGTCAATGAATTTTTCATTCCAAAGACAAGAAAAGGTTCAGGGATTGTTTGCAAAAGTAAATACAGGCTACATAATTTTAATGCAAACTATGTTATTTTTGAATAGACATTGTGTTCTGTTACTGAATCAGTGATCACATAAAACAAGCAGATTAATTTGAGAACTAAAAAAAAATAGGCTTTTTTTTTTTTTTTTTTTTTTTGAGATGGAGTCTTGCTCTGTCACCCCCAAGCTGGAGTGCAGTGGCACAATCTCGGCTCACTGCAACCTCTGCCTCTTGGGTTCAAGTGATTCTCCTGCCTCAGCCTACTGAGTAGCTGAGATTACAGATGCGCACCACTGCGCCTGGCTAATTTTTGTATTTTTAGTAAAGACGGGGTTTTGCCATGTTGGCTACGCTGGTCTCGAACTCCTGACCTCAGGTGATCCACCCGCCTCAGCCTCCTGAAGTGCTGGGATTACTGGCGTGAGCTACTACCGCGCCTGGCCAGAATTAGGCATTTTTAATAAATTCATTGGCAGGAACTTCAGAAAAAAATATTTTAATTGATATGTATTGCCAAATATAATAAACTTTTCTAATAACATATTTAGTCATTTCATTTGTTTTTTACAGTGCACACTGGTTTTTGGCTGTTGTTTGTTTCCCCGGTTTGGAAAAACCAAAGTGTGAACCTAATCCTCATTACCATGAAAATGCTGTCATGCAGAAATGTTCACCTGTAGAGGACAGTTGTATTTCTTCTTCAGCCAGTGAAATGGAGAGTTGTTCACAAAACTCCTCCGCCAAGCCTGTAATTAAGAAGATGCTAAACAAAAAACATTGCATAGCTGTGATTGATTCCAATCCTGGGCAGGAAGAAAGTGACCCTCGTTATAAGAGAAACATGTGCAGTGTAAAATACAGCGTGAAAAAAATAAATCATACGGCGAGCGAAAATGAAGAATTCATTAAAGGAGAATCTACATCCCAGAAAGTTGCTGATAGGACTAAAAGTGAGAATGGCCTACAGAATGAAGGTTTAAGTTCCACACATCATACAGGTATGTATCTAAATGTTTTGAAAGAATGAAAAAATTCAGAATAATCTGGATTTTTTAATAAACAGGATTAAGATCCTGTTTTAAAGAAAATCAGGTTAATGGCTGGGTGTGGTGGCTCATGCTTATAATCCCAGCACTTTGGGAGGCCAAGGCAGGAGGATCACTTGAGGCCAGGAGTTTGAGAGCAGCCTGGGCAACATAGCGAGACCCAATCTCCAATAAATAAATAAATAAATAGAAAATTTTTAAAGAATTTACTTATAACAATATAGTAACACAACTTACTTTTAATTTATACTGAGGTATAATTATAATATCCACTCATTTTATGAGTATAGCTTAATGAACTTTGATAAATGTATACATAGAGTCATGTAATCACTACTGCAATCAAAATTGAGAACCTGACCAGGGCACAGTGGCTCACAACTGTAATCCCAGCACTTTGAGAGTCCAAGATGGGCAGATCACTTGGGCTCAGAAGTTTGAAACCAGTCTGGGCAACATGGTAAAGTCCTGTCTCTACCGAAAATACAGAAACTTAGCCAGACGTGGTGGTGCACATCTGTGGTCCCAGCTACTTGGGAGGTTGAGGAGGGAGGATCGCTTGAGTTCAGGGGGCTGAAGTTGCAGTGAGTGCACCCCAGCCTGGGTGACAGAGTGAAACCCCATCTCAAAATTAAAAAACAAAAAAATTGAGAACTTTCCATCACTCCAAAAAAAAATCCCCTTGTGCCCTTTTTGTAGTCTGTCTCTTCTGTCACCTGTAGGGTACAATTTTGAAATTGTAGTACAAAGTTTACATTTTCCATTTATTGGAACTTGGATTTATTTTTATTTCATAGGAAATTTACAGTATTCAGCATTAACAGTAGTTGTGCAGTCTTAGATATATAAGACAAATTAGATCTCAATTTACACATTGGTAAATTGAGATCAAATGGCCCAAGGCAGAAATTAAAGCTTTCTCTTCAGAATAGTGAACATTCCTGAAGGGGTGGCCTGCCCTTCCACACCTGTGGGTATATCTCGTCAGGTGGGACGAGAGACTGAGAAAGAAGTAAGACACAGAGACAAAGTATAAAGATCAGTAGGCCCAGGAGAACGGCACTCAGCATATCAAGGACCTGCACCGGCACTTGAGTTCTCTCAGTTTTTATTGATTACTATTTTCACTATCTCAGCAAGAGCAATGCGGTAGGAGAGCGAGGTGATAATAGGGAGAAGGTCAGCAAGAAAACATGTGAGCAAAGGAATCTGTGTTACAATTAAGTTCAAGGGGAGGTACTATGCCTGGATGTGCACGTAGGCCAGATTTATGTTTCTGTCCACCCAAACATCTCAGTGGAGTAAAGAATAACAAAGCAGCATTGCTGCCAACGTCTCGCCTCCTGCCATAGGGCAGTTTTTCTCCTATCTCAGAACTGAACAAATGTACAATCGGGTTTTATACCGAGACATTCAGTTCCCAGGAGCAGGCAGGAGACAGTGGCCTTCCTCTATCTCAACTGCAAGAGGCTTTCCTCTTTTACTAATCCTTCTCAGCACAGACCCTTCACAGGTGTTGGGCTGGGGGACGGTCAGGTCTTTCCCATCCCACAAGGCCATATTTCAGACTATCACATGGGAGAAACCTTGGACAATACCCGGCTTTCCAGGGCAGAGGTCCCTGCGCCTTTCCGCAGCACGTTGTGCCACTGGTTTATCGAGACTAGAGAATGGTGATGACTCTTACCAAGCATACTGCTTGTAAGCATTTTGTTAACAAGGCAGATCCTGCACAGCCCTAGATCCCTTAAACCTTGATTCCATACAACACATGTTTTTGTGAGCTCAAGATTGGGGCAAAGTGGTTGGGGCAAAGTTACAGCATCTCAGGGCAAAGCAATTGTTCAGGGTACAGGCCAAAATGGAGTTTCTTATGTCTTCCCTTTCTACATAGACACAGTAACAGTCTGATCTCTCTTTCTTTTCCCTATACATTCCAATTAAAGGTTGGTTCTTCATTCCTCACTCTCCTTCACTGTTTTCAGTGGGAAGAGGAGCACTGGTCCAGTCTCTGCTTGTTTAAATCTCTCTTCAGCTCTAATAAATTGATTTTTGTCCTTGAGTCAGTTCTGTAGTTGTAGAACCTGTTAAATCTAGTTTTGGCCAGGTGTGGTGGCTCACGCCTGTAATCCCAGCACTTTGGGAGGCTGAGGCGGGTGGATCACTAGGTCAGGAGTTTGAGACCAGCCTGACCAATGTGGTAAAACCCCATCTCTACTAAAAATACAAAAATTAGCTGGGCATGGTGATGCCTGCCTGTAATCCTAGCTACTCAGGAGGGTGAGGCAGGAGAATCACTTGAACCTGGGGGCGGAGGTTGCAGTGAGCCGAGATCGCACCACTGCATTTCAGTCTGGGCAACAGAGTGAGACTCCGTCTCATAAATAAATAATAAATAAATAACTAGTTTCTGTTCAAATTCTTAAATTTGATATCAAGTCAATTGTATAATTTCCTCTCCAACCTACAAGTAAAATAGTCCTCTCCATAAAAACCCATAACATGCTATAGTGTGTGCCTTGCAAACTTCTTAAACTGTGAATAGATCTAATACATTTTTCTTCTTTTTTTTTAATACCTTGCTCATGGAACTAATGAATTTTCTTTGGATGAAAAATATTGGTATAGGACATAGAATAAATTATGTGAATTCAGAAAGAACCTATCAAAAATTGTGAATATGGAACATACTCTTGGTACTTATACCAGCTTATATTATTCTAGTGAGTTAGAAAGCTATTGTTGAGCTTTTTTTTTTTTTTTTTTTTTGAGATGGAGTCTCTCTTAATCGATTACCCAGGCTAGAGTGCAGTGGCGCAATCTTGTCTCACTGCAACCTCCCCCTCCTGGGTTCAAGAGATTGTCTTCTCTTGCCTCAGCCTCCCTAGTAGCTGGGATTACAGGTGCACACCACCTCACCCAACCTGTTGAGCTCTTGTAAGAAACCTCCTGAGCAGGAAAATCTGGAGTAGATTAGTGGCTGCTTGGGGCTTTTGGGGGGTGGGCAGGTGAGGTGGGTGGGAATGTAGGAAGAGAGTGATAGCTAAGTGGTATGGGGTTTCTTTTTGAGATGATGAAAAGGTTTAAAAATTGGTTGTGATGATGGCTGTGCATATACTAAAAAACATTAGATTGTGTACTTTAAATGGCTGTATATGGTATGTGAATTACATTTTAGTGTGGCTTTTTAAAGTCTCCTTTTGACCAATAATGTTACATACTTTAATGTGAATTCAAATGAATTAAGGTGCTTGACTTAAAGCAATGGGACAAAAGCCTAGGGCTTCATATACACAAACTCCAGAGATTTCTAGTGCCCTCACCTACAAATTAATTTTCTGGTCAAGTAACAGCCAGTTAAATTTGAGTAAATAGCCTCAAAAATCCTAATGGAGGCCAAAGCAAAAAATAACTTGTTTTATGTAGTTTGCCTTCTTAATACTTGTTTATCCCATTTACTCATTTTTGAATTATAGTTTGTACATTTTTGTTTTGTTTTTAGTATGTGTATACCATATCAACTATCTCTTCCTCTGAAACAAATGTTTCACAAAAAATCACATACAGTGATTTCACATATAGTCAACAAGTGTTGACTACTTATGTCAGATAACAGGCTGTAGTAAGTGGAAATTAGGTTTTTACAGTAAACTAGGGAAATAACAATGTGTGGAATCACTACTTTCACTTGCTGTTTTTTCACTTGACACCTTATCAAATAATTGACTTGCCATGGTGCATGAAAAATGTGTATGCTTCAACTCTAGAATCACACTCAACATCTTCACATGGTCTCCTTATATGAGAAGTTCTCAGGAACTGACACTGATTGAGAGAACCACTGATCAAGTCATCACCTCTCAATTTATTCCAGATCACTTGTTTATGGGGGACTTGACTGCATCATTTAAGTTATTTTTCTCCTGTTTTTGAAAGGCATTTCTAGTTTAGTTTGTGTAAGGTAGGTAGATATTTATATGACCACAGTTTACATAGATCATGATTTGCTGCTAGAAGTAACCTGATTATAACTAATTCTGAATTGCCTGAAGATTTTAGACAAATGTTATTCAAATATAGGTGTTTTAGCTTTAAACAGACTTAAAAATACAGATTTTTGGAAAAGATAAATTGAAGAGGTCATTATTTTTTTTCTTTCTTCTTCTTTTTTTTTTTTTTTTTTTGAGACAGGGTCTCACTCTGTTGCCCAGGCTGGAATGCAGTGGCACAATCACAGCTCACTGAAGCCGCTACCTCCTGGACTCAAGCAGTCCTCCCAACTCAACCTGCCAAGTAGCTGGGACTATAGGCATGTGTCACCTGCCTGGCAAAATTTATTTTCTTTAGAGACAGGGGCTCCCTATGTTGCCCAGGCTGGTCTCAAACTTCTGTGTTCAAGCAATCCTCCCATCTCAGCCTCCCAGAGTGTTGAGATTACAGGTGTGAGCCACTGCGCTCAGCCCATAGTGCTTTTTTGTTGTTGTGGTGGTGGACTTTTGTTCTTTTTTGAGACAGAGTCTCACTTTCATAGAAGTTAAGAGTACAGCAATGCAATCACAGTTCACCGCAGTCTCAACCTCCCAGGCTCAAGTGATCCTCCCACCTCAGCTTCCTGAGTAACTGGGACCACAGGTGCACACCACTACACCTGGCTGATTCTTTATCTTATTTTGTTTGTAGAGACAGGGTCTCACTATGTTGCCCAGGTGATCCTTCTGAACTCAAGTGATCCTCCTGCCTCAGCCTCCCAAAGTGCTAGCTAGCTAGGATTACAGGTGCTAGGCCACTGTGCCTGGCCCCATAGTGCTTCATTGGTTTATTGGTTATTTTAAATAGTATGCTTCTGAACACAACAGTTAGATTTATGTATCTTTTCTCTTCTCTTTTTTTGAGACAGAGTCTCGCTCTATCACCCAGGTCGGAGTACAGTGGCGCGATCTTGGCTTACTGCAACCTCTGTTTCCCGGGTTCAAGCAATTCTCCTGTCTCAGCCACTCAAGTAGCTGGGATTACAGGTGCATGCCACCATGCCCAGCTAGTTTTTGTATTTTTAGTAGAGACAGGGTTTCACCATGTTAGCCAGTCTGGATTATATATCTTTTCAGATTTTTTGCTTCCTTTTCATCCCATCTTGTTTATATTAATATCTTAACACCTTTTTAGTAACATACCAAAATTTATTTTATCCTGTTTACAATACCTAAAAGTCATGCTTTTCAAATTTTTAAAAGGAAAATAAACAAATAAAAATCAGCTGGGCATAGTGGTGTGTACCTGTAATCCCAGCACTTTGGGAGGCCAAAGCAGGAGGATGGTTTGAGCCTAGGAGTTCAAGGTTACAGTGAGTTATGATTGCATCACTGGACTCCACCTGGGCAAAAGAGTGAGCGAAATCTTGTCTCTTAAAAAATAAATAAGTGAGGCCAGGCACAGTGGCTCATTCCTGTAATCCCAACACTTTGGGAGGCCGAGGCAGGTGGATCACTTGAGGACAGGAGTTCAAGACCAGCCTGGTCAACATGGCAAAACCCCATCTCTGCTAAAAATACAAAAATGCCAGGCATGGTGGTATGTACCTGTAATCCCAGCTACTCAGTAGGCTGAAGCAGGAGAAATCACTTGAACCTGGGAGGCAGAGGTTGCAGTGAGCTGAGATTGTGCCACTGCACTCCAGCTTGGGCGACAGAGCAAGACCCTGTCTCAAAAAATAAAAATAAATAAATAAATAAAATAAAAATTTGAAATGGTTGTAAATCTTACATTTCTTGGAAACATGTTGTGATTAGCTTCTTTCGGCAAAATAGTTGCTTATTATTTGTCTAAAAACAGACCTATTACTTACTTGTAGTTAATGTTCATTTTTGCCCTGAATTATATAATTTTCCACGTTTTCGAAATTTTAATTATAAAATTATGCAGTTGCATTTTCTTTTATGTTCTATGACTTGCTGTTTCTGTTATTGGACATAGGTTATTTTCAGACTGTCATAGCTTTCATTACTAAAGATACCTGACTTGCCTAACACAAAAGTACTTATTTGTTTACACATATACATATGTATATGTATTTAAGTATATGTATACTTAATCATATAGCTGATACCTAGTTTTTAAATTTTTTTTTTTTTTTTTTTTTTTTTTTTTTTGAGACAGAGTCTTGCTCTGTCACCCAGGCTGGAGTGCAGTGGCGCAATCTCAGCTCACTGCAAGCTCCACCTCCCGGGTTCACGCCATTCTCCTGCCTCAGCCTCCCGAGTAGCTGGGACTACAGGCGCCCACCCCCACGCCCGGCTAATTTTTTGTATTTTTAGTAGAGACGGGGTTTCATCGTGTTAGTCAGGATGGTCTCAATCTCCTGACCTCGTGATCCGCCCACCTCAGCCTCCCAAAGTGCTGGGATTACAGGCGTGAGCCACCACGCCCGGCTAGTTTTTAAATTTTAATGAATTTTAGCATCTGAGTAGTGGAAACAACTGTAATTGACATGTCAGTCCAGGTTTTTAAAGTAACTTAATGTTTGTGATATTACACACTAAGGCAGATTTTGTGTCCTTGACTACTGTATCATTAATTAACTACTAGCAATTAATTTCAGCCTCATATACTATGAGTGATAGACATGGCCTTTTTTTATTATGTAATGTTTCTTATTGATACAGATGGCTTAAGCAAAATCAGACTAAACTACAGTGATGAATCACCTGAAGCTGGTAAAATGCTTGAAGATGAACTCGTCGACTTCTCAGAAGATCAGGATAACCAGGTAAAACTTAATGCTTGGCAAAAAGTTCTAATGTTTTATCTAATTAAAAGTTTTTCTGGCTGAACATGGCGGTGCACACCTGTAGTCCCAGTGACTTGGGAGGCTAAGGCAGAAAGATCTCTTGAGCCTAGGAGTTTGAGTTCAGCCTGGGCAACATAAGGAAACTCCATCTCTTAAAAAAAGAATGAAAAAAGGAAAAAGAAAAAAAATCTTACTTTATAAAGTCTTGTAAAGCAATTTCTTCAGCTAGTAATTTATCATGGCTTCTGGATTTGGATCATATCTTAAAAAACAAATTCAGCTTTCAAGTCAGAAGTTGCCAGGATAAATGTATACATGCTGTTGTTGCTGCTACTGTGGTGTGGACTGAACTTTAATGTAATATTAATTAACCCCACCCTAACTCAGCTACCACCACCAATACCCACCTTTCTATTTCAAAGCATTTATGGGTCATACTTAACCTTTAACCTCACTTGACATTCAAGAAGCAAATGTTTAAACCTTCAGTTATATGGTACATGAGTACCAAAAAAATTATATTGTTTTCCCATTTTTCCAGTTATTTTTTTTCTCCTGCCTGATTCAATTTATATGTGTCATGGCAGAAGCAGATGATATTTAATTAAAGTTAATATAGATGAATTCTGACTTTTCCTTAGAGTCTCATTTGTCCTAATAAACAGTATGAACACCAAGAATAAAGTATATCTGTGAAAATACTTTACTTTTTCGCTTCTGTTAAAAGAGGATTTTATATTGAGAAAAGTTTATAAGAATCCTACAGCATACCATTTTGTTAATTCTCTGACCTTTCATTAGTTGTTAGGACATACTGAGTTGTATAGTAGTGAAGATGGCTTTATGCTGTACCATCTCTCCTTTTTGCTTAATCTTCTGGTGAACAAAAGGCATTTTATGATATCTCTTGGTTTACAATGTATGGCAGCTAAATACAGCTTTTCAATCCAACATATATAGGAATTACATTCATGGTTTATAATGAGCACTTAGGTACTTTTGGTTATAGCAGTTACCTGTGATGTGAACAAGCTAATGTAACTGTGCTTTATTATTACTATTATTCCTACTATTGGTTATTCCATTCGTAAAGTTGCCAGAAGCTTTCTCAAAGAACAACAATGACCAAAAAAGCCTTGTTTATTTTACATTCAAGAGAATCTACAGAATAAGGACACAGTGTCCTTAAGTTAGCTTCTCTCAAGTGAGATGGATATATGGGTTTCTCAAGGAAAACAGTGTTTCCAAAAACCCTTTAAATATTTCTGATGTAAAAACATTATTCATGTAAAATAACATGTTATTTTATATCCTATTGTGAAATAGCTGTCTTAGCCAACAAGCTAAATTTTTGTAAAAATAAACTAAAATCAGAGCAGTAATATTTGGTGGCAGAAGAATCAGTCATATATTCAGTCTTAAAGATTTATTCTAGATTGAGTAAATAGATGTAACAATTTGTTATAAACCTCTGGTAGTTTATTTTCCTTAAAATGTCAATGTTGTAGCATTAGATAATTGGAATTAAGTAACATACCACATCTCTAGTGTCTAATCACCTAAATAGAGAAAAATTTTTGACAATCATCACAAATATTTTTGTCTCCAGTGTGCTATTTTGTTAGGTTATTAGTTATTTAGATTATGTATTTTCAATATTAACAGTAGGCTGTCTTTTATAGGATGATAGCAGTGATGATGGATTCCTCGCTGATGACAACTGCAATTCAGAAATAGGACAGTGGCATTTAAAGCCTACTATCTGTAAACAGTAAGCATTAACTGTGTATCTTGCAAACTACATAATTTTTATTTAAGTATGCTCATAAAATAAAACATAACAGGACAGTTTTTTTTTTTTTTAAAATAAATACTTAAGCAAAACTCATAAATGCTGTCAGAGTCAGTGAGGAAACTTGAGGCATGCTATCCAGGGATTAAAATGGGAAGAATGGGTAATCATTTCAGTCCTCCATTTGCCAGTTTCCCCAGCCTCTGCATGCATATGTCCACATACAAATGTTTTGTTTTGTTTAAATTTTTTATGTGTATATTTTTTGAGACAGAGTCTTACTCTGTCGCCCAGGCTGGAGTGCAGTGGCACGATCCCAGCTCACCACAACCTCCGCCTCCCAGGTTCAAGTGATTTTCATGCCTCAGCCTCAGGAATAGCTGGGACTACAGGTGCATGCCACCATGCCTGGCTAAGTTTTGAATTTTTAGTAGAGATGGGGTTTTGCCATGTTGGCAAGACTGATCTCAAACTCCTGGCCTCAAGTGATCCGCCCCTCTCAGCCTCCCAAAGTGCTGGGATTACAGGCGTGACCCATTGCGCCCGGCCACAAGTTTTGATAGTGAACCACTATTCCTTTTTACCTACAGTGTTTTGGAGCAGAAATCACTATATATCAAAACAGTAACATGGGGTTGGAGTTTACACTGATTCCTTAGCTACTTTATGAAGGCTGTGGAGTAACCCAAGGCAGACGTAAGAGACATGTTCCAACTGAGAACTCCAATTAAGAGTGAGTCAGTTTTGATTTTTAGAAGTACGTGTTTCTTCTGAGATGCTGAACTTCTTAGGTGAAGTATTACCTATTTCTAGATTTAATCTCCTTTGACTTTTTTTATAGAAAATGTTGACAGAAACTCTATTAAGAGACTTTGAAAATGCAGCATCATTCTACAGAAAAATAGAGACCTAGAGTAGTTAAAGAATCTGCTCCAAACTTTATAGAATTTTAGAAGAAAGAACCTAGATCACTTCCAGACACGGTGGGTCACACTTATAATCCTAGCACTTTTGAAGGCCAAAGCAGGAGGATCGCATGAGGCCAGGAGTGCAAGACCAGTTTGGGCAACACAGTGAGACGCCATCTCTGGAAAAAGTTAAAAAAAAAAAAAAAAAATAGCCAAGTGTGGTGGCTAAAAAATAACCTAGATTTTTTTAACATTTGAGGAGTTTGGGCTCTATATTAGACTTCCTTACTTGAGTTTACAACATAGCTTTACAGAACTAAAATACTGAAAGTTGAATCTTCAGCCATCAATATTTATGTACAGAGTTATACAGAGTGTTCTGAAGTGGAATCTTGAAAAAAAAAAAAAACATGTTCTAAACTAATTATTTTACGTGATGATTACCTGTTTTGTTACCTATAATAAGTTTTAGTTGAAAATGAGATTTTTGGCTGGCCGCAGTAGCACATGCCTATAATCCCAGCAGTTTGGAAGGCTGAGGCGGGCAGATAGCTTGAGCCCAGGAGTTCTATACCAGCCTGGGCAACATGGAAAAACCCATCTCCACAAAAAAATTACAAAAATTAGCTGAGCGTGGTCACATATGCCTGTAGTTACAGCTCCTGAGGAGGCTGAGGTGGGAGGATCACCTGTGCTCAGGACATTGAGGCTGCAGTGAGCTGTTATTACGCCACTTCACATGGTGACAGAGTGAGACCCTGCCTGAAAAAAATGGGCTGAGGTTGGGGGGATTATTTTCTTTCTACTTTTTCATGGCCCTTCTTTTGTTGATTTAGAATATGGGGATGTTCAAATTTTCAGAATTGTTTGACTTTTTACTAATTTTGAAGTACTTTTAGAAACCAACTACAGAATTTTAGTATAAAGTATAGCTAAAATACGGTTAATATTCTATAATTCTATATTTAATATGTCCATAGATATTTAAGTATTATTAGATTATAAAGTTCGTATGTGTCTTATAAGGTTCATTTTTTTTTCCCTCAGTAGTACTGAGTCATACAAAGGGGATTTTGAAGGTTTTAAATTTGATTGTTTATAATATGCCACTTTTAATCCTTTTGTGCCTTTGTAATATTATGAAGTATTCGACTTTTGGTCATTTTTACCCTGCAGACCTTGTATCCTACTTATGGACTCACTCCGAGGCCCTTCTCGGTCAAATGTTGTCAAAATTTTAAGAGAGTAAGTTCACACTTTATTTCGTATTCTGATGGGGATGAAGAACTATGTATATTTATATATGTGTGTATTCTTAATATATATGAATTATTGCAGGTATTTAGAAGTGGAATGGGAAGTTAAAAAAGGAAGCAAAAGAAGTTTTTCCAAAGATGTTATGAAGGGCTCTAATCCAAAAGTACCACAGCAAAACAACTTCAGTGACTGTGGTGTATATGTATTGCAGTATGTAGAGAGCTTTTTTGAGGTAGGTTTCAATTTGTTGGATCTGATATAATAAATAATAAAATAGTGCATTTAACTTTACCTTAGTAAAAAACACAATAAGCAAATATTTTAAAGAGTTTCAAAATTATTGTTTCAAAAATTATTCCATGGAGCAAAAACTTCTAAATGGAAGAACCTTCAAGGCATAAAAATAGTATATTTACAGTTCATTAAATCCAAGGCTTGTTGAGCTCATTCTATCACTGAACAATCAACCTGCCCTCTCTACTAGCCCTTTCCACCTTAAGAAATCTCTCCCATGATTCACACTGCCTCTTTTAGCCTCTTTTCTCCTCTTCATAGATATATTTCTTAAGAAGTGTTTATATTCACTCTCTAATTCTACAGATTCTACTTCTCAAATCTCTAAAATCTGGCTTTATCCTTACCCTTATGTTAAAATTGCTCTTGACTTCCCAGCACCCTTTGACAGTGTCAACCATTTCTTCCTCACTCTCTTGCTTTGACTTCAGAGGTGCAGTACCACACATAACCTCTCTTCTATATTCTTTACAGTGATCTTGACTCCTATCTTCACCATACAGTGGATGACCACTAGGTTCTGTGAATTGTGTCATTTAATGTCAGATAGATTTACTTCTTTATCCTCGAGTGTCACTATTCTGAACTGCTATACCAATCTCTAACAGATTCCTATGACTCCTGCCTTCTGTTTTTCATGGTTGTTTTCCAAAAACATAAATCTAATCCTGTTACTTTCCTGCTTTAAATCTTATAGTGGCTTCCTGTGGCTGTTGATTTACAGACCAAAATCTTTCACGTGATTAATAAGCACCTATGTGATCTGGCCCCCTATTTAAGCTTCTAGCCTCATTTTCCCACCATTTTCACTCTAGCTTTAATACAACAGCCAGCCACCTGAATGGCATTGCTTCGTGTTCTTTCTTGCCTCTAGGCCTTGATTCATATTTCCTAACCTGGAATACTTTTTTGTTGCTTCTATCATACCTTGGCTGTCTAACATACATTCATTCTTCAGGTCTTAGCCTAAACATCACTTCCTCTTGCAATTGCATAAAACCCAGATATGTATTTTCACAGTACTCTATACTTCTGTCATAATACTTGCCATATTTCTTGTTTTAATTGTTGAATTACCTGTCTTTCTAAACTGGAGCTGGCAAACTTGTTAATAAAGTAGTAAATATGTTAGGCTTTGCAACTGTACAGTCTCTATTGCCTCTTAGTTCTGCTGTGGTCCAGTGAAAGCATCTGCAGACCATATATAAATGAGTTAGTGTGGCTGTGTTCCAATAAAACTTTATTACAGAAACAGGCGGTGGGCAGAATTTGGTCCACTGGCAAACCCTGATCTAGACTATAAGATCTGTGACAGAAACTGTGTCTTGTATCTCCAATACCTAACACAGTACTTGGCATGTAATAGATAATACACAAATACATATTGAATGAGTTGTTGAGTTTTCTTATTTTTAACTTTGGAATGTTTCTGTGATTGAAATGAAAGGTTATTTATTACAGTTTTCTAATATGCATTTAATTGTTTTATTTTCAGAATCCAATTCTCAATTTTGAACTACCTATGAATTTGGCAAACTGGTTTCCTCCACCAAGAATGAGAACAAAAAGAGAAGAAATCCGAAACATAATTCTGAAGCTACAGGAAGATCAGAGCAAAGAGAAAAAAAAGCATAAGGACACTTACTCAACAGAAGCACCTTTAGGCGAAGGAACAGAACAATATGTCAATAGTATCTCAGATTGACCATTTCTGTTATTGTTATTTCTACCTTCAGAAACTAAATAACTTTCAAATTTGGGTATAGACAGTAAAGAACTGAAGTGCTCACTACTCAGTGATTTGGAAATTTTGATGCTTGTATAAATGTCACATAATTAATTTCCAAAGGCGTATGTATTAAGTAAAAGTCTGTAAATATGTTAATGAGGCCAATTTTTCCAGCATTTATAATTATTTTTTTCACTTGTTAGGAAGCTTTTGTTATGTATTTTCTGTTAATAGTACCTAAAATTGCACTTCTAAACACAAATAAAAAGAAAATATTTATAGGAGGAAATGATTAATTTGATATTCTTTAGTGAACTTGTTTAATTCCTCAGTGGGTGTGACATAGTTCATGGGAATATTCAAATATCTATGGTAATATTTTGACCCTTTATATTTGTTCTAAAATAAGTCAAAATGTGAAAATAATATTAAATCTAAGATATTTTGAACGAAGCATCTTTATATGCTTGTGTAACAGGAACAAAGTAACAGCCTTTCAATTCATATACTGCCTTGTGTTCAGTGAACCCAAGAAATGTAATAAATATTTGTAATTTTACACAAATATTTAAGAGGAAAGAGTATTAAGAGCAATTCAAAAAAAGTAACCTTATACTACCAAAAAATAACTATTCTTGCATATATTATCATCGAATGCATTTTTGAAGACATCAAAGACTCAGGTTAAAACTATTTTGGTAAATGCAGCTTGAATTTCAAATATCCCGTGTTACCTTTCTCTATTACAGCTTAAAGTATGCTACAATCTGTGTCATATAGTTAATTGATAAGCATTTTTAATCTGTGTAAACACAGGAATTTAAATAGGAATTTACTATTTTTTTGTAAAGCTTTTGCTATTTTTTCATTGCTCATTTTGTTCTTATTATTTTGATAAAGTATCAGACTTTTTGCTTGAGTTTTTCAGTGTAAATTATTTTTTACATGTAAAAGTACTGTATTCAACCAATTGCATAATACAGCAA
The DNA here is from genome assembly GCF_006542625.1 of Nomascus leucogenys. Taxonomy (NCBI): domain Eukaryota; kingdom Metazoa; phylum Chordata; class Mammalia; order Primates; family Hylobatidae; genus Nomascus; species Nomascus leucogenys. The sequence goes on along the minus strand of NC_044383.1, from coordinate 54,304,610 downwards.
AAATCTTTAAATTCCCCTTTAAAATAACTAAAATTTGATGGTTTCCATGACAGATTTATAGCACATATAGGGATCTTGCATATATCTGCAGAAACTTCATTATTTTTCAAATGAAATGATGTATACTTCTTTCAAATGAACTTTGAGACTTGAAACATATTTTAGTCATTTTTTGTTAAATATTGAATTTTTAAATACACATATATCAAAAAGTTGAGAATAAAAAGAAAGCCTAATCATCAGCAATTATTTTATTTTTAATTTGGCCATCTCTGACATTGCAGTCAATATCTTAGGGTATTTTCTTGAATTTAATAAAGTCCCATGGGTGGGTTCAGGGTGAATGGGAGTGTTAACAACAACCAAAAAATATCTATTGAGACACAATAGAGTCTCAGTAAGAGAAATATTAAAATGTAAGAAAGGTCACCATTAGTGATATCAATTGTAGTTTGTTAGTTTGAACTATATTTCTGATTATCTCTTTATAGTAATAACTTAGAGCTGTTAGCTCAGATATCTTAATTAGATCAGATATGAAAAGTTTAATTTTATTATTTACTGAACATGGCAAAATGCTTTTCAATCTCTAATAAAACTGGGATAAAAAATTTAAGTTGTTTTTTTAAAAACCTAATAGCAATAAGCAAAATTGGCATACATAATTTTTTTTTTAATGAACTGTATTTTGTCAGAATCTGAAGATACTATTCTAAAATGCCTACTTGTTTTTGTGTTAATTTGTAATGGTTACATTTTGCACCCTTAGATAATGTTTGATGAGATAAAAATATAATTTATCCCTTGTACCAACTCAAGTCAATCACATTTTAACATGAAAAATACAGATTAATGTATGTCAGCTTTCTAGAGGTAGAATACTCAGCTATTTGATGGTATTTTTTCCACCCCATGTGAAATTTTATTTTTGGAAGTTATGTTAGTGACATTGCAATATATATTGAAATCTTTGGAGGCTGCCAGGTTGAGCTTCAAAACTAGACTTGAGAATCTTTGGTGTATATGCACATTCACTTGATAATTGTGTACTCTATGTAGTTTAAAGTGGGATCAGACTTTTAAAATGTGTTATTAGTACTTAGAAGTTGTGAAACAGAACTTATAGTGGTTTGTTACTAGACACTGAAACTGCATGACGAGTATCTGGTGTCTTAACTAATTAGATAGATCTGTTGTATTGGTTTTCTTGTTGGATAGAATAACAGTTAATCATTTTTAGAAGAGTCTTAGATTACTTGCCATAAAATTTGTATGTGTCTCAGCTCTTGTTGGTTTAGGAGCAGAGGTGGTGTTTAGTCCCTTCCCTTTAATGTTGCTGTGCTACTTCAGACAGCTGAAAACTTAATGGTATTATTTCAAGTTCACATAACCCTAAAAAAGCTTTTCTTTGTGTAGTAACTTGTGCTTAAACTTTTAGTCAATTAAATGTAGGAGGTTTTATTTGAAAACATAAAATGATTCTCTAAATTACATCGTTTTAAGCCACCAAAATGAATTCAGTAACTTTTCTTTAAAAACAATGATCTCTGAAAACTGTGAGACAATGTAAAAAGAATAAGTTTCAATTCCCCTAAAATCAAAAATTGTATTTAAAATCTCAGACAATTCACTGAACAGGAATAATAAAGAACATATTTTAATATATAATATGACCAAGAGTTTGGTGGAGCAAAGCGACTGGAATATAACAATGGAAGGGAATACCTTGGTCAGAAGAAACAACTCTTAAGACTCAGTGTAGTGCTGTTTGTCTAGAAGAGATAACAGATAACAAGGCTGCTCTTTAGATCACTGTAAGGACAAAAGGAGAGGGAGATTATTAAGGTGAACTACAGGCTGTCTAGTCAAGTGGACGTAAGTAAATAGTTGAAGACCACTAAGTGCAGAGAGGCAAAACTAGACTTATGTACTAAGAAATGTGCTAAAATACTCCAACAGGGATTTCTGGTACATTTGTCATTTCCTACTCAGCAAGAAGAAAAAGAGTTATGAAAACTGCTATTCCAAAACTTATTACCTGTAGAGGGAGAATTGGTTGATTAAGTGAAAGCAATGTGAATTATGGGGTAAAGTAGCCCAGCCCTACCATCTTAATTCTTAGAAGCCAGATCAAGGAATAATGCTAGCGTTTCCTAAAATACCATTTAGGAAACCAGAGTACAACGTACTTAGAGAAAGATGCCATCGACTCATGGCCTAAAATACTCGTAAAAGTTAAAAGCATAGAGGTCTTTATTGTCTTCATTACAAATGATTACGGTTAAATTGTCCTTAGTGGACATGATTACAGTGAGAAGGATGGTACCCAAAATCAGTTTGTTTGTTTTTTCTTAAATTTGAGACAGGATCTCACTCTATCAACCAGGCTGGAGTACAGTGTGGCACAATCTTGGTTCACTGCAACTTCCACCTCCCTGGCTCAGGCGAATTCTCCCACTTCAGCTTCCTGAATAGCTGGGACTACAGGCGCATGTTACAAAACTAGGATTTTTATCTAAATATGTATTAAAATTATCCAAAGAGCTTTACAAACTATAAGAATTTCCCAGTTAGTTCTGGTGCACACCTCCTTTTGGCAAGCCACTGATTTGAAAGGATCAGTATTTGTCTCTGGTGGCTTTCTAGTTGCTGGTCCCAAAGGTAAGTGAGGCTTGTCTGCGTTTTCTTCTCACCAGTGCTTTAAGATACGCTTTAAGTGCTTGCCTCAAATTCCCATTGAGAACTTGATTGAGGAGGTCGTGCTGTTACTAAGCATTGAGAAATTACAAGTGGTGTATCTCTTATCTGAAATGCTTCAGACCAGAGGTGTTTCAGATTTTTTTGTATTTTAGAGTGTTTGTATTCATACTGTTGAGCATTCCAAATCTGAAATCTGAAATGCTCCAAGGAGCATTTCTTTCGTGTGTCGTATCAGTGCTCAAAATGTTTCAAATGTTCAGATTTGAGATACTCAACCTATATTAAACTACTCATAGGTTAGAGACTGGCAAATGTCCAGATTTTCAAAGGGAAAAAGTAGATTCTGCAAATTATAAAGTAGTTCTTGATAAGACTCTAAGATGAATTATCAAAAGACTGGTTTATGAGCTCCTAAAGCAGGGGTCAGCAGGATCATATCATGGGACCGCTAACAGCAAGTTTGTTATATGTAATTTTTTTTTTTTTTTTTGAGACCGGATCATGCTCTATCACCCAGGCTGAAGCACAGTGGCACAATCTTGGCTCACTGCAGCCTTAAACTCCTGGGCTCAAGCAATGTGCCTGCCTTAGCCTCCTGCGTAGCTGAGACTACAGGTGTATGCCACCACACCTGGCTAATGTTTTGTATTTTTTTTTTTTTTTTGTAGAGACCGGGTTTCATCATGTTGTCCAGGCTGGTCCCGAACTCCTGGATTCAAGTGATCCAGCTGCCTCAGCCTCCTGTAGTGCTGGGACTACAGGCGTGAGCCACTGTGCCCAGCCCGTTTAATATTTTTAATGGGATTCTGGACAAGCTAATGTGTAGAATGCAGATAGACCATAAATTCTCAAAGTGTGTTTGATAACTTTGTTTTCATAGAATAGATTATGTGGTCATTTAAATTTAGAAAACAGTTTAAGCAGGTCTCCTCATGGGACTTCTTGGAGTCTTTAATAGGCTAATGTGCAGAACACAGCATTACTGTAGAATTTGGCCATATCCTCTCTCTCCTGGACTGGCTTTCTAAACTTCTTGATAAATGCTACCCATCAGAAAGACATAGCTTCAACTATTGGGGGTGTTTGTGAACTGACCTTCAATAGAAGATGCTTTTAAAATTGATTTGAGGGTTTTTTTTAATATTTTATTAATAGTTGGGTATATATATGATTTGGAAACTTGAAAATATGTGACCAGTGTCTTAGGGAAATGAAGCTTAATAAGGAGAATTTTTCTTTAATCATGATGAAAATGACCATTATGAAAAAATTACAAATATTTTTTAAACAAGTGGATTATTCTAGAAAAACAGCAAATTTAGTGATACTAGTCTTTCATAAGGTTATCAAATCCCCTAAATTCCTCATATACAAGTAGCAATTGTGTGAAAATATGAAAGCGAATTGAAAGGTTATCTTAAGGCTTTTCCTTCTGTTTATATCTGAACCACTTAACTGCTAGATTAAACCCCCAACTTCCACTCAATTATCTTTTATTTTAGAATTAAACTGCAATAGACAAACTTTATACCTAGAAGCATTTTTTTCTTCTAAGGAAATCTGTGCGCCAGCTGGGCGCGGTGGCTCACACCTGTAATCCCAGCACTTTGGGAGGCCGAGGCAGGCGGATCACGAGGTCAGGAGATCGAGACCATCCTGGCTAACACGGTGAAACCCCATCTTTACTAAAAAATACAAAAAATTAGCGGGGCGTGGTGGCAGGCACCTGTAGTCCCAGCTACTCGGAAGGCTGAGGCAGGAGAATGGCATGAACCCGGGAGGTGGAGCTTGCAGTGAGCAGAGATCGCGCCACTGCACTCCAGCCTGGGCGACAGAGCGAGACTCCATCTCAAAAAAAAAGAAAATCTGTGCAAGAAAGTACTCTTGGAGCTCAGCATGGTGATGCACATCTGTAGCCCCAGCTACTTGGGAGGCTGAGGTGGGAGGATCACTTGAGCCCAGGAGTTCAAATCCAGCCTAAGTCACAAAGCAAGACCTTCGTGTCTTTAAAAAAATTGTCTCCGTAAAAAAAAGTTTAAATATTCTATAAGCGGCCGGGCGCGGTGGCTCACGCCTGTAATCCCAGCACTTTGGGAGGCCGAGGCGGGCGGATCACGAGGTCAGGAGATCCAGACCATCCTGGCTAACACGGTGAAACCCCGTCTCTACTAAAAAAATACAAAAAGTTAGCAGGGCGCGGTGGTGGGCGCCTGTAGTCCCAGCTACTCGGGAGGCTGAGGCAGGAAAGTGGCGTGAACCCGGGAGGCGGAGCTTGCAGTGAGCCGAGATAGCCCCACTGCACTCCGGCCTGGGCAAAAGAGCGAGATTCTGTCTCAAAAAAAAAAAAAAATTCTATAAGCTAGAAATTATTGTTATTAATTTCCAGTGTTTTTAACCCCTTCAATAACTGAAAACAAGTTGTTCAAACCTGTTAGAGAATATATTATTAAATAATCATAATTAGCTTTATACATGGTAACAGAAGATTTGATCAAAAACAAGTTAGATGAAAATAAATTAGTTCTTATTTTTTGAATAAATATTTTGAGTGTCTACTTTGTACTAGGTGCTGGTGACAAAACAGCCAAACAGATACCATCTTCTTCCTTCCTGGAGCCTTCTTATAGTGTAATGGAAAAGACATGTTAATCAGCCACACAAATTAATAATTTCAAGTAGGTATCATAGACTGTATTAAGATAAGAAGTTCATAGAGTATATTAAGATAAGATAGCTTAATCTGGGGAAGTTAAGGAAGTCTTCCCCAAAGGGGTAACATTTGAACTACTAAACAAAGTCTGGAAGGGGAAGAGAGGATAGTGCTTGTAGGCTGTGCAAAGGCTCTGAGGTAGGAAGATGTGTAATTTGTTCTAAATGATAATGGCCTCTTTTGTTAAGGATGCCAAACATTGGTCTAAGCATTTTATTTATGTTTTATCTTATTTTGTTTTTTTGAGATGGAGTATCACTCTGTCGCCCAGGCTGGAGTGCAGTGGCATGATCTTGGCTCACTACAATCTCCACCTCCCGGGTTCAAGCGATTCTCCTGCCTCAGCCTCCAAGTAGCTAGAATTATAGGTGCGCGCCATCATGCCCAGCTAATTTTTTTTTTTTTTTTTTTTTTTTTTTTTTTTTTTTTTTTGAGACAGAGTCTCACCCCAGGCTGGAGTGCAGTGGCGCAATCTCAGCTCACTGCAGGCTCCAACTCTTGGGTTCACGCCATTCTCCTGCCTCAGCCTCCCGAGTAGCTTGGACTACAGCCGCCCGCCACCACACCCAGCTAATTCTTTTTTTGTATTTTTAGTAGAGACAGGGTTTCACGTGTTAGCCAGGATGGTCTCGATCTCCTGACCTCATGATCTGCCTGCCTCAGCCTCCCAAGTGCTGGGATTACAGGGGTGAGCCACTGCGCCTGGCCAGTGCCCAGCTAATTGTTGTATTTTTCATAGAGACGGGGTTTCATCATGTTGGACAGGCTGGTCTTGAACTCCTAACCTCAAGTGATCGCCCGCTTGACCTCCCAAAGTGCTAGGATTACAGGCGTGAGCCACCACACCTGACTGGTCTAAGCATTGTAAATCAATGAATTCACTTATTCCTCACAACGACATAAGAGATGTACTGTTATTACTCCCAATTTCCAGGACAAAGAAATCCAAAGGAATAGTTTCCCCAGCAAGGCTAGGTTTTGAATTCACAACCTTACCTAGAGGCTAGGTTAACCTGTACTAGATAAAAGAAAGTGAAAATAAATAAGATGTACCTATTTTTTTAAGAGATGCAATGTAGCATAATCTTGCTTATTACTGAAACTGGTTGTATAGGGGTTTGTTATGTTATTTGTTTAATATGTGTAAACATTTTCATAATTTTAAAAATAAAAGTGTGTAATACAAGTTCAGAATGAAGTAGAAAGGTAGGCTGGGACCTAATCATGGGGGCTTTTGAAGCTATATTCAAGATTTTGGTCATGGCCAGGCGCAGTGGCTCTCACCTGTAATCCCAGCACTTTGGGATGCCAGAGGTGGGTGGATCACCTGAAATCAGGAGTACAAGACCAGCCTGGCTAACATGGTGAAACCCCATCTCTATTAAAAACACAAAAAATTAGCTGGGCATCGTGGCGGGCACCTGTAATCCCAGCTACTTGGGAGGCTGATGCAGGAGAATTGCTTGAACCCAGGAGGCAGAGGCTGCAGTGAGCCAAGATCCCGCCACTGCACTCCAGCCTGGGACAAGAGCGAGACACTGTCCCCCAAAAAAAGATTGATTTTGGTCATTATCCCAAAAAGCCATTGAAGCATTTCAAGCAGAGGAATAACATCAAATGTGAATGTTGGAAAGATCACAGTGGTAATGAAAGCATTACTGGGGACAAGAATGAGTGTAAACCTCTACTATAATAAGTAAACATTATGAAGTGCTATAGTTAGGGTAACGGATACAATTATGCCTGTGATCATAGGAATGCTGAAATAGTAAGACATAATTTGGATATTTCATTTGAAATGTTCCTTTTAGAAACATGCAATAAGAACAGGAAATAGGCCAGGCACAGTGGCACACACCTGTAATCCCAGCACTCTGGGGGGGTCAAGGCAGGAGGACCGCTTGAGGCCAGGAGTTCGAGACCAGCCTGTGCAACAGAACAAGGCCACATGTCTACAAAAAATTTTAAAATCCCAGCTACTTGGGAGGTTGAGATGGGAGGATTGCTTGAGCCCAGGAGTTCAAGGCTGCAGTGAGCTATGATCAAGCCACTGCATTCCAGTCTGGGTAATAGAGCAAGACCCTGTCTCAAAAAAAAAAAAAAAAAAAAAATAGGAAATGGTTAGTTGGTTTTGTCTTAGTCAGGACTTTTGTTTTTTTTTTTCCTTTATGAAGAAAGGAATTAGCTAAATATATACAGCCGAAAAAGGGACAGAAAATGTCTAACTGAAGATATTTATAGAAAATCGGTTTTAATTTTTTTTTGTTTAAGAGACAGTCTTGCTCTGTTGGCCAAGCTGGAGTGCAGTGGCATCATCATAGCTCACTGCAGCCTAGAACTCCTGGCCTCAAGCAATCCTCCTGCTTCAGCTTCCCAACGTGCTGAGATTACAAGTGTGGGCCACTGCATCCAGCAAGAAAATTGATTTTAAAAGCAAAATTGTGTATAAAGCATGTGATACCACCAAAGAAAAAAACAGCACTAAAACACCAAAGTTTTGTAATTTTTAAAATATAAAGATAAAAAGAATATAAAATTAGCATGGAATATCAACACTCCAGAGGAAAAGATTTTACAGTGTAAAAACAGTTTATTATACTTGATCTAGTCAGGCAACATTTCCAAATATGTTTCTTAGGGAAACTGTCCAAAGTTCTTGTAACATAGCTAGTTATGTTGTGTATCACTTGCTCTCCCCCATCCCATTCTCCTCCTGTCACAGCTAACTGGATTTAGGGTAGATACTTGATCTCAAGGAAGGTTAGGTTAGTGATATGACCTAGCAGATAAAAAACAAAACAAAAACAGGCCAATCAGATTTGATCATTGGGAATTTAGATGGAAAATAAGGAACGAATTTGGAAACTGGAAGAAGAGAGAAGATGGTGTGTTAAAATGATAGTCTAATAAATTATTTCTTTCTTTTTTATTTCTTTTCTGAGACGGAGTCTTGCTCTGTCACCCAGGCAGGAGTGCAATGGCATGATCTCAGCTCACTGCAGCCTCCGCCCCCCAGATTCAAGCGATTCTCTGTCTCAGTCTCCTGAGTAGCTGGGATTACAGGCACACCACCATGCCCAGCTAATTTTTCTATTTCTAATAGAGATGGGGTTTCACCATGTTGGCCAGGCTGGTCTCGAACTCCTGACTTTGTAATCTGCCCGCTTCAGCCTCCCAAAGTGCTGGGATTACAGGCGTGAGCCACCGCACCCAGACAAATTACCTTATTTCTAAGACAGACATTGTTGGCCAGACGCGGTGGCTCACGCCTGTAATCCCAGCACTCTGGGAGGCCAAGGCAGGCGGATCATGAGGTCAGGAGATGGAGACCATCCTGGCTAACATGGTGAAACCCCGTCTCTACTAAAAACACAAAAAATTAGCCGGGTGTGGTGGCAGGCGCCTGTAGTCCCAGCTACTTGGGAGGCTGAGGCAGGAGAATGGCATAAACCCAGGAGGCGGAGGCTGCAGTGAGCCGAGATCGTGCCACTGCACTCCAGCCTGGGTGACAGAGCAAGACTCCGTCTCAAAAAAAAAAAAAAAAAAAAAAAAAGATGGACATTGTTTCCTCATATTTTCATCTCTGGAATAAAGCTACACTTTATCAAATAAGGAAACTTGGGTTTGCATGAGAATCACCTGGGAGGCTTGATAAAATGCAGAGTACTGGGCCCTGTCCCCAGAGTTTCTGATTCAGGGAGTATCCAGTGGGGCCTTCAGATTTACATATCCAGCAAGGTCTCAGGCAAGACCACAAGGATGTATGTACGGCTTCTTAGTAGTGTTTTCAGATAGGTGTTTGAAAACCTCTTGATGCAGGTAAGACCAAGAAAGCAGCAAGCATCAAAGCATCAGCATTCAATGAAACGTGTATGAAATTTTTTGATCATATCTACCCAACAGTATTTTATTTGTAATTACAATTAAATGTGAATAACTTTGAGTCATGTGATCATACCATAAAGCTTTGCTCTTAAATTATTATAGCCTGGATTTTAATTTCCTTTATAACCTATTTTAACTTTGTATGCTTTCATATTTTTCCCTATATTCATATACTCATATTCATCTATATATAGTAACACATGTATAAAGGTGCATTTTTAAATTGTTTTTCTTATAAAAACTAGGATAATTATGAAAACATTTTCCAGAATCTTTCGTCTCAGCATATCTTGTGGAAATCCAGGCCATCTGGTATAATTAATTTTATGATGGACCACAATTTATTTAGCTATTCCCTTGCTCTATCAGTGTCTATAGGCTTGTTATGCAACAGCAACAATTCCAAAATCTCAGAACTTACCCTCCCCAGAAAGTTTCCTTTCTTTGGTCATGTTCCATGCCCCAAAGAGGAAAATAGGGGAGCTCTGCTCATCAGTTACTCACCTACCCAGACTGATGAAGCTCTAGGTTGATACAAGCTTCCTTAGCTACTCGAGGGTGGGACGGTAAACTGGTGAGCAGCACGTTGACTCTTCCAGCTTCTACCCAGAAGTGTCACATCACTTCCATTCACACTGCACTGCTCTAAAGTCAGTGGACACTCCTAACTTCGGAAAGAACAAATCAGTTTACTCTCACCATATTTCCAAAAGAAGAGGAATATTTTGTGACTACCACACTAATGGGCATTCACTTGTTTCCAGTTTTTTGCAATCATCATTGTCTAAAATATTTCTCTGATTCTTTATATGCTGGTAGTTTTATTTCTTTGGAATAGTTTCCCAAGGATTGTAGGATCAAAGGTCATATGTATTTTTAATTTTTGTAGATATTACCAGCTTCTTTTCCAAAAGGATGTAAGACTAAATTTTCTATAGCCATTAAAATACAGTTTCTCCTGAATCCAATCAACAATAAGTATTATAGTTCTTTTAATTTTGCAAGCCTTTTGCATATAAGGCTATCTTTCATTATTACTTTGATTTGCATTTCCCTCATCATTAGTTTAATTTTTTTTTTTTTTTTTGAGATGAAATCTCACTCTCTCACCCAGGCTGGAGTGCAGTAGCGTGATCTCATGCTCACTGCAACCTCCGCCTCCCGGGTTCAAGGGATTCTCCTGCCTCAGCCTCCCAAGTAGCTGGGATTACAGGCACATGCCACCACGCCCGGCTAATTTTTGTATTTTTAGTAGAAATGGGGTTTCGCCACATTGGCCAGGTTAATCTGGAACTCCTGACCTCAAGTGATCCGCCCGCCTCAGCCTCCCAAAATGCTGGGATTACAGGTATGAGCCACTGTGACTGGCCCATCATTAGTTTAAATTTGAGCCTTTTTTTCCCCGTGTTAGCTGTGCCTATCATTTGTCCATTCTCCACTGGATTAGTCTTTTTTTCCAATTAATATTTGAGCTTTCTGCATGTAACATTGCCATCTGTGTTACAAATGTATTTTTTCCTAATTTATTGTCTGTAGACTTTGTGGTATATTTTCCATACCAAAGTTTTTATTTTTATGTATCTTTTGAGTTTTCAATCTTGGTTAAGACATTCTTTCTTGACTCAGAATAGTACATTTACTCACATAATTCTTGCAAAATGTTTAAAATATAAGTAATAAAACTACAGAGGCTGAGTGCAGTGGCTCATGCCTGTAATCCCAGTGCTTTGGGAGGCCAAGGTAAAAGGATTGCTTAAGGCCAGAAGTTTGTGACCAGCCTGGGCAACATAGTGAGACACACACCTGCAGTTCTAGCTACTGAGGAGGCTGAGGTGGGAGTTTGAGGTTACAGTGAACTATGATCATGCCACTGTACTCCAGCCTGATGAAAGCACAAGACTCTGTCTCTTAAAACACACACACACACAAATGGCCACGTGTGGTGGCTCATGCCTGTAATCCCAGCACTTTGAGAGGCTGAGGGGATAGGATTGCTTGGGCCCAGGAGTTCAAGACTGGCCTGAGCAACGTGGTGATATCTCATCTCTACAAAAAAATTAAAAGTTAGCCAAGTGTGTTGGTGTGTCCCTGTAGTCACAGCCACTCGGGAGGCTGAGGTAGGAGGATCGCTTGAGCACGGGAGGTCGAGGCTGCAGTGAGCCAAGATTGGGCCACTGCACTCCAGCCTGGGCGACAGAGTGAGACCCTGTCTCAAAAAGAAAAAACAAAAAAAGAATATAACAACCATATCTCTTGTCATACACAGTTTTGTTTCGGTTTGGTTTGGTTTGGTTTGGTTTTTGAGGCAAGGTCTCACTCCATTGCCCAGGCTGGAGTAGTGGCCCAATCTTGGCTCACTGCAGCCTTGACTTCCCAGGCTCAAGCGATCCTCTCACCTCAGCCTCCTGAGTAGCTGGGACTACAGGCATGTCCCACCATATCTGGCTAATTTTTGTATTTTTGTAGAGATGGGGTTTCACCATATTGCCCAGGCTGGTCTCTAACTCCTGGGCTCAAGCGATCTGGTTGCCTTGGCCTCCTATAGTGCTGGGATTACAGGTGTGAGCTACCTTGCCTGCCAGCCTATATTATTTAAAACTTTATATTTTTCTAGATGGTCATTTGTGCCAGCACTATTTATTAAAAATCCTGTTTCACATTAAAGTGAATTCCCATGTGTGTCATATATTAAATTATTATATTACTGAAATTTATTTCTGAAATTTCTATATTGATTGTCTAACTGTAGAACATAGTGAAAGCTGAACTCAGAGGAAATGTATAGGTTTAAACATCTTCATTTTTAAACACAAAAATTAAAGAAACTAAAACTTCATGTTAAAAAATTAGGGCTGGGCCCGGTGGCTCACGCCTATAATCCTAGCACTTTGGGAGGCCGAGGTGGGTGGATCACCTGAGGTCAGGAGGTCTAGACCAGCCTAGCCAACATGGTGAAACCCCGTCTCTACTAAAAATACAAAAAATTAGCCTGTGCAGTGGTGTGCACCTGTAATCCCAGATGCTCAGGAGGCTGAGGCAGGAGAATCGCTTGAACCCGAGAGGCAGAGGTTGCAGTGAGCTGAGATCGCACCACTGCTCTCCAGTCTGGGTGACAGAGCGAGACTTCACCTCAAAAAAAAAAAAAAAAAAATTAGGAACATCTGGTGATTTGTGAAACAGCACCTGTACAAAAATACTGGCTGTTTCCCTCTTCCTATTACCTTGATCACTCCCCCAACTTTGTAACACTTATTAATTTATGAAATTGTTTTTATCAGTGAAGTTTTGTGTGTCTGTTAAATTACAAAATATTTTAAAATACAAAAATAAAATTAGGAACAGAACAGTGAATACATTTTTTTTTTTCAAATAAATTGGGAAAGGAAATTGAGACAGAAGTTAACATTAATGATTGGAACTTCCTGCTACACTACCATACTCTGTCCAAAAATAGTCACAATTAGATTTTTTTTTTTGAAAAGATAAATTAGATAAACTCTTGAGACTGATAGAAAAAAAAGAAAATTTAAAAAGGAAAATAGGAGAAAGGAGACATATCACAGATACAGAAAGGCTTAAAAAAGACTTTAACATGGCCGGGCGAGGTGCTCACGCCTGCAATCCCAGCCCTTTGGGAGGCCAAAGTGGGTGGATCACCTGAGGTCAGGAGTTTGAGACCAGCCTGACCAACATGGTGAAACTCCATCTCTACTACAAATACAAAAATTAGCCGGGCATGGTGGTGCACACCTGTAGTCCCAGCTACTTGGGAGGCTGAGGCAGGAGAATCTCTTGAACCTGGGAGGCTGAGGTTGCAGTGAGCGGAGATGGTGCCACTGTAGCCTGGGCAACAGTGCAAGAAAAAAAAAAAAGACTTTAACATGTAATTATATTACTACAATCTGAAAGCTTGAAAGAAATACAATTTCTGGAAAGTTAGAAAATATCAGAACTAATTCAAGAAGTCAACAACTTGATTAGATTATGTACACTTAGAAGTTACTGGCAAAGAAAGGATTACACAAGATCAGTTATTGCATTTAATTTAAAAAAAATTTTTTTTTTTTTTCCAGAGGTAGGGTCATTCCAGAGGCTGGGCCACTGTGTCCAGCTAGATTTGAATTTTTAAATTAAATTTGGGCTGGGTGTGGTGGCTCACACCTGTATTCCCAGCACTCTGGGAGGCCAAAGCACGAGGATTGCTTGAACCCAGGAATTTGAGACTAGCCTGGGCAAGCCCAGCTCTACAAAATATTTTTTAAATTAGCTGGCATGATGGCACAGGCCTGTGGTCCCAGCTACTCAGTAGGCTGAGGTGAGAGGATCGCTTGAGGCCAGGGTATTAGGCTTGAGGCCAGGATGAAGGCTACGGTGAGCCGTCAGCACACCGCTGCACTCCACCTGGGTAACAGAGCAAGACCCTGTCTCCAAAAACATAAATAAAATTTAAAAATAAGTAAATAAAATGAAAATAATTAAAAATACTAAATTTGGGGCAATTTGAACTATTCTAGGGCATGCAAATCGGTGAAGGTATCCCAAATCATTTATAAAGCCAGTATATCTTTAATTTAAAAATTCTAGTAAAGATGGAAAAAAGTAACAAATAATATACTAAATAGTAAAACACTAAAAACCATTTAAATATCAAGAAATAGACAATACTATTCAACATTGTTTTTTCACATACAGCAAATATTCTAACATAAGAAAAATGAAATAACTGGTATAACCTTTGGAAAAATAAAAGGAACATTTTTGTTGATTAGATTGTTATAAAACTAGAAAGCTCAGAAAACATTTTTTTTAATACCACTGGAACAAATAAGATAATTGGGCAATGCCTAGATAAAAAACTAATTCTAACAATGAGAATGTAGGAAAGGAATTGAAAAAAAATTCACCGTAATAACCAACAACTATTAAAATACTTAGGAAAAAAACTAAGAAAAAAGGCAAATGAGAGAACTACACAGCCTCATCCAAGAGCACAAGACCTACAAAGAACAGAAAGAAACAGATAATCATGTTCTCAGAAGGGAAGGCAAAATACTGTAAAATGTTGATTCCTTTCTAGTATTCTGTTACTATAATGCAATTTTATATAATGCCAGTAGTGTTCGTGGTGGTGTTTTAAATTTATTTTAACATCTCAAAGCTTGCCAAGGTGCTGTGGTTTATGCCTGTAATCCCAACATTTTGGGAGACTGAAGCACGAGGATGGCTTGAGCCCAGGAGTTTGAGATTGTAGTGAGCTATGATGGCACCATTGCACTTCAACCTGGGTGACAGAGTGAGACCCTGTCTCTTGAAAAAAAACAAAACAAAACAAAAAACAAAACAAATAAAAAACCTCAAAGCTTAGATCAAAGGAAAAATTCCTGAGGGAAACCAGGAAAAGAAATATCAGCATGGTCGGGTGCAGTGGCTCATGCCTGTAATCCTAGCACTTCGGGAGGCAGAGGTGGGTGGATCACTTGAGGTCAGGAGTTCGAGACCAACCTGGCCAGCATAGCAAAACCCCATCTCTACTAAAACTACAAGAAATTAGCTTGGCGTGGTAGCACACGCCTGTCGTCCCAGCGAGGCTGAAGCATGAGAATCACTTGAACCAGGGAGGCAGAGGCTGCAGTGAGCCGAAATCGTGCCACTGCACTCCAGCCTGGGCAACAGAGCAAGACTCCATCTCAAAAAAAAGAAAAAGAAATATCCAAATGTATGACAAAGTCACTATAAACAAATCAATATGGAATCTGGAGAGGAAGATAGTATGAAAATGAGATGAGTTTAAAGAAATAGTCTGGGGCAGAGAAAGACCATGTGCAAAAGACACACCTACAACACACAAAGGGTGAAAAGGGAATATAATGAGTACTGAAGTGAGCCAGAAATCTAATTATTCATTAGAACAATTGAAAAAATTGCTGTCTGTTACTAGCAGGGTTTGAGATGCTAATTCACAGATTATTATAACAGTTATTATCATTAACATTGTTACTATTATTATTTGGAGACAGAGTCTTGCTCTGTCACCCAGGCTGGAGTGCAGTGGCATGATCTTGGCTCACTGCAACCTTTGCCTCCCAAACTCAAGCAATTCTCCTGCTTCAGCCTCCCTAGTAGCTGGGATAAAAGGCACCCGCCACCATGCTGGGCTAATTTTTGAAATTTTAGTAGAGACAGGGTTTCGCCATGTTGGCCAGGCTGGTCTTGAACTCCTGACCTCAAGTGGTCCACCCACCTTGGGCTCCCAAAGTGCTGGGATTACAGGCATGAGCCACCATGCCCAGCCCAGTCAGTTATTTTTAATCCTTAAATCTTGAGAAAGTTGGCTATAAATAGGATAACTATAAACCTCCTGGGGAGAAATTGTCCTAGTCTAGATAAAGCACTGGTCATAATTTCCTCAAATTGCCAAGTAACCTAAAAATCCCAGAACAAGACCAGATTTATGAACTGAAGATTCTGTCTTTTCTGGGATGGGCAATGGCTGTCACATTTTTTTTTATCCTTTGTCAAACTTGTTAACAGGACATCACTGATAAATATATTTTCAATTAAATTCCTGTATAAAATACAGTTCTCCATACAGCTCCCTCCACCCACAAACACTCAACTAAAAAGCTTCAGAAAATAATTCTTAACCTTTTTAAAGAGATTCGTTCTGATAATTTCTATGTTATTCTTTTTCTGGTGCTCTTTAAAGTCCACTACTTGACATTATCATCCACAATGTGAAAAATAACACTAAGGTTTTAGTATTTTATGCTCCAAAAGATTTAAATACACAGGAGTAAAATTTTTTCTAGTGCCAACTTGGATATATTGATGTATACCTCTTGAATAAATTATGAACGTTATTTTTAAAATTTTATTTATTTATTTTAGAGACAACAACTACCTATGTTGCCCAGGCTGCCCTGGAACTCCTGGCCTCAAGTGATCATCCCCCCTCAGCCTCCTAAATACCTAAATACCTGGGACTACAGGCATGCACCACATGCTCAGCTGTATTTTTTTTTTTTTTTTTTTTTTTTGAGATGGAGTTTCACTCTTGTTGCCCAGGCTGGAGTGCAGTGGTGCAATCTCAGCTCACTGCAACCTCTGCCTCCTAGGTTCAAGCAATTCTCCTGCCCCAGCCTCCTGAGTAGCTGGGACTACATGTGCGCCACCATACCTGGTTAATTTTTGTATTTTTGGTAGAGAAACGGTTTCACCATGTTGGCTGGCTAGTCTGGAACTTTTGACCTCAGGTGATCCACCTGCATCGGCCTCCCAAAGTGCTGGGATTATAGGTGTGACCCACCACACCCGGCCTTGTATTTTTTTTAATTTTTTTTTTTTTTAGAAAAACAACAGCAAAATAAACTTAAGGAAATTGAAGGAAAGATTTTCTTTTTAAAGAAAATATATGCTTTTATTTTTCCGTGATTACAAACACAACTGAGTATCAAATGCACAAAGTAAGAATTATATGGGGAAAAAAAATCGGATAGGTTCATATATATCACGTTTTCAAGGCTATTTCCATCCAGAATAACCTTGGTTTGCCAGGGCCAATAGAAAGAAGTCACAAAATCGCCTTTAGTCAAATTTCTGTGTTTGCTTTCTTCTATAATTCCAATACCTCCACCATCAATGACTTGAGATAGCTGCCAAGGTGTTATATAATCAATCAGTGCCAGTGTCTTCATTCATTCTACAACGAAGGCTGTCGCTTCACACTTGGAAGGCTGCACAGCGGCCAGGCAGAGGCGCTCCTCACTTCCCAGACGATGGGCGCCCCGGCAGAGGCGCTCCTCACTTCCCAGACGGGGCGGCCGGGCAGAGGCGCTCCTCACCTCCCAGATGGGGCGGCCGGGCAGAGGCGCTCCTCACCTCCCAGAGGGGGCGGCCGGGCAGAGGCGCTCCTCACCTCCCAGACAATGGGCGGCCGGGCAGAGGCGCTCCTCACATCCCAGACGGGGCGGCCGGGCAGAGGCGCTCCTCACCTCCCAGACAATGGGTGGCCAGGCAGAGGCCCTCCTCACTTCCCAGACGATGGGCGGCCAGGCAGAGGCCCTCCTCACATCCCAGACGATGGGCGGCCGGGCAGAGGCGCTCCTCACATCCCAGACGATGGGCGGCCGGGCAGAGGCGCTCCTCACTTCCCAGACGGGGCGGCCGGGCAGAGGCGCTCCTCACATCCCAGACGGGGCGGCCGGGCAGAGGCGCTCCTCACTTCCCACATGATGGACGGCCAGGCAGAGACGCTCCTCACTTCCTAGACCGGGTGGCTGCCGGGCAGAGGCTGTAATCTTAGCACTTTGGGAGGCCAAGGCAGGCGGCTGGGAGGTGGAGATTGTAGCGAGCCGAGATCACGCCACTGCACTCCAGCCTGGGCAACATTGAGCATTGAGTGAGCGAGACTCCGTCTGTAATCCCAGCACTTCGGGAGGCCGAGGCAGGCAGATAATTGGAGGTCAGGAGTTGGAGACCAGCCTGGCCAACACGGGGAAACCCCGTCTCCACCAAAAATACAAAAACCAGCCAGGCGTGGTGGTGTGCGCCTGCAATCCCAGGCACCCATCAGGCCGAGGCAGGAGAATCACGGGAGCCCGAGGCAGGGAGGCTGCAGTGAGCCTAGATCATGCCGCTGCACTCCAGCCTGGGCAACAGAGGGAGACCGTCTCAAGAAAAGAAAGGGAAAGGGAAAGGAAAGGAAGAAAGAAGAGAGAGAGAGAGAAAGGAGGGAAGGAGGGAAGAAGGGAAGGAAGAAAGGAAGGACGGAAGGAAGCGTGTTTTTTAAATTATCAACTTTTAGGTCAAAAAATGCAACACAGAACCAGGCATGGTGGCTCATGCATGTAATCCCAGCACTTTGGAAGGCCGAGGCAAGTGGATAGCTGGAGCCCAGGAGTTTGAGACCAGCCTGGGTAACATGGTGAAACTCCATGTCAACAAAAAATACAGAAAGTAGCCAGGCTTGGTGGTGTGCGTCTGTAGTCCCAGCTACTCAGGAGGCTGAGGTAGGAGGATTGCTTGAGCCCAGGAGGTTGAGGCTGCAGTGAGCCGTGATCAGAGCACTGCACTCTAGCCTGGGTGACAAAACAAGACCCTACCGCCCCACCCTGCCCGAAAAATACATACTTACATAGAGTGTCTTTTTTATTCAGAACAAGCTTTTTTCAACCACTCTTTGGCTTATATTAATGAAGTGACTTTTGTAAAGCCTCTTAGAATGGGAGGGCTCTCTGCCAGAGGAACCAACAATGTCATTAGAGGGTTGGAACTTTCAACCTCCACCCCTGATCTCCAGGTAGGGGAGAAGTGCTGGAGGTTACCTTAATCATCAAAGGCCAAATGACTTAATCAATCATGCTTACATAACGAAGTCTACATAAACATCCTAAATGATGGGGTTCACAGAACTTCTGGGTTGGTGAGTGAATTCACATGTCAGGAAGATGGTATATCTGGCAAGGGCATAGAAGATCTGAGCCCCTTCTTACACATACCTTGCCCTATGCATATCTTCCATCTGTCTGACCATTCCTGAGTTGTGTCCTTTAAAATAAACTGGTAAACATAAACAAATGTTTCCCTGAGTTCTGTGAGCTACTTTTGCAAATTATCAAACCTGAGGCGAGGATCATGGGAATCCCTAATTGATAGATGGTCTGTCAGAAGTGCAGGTGACAACCTGGGACTTGTGACTGTCATCTGAAGAGGTGGCAGTCTTGGGGATTGAGCCCTTAACCAGGGAGGTCTGACACCAGGTAGACAGTGTCAGAATTGAATTAAATTGTAGGATACCCAGTTGTTGGAATAGTTGGAGAATTACTACATACATTTGGTGTCAGAAGTATTCTGTGAGTGTATAGGGAAATAGTTTCCCTTTTATAGGTTTACATGTAGAGAAAAAGTGCACAGATCATGAATGAATGTACAGCTCAATGTATTATTACTAAGATAACCCATCTGTATAATTCATTACCCAGGTTAAAAAAAATTACCAGTATGTCCACAGCCTCCCACATGCATTTCTTAATCTACGAAATCCTCACCCTTCTTTTTAGAGATGATGTATTAGGCTGTTCTTGCATTGCTATAAAGAAACACCTGGGAATGGGCTGGGCGCAGTGGCTCACGCCTGTAATCGCAGAACTTTGGGAGGCCAAGGTGAGCGAATCACCTGAGGTCAGGAGTTCAACCAGCCTGGCCAGCATGATGAAACCCTGTCTCTACTACAAATACAAAAATTAGCCGGGCATGGTGGTGCGCACCTGTAGTCCCAGCTACTTGGGAGGCTGAGGCAGGAGAATCGCTTGAACCTGGGAGGCAGAGGCTGCAGTGAGCCAAGATAATACCATTACACTCCAGCCTGGGTGACACAGCAAGACTCCATCTAAAAAGGAAAAAAGAAATACCTGAGACTGGATACTTTATAAAGAAAGGAGGTTTAATTGGCTCACAGTTTTGCAGGCTTTATAGGAAGCATGGTGCTGGCCTCTGTTCAGTTTCTGGTGAAGCCTCAGGGAGTTTTCAATCATGGCAGAAGGCAGAGTGGGAGCAGGCAATTCATAGAGAAAGTAGGAGCGTGAAAGATGGGGATGGAGAGGGGTGTGAGAGGGGAAGGAGGAGAGGTGGAGGGAAGGAGAAAGTGCCATACACTTTTAAACGACCAGATCTCATGAAAACTCATGGTCACAAAGACAGCACCAAGCACAAGCCATGAGGGATCCACCCCCATGACCCAAACACCTCCCACCAGGCCCCACCCCTAGCACTGGGGATTACAATCCAACATGAGATCTGGGTGGTGATAAATGTCCAAACTGTATCAAATGAGGTTTCACTATGTTGCATAGACTGGATTCAATTAAAACTCCTGAACTCAAGTGATCCTCCTCCTGCCTCAGCCTCCCAAGTAGCTAGGATCACTGAGCAGGCTTCAATCTGTGTTTTTTTTGAGACGAAGTTTTGCTCTGTCGCCCAGGATGGAGTGCAGTGCAGTGGTACAATCTCAGCTCACTGCAACCTCTGCCTCCTGGGTTCAAGTGGTTCTCCTGCCTCAGCCTCCCGAGTAGCCAAGACTACAGGTATGCATCACCATCCCCAGCTAATTTTTGTATTTTTAGTAGGCATGGAGTTTTGCCATGTTAGGCAGACTGGTCTCGAACTCCTGACCTCAGGTGGTCCAGCCGCCTCAGCCTCCCAAAGTGCTGGGATTACAGGCGTGAGCCACCACACCCAGCCTCAATCCTTTTTAATAGACCACTTTGACCTATAGATTGTTGGGAAATGTACTCTCTCTCTCTCTATATATATATATATACACACACACACACATATTTATATTATATGTTATATATTTATATTACATATAAATATATGTAATATATATATATTTAGTTTATTATTCAGCAAACATTTGCTCCCCACTCATTCATTATAAGACTATTCATCCTGCCTCATTGATCTAGGATAGGCCGTCTGACTTTTTTTTTGACAATAAAATGTGCGCAGAAGTAGCAGTATGCCAATTCTGACGCTAGGCTTTAAGAGGCACCACATGTTTCTGACCTAAGACAACAGGAGAACGTGCCTCAGGTAGCTACTGGACCTTCATCTTACACCCCAGAATAAGACACATAAACAGACTGAATTGACTAGCAGACAACTAGAGTTGCCCTGGTGACCTGTATACTTACTTACCAGGAAGGAAACAAATGGTTTTTGTAAATGCATTGAGATTTTGTTGAGACTTTGTTGGCTACATAGCAAAGGCTAACTAATATAATAATAATTTGGTAAATCTTAATAAAGCCTAAGTGAATGAATTCAAGTTATTACTTTGTGAATTCATTTAATACTTTGTTCACCTCAAACTTATGTTTATTATTAACTGTAGGATAATATTTAACTCTGACACATATTTAATTAGGAACTTCCTGGTCAGTGATGACTCAATACTTCCTTGATCTATTTCAAGATACTACTATTTTTAAGACTAGGAAACCAACCACTAACAAACTTTTAATTTATTTAACAAACATTTTTCAGGAGAATACAAGGCATCACTAATTTCTTTAAATAGTACTCCCCACCCCCAATATTTTCTTGTCTTTTTATATTATACACATAGTAATTTTTTATTTACACAGTATCAACTTTGAATATTTTATTCATAACCTTGAGAAAAGTTACAATTTATTTTTTGTAAACTAGCAACATCATAGAATATTTTACATGTGTAAAATTGAAGGATAATTGGTGAAATTAAAAATTACAAATTCTAGGCCGGGAGCGGTGGCTCACGCTTGTAATCCCAGCACTTTGGGAGGCCGAGGCGGGTGGATCACGAGGTCGGGAGATCGAGACCACGGTGAAACCCCATCTCTACTAAAAATACAAAAAAATTAGCCGGGCGTGGTGGCGGGCGCCTGTAGTCCCAGCTACTCGGAGAGGCTGAGGCAGGAGAATGGCGTGAACCCGGGAGGCAGAGCTTGCAGTGAGCTGAGACTGCGCCACTGCACTCCAGCCTGGGCAACAGAGTGAGACTCGGTCTCAAAAAAAAAAAAAGATTTATGATTTTCACAATTACTACATTAAACATTAGGGTTCTTTTTCATGATAATGTACAGTAGATGCAGATGTTGATGGTGTATGGGTATGAGTTAAGATATAGTGTAGGGAACCTGCTGAACTCCCTATACATTCCAGATGATAAACATTGGTGCAGATTGTTAACAACTGAGAAAAACAAAACTGTTAAAAGCTGCCGAATTGTAGATATCTCACTTACTTATTTATTAAATAAACACTGAAGCACCTACTCATTCCTCTTACATAAAATGGGAATAATAATATAACTCTCCAAATCTATTGGGGTTGTTGGTTGAAGGCAACAGAAATGAACTCTGATTAACTTATCCAGAAAGAGAATGTATTGAAAGAATATGATGTAGCTCACAGAATCACTGGAAACAGTGAAGAACCAGGTCTGTAAAAGGTACAGGGCCACCCTTTAGGATGTCACTGTTGGCACTGCTGCAGACCCTGGCTGCTACAACCACGCACACCATTGTGAATCACCACTCTCCATCACGTCATCTTTGCATCTCTGTCCAAATTCCAGGTTTCAGGTGAGAGCATCCAGTGGGCTTAGCCTATGTTCCATGTCATGTCTATACCCAGGTCACGAAGAGAAGGACTTTGGCCTGCACCAGTTTCCAAAGTGTGAGGTGGGCTTTGCCTCCACTAAGACTCAGAATGAAGGATTCTCCAACTAATCCAACTAATGTGCTAAGAAAATAAAAGGAAAGACTGAGCACTGTGGCTCACGCCTGTAGTCCCAACACTTTGGGAGGCCAAGGCAGGAAGATCGCTCAAGCCCAAGAGTTTGAGACCAGCCTGGGCAACACGGTGAAACTCTGGTCTCTACAAAAGACGCATAAATTAGCCAGGCATGGTAGCACAAGTCCGTAGTCCCAGCTACTCAGGAGGCTGTGATAGGGGTATCACCTGAGCCCAGAAGTTGAAGCTGCAGTGAGCTGAGACGGTGCCACTGCACTACAACCTGTGTGACACAGTGAGATCATGTCTCAAAAAAAAAAAAAAAAAAGAAAAGAAAAGAAAAGAAAGAAAAATAAAATAATAGAGCATTTAAAAAATTGTTTGTGTTTTTTGAGACGGATTTCCCTCTTATCTCCCAGGCTGGAGTGCAGTAGTGCTACCTCGGCTCATTGCAACCTCCTCCTCCCGGGTTCAAGCGATTCTCCTGCCTCAGCCTCCCAAGTAGCTGGGATTACAGGCACCCGCCACCAGGCCCGGCTAATTTTTTGTATTTTTAGTAGAGATGGGGTTTCGCCATGTTGGGCAGGCTGGTCTTGAACTCCTGACCTCAGGTGATCCATCTGCTTCAGCCTCCCAAAGTGCTGGCATTACAGGTGTGAGCCACTGCGCCCAGCCGCTTTTAAATTTAAAATCTCAGTATTTTGGAGAGTTATTAAAGAGAATAACAGATATAAAAATGTAATTATAAAACTACATGGCTGGGCACAGTGGCTGACGCCTGTAATCCCAGCACTTTGAGAGGCTGATGTAGGAGTATCACTTGAGCCCAGGAGTTCAAGACCAGCCAGGGCAACATAGTGAGACCTCATGTCTACAAAAAATAAAATTAGCCAGGTGTGGTGGTGTGCACCTGTAGTCCCAGTGACTGGGGAAGGTGGGGTGACGCAGGAGGGTCACTTAAGCCCAGAAGGTTGAGGCGGCACTGAGGCATGACGGCACCACCGCACTCCAGCCAGGGTAACAGAGCAAGACCCTGTTTCTTTCTTTTTCTTTTATTATTATTTATTTTAAGGGAGGGGATCAGATATTGAGGATGAGGGGTTCTTGCTAAACTGACTTGGCAAAGTTCTTGATAAAACTGGATTTCACAAGGAAGGACACAGATGGACCTAGGAGAAAGTTCACAAGCCTAACTAAAGTTTGGGCAAGCAAATACTCTTGGCCAAAGAAATCAACACTTGGTAAAGGGGGTGACATAATCAGATTTGGGGGAGAGGGGTAACTCTCTAGGAGTGGTAGAGAGACTGAACTAGAAGGAGCAGAGGCGATGTCAAGAGTTCGGATAAAATAAGGTGATGGTCTGTCCTAAGGGATGATGAGAGTTAAGGCATCAACTTGGAAATGCCTTATGATATAGAATGAACTGGATTTGGTGACTCCAAAACTAGAGCTGAGGAAGGGAAGGAGTCCTTGGTGACTTAAAACCCAGAAACCAGTGTCTGGTAATACTATACATAGTCATAATAGGTCTGTGGCAAGGGGATTATCTGAGGCAGTGAGGAAGAAAAATACAATGAGTTTCTGTGATAGACCTGTGGATGTTCAGCCTGCCTCACTTAAATTTGGTGACATACAGCTATTTCCTGGTCCCTGTGTTGTGTCTTGGAGTCTGGAGCGATGAAGACCTTTGTGCTCTTAGGCAAGTCCTTCCTCTTTTCTTTATTGATTTGGAATTCTTCTGGACTTGATCCAGCAATAATTTCAACAGTTGGTTTGACTATTGAATAGTTTCAATAGTTTCTGATGATTGGTTGTTAGAATGAAAATAAGGCCCTTTGATAACACAAAAATTAGAATTGGGGACATACACCTGGGAGATAACTGTCCTGTCATTTAACTGACTGTTGTCATTTAACTTTGAGTTTTCTTATCCTGTCACTTCTTGTGGGATCAAGAAAATTATGTTCCAAAGAAACGATGCTGCCATATTCTTGGAGATCAGTTATACACCAACGTAGGATACTACCTATGAATTTCCAGTGGTTTGCTTTGTGAAGAGGCTTAAATTTCCAACTGTGATGCATTTTGAAATGAGTGGGTTTGATGTCAACCCACTGAAAGATATCCCTCAAAAAACAAAAGGACAAGAGTCATCAGCTCCCACACAAAGTAAAAAATGTGAACCTAAGTTTAGCAGTGTTAATAAGGAGCAATTATCCATGAATCACTGCATCAGTAATGCCTGTGTTATAATATTCTCTCCTCCTTAAGGTACAGGAGCAACTGGTACATACTTGTCTGGGAACCAGTTTCATTAATACTGTTGTATCTGCCCAAAAATGAGTAGCAATATCTGTTACCAGTTTCACCACCTTTTGGAGTTTTGGATAACCTTTCTGTACTGTGATGTTTATATATTTTAATGAGTTAATTTTAGGTGAAATTGTAATTCTAACTTTGCATGTGAAATCAAGTTCATATATAATAAAGCTTGCCTATATAAAAAAAAGAGTTGGTGACATAGATGCAGTTGAAGCTGTTAAAGAGGATGTCAGCCAGGGAGGGTGTAGAGACCCTCACACACCTACGTTATCTATTCCCACAAAAAAGGAGAAATGAACCCACAAAATTTTGCATATGATTTCAGAGGGATTTGTGGAGTTCCTATCTATGATAAAGGATCCATGGATCTCAGTTAGAAATTTCTGGGATGGCACAAGAAGATCCAGGGAAGGGTCTTACAAATATCCAATGAGTGACAGCAAAGCTGAAAAACTTAGTCATGTGCCGAATAGTGACATTTGATCAATAACAGATGGCATATACAGTGGTCCCCTAGATTATAATACCATATTTTTACTGTATTTTTTCTGTTTAGATACACAAATACTTCCCATTGTGTTACAGTTTTCTACAGTATTCACTACAGTAATAAGCTGTACAGGCTTGTAGTCCAGGAGCAACAAGCTATACCATATATCCCAGAGAGTAAGTTATACTGTCTAGGTTTGTGTAAGTACATTCTACGACGTTCACACAAAGACAAACTCATCCAATGAAGAATTTCTCGGAACGTATCCCTATGGTTATGTGATGCATGACTGTAGAGATACGGAATAACTTATTAAGATGAGTTTTTGCAAAAAGTAAGATGAGTTATATCCACCATGCTTAACTACAGCACATGCAATTTTTCTTTTTTGAGACAGGGTCTCTGTCTGTCACCCAGGCTGGAGTGCAGTGGTGCGATCATGGTTCCCTGCAGCCTCAACCCCCCAACCCAGGCTCAAAGGATCCTCCCACCTCAGCCTCCTGAGTAGCTAGGAATACAAGCCCAGCTAATTTTCTGTATTTTTTGTAGAGATGGGGTTTCACCATGCTCAAACTCTGGACTCAAGCGATCCGCCCACCTTGGCCTCTCAAAGTGCTGGGATTACAGGCATAAGCCACTGTGCCCTGCCAGTGCATGCAGTTTCTTACAAGTGTTAACTCTCTTGCCAGTTGTTCATCCATCTGTCCCATTTATTCAATAGTAATACTAATGGTAGGCACTGCTTAATGAGTGACTACCATGTGAAAGCCACTCTGCCTGGCATTAGGGACACAAAGATTAAGTCCTTCACTACGACCTCAAGGAGTTTTACAGTCCAGTTGGAGGATATTTATAAGTAAACTTAAGTAGCAATAGTGAAATATGTGTTTGAAGAGCTATCTGCAATGGGTGTTAAGTGAGAAATGGGAAAGAGCACCAAAAAGCACCTAGGATTTGCATCAAGGGGGTTTAGGGAAAACTTCTTGGAGGGAACAAATAGGCTTTGTTCTGAAGGATTAATTGGATTTAGCTTGGCAATGCTCCAATGTAATAAATAGCATAGCCGTCTGTTCTGGGACACAAAAGTACTGCAGAATGGCCTGAATATAAATGACAAGAAATAGAGAAAGGCAGTGGGTAGAAATGAGATTGGAGAGGTAAGCAGGGCTAGGACACTGGATGCAAGTCATTCCAAAGACAGGCAGGTAACATTGTGCGAGGAAGCCTGGTTTAAAACAGACAGCTTTGTGAATTTTGGACCGCAATGAATTGGGGACCTCATAACCAATGAAAACGCATTCAAATTCAATTAGAAGAAAAAAACATGGTCAGGCACAGTGGCTCACACCTGTAATCCCAGTGCTTTGGGAGGCCAAGGCAGGAGGATCGCTTGGGTCCAGGAGTTCAAAATCAGCTTGGGCAATGAAGAAGACCCCTGCCTCTCTCTAAAAAAAAAATAAAAAATAAAAAAACTGCCTGGCATGGTGGCATGTGCCTATAGTCCTAGTCACTCAGGTGGCTGAGGTGGGAAAATTCATTGAGCCCAGGAGGTTGAGGTTATAGTGAACTATGATTGCACCACTGCACCCCAGCCTGGGTGATAGAGCAAGACTCTGTCTCAAAAAGAAAAGGGCTGGGCATGGTGGCTCACGTCTGTAATCCCAGCACTTTGGGAGGCCGAGGCAGGCAGATCACTTTAGGTCAGGAGTTCGAGACCAGCCGGGCCAACATGGCAAAAACCCATCTCTACTAAAAATATAAAAACTAGCCAGGCATGGTAGTGCATACCTATAGTCCCAGTTACTTGGGACGCTGAGGCAGGAGAATCGCTTGAACCCGGGAGGCAGAGGTTGCAGCGAGCCGAGATCACACCAGTACACTCCACCCTGGGAGACAGAGGGAGACTCAAAAAAAAAAAAAAAAAAAAAAAGAGGAAAAAAGGAAATCCCCATTATGTTAGGCAAACAAAAACAGCCAGTTTGTGACTGGTGGCTAAATCAACAAGGATCTTACAAGACATCTTAAGTGGTTTGGACTTTATATCAAGAGTCAGAGAGTGCCATTACAGAAATTTAAATAGTGGAGTACATAAAAGACAAACTGACGATGTTGTAAAGACCGGATGAGAAGGGGATAAAACTGGGGCCTGGGAAACTGGTTAGGTGACTAGGGCAGTATGCAAGACTTGAAATGATAGTAGCCTGAAACAAGATAATGGTAGTGGCTATAAAGAGGAATTTGATACATTAGAGAGATATTATGGAGCCAGAAGCAAAGGTACTCAGTAATGGATTGGAAGTGTGGGGCAAAGGAGAGAAAAAAATCACGAAAGTCATTAGCTACAAAAAATCTTTAAAATGTATTGATTTATCTAGGTATGGTGGCTCACACTTGTAATCCCAGCACTTTGGGAGGCCAAGGCGGGGGGGGGGGGGATCGCTTGAGGCCAAGAGTTCAAGACCAGCCTGGGCAACATAGCAAGCCCCCGTGTTTACCAACAACAAAAAAATTAAGAAAATTTAAAAAAAGTATTGACTTCTACTGGTTTGCCAAATGAAGTTTAGTATTAAATCCAAAATTGAGTCAGAGCAGTGTGAACTGAGACAGCCATCTTCATCTTCTCCCTCTTTTTTTCAGTTTGTTTTGAAATTTAGTTTTATATACTTAAGACTTACTTTCTGGCAATTTGGAATTAAATTTCTGAGATTGCTGTAAATTATTTCCTTTCTTTGTTTCTCTTCCTCTTTCTTACTTCCCTATTTTATTCTTAATATTTTATTGTTTCAGTTGAATTCTAAAACATCTTATCAGAACTTAGATTTTTTATTTCTCCACCCAGAGAACCGTGGAGCCTTTAAGTATTAGAAATTTGTCTCCTTGTCAGAATCTTCCAGATTTCCAGAAGTTTCCAAGTCGCTACGTATAAATGTTGCAGAAAAACGTGTAATTCTCATGTGTAAGTAGGCTATCTTTTTTCAGCGGATACATTTAGCATTATAGTCAATTGTTATTTCGTTGCCTTAAAAGACGCTGTTTTCATTGTAAAGGTGATGTGTTTTTACCACATAATTCAAATTTGCATAGGTACTTTATATTTTAAAAGGTGACTCACAGGTATGTCACTAATAAAAACAGTAACATTTAAACGACTGAGAAGGTAGGGGCTCTAAATAAAGTAAATGCGGCGGCGAGGGTAGGAGGGGGAAGAGGCAAAGGGGTGCGAAATTCCCATCCCAAGCCCCCTCCTCCAAAGACCGAATGGCAACTTAGTTGTGCAGGAAGGTTCCCCCCTATGCAGGGCAGCTCAGTCCAAGCCGGCCCGATCCGGAGCCGAGGGAGCAGTGCTTCTTGCCGCAACCGCCACGCAGTCTTGCTGCCGCCCAAGCGCGGACACCTGGTTCTTGGGTCCCCCGCGCGGAGCCCCGGACTCCTCGCCCCCTCTCCGAACAACTTTCTCCCTGCTTGAACTGATTCTCGCTGTTGGCAGACTGCACAGTCACAGCATCCAGCCGGACACGACCTGCTTTGCCGGGACTGGAAACAACTACCGCGGCAAAAGAGGCCGTTTCGCCGTGGGAAGAACAAGAACTCCCGGCTTGCGGCTTGTCCAGGGGCAGCCCCTCCCTGCGCTGCAGGGCGCCTACCCCCGCCCCAGAGGCTCCGCGCCGCGGGCGGGGCGACCCCGGGGGTCGCGCGCCCTCTCCCGTAGCGCGCGCCCGACTGCCTGCCGCGGCCCCGGCGCCCCCGCCCCCTCGGGCGCTCCGTAGCCGTGACGTGCACGCCGCAGTGCCGGGGACTCGGCGGGGCGCCGGCCGGCGGGCGGAGACCGACTCGGGATCTGTCCGAGCAGGAAGCCAGCCGCAGCCCGGCCGCTGTCGCCGCCCCGTCCTGGTGCCCGTCCGCGTCGTCTCCCTCTTCACTGGCTCTCATCACTTCTCACCGCGCCCTCCAGCTTCACCGGGACAGGTAGCACCGCCGCCGCGCACCTGCCTTCGCGCCCGCACCGGTGAGTGTCCCAGAGACCCCGCTGCGGGGCGTCGGCGCCGGGATCTCGCGTTCCCCGGCCCGGCCTTGCTCCCAGGCCTCCTCGAGCAGCTCCGGGGCCGACGCTTCTGTTCACTGCCCGAGGACGCGGGTGGGAGAAGCAGGTGATGGCTGGGTCCTGGGCAGCAGTGGGGCCGGCGGTGGTTCTCGTTTCCACCGAAAGACAGTCAGTCTCCTTTCATGGGTTCTCATCACCAAGGTCCCTTTGTGTTTCTTCCCTGGCTCCCAGGTAGAAGCAGAGCACTCAGGTGCCTAACTCGGACTTGGACACTCCGTGATAGTTTTATTTTCTCTTTTGTAAACACGCTTACAATTCAGTGCAGGGGGAGCACAATTTGCTCTGAGATGTGAAGATCAAATGATACCATTAATAGTCTAATCATGTAGGAGACCAGATCGAGACTTTCTAAAGCCTTATTCTTAGTCTCTAGGTGGTCCAGTACCTTGAGTATGTTAATTTACGGATATGCTACTGAACAATAACTTTTTTTAACTTCCAAAAACTCCCTAAAACGATTAAAATGCTCAAACTCTGGGATTTTAATTTTAAGTGAGACATAATTTGATGGGGTTATTACTAGAACATCCGTGTTTAAAAGTATTTCCATACAGTTTAAAAAATTCATTACTTCTTTTTTTTTTTTTTGAGACGGAGCCTTGGTCTGTCGACCAGGCTGGAGTGCGGTGGTGCGATTTCCGCTCACTGCAACCTCCGCCTCGCGGGTTCAAGCAGTTCTCTGACACAGCCTCCCAAGTAGCTGAGATTACAAGCGCCCACCACCACGTCCAGCTAATTTTTTTGTATTTTTAGTAGAGACGGGGTTTCACCATCTTGGCCAGGCAGGTCTTGAAATCTTGACCTCGTGATCCACCCGCCTCGGCCTCCCAAAGTGTTGGGATTACAGGCGTGAGCCACTGCGCCTGGCCAAAAATTCTTTACATCTTATCTGGCATAAAGTGATGTGGTGGAGGGATGCTTAAATCCTGATTTACAAGTATTAGTGAGTAATGAGGAGCACTGCCCTAACTTAATAGACTTAACTGTACGGGCTAAATAAGCCTCATTTTTTTTTTTTTCTTTTAATGCTGTGGTGGTATAGATGCAGTCTAAATAAAGTCAGAACTTGAGAGTTTTAAAAATTAACTTTTTTTTTTTTTTTTTTTGAAACAGAGCCTTGCTCTGTCGGCTCACTGCAACCTCCACCTCCCGGGTTCGAACGATTGACCTCCCTCAGCCGCCCGAGTGGCTGGGACTACAGTAAGCACGCGCCACTGCCCATCTAATTTTTGTATTTTTGGCAGAGACAGGGTTTCGCCATGTTGGCCAGGTGGGTCTCGAACTCCTGACCTCAGGTGATCCACTCGCCTCGGCCTCCCAAAGTGCTGGGATTACAGGCTTGAGCCCCCGTGCCTGGCCCGAAAATTAACAGTCTTAAGATTTAGCTGAAACTTATCTTCACACCATAAAACGTGAATCTTGAACTTGGACTGGTAGTGGTCATGGTACAAAGGTTGGCGGCAAAACAGCATTTCTGTACAAATTAACTGAACTTCCTAGATGTCTTGGGTTGTGGTTTTCAAACTGGAGAATGTTTAGTGAAAAAATTACCTTTGTGCCTTTTTTCCTTAATTGTAGAAACCGCCACAAATGTTACAAAGTGGGCTATAGCCAGAGCTTGAAACCATGCCGCCGTTCAAAATAGCTCACAGACTTTTATATATACAGCTCATTTTGAGTATTTTACGTTACGCAGGAATTGCATCCACATTGGTAAACAGAAGTCATTTTAGTCTTATGTACATTTGCCCATTATTTTTGTATTTTTTGTGTGTGACATGCTGTTTATCATTCTCTCATCTAAGTTACATTTTTGTTTTCAGAAACCATTGTAAACGTCAGTAACAGAAGTATGAATGACATTTAAGGAAAGATCATGAGTAAAAACTATAATATATAAAACTATATATGATATACATATATGTTCTTGGTTAGTGCCTAGAAACATGAGCAAGAAAAATGTAATGAACAATTACAATATTTAATGTAAATTAATGCAATTAAATATTGTATTAGAAACAAAAGATCGTAAATCATAACCAGTAGGGATTATCTGAAATGGATTTTTCCCTGTTTATGTTTGCGTGGTCAAGTTTTAAAATAACAGTGGCCAGGAAATCTGAGAGATGCTGAAGGCTCTGTTCTCATCCTGTTGTGACTTTGCCTGGAGTCTGTGGTGTATCATGTAGCCCATTGTTTAGACAACTGGGCTGTATCTGGGTTCCAAAATGTAGCTTTCTTTAGAAAGTTTTAAAGACTTTGACCATGTGAGGCTTGAACAGATACAAACATCCAAACATTTAAAAAAAATTAACCCATTTTAACTTTCTGTTGATAGTTGAGACTCCATTTTTGACACGTAAAATATCAGTTTTAAGAAGAGTTTACTAACCTCTGTGTAGTTTTCATTTTTAGATATTAAAATATCTAAAAATGAAATATTGGGAATTCTTATAACTTAAATAAATCTCAGAGTTTATTTATTCATTTTTTTTTTTTTCTCTGAGATGGAGTCTTGCCCTGTCATCCAGGCTGTGCAATGGCACGATCTTGGGTCACTGCAACCTCCGTCTCCTGGGTTCAAGTGATTCTCCTGCCTCAGCCTCCTGAGTAGCTGAGATTACAGGTGCCCGCCACCACACCTGGCCAATTTTTGTATTATTATTAGAGATGGGGTTTCACCATGTTGGCCAGGCTGTTCTCAAACTCCTGAGCTCAAGTGATTTGCCTGCCTTGGCCTCCCAAAGTGCTGGGATTGCAGTTTCATGGAGTTTAATTATGATACCCATAATGAGATATTTCATAATAATTTGTGAACCGGCCCTTTACTAGTATAAGATTGTTGCACATTTATTAGGCATCTACCATAATTGGACAGATCACAGATTGAGGGGCTTGATCTACAAAATAATTTTCTAGGCCAATGGTCTTGTCCTTTTACAGATGAGGAAGTCTAGTCTCAAAGAATTAAATGCTTGCTCCAGAAGGGCAAAGTCTGGATTCACATCTGAGTCATTTGACCACGAAGCCCCTGTTTTTTCCACCAGAACAGTTTGCCTTGGTTTCAGTTCACTTGGTGGACTGTTTAAACCGGCAAAACTGGTATTATGTCAAAGAATGTAATTCAAGGTTTGACAGAAGCATCCAGGAGTAGATATGATAGGCCGTGAATGTAGTTCTGGAACCAATTTAGAATCCTGTGTTTGTGTCTTCATTCTCAAGTTGACAGCCTTGAACAGTGATGTTGCTGCCTTCTCGTTTCTTGTATAGTTCTAGAACATTATATGTATTGTGCACGTTTTACTTTGATAGGTTTGTAAGAACTAGAGTTAGATTGTAATGTTCCTGGTTAGGATAGAACTTTAAAATTTTCCTGTAATGAAAAAGATAGATTATTTATGCAGTAGCTATCCTTTAAATATTACGTAATTCTCTAATCTTGAGAGGGGGGACTCATTTTTAGATTATGATTAAATTGTCACTTAGAAACTATTAGTACAAATCTTTTCTATGGTCTGTGGAATATCCCTTGAGCTGCAACAGACATAAATGACAAAAATGAACAAATAAGCCCATTTTTTTGGTAACAAACTAGGAATCATGCATTTCAGCAGTAGGATGTAGTTGGGTAAATGAGCAGAAGCAAGGTAGGAAGGCTGAGTTGGGTGGCTACCATTACGGGTTTTTTCGTTATTTGCTTTGAACTATTAGGAATTTTGCATCTCAAGGATATTCATATTCAACTGTAAATACAAAACCACCACCTAATATAAATTAGTAATATTACTAATATAAATTGGTAATAGATGATCTGTGACACACACATCAAGAAGTCGAGTTAAATAAGCTTAAGTTCTCTTTTGGAGGCATTATATCTATATGCATGTATCTATGATCTGTATATGTGTGTGTGTGTGTGTGTGTATATGTGTGTGTGTGTGTATATATATATATATATTTATTTATTTATTTATTTTTTTTGGAGACAGAGTTTCATTCATGCCACATGCAGTGGCATGATCTCGGCTTGCTGCAACCTCCGTCTCCCAGGCTCAAGTGACACTCCCATCTCAGTCTCTGGAGTAGCTGGGACCACAGGTGTATGTCCCCATGCCTGGCTAACTTTTTGTGTTTCTGGTGGAGAGGGGTTTTGCCATGTTGCCCAGGCTGGTCTTGAACTCCTGAGCTCAGATAATGTGCTGCCCCGGCCTCCTGAAGTACTGGGATTACAGGCATGAGCTACCGTGCCTTGCTGGCATTATATAATGTTCAGAGGAACCAGGATCTTTTCATTTAAAATGGTTATGATTTTATTTGACAAATTTGAGTGGACTAGAATCTTTAAATATTTTGCAACGTCTTTCTAGTTACTGTTTTCAAAAATTAGCTTATTTTTCTTGTTGATTAGTGTAAGAATGACATAATGGTTTGAGAAATGACCGTAAGTCCACCAGAAGTTTTCCCTGTGAGTACTGAAGCATAGAAAGTAAAACCTAAAGAAGAAATATGGCATCTTTAGAAATCTTGGTGGTGCTAAAGAGAGAGGAAATAATTTTTTATACAGAAGGCATGTCTCAAGTGAAACCAAAACACCAAAGCACATTCCTTCAGTGTATATTCACATGGGGTAAATACGATGCTGAGTAACGTGCACAAAGGAAACTCCTGACAAAAACACAGTCATCTTTCGAGTATGTTAGGTCATTTGTTATTTTATTTGAAAATAACCTGGCCGGGGCGTGGTGGCTCACACCTGTAATCACAGCATTTTGGGAGGCCAAGGTGGGCAAATCACCTGAGGTCAGGAGTTGAGACCAGCCTGGGCAACATGGTGAAACCCCATCTCTACTAAAAATACAAAAATTAGCTGGGTGTGGTGGTGGGCGCCTATAATCCCAGCTACTCGGGAGGCCAAGGAACAAGAATCACTTGAACCTGGCAGGTGGAAGTTGCAGTGCACTGAGATTGGGCCACTGCAATCCAGCCTGGGTGACTGAGTGAGACTCCGTCTCAAAAAAAAAAAATAAATAAATAACCTGCTGACCAACCTTTACAAGGTAATATATTTTGTGTGGCAGAATTTTTTGATTTCTAATATATGTGGATGAACATCTTTTTCAACAAATAGTTACTGAGGGCCCACTGTGTTTTAGATATGACAAGTGTGAACTGATTCCTCCCTGTCCTGGCATATCTTTGGATCCAGGAAATAGGAAGAGTTGCAGAGATATGAAAAAATAAATAGAAACCATCCATTTGAAATCCAAAGACATATATGTCAAAAGCTAATAACTTACATTTGTATGGCATTTTATTGCTTTAAAATATTTTTATATGCATTTGGTCCTTAAAACAACTTGATGAAGTAGATTTAGTAAATTTTTTCCTTTTCTACAGGTGAGGAAATGGAGACTCAAAAAATTAAAAATACTGGCTGCATGTGGTGGCTCATGCTGGTAATCCCAGCACTTTGGGAGGCTGAGGTGGGAGGATCACTTTAGCCCAGGAGTTTGAGAACAGCCTGGGCAACATGGTGAAACGCTTTCACAAAAAATATTATACAAAAATTAGCTGGGGGTGGTGGTGCATGCCTATAGTCCTAGCTGTGTAGGAGGCTGAGGTTGGAGGATCTCCTGAGCTCAAGAGGTCAAGGCTGCAGTGAGCCATGATTGCACCACTGCACTCCAGTCTAGGTGACAGAGCAAGATACTGTCTCTAAATAAATAAATACATTACTTAAAATTAAGTAACTTGTTCAAGGTCAGTGTGGCTACTTAGAAGCATCATCTCTGTGTAGTCCCAAAGTAGTAAGTCCTCCACTTTCTCCCTGTTGCTTATGTATTTAACCTCACATTATGGCTTCAAGTGAGGTGGTTCAGGAAGTTCTGAAAAATTAGGGTCACTAAAATGGTGATTATTAAATTGTTATAGGTTATTATTTTTTAATGGAAGGTAGAAGATGAGCATGATGCATCATTATGGAACTACTTTAACATTTTAAATAGACTACTAGACTGAAATTGGTAATTAGCTTTTCTAGTTGGAGAATTTTTAAAGAACAATTAGTTAAAAAAAGGAAGGAGAAAAATGTTCTGGGGGAATTTTGAAAATAACTTCTATTACTTTGTGCATTGGTAGTGATCCGATAGTTACAACTGTCTTTGTAAAGACTCACTAAAGAACTGTGTGTGTGTCTGTGCTGGTTCCTTTATGTCTTCATTTATTTAAAACATACTTGAGTGTCTGCCACGGACCAGGCACTATTCCAAGTTCTAGGGATACAGTGATTACATTAAGACCAAGCCCCTGCACTGACATTTTATTGTTGTTTTGAATTAAGTTAATTATAGACTCTTCATACTAGGATGTAATCAACAGGGCTGACCCTAAAGTTGGGAAATAGGCAGTTGTCAAAATTGTGCAATTTGAAGGCTACTGCATGACTTACTTGCTCTGGAATATTCTACTCCTGACCTGTCTGTTGAAGACTCCCAGACTATTGAGTTATGGCACTGTTACCAACCTGCTTTGATAAATATTAAGTATGTTCCATCATTTATCACACTTTCAGCAAAGAAAACTGAGAGAAAATAAATGGGAACTAGAGTTGGACACGGTGATGCATGCCTGTAATCCCAGCTACTCAGGAGACTGAGGCAGGAGGAATGCTTGAGCTCAGGTGTTCGAGGCCAGCGTAGGCAACATAGTCAGATTCTGTCTCAAAAAAAAAAAAAAAAAAAAACAAGCAAGCAAAAAACAAATGGGACTAGGACTGATATGTTGGTGTTGTAAGAGAAGAGGTTAGCAAAGTATAATTTTAATAGCAGCTATTGTTTTTTCTTTTTTTGAGATGGAGTCTCGCTCTGTCACCCAGGCTGGAGTGCAGTGGTGCGATCTTGGCTCACTGCAACCTCTGCCTCTCGGGTTCAAGGGATTCCCCTGCCTCAGCCTCCTCAGTAGCTGGGATTACAAGTGCTCACGACCATGCCTGGCTAATTTTTGTATTTGTAGTAGAGATGGGGTTTTCACCATGTTGGCCAGGCTGGTCTCGAACTTCTGACTTCAGGTGATCTGCCTGCCTTGGCCTCCCAAACTGCTGAGATTACAGGCGTGAGCCACCGTGCCTGGCCAATAGCAGCTGTTGTTTATTGAGCTTTTACTACCATGTCAGATATTATGCCAGGTGAGTACTTTGGTATACATTAGCTCAATCACTGTGTCACCTCACTGGTGTTGGTGTTATGACCTTCATTTTACAGATTAGGAAACTGAGGGGCAGAGATGTTAAATTTGCTCAAGCTTATTTGGTGGTGCTGGAATTTGGGTCTCTGCTAGTAACTAAGCAGGTAGTAGATACTAACGTGGAAAGAGTACTTATGTGTGTGTGTGTATATATATATATACACACACACACATACACATATATTGTGTATATATGTGTATATATGTATACACACATATATAGTGTATATATGTATATGCAATATATATTGTGTATATATGTATATACAAGAGTACTTATGTGTGTCGTGTGTGTATATAGATATACACACATATCTATACACACATATATTGTGTATATATGTATATAGACTATATACATATACATATATAGACATACATATACATATATACATATATGTATGTCTATAGACGTATATACACAATGTGTGTGTATATATGTATATAGACATATACACAATATGTGTGTGTGTATATATACACACATATATATACATATAGAACATATATACATATATACATATAGAACATCCGAAGTCTGTCTGTGTGTGTATATATATGTATACACACACACACACGTAGAGACAGACTTCGGATGTTCTACTAGGATGTGTGACACATCACAGAGGAGGGCAACCTTGGTGTGGGAGTGATGGGTGTGGGGAGTCAGGATAGCTTGTTGGGTGAGGGGTGGGAATTGGGGTTGGGAGGAGATGGGAGGGTATTGCTTGCCTAACTACTTGGTCGTCAGGCTTAATCCTCTCTCTGACAGCCCTGGGGCTCCAGAGTTGCATTTAAGCACAGTGCTTTCTTGTCCAGCTCCTGGGTAAGAGGATAGGCAGACCTGAGGCAATCCTGGTTTTGTCACTCATTAACTTGGTCAAATTATTTCATTTCTCTGGGCTTCAGTTTTCTCATCTATAAAATGGAGGTAATATTACCTACCTTGTGTGGTTCTTATGAGGATTGAATTAGATAATAATACATGTAAAACACAGATCACACTGGCTAGCACATAGTGTACATTCATTATTATTGTTGTTACTGTTTTTTTTTAATCATGTTTAATGTGGAATTTTCATCCAAAAGCAAGAAAAGCAGTATATTAGTGATTTGGTTGGAATCTTGAAGTTGGCTTTTTCTTTTTTTTTTTTTTGAGATGGAGTCTCGTTCTGTTGCCCAGGCTGGAGTGCAGTGGTGCCATCTTGGCTCACCACACCTTCTGCCTCCCAGGGTTCAAGCAATTCTCCCGCCCCAGCTTCCCGAGTAGCTGGGACTACAGGCGCGTGCCACCATGCCCAGCCAATTTTTGTATTTTCAGTAGACACGGGGTTTCACTATGTTGGCAAGCTTCCCTTTTGATTTATGTGCAAACTGGAATTAGAGAACTACTGGCTTAAACTTTTTCTTTATCTTTTGGTTAGGGAGGGCTTCAACAAGATTAACGACAATTTGCTTGGGTTAACCAGGCAGTATGTGGTAGAGGGAAGTGAAATATGTTACCAGAATCTCTTCATTGAGTTTTTTTTTTTAAGCTTATTTGGGACTTATAGCATTTATATGGAGAAGACAATGCAGTGTTAAATTTTGCACCTAAATTAAACTGTAATGACTGTTTCGCTTTTTGTTTGTTCGTTTGAGATGGAGTTTCACTCTGTCAGCCAGGCTGGAGTGCAGTGGTGCGATCTCAGCTCACTGCAAGCGCTGCCTCCTGGGTTCACGCCATTCTTCTGCCTCAGCCTCCCAAGTAGCTGGGACTACAGGCTCCCGCCACCATGCCCAGCTAATTTGTCTTATTTAGTAGAGACGGGGTTTCACTGTGTTAGCCAGGATGGTCTTGATCTCCTGACCTCGTGATCTGCCTGCCTCGGCCTCCCAAAGTGTTGGGATTACAGGTGTGAGCCACTGCGCCTGGCCTGTTTCAGTTTTTTAACTAGCTTCATTTGGAGGTGATTAGTTAAAATTGTTAATTTTTAACAATTATACAAATAGTAAAAATGTATAAATACATGTTTGTATAGATTTTTTTTTTTTTTTGAGATGGAGTCTCACCCTGTTGCCCATGCTGGAGTGCAGTGGCATGATCTCAACTCACTGCAATCTCCCCCTCCCAGGTTCAAGCGATTCTCATGCCACAGCCTCCTGAGTAGCTGGGATCACAGGCATGTGCCACCATGCCCGGCTAATTTTTGTATTTTTAGTGGAGACGGGGTTTCACCATGTTGGCCAGGCTGGTCTCGAACTCCTGACCTCAGCTGAGCCATCCGCCTCAGTCTCCCAAAGTGCTGGGATTACAGTAGTGAGCCACAGTGCCCGGCCATTTCTATAGATCTGGTCATTTCTATAGATCTTAAAAACGTTTTGGATGAAACCGGAAACCATCATTCTCAGTAAACTATCGCAAGGACAAAAAACCAAACACCGCATAGGTGGGAATTGAACAATGAGGTCTCATGGACACAGGAGGGGGAACATCACACTCCGGGGACTGTTGTGGGGTGGGGGGAGGGGGGAGGGACAGCATTAGGAGATATACCTAATGCTAAATAACGAGTTAATGGGTGCAGCAAACCAACATGGCACATGGATACATATGTAACAAACCTGCACGTTGTGCACGTGTACCCTAAAACCTAAAGTAAAATAATAAAAAAAAGTTTAAAAACTTAGATTTCTTTAGATAATGTACTGTTGAATAATCAGAGTTGGTATTGTTAGTCATATCAGGCAAAGCCCCAAAAGGAAAGAGATTTTACCCCTGATGGTTCACATGAAGAGGCTATTTGCAGAGGTTAGAGAACAAACAAGTGTGGTAAAGCGCTCAGGGATTAGAAACACTAAGAAACTCTTAGTTCTTCAGAAATTACCAGAGCAGAAAGCTGGCATTGTGGAGGAGGGCTAGAGGGAGCTGCGGTTTTGAAGCAGGAGGGGCGTGAAGGGAGGTTCCCTGAGACCTCTTCCTCTGAGTCTCCACCAGTGGCTTACTTTACTAGAACCCAGCTGGGGAGCCCAAGTGATTTTTTTTTTTTTTTTTTTTTTTTTTTTTTTTTTAAGGCTCATTCTCCCAGTGCAAGAGCAGAGAAAGAATTGAGAAAGTGAAGGAGCAAATGGAGATTAACTAGGACATTATTTAGAACCTTTGGGGATTTGTAGCATTTCCTTGGTACATTTAAAAAAAACTTGTAGCATTGTGATACATCTGCAAAATACTTGGGACTAATTGTTTTATACATGCTTTCAGAAATAGTTTAATCACTTTCTCATTTAACTGAACAATTATTTTAGAAACTTTTGATGATCCGTATAACCCAACAAGAAACACAAAGGTCTTTTGTTAATATATTGTTATACTTTGCTGAGGTTTTCTGAAATTTTCTTCACTAGGCAGTCCTGATTTAATGGAATACATGTTTCTTTCATTAAAAATCTTTAGTGACTAAATTAAAAATATTTTGGCAATAAGTCTTTTGCTTTTCTGGAATTTATACTTGTATTCACCTGGAATTTTTTTTGACAACAAGAGTACTAGAACATAGTGTTGATATGGTAATAGTTAATAGAAGCAAGACTATTGGGAAATAGTTGTTCGTCCTTCCCAAGTCCTTTTGAGGACACATTAAATTTCTGTATAAATCTGTTGCAATTTGCTGTCATCTTGCAGTTGCTGATATTTTGCTAATGCCAGTTTTACCTAGTTAATCTTAGTTCTGGCAAAAAGTTTGTGCTCTTTATTTTGGATAGATTCCTTAGGGGTTACTAAAGAAAAGGATTTCTCTTCTTAAAGAGGTGGTATGAAGGATTCTAGGGATATAATTAATACTCCCCCCAAAACAATTAGATTATGACTTCTATTTTCTTTCTTCTCTTGAGGATTCCAGGGAAAAAGAAGTACAAGTTCTTACTCAAATTAAGAAGCAGCTGGAGAGGGCCTTGTTCATGACCTCCAGAAAAGGAAGAGCCATATTGTGCAGGGTCGAGCAGATTAGTAAACATCTGGCTGAGAGAATTTAGCATACAAATAAAGTATACCTCTGGATATAAATGTTATAACTGAGTTAAAAAAATATGTTTCCCAGCTTGTCCTTTTTAAAGAGTATGGTGAAAATGAGATACAGGTTTGGAATCTACTGAATAACACCTGTGGATGGAAACCAACCATTTAGATATTTTCTCTGTAAGTAGGCTTTTTTTTTTTTTAAAGGAGTGATTTCAAACTTTTGTGGGATCTTCTAAAAACATATTGTTTATTTGGATTTGACACTGATGGAATTAGTATCCCACAGGAGATATTTGAGGCTCTTAGTTTTTCCATGTTGTATTCTTTGAATTTCCTTGATTTGAGGATTGAGTTATT
Organism: Nomascus leucogenys; assembly: GCF_006542625.1. NCBI lineage: Eukaryota > Metazoa > Chordata > Mammalia > Primates > Hylobatidae > Nomascus > Nomascus leucogenys. The sequence continues at coordinate 54,263,527 of NC_044383.1, read as the reverse complement.
CCAGAGAGAACTTTTCTCTTCCTCCTTGTTATTTTTTTTCTAAAATTAGATGAACCAGCTGTGTTTTGGTTTGTGGGCATGATTTGCTGTCTGTCATCCTTTTGGTCTTAGTATCTGGGGGAAGAACAAAGAACCTGTATGTGTTTTGAAGAGGAATGTATTAGTTTCTCTGCTCTTCTTGTTCATCTTGGTTGATCTTTAAGATGAGAAGAACGAAGAAAATACTTTATGTACTTATTATTCTTGTGCTTGATATTTCAAACAAAACTGTGGCTTGTATTGGCCACTGAGATGATGGAGAAAACAGATGAACGTAAAGTGAAAAACTAGTCATCATGTATTCAAGTGGCTAATTGAAGAGGTTTATGTTAAAGAAAGGTTTTCTTTCAGGTATGGGAGGAGGGAAAAGAAGGATGGAAATTGAATGAGTTTGACCATATGACCAGCTGTCACGGCAGATGTTTTAGCAACCAGGAAATATTTACTTCAATCAGAATTTAATTTTGTATTTTATAGGGATGCATTCTACTAATAAGCCTTTTTTTTGGAAGGAAAGTGAGGATAAGTTAGGAATTTATAAACCAATTTGGTGATTTTAGTAAGTCATTAGTAAAAATGGAGATAGCCTGGTGGCTGCATATAGTGATGCTAGTATGTTAGAAAATGGGCTGTTAGAACACACACACACACACACACACACACACACACACACACACACACAGACACACACACACAGACACATTTTTTTTTCCTTTTTGCCAGATGTGCAACTGTATACAGAGGGCTATTATTTATTAAAGGTGTGTTTCTGGAACTGGCCCAGAATGTCATGGACTTTGGTCCTGTTTTCTAGGATTCTGCTATTTGGTATATAACACTGGTATAGATTAGCATTTTCAGAACATGTGGACAACAGAGTAGGTCAGCATGATTGAACAGTGAAAGATATGTGTCAGATGGGTTGGGGGTGGCATTATATTGTAATGATGGATTGAATGAGTGATCTAAAATCATCCTAGCACAGTATAATTGTAGCAATCCTTTTTTTTTTTTTTAAGACGGAGTCTCACTCTGTCACCCAGGCTGGAGTGCAGTGGTGTGATCTACTACAAGCTCCGCCTCCCAGGTTCACACCATTCTCCTGCCTCAGCCTCCTGCGTAGCTGGGACTACAGGCGTCAGCCACCGCGCCCAGCTAATTTTGTTTTTGTATTTTTAGTAGAGACAGAGTTTCACCATGTTAGCCAGGATGGTCTCGATATCCTGACCTCGTGATCCGCCCGCCTTGGCCTCCCAAAGTGCTGGGATTACAGGCGTGAGCCACTGTGCCCGGCCATAATTATAACAATTCTTGAGGGCCAATTATATGCTGTCACTTTGAGTGTTTTTCAGTTATTTTCTCATTTAATTCTCACGTTGACCCTATGAGGTGACTATTCTTATTATCCCATTTTATAGCTGAGAGAGCTGAGGTCTAAGTAACTTGAGAAGGTGATAGATGTAGTGAGTAGAGTCAAAAGATGCTTCCAGGTGGTCTGGCTCTAGAGTCTTTGCTCCACTTAGAATTCTAAGCTCGCTTTTTCTGTGTGCTCTTTTAAACACTCAGAGCTTTGAAAATCTCTTAAGGGTTAATCTTTTCTGTTTTTATCTCCCTACACAAATAGTAGTAAAATGGTGAGATTCGTGCATCTATGGCCCACTCTCAAGTCCAGGCGAGACAGTTCTGTGATACCCACTTCCCTTCTGAGCCAGACTCACCCTCAGATTTCTGCTCTGCACAGGGCTCCAGCCTCCCCTGCCAGTGGATGAGAGAGGGGAGACCTCCTAGACCCAAATCTAAGCCATTGTCTACAGCTCTTGTCTTTTAAACCTCTTAACAACTACCTGTTTTAGTTATATACCTGTTATAATTACATACTTAATGTATGTGCTTTAAGCAAATGTATTCCTGTAAAGTTTTATGTAAATAATGAATTTAATTGTAATTTAATTTTTTTTGTAGAGATGGGGGTCTTACTGTGTTGCCCAGGCTGGTATTGAACTCCTGGTCTCAAGTGATCCTCCTGCCTTGGCCTCCCAAAATGCTGAGATTATAGGCATGAGCCACTGCATCTGAGCTGTAATTTTTTTTCTTTTTTTTTTTGAGACGGAGTCTCACTCTGTCGCCCAGGCTGGAGTGCAGTGGCGTGATCTCGGCTCACTGCAACCTCCACCCTCCGAGATCAAGCAATTCTCCTGCCTTAGCCTCCTGAGTAGCTGGGATTACATGCGCCTGCCACGCCTGGTTAATTCTTGTATTTTTTTTAGTAGAGACGGGGTTTCCCCATCTTGGCCAGGCTGGTCTTGAACTCCTGACCTCATGATCCACCCGCCTTGGCCTCCCAAAGTGCTGGGATTACAGGCGTGAGCCACCGTGCCTGGCATAATTTTTTTATTATTCTGAGAAAGCTTCCTATTTAAAGGGTCCCAGTGATAATTTCTTTTGTAAAGAGAAGAATCTTTGTATAAAACAAATGATTGTTTCCTAGATTATATTAAAAAATATGGATTTTTCACACATTACTTTTGCATAAACATAGTTCTAGCTAAATACATATTTGATATAAACATGCCAAAATGAAATTTGATCTTATATTGTGCTTCATATTACTAATAAAAAAGGATCGAATAATAGTTTTTTTCTTTGAATAAATGTCATTTGTTGGATTTGCACTAAAATGTGCTTTTGTAGGCTTATCTACAGTAAGAATAATATTCTTTTAGGCAGTAGGTTGAGGTTCAATATGTAACACAATAGTATATTATTTTGTTATAAAATTCATTAGGTAAATGCTAGAGTTCTACTTAAGTGCCAAAATTAGTATTTTATGATTCTGAAATAAATTATCTGAAAATAAAGTTTAGAGAGATAACTTAAAAACTTATAGTTGAAAGACAAACTACTCTTTGGAAAAAATATTTTTCTGTAACACCGGGTAAAATACTTATTTCCTGTAGTTAATATAATGCTAATGAGGTCTTGATCCCAGACTCATTGTAATTTGTGCTCTGTCCCTAAACACTCAACAGTGACTACTCTGTAACCTAATTAATAGATCCAGTGGCCTCATTTAGAGCATTATTCTTTTCCAACCTCTTCATCTATTTCTTTTTTTGTTTTTTAGCGATAGAGTCTCACTCTCATCCAGGCTGGGCTGCATTTGTACCATTATAGATCATGGCAGCCTCGAACTCCTGGGCTCAAGTGATCCTCCACCTCAGCTTCCCAAAGTGCTGGGATTATGGATGCGGGCCACCATGCCTGGTCTCTAAACTCTTACTGTGTGATTCAAAATCCTTTGTGACCTAATCTTGCCCCACTTTTTCACTATAGCACTCATCACACCTCTGCCATTCTCCTTCGCTCTAGCCCCGTTGGCCTCTTCCCCAAACGTGTCCCCATTCTCCTTTCTCCTTAGTCTTATTCAAACAAACCCTTTGTCTGGAGTGCACTTTTCTTTAGTCATTCTTACCCATCTTTCACCACCTGCTTGAATTAAATCTTTGAAAGTAGCCACCCCAAGTTTACTATTTGGAATTATACTGGTATTATAATGTACATCAAAGGTTATGTGATGGATGTGTATCTTCCTTCATTCTTATCTACTCTGACTAGATTATGAATTACTAGAGGGTATAAACTGCCTAGCGAGAGGCTTTGTAAGGTTTTGTTTGATCAGTGGATCTCAGGTCTCAGGACTCTTTTACACACTTAAAAATTACTGAAGACTGCATAAAGATTTTGTTTATGTGGATTATATCTATTGATATTTACTGTATTAGCAATTTAAAAATGATTTGATCCAGGCCAGGTGCTTTGAGAGGCTGAGGCAGGCAGATCACTTGAGGCCAGGAGTTCAAGACCAGCCTGGCCAACATGGTAAAACCCCGTCTCTACTAAAAATATAAAAAATTAGCGGGGCGTGGTGGCGGGTGCCTGTAGTCCCAGCTACTCGGGAGGCTGAGGCAGGAGAATGGTGTGAATCCAGGCGGTGGAGCTTGCAGTGAGCTGAGATCATGCCACTGCACTCCAGCCTGGGCGACAGAGCTAGACTCTGTCTCAAAAAAAAAAAAAAAAGAGACTTGAAGGTCAGATAGCTAACCACTGGCAGAACTGAAAGATAATTCAGAAGTCTCTTAGTTTGGAGTTCATTTTTCCTGTCAGTATTGTGCAGTTAAAACATTTAGAGGTAATTTCACATATAAGGCTATGACTAAAAAAAAAAGCCTTTTGTTTTTTGCGACAGTCTTGCTCTGTCACCCAGGCTGGAGTGCAGTGGTGCAATCTCAGCTCACTGCAACCTCCACCTCCTGGGTTCAAGTGATTCTTGAGCCTCAGCCTCCCAAGTAGCTGGGACTACAGGTGCACACTACCACACCTGGCTAATTTTCGTATTTTTAGTAGAGACAGGGTTTCACCATGTTGACCAGACTGGTCTTGAATTCCTGACCTCAAGTGATCAGCCTGCCTCACCCTCCCAAAGTGTTGGGATTACAGGCATGAGCCACTGCATCTGGCCAAAAATAAACATTTCTTTTTGTGCTATAATAAAATTCTGTAGGGAAGAAATTTCTGAACTCTCACCCAGTACTCTAGAATCAAGTTTCATCTATTTGTTTCACCTCTTAAAAAAAAAAAAAAATTACCAGAAGTGATGGCACGTGCATCTAGTCCCACCTACTCAGGAGGCTGAGGTGGGAGGATTACTTGAACTCAGGAATTTGAGGCTGCAGTGAACTATGATCATGCCACTGCACTGGGTGATAGAGCAAGAACTTCAAAAAAAAGAAAAGGCTAGGCTCAGTGATTTATGCCAGTAATGCAACACTTTGGGAGGCTGAGGTGGGAGGATCATTTGAGCCCAGGAGTTTAGGACCAGTCTGGATGACATAGCAAAACCTCCTCTCTACTAAGAATAAAAAAAAGTTAGCTGGGCGTGGTGGCGTGTGCCTGTAGTTCTAGCTATTTTGGAGGCTGAAGTGGGAGGATTGCTTGAGCCTGGGAGTTTGAGATGGCAGTGTGATATAATTGCACCCCTGAACTTCAGCCTGGGCAACAGAGTGAGACCCTCTCTCAAAGAAAAAAGCAGGCTGGGCATGGTGGCTCCCACCTGTAATCCCAGCACTTTTGAAGGCGGAGGCGGGCAGATCACCTGAGGCCAGGAGTTCGAGACTATCCTGGCCAACATGGTGAAACCCCGTCTCTACTAAGAATACAAAAGTTAGCTGGGCAGGGTGGCGGGTGCCTGTAATCCCAGCTACGTGGGAGGCTGAGGCAGGAGAATTGCTTGAACCCAGGAGGTGGAGGTTGCAGTGAGCAGAGACCACATCATTGTGCTCCAGCATGGGCAAAAGAGCTAGACTCTTGTCTCAAAAAAAAGAAAAAAAGAAAAAAACTAGTAGACAGTATAACCTACACATATGTGTGTGTATATTTTATATATATACATATACAGATATATACATTTAAAAATTAATACAGTATTCTAACATAAAGGAAAGTTATTAAATTATTAATTAATTATAGTAATTACATTAAATATATTGTTTATTTCAGTTTGTGAAGGTGCAGGCAGTCCTTTACTACAAGGCAGAATAAAGTAGTCAGATGCTACTAACATCTACATGTAGAATAATCATGAATGCAGCAGCTGTAAATTAGACTAATATGCAAGTACTGTAATTGGTGACTCAAATATCTTTATTAGCATTGCTCTATAATGTGATTTTTCCAGCATGATGAACACCTTTTGGTAAAGTTCCAAATAAAGGACAGTCTTCTTTCAATTTATGTGTTATTGTATGTTTTTTAGTCAGTGTATGTTAAAGCAATGCAAAAATATTTTAAATATATGTACGCATATATTGGATTAGATTCTGGGCTTACCTATGTTCTCCTTTGAATTTGCTGTTCATTTTACCTTCTATACGTCATTAGTGGCATCACAATAATTTGAAAATTTGAAATAAAAAGTTCTTGGCCCATACCCACAGGAGCTGGATCAGTTTGTAGCATCCTCACAGACATTTTTGCTGGCTGCAGTGTTTTTATTTTTTGTGTCATCTTCCTCAATTCATTCTTTTTTTTTTTTTTTTTTTTTGAGATGGAGTCTTGCTCTGTTGCCCAGGCTGGAGTGCAGTGGCACAATCTTGGCTCACTGCCACCTCTGCCTTCCAGGTTCAAGCGATTCTCCTGCCTCAGCCACCTGAGTAGATGAGATTACAGGCGTGCACCACCACACCCAGCTAATATTTTGTATTTTTAGTAGAGACGAGTTTTACCATGTTGACTAGGCTGGTCTCGAACTCCTGGCCTCAAGTGATCTGCCCATCTCGGCCTCCCAGAGTGTTGGGATTACAGCCGTGAGCCACTGTGCCTGGCCCTCAATTTATTCTTGAGTGTTGCATTCCTGTCTTTAAGTGAGATACTGAAGCTTTTACATTCTGAATAATAATACATATAAATAAATAATAAGAATGAATGTAAAATTAAAAATGTTTCATTTAAAGTGATGTAAATGAGAAACTATAATAGTTATAAATAGTATATGGTTCATAAATACACATGATTTACAAATTCCATTTTTTTGAGACAGAGTGTCACTGTTGCCCAGGCTGGAGTGCGGTGGCATGATCTCAGCTCATTGCAGTCTCCGTCTTCCGGGCTTAAGCGATCCTCCCACCTCAGCCTCTGAGTAACTGAGACTACAGGTGCACACCACCACACCTGGCTAATTTTTGTATTTTTGTAGTTGGGCTTTTGCCATGTTGCTCAGGCTGATCTCTTAACTTCTGAGCTCAAGCCATCTGCTTGCCTTGGCCTCCCAAAGTGCTGGGACTTCAGGTGTGAGCCATTGCCCCTGGCCACAAATTCTATTCTTAAACAATTAAATTGGTGGAAATTTCTTGCATTTAAAAAAATGAATTTACTACAGAAATTATATTTTGCCTCCCAAAACACTTTCACCATTTTTAAAAATAATGAAATAAGGTTTGTTGCCCAGGTTGGTCTTAACTCCAGGTCTTAACTCATGTTGTTTATTATATAAAGTATTTGTTGCTCTGTATGTGGTATTGAAACTTCTAAACTAACCCCCTTTAGGTTTGTTTGTTCGTTTTGAGACAGAGTCTCACTCTGTTGCCCAGGCTGGAGTGCAGTGGCATGATCTCGGCTTATTGCAACCTACGCCTCCCAGGTTGAAGCGATTCTTTTGCCTCAGCCTCCTGAGTAGCCGGGATTACAGGCTTGCACCACCATGCCTGGCTAATTTTCGTATTTTTAGTAGACATGGGGCTTCGCCATGTTAAATAGTCTGGTCTTGAACTCCCGACCTCAGGTGATCCACCAGCCGTGGCTCCCAAAGTGCTGGGATTACAGGTGTGAGCCACTGCCCTTGGCCTCCTTTAGTTTTATAGGTCATTTTCCAATGACCGTTGTTTGTGTAATTGAAAGCCAGATGTCTTTTAACTGATTTATCTTTCCTGATTATTTGATGTCACATTGGCAGTTTAGTTGAATCTTGATGGATAACAGTATAAATATTTTGGTGGTCTTGATGAGGATAGTATTGATAGCTTACCCCAAGACACATGTATAAGCTATAAGATAACAGTACTTTTTTTTTTTGCTTTTTTTTTTTTTTTTCCCTGAGATGGTCTCACTTTGTTGCTTAGGCTGGAGTGCAGTGATGCAAACACAGTTCACTGCAGCCTCGACCTCCTGGGCTCAAGTGATCCTCCTGCCTCAGCCCCCAAGTAGCTGGGACTAGAGGCTCACGCCACTGTGCCCGGCTAATTTTTGTATTTTTTGTAGAGACAGGGTTTCATCATGTTGTCCAGGCTTGTCTCAAACTCCTAAGCTCAAGTGATCTGCCCGCCTTGGCCTCCCAAGTGCTGGAACTACAGGCGCCAGCCACTGCATCCAGCCCAGAAATTTTCTTAATAAGGATTCTTCAAAGGGCTTTTTTAGTGGCCTCCACTAAATTGTGTGTATAACTCCCAGGAGTTTAATTAATAAACAAAAGGAAAAGAGTGAATATGTGTTTTAACTCAAGGTACATTTATCTGTAGTTATTCCTCATCAAAACTGCAGTAACTATTTAGATATCAGATGCTAAATGTATTTCTCTCTAAATAGAGTTTAGAGAGAAAAAAATCAGCTACACAAAGATAGATCCTAAACAATTAAGAATCCTCCCGAATTTTATAAGACAGTATGATGAAATCTTTCCCTTACTCCTGTTTTCAGTATAAATGAGATTGAGGTTGACTTTCCGAATAATTATTTACAGGAAAACAATAGAATTCACATTTGATACTGTGAGAAGTCAAATAATAGAATTCTAGGGTTGAGATACCTGTGCTACAGCCTAAACCATTAAGTCCCATATCTTGGAGGGTGGTATTTGTCAGTACTTTTTCAAAGATCCCCAGGTAGTTCCAATCTGCAGTTCAATTACTTATCTTTTTAAAAATTAAATCTTTGTAAGTAAAACCTTCTTGTCAGGTGTTGAGGAAACTTGGTAACCAGAATGTTTTAAAAATTGAGTTTTTGTGTACTAATTTTTAAAATGTATGGTATCTTGTGGAGGAGTTAAAAAAGTAGAACATTCTCTGGGATAGAGACTTAAGAATTATTTAAAATTATTAAAATGGTACATTGATTCACAATTTGAAAGTAGAAATTAATTCTGTTGAAACTAATACTGTTGAGTCTACTTTTCTGTTTCTGGCCTACCATATCTAAACCACTCTAAACACGTCACTCACTTGTTTTATCCTTATTTTAATGAGCTTCTGAGATGAAGTTTCTGTAACCTCTTTTTGTCTCCTGTTTGTCAAAAAGATTCTTCATGTCTTACCTAAATTTCTTTGTTCACATTCTGTGTTCGGAGATGTAGGTAGGCCATTTGATCATTGATGTGAGTATACACACTCATACACTATCCCCCACCCCTGTTGCACAGTTTAAAGCCTTCTCATTCACATAGATAATTTTGTAAGTCTGAATAGCCTAATTTAGATAAACTTTCTTTGTAGTTCAATTAGAAAACTCTCCATTTTGAGCGCTTGTTTAGGTTTTAATATAAAGGAAACATTTTACATTAGGAATCATTGTTTTACTAACCTTACTGACAGAAAGAAATAGTGATGAGGAAATGACTAAAACCAGTTCAGACAGTATTGAGCATCCAGATGCTACAAGGGTTGAGAACAGACAGGACTAAGAACACATGTGGAGAAGTCAGCTCTGAAAAGAGTTTTGGATCACCTTCAGGTACAGATGGATGAAGTTGCCGATGTGTTTTCAGTTGGAGAGGCAGAGTGTCGAGGAATTTTATACCTATGGTGTTGTATTTTTCTGTCAGGTAGGCATTAGGTCATCTTGATTTTCTGTAGGATGGAGATAATATTGGGCCTTTCAATGAAGTGCTAAAGTTTTGAGATATTTGAACTGTGTTGGTGATCTTTATAATTTTAGTAAGTACACTTATTATTAAAGCATATTGTTCAGTTATCCTGTTCAAATAATTGGATTTTTAAGTGTATTTACTTGGCTTTTCAGAAAATGTTTAAATTGATTCTGTGACGTAGGAAAGTGACTATAGGTTTATCTATACGTGTTTTTGATAGTCAAAAAAAGGTGAAGTAATTGTAATAATCGTGACATAGAATCCATTAGAAGTGAAATAATATAGTTGGTGCAAATGCTATGCTAGTGATAAACATGAGTGGTGAGAATGAAACAGATTCTTCCCAATTTGAAATTTCATATTCTGGTAGGGCAGGCTGCTTACATGTGAGGATATTTTTAACACTTGATTGAATTTCTCCAAATTTTATATAAAATAATGAGTATCCAATTATAATCAGTAGTAAATAAAAAGTGGAATGTTTGACTTAACACTGAACTCTGCAGCTGAACCATTGTGGAGAAACTAAGGTTCGGAATGACAGCCACACAAGTTAGAGAAGATTTTAGGAAACTGGAATTGATTACCTTGAAAGAAATAAGACTAATGAGGTGATTCAGACATGTTTCAAATGCAGAAGGTAGTGATCATGTATCAATCAGTATTTTTTGGTGAAAACAGTAGAAGGCTTGATCTTCAGCTGCACTCTGAGGGATTTTAGACTAGTTAGTTAGTTTATTCATTGAGAGTTGTTTGCCTGCTATGTAGAGGCACAATGCCAGGATTGAGAGATGGATTTGTGAGCAGTACAGACACAGTTCCACCATCATCAAGCTTATGTTCCAGTAGGGAGATGGACATTAAACAACCTTTTATCATATGGTTATGCTTCAGTGGAGAAGTTCTGTGGGTGCTATGAAACCATTTTAGGGAGGAAAGATGTGAGAAAGAGCAGTGTAAGATGGTGGCAAAACATTAGGATGGGTGACAGAATACCTCTGTGAACTAATCAGGCCTCTTTAAAAATTCACCCTTCCCAAACTACAAAATCAACTTATTTGTTCATTGTGGAAAATCCACAAAACCAAAATGAAGTGAATAAGAATCTTTGATATTTCTATTACATAGAGATAATCACTAGTTTTTTAGAAGGCCTTAAAAATTAAATGCATTTTCATCTTTATAGGGTGACTGGGAAATTTCATTTCTAGACCTGGAATTTATGGTTGTTGTTTCTCTGACTAATGCTGCTGTATCAAGAAGAGTAATTATCATAATGATACTATTGTAACACCTTGCTATAGCCCCTCTTAATAATTGCTTGATGAATTATGTAAATGAATGTTTGTTCATAGTCCAAAGCAAATAGTTTTTTGAGATGTTAAATATAACAGGTAATATAAATGCTTTTTTACATAATAAAATGTAATGAATTTATTTTTACAAAATAAAATGGTGTATATTTATTTTTCTAGGTGAATATAATTTAACAGCGTGATAGTTAATATTTTTGTACAAATAGGATTAATGATTTTTATTAATCATTAATTAATGTTAATAAATGATTGATAAAAATCATAAATTTAAATATATAAATTTAAATAATTGATAGACCCATAATCCAGTAGTTTGAATAAAGTTATCTTTACTTTTGACATGTTCTTTTCATGCATTTCTGTGTCTTTCTACCACTAAATTGCTGATATTCATTTACTTTCCATTGGATCTTTTTTGCTACCATTAGAGAATGAATGCAATTTAATGTTTTATGTGACCATTTAGCCCTTTAAATATTGAAATACATTAAAGCAAAGTGGGTGTTTTTACTTTTCATGTAACAATTGTCTTTTTTCCTTTAAAAAAGTAGCTTCTTAAATAATAGTTAAAATTTTATGGTATATTTGTTAGAGATTTTCCTTAATGAGGAGAATCAAGGAATTGAAGTCTTCCCCTTAGCTTTAATTTTAATCCCTTCCCCCCCACTTTTATGAAGTGGTGCTTAAAACTGGGGGAGTTTATTGAGAAATTATTATTATTATTACTATATATATATTTTTTTGACACAGTCTCACTCTGTCACCCAGGCTGGAGTGCAATGGCGCGATCTCGGCTCATTGCAACCTCTTGTCTCCCAGGTTCAAGCGATTCTCCTGCCTCAGCCTCCCGAGTAGCTGGGATTGCAGGCACATGCCACCACACCTGGCTAATTTTTGTATGTTTAGTAGAGATAGGGTTTCACCATGTTGGCTAGGGTGGTCTCAAACTCCTGACCTCAGGTGATCTGCCCATCTCAGCCTCCCAAAGTGTTGGGATTACAGGCATGAGCCACCACGCCCGGTGAGAAATTATTTTATGTATACAAGATTATCCTTTGATATTATCATTTATACATTGTAAAGAAGGTGCCATTTTTGCAGTGCCGATAGTCCCAATAGTAAGTGAGTTCTCTCCATTAAGTATAATCCTCCCAGGACTTGGGATTTGTGGTTGCCATATTGCCACTGGTAAGGTTAGAGTCCGCATAATAGCCAAGCTGAGCAAATTCTTCCATGGCAGGCACAGAAGAAATCGTGCAGGTCACCTCTGGGTCAGGAACTTATACAGAAGATAATGCTGCCTTGGCCTCTGGCATTGGGGGTTGGGCTGGCCCTTGTCTCTGGATGCTTCAAATGAGACGCATTGGCAACTGTCCAAATTGGAAATAAACTTCTCAGGTTCCAGGCCTCCCTTGGCTCTGAGGGCTGTGTACGGGAGTCAGCAGCATCTGGGGTGGATGCCTGCTTTACCAAAGATCAGTCTCCAACCTTGAGGGCCGTGTTGCTTATCTGTTGACAGTTGGGGAGCAGATTGCCAAATACAGTTCAGGAGGTGTATATGACCTATAAAAGGGTCTTCTCCTTTTCCAGTTAGGCTGCTCAGGGCTTCAGCTTTATTCAGTTGTTCAGTTTTATTTTGTTATTGCTTAACAATTCTGATGTCTAGTTAAAGTTTAGTAATGCATTGGTTTGAGGGAATATGGTCTGAATCACAAATCCACAGAGCTACCATTATGCAGGGATGGAAAGTGGCTTTTTAATGGAGTTGACTAATCTGTTCCTAATATGAGTAATTAGTGATATTTACAAGGTAGCTTGAATCCTGATAGGCAGAGCACACTGGTGTTTTTTGTTTTGTTTTCATGGAATGCGTAGCGTATCATTTCTTTAAGATTTTATCCTACTCATCTTTTAATACTCCGTTCAAAATGGAGTTCCTGTGTCCTGGTCCTTGTCCTTCACTGCTCCCCCGAACACCATTTCTAGGACTACTTTATGTCAGTACTATAAATATTGGTGTACACTGTGGTGTACTTGTCTTTCTCCTTTTGTAAGTTGTAAACGCTTGATTTTATTCTTGTGTCTTCAGGGCCTAGTACTTTTCCCTGTTATAATAGATGCTCCATAAATGTCTATTCAATAAATAATTTTATCCTGTGCACTGTGAATATATTGTCACTTCTTTTAAATATTGTTTTCTCCAAATATAAATTCTAGGCCATTCCATCAACATACAATTTCTCAGAGGTGATAAGGTTGGGCTAGTCAAGGACTTAATGAGCCAGGGAAATTATAATATTATTTTTTAAAAAAGAATACTAGCAGCAATGGTTACAAAGGGTTAAAGCCCCATAAATCTTTTTGAATAACATCTGTTTACATTGTGTTTATTTTAAGTTAATCAGCTAAAAAGCGAATGCGTCCTTTTGCCAACCAGAAATCAAAATAATACAGCGGTTGGCATTCCCCTAGGCCACCACCTGGTTGCTCTTCTCTATTTAGAAACTAAGCACTACTGTCATTTTAGTGTGCATATGTCTGTCTTTTACTTACATATTTAGTCTTGTAGAAACGCGCAGTTTGTGTGTGTGTGTGTGTGTGTGTGTGTGTGTGTATGTGTGTTTTGGTAGAGGTGGGGTCTTGCTGTGTTTCCCAGGCTGGTCTCAAATTCCTGGCCTTAAGCAATGCTCCCACCTTGGCCTCCCAAAGTGCTGAAACTGTAGGTCTGAGCCACTGTGCCTGGCCTTGTATGTGTTTTTTGTTTGTTTGTTTTTTTAACATGAAAGATCTTGTACTCCACAAAATGTTTTACAATTCTAATTTTTTATGTAACAATAGCTCATGTTGGAAGATAAAGATCCACCTTACTTTAAAAAATTATTGCATGACTCTCTGTCCAGATACAGCATAGTTTACAAAACCATTTTTTTTATTGATAGGCATTCAGATGGTTTGTGGTTTTTCCTCTCTTAACAGTGCTTCAGCAGATATCCCTGGTGTGTACTAAGAAATACTGGTTCAGAGGATTTGCCAGTTTATAGTCTCAAAGTGAGAACAACTCAACGTGACAGGTTTTTAATTTTCATAACTGTGATGGATGAGAAAAGTATCTCATTGTTAAAGATATTAATATCTTTTTTAAGGGTACATATCAGAATTTACGCTTGTATCTTCAGGGCCTAGTACTCCCAAGCTCAAGTGATAAAGATGGATAAAATATGGTTTTCTGGCATAATTATTTACACAAATGTGGCTGGCTGTTTGAAACACAGACTTTGTGTTTAAAAGATTTTTTTAAAAAGTTGAGTTTGTGATTTCTTTCTTTTTTTTTTTTTTGAAACAGGGTCTCACTGTGTCACCTGTGCTGGAGTGCAGTGGCACAATTTCAGTTCACTGCAACTTTGACTTCCTGGGCTCAGATGATCCTGGCACCTCAGTCTCCCCAGTAGCTGGGACTACAGGTGTGCGCCACCACACCCAGCTAATTGTTGTATATATATATATTTTTTTGTGGAGACAAGGTTTTGCTGTGTTGCCCAGGCTGGTCTCAAACTTTAGGGCTCAAGCAGTCTGCCCCCTGTGGCCTCCCAAAGTGCTAGAATTATAGGCATGAACCACTGCACCCAGCCAAGTTTGTGATTTTATATGAAGAAACACTTATTCCCTGCCCCCAATTCATTTTAGTTTAGCTTTATTTGACTTATAATACAAAGAAAAAAGTATTCTTTGTTCTTCAGTTTCCAGAATGAAATTATTTGAAGGCCAAGACCGTGGGAGACAGTTTCAAACTTGAAAAAACACAGTTTGTTTAAGACAGCATAGAATCAAGACACCATATTATATTCTGATTTAGAGAAATGGATATTTTGATTGTCAGTTACTTATAATGACCAAGGTATAAGACACCTTACAAATATTGTACAATATGGTATTTTTTTTTAAATTTAAAAATTGAAACAGAGTCTTGCTATATTGCCCAAGCTGATCTTAAACTCCTGGGCTTGAGTGATCATCCTGTTACACCCTCCTGAGTAGCTGGATTACAGACGTGCATCACCACACCCAGTGAATATAGTATATTGTCTTCTATATTTTATGGTTTCTTAAGAATTTTGCAGTAAGTCGTTTTGTTTAATTGCTTTATGGTATTTTGTTTATATGTCTTGTATTGGCTTAGTGAATATAAGTAAAATAAATAGTTCTAAAAAATTTCTGACCAGGCACAGTGGCTCACGCCTGTAATCCCAGCACTTTGGGAGGCCGAGGCAGGCAGATCATGAGGTCAGGAGATTGAGACCATCCTGGCTAACATGGTGAAACCCCTTCTCTACTAAAAAATACAAAAAAAATTAGCCAGGCCTGATGGCGGGCGCCTGTAGTCCCAGCTACTCAGGAGGCTGAGGCGGGAGAATGGCTTGAACCTGGGAGGCGGAGCTTGCATTGAGCCCAGTTAGTGCCACTGCACTCCAGCCTGGGCGACAGAGCAAGACTCCGTCTCAAAAAAAAAAAAATTTCTGCCTTTTTCTAATTTCCCGAAGAGAAAAAAAAGGCATTGAAAGTGAACCAGAATATAAGCTAATTATTCTCCTAATTACTTCTGTTGCCATTTGAGTTTGTTTGCTAATGAAATTCTTTTTTTAAATACTTAAAAAAAAATAGAGGCCAGCTGAGGTGGCTCACGCCTGTAATCCCAGTATTTTGAGAGGCTGCGACAGGAGGATCCTTTGAGCCCAGGAGTTCAGACCAGCCTGGGCAACATAAATCCTATCTCTACAAAAAAACAAATAAAAAATCAGCCAGGTATGGTGGTGCATGCCTGTAGTCCTAGCTGCTTGGGAGGCTGAGATGGGAAGATTGCTTGAGCCCAGGAGGTTGAGGCTGCAGTGAACCGTGATCCCGCCAGTGCATTCCAGGCTGGATGACAGAGTGAGACTTTGTCTCCAAAAAAAAAAAAAAAAAAAAAAGAGAGATAGGGTTTGGCTACATTGTTCAGTCTGGTCTGGTTTCCAGCTCATGACCTCAAGTGATCCTTCCATCTTGGCCTCACAAAGTACGGGGATTATAGGCACATGCCACTGTGCCTGGTGTAAATTCTTAATAAAGAATGAGGCCGGGCGCAGTGGCTCATGCCTATAATCCCAGTGCTTTGGGATGCCAAGGTGGTCCGATTACCTGAGGTCAGGAGTTTGAGAACAGCCTGGCCAACGTGGTGAAACCCCATCTCCATTAAAAATGAAAATAGCCAGGCGTGGTGGCGAGTGCCTGTGGTCCCAACTACTTGGGAGGCTGAGGCAGGAGAATCGCTTGAACCCAGGAGGTGGAAGTTGTAGTGAGCCAAGATTGTGCCACTGCCTGGGTGACAGAGTGAGATGCCGTCTGAAAAAAAAAAAAATTCTTAATAAAAATTGTTGTTTTAAAAAAATGCATTTTAAGACAGCATATTTGTTTTAATTGACTGAGTTGTCTTTCATTTTTGGTACTTTATTGTAATGTGTCATTTTCACTTTAGGAGCTATATATTGTGTTCATTAACCTTAGTGTTTTCTTTTTTTAAATTCTTTTTCTTTTTAAATTCTTTTTTTCTATGGGCCTGGTTTATAAAAAAAAAGTGAGTAGAAAGAAAAAACAGGTTATAAATATGCTATTAAGAAAATTTAAAAAAAAAAAAAAAAAAAAAAGAAAAGTAGAAAGAAACAGGTTTTATGCTTTAGTCATTTCATGTGGTAATTATTACAGATCTCTCATTTCTCCCTTGCCTGCTATTCGTTTAGTTTACAGTGCTAAATGACTTACCTTTTTCTTAACCAGTTTGTTGCTGTAGCTTGTTACACTTTTCATTCTTGCTCTGTTATCCCATCTCTAGATTCAAGTTTCCTTTTTCTTCTTTCTTTCCCTTTTAAGACTGTTTTTATGTGTCCTTATTTTCTTGCCCCGTATCTGTTACTGCTGTACATACTATCTCTTAAGCTGAAAACAAATTCTGTCTGGCCAAGGATTCTGGATTCTGACTGTCTTAATGGACCTCTTTGAAATCTACTTGTTGCAAAATAATTGGGTAATGGGGGCTGGAGGTCTAGAAAAAAAAATTGGGTAGTGGCAAAGATCATTGTTAAATTAGCACACTTTAAATATGTGATGTGGCCAGGTGCAGTGGCTCATGCCTGTAATCCCAGCACTTTGGGAGGCTGAGGGTGGCGGATCATCTGAGGTCAGGAGTTCGAGACCAGCCTGGCCAACATGGCAAAACCCTGTCCCTACTAAAAAATAACAAAAATTAGCTGGGTGTAGTGGTGCGCACCTGTAATCCCAGCTACTTGGGAGGCTGAGGCAGAAGAATCACTGTAACCCAGGAGGCAGAGATTGCAGTGAGTCGAGATTGTGCCACTGCACTCCAGCCTGGGTGACTGAGTGAGACTCTATCTCAAAAATAAATAAAATAAAACAAATATGTGATGTGAAAATGTTACTTAATATTAATTTTTTTGTTCTTTATAGAGACAGTGTAAGGTATATGCTGGATTTGAAGTTTTGTGAAGATAAACTAATACTGATATACATCTGTTCCCCCAGAAACTTTAATCTTTTCTGAAACTTTGTTACAGGTTTTAACTGAACATAGACCTATGTTTAGCCATTTGGGTTGAAGAGGGCATTTACTACTCATCCCTTCAATCAACTAATATTTAATAATTCCCTGTATATGATATACTATGTTAGACACTGACTGCTTATGAATAAGCAGTATGTAATTCTGGTCCTTAAACTCTAAGGAGAGATTAAACTTTTTTTTTAAGATAGAGTCTTGCTGTGTCACCCAGGCTGGAGTGCAGTGGCTTGATCTCGGCTCACTGCAACCTCCGCCTCCCAGGTTCAAGTGATTCTACTGCCCCAGCCTCCCGAGTAGAGTAGCTGGGACTATAGGTGCACACCACCACGCTCAGCTAATTTTTGTATTTTTAGTAGAGACAGGGTTTCACCATGTTGGCCAGGTGGGTCTCAAACTCCTGACCTCAAGTGATCCGCCCACCTCAGCCTCCCAAAGTGCTGGGATTACAGGCATAAGCCACCGTGCCCAGCTGAGATTAAAATTTAATAACAAAATTGGGCCTTGGGCGTCTAAAAGGTCAGTAAAATTGATTATTTTGACAATAAAGTAGAAAACAAAGCGGAGAGAGACTAACGCTATGTAAAGTTAAAAGTAGGTTCATAGAAAGGGGTACCTAATCCTGAGAAGGGTTAGAGTGAGTGACTTCGGGGAGGAGGAGAGATTTGCTTAATTTTTGAAGCAGAGAGTAGAAATGTAATACAGGAAGAATAGGGGAGAGGTCTTTCTGGCAGGAGTACAAATTGTGTGCATGGAATGGTGACTCTTCAGTGGCCTTTGTGCACAGCACATATGCTATGTGTAGAGGGTACCCCTGGATAATTTGACCCATTCTGTAACAGTGAGAGGGATATTTTTTGAGTTCCTCCATCTCCAGCATGGAGTTGACACATTGATCTCTGCTGGGGATAACTCAGCTTTCCAGGTTTTCAAGGTTGCATGTGTTTCCTCCAGTGTCGTTTGGAGAAACTGTTTCTATTCAAGATAAGACAAGACAAAGGGGGCTGTGTGGGTGGCTCATGCCTGTAATCCCAGCACATTGGGAGGCCGAGGCAGGCGGATCACAAGGTCAGGAGTTCAGAGAACAGCCTGGCCAATGTGGTGAAACCCCGTCTCTACTAAAAATAGAAAAATTAGCCGGGTGTGGTGGGTACCTGTACTCCCAGCTATTCAGGCGGCTGAGTCAGGAGAATCACTTGAACCTGGGAGGTGGAGCCTGCAGTGAGCCGAGATCGCGCCACTGCACTCCAGCCTGGGCGACTAAGCAAGACAACGTCTCAAAAAAAAAAAAAAAAAAAAAAAAGGTAAGACAAAGGGATGGGGGACTGGCGTGTCACCTAAACCACACGTGGACAGATGAGGACTGGTGCTGGAGTTCAGAGTGAAACTAATTATTCTGAGTAACCTTACTCTAAATATTATAGTGAGGTGAGTCATATAAAGTATGGGCAGGAAATTGAGATGACTTTGGGATGGGTTGCGCAGTTCTTTGGCTTAATGAAAATTTCAAAAAATATATTTTCTTTTGCATTTTGAATCTGACCTTGTGCTAAGGATTTTGTTTGAATTTAGTGATAGACTGAAATGCAATTACTATACACATTACCTTAATGTGTATCAGTTTAAAATAGTTTTATATTGTCATAGATTTTGTGGATTTATCTTGGTTTCTTATACCAAGATAAATTCACCTTATACTGTCTTATACCATCTCTTACCCTTATTATATTCAAGATTCTTATTGCTGCTGCTTCCACATAATTTTTTTAAATTCTTTTTTTTTTTGGAGGGGGCAGGACAGCATGAATGTATTTTTTTTTTAATTCTTTACAGCTGGTTAAAAGGAAAAATGGAAAGAAAAAGGTTTATACTTGAGTCATTTCATATGGTGATTATTACAGATCTCTAATTTCTTCCTTGCCTGCTATTCATTTAGTTTTCAGTGCTGAATGTCTTACCGTTCTCTTAACCAGTTTATTGCTCTGCTTGTTACACTTTTCATTCTTGCTCTGTTATCCCATCTCTAGATTCAAGTTTCCTTTCTCTTCTTTCTCTTTCCCCTTTTTAGCCTGTTTTTATGTGTCCTTGTTTTCTTGCCCTTTATCTGTTATTGCTTTGCATACTATCTCGTAAGCTGAAAACAAATTCTCTCTGTCTGGCCAAGGATTCTGACTGTCTTTGTGGATGGACCTCTCTGAAATTTACTTGTTGCAAATTTAGCTTTTCACAAAAGAACAAGTGATAGTCCTTGATAATCCTCAGTTAGCTCGTTAGCTTTTTTTTTGTTTTTGAGAAGACAGGGTCTTGCTTTGTCACCCAGGCTGGAGTGCAGTGGCATGATTGCAGCTCACTGCAGCCTTGATCTCCTAGGCTCAAGTGATCCTCCCACCTCAGTCTCTGGAGTAGCTGGGACTACAGGCATGCACCACCATGCCCAGCTAATTTTTAATTTTTTTTTTTGTAGAGATGGGGTCTTGCTATGTTGCCCAAGCTGGTCTTGAACTCCCGGGCTCAAGCGATCCCCTTCCCTTGCCCTCCCAAAATTCTGGGATTACAGGTATTAGCCACCGAGCCTGGCCTCCCAGATAGATTTTTAGTCTCTCTTTCCTCAGAGTGCCTCTAGTTTTCTCCTAAAGTTTTAGTTTTTCTATCCTTTGGAAAATAGCCTATAGGCACAAGGTCTTGTTTTGATTTTGAATGGGAAATATTGCCTGGGTCACATGGTTGGGTTCACTGAACCGGTAACCCAACTTGTGGAAATTAGGACGTTGAAGTAGACGTGTTAAGTGGGGCTTTCAGCATTTCTCCCTTTTTCTCTTCCGGTATTTTGATGATGGCTCACAGGGTAGAGGTCTTTATTTTAATAATGACATATTTTCTAGAAGGGATAGTTTCCATCTCTGAGATGGCATTTGATATCTTTTTTTTTTTTTTCCATTTAAAATATCCCACTTGCCTCAGTAATGTTGACACATACCATAATTAGTAAGGGCCTCGGGCTGTGTCTAAAAGGTCAATAACATTGATTATTTTGACAATAAAGTCAAGGTTCCTCTATTAATGCCTAGGATCCACCTATCATTTTGATGATCATTTAGTGTTTGCAGGCATTATGAAAGAGTTGGAAATTTATCATCTAGACCACAACATAATTACATGACCTTTATTTGTGAATTTTTTAAGGTGAGGGGAGCAAAAAGGCTGTGTATTAGGAAGAGGTCAGATTTCTGCCTTATGGTTGATGGGAAGAGGAAAGAAGTTTGAATATAGTTCTTGTTTATCAGAGTTTGCCTTAAGGGGGATCATGGTGGAAGGACTTTTTTATTTTTATTTATTCTTTATTTATTTATGAGACAGAGTCTTGCTCTGTTTCCCAGGTTGGAGTGCGGTGGTGCCATCTCTGCTCCCTACAACCTGTGCCTCCCGGGTTCAAGTGATTCTCCTGCCTCAGCCCCCCAAGTAGCTGGGATCACAGGCGCATGCCACAATGCCTGGCTAATTTTTTGTATTTTTAGTAGAGACGGGGTTTCACCGTGTTAGCTAGGATGGTCTCCATCTCCTGACATCGTCATCTGCCCACCTCGGGCTCCCAAAGTGCTGGGATTACAGGTGTGAGCCACCGTGCCCAGCCATGACTTTTTATATGAGTAGCATGAGAGATCCTGAATGGGGGAGACTTTATTTGAGGGACTTGGAATTGGGAGGGAAGTTTGAAAAAAAAAATAGGATTGGACACAGAGAATGGAAGTGAAGTTGAATTAGGAATGTAATAGAATCAGGCTGGGGAAATCCCGCATTCCATAGGATGTGGCAGTATGGAGAAGAGCAAAGTGAAAGGGAAGTTTGCCCGGCGCGGTGGCTCATGTCTGTAATCCCAGCACTTTGGAAGGCCGAGGCGGGTGGATCACGAGGTCAGGAGATCGAGACCATCCTGGCTAACACGGTGAAACCCCGTCTCTACTAAAAATACAAAAACAAAATTAGCCGGGCGTGGTGGCAGGCGCCTGTAGTCCCAGCTACTCGGGAGGCTGAGGCAGGAGAATGGCGTGAACCCGGGAGGCGGAGCTTGCAGCGAGCCGAGATCGCACTATTGTGCTCCAGCCTGGGGGACAGAGTGAGACTCTGTCTCAAAAAAAAAAAAAAAAAAAAAAAAAAAGACAAAGAAAAAGATGAGGGTGGAGCTGAGGAATAAAGTATCAGCTGAAGACTGAGGGGTGTAGCTTTAGTTTGAAACTTTGTTAGAGAGAAACTGAAAGCGATTTGCGGTTTAATTTGTTAATCCTTGGAATTGGTAGGGGGCAGTGTAATGATGTAAAGAGTTACTTTATAATTCCTTATGCTTTTAGTATTCAGTGCACACTTTCATTTGTTCTCCAAATATGGATTTATATAGTGTTTTTAATTAAGTAAATGTAAATTTTCATTTATTCATCTAGTCATTTATTCAAGGGATATTTTATTGAGCATCAACTCTATGCCAGGCTCTTACAACTCAGGAAAAGGGAGAGAGAGGGATGTACATTAATTGCTGTCTGTTCTATTGCTGGGCAAACAGAGGAATGAATTCAGTATAATGTACAAGTTACATTGGTTTTATATGTAGCTTCTCCCAGGCCAATCTTTGGAAGCACAGAGTAGCAAGCTTTCTCCTATTTAAAAAGAAAGTCATAAGAATAGCTGGAAATTATGCTGAAATGTATTCTTTTGGAGGAAGTAGTATAGTGTAGTAATTAAGAACACAAGTTCTTAATTTGTCGAATTTATACATCTTTTCCTTTGTGATTAATGTTGTTTTGGATCCTAGTTTTTTGTTTTGTTTTGTTTTTTGGTCTTTTTTTTTTTTTTTTTGGAGACTGGGTATCACTGTGTTGTCCACATTAGACTGCAGTGGCTATTCACAGGCGTGACTGCAGCCTCGAAATCCTGGGCTCAAGCGATCCTCCCGTGGAGCTGGGAATATAGGCACGTGCTACCACTGCCTGGCTTTTGCGTTCTGTTGATTTTTTTTTCCTATTGTGAGGTCATGAAGGTAGTCTCCTATACAAACTTATAGAAGCTTTATTGTTTGCTTTTCACATGTGGATTTATGACCCACCTATGTATAATTTTTGTATATGATGTGCAGTAGGACTCAAATTTTATTTTTTACCTCCAAGTGGATATCCAGTTGTCCCCGTGGCATTTATTGAAAAGTTCATCTTTCCCCATTATCTGCATTGCCTACTTCTGTTGTAAATTAAATCAAGTAAATATTTATATATTTATTTTTTAAATGAAAACAATTTTTTTTTGAGAGGGAGTCTTGCTCTGTTGCCCAGGCTGGAGTGCAGTGGTGCAATCCTGGATCACTGCAACCTCCGTCTCCCGGGTTCAAGTGATTCTCCTGCCTCAGCCTCCTGAGTAGCTGGGATTACAGGCACCTGCCACCACGCCCAGCTAAATTTTTTTTTCTGTGTGTTTTTAGTAGAGACAGGGTTTCACCACGTTGGCCAGGCTGGTCGCAAACTCCTGACTTCAGGTGATCTGCCCGCCTCGACTTCCCAAAGTGCTGGGATTACAGGTGTGAGCTACTGTGCCCAGCCTATATATATATATATATATATATATATAAATCTTTGCTATTTTTCCTGGGTCTGTCTATTCATGCACTATTACCACACTGTTTTGTTGTGGCTTTATAGTAAATCTTTTCTTCCTGTCTAGGTCTTCTCGAAGAATGTCTTGGCTATTCTTGGCCTTTGCATTTCTGCATACGTTTTAGAATAAGCTTGTCAAGTTCCCCGAAGAAAATCTGTTGAAATTTTAATTGGGATTGCATTCAACCTAGAGATCATGTTGGAGAGAATTGACATTTTCAGTGGTATTGAGTCTTCTCACCTAAGGTCATAGTGTGTTGCTTACTTCATTTAGGTCTTTGTTAATTTGATAATGTTTTATAGTTTCTTTGTAGTGTTCCTATATATTTGTTCTTTTCATTTTTATTTTGCTCTTAATTTCATATTTCCAGAAGGGCTGCAAGGGCTGTACCGTACAGTGAATTCCTGCATACCCTTTACCCAGATATCTCAGATGAACACCTTACCACATTTTCTTTATCATTTTCTCTTTCTTTGTACATATACATACATATACACCCATGTCTTGCACAACTTTTTTTCTGCACTTTTTGACTGTAAGTTGACATGCTGTCCCTTTACCCCTAAATACTTCAGTGTGTATTTCTTGATAGCAGAATCATTATCTCACCTGACCATAGGTAACAGTTATCACTACTATAATTTAAAATTTGCAGACTGTATTTGGAGTTCACAGGTTGTCTGAAGCATGTCATTCATAGCAAAGATAAGTCCCAGATTCTGCGTTGCATTCACTTGTTATGTGCTTTAGTCTCGCGTCATCTGGAATAGTTATTTATCTTTCTTTGTGTTTCACGACCTTAAAATTTTTGAAGAGTTCAGGCCATTTATTTTGTAAAGATGCCTATGCAGTGACATAGCACTACACACCCACTCGAAAGGCTAAAATGTTTTACACTTACACTACTAAATGCTAGCAAGGATGTTGAACAATTGGAACTCTCATATGTTGCTTACCATACTACTGGGAATCCTACTCCCAGGTATTTATCCAAGAGCAATGTCTACACAAAGACTTACATGTGAATATTTGTAGCAGCCTTATTAATAGTTACCCCAAATTGGAAACAATTCCAGCATCTATAAGCAAATCAACAGATAAGCAAATAATCCCATGCAGTGAAAAACTACTCAGCAGTAAATAGAACCCAACTACTGATAGCCACAACATGGATGAATCCCACAAGCATTATGCTAAGTAAAAGACACCAGAACTCAGGAATACATGATTCCATATATATGAAATTCTAGAACAGGCAAAACTAATCTCCGTAATAACAGAAATCAGATAAGTGGTGGCCAGGAACTAAGAAAGGCAAATGAAATTGACTACAAAGGGGGCATGAGGGAACTTTTTGGGGGAATGGAACTATTCTATATATATATATATATGGGGGAATGGAACTATTCTTTCTCTCTCTCTCTCTCTCTCTCTATATATATATATATATTTTTTTTTTTTTTTTTTTTTTTTTGAGACAGTCTTGCTCTGTTGCCCAGGCTGGAGTGCAGTGGTACAATCATGGTTCACTGCAGCCTTAACCTCCTGGGATCAAGTGATCCTCCCACTTCATCTTCCCAAGTAGCTGGGACTGCAGGTATGCACCACCATACCCAGCTAATTTTTAAGTTTTTTGTAGAGATAGGAGTCTCACTATGTTGTCCAGGATTGTCTTGAACTCCTGGGTCAAGTAATTCTCCTACCTTGGCCTCCCAAACTTGTGGGATTACAGTTTGAGCCACCATGCCCGGCCTATTCTGTATCTTGAACTGTACTCCTAAGAAGTTAAATTTTACTATATGTAAATTATACCTCAACAAATGTGACTTTAAAAAATCATTAGGATTTGGCACATTAACAGTGCAAAAGTTTCCAGCCTGGGCAACATGGTGAAAAAACACAAAAGATTAGCTGGGTGTGGTGGTGGGCGCTTGTGGTCCCAGCTACTTGGAAGGCTGAGGCATTAGAATCACTTGAACCTGGGAGGTGGAAGTTGCAGTGAGCCAAGATTGTGCCACTGCACTCCAGCCTGGGCAACTGAGCAAGACTCCATCTCAAAATAAACAAACAAAAAGTCATTCCAGAACCACGTTCCGCCATCATCTTTCCCTGAGTTTCTCCTGCCTCAGCCCAATCTCCTCCCACCAGTCTTTCTCACCTTTATTCCCACTGTGTCCTCCACACACTCTTCCACCAGATCCTGAAAAAACGATATTGCTTGTATTTATTTATGTTCTTCCCACTAAACTGAAGCACCCTGATGGTGGGGATATCTGATTCATGTAATGTAATACCAGCTAATTTTTGTATTTTTAATAGAGGAGGTGTTTCACCATGTTGGCCAGGCTGGTCTTGAACTCTTGCCCTCAAGTGGTCCTCCTGCCTTGGCCTCCCAAAATGTTAAGATTACAGGCATGAACCACTGCCTCTGGCCCGGAATGATTTTGTCAGAAGAAGCCATTTGAGCTAAAGTGTAGAGATGGGATAGACCTGGAATACTTGGAGGAACTTGGAGCAGTTGAGAAGGCTGGAGAGTGTGGACCTGAGGAAGGAGGTGGAAGAAAGGAATTAAGGAATTAAGGTGGAATTAAGGAATTAAGGAAAGAAAGAAGTGTTTGTCATGCTATTAAACAAATTTTTTGAAAAGCAAAGGCAACATGATATTCCTTCATATGCAATGTAACTTCTTCACAAAACCCAAAAATGAACATTATTCAGTATGCTGCAAGTAGGTTTTACTGATGAAATGAAGGAAGATGCTGAGAGGTCTCTAGACTCACTTGCTATTTAGATGTCTAGTTTCAGGTTACCAACCTCAAACTACTTTCTACCTTTCAAATTTAGGTCTTCAATTCATTACAGTACCAGGTTTCATTGAATCTAAAATACCATGAATTCTAAGGTACCCAATTAATATTTTATATACTGCTAAGAAAGAAAAAAGTCACTGCCAATTAAGTAATGACACATCATAAAATGCTAAATACATCTCAATTTTAAACATGTTAATGTGTGAAAAAGTGCCTATTGGAGATATATGGTCTTTCATTTAATCCTCATAACAGGTTTCATGTACATATTCACTGTATGTCATAGCTTTTCATGGTAATTCTTATTGAATAATCAAACCTGTGGTTGTTCACTCTTTGCATGCTGAATTATACTGTATTGTAATTTAGTTAATTACCTTTTATTGTTAAATATTTATTTCCAAGTTTTTTTCTTTGTTTTGTTTTTCACCTGTCCCTCCCTCTCCTCTTTTTTTTTTTTAACTGCCGCTTCAGAGAATATAAGCTTTTTTAAAATTATTTTTTATTTATAATTGACACATAATTATACATATTTATGGGGTACAGTGTGATGTTTCAATGCTTGTATATGTAGTATAATGATTGAAGTATATTTATTGCTTTAAACGTGTCATTTCTTTGTGGTAACAGCATTCAAAGTCTCTTTTAGCTATCTTGAAATAAACACTGCATTACTATTTGCTGTATTCACCCTACTGTGTAACAGAACACCAGAATTTATTCTTCCTAACTGTAACTTTGTACCCATTGAACAATCTCTCCTGGTCCTCCCCCTGTCCTCCACCCCCTTTCATTGGTAAGCACTATTCTACTGTCTACTTTTATGAAATCAATTTTTTTAGATTCCGTGTATGAGTGAGTTCTTACAGTGTTTGTCTTTCTGTGCCTGGCTTATTTTACTTAACATGTTGTCTTCCAGGTCCATCTGTGTTGCTGCAAATGACAGGATTTCGTTCTGTTTTGTGGCAGAATACTATTTGCCTGAAGATGGGCATTTGGGTTGATTCTGAGTCTTGTATAAATAAACTTTTGATTATTTTCTTAAGGATAGATGCCTGGAAGTGAAAATATAGGTAAAAAAGTCTAAACTTTCTTATGACTCTTGATGTATATGCATATAGTCATGTTGCTTTTCAAAACTACTATACCGATTTAAATTGTTTACAATACTTAAATGTGTAAGTTCCACCTTCATTAGCAGAGTATCACAATAAATTTGTTTTCTAATTCTGTAGGCAGAAATAGTATCTCTCTTTTTTTTTTTTCTTTTTGAGATGGAGTCTTGCTCTGTCGCCCAGGCTGGAGTGCAGTGGCACGATCTCGGCTCGCTGCAACCTCCGCCTCATGGGTTCAGGCGATTCTCTTGCCTCAGCCTCCTGAGTAGCTAGGATTACAGGTGTGTGCCATCATGCCTGGCTAATTTTTAAATTTTTAGTAGAGATGTTTCACCATATTGGCCAGGCTTGTTTTGAACTCCTGACCTCGAGTGATCCACCTGCCTTGGCCTCCCAAAGTGTTGGGATTACAGGCGTGAGCCACTACGCCTGGCCAGAAAAATCATTTTTCGGACCATGTCAAAAGAATGATAACATCTCATTTTAGTATATATTTTTTGGATTACTGATTAGATTGAACATTTGATCACATTAGTTTTTGTAGGAGATAATTGGTGTATAAGTTTCTGGCTTTTTTTTGTGATAATAAGTAAATTATAAATTAAGAACAGATGTAATTATGCAGATGTCATGACATTTTTAATTGTGAGATTTATTTTTTCCCTCATAGTAATATAATAGCTGTATATATAGATATTTTTTGAGACGGAGTCTTGCTGTGTGGCCCAGGCTGGAGTGCAGTGGCTCAGTGTTGGCTCACTGCAAGCTCCGCCTCCCGAGTTCATGCCATTCTCCTGCCTCAACCTCCCGAGTAGCTGGACTACAGGCGCCCGCTGCCACGCCTGGCTAATTTTTTGTATTTTTAGTAGAGATGGGGTTTCACCGTGTTAGCCGGGATGGTCTTGATCTCCTGACCTCGTGATCCACCCACCTTGGCCTCCCAAAGTGCTGGGATTAAAGGTGTGAGCCACTGTGCCCGGCCTAATAGCTGTATTTTTAATTGTAAAGAATAATTGATGCAGTTAGAAAATTTTGGAGTCATGTGAATTTCTAATTTTGATCTGTTGCTCAGTTGTTGATTTTTAAGGTGAGATTTAATGTTTTAAAGAATTATGACTTTAATATGTATAATGTTTGTTGTCTTTTTAATGCTGGGATAAAATTGTAATGATTTCTAACCATTGTAAGGCTGTGAAACTTGATTATCTGAAAATTATTAAAATTATAATAGTATATGCTAAAAATGTAATAATATGTGCTATTCCAAGTGGTTAAAAAAATTGAGACTTAAATGATAAAACAAAGATTCTGCTATATTCCTTTTGTCTTAAGTTTATTCCATTAGTAAAAAGTACTTGATCAAGGAGACTTTGACTTTTTTCAACTGATGTTAAGAATGAAAAAAGATATCTTGATCTTATGTCATAAGGATCTGTTTGAATACTTGTGAAGCAGAAGCATTTGGCATGAATATTTTAAAATTGTTACTATTTATTTGTGAACGTTTTAAAATTGTTTAAATTGAACAATTTAAAATTGGTTCCTTCTGAGCTACACTAATCCTAGCTATTTTAAACTGGCTTTCAGCAATATGTATTACAGTGCATACATGAATCATTTCTTTGGAACAGAAAATTGGATGTTAAGTAATATTTATTAAAATGCAGAATTTTTCTGTGGCAAAATATTTCTACCAGTGGGCTCTGATAGAAACAGATTTTTTAAAGAAAGTAGAGGGCTTGGCACAGTTTAGTTGACAGCCAGTTGATAGACAAAGAGGAGCCTTGTCCTAGTGCTCTGTTATGTGGCTATGGATGAGTCACTTAAATTTCCTGCCTGTTTTCGTTTTTGGAAATGAAAACAATAACACTGGTTATGGATTGTTCATATTATAAAAACAGTTAAATTCTGATGTTCTGCCGAAAAATTGGTTCATCAGTCGGTTATAATTACTGTTGCTAGTTGGTTCTAAGTTTTTAAGTTTTAGATTAAGATGGATTTATTTCATGGCTTGATCCAATCCAGCACATTTTAAATGATTTCACTTTATTTATTAGTTACCCTGTATGATGAGATGGGGTTATCAGTATCTTGTTAACAAAAGAAGCTGTTAAATTATTCTCAAGAATATAAGGTGGACTGTATACTTATTTTTTACAAAGGGAAAAAAGGGGAATTTGTGCCATGGAAACTAAAGATCCCATTTATTTTTGTCATTATGCCAAAAAATAACAACAGTGTTTTCTCTCTGGCTTAGTTAGAGTGGTAGAGCTTCTTTGACGTTTCCTATTTCTACCTCTGCTTTTATCGAGCTGTAGAACTCTTCATTTAGAATATAACATTTGCAAATATTGAAAAAGTACTTTTTTTTTTTGTGGGATTGCCACTAGGTGGTGGGTATAATATGTGAGGAATGATCAGTGGTAATAATAGTTCTGATAGTTTCAGGTACTTGTATTTTTACATTGTTGTGCTTTTTCATTATTGTGTATATTTGAACATTTCTGTGAAACTTAGTTTCTTTTCATAATTATTTTATTTATTTTCTTCAGAGACAGGATCTGGCTCTGTTGCCCAGGCCAGTGTGTGATGGTGTGATCATAGCTCACTGCAGGCTTGAACTCCTGGGCTTGGGTGATTCACCTGTCTTAGCCTCTCAAATGGTTGGGATTACAGGTATACACCACCATACTCAGCTAAATTTTTATTTTTAAATTTTTTGTGGAGACAGAATCTTGTCATGTTGACCAGGCTTGTATGGAACTCCTGGCCCCAAGTGATCCTCCCACCTCAGTCTCCCAAAGTGTTGGGATTATATGCATGAGCCACTGTGCATAATGATTGTAAAATTTCAGAGATCTCAAAAGATGTTACTGTACCGTGGAATTAGTCCTCTTTCCCCTTAGGGAAAATATTTCCAATTTTATAATGAAAGTTAGAATACAAGTCAGTGACAACATAATCCACTTACCTGAAATGCATTTTAAAGCAAACTTTTAAAGATTAAGTTACAATTCTTATATAAGACAATTATATTACTAAGGATTGGGGCTTAAAAAATGATTAAAATGGGCTGGGTGCGGTGGCTCACGCTTGTAATCCCAGCACTTTGGGAGGCCAAGGCGGGTGGATCACTTGAGGTCAGGAGTCGAGATCAGCCTGGCCAACGTGGTGAAACCTTGTCTCTACTAAAAATACAAAAATGAGCCGGACATGGTGGCGGGCGCCTGTAATCCCAGCTACTTGGGAGGCTGAGGCAGGAGAATCACTTGAATCCGGGAGGCAGAGGTTGCAGTGAGCCAAGATCACACCAGTGCACTTCAGCCTGGGCGACAGATTCCTTCTCA
Source organism: Nomascus leucogenys (assembly GCF_006542625.1). NCBI lineage: Eukaryota > Metazoa > Chordata > Mammalia > Primates > Hylobatidae > Nomascus > Nomascus leucogenys. The sequence continues at coordinate 54,233,247 of NC_044383.1, read as the reverse complement.
AAAAAAAAAAAGAAAAAAAAATTAAAATGAGAAATGTAAAATTGTCAGATTAATAAACTTTATTAAACATTCCCAAGGCGATGATGAAAATAATTAACAGCGAATTATTCTCTAAAGATGTGTTTCCTTGTTAAACATTGGACTTCTTGATAAACATGGAGAATGTCTACGTACATTTATATCTTCTTTCTCTTCTGAAACATCATTAGAATGACAGTATAGGAATTTAAAAAAATTATATAGTTGGGAACATCCGTACCAAAAAGTTAGATGTGCCCAGTTACTCTAGAATGAAGTCATAGGTCTCCATGTACTTGTATCGAGATGCTAGTTAGCTGCTTAGTGACTTTCTAAATGTGAATGGAAAACAAGTTGAGAAAAGCCTTTCCATGAGAAAGAAAAAAGCAATAGAAGGAAAAAAGCAGCCAGAAGGAATCAGAGACAATGGAGGGAAAATAAAAATGTGACTGTAGAAATAAAATTTTCTGTGAAGGGTTAGAAAGTCAAGTGGAGGACATTCCCAAGACAGTGGAATAAAGGGATGTAGGTAATAGAAGAGAAAAGAGGCGAGAATAAGAGTGGCAATCTTGTAGAAGGAGAACATTAAATTATAGACCTCAGAAGGCAAGAACTGAATAGGAAGACATCTAAAAAACAGAAAGAATATCAGAACATTCCTCACTGTATGATTTGTGCTTCCAGACTAAACATGTTCTTAGTGTATGTAGCACAATGAATTCAAGCAACACAGAGCCATATTATCATGGAAGTTTAGGGCACCCAGGATTAAGGCAAGATCCTTCAAGCTTTCAGGTAATAGGGATGAAATAAAAAGGGATACGAACAATCAGGAACCTAAAAGGCATAGCAGTTCTGGATGCTAAAATATATGTTCCCAAATTCTTGAAGAAAAATGACTTTCAACCCAGAACTCAATTATATGTGTGTGTTCAATCAGTAATTTAAGTATGAAGGTAGAACAAAGACCCTATTGAGCATGAAAGGACTCAAATATGTACCTAGGAGAGAGCAGTGAAGGGAAGCCCCAGAATGATAGCTGACCGTAGTTTCAGGGAGCAGCCAAACAAGTAAAGGAGGGGTGGGAGGCACTATTGTTGGTTATATGAGCAATAAATAAATAAATAATAAATAAATAAAATGTGCTCTTTTATCACCTTAATAAGAAAATTAATGTAAAATGCTTCTTTGTGAATCACTGTTAATATTGAATGGAACTTGTGAGAAGATTGTAAATACTACTACTTCATTGTGAACAACTAAACTGAAGAAAAAAAGGCTTAAGCCTTCAACGCAAAGCAATTCATCCTTCATGAAGAATACTCAGTAGTTCTAATGGATTCTATTCCAGGATGGTAATTCTTGTGAAGTGAGACCAAATTGTAGCTGAGTTGAATTTTAATTGTTGAATAATTACTGTGTAATTAATTCCAGAGAATGAATGAGATTATAAAATAGTAACTGAGTACTTGAACTACTCTGAAACTTTAGATTTATCTGATCTTAATACCTACGGACTTAAAGTTGATAGTGTAAAGACTCAAGAATAAATTGATAGGCGGAAGGCAGCAGCTTTAAAAGAAATCATCCTATGTTGGTGGTTAGGAGTCAAGGCAAAATGCCCACAGCACAGTAGAGGAGAGGGTTTTTGTTGTGAGATCTACTTAAAAAAAAAAAAAAACCAAAGGTTTGCTTGCTTTTAACTCTGGGGAAACTGAAGCTTTTTAACCCATAAATAACATTCCTTTGAGATATTGCCACGCTTTATGAGCTGGGAAGGTGTAAGGAGCTTTGGATCATATAATCAGTATGATCGGTTATTTTTGTTTGTGAAGAGTTAACTGAGTAACTTTTTAAGTGCCTTGACAAAACCATTATGGTTTTATCAGGTTTTATAGAGGATCTCAGTAATGCATAAATTGTGTCTGTCTCAAGTCTTTGTCTGAAAATTAAAAAATCCAGGCATATTATTCCACTGGGAGACATTCCCATGATAATGTTTGATTTATTGGCTACTTAGCAGAATTTTATAGAAATCTACTTTTAAAAAAAACCTGACTCCCACCTAAACTTTGCCAACTGTTTGGATAAACTTTGTATTTTTATCCATGTTTTGAGAATCTGTTACTGTATTTCTTTAATTTTACTAATCCGGCACATTTGTGCAAAATGCTAAATTGGAGGGCAAGTGATGAATAGATCTGATTTGAGGGTATTTACATTCCAACAGATTGGAACAATCAGAAAAATCTAGTTGCTGAGTAATAGCATTATTAAAAGATGATTGCTTTACTGCATTTGCTTTTTAATGGATTTTGACACAAAGTCCCATAAGATCTATGGACACTGAACAATCTGTGTACCTAAAGAATTAAATCTCTCATATGTATGAAGTTTTCTTTCAATTTTATTTGAAACACCCAGTCAGTTATTAAATTACTTAATTCCTTGTTTATGAATTCACTAATTATTTGCTATTATCTGGTGCCCTGCTTTTGGTGCTTTTTTCCCTCATCATATTGGATTATTACCTACCACTCTATTCTACCAGAGACCTTTCTAATATGGTCAGTGACCTTTCTAATATGCAGATCTAATTAGGTGACCCTCAGTTGCCTGTAGAATAGAGTTAAGGCTGTTTACATCTTGGCATAGATCTGCCTTGATCTGTCAGGCTTTGTCTTCCACCACTTTTTTCCCCCTTCTTCCTCTCAGTACACCCTCCAGTCATACTAAGTAACATTTATATCCAGTATTTCAGCTTTTAGTTTCACATCTTTGAATTTTTTTTTAGAAAATTATAATTTCACCTTTTATTTTAGATACAGGGGTACATGTACAGGTTTGTTACATGGGTATACTGTGTGCTACTGAGGTTTAGGGTATGGATGATTTCATCACTCAGGTGGTGAGGACAGTACCCAATAGGTAGTTTTTTTAGCCCTTTCCCCCTCCCTCTCTGCCCCCTCTAGTAGTCCCCAATGTCTATGACTCCCATCTTTTTTTGTTTTTTTTTTTTTTTGAGACAAAGTCTCACTATATTGCCCGTGCTGGTCTTGAACTCCTGAACTCAAGCAGTCCTCTTGCCTTGGCCTCCCAGAGTGCTGAAATTACAGGCATGAGCTACCACACCTGGCTTCGGCTCCCATCTTTATGTCCATGTGTACTCAGTGTTTAGTTCCCACTTGTAAGTGTGAACATAATTGTATTTGGTTTTCTGTTCCTGTGTTAATTTCTCTTGGGCTAATGGCCTCCAGCTGCCTCCATGTTACTGCAAAGGGCATTATTTCATTCTTTTTAATGGCTGCATAGTATTCCATGGTGTATGTGTACTATATTTTCTTTATCCGGTCCATTGTTTATGGACACCGAGGTTGATTCCATGTCTGTTGTGAATAGTGCTGTGATGAACATACAAGGGCGTGTGTCTCTTCTTTTTCTGTGTGTGTATTTATTTATTTATTTATTTATTGAGACAGAGTCTCACTCTGTCACCCAGGCTGGAGTGCGGTGGCGCAATCTTGGCTCACTGCAGCCTCCACCTCCCGGGTTCAAGCGCTTCTCCTGCCTCAGCCCCCTGAATAGCCGGGATTACAGGCATGCACCACCATGCTTGGCTAATTTTATTTGTATTTTTAGTAGAGATGGGGTTTCTCCATGTTGGTCAGGCTGGTCTCGAACTCCCGACCTCAAGTGATTCACCCACCTCGGCCTCCCAGAGTGCTGGGATTACAGGCCTGAGCCACTGTGCCCGGCGTGTATATTTATTTTTAAGCAGGCATATTATGTTCAAAGAATGCATGTGTCTTTTTGGTAGAACGATTTATTTTCCTTTGGGTATATACCCAGTCATGTAATTGCTGGGTCAGATGATAGCTCTGTTATATGTATATTTTTTTAGTTTTTATTTTTTTTTGAGACTGAGTCTCACTCTGTTGCCCAGGTTGGAGTGCAGTGGCATGATCTTGGCTCACTGCAACCTCCACCTTCTGGGCTCAAGCCATTCTCCTGCCTTATACCCGAGTAGCTGGGATTACAGGTGCCTGCCACCACGCCTGTCTAATTTTTGGATTTTTAGTAGAGATGAGGTTTCACCATGTTAGCCAGGCTGGTCTCAAACTCCTGACCTCAAGTGATCTGCCTGCCTCAGCTTTCCAAAATGCTGGGATTATAGGTGTGAGCCACTGTACCTGGCTGGTAACTCTTTTAAGTTTAGAAATCTCCAAACTGCTTTCCATAGTGGTTGAATTAATTTACATTCCAACCAACAGTATATTTTTTCTCTGCGGGCTTGCCAGCCTCTGTTGTTTTTTTACTTTTTAATAAAAGTCATTTAATTAGGTCCCACTTGTCAATTTTTGTTTTTGTTGCAGTTGCTTTTGGGGACGGAGCCAAAAATTCTTAGCCAAGGCCAGTGTCAAGAAAGGTATTTCCTAGGTTTTCTTCTAGATTTTTATAGTTTGAGGTCTTACATTTGAATCTTTATAATCCATCTTGAGTGATTTTTGTATATGGTGAAAGGTAGGGGTCCAGTTTCATTCTTCTGCATATGGCTAGCCAGTTATCCCAGCACCATTTATTGAATAGAGAGTCCTTTTCCTATTGCTTGTTTTTGTTGACTTTGTCAAAAATCAGGTGGTTGTAGGTGTGGGGCTTTGTTTCTGTGTTCTCTATTCTGTCCCATTGGTCTGTCTGTTTTTGTACCAATACCATGCTGTTTTGGTTACTGTAGCCTTCTGTATAGTTTGAAGTCGGGTAGTGTGAATATACTGTGATCTAATAGGCTTTTATTCCTGGGACGTAAGGGTGGTTCAACATATGCAAATCAATAAATGTGATTCACCACATTGACAGAATTAAAAGCAAAAATCATTGGATCATCTCAATAGAGGCAGAAAAAGCTTTCTGTAAAATCTAGCATCCCTTCATAATAAAAACCTTCAACAGACGAGGCATCAAAGGAACATAACTGAAAATAATGAGTTATCTATTATAAACCCATAGCCAACATTGTACCGAACAGGCAAAAGCTGAAACTATTCTCCTTGAGAACAGGAACAAGACAAGAATGCCCACTCACACCACTCTTATTCTGGAAGTCCTAGCCAGAGCAGTCAGGCAAGAGAATAAATAAAAGGTATTCAAATAGGAAAAAAGAAGTCAAACTGTCTCTCTTTGCTGATGATACATTCTATATGTGGAAAACCCTGAAGTTTCTCCTGAAAGACTCCAAGAACTGATAAATGACTTCAGTAATGTTTCAGGACACAAAATAAATGTGCAAAAATGAGTAGTATTTCTAAACAGCAGTGACGTTCAAGCTGAAAGTCAAATCAAGAACACAATCCTGTTTACAATAGCCACACAGACAGAACGAAATACTTAAAAATATAGCTAACCAAGGAGGTGAAATACCTCTACAAGGAGAACCACAAAACACTTCTGAAAGAAATCAGAAAGCCAGGCGCGGTGGCTCATGCCTGTAATCCCAGCACTTTGGGAGGCCAAGGTGGGTGGATCACCGGAGGTCAGGAGTTCGAGACCAGCCTGGCCAACATGGTGAAACCCCATCTCTACTAAAAATAGAAAAACTAGCCAGGCATGGTGGCGGGCCCCTGTAATCCCAGCTACTAGGGAGGCTGAGGCAGGAGAATTGCTTGAATCCAGGCGGTGGAGGTTGTGGTGATTCAAGATCTCGCCATTGCACTCCACCCCGGGCGACAAGAGCAAAACTCTGTCTCAAAAAAAAAAAAGTATTTTACTTTGGTCCTTTATTTATGTGACACACCTAAGTTAAGGAGGAACAAACGTGTTTGTAGGCAAGAGAGTCTCATTTTTGTAATTTATCATCAACATTCGAAATTTTAAAATTAATATTTAAAAAGTATTAGCTCTAGGGAGTCAGTAAGGCAAGCAAATATAGAATTGTTTGTAAAGCAAGAAAATAATTACTTTCTTTTTTTCCCTCTGAATTTACTTACTACAAGGTAGGGTTTGTGTGTAGCCTAGAGTTTGAACCTTCATTTCGAGGAATGAAATGAAACAAGATAGCTCTTATTTCTTGATTTTTGCTTGTTTTTTGGGCCTAAGTTAGCGTTCTCAAATGGGGAAAAAATGAGGAAGGAGAGAGTAGGTGTAGACTGTTAGGTAACAGGGGTACCTTAATGGCGCCGGTTCCGGGTTCTTCTCCCCTCCTTGACCGGGCACTGTCTGAACCCGCCAAAGGAGGGCCAATCAGAAAGAAGCATCTCCCGCCTTCCCTTGGGCCCGCCCCACGTAGGCCCAAGGGATATAAAACCCAGCACACTAGCAGCTCTCCCTCTCCTCTCTCCTCCCCTCTCCTCTCCCCTCCCCTCCCCTCTCCTCTCTCTCCCCCGCGCGACCTGACCTCTACCTCTCCAATAAAGATCTCTTGGCTGCCACAGGTGTCGTCTCTGACTAGCCTGTCGCCCTTCATTTTGGTGCCGTGACTCGGATCGGGATTCCCCACCTTTAGGTGGGACCCCGATCCCCTTCCCAGGCTCAGTCTAGACCTCCGGCCAGCCTTCACCCATTTTCCTGTTCACCGAGCTCTTCACCCACCACCGGCCTCATCTCGGTAAGTTTTCCCCTCCCGGGCCTACCTCTCGGGCCAATCGCCAGACCCTAGCCGCTCCCATGACGGACACATTTTGCCGGACGCCCTTATGGCAGTGGTAGGCCCCTATCATTCACTTCCGCCTCAGCCTGCAGGGAACGGAGTTTTCTCCCTCTTCTCCTCGCGTCTCTGGCCTGGGCCCCTCTCCTTCGCTCGTTAAAATCCTGGTACTAGGTGACCCACGGCCTCCTGCCTCTCAGAGTCTCCTCAGTCCTTCTGTTTCGGTGACGATGGATCCGGAGGCTCTGACTCGCTCCGCGGCAAGCAGCCAGCGGGGGGCGCCCTGCCTAGCTCGTCGCTGTCTATTCCTTCCTCTCATTATGGGAGGCTCTGCATCCCTGCGGGCCGACTCCCCGCTACAATGTCTTTTAAATAATTTGTCGGCCCTTGGCCTCGCCTCAGACATCAAACCAAAACACCTAATTAAATTGTGCACTCAAAACTGGCCCACCTATCCCCTAGACAACCAAAACAAATGGCCTCCTTATGGCTCTCTCGATCCTGATCTTCTCTGGGATCTCTACAACTATTGCGTGCGAACAGGAAAATGGGTAGAGATCCCATATATTCACGGCTTCTTCCTCCTACGGGACACACCTAACCTCTGGCTCCCTTGCGAACCCCAACAGCTCCTTGCCGCTCTTAAACTGCCAGCCCCTCCCTCTGCCCCCGACTTCGACCCAGCCGACGAGCCCCCCCCATAACACCACCCTCCGCCCCGCCTTCCGGCCGCCAGCCCAGATCAACCAGACGCCCCTCCCAGCGGCGCCTGCCCGCCCCCCACCAACTGCACCTACACCACCGCTCCTCCAAACTTCCCAGGCCCCGAAGGCTGGTGCAATGGCTCCCTACACAAGTCTATCAATTCTTCCACCGGTGGCCCCTGTGTTCCCGTCACTCTCTTTCCCCAACTCACCCTATTACCCTTCTCTGAAGGCTCATCAGCACACCGACACAAGAGAGCAGTTTTCCTACCATTCATTCTCAGGCTATCCCTCACCACCTCCCTACTAGGCTCAGGACTAGGGGCTGCCTCCCTAGGTTACAGCGTGTCTCAGTTTTCCGATCTCAAGATTCCGCTTTACAACGTCAAATCACATCCCTAGCAGGGGTAACACTTCAAACCGCTGAGCTCTAGATTTACTCACCGCTGAAAAAGGCGGTACTTGCATCTTCTTACAAACATTTAAACTTACATAACATTAGGAAGAAACTAATAGGGGCCAACTCGTCCCCATCATTGTGGGACACCCTAAAGACCCCCTCCTAGCCTGGATCCTCCCATTTCTAGGCCCTCTCATGCGTCCTCTTGTGCTCTCCTTCCGTGCCTTCTCAAATTCATGAGACAGCAAGTCTCATCCATCTCTAACCAAACCTTTAACCAGCTTCTCCTTAGACATTACCAACTCCTAGCAACCAGCGAAGCAGCGGCTGACTCCAGAGACAGACTCTGAGCGCCATGTCTCGGTTCCACCAGTTCCTAGACGATCTCCGCAAAGACTGCTGGCTCATCACAGACCCCTCCCTGCCCCTTGGCTGGCTACAAGGAACATTCATGGACTTCACAACTGAGGAGGTGTTCACACACAGCGCCCTACTGCTTGGCCTTATCCTGCTGTGCCCCGTACCCAACCCCCACAGTCCTCCCATACCCCTCCCCCACGATGCCCCCACTCAGCAGGAAGTAGTCAGACGAACTACAACGCCCATTTCCCCACTTCTTAAAAAACAAAAAAGGGAGGAATGTTAGGTAACAGGGGTACCTTAATGGCGCCGGTTCTGGGTTCTTCTCCCCTCCTTGACCGGGCACTGTCTGAACCCGCCAAAGGAGGGCCAGTCAGAAAGAAGCATCTCCCGCCTTCCCTTGGGCCCGCCCCACGTAGGCCCAAGGGATATAAAACCCAGCACACCAGCAGCTCTCTCTCTCCCTTCTCTTCTTTTCTCTCTCTTCTCTCTCTCCCCCGCGCGACCTGACCCCTACCTCTCCAATAAAGATCTCTTGGTTGCCACAGGTGTCGTCTCTGACTAGCCTGTCGCCCTTCATAGACTATACCCATGTTACAGCATAGCACTGCTTCTCTGAGTACTTCCTGTTTCCCCCCAGGCATTTGAATACCTGGGATATTATCACTTTAGTTATTCTCCTTCCCCAATAATTAATTCCAATTCTTTTAATGGCAGTGGTGGTAACTTTATGACTTTAGGAGTTTCTAGGATCTTATTTCTATGTGTGCTTTTGTTTTTTGTTTAGAAAGGATGTGCTTTTCTTTTTTGTTTAGGATGAAAAATATTAATTTTTTTTCTGGTGCTATGCCTGACACATATTGGGACTTCAGTAAATGTTTATAGAATGCATTTGTAATAATTTCACTTCATGGTTTAACCCCCCTCCAGACTCTACTCTACCCAGACAGTCCCGTCATAAGAGTGAGCCCTTACTTTCACGAAAGAAAATTCAAAATTGGTATGCGGCTGAACAAAAGTAAATGAGTCAACATAGTCACTCAGAAGCACCATACAGTGTGTTCCCCAACACAGTTAAGAGGAGACAGGACCTGGGAGCTGCTGAGAAGTACTGAGGCTCCCATCTCAAGGGCCTTCAGTTACAAGCTGATGTCCTTAATGTATTTTCAGTATTTCACAAAGCCTGATGGAAGGTTTATATTTGCTATGATTAAGCTGAAGTAGGCTGAGATGTCAGATTTCTTACTGGAGTAATACCCAGCCTGGGTGACAGAGTGAGACCCTGTCTCAAAAAAAGAAAAATTGTCATTTAATAAGAAGAGGATAACTATGAATGAAACAAATTTAAACGGGGAGCTAGGAGGTCAGTTTAGGATATGAAAAGTTTGAGATGGCTCTTGATTTCCTAAGTAGTGATATTGAATAGGCTATGTGCTCTAGATGTCTGGAGTTAGGAGAGAGGTATAAGTTGGAGATAGAAAATGGGGCCTTACTATTACTATTTTTTTGAGACAGGGTCTCATTCCATTACCCAGGCTGGAGTGCAGTGGCACAATCTTGACTCACTACAATCTCCGTCCCCCAGGTTCAAGCAGTTCTCGTGTGTCAGCCACCTGAATAGCCAGAATTGCAGGCGCACGCCACCACACCTGGCTAATTTTTGTATTTTTAGTAGAGATGGGATTTCCCCATGTTGGCCAGGTTGGTCTCGAACTCCTGAGCTCGAGTTATCCACCTGCCTCTGCCTTCCAAAGTGCTGGCATTACAGGTGTGTGAGCCACCGTGACTGGCCACATGGGGCATTATTAGCATATTAATAACACTGATGCCATGATTAGCCATATGGATAATGTTTAAAGCCGTAAGACTAGATGTATTACTTTGTTTTCACACTTTATAAAGAACTTCGCCGAGACTGGGTCATTTATAAAGGAAAGAGGTTTAATTGACTCGCAGTTTTGTATGGCTGGGGAGGTGTCAGGAAATTTACAATCATGGCAGAAAGTGAAGGGGAAGCAAGTACCTTCTTCACAAGGTACTTCACAGAAGAGAGGAGGGGAAGAGGAGGGAGAAAGAGAAGAGGGGGGAGAGGAGGGAAAGAGAGGGGCAAGAGGAGAGGAGGAGGAGAGGAGAGGAGGGGCTGTTGTTCTTGCATGGCTTAAGAAGGAATAGGATCTGGTGGGTGAGTAGTGACTGATTTTAGATAAGAGTAAGAATAATTTGGACTTAACAGAATGAAAGGAAGACTGTATGGGCACAGATGTAGATTGATATGTAGAGGTGGTGGCGAGAGCTTAATTTTTTTTAATGAGAAAACTTGTATTTGCATTTTCAGAGATAGTTTAGTAGAATACTGTCTTCAAAGCATGTTGTGGAGTGGGATTGAAAGTTAAAGTGGCCCTTGGAAATTTGAAAAAATAATTTGAGGGCTGGGCACAGTGGCTCATGTCTGTAATCCCAGCACTTTGGGAGGCCAAGGTGGGTGCATCACCTGAGGTCATGAGTTCAAGACCAGCCTGGCCAACCTGGTGAAACCCCGTCTCTACTAAAAATACAAAAATTAGCTGGGTGTGGTGGTGGGCACCTGTAATCCCAGCTACTCAGGAGGCTGAGGCAGGAGAATCACTTGAACCTAGAAGGTGGAGGTTGCAGTGAGCTGAGATCACGCCATTGCACTCCAGCCTGGGTGACAGAGCAAGCCTTTGTCTCAGAAAAAAAAATTTGATTCTCATCTTTTAGAATATCTGAATATACTTATTGCATAATTTATATGTCAATTAAGAAAGAATAATATATTTTATAATTGATTCAAGAAATGAAAAATTTCAGTGAAAATTTCCAGTTCTTTTGATTGTCTCTCTGATTCTCAGTGAGTCATTTAAATGCAATACTAACCAGAAGACAACATTAACTCTGCGTAAAAAGCATGTTTACCTTTTAAAAATATTTCTTTGACTGGGCATGGTGGCTTGTGCCTGTAATCCCAGCTACTTGAGAGGCTGAGTCAGGAGAATTGCTTTAACCCAGGAGGCGGAGGTTGCAGTGAGCCGAGACCACGCCACTGGACTCTAGTCTGGGTGACAGAGCGAGACTCTGTCTCATTAAAAAAAAAAAAAAAATTTTTTTTTTTTTTTTTTCGAGACAGAGTCTCGCTCTGTCACCCAGGCTGGAGTGTAGTGGCGTGATCATGACTCACTAGCCTCAACATCCCAGGCTGAAGTGATCCTTCCACTTCGGCCTCCCAGCCACGCCAGCTGGGACCACAGGCATGCACCACTTCACCCAGCTAGTTTTTGTATTTTTTGTAGAGACGGGGATCTCACTTTGTTGCCCAGGCTGGTCTTGAACTCTTGGGCTCAAGCAGCTTCTCCAGCTTGGCCTCCCAAAGTTCTGGGATTACAGGCATGAGCCACTGCACCTGGTGGAAAAAAAACTCTTAAACCTAGCACAAATTACAAAACTAGGTAACTTCTGGGTGTATCACTGGATAATAAACAAGATTAGTCACAACATATGGAATATTTAAATCACCTGGGATGAATATCTTGCTATTATATTCTGATACTTTAACATCTGTGAAAGAAATTTTGCCCATTTTTATGTTTGTTTCTTGATTATACTACCAGAGGTCTCTCTTGTTGCCATCTTGGTTTTGATGGGTTTTAGCCAGCTTCTTTACTGCAGCCCATTTTATCAGCAGGGTCTTTATGACCTGTGTCTTGTGCTGACCTCCTCTCTCATCTTGTGACCTGGAATGCCTTAAATGTCTAAAAACCAGTAGGTTTTAGCCTTATTTTACCCACCTCCTATTCAAGATGGAGTTGCTCTGGTTCACACGTCTCTGACACTCTTTCATTTTATCTTAACTCTGAAAGGTTGCCTCGTCTTTATCTTCTATAGCTTCTAGTGAATATTTCATTTCTATTATGTTGTTGTTAAAGAAAAATTATTCGGACACTTGTTAAAACAGCAAGGAATACTTTATTCAAGGACTCTTGCGGTAGGGGTGGTATTAGTCTGCTAGAAGTGTAGACTGCTCAGGCTGCCATAATAAAATACCACAAACATTTGTATTCTGACAACAGAAATTTATTTTTTTCACAGTTTTGTAACCTGGATATCTGAGGTCAGTGTGTCACCGTGGTTAGGTTCTGATAAGAGCACTTTTCCTGGCTTGTAGATGGCTGCCTTTTCTCTGTGTGTTCACTTGGCCTTTCCATGGTGCATGTACTTGGAGAGAGATCTGTTTCTCTCTCTTCCTCTTATTATATGGCCATCAATCCTATCTGATTAGAACCCTACCCTTCCGACCTCATTTAATCTTAATTACCTCCTGAAAGCCCTGTAAGGCTTAAACATATGAATTTGGGGGGAACAAAATTCAGTCCATAGCAGTACTTTCAGTTCATATCAAGGGGTATTTCAGTAGTGGGGAGAGATGGGCCTCAACTCCTGAATATGGCAGAGACAGCTGGGGATTGTGAACCCAGAATATCTGAGACAGGTCTCAACCAATTTAGAAAGTTTATTTTGAAACCAATTTAGAAAGGTTAAGGATGCACCTGTGACACAGCCACAGGAGGTTCTGAGGACATGTACCTAAGGTGGTCAGGGCACAACTTGGTTTTATATATTTTAGGTAGACATGAGACATCAATTAATTTGTGTAAGATGTACATTGGTTTCGTCTGGAAAGGTGGGTAAACTCAAGGCAGGGGGAGGGGACTTCCAAATCATAGGTAGATAAGAGACAAACTATTGCATTCTTTTGAGTCTCTGATTCGCCTTTCACAGAATACACAATTTACATGTGAGAGGAGGGTAGAGGAAATAATCTTATGCCTTAGTCTGGCTTAGTGAAACAATATGGTAGAAGAAGCAATGAGATATGCATTTGTCTCACATGAGCCTCAGCGGGATGATTTTGAATTCTGGCTGTCCTTCATCCACAAGGAATTTCCATGTGGGCAAATTGGGAGGGAGGTATGTAACTTTTTAAAAAATGTTTGTAGCTATGTTTAGGAATAAAACGGGAGGCAGGCCTGCCTGACATAGTCCCCAGCTTGACTTTTTCCTTGGCTTAGTGATTCTGGGGTTCCAAGATTTTTTTCCTTTCACAGGATTTACAGCCAAGGAACAGAGCGAGTGGATCAGTGGATGGAAAATTATTCATGGAGACATCAAGGGCATAGAAAGTCTTGCCATTACTGACTTAACAGGATTTTTGCTGAAGGCAGGTCAAGGACTTAGAGTGTTAATGGAAAAAACAAACTGTAAAATATTTAAAGAGGTTTATTCGGAGCCAATATGAATGACTATGGCCCAATGAACAGTCTCAAGAAGTCCTGAGAAAGTGTATGTGAGGCGGTTGGGTTATAATTTGGTTTTATACATTTTAGGAAGGCAGGAATTACAGGCGAAGACATAATACATGGAAGGTATATATTGATTCTGCCCCTGCCTGAAACCTGGGAAATCTCGAAGTGGGGGGATGGCAGAATGGGGAGCTTATGGGTCATAGGTGGATTCAAAGATTCTCTGATTGGCAGTTGAAAGAGTTAAGCTTTGTCTAAAGACTCGAAGTCAGTAGAAAGAAATGCTCAAGGTAAGATAAGGGGGATGTCAGCTGGGCGTGCTGGCTGAGGCTTGTAATCCCAGCACTTTGGGAGGCCAAGCCAGGTGGATCACTTGAGGTCAGGAGTTCAAGACCAGTCTGGCTAACATAGTGAAACCTTGTCTCTACTAAAAAAAAAAAAAAAAGCAAAAATTAGCTGGGCGTTGTGGCAGGTGCCTGTAGTCCTAGCTACTCTAGAGGCTGAGACAGGAGAATTGCTTGAACCCTGGAGGTGGAGGTTGCAATGAGCCCAGATTGCCCCACTGCCCTCCAGCTTGGGCAACAGAGTGAGACTCTGTCTCAAAAAACAAAACAAAAAAAAGATCCATAGATGTTGAGGTTCTTGTTATGTAGAGAAGCTTCATAGGTAGCAGGCTACAGAGAGAATGATGGTAAATGTCTCTTTTCATACCTTAAAAGATGTCAGCCGTAGTTAATCTCGCGTAGATCCATCCTGGAAATGCCTGGCTGCATTAATTACTATGAAATTCTCTACAGATGCAAATTTCCCCCACGAAAGACAGCTTTGCAGGGCCATTTCAAAATATGTCAAAGAAATATATTTTGGGGTAAAATATTTTGATTCCCTTCAGGGTCTGCTATCTGGCATGTGATGCTATACCAGAGTCAGGTTGAAATGTGTCTTATTGCTGAATCTGTTTTGTCAGTCTTATGATCTCTATTTTAATGTTAATATTGGTCAGTTGTGCCTAAATTCCAAAAGGGAGGGGGGTATAATGAGGCATGTCTGACCTCCCTTCCTGTCTTGGCTGGGAATTCAGTTTTTCAAGTTCCTCTGGGTTTCCCACATCCAAGAGGGATCCCCATTCAGTTGGTTAGGGGCTTAGGATTTTATTTTTGGTTTATGACATGAAAGGTGGGGGATTGGAACTGGATCAAGTATCGGGGTCGGGGAGTCTATCTAAATTGATTTAGCAGGATTCTTGCTAAAACTGGGCTGTGCAGGCCTGTCAGAGATAGAACGGAGTTAAGGCCAAGGTTGAGGCCTAGTTGAGGAGAGGCCTCAGAGGAGCCTAATTAAAGTTGATTGGTCAAGGAGAGAGTCTCGGCCAGGTGCAGTGGCTTATGCCTGTAATCCCAGTTACTCAGAAGGCTGAGGTGGGAGGATTGCCTGAGCCCAGGAGTTCCAGGCTGCAGTGAGCTATGATTGTGCCATTGCACTCCAGCCTGGGTGAAAAAGTGAGACCCTATCTCCTAAGCAGTTTCTTTTTTCTTTTTTTGGCGTACCCGTAATTGTTTTTGGTGTTTCTCATTCCAGAGTCTTCTGCAGAGAACAGGCTCTAGACTTCTCTTGGTAGGGGTGGTGGGGATTGGGGTGGGGGGGCAGTTTTTCCATCAATATGGAGTTTGTGTGGTTGGTGTTAGGAAATCTCTTTCTCAAAAAACTTTCACCTAGTTTTCCTTATTTTAGATTTCTTTTCACCCTTGTTCTGGAACCTTGTACTGAATTTCTTGTATCTTTTGAGGATTCTGTAGTATAATTTGGGTTGGTTTTCATGTTTTCGAATTCATGCCTTGGAATTTAGCTCTCTTGTGGTTGCTGTTGATTGCCTCTCAACCATTTGCTTTCCAAATTAGAAAATGCTTCTGTTTTCTCCTTTTTGCTTCTCTCCATCCTCATGGGCTGATGTATTTGTATAGAATCCCTGTACTGTAGATATAGGGTTTTGATGGAGCAATGTTAGCTGTGTGCCTTTAAATTTGTTACCTTAACTGGGAAGTCATAGCTAACAGTTGAAAATAGGAAAGTAGTTCGAAGTTTGATTTGCCATTCTTTTTTGGACTTTGGGAGTTTTGCTTTGCTGTGATTTTTCTTTTGTTTTTTTTCACTGTCACAAGTTTTACACACAGTGACTTCAGGTAATTTTCCCTAAATGATCCCTCCTGTCTATTCTGTAATTTCTGTTTGTATTTAAAATTACCACAACTATTGTCTTGAAACTGACTGGTGGCTTCAAACAAGGGATATAGTGGGGAAGGAAAAGGGAAAGGGGGAGGGGTATGACTAGTATCTTTTGGGTGCCACTAGAACAGTGAGCTCAGTTTTATGTCACTTAATCCTCACAGCAGTTCTGAAAGGTAAGTGATATCCCACCATATGGATAAGGACAAAGATAAAAATCGAAGAGGTTAAATAACTTACTTAAGAGCTTGTCAGAAAGTGGTGGAGCTGAGTTTCAAGCCTAGGTTGTTGTTTTTTTTTTTTTTTTTTCAGAGACAAGGTCTTACTCTGTCTCCCAGGCTGGAGAGCAGTGGCACAATGATAGCTTACTGCAACTTTGAACTCCTGGATTCAAGTCATCCTCCTTTCTCAGCCTCCTGAGTAGCCAGGACTACAGGGCTATGCCATCATTCCTGGCTAATATTTAAAATTTTTATTTTTGTAGAGGTGGAGTCTTGCTGTGTTGTTCAGGCTGGTCTTGAACTCCTAGGATCAAGTGATCCTGCCACTTCGGCTTCTCAGAGTGCTTTTTTTTAAAATTAATTCTTTTGTGTGTGTTGATACATAGTAGGTGTATATATTATGGGGTACATGAGATATTTTGATACAGGCATACAGTGTGCCATAATCACATTGGGGTAAATGAAGTACCCAGCAACTCAAGGATTTATTCTTTCTTTGTGCCACAATGATCCAAGTATACTATTTTAGTTATTTTTAAATGACAGTAAGTTACTATTGACTGTAGTCACCCTCTTGTGCTATCAAGTACTAGATTTTATTCATTCTAACTATATTTTTGTACCCATTAACCATCCCTACTCCCCATCCCACTACCTTCCCAGCCTCAATTGTCATTCTACTCCCTATCTTCATGAGTTCAATTGTTTCAGTTTTTTTTTTTTTAGCTCCCGCAGATACGTGAGAACATGTGAAGTTTTCCTTTCTCTGCTTGATGTGTTTCATTTAATGTGATGACCTCCAGTTCCATCCATGTTGTTGTAAATGACAGGATCTTTCTTTTTCATGGCTGAGTAATACTCCACTGTATATATGCACCATGTTTTCTTTATTCATTCTTCTGTTCATGGGCACTTGGGTTGCTTCCAGATCTTGGCTATTGAGTATAGTGCTGCAGTAAAAATGGGAGTGCAGATATCTCTTCAATATACTTATTCCTTTCTCTTGAGTATGTTCCTAGCAGTGGGATTGCTGGATCATATGGTCATTACATTTTTAGTTTTTGGAGGAACCTCCAAACTGTTCTCCCTAGTAGTTATATTAAATGGTTTTACAATTACAGTTTTAGAATATTCTGTGTACTTCTTATTACCAGTGAGTTTTGTGCCTTCAGATGATTTCTTCTTGCTCCGTAATGTCCTTTTCTTTTGGATTGATGCCACCTGGGAGGCAGGGCCTGGAGTCAAGAACCTTAGAAATCTACCTGCTGCTGTATTCTGAAGCTGAGCTGGCACCCAAGCCACAGACCAAGTTTTTCCCACTCTTTTCTCCTCTTTCCTCAAGCAAAGAGTCTCTCTCCATGGCCACCACCATCGCAGGCCCATGGCAAGTACAGCCTGGCTACTGCCGATATTCACTCAAGGCCCAAGAGTTCTTCAGTCAGTTCGTGGTGGATGCTGCCAGTCCTGAATCTCCCACTTTAGAAGAGTGGGCTCCCCTTTGGCCCAGGGCACATCCGGAAATGCCACCCAAGAGTCAAGGCCGGGGATCAGAGACCCCAGGAGCCCGCTTGGTGCTCGTTAACCCACTCTGGCTGAGTTGGTACCCAGGCTGCCAGACAAAGTCCCCCTTACTCTTCCCTTTCCTTTCCTCAGTCAGAGGCAGTCTCTTCCCATGGCCACCACAGCTGGGAATGTGCTGGGTCATACCTGAAGCTAGCATAGCTCTCAGTCTCACCTGTGACCCATGGTGAGTATTGCCTGGCTACCAGTGCTGACTGTTCAGGCCCCAGGGGCTCTTTAGTCAGCAGGTGATGAATTCTGCTGGGACTGGGTTCTTCCCTTCAAATCAGTGAGTTATCTTCTGCCCAGGATGTGTTTAGAAATGCCCAGGAGCTAGGGCCTGGAATGGGGGCCTCAGGACCTGCCCTGTTCTCTATTCTACTATGACTGAGTTGGTTGGTATCCAGGTTGCAAGACAAAGTCCCCTTTACCCTTCCCTCTTCTCCTCTCAAGCGGAGGGAAGGAGTCTTTAATAGAGCCGTGAGTTGTACTCCTGGCTGCCCAGCTGGTGTTCTCACTAGGTCACAGGCTCCCCAAACCCAGTGGCTCTGAGCCTATCATAGCACCAGGACTTGCCCAGAAAATGCAGTCCTTGTGGTCTAGACTGCTTTTCAAGTTTATTTAGGACCCCAGAGCAATTTAGCCTGCAGTGGGGCTTGCTGAGATGAACTATTTGCCTCTCGCTAGGGCTTCTCTAAATGCTCTGTTTGTGAGCTCTCCCTCCCACAAGCCTGTAGATTCTCTCACCACACCACCATTGCTGCTGCCAAGGGGTGGGGAGAGAGAGGGTGGTGCTGAGAGTTGAAGACTGGTTTTGCTCCCCTCTCCAGTGCCTCTTTCTTTGATGTGATGTTGAAACCACGCACTGGTTTTAATTGGTACATTGCTCACTTGATTTTTTGTTCTTATGAAGATGCTTTTTTTGGGTGGATAGTTGTTCAATTTGGTGTTCCTGAAGGGGAAGTGATTGCTGGAGCCTTCTATTAAGCCATCTTGCTCTGTCTCCTTACCCTAAAGTGTTTTGATTACAAGTGTGAGCCACTGTTCCTGGCTGAGCCTAGGATTTGAAGATATTTCAGGATGAGCACAGTGGCTCACGCCTGTAATCCTAGCACTTTGTATGGTTGAGGCGGGTTGATTGCTTGAGCCCAGGAGTTCGAGACCTGCCTGGGCAACACAGTAAGACCCTGTATATAAAAAAATAAAAATTACAAAAATTAGCTGCATACACCTATGGTCCCAGCTACTTGGGAGGCTGAAATAGGAGAATGTCTTGAACATGGGAGGTCAAGGTTGCAGTGAGCCATGATTGCATCACTGTACCACTGCACTATAGCCTGGGTGATAGAGAGACCCAGTCTCAAAAAAAAAAAAAAAAGAAAAAGATATTTCAATTCTTCTAAGTCTAGACCTGCTTTTACTCTTCCAAAACTGTGTGAACAATTCATTCATTTACCAGTGAATATTGAGTTGCTTACTGTGTGCTGGGCCTCAGGGACACAGAGAGGAATAGTCCAAGTCCTGATGAAACAGAAATGAGATGATTAGGTTTACCTTTTGGTAGGATTACTAGTGATATGTGTGAAGTGGCACGAGTATAAGCAGGCAGCTGAGTTAATTACAGAAGTCCTGGTAAAAGATGATGTTCATTTTTCATTTGAACTAGGACGGTAGAGGAGATGCAGAGAAGGAGTTGGATTTGTGATGCCTATTGGAGGTAAAGCTGACAACATTAAGGAAGTGATATGAATTTGGAAGGAGCTCAAGGGATTGGGGATGATTTCGGGTTGGATTTGAAGGAGTGCTGTTAGTGCCTTCACTGATAGAAGGAAGAGCAAGCTGGAGTGGTAGACCATGGCAATAATAACACAATAATTATGTTACACCTATTAGATAATTCATGAAGAGGTGTCCAGTAGACAAGTAAACACCTGGGAACTCAATGGAGGTTTCGGCTAGAGCAACAACTTTGAGCATCACTTATACATAAATGGTATTTAAAGCCATGGGACTAAATATGATTAGGGAAAGAGTATAGATGTATGTGTGGTAATGTAAGTCTGAAGTAGTGGTATTGATTCACTTCTGTGAAGACTCTTCATCTAATTTGTCAACTTGGAATTATATATAAACCTGATGGCATTTGCTGGATAGGGAAAGCAACTCACTTTGTAGCCACTGCATAGACGACATTAACCAACAAGCAAGTTGCAAATATGCCAATAGTTAGCCGCTTTTGAATGAACTGTATGCCAAATGTCCTTGACTTTCGTGAAACTACACCTGAGAGCATCCACATGAGGATCCCAGATTTGAGAATGCCACACAAAAGGAGGATTATGGTACATGAATCAGCTTTTCTTTTTAAATATAGATAAGTAGTGAAAAAATAAGTGCCTGTCAAGATGACATCTGGGATCATTCACCAGATGATTCATTGTTACATTTTAGTCTCATAGCATCCAGGCTAATAAAACAAAATATTTTGCATGTCATGGATTGTTTTGGCTACTCTTTATAGACAGAATTATGAATGTTAAATCTCAGAATGGTAAGTATGAAAGAAATCATACAGGGATAATGGAAAAATTAGGTTAGAATTCACATTAGGCAAAAACTGGAAACAATCCAAATGTTCATCAACAGAGCAATAGGTGAACAATTGTGGTATAGTCTATTCATTGGACTAGTACACACAACAAGGTTAAATATGTTGAAAGCAAAAGCATTTTGTTGAATGAAAGCCAGACACCAAAGAATACGTACCGTGTGATGTCACTTATATGACGTTCAGGAATAGGCAGAAACTAACAGAACAGTAGGAATGCCCATGGGGAATGGTTATTGACCAAAAGGAGTCATGAGACAACTGTTTTGTTTTAGAAACAGGGTCTCGTTCTGTCACCCAGAATGAATTGCAGTGATACAGTCATAGCTCACTGTAGCCTCAAGCAGTCCTCCTGCCTCGGCCTCCCAAAGTGTTGGCATTCTAGGCATGAGCCACCACTCGTGACCTTGATTGGAGTGTTTCATAAATGGCTATATCCATTTGTCCATATTCATCAACTTGTATACTTAGATTTGTACATTTCACTGTATGTCAGTTTTACCTCAGTGGAAAATAAGAAAACAACAAAAATGGCGTGTTGAGTAGTTCCGTGAGGATGAGCTTCGGGAGCACGTCAGTCCATTCTCAGAGAGTGAGGGAACGTTTCCCAGAGATAATAATCTCTCTTTTTATCCTTTTACTTCCACAGTTGACTTATTTTTTTCAACTCTTAGCTACCTCCCCACAATAATATCTATTCCTATGACTATTTAATTTATTGTGCAAATGCAGAATACTTTAGGTAGCAAAAGGGAGTGCTGTTATAAATTACACTCAACTGGTAAAAACTATCATTGTTTGCTTCTATTATAGTCAGAGGGTTGTACTCTACTGCAGTCATACCTGAAGGAAGGCAGTAGTAGAGCAGGTGTACCTGAGGGTGGAACAACCTCTGCTTGGCCTCATCTAAAAGTAGATAAAGGAGGCCGGGTGCGGTGGCTCACGCCTGTAATCCCAGCACTTTGGGAGGCCGAGGCAGGCGGATCACGAGGTCAGGAGATCGAGACCATCCTGGCTAACACGGTGAAACCCCATCTCTACTAAAATTACAAAAAATTAGCCAGGTGTGGTGGCAAATGCCTGTAATCCCAGCTACTCGGGAGGCTGAGGCAGGAGAATGGCATGAGCCTGGGAGGCGGAGCTTGCAGTGAGCCAGGATTGTGCCACTGCACTCCAGCCTGGGTGAGAGAGTGAGATTCCATCTCAAAAAAAAAAAAAAAAAAAAAAAACTGCAAAAAAATAGATAAAGGGGGCAGAGTTCAGCAAGATGCAAGGGAGGGAGGTGGGGATTTTATGTGGCAGGGGTAGATGTGTTTGTTAGTTGGGATTTACATGTGAACTTTTGAAAAAGATATGTTATTTGTTTTATATATATTTTGAAACTGATTCATGTTGCTGTGTCTGTTCCTTTGAAACAGGTGACAGTGGATAGTGGAAACAGGAGATCGTGGATCCTCCTTCAAAAATGGAGGATGGAAAGCCCGTTTGGGCGCCACACCCTACAGATGGATTTCAGATGGGCAACATTGTGGATATTGGCCCCGACAACTTAACAATTGAACCCTTGAATCAGAAAGGCAAGGTGAGTTTCTCAGAAAGATGTTGAAATATGATTTCTTTCAAAAATAGGTGTTTTTTTTTCACAAGAGTTAGGTCTGTCTTCTTTTTTTTTTTTTTTGAGACGGAGTATCGCTCTGTCGCCCAGGCTGGAGTGCAGTGGCTCGATCTCGGCTCACTGCTCACTGCAAGCTCCGCCTCCCGGGTTCACGCCATTCTCCTGCCTCAGCCTCTCCGAGTAGCTGGGACTACAGGCGCCCGCCACCACGCCCGGCTAATTTTTTGTATTTTTTAGTAGAGACGGGGTTTCACCGTGGTCTCGATCTCCTGACCTCGTGATCCGCCCGTCTCGGCCTCCCAAAGTGCTGGGATTACAGGCGTGAGCCACCGCGCCCGGCCTTCTGTCTTCTTAATGAAGTAGATATTTGGGAAAGCATATTGCTGGTGAGTCTGTTTTCTCCTGACTTCTTTGATTAAATCAGAGGTATGTGCTCTAGGGAAAAAATGGTGCCCTATGATAAAATCAGATGGAAATTTAGTGAGCCTTTCATTCTTTGTTTTTTTCACATCCCTTTGATCATCCAGTTCTTAGCCTTTTATTCTTAAGAACTAGCTATATGATAAAATCTAAACAATAATGATATTTTAATTTCTTGTGCCACATTACTAAAGTTATTAGTGTGTCTGTGATCGACATGTCACAAAGTAAAAATATGAAAAGTGAATGTGGGGATATCAGATTTTGCTTTTTTGCCTTAGCTTCTATTTAAAGTCTTTTTTTTAAAGTTTTTTGTTCATGTAAAATTATTGCTATCATTTTTGTGATAGATGCTTTAATTCTGTACACATGGTATTTATTTCTTTGTATGCTTAGACATAAACTAGACAGCATTACAAAATGAAAGTCTGAGGGAAAAGTGACTAGGAGTTGTGACTTGTTTACAGAGAAGGCATCATTGTAAATACCTGTTTCAGTCTTCATGGAGGCTGATACAGTCTGTTTTTGTGGAACTTCACTCCATTCTCAGAGAGTGAGGGGAAGTTTTCCAGAGGAAATAATCTCTTTTTATTCTTTTGGTTCCACAATTGATTTATTTTTCAACTCTTAGCTATCTTAGCACAGTAATATCTATTCCCATGATAGATGTCCACAATTTTTAGTTTAATGAGTATGCCTGTTAAACAGTTCTTCTGACTAAATTAAATTTGTAGATGTCATTTCTGTTTACTTTAGACTGAAAATGTTCATGAATAATTTATATTCTATGATACATGGCTAACTAATGCCATATGACTACCATCCTTCTGGGAACTTAGAAAAACAAGGTGGATCTCTCATGAGGTCTTTTCACAGAGAAAACTATTCTGTTACTGTAAACAACCCAGGAACTGAAATGCATAATGTATAATGTGCCATGTTAGAGGAGGCCAATTAAAGATACCCTCAGGACAGGAAAGACAAAGTATTTCTGGTTTTTCCTCTTATTAACAGGTACCTATTTGTACTTACAATTCAGTACATGTTTAAAAAAATAAGCTCAATTACTTTACGTATTTGAAGGCTTTTGATTTTTGTTTAACATATTTTATAAGCACAGTAAATCAGAAGACCAAAATGAAATTGAGAGCGTATTTCCTAGGTGTTTATATATAGTTGTTATGTATATTTTGTTGTAGTCACAGGTGACAAAACAATTCGGTTCAATTATAGAAGAAACTTGATTTAAGAGGATACACTTTTTCATATTTTAAATATTTTAATATACTTTACACTGTGCCTTATTCATATTATTCAGGTACATATGTAGAACCAATAAAAACTGTTTACATTAGGGAGTGATATAAATTTCATGGATCTGTAGATAATTCTGTGAACTAAAGTGTACGTTTTTTCCACAAAAATTTTTTTGAGGATTAACAAGTTCTCAGAGGTTACCTTTAATCTTAATTTTCCTCCCTACTTTCTGATCAGGGTCTTAATAAACATACTGCCGTAATAACCAGACAGTTAAAAAGATCCTTAAGAGAAGCAATCTTTTGCTTAGCTCATTCATTGCCTAGAGATCATCAGCTTCGAAATAATTATTAAGGAATTAAGTACATAAAGGGGTGGACTGGTCATGCACACCTTTGTGCAGTGTGTGCGCGGCAGAAGTACAGTGGAAGTGTAGATGAGGAAGTGAGGAACATGTCTTGATAGCAATGGCTTTTCAAGGTTTTTGTTTGTGACCCATAGTAAAATAGATTTCACATTGCATTAGGTATGTGTATTATGTGTGTGTGTGAATTTATAACAAATAAGTTTTACATTTCAACAACTGTGTGTGTAGTGTTTGTGTGTGTTTACTTATAAATGAAACAGTTGGTCAAAAGAAACATTCTTAGCACATGGTATGCATTCTGATAATTTCTAATAACTTTTATTCTTTTAAAAATGCTGTTTTAGGCTAGGTGCAGTGGCTCATGCCTGTAATCCTAGAACTTTGGGAGTACAGAGGGAGGATTGCTTGAGCTCAGGAATTCGAGACTAGCCTGGGCAACATAGTGAGACCTCATCTCTACAAAAAATTTAAAAAAATTAGCTGGGTGTGGTGGTACATGCCTGTTTTAGCTACTCTGGTGGCTGAAGTGCACTTAAGCCAGCAGGTCAAGGCTGCAGTGAGCCGTGACTGTGCCACTGCACTCTAGCCTGGGTGACAGAGTGAGATCCTGTCTCAAAAAAAAAAGAAAACTATTTTAATTTACTAAATTGGTTTCATATTCTGTATTTGCAGCAGTGGTAAGAAGCCACTCTGAAGCCTTGTAGGCTGAAGCCCTAAATTTATGGCATAGAAGGGTCTGCATTTTCTTTTCCCTGTCTGCTTTGCTGGTCTTATGTTTTGTCAACCAAGTCTCCCTTCATACTCTTACTCTCGTGTGCCTCTTTCGTCTTCTCTTCTGCAAGTATTAAGTCCTTACCATACCCCAGGTGATGTTATGTGCTTTGTATCATTGCTCACATTGCTCCTGCCTGGAGTGCCACTCTCCATACCCACTCTTTATTTTATTTAATTTTTTTTTTTGAGTCGGAGTTTTGCTATTGTCGCCCAGGCTGGAGTGCAGTGGCGTAATCTTGGCTCACTGCAACCTCTGCCTCCCGGGTTCAGGCGATTCTCCTGCCTCAGCCTCCCGAGTAGCTGGGATTACAGGTGCCCCACCACCATGTCTGGCTAATTTGTTGTATTTTTAGTAGAGATGGGGTTTCATCATGTTGGCCAGGTTGTTCTCAAACTCCTGACGTCAGGTGATCCACCTGCCTGGGGCTCCCAAAGTACAGGGATTACAGGTGTGAGCCACCGCACCTGGCCAATCTCCATATCCTTTTGCTTAGAAAATACTTATTTTTCCTTTAAGACTCTGATTGAGGTCACCTTGTTTATGAAATTTTTCTACAGATACCCAATCTGTGCCTCCCCTCCATTCAGTAGAATTGACTGTTGACTACTTTTTCCTTTGAGGAGTGGTGTAAATTCTTAGCTTTCCTTTAATCTTTATTGGAGATAATTGTTTACTTTGTCTCCCCCTCCCTACTAGACTATGTAATCTTCTCAAGTGCAGGGACTATTTTATTCTGTCATTAGAGCTTGATGCTCTGTATTTGACTTGTGGTAGGTGATTAATGCTGAGTGATCAAGATATGTTTTTAGCAGAAAAAAGCCTCCTTCCTCTAAGAGAAAACAATTAATGAAACATTTTCTCTTTAAGGAGAAAGGAAGATGGGGCTGGTGGTAATTTAAGGAATAAAGAAGGAGGGAGAGAAAACACCTTTCAGGACTCCCTGCTGGCCTTTTAGCCTGCTCTTAACTTTCTCATTCCAGCAACTCTTTGTCATTGGCCTCCGCTCATCCCCACTGCCCTCATCATCTAACTTCTTAGAACGTTTTTAATTTGACATGGCTGCTAACAGGCAGAGCTAAACCCTGAAGTCTGGGGAGCCCGTTAACCCTCTTGCCATGGCTGTGAAAGTTGGGCACATACACATATGACATTAGCAGTTATTTCTGAATGCATTTTCCTATAGAATCATTATTATAAATTGTGGATTGTTTTATATTACCATTGATATACTTAATGCACATTATGGGTTAATTTTGCTTTTGTGGCCAGTCCTACAAACTTTTCCACATTTATAACGTTAACAACATGTGTACTGGGTTCCAAATAATTAACTTCCAGAGTTTTTATGGCATAACAATTTTCTACATTGGGTGTGACTTACAACCGAAGTAGTCCCAGCAGCGTGGATTTTACTCTTTATAGTTGTAGCTTTACACACACACACACACACACACACACACCCCTATAAATATTATTTTAAAATAATTGAATCATTTTTCCCTGCAGTTTTCTTTGATACAATTAGAAACTTCAGCCACAAGAGTAATTGTAATTGTTTGAGAAGTACTGTATCAGCTTATAAATAACTGTGAGAATGGCATGGATTAAAATTTAATTGTCTTTGGATGTCATTTGAGATCATTTGTTCTCTCTTACGAGATGTTATCTTAATTCTGCATTGTCTACTGTAGCATTTAAGTGATAAAATAAATATAAGTATTCATGGATACTTGTAATTTTACAGACGAAATATTTTTGAGTACTTTTTATATTTCTGACAGATTTTTGTACAGGAGTTTGTGTCAAATATATTTTACTGAAACAATAGCTATTAATATAACCCTCTGGTTATATCTGATTGAATGTTACTTTTTTCTGTCTTTTTTTTTTTTGAGATGGAATTTTTTTCTGTCTTTTTTTTTTTTTTGAGATGGAATTTCACTCTTGTCTTCCAGGCTGGAGTGCAATGGCATGATCTCGGCTCACTGCAACCTCCACCTCCCAGGTTCAAGGGATTCTCCTGCCTCAGCCTCCCTGGTAGCTGGGATTACAGGGTGCTGCATCACGCCCGGCTAATTTTTGTATTTTTAGTAGAGACGGAGTTCTACCATGTTGGCCAGGCTAGTTTCAAACTCCTGACCTCAGATGATCCACCCGCCTCGGCCTCCCACAGTGTTGGGATTATAGGCATGAGCCACTGTGCCTGGTCACTTTTTCCTTTTTTAAAACACTGAAATTGCTGTATCTACCACATTAACATTTTATTTAAAAAAATTGTTAAATAGCGTGTGTATGTAAATTTAATATTAATATACCTCTTTTTTTGTCCTTCTCTAGGTGTTAGAGCCTAGGATACTTACTGATTTTTATTGTTGATTTCTTGTCCACAGTAATAGTAGATAATATTTTTGAGTAAAGTTATTGTTCTGTTTTGGGGTTAATGACTTGTTAAATAGTAGGATCTGTATTATATTTTAATAAAGAGCATATTGTTGCCACTATTACAGTGTATGCAACCAATTAAGCCCTTCTATTGTTCTTACTATTTAAAAGCCTTGAGTTTAATGAGCATTTGTTTTGTTTGTTAGACATTTTTGGCTCTCATAAACCAAGTGTTTCCTGCAGAAGAGGACAGTAAAAAAGATGTGGAAGATAACTGTAAGTACCAAGTTAAAAATTAACTCTCTGCACAGAAAAGGAAACTGTTCTTTTAAAAAAATAAATTAGTGGTTATATTACTGATACACTATGCTGGTTCAGAAACAATCTAGTCTTTTGGCACGAATGTTCATGTGAATGAAGGAACTCGAGTCCTCCATGTTGTCTCACATTTGCATTTTGGTGAAAGAGTCTTGAGTGTTCTTTTGGTGTTATTTGAGTTGCATAAATGTGGGGAATGGTAATTACTGTGAGGCTTGAACTAAAGGTCTCTTGTTAACAGTTTTGAAAGTTATTGAACCTTATCTAGAGTCAGGTGGTTTTTATAGTAGTATATGTGGTTCAGTAATTTGGAAGTTGAGTCAGTAGGAGTCATTTAACATCACCGTTTGAAGCAAACCTGCATTTAAAAAAATTCTATATAATTACAAATTGAAAAATTAATTTCAGAACGATTATATTAAAACACAGCATTAATTTGACTTATAACATCTTGGCATGTTTGATGAAAAAAGGCCTTCTCGATGGAACAGGCCAATGTTTATTCTTACATTTTTAAGATTAAGCAGTAATCATTTCATATTGGGGGCAGCAGTGTTAACAATTATGTACACTTGTCATGGATTTCATTAAAGGTACTTGACACTAACAACTCTCCATTTAACAAAAAAAGGTAGTGTTAACAATTATGTACAGTTGTCAAGGTACCTAATACTAAAAACTCTCCATTTGAGAAGAAAAGGTAAGAGAAAGGAATAGATTTGTTATTACTGATTTTCTCTGGACACATTTGAGTAAGCCTATAAAACCCCCATATGTAGAATGGTGGCAGCATAGAATAGTGGGAGTAATGGGGAGCCATGGACTGTAACTGTAGAGTTAGGCAAGCCTAAATTCTGATTCTGACTATGTTATTAGGAGGCTGTCTGCTCGTGGGCATTTCGTCTCTCTTCTGAAATTCTCATCTGTAGAATGGAAGTAATGTGTATGTTGTATGATCAGAGATGATATAAAGTGCTTTGCACAGTGTCTAATGACTCTTAATAAATGGTAGCTGTTTTTATTAGGTGCAAGAGGTTGAGGAAAAAAATGTAGAATTCCCTTCCTTTCCAAAATTGCTGGAGAGTTTGTCTGATTAAATAATACATTTTTGAATAACAATCAGAATAAAATAATAAGGAATGAGACTATACCATATCTAAAATACAAATTTTTGTTCTGTTAAAACTTGCTAGGGTATGCAGAACTAGGAATCAGTCCTTTTCATTTATTAATGCGTATGTCTCTAAATGTAACAAATGGTTTTGAATAGTTTTTAATCCATTTCTTAAATTAATATTTTAAAACATTCTCTCTCCATTTGCTTTGTCTTGCTCTGCTTGTCTAACTTTTAAATTTTTGCAACCTCGGTATTTGCTGCCTCTTGCAGGTGGTTTCCTTGGTGCTGCCAGATGGCAGCAACGTTAATGTGTGGGTGTTAACTATTCTCATAAGATAGCCCATCCCTACTGAAGACCCTTTTCTGAAACCACATTATTAACACAACTTTGGTTGTTGAGTTTAGAATGTAGGGTTTCCAGCTGCAGTGGTTCTGTCACTTTGTACTTTCATCTGAGGCATGCCACCATACCACTGTCCTCTGCTGAATGACACACTGTAACACAAAGCTATAGTGGTAGCTCTGTGTTATACACTTGCACACACACACACATGCACACACACACAGGGTCTCACCTGCATATTTCTAAAATTCTTTTCTTCTTTATATTATGGTAATGTGAAGATTAAATGATCGATGCCTGTAGAGAGTGTTCTGAAGTTTGTGTTGAAGGTTCTACTGAAACAGAGGCATGTGAAGTCTTTTTTTTGTTTTGTTTAATGGAGGAGGCAGGGACAATGATGAAGATATTTCACTCCCACCCCACTATGTGTTGTCTTTTAATAGTGCCTTAACAGTGTAGCAACATTTATTACCTACTTTCAGGTCTAAGTTTTTTTTTTTTTTTTTTTTTTGAGACAGTCTCGTTCTGTCACCCAGACTGGAGTGCAGTGGCGTGATCTCAGCTCACTGCAACCTTCGCCTCCCAGGTTCCAGCAGTTCTTCTGCCTCAGCCTCCCGAGTAGCTGTGACTACACGTGGGCACCACCATGTCCAGCTAATTTTTGTATTTTTAGTAGAGATGGGGTTCACTACGTTGGCCAGGTTGGTCTCAAACTCCTGACCTCAGATGATCTGCCTGCCTCGGGCTCCCGAAGTGCTGGGATTATAGGCGTGAGCCACTGCACCGAGCTATAGCTCTGAGTTTTCTATGTGAAGGGTTTTATATGTAGAAATTAGTATGTTAATTTTGCTGTTTGACTGTCGGTTATTGTCACAAGAATAGAAAATAGGGCATGTGAAGTCAGTAATGAAAAGGAAAATAATAGCATTTTTCCATGCTGATTTTGAGCTACTATGACTTTCATGGCACATAATGTTCTTCGTGAATTATTGTCTATTAGATGTTGAGAATAATAAAGTATAGAGTATAAAATTGCAAAGAAACCGGGTGCAGTGGCCCACTCCTGCAATCCCAGCACTTTGGGAAGCTGAGGCGGGTGATCACCTGAGGTCAGGACTTTGAGACCAGCCTGGCCAACATGGTGAAACTCTGTCTCTACTAAAAGTACAAAAATTAGTTGAGCATGGTGGTGGGCGCTGGTAATCCCAGCTACTCGGGAGGCCGAGGCAGGAGACTACCTTGAACCCAGGAGGCGGAGATTGCAGTGAGCTGAGATCACGCTATTGCACTACAGCCTGGGTGACAAGAGTAAAGCTCCATCTCTAAATAATAAATAAATAAAATTGGAAAGAATTCTAAAAGTTGCCTCAGTCTCTTTTTCAGTAATGGAATGACTTCTACAACAACATATATTTAGAATTGATTGACTTCTGTGTTTAAGTTGTTTGTGGGTTCCTTTTTTCTTTTAGTGAGCCAGAGCTGTAATGATTAAGCAGGATCTTAAATGCTCAGATAACTCTCTAGTCAGATATTTAAATTTAATAATGAAGTCATACCTAATCTTCATTAAAAACTTTTATATGTATTTGTTATATATTTATTAAAACTGTTTATAAAGAAACTAATTGTTTATTCAAATATTTTGTTATATGTCTTATGTTAAATTGTTTCAAAATTTTAATATTCTTTTGGATACAGTTAAATCTGTTAATAATTAGGCCTAAAAGGTAAACAGTTTACATAAAGAGTTGCATGTAAATAGCCAAGCCAAGTAATCCTAGGACTGACTACTAGGAAAGGACAGGAGGAAGGAATTATTTGGTAGAGCAGGAAGCTATTTGTGAGGCCCTTGTGAACATCCCTAGGTCGTACCTTTAGGGAGACGTAGGCAGTTGGGACTTAGCATTTCACGTTCCGGCAAAACGGGGTTGCAAATATTTTCCTCTCCCTCTCTCTTTTTCTGTGTCTTCTTGAAAATGGAATGGGCTGTGTGGCATGATTTCAGAGGAATACCCTCCTGTCCCAATTTTTATTGTCATCAGCAGATACTTCATCAGTTAGGGATTTATTTGGTTTAATAAAGACACATCCCTGAAAAGGTAGGTGGTGAGTGTGGAAGGAGTAAAGATAGGAGAGCAAGTAGTAATTCCCATGTCTGTGTAGGCTTACATAATTAGTGTTCACAGGGGAAGTGTACTGTAGGATTACGAGTTTTTACTTAGAGGAAGCAGTGACAACATCATGCAACCAGGTATTTCAGAGGAAAGTGAGAGAGATGGGGAGTGGTTCAACAGAGTGCTTTGGGTAAAGAAAGAGGAACATGTAGACCAGGCTCCAGGGGACAAGGATGGAAGAAGATTAGGGATATAGAAAGGTAGGTGACGTCATACCCAATCCAGATGTATTAATACCTCTGCTGCCTAACCCTCTCTATATCCTTCCTTAATTCAAAGGAAAGCTGCCATTCAGCCGTTAGGAGCCTCCACCCATTTCTTATTCTCTTTTATTCTGCCCTAAGTGGCACTAGAAAGCAGTGAGGTGACTGAGGCAGGAGAATCGTTTGAACCCAGGAGGTGGAGGTTGCAGTGAGCTGAGATCGTGCCACTGCACTCCAGCCTGGGCAACGAGTGAGATTTTGTCTCAAAAAAAAAAAAAAAAAAAAAAAAAAAGCAGTGAGGTGAAAGTGAACTGGCTGCATTAAATGAGTATAGATGGATGTGCAGTCTGTGGAGGTAGTTGTGGCAAGAGGCTCTTGTTTGACACCATTGGTTAGGTGTTGAATAGTATGTTAGACATACATGCAGTGTAGGCACATGAGCAATTTCAGTGAGGGATGAAACAAATGAATCAGGCAGCATCTTGCCCCCAAGGATCTGATTTAGTAGACAAAACCAGATATGTAACATTACCATAATAACACTGGCAGTGTGTGGTAAGAACCATAAAGAAATTAGAAAGAAGATAGTAGTTCTAGTGGTGGTGGTGAGAATGGGGGAGTGTCATTTGTGAGGTAACCTTTGTACTGACCTTAAAGAATAGGTAGATTTTTGACACCTAGAAATGTAGAAGATATTCTACCTGGAAGCCGATAGATGAATGATTGATACCTGCATTTAATAAATAGTTCAGTCTGCCTATAAGTTAGTATTAAGGTGAATTGTGGAAAATTATATGAAAAGGTCATGAATGTAGGTTTATTAAGAGCTCTGATCAGACGTGAATTTGGATGTTGACAGAGACCCAGTGATGATTTTATGGGGAGAGAGATTTGATGAGGGCTCTACTTTAGTCAATGTGCTGAGAAGTCTGGATTAGAGAGGAGAGAGACTGAGGCAATAGGTAAATAAGAGGCTACCATGATCACAAAAGAGGTAATGAGAACTAAGCTGGTATTGGAGCAGTAGAAATGGAAAGAAAGGAGATACGCTGAGAGATTCAGATTATGCTTTGAGTACCTGCCATGAGCTGGCACTGTGCTGTACTTTCTTACCTGGCATAAAGATTTGGAAACTGGTTTAGAATAAGGGGGAAGAGAGAAGATGATTTTAGTGTTGACTAAGGTTTACAATTTCAGTGACAGAAAGTGGTGGTGCTAATAACAGAAACAAGGTGGTTGAGAAGAGGAGTGGTT
Organism: Nomascus leucogenys; assembly: GCF_006542625.1. NCBI lineage: Eukaryota > Metazoa > Chordata > Mammalia > Primates > Hylobatidae > Nomascus > Nomascus leucogenys. Next base: position 54,200,976 of record NC_044383.1, on the reverse strand, counting down.
TTTGTCTAGCACGGGATAGAAATGGAGCTCAGGAGATTGAAGGACTTGGAGAATAGATTGGGAGTCAATTCTGACACTTCAGTAGAGCAGATGTCACTCAAACAAGATTTATCTGTTCAAACTCTCCCATTAATTAGCTTCCTATTCTCAGTTAAGACATACATAATTTCCCTAAGAGTCTTCATTATGTCAGTTGTGAAGGACTCCCTGAATGATTTGATGGTCTGTTCCCATTCTAAAATTTTATCTTTTGTGTTTTATCTGTGAAATTCTGAGTATCAGATTGGATTAGTGTCATCACTTTGTTGTGTCAGAAGTATATTAAAATCAGAGCTATCTATTGTAGTACGTTTTTCTCTCTTGAATTGTACTTTTTAATCAACCTTCATTAACTTACTAGTACTTACTAGGTTTACTCTTTTAGTTGAAAATTCATTACTTAAAAATATCACTGTAACACACATGTCAAACTGGATCGCTTTTAAATCAGCTTCTAGGGTTTACATCAGCCAGCGTTTTAAAAAAGATGGAGTTAAATGTAACCTAACAATTGATTTTTAGGATAAGTCAAAGTGATTCAGATTAAGATAGTATTGTTTTATTTTATTTGTTTTCTTCAATTCTCTAATGACATATAAATTTTATGTCTTAGGTTCACTAATGTATTTAAATGAAGCCACACTGCTCCATAATATCAAAGTTCGATATAGTAAAGACAGAATTTATGTAAGTATTTTACCTATAGTGTAAGTTTTTGTGGAGATAATTATTTCATGTGGTACTCTTTGATTTTGTCACGCTTGAAATTTTCTAACAGAAAATCATGCTTGATCTGAGCCTCTTGAATAGAGTGTGAGCTTAGTGAGGACAAAGATTTTTTTCTAATTTACAACCCGAACTCCAGGGGTTAAAACATGCCTGGTACACAGAAAGCACTTAATCAGTATTTGTGGAATGAAATAATGGATTCAGAGTGTCATTTAATATCTTTTGGACTTAAAAATGTCCAGTTTTGAGTATTTTTAAAAGCACTATAATGGGTTTTGGTTTTGATTTTTGACTTTTGGTATGTCTGTAGATATGTTTGATTCACTTTCCACATTGTTTGGAAGACAATGTAAGGCAGCCTATAAGGAATTTCAAATTCAAAATTTGAATGAGGAAAAAAATGTAAATTAGAATAGGAGGTAGTATCTCAGGAAATACTAAGAACACAGGAATGCTGACCGTAGAGCCTAAATAGTTGCTGAATTTCATTAGACCGTAGATACTCTACCTTGGAAGTCTAGAATATTCAAAAATGAAAGAAAATGCTTTCAGTGTAAATAGTCAAGGTTTACACCAAATCATTCAGATGGATACTTAACCTAGTATGTTTTAATTATAATTATTATTTGGGCATGCATGAAATTTTATTCCAATATCACCTAACTGTGTAGTCCTTTGGTGGCTGGAGATAAATTACCCCACTGTAGTTCTCCTGTTATAAGGATGGGGCTCTTCATTATTTTTGAACGAAGAAAACACATGGCTTCTTTGACACTTACTAGATCAAATGACAGTCTTAATCTTTTATATCACTATCAATTTGCCTAATTGTACTTGCTTAATTCTGACCAAATTACATTTAGTCTCTGCCATCTGTCCAAGTAGTGACAGCTGGGAAATAGAACTTATTTATTCTGTTCCAAAAGAGTATACTTGCCATCTTCTAGTTAGATATAGTTTTAAGACTTTACTTTTCTCCCTGATTTTTTTCAAAATAAACTAAATAAAGAACGTATTTAACTTTAAATGTGGCTATTCTTGATTAGAAATATATTTAGAGGCAAAATTTACTCAATCAGCTGACTCATGTTGAGCATCTAATATGTGCTAAATTCCAAAATTAAAAGCAAGCTTAAGTTGCTCATTAAACATTTAGCCCATAAATGTTCTAGGCAATGGTTAGCATGTATTGTTTGGAAGAAATCTGGGACCAAATGGTCACCACAGAGCTAAATCAATCCTTGGCATTCAGTGATAGGGATGGGCCCTGAAGGTGCTACGAGCTGTATTAAACTCCCTAGTAGCAGGGTGAATACAGTAGGTAAGGAATACAAATGACTAAAACTTAGCTGTAGGAGATTTTGTAAGTAGAGTCAACAGAAGAAGGCTGAATGAGATAGAGCTAGAGACTCAGATTTCTGTCTGTAGTGCCTTGGTGGTGATGCCATGTCCCGGAGGAAGCACATGGAAGGAGAATATTTTCTTTGAGGCAGAGGTAGGTGGGAAGAGATAATCTTAAGTTTGGATATGCTGAACTTGAGGTGCCTATGGGTTGGTAAGATACGAATATTTATTAAGAATTGGAGAAATATGGGTCCCTATAAGGATCAGGGAATACTCAGGGAATATTTAGGACTGATTTGGGAGTCTTAGTTATATAGATAATTGAAATTTTTTGTATTTTATTTTTTGTATGAGCTTTGTTTATCTTTAAATGAAAATAGTAATTGGAATATTTTATGTTTATGCTTTTCATATTTAGACATATGTCGCCAACATTCTGATTGCAGTGAATCCATACTTTGACATACCTAAAATATATTCTTCAGAAGCAATAAAGTCATATCAAGGAAAATCTCTTGGGACAAGACCACCTCATGCCTTTGCAATTGGTAAGTGATTTTAAATGTATTTTAATTCTTGTCTTTCTTTATATGGTACAGATTTACTCAATTTTTCTTTTGGATTAATAAAAGATACCATAAATTGAATATATATTTTGGAGAAACTGTATACCTCTTGGATATATCAACATTGTTAGGAGCAAGTATTTTACACAGGGTGAGAAAGAATACTTTTGCAGTCAACTAATGGGGCAGGCATACCATACATCATTATCTGTGTTAAATGCCTGTGTCCTCTAAGGGATGTCTGCCCAGGTGAAAGCAGGATGTCATAAAAGCTGACCTAATGGTACTTTTAGACTCTTTAATACCATCAGCTCCATCTTAAAAGTGTCCTCCTTCACAATTTTGAGGTTCTGGCCCTCGTCTCTTACCCAGCTCATCCCTTATGAGTGTGTTACTTGGGCTAGATTTCAGCTGTAAGAGCAGACTTCTGGGCATCATCTTGCATCAGGGGTTTATAAAATTAAAGGATTAAAAGTAGTATATGCTTCATACCACTGGAGAATCTGTATGGGAAGACAGTAGTGTCTCTTTGCCTTTCTCAGCCTCTTATTTTGAAGTCCTCCAGCTCTGAGGCATAGGGGTTGGAGGTTTTTGATTAGAATGAGCAATTACCCCTCTTCCCACCGAATGCGGAGGTGGTAGCTAACCCTTTGCATTCAGACATAAAGCAGCTAAATGACATGTATTGGAACTAGTTCGTAGTGCATCCTGTTTCTCTTTGGGCTTTCCCTTCATACTTGTGTTTTGGCCTAACCAGAGTTCACTTCCAGATTTGGTTGACCTGTGTGCTGTCTATTACTAGGTAGAGTGAATATGGCTGACATAATTACTCTACCAGGGCAGCAGCAGATTTACTTTTGGCTTGAAGAAGCTATGACAGGCATGGTTGTGTTTAGCCTGCAAAATGGTGCCCCATCCCTTAAAACCTGAATACGAGCAAACATCACTGGAGAAAAGTTACATGTTTAAAATGTAAATAAACCAGCTTTTATTTTTAGCTTTTTACTGCTAAAAAACAAGTGTTTGGAATGATTCTTTAAAAATGTGTGGAGGTTGGGTGTGGTGGCTCATGCCTGTAATCCAGGCACTTGGGGGAGGGCGGATCGCTTGAGCCCGGGAAGTCAAGACCAGCCTGGGCAAACATGCAAAAACCTTGTCTCTATAAAAAAAATGAAAAAATTAGCCGGGCATGTGCTTGCCTGTAGTCCCAGCTACTCTGGAGGCAGTGGTGGGAAGATCGCTTGAGCTCAGGAGATAGAGGCTGCAGTGAGCTGAAATCATGCCACTATACTTCAACCTGGGTGACAGAGAGATACCCTGTCTCAAAAAAAAAAAAAAAAAAAAAGCGGTGGTGGGTGGTGGTGGAGCAGGTTGCTGATAAATTGGACAAAGGGATGTGTGCGCTCTTGCGTATGGTTTGCATTCTCCCCTTAGAGTAAAAGCCATTTCTGAAGGCTTCTTGGCACATGTCTGAGGTGAGAAATAGTTGTCTTATAGAGCCAAACTGTGATGACCTAGTTTTGAATTAAAGTTGTCTTAATTTGAGACTGCTTTAACAGCATTAAATTGCTTTCAACTTGTCTGTGTAGTCTTAACATTTAATACAGTTTATAGCCTAAATTGTTGGAGTCTAATGAAGATAGTTAAAAATTATATATGTAAACAGTGGCAAATCTAGGAAATTTTAAGCTGTTAATTTTGCCTAGTTGTAAAATGTTGACAAATTCTAAATTTAATAGTTGTATTAGAGGAAAAAAACCCACAGATATATTTTGCCGTTATGTATTTTTTTTTCCAGCCGAATTTTTGGTTGCCAGATTTCTTAATTGGAAGCTCATTAATTCTTGCTTTTCACTGGGGACTTCATTAGTTATGCATAGTGACCATTTTTTTAATCCCTCTGCAGATCAGCTCTGGAATTAGGAAGAGATGAGCCACAGCCCATAATATCAAGACATTCTGTCAGAAACTTAAGAGTTGTTTATTTGGATTTCATATTACTTAACTTTTAGGATAATAAGATAGAACATTTAAAGTTAATACTTTTAAAATGATTTGAACACTTTTGAATGACTTTATTTTAAATTTCATTAACATTGAACAGACATTTATGATTTCTTTAAGAGTAAGTGCTCCTAAAGTGAGCTTTCTATTATTAACTTTATATTTAATATATTGCTCATCAGTGATGTCTTATTTTGACCCTAGCTGATAAAGCTTTTCGAGACATGAAGGTGCTCAAGATGAGTCAGTCTATCATTGTATCTGGAGAATCAGGAGCCGGCAAAACAGAAAATACAAAATTTGTTCTAAGGTGAGTATTCAGCTAACTTCAAATATTTGAGTAGGTTGATCGTTTTTTTACCCCCTTGAGATAGGGTCTTACTGTGTCACCCAGGGTGGAATGCAGTGTCACCACCACAGCTCACTGTAGCCTTGACCTCCTGGGCTTAAGCCACTGTTCCACCTCATTCTCCCTAAGAGCTGGGACTACAGCCACATGCCACCATGCCCTGATAATCTTTTAATTTTTTTTTAGAGATGAAGTCTTACTGTGGTGCCTAGGCTGGTTTCGAATTTCTAGGCTGGGCTCGAGCAACCCTCCTGCCTTGGCCTCCCAAAATGCTGGGATTATAGGCATGAGCCACCATGCTTGGCAACCAGGTTGACTTTTTTTCTGGTAAAAAAATACTTATGTAAAAGTTGTCACCATTTCTAAGTGTATAGCATAGTAGCATTAAGTATATTCACATTGTTGTGCAGCCAATATGTACAGTCTCCAGAACTTTCATCTTGGAAAACTAAAACTTGACCCATTCAACAACAACTCCATTTATCTACTCACCTAGCAACCACCATTCTACTTTCCAATTTTTCTGTGAATTTAACTACTTTAGCTATTTCTCATGTAAGTGAAATTACACAGTTATTTGTCTTTCTGTGACTGGCCTGTTTTATTTAGCTCAACTTAAGATTCATCCATGTTGTAGTATGTGTCAGAATTTCCTTCCTTTTATTTTTATTTTTTAGTATTTTGGATCCCATCCTTCCTTTTTAAGGCTGAATACTATTTTATTGTAGATCTGTGGTACATTTTGTTTATCCGTGCATTTGTCAATGGACATTTAGGTTCCTTCCACCTCTTGGCTATTGTCAGTAGTGCTGTTATGAACATAGGTGTGCAAATATTTCTTTGAGAATTTGAAAAGGTTGACTTTTAATACCTTTGCATACTTCATGACATAGTTTGGAATGGTGGGCTCTATCCTTTTTAAGATACAGACACCTTATATGGAAGCTAGTCTATAGATTACAGAAAGCCAGCTCTGACATGTTATTCACATGAGGATCGTGGAGGAGACCTGTACTGGTTAGATAAAGGGTGATCTAGAAATATTCCTTAAGAATCTAACATTTACGTTCTGTCTGTATTTCTGTTGTTAGCATGGTTAAAACCATTTTTTACCTTAAGCTTACGATAATTTGCCTCCTTATTTCTGTTTCCCTGTAGCCTGCCTCCTAATGTGTTCCCTTTGCTGCCATTAAACTCTCTGCATTGTGTTTTTTTTTTTTTTTTTGTCTATTTGTTTGGTTTGGTTTTTTTTTTTTGAAAACTGGGTCTTGCTCTGCTGCCCAGTCACCCAGGCTGTAGGGCAGTGGTGTGATCACAGCTCACTGCAGCCTCGACCTCCTGGGGCTAAGTGATCCTCCTACCTCAGCCTCCCAAGTAACTGGGACCACAGGCATATGCCACCATGCCTGGCTAATTTTTAATTTTTTTGTAGAGACAGGGTTATGCTATGTTGTCCAGGCTGGTCTCCAGCTCCTGGACTCAAGTGACCCTCCCACTTTGACCTCCTAAAGTGCTGGGATTACAGGCATGAGCCACCATGCCTGGCCTTACACTTCGTTTAGAATTATAGCATTTTAAAAATGGAAGGAATCATAACACTCATTGTAGTACAGTTCCTTTAATTTACATACCCATGAGGTTAGATCTAGTGGTTGAACTACTGCTAGGAGCAGCGTACTTACCAGTGTTACTCCCACGGAATTGTAGTTCTTAGTTGATTGCTGCATAACGGTACTATGAAATTTTGCTATTCATTATGTAAATATGTATGCTGTTCAGAGTTTTTTATATAAAATCAATTGAAGAGTTTGTTAACAGCTGTTATATATATGTATATATATACATACACACAATTCTGGTTAAGTGAATGCTTCCCAATGTTCTTGGATTCTAAGTGTTTCAATTTCTTTTTCTTTCTTTCCTGCATGTAATAGTCTATATGAGTCTATGGTTAATATATGAAAATGAACAAAAAGTTAAGGAGTTATAAACTTATAATGTGAACTTACATTTTAAATTAAGGATTGCTCTTTATTTTGAAATGTGCCAGGCAAATAGTTATTTCTCTGTGTTTCATATTTCAGTGAAACAACATGAAGAGTGATAACTTCCCAGTTGTTCAGAGGCAGATTGCCTTATTTTCTGTAGCCAAAGATTGAATTAATAGGCTCTCACAAAAGGCTTTGACATCTCCTGTAGTTGATGAATATGATATATTTAAAATCAAATAGTTGGATAAAATCAGAACATTCCCAAAACAATTTAAAAAACAATGTCGATTAGATGTTAAATGCAATACAAATAGAATTTATTTTTCATTTTTATAATTTCAACATTTAGATTCAGGCCATACATATGCAGGTTTGTTATGAGTATATTTTGTGACACAGAGGTTTGGGGTGTGAATGCTCTCATTGAGGTAATGAGCATAGTACCACCAAATATAATTTTTTTTTTTCTTTTGAGATGGAGTCTCACTCTGTTGCCCAGGCTGGAGTGCAGTGGTGCAGTCTCGGCTCACTGCAACCTCAGCCTCCCAGGTTCAAGCAATTCTCCTGCCCCAGCCTCCTGAGTAGCTGGGATGACAGGGGCGTGCTACCATGCCTGGCTAATTTTTTGTGTTTTAGTAGAGAAGGGGTTTCACCATGTTGGCCAGGCTGGTCTTGAACTCTTGACCTCAGGTAATCCACCCGCCTTGGCCTCCCAAAATGCTGGGATTACAGGCATGAACCACCACACCTGGCCGCAAATAGAATTTTAAATAAATTTAAAAAGCTATAACAGAATAGTTGCATTTAAGTACACATTTGTTGTGATGATGATCTAGGTTTCAGTTTTATATGTACTAAATAATTATAAATTATTGTACACCATATTATTGTCATCAACATTTTTTTCCTATATTTTAAACAGATACCTGACTGAATCCTATGGAACAGGTCAAGATATTGATGACAGAATTGTTGAAGGTATTGCTAATTTTTCTATTGTTACGCATGTACTGAAATTAATTTACAAGACTTCCTTCAGTGGTATGGAATGTTCTTCTCTCAGAGATGCAAAAGACTCTCTTATCTCCTGCTAATCATTGCGCATATATCATCTTGTTATTTACCTAACATCAATTGTTTCTGCCCCACCCCCACCTCATGAAAACACTAAGAAGGCAGGGATTTTTGTTTCATATTCCAAACCCGTAGAATGGTAACTGATACCGAGCATAAATATCTGTTGAATGAATGAAATACAGGAATGTCTTTAGCTTCCTGTTTGTTTTGTGGAGCTTGTTTTGTGTAAAGGGAAGAGGAAGAAGGGTTATTTGGCATTAGGTGCTTTTTTAGAGAAGTCATTTTTTAACAAAGGCAGTAGTGTGTAAATTGATTTCCTTAAGCTATCCATGCTTGTATACCTTCTTAGAAAGTCTTCTTGTAGCTCAGTTTGGAGACGACTGGCCTAGACTACCATTATGTTGAATCTCCTGCATGATGCCCTCCTGCGTCATAGACTCCCGTTTGGTCTCTTCACTTAGATTCTTACTTCTCCTTAATCCAGTCTCTGTATGGAAGTTGGAATAATTTCTTTTTCTTTTTCTTTTCTTTTCTTTTTTTTTTTTTGAGGTGGAGTCTCACTCTGTCACCCAGGCTGGAGTGCAGTGGCTTGATCTTGGCTCACTACAACCTCTGCCTCTTGGGTTCCAGTGATTCTCCTGCCTTAGCCTCCCGAGTAGCTGGGATTACAGGTGCCCACCACCATGCCCGGCTAATTTTTGTATTTTTAATAGAGACAGGGTTTCACCATGTTGGTCAGCCTGGTCTCAAACTCCTAATCTCATGATCCGCCCACCTCGGCCTCCCAAAGTGCTGGGATTACAGGTGTGAGCCACCACACCTGGCTGACCATGTTGGCTTCAGTTTTTTTGTCCCATCTGAAACATGAGGGATATATGTTAATATTTCTTTTAGTTTTAATGTTTTCTTACTTATTTTGGCATGTGAAATGGCTGGGGAATGATCTTTAAAAGAGTTTAGAGACTAGTTAAGCCTTCTACTGTGGATAGAATAGGAGAAATCTACTTGAAAAGGCTTCATAAGAAATATGGCTTCATGCTTATTTTTTATTTTTATTTTATTTATTTTTTTGAGACGGAGTCTCGCTCTGTCTCCCAGGCTGGAGTGCAGTGGCGCGATCTTGGCTCACTGCAACCTCCGCCTCCCGGGTTCACGCCATTCTCCTGCCTCAGCCTCCTGAGTAGCTGGGACTACAGGTGCCCGCCACCACACCCGACTAATTTTTTTATACTTTTAATAGAGATGGGGTTTCACCGTGTTAGCCAGGATGGTCTCGATCTTCAGACCTCGAGATCCGCCTGCCTCGGCCTCCCAAAGTGTTGGGATTACAGGTGTGAACCACCACACCCGGCTGGCTTCATGTTTATTATAGGAAGAACATGCTTCATAAAAAAAATTTTAACACTAAACATTATGAAGCACTTTAAGTTTGTTGATGGAGAGGAGAATATGTGTGTAAGATTAACACTAATTTGGTATGTTTATAATTGAGACTTAGGTGAGTACAAGAGTAGACTCTAATAAGTCTTATCCAGTCATGATATGTTTATAGGTGATTATAAAATAACAGTGAAAATGTTATATTTGTTCATTAGGATTTTAAAACCTATTATTCTGAGAGCCTTTCTTAGGTAATTCTGTAAACTCTTAATTTGTTAAATTTCACTGGATATACATGTAAAAATGTTAAATATGGAGACTATTAATATGTAAAATGTTTTAGAAAAGTAAGTCAAGTAATACATCTCTTGCCTATATTTTGTCACAAGAGGTTTGCTGTTTTATCTAAGTACTGTTGTGGATCTGATACACTTGATAAAACAGTAAAAATTCTTAGGGAAAATATTTTAAAGTCGAGTTATAAATTTTGTAACATAGTGGCTTAAAAATTTAGTCTTTCCTATGACATTTACATTTTGTTTTTATATATTTGAGAAATTTTCCCATCTCCTGTACTTGAATAGTGCCTGAACATAGTGGGTAGTCAATAAATATTTGTGGAATTTGGCATTATATGTGAATTCCTTCATGTTAATTTTTTTTTTTTTTTTGAGACGGAGCCTTGCTCTTGTTGCCCAGGCTGGAGTGTAATGGTGCGACCTCGGCTCACCGCAACTTCCGCCTCCCGGGTTCAAGCAATTCTTCTGTCTCAGTCTCCCAAGTAACTGGGATTACAGGCATGCGCCACCACGCCCGGCTAATTTTTCTATTTTTTAGTAGAGATGGGGTTTCATCATCTTGGCCAGGCTGGTCTCGAACTCCTGACCTCGTTATCCACCCGCCTTGGCCTCCCAAAGTGCTGGGATTACAGGTGTGAGCCACTGTGCCCGGCCCATGTTAATATATTTTAGAAGATTTTTTTCTAGACATATATATTAACAAATGGAGATATACTATGCATATTTTGTAATGTTCTGTCATGCTAATTTTTTGATGGATTTTTTTTGTTTCTCAATAGCTAACCCACTCCTAGAAGCCTTTGGAAATGCAAAGACTGTTCGCAACAATAATAGCAGTCGATTTGGGAAATTTGTAGAAATACATTTTAATGAAAAGGTGAGTGAGAGTAAGCTTTGGAATGATATTTTTGGGGAGTGTTCGTGAAAATGCAAGGGTCAGTTGGTTCTGTATTTGCACTTAATGGTAAATCCCTTTAAGTTTCATTGTTACTTTAGATGGTTGCAGGAATATATGTGTCCACTATGAGCATCTAAAAGCTCCTTTCACAATCTAAACCCCAGATACTGAATTTGACTTCAGCATTGAGTATTACTGTATAGCTAGTCATGTAAGATATTCTAGCACCTGTGTTGAGGTACGGTGCAAGGTCAATTGTGATTCTTAAGGGGCTCAAAACTTAGCAGGATTTGGGTAGAGACTTAAATGAGGATGTTTAAAATGAAGGATGACCATTATAAATACTCTATGCTTACATTTAGTTATTTGTTTTTTCCCCTTTATTTGATGAATATTATAACCTTTTTGATAGACAAATGTGTATTAGAAAAGGTAAATAATTTAACATTGGTAAATTATACTTTAAGACTTTAAATGCAAAAATAAATTTTCTCTGTGTTTTGTTTTTTAGAGCTCAGTTGTTGGAGGATTTGTTTCACATTATCTCCTAGAGAAATCTAGGATCTGTGTTCAAGGCAAAGAGGAAAGAAATTATCATATCTTTTATAGGTTGTGTGCTGGTGCTCCCGAAGATATTAGAGAAAAACTTCATTTGAGTTCACCAGATAATTTTCGGGTAGGTTGGAAGAAAAGAAATTTCATATAGCCAGGTGCAGTGGCTCATGCGTGTAATCCCAACACTTTGGGAGGCTCAGGTGGATGGATTGCTTGAGCCTGGGAGTTCGAGAGCAGCCTGGGCAATGTAGCGAGACCCTGTCTCTTAAAAAAAATACAAAAAATTAGCTGAGCATGGTGGCACTCACCTGTAGTTCCAGCTACTCGGGAGGCTGAGGTGGGAGGATCTCCTGAGCCCAGGAGGTTGAGGCTGCAGTGAGCCATGATTGTGCCACTGCACTCCAGCCTGGGCAACAGAGCGAGACCCTATCTCAAAGAAAAAAAAATTTCGTATAATTTTTGAAAATATAATTGCCATCAAGCCTAAAACTTATTTTAGTGGATTTTGAAATCTACTTGTTGTGTGTATGTAACTTACATTGGATCAAGTATAACATGTTAGAATGACCACTGTACTGAGAAGATCTCTATTAAGGTGTACTGCTGAGTTTATAATATAACACTATATGAGGAGGCACATAATGGAATAGATAAAAGGATAGTTGTTAAACCCTATATCAATTTAAACTCAATTAGAAATTTATAATAGCTCTGTAATACTAGCTTTAAAGTTACCTTTGACTTATCTGTAAAAATGTTTGAACACTGAATTAATATTAATAAAGGACACATGATTGTATTTCTTAATTCACTTCAACAACAAATATTTATTGCTTGCCCATTGGGTGCCAGGCATTGGGCCAGGATTAAAAAGATAAATAATACCCAGTCCCTGCTCTTGAGCATCTTAGAATGTGATGGGAAACACACATGCGCGCACGCGCCCGCACACACACACACACACCCGAGCATCACAAGCCTAGGGAGTAGAGTTTCTAGGAGCGGTGACTGGGGATGGTTAACACAGTTTTCAGATTCTCAGGTTAGAAAACTGTCTTTGTCTGGAGTATGGGAATGTAGTTTATACAAAGGAATGGAATGTGAGTAAGGAATGTCGTTTGTATAGAGTTCCCCAGCTGATTCTGATAGTCTTTTTTGGTCAGAAAGCCTCCATTGAGAATCATAACACACATAATTACTGCTGTGTGGTTGTGTGTGTGTGTGTGTGTGTGTGTGTGTGTTTGCAGGCAGCTTTTCTTTCACTTCAACCAATTTCTTTTAATGTGTATTTACAAATTTTAGAAGTCTGTTGTCTTAAAACGCTTTATAAATGTATCTCTTTATATACTTGTAAAATGTCCAGTCTTTTCTAGAGCTCTCCAAATTAATTGGAATTTGAAGCTAGTTGCCCACATTTTCATGAAAGTAAGGGAAGCATTTCTTTTTTACTGTGGTTTTTAAAAAAGGAATAAATTACTAGGAATTACATGAAATATGATAATGATGATATGGTTTTGTCAATACTTAGTTGACAATAAAGTGATGTGACTATTCTGGCCTTAATCTAGCGTTTCTTCCTGCTCGGAGGCTTGGGAGCATAGTGTTTTTGAGTTTCAGAATGTACAGCCTTTCCTGGTACAATGGCAGGCATCCTGAAAGGATGTTGAAATTTATCTGGTCAGAGGATTTCCTGTTTCTGCAGTGTGAACCAGGAGGCCTGATTTCCTTTCTTACAGGAGAGTCCTTGTGATGGTAAGAGGGAGAGTAGGGGAACAGCGTTGCATACATCTGCCATCTTGAATATTCCTCTCATATGCAGGCACAAACACACTACTATATCCACTTCCCCCAAATAATTCTGCCTTAAAGTGACTTGAAAGTGTGTTAGTGATTTCATCAGGTTTTTCTGTAGTTTAGCCTTCTGGTTATATCTGAGAGATCAGGTTTTAAAAACAAAGGGGAAACCTGCAGTAGGTTGAACACTTGCAAAATTGTTGAATTTTTTGGTCACTACTCTATCAAAATTAGTATGTAAAGAATTGTAGATGTATACCTGTCTGTAAACATTTTTATTAACCACACATATACTTTAAAAAGTAAAAGGTTTAAAAATGTTTGCATTTAGACATTTCAAATATTTCTGCACATGTTTTATGGAGCCAGTTGCTGTAATCATGGATAGATCCTTGAATGTAAAGAAGGCTTGGATAGAATAAGAATAGATGGCAGGGATAGTGTTGTAGTTACAGAAAAACTAAAAGGACGCGTTTCTATCCAAGGTTGTAATATTAGGCCCTACTGTCCAGAAGCAAAGTATTTGGCAAAACAGTTGGAGTGAGGAGACAAAATGCTTGGTAGCAAAGAACGTGTTTGTTTTGGCTCTATATGTTTAAGCTATTATTCTGCTAAGTAAAAGAGCTCTTATTTGAAACAGTCCATTGAAAATGCTTACCGACATTGTCCCTCCTCCCTTCTGTTTTATTTTTTTCCCAAAGATTCTAGGGTGGAAGAAAAAAAAAACATGTATATAGTTGTCTTGTTTTTACTGTATTTTAGCATTTAATTATAATGGAGAAGGAAAGATAGATGCATTGATTGTCTAAAATATTAATTTATCTCCAAATCATTCAAATTTATTATAAATTTTTTTTGGTATGTGTATGATGTGCTGCATTTAATCTGGGAATTCATGCCATGGTACAATAAAATCATAGTGACCTGATTTAAGAGAAGCTGAGATGTTTAAAAAAACTTGTCCATCCTGTTCTCTGTGTACATCCTTTCTGATCAGATTTGCCCAATTGCATCTCAATGTCTTTAGGCGTGTGTAATTTTCAGAAAAATGCAGAAAAATTTTAGTCTGCCATATAGCAAATATGTTCATTCACTTTTTATTAGAAACAGTTTTTAAATGAAGCAAGCCTTCAGTTGTGAGACTAATAAATGTGAGCAGTAGATTCTTGTTGATACCAATAGATATTCTTTTTTTGAATTACTCCTCTTGTTCTATATTTTGGAAGCATTTAGCTTTTGAAAGCCTTTGGTAAGCAAAGTAAATCATTGAAATAAGAAAACTTTAAATTATTTGATCCATAAAGCATAAAGCAAGTACTGTAATTTATGTACAGTCACTGTTTGCTTTCAATAAATGTGAAAAGCATGTTTTAAAAAACTGACTCTAAAAATCAAAAATTAAGAAAATCAAGAATAGAATTTCTTTCTTAACTTTTCAGAATTTAAAATATTGCTTGAAAAATTAAACCACAGTATCGGTCCTTACTTGAGATTCTACATATTTAGTAGGAAGGTGATTTTCATGATTTTATGCCCTATATTTAGATTTTTGATACTGAAAAGATATAAAATTGTTGCCCTTTAAAAGTAGAAAACCATTATATCATTGATTTTTATTTTAATCATTTTATTTAATCTATGCTCAGAGATTAGGATTTTTAATATTCCTGGTTTTATTAGTAGGAAGAAAATGCTTATAAAATATAGAAGTATTGATTTTAATGGTGAGATTATACAATACTCAAGTTGTGTTTAGAAATTCTTCATGGTTGGCACTATTTGGTAAGTTGTGTTTTCTCCTGTATTATTTCCCTATGGATCATATATGTTAATTATATTTAATTTGTTTTGTCATAGTATTTAAACCGAGGCTGCACTAGATACTTTGCTAACAAAGAAACTGACAAACAGATTTTACAGAACCGCAAAAGTCCTGAGGTATAGTAGACCATTTTTCATAAAATCTTTAACGTAAAAAAAAACTCATCCTGAAAGATGTGTTATAATTTTTATTTTGGAGCCCAAGTAAGAGTTCTAACTTTTAGGCTTATACTTTAAAAAACTAAATATTCATCTAAGTCTCTTTCACAGTGTAATACTTTATACCTCTTGTTGATATCTAGTGAAGCGACAGGTTCTGGTTCTTCTGGTTGGGCATCACTGCACTGCTCTCCTCTCATTCTGTTTTCAAGCATGAAGGTATTAAATTGCCTAAGAATCATTCTCTTCTAGCATTTTTGAAACTTGCTATTACCCACTTGAGCTTAAGTATATGTCTTTTACAATTTATTGTCTATTTCAAGGCTGACATGAGGTTTGATGTAGACAGTAAATAGATTAAGCATTCTTGGGAAGAAATGCTTATAGGCTAGGTGTGGTGGCTCACACCTATAATCCCAGCACTTTGGGAGGCCAAGGCGGGAGGATCGTTTGAAGCCAGGAGTTTGAGACCAGCCTGGGCAACATAGTGAAACCCCATCTTTACAAAAAATAAAAAAAATTCGCTGGGTGAGGTCATGTATGCCTGTAGTTCTAGCTACTTGAGGGGCTGAAGTGGGAGGATTGCTTGAACCCTGGAGGTGGAGGCTGTAGTGAGCCATGATCATGCCATTGTACTCCAGCCTGGGCAACAGAATTAAAAACAAACAAAAAAAAGCTGGTCAGGTGGAGTAGCTCACCCTTGTAATCCCAGCACTTTGGGATGCTGAGGCGGGTGGATCATTTGAGTTCAGGAGTTCGAGACCAGCTCGGCCAACATGATGAGAACCTGTCTCTACCAAAAAATTACAAAAATTAGCTAAGTGTCATGGTGTGTGCCTGTAATCCCAGCTACTCAGGAGGCTGAGGCAGGAGAATCGCTTGAACCCAGGAGATGGAGGCTGTTGTAAGTGGAGATCGCACCACTGTACTCCAGCCTGGGCAACAGAACGAGACTCCGTCTGAAAAGCTTATATATCATTGTAGTTCTGTTTAAAACATCATATTTATGTAATATATTATGAAAAATTTATATATTGGTTTCAGTAAATTATATTTCCAAGAATAATTAGATATAATTATACCATTAAGTATTCTTTTTAAAATATTAAGTTCTTAATCTAAAAATTTACAACCTATATAAATTTTAATATGCAGTGCTTAATAAGTGATGTTAAGTTGCATGTACTCAAGGGGTTTAAGTTATGAAATACTAAGTAAGGATTAATGATAGATACTGGTTAGTGTTACTTGTATTAATTTTATTAAAAATTTAAATTGAGGAATCGAAGAAGTTTTTATAATAGTCAGTTTTTAATGCTTCTACATTTGTAAGCCCCATATTTTTTACTCTTCTTAAAATGGATGAGATGATTTATGTTTTTAGCATATTTATATAAAAGGATAGAAAGCAAATAAAATATTCCATTATTTAAAATTCTAGGCAGACAACCCTACAGTTAATTTTTGTTTAATCTGGCATTTTATATATCATTATATATACAGAATCTGAATTACAAACTATAAACTTTGTTATAGCCATGGTTGGTACTTTAAGAAGCAACATTAATATTTATTATGGCATCTTTCTTTGTCTTGATAAGACTATGTTTTTCTGAGATATCAAAATATAGTAGTTATAGTATTTTCACTAAGATAATGGAGACCTTTCCTAGTGGGACATTTCAGCAGTTCTGAAGGGGGGAAAAAGATATAAGCTTGATCATTTGCCATGGAAAAAAATGGAGTAGAGAGGAAAGAAAACTGGAGTTTACTCTCCAAAGAGTAGCATGTACTCTCCAAAGAAGAAAATTGCCCTCTTATTCTAGAGTCAGTATACTCTGTCAGAAATCTTATTCACATTGAGTGAGTGTGTGTTTATATGTATAGTTAAATAATGGATTAATATGTTTAAATTACTTTTTATGTCTTCTTTATCAGGAGGATGAGGTGATCATTTTGACTAATTAAACCCTTTGCCCAATTCCATCTGAATGTCTTTAGGTTGTGTGTAATTTTTAGAAAAATGCAGTATTTTTAGTCTACCATACAGCAAATATGTTCATTAACTTTTGATTAGAAATAGTTTTTAAATGAAGCAATTCTTCGACTGCAAGACTAAAAATTCTGCACGATGTGTGTTTTCTGCTGAACAGTTTTGGCTGCATGTGATTGTTTCCTTTGCTTCTTTTAAGAATAAAATTGAATTTTATTGTCTTAGATATTTTCCAGAAATGTTACTAAATTGAACATTTTAAATAATTTTGTGGAAAGACAATTATAGTTTGAGCTGGGAATCATTTATTTACTGGGAGGAAAAAATATTCATCTCCAGGAGGCATCTTTAATGATCAGTTGATCATGATCCTGTTACTTAATGTTTAATTTACATATTCTCAAGTTCTGGAAAATTTCTAGTACAGTCTTTTCGTGTCCAGTAACTTTTATGTTTCTCCTTCTAGTTTCTGCAGACCTGACTTTCTTCTTTTTTTCTTCTGAGTTGGTATAGAGTCTAACAAATGAGTACATTAGATGCAAGTTCTTTTAGGAGAGAAAACAAATTTTCTTCTCATTTTTTCTGAAATGTTTTAAGTCATTGTGTAAATTATGAGAGTAAGCATAATGCTTACTAATATACTTTACCTTGTATGTATATATATGCATATTAAAAGGTTTAGAAAAGAATTCTAAGGCATGAAAATTGTATCAGCCTGACCCCTATTTACTATGACTTAATATTGGTGCAGTTGGTGGCAGTTAACCTAAAGGAGTGTCATACTAATTGTCACATTTAAATTTTTTATTGCACTTTTTAACTTTTTCTTTTTTTAATTGACAAGAATAATATATATTTATACAGTACATTGGAGTACAATGTAATGTTTGATACATGTATATACTGTGGAATAATTAAATGAATATATTAAATGAATATATCAGTACCTCATTTAAAAAAACTGTAATGTTGATTCAAGTATTGATATTCCCTCCTTTTTCACTCAATTTTTGCCTTTTTCTAATATCCTAGGATTATAAGACTTTACAGTGAAAATTGTAATTTAATTGAAAAACATCTAATTTCATTATTTTAATTGAAATTTTTACTGATAAGTGTAGATTCACATGTAGTAAATAGTGAAATAGAACAGAGAGGTCCTGTGTATACTTTTCCTGGTCATTTAGTTTTTGAATGTTAGAATAGTAAAGATTTTCCCATTGACAGATTTTATTTTTGCATGTCATATAGTGCATTAATTGACCTGGTGTAGTGGTTTTAGTGTACTTAAATAATGTAACGATCAGTTAATTGGTGTCTTCTCGTTTTGTAGTACCTTAAGGCAGGTTCTATGAAAGATCCTCTGTTAGATGACCATGGTGATTTTATTAGAATGTGCACGGCTATGAAAAAAATTGGTTTGGATGATGAAGAAAAGCTTGATCTCTTCCGGGTAGTAGCTGGCGTCCTGCACCTTGGAAATATTGATTTTGAGGAAGCTGGCAGCACTTCAGGTTTGCTTTTTATTTTTTAAAGAGGAAAAAGATTAAATAGAATTTCTGTTATTTGTCATATGAAAATTGAATCTCTTTATATGCAGTTTGCTTAAAAACTTTAAGAAATATCTAAAATATCCTGGGTTACATGTTGAATCTCCCAAATGAAGAATGTTTCATTATCAGTCATTCTGAGCTGTGTTTTGAACAAATCAGTGATATTGCTTAGGAATAAACCTCTCATTTTTGAAGGATAACTATTTTATCCTGATAAATTTAGGGTAATTTTTAGTTAAATTTTCCAGTTACATTACACTTTTCCAATAGGTGAGCAGATTAATTCTCTATCATCTATTAAGGCATTTTTGAAAATTTTCAGGCTCATTGGGTGAATTAGTTAGGGCAACTTAATATATAAAAGCCCATGCACTTTATTAATGAGAAATGAAAATAAATGGAAATTTTAATCTTATGCAGATTGAAAGAGTATTTAAATACATGGCAAAAGCAACTTTTCAACTCCAGTGTTTCAGTCTGTACGTAAACAGTAGGACTTTGCATAATTCTAAATTTGATCTACGAATACAGGGAATGGCAAACTATGAACCACGGCCCAAATTTGGCCCACTGCCTGTTTTTGTAAGTAAAATTTTATTGGAACAATGCCACACCCACTCATTTATGTGTGGTCTATACCAACTTTTGTGCTAGTGTCAGAGTTGAGTAGCTGCAAGAGAGTCTGTATGTCTTGCAAAGCCTAAAATATTTACTATCTGGCCCTTTAGAGAAAAAGATTGTCAACCCCTATATTAAGACATTATTGTAGGATCTTATACCAAGGATGAGTTAAGGAAAACCTACAGCACCATTTAATGTAGTAGTCAATAATGGGCTTTGGTGTTAGATCCCAGAGGCTCTCTGAGCCTTGGTTTCTTCACTTGCAAAATTAAATAAACCATGAGAAGGACTTTTAAAGTACAGTCAGTACCTAGTGTAACGCTAAAGGTTCTTGCCTTAGCCACGCCAGAGAATTGGTGTGGTGGCTGCCTGCAGTGAGTGTTGGAGACAGGGACCAAGAGAAAAAAAAGCTGTAGACTTTATTGAGCAGAGTGACAGTACAAAGCATTCACAGTGTGGAAGGGGTCCCAGGTGGGTAGCCAGAGTGAGATGATGCAGTTGCCTTTTAAACTCTTTAAGGTGGGAAACACGTGCAGCGGGAAGATGTTACCAGAGCCAGAAACAAAGGCAGTGAATGATTTTGTGACATGTTTTAGATTTTGAGGAAAACCGGAATTGCAACTTCGGTTTTATTTCCTTTATGACCTTGCAGCGGCATGGCAAAGGAGACGGGATTTTACGGGACTTTACAAAGTATGTTTGTAGGAATTGGAATTAGGAGCATAGATAAGGCCCAGTGGTCACAGAAAATGGGCATTTAACATTTCTTTTAGTTTCAGGGGAGGGGGAAGGGAGAGAGGGAGAGAGGACATAGGGAAGCTTACAGCAAAATTTTTGCTGTTACAGCTTTCTTGGGGGAGAAAACACGTGCACAAATCCTGGTGTTAGGAATATTTTAAGCACATATCCTTAATATTGTTCATCCAGGACCAAAGTAAGTCCTGATACAGGAAATGAGTGAGTTTCACAGCTTTCTGAGCCCCTACTCGACCCCGGAAGCCCAGCTGGCACCTCCTCTCACTAGCAATAGTGTGCATATAGGGAAAGGGGACAAGAAGACAGGAAAAAAAAAGATTAAAAAAAGTGTTATATGCAAGACCCTTCTTATTCTGTATTTCATCATAAACATCATAATTGTAATCTGTATATCATAAATATAATGAGGTAGGGGATATTACCTCCATTTTACAGAAGTGGAACCTGTGTTGAAATGATGCATGTGGTTATTGATGAAGTTGTAGATGTGAGAGCTGGTTCTGCTCATGTCTGACTAACTCAGAGGCTTGTGATAATTGTCCCTTCTTTCTCCCAGGCCACTGAAATTTGTCATCTATGAATGAACCGACTAAAACAGATGTCTTAATGATTTTCAGATCTAGTGTTCTATAATGCTATGAAATCAATAATGTGAGACGCAACATAACATAGTGGATGGGAGCACGTGCTCCCGATTCAGATGCTTTACCACATACTGTATGTGTGACCTGAGGCAGGGCACGTAGCCTTTTCGTGTCTTAGTTTCCTCACTGTAAACTGAAGATAATAGTCCCTACCTCATGCTGTAAAGAGGAATACGTGAGTTAAATATTTGTAAAATGATTTGAGTACTTGTGTCTGGCACATAGTCATCATTATAAGTGCTTTAAATGAGTAAGTACAATTAAAATGCTGATTGCTCCCAATTTAAAATGAAAAAAAATTCAAGCAAAATTAGGTATGTTCTTAATGTGCATTAACATTTTTTATTGTTTTTTTGAAGGATTGGAAAATTTGTTTTGAAAACGTAATGAATGTTAGCATACATTGCATTTGCTCTCTAGCATTGTTATACCAAAGGGGCATATATGGGAGATTCTAACACACAAAAATCTTTACAATAATTAATACACACTTTAGAAATGTTGTTAGAAGTGATAAATGGCATCTTCACACCTCTTATTATTACCCTGTGGTAGAAGATGCAGTTGTAAAGAGTATTGTAAGTGTTGCATAATCAAGTTAGTTGAAGAGTATGAAATGCCCCAAAGGTAATGCTATTTGCATTATCTCTAATTTTTCTTCTCTAACTTCCTTCTGTTGAAGGGAAAGTGAACAGAAATCAGGGAAGATTGGAAAGAGGCAGGGAATCAATAAGATTAATACATGATTAAATTAATTATTTTAAAAGCCAAGATTTTATTATATTTGTCTTCATCCTTCCTATGACTCTTCCTATAGATCCAAATGGTTTCTTTCTAATTAGAAGTGATTTCTTTTTTCCCTAGGGAGCTTAATTTGGCATGTCTTAGCAATTTGAAAAAATCTTGGTTTTGGCAGGGCATGGTGGTTCATGCCTGTTATCCCAGCATTTTGGGAGGCTGAGGCGGGAGGGTTACTTGAGCTCAGGAATTCAAGACCAGCCTGGGCGACTTAGTGAGACCCCATAAAAAAAAAAAAACAAAACACACACACACACACACACACACACACACACACACACACACACACACACAATAAATTAGCTGGGCATGGTGGTGCATGCCTATAGTCCCAGCTACTTGGAAAGCTGAGGTGGAATGATTGAGCCCTGGAGGTTGAGGCTGCAGTGAGCCATGATCGTACCACTGCACTCCAGCCTGGGACAGTGAGACCCTGTCTCCAAAAAATTTTGGTATTTTCATAATTATTCTACTGGAAAGATTATTCTCCAATAAGCACTTATAGGACTCTTAACTGTCATAAAGAAATTTTTGCATGACGAAAATGCAGAAAACTGCATTGGGACTGCCTGTGTTTTTAAAATTCCACATAACAAATAAAATGTTATTATAATAAGAAACTTTAAAGATGTTTGAAGAAGTTCTTTTTTGGAAAGAAGTGATATGAAAACTTTACATGATAGTATTTTGCCTTTTAACACTTATTAAAAATCCTGTTTTTTTTTTATCTTAGCCTTACATAATTTTTGGAGGTATGTAAGAAACTTTGCAATATAATAAAAAAGAAGAAATATTTAAATGAATTATTTGGTGGTCAGTTTTTTGAGAGCTATATAATTTTAGGCAATATGTATATGTATAGAACCTACATGTGAGTAATAAGCACATTTTCATTGAATAAAACATTCAAAATATTCTCAAAGTATCTCTCTTTTTTCTTTTTTTTGGTAGGAGCTTTATTGAGATCTAGTTAATTTACCATACAGTTCACTCAGTTGAAGTGTACATTTCAGTGGTTTTTAGTATTTTCAGAGTTGTGCAACCATCACCATAGATTTAGAACATTTTCATCACCCCACAAAGAAACCGTGTACCCATTAGCAGTCACTCCTCATTGCCCACTTCTCTCAACCCTAGGTCACCACTGATCTACTTCCTGTCTATAAATTTATTCTGGACATTTCATATAAATGGAATCATACAATATGTGGTCTTTTGTGATTGGCTTCTTTCACATAGCATAATGTTTTCAAGGTTAATCCATGTTACAGCATTTAGCAGTACTTCATTTTATTTTTATTGCCAAATAATATTTCATTGTATGGATATACTACATTGTTTATCCATTTGTCAGTTTCTAGACATTTGAGTTGTTTCCATTTTTTGGCTATTATGAATAATGCTGCTGAGAACATTTGGGTACAAATTTGTGTTTGGATGTGTTTTCATTTCCCTTGAGTAAATACCTTGGAGTGGAATTGCTGAATCACATCATGGTAAACTCTGACCTTTTGAGGAACTGTCAGACTTTTTCAAAGCAGCTTTTCCACTTTACACAGCTATTCCCATCAGAAGTGTATGAGGGTTTCAGTTTCTCCATATCCTCAGCAGTACTATCTGTATGCTTATAGCAATCGTAGAGGGTGTGAAGTGTTATCTTTTTGTGGTTTTTATTTGCGTTTTCTTGATGGCTCAAGATGCTGAGCATCTTTCTGTGTGCTTACTGACCATTTGTATATCTTTTTTGGAGAAGTGTCTGTTGAGATTCTTTGCCCATTTATTAATTGGGTTGTCTTTTTATTACCAAGTTGTAAGAGTTTTAAAAATATATTCTAAGTGCAAGTCCTTTATCAGATATGTAATTTGCAAATCTTTTCTCCCATTCTGTGTGTTATCTTTTTACTCATTTGATAGTGTTCTTTGAAACTCAAGTTTTTATTTCAGTGAAGCCTAATTTATCTGTTTTTTCTTTTATTGCTTGTGATTTTGGTATTATATCAAAGACATGAAGATTTACTCTGTGATCGTGAAGGTTTATAACTATGTTTTTTTCTAACAGTTTAATAGCTTTAGCTCTTATATTTAAGTCTTTGATTCCATTTTGAGTTAATTTTTGTTTATGGTTGAGGAAGGGGTCCAGCTTCATTCTTTTGCATGTGGACATCCAGTTGTTCCAGTACCTTTATTGAAGAAGCTGTTCTTTCCTCAATGAATTGTCCCAACAACATCTTATTATTATAAGGTCTCATTTTTCACAGTCTTTTCTCATATATATTCTGAGATTGGTATGTTAAGTAGTTTATGAATTTGTCATAAAATTCTCAGGATTTTCACACATTCTATGTAGTTTTTAATTAGGTAGTCAGAATATATCGTTTATTAATACTAATCTGAAAATATTTGTAAAATGTTATTTTTTATTATAATGCAAATAAATATAAACAATAGTTAATCTTTATCTAGTACTTCTCTGCACCAGACACTATTCCAAGCACTTCACATACATAACCTTATTAATCTGAATAACAACCATATAAGGTAGGTAAAGTAATTGTCCCAGTTTTATGGATGAAGAAGCTGAGCACAAAGAGAATAAGTAACTTATTCAAGGTCACATAGCTAGTAGTTGTAGAGCCTGATCAGCCCTGAGACTAAAGCACTGTCTTTCTTTATAGTACTTTTTAAAACAGCCCTTATAAATAGAAATCTGTAGATATGATGTACTAAGGCAAAAATGACCTGCCTGGCCACCTTCTGCTGCAATATCTTTTCCTCACGTGCCCCTGCGCAAGCACACAAAAAATAAAATGGCACATGTGCAGGCTGGATGTGCTAATGGCAGATTTCTCAAAATGCGCACGTGGGTCAAGACCTAACTGCATTGCTTTTTTTTTTTTTTTTTTTTTTTTTTGCTATTCTCTGCTCTGCAGTGTAAAGATATTGAAAATGTCAAAAAGGCTTGCAGATACCCCTAAGGGTAACAGTAAATAAGGAAAAGAGGAAGCATTTGTACTGATCTCTAGCACAGAAAGTCAAGCTGTTGGAGGAACTGGACAGGGGTACACATGCATATTAATGTGTATATGAAACATAAATGAATTTTGTGTTTCGAATTGAGCTCTTCATGTATATGCAGTTATTCCAAAATTGGAAAAAATCTAAAATCTGAAACACTTTTGGTCCCGAGCATTTCAGTTAAGGGATACTCAACCTGTACAGGTAATAGTAAATGTCTCTTCACTCCCTTCAACCCCAAGCAATATGAGTACATGCTTATTATGTATATGCATAAACACATCCATAGACAGATATGTACATCCGTATTGATCTATTCAGGTGCCTTACAGCGTTTGCACTAAAATTACTCCTTGAAATTTCTTGGAGTCGTATGAATTTTAATGATGAGATACTATATTTCTCCAAAGATTTAATATATTAAAAAGGATTATAATCTATCATTAGTGTAGTTTGCTTATAGGGTCAAAAAAAATGAAACAGTGGCAGTTTAATATTGATGTGCTTAAAGGATTCTACCATGGACTTCCCCAAGGGAGGATCTTCTGTTGATCTTAGCAGTACGGGTGTTTGACAAGGATAGTGAAAAAGTGAGGTGGATTTAAAAGTTACAAATAAGCCTTACCTATTATATAGTTTTTTGTAAGTGGAGTATAATTCTAGGAAACGGGTCTTGAAAATCTGGTTTATATAATACTTATTAATTTCAATGAAAATGTATTTCTATTAGGTGGTAGTAATCTGAAGAATAAATCTGCTCAGTCTTTGGAATATTGTGCTGAATTACTGGGTTTGGACCAAGATGATCTTCGAGTAAGTTTGACCACAAGAGTCATGCTAACAACAGCAGGGGGCACCAAAGGAACAGTTATAAAGTAAGTTCCTTAACTAATTGCGCAGCAAAAATTTTGCCTTGCAGTTTGTCAAGGAAAAACATAAGTTACATTGTGTTTAAAACCTGAGCTTGATAGATCAAAATTCTGTGCATCTCAGTGGAGTAATCCACCATATAAATCAGTGGAGTTTAACATAGCTCTTAAAGTTGTTCCTTGCTGATATTTGGAATTTATAAGTTAAGAGAAGTTTACTTTTCTACAACTATGAAAATATGAGCTGATGGTATAAATCAATATATGACAGTTTTAGGCAACAGATCATTTTATTTTAAAAGTAATTTTTTATGCAAATAATGTGTACTAAAACTTCTATTAAGTAGATCTCACTTTAGCAAAATACTTAGCAAATGACACTTTCCTTATGTTTAGGATTCTTTATTTGGGAGAAATTACAAATGAGGAGAAATAAGGGCTTAACCAAGATTTTAAAAATCAGTAACCAAGAACTTCTAGATTGTACCTGGATGTTTTTATACTTTTGTCTCCATGTATATATTTTTGGTTTTGGTACTGTAGAATAAAATTGACATTCAGCCTTGTCATTCTGAGGCACTGCAGGATCTTCATTTGTGGAGGGAAGAAGACCCTTTATCTCTTACTAATAAGACAGGCAGTGAGCCCTAGTGACATATTTCTGAAAAAGTTGCAACAAATTTACACAGAAAGAATTTTTTGAAACAGCTTTTAGCCTGTCAGAAAATTGGCTACCTCTTATTCTTTTGAAAATTTTAGCAAGGTATGCTTAGCCTGATTCTTTGCTAAGCAAATTCAAAATTGTTCTTGTTATAAAGAAAAACTCTGGAAGAAGTTTGTAGAGTAGCACCCTACAGCCTACAGTTACTTGGTTCCTTAGAGATATCTCTGCGGCCCAAGGGAAAGCCCATAAATGTGCAGGTGGGTGGTTCTCAGGCATTGCTTCCTCCGTTTTCCCATTTTCTCCTTGTTCCAAAGCAGTTTTTTGTTGTTGTTTCCTTTTTTCAATCAATGCCATTCCATAATCCAAAGCAGCTCTTTTATGTATTCTATGTATAGCGTGTCCACATGAAACTCACTTCAAGAAAGGGTTCCATTGCAGAAAATATAAGTGAGAAATCACTGTTTAGAGAGGCTTAAGTATCAAGTTTCAGGCTCATCTGAATGACTTATAATTCTACTTCCAAATTTGACTTTTTTTTTTTTTGGTGCTCTCTTGGTACCCCATGCTTATCTTTATGATAGTATTTAGCATGGTGTTTGGAAATTCTCTTCTGTGCCAGTCTCTTTTCATCAGACTATCATTTTCTTGAGGACAATGGCTGTGTGTCTGTACCTGCAACATTTAATACTGTTATACCATATAGTTAGTTATATTAAATAGTAGAATGGGACAGTTCAAATTTTAAGATGTAAACATTTTGTCCTAAACAGTGTAAAGAAGTTACCATACTTTAAAGTTATCCTGAATTAAACACTGTTTCCTTCGCATTTAAGGAAAACCAAAAGGAAGGTTATTCCTTTGAATAATTTTGTATGTATTCAGGATGTAAATTAAGGTCAAAATGATTTTTTAAGCCTAATTTTTTTTAACCCAGTAATAAACTTTTGATCTAATTTTAGGTAATTCCATTAGTTCTCTTGTAGCAGTTTTCTACTTAGCCCCATTTATCTGTGCCTATTCTCACATGACCTTTGGTAACTCTTTATTTCGTTCTTCTCTGTGGGTATGTTTAGGTGCACTCTGACTGTGGCATCATTTTCACAGTATACTATTATAAAGAATTTTTACTAGTACGGTTTTCTTTTATAGGGTGCCTCTGAAAGTGGAGCAAGCAAACAATGCTCGTGATGCCCTGGCAAAGACAGTGTATAGCCATCTTTTTGATCATGTGGTAAACAGAGTAAATCAGTGTTTTCCTTTTGAAACATCATCCTATTTTATTGGAGTCCTAGATATTGCTGGTTTTGGTAAGTAGAGTTTCTTTTGTGAGTATATATTTGTTTCATATTTTTTCACACATTAGAATTTGTTCTTAAATCTTTTCTCCTTTGTAACTCATTTTACTTGCTGTATATGTGTAATTATATGTCCACACTCACATTTCATAATATGACCTAGATAGGGAGCTGATACTTTAAAGAAAAGAGGAAAGACTCATGGGGATTAGTTTTGATGCTACTAATGCTAAAATTAAAACATTGATTGAAACTGCTATAGTTAAGGATATCTCTGTACTCTAAAAGGAATACAACTGAATAAAGGTAAATCCTTGTGTGCTACTAATAAAGATAATACATTCACTAATTAAATAACAAAAAAAGATAAATAGAGTTGCTAAAACCATTGACTAATTTGTAGAGCTGGGGATAGGTTGACCTAACTTACAGGCCAACCTCATTAGTAGGTTTAGAAATTCTTTGCTGTTGCTGTCAGCAAGTAGCTATATTTTCCATCAAATGAATAACATCTCAAGATAAGTAGTTAAACAACTGTAGAGCTGTTCAACCAGAAATGAAATGGGTCACCAGCATGTGAATGCTGCTTTGCTCTGAGTGACAAAAATATAAAAATCTTGAAATGTAAATCTAATGAGTTTTGTATTGGGCTTTATCGATGTGGGCATTCTTTCTGGCTGTGAAGGAGTAGTGTCTTCTTTGTGGTTTTTGCCAAAGAAATGTATGAGTGTTTACATTTGGGGAGGGATGGAGTTTTGCTTTTGATGTAATATGTATTTTAAACTTTATAATTCTCTACCTTTTGTTCAAAGGTAGAGAATTATTAATTATTATTATTAATTATTTTTTCCTTTTCTACAACAATTTTAGCATAACACACACAAAGGATTATAAAATTGTAAAGCCGAGTGTATCTTAGACATCATGTAATATAATCTCTTGATTTTAGAAATGAATTGGTATCCACAGCATTTTTGATAAGTAATTTTACAGATTATGCAGAAAAAAATCTTCTAAAGCCCTTGTATTTTAAGTCATTTTTGTGCTTAATTTAGATTGCTTTAATACCTGTGATTTAAAAAATTGTTGGCCAGGTGCGGTGGCTCATGCCTGTAATCCCAACATTTTGGGAGGCTGAGGCCGGCAGATCACTTGAGGTCAGGAGTTTGAGACCAGCCTGGGTAACATGGTAAAACCCTGTCTCTACTAAAAATACAAAAATTAGCTGGGTGTGGTGGCACATGTCTGTAATTCCAGCTACTTGGGAGGCTCAGGCATGAGAATCACTTGAATGTGGGAGGCGGAGGTTGCAGTGAGCCAAGATTGTACCACTGCACTCCAGCCTGTGGGACAGGGAATCTGTCTCAAAAATAAATAAATAGTTACAGGTGGCTTACATTTTATATCTTTTAGTATACAACATTTATCTCATTTGAGAAACACCTTATTTGTCAACTGAAGCAGGGTATTTTTAATACTTTTAATACCTATAAAGTTTTGTCTTGAAATGAGAATATTTGGGAAGTATAGAACAAATATATATAATATATAAATTTAACCTAATTTTAAATTAGGCCATTATTACAATTACATTTTATTCTATGATAAATTTATATGAAGTTGATCTCATAATGACTCTTGGTTCTGGTTTTATATTTTCAGAGTACTTTGAGCATAACAGTTTTGAACAATTTTGCATCAACTATTGCAATGAAAAACTTCAACAATTTTTTAATGAAAGGATTCTGAAGGAGGTAATTGCCATTATAAGTTTAATTTAAGATCTGCATAAAGCTGTTTTAAATTTCAAGGAAGAGATATGCTGCAGTTACCGATAGGTGTGGACGGATGGTGTATAACGGAAGGTGGCTCAGGGAATCTGGGAAGCCCAGCAGAGGCCCCGGGGCTCGGGCACATCAGAAGTGTTAATGGTTCAGCTGAAGTTTAGGGACCCGATAAAAACCCTTAATAGGGGCTTCCTCAGAAGTGAACATCTGTTTTTATTAGTGACTTTTAATAGACTTGAAGCTCTGTTTCTTTTTATGATTTTGTTGTCTCTACTTCTTTTTTTTTTTTTTTTTGTGATAGAGTCTCGCTCTGTTGCTCAGGCTGGAGTGCAGTGGTGTGATCTCGGCTCACTGCAGCCTCCGTCTCCTGGGTTCAAGCGATTCTCCTGCCTCAGCCTCCTCAGTAGCTGGGACCACAGGCACGGGCTACCATGCCCGACAAATTTTTGTATTTTTAGTAGAGACAGGGTTTCACAATTTTGGCTAGGCTAGTCTTGAACTCTTGGCCTCAAGTAATCTGCCTGCCTTGGCCTCCCAAAGTAACGGGCTTACAGGCGTGAGCCACCGTGCCTGGCCTGTTGTCTCTACTTCTACCACACCAAACAACTTTCTACCTGCATCCCTGCCTTTGGCATCTCCCACTCTTTTTTTTGAGATGAAGTCTTGCCCAGGCTGGAGTGCAGTGGTGTGATCTCGGCTCACTGCAACCTCCGCCTCCCGAGTTCAAGCGATTCTCCTGCCTCAGCCTCCTGAGTGGCTGAGACTACAGGCATGCGCCACCATGGCCGGCTAATTTTTATATTTTTTAGTAGAGATGGGGTTTCACCATGTTGGCCAGGCTGGTCTTGAACTTCAGACCTCAGGTGATCTGCCCGCCTCAGCCTCTCAAAGTGCTGGGATTACAGGCATGAGCCATGATGCCCGACTGTACCTCCCCTTCTTCAGGTCTCTCTGCTTCTCCCTACTCTGCTGCCGGCTCACCTTTCCCTGTCTGGCAGCAAAGCCACCAAGTCAGGAAATTTGATGCATCCATTGTCCTGGAGTGCCTCTGGGCAGTACTTTACTTGTCATGCCACCTTGTGGACTGTCAGCTGTTTGTACTGTATCTGGGCTGAAAGGTGCAATAATTTTATTTCCTATTCCCACCCTTTCTATCTTTTCCCACATTTTTATTATGCTTATGTTTTTGTGGGCTTCCCAGCACATTCTAGCTTTTGTACATTTTACTTACATTCTATAGTTAAATGAATTCTGGCATAAACAAACAGGTAAAACAGGTACTTACCAGTAAGATAATTTCTCTGAAAACGTTTATCCAGTCACATTAGTTCTATTACCATGTGAAGTTTTACCTGCATGCCTCTAATTTAACATAAGCTAATCCTTCCCTTCTACACCAACCTACCAAAAAACTTTATCTAGAAATACTGTAAAAAGGAGACTGTATTTTGATTTATGCTCACCTTTTTAATATCCTTTAAAATAAATGTGAATTTCAAATTGAGATGTGTTTAAGTGGACAGTGCCTTCTAGAATGTCAGAAACCTTTTCTAGTATCTCTCATGGGAGGAAATATTTAAACACTCAGGAAACAATGTTAAAACATATTTACTTAAGTTCATTGCATAGTTTATCCATCTATGATAAAATCCCTTTAAAAGTTTTAAGAAGACACAAGACATATTTGAGGACTCAAATTTGATCATATATTGCTCTTCTAAATTACACTTATTTTCCCCAAGTGATGTATGCCTCCTATATATCACTGTGTTGGTATTAGAGCCCATTTGCAGTTAATTGCTATTTCCTTTAGTGCCTGTCTGCAAATGTTCAAAATCTGTTATGTTTTTGGAAAACCACTTAAGGCTATACCAGTTTGTATAAACCTTTGCATTCTAATTAGTAAATGTTATGTTCAGAAACAGCACAAAATTCACTATTGCTCAGTACTTCTGTATCTATGATTATGATTATTTCATTTTTAGGAACAAGAACTATATCAAAAAGAAGGTTTAGGTGTTAATGAAGTGCATTATGTGGATAATCAGGACTGTATAGGTATGTGTTTTTTAACTCCACCTTTGAAAAATATGGGAAGATATAGTGAATATGTTTAGTACTGTTTCTGTGCTTTTTAATTGACATTACTTGTTATGCGACTTGAAACTGGTATTTGAGAGAAGGTTACTTCTCTATTACTGCTTGGAAATTATTTTTTCCTACCAAGACATCAAAGGTATCTTTGTTGGAAGTTTTCTATAATCCCTTCTATTTATTTTGAAGGATGTTTTCCTATTTAAATAGTTAGCATGTGAATTGGTTAAGGGGGAAACTTAATTGCCTAGTCAGTAAAGAGATTTATTCACCTGAGGAAGTCCATAGTTAGGCCAGGCTCCAGGCAAGTTTGTCAGGGTTTGCCCTGCTTTTATGTGATTCTCTTGGTTCTGCTATACTCTGTGCATTGACAGCATCCTCTAACTGGTTGCGAGTTGGCTTCATGAGTCACAGCCAGATAACACTGCGCAGCAGGAGAATAGAGCCTCTGCTTTCATTTTAGTGGTAAAGAAACCTTTCCCTGCAGCCCCGCAGCCAGTTTTCAGTCTTCCGTTTCTTTCCCACCCCATCTCTAAAATAAACTGTTGGGCAAGCCTTGTTTTTAAAACACAGTTTGATAATCCTGTCAGTAACTGATGTGCTGGATTTGAAAAAAATAGTATAATAATAATACTACTTTACATCAGTATAAATTTTCAAAGCACTTTCACATTTCATCTGGTCCACTCCACACTTGCTTAACACACGGACCCTTTCTAATCTCTGTGTCTTTGACTGTGTGGTTTGATATGGCTGGAACTCTTCCCCTTCCATTTGTCTTTCAGCCCACTTTCACCTCGTACTACATCGATCAGAATACTCGCATTTGTAGCTTAGTTCAGCATGCCCCTCCTTCCCTACCACTAATTACCCAAGAAGCATCGTTTTCTCACTAATGTAGTTACAATCTTTCTCTTCCTATGTCCTATAGCTTTGTTCCACTTAATAATTGTTATATGCTGTATTCAAGCAGTTTACATTTTACAGTTAGTTTGGACAGGAAGGAATTTCAAATGAATGGAAAGGGTGTAAAAATGTGTTGTTACATATTTTGTTTGAAAGCATTTACATCAGTTTCTAAAAGTATTATTAAAAAGCTATGCATGTAGAAGTTTCTGTAGTTTTACTTTACTTTGAATATAGCTGTCATTTGGAAAAGGAGGAATTTCCAATTCCTTAGCCTCTTCTCCTGGTTTACAAATGGAATGCTTATTATAGTCATTTGCTTTCTTTATGTAGTAGCTTTTCTAAAACCTATCTTAAATATATACTGTTACTTTTTTATAAATGGCCAGATTTGAAATAAAAATCCGTCAGCTCTCTATAACTTTTGAGAGAACACATATAGAATCACATGCTGTGTTGTTTCTGATCAGTCCTTGAAATCTGTGATCAGTGAATTATTCACATATCTTTCAGATGTTATGTTTTTACACTATTGTGAGTGTTTTCATTTTTTGAAATAGATTTAATTGAAGCCAAATTAGTGGGAATACTGGATATTTTGGATGAAGAAAATCGCCTTCCCCAGCCAAGTGATCAACACTTTACATCTGTAGTTCACCAAAAGCACAAGGATCATTTTCGACTCACTGTGAGTTTGCCATTCTGAAATTGAGACTATGGTGGGATGAGACATTATTAAAAAGGTGCATTAGCTATTAGATATTATTAGATAATTAGAATAAAAATTATGACGTGTATAGAGCAACTATATTATATCCAGCACAGTATCTTCCTTAGATGGATATTTATATTTGATTTTTATGTAATCAAGAGACTTTTTCTCTGATGAAAAGTACATTTCACCTGTCTAATACATATGATGTGCCTGTAGTCTGAGATACTAGGGTATCTGAGGTGGGAGGACAGCTTGAGCCTGGGAGTCGAGGCTGCAGTGAGTTGTTAGCATGCCACTGCACTCCAGCCTGGGCAAAAGAGCAAGATCCTGTGTCAAAAAAATAGAAGTACAGTGAGAATTACCTGCTGTCTTCATGGTCTCCCTTCTGAGCTAAGTGGGTATCAGTTGCTTTGTTTTGTGACCTTGATCACATTCCAGGAGTTGGCACTGGGAGTCGCAAGCAGCCATCTGTCTGCCTATTTGTAAGACCAGCAGTTAAGGTTGTGGCTTAGAACTCTTGACTGGTGCAGGCAATACATATTAGATAATGATCAGCCAATTCATTTTGACCCTCTTTCCTAAGGAGTTTTGAGTGGAAAATACACTCAGAGAGGGAAATTGAATCTGAAGCAATAGATTAGGTAGAGTAAAGAGAAAAGCAGACAGACAGCAGTAGAAATAAATGAGAGGTGCACTCTAAAAGGCCAGAAGACCTGGTTTCTGTTTTTCTTTTCTTTTTTTTTGAGACAGAGTTTCGCTCTTGTCACCCAGGCTGGAGTGCAATGGTGCGATCTTGGCTCACTGCAACCTCCGCCTCCCGGTTTCAAGTGATTCTCCTACCTCAGCCTCCTGAATAGCTGGGATTATAGGCATGTGCCACCACGCCCGGCTAATTTTTGTATTTTTAGTAGATACGGGGTTTCACCAGGTTGGCCAGGAGAGTCTCAATCTCTTGACCTCATGATCTCCCTGCCTTGGCTTCCCAAAGTGCTGGGATTACAGGCGTGAGCCACTGTGCCCGGCCCAGAAGACCTGGTTTCTGAACTGCTGTTAGGTCCTAGAGCTGTGCTTGAGTCTTTGTGGCAATGAAAAGTGGAGCCATTTTCCATGAGGATGGACTGTGTGGCTATTGAGATGTTTTCGTGTTCACCTCTTCTGAGCCTGTCTTTTCATTCAGCCATCGTCACCTGAGGTAATAAAAGCACAGTTCCATCCTTGTACCTAGAAGGAGCCTGGCTAGCACAGACAATGTGCTAGCCACACAAATGGATGTCAGTTTCAACCACAAAGATAGGTGCTGCCTCATCTCATAGACAACATCATTAACAACAACAACAAACAGGAGAGTGAAAAAGAAAAGCTGTTTAGAGTTGCTTAGTGGAATTAGGGAACTAATAGGCAAAATTGCCTCCCAAACAAACTGTATATTATTTTGAGATTGTAACATAGTGTAATGATTATTGCTTTGATGAATCCAGAAACTTAAGTGAATGGTAACAGGTAGTTTTGTTTCTATTCATCATTAACAAAATCAGTGGTAAATAGGTGAAATGGATTTACCTGAAAAGCTGATATAATTGTTTTAACCTTCACTAGGGACTAAAATCTCACAACCACTTGCTCCATTGACTTGCAATTCTTCTGTATCCCTAAATATTTCTTGTAATATGGAACCTATTTCTGTTACTTCAGTGGAGATAGAAATAAAACAATATGGATCCTCAACAAAACTTTTGCTAAAATTGAAGATAGATATCCAATCCTATTCCTTAATAGCTCACTGGTCTTTGTTATGACCAGCCTGTGGATGTGTGGTTACCTTTACCAGGAGTTGGCACCTAGAGTCACAAGCAGGTGACTTACCAGGGGCACTAATTGCTAGTCAACAGAATTGTCACGAGGGTCTCAGCGGCATGTGACTTAAAAGACAGTAAACTGAAGCATCAAGAATGGGCCTTGGCTGCTTTTGTCAACCAAGAACAAGAGTAAAGCAGTAAATCCTATTTTATATAGGTTATTCCTTTTGTTGTATTTTTTGAAAATAAATAAAATAATCATTTATTGAACACTTAGATGTGGCAGGCACTATTCTAATGCTTTTACTTGAATTATTTAATCCTGTTAGATGTGTATGCTATAGATGAGGAGACATACAAGGAGAGGTTAAGTGACATGCCTAATATGGCATGTGAAGAAATGGTAGGTTGGGAGTCAGGCTAGGCACTTTGGCTGCAGAGCCTGCACTCTGGCTTGTCCTGGTGTATTGCCTCCCACAGGGAAGAGCCTCTCTGTTCTGCTACCTCTTCAACCTTGAGCAAGCCTCTAAGGTTCCCAAGTCAGTTTTCTCAATTTTATTTTTTAGATTTTTCTTTTTCTTTCTTTTTTTGTAGAGACAGAATTTCGCCATGTTGCCCAGGTTAGTCTTGAACTCCTGAGCTTAAGCGACCCACCCGCTTCAGCCTCCCAAAGTGCTGGAATTATAGGCATGAGCCACCGTGCCTGGCCAGTACTAACTGGGCCTGACCCTGCTTAGCTTTTGAGATCAGATGAGATTAGGCGCATTCAGAGTGGTATGGCAGTAGACTCTCAATTTTGAATGATGTCATTTTTTTTTTTTTTTTGAGACAGGGTCTGGCTCTGTTGCCCTGGGTGGAGTGCAGTGGTACTTTCTTGGCTCATTGCAACCTCTGCCTCCCTGGCTCAAACCATCTTCCCACCTTAGTCTCTCGAGTAGCTGGGACTACAGGCCTGCTCCACCATGCCTGGCTAATTTTGCATATTTTTTATAGAGATGGGGTTTTGCCATGTTGCTCAGGCTGGTCTCAAACTCCTGAGCTCAAGCATTCCACCTGCCTCAGCCTCCCGAAGTGCTAGGATTATAGGTGTGAGCCACCGCACCTAGCCCAACATCACTTTTCTTACCCTTAGGTTATTTCGGGGATCAGAGGTGATCTTGTAAGTGAAAGCATTTTAGAAACTTTATGATATACATATGAGATATTATTATTAAATGGTACAACCTAAAATGATTTAGTTTTCTTGAAATAAATTCAGGCTCCTTGTGTAAATATGTTAGGCTATATTATTTGAAACGGTAGGAGAGTCCCTGTGCTGATGTCAGGTGTTTCTTTGACTGGCTGCACATGGAAATCATTTGATATAAATGGTATGGGCTTTGGGACGTTTAAAAGTTCTCCAGGTTGATCCTTTTGTAGTTCATAAGCCTGATGATTGGATTTTCATGCTCATGTGTGAGATCTTCCTCCCTCAGCCTTGTTAATGTGTTGGCACATTACTCATCTGACGTGAAAGAGATAGATAGATTTTAAAAAGTTATCCAGGTAATTCTAATAGAGCACCAAGGTTGAGAACCACTGCTTTAGAAATAGGTGGTTAACTTTGTAAAATGCCGACTGTGTTTTGCATGTGCTTTTTTAAAAAAAAATTTTTTTATTACAAGCATGTGCTTTTAAATTGTGTTTTTTTTTAGGTCTCTCTGTCTCCATCTCTGTCTCTGTCTCTCTCTCTCTCGGTGTGTGTGTGTGTCTTACACCTATTTTCTTTCCTAAGAGATTATACCAAATATTTGCTAGATTTTATTGATACTTTAAGGCATACTCAATACATAAAGGCAGTATAATTGTTAAAAGTGTGAAAATTTCCTGTATAATTTTAAGTGTTTTATACCTCAGTTGCTTTCTAAAGAATGATTCTGTAATATATTTTTGATCATTTAATAACTCATATATGTATTGTTTTTCAGATTCCCAGAAAATCTAAGCTGGCAGTTCACAGGAACATCAGAGATGATGAAGGCTTCATTATCAGGCATTTTGCGGGGGCAGTGTGTTATGAAACAGTGAGTATAACTTTTATAAGGAGAAAACCATTTCATGTTGAAGCTGCACTGTACAGTAGGATAGCTTCTAGTCACATGTGGTTGATTATTAATTTTTTCACATGTTGTTATTTAAATTAAATAAAATTACAAGTTCAATTCCTCAGTACACTAGCCACACTTCAGGTGCCCAGTGTCCCCACTGACTAGTGGTGACTGCGTTGGACAGTGCAGGTACAGATCATTTCTGTCATCACAGAAAGTTCCTTTGGACAGAGCCATGTTAAGTGATATTATCACAAGATGGACAGAAATATTCCTGTTTATTTTTCAGACCCAGTTTGTGGAGAAAAATAATGATGCTTTACATATGTCTCTTGAATCCTTAATATGTGAATCCAGAGATAAGTTTATACGGGAATTATTTGAATCATCCACAAATAACAACAAAGATACTAAACAAAAAGCAGGAAAACTTAGCTTCATCAGTGTGGGAAACAAGTTTAAGGTATTTGTGTTATTTAATTTTTTTTACTATATTTAAAATGAAATTATTGTTTTATATTCTAAAATGGATAATGTAGATCGCTGTCAGAAATCTCACAGTGAAGTTCAAGAGCAGACCCTGCATTGTTGATATTTGTATGTAAAATATCATAATGTAGGCCTAGTAATTGAACATACAGAAATGCTTGTAATTTTCTGAATGTGTTCATTCTTGGTTCTTAACATATCTGATTGCCTCTCCTAATGTTCTTGCTTCTGCATACTGTCTGGTTGACCTTCAAACCTTCTCTTTCCCATGTGTTTTCTGTTTCCTTCCTCATTCAGCCGTTTTGTTTTAGCTGGAGTAGTCCAGCTCGGGATGGCTAGAGAGGACTAGTTGAGTTGAGAGAGGAAAGCAGGCACAGCCAGGGGCTTCAGGTAAATGATCGCATTCATGGACTCCTATTTATAAAGTGGCTGCCATGTTAAAAAGAGCCCATCTCAAGTTAATGATTCCGTTTGTAATTCATTTTCAATGTGTTTCTCTCACAGTGGCATTTTGGGTGTGCATATTACACTAAAATTTGATTAAAGCTTTTAATAACTTCTGTTAAAGATAAGCACTTAGGTGTGGCAAACTCTTCAAACTGCTTATTTAACATGGAAGAATATTTCATTTGTTTTATTAATTTTGGATCAGGAATTTATTCTTCAAGGTCTGACAAGGAATGGCACAGGGTTTGTCTTAGAAACAGAACACTACTAATTGGTTCTAGTTGTTGAGGAGTGTAGAAAAAATAATGTTAAAATTTGTGATGTTATGAGTTTAATGAATGACAAACTATAATATGTAGAACAAAAAATGTATACAAGAGAATTAATTTCTTATATATTTCTACAAAGTATTATTGTTATATTTATAATAAAACTCTACATTTGCCTTTCACTATATGTACTTTAAATATTTAAAATAATGTAATTAGGAAAAAGATTTAAGTGTCAGAATGTTATGGTACTGATAATATAAGCCTCCCCAAATTTATTTTGGATTGAAATGGGCTCTAAATAACTAAGTTGATAAAATATTTATAAGAGCTAGTTTTTTTTTAAGCTTAAACATAAATACAGGGAAAAACCTCATAATATATTTTTAGGTAACTGAATAAAAAGCCTTGAATTTTGTTGTAAGTTATATTCATTATTATGAGTTTCTGATTCAATGAACAATCTTTTTTTTTATTTGAATATTCTTCTATTTCTGAATTGACATTTGATAGCAGGTTGGTTTAAAAATAGTATATTTGCCTATATGAAATGAATGTCATTCACTATTTTCCTACTCTAATATTATTGTAGTATTGCTGATAAGAGCATACTTGAAATTTTAGACAATATAAATAAAAACAAAGACATTCTTACAGTTTTTCTTTGGATTACATCATCTTTTATGTTGAGCCATGAAACTTCCTATAATTGCTTATATTTAATACAATGTATTTTTTTACATTAAGCCACTGAAAGTGATAGCTGAATGATACTAATAATAAAATATTTCACGTTTTTCTCTGAGATACCTTGAAATGAAATAGTAATAGATTCTTAATTTTAAATAGAATAGCTCATTAAATTAAAATGGAAGTATATAAGGCAATAAACACAAAACAGGCTATCATTTACAGCAATACTTCAGTTACCCAACAGCACTGGAAACCAGCAATTTTCTACTGGAAAGTGCCTTTTTCAGGTTATTGAAACATAAACCCTTTACTGTTAGTGTTTTAGAAAAAGTTATCCTTTTTGATGGAAACACAATTCTATTATAAGAGTATTTGTATGTTTTCAAATAAAAATAAAATACACATAAAGCATGAGTTGCCTAAGGTTTTTTACTCTTAAGCCTTATGGTCCTTGGCTATTCTTTGATAGTTGACTTTCTTCCCTCTTTTTTCAGCTGCTAAGAGTTTATTTTGATGCTTCTATTCTTTTGACTTTATCTCCATTTTTTTTTTGTTTGGAGAATACTGTACTTAGTCTGTGGATGAAGGAGTCTGGACTTTGTGACAGTTATTTTCTTTCCAAATTAGTCACTTTAATACTGTTCAGGCATGGTGGTTCAGATTGATTACAGTTGTCAGAACTCTGTCAATGAGATAAGTGGGATACAACTGTATTTCTTTAATTCAATGACAAATCCATTCCATTTTAATAACTTAAGCCTCTCAGTATATGTGATGTATACTGTAATAGTATCACTCATAGGAGAATGAAATTTGGTATCAGGCCGATGTTGGAATCATGACTGCCATTATTAGCTCCGTAACTTCGGACAAGTTATTTATTTCCTTGGATCTCAATACTTTCACCTGTAAAATGAGGTCCTTAATTAGGATTGTCTTGTTCTATCCTTAATTAGATTAAACATAATAACTCCTATGAAAAGCTTTGAGCAGTACCTGACTTACAGATGACGTTCAGTAAACTATACTTATTAATTATAGCTATGATTAATACAATGTTAGTTTAAAAATTAACATTAGTGGCCGGTTGCGGTGGCTCACGCTTGTAATCCCAGCACCTTGGGAGGCCGAGGTGGGCGGATCACAAGGTCAGGAGATCGAGACCACGGTGAAACCCTGTCTCTACTAAAAATACAAAAAATTAGCCGGGCGTGGTGGCGGGCACCTGTAGTCCCAGCTACTCGAAGAGGCCGAGGCAGGAGAATGGCGTGAACCTGGGAGGCGGAGCTTGCAGTGAGCCGAGATTGCACCACTGCACTCCAGCCTGGGCGACAGAGCAAGACTCTGTCTCAAAAAAAAAAAAAAAAAAAATTAACATTAGTTTGTCTTTTGTATGTAGTATAATAAATATCTCAGTATAAAATCCAGATAGAAAAATTTTATATAATTAACTTATTTTGCAGGGTAGTAAGGCAAATAAATGATTTTAATACACTGAACCACACCACATCATAATCAATGTTAT
Organism: Nomascus leucogenys; assembly: GCF_006542625.1. Classification (NCBI taxonomy): domain Eukaryota; kingdom Metazoa; phylum Chordata; class Mammalia; order Primates; family Hylobatidae; genus Nomascus; species Nomascus leucogenys. Next base: position 54,160,955 of record NC_044383.1, on the reverse strand, counting down.
AAAAACAAGAAAGCATAGTAACTTGTAATGTTCATTGTCAATTTTTTTTGAGAAAATTGTCCAAGCATTTAAAAATAACTGAAATGTAAAATGTTTTAAAATGTTAAAGAGGCTGGGTGCGGTGGCTCACGCCTGTAATCCTAGCATTTTGGGAGGCCGAGGCATGCGGATCACGAGGTCAGGAGATCGAGACCATCCTGGCTAACATGGTAAAACCCTGTCTCTACCAAAAATACAAAAAAATTAGCCGGGCGTGGTGGTGGGCGCCTGTAATCCCAGCTACTCGGGAGGCTGAGCCAGGAGAATGGCGTGAACCTGGGAGGCGGAGCTTGCAGTGAGCCTAGATGGTGCCACTGCACTCCAGCCTGGGTGACAGAGCAAGACTCCGTCTCAAAAAAAAAAAAAAAAAAAAGATACAGAGGATTTCTGTAGCTAGGCAGGACAATTTTGTTTACGCTAAGTGTTCCATAAAACAGTCCTAATATATACTATTAGTGTATATTTTAAACATGTCTTCATTCTTAATGTGTGTGACACAAACTGCAGTTTGCCACATTCAAAGACTGTGCTATTGATCTCTTATTAAATGCATCCTCACTATTTTCATTTACTTCCTTGATTGCCTGTACATTTTTTCCTCATTCATTCCATCTGCAAATATGTGTGTATGTTTTTTAATATTGCTAATTTTCAGTCTTTTAATTACACAACTTCTGTGTAAGTTATTGTTCTTGCATTACATTAGCCATTTTGCATGATGCTGTCTGTTAAAGAATTTCTGTACCAGGAGGTTGTTAAACTGGAATGTGTTGTATTTGGATGTTATTGCATGTTATTTTATTCCAATACTGGAGAGCTAATATTAACTCATGACACTGTGTACTTTGGCTTTTTGAAATAATAAACTGATTTCCTTTCTTTCACAGACACAGTTAAATTTGCTTCTGGATAAACTTCGAAGTACTGTGAGTACGCTTAAAAAGAAAACAGGTTGTTTTTATTGGTCATCTAAAACTATTATTAGTAATTATGCAAGTAGGCCTAGTAACCCTGTACTAATTAAAAATACATTTTAAACTTTATTCCCTTATTTTAAAAAATTAGTTTTAAAAATGGTTATCGTTTTGATTAGTTTTTTTTCTGAAGGCCAAATATGTATGTGAAGTCAGATTATTTTATAAATATATAGAATTCTTGACTATTTAAAAATTAAGATTATCTTACAGTTTCAGGAAAGTGAAAATAAGTAGTAATAGTGGAGAAGAATTTTTTTTTTTAGGATTAAAGATTAGGCATGAAATTCAATCTTATTTTATTACTCCTACAGTAACATTCTCCAGTCATGGCAATGCTGATGTGGAAAAAATGGACAAAATATTTTTGTGCCTTGCTATAGAGACAAAATTTATTAGAAGCCTGTTTTTTAACTATACATTTTAGTAATTCACCCCATTTTCTTAAATGAGAAAACATCATAGAAAGAAATTGTATGTGGTTTATATAAATGAAGCATGATTCCAAAGTAAGACTTACTTTTTACACAAATCCACAGAACTTGAAATTTTGTTTTTGTTTTTGAGACAAGGTCTCATTCTCTCTCGCCCAGGCTGGAGTGCAGTGGTGCAATCACAACTCACTGCAACCTCCGCCTCTCTGGTTAAAGTGGTCCTCCCACCTCAGCCTCCCAATTAGCTGAGACTACAGGCATGTACCACCACTCCTGGCTAATTTTTGTATTTTTTGTAGATAGGAGGTTTCGCCATGTTTCCCAGGCTGGTCTTGAACCCCTGGACTCAAGCGATCTGCCTGACTTGGCCTCCCAAAGTGCTGGCATTTCAGGCATGAGCCATAGCACTTAGTTAGAACTTGCGTATTCTTTTTCAAATAGTCATTTTGAATAGCCAGACATTTATTATATCAGTATTGTTGTTGCTTAACTTACTGTTAGATTAGTTTTTGGAACCATTAAAAATCTTTTTAATATCCTCTTTGGCTGCAAATATCTATCTCTTAAGGCCATGTATATTTAAAAACCAAGTCTGATGAAGAGAGTATTTTATTTTTATTTCTTAGATAGGGTGCTGCTCTGAAATTATGAGATTACTTTGTGATTTATAGAAAAAAAGGATTTTTAAAACGTGTTCTAAAAGTGTTTGTGGGCTGGGTGCCATGGCTTACGCTTGTAATCCCCAGCACTTTGGGAAGGCTGAGGCGGGTGGATCACTTGAGATCAGGAGTTTGAGACCAGCCTGGCCAATATGGTGAAACCTCATCTCTGCTAAAAAATACAGAAATTAGCCGGGCATGGTGGGGCGCACTTGTAATCATAGCTACTTGGGAGGCTGAGGCAGAAGAATCACTTGAACCCAGGAGGCGGAGGTTGCAGTGAGCCAAGATCACGCCACTGTACTCCAACCTGGATGACAGAACGAGACTCTCTCTCAAAAACAAAAATAAAAATAAAAATAAATGAATAAATAAATAAATAAATAAAAGTGTTTCAAGGGAGCATCGTTGTTGAAATAATTATTTGCAAGGTAACTACTTTGAAGAGAAACAGTTATTTGGATGTCTATTAGCTTCAGTACTCAACAATACGTTTCACTGTATACATAATCAGTATTCTTTCCACCTCATTCAGCATAATCTGATAATTGATTCCAAACGAATGCCTTTAAGCTTTAAAAAATATTGTTTGACAAACAAAATGTTAAAATGTACAACAGCGCAGCTTAGGGACCTACTGTATGTTTTTGAAATAGAATGATTGAAAATATTGTTTTGTTTTCTTTTACACTTTGGCCTAAGTCTTAAGGGGCATAATTTTATTTACTCCTTTTGTCATAGGGAAATTTTATTATCATAGAAATATGACATACATAAATACATTTAAATATAGAAAAAAATCACATGTACATCAGCCTGCAAAATGTATTGTTTAAATATGTTAGACAATTAAATGTGTTAAACTTTACAGTGAAAGACTTTTCTTTTTACAGTTTTTGACATTCAAATCTAAAATGTAGTATTTTTGTAATATTAATTAGTAATTCAAAAAGTCATTGTAAGCTTTAAAGCAGAAAAAGTATGCTTGTAAAATTTTGAGGTTTTTTTTTTTTTTTTTCTGATGGAGTCTCACTCTGTCACCCAGGCTGGAGTGCAATGGCACCATCTCAGCTCACTGCAACCTCCATCTCCTGGGTTCAAGTGGTTCTCCTGCCTCAGCCTCCCAAGTAGCTGGGATTACAGTTGCCCACCACCATGCCTGGCTAATTTTTGTATTTTTAGTAGAGATGGGATTTCACCATGTTGGCCAGGCTGGTCTTGAACTCCTGACCTCAGGTGATCCGCTCATCTCAGCCTCCCAAAATGCTGGATTACAGGCATGAGCCACTGCTCCCAGCCTTGAGTTCTTTAGTAATTACTTTTACATGTTCATATGTTAATGTTAATATGCTTTGAAAGTTGCAGGTATTCATAGAAACAGAAAACTAAGGATGCTATATGTATTGTAACAAAAAGTACCTTTATTTTCCTAGGGAGCAAGCTTTATTCGTTGCATCAAACCTAACTTAAAGATGACAAGCCACCACTTTGAAGGTGCTCAAATTCTGTCTCAGCTTCAGTGTTCAGGTATTTTCATAATCTCTGTCAGTGTGTGTTAGTAGTCATAGCTCAAATACAATTTAATAGGTTCAGTATTTTCAAATAATTCACCATTATCTTGATTATTTTACAGTGCAATAAAATTTTCATCTTATATTTTCTTTAATTATAAGAAAAGTATAGAGCCTCATGTGGTGGTGTACACCTGTAGTGCCAGCTACTTGGGTGGTTGAGGCAAGAGGACTGTTTCAGCCTGAGTTCAAAGTCAGCCTGGGCAACATAGCAAGATCTGTTTTAGAAAAGAAAAGAAAAGCATGGGTGGCAAATTATTTGAGCAATATTGAGATGTTGTTTATTGTGAAATAAACAATTTCACATTAAACATTTATGAACACCCTCTAACAGCAAAACTGGATCTGCCTTAAGTAGGCAGCTTTCTCAATCCAGCAGTAGTTCATTTCTCATTCCACACATGATGGTCAGAAGGTAGGTTTTGTTGTCCTTTCTTCCCCCTCCACCACTTGTAAAGAAAATGAAAACACGATTCCCTCTGCATCTGTGACACTTCATGCATTTGCTTAAACTGTCACTTCCTACCCCTCACCCTGCCATGTCTGACCTTGCTCGGGCACCAGGCTTGCTCTGTTTGCTTTATGCCATGCCCGTCCTCCCTCCTCACCAACACTACCCCTAATTTTTCCCAAGGTATCAGCCTTCTCCTTTCTTGTTTATCTTTTGATCCAACTCAGCTTCCTGATACTTCCTTAAACTTCCTTCTTCTCTGACTCCTTATTTTGCTCCTTTGAGAGGTAGATTTACTATGAAGCTAAGATTACTTAAGCTTCAGGGTCCTTCATTTAAATAAACCCCTTCCAAAGCCCTGCATGTGATTTTCTGCTTCGCTAAAGGCCTGTCCCCCTGTAAGCTTCAGCCCCTGCCTCACAAATCTGGATCTGCCCTTGACTTCTCTTGCAAAACCATAGCTATTGATGAACCTAATTCTGTTCTTTCTTATTGTCTGCACAGGGTTGATAGACAAGACAGGATGGCACCAGTTAAATTCATCATCACTGATCTTTAAAGGGCTCTCAAACCTGTCCTGCCAAGTTTTCCTGGTCAGCATATTCTGTTTCTCATCAGAGACTGGTCAGACCCATCCTGCTTTCCTCAAATCTCTGCGCCTCTGGTATCAGATGGGCTTACCTCCTTAACTAAATATCCGAAAGCTTCTCTTGTCTGCTACCAAGCACTTCTGCCTACCACTTAACCTTCCCTTCTGTTAAGAAAGTAGGGATTGCCTCTCTTCCTGGTTGAGGCTTATAGTTCTTTGAAAGCCATCTCTTCCTAGTTTTTCATAGATCTTCAGCATTGTTTATGTTTGTCATACTATTCCCTTTCAGATAGATCTTTCCCATTACCATTTAAACATGCTGACATCTCATCTCTGAGCCACATTCCCTTACAGCTACCTCCTCCTTACTGTTTTTCTCCAGTTCCTTTTCTCTCCAAGAATAGGTTATTATTGCTTTCACAGTTTCATGCATTCCACTTACTCTTTAACTCCAGGATAATTTAGCTCCCACCTTGATGAGGTCACCAGTGATTGCCTTGTTCTGAAGCAAATGTCCCTTTTGCAGTCCTTATTTTAGTGGACTTCATAGCCACATTTGACTCTGGCCAACCCTTTTAACATATCCTTTTCTTGGTTCCTGACATGGTCTATGCCCCTGCTTTTCTTTTGAATTCTCTGACCTTTCCTGATTCCCCTGCAGGCTCATTGTCTTCTACCTGGACATTTGTTATCATTTTTCAGGATTTAAGTTAGGCCTGTTTTTCTTCTCATTCTATGTCAGTACTGTCCAGAAGACCTTTACATGATGATGGAAATTTTCCATACCTGTCAGTTTAGTAGCCATGAGACACATTTGATTCCTAAGTACTTGAAATGTGGCTAAGAATGAGTGAGTTACTAAATTTTAAATTTTGTTTAATTTAAAATTTTTTTTGGTTGGGAGGGGCAGGGTTTATTCTGTTACCCAGGCTGGAGTGCAGTGGCACAATCATGGCTCACTGCAGCCTCAACCTCCCGTACTCAAGTGATCCTCCTGCTTCAGCCTCTCAAGTAGCTGGAACTAGAGGCATGTGCCACCATGCCCAGCTAATTAAAAAAAAATTGTTTTTGTACGGACAGGATCTCACTATGTTGCCCAGGCTGGTCTCCTGGTCTCAAACTCCTGGGTTCAAGTGATCTTCCTCCCTCAGCCTCCCAAAGTGATGGGATTATAGGCATGAGCCACCATGCCTGGTCTTAATTGTAATTTTTAAAAATTTAAATTTAAGTAGTCTTATGTGGCTAGTGCCGCTGTAGAGCATGTGGCTAGTGACTGCCAAGTTGAACAGCACAGATGTATATTCCCTTAGGTAGGCTCCCCAGTCCTGCTGATGTAACCTTCTAAACAGTGAGTCCTGATAGTCTCTAATCCAAGCTGTCACCATCTCTTACCTGGATTTTTGCTGTAGCTTCCTAAGTATTTTCCTGTCTCTTCAGTCTGTTTTTCACATGCATCCAGAATTATCCACAACTCATCTCTGATCATCATGTCCTTTTACTGCTTAAAATGCTCTAATGGCTTCAGATTAGTATTAGGGTGAAGAGGTCCCCTAGAGCCTGGCCCATGTGTCCCTAGCTTCATTTCTTTACACTCTCTCTCTCCCCATTCTCCTTCAGCCACCCTGATTTTCATTTTCGTTCCCTAAATGCTGCATATTTCCTCCCAGCACAGGACCTGTGCACATGCTACCTCCTCTGTTTGGGATGTTCTTGCTGTACCTTTTCCTTTATCTTTCACATCTCAGCTCTGTCATCACTTCCTATGAAAGCTTTTCTTGATATTCCTGACATGGAGGGGAGCCTGAGTTTGGGGTGCTGAGCTCAAGTGCCTTTATTTCACAGTTGTAGTTACAAATTTTGTACATATTTGTATAATTATTTTATTTTCCCCTCCTTTATTTCATAAGCCCCATGAGGGCGAGAACTGCATCTGTTTTGGCTTACATATACATTCCTGTTTCCCTGGCATATACTAGACTCAGTAAATATTTGTTGAATGGAATGAACAGTGTAGAAAATATGAAGATTTATTTGTGACTAATGCTAACAAATACTGGAAAATTAAGTAGTTTATGTCTGTTATATTTTCCATAAAGTAGAGATGTATTTTTGTAATATTCAAGTCAATTTTTTTTTCCCATTTGAATTCCTCTTTATTTCCTAAGTGAACACCTAGTGTCCTGGCAAGTTGCACCTGTTTAGATTTAGCTATATATGCTATCAGATTAGTGGAGAGAGTATGGGCTACTGATGAATCCTTTAGCTAGGATTCCTCTTTCAATAAGCAGTATATTTCAACATCTTAAGACATGTTGGCACTTTAACAGATAATACCAATTCATTATACTTTGATTTTTTTAAGTACCAATAATAAATATCATAATAGTAATAATGATAATGATACAGAATTTGTTCCAGTCATGTAGCTAGGTGATGAGAAAATGCAAAAATCAGTAAGTTGTAGAAATAAAAATATTTATGAAGCTTTCTAAAATAAAGATATTTAAGATTCGAATTGTACTTTAACTTTCCATTTTCATTTTTTTCATTTTAAAGAGAATTAATAAATTTAAGGCACCTTTTACTAAAATTACTATTTTTTTTTTTGAGACGAAGTTTTGCTCTTGTTGCCTAGGCTGGAGTGCAATGGTGCAATCTTGGCTCACCGCAACCTCCGCCTCCCAGGTTCAAGCAATTCTCCTGCCTCAGCCTCCCGAGTAGCTGGGATTACAAGCATGTACCACCACGCTGGCTAATTTTGTATTTTTAGTAGAGACGGGCTTTCTCCATGTTGAGGTTGGTCTCGAACTCCTGACCTCAGGTGATCCGCCTGCCTCAGCCTCCCAAAGTGCTGGGATTACAGGCGTGAGCCACTGCCCTGGCCTCTTTTTTTTTTTTTTTTGAGACAGAATCTCACTGTGTTGCCCAGGGTGGAGTGCAGTGGTACAATCTTGGCTCACTGCAACCTCTGCCTTCCGGGTTCAAGTGATTATCCTGCCTCAGCCTCCCCAGTAGGTGGGATTACAGGTGCCCACCACCATGCCTGGCTAATTCTTGTATTTTTAGCAGAGCATGAATTTCACCATGTTGGCCAGGCTGGTGTCAAACTCCTGACCTCAAATGATCTGTTTGCCTCGGCCTCCTGAAGTGCTGGGATTGCAGGCGTGAGCCACCATGCCCGGCCTAAAATTACTATCTTCTGATTGGCAAACACCAGGGCAAAGTAGGGGAAGGTGAGAGAAGGCAAGTTTTGTTCTTCTGTAACCTTGGGGCTGTGCTGCCTGTCTTGTAGCAAAGAGGGGTGGCAGCTCTGCACCTAGAAGCCGCTCATCAGACTCCAAGAGTAAAAGCCAGTTCATGGAAATGTTTAGAAGGCAGAATATTCACCTTAGTGGTTAAAAAAAAAAAAAAATTAAGCTTCAAAACATCTTAAGAGTAAACTAGCTGCAAGTGCTGAGAAAGCAGTTGTAGGCTTGGTAATTTGTTAAGCACCATGATATTCTTAATGAACTGTGAGACAGTTTATAGTTTGCAGCTGCAGGGCAAGCCTGGCGACTTAGATGCATACATTTCCAAAGGTACTTGTTTATTTGATACAAATAGCCAAAAACTGTGATGATACTAACCAAACTTTACTTTTCTTTCTCCAAGCAAAGCCTAGAGCTAAATCTAGTTCTGGAGATTTTTTTTTCCCCCATACGAATGATTTCTTTAATGTGTTTCATTAATTAATATTGAAAATTCACAGTAACAGAAATTAAATAGTACAGAATAATATAAGTAACAAGAAATCTCAGCTCTTAGAGGTGACCACTTAACTCTACGTCTTGGATATATTTTTTATACTGGTTGGATTAAGCTTTGCTCTATTCTTTTAAATTAATATGTCATATCCCATCATATGGTTGTAACACAATCAATTGATATTTTAGTTTTTTTCCGGGTTTTTTTCTATTACCAACAATGACCCAGAGGACATCTGGACATTGTCCACACGCGTATCTTTGCCCACAAGTGTGAAAAATCATAGAATAGATTTACTGAGCCAAAGGGATATTTCCAAATTGCCATCCAAAATTGTTACACTGGCTTACTTTTCTATTAAGAATGCATCTGTGTGTTTTCCTACGCTGTCATCAGCTCTGAGTACTAGATGATATCTTATACCTTTGCCAGTCAAATGGATTAAAATTCAATCTGACTGCTTGTAAAGGCCATCTTCCCTGTGAGATTACTTTAAAATAAAAATTCACTGGTTTAAAAAGTCTTAGAGTTTGTTTTAATTTAAATTTTTGGCCAGCAGGAGTTTATTTTGGTGTAAGAAGTGAGACAAGGATCTAATGTTATTTTTGTTTTCCAAGTGGCTTGCCATTTGTCGTAATACTATTTATTGAATAATCTTACTTTCTCCGTTGATTTGAATAGTCCCAGAGGCTGAAATCTAGGTCTTGTAAATAAAAGTCCTGGCGTCACTTATAGCTCAGCCTTTCCCTGCCTATTTCACACTTTTTCTGACCTGAAAAGCTCACATTGACCCAAGACTCAGATTAACCACTTAGTAGAGTTATACTGAAAATAGATATTTATCCAATAGACTAATCATCCCAGTAGTCTAGTTGCTTTGAGAAGTGAGGGAAAGGCAGTCTTTATAGTGAAACAGTGAGCTCTTCTTTCTTTTCCATTTGCCTTATGCACTGATGATAACTTGGGAATGTATCTACTTTTTGGAGATTCTTTCAGGAATTTTGTTCTAAAATTAACCTCAGGCCTTTGAAAGTGGTTTAATGGTTTAGTGCAGGGCTTTGCCTTATATACTGTGTTTGTGACACAGAGTCTTCTAACAGAAAAAAAGATACAAACTAGACTTGATCTTCCCTTAGTTTTGTTTTGTTTTGATACAGTGTCTCACTTTGTCACCCAGGCCGGAATACAGCGTCCTGCAAGGCTCACTGCAGCCTCCACCTCCTTTGGCTCAGATGATCCTCCTGAGTAGCTGAGACTACAGGCATGCACCATCATGCCTGGCTAATTTTTCTATTTTTTTTTTTTTTTTTTTTTTTTTTTGAGATGGAGTCTCGCTCTGTTGCCCAGGCTGGAGTGCAGTGGTGCAATCTCGGCTCACTGCAAGCTCCGCCTCCCAGGTTCACGCCGTTCTCCTGCCTCAGCCTCTCTGAGTAGCTGGGACTACAGGTGCTCATCACCATGCCCGGCTAATTTTTTTTTTTTGTATTTTTAGTAGAGATGGGGTTTCACCGTGGTCTCGATCTCCTGACCTCGTGATCTGCCCGCCTCGACCTCCCAAAGTGCTGGGATTACAAGCGTGAGCCACCGCGCCCGGCCTTTTTTTTTTTTTTGTAGAGATGGGGTTTTGCCATGATGCCCAGGATGGTCTTGAACTCCTAGGCTCAAGCAGTTTCCCTGGCGTGGCCTCCCAAAGTGCCGGGATTGTAGGCATGAGCCACTGCGCCCAGTTAGACTTGATCTGTCTAGAGACCAATAATTTGCCTCTAGAAAAGAGTCTTACTGGGTTTAGAGCAAATTTGACTATAGTAGTTTTAGGTGGTGGATAAGTTGGGACATAATGAGCGTAAATATTTTCCTATGTAATATTTAATTGCCGATAATTCTCATAAATTGCCCGTTTCTAAACAGTAACTTACAAAAATGATCATTCACAAGTTATTTTGGACTTCTGAACAGTGATTGAACAGTGCTTTATGTTTGTTCCTGAATCTAGGGATGGTGTCTGTTTTGGACTTGATGCAGGGTGGTTACCCATCACGAGCTTCATTTCATGAACTCTACAACATGTACAAAAAGTATATGCCAGATAAACTTGCAAGATTGGATCCAAGACTATTTTGTAAGGTATAAATGCCACCCAAATTGAAATTTCTTAGCTATAAACTTGTCTTTTCTATTAATAATTGACATTTAACTTTTTAACTTTTATTTTTCAGGCTTTGTTTAAAGCTTTGGGCTTAAATGAAAATGACTACAAGTTTGGGTTAACCAAAGTATTTTTTAGACCTGGCAAGGTAAATATACATTTTTACTTTAAACTGTAATATCATGAAAACAAATAGTTGGGGTTGGAGTGAATATCTTAAAGTATTTAATAATTTGTATTATTCTTGAATTATATGGTTACTAACAACATGAATTGCCATTTTCCATACCATTTCCCAGAAAAGAAAAAAAAGTTGAGAGGAAGGTAATTATATATAATGTTCATAATTTGTTTAGCTTTACTCATACATATTTATTCTAAACTCCCTATTTATTTTAGAGCACAGGTGTCCAGTCTTTTGGCTTCCCTGAGCCACACTGGAAGAAGAACAATTGTCCTGGGCCACACATAAAATACACTAACACTAATGATAGCTGATGAGCTAAATAAACAAAACAATTGCAATAAAAATCTCATAATGTTTTAAGAAAGTTTATGAGTTTGTGTTGGGCCTCATTCAAAGCTGGGACAGTCTTGTTTTAGAGCTTTAATAATTATTTGAGAACTAATAGTCTCATAGAGAAAGCACTTTTTCTTGTTTAAACTCCCGAAAAATTAGAAATATTTATTGAGCGCTTAAGACAAAGATTTAAATATCTTTACTCTCGTTATGTTACCTTTAATTTAATTTTGACTACAAGAAGCCATTATATTGGTTGATGGGTTTTTGACATTCTTAATATTATAGTGGGATATTTGGTATAGGATTGAAATCATTATGGAATTTTGTGGTATATAGTGGAAATAATGTATTTTATTAGTTAAGAACCTATTAGCTCTTTTATTTGTGTTGTCTGTCACTTAGTAGCAAAAATTTCTCATCTCTGTTTAAAATGGAAATGGGGGTTGGGCGCTGTGGCTCATGCCTATAATCCCAGCACTTTGGGAGGCTGAAGCAGTGGGATTGCTTGGTTCCAGGAGTTTGAGACCAGCTTGGGCAACATGGCAAAACCTCATCTCTACAAAAAGATACAAAAATTAGCTGGGTGTGGTGGTGCGTGCCTGTAATCCCAGCTACTTGGGAGGCTGAGGTGGGGAGGATTGCCTGAGCCTGGGAAGTTGAGGCTGCAGTGAACCAAGATTGTGCCACTGCAAAAAAGGTTGGGGGTGGGTAATGGAAGTTAGGAGAGACAGAATAATTTTGGTGGTACCTAGTGTTATATAGCTAATATGCACTTATCAAAAGCTCCATAAGGATATCTGAGAATGTGGGTGAGCCAATTCAGAGATACAATAGTTCTTTTTCATTCTTTTCTTAATAAAGTCTTCTTGCCAGCCATCTAATTTAAAAGTCATTCCCCCCCAACTTTTGTTATTGAATATGCTACCTAGCATTAAGTAAACTCCTTACCTCCAAAACAGCTCCTGAAGAAAGAAAGGAGGCAAAAATGTGTCTAAGTGTGTTTGGGTTTGTTGTATTCTCTGCCAAGGCCTATGTAATTGACGTGACCATTTTCAGACAGTTAGATTTTGGATTTCAATTCTGTTTACTTCATGTCTTTGTGTGTTCAAATGCATTTATATTTTACTACTGATATTAAATTATTTCACTTCCTAGTTTGCAGAATTTGATCAGATCATGAAGTCTGACCCTGACCACTTAGCAGAGTTGGTTAAAAGAGTCAATCACTGGCTCACATGCAGTCGCTGGAAGAAAGTTCAGTGGTGCTCACTCTCAGTCATCAAATGTAGGTGTTTTCCTTTACACCTGTAGGATCTTTCATGGTTTTAAGATGGTTTGTGGAGTGTTGTAAAGCTGTCTCAGAGGTGATGCTGGGCAACAGAGACTGAGACTTGTTCACACTGGGTCCCAGGTTCCTATTTGTAGATGATCTTTCTTTTTTTATTTTTTGAGTGTATGATACTTATTTTCTTTATTCAAATGTGTTATAGGAGTGTCAGTTTCATAGTGTCCTAACAAAACAGAATTCACTATCTTGATCTCTCGTCCCTGCAACCCTCACTATCCCCTAATCTCTCAGACTTAAACCAGCACTTTTCTTTCTACCTGCATGGCATCTACAATACATATACCCCAAAAATTCTAATTGTAATTGACTTTCCTTTGTTATCCCTGAAATACTGTCAGTCACCAGATCCTGTTGATTCCTTCTCCAAATACTGTACATTCCTTCCTTTTTCTTGCCAGTGCCTTAGTGAAGTCCTTTTCCATCTTTTGCATAATAATTTCATTAGCTCCCAGACTGGTTTTCCTGATTTCTTAGAGATATCTCTCTAAGCTAGAAGCCTTTTATAGCTTTCCTTTCATAAAAGGTGAAGTCTAAATTATTTGAATGTCTTTCAAGATCATGTAAAATGGTGTGTCAGTTTTTTGTTTCAGTCTCTTCCCCCACCATCCCCTCTTAAATCCTGTTCTTTGAAAGGAAGTCTGTCATAATCCTGAAAGACACTGTCTTGAACACCATAATACCAAATGTTGAAATCTTAAAAGATGAAAGTCCCAAAACTAGGATTCTGTAAAAAATAATAAAAATATATGTTTATTTACATTTTAAAAAGGGGATTTGAGAAACATATAAAAACATGACAGAACTCTTCACAGGCCACTTTACACAATAAAATAGGCAATAATAACATATATATTTTTGAAAGTATAAACACATATAATAACAATAGTTGCATGGGTATAACAGGAGCAGACAAACCATATTCATAAAGAATAGGGGAAAAGGTGAAATGGGTAAACACATATTACTGTGATTGGTAATTGTGCACCCAGCTTTGTTACTGCAGTCATCTGAAATACTGTGATGATGAACAAGCTGTCTTTTGATGAGATCAGTCAAAAACCATAGTCACCACTGCATTTGTAGTTGCCCAGAGAACTGAGATCTTGAGAAATTTTATCTTTTACAAGTGCAGATGTATGATAAAGGACATCTGTTCATTGATTAAGTTTCAGTGTTTTTATATACATACACAATGTTTACCCAGAAAGTAAATGTTGTGATAATGCATTTTCATGGAGTTAAATTTGCAAAAAATGAATACAGTAAATTAGAGCTCTCTAAAAATTTCTACATAATTAAAAAATGCTAACAATTTAAGATAGTGAAAATAAAGACAAGAAAAAGAAAAAAAAAACCCAAAACTAAAAAGGAAGTTTGACATACAAAAAAGTGTATCACAGGGATAGATTATAGGCAGTTGCATGGAGATAGTCCATAAGAGCTGGCTGTCTTTCTCAGTCATTAACTATATTTTGAAGTCTTGTACCATGAATAATAGGTGCTTTTTTTCTTTTAGGACATGGTTCTTGGAGAATATGTTCATATTCATTTTCTTCATGAGATTGCTCTTTTTGAAATTCTGTGATTCCTCTGATTGGGATTTTTGGGATTTTTGATGTTAGGGATTTTAATCTAGGAATTTTGATCTTTTGGGATTTCAACATTTGGGATTATGGCTTTTGGGATTAGGAATTCAAACCCCTTTGACATACTGGGCTAAGCTGCTTTTATGGGTGGTTTGGCCAGGTCATAGCAGCTACATAGCTGGCCCAAAACAAAAGTGAGGGACAGAACATTTTGGGGTTACCTAAGGATCTGTGGCAAACCTTTAATTGTTGGGAGCTGTGTAGGAATCAGTAACTTGATTACATTTACAGTTGCCGCTTATACTCATCAGAGTACCTGAAGTAGTGCTAGGTACATGAAAAGGATTCAGTGAATTTTTCCTTATCAGTAGAAAGGGAAAATTCTTTTGGCCTAATGAAAAAGAACCATGCAAACAAAGATTATTTTTGAGGTATTTTAGACAATTGTGAATATAGATAAAAAGAGAACTATTAATATAAGAAGAAAAAAGATAGCAGAATCTTTTTCCCATCATTTTCCAAATAAAACAGAAATATCTTTATTACTGTAGTTTAATACGTTCAGCTTTACACATTGCATTATGATAGAAAACACATTATAGTAAAATCATCTGTTACACCATTCATTTTTCATTTTTGTGGACTGTGTTCTACAGTGGTACCAAAGTCAGTAACCAGGCAGGGATCTTTGTAGAATGTTAATAGGAAGCTCTGAAAAAAAAGTTCAAGGTCAGATCATCCTAGGAAATTCTGAGTAACTGAAGTTAAGTAGATTTCTTTGCTGTAGGATTCTCAGAGGCTTCACTCTGTATGTTCATTGTGAACCTCCATACAGGAGTGTGGTGTACGGCTTTTCATAAATTCATTTGACAGGTAAATCCTTTTTTCAGGACATACCTATTCACATTTCATAGAACAAATGTTGCCTAAGACAGTTTGGGAGGTAGCAGTGTAGCATACTAAGGAAATAATGCATTTAAAATGTAAGCCTAACCAGATACATGATATTGTAACTGCCCAGTGGGTTCTCCTTGCCCACTACCTAGACAGAGCTGATTTATCAAGATGGGAATTGCAGTAGAGAGACAGTAATTAACGTAGAGTCGGCTGTATGGGAGACTGGAGTTTTATGATTACTCAAATCAGTCTCTCTGAAAACTTGGAGATCTGAATTTTTAAGGATAATTTGGTAGGTAGGGGCTTGGGTTGGAGATGAAATCATAGGGGGTCAAAGTTGAGTTTTTCTTGCTTTCTTCTGTTCCTGGGTGGGAGCACAGAACTGGCTGGGCCAGATTACCTATCTAGGTGGCATCAGCTGGTGCATTGGAAGGTCTGCAAAATATCTCAAGCACTGATTGTAGGTGTTACAACTGTGATGTTATACCCGGGAGCAATTTGGGGAGGTTCAGATTCATGCAGCTGGAGGCTGTGTGGCTCCTAAACCGTAATTTCTAATCTTGGAGCTAATTTGTTAGTCCTACAAAGGCTGACTGGTTCCCCAGGCAAGAAGGGGGTTTCTTTTGGGAAAGGGTTATTATCATGTTTCAAAGTTAAACTTTAATAAACTAAATTCTTTCCCAAGATTAGTTCGGCCTACAC
The DNA here is from genome assembly GCF_006542625.1 of Nomascus leucogenys. Classification (NCBI taxonomy): domain Eukaryota; kingdom Metazoa; phylum Chordata; class Mammalia; order Primates; family Hylobatidae; genus Nomascus; species Nomascus leucogenys. The sequence continues at coordinate 54,145,292 of NC_044383.1, read as the reverse complement.
CCAGGAATGAACAAGGACAGTTTAGAGGTTAGAAGCAAGATGGAGTTGGTTAGGTCAGATCTCTTTTACATAATTTCCTTAGTTGTAATTTTTGCAAAGGCAGTTTCAATATCTTTTTATTTTTAAGAAGAACAAGAAATTATAGAAATGTTAAAACTGGCTGGGCACGGTGGCTCACACCTGTAATCCTAGCACTTTGGGAGGCTGAGGTGGGAGGATCACTTGAGGTCAGGAATTCAAGACCAGCCTGGCCAACATGGCAAAACCCTGGCTCGAATAAAAATACAAAAATTAGCCCGGCGTGGTTTGTGCCTGTAGTCCCACCTCACCTACTCAGGAGGCTGAGGCATGAGAATCTCTCTCTCTTTTTTTTTTTTTTTTGAAATGGAGTCTTGCTGTGTCACCCAGGCCAGAGTGCAGTGGCACGATCTCAGCTCACCGCAAGCTCCACCTCCTGGGTTCACGCCATTCTTCTTCCTCAGCCTCCCATAGCTGGGGTTAAAGGCGCCCGCCACCATGCCTGGCTAATTTTTTTGTATTTTTAGTAGAGACGGGGTTTCACCGTGTTAGCCAGGATGGTCTCAATCTCCCGACCCCACGATCCGCCCTCCTTGGCCTCCCAAAGTGCTGGGATTACAGGCGTGAGCCACCGCGCCTGGCCGAGAATCTCTTGAATCTGGGAGGTGGAGGTTGCAGTGAGCCAAGATCATGCCATTGCACTCCAGCCTGAGTTGAGACTGTCAAAACAAAAACAAACAAAAAAGATGTTAAAACTTTCTGTTTTTGATGTCTGATATATAATAATATGGTCGTCAAGATTTCATGTTTCTTGAGAATTACTTTGTGAAAATGAGTTTTTTTAATATATGTCGGATTTAAACTGAATAATTTTCTATCATTTTATTTTACTCTTACACATAGTGAAAAACAAAATAAAATATAGAGCTGAAGCCTGCATTAAAATGCAAAAAACTATTCGAATGTGGCTTTGCAAGAGGAGACACAAACCTCGGTAAGATGAATAGTTCCTAAAAAGAACTCTACAAAACCTAGTTACTGTAATACAAAATGACAATAAAGTCATAATAAAAAGCAGTTTGGATACTCAAGTTTTCTCATGTTCTTTGTAAAATGATATTAGTCTTTTATTTGTAATATTTATTTGAAATTAGTTAATTCATTTATTACCTTATTACTTGCCTCATTCTATAAAAGGATTTGAAGTGGCATACAAAAATGTGTAAAGACTATAAAACAAGAAATAAGTAGTTGAGAGAAGCTCTTTTATTCTGATTATTTTAGTTATTTGAGTTTCTTGATAATGTCAAGGTGACATTTTTTTAAAAAACATCTCACTAATATTCAAGATTATCTGTAGGAATTACATCGTCTCATTATAAATTAGTCTTTATTTCTTATTTGAATCTTTCATTTTTAATTTAGACTTTTAACAATTGGAAGTCTGAATATCTCTATTGATCCATCACACCTTTTCAAAGAGACTAGATTAAGTTCCTCTGTGATTTGAATTCTCAAATTTGTAGAAAGCTTTAATCCCGTTGACAGGCATCAGTGTCATTCACACTCATATTTGATTTTTTTTAGCCTTCAACAAGAGATCTGAAAAAGAGAATACTAGATAATACTGAAAACAGAAGTGAAATACCCTGTTTAGCATTTTATAAATGAAAAATCTGCCAAAAGTACTAAAGGATGAAATTAAGCTCTAATGAAGTATTATTTTTACAGCATTGATGGCCTGGTTAAGGTGGGCACACTGAAAAAACGACTTGATAAATTTAATAAGGTAGTCAGTGTGTTGAAAGATGGAAAACCAGAGATGAATAAACAGATCAAGGATCTGGAAATTTCTATTGATGCTTTGATGGCCAAAATTAAGGTATGTAATTTTAACCCAAATGACTTTGACTTTTTATATAATTTAATATATTTTGTTATTGGTATTGAAATTGTATAGAAAACGTCCTTATTTTTTCAAAATTACAAAATGTGTTGAGACTCAATGATGGCAAGTAGATGCTCATCATTATTACCTCTACTCTTTATGTTTGAAAAATTTCATAGCAAAAAGTTAAAGAAGACAATTTTTATGCCATTTCTTCTGTTGCTAAGAAAGATATTCCCTGCAACTTAATACCAAGGTGATGGGATGATCTGTGCATCAAACCCATCATGGCATACGTTTACCTGTGTGACAAACCTGCACATCCTGCACGTGCATCCCTGAAATTAAAAGTTGAAGGTCCTGCGTGGTGGCTCAGGCCTGTAATCCCAGCACTTTGGGAGGCTGAGGCGGACGGATCATGAGGTTGGGAGATCGAGACCATCCTGGCCAACATGTTGAAACCCTGTCTTTACTGAAAATACAAAAACTAGCTGGGTGTGGTGGCCTGCACCTGTAATTCCAGCTACTTGGGAGGCTGAGGCAGGAGAATCGCTTGAACCTGGGAGGCGGAGATTGCAGTGAGCCAAGATTGTGCCACTGCATTCCAGCCTGGCGACAGAGTGAGACTCTGTCTCAAAAAAGAAAAAAGAAAATTAAAGTTGGAGCAGAAAGAAAATGCCCAGGCATGGTGGGTCATGCCTGTAATCCCAGCACTTTGGGAGGCCGAGGTGGGCGGATCACAAGGTCAGGAGATTGAGACCATCCTGGCTAACATGGTGAAACCTCGTCTCTACTAAAAAAAAAAAAAAAAAAAAAAATTAGCTTGTCGTGATGGGGGGCCCCTGTAGTCCCAGCTACTCGGGAGGCTGAGGCAGGAGAATGGCATGAACCCCGGGAGGCGGAGCTTGCAGTGAGCCGAGATCGCGTCGTGCCACTGCACTCCAGCCTGGGCGACAGAGCAAGACTCTGTCTCAAAAAAAATAAAAAATAAAAATAAAAATAAAAGTGGTGGGGCATGGTAGCTCCTGCCTGTAATCCCAGCACTTTGGGAGGCCGAGGTGGGCGGATTACTTGAGGTCAGGAGGTTGAGAGCAGCCTGGCCAACATGGTGAATCCCCATCTCTACTGAAAATACAAAAGTTAGTGGGGTGTGATCGCAGGCGCCTGTAGTTCCAGCTACTTGAGGCAGGAGAATTGCTTGAACCCAGGAGGCAGAGGTTGCAGTGAGCCAAGATTGTGCCACTGCACTCCAGCCTCGGCGACAGAGTGAGACTACGTCTAAAAATAAATAAATAAATAAATAAATAAATAAATAAATAATAAAAGTAATATAATACTATAAAAAATTTGGAGGCCAGATGTGCTGGCTCGCACCTGTAACCCCAGCACTTTGGGAGGCCCAGGCGCAGGGATCACCTGAGCTCAGGAGTTAGAGACCAACCTGATGAACATGGCCAAAACCTGTCTCCACCAAAAATACAAAAAATTAGTTGGGCATGGTGGTATGAGTCTGAGGTCCCAGGGAGGCTGAGGTTAGAGGATTGCTTGAGCCTAGGAGGTGGAGGTTGCAGTGAGCAGAGATTGCACCACTGCACTCCAACCTGGGTGACAGTGAGACCCCTGGCTAAAAAAAAAAAAAAAAAAAAAAATTGGATAAACCACCAAAAACCTCTTAATACCTCCACATTAACAAATTCAGTTAATATACTGTTGTATATCACAGTATATTTTTACTTTTATTTTTACGGTATAATTTTACTTGTTTTTACCTTACACTCTTTCTTTTATGCATAAATTTTTACAGTTCTTATCATAATATACATTTCAATTTCTATGTCTACCATTATGTTGTATACTTGTCCATGTTAATACATTATCTTCATAGATACGATAATGTAATTTACTTAATTTTGTGAAAATAGCAATTTCCTCTCCAATTTTATAGGAAAAAAATGGAATCCTTTTTTGTTTTGATTTTTATTTATTTGATTACTAGTGGAATTGAAGACTTTTCTATATGCTTGTTAATTATATTTCATATTTCATTAATTACATTTCATATCTTTTTCTCATTATATTTTAGAGTTTCAATGCTTTTTCTCAGTTTCATAGGTCAGTGCAAGTATGTGGGATATAATAAATATCTTAAAGTGAGCGTTTTATATTTTCTGCAGATATTTTATGTAAACAATGGCAATCTTGGAGATAGAAAGGAAAAAAGATCTGGAGGAAAATGAAAATGCTATAAATAGACTCAGCTGATTTTGTAAATCAGTCAAGGGCCGTCTTTGTTTATGTGGTATCATTATAAGTTAAAATTAACCCACCCACATTTTTTGAAGGCTAATTTTAGAAATCATCCAATAATTTTGGATGTATTTAGTAATTTTTTAAATATTCTCTAGGTACTATTTGAACATTATTCTATAATAGTAGTAAATGCTTGCTAAATTAGCTGATCATTACTTAAGAAATAATTCTTTTTGAGATAAGAGTTTTGCTCTGTTGCCCAGGTGGGAGTGCAGTGGTGTGATCTCGGTTCACTGTAACCTCCACCTCCCGGGTTCAAGCAATTCTCCTGCCTCAGCCTCCTGAGTAGCTGGGACTATAGGTGTGTACCACCATGCCCAGCTAATTTTTGTATTTTATTTTTATAAGAGGGTTTCACTATGTTGGCCAGGCTGGTCTCGAACTCCTGACCTCAGGTGATCTGTCCACCTCAGCCTCCCAAAGGGTTGGGATTACAGGCATGAGCCACCGCACCCGGCCTAGAAATAATTCTTAACTGCAATATATTACCTTGTCCACAGTACACCTGTCTAATTGATGTCTAATACTTGTGTGCAGAGATAACATAAAACATTTTTTGAATAGTATTTAATGTACAAACAGTGTAGCAAAGATAACAGACGTACTGCTTACCATCATACCTAGTTTTTGCTTATTTGCATATTGGAGTAGTTTTTTATTTTAAATTGTGGTAAAAAACAATAAAAACATTAAAATTTATCTTAGCCATTTTTCAGTTTATAGTTCAGTATGGTTAAGTATATTCACATTGTTGTGCAACAGAAGAAATAAGCTTTTACGTACCTATTTTATTTTTTAAAGGCCACTATGATGACGCAGGAACAAATTCAGAAAGAATATGATGCACTGGTTAAAAGCTCAGAGGAACTCCTCAGTGCATTACAGAAAAAAAAACAGCAGGAAGAGGAAGCAGAAAGGCTGAGGCGTATTCAAGAAGAAATGGAAAAGGAAAGAAAAAGACGTGAAGAAGATGAAAAACGTCGAAGAAAGGAAGAGGAGGAAAGGCGGATGTAAGGCATTTGTATTATTTTTAATAAGAGACTTAAAGAAATAGTGAATTCTTGGTATTGACAGTGGTTAATGACAATTATTTGTTTTGTTTTGTTTTTGTGACAGGGTCTTGCTCTGTTGCCCAGGCTGGAGTGCAGTGGCGCAATCTTGGCTTACTGCACTCTGCCTCTCGGGTTCAATCGATTTTCCTGCCTCAGCCTCCTGAGTAGCTGGGATTACAGGTGCGCACCACCACGCCTGGCTAATTTTTGTATTTGTAGTGGAGACGGGGTTTCACTATGTTGGCCAGGCTGGTCTCAAACTCCTGACCTCGGGGGATCCACCCGCCTCGGCCTCCCAAAGTGCTTGGATTACAGGGTGAGCCACCGTGCTCGGCCGACAATTCTTAAAACTATGTTCTTATTTTAATGAACTAATTTTGTAATAAGTTTGAAAATTAAGAAAATAAGGTCATTTTATAATAGTGATAACATAAAATAATTTTAACTATAATCTGAATTTTAGTTAGACTCTTAAACCTGAGGATTTTCTTCTTTTTAAAACTATGATTTGTTTATTGTTTTCTAAGCTAGATAAATGACATTTCTACTTTTCTGCAGTTTTACAACTGATAACATTTTGAAAGATTGCCATGATAGGGTAGAGACAACGGATGAGTTGTTGACTTGGAGAGGGAGTAGAGGGAAGCACCTTTAATCAGGACCTTACAGCCAGGCTTTGTAACCACATTCATCTAGAGGTGTTAAAAGTTATAGAATATAATTATATTTGTTTTATTTAAGAATTATTGTCAATAGAATTAAATTTTATTTTATTCAAAATAAGTTGATGTACGTGGCCAGGAGGTTAATTTGCATTCCCAATCTGTTACCTTTGTTTATTATTAAATAATAGTTAAATTGCCTTCTGAAGGATTCCTTATTTTCTGTTAAATTTTTGAAGAGTTTTCTATTTTTTATTAGGAAACTTGAGATGGAAGCAAAGAGAAAACAAGAAGAAGAAGAGAGAAAGAAAAGGGAAGATGAAGAAAAACGCATTCAAGTATGTACTTACTGAATTGAATTTCTATTAAAATGGAACCTACAGGCCAGGCGCGGTGGCTCACGCCTGTAATCCCAGCTCTTTGGGAGGCCGAGGCGGGCGGATCACGAGGTCAGGAGATGGAGACCATCCTGGCTAATGCGGTGAAACGCTATCTCTACTAAAAATACAAAAACCAATTAGCCAGGCATGGTGGCGGGCACCTGTAGTCCCAGCTAATTGGGAAGTTGAGGCAGGAGAATGATGTGAACCCAGGAGGCAGAGCTTGCAGTGAGCCAAGATGGCGCCACTGCACTCCAGCCTGGGCAACAGAGCGAGACTCCATCTCAAAAAAATAAATAAATAAATAAATAAAATAAAATGGAACCTACAAAAGAAGTGAAAATGAGATCTTGATTTGCTAGGTAAGCTGTTACTACTTTATCCTAGAGACCAAAGGCCAGTTTTTGAAGTGGTTATGGGAATGGACTTTGGAGCTAGGGAAGTGGGTTCAAATCCAAGATCAGTCACTGACAGAAATTGTGACATTGTACACATTATAGTGAGTAACTATGGGTCACAGTTTTCTCTCTGTAGAATGTGGATAAATAATAGTTGCAAGCATTTGACAGTTAATACATATTAAAGCATTTTGAACACTGTAGATCAATAAATATTAATAATTGTTTTTATACCTAGGGGAAAGTTAAATGAAAATTCACTTAAAATGTTAAGTTTTAAAATATCATATAACTTTGTAGATACTGGAATTAATAAATTAGGATTAAGAGTCTCTCTCCACCCCTAGTTTTTAAAAAGTCCCATGTTGAGAATAAATTGCTCATGTATTTGAGTTTCTGTTTGTCATGGCTTTCATAATATATCTTAAGCATAACCAAAACTTTAAATTTCTTACATCTGCTCTCTAGGTGTTAGTGTTAATGGGATGCCTAAGATACTCATGTGTTGTTTGGGACACTAATATTTATAGTCATAGAATTATGGAGCTGTGGTTCTTCTACCTTCTCTTGGTCTTGGGAAAGAGGCAAAATGGGGATGTGTTTGAAGCATTAATCATAATAGGGAAGAAAATAGAGACTGAAGAGATCTGTGCTTAAGCAATTCCTTAGTAAAGAACTTGTATGGGGGCAGTTATGCTTTCCCTTTATTTTAAGTAATAAGGGGAGTGATCAAGTAAACAAGTGAAGAACTCTTGGTGAAATAGCTTTGTGCCCTTGTCAGGCTGAAGTGGAGGCGCAGCTGGCCCGACAGAGGGAGGAGGAATCCCAACAGCAAGCAGTTCTGGAGCAGGAGCGCAGGGACAGGGAGCTGGCCCTGAGGATTGCCCAGAGTGAAGCCGAGCTCATCAGTGATGAGGCCCAGGCCGACCTGGCGCTGCGGAGGTACTGGGGCCCCTGGGTGGGGTATAGCGCTCTCTCCTTTGCTTTCCCTACCTCTCTGCCTCTCATTTCCATGCAAAAGGGAATAGGAGAAAATAATATTCTGAAGGCCTTGATGTATTCGAGCTAAAATAATTTTAAAATTATTTTTATCGACTTTCATACTCAAGTGAATGAGATAATTGACTTTTCATCATATTATTAAACTGTTGACAAATAAGACTAAAATTTCACTAATGAGTACTCTGTTAAGAAAACATATCAACCTTTGCCCTGAAATTGTTTAAGAGTATAGTATATTAGGTAGACACCTAATTTCTAAATACCTGTCATCAAACACTGGCATCGAAATAAGTGACTGTGTTATATAATGCAGTGTAATGTATTTGTAGTTGAGATTTTTCTAATGCAAAAAAAATTTAATGTATTAAATATCCTGTTAGTTGAAATGAGAAATGTACTTTGCAATGCCTCAGAATAGATGAGTTTCCCTTTCCAAGAAGGGAGGGTTAAATTCATTGAAATATTTTGGCTTCTTGGGTTTCTGAATTATCTCTAAGCACTCCACTATAGTGGAGTGTGTAGGAATGTGGAAGCTCTTATTAAAAGTTGCAGAAAGGTTTAATAGATTCAGTTTAAAAAAATTTATTATGTAGAAGCATTAATTATTTTGATTATTTATAATAACAAAACTAATATGTGAGGTTCCTTTGTATGTAGGTATATATATGTTGCATATATACTGAGAGGCACATAGACACATGTAACCATGCTTTTCCGAACTTAAAAGCAGTTTATGACAAAATATAGAGTACAACCACTAGATGGCGATGTTTCCTTGTGAAAGGATCAAATTGAAATGTAATGGAATATTTGGCAAAAAAACAAAAGACGGGGAAGGAAAAAGGCATATTGAGTTGCCTTCACGCTTTTTCTATTAGGTTGGTGCGATAGTAATTGCGGTTTTTGCCATTGGGAAAACTGCAATAACTTTTGCACCAACCAAATAGTATGTGATTGTATTGGGAAGCTCTGGGACTGCTTGTATATGAAAGTACATTATACTGTAAATGAACTGAATATGGCTGTATGAACAAAAGATGTTATGATTATTAAGCTCTTGGGTTTGAGTCCAATATTTGGGCTCTTTATTAAGATTTCACTATAATTAAAATATTTTAGCCCAGATAGGGCTTTTATAAATGCAGACTCAGCTCAGCTGCTGTTCTGTTCCTTCTACCTGTGTTACATCAGAATGATTGGGAGTCTTTATGTGTAACTGACTAGCTGCCTAGGGCAGGCTCTTAAACGAACCAAACTCTTACAGCTGCTATCCCTGATGTCTGTGTGGAGGTACTGCAGTTGACAGAGTTAATTTTATTATGGCAGAAGTCAATTTCTAAGGGGCTTGTTAATGGAGTCATTATTGGTACTCATCATCAAGCTTTATGTTTATGCACTTGAAATATTAAGCTAGATCCAGTGCCATTCCATATACTGTATATAAGATACTGGCTCATATGTGGACCCCTTCTCATCTTCAGAAAGGTACATGTCTTCCAGGTTGAGTAGTCTCTGAGAAAGAGTGGATCGTTTAGGACCTTTAACATAAACAAGTTACCTGTAATTTAGGAAGAATTAGCTAGGTAATGGGACCATATTAAGTAATGAGGAGATATTCAAACCCTTATGACTAGAAAGGCAGAAGAGCTAGTTTTAGTTATGTGGTTCGGGCCTAGGTATGGTATGAGGAATGCCCTTCAAATCCTTTCTGTCAGCTCTCCAGGAAGCTTTCCCTGACCCTCAGTCCTCATGAGCTCCTTCCCTTCTGGACGTCGTGGTTATTTTATACTCTGAACTACAAGCATTAGCACTTAATTATGAATGATATTCTATACAGATATCACATGTTCGATAGTTTAATCTTACTCCATGGGCTATAGCTAAATGTTTTTGAATGTTTATTTTACCTTTGTTAGCACTGAGTGTTTTCTCTAACAAATTTATGAGTAAGAACTAAGTAAACTATTCTTAATCTATAGCATGATGTTGTTGGGGTCTATGCTGTGTTAAAAAATATATATATTATAGATCGATTCTGCTTCAATAAGCAATTTTAAGTTACTTTTCCAGCTTGGATTCTTATCCAGTAACTTCTAAGTAAGAATTGTTTTCGACGTATGTCATATGTTCTAAAATACAATTTCAATCAGTTACACATATGATCCTTGATGCAAAGAGATGGTTTCAAATTACCTAAAATTGTAAAATAATATCCAGATTCTATTAAAAACAAACCTCACGATATATGAATTTTCTAATCTAGATGTAATGTATTTGCTCTTTAATTTTCACTGCATGCCTTATTTTCCAATCATTTTTAATGAATACTTAAAAATATATTAAAATTCTGAGTGATCTCATGTGTTGTTAGAAATAATTGAGTTTTTAAAATCAATGAGTAAAGTAATTGAAACACAAATTGGCACAATCCAGATTTTCACAGTTCACAATTGGTTACGATATTAACTAAAATATATTCTTTTCACAGAAATGATGGAACAAGACCCAAAATGACACCGTATGTCACTTACCTTTACCTTTTTAAAAATAGGTTGTAGATACTTTTTGGGAGTAGTTTTCTCATTGGAGTAAATTTTAAATTATTTTCTTCTATTGAAAGGTAATGAGATAACATTTTTCATATTTTTCTTGTCTAGGAAAAATGTTTAATGCTCTTGTTTGGTGCTCAATCAGAGTAGCTCATGATTTGGTTTCCTTCTTTGTATTGTCTGTTTAAACTATAATGTAATACCCATTTTGTTTTATGTTTTTTTTTTTTGAGACAGAGTTTCGCTCTTGTTGCCCAGGCTAGAGTTCAGTGGTGTCATCTTGAGTCACCACAACCTCTGCCTCTCGGGTTCAAGCGATTCTCCTGCCTCAGCCTCCCAAGTAGCTGGGACTACAGGCACGCACCACCATGCTTGGCTAATTTTTGTATTTTTAGTAGAGACGGGGTTTCACCATGTTGGCCAGGATGGTCTCAATCTCTTGACCTTGTGATCCACCCATGTCGGGCTCCCAAAGTGCTGGGATTACAGGCGTGAGCCACCGCGCCTGGCCTGTTTTATGTATTTTTTTTTAACTGTCCCTTACCTTACTTCTTTATAGAAGCAGGTGTGGAGGCATAAATAATAATAAAATATTTGATTTTCAGTATATACGATAGTTCATTTTGCTATATCTAAAATAATTCATCATCTGAAATTGTATATGTAATGCTAACTTTGGTGCTAATGTATCTTTTTCATATGAAAATCTACCCACAAAGAATCCAGGTAACATTTGGAATATAAATTTCGTTTATATAAAATATAAAACATATTTTGTAGGTATGTTATGTATACTACATATAAGGATTTTGGAATATATATAAAATCTTTATTTTAACAGCTTTAAGGACTCCAACTTAACATTTATGATGAGGATTCTCAACTCTATCAGGCTCCAGTCCCAATAACAGTTTTTTAATAAATGATGCAACCTCTGTAAACAACTCTCCAAACAATATATGTAAAGGAGAAATACAAGGATAGTCATTTATAATAAAACATTTATTTAATATGAAAGTGCTTGTGCATAACTGCAGTAGAAGACAAGCGATCAGATGTTTTTGGTTATGTCTAGAATCACCACGAATGCTGTAGCTACAAAGACAAATTGATATAAGAATGTTGTGTTGGGCATTCACGTGCCATGAAATTGTGAACAATCCTTTGTGAAGTTCTGAACAGAGCCAAGTACAATATTCTCTCAATTACGCAGTATTTGCGTAAGCCCTAGACAAATTCTGTGAATATTAAAGGCATGCAAAAAATACGTTGTTTACATGTAAAACTTTGTTTACATGTAAATTATGTGTTTGTATGTGTTTTTCACCTCTATATGTCTCACGGACATGTTAAAGTTAAATGGGGCATGGAGCAGTTCTTCCTTGGATAGGCCATTTGGCATTCCTTTCCCCTTATCTCGGCAGATGCCAGGAGTATACTCACACATCGTTGTTACCACAATACTGCCCCAAATTTTGAAAATATCTGTGAGTGGGCACTCTTGCCCTCCATTGCCACAGCTGCTTTATAGTTAACCATTTGAGCTTGAATTAAATAAGCCCGCAATCAATGTCTAAGGTGAAATTATATTTGCATATAGTTTGGTAAAATCAGAAGGAAGAAAGCACCTCGGTGCAGGAACCATTTCTGTCTGGCGAATTTGTTGCAATGTATTGGTCTAGGTCAGGTGTATCTTGATGTAGGGTCAGGGAGGATAATGCATCAGTAGAGACTGCCATCCATTGTAGTGTCAGAGCACACAGAAAAACACCTGTGTGATCAACAGACCCAGTGGTAATGAGATTTGAAAGTCCATGGACTCACTTAAAACCTACCATGGGAAAAGAAATGGAGGAAGCTTTAGGAGGAAAAGATGGTAAAAACAGATGCTCTTGAATCCTGAGACAAAAACCTTGAGATGGAGTGATAATAGAATTAAACATACTTATCAAAATCATGCTGCATTTGAAAGTGAGAATCTGAGAAACTACCAGCTTAAAGAGAGATTGATAAACGTATTGCTCAAAAGATAATTTTTATTAGATTGTATTTGTGTTATATTTTGTTTTTGCTGTCCTTCACTGTCAGCTTTGAAAGATATCTTGTTCTCTGACTGTGCTTTCATAGACCTCCATCCGTATGTAATTGTAGACAGTGTTCATTATGAGAAAAGAGGAATACAGGAGTCTTCTACTCCTTTAGTCAGGGTCCCAGCTCTTGGCAGGCATTCAGGAAATTGCACTTGGAAGCAAATACACCCATCGTCTTTTCTTATGATTTTACTGATTTGGAAGGGTTTGAGGTTACTAGAGTTTGATGAGTAGAATGAATGAGAAAATAATTATGAAGGAAAGGAGCAAATAGCAGGGAAATAAGTTAAAGAAGTGTTGATGCACTATGAAACTTCATTCCGTTTTAAAGAATTAAACAAATTTTGAGAAAAGTTACACTCTTCTGGGTAACAAAAGCAAAATAAGTTTTTTGCCTTTGGCAAATGTTTATCCCTGGAAAATTAGAATGCCTCAGATCTTTCATTAGTCCCTGTTTTGATATTCTTTTTCTTAAAAGCATGCTTCGATTTGGAATTTTTAGAGCTTTAAATACATCAGATTCTTTTTAAAACTCTGACGCTGTCAAATACATCAGCTTGTGGTTTTCACCATTGTGCCGTATCTAAGTAATATTTACTAAGCAACTCTAGTGCAAAAATCCTCATATGGAATCTATATCTTGTCAAGTTTCCTGTATGGATTTAGACCATGTTATTTGTATTCTATATGGAAAAGAATACCATAAAAGCGTTCCTGAGATTTTATCTAAAAGTTGCTACTGCAAAAATGGAGAGACATTCAAATAACTTGAACTGGATTTAAACAAAAATTTTTCTGTGTGTTACGGCTAGATTTGTTGAATAGTATATTATAGGCATTAACAAAGTAAAACAGTTATGAACAATTGTTAAATAATATTGAAAATATATATTTTAATTATACTTCTCGATCTTTATGTAGTATGCCTTTTATGTAACCATGTTGTATTATCATTTTTCTTGTAGGGAACAAATGGCCAAAGAAATGTCAGAATTTTTGAGTAGGTTAGTGCAGTGTAATTGGGGGAAATAAGTGTTCACCTCAAAATCATATTTTTAAATTACTTTTGATTATTTGGACCAGAACCTGTTACATAAGTAGCCTACTCTTTCTATGTAAAGTGATATTTCTTTCTGTACAAGAAATATCACTTCTCCCTCACCCCACCCAACAAAGAAAAAGTTAAAAACCAGTATTCCTTCAAAGTCGTGGGGATACCATTGGCATTTTGAATGGGACAGTTCCCTTGGCAGTGGAACTCTACTGCTTATCTCTGGCCTCCACCAACTCAGTCTCAATAGGGGACTTCTTCCCCTCATCATGACAAAATGAGTATTTTGCAACTCTCCCTGGGGTGGTGCTGCCCCTAATTTGGGCACCACTGTGGGTCGTTGAAGAGGAGGTAGAGTAAGAGCATGGCTCTTGAGGGGCTCTGCACTATGGCACATGGTTTGAAAACCACTGGTGTAAATTGAGCCACCAGCAGGATCTGGTCCATTACTTTTATAAATGGATATGATTCACTAACATGTTAATTCTTAATTTTGAAGTTACAAAGATAATTAAAAGTGTTAATATATTAACACTTAAAAATCAGTTTGCTACTATTGTATTCTTTACATGATTGTCTTTATAGCAAGTCTGAATAATCAGCAAATTACCCCTTTACTATTTTAGTAACTCCAGAGATGGGGGTGGGGAAACATTTAAGTGTGTTGCATTGATGTACTTCTTTGGATGCTATGTTTTTTAGTAGATACACTTTTGTTTGAGGTAATAGGGATGAAAAGTTAGGGATATTAAAACCATATTTTAGGCAATAATCATTTGAATTTAATGTAATTTTTAAAAGTATCAAAACACATTTTACATATATTCTAATACCTTATATACATTCTGACAATCTATAAAACTGTGTATTATGTCAATTTACCTCTTCTTTCAAAAGAAAAGATAACAACAAAACCAAAACATAATAATTTTCAGCTGCCCTCCTAGAAAAGACTCCCAGAACAGCTTAAAAATAAAAGGAATTTTTTTCGTTTATTGATTAGTAGTTTAGGGATGTAGAAAAGACAAAGAATATTTGAATAAATGTAAAAGCATAATTTATTGTTAAGGAAATGAGAGACCTTGCTGATACACAGCTGGCCGTTTTTGAGCAAAGCAATTAAGACCAAAAAGCTACATGGAAAATTGCCACTTAGATCGCTTATGAAAAGTAGAGATTCTGCAACAAAGCTAAAACAGATTTTAATCATAAAAATACAGGAAGGACTAATGGCCACACATTATTCTTTAGCTAGTCTTATATGTAACTAACAATCACTATATCAAACAATTTTAAGTATGTAGGATGAAGTATGCTATTTTTTATTTTCCAGAATGAAAGCATACACAGGCCTTTTAAAGAAGCAAGGGTACCTTATTTATTTCATTGTTAAGCTGAATATTGAAAGAATAATTTCCTTTACTTCAGGAAGAAAGTAACATATTCTCAGACATCATTTTTCAATTAAGTTTGTGTCTTCACTGCTTGCCAGGATGGCTGTTATCTTTCAAAATGTAAAAGACTGAGAAAATACATGTTTATTTTCAGGCATTATATCTTGATCAACCCTCTTTAAGAGGAAGTATATTTTAGGTAGTAGATGATAATGGAGAATTTCCTCGTGTGATACCTAAGAAGCAATACTTTTGTTCTTTAATACTTATTTTAATATTTTGTGCCACCTTCTTTTCATGTCTTGAAATGTGATGATTTAAACTCTTCCCTTGTTCCACTGAGCTTGAAGTCTTGCAGCTTATTCTGAGTGTCTGCTATTTGCAAGTGTAATCTTTTGCTGAAAATAAGTTTATTATTACAGAAAATAAATTGTTCCCATATTTTCTGATTAATGATCTCAAATTATATGCATAAAAGTCTTAAAGGCCAGGTGTGGTGGGTCAACGCCTGTAATCCCAGTACTTTGGGAGGCTGAGGTGGGCAGATCACTTGAGCTCAGGAGTTCGAGACCAGCCTGGGCAACATGGCGAGACCCCATCTCTACAAAAATTATAAAAATTAGCCCGGCTTGGTGGTGGGTGCCTGTAGTCCTGGCTATTTAGGAGGCTGAGGTGGGAGAATTGCTTGAGCCCGGGTGATGGAGGTTGCAGTGAGCCAAGATTGTACCACTGCACTCCAGCCTGGGTGAAAGAGCCAGACCCCTTCTCAAAAAAAAAAAAAAAACAAAACCAAAAACAAACAAAAAACAAAACCAAAAAAGCAGGCCTTAAAGCACTGCGTAGCAGTTTTGAAAAAGTTGAATTTATTTCATTTTATTGAGTGCTTTGGATTTTATTTCTTTCCTGTTTCCCCATACGTGCTACTAAATGGGTCATGATACAACACTTGTGCCCTTTGAAATCTCTGTTATTTACCTCATGAGCTAAAACCTCTTGAATTTACTAGTTTTCTTATTACTTATGAGGGTGTGGTTTTTGTCTGCTTGTAGAACTTTTCTAAGTGTTCTTATAGCATTGAAGCCTAAAATGTAAAGAGTTTCCAGATTCCATCCGTTCTTTAAGCCAACTTGAGTGACTCTAATGCAGTGGGTTGCAGGTTTTGGCTACTTACCTGTGTACTCTGTAAACATCCAGAGGCCCAGGGATATTCTGAGCCACTGTGTGTGAATGGAGTTTGGCCGTCTGTAGCTTTCCGCAGTCTCTTCAGGTGATTGCCCTGGGCAGCCTCATTGCTCATAAACCAAACTTGAATATGCTTTTAATAATCTTTCAGGTGTGTTGAGGATTTCTTTCTTGATTTTGAGGAATATATGTCAGTATATTTTTAAACTTTAAGTGTTCGTGTATATATTAGTAAAAACATTGAAACTGAAGTCTGGGGGAAGTTTGTGGAACTAGAATATTAGAATCAAAAGTTTGGATTTAAAATCTAATGTGACTATCAATTGGCATGCTGGAAATTTTTAATTTATTTGGCCATCTTTTAGTATGCCATTATTAATCTCATCCATCAAAGAAACAAAAATTATGTTTTTCTAGTAGCTGTTTCCGGTTTTCAAACTTATGCACGCTTTCTTGCCTCTTTAGTCAATGTTTTCTTCATGTTTCTGGTTTAAACATGCAAAAATGTGTAATAATTACAGAGGTCCTGCTGTACAAGCCACCAAAGCAGCTGCTGGTACCAAGAAATATGATCTTAGTAAATGGAAATATGCAGAACTACGTGATACCATCAATACTTCTTGTGGTAAGTGTTTGGAGAAGATAAAAAATAGAAAATGTTGATAGTGATAGGTGATAAATACCTAGATTGGGGTGAGGGGTGTGTGTGTGTGTGTGTGTGTGTGTGTGTGTGTGTGTGTGTTTGTATGTATATATAATACCTATATTATCTGAATCTTTTGGTCCATGAATGCACAGTAACAAATGGCAATGCAGTGCTTTCTTTTTAAGGCTATTTTTCTTCCCACAGAACAATTAGAGTAAAATACTATATCCAGAGGATCCCACATAGTTATGTTCTTATTTAAATCACAGTGTTTGAATTCAGAAAACTATGAGTAGGAACGATGAATTCAGAAAACTATGACTAGAAACAAAAGTATCATAATTGTACATAATTTCTCACTATATTTTCCTCCACTGAGTATCTCTGCATAATTATAAAAAATGTCTTGCTTGTGAATCTAGTTTGTATTTTATCACAGTGACTTTTTATTCTATTGTAAAGACTTGTTGCCTTCGACAAGTTGCTTAACGTTTCTGATTCAATTCCTTCATATAAAAGACCTGTTTAGTTCAGAGTTCTTCTGTGGAGCAAATGATGTAAGATAGTAATACTGTGTAAGGAAATGATCTGTAAATTTGAACAATAATATTATAAAATGTTTATCTTTATGAATAATTAGCTTACTTTTGATTTTGTACCATTAATTTAAAAATAATAAAATCTCCTTATGCCACAGATTATATCATTATGTTAGATGAATAAATTAACATGTCAATTTTTTTTTTTTGCTCAATGTAATCAATAGATATTGAGCTCCTGGCAGCTTGCAGAGAAGAATTTCATAGGAGACTAAAAGTGTATCATGCTTGGAAATCTAAGAACAAGAAGAGAAATACTGAAACAGAGCAACGTGCTCCAAAGTCTGTTACTGATTATGGTAAAAACAAATCTGTACTTTTGAACGTTTTAAAATATATGTATATAAATGCATGTGTCTGTACTTAAGACATGGGTAAAATGTCCCGTATAAATTTTCTATTTTAGAACAGTGAGCCATTGAACCTAATACAGCCTTGATGGCCTATCTTTTATAGCATTATTTTTATGAGTATGTCTTTAAACTCATACTTGTTAAGATATATTGAATTTACTATAATTGAGACAAGAATTTTCTTGTCTGAAGAGGGTGTGCATGCGTAATTTTCACACACACATGTGCACACACAAGATTAAATGTGAAAATGTCAGGATTGCCATGCATCTTTTACATGTGAAATGAATTTTACATGTGAAAATGAGTTGTTAAAAAGGATGATGCTTAGTTTTTATTTTTAAATTTTCTATAATTTTTATTTTTTAAATAAATAGAGATGAGATCTTGCCATTTTATCCAGGCTGGTCCCAAACTGCTGGGCTCAAGCAATCCTCCTGCCTTGGCCTTCCAAAGTTCTAGGATTATAGGCATGAGCTACTGCTCCCACCCCTTTTTCTAATTTTTAAAATTTAATGTAGCTCAGTTTTTAGAAATAGTTCCCTGAAATACTGAATATTGTTATCTTTTTTATATGTAGCTATAAGTACTTTTCTTTTGCTCCCAGAATAGGGTTATAGCCTGGAAAAAGAAAGGAATTGATTCATGCATTGTCCATTTACACTCTAATTCCTTTGTTTCAAAAATAATTTTACTGCAAACATTATTTTACAATACTGCAAATATATAAAAGTGAGAAATATTACCTTGCTTCAGACTAGAGTTTTGCCTAGATCAAGATGTGATTTTTTGATTGGGATCCTGAACATGGATTTTGTTACTTTGTTATGCAAAAGGCCAAGGTGTATACTTGAAATTGGAAAGTAGAGTAGAAGAGATATAACCTAGTAAAAGCATGCATGAGCTTTAACATTGACTGAGAATAGCTTGTGTGATATGTGAGTTGTAATTTCAATCTTTAAAGCAACAATTGGATTTACTATGTTTAAATTGGCACAATTTATTAGCTTAATTCTGGTTAACATCAAGGTGGCAGCAGATTCAATATTTTGTGTGTTTTTTTCCCCCTAAGTGGTATATTCCCAACAGTTGATAGTATATCTTAGCAATGCAGGACCCAAGTTGACTTAAAAAATGAGTTCTTGGTTATATTTTGCTTTCCTCACTACCTTCTAAGTAAATAAAAGCAGTGTTTAAATAAAGTCAATTTAATAGTGGAATTTTAGTGTTTCTAAGTTGTTGCAAAGAATAGATTGAGTGAGGGCAATATTATTATTAATAAGGGTAATATTAGTGCCAGTTATTGCTCAAGGGGTGGCAATCAGAATATAGGGCTATGCAAGGGCAGTGGGAAATCACTTGTAACCAAGAAGTGGCAGGTGGAAGCCCCACTAAATACTGTGATACCACTCTCTTCTCCAGTTTCATATTTTTCCTCTTCTAATTAAACACAACAAAATGATTACATTAGCTGTTCACTGTGTACTGAGTTCTGACCACAGATTACCTTTGTTTTGCAAAAAATGACAGTGGGCTATTCTTTTTAGCTGTAAATGTTATAATTACTAACTTTAGCTTGACAGACTTTCATTATATTGTATTTAAAAATTAATACATCTGAGTGATCACACTTCTTAAAACAAAAAGAGGTTCATGTTGTAATATTTGGCACACACATTTTAAATTAATGTACACATATTTATTGTATTTGTGACTCGAACTTTGATACCTTATTCATCTAGCTTTAGCCAAAAAAGATGCCAACAATACGTGGCTCACCTTGCTGGTTCAACTGCTGTTTCTGTTTGTAATATATTATTTGGGAAAACAAAAGAGTAGATTAGGAAAGCTTCCTAAGGGTTCTATCAAGGTTTATGAACAAATTTAGGAATTTATGTGAACACAACCCCACACATACATATTAAGCCTTCAGAGAACTTGATTATGAGTCATTTTCAGGATATATTTTATCAAATGTAACTTCTGCTCTGAAAAGTACTTTTTTTTTGCTTTTCTCTTTATCTTTATGTTCTTTCTTATACAAAATTCATCTTGACACAGGAGCATAGCTAAAAGCAAAGGTTGAAGAGCACCAAGAAGCTCAATTGAGAAAATTCTATACTTAAATGATTTCCTAATGTGGCAGCTAAACACCCTTTAAAAGGAAGTGCTGTGTAGTCTAATATTTAGAAGGAACAATTCATTAATTTGAGAAAATAAAATGATGACAACTTATGATTAAACAAAAATGTAGCTTCGTATTGTTGACTTAGAGAGTAATACGTTGACAGCTAATGGTAAACTCTTAAAATAATGCATAAGGAGCCTCAGACCCTCTTCCTGGTACAGTCCTGGATGAGCATGCTTTCATCTCATTTACTGCAGAGGGAGATTTTTTAGAAATAATTTTTTGGGCAGTGACAAATCACCTAGTAAATATTTAGAATAATTAATTGTTTAAAACAATGATTTTGGAAAGTAGTTTTATTTTATAGTTTATAAAATAAAAATGGCATGAGTTTAAGATTTAGACAGTTTAAAGAAAGCAAAACATACTGTTACCAAAAAGTAGTAATGTTTTTACTCCTGTAATGTATATAATTTTTTGATGAATTCTCATTATTTTCTATGAAAATTCTAGTAATGTATGAAAGGTACTATAATGTCTATTAAGTCATTGTATTAGGTTTTTGTTTGGATGTATGTTCCAAAAATCACAAATGAAGTATGATTTTTTAATTTTGGTCCTCTTTATATGTGCTTCAATCAGAATTTCCTGAGCCTAATCAGTCAAAATAGCCTTTTAAAAAAATCAGAGAGCAGCACCTGCTTTTAGGTAATTCTGAGAATATTTGGCTTGTGGGTAGGATATTTACCTTTCAGTCACCACCTCAATTGATGGGAAGGCTTTATAAATTAGAAAAATGCTCATTTAACAGTTTTGGCATTTTTATCTTTTCTTCAACATAAAATATTTGTTCACAGATTTTGCACCATTTTTGAACAATTCACGTAAGTCAATGGGTGGTAACTCATGAGCTAACTGGAAGATGGGTTAAAATACTTTACAAAGTACTAACTTCTATTAAAAGTTGTTTTGCTACAATTTTAAGTGGAATTGTAGTGTGTTAAAGTTGTTATATCCATACTAAGATATATTTTAATTTGAGATGATGCTTTATTTGGATCACTCCAGTATGTATATGTATTACAAAAAATCTAATGAAATTAATGTTTTATCAAATTACTTGCATTAAGAAAATGACTAGCATTTTAAACTGAGAGTATATACAATTCTTATTGTAGCAAAACTCTTAACATAGCAGCTGACCTTTTAGAATAAAGACTAACTTTTAGGTGCTGGTTTTGGTCACTGTATTTTCAAACACTGATGGTGTCTGCATTTCTGCCAAAGGTATTTTAGTTTTATAGATAATGTGATAGTGTATACAGGTTTAATAATGATACCTCCTTAAATAGGAAGAGGAGATCATTCTGTTACGTTTATAGCTTCTTATGATACACATTCTTTGATAATTTAAAAGCTTTGAGTCACCTTAGTGCACAGTAAATCTCTTGTAGAATTAGTTGGGCAGTAATGATTTGGATATAACGTCACATTCATTTGCCAACTGGTTGGACCTGATGTTTGGAAGTGCTTCTTATAATTTATAGGGCTGCATTTGAAGATTACACAATTGAATGTGAAGGAAAGTTACTTAGAATATTAGTTTCAAGCTTTTAACGTCTGTATCTTTGTGTTTTTCCAGATAAGCATTCGTTTCTAGTCTTCCCCAACAAAATTTCAGGTCTCTCGTTAGTAAGAAAAGCTATCAAAGACTTTCTATTTAGTTTCTGAATTTTATCCAGTATATTAACTTACAGGAGACTTACTTCAAATTGAAAAGTAGGTTAATTAATGAATGACTATCAGTATCATGGTAAATTTCCTGTAAACTGGACATTAAATTCTAATTCACTACTTTAGATGGAGGGAAGGTTTTTAAATTCTTAGTTTTGAATTAGTACATTTTCCACAATGTAGGGAGTTTTAAAAACTTAAAAGTAGAAACACTGAACTGTAAACAGCTCTGGGAAAGCAGGAGCGAAAGAATAGATAAGCAGATGTCTGTTAATATGTGATGCGGCTTTTAAAGTTACTAACAAAACCGGGCCTCTCATTCTTTCATAGGCATATATAGCTTTGCTAACTGCTTTTTGCTTTCTCTGGTTTGCAAAGAAATAAATTCAACTGCTATAAAGATTTTGCTATTTCTTGGTATAAAAATTAGAATAAGAGTATTTTCATCCTTTCAGTATTTGCAAATTCTTACAAAAGCCGTGTGGCTGTTCTTGGCTTTATATCATATGTACATTTTACAATATTTCTTTGACACACTTAGATTTTCATAGTGAGACTCTTAATTGAGCTGCTGTAAATGGTTGTTCCACTTTTGAAGTTCTGTGAGTATAAAACAGATTAAACAGGCTAACCAAAATTATGCTGCTGAAGATGTAAAGTCATTGCCCCAGGGAAATGTTTACATTTGCAGATAAAATAAAAACCTAATTGTTAAGTAATGAAAATTGAGCTAGGAATGAAAGATATGAATGAAATGCCCAGTACTAGTAGAAAAGCAAGGATTTTTCTTTTCTTTTGGCAAGGAGAACCAAATGTTACATACTTTGCACTTACTTCATTGGATTTTATTCTAAGAGAAATCTGATTTCAGAGTAAGTAAGTATCTTTAAGGGAAAGTTTATGCTTACTGTTATAAGGTTTTTTTTGTCATATAGTTGTCTAAATGTTGTTAATATCTATGTCATTGTGGTCATTTTAAATCCTAAAATTTGTTGGCAAAAGAAAAAATTTTTATATGGCTTCTACTTTTTGTGGAAATAGTGATTAAACTGACAAATGTCTACATCCTTCAGATTTTTGAAATTACTGTTTATTTTGTTCTATCATAAATAGTCGAATGAAAGTTACCCTACAAATTTGAACTCTTTGGAGGAAGAATATAAATCTAGTAAATAATAGTAGTTTGTTTTCCTGCCATGTGAGTTTATTTTAGGTTACCGTTACAGTGATTTGTGGGAATCTGACAGGGGTTTGTTGCTGGTAGTGGTGGTGGTGGTGGGGTGTGTGTGTGTGTGTTTGCAATGCTAGGAAACATCTTAAGGGAAAGACAATTCTAAGAAGTAACACTCTGAATTTTATTAATTCATAGGCAATAAATATTTGCATTTTGTTTTAAATTTACTATTAGGGACTTTTCTTCTTTTTAAAAAATTATTGGGGTATATTTTAGGATTCAAGGCTCTTTTCTTTTCCCTTGAGCTGCTGGTATAACTTTCCTTGTTCTGTGTAATAGCTCAGCAGAACCCAGCAGCTCAGATTCCTGCCAGGCAGCAGGAGATTGAAATGAACCGACAGCAACGCTTCTTCCGCATCCCATTCATCCGCCCTGCTGACCAGTACAAAGACCCTCAGAGTAAGAAAAAAGGCTGGTGGTATGCCCATTTTGATGGACCATGGATTGCCCGGCAAATGGAACTCCATCCTGACAAGCCACCCATCCTACTTGTGGCTGGTGTGTATGATTCACATGAAAAACACATTATAAAACAAAAAACATCATAAACTCTCTGAATGAAACATTCTAATGTATAATATAATAATTTATTAAATTTCAGGGTTGAGGGATGGAGTCTTGCGGTTAAATCACATTTCCAGTTCAGTGAGGATTAACTCATTTATAATGTGAAATTGCTTGGATTAAATTATGTTCTTAGCACATAGAAACTTGTCTGTATCCTAAAAACGCTTCCATTTGTGTTTCATCATATCCATTGATTTGTAGTGGCTTGAGGAAATGTAGCATTTTTATTAACTCTGATGACTTGTTTGATCAATAGCAGTGTTTATTAATATTGAAAGTGTCCTTGATGGGGGACAAATTTTAATTGTTCCTGGTGATTTTATTAAGCAGATTTCCATCTTAGAGAAAAAGTCTTAGGAAGTTTTCAAATCTGTGAGAATTAATAGGTATTTCAGGCATACAACTGGTAAGAGATGGTCCTGAAGAGAGAGAGATGGTGATTTTCTGATATCTCATGAATACAGGTAAGGACGACATGGAGATGTGTGAGCTGAATCTTGAGGAGACTGGTCTGACTCGGAAGCGTGGTGCTGAGATCTTGCCAAGACAGTTTGAAGAAATCTGGGAACGCTGTGGAGGCATCCAGTACCTTCAGAATGCGATTGAGAGCAGACAGGCTCGGCCCACCTATGCAACAGCCATGCTGCAGAATCTGTTAAAGTAGATGTTGCACACCAGCCTTACAGCTGGGAGCCTTTGCCATGGTACTTAGGTAGGGTGTGTGCCCCCAGATTTAACCATTCCATAATCATGTTAGAGTTACTTCCATAAAGTGAACAGATTTTATTAATCATGGCTTTTGGTGAATTTGTTTAAGGTTAATTATGGTAGCAAATTTTGGACCTAAAAATTATTTTTCTGTATCCTGCTGTAATTCCCAAAACTCTCATTATTCTCTAACTATTACACTTGGGCACATTCTGATGTTTCTCATCCTTTGCCAGAAGACTACCTTACATCCATCGTAATTGTTCTCTAGGAAAAGAGAACTTTTTTCAAAATTCAAAATACTTTTTAAGGATGGCACAGTACCATATAACTGGAGTAATAAAACATGAGCTTACAGTCTTACAATAACTAAACCACTTAAAATGATCCAGGCACTAATGTTTTGGTCTGAAAAGCTGTGTACTTTATAGATATTTTCAGACATGTTTGGAAATTTCCATTAAAGGTGGAAAATCTATTTTTTTCCTCCTTTGCAGTATCTTAGTTTGAATGAAACACTTCTAAGTTGTAGAATTCTAGAAAGAGCCTTAATGTATTTGATGTATTCTGTGATAAGAGGTACTAATAGTATCCAGCACAGATTTGCTTTTCTTTGCTAGCACAATGTGTGTTGCTGTCAGAATATTCTTTTTATATTATTCCATGGAAAAATAAAGGAAATTCAGATTGTTTAAATGCCTAAAAGTTTTGAGATAAGTTTTGTTTCAGTTAGAAAAGGAAATAGGTTTTAGGTGGCATAGTGGCTTAACTGGACTGAATTCAAATATTCTTTCAACTTCATCTCTATAGCGATTTTTGTATCAGAATCTTGTCCAAGTTGTTTCGTTGATTTAGTAAGTGTTCTGCTTCCAACATCTTTCTTTTTAAGAAATTCCTAGTGTCTTTTTTGACCTTTGAGGTTTTGGTAATTGTAGACCTGTTTCATAAGCTTTGTAATTCAGAAGTCCTTGTATTTAGTAAGTGCTTGTTTTACATAACTGATAATTTTAAAATGTTTTCTTTGTGTGCTGTTAGTATTGATTCAAATGTCAGCAGCTTTAAGCCTAATATTTATGACTTTCACATTTGGAATTTAAAGACAAAAATACATCAAGGAGTTATGCTGACATAATTCTAGGGAGTTTTGTTGTATTTTAGAATAAAATTATAAAGTAAAATTATTCTCTGTATTGCTTTTTTCCCCAGTTTTTAGAGACCCTAAGCTTTGAAATGAAATTCCACTGATTTATTTTTTCCCTAGAAAGATTACCTCAGTTAGGGAAGTATTTCCCAGCTGACTAGTGTTTGTGAGCCACAGACACTGTCTTCAGAATTGCTTCTCTCATATCTTAGTATAGAAATATTTATTTATTATGATACATGCAAATGATTGTTGAGTTAAATTAAATGGTAGTATCTGTGCTATTAATTGAGAATGCAGATATGATTATCTTTTGAAGGCTGTATTACTGCATAGATTCACCCACCCTTGGGTCGTTTCATCCTTGTGATTGATGACAGAAGGTGTAGCTACTGAAATAAATGACCTATTCTCTCTCTTCCATCTCTCGCCTTTAACTGGTGTTTTTATTTGTGTAGGATAGTGAATGATAAGCTTTTTTCCTAACCAGTAGTGAGTAAAGTTCTTGAACAAAATTTAGTAGGCAAGTTGGTTTTTAATGACGTGTCTCTTTAGTACATTTTTCAGAAATAGTTTTGTGTATCTTTTAGATACATTAATAGGCACTAGATGGAAAATTAGAGTTAAACATATTTAAATGAGAGAATCTAATGTTTTAAGAAATTTGTAAGAAATGTATCACAGCAAAGCATTGTCATGTCTTTAGTTTTTGACTCTAATAATTAATACAATTATAGTTAATCTTAAGCCATAATGTTTCTAATCATGTCACACAGCTGTCCTAGAACTTATCTATTTAAAATAGTTTCCTGAGTTAATTTTGGCCAGCAGGGCAACTGCCCTAATTCAGATAGACTTACAGTAACCTACGTACAGTAAATGCACATACACACAGACACCCCTTTGCTGGAGAAACTTAGGACCCTGTCAGCCTTTTAAAGGAAACAGCAGGAATGGTGTCCTGAATGATGTTCATGCAGCTGCTTTACCGTATTCACAGTCAAGCCCATGCATGCCAGGTTAAAACTGTGGAAGTCAAAAGTAAATTCACTCATATTTTAATCAATCATTTTAACTGAGATTTAAAATTAGAAGTTTAAACCACTATCTATAAAGAACTAATCTTTTCTTAATACCAGTTCTTTCCATAGCATATGCTTTGCAAAGGCAGCATGCATAAAATATTTAAAATGAGAGGACAGAATGTTTTCACATTTGATTCAATTTTAATATAATTCCTAATTGTGGTAACACAGTTGAGATATGTATTATGAGTTATGGGAACTCATTGAGAAAAGGAAGTTACTCTAATCTGCATATGTTAAGAGAATACTGAGTTTTCTTAGTTGTAAAGTTGGGGAGATGGCACCTTTTCAGAGGAAGGTGAAAATATGAGGAAGAAACAAAACAGTGCATGTAGGAGCACAGGGCCACACAAAGGCATTCTGATATTAACGCTCATTCTGCTTCTGTCATGACTTTTCATAGGTCATTCTTGTGAACCATTTTGTTTTGCAAGCAACCAAGGAAAGAACATCGTAAGTGGAAAATCAGTGGTGGTTGTGAACACTTAGAGAATAGCAATCCACAGGCAAGAATAATGGTGTTGTTTGTAGAGCTTTATTAACTGGATATTTTTTAAAAGACATTTTCATTCACAGGTTATTACTATGGTTCTCAGGGGATCCAAATATGTAGATCATTGGTTTTTTTTTTTTTTTTTTTTTTTTTTTTACCTGAAGTAGCTTAAGAGTACTTGGTTCAGTAGAATAAATATTTATTGAATCAATCAGTCAGCCAATTAATATGATGTTAGTGATAGACCTGCCTCCTTTTATGGAAGAGGTAACAGATCCAGAGAGGTCAAGTAATTTAGTTGTAGACTGAAAAATATATCAAAGCCTTTGCTCCAATCATATGTAACAAAAAGAACCAAAACAAACACTTTTTAGTAGCCCCTGTGGATTTACAAAGGGTTGCCTCTCTGTCATTCCACAACTTCAGAAGGTGTGACAGGTTTTCCCTATTTATCATTACCAATAATAACAAGTATTGAGAGTTTTAAAATTTCTCCCAGAAGATAAACTAACAAGGATGGAAGGGGAGGGCAAAGGATATCTAAACATGAAAATAAGGACATGTTGGAGTGGGGGAAACAGTTGTAACAATAAGGAAAGAGAAGAGCAACAGTGGAAGAGACAGGCTGTGTGCCCCTAAAGATTCTGCACCCGCAGTTTGGAAACACTGATACATTTTAGGACACAGAGAACTCCTAGATCTCTACTAAGTTTTAGAATGAATAATGTGTAATTTGTAGGGTCAGAACGTACGGTTATTAAAAGTTGGATCAAGATATGCCCGGTGTAGACATTTTAGCATATAGGAATGGCACTGCCACACTGGAGAAGGTCAGCAGTAAATAGGCATTCTGTACATAAGCCTCATGGAAGGGTAAGATGGAGAGATTGGCAGAGGTAGCACCTACTCTGCTGGGACCACATCTTTGAGTATGCTTTAGTTCAATTCAAATCACTGTATTCTTTCCCCATTGCTAACCTAATATATGAAACAAGCTTAGCTGTCTCAGAAGTTTTTCAAGAGATAATCAGGAAAAATTAATGCACATTCAAAAGGAGAATCTTCAGTACAAATTTGTTTTTTAAAAAATAGATTTAGGGCCGGGCGTGGTGGCTCACGCCTGTAATCCCAGCTCTTTGGGAGGCTGAGGTGGGTGGATCACGAGGTCAGGACTTCGAGACCAGGCTGGCCAACATGGTGAAACCCTGTCTCTACTAAAAATATAAAACATTAGCTAGCATGGTAGTGGGTGCCTGTAATCCCCGCTACTTGGGAGGCTGAGGCAGGAGAATCACTTGAACGTGGGAGGCAGAGGTTGCAGGGAGCCGAGATGGCGCCATTGCACTCCATCCTGGGCAACAAGAGTGAAATTCCATCTCAAAAAAAAAAAAAAATAGATTTAGGGGGTACAAGTGCAGTTTTGTTACATGGGTATATTGCATAGTGGTAAAATGTGGGCTTTTAGTGTACCTAACACCCAGATAAGCATACATTGTGCCCAGTAGGTAATTTTTCATCCCTAAACCTTTTCTCACCCTCCCACTTTCTGGAGTCTGTAATGTCGGTTATTCCGCTCTTTATGTCCGTATCTACACATTTAATCCTAATTTGTACCAAGTAGCATCTCACCTTTAAATCACAGGCTTATTAGTTGGCTGTTTTCTTTTTACTTACGAAAATTCATCTAGTCAAACTGTCAATTTTTCCTCATTTCATTAAAAGTGTATATCTAATGCCTTCTCTAAAAATTGATGTACTGGAAATACAAATAAATAAAGGCTCCCTGTGTAGAATTTCCACTTGCATCTTGTGCTTTTAATACCGTTACAGGGTGTCATGAACAGGTTGTAAATGTTGCACTTATTGCCATGTTTCAGATGGAATAAGTTGGAGAATTCTGGGCTCCTGAAGCTTGATCCAGTCGCCAGGGCTGGAAGCACTGTGTTAGGTGGCTGCAGGAAGAAGCAAGGAACTCAAGGTGATTGAAACTTCTTTGAACATTGGCCCCAAATTTCCTATGTGATCTCCATCCAGGAAACAGGCAGGATTCTGTGTGAGTGACAGTTACTCATTTTGCGGAGATTAGAGACACCAAATTTTGGCTGCCTTTCTCCAGACCCTTACTAATCTGTGAGAAGACACAGGATGTAAAAACCGGGGACTCGAAGAAGGCTCCTTCTCCCTAAGGCCTTGAATGTAGCTGATCCATTCCGTGTGTCAAGAACCTACAATAATCCTGCTGGGTCCTCTGAGGGTGGAAGGAGACTCTGGCCGTCTCACCTCATTAGCTCTTCCCTGGCTGGTTGGAAAAGACCAACCCAAAAGAGGGGTGATGCAAAGAGTGAGAGACACCACAAAATGGGGCCCTCCCCACATAATATAGGGCTTTTACCTACTTCTCTTTCTCCATAGAAAACTACATTTCCTATACTAGTTAGAGCACAAGTAGTACAGGGAATGCAGGGGGTGAGGACTACGTTATACAGCAGTGGTAGTGATAGATCATTTTCTCTCCTGATGAAATGTTTTCATGTACTTTTGGTCAGCCTATCATGCTTCTATCATTTGTTTTCCTTTGTGAAGTTCCAGGGATATGGAAGTGAGTAGGTACACCTCTTGCCACCATTCTTTGTTCTGTGGCACCTTGTCATCATATTTCACCTTGAAGTCCTTGTCTCACATTATAGATCTTCACTTTGATATGCACACACCAAAGTTAGTGTGAGGAAGTAGTCAGTGAAGTTATTATAGGATGACGTTGTTCATCTGTGGGGAAGTAGTGACGTTATTATAGGATGACGTTGTTCATCTGCGGTGGAAGGCAGGATGGGTATGGGAACGGTGATGAAAGCTAGGTGTGTGTGAGGGTTTGTAACCCTCATGGGGCACTACCACTTGCCCAAAAATTGTCTCCATTATTAAGGACATTTTGTTTTTATGTGTGTGTGTGTGTGTTTGAGACACAGTCACAGTGTCACTCTGTTGCCCAGGCTGGAGTGCAGTGGCGTGATCTTGGCTCACTGCAACCTCCACCTCCTGGGTTCAAGTGATTCTCCTGCCTCAGCCTCCCGAGTAACTGGGACTACAGTCACGTGCTGCCACACCCAGCTAATTTCTGTATTTTTAGTAGAGACAGGGTTTTGCCATGTTGCCCAGGCTGGTCTCAAACTTGTGACCTCAAGTGATCCACCTGCCTTGGCCTCCCAAAGTGCTGACATTACAGGTGTGAGCCACTGTGCCCAGCCTGTTTTTATTTTTGAAGCTTACTGTTAAATGTTGCTCTTTGTGTTTACTATTTTGTTGTCTTTTGGCAGCATTAAAATTTCATGCTTAAAATCGTTTATTGAATACATAAATCTAGAGAATATCTACTAAAACACAGGCTCATTAAAAAACCTATGAGTATAGCACTTTTACTTTATTGAAATTAAGGTTTTGTAGCAAATATATCTGATATTAGAACATTTGAAAGAGATAGAGACAGATTCATTTTCATTAAGCAGCACATAAAAAATGGACTGAATTGGATTACATTGATGCCAGTCTAGGTATACACACACTAAAGTTGGTGCGAGGAAGTATTCTGAAGTTATTATAGGAAGACACTGTTCATCTGTGGTGGAAGGCAGGAATTGATTATGTCATATAGCACAACTTCACCCTTCTCCCAACATAGCATCTTCTTTAAAATAGCTTTGTGTAGTAACAAGAAAAGTAAGATTTTCCATTGTATGTGTAGCTGAACCTCAGTTTCTTTTAAAGAACAATTCAAAGATTATTGGCAACCAAACAGTCTACTATGTAAGCAGTAGTTGCATATAAAACTAGTGTGCCTAATAACTGAATACTGAGGTTTGCGTTTATCAGACATTGTAGTGTGGAGCATATATACACTCACTACAGTGCCTACACACTACATACATTCATGCATTTAGAGAGACCTGCATCTCCCTGCATAAGTAGTCATCTTTTAAATGTACATTCTAGCATATAAAGAGTTTGCTTCCCAATAAATTGTTCAGTCCCTAAACAATAAGTAAGCTGTGTTTGTTGCAAATGATCTGTGAGTAAAATTTTCAGGGAAGGTGGAAGCAAACCTGGCTTACGATCATTTTGACTATCATCCAAGAATAGTGAAAATATGTTTCACTGATTGCATTTGGGGTTTTAATAATAAGTGTCTTTTTCTTCAGAATTTACTGGTTGCCAAGTATGTGACTCTTCTGTATTTGAAATATGGTGTGTGCTGATTCTCAGTGTTGACTGTATGTCTGGATTTTGATGACCCATGAATATGCCTGCCTCCATTTTCCTTGAGAAAGCAAATCGTCTCTCTTGAGATAGCCTAAATGATAATTGTACATTTTCAGTTTTTAATTTTCTTCCCAGTCTTGATGGTTAAATTCTTCATATTCTACGGTCAGTAATTCAGAATTTCTTTTACTGATTACCTGAAAGAGAAATAGTTTTAAGAACTTAAGAAATGCCACCCAAGGTCAAACCAATGGTTCTTTCCAATATTAGTGCCACTGGTAGATAAGAGGATGTGCTTGCCATTTGTGACATCTTCTTTGAAATGTTGAAGATGACCTCAAAATATTCTTAACTTTATAACCTACTAGAAATGTACTCCATGCCCTCTTAAGCCTATTTAGATACTCAGGCTGACCCATCTCATGGAGCAGGAGTGGCAGATAGTCTGTGAATGAGTCACCATTTTCCCATCCAACCATAGTAGGCACCATTAATGTATTATAGCATGCTTCCTCAGGGAACCCATGTGTCCTCTGAATGTCTGTCAACACAGAAATCCACGTAGCCAGGAATAATCAGCATTGATACTTGTTCCGGCCTTGAACTAAGATGTAGTTCTTCAAGTTTACTTCCTACTGTGAAAATTATCACTTCCTTTTATTTATTTGAAATGTGATCCATAATTCTATCTGGTACTTCAGGATTTAGTTAGACATTTTGTCAATATCAGATCCTGTGTCCTATTGTCATTTTATGGCCCTAGTCTAAGCTTTTTCTGTTTTTCCAGTTTTCTTTGTTTCAGGAAACCAAAGTGGCACACATTCCAGTGTGCACTTGGATACATAAAATTATTATTAGCATTTGGTGTGATTACCCTAGTATCCTTATCATATATTAACTATGATAACTTTTGTAGGTGCAAACTTTGAGGCATTTGTTTTTATCCAGCACTGCAGACTTTAAAGTAGACATTGGCTGATTATCACCAATTATATCTATCAAAGACTATAATTTTTGAAAATGGGTAGTTTTAGGCTAAAGATTGTCCAAGGTTTTTTCCCCCAAAGTTATTTTAAAAAACTATGTCAACTATATATAAATTGCTTATAGACAAGTTATTTTCCTTTGTAAAATAAAATTATTTTAGTAAAATGAGTTGATTAAGTGAATATTTTAAGAGGCGTCTAGGACACTGAAAAATATCTGAAGATGAACTTTTATGAATTTTTGAAGTTACTCATTGTTCACAAATGATGTTTCTTCATATTTTCTACATATTTTTCCTTTAGCTGATTATTATTTGAAATTGAAAGTATATAAGATTATTCAATGCCAGGAATATAAATTACCACTGTAAAGATTTCAACCTTAAAATACATTTGATAAATTACCTGTATATTTTTATAAGAAAAGGTTGGGAATATTATAAAATACTTGGATTGGTTTTGTTATTCTGTTGTTTTATCTACACATTTTGGTTAGTCCCAGCCTTCCGACTCTATCCTTTTTGCACTAGAAAATATCCCCCCTTTAAAACAGTAAATTAAAAATAAAAAGTATCTTGCTTATCTCTAATAAGAGGGACATAAATGTTTTTAATTTCCTTCAAAAGTCAAGTTTATAATTGCAACCAACTTAGAAAGTATGATTTTACCTTGTTATTTTGTTGATTTTGGAACTTTTTAACTCTAGTTTTGTATGCTTGATTTTCAGAGTGATCTGGCAACCTACAAAAGAAAGCAAAAACATAGTATCTTGTTTCTCGGGCTAATCAACATTAATAGTAACTACATCTTTCTACTGTTTTAGTTTTAACATCATGACAAGTGAAAATAGATAGCATATTTTTGCAGGTGTCTTCTGTTTGAGGTGGAAGAAGTGTGCTTTCAGCATTTCCCCCGAGTTTTGCCTTTTAGTTGGCTTACTGTTTCTTAGGCAGTGGTCTCAGAAGGATTGAAGGATTACAAAACATAGATTTATTTCTCAAGTCAAGTTCTGAGTTGTGGTTGCTGAAAAACAACTCTATAATGGCATTTTGTTAATAAAATTTTAACCACAATAAACTGTCACCTTATTCCAGTTAGAATGGCTATTATCAAAAAGCCAAAAGAGAACAAGTGTTATCGAGGATGTGGAGAAAAGGGAACCCTTATGCCCTGTTGGTGGGAATATAAATTAGTAGTCATTATGGAAAACCATCTGTAGGTTCCTAAAAAAATTAAAAATAAGACTACCATATGATCGAGCAATCCCACTACTGGATATCTGTCCGGAGAAAATGAAATGAGTATATCAAAGAGATAGCTGCACTCCATGTATATTGCAGCACTATTCATAATACTCAAGATTTGGAGTCAACCTCTTGTTCATCAATGAATGAATGGATAAAGTGTGATATATATGTATTACATATATAATTATATATAATATATAATTATATATAATATATATAATAGAATGCTATTGTCATAAAAAGGATGAAATCCTGTTACTTGCCACAACATGGATGAACCTGGAAGACATTATATTAAGTGAAATAAGCCAGACACAGACAAATACTGCAAGCTCTCACTCATGTGGAATTTAAAAAGCTGATCTCATAGAAATACAAAATAGAACAGTAGTTACCAGGGACTGGGGAGGGGAGGGAGGAGGGTATCATGGAGAGAGATTGGTCAATGGGGCCGGGCGCGGTGGCTCACGCCTGTAATCCCAGCTCTCAGGGAGGCAAGAGGCGGGAGGATAGCTTGAGTCCAGGAGTTCGAGACCTGCCTGGGCAATATAGCGAGACCCCGTTCTCCCGAAAAAGAAAAAAAAAAGATTGGTCAATGGGTACAAAGTTACAGTTAGGTAAGTGGCATAAATTCTGGTGTCCTGTTGCACAGTAGGATGACTGTAGTTGTATATTTCAAAATAGCTAGAAGAGAGGATTTTGAATGTTTTTACTACAAAGAAAGGATAAATGTTTGAGATGATGGGAATGCTAATTACCCTGATTTGATCATTGCACAATGTATACATGTATTGAAATATCACGTTGTACCCCATAAATATGTACAATTGTGTGTCAGTTAAATTTTTTTTAAATAAAAAATATGTTTAGACTTTTCTATATACATAATTTCTGTTGATAGTGTATATGCATTTTGCATTTTGTGTTTTTCTTCTTTGCATTATAAAATGGGTGTAATATTTAGGAGCTATCTTCCTATATATATTCCCATATTAAACTTTTTTCTTTCTCTCAACATCGATTTATTACAATTTCAGGGAAATGGAGAAGGACAGAAAATTTCAGTCCTAGTGCTCGATGGGAAGAAAGCAGAGGAGAGGGGACGAAAAATATAGTTTAAGGAGGTTGAGGCCAGGTGCAGTGGCTCCTACCTATAATACCAGCACTTTGGTAGGCTGAGGTGGGATGATTGCTTGAGCCGAGGAGTTCGAGACCAGCCTGGGCAACATAGTGAGACCCTATCTGTGATTTTGTTGTTGTTGTTGTTGTTTTTGTTTTTGTTTTTTTTTTTGAGACAGTCTCACTCTGTCACCCAGGCTGGAGTGCAGTGGCATGCATGATCTTGGCTCACTGCAACCTCCGTGTCCCAGGGTGAAGATTCTCCTGCCTCAGCCTCCCGAGTAGCTGGGATTACAGGCACACGCCACCACGCCCAGTTAATTTTTGTATTTTTAGTAGAGACAGGGTTTCACCATGTTGGCCAGGATGGTCTCGAACTCCTGACCTCAGGTGATCACCCACCTTGGCCTCCCAAAGTGCTGGGATTACAGGCGTGAGCCACTGTGCCAGGCCTGTATTTACTTACTTTTTTAAAGGAAGTTGAGTAACAAGTTCCTTGTTCCCCATCCCACCACCTAAGGCAGCATTTTTGGTTCCTGTTTGTCCTGGTTGGGAGATTTGGAGGCTTTGAGAATGCCAGGGAAGGGGCAGATGCCTGGGATCAGAACTAAGAGATCACAGGTGAGGGGAATATGGAACTAGAAAACTTCCAGAAGAACTGTCAAGACAAGGAGAGCCATACCTCACTATGTGTTCCAAGCGAACTGAGTTGTCTAAAGTGATTGCTCAAATTATTAGATGGAAGTTTGAACTACATTAAATTGGACTATATAAAATTCCAACCCCTTCCTCTCACAAACTCCCCCCTAACCGAACCTACCCACTATTCAGTGGAGAAAGAGCTCCAAAGGGAGTTGGTAACAACTATCCAAAGGGAAAAAAACTAGACCTCCTTTTCTCCATTTGAGGTATAGCATGTGAGTGAACCTGTGACTTTGCTGTGGTTACAACAAGCACTTTCATATGATTAAAACATCCTCATAAATGTCACTTTGTACCGTCATTTACTGAAACTGTCCCCTATATTTAGAAACAATTTTCATTATTATAAGTAATGTCACAGAGAGCATATTAGGCCTATGAAATTAAAGGACAAAAGTGAGAATGTTGACCTGAGAAGGAAAAGTCAGAATCTACTCTGTTAGATTTAGATTTGCATTTTTTGTATATGTATACTGATAATTGTGAGTAATAAAAGCCTAGCTCATTACACCAAAAAAAGTTTCAAGTAAGTTCCTAGCATGGCAGAATCTGTATATACAACATCTAAAATTGAGGGAAATGTAAAAATATATGGAGTATAGTTATAAATATTGGATGGAGGAAAGGAATAGAAGGAAAAATAAAGGTGAAAATGTGATGAGAAACAATGACAAATAACTGAAGCAATGGAAACTGCTCTTTGTGTGTCAATGGTAGTCTTCTCAGGAGGGCACCTGCCTTCAGTATCATTTCCCTATCTCATCACTTTCAGGTAGAATAACAAAAATGCAGCTAAATTTACAGTTCTTTAGAGAACGCTGTTTTCAAAGTTGCAGCACTTGGTGTTCTCATGGATTTGCTTGTGAGTTTAGGTTTAAGTGCCAGGTAGGGAATCTTAGTTTTTCCTTACAGGGCTGCCCTTTGTTGACAGAAACAGCTCCAATAATGCTAGTAGTGAGTAGCTTACACTGAGGGGCATCTAATTTATTCCTTACCAAAAACCATGAATTTATTCCTGTTATTCCCATTAGATAGATGAAAAATTTGAAGCTTAAGGGCAGGGGGTGGGGAAGTGGCTTAAAGTCATACCTAGTTGGGGGCAGAGCTCTTAACTTAAATTTGGGTCTAACTTTAAAGCCTCTAATTGTAACCAGTGTCTAATCTATGGTTGTTTGGGTTTTAATTTGTCAGCTAATCCTTATATAAATAAATTTCATCACATAAATGATAGCATCTTGGGATGAACAGAAATAATTGATGGGAGGAGGAGCAGGTCATGGAGATGCACAAGGGACCCTCAGGACACTGCCATGGTCGCGTTTCTTCACTGAGAGTCTGAAGTAGCTCATAGGGGCAACGGGTTTGTCCTCATGCTGAGGATATCAGGGGTTAATACTTAACATTTAAAAAGGAATATTCAGGAAGTTGAAAAGGGCAAAATTGGGGTGATAAGGGAATTTCTCCCTTCTTCCTGAAGAAATTAAGCATCTTTCCCTCCCTCCCTCCCTCCCTTTCATCCTTCCCCGCTTCCTCTCATCTATTGCCCAGCATCTAGTAGGGTGCCTGGCACATGGTGCTCAAAAATGTTCATTTCATTCCATTAGTCTAAGGAGCGTCAATTTTCCAATGTATTTGAATCCCTGAAGTTCATGTTATGCCCCAGAGACAGGCACAGGTGGAGGAAGTAGAGCACCACCAACCTTTTTGAGAGGTGTTTATTTCCAGATCACCTTATGCCTTGGTTTATTGATCTCACTTACGACAACCTAGAATTAAAGTGATCTTTCTCACTAAAGAAAGAGAAATGTTTAAAATTACGAATTGTACAGCCATCTGAAATAGCAAATAGGGCTGATTAAAATGAAAACGGAATACATTCCTGTTCACAAAAGCCGCATGCAACCCTCTTCTTATTCACTTTAATCCAGCCTTGTTCATTGGCCCTTTCTTCCCACCCCTGAACCTTTCTTTCTTTCTTTTTTTTTTTTTTTTTGAGATGGAGTCTTGCTCTGTCACCCAGGCTGGAGTGCAATGGCGCGATCTTGGCTCACTGCAACCTCCACCTCCTGGGTTCAAGTGATTCTCCTGCCTCAGCCTCCCGAGTAGCTGGGATTACAGGCATGCGCCATCATGCCTGGCTAATTTTTGTGTTTTTGTAGGGACAGGGTTTCACCATGTTGGCCAGGCTGGTCTCCAACTCCTGACCTCCGGTGATCTGCCCACCTCAGCCTCCCAAAGTGCTGGGATTACAACTCCCAGCCCAACCCTTCTTTTAAATTACACACGTTGGCTGGTCCAAACATAGTGAATTCTCTCAAGTGATTGTTTACAGTCAAGTGCAGATGGAAATGCTTGTTCTATTTCTTTCCCTCTTCTTACTACTTCACTTGACTAGCCTAAAAAAAAATGTACACAAGTGATACATGAACAGATTCTCAGTATTAAAAATCCCAGACCTCAATTTCACTCCATTCCATTGTTAACTGGAGTGATAGTTGTGTATCTATTACACATTTTTACTATGAATTTACTCACACGTTAGATCGAACCATACAAAACTGCCAATATTTGATGATTTGTGACTGACAAAATGGCAGTGCCATATGGTTGAACCTAATGTACTTAAAGTACAGTATTATTAATTTATTACATGTACAGGATCTTTTATGCTGCAATTTGCTTTCTCATTTAATGATATGTTATTTTTCCCTCTATGGCAGCTCCAGTAAAGTTATATATATTATTGCCTTTAGCTGCCATGTTTCACAGTAATGTACTGTACTCTAACCATTTCCATATTGATGGGCTATACAATTGTTTCATGACTCAAAGCAGTAATGCTGTGAACATTTTTGTAAGCATATCTTGGTGCACAGGTGCAACTATTTTGTAGAAATAATTGTCTAATTTCCCTATTGATGGGCTATACAATTGTTTCATGACCAAAGCAGTAATGCTGTGAACATTTTTGTAAGCATATCTTGGTGCACAGGTGCAACTATTTTTGTAGAAATAATTGTCTAAAAGTAGAGTACCTGAGTCAAATTTAAAATTTTATAGATAATGACGAATTTCTTCTGAAAAAAGGCTTTTCCAATTTGTACATCCACCAGCAATGCTTGATGGAACTAGCTTTCCTCCATATTCCCACACTGGGTATCATCAATCTCCTTTTGCCAAATTCAAATGATATCTCCTTATTGTTTTTGGATTTCCCTGATTATAGTGAAATCCAGTATCTTCTGTATTTTACTGGTCATGTGGGTTTCTTCTATAAATTGCACCTCTGTATTTTTTGCTCATTTTAGTATTAGGATGTTTGTCTTTATTAATACATGTGGATGTTCATCCTTTGTCTGTAATATAGGTTGCATTATATAGAAACTTTCCTGCTCCCTTTTTGCTTGTAAGGCCACCTTCATAACACCCTAAAGTCTGGTTCCTGAATAGAGAGGCATTTGTATCTTGTCTCCTTTTCCTCCTTCTAAAAAGCTTCTCTTAACCTTTCTGTCTGGAAATGAAGGAATGATTAAACACATCATAACACATCTAGAGAATGGACGATTATGTAATCACTAAAAATGATGCTACAAAAATATTTCATGACATGGGGAAACATTCTAAGTTAAAAAAAGAGGACTATAAAACAAGAAAGTCTGATTCTATTGTGCTTTAGAAAATTCCATATAAATCAATTTTATATAAACATGAACACCAAAAGATAACAGTTAATATGTTGAATTAACTGATTTTCAATTTATATAAACATGAACACCAAAAGATAATGTGTTGAATTAACAGGATTTTTATCTTTTTTTCTCATAATTTTCTATATTTCCCAGCTTTCTTATGATGAAAGCTACGATGTTTGCTAACAGGAAAGATCAAATTTTATGCACAAATACATCCCCAATTAAGGTAGTAGACCAAGTATTCAGTCTTTTAAAACTGATATAGGTTCTTTCTTCCTTCCCTATTGGTCTTAAGGAACCCTTGCCGGGAAGCCTGGAGCAGGGTTCTCAAAGTGGGGTCCTAGGACCAGCAACATCAGCCTTACCTGAGCCCCATCCAGACCTACTGAATCAGAAACAGGGCATAGTAGGGCGCAGCCATGTTGTTTTAACAGGCCCCTTTCTGGGTGATTCCTATGCTCACTAAAGTTGAAAAACCATGGGTTGAAAGGACCATATGAATTTACTCTAATGATGGGTTTCTCAGAAGTGTGAGTAATGAGTTCTTGGGTCTGGAAGTTAGCATGCTTGACCCACCTGCATGGAGCTCCCTTTCCCTGGAGGACCTCGCATTCCTTTCTGCCAGGGCCACATGGGCCTGGTTCCAGACCGTCCAGGCCCCCCTGGCTGTCATATCCTGGTTTGCAGCGACACTCCGCTTCCTCAGTCCATTTGTTCTTTACACACTGGGCAAATTCGCCGCAGGCCAGGAACTTGCAGGGATCTGCTTGATCAGCTGTAAGAAATGGGGCAGATTTTAACGAATGTATGAATATCTAAGCAATGGAACTGGCAGCAGTCAAAGGCAAGAGACCAAATACATTTGCTATTACCTCATTTTGGAGTGGGTTGCACAGTTGTGATATCAGACTGGAGGGAAAAGAGAACCACACTCTGTATCTTTGAAAAATGAATTTACAGACACA
This sequence comes from Nomascus leucogenys, assembly GCF_006542625.1. Classification (NCBI taxonomy): domain Eukaryota; kingdom Metazoa; phylum Chordata; class Mammalia; order Primates; family Hylobatidae; genus Nomascus; species Nomascus leucogenys. The sequence continues at coordinate 54,105,663 of NC_044383.1, read as the reverse complement.
AGTGATAATTTAGCTCCAAATGTAATTATTTACAACCTTTAGTGTGCATCAGAATCGTCTGGAGGCCTTGTTAAAACAGATTCCTGAGCCCCACACTCAGAGTTCCTGTGCAGGCAGCGTGGAATGGGGACCGAGTTCTGGCTCTAAAACAGTTCCAGGTGATGCAGATGCATCTGGTCTGGGGAGCACACTTTGAAAACCACTGCATTAGAGAATTAGGAATATTTTGTTACTTAGTTTTTTTAAGTAAGCATTTATAAAGCAGTAAAGTCATCATTTATGTGAATAGTTTTGAGAACTTAGGATGATTTCCTGATTTCCTGATTTTAAATATAAATTTCTCTTGGTCTCTTGCTAAGGCCCTAATATTAGAGTCATTCTTTTGGATAGATTATTTCTTCCCTATTAACATTTAGACTCTCTTCTTTCTTGTTATTAATTGTTCTATTTTACTGTATTCCTAATTCTATAGGGTTGTCTCCAATTCTTTGGAAAGTGGATTAGAAATCAAGAGAATCTCAGATATTTCTGGAAGGCCAGTGGCCCCTGTCTGCCCTTCCTTGTCCTTATAGAGCTGAGCATACTGAGCTCTCAGTAGAGAAGCAACTGGCTGGAGTCCCCAAGGGCTGATGGCAGAACCAGAACAGGCCTCTTGTCATCAGACCACTGTTGTTTCTGCCCCGGAAGGTCTTCTGTTTAACCATATCAGCCATTTACTTTTCAGATTATTCTTTAACCAAATACCTATTATGTGCAAAGAACTAGGGAACAGGCAACAGTAAAGCCATTGTTCCAAGAAATTTAGGGGAAAATGAGTACAGATAATGCTATACAAGAAGTCCAATATCTTGTCGAGTACAGATCTTTATTTTATTTTATTTTTTGAGATGGAGTTTTGCTCTGTCACCCAGGTTAGAGTGCAGTGGCACCATCTCGGCTCACTGCAACCTTGGTCTCCTGGGTTCAAGTGATTCTCCTGGCCCAGCCTCCCAAGTAGCTGGGATTACAGGTGCCCACCACCATGCCTGGCTAATTTTTGTATTTTTAGTAGAGATGGGGTTCTGCCAGGCTGGTCTCGAACTCCTGACCTCGGGAGACCTGCCCACCTCAGCCTCCCAAAGTGCTGGGATTACAGGCGTGAGCCACCGCACCTGGCCACCAGTACAGAGCTTTAAATAAGCACTTGGGAAGATACGTTTGGAGAAGAGAGCATATGGAGGGGATTGCTTTGAAGTGAGTATCTAAGAGGGTTGCAATTGTCCATACAAAGACTAGGAAAGACATTCCAACTGGAGGCAGCAGCATGAGCAGAGCCATAGAAATGGGAAAGCAACAGAAATGGGAAGAGAGAGCAGAGGGAACACAGTTAGGAAGGAGCAGAGACTTGTGGATGGAAAGGAAGGGAACTAAGACTGGTAAGGTAAATTAAGGCCAATATCTAAATGCAGTGCTAAGGAATTTGGACTTTACAGGCAGGTGGGGGCCATGGAGGATTTTTGAGCAAGGGAAGCATATGATCAGAATTGTGCTTTACAAGATACATAAATAGAACTTAGAATTTTTAGAATTAGGATGACCAGATACCATCCTGTCCAATATTTCCCAAGTGGGAACATTTGCTGAACTTAATTCAGCAGGATTTGGTAAGTTTTACACTAAAAAGAAGTTCAGTGACTAAGTTTTGATTTTTCCTCTTTTATCTTGCTCTTTCTTCTTCCAACCCTAACCCTTACTCTTTTTACTTTTAAACTTCTTAGGGTTGTTAATAAGCTAATGTCTATTGTGAATCTTTGAGCAGAGAACGTAGTCAGCTGCTTTGCCAAATTGACTGACCACAGAAACTGTGTAGGGATAGGTGGAGGCCAGAACTTCAGTGAAGAGCGATGTTCACTTGCTCTGATCCAGTGCCTCCTTGTGGTGGAAAGGCATTGAAGTGAGGGAGATCTGTGCGACCAGCCCAAATGTTTGGGCAAGAGCGGGTCCTTGAAAACATGCTTTTGGGTCTACCATCAAGATAGACCTGCCAAAAGTCTTTACGTGAAGTTGTATTTCTCCGAAGCTTGTGGATCCCTTATGGACATGTGAACTGGCTTTCCCTGCCTCACAGTTCCTAAAGCTGGTCATGTTTAGGGATCCTTGTCACTGTTTAGGAAATAAGTCAAATTCACATTGACAACCCAGGTGATTTCACATCTAGGACTTGGTTTAGTAAATAACAGCTGTCAGCAACTTTATACGCAGGACTGCGGTCTTGAAAATAGAAGCTGGGAGGGAGTCGTTAGAGGTTCCATTTCCTTCTTTCTGTAGTGGAGAAATATATTTAACTTGGAAAGCTGACTGAGTATACAGATTCTTCCCCTCTGAAGAGTAACAAGAGATATGTGGTAACCAAAAGAGTTTCCCCATGAAAATATTCATATTTTACCATAATTTCCTTTAGCTCAGCAAAGAATGACCTATGCCTCAGTAAAGCGCATAGCAGGCGACACTGGAAAAACAAATTTTTCCAAATCTGGGGGCCCTGAATTGGGTATAATTGAAGAACAAATTCAAGCAGTTTATAAATTGCTTGCTTTCTCCATGTTATTTATTCAAGACCAGTCTACAGAGAAGAAGTAGGAAACTTTAAATCGCCAAGCTTAGGTTTTGTTTGCTGTGTATGCCTTCATGGGTACAAGACAACTAAGACAACCTTCATTCATTCAACAAATATCGACTTAGCCTTTCAAAGCCTTCAGCTCTAAGAATTTCAGATCAGCCGATTGTTTTAATGTTTATTTTTATCAATATATAACATTTTACATTTCAGGTAGAATTTCAGAGCTAGAAGGCATTTTAGAGAGCTTCTCAACTAATTGGTTCACTTTACAGATGGGGAAGCTGAGACTGATGTTGCCAAGGTAATGCCTGTTTGTGCTGAAGTCCTCTGACTGGTCTCACGGCCATCCATCCCTTCGTGGACTGTGTGAAAAGTTCCCGGGAAGGGCGGAGCCCCAAGGGGGAGCTATTGGACCACTTTGCTAATATATTGGCCCTCTTTGCTAATATGGCAAGTGAAGGCAATTAGAATTAGAGTCAAAATGAGAGACTTTATAACAGTAATTTGTAGAGCAACTCACACTGCTTCCACTCTTATTACCTTAAAAATATTTTCCCTAGGTATTTTGATGGCCCTCTTGATGGCCGTCTTTCATGTCATTTTTCAAGGGACACCTAAAACTTCAGGCTTCAGGCAAAGACTGAAAACTGGATGTGGGCTGATTCTGGGGAGACAGAGCCATGGAAGGGATAGAAAAGATTGGCTCTATGACAGATGAATGAAAGTTTAACTAGTAGAACTTTTGTAAGCAAAATCTTCCCTATGTTGTTATCATTTTCTTTATTTGCCATATCCCAAAGACATTTTTCCTTAGAATAATGAACTTATTCATGGGTAGGCCATACCAATATTTGTTTCTTCCTTTTTTTTTTTGAGATGGAGTCTCGCTTTTGTTCCCTAGGCTGGTGTGCAGTGGCACCATCTCGGCTCACTGCAACCTCCGCCTCCCAGGATCAAGCGATTCTCCTGCCTCAGCCTCCCGAGTAGCTGGGCCTACAGGTTCCCTCCACCACGCCCAGCTAATTTTTGTATTTTTAGTAGAGACGGGGTTTCACCATGTTGGCCAGGCTGGTCTTGAACTCCTGACCTCAGGTGATCTGCCTGCCTCGGCCTCCCAAAGTGCTGGGATTACAGGTGTGAGCCACTGCGCCTGGTCTCTTGTCTCTTTCTTAATACATCCCAGAGCATGTGTACAAGACAAATTAGTTTGAACTTCCTACTCTTTGCTATTGATTTCATCAATAATAATAATCTATATGCTATGCTGCAACAACTGAAAATGTTTTGTTCTGAACATGGTCGAAAGCTTGGAAAGAAGGGGGCAAAGAGACTTGAGATCAATAGATTCGGGAGAAAAAAGTAGATGCCATTGTCTAGAAGAATATTTTCAAGTCATGATCAAATTGTGTTTGGGTCTGAGGAAGTGAAATCCTCATGATTGGTGTGTAGACAAATTGGTCTATAATTGCCTTCACTGCCTGGATTTGTTTGAATTCCCTTCAAACCATTTATTTTTACTGTTGGTGCTATAGAGAGATTTCACCATGATCTTGTACCACATTTAATAAATACATAGTATGGTTTGGGGCATTCACTGGGCTTACTGTAATTGCTTGCTGGCAAAATGACTTAGCTTTCTATTCTTAAGCCATGAGGATAGCTCTTCTACACAGCATATTTGACAGTCTCTCCATAGAGACAGTCCAGGGCACCTGACCTTGGCGAGCCAAGCAGTGTCAGTGGCTGCTCGTTAGCAGTTGGTGGGAAGATCCAGGTCCAGCCTGACCAGGGGTCCGGGCCTAGTCTACTCGCATCCCAGTAGATTCTGGCTGTATTCAGTAGAGACATGTCATTGCATTTCAGGGCTTGTCCCTGGAGTGTCCCTGGGGATCATGACCCTGAACCTCCAGCTTCAGTGGAAAGGGCAGTTATTTACATAAACAGGGAGCTCACACTTATCAAGGGCCATTATGTGTTTGGCACAGTGCCGGGCACTTTCAACATGTGTCTTCAATAATTTTCACAGCAGCCTCTCAAATCCATATGGATATTGCTGACATCATTTTCATCAGTGAGAAAACGGAAGCCCATTTTAGCTATTAAGTATGATCCAAGATTAACATTCATATTTGTTTACAACGTTTGGCTTTTAAAATTATTCTAGAGGTTTTCAAATATGGGGTTTCCAGGAGACACCTCAGGACTCCAAGGGGCTCATAAGGGATGAGGGAAAAAGAGTGAGAGGCCCCCCCACATCTGCATTGCCATTCTCACTCGCAGACATATCAGACTTCCATGAATGCTTTCCTTTGAATAAAGGCTCCCCTAACCAAACAAAAGCTCAGATCCATGTCTGTTCCACCCTTTCATGAGGCAGAATGTTTCTTGTAGAAAGTACAGTCTGACACTACAGTGGCTCCAATTTTTTTTTCCTGTTGTTTAAATATGACAGCAATGAACATGTCTTGAAATAAGTGAGCTGCCACGTAGGGCTTAGAAATATTTGTATCATTCTGAGATTTCCAGTGTAAGGGCATTGGATGTATCAGTTTCTCCCCTGGATTTGCTTATATAATGTCTTCTGTGTGCATTTCAAAGGTACTGAAAAGCAATCCCAATTGGTGACTGAGGAAGTTTGTTTCCCAGCTCTCCATCGCGTGATCAAAAAGCATTTAAATGATGTCCCCTGCCTGCAGGGAACACCTTGAGGCATTTTACAGTCAAAGTTAAAAAGATCATGGTCCTTGTCATCAAGAAGTTTATAAATTCATGGAGATCATAGGTCTCTGTTGGTCCAAGACTGCCTCTTTTTCAAGCCTCTTGTTTCTGGTCCCAAGTGCACTCATGTTTGTCAGGCCTGAAATAGGCTTTCCCTGTCTGCCAGACCTCAGAGGGCCTCACTCCCTTTTCTCCAACTCAAGATCGTGCCCTCCGCGACACGCCCCCTCCCGTCCCGCCCTTCACCCTTGTCCTGCCCTTCACCCTTGTCCTGCTCTTCACCCTTGTCCTGCTCTTGCCGCATGTCCTACTGGCTGTGTGCTGAGTGCCTTATCTCCCTAACATTTATCATTTCATCATCTCCTGCTTTTGCGCTGTCCCATTTTACTCACGTGTTGGACAGAAAGCGATACATCTCCTTTGACTGGATCCTGTGCAAGGGCAAGATTTCAGCTCAGCTTGCCTATAAAATTCAGGCTTCACCTGGGCTGGCTGGGCTGAGGTCCCGCTGGGCCTCTTTCATTTTTTTTCAATGCGATGAAACCTAGTTCTCGCTAGATGGCGCTGAATAGCAAAAGAAGCAAGAGCAGACTTCGGGAAGGACATTTTAAGTACCCCAGCTGATTTCTGACTTTTTAAAAAACCACTGTGCCTTGCGCGTCGGTGGAGGGAAGCGAGGTCTGCAAGGGATTCACGCGGTAGCAGGAGCAGCTCCGGGGGACCGCTGATAGAGCCATTATTACTCCGTGATTACAGCGGCAGATCGGGCCTGCCTGGCGGGGGTAATGTGGTGGAAACTCCTGGATTATCTTTTTCCATTTCAAAAAGGCAGAGCTAAGACTCTGGAGTCCAGACGCTTCCCGCGCTGCCACGCCCTGGCGCCCAGCGTGACAAAGCTTCACGCCTGAACAAAGTGACAGATTTTTGGTTGCGTCGGAGCGGGGAGGCGGTCGACTCCGCCGCACGCTCGCTCGCTCGCTCCTGCTGGCTGCTGCGGGCAGCTGTGGGGCCTCCTCGCCCTCTCCTTCCCCACTTATCACCAAGGCTTTGTGGTCATGGTTTTGTTGGTGGCCAGGAGGTGAAGGGGTCATTCCTGTGCCTGGGGCATCAGAGAGAGGCAAACTTACGCATCACAATCAATAGCAATCTGCAGGAGGCACAGCCTGAGGGCCCGCCATGCTTTTAGGAGCCCACAAAAATGTTTTCTTTAAAATCAGAAGAAAAAATTAATGCAACCCATACTGGATTAGATTTATTTTTGTGCTCACGAAGTTAAGGTATAATTTTAATATTCTTTACTAATAGTCATGAAGGCAGAGGGCCTAGAGGCCAGGAAGTCTTAATGAGGCCGTGGTAGTCTGACAGTTCTCTTCTCAATGCGTGAACATCACTTTTACATAGTGCTTGGGGCTTCGAGTTTAGTAATTTGAATAAATACGTCCGTGTACTGAGGGTTCATCTGAGATGTTACACAGGGACCTCACAGCTTCCACCAAGTCCTGCGAAGGTTGTGAGATGATTTGTACTTTCAGAGAGAGTGGACCTGCTCATCTGTTCTACCAGTGAAGAAGCCTCAGGAGAGTGCCCTAGCGGGGAAGGCCTGGATCCTAGAAATTGTCTGCGGTCTTGGGAACACAGGTTAGCATCTCTGGCTCTCACTTTTCTCTTCCATAAAATGGAGTGTTTAAATCAAGTGATCACTAATGTCCCTCCAACTCAAACATACGTCTCCCATTCTGCGTGTTCTACGGCATAAAGCCAACAGCAGTGGCTCATGATACCTCCAGAAATGCTGATGCAATTCAGTGATTCAAAGAAATCTTAAAATATATATGTTTAAGTTATTGTTGATTGCTTCATTATTTTATTGTTATAAAATGTTTGGCTTATGGCTTCTTGCTGAAAGGTAGATTAGAGTGAGAATATTCAACGAGAAATAGCACATAGCACAGCACCGTGCACATGTTTGGAGCTTAATACACATTTGTGGAATTAAGTTAACAAGAGTTCTTTCCAGTTTAAAGTGGCAAGTAATGTGATAGACTTTAGGTTTCATTTCAGTTCTCCACCACTCTCAAGAACCACCACCACAGCTGACTCTCAATAATCCTTTTTTGTGTGAGTGGATGTGTGAATACCCACACACATCTTGCCCTGGATGTGAGGTTGAAGAATTGTCTCAGCTTCCAGCCATTATTATTATCTGCCAAACAGAGGTGTTCTGGATGGATTGGTGCTAGGGTGGTGGCCAGGTGTCCCAGGATCAGCAGGTGGAGGGAGAATTCTGACACTGGAGGAGCTGGGAGGAGGCCCTGCAGCTGGGCTAAGGCCCGGACTTGTGTGGAGGGTTTTGCATTAACGAGTTGGCCAAAGAGCTCCAGGAGCCTCTTAAGGAAGCTCCATGCGGTGGTTGGGGTGTGGAATGAGGGCACAGACTGAAAGCCTGGAGAGAGGTGAAATGTGTCTGGCAGTCCAGCCAGTGTTGGGGCCTCTAGTGAAGGCAAATGTCAAATGGAAAATCTGCAGTGCTGCGCATCCCAGGAGGCAAAGGGCCAGCAGCATGACCCCAGGAGACAGGGCCAGGGACATACGAGATGATGGGGCAAATGGAGAGGGGAGAGGCTGAGGAGAATCACCTGGAAGGAGAATTCCTATGACTGCTCCAGCTGGGAAGGGACACACCTAGCAGTGCATATAAAGGGGACTCTTGGGCACTCAGGACTTTTGTTTCTGAGGGTAAACACTTTTTTTTTTTTTTTGTATTCTAAGACTATGACAAAATATGATAAGAAATTTCATTTGGTGAAGTGTAGAAACGAACAGAATTCATTTAGGATTAATTAAACTGAAGTGTGTTGTCACTTTTTCTAAATAAACAGCCTCTATAACCCAATTAGAAGGGCTTATAACATTCCTTTTTGTGAAGAGGTTATAGGGTAGAGTTGAAGATGGCACACAAATCTGGCTTTGAATTCCATCTGCAGCATTTGGTAATAGTTTGACCAGCAAAAGACAAATTACTTATTCTCTGAAACACAATTTCTGCAACTGTATAGTGGGGGGAAAGAATATCTGCTTTGCATATTTATTAAGATTAAAATTTGTGTCAATAGTAACTATTATTGTCATTAGTTAATAGTAACTATTATTGTCATTATTGTGATGAGTGACATATACCACTTTTTCAGAGCTGTCGAAGGTCTTACAAATTATGCGTTTTCCAGGGAAAACAAGCTTGTTGATCCACATTTTTGTAAGCGCATCCTGGATGTCAGACTGTAATTAATTTCAGTGTTTACCATTTACCAGCCTTGAGGGCTGTCCATTTTTGAGGAGGCTTCTTAGGAATTCAAGGAGAGAGTAAGTTATATGTGGTTTTGCATTTTTGAAATCTTCAGCCTGCACAACTAACTGGCATAAAAGCCCTACATGCTTCTGAAGAATTTTCACAGCAGCCTAAATGAACGACGACTCTAGTTGCTGGAGATGCTGGCAGAATACTGAGCAAGCTGTGATTTATTCGGTTTTTCAGTTGATAAATCACAGAAAGTTCTAACACTGGCTTATACTTTTTATATCACAGATTCATTTATCCAGGGGTTTTTCAAAAGGGGAATGGCACACCTAATGCAGTAATAACAGCATGTTGCTTCTCCTACATGCCTGCACCTCTGCAGATGTTATTTGGCCTAACGGATTGCTAATCCTCATTTAGAGGATGCATCCAGGAGTTCAAATGCTGATCTGAATGTGGAATGATATTAATTAAAAATCTCATGAGTTTTCAAATTCTCTCTTCTTCTTAGTTCAAAAGTGGTTGTGGAATAATGTTATCTCTCTCCCAGTATTGCAACCACAAACTGCCTTCTACCCTGACATTAAGCAAAAGAAAAGAGAAAGACTTAATTGGAATTTGTTTTAAATCTTGCAAATGATACTAAATAAATTATCTGGGCATTGCCTGTAAATACAATAAAATTGGGGCACAGACAAGAAATACTATTCTGGGCCGGGCGTGGTGGCTCACGCCTGTAATCCCAGCACTTTGGGAGGCCAAGGCAGGTGGATCACTTGAGGCCATGAGTTTGAGACCAGCCTGGCCAACATGGTGAAACCCCGTTTCCACTAAAAATACAAAAATTAGCCGGGCATGGTGGTGCACCCCTGTAATCCCAACTACTCAGGAGGCTGAGACAGGAGAATCACTGGAACCCGGGAGGCAGAGATTGCAGTGAGCTGAGATCGCGCCATTGCACTCCAGCCTGGATGACAGAGCCAGGCTCCATCTTTAAAAAAAAAAAAAAAATTGCTATACTGACCAAGACAGCCTTAACATTCCCCTCAGCTTCACTAAACTTTTTTTTTCCCCCAAGACAGGGTCTCACCCTGTCACCTAGACTGGAGTGCAGTGATGAGAGTAACTGGGACTACAGGGGTGTGCCATCGCACCCAGCTAACTTTTGCTCTGTGTGTGTAGAGACAGGGGTTTCATCATGTTGCCCAGGCTGGTCTTGAACTCCTGGGCTCAAGCAATCCACCTGCCTCAGCCTCCCAAAGTGCTGGGATTACAGGCGTGAGCCACCGCTCCCAGCCTTCACTAAACTTAAGACAAACTTCTTCCACAAGGATCTCAACCTCCTTTTTCTTTTCTTTTTTCTTTTTTTAAATTATACTTTAAGTTTTAGGGTACATGTGCACAACGTGCAGGTTTTTTACATATGTATACATGTGCCATGTTGGTGTGCTGCACCCATTAACTCTTCATTTAACATTAGGTATATCTCCTAATGCTATCCTTCCCCACTCCCCCCACCCCACAACAGGCCCTGGTATGTGATGTTCCCCTTCCTGTGTCCATGTGTTCTCATTGTTCAATTCCCACCTATGAGTGAGAACATGCGGTGTTTGGTTTTTTGTCCTTGCGATAGTTTGCTGGGAATGATGGTTTCCAGCTTCATCCATGTCCCTACAAAGGACATGAACTCATCCTTTTTTATGGCTGCATAGTATTCCATGGTGTATATGTAGCACATTTTGTTAATCCAGTCTATCATTGTTGGACATTTGACAACCTCCTTTTTCTTAAAGCAGTTAGTTAAAAAAACTTGTAATTGCAAATTCTATGTTCCTTTGAGATGTAAATCTTTTAAAAAGCCTCTTGCCACCTTTACAACTCAGGAATGTTATGCTCCAGGTCCTGGGTGCCGTCCCTTTAAAATGTAAACCTCAAGGAAGTTAGCAACTTTCTCCCCGTCTCTGTGGAAAGGTAGGAGCCTAACATTGGAGGGTGCCTTGCTCTAAGTTGTAAGACAAGAGGTAGACAGCCTGTGCTGACGTTGTCCATTTCCATTTCATTCTAGCCTCACTGAAGTCTGGCCTCTCTGCCCTTGCTATTCCATTTGCTTTTGTAAAGCGTTCTGATGACCTTTCAACTGTCCACTTAACTGCCCTCTACTCTGTTCACTCACAGCTGCTAAAATTATGGGCCTCTCTTCTGCTCTTCTGTTTTGTGACTTTCTGCAACATTGTCTCTCACCTTACTGACTGCTATTTCTTGGCTCCCTTTACTGTAATTTTTCTATTTCCCCATTAACTTTGGGGTTATTCAGAGTTCCATTCACAGCTCTTCCTCCCGTCCTACACATTGCCCCTGGCCATTTTTAAAAATCTGTTCTCTGGCTTCAGTTGAAGTTTCCCAAATGTATCCTTTCAGCCCTGGCTTTCCCTTGGCCTCCAGACACCTACTTTATAGGCTAGAGTCAATCTATCTTGTCCATTTCCTTAGAACTGGTTTTCTCTCAAATGTTTTTGGAGTCTTTTAAAAATATTTAAAGGGGCCGGGCGCGGTGGCTCACGCTTGTAATCCCAGCACTTTGGGAGGCCGAGGTGGGCAGATCATGAGGTCAGGAGATTGAGACTACGGTGAAACCCTGTCTCTACTAAAAATACAAAAAATTAGCCGGGCATGGTGGCGGGCGCCTGTAGTCCCAGCTACTCGGAGAGGCTGAGGCAGGAGGATGGCGTGAACCCGGGAGGTGGAGCTTGCAGTGAGCCGAGATTGCGCCACTGCACTCCAGCCTGGGCGACAGAGCGAGACTCCGTCTCAAAAAAAAAAAAAAAATTTAAAGGATTTTATTAATTTTTGCCTTATTTATTACATTTAAAATTAAAAAACAAATTAATATACGCACCATTCTTTGTACCTATTTTATATTTTTCCTAAGTTTTTCCAAACTTGCAGTATTGTATGAATGATAAACTGTTTTATTTTTATTTTACTTGAGAACACTTTAAGGACTGTCTAGCAGTTAGTTGGAAAACTTTTTGAGCTTTCCAAAATTTTATTAAAGTTTAATTTTAAAAGACCATAAGTCATAGGAAACAAAAGAAAAAGAAAAATAAGACACCAAAAGTGGAAGCAAATAGATTTGAAAGGCATTTTTAGACAGCCTGGCTTTAAGTGAACTGGCTCAGCCTGGCTTTCCCTTCCAATCTGAGCTCCCTTCGCTCCCTTCACCCCCTGTTCTGTACACAAAGCTGTCATCACTGTGGAGTAACTGAAGAAACCTGGCACTCCCAGAAATGTCTGCATTTTCCTCTTGCATCTTCTGGAATAGTCCCTCACCCGCTTTCTCTTCCTGGGCCCACCACCATCATACACCAAGACCCAGGTCATTATCACTGTCTGTATGCAAAGCCTGCCATGATATCCCTTCGCCTCTGTAGAATCAATTGTTCTCTCCTCATTACTTCATAAGATTTCTTTCTGCTCACATCCTGATTCTAGTATTTAACAGACTCTATTATGTCTTTTTGTATATGCTTCCATTTTTCTCATTAGTTATTTAGCTCATTGGGGGCAGAGATGGGGTCGATTCATCTTTTGGTCCTTGTGGCTATCATAGTGTCTGACTCATGGCAGATAATCCATAAATGTTCACTGCATGTATGAGTGAACAGGTACCCAAATCATGACTGCATTATCATTTACTTGTCTAACTTTTCCGTAACAGCAAAGATAAAGGCCAGAGAGAGGAATAGGCTTGAGTAATTGTTGATGGTTTAAGAAAAATGAACCAATATTTGGAAATAAGGAGAAAAGTTGACTGTGTGACCTTCAATATCATATTAGAATATAACAATCCCATCCAGTAAACAGAGACCACCTGTGGGCCAATCCGACCAGCTGCCTGCTTTTGTACAACAGGCAAGCTAAGAAGGCTTTTTAGATTTTTAAATGGTTGAATTTTAATTAGTTATGTAAGTACCTACATAATTTTTGCCTTTTGGCTTTCAATGCCTAAAATATTTACGGTTTGGCTTTTTAAGAAAAAGTTTGCTGATGCATGGAAAGCAGTAACTTTGTTTGACTCATTGTTTACTATGGATTATGGTCCAGACATTTTACAACTCTATAAAATTAGAAATTAGTGTAGAGAAAGTTGATGATGCAATGATCGTAGCTTCTGTTTTATATTTACCAATCTTATTTCATCATTCTCTTTTGTCCTCTGGCTACCTAAAATTCCAATTTTCATATTCTCTTTAAACCAGCTTTGTCATCCTACCAATTCCCTTATTTCAAAATTAAATAGGACTTTGACATATGCTCAGTATCTACTTTATGACAATTATGGTTTTTACATTTTGAGGGTGATTCTTTGATAAGGGTTAGGGGAGGCAGGGATGGGTAGGGCTGGTGGTTCTGGAGGCTGGGGGGACGCTGGACGTGAGGTGGGAGGACCTTCTTACCCTTCAGTGTTGCGGACCACTACCTCTAATCTATGTCTACCACGAAGGTGGTCAGGGAAGGGTGAAAGGGTAAGAAATCCAGTAACGCAGTTTTGCTATATTTGACTATCCTGGCTGGGAAAACATTGAAATGATAGGATGCCTTCTCTGTTTTCCAAGGACAGATTCTTGAGATTCTCTCCTAGAGACAAAGCTAAGTATTTATTCTTGATATACAGAATTTCCAGCAGCTGTCTTTTTTTCTTGTTGAAGATTTCTCCCTTTTAATTCTCTTTCAAGGAGAATTTTCTCAGCAGATTGGACCATCATCATTGAGTTCAAGTAAATACTTGAAAGATCAAAACCTGAATCAGGGCCGTTCCTGTTATTTGCTTAAGTGACCTTCTGTTATCATCAGGGATTTTGGGCATCAGTGTCTCTTGGGTCTCTCTTACTACATGCTGGAGGATGGGCACTGTTGTGTATCAGCCCAAGCCTTCCATAACTGAAAAGTCCACACCAGCAATAGAGCCAAGAGCTGTGTAAATTGGAATTTGAGTTCTTGTTTTCTAGGAATCTGAAGTAATTATCTTCACTCCGGATCCAGGGTCCTGAGAGACAGCACGATCTGCTGGTTGCACTGGTTGGTTGTACTAGGGACATTTTAATCAGCTCACCTGTCAGTCACCATGATTGCTCACACGCAAATATACCACCAAAAGGAGAAAATTTGGATCAGCCAATCACACTGAAAAACTAGGAGCAAAATAGCTGTCATATTGCTAGATTTAAAAAAGAGGAAGAAAATGATTGAGAATCATCTGCACATTTTCCCTTAATGTGTTTTAAAATTTAGATATGCATTTCTCGTATAATAATTTTGTATGTATTTCCCCAGACTAAAATTGTATAGGAGTACTGATGCTAGAAACAGTTTTCTGTAACTGTACAGGCTTTTTTTTAGAACAGTATTTTAAATTTCATGTTCACAAAGTTTTATAAGAGATGCAGATTCATAGAATTAAGAAGTTAATTAACTCTATTCAAAAGCAATGGTAGTGAGAATTTTTGGGTTTTAGTACTGTCTCCTCCCTGGATTGGAACAAGGGTTTGAATGGAAAAAGGAGGTGTGAGTGAGGGTGGTGTTCGTGAATCTGCGTTTGTGCACCTGACTACCACACGCTTTGGTGTCGCTATCTCCTCCTCTTCAGCAGCCTCACCCTCCAATGGTAGCTCGTACTGCTGTGTGCCCTGCATGGTTAGTGGTCCCCTCTGAATCTCATATTAAAAATCTGATCTCCAATGCTGGAAGTGTGGGCCTAATGGGAGGTGTTTGTGTCGTAGGGGCAGATCCCTCATGACATGAGTAGATTAATGTCCTCCCTGGGAGGGAGGGGTGAGCGAGTTCTCACTCTGTGAGCTCCCACCAGCACTGGGTTGTTAAAAAGAGCCTGGCATTGCCCTCTCCTCTGCTTCCTTTCTTACTGTGTGATCTCTGCACATGCTGGCTCCCCTTTGCCTTTTACCATGAGTGGAAACAGCCTCAGGCCCTCACCAGAAGCAGATGCTGGTGCCTGCGGAAAGATGAGCCAACTCTTTTCTTTACAAATTATCCAGCCTCAGGTATTCCTTTATAGCAATACAAACAGACTAATACAGCTGGTATTCTGTCTCCCCAGCCCTGGACTTTAGTGGCTGCAGCTGGCTGCTTAGTTCTTGCTTTCCCCGGCTGAAGGCTGTCTCATTGACCAGCCTGGAGGGGCTAGAGTTCTTTTCATTTATTTCTACTCCTACATTCTCTCTTCTGTTCAGGCTTAACAAAACGAGACTTAAAGAAAACTCAGTGCTCTCTTCATCATGGGACCATCCCTTAGTGATGCCCAAGCCCACAGGAATTTGTAGGAAGTCTGGCACAAAAGAAACTTGTCCTTAAAAAGTCTTTTGGAATGAAAAAGATGTAGTTTTGATCCCAGCATAGTTCTAAGATGTCTCTTTTCTACTACAGTGCAAATTCCTTTGGGCAGGGATGGATTTTCATGCATTAACGTGTTATATGGTGGTGGATGAATGCTGTTTTGGATTAAGCATGTAGAAGATGGTCAGTGTCTTGATCATCAGTCCAGTGCCCACTTCCTGATTACATGGGTGAACCCAGCCTTCGCCTTTGGTGAAATATCTAAACCAGAATCCCCAGCTGTGCATGAAGGAGCCCACAGAGTCAGTGACTATTCCCCGTGCCCCCCTTTACTCCTTGCCTGCTCCTCCCTGCCTGCTGGTACCTTCCTCCTTCCCCTCACTGTTGACTGGAAGGAAAACCTTTGAGGGCGGTTTAGCACAGTGGCTTCTAGCTATGCATAGTGTAGTATAATTAGGAACCATTTTGGATATTGGATTTACCCATTTGGATTTACATAGATGAATCCATACAGTTCATTGATTATTTTTAACTTTATAAAATCCATATCTGACTTTCTAATTCTGCTGTCCTCAAACACTTTGATTGAACCATCACCATCTGGCTGATGCTTAATGATGTTCTAAGCATCACTTAAGACAAGCATCACTATGTCCTGACTGGTGCAACATAGCCAATTTTTGGCAGGCCTTTTGCATAGAGTTATTATTTTATGAGTTTTCAATGTATATAAAATTTAGATTTTGTGACTCTCCAGGTATCTGGTAAGGAATAGAGTATGAACTATAAGTTCACTGAAGTGCTTAGTGTAACATTCAGTGGCTTTTGCAAAGTATCTCCCTTGTAGTTACCATGAGTGGTCATTCAACATTCAACAGTTTTCATTCAGATTCACTGCTTCTCCTGGCTTTACATGTTAATTTCTTCAAAAGTATTTGAGTTGGTGCAGGCTCAGGGTTGAACTACCTCTGGAAAGCAAGCAAGTAATTTCCCAGGTTGTCCAGCAGGCACTGGCTTTCCCCTACTTTTCCACCACTAAAAATAAGAATTGGGCATGTATGCCATAGTTCACTGGGTAGGCTGGAGGCATTCTTAGGTAGCTTAGCATAAATGTGACTCTGCAGGGAGTGAAACTGATGTTAGCACCATCTCATGCTTACCACCTTTGGCTTCTTGGAAGAAAAGCTGCATAGCAGAACTATTCGCAAGAAATTAGTGAACATAATTTCAGTTCCACCCCCTCCACAAATACCTTGTCATGCTACTTTTTATTGTTTTTTGCTGGTACCTTAAGCAGGTCACAAATTGATAGTCAATTATGACAATGTTGCAATAGTAACTACGAATGTTTATTAAGTAACTACAATTTGTCAAATGCTATGCTAAGTATTGTAAATATTCTTTCAGTTAGTCCTCATAAAGTTACTATCTCCATTTTCTTTTCTTCTCTTTTCTTTTTCTTTCTTTTTTTTTGAGAGGAGTCTCACTCTGTTGCCCAGGCTGGAGTGCACTGGGCGCAATCTCAGCTCACTGCAACCTCTGCCTTCCGCGTCCAAGCGATTCTCCTGCATCAGCCTCCCGAATAGCTGGGATTAGAGGCGCATGCCACCATGCCAGGCTAATTTTTGTATTTTTAGTAGAGACAGGGTTTTGCCATTTTGGCCAAGCTGATCTCGAACTCCTGACCTCAAGTGATACACCTACTTGGCCTCCCAAAGTGCCGGAATTGTGGGTGTGAGCCACCAAACTTGGCCAAAATTTCTCCATTTTCCATTTGCAGAAATTGAGTGCTGCAGTCACCACACAAGAGTCAACATTTAGGGCTGGGGATCCCCAAGACCATTACCATGCTGTGCTTGCTTCCAGTATCCACAGTGTCCCTTATACAGCCCTGGCAGTGCACTAGCCGCTTCCCACCCTCTTTCTAAGGCACTACTTAAGTGGCATCTACATTGAGAAGCTGCTCCCTACAGCCGCACACCTGGGTTATCCCTTGCCTCAGCTTGGCTCCTGATGTTGACCTTGTGCTGGTGGATGGGTCCCTAAGTAAGCTGTCAGCTCCCTGAGGGAGGAAGGAAGACAGGGGATTGTGCTATGACTTCTTCAATACTTTCCAAGTTCTCCCCATATACTTCCTGCTGGCTTAATCAATTGGCTGAAGAAATTAGCCTTCTGATCCTAACTGGCAAAGACCCCTGGTTCCTTCTCAGTTCTGAAGTAGTTTTCTGGGGAAGAGGCAGTGTCTTACTGGCATTTAGGAGGTGTTTGATTTCTTAGAGGGTCCACAGGGCTTACTTAGCTGCTCCTGTTTGGAGGTAAGTGCTCCCAGGCTCAATGCCTACAGGCGGTCTGTCTTTTTAAGGATCCTGTTTACTAAGGTACTGAGGCAATTTGCTTAAAGTTGCTCAAAGTCCTGCTCTATCAAATATAAATGTCTCCCACTGAGCCTTTTTGGTTTGCATTTTGCCCATGGCCTCTTCCTTCTGCTTTCGTTGTTAGTCCACAGAGAGCCAGAGAGGGTGTTAAAGATTCACTCCACTAATTCATAGCCAATTAGGAAGCTTTGTTTTGAATTTGACTGGGAGGAAGCTTTGGCAGAAATCGGGAGCCCTCCCTGCCTTGCACCCCAGGGAATAAAGGACTTCTTTCAATTGGTTAGAAAACAGAATTTTGAAACTAATGGTAAAAACAGTTCCCAATTTGGTCACAGCTGGTTACAATGGTGCACACACTTTGCTTTATTATCAGAGCAAATGTTTGCTTTCTCTTATGTGGCTTTGGGCTAAGCTCCCATGTCCTTTAAAAGTTTTCTCCTTGTCTAACTCTTTGCTTTAATCTTCACATGGAAGCTGATCTGTAGCACACAACCAAAAAGCAAATTTATTTTCTTCTTTTTTCTTTGGTGATGGCGAAGTGACTTTCTCCAAGTTTGAATTTCTACCTAATGATTATTTTTCTTTCCTTAGAATGCTGTCTCTGATCCTGAATTACATGATGAAGTAGCTATTCTGATAATGAACTGTGATTGAAAGATTGCTTAGGTAGGAAGCCCCGAGGTGGTTGCAGAGCACTGAGAAAGTGCTTTTGACTTCTAGCAGAATGTAAATTAGCTTGGCTGTGGGCTACATTAAAAAAAATCTCTTAAACACAGCAAAAGTTTTGTTCTGATTAAACTTAAAATTAAAGCTCTCAGATTGTGCAACAAAAGGTGTGCTTGTTCATTGCTTTTTGATACAGGAAAATGTTAACTTGCATGTCTTTGGATGCTACCTTTCTAATGATGAGCACCATAGCTTCCAAAAGGTTATTTCATCTGGTGTCATTTCAGTTTGATTTTTGTGGCCTAAAGATTGAAATGTGTGCTTAAAAACAGAACGAAATAAAATGAACAAAACATCTCCACCACTTTCTGGGTTGGATTCTTTTACCTGGTTCAATGTTGAGAGAGTAGCTGTCTATTTCCAGATGGAGTTGTTGGGCTGCAGCAGAACGAAAATCCTCCAAGACCCCATGCACGGCCTTGGTGAGGTTATACGGCACTGACTTAGCAAACTTCATTTTGCTATTCACAATCACACTCCCGTTTCTGAAGTTAAGTATTTCAAGTTGCTTAAATCCTGTAAGATTGGATCGTAGATATGGAACCAGCTGCAAAATAAAAGATAGTTTCCTCTTAACTGTGTTCTAGGTGCTCAGCTGCTGCTAATTCCACTTACACTCACTTTTCATTAACTGAGGCATATATTTTAGTTCTTTTTTATTATTTTGAATTTTGTTTTTGGATTTAATGTGAGACCAGAACACCACTACCTAATGGTTGATTTGCAGTGATTAGTTCCATATTTCCACCTTTCTGTGTATTGAGATGGATGGCTGTGATTTTTTTCACGGTGAATTGTGAGAACAGATGATTTTTAAAAACCTGAGCCAATGCTATTAGCAAAGCTGGAATGCCAAGTTCAGTTATTAAAAGAAAAAAAAAACAAGTAAATAAAAACATATTCCAAACTGAGCCCAGGAGCAGACTGACCTGTGTCTACGTAAATGGGACATCTATTTGGATGCATCCAATTTGAAATGACCTATTAAAATAAACAACAGCTTAAACATCAGCATGTCTCTCTATGCAGTAAACGTTTCCCTGCCAACACAAATGTAGTGTAGTGGAAACAGCAGGAAACTGGCAGTTAGGAGACTGGGTGCCAGTCCTAGAACTTTCCCTAACTAGCCATGTGAACTTCATCAAGCCCTGTAACCACTGTGTTGTACCTCAGTGCCCTTATCTGAATTGTGAGGAAGAACAAAAAGTGGTTCCCTAGTGAGCCCTTTCCAAACTGTCATAGTCTCAACAGTATGCCCCATGGCATCGTGTTTCAGGTTCCCACATCTGCCTCCTGTGAGCCATGCCATCCTAGAGATCATTTTTCAGAAATGTTTGAAACTCAGTGATGTCCACCTTGTCCTTGGCTCTGGAAGTGAGCTGCCTCATTCATGAATTGTACTATGAACCCTGAAAGCACAGAGATGCAAGCGCCAACCTCCTAGGCATGACCCAGACCTCCTTTTTATTTGCCCTTGTCCCCACCCCACCACAATTTTGACTCTGACCCAGCCCCACATTCTGGTACTTCCCTCACAAGGTTTTTGTGTGAGTAAAATAAAATTTTAAAAAAATTGTGGTACTTCCCTTTTCAAGCTACTGTCCCCTGATGTCACCTACTTACTTTGACTAGCCTCATTCTTGGTGTCTTAGCATTGCTTTGGCCTGGGGTAGAGATTTCCTGTCTTCACCTACTGTGCAGATAGCTAGGTGCTGCTTCTCCCAAATCCATTTTCCTCTTTTTCATAGAAAGAGGCTGCTGATCTAGAAAGCACATTTCCCAGCCTCCGTTGTGGCAAGGATGGCCATGTGACTAGTTCCCACTAATATGATGTGGGCAACTTTGGTGTCTTTTGCTTAGGAGAAAATTGCTTTCCCTCAGCTTCCTCTCTGCTTCTCACAAGTGGAAACAGGGATGCACCAATGACCCAGCTTTGACCATGTGAATGAGGAAATGCCCGTGGTGTTGGCAGAGCTATAGGATGGAAGAAGTGTGGGTCCCTGAATGACGTCGTAGAGCAAAGCTGTCCTACCCATCAAGTGAAAGAGAAATAAACTTGTATTGAATGAAAGTCACTATATTCTTACCTCTTCATTATGGCAGCTTAGCATGAACCCTAATTAACATACCATGGTTAGTTTGTCAGAGGCAGACAGAACAACTCCACCTTGAATAGGAGCTGGGTAAAATGAGGCTGAAACCTACCGGGCTGCATTCCCAGACAGTTAAGTCACAGGATGAGGGAGGAAGTCAGCACAAGACACAGGTCATAAAGACCTTCCTGATAAAAGAGGTTGCAGTAAAGAAGCTGGCTAAATCCTACCAAAACCAAGATGGCCATTAGAGTGACCTCTGGTCGTCCTCACTACTGCACTCCCATCGGCACCATGACAGTTTAAAAATGCCATGGCAATGTCAGGAAGTTACCCTATATGGTCTAAAAAGGGGAGGCATGAATAATACACCCTTTGTTTAGCATAGCATCAAGAAATAACCATAAAAATGGGCAACCAGCAGCCCTCGGGGCTGATCTGTCTATGGGGTAGCCATTCTTTTATTTCTTTACTTTCTTAATAAACTTGCTTTCACTTTGCACTGTGGACTTGCCCTGAATTCTTATGCAAGATCCAAGAACCCTCTCTTGGGGTCTGGATTACGACCACTTTTCTGTAACAGGTTCACTGGGACTCTGTTCCCTGAGACTCTCCCCATATCTACTCACCTCATTATAAATGGTGTGGGGTGGGGAGATAGCACAGATAAAGTCTTACTTTAAAGCAAATGTTCACTTGAGAAATTGGGTTTCATGTGGACTTTAATTTGTGTAATGATTTAACTTATATGAAGTATAGAATTTATTATTGTCAGACATTCTGCAATCTGTGTGATATGTGTAATTTATTTTAATTAGCCATGAATGTGTAGAGGTATTACACAGTTCAACATTTGTTATTGTATATGTGGAAACAAAATAAACATGTGAGTTTGGGAGTATCTTATTATCAAAGATATATGTCTTAATAATTATCTTTTCACTTTCTTTGTTAGGGACAAGGAATGATAAACCACTTAGTCATTTTTTAGGTTTACAAGAACTTAAGGGGAACCAAGAAAGGAACCCTTCCTCCTGAACTCTCAGCCTCATCTGTGCTGGACCATTCTAACTTTGTACCCTTTCATGAGATTGATATAATTTAGAAAATGTTCACTCTATTTTTAGATTCCATGTTCAGTGCTTGAGTGTTATGTATGATTCCTGGATTAACTAAGTTAGGAAGGATTATAATGAAAAGAGTTTAAGAACAAATTTGTTCCCACAAGGTTGGGTGGTGGTGTCTTCCCGTTTGTCTACCACAGAACTTACTTCCCCAATTGGATCCGAATTCATCTCAAAATTCCAGTTCAATATCTTCAGCAACAGCTGTCTTGGCGGTTTGTTTCTACTAACACTCATTGCTCAAGACAGCCAATAATTATATTATAAAATAACAACAACAAAGAAAGAAGAGACAAGGAGTTGGGGAATGTGAGCAGTGCCCACTCACCAGCTGTGTGAATTGTTGCTCCAGAGCTCGGTACTCCAGAGAGCTCTTGTTGAACAGGTCGTTGGAGAAGGCCATGTTAGCAACACGCAGACTGAAGAACACTACCAGCTCTCGGCCCTTGGGGGCAATAGTCATAGAACTAGTGGTGATATACTGTAAAGCTGAGACAGGAGTGGTATCCTCCAAGAAATGATCCGGGACAGAAACATATTCGCTGAGTTCTGGTACCTCAGATGGGGCAGGAGTGTCAGACAGATCCATTTCATCTAGGTCTCTGACCATATCTTCGCCGCCTGCACTTGACCTGCTGTCATCTGAAGATGCAGGTGGATGTGAGATTCCCAGAGCCAGTTGGCTGATTGCAGAATAATCACTGGTGGGGGTGGTGAGCCCTGGTACTAGCACTGTCTGGTCAGTGGCCATTATGTCTGTGGTGCCTTGATCAGTCAGAGAGAAGATGCTTGATGCCGTAAAGAAAGGTGGAGTTTCTGGTAGGGAGGTAGAGGCCATAGCAGGTGGAGACCAAGAAGTGTCTGTGGAGGAAGTACAATTTCATTATGTCCAAGTATTCCCCAAAGAATAGAAAGTGAAAAAAAGAAAATCCAAAATTAAGCTTAACTTAATACATAGCATTTGGGTAGATCACTTCAATAGTCATTTTTTTTTTTAAAGAAGAGAAATTGGAACAGAAAGGGCAGGCAGCGCTATGTCCCAACCTAGGGAGACAAAGAGTGGATCCCTGTACCCATTTTATTCAGGCCCAGTAGTTCTTGATATATGAGACTAAAAGAGCACCAGTTAACTAGAATTTCTGGAATTACTGCCTAGTCAGACATGATACACCTGGGAACCAAGTAGTACAAACTAAGTCACCAACTGGTGCCAAACTGCAGCTGGCATTGGAACAGATTTAGATCCCTCATCCCCGTATAGAACTCCCAGACAACTAGGTGTGCAGTTTTGGCCCAGAAATTTTATTCCCTTTCCAGTAATGCAAGTCTGCATTTTATGCAATTGGATTTTTTTGGTTACAATAATGATGTTTTGGTATTTTTACCACTTAAAATTTAAATTATGCTTTTCCAAAATTGAGTAATCTAATTGAATAGCTTGTCAATTTGCAAAATGATACTGGGAGTATAAAGGTATTGGTGAACATATAATTTGAATGTTACATTGACCATACAACTTGCTATTTATTAATATTTAAAACCTCTCAATTAGCTGGGTGTAGTAGTACACGCCTGTAATTCCAGCTACTCAGGTGGCTGAGGCCTGAGAACCTCTTGAACTTGGGAGGCAGAGGTAGCAGTGAGCCAAGGTCATGCCACTGCATTCCAGCCTGGGTGACAGAGTAAGACTCTGTCTCAAAATAATAATAATAATAATAAAATGAAATGAAAAACCTTTGCCACAGTTACAGTATTATACTCTGACAATTTCTACCACCATTTTGCATTGCTACCTTGGGTAAGTACACATTGAACTAACAAAGTCTACCCCTTTTTTCGTACAAAATGAAAATAAATATTTCTAAACTAAGAAAGTGGTGGAAACTTTCAGATAAACAGATTGTTGAATTATTAGAATATTCCAATAAACCTAAATCCAGAGCCACTGATGATATTTAAGGCATTAAGTGAACAAAACAGGGAGCTTTTTGTGATTTCTTCAGTGGCCTTTTGGCAAATATGCAGGAAAGCTCTGTTGAAATCCAAATGCTAAGCATGATAAATGGACTGTCTGGATGCAGATATAATCTTTGGACTCCCAGTCAGCTAATTTACTACAGTGAAATTACCAGAACTGAAACTCCAAGTGATAAACAGCTCTGAAAGTTGGAATCATATTAGTTTTATTATTTTCTTAAAATAAAACCTGTCTGTTGGTGAGTTATGCCAGATTTCAGAGAAGCACCCTCTTTTCTCTCACCTGGGGAGGGTACCTGCGTGTGTCTACTCATAATTCACTCAATTGTGAGAAATAATGTTACCTAATATCTAAGATCTCTCTGGAGATACACTTAAAGTTTTATTAAAATCTCCATTGCTATGGGTTGAATGTTTGTGTCCATGCAAAACTTGTATGTTCGGGCTCTAATCCCCAATGTGATGATATTTGGACATGGGTCTCTGGGAGGTAATTAGGTCACGAGGGTGGAGTCCTCATGAATGGAATTAGTGGTCTTACAAGAAGAGATTCAAGAGAGATGATCTCTCTTTCTGCCATGTGAGAATATAGCAAGAAGGCAACAAACTCCAAACCAGGAGGAGAGCCTTGTCAGGAATAAAATCTGCAAGAACCTTGATCTGGCATTTCTTGGTCATGAGAACCGTGAGAAATAAATTTCTATTGTTTAAGACATCCAGTCTATGATATTTCATTATGGAAGTCTGAGTTGACTAAAATATCCACAGACAGATCTGGGATGATAAATTGAAAGGATTTGATTTGACTTTTTTTGTGCCACGGGAAATGCATTTGAATCTGTGTTCTTATAATGTGATCTCTGCTCCTGCAGGTGATAAGAGTTGGCAAGAAGCGCAATGATAGATGTCTTCATTTTGCTCTTTTGCCAGCATTTCATTACTCACACCTTTCTTACTATGTAGACTTTAACCTGTTTAAAATAGGCTTCTACATTATGTCATCAATCAACAAAAATAAATTTCTGGCCATTTCCCTTTGTGACATCTTTTTAAATTTTATACTTTAAGTTCGAGGATACATGTGCAGAACATGTAGGTGTGTTACATAGGTATACACATGCCATGGTGGTTTGCTGCACCCATCAACACATCATCTATATTAGGTATTTCTCCTAATGTTATCCCTCCCCTATCCCTCCCCTACCGTGCGACAGGTGTGTGATGTTCCCCTCCCTGTGTCCATGTGTTCTCATTGTTCAACTCCCACTTATGAGTGAGAACATGCGGTGTTTGGGTTGCTGTTCCTGTGTTAGTTTGCTGAGAATGGTGGCTTCCAGCTTCATCCATGTCCCGGCAAAGGACATGAACTCATCCTTTTTTTCCCTTTTTATTATTTATTTATATTTTTATTATACTTTAAGTTCTGGGATACATGTGCAGAACGTGCAGGTTTGTTACATAGGTATAACTGTGCCATGGTGGTTTGCTGCACCCATCAACCTGTCATCTACAATAGGTATTTCTCCTAATGCTATTCCTCCCCTAGTCCACCACCCCATGACAGGCCCCAGTGTGTGATGTTCCCCTCTCTGTGTCCATGTGTTCTCATTGTTCATCTCCTACTTATGAGTGAGAACATGCGGTGTTTAGTTTTCTGTTCTTGTGTTAGTTTGCTGAGAATGATGGTTTCCAGCTTCATCCATGACCCTGCAAAGGACATGAACTCATCCTTTGTTATGGCTGCATAGTATTCCATGGTATATATGTACTACATTTTCTTTATCCAGTCTATCATTGATGGGCATTTGAGTTGGTTCCAAGTCTTTGCTATTGTGAACAGTGCTGCAATAAATATACCCGTGCACATGTCTTTATGGTAGAATAATTTATAATCCTTCGGGTATATACCCAGTAATGGGATTGCTGGGAAAAATGGTATTTCTCATTCTAGATCCTTGAGGAATCGCCAAACTGTCTTCCACAATGGTTGAACTGATTTACGCTCCCACCAATAGTGTAAAAGTGTTCCTATTTCTCCACATCCTCTGCAGCATCTGTTGTTTCCTGACTTTTTAATGATCATCATTCTAACTGGTGTGAAATGGTATCTCATTGTGGTTTTGATTTGCATTTCTCTAATGACCAGTGATGATGAGCTTTTTTTCATATGTTTGTTGGCTACATAAATGTCTCCTTTTCAGAAGTGTCTGTTCACATCCTTTGCCCACTTTTTGATGGGGTTGTTTTTTCCTTGTAAATTTGTTTAAGTTTCTTATAGATTCTTGATATTAGTCCTTTGTCAGATGGATAGATTGCCAAAACTTTTTCCCATTCTATAGGTTGCCCGTTCACTCTGATGATAGTTTCTTTTGCTGTGCAGAAGCTCCTTGGTTTAATTATATCCCATTTGTCAATTTTGGCTTTTGTTGTGATTGCTTTGGGTGATTTAGTCACGAAGTCTTTGCCCATGCCTATGTCCTGAATGGTATTGCCTAGGTTTTCTTCTAGGGTTTTTATGGTTTTAGTTCTTACATTGAAGTCTGTAATCCATCGTGAGTTAATTTTTGTATAAGGTATAAAAAGGGGTCCAGTTTCAGTCTTCTGCATATGGCTAGCCAGTTTTCCCAACAGCATTTATTAAATAGGGAATAATTTCCCCATTGCTTGCCTTTGTCAAGTTTGGCAAAGATCAGATGATTGTAGATGTGTGGCATTATTTCTGAGGCCTCTTTTCTGTTCCATTGGTCTACATATCTGTTTTGGTACCAGTACCATCCTGTTTTTGTTACTGTAGGCTTGTAGTATAGTTTGAAGTCAGGTAGCATGATGCTTCCAGCTTTGTTCTTTTTGCTTAGGATTATCTTGGCCATACAGGCTCTTTTTTGGTTCCATGTAAAATTTAAAGTGTTTTTTTCTAATTCTGTGAAGAAAGTCAATAGTAGCTTTATGGGGATAGCATTTAATCTATAAATTACTTTGGGCAGTATGGCCATTTTCAAGATCTTGATTATTCCTATCCATGAGAATGGAATGTTTTTCCGTTTGTTTGCATCCTCTCTTATTTCCCTGAGCAGTGGTTTATAGTTCACCTTGGAGAGGTCCTCCACATCCTTTGTAAATTGTATTCCTAGGTATTTTATTCTCTTTGTAGCAGTTGTGAATGGGAGTTCACTCATGCTTTGGCTCTCTGTTTGTCTATTATTAGTGTATAGAAATACTTGTGATTTTTGCACATTGATTTTGTATCCTGAGACTTATCAGCTTAAAGAGATTTTGGGCTGGGACGATGGGGTTTTCTAAATATATAGTCTTGTCATCTGCAAACAGAGACAATTCGACTTCCTCTCTTCCTATTTGAATACCTGTTATTTTTTTCTCTTGCCTGATTGCCCTGGCCAGAACTTCCAACACTATGTTGAACAGGAGTGGTGAGAGAGGGCATCCTCATCTTGTGCCAGTTTTCAAAGGGAATGCTTCCATCTTTTGCCCATTCAGTGTGATATTGGCTGTGGGTTTGTCATTAATAGCTCTTATTATTTTGAGATAGGTTCCATTAATACCCAGTTTATTGAGAGTTTTTAGCATGAAGGGCTGTTGAATTTTATTGAAGGCATTTTCTGCATCTATTGGGATAATCATGTAGCTTTTGTCATTGGTTCTGTTTATGTGATGGGATACGTTTATTGATTTGCATATGTTGAACCAGCCTTGCATCCCAGGGATGGAGCTGACTTGATCGTGGTGGATGAGCTTTTTGATGTGCTGCTGGATTCAGTTTGCCAGTATTTTATTGAGGATTTTTGCATCAATGTTCATCAGGGATATTGGCCTGAAATTTTTTTTGTTGTGTCTCTGCCAGGTTTTGATATCAGGATGATGCTAGCCTCATAAAACAAATTAGGGAGGACTTCCTCTTTTTCTATTGTTTGGAATAGTTTCAGAAGGAATGGTACCAGCTCCTCTTTGTACCTCCAATAGAATCTGGTTGTGAATCCATCTGGTCCCAGGCTTTTTTTGTTGGTAGGCTATTAATTACTGCCTCAATTTCAGAACTTGTTATTGGTCTATTCAAGGATTCGACTTCTTCCTAGTTTAGTCTTGGGAGGGTGTATGTGTCCAGGAATTTATCCATTTTGTCTAGATTTTCTACTTTATTTGCGTAGAGGTGTTTATAGTATGCTCTGATGGTAGTTTGTATTTCTGTGGGATCAGTGATGATATCCCCTTTAGCATTTTTTACTGTGTCTATTTGATTCTTCTCTCCTTTCTTCTTTAGTAGTCTGGTTAGCGGTCTATTTTGTTAGTCTTTTCAAAAAACCAGCTCCTGTATTCATTGATTTTTTGAAGCTCCTGTATTCATTGTTTTTCGTGTCTCTATCTTCGTCACTTCTGCTCTGATTTTAGTTATTTCTTGTTTTCTGCTAGCTTTTGAATTTGTTTGCTCTTGCTTCTCTAACTGTTTTAATTGTGATGTTAGGGTGTCAATTTTAGATCTTTCCCACTTTCTTTGGTGGGCATTTAGTGGTATAAATTTCCCTGGAAACACTGCTTTACCTGTGTCCCAGAGATTCTGGTACATTGTGTCTTTGTTCTCATTGGTTTCAAAGAACTTATTTATTTCTTCCTTAATTTTGTTATTTACCCAGTAGTCATTGAAGGAGCAGGTTGTGCAGTTTCCAGGTAGTTGTATTGTTTTGAGTGAGTTTCTTTTTTTCTTTTTTTTATTTTTTGAGATGGAGTCTTGCTCTGTCACCCAAGCTGGAGTGCAGTGGCATGATCTCGGCTCACTGCAACCTCTGCCTCCCGGGTTACAGTGATTCTCCTGCCTCAGCCTCCTGTGTAGCTGAGATTACAGGAGCCGGCCACCATGCCTGGCAAATTTTTGTATTTTTAGTAATGATGGGGTTTCACTATCTTGGCCAGATTGGTCTTGAACTCCTGACCTTGTGATCCACTCGCCTCGGCTTCCCAAAGTGCTGGGATTACAGGCATGAGCCACTGTGCCCAGCCATTGAGTGAGTTTCTTAATCCTGAGTTCTAAGTCGATTGCACTGTGGTCTGAGAGGCTGTTTCTTATGATTTCTGTTTTTTGCATTTGCTGAGGAGTGTTTTATTTCCAATTATGTGGTCAGCTTTAGAATAAGTGCTATGTGGTGCTGAGAAGCATGTATATTCTGTTGACTTGGGGTGGAGAGTTCTGTAGATGTCTATTAGGTACGCTTGACCCAGAGTTGAGTTCAAGTCCTGAATATCTTTGTTAGTTTTGTCTTGTTGATCTGTCTAATATGGACAGTGGGGTGTTAAAGTCTCCCATTATTATTGTGTGGGAGTCTAAGTCTCTTTGTAGGTCCCTAAGAACCTGCTCTGTAAATCTGGTTGCTCCTATATTGGGTGCATATATATTTAGGATAGTTAGCTCTTCTTATTGCATTGATCTCTTTGCCATTATGTAATGCCCTTCTTTGTCTTTGATATTTGTTGGTTTAAATTCTGTTTTATCAGAGACGAGAATTGCAACCTCTGCTTTGTTTTTGCTTTCCATTTGCTTGGTAAATATTCCCCTATCCCTTTATTTTGAGCCTATGTGTGTCTTTGCACGTGAAATGGGTCTCCTGAATACAGCACACCAATGGGTCTTGAATCTTTATCCAATTTGTCAGTCTGTGTCTTTTAATTGGGGCATTTAGCCTGTTTACATTTAAGGTTAATATTGGTATGTGTGAATTTGATCCTGTCATTGTGATGTTAGCTGGTTATTTTGCCTGTTAGTTGATGCAGTTTCTTCATAGTGTCGATGGTCTTTACAATTTGGTATGTTTTTGCAGTGGCTGATACCAGTTGTTCCTTTTTATATTTAGTGCTTTCTTCAGGAGGCCTGGTGGTGACAAAATCTCTCAATATTTGCTTGTCTGTAAAGGTTTTTATTTCTCCTTCGCTTATGAAGCTTAGTTTGGCTGGATATGAAATTCTGGGTTGAAAATTCTTTTAAGAATGTTGAATATTGGTCCCCACTCTCTTCTGGCTCGTAGGGTTTCTGCAGAGAGACCTGCTGTTAATCTGATGGGCTTCCCTTTGTGGGTAACCCAACTTTTCTCTCTGGCTGCCCTTAACATTTTCCCCTTCATTTCAACTTTGGTGAATCTGATGATTATGTGTCTTGGGGTTGCTTTTCTCGAGGAGTGTCTTTGTGGTGTTCTCTATATTTCCTGAATTCAAATGTTGACCTGTCTTGCTAGGTTTTGGAAGTTCTCCTAGATAATATCCTGAAGAGCATTTTCCAACTTGGTTCCATTCTCCCCCTGTGTCACTTCCAGGTACACCAATCAAATGTAGGTTTGGTCTTTTCACATAGTCCCATATTTCTTGGAGGCTTTGTTCGTTCCTTTTCATTCTTTTTTCTCTAATCTTTTATTCATTGAGTTGATCTTCAATCTCTGGCATCCTTTGTTCCGCTTGATCGATTTGCCCATTGATGTTGTGTATGCCTCACGAAGTTCTCGTGCTGTTTTTTCCGGCTCCATCAGGTAATTTATGTTCTTCTCTAAACTGGTTATTCTAGTTAGCAATTCCTCTAACCTTTTTTCAAGGTTCTTAGCTTCCTTGCACTGGGTTAGAACATGCTCCTTTAGCTTGGAGGAGTTTGTTATTATCCACCTTCTGAAGCCTTCTTGTGTCAATTTGTCAAACTCATTCTCTGTCCAGTTTTGTTTTCTTGGTGATGACAAGTTGTGATCCTTTGGAAGAGAATAGGCATTCTGATTTTTGGAATTTTCAGCCTTTTTGCACTGGTTTTTCCTCATCTTTGTGGATTTATCTACCTTTGGTCTTTGATGTTGGTGACATTCGGATGGGGTTTTCGTGTGGATGTCCTTTTTGTTGTTGTTGATGCTATTCATTTCTGTTTGTTAGTTTTCCTTTGAACAGTCAGGCCCCTCTGCCGCAGGTCTGCTGGAGTTTGCTGGAGGTCTGCTGTAGACCCTGTTTGCCTGGGTATCACCAGAACAGCAAAGATTGCTGCCTATTTCTTCCTTTGGAAGCTCCACCCCAGAGAGGCACCTGCCAGATGCCAGCCAGAGCTCTCCTGTTTGAGGTGTCTGTCGACCCCTGCTGGGAGGTGTCTCCCAGTCAGGAGGCACGGGGTTCAGGGACCCATTTGAGGAGGCAGTCTGTCCCTTATCAGAGCTTGAGAACTGTACTGGGAGATCTGCTGCTCTCTTCAGAGCCAGCAGGCAGAAACGTTTAAGTCTGCTAAAGCTGCATCCACAGCCGCCCCTTCCCCCAGGTGCTCTGTCCCAGGGAGATATGAGTTTGATCTATAAGCCCCTGACTGGGGCTGCTGCCTTTCTTTCAGAGATGCCCTGCCCAGAGAGGAGGAATCCAGAGAGGCAATCTGGCTACAGCAGCTTTGCCAAGCTGCAGTGTGCTCCGCCCAGTTTGAACTTTTTGGTGGCCTCCGCTGTGAGGGGAAAACTGCCTACTCATGCCTAAGTAATGGTGGACACCCTTCCCCCCACCAAGCTCAAGCATCCCAGTTCAACTTCAGACTGCTGTGCTGGCAGTGAGAATTTCAAGCCAGTGGATCTTAGCTTGCTGGGCTCCATTGGGGGTGGGATATGCTGAGATAGACCACTTGGTTCCCTGGCTTCAGCCCCTTTTCTGGGGGGAGTGAACAGTTCTGTCTCGCTGGTGTTGCAGGCAACACTTTGGTTTGAAAAACAAACTCTTGCAGCTAGCTCAGTGTCTGCCCAAACGGCCGTCCAGTTTTGTGCTTGAAACCCAGGGCCCTGGTGGTGTAGGCACCTGAGGAAATCTCCTGGTCTGTGGCTTGTGAAGACCATGGGAAAAGTGTAGTATCTGGGCTGGAATGCACCGTTCCTCACGGCACAGTCCCTCATGGCTTCCCTTTGCTAGGGGTGGTAGTTGCCCAACTTCTTGTGCTTCCTGGGTGAGGTGATACCCTTCCCCACCCTGCTTCATCTCGCCCTCCGTGGGATGCACCCACTGTCTAACCAGTCCCAATGAGATGAGCTGGGAAACCTCAGTTGGAAATTCAGAAATCACCTGCCTTCTGCGTTGATCTTGCTGGGAGCTTCAGACCGGACCTGTTCCTATTCGGCCATCTTGCCAGCCGAAAAAAAGATGTTTCTTGTGACATCTTAATATTAATCCCTCACATTCACAATAAACCTAACCAAGTTATTTCATTAATGGAACAATTTGCTGTTTAATTATAGGGTTGCTTGATAAAATACAGGATGCTCACTGGAACATATATTTACTAAAAATTATTATTTTTAATCCAAAATTTAAATTTAACTGGACATCTTGTATTTTTCTTTGCTGAGTCCAGCAACCCTGTTTAAATGTGATTTTAAAAGACTCCTACTCTCTTTCGTTTTGAGATTGAAGCTACTAAGGTTATAGTCAATTCCTTTGGAAAAATATTATCCAAACCTTATCACTGTTTCTAAGTGTATTTTAAATAATCATGTTTTCATCTAATTCATATGAAAAAATTAGACATAGTAGTGACATAGACCAGTCCAACATTGCATTTTTGCACTACAATAGGAAAGTCAAACACTAAAAGCTAAAGCCATTCATTTCACTCTGAGCTATGCAAAATGAAAAGATTTAAAATAACTGTTATGCTAGAGTGTGTGTGTGGGTCTGTGAAGGTATGGAGTGTGTTTACGTGTATGTGTATGTGGCAGTCCATTATTTCTAAGTCCAGCTGCCAAATGTAGAGTACGTAGCTATTGTGGTCACCTTCTAGGTAGGAGGGCTGTCCAAAGGCAAGGCCACAAATGATATGGTCCAACCCAAAGTAGATGAACTCAGGTCCATCTGAAGCCCAAAGTGAGGTAAGTGGGTGGGAGATGCTAGAAGCCCCATTAGTAGCCAGAAGAAGACAAAGCAGAAGATGAACATGTGCGAGGAACAAGTACAGATGAAAGGCTATTTTAAATGCTGCTAGAAAGGGTCACATATATATGCTGAACCATAAGCCTCAAGTGGTTGCTTATTCATGTCAAAAACTCTCAAAAGAAGAGATTCCATCCAACTCCTTTATATCTTTAAGGGGCATGACCAGCAAATTCTTAATTTTATATCAAACAAATCCATTCTTATTTATAATAACAAGAAGGTTATTATCTTCCTTTTTGGAATATTATAGAGATAGAAAATGTTAATTATCCACTCATTCAACAAATAGACATTGATAGCCTAGTATGTGCCAGGCAGTATTACAAGTGCTAAAATATATAAGTGAGCAAAGATAAAATTTCTGGCCCCAAAGAGCTTACTCTCTAGTGGAGGAAGACAAAAAACAAAACAAAAACCAAAACAATACCAAGAAAAATACTTAGTACGCCAGGTGGTGATAAGTGCTATGGAAATAAAATGAAGCAGAAAAGGGAATGGAAGTAAAGGGTTTCCAATTTTATACAGAGTTGTCATTGAGAATATAATATTTGAGAACAGACCTGAAGGAGATGAGTTAGCCATGCAGCAAATGCAAATGAGAAGGCCAAAAGAAGAAGGATGCCTGTCATGCTCAGGAGCTAGCTGGGAGAACAGCATGGCCACAGTGGAATTCTATACTATCAATCAAGTGTCAGGGCGGCTAAAGACATTTTCGAGCACGCAGTCTTAAAAATTTCTCCCAGGCACCTTTTCTTAGCGTGTGTTTACCCAAAATGAGGTAGTAAACCAAGAAAAAGAAAGAAACGGGATACTGAAAAAAGTTCAGGGAAAGGGAAATCTCCAGGAAGATGGTAAAGGGGACTTTCAAATACACAGTTACCCAGGTGTAAAAGGCAACCAGTTAAAAACTGGACTCATCTCGGCCGGGCGTGGTGGCTCACGCTTGTAATC
This sequence comes from Nomascus leucogenys, assembly GCF_006542625.1. Classification (NCBI taxonomy): domain Eukaryota; kingdom Metazoa; phylum Chordata; class Mammalia; order Primates; family Hylobatidae; genus Nomascus; species Nomascus leucogenys. The sequence goes on along the minus strand of NC_044383.1, from coordinate 54,072,526 downwards.
CCAGCACTTTGGGAGGCCGAGGCGGGCGGATCACGAGGTCAGGAGATCGAGACCACAGTGAAACCCCGTCTCTACTAAAAAATACAAAAAATTAGCCGGGCGTGGTGGCGGGCGCCTGTAGTCCCAGCTACTCAGAGAGGCTGAGGCAGGAGAATGGCGAGAACCCGGGAGGCGGAGCTTGTAGTGAGCCGAGATTGCGCCACTGCACTCCAGCCTGGGCGACAGAGCGAGACTCCATCTCAAAAAAAAAACAAAACAAACAAACAAACAAAAAACTGGACTCATCTCAAGAGACAGGTACATTGAATGCGTCTTTCACCAAGCCTTCTGCAATTGTACCAATTTTAAAAATATTTCTTTGCCATTTTTTTTTTGAGACAGGTTCTTACTTTGTCACCCAGGCTGGAGTGCAGTGGCATGATCCTGGCTCACTGCAGCCTCAAACTCCCTGTCTCAAGCAATCCTTCCACCTCATTCTCTTGAGTAGCTGGGACCATGTGCATGCACCACCACACCCAGCATTAAATTTTTTTTTTTAATGTAGAAATGGGGGTCTCTCGATGTTACCCAGGCTGGTCTCAAACTCCTGGGGTCAAATAATCCTCCTGCCTCAGCCTCCCAAAGTGTTGGGAGGCATGACCCATCATGCCCAGCAACAATTTATTTTCCAGCTTTATTAAGGCATAATTGACAAATAAAAGGTGAGTACCAAATTTCTTAACCTGACAAAACTACTGGTGAAATGCTCCACAGAACAGGAGAATAAACCCAGAGGGAGAAGGGATCAAGGAATCCAAACTGAGAGAAAGGCCAAGGAAAATCCAAGATAGCAAAACAAGTAGCAAAGGGAAGACCCAGAAGACAGTGATCCAAAAGTCCTAGAGAGTAGCAGTCCAGAGAGAAAGAGGTGGTGTATTACAATTGCAATGGAAAGTTTGAGAAGAATTAGTAATAAGTACAAAGAAAACTAAGTGAATAATAATAATAAATCGGCCTAGTGCAGTGGCTCACGCCTGTAATCCCAGCACTATGGGAGGCTGAGGCAGGTGGATCATCCGAATTCAGGAGTTTGAGACCAGCCTGGCCAACATGGTGAAACCCCATCTCTACTAAAAATACAAAAATTAGCCAGGTGTGGTGGCACGTGCCTGTAGTCCCAGCTACTTGGGAGGCTGAGGCAGGAGAATCACTTGAACCTGGGAGGCGGAGGCTGCAGTGTGCCAAGATCGCCCCACTGCACTCCAGTCTAGACTACAGAGCGACTCTCTGTCTCCAGGAAAAAAAAAAAAAAAATCAAAGAAAACATTAACTCCAGGAAAACAGAAAGGAAATACAGCAGATTGATCAGCTGAGAATATTTACTATAAATACTGAATACTAATTTAATAATATAATATCACTATATTGGTAAGGCTGAGGGGAGAAAGAGGGGATGGTATTGTAAGAAACTTAAATCTTTACCTACAATAATGGAACGTCAATAAGTGATGTATGAAATGATGACTCAAAAATGCATATTTTTAAAAATATGGGGAAAAATAAATGTCAGACAAAACAGCTGAGTTAAAAGGGACTGAGTTAAAGGACTATTTTTGGTGAGTGTTACTGCACAGTAAAGAGGTGTGAGATAGTAAAATGCTGTAATTGTCATGATTTTTTAATATGATTTGACTTTAAAAAATTAAACTTTTTATTTTGAGATAATTGTAGATTCAAACGCAGTTATAAGAAATAATACAGAGAATAACATCTGTGAAAATTGCAGAGTTAGATGCTCCAAAAGTCTGTCCTTTCAATACAAAGCTGGTGAAAATTGTCAGAATTGACTTTTTCAGAATTCTGGAAACTAAACAAAAGCTTGCAGCAAACAAGGGAATGCTTAATTAAGAACAACAGCTGAATCTCAGTAAGAACAGTGAACTTTGTGGCATTTTTAACTTACCCTGTTCTTATCCCCCACTCCCCAGCTCAGTGGTAGCCTTGAAAATAACAGCCCTCATTTCCAGTAGCAGTACTCCAGGGAGCAGAATGGACCTCACTGACAAAGAGTTTTAATTATTTGTTTCATCCTGACTCCCTGGAATACCAACTCAAAAGGCTTGCCTTTATCTTTCCTAACTAGGAACTCTCCTGATGCTAAAATGGTTACCTGGGGAAAGTTTGTCAAAAACACCCAGGCAGAGGCACTAATTGCTACTGTGTGAGGCAATGGATAACAGCTGGGCACACAATAGACTAAGCAAATCTTAGGAGGAAAGGCTGGGGAATGAGACGCTTTGGGGAAAAAGCACTTTCAAAAGCTCTGACATATTTTGGGGAATCTAGAGGGCCACTTTAATGCCCAGGGCTGTATGCAAGCTCAGTAAGGACCTAAGAATGCATATAGTTCTAGGCATTAAATCTCATCTCTGTCTGACCTTCAGAATTCTGCAAAAGCACGAAGAGAAGACTAATGGGGAAGTGGCTGCTTTCTGGTTATGCGGTTTCTTTTAGAGATGAAAGATTTCTGGAATTAGTGCATAACATTGTAAACATACTGGAAACCACTGAAGTGTCTACATACAATGATTAAAATGGTGAATTTTATGTTATGTGAATTTTATCTCCATAAAGAAAAAATAGGCTGGGCACAGTGGCTCACGCCTGTAATCTCAGCACTTTGGGAGGCAGAGGCAGGCGGATCTGGAGGTCAGGAGTTCAAGACCAGCCTTGCTAAAATGGTGAAACCCCATCTCTACTAAAAATACAAAGATTAGCCAGGTGTGGTGGCAGGCGCCTGTAATCCCAGCTACTCGGGAGGCTGAGGCATGAGAATTGCTTGAACCCAGTAGGCGGACGTTGCACTGAGCTGCAGTGGTGCCACTGTACTCTAGTCTGGGTGACAGAGTGAGACTAGTCTCAAAAAAAAAAAAAAAAAGGAGAAAAAAATGAAAAAATAATACAGAGAGAATTTGCGTACTCATTACCCCTAATAACATCCTGCAAAACTGTAGCATATCAAACAATGTTGACATTGATAATCTACAGACAATTTCCATCATCACAAGGATTCCCTCATGTTGCCCTTTTACAGTCACCTCCACTCTCCCACCCACACCCTTCTTAACATCTGGCAACCACCAATGTGTTTTTTATTTCTATAATTTTGTCATTTCAAGGATGTTATATAAATGAAGAAATACAGTATGTAACTTTTTGGGATTGGCTTTTCTTACTCCGTATAACTCTGGAGATTCATCCAAATTGTGTGTATCAATAATTTGTTCCTTTTTATTGCTGAGTAGTATTACATTATATAGATGTACCACAGATGGTTTAACCATTTACTCTTGAAGGACATCTGGGTTGTTTCTAGTTTTGGGTTATTATACATAAAGCTGCTATAAATATGCATGCACAGGTTTTTATGTGAGCATGTTTTCTTTCTCTATAATAAATGCTCAAGAGTGAAATAGCTTGCATGGTAGCTGTATGTTAAATTTTTGGAGAAATTGTCAAGCTATTTTACAGAGAGGCTGTACTATTTTACATTTCCACCACCAGCAATGTATAAGTGATACAGATCCAAATGCATTTTCCAGCATTTGTTGTTACTTTTTTTTTTTAATTTTAGCTATTCTGATCAGTGTTAATGATATCTCATTGCGGTTTTAATTTGGACTTCCCTAATAAATAAAAATCTGAACATCTTTTCATGTGCTTATATACCATCTGTATATGAGGTAAAATGTCCCTCCCTATTTGGTAAAATGTCCATTCTTACCTTTTGCTCATTTTCTACTGGAATTTTTAATTGTTATGAGAATTGTTTATATTTTCTACATACTTGTTCTTATTTTTTTTTTGAGATGGAGTCTCTCTCTGTCCCCCAGGCTGGAGGGCAGTGGTGCCATCTCAGCTCACTGCAAGCTCCACCTCTGGGTTCACGCCATTCTCCTGCCTCAGCCTCCCGAGTAGCCGGGACTATGGGCGCCCGCCACCACGGTCCGCTAATTTTTTGTATTTTTAATAGAGACAGGGTTTCACCGTGTTAGCCAGGATGGTCTCGATCTCCTGACCTTGTGATCTGCCCGCCTCGGCCTCCCAAAGTGCTAGGATTACAGGCGTGAGCCACCGTGCCCAGCCACGTACTTGTTCTTTACCAGATAAATGTTTGCAAAGATTTTCGCCAGTCTGTATCTTTTCTTCTCATCCTCCTAACAGTGTCCTTTGCAGAGCCATTATTTATTCAAGTACTTTGTTCCATCTGGGATATACGAGACAAAAATAAAACTCAGGAAACTCACTATCACGTCATATTTTAGGCCCTAAGATTCCTAGTTAGCCCATCTTCTTCTCTTTCCCTTTCAGAGCCTTCTCATATTTGTTTTGTATATAATATTAGGGTACTTAGATACACTTAGCAGGAAAAGTACATTCATTTCATCTTCCTGGGGGTGGAAATCTACTTGAATTTTAAAATGATGTCCTTATTTTATTTATTAAAAAACATTTTTAAAAATATAGACTAAATATGTACTGTTATTTGAATGTTCCCTCTAAGACTCATGTTGAAATTTAATTGTTATTGTGGCAGTATTTAGAGGTGATTAGGCCATGAGGACTCCGGTGTCATGAATGAATTAATGCCACGATCATGCAATTGGGTTGTTATAAAAGGCACTTTGACCCTCTAGCTTTCTTGCTCTCACCCTCTCCTGCTCTTCTGCCTTCCATCATGAAATTATGCAGCCCAAAGGCCCTCACCAGATGCAGGACCCTCGACCTTGGACTTTCCAGCCTCCAGAACTGTAAGCAATACATTTATTTTCTTTATAAATTACCCAGTCTGTGGTATTTTGTGACAGTAACACAGAATGGAATAAAACAATTTGACTGAAGAGAGTCAGGTCAATACTGACAGGCTTTAAGAAATCATTAAAAATGATATGAAAAAGAACAAAGTTCAGAAACTGATCATAGAGGAGAGGATAAAATGTAGAAGAAAGACAAAAGAAAGCCTACATTTATGTAATTTGTGTCCTTCAATAAGACAACAACATAACAAGTGAATTAGGAAAAGTCCTCAAACCTATGACAGGAGAAAAATTTTTCTGATACATTAAAACAAACAAGGCCGGGCGTGATGGCTCATGCTTGTAATCCCAGCACTTTGGGAGGCCGAGGTGGGCAGATCATCTGAGTTCAGGAGTTCGAGACTAGCCTGGCCAACATGGCGAAACCCCATCTCTACTAAAAATACAAAAAATTAGCGGGGTGTGGTGGTGCATGCGTGTAATCCCAGCTACTTGGGAGGCTGAGGCAGGAGAATCGCTTGAACCCGGGAGGTGGAGGTTGTAGTGAGCCGAGATTGTGCCATTGCACTCCAGCCTGGGTGACAAGAGCGAGACTTCTTATAAAAAAAAAAAATTGAATTTAGAGGCCCAAACAATATCAAGAAATGATTCAAAATGGAATTATCCATGGCAAGTTATCGCTTGCTATGATCTGAATGTTTGTATCTTCCCAAAATGTATATGTTGAAATCCTAACCTCCAAGATTATGATTAAGAGGTTGGGCCTTTGGTGGGTTGGGGGTGAGAAGGGTGTGATTAGGATTAGCGTTCTTATAAAAGAGACTCCAGCGAGCTAGCTAGTCTCTTCCAACACAAGAGGACACAGTAAAAAGGTGCCGTCTGTGAGGTGTGGGTCCTCAACAGACACCTCATCAGACACAATGTCAGCTCCTTCATTTTGTACTCTCATGCCTTCAGAACTGTGAGAAATAAACTTGTGTATAATCACCCAGTATGAGGTATTTAGTTATAGCAGCCCAAAATGAACTAAGACACCCGTCAAGAAAGAAAAGTTTTGAATCTCAAGGATTGAAACAAAGCAAAGCTAAACAAAACAAAACAAAAAACATGAGGGTATCTAGTTAGAAAAAGGAAGCCATATAGAAATTGCCAGAAAAATCATGCTAGTATCATGTTTATTGCAGCTGATCACATAGCTGAAGACAAGGGAGCAAGGTTGTAAGTGAAAGAAAGAGTGGTTCAAGAATTTGATATTTAGCCACATTGTCCTTCACATTTGGAAGTTACAGGCAGTAAGTAGTTGAGCCCTCAGGAGCTTTGGAACCCATGAACCCTTTTTGAAACAATTGCCTGCTGGTATATTCCAGCCAACCAAAAGATAAATCAAACAGAACTCAGGAATGGAGACGCTGTGGGATAGAAGGTTTGAGGGTGAGACCTAAATCTATTTAAATATGAAAATCTGTCCAAGAAGCTGTGGGAGTTGTTGCAGAAGCAATTCTAAATTTGTAAACCTTGACAATGGTAAAATACAAACCTAATTACCAAAACTTGGAGTGTGGAGGAGTGAAGATGGGTAGACTACCAGTGTTCTGATAATTTTATCTTTCATAGCATTATATAAAAATTCTATCCACTGTTAAAATGTGTAGTGTAAATAATAATTACATGAAATTAATATTTTAGGTGGTTTTTCTTAATTGCTAGAGATCTTTTAAGAATAAATACCTTATGATATAAGAAAATACTTATCTGGAATTCAGCAATTTCTTTAGTGTCATTTCAGTTCCTTTTTTATTCTGTTACAGTCAAGTGAAATTAAATTTAGTAAATTTTATTAGAATAGCAATATAGAAAAATTCTACTTTTGGGAAAGTACTTCTCTCTATCCTTTTATCTTTTAAAATGCTAAATACCTCTAACTTTTTAGATTATAAGATATCTAAAATGATAGATATTATTTTATTATTTCCGAGTAGCAAAATTTTATTAGTTTTTTTACTTTCTCCATCATTTACTATTTTTCACTTTCAGGGAAAATAATACTAATTTTTAAAAAAGGCTTATTATTTAGCCTCTCAACATATTAAGTTTTCTTCATAGATATTATTTTTAGATTGTTTGTAAACTTTGACACTCCCATCCAAGTTTATTGCATTATTTATTGCTTTCTTGCTCTCACCCTCTCCTGCTCTTCTGCCTTCCACTATGAGATGATGCAGCCCAAAGGCCCTCAACCAGATGCAGGACCCTCGACCTTGGACTTTCCAGCCTCCAGAACTGCAAGCAATACATTTATTTTCTTTATAAATTACCTAGTCTGTGATATGAAATCAAACCAAGTGTTCATTGATGAAGGACTAAAGAAAACTTGGTATATATACATAATGGAATGCTTAAAAAAGAAGAAAATTCTGTTATTTTTGACAACATGAATGAACCTAAGTGAATAAGCCAGGCATAGAAAGACAAATACTGCATGATCTCACTTATATTTGTAATCTACAAAAGTCAAACTCATGCAAGTAGATAGTAAAATGGTGATTACCAGGGGCCAGGGACAGGGGCTGCGATTTGGAGAGATGTGGGTCAAAGGATATAAAATTTCAGTTAGATAGGAGGAAAAAGTTCAAGAGATCACCTGTATAACATGATGACTATAGTTAATAACAACGTATTGTATTTTAAAAATTGCTAAGAGAGTGGAATTTGAATGCCCTCACCACAAAAAATGGTAAGTATGTGAGATAATTCATACACTGTTAGCTTGAATGAGCCTTTCAAAAATTGAAATATGTGTACATATTTCAAAATATCATGTATGTGATAAACATATATAATTTTTATTTGTTAATTAAAAATAGTTCTTTGAGGCTGGACATGGTGGCTCATGCCTGTAATCCTAGCACTTTGAGAGGCTGAGGTGGGAGGATCACTTGAGGTGAGGAGTTTGAGACCAGCCTGGCCAACGTGGTGAAACCCCATCTCTACTAAAAATACAAAATTAGCTGGGTGCACACCTGTAGTCCCAGCTACTCAGGAGGTTGAGGCAGGAGAATTGCTGGAACCCACGAGGCAGAGGCTGCAATGAGCCGAGATCACGCCACTGTACTCCAGCCTGGGTGACAAAGACTCCATCTCAAAAAACAAACAAACAAACAAACAAACAAACAGCACAAAAGCTTCTTGGTTACTTGGAAAAAATATGAAATTTCAAATATATCTATATTCTAAGAAAAGGTCTTAGGCAGAACCACCATAGAAGAAAAATATTTTACTACTATCTTTTTATTATTAATAATAACATTAAAAAACATCTGGAGTAAAACTGAAACTGGTAATAAATTTAATTCCTAAGCCCTGGGAAACTTCATTGTGTTTTCTTCCTATTTTAGTTAGATGTTTCTATGAGGTTACAGTCTTAAAATCTACTTTTAGAATCTTGGGAGGCAGAATTGAGGATGGAATAGAAGGGTAGGATAATGAACTATTATTTATTTGGCACTTTAATGTTCTAGACACTGTAAAAAGGATATTTTAAAAAAATTCTCCATTTGCCCCAAGCCACTTTATAAACTCCTGATTATATACTCTGCACTTCCTACTTGATGTTAATTTTTGGAGTCCTTGAAGTATTTTTAAATTATGCCTTTTCTAAGTGATTAAAATGGGTAATTAAGAGAGGCAGCCTAAGGCTACAAAGATGGGTGTTGCCTTGACCAGTGGTCATCATTAAACTGAAATACAAACTTCTTGTTTTTTAATATGCTGCATTTCCCTTCTTAAAGCACTAAAGATGCATTTTTCCAGTCTAATTTATTACACTTGCCCTCACTAAACAAACATGCTGAATCTGTGAAATCTTATTAGACTTAAACATTATCTCATATAATATAAAAACTAAAGAGCTCAGTCCCAATCATACCTTGTTACTTTCTGTCTTCATTTTGAAAAACATAATCACTAATTGCTTTCAGTTTATAATCAGCCCCTATATGAGGAAAGTGTGAGTATGCATTTGGAGAAGAGCCCATTCATGTCATTTCCTGATTTCCTGGTGGCCTTAATAAAATTTGTAATTGCTTTCTCTGGAGAAATGAAAATTTTGGGACAAATGAAGTAATTGTGATATGGATTTGACATGCAATAATCTAATTTTTAATAGTATGGTCAAAGTTCATTTCTGGATGGCATCTGAATTATTTATTCCAATACTATTGAAAAGGTTGTGTTTTTCCAGCTCTGATTTGCAAAGCAAAATAATCAACACATTCTTCTATCTATTAATAACTTCATATGTAAACTAGTTCAACCTTTGTGGAAGTCAGTGTGGCAATTCCTCAGGGATCTAGAACTAGAAATACCATTTGACCCAGCAATCCCATTACTAGGTATATACCCAAAGGATTATAAATCATGCTGCTATAAAGACACATGCACACGTATGTTTATTGCAGCACTATTCACAATAGCAAAGACTTGGAACCAACCCAAATGTCCAACAATGATAGACTGGATTAAGAAAATGTGGCACATATACACCATGGAATACTATGCAGCCATAAAAAAGGATGAGTTCATGTCCTTTGTAGGGACATGGATGAAGCTGGAAACCATCATTCTGAGCAAACTATCGCAAGGACAAAAAACCAAACACCGCATGTTCTCACTCATAGGTGGGAATTGAACAATGAGAACACATGGACACAGGAAGGGGAACATCACACACCGGGGCCTGTTGTGGGGTGGGGGGAGGCGGGAAGGATAGCATTTGGAGATATAACTAATGTTAAATTACGAGTTAATGGGTGCCACACACCAACATGGCACATGGATACATATGTAACAAACCTACACATTGTGCACATGTACCCTAAAACTTAAAGTAAAATTAAAAAAAAATAACTTCATATGTACCTGACATAATAATAAAGATTAAGGTTAAATAAAATGTAAATTTGGGACTGTGTAAGACACTCTAACGTTATAGGGTATAGTAGTCAACTTCTAAGATGATCATTGGTGATCCTTACTTCCTGTTGCTCATGTCCCTGTATAGCTCTTTCCAAATTGCATTGGGCTGACTTCCACAGAGTGCTATTAAAGGGATGATGTATGTTCCTGAGGCAAGGTCATAAAAGATATTACTTCAATCTCTATAATACCATAACATGTACATACCATAGTGATTTCCCCATGTCCTTCAAAGGAATCTATGGTCATTTATTTGAGGAACTCTACCCCTAGGGAAAGGACTACTCAGATCTTTTAGAAGTTGCTGGGTGCTGAGTTGGATATGTTACTGATATAAAGGGCCCAGACACCTTCATGATCCTCCTATTAGAGTAAGAGTGTGTGGGGTCAGTTAAAGTTCTCTCCCGAGTAGGTCTTGCAGTTCCACCTTGGTCTTCTGGATCAATTGTTCTAGTGGAAACCAGCTGGCATGTTGTGAGGACACCCAAGCAGCCATGGGAAGAGGCTGACAAGAGGAAGGACTGAGGCCTTCTTTTAATCAACTTGCCATCTATGTGAATAAGTCATCTTGGAAGTGAATTCATCAGACCCTGCCAAGTCTGAAGAACACTGCAGCCTTGGCTGACATCTTGACTGTAACCTCTTGAGAGACTCTAAGCCAGAACTCCTCAGCTAAGTCACTCCTAGATTTCTGACTTACAGAAACCAGGAGACATAATAAATGTTTATTCTTGCCTTAAGCTACTGAGTTTTGGGGTCATTTTTTGTGCAGCAATAGATAACCAATACATATAGAAAAGAGTTTCTTATTGCTGCACATAAAGTGACCCCAAAAGACCTAGCATTACAGGCTTTTCAGTCTGCCAATCTCTGACTCTGGCTTTTAATAGATTATCACAAAGCATCTGACTTTGGTGTAGAAAAGTTATTTTAAAACATATCTTTATTTTACAAGAAGGCATCATAATTTACATAAAATATGCTGAAATGAATGTTGTATCAGTTTTCTGATCTTCAGTGGAGACATTAGATGTCAACCTCCGATTTACAGGGAAGTTTTCAGAACAGGGTGTGTGTTTGTATTTATGGTAAGAAGGAGAAGAGTGGGTAGAAATAAGAGCAAAGAGACAGACATGAGTTGTGCATTCAGGAATGTGGTTTCTAATAGCGGTTTTGCTACTCTGACTTGCATGTACCTAATCTAGGTTGTAACAGGCAATCTCCATGCCAGGGGTTCCCAACCCAGTCACCTCAGTATCCCCTTCTTATAACAAATATTTTGAAATGACTCCTTTATGATCCTGAAATGAGCTTAATCAAGAAAATAACCTAGCTAATACACATTTTCAAAATAGTAAATACATTGTTCCAACTACAACATAAAGGAGAAATAAAAGGAAAATAATTTTTAATAACATAATATGTACTTCAAAAGGCATTACAACACAGGACATAATAAAGTAGTTAGATGCTTATACTTTTCTGTTAATATCTAAAAATATCACTGTGGATTCCATAGTTATGAATGCAGACTGATTCCGATATTGTACTGGCAACATCAGTATCATCTCTACTTTCATAAGAGAAGTGATTTTCTGAAATGACAGTTAACTCTTAGTAGTTCAAAGCAAAATTTAACCTCCCCTTAATTTACACATCCATTGCATTCCTAGAAAATTCAGCTTTATATAAATTTTGAGAAATATACTTTACAAATTACATGTATGTGCAAAAAGGAGTGTCAGGAAGAAATGTGAAAAACTTAAGTGTCTTATCTAGTGCACCTTCCAGGCTATCTGATTCATAGAGACCTCTGCCTTCTATATTGTCTTTGCAACCTCTTAGTGGTAGAATATTTATAGTAGTGCAAATTATTCTTGTCCATAGTAATTCAAAGGATTTTCATCAGGTGGAATGTAATTGATTATTTCCCTGTGGATACTGACCAGCTTTGTATCTACTTGTATATTTATTTCCTCATTTCTTTTTGCTGATTGTGTGTTTGAGTTCTCCTTTGAACTGGTTGTAACATCTTACTTGGTTCCTCATTAATTAGTTTGTTAAACATAACCTTTGGCACGTATTCATCTTATAATTGTATGACAGCTGTAATTTTACCTTAAAAGTTTTACTTTAACAAGACTTAGTCTAGGCTTGAAAATTTGTAGTTTTTATCTTCACATACATGAATGTCCACTTACATATATAAATCTTGTTGCAAGCAGATGAATTCTTTGTTGTGCAGTACTGTCCTGCATATTATAGAATTACTCTTCCCACTATATATTAGCAGTGTCCACCTGTTACTGTAGCAACCAAAAAGTGCCCAACCCCATTCCCTCCCAACCAATATGCAAGATACGTACATTCTGTAAGGAAGTATCACTTCTATCAAGAATTGTTCCTGACAATGTTGAACATTACCTGAGCTTTATCAGAAAATAGCTACCAAAAACACTCACACCCACCCACCCATAACCCATTCCAACCCTTTTGTTTTCTGAAATCTTCTCTCCCTTTTTTTTTGTTCTGGGAAGGAAGGACTAATTACAAAGAAGCACCCTTCTTCATATGACTTAATAAGACCTGCTGTCCACTCTTTCTCATGTCTCCGGTAAGACTTGTGGGTAGGTCCCTTGTTTACCTGCCTCTATAAAACGCAGTCCATTTCTTTGAGACAGCCTAATTAATGAACAGTCTCCCAATTGCAACAGTCTGAATAAAACTGTCCTTCCTTAATTGTCTGATGCATTTTGATTTCTACACTTCTGTTTTATACTCGAACTTTACCAAATTATATCTACATATCCCTTCTTCAGTCATTCTTTAAATCAATCACTTTTCAAACATTTATTGAACATCTACTATGTACCAGCAAAAAAGAGTAATTTAAGTCAATTGCTAGAGTTGCATTTATGGCTATTTTATAGGTACTGAGGCTTAAAGTCAAGGACTGGAACAGTAAACTTGAAGAAGAGAAATTTTTCACTAATCTAATGATCATTTTTATAGAGAATCAGTGGAATCAGTGTTTAATGGTTTGCTGGAATCCTGCTCTTTTCTTTTTTGAGACAGGGTCTCATTCTTTCACCCAGGCTGGAATGCAGTGGTAAAATCATGGCTCACTGCAGCCTCGACCTCCTGGGCTCAAGCTCGAGTGATCCTTCTGACTCAGTCTCTAGAGTAGCTGGAATTACAGGGGCACACTATCATGCCTGGCTAATTTTAAAATTATTTTTGTAAAGATGGGTTCTTGCTCTGTTGCCCAGGCTGGCCTCAAACTCCGGGCCTCAAGTGATCCTTCCACTTCGGCCTCCCAAAGTGTCTGGATTACAGGCATGAGCCACTGTGCTTGGCTGCAATCCTGCTTTTTTTTTCCCCCTAAAATTGATCTTTCTGTATATCCAAGAGAGCACAGAAGGAGAGGAAAATGGCATTGGAGTTAGACTATTTGAATGTTTGATTCAATTCTGCTTTTACTTTGCTCATTCATTCATTTAACAAATATTTATTGCCTGTTGACTTTGTGTCAGGAATTTTACTAGACGGTAAAAACAGCTCTCATTTTTTGAGTACTTGGTACATGCTAGGCATAATTCTAAGCATTGTACGTATTAACCTAATCTTCACAAGAACCCTATGAATAAGTACATTATCACCATTTCATAGATGGAAAACTGAGTCACAGAGAAAGGTTAAGTAAATTGCCCAAGGTTATAAGTTGTTGGGCTGGGGTTTGAACACAAATCAAGGCACACAATCAGACTCCAGAATCTACTTCACTACACTACTAAGGCTAGGGTGGTGAACACAACAGACTTAGCCTTTGTCTTCAGGGAACTTTGAGTCTTGGAGCATTATGTTATTTAACTGAAAGCATGCCAAGTGCTGCTAAAGAGGACATGTAGGGTACTTTGGGAGGCATGAAAGGGAGACCTAACAACTCTCATTAGCTGATGGATCTGCATTTGTGAAATGAGGCTGATAAGATCTGCCATGCCTGCTTTAGGGATGTGGTGAGGAGCAAAGCCAACTATATTAAAAAAGCAAAAATTATCAAGTGCAGTTATCTGTATTTTGAAGAACCACAAGCTGTGATCATTGGTAGAAATCAAACATGTGAATGTTAGAGATGCAGCCTGACTTCAAGATAGTCCCTTCAGAGAATGACCTTAAATAATTTTGACTGTGAACTGCAAAGATCAAAGCAAGAGCTGTTTTTAAGATAATGCAAACATTTTAGTGCAAATTTGGAAAATTTTTTACTCTATAAAAGGCTTTCATAAGAATATTACAAAAACACCAAAGGTATTTTTTTAATGAGGTTTTCTTTCTTTCTTTTTCTTTCTTTCTTTCTTCTCTTTCTTTCTTCTTTCTTTCTTCTCTACTTCTCCTCCTTCTCCTTCTCCTTCTTCTCCTTCTCCCTCTCCCTCTCCCTCTCCTTCTTCTTCTTTTCTTTCTTTTTCTTTTTCTTTTCTTTTTTTTTTTTTTGAGATGAAGTTTTGCCCAGGCTGGAATGCCATGGCGTGATCTTGGCTCACTGCAACCTCTGCCTCCCAGGTTCAAGCGATTCTCCTGCCTCAGCCTCCCGAGTAGCTGGGATTACAACCTGCAACCATGCCTGGCTAATTTTTATATTTTTAACAGAGATGGAATGCCTGCAACTGTGCCCGGCTAATTTTTATATTTTTAGTACAGATGGAGTTTCACCATGTTGGCCAGGCTGGTCTCAAACTCCTGACCTCCGGTGATCCGCCTGCCTCGGCCTCCTAAAGTGCTGGGAGTGCAGGCATGAGCCACCACACCTGGCCAGCATTTTCTTAATTGCAGCATTCAACAGTTTAAATGAAAATAAGGTTGATTTAAAAGTCAAAGATAAATTTTAGAGAACAGAGGCTTGATTTTTATGCAGTGTTGTTTTTCTGTCAGTGAGTGAAAGACATGCAGTATAGGTAGACTTTTAGAAGAATAATGCATTTTCTTTTGGGAAAGTAGAAAGTTATAAAATCACAGGTGAATCAGACCTCAAATGGATGTATCTATTGACTTGGATGTGCCTGTGCCAGGAACATATGCTCCCTGAAGGCACAGCCTGGGTCTACATCTTGGTAGCACCTTACACAGAGTACTTTGAAACATACCCAGTAATGATTTGTGTTTGGTCTGTGAATGAGAAGTTCACAGTGAAGGGTCAGTCAGTGGTGCTCAGTCACTGGCATGTGCCAGGCTTCTAGAGCAGGCGGAGAAGATGTGTAATAAAGCAGATATGGGGTCTGGTCATGTCCCAGACATACCTGGAACAAAGTCAGTTCTGATCAGGACGTATCTCTGATGTCCTGAAAAAGTTAATGTAGTTTAGTTTGTCTCAGGAAAAAATTATGAAAGATTATGAAATGGGTTTAAAAGATTACTAGGTGTCTTTCCAGTGGAATGTTGAATATCACCTAGCATACCTTTGGCAGTTATCTAATTTTAGACAATTCTGTGCTTTTTGTTGTCTCTGACTGAGCTATTTTACAACTCCACAAACTATAAAAAGCTAATGGTAATGCAAATAATTCAATGCAAGTGAATTTTGTCTGATGGAGATGCCATCAATTTTCCTTCTGTGAAAGCGATGATTTCAACATTACATTTTATTGCTGGGTGGATTTTAACCAGTTTTGCATGAATTTGCAAATTTGTATCACCATTCCTGATTGATTGCTTATAACAGAAATTGGCAAACGTTTTCTGACAAGGGCCAAATGGTAAATATTTTAGGCTGTATAGGCCATGTGGTCTCTATTGCAACTACTCAACTATGCTGCTGTAGCTCTAAAGTAGCCATAGGCTATATGTAAGTGAATGGGCATGGATATGTTCCAATAAGAGTTCATTTATGAGCACTGAAATGGAATTAAATATAATTTTCATATATCAAAAAATTATAATACTTTTGATTTTTTGGATCACTGAGAAAAGTAAAAAACATGCCTAGTTTGTGGGCTGTACAAATGGTAGGTTGGATTTGGTTTTCAGGGCTATATTGTGCTGGTTCCCAGGTTATGTTTGGTCTGCTCTTTGGATTATTTTTTGAACCAATGATAACATCTTATTGGTTTCCTCATTAACTAAAGGGGTAAATAAAATCTTCAATATGTGTTCATTTTACATTTAAATGAGAGTCATTATTTTACCCCTTAAAAGTTATTTCTTAACATTTGCCAAAGGT
The DNA here is from genome assembly GCF_006542625.1 of Nomascus leucogenys. Taxonomy (NCBI): domain Eukaryota; kingdom Metazoa; phylum Chordata; class Mammalia; order Primates; family Hylobatidae; genus Nomascus; species Nomascus leucogenys. Next base: position 54,056,542 of record NC_044383.1, on the reverse strand, counting down.
AGTTAATGGAATTCAATTGAGGTATTTGGAGACCATGAATCAAAAGGCTGAGAGAGGTTGGACATGGTGGCTCACACCTGTAATCCCAGCACTTTGGGATACCAAGGCGGGCCACTTTGAGCTCAGGAGTTCAAGACCAGCCTGAGCAAAATGGTGAAACCACGTCTCTACTAAAAATACAAAAATTAGCCAGGTGTGGTGGTGCACGCCTGTAATCCCAGCTACTTGGGAGGCTGAGGCAGAAGAATCATTTGAACCCGGAGGCGGAGGTTGCAGTGAGCTGACATTGTGCCACTGCACTTCAGCCTGGGCAACAGAGCGAGACTCCATTTCAAAAACGAAATAACAAAACCAACAAAAGGCTGAGAGATTCTTTGTCCTGAGTGAATATTAGAATCCTTGGCCAGGTGCGGTGTCTCACGCCTGTAATCCCAGCACTTTGGGAGGCTGAGGCAGGTGGATCACAAGGTCAGGAGATCAAGACCATCCTGGCTAACACGGTGAAATCCTGTCTCTACTAAAAAATACAAAGAACTAGCTGGGCGTGGTGGCAGGCGCCTGTAATCCCAGCTACTCAGGAGGCTGAGGCGTGAGAATGGCATGAACCCAGAAGGAGGAGCTTGCAGTGAGCCGAGATCGTGCCACTGCACTCCAGCCTGGGAGACAGTAAGACTACGTCTTAAAAAATAAAAAAAAAAAAAGAATCCTGAGGAGTTTTCAGAATGTCATCAATACCTGGGCTCTTCTGCAAAGAAATTAAAGTAGGACCTCAGGAGAGGGCCCTGAATGGGTATGCTTGAAAAACCTTCTAGGTGATTCTAATGTGTAGTCATGATTGAATACCGGTAAATTTGAGGAAGTGGTATTTAAAAAAATTTCTTGGTATATTGAAGGCCAGCTGTTACTTTAAGATATAAAACATACAATAAATAATAGCTAGGACACCTGTGATAATATCAATAATGTATGTAGTTTTTTAAGTTTAAAGCATGATCGAAAGATCCAATTATATAAATGAGAAGACTATAAATTGCTTTAATTAATCTTTTCTTACAGTCTTTCAAGTTGCTAGGAACTTGGCAGATTAAGATTGCTGCTAAAGACTTAAGCGGTCAGGCACGATGGCTCACGCCTGTAATCCCAGCACTTTAGAAGGCCGAGGCAGGCAGATCAATTGAGGTTGGGAGTTCGCGACCAGCCTGACCAACATGGAGAAACCCCGTCTCTACTAAAAATACAAAATTAGCCGGGCCTGGTGGTGCACACCTGTAATCCCAGCTACTCGGGAGGCTGAGGCAGGAGAATCACTTGAACCCAGAAGGCAGAAGTTGTGGTGAGCCGAGATTGCGCCATTGCACTCCAGCCTGGGCAACAAGAATGAAACTCTGCCTCAAAAAAAAAAAAAAAAAGACAAGCATAAATTTTATTTATTTAAACCTCGTTTCATTCCATAAGGAATTCGAGGTGGACTAATGACCTATCAGTGCTAACAACAAACTATAAGTGTTATTATTTTCCATTTTCTCAGAGCAGTTTATGGATGGGAAGACTTGGAGAGTCTTTTCTAAGCAGGAACTCTAAATTATCTGAAGTGACTTCGTGGTACACTCATTAAATGTGATACTTTAGCTACAAAACACCAAGTAATTTCACTCTTGAAAAATAATAAAATTTTATACCTTAAAAAGTGCTTCCATATATTTTATCCATTATTATTATTTCTTAGAGATGGGGTCTTACTCTGTTGCCCAGACTGAAGTGCAGTCAGTGGCACAATCATAGCTCACTGCAGTCTCCGACTCCTGTACTCAAGCAGTCCTCCCGCCTTAGCTTCCAGGGTAGCTGGGATTATAGGGGGAGCTGTGGTATCCATTATGATCCCCAAAGGTTTTAGTAAATATTATAAATATTTACATTACATACAAATTTATATTTCCCTCAATAAACCAAAACTTTTCCCATTATTTGATTCAATGTCAATTACTTAATACTCGAAAACCTTTCTTTGGCTTTTTGTCTTGGTTCTCTCTCTTCTGCTTTGTGTGTTGTATGTCTGGCCCCATTTCATGCTGCAACTTTGCTGCACTAGCGCATCTTTGTACCCAAGATTATGCATTTTTGTGCTTTCTCTATCTTTGCTTTTAATAAGTTCCAGCACACTCTTTTGTTGTTGACATATTTTGCTATTGTTTTCTTTTCTATATGCTGTTTATTTCATTTGTATATATTAATGCCCCTCTGAGAAAGGCAAGGTAGGTGTTGTTAGCCCATTTGCAGATGAAGCATCTAAAGCTCAGAAAAATGAACAGTCCTACTCGAAACTAAATATGGCAGGTTCAGCACTAAAGTTCAGTTTCCTTAACATACCCTTTATTTCCACAAAAGAGCCAAAAGCTGTTGTTTTCCTCTTTGCCAGGGCTTCATTCATTCATTCATGTATGGATTCTTATATTTATTAAACAAAAATTATTGAATAGCTAGTATCTTCCATGTACTTGCAAGTCACTGGGGCAATAACAATAAATAAGATAAATATATTCCCTTCCTCAGGTGATTACAGTAGTTAAAAATACTGCGATAACTCCAATTTATTGAGCACCTTTGGTGTACATCATACCTAAATGTCACAGCCAATTTATAAGGTATTATCGTCCCCAGTCTGCAGGTAGACAAACTGTGGCATAGAAAGATAAACACTTTTTTGGGGGGTGGGGAGGACAAGGTCTCTGTCTGTTGCCTAGGCTGGAATGCGGTGACATGATAATGACTCACTTGAGCCTCCACCTCCTCGGGCTCAGGTAATTCTCCCACCCCAGCCTCCCAGGTAAGTGTGACTACAGGTGTGTGCCACCATACCTATTTTTTTTTCTACTTTTTGTACAGACAGGGTTTCGCCCTGTTGCCCAGGCTGGTCTCAAACTCCTGGGCTCAAGGAATCTGCCCACCTCAGCCTCCCGAAGTGCTGAGATTACAGGTGAGAGCCACTGCGCCCCACCAAGATTAATAAACTCTTAATATAGTATCAGTGATGAGGTCCTCAATAAGGCTGACATTGGAGGAATATACTCATAGTCTCAAAAGACAATTGGTAGCTTGGCAAGGTGCTACAGCCAATATATGTTGTGTAGAGTTGGATGGAAAAGGGGTGTGGAGAGGGGACATTCAATGAAGTGGCCATGCTGAACCTTTGTGAATTAATGCCACTTGTTGCACAAGACAATGACCCTGCTGATCAGGGGCACGTGGATTTCCTAACACATTATATAAAAGAAAGGACAGCCTTCTGTTGTCAATAATGGATCTCAAAACCACTTTTATCTCATTTCCCAAGTGGTATAACTATCTTGAAGTGCTGAGAAAGCAAGTCTACTAACAATCTCCTTCCCACCCCAGTTAGGTTAGGGAGAGTCCAGAAGCTGAGATTTTAGTAAACGCCAAGCAAGCAGTCCAGATACTCATTTTTGCAATGAAAACACAGACTGTAGAAGTTTTGAGTTAAGGAAAATTACATCAGGGATATTTTAATGATAGCAATTCTGCCAATTTAGCAAAAGCCTTGTTTATATTCCTCATAAAATTTCACAACAGAAGAGTAACTGTATTTATTAACAATGAACTTTGTCTCAGAAGAGCCACTCACCCTGTTAAACCGCAGGCCTTTGTGAGGTTAATGCTGAAATTAATGAGGCAAATGGAGAAATTGAAAGACTGAAGAGTCAAAGCATTTGTAATAAGAAAAAGCAGATTGAATCAAGGATGAGAAATGAAAATCTGATTCCACACTGTATTGGGGGATTAGCTACTCGGGTACCACCTGAATGGTAGGTCTGGTCAACTATGCCTAATATGCTTCAAGCAGGATAGTTTCAGACACGGTCACACACTTATGGAATGGTGGATATTTAAAAAGATGTGCCACAAAATGTGCAAATTTGAAGGAGAAATTGGATTTATGAATATGAAATAGAGGGCAGTATACATTAGATATATATAAAAGAGAATCCATCCTGATTTACTGTATATTAAACTTTATGAAACATTTTTCCAAAAAAACTTAAACATGAGGTTTAAAGGTATATCAGGAAAGGAAAATGGTATGTGCAAAGGCATGGAAGAGAGCAGGATATTCATAATATACAGGTGTGATAGTTAACATTGTCAACTTGACTGGATTGAAGGATGCAAAGTATTGTTCCTGGGTGTATCCGTGAGGGTGTTGCCAAAGGAGGTTAACATTTGAGTCAGTGGGCTGGGAAAGGCAGACCCACACTCAATCTGGGTGGGCACCATCCAAAAACTGCCAGCGTGGCTAGGATAAAGCAGGCAGAAGAAGGTGGGAGAAGCTGACTTGCTGAGTCTTGTAGCCTTCATCTGTCTCCTGTGCTGGGTGCTTTCTGCCCTTAGACATCAGACTCCAAGTTCTTCAGCTTTTGGACTCTTGGACTTAAACCAGTGGCTCTCAGGCCTTTGGCCACAGACTAAAGGCTGAACTGTTGGCTTCCCTACTTTCGAGGTTTTGGAACTTGGGCTAGTTTCCTTGCTCCTCAACTTGCAGATGGCCTATCGTGGGACTTCAATTTGTGATCATGTGAGCCAATTCTCCTTAATAAACTCCCTTTCATATATGCATATATCCTATTAGTTCTGTCCCTCTAGAGAACCCTGTGAGTGTGTTGGAAATGCAAATTTGTCCCGACTCCAGACCTACTAAGTCAGTAAGACTGAAGGTAAGGCCCAGAAGTCAGTGTGTTTTAAGAAGCCTTTCGGGGGCTTCTGATTCATGGAAGAGTTTGAGAACACTGGTAGAGGAAAGGTTCCACAATTTGTCATGGGGAAATTTAGTGATGAAGCACTACGACGCAGCCCTGGTTCTGATCTGCCCCTGTGGGGGATATACTACAGCATTTTTCTTCTGCCCTCAAGCCTCTTACATCCTAATGATCCACAGGTGTCTCTTCATTATAGATAGTCTGCTGGTAAAGTCTTAGGTCAAGAAGAACCACACAAACATTCTATGCTTAATACCAAAATCTAGTAAAGTCCATAAAAAGGAAATGCTGCTTTAGAGTTAATTTAATTAAAGGGAAGAAAATTCAACTTTAGCCAGTAGCTTTGAACTCTGATGAGTAAAAAATCCATAATGTGATCAAATTGAAGTTCCTTTAGAGGCGTTCTTCCATTTGACATTTAAAATGCATTTTACATCAAGGAGTGTCATTTGGGAAAAATAAATGACTTTTTCTGCTGTATAGCTGAAGAACTTGTTAAAAAGCAAATACATGTGAAAAATCATGTTTGAATTTCCAGGTGTTGTCAGTCTAAGCTAGTCAACATCTTTCTTTGCTTAGATGTTAATGGAATATAAATCCCTCATAAAAAGAGAACTGGTAAGATAGTTTTTAGTGCTTTTGCCAAATTACAGTCGTAGAAGACATTTGTATTTCAGCCACTTCAAATAATCACTTCCTGCGTCAAAGCATTCTGTAAGTTGGTTCTGTAAATACATGTTTTGAAGATGTTACTACAGCACATCACATTCTATCAGCTAGAGGGAATTGTTGAGTGCAAAGAAGGAAAGAATGCAAGAGACTAATTCTAAATTTCTGTTTTTAAAAGATAGTTTAGAAGCATCAACTTTTTGGGGGACACTTTAGTAGTTCCAGAAGGAGCTACTTCAAACTCAAATTTCTAAGTATTACTCATCCTCAAGTGATTTACAAAAGATACTTGAGCTGCCTTTAGTGCATTACATGACTAATTTCATGCCCTTGGTATTGACAATTGTATTTAAAATATGATATTTCTTCCACTTTTATTTTACAGAAGATGTTGAGAAATTTTCAGGATTAAGGAAAACAAACTGTATTTGAAGAAATCATAGCCTAATCATATATTAACATTAATCCATTAAAAATTCAGCTGTATAGGATATATTGTAGGATGAAGGTAGTGGTGGGGGAAGGATTTATAGCATTCTGCAAAGCCTGAATGTTGAGGTCATGTGAACGTTAAGAAGAAAATCTGAATAATTCAGGCAATAGACGGTTATTTACCATCTGAATAAAGAAAATGTATTCCATTTTGGGAGGCCAAGGTGGGTGGATCACAAGGTCAGGAGTTCGAGACCAGCCTGGCCAGCATAGTGAAACCCTGTCTCTACTAAAAATGCAAAAATTAGCTGGGCATGGTGGCACTTGCCTGTAATCCCAGCTACTCAGGAGGCTGAGGTAGGAGTATTACTTGACCTGGGAGGCAGAGGTTGCAGTGAGCTGAGATCGTGCCACTGCACTCCAGCCTGGGTGACAGAGCAAGACTCTGTCTTAAAAAAAAAATGTATGTGTGTATCTATATATGTGTGTGTGTGTGTGTGTGTGTGTATTCAAACAACTCTCCTCACTTACAACAAAGAATGCCCAAATAATGACTATTTTTCTGAGCAAATAACCTCTTTTTACTTTTAATGTAACATTTTAACTATGGTTTGAAGAAAAAATGTTACATTGAGGAGGTTCACATTTTGTAGCTATGATTCTGCATTAACCATAGCACTTTATATAGTTTCTACTGTCACCAAAAGAAAGGGTGAGGAACACCCTCATCTTTAAAATCTAGTGACATCATCATTATCATTAACATCCATTCATCTGCTATCATCCGTCCCTCCATCCATTTAGTCAGTCATCCATTCATCTAGAGAATGTCCCTGGGGCAGAGGAAAACAAGAAAATAGATAAGAGTTAGTGTAAAAAGATAGAGTGAAATTGCTGCAATTCAAGAGCAGCTAAAATGGATAACTACATCAAGAAGATGTCAGCACTAAATGGGAACTATCTCAAATGATTATGCTGTTTAGTACTTTATTGAAACTGATAGATTTGGGTGCACAAGGAGATATGTCCCTGGTGCACCCAAATCTATCAATTTCAATAAAATACTAAGCAATATAATGAATAAGCAATCCTATAGCAACTTTAGAATTAATACATAGGGAGAGAGCCTTCTGCTTTTAATTAAGTGCAGCTAATAAAGGGACAGTTTTGAAGTACAATGACCTGTGTATTTGTGCTATAGTAATCAAAATAGCATGGTACTGGCATAAAAACAGACATACAGACCAGTGGAATAGAATAGAGAGCCCAGAAATAAAATTCACACATTTAAGGCCAATTGATTTTTGACAAGGTTGCCAAGAACACAGAATGGGGAAAGGACAGTCTCTTCAATATACGGTTTGGGACAACTGGCTATCCACCTGCAGAAGAATGAAATTAGACCCTCATCTCACACAATATACAAAAATCAACTCAAAATGGATTAAAGTCTTAAATGTAAAACCTGAAACTCTAAGTCTACCAGAAGAACACAAGGGAGAAAATCTCCATGACAATGGTCTGGGCAATGATTTTTTTGGACACAACTCTAAAAGCACAGGCAGCAAAAGTGAAAACGGAGAAACAGGATTACATCAAACTAAAAACCTTTAGCACAGCAAAGGAAACAGAGTGAACATAAACCTAAGAAATGGGAGAAAATATTTTTAAACCATACATCTGAAAGGCAATTAATATTTAAAATATATAAGAAACTGAAAAAACTCAATGGCAAGAAAACAAATAACCTGACTAAAAAACGGGCAAAGCACACAAACAGATATTGCTCAAAAGAAGACACCCAAAAGGCCAACAGGTATATGAAGAACTGCTCAACGTCATTAATCATCAGGGAAACGCAAATTAAAACCACAACGAGATATCACCTCATATCTCTTAGAATGGCTATTATCAAAAAGACAAAGGATAAAAAGTGCTGGTGAGATGTGGAGAAAAGGGAACATTTGCACATTGTTCTTGGGAATGTAAATTAGTGTAACCATTAAGTAAAGCAGTATGGAAGTTCCTCAAAAAATTAAAAATAGAACTACTATGTTACTCAGCAATCCCACTAGTGGGTATATATACAAAGCAAATACAATCAATATGTTGAAAAGATATTTGCACTCCCATGTTCTTTGCAGCATTATTAATAAAAGCCAAGATATGGAATCAGGCTAAGTGTCCATTAACAAATGAATGGATAAACAAAATTGTCCACACAATGAAAAACTATTCAGTCTTAAAAAAGAAGAAAATGCTATCATTTGTAACAACATGGATGAGCTTGAAGGACATTATGTTAAGGGAAATAAGCGGGGCACAGAAAGACAAATACCATATGATCTGACTTACACTGTATGAGGAATTTTTAAAAAGTTGAATTCCTACAAGTAGAGAGTGTTCTTACTACAAATAAATGATAAGTATGCAAAATAATGCATATGCTAATTAGCTTGATTTAGGTATTACAGAATGTGTACATATTTCAAAATATCATGTTTGATATAGTTTGGATATTTATCCCCTCCAAATCCTATGTTGAAATGTGAATCCCCAGTGTTGGAGTTGGGCCCTGGTGAAGGTGTTTGGATCATGGGGACAGATCCTTCATGAATGGCTTAGTGCCATCCCCTTGGCTAGGATTGAGTTCTTGCTCTGGTAGTTCATGTGAGATCTAGTTGTTTAAAAGAGCATGGCAACTTCCCCTACCCTTGCTCCCACTCTTGCCATGTGACGTGCTTGCTCCCACCTCATCTTCCACCATGATTACAAGCTTCCCGAGACCCTCAACAGAAGCCAAGCCGATGCTGGTGCCGTGTTTGTACAGCCTGCAGAACGGCGAGCCAATTTAATCTCTTTTCTTCATAAATCACCCAGCTTCAGGTATTTCTTCACAGTAATGCAAGAACAGCCTAACACAGTGTTGCACACAATAAATATATACAATTTTTGTCATTTAAATATAAACAAATAAAGATAAATTTCTTTTTTTGTAAACAATAGTTTGAGCCATTTGGAATTCCTGATATTTGTGATTTTGGTCTAGAATATGGCAACCTAATGTCTGAAATGGTTTTGTTTTTCTGGTTAGATTCTGAATGATATGGATCAACTAAGGAAGGGAAACTTCCCACCAAAAAGGGACTTTAAAATGCTGCCCCTGGCAGAGAGGATGCAGTAGGCAGAGAACAAGGGTGTCCCAGACACCACATTTGTATGGTTAAAGAGGCAGAGAGAGGCAGAACTGTCTGTCTAGGGAATACACACAGGTAGCCAGCATTTTCCAGGTGGGACCAGATCAGAGATCACAACTTTAAACAGATTGGCTGAGCCATTAGGGAAGAAAAAAAATAGAAGCCAATTGCAGAATCCTGCTGAAAAGTATTTATATTTCAATCAATACATGAAAAGAATTAATAAATTTCTCATCTAAGAGAATGCTTTAGTGACTTAAAACAAATCCTTTAGTCATCCTCATAAATACTCTGTCTCTTTGCTTATGTTGTTTTATGGACTATTTCAATCCTACTATTCCATTATCTGTCTCCAGGCTGGACAAAGCTTGGAGAGCAGTTCCTTTATAGGACCTGGTTTTAGCAAGACTTCCTTCTGTTTGTGCTGAGCCATACTGAATTCTGAGGCAAAAGGGAAAATGTGCACCTCTATATGCACTTATCAAAATATTCTCTTATATTTTGAACCAAAAAGAAAAAGTTAATAAAAGTGCTAATGCGTTAATAAAAGAAAACATAACAATATATGAAGTCTCACATTGCCTGATCTGTTGGTGCTCATGTCAAGCCTTATAAACCCACCTGAAGAGGGATGAAAGAGCCTCACAGGCCAGGAACCATGGGCAGATTGGAAATGACTGCTCCTGTCACAAAATAGTACAATAAAACAAGCAACAGCCTATCCTTATTTACAATTTTGACATGTGTTCATCATGGTAAATGATGAGCCATGTGCCATGGTTTTTTTTGGTACTTTGGTACTTTAATTTTTTAAAATATTACATTTACATATTATCTTGATTCCTGAGGTTTTGGCTCCCTTTAAATTTTGCACCTGACACCAGTGCCTTACTTGCTTCACTCTAATCCCAGCCCTACTTGGGTGGTGCGTGTTACACACAAGGTGTGTTGAGATTAGGGTGAAGAGGGACAAGAAAGAGAGTCAGGCAAGTCTGCATAGGAATTCATGAAAAAACATTCTAAGGAATTGAAAAAAAAATCCCAGTATGGACTGAAGGTCTTAATAATTATTATAATAAAGATTGAGGGGAGAAAAACAGATACATCAAATCATGGGCAAATTGGTTTTGAATTGATGGAGGACACTGAAGGCTCAGATCTAGAAGGGGATCTGCAGAAAGATACTTTATTGCTGAGCATGAATTTGTGAGAAAAATTTGAAATTGGGAAAATGGCCATAGAGGAGAATGATGCTGGTAATATAACTGGTCCTTATCAAGCAAAGTGGTTATCAATAATGAAGGCTGAAATATATAATTACTGGAATATTGCCATAAACTGTGTAAAGTGTCAAATTGGATCTCTTGCCCAGCCTGCATAGGAGAAAGCAGAATATGTTAACAATGAGGAAGAAAAAAATGAGCCTCCCTAGGGGAGAAATGAAATGAGAAATACATTAGTTTGTATGTGAAGGCTGCAAACTTAAAGCAAAAAGAAAACAAAACAGGCAGTCAAACCAACAAAATCTCAGCTGATTCTAATGAAACAGGAGAATTTTGTACCTTTCATATATAATGAAACAATACATCAAATTGCACCATAAATGAGACTTTTAACTTATAATTACATCTCAGGAACCTTTTCTCACAATCAGTTTTTTCTTTTGTTTTTAGCCTAAAATGAAGGGCACTCACAGTCGAGTCATGCCGAGCAGCAGGTTCCATTTTCCATATTGAATAGGGCAGTTAAGGCCTAGGTATTGCAGTACTAGTTTCCTGTGTTTCTTTGGCGAGGCCTAAATTCCTCTTTGCCTAAGAAAGAAAAAAACCTCACTGGAAGGGGTGTTCAGTGAAAAGATTCACCTGAGCTGAAATTCAGCCAAGGCCTCCTACGACTTTTTATCCTCTGTCATTGCCCAGGAAGATGGGAAGGATTGTTGAACTTCGGTCTGACACACAAGTCTTGTTTTTTTTTTTTTAAATTGTACTTTAAGTTCTAGGGTACATGTGCACAACACGCAGGTTTGTTGCATATGTATATATGTGCCATGGTGGTGTGCTGCACCCGTTAACTCGTTAACTCGTCATTTACATTAGGTATCTCTCCTAATGCTATCCCTCCCCCTCCCCCCTCCCCCCACCCCAAGACAGGCTCAGGTGTGTGATGTTCCCCACCCTGTGTCCAATTTTTCTCATTGTTCAATTCCCACCTATGAGTGAGAATATGTGGTGTTTGGTTTTCTGTCCTTGCGATAGTTTGCTCAGAATGATGGTTTCTAGCTTCATCCATGTCCCTACAAAGGACATGAACTCATCCTTTTTTTTTTTTTTTTTTTTTGAGACAGGGTCTCACTCTGTTACTCAGGCTGGAGTGCAGTGGTGTGATCTCTGCTCACTGCAAACTCTGCCTCCTGGGTTCACGCCATTCTCCTGCCTCAGCCTCTCGAGTAACTGGGACTGCAGGCACCCGCCACAACGCCCGACTAATTTTTTTTTTTGTAATTTTACTAGAGAAGGGGTTTCACCGTATTAGCCAGGATGGTTTCGATCTCCTGATCTCGTGATCTGCCCACCTCGGCCTCCCAAAGTGCTGGGATTACAGGCGTGAGCCACCACACCTGGCCAGACTCATCCTTTTTTGTGGCTGCATAGTATTCCATGGTGTATATGTGCCACATTTTCTTAATCCAGTCTATCATTGATGGACATTTGGGTTGGTTCCAAGTCTTTGCTATTGTGAATAGTGCTGCAATAAACATATGTGTGCGTGTGTCTTTATAGCAGCATGATTTATAATCCTTTGGGTATATACCCAGTAATGGGATGGCTGGGTCAAATGGTATTTCCAGTTCTAGATCCTTGAGGAATCACCACACTGTCTTCCACAATGGCTGAACTAGTTTATAGTCCCACCAACAGTGTAAAAGCGTTCCTGTTTCTCCACATCCTCTCCAGCACCTGTTGTTTCCTGACTTTTTAATGATGGCCATTCTAACTGGTGTGAGATGGTATCTCATTGTTGTTTTGATTTACATTTCTCTGATGGCCAGTGATGATGAGCATATTTTCATGTGTCTGTTGGCTGCATAAAGGTCTTCTCTTGAGAAGTGTCTGTTCATATCCTTTGCCTACTTTTTGATGGGGTTGTTTGATTTTTTTTCTTGTAAATTTGTTTAAGTTCTTTGTAGATTCTGGATATTAGCCCTTTGGTGTTCTCACTCTTATTTCTATGGGATACCACTGAAAATATTCAGCCCTTTAGAGCAATGTGGAAATCATGAGTAAAACCTATAAGAAAGATAACAGATTACAGGTACACAGCACAATAGCAGTCTGGCTTTGTCCAACTTAAAAGATGAACCTGCTTCCTTTAACTAGTTCTGCTTGCCTCCTTTCCCTGAACTAGCAGGTCCTCTTTCCCACCTTAGGTTCTTCGTGAAACATTACTCTTTTACATTGGTTCTTCCAGGGAAATGCCCAAGTTGCAGTTCCAGTTTCTTTTCCAGGAAGCCACTGTGTCCCCAGCATTGATGTTTGTGTCTTTCATGGATGTCTTGCTCAGTACCCTTCACTACTGGTCTACCTCCAAGGTCTTAAGCCTTGTTCAACCCTCTTCTGTTGCCCTTCACACCCAATGATTGAAATAAATATTTCCCGCCATTAAAAGGCCCTTTTAGCGATTTCAGTTTTGTTCTGTCGCACTTTTCCTTCCTCTGGTCTTCTTCCTCCTTACCACTGCCAGTTCTCTCAGCTGTAACGTTTCTGGCATTTTTTTTTTCTTTTTTAGAAACAAGGTCTCACACTGTTGCCCAGGCTGGAGTGCAATGGCACGATCATAGCTCACTGCATTCTCCAACTCCTGTGCTCAAGCGGTCCTCCTGCCTCAGCCCCCCGAGTAGTAATTACAGGCATGTGCCACTGGCTAATTTTTGTTTCTCAAATACTGTAAAACATCATGTACAACTACATCTATTTAAATTTAACACACATAAGATGCTTAAAACGAAAAGAGAGGCACATAATTTGCTTCCCTTGAGATACTCTGGCTTTCCAAGTTGAAGAAATTTACTGAAAGATCATTCAAGAATGTCCCAGATATACAGTCTGACAAAATTATTGCAAACTCTCATGAGAAGCCCTTAAATCAATGGCAAACTTGCTATCCCACAGAATGAAGATTGGTTTGAAGATCTAAAGAGATATATTTTCTTAAACTTTGAGCATATGCAGATCTTGGCCAGGCATGGTGGATCACACCTGTAATCCCAGCACTTTGGGAGGCTGAGGTGGGCAGATCACTTGAGGCCAGGAGTTTGAGACCAGCCTGGCCAACATGGTGAAACACTGTCTCTACTAAAAATTTACAAAAATGAGCTGCGTGTGGTGGTGTGTGCCTGTAATCCCATCTACTAAGGAGGCTGAAGCAGGAGGATCTCTTGAACCCATGAGGTGGAGACTGCAGTGAGCTGAGATCACACCACTGCACTCCAGCCTGGGTGCCACAGCGAGACTTGGTCTAAAAAATAAAATAAAATAAATATATGTAGATCTTGTGTTCTTAGCACACACCCAAAACAGGTAACCATATGAAGAGATAGAATGTTAATTAGCTTGACTGCAGTAATAAGTTTACTATATATGTATATTAATGCATTATGTTGTTACCTTAAATATATACGATTTATGAAATAAACCAAAAAACAATAAACATTGGTCATTCAAAGCAAATAAACAAACTTACAAATACAAATAGATGTATTCATTCACTTCTCCGAAAATCCTTTCATTTGTTTCATCCCTCTCAATGAAGTTTGCTGAGTTTTGGAAATGCTGACTTTAGATGATATTTAGTAAGCATATTATTAAAATTCTGTGGATTAGCACTTGTTCCAGCATTTCAAATAGCATAAAGCTCCTGTTAAAACACATTATCTGGCAAGGATTTTACTTAACCTGACAATACAGAGAACGGGCCAACTAGCAATGAAGAGTTATTTTTCTATCTCATTCATTGCCACGGAAGAAAAATAGAAGAAGAAGCTGAAAATCCTCTTATCTTTTGGTTTACTCAATAGTCAAAATGTTAAATTCCCTCTGAGATTGATGGGACCTATTTAAAGATGAAAATCTCATTTTCCCAAGCCAGGCATGGTGGTTCACGTCTATACTACCCACATTTTGGGAGGCTGAGGCAGGAGGATGGCTTGAGCCCAGGAGTTTGGGAACAGCCTGAGCAACATTAGGAAACCCCACCTCTACACACACACACACACACACACACATACACACACAGACAATCTCATTTTCCTGCCTTTTACATATTTAAGGTCAGATGGATGATGTGACCTGTCACTTTGAGCAGAAGTGCATAACAATTCCAGAAGGTTGCTCAGTTGCCTGTGTAGACTCCCCTCCTATAAACTGACAACTGCATGCAACTTGCAATCTACTGACACCTGCTCAAATGCTGTTTCACTTTCTTAAAATGTAAAAACTGAAGGAGATTATTCGCAGGAGTTTCTATCCATGCACCCCAATCCATTACAGATATTCTTTTTATTTCTACCTTAGGACTTCGAAGATGTCACTTTTCCTCAATGCAAGAACTACTTCTCTGATTAAAATGCTGATCACATTGTATACCTGTACTAATGCAATTCCCTACAATGGAACCCAAGGTGACATTTCTTCCTCATAGTCTCACAGATGGCTTTGTCTGTGCTTGGTTATTCTCTGGCCTCAAACTATTTGCATGAAGGATGCTTCTCATTTTCTGTAAAAATGGACACGGTGGCTCACGCCTGTAATCCCAGCACTTTGGGAGGCCGAGGTGGGCAGATCATGAGGTCAGGAGATTGAGACTATCCTGGTAACATGGTGAAACCCCATCTCTACTAAAAATACAAAAATTTAATTGGGCATGGTGGCACATGCCTGCAGTCCCAGCTACTTAGGAGGCTGAGGCAGGAGAATCGCTTGAACCCAGGAGGTGGAGGTTGCAGTGAGCCAAGATTGCACCATTGCATTCCAGCCTGGGTGGCAGAGCAAGACTCTGCCTCGGAAAAAAAAAAAAAAGGCAAAAGAGGCAGATACACTTGACTTCTCACCCTAACTGTCATATTACCTCATTTGAGTCCCGATAAGGCAACGTGGTACAGAAACCCTTGTAGCTATGAAAACACCATGTCTCGATCACTTGAGAAGTGATTAATGGGAGAATGGAAAATTGTGGAACTCGTTAGATGCCACTTTGACCACCTAACCTATGCCAGCCCCTTTCTGAACAACCTTCTCTCTATTCTCGTTCCATTATTGAGTGCATATTTCCTGTCCTCTCTTCTTCTGCTATGAGCTCCTTCCAGTTCCTCAAGAATGGACACCTATTACCATTAATGACAAACACGTCTTTTATATTATAATTAAGTGCATCCTGTCAGGCAAACCTGCTTCCTCTTTGCACCAGACAGATTGTTGAATTGTGACTTGATTTTGTCTGTTCCAGTTCTGTCTTTGCATATATGGTGCTGACATAATATATAAGGCACCTTGTTTTTTTCCGACTATGCTGAGCTCATTCAAGACATATTGTGATGATTAATTTGATGTGTCAACTTGGCTAGGGCACAGTACCCAGACATTATTGTATATGTTTCTGTGAAGGTATTTTAAAAGACGAGATTAACATTTAAATCAGTGTACTCTGAGTAAAGCAGATTACCCTACATAGTGTGAGCGGGCCTCATCCAATTAGCTAAAGGCCTCAACGGGAAAAAGACTGATGTCTGCAGAGGAAAAGGCAATTCTGCCAGCAGATGGCCTTCGGACCATCGACTGCCACAAGAACTGCATCAAAGTGCAACTCTCCCTGGTTTTCCAGCCTGCCACCTGCAGGCTTTGAACTTTCAGATTTTGAACTTGCCAGCCTCCACAATAATATGAGTCAACTCCTTAAATAAACCTCTCTCTCTTTCTCATTGTGTTCCATTCCAGCATGAAATTCAACAGCATGTGTTCAACTCCAGTGTGAAAAGAAATTTGGTGTCTCATGTATAACATAGATGACCATGGGGGTGTTTCATTTCATGGTGATCCAGACTCTTTGACCTATCCTTCTCCATCCACCATTATCCAAAGTAGTCCCTGGTTTATTTTACTTTTTAAATAAAATATCTCTTGTATCATCTTCCTTCCTTCCTTTGCATCCATGCCCCCAAAGCTTCACACCAAATACAGAACAAAATCCTCCACTTTTCTACTTTCCACCTACCAAGCTGTGGGCAGATGAACTTTCCCTAAGCCCCATTTTCATTACCACCTTCATTTTCTGAAAGCCCAGAACAAACTCCTTTTTCTGACTTTTAAGGCCCTGCTTGATATATATCCTTCCCCTACTTATTTCTCAGCATTCTTCCCTGAAACTCACTCCAATCTCTGCAGCTTTGCTTATGAAACTTCTTATACTTGGAGGGTCATCTCCTCTCTCTTCACGAAAGTCCTTTATATCCTTCTCAACCCAAGCAAAGCTCCATGAGTGCTTTCTTTGATATCTCTCCTTCGCACTGTTTTTCTCCTCTTCTAAACTAAAATAATTATGTACCTCTGTTTAGTCTACATAATGTTAAAGTAGTATTTATATTTTATACACAACATCTTACATTGTTCACTATTTCATATGTGTAGGTCTTGAATAAAGGAAATAGATGGGAAGTGTACTGAGATCTGTTGTGAACTTAATCTTCCTTTTCAGAGCCAGACTTTGTGCTTGTTGAACAAAGAATAGTGAATGTTGAAGTTCTGGTGTTGTTAATTAGTTATTAACAACTATTTGTTGTTAATAGTTCTTAATATGAAATTTCAATTTACCCCCAAATTTAGGCCTTGGAAATATCACAGACATATGTAATGGGGCATTGTTACTTAAATTGGGATTTCATCTTTGAAAGCTGTCATAACAGAATACCATAGATCAATGTCTCAAACAATGGATAGTTATTTCTCACAACTCGGGAGGCCATGAAGTCCTTCAAGGCACCAGAAAAACCAGTGTCTAGTGAGGTCACTCTTCTTAGTTTTTAGGCAGCTGTCCTCTGGTTGTATCCCCACATGGCAGAAAAGGAGAGAGAGAAAGGGAGACAGAGGGAGAGAAAGGGAGAGAGAGAGAGAGAAAGGGAGAGACAGAGAGAAAGGGAGAGACAGAGAGAAAGAGAGAAAGAAAGGGAGAGAGAAATCATCCCTCTTTTGTCTCTTCTTATAAGGGCTCGGCCCTCATGACCTAATTACTTCCCAAAGGCTCTTACCTTTGACCTAATTACCTTCCAAATACCATCACAGTGGGGATTTAGGTCTTTCTTCCTTAAGTCTTACAGTAACCTTTCTCAAAAAACGTTCTCAATTTTCCACACATGGTAACTGAGTGATATATTTTTAAGATTTAAGATTTTTGTTAAAATAGTCACAATGGCTTAATTTTGAAAAGCATTTAAAAGTTTATTCAAGCAGGGCTGTTCTCCTTGTCATTAGAGCTGTTTACTACTGAGGGATGATCAAGGAATAGCGTTCAATAGGTTTATCCTAACTGTTTCAGTGCCAGCAAGTGTGAAAGGAAACAGAACTAAGGCAGCTTCCAGGTAGTCTGTGCGGGGCTGCAGAGCTCTGTGGCAGGGTGCAAGCCTCTCCTCCTGGCCTGAGCTGCTGTGTGCTGGTTTTCTGGCACTGGTGAGGTGCTAGCACTTCAGCTAGAGTTAGTAGGATACAAATACCACTCCTGCAGTGTGTTAGGGACCACTTGAAGAAACAAGAAGGGGTAGAATACAGATGCTAAATCCAAAGTGAAAAACATGAGAAACACCCAAAACTCAAACTAGGAAACAAAACAAAACAAAAGTCACTGGGCCGTTGGAATGAAACCTCTAAATCAGGATATGTAGGAGGACAAAGCATGCATAACTGCTTCTAGCTCAATAGATTCAAAGTAATCTGGGTGACAGTTTCCTAAAGAAGGTCTCAAATAGAAATCTTGAATCCCTAGAATCATTCCATTTACCTATTTATCTATTTCCTGTATTTATCAACCACTGCTTTTCTCTTTTCTGTAAAATACTGGATAGATCAATGAAAAGTACGACTCATAATGGATACTGTATTAGTCTGTTCTCATACTGCTCATAACGACATACCCGAGACTGGGTTATTTATTTATTTATTTATTTATTTATTTTTTGAGACAGAGTATTGCTCTGTCGCCCAGGCTGGAGTGCAGTGGCGCCATCTCTGCTCACTGCAAGCTCTGCCTCCCGGGTTCACGCCATTCTCCTGCCTCAGCCTCTCCGAGTAGCTGGGACTACAGGCGCCCGCCACCACGCCCGGCTAATTTTTTGTATTTTTTAGTAGAGACAGGGTTTCACCGTGGTCTCGATCTCCTGACCTCGTGATCCGCCCGCCCCGGGCCTCCCAAAGTGCTGGGATTACAAGCGTGAGCCACCGCGCCTGGCCGAGACTGGGTAATTTATAAAGGAAAGAGGTTTAATGGACTCACAGTTCCATCATGGCAGAAGACAAGGAGGAGCATGTCACGTCTTACCTGGATGACGGCAGGCAAAGAGAGAGAGCTTGGCAAGGGAACTCCTTTTTATAAAACCATCAGAGTTTGTGAGATTTATTCACTATCACAGAACAGCACGGGAAAAACCCGCCTCCATGATTCAATTACCTCTGGGTGGGTCCCTCCCATGACACAAGGGAATTGTGGGAGCCACAATTCAATACGAGATTTGGGTGGGGATACAGCAAAACCATATCAGATACTTATCAGTCTTTTTCTTTGTGTGGATGTGAGCTAACAAAAATGGATGGAAGCAAAAAAGTGACCCTGTCAAACACCTGAGAACTAGCAAAGGCTAGCATCTCCTAGGATGTACTCACTAACCACCGACTAAAAAGAGGTAAGAGGAGGGCAATATTTGAACACCTGAGAGGCATGGCTAAAACCAGTTCACTGACCTGGTACAGAAACTGCAGACGCATAAATTACCACTTTCTGTTAATGAGCTTGTACAGACATTGTTCATCAATCAGGGCAGCCTTTCTTGCTGAATCCATTCATGGCTTCAGAATTTATATTGGTTTTAACTTTTAAAGACCAATAAAATCAATTCACTTCTATTCATCTCTCCTTCCATCACCAATGTCCTAGCTATCAACATTTGTAGACTGAATTGCCGTTAAGACTCTTCTAATTGATTGCTTGCATTTGCCGACTTCCAGCCAGTTCTCCACAATATAGTCAGAAGGATCTATTTAAACCTAAATTTGAGGTGCCATTATTTTTCTTAAAACCTTTTAGTGATTCTTTGCAGGGCTTATAAAGCTCTATGCTTCTAGAGCTTCACCATTTTCTCTCCAACTTCCTGTGCTCTAGCTACAATGGCTTTCTTCACTTTCCTTCAATGTGCCACACCACTGCCAGCTTCAGCTACTCCCCTCTGCTGAAAATACTCTTCACCACCCCTCCTCAGTTTTTATTTTTTGCCTTCTTGTCATTCAGATCTCAGTTTAAACATTGTTTCCTTAAGAGAATCAATTGGCTATATAGAATTTATAATAAGGAATACTGTGTATTTTATTATTTGTAAATTGTGTTACATATCCTCTGTATCAGCAAAATTTTATAATAAACTTCTCTATGCATATATATTCCACATTGTTTTTAGATTGGCTGTTAAGCATTTACTAACACACCACTGACGAGCTTCAGTGGTCACAGGGTAATTGGTTGTATTGGTTTCCTTCTTTTCTGTGCTTCACTTCTCCATTGCCTTACTGAATTTACTGGTATCATCCCTGAAATAAACTCCTTGTAATTGAATCCTTGTTTCGGGGTCAGTTTTGGGGGAACCCAAATCATGACAGGCATAAAGTATATTTGCCTTGTTCACCAACTTATCCCCTGTGCCTAATAAGCACAATATAAATATTTGTTGAATGAATAAATGAATGATCACAGCATCCCAGAGAGCCACTGGTAATTAAGAAAATTCATTGAAGTCCTTTTTACTCTGTGGTCTCCTGGAACGTAAAGAGTTTGCTTGAATCTGTGGCCTACAGTGCCCCTGGAATTCACCTGTGATGGAGCAGTTTCCCATCTAAAGATGTGCAGAGAATCTGCATGGGACCCCTGGGGAAATCAACGTGCACTAGTGGCATATGGGGCAAAGCCAGAGAATGGACTTACATGATATAAAGGAGGCGAGAGAGAGAACTCTTCTGAGAAAGAAGAAGGAGAAACAATGGCATCAAGGTGAGATAAAGTCACCAAGAGTTACTGAAAACTGCTTGGTACACATTATTATCTGAATATGTACCTGTATTCATGTGAAGGAGTATCAGCATGAAAGGAAGAGAAAGATGCAATTTCTAACTACAACCACTGTTAACTGCTTTTATCCCTGCATAAGAGGCAGGATTTATCTTAGAAACAGGTGATCTCTGTTCAGTATAATGTTGGAAAGATATTAAACAGATCACTACTCTTCATAAAAATTGGACTGTAACTTGGGAAAGGAGGTGGGAGCAGCCTGGAAAAAGGGTGGTCATGAGGAGGGCTTTGAGAGAATGAGGGCTTAACATCATGATGCAACAGGGAATGACCCAGACAGCACTGGCTAGGGAGAACTTTCCAGCAAAGGATGTGACTGACATGTCAAGACAGGACAGCTATGTAATAACTTGAGGTTGGTGACTGGGTGGTGCTGCACTATGGCTTCCTCCTGTCCTTATCACCTCAACCTACAATAAAGTTGATCTACTCATAGAAATATCATCTCTGAATGGTGATGAGGAATAATTAATGGAAATCCAGACTGTTCACCTCCAGAATGAAAAAGGAGTGAAAGACGGGAACAGATTCAAAAAGGGAAATGGAATAATATCAGTTCACTAGAGGGCAGAAAGTCAGAAAAATTTTCTTGGGAATTGCCAGAATTTGAGGGAGGGTACTGAATTTCCCAAACTGAAATTTTGAAGGACATATTAAGTCAGCTGACATTTCTAGGCTAAATCTAGAAGTACCAAATTTGAGAGTTGAAAGAACTTCGATTTACTTTTCATCTTTTCCTGGGCATCGTAAAGATTGTATCTAGGGATGAGGTGCAATTGGAAGTCTTAGCTGAATGGCCATTCTTTCTTTTCTTTAGATTCCATTTTTCTTGTAGACCTCTCAGAATAATTTTTATAAGCAATATACTTCTGTTAGGGAAACCTTGCTCCCTGGTAAGAAAGAACAGGCAAAATTATTGACCACTGTTGCCTAAACTCAGTTCAGCTGAGTTGTTCTTAAAACATTTTTCAAGTCTTACTATTATCCTTTCATCCTAAAGTGGAGCAATTTAAATAACATCTTTGCCAAGCCTTCCTGACTGAGTTAGGAAGTGTACATTTTTGGGCTGGGAGAGAGGCTTACTGCAAATTTCTTTCCCTGCATACCTACGTTTAATCAATGTGGTAGTTGGTACATCACATGAGGTGGAGCTGATTAAAGTTCTTCAGCACTCTCATTTTGATGAAAGTATTTATCAATAAGGGACATTGCCTTACACGTGAGGCTGTCTGTGGAGCTGCGTGGGTACCAGCACAGGGAGGGCACATATCCTCCAGGCATTTACTGTCTGAGATGATAGTACTGATAGGCCCAATAAGGTCGACAGCAGTGACAAATAGTTATGAAACTGCAATTGTATGCCAGCCACTATGCTTAGCACAGGAATTTTTAAAAAGGAATAAGAACATATCTTTTTACTTCAGGAATTCAGTCTTGGAGGGATTCCAGACATGCATAGCAATACTTTCAATTCTGTGTGGTAAATGTTTGATGGCGATCTAGATGACTTTTTGCTGTGGAATCAGGGAGCAGATGGTAATTATAAATCCTTTTCAGGGAGCGGTTGGGGAAAACTTCACAGAGAAAGTAGCATGTTAGCTGAAACTAAAATATGAGTTGGAGGTCATCAAGCTGCAAGAATGGAAGACTATTACAGGCACAAGAAAAAATAACTGTGTAAAGGCACAAGAACATGACAATGAATGACAAATTTTGGCAATGGTGAATGGTGTGACCAGAACTGATAGCCAAATACTGCTTCTAGAACATTGATTTGGCTCTAAGCTTTTTACTAGACAGATTAAAAAGGGAACTAGATTATTTCAATAAACTCTGACTTTCATGGAGATATTGTAATACAAATTCATTCATTCACTGCTGTAATTCCTTTAACATATATTAATTTTTAATATAGCATCTGGCTGGACACTGCCAGTATGGGAATGAATAGAGACAGACGGCTGTCCCTGACCACAGGGAACATTAGCAGCTTGGTTTTACATTGAGTTCATTCAATTTAGCTCATGTCATGGATTCCTTTTGACGGAGTCAAAGGCTGAGGTGAGATAAAGAAAAGTTGGAAATGTGCTATTTTTAACATATTACCTAGATGGGCAATAAAAGACAAAACAATGTCCAATAGTACAGTAGCTCTGCTTAAAGTTTGCTTCTTCACTTAAAACACTGTAATTTATTAAGAGACCTGGTTTCTATCTTAAATGGAATGTGTTGCAAGTGAAAAAGTCTGTAATTTGGGAGGGAGGACACTGAAGAACTTCTCTCCTGATAGACCAGATGATCATTCTAATCAGCTAAAAGAGAAATGTATTGCCGCCTACACCTGTCTAAACCAAACCAAACCACAAAAAATTTTTACCCTGTGAATTGATACTATTTTTGAACAAGTTGGATACACGTTGTATGGAGGACAGAATATCAAGTTTCTCCTCTATGTGGATGACTCATTTTTATGAAATAGGAGTGATCTTTTTGAGATGGAGTCTCACTCTGTCACCCAGACTGGAGTGTAGTGGCACGATCTTGGTTCACTGCAACCTCTGCCTCCCGGGTTCAAGCAATTCTCTTGCCTCAGCCTACTGAATAGCTGAGATTACAGGCATGCAGTACTACGCCCGACTTATTTTTGTATTTTTAGTAGAGACAGGGTTTCACCATGTTAGCCAGGCTGGTCTCAAACTCCTGACCTCAAGGGATCTGCCTGCCTCGGTCTCCCAAAGTGCTGGGATTACAGGCATGAGCCACTGCACACGGCCGATAGGAGTGATCTTAACAGATAACTGGCTCTACAAAAAAGAATGGCTTGGGATCAGCTACTAAAAAAACAGTATCAATAGAAGCCCCCACAATTCTATACAACATACCAATTCTTTCAGTGTCCTAGATGCATATTTTACAAGTACTTTATCTCAGAATTAACTACTAAGTTAAACTGCTGAAGCTGAAAGATTTCTTTGAGTGCTTTACTGAGATTTTAATGGCCTGGTGGGTGTTTGGTGACACTAACCTTAAAAATTTTCCAGGCTAAAATTATCTCAGTAATACTGTGGTGCAGGATTTTGGAGCCCTAATTTTCATTTTACCTGTACATGGGAAAAAGCCAGAATTGTTTTATGAGGGAGGGAAGCCTTGTTCTTGTCCAGAGTGCCCCTGCACTTTATTTTTGTTTGTTTGTTTTCTGTTTTCCATGTATAACTGTCTTTTTATCAGGAATGTTTTCCAGTTAGGGTTTCCATTTTTCATTAAGATATGTCATTTCTACTCCCATTTGGGCTGATTATGAAAGCATATGCATCTGCTCTTGTCAATATGGAATATTTGCACTCTAGGTCCAGGTCAGCAAATATAACTCTTCTTGCTCAATACAAATCAAAAGCTCAATTATGAGATATAATTTTTACTTACAGAGCATTGACTGAAGGTTAGACAGCACAGCTATTCCTCTAAATAATGCAAAATCAATTCTTGAATTAAGGCAGACTGTCAGCACCTAGCCCCTCCTGGAACTTCTGTAATGAACTGGGCTTTGGCATTCATTGCACATGTCCAGGGAGGGCCTTAAAGGAAACACCTGACACACAGTAGGAAGGTTCATGTGGACAGGACATGGTGCACTATAACCCAGACTGTCCTCCTTATGAGAATTCATCACATAAATTTTTCTCCTAAGGAATTACCATGCTGTAAGCATGCAGATCTATATTAGCTGACCAATTGTATTTTTCTTTTTACACAGTCTGTTAAGAAGCTCAGAGTCAAATCATGAACCATCTAAAGCAAACCTACAGAACGCTATGATGTTTATTTTGTATATGATTTTTCCTACAGTTATCTTATTTTAATAAATTTATTGATGTGAAACTTATAACACATAAAATTTACTATTTTAAGGTAAATGATTCAGTGGCATTTGGCACATTCACAATGTTGTGTAATCACCACCTCAATCTAGTTCCCAAACACTTCCATTTCACTAAAGGAGTAATCTTTGTTTTATTTTCTCTTCCATTTTTCTTTCCATTCTTTAAAACAAAATCTTTTTGTATTGATCCATGTCTGTAAATCACTATAAATCTTTTTTAAAATGATGTAGGATTTTAATAAGCAAAATTAAAAAAAAATTAATAATAAGCCACACTGCAGGATATGGATGAGTAGTAGTTGGGTATATGAGAAGAAGCAAGAAGGGGTCACTTTGTGGAAGCCCAGATGTAGGAGTTTCAAGAGCGGGGTGGTTAATAAGAGCCACGTACCAGAAATGTCAAATGAAAAGAAGATGGAAATGAGACTGCTAAATCGATCAATTAGGAAGTCATCTGTGACTTTTGTGAAAGTTACATCCCTGCTTTATGTGGTTAGAGGTGAAACTCTGTGGTGATTAGGAGGTGACATAATGAGACTCAGAAGCCTAGAAAATTTAGAAAAATTAACAGAGTAGTGAAATAGAGAAGAGGCTGTGGTTTGAGGGCAAAGCAAGTTTGAGGTTATGCTTTTTGCAAAGGATGGAGCTACTTAAGCCAAACATAGTATAATAGATGTAGAAAACTTGAATAACGATCCTGGCTGTGCCGCAAGCTATGATATGACCTTGAACAAGGCACTTCACATTTCTAGCCTTGGCTTTCTCATTTGTGAAACACAGAAGCTTAACCAAATTACCTCTAAGATTTCTTCCGGCTTTAGTGTTCTATGGTATATTCATGAGTAAAAGGAATGTATAAATAAAATGGAAACAGTAAGGCAATTTGGAAATAAGATAATGCTTTCATCATAGATATACTATTATTTTTATTAATCTACCTGAAATGCTAATCTTATAGGAAAGTTTTATGATAGAATGAAAGAAAAGTATTCAGTGAGTGCTTAAGATCAATCATTTCACGAAAAGTTTTGTTTTGTTTTGTCCAAACAACTCTTAAAATAATTTGGATGCCAAAATAGTGGTTGATGTGGATTGTGGTTAATTATAAATGGCATAAATCCTTCGATACTTCTCCCATCAAGAGAGAAGGTCTATGTCCCCTCCCTTTGAATCTAGATGGGTTCTGCAGCTGCCTAGCTGGAATGTGAGGAATGGATGCTGTTTTTAGGCCCTTGAGATATCAGAATACTGACACTCTGAACTCAGCTACCATGCTGTGGTGAAACCCAAGCGACCCTGTGGAGAGACCTGTGTAGAGAAGAAATGAGGCCCCCAGCCAACAGCTCTGGGTGAGCACTGATTTGCCAGCCAGTGGGTAAACCGTTTTGGAAATGGATCTTCAACACCAGTTGAGATATTCCAGCTGACACAACATGGAGCAGAGAAAAGGTGTCTCTGCTGATCCCTGCCCAAATTTCAGATTTATTGGCAAAATAAATGATTATTGTTTTAGGCCACTAACTTTAGGGATGGTTGTAATGCAGCAATAAATAACCGTGTCAAGAAGTTAACATTTATTCACTGATAATCATGTAAATGAAATCCAATTTGTATAACTAATTCTGCTAACATACCATATATGTATTCCTGAAATACCTTGCGTTCTGTAAAATGGCATACTAATTGCACAGTGTTTATGAGGAAAATACAGTTAAGATAGCCCACTCAAAACTTCTAGAATTTTGTAGAGACCTCTAACTAAAACAATAATAATCTTATTAAATATACCAGTCATTGCAAATCTCCAATGGCATTTGTACTTATAATCACAGTACATTCTTATCAGCCTAGTATCCTGGGGCTTGTGTTTTTTACTGGTAGTTTTACCACAGGGCTCTATAGAGTGGAAAGAATAGGGGTTCTTGGAGCCACTAAATCAGCTACTCTTTGCACTAAAAAAGGCTCTCTGCAAGATTTTTAGTTGTTTTCTTCCCTAATGTCTTCATATGTTGCTAAATATTTCTCTTTAACTGTGAAAAAGTTTGATACTATTGCCTCAAAATTAACCTTCTTGGAGATTCAAAAGTGAATCACCAAGACTTCAGTGTTTACTGATATTCTTTTTTACTTACACATGTGCTAATTTACACTAAAGAAACACATGTAGCAGAACAGCCCGTATCCATAGTCAGCATGTAAGAGGCACAGGAATACATATAGTGATTGTAAAGGCCCAGTCCACCGTTGACATGGCTGCTTGTCATGGACTTGGGCCTTAGGACCTACCTTGTCCTCATGGACTCTCAGTTTCCAAGCCCAGAGGAGACTGTTGTTCTGGGTGAGCAGCAGTTGGTGCTGTTTTGCTTTCAGCCCCCTTGACCAGTTCCATTAGAAAAGGGCTGCCAGTGCTGGCTGTAGGACTGGGAACTAGAGCTGAAGGAAGGATGCTGTGGATGTCCTCCTCCGCAGAAAGGGTAGTTCAATGGACTGTTTTTCTGTTGGAAGTGCTGGTGGCAGTGAACCTTTTCCTGGGTTCAGGATGGCTTTGTTGCTGGTCTTTGAGGCAGTATCATAATGGGATTCCTCAAAGAGTATGTTGTCATCTAACACAGACTTTGTGAGGAGAAACTTACCAGGTAGACCATGCTCTGCTCCGTCCATGGTCTCAAGCTGGGGTTCAACAAGAGGAAGTTCGGGACTCAAAGTAGCATCCTGAAGAATGAATTTTGCAAGACAGATGTTGAGAAAGGATGTTTGTATGTATATGAGAAGGGCTATACACATATTTTAAAATTTTCATTTAAATTTAAACAAACTATTTTGTTGTTGACTTGAATCTACTATGGAGGAAGGTTCTGATATAGAAATATGTTCTAAAAGGATAACATTCATTGATACAGTGGTAAAATAAGATCTATTGCTTCTCGGATAACTGAATCTGCCTGAATAGACTTAACTAACAGCTAAGATACTTTGATTTATGTCAATCATGTTATGAATTATTTCATTTTAGGAAGGAATAAATCTTAGTCAGCACTTCTATTTATGAGCACCCCAGTGACAACTTCTGGCATAAATTAAATAAACATAGGTTTAAATTAAATACAAAAATTATTACTGAATTTATTATTTACTTTTAAAGACCTTAATTTGTATTGATCAAACCCCCATAAATAAATACATAGGTAAATCCTTAAGACATAAAAACAAATTTATAAAGTATGATCATGTTTATATATGTTTCTGAAAGTCAAAGTTAGATAATATGTTCTGCTTTAATTATTCTTTTCAGTTCACGAGAATTTGTTTGTTTTATTAAAAACAGAGCCCATCCTGATTCTAACTGAAACAAAAATCTAACTAAATTGAAGGAAACTTTGAACTTTGAGATATTTGAAATGCAAGTTGTATTATATTTTATTAATACAGATACTGAAAGTGGGTTAAGCAAGCGCTGCTTGTAAAAAACAGAAAAGAACTTAATTAGCATTGCAAAGGGGATTTTGCTCTGTTCAGTTCTTAAGCTGATTTGTTCTTTGGTGGAAGGTTTTGAGACTTTGTTCCTATTTAAAGAACAAAAGGACAACAAACTCACCTCTGTTATATCAGCAAAAGATGTGGGCAGCTCTGATTGGGTGTCAGGACCAAAGGCTAGCAGTGATCCAGCAATTTCTATGGGTAAAAAATCACAAGATTTGAGTGTATCTTTCCTTTTTCTTTTGTGGTTGGGGCAATAAAACAGTCCAGGTTGAAATATGCGGAATAACCAAACCTTAAGGAGTAGTACAACAAATCATTAAGAAACCAGAGGCATAGAAAAAAGGTCATTAATCTGGATGATATATTGAAGGACAGATGCAAAGGGTGCATCTTGCATGTTTATGTGATAAGAATAGTTATTAGGGTGGATTTTTAGGGTGCTCAGTTTTATTCTATAGATTTGGACCAAGCAGGCTGGCTAATTATCTAGACCACTGGGGATAAAAATATGACTAAGCTGATAAGAAACAAAATGACTAGAATAAATACTGGAACCAAGGATCATTTGTGGCAAACTTTCAACCTAAAGCCTGATTCTCAGAACGCCACAGAGGGCTCAAAAGGGACAAGCCCCGAGTATCAGGTTGTCTCTGAGATGCTTCTGAAGTTGATCTTTTCTTGCCTATGAATTTCCCTGGCCCTTTGTCTTGTCTCAAGAGACCTTCAAGAAGTTTTCTAGTGTTAAGAGTGCCTATCTTAGGCAGAAAACAGAACTGGCAGAAAATGACAGTTTCATGCCATGTTGTACTAAAATGGCATTTCCAGGGTCCATCTACTTTGCCATTTACTGAACCTACTGAGGACTACCCCCTGAGGATCCTGAGTGTGCCTGATGATCTTGTTGACTTCTTTAGATCCACTCTCCCCTCCTCTCCCTGCTACTTTGTGCCCCAGAAGGTTGAATAATATGGACTATATCAATGGTTCCTTGGGCTCTGTCTTTGGCATGGCATACAACATTAGGCAACACTTCAAGTCTGGAGATAGTAATGAGGCTTGCTGCTTCTAGCCCCAGGGAACTCTCCTAATCCTTTGTGTACAGACAAACCTTTACAAATGGTCCCTTTATTAAACTCTCCTCAAATTATACTAATTTGAATGTGCCATCTGTTTCTCGCTGAGTCCTGACCAATTGACTACATGAGAGAATATGTTTTGATTGTGCCAGGATAACAGAACTGTCTGTGGGTTCTTTTCTCTGCCTTGGTTCTCCGCAGTTGACTTGGACTGAACTGAGACCCTTGGATTCTCCTAGAACTATCCTTGGTAAGAAGTGGGTACCAAAGACTCATCAAATGAGACACAGGAAGGAGTAAGAAAAGCTAGAAATGATACCATATATATTCCTGTCACAGTAATGATTGACTTTAGAAGACCCAAGTTAAAATGACAGTTTCCATGAGACATTCACATTCTTAGTCTCTGCCAAAATGAGAATAAACTCAGAACTAAGCAATCATTAACTGACCATCAGTGAACTGAATTGTCCCCACATCCAAAGATTGTTCTTCCTCTAGTGCTTTGCTGATCAGCCTTTTGAGGTCTGTAGCTGTGAGATAGATTTCTGGCTGCTTGTCCTCCTCCATGGTTCCATGATAGACTTCCTCACTTTCAATTTTGTTGGAATCAAAAGACAGGAGGTCACTTTCAGGGCTTTTTGCTTCTGCACTATGTCTCTTAAAGATGGCCGTAAGTTGCATCTCTGTGGAGCTTGAGCTGTAGATAGCAGAAGACACATTCCCCACCCAAAGCCATTGTTACATGCCTTGCAAAGAGAGTCACCAATTGCTACAAAGCTTCAGGATAGCTTCCACCTCTTTCCTGATGGGCTCGGAGAGAATATCCCACTTTAAAACATTTCAACATTTATCAGAAACTTAAAATATGAAAAAAGAATAAACATTTATTTTAGTTCTAAAATAGAATGGCAGGAGGGAGTTCAGTCCACCTCAAAGAAGGATTACTAACTGAATCAAGTGACCATAGATTTTTACTTTAGGGTTTTTTTTTCTTTCTTGCTTTTTTTTTTTTTTTTTTTTTTGCGACAGGGTCTCACTCTGTTACCCAGGCTGGAGTGCATTGGCATGGTCATGGCTCACTGTAGCCTCAAAGTCCTGGGGCCCAGGTGATCCTTCTGCCTTATCCCCCAGCATAGCTGGGAATACAGGAAGGAGGTGGGCTAATTTTAAATTTTTTTGTAGAGACAGAGTCTTGCCGTGTTGTCCAGACTGGTTTCAAACTCATGGTTCCAAGTGATTGCCTGCCTGTGGCCTAGTCTTTTTTTTTTTTTTTTTTTTTTTTTTTTTTTTTTTTTTTTTGGCCTCCCAAAGTGCTGAGGTTACAGGCCTGAGCCACTGTGGCCACCTAGGTCTTTTTGAAAAAGTGCTTTTTATCAAAAAAGTTGCTGGTATTGACCACTATTTTTTGTGATCTTATAAGTCATGCCGTGCCAATCAGGAAGAGGGATGAATTATCCTTTCTTCTACAAATAGCCTCCTTTAGGAAGGTCTATGAAATAGCAATGTAAGATATAGCAGTAGGACAGTAGTGTGTATATATATATATATATATATACACACATATATACACACACACTATATATATATATACTATTGTGTATATATACATATATGTAAAATATATATATGTAAAAAAAGTCCAAATTACCCATCTATATGCCCATATATGGGTGTGTGTGTGTGTGTGTGTGTGTATATATATATAAAACCATATAGCTATATAACCATATATATATAGGTATATATGTATGGGTATATATACGTGTGTGTGTGTGTGTATATATATGTTGTAACCACGTGAAAGGTTCAGTTCTTAAGGCTATTTCTTTTCTACTTTTTTCTAAGAAGTATTTTTTAATTAAAAAAATACAACTTTAAATGATACATAACACTCTTTTCCCTCAAGCTGCTTTTAAAATAACATCTTAGAAGGAAGGTGTGAGAAAAGAGAAAAATAAACAGTACATAGGTAACTGTATTTATTGTCCTATTCACTAACTCAAAGCTTTTTTGCATGCAAAAACGAAACAGGATTCTCTATGTATCTGTCCTCAGGAATTAGGTTTTACCTTTAGTTCATGTCATAAATCTAGACAGAGTGATGTAGAAGTGTTTTAAAGGCCACAGAAACTGATCACATGTATTCTTGGTGGTTTTTCAGACCATACAATCATTTAGAGTCTATCGTTTGTTATTTCACTAGTCAATTACAGAGCCAAAGTTGATTCTTATTACTGAGCTCTCCAAGGTATAGTGGGCCCTTTTCTCAGTTCACATTGACCTTGGAAAGGAGCAAATTAGTTTCTCTGCTGTATTCCAGACTTAGGTTGATTCCATGTATGTGTGTGCTTTCAGATAGACAACTGCCCATTACAAATGGCATTTAAGAAATAAATTATGCTTGCAGCACAGATATGTGTTTTTATGTTTTTCTAACTATACCTTGAGTATGATAAAATCCTGTTCAGCTGACCAAGGAAATATGTACCTGTATACCACATAGTGACTTTGATTAGAGAGTTTTTTTTTTTCTTTAACTACTGGACAATTGTTCAATTACTTCCATTTAAATAAGAAACCATCAAAAAGTAATGGGCTTATCCCAGACATTATATGTAAAAATTATTTGTGCAAAATCAGTATATAAATTTGGGGGAGGGTGGAATGTACTATATTTCAAAACTTAAAAAAAGTCCAAATTACCCATCTTTTTCTTTCTTTGGTCTTCATTTCATCATGCACAATGGAAACATGAAAAAGAGAAAAAAATTTAATGACATTTATTGAGACATTCAATGAATTATTTTATATACAAAAGAAAAAAATATTTCTTTCCATTGTCTCATGTTTGCTCAGAGCTTTGAAAGAGACATATAAACTGCCATCAGAATTTGAATGGAAACTTTGAGAGCGATATGAATCTAAGGAAGTAAACATCATTATATGTTTCTGATTAGGACTTGAGCCTTAGTTCAAAGATTATCTGTACTTTTGGTCTTCTTCTTAAATTCCCTAATTTCTTCATATTCCACCTAAAAAGGCTGGAAATCTATCCTACATGTTTTACATTTTGGGGGGTACTGGTGCCAGAACATTTTTAAAAAGTATTTTGTAAATGGATTTCTCATCTCTTACTGGCATTAAATGATTAGTTTATTCCTGAAGATAATTTATCTGAGGCAAAACCGTGGAACTGGTGTTTTCTTGACTGATTATGTTTTGAATTGTTGTAATCAGTAAGCTTTGAGGGATTGGTCCAATTCACCATGGGAAAGCTTGCAAGAAAAACCACCACCTGTTTACTGGGTGAGTGGTCTGTACTAGAAAATTTCCATGCATTCTCATTTAATCTTTTCAGCAATGTAATCCCAGCTTCACAGAAAAGGGAACAGGCACATAGAAGGAAGTGTCAAATGGGAATTGCAGGGTCAAAATCCTGGCCTTCCTGACCTCAAGCCTGGCTCATTTTTCCATGCTACCACCTACTTGTGCATGAAAAAAGACCATTTAGTCACCAAACTGATGAACAGATTTTGGACTCCTTTGGACACATGTATAAATTCAGTTTAGTAGCTATGTCCAGCTTTCTCCTTTTACATTTCGAATGGTAGTTTCTGCCAAAGGCACTCTACACATGTGATGGGATTGGGGTTGTTGCCCTTTCTGCCTGGACTATATTAACTAACCTAACTTGCATCCCCAGATATCATGTGACTGAAATGTACATGCTACAGGCATGCCCCAACCCTCCTTCTGTGGAGGCAAGGAAGAATCTATGACTATCTAACTAGTGCTGCTGTATGGGATGAGACTTCCTTCTCTACCAACCAGACACTCATCCTCCCTCTTGCTTGTTTTCAGCAATAGTTTGTAATCCATGAGGTTCTGTAAAGAGGCCAGGCTTCCTGGGTCAAAACCCTAGTCCTGTTCATTTTTAAATAATTGTTTTGTTGAGGTATCATTGTGATAAAAAAGGGACATATTTATGGTATACAATCCAAGAATTTTGATGCCATACACCTGTCAAACCATTACCACAATCAAGATAGTGAGCATATTCATCAGTCGCAAAGCTTTACTCATCCTACTGTGCGATCCTTCCCCTTCTATCCCTATCTGCCTCACCTTCCTAAGCAACTGCTGATCTGTTTCCTGTTACCGTAAATCAGTTTGCATTTTCTAGAGTCTATTATAAATAAAATCATGATGTACTTTTGTTTGGCTTCTTTCACTCAACATAGTTATTTTGAGATGCACCCATGTTGTTGTGTATTCCAATAGTTCATTTATTTGTTGAGAAGTTGTCTATGGCAAGAATAGATGACAGTTTGTTGCCCTGTTGATAGATATTTGGGTTATTTCCAGGTCTTGGCTATTAAGAATAAAGCAGCTTTGAACATTTGTGCACTAGTATTTGAAGGAGTATACCCTCCAACAAGACTGCATGATTGTTAATAGTTTTCCACCTTTGCTGAGAGATAAAGCAATATTTAAAGTGGACCTTTCATTGTTCATCCTCGTAACTGTGTTAATGATACATGTCCTAACTACTTCCCAGTCATGGTGAATTCAGTGAAGTCACTGATAAAAAAGTACTTGTTAAATTGTAAATCAACCTTTATACAAATGAGCTGGAGGAAAGTCAGTACCAGGAGACTCACAGGGTTTTTGGTTTTCTTCAGGGATCTGGCCCACGAAAAAGCAATTTCCTTAATAATATGTTTACTTTATAATATTCTGAGCATCATTATTAATGGTTACAATTTTGCCACTGTCATGAGCATATTATTTATTGTATTCAAGGGCCAAAATATTTTATGGTGGACTAAATCTTCATGTCATCATGGAAATCACTGGGAAAATGTGATGAAACTTACTTTGTAAGCATCTTTGGCAGAAATAATAATAAATCCTTACAAAGATAAGCACTTGGTAAAAATTCAGTGTCAAGGGATATATCTTTAAAATATTTACCTTGCAAAATTTCATCATCTAACATTTTGGTTTACTTCTAAAACAGATTTTTAAAACATTTGTTTTTCATTTATTGAAGGGAGGTGGATAATGAGCATTTTAATATTCACCAAAAGAACTGTTCTCATCATTTCCTTCAGCTTTAAATTAAAAATTTTTTCTTCCACTGCAGTGGTTTATTCAGAAAACCTTTGCATTTATGCAGAATATTTTTCTATCAACTTTTATTTTTCTCTAATCCATCTGATTTCACAGAAAATACTACAGAGCAGCATCTTGAAATAAAGAAAAATGAGTCTGCTTTGGTAGATATTAAGGGTTTCATCTTTTATAACTTTCACTTTTCAGTATTTCCTTTCTCTGGAGTTATACAAATCAGAGGGGCCTGATAGCTTTGAAAGAAATAAACCATGAGAGCTCCCTGCAAAGCTATTTCTTTTTCTGGGCCTGTGGAGCCCTTGCTCTGTGCATCTTCTTGCTTTAAGACAGTAGGCAGTGAAGGAGCCAGGAACACTTCTGGGGAAGCCCACGCTCCCTGGTTTACAAAGCTCATTTGGGGCAAGAAATCTCATTCTGTTCATACCAGGGCTGATATTTACCCTGTGGCACATTTAAAAAATAGCATATTATGAGTTCATCTGTAGATGTTTTGAAAAATGAGAACTTAAAAAAAATATTTAAAAATTATTTCCCCCAATCATGAACCCACATTAGAGTGTTGGGATGCTGAAGGACAAAGCACTCCGGTGCCAAAGATGTGGGAATATGGTTAAACCCTCTTTAGTGTGGCACTATCTTATGATCTTATTTTTTTATTTAAAATTTTAATTTAATAATTTTTGGGTGGTAATAGATTACTAAGAGTCAGATGTCAAAATGACATAAAAGGTATATTTTAGAATGTCTTGCTTATGCTCCTATTCCTTTCCACCCCATTTTCCCAACTCTCCTACCCCGATAGCTATGACTTTTTATTGTTCACTTGTCTCTCTTGGGCAGCATGGTTTGTTTAAATAGTGATGTTATTTCGCATCCCACAGGAAACCAGGCAATCAGACACCAAGGCAATTAATGTCTACCTTTTCTTCATCTGTCTCCACTGAGGTATTTTCCTAAGAAGCTCATTCATAACCACATGGCCAAAGACAGCAGATGAGCTCTCTATAGAGAGCAGTATTTCTGATTCACAGAAGAAGGAAGGAATACAGCTCCTGTGTTACCCCTTAAGAATCACCTAGAGTCATGTTCTAATTAGACAGTTCCTTTATCTGAAACGTACTCCGTTTCCAGGATTTGGCAGAGCTAAGCAACCGGGGAAAAAGGACCTTATAATCCTCATGACATTGCTTTTACAAAAGGATAGGGAGAAAGTAATTTAAAAATTGAGAAGAATTTGATTCTCTTACTTACCTAAATCCTAACACATGGATTTTTTTGAATCCTGGAAGTTTCTTAAATATCTTTTGCATCTGCAGAGAGAAAGAAATTTGTAAAATACTCTTTGGTTCTGCTGGGTCATTTCTTGCCTAACTGAAAAACCTAAACACTTTTGATGAGTTAGGGGAACAGCTGAAAATGGAAAATTATTACTTTTTCTTTTTAAAAAAATCTCTCCAAATTAATCAGATGAAAAAGAAAAATTGAAACAACTAAGAAGGCCAAACTCTTTGTTCCTAGTGATTTCCAAAACTCAGAGGAAGGTATTTTGCTATTTATTTAAAAGCTGTAACTGGATAGTTCTGATCTGCTCTTATGGTTACTTTAAATAAAATATAAAACAGCTTTAAGGTGATATTTGAAGGAAACTTTTTTGTCTATAGGAGTTTTACTTATACACATAGAGTAATATTTTCTGACTATAATTATAACTAGAGTTAGCTATAATATTTTAGCTATGATATTTTCTGAATTAATAATATGGTTTGGAAAATATCTATAATGTGAAAGGGGTGATTACATTCAAAATGGCTGCTGTACCTAAACAAAGTGGTAGAAATAGATTCTAATCTAATAGATTAGATTTACTCTTTGATTCATATGGACTTCACAATAAATTTTCTTAATTAATTTGACCTTACGAATGAGGCCTGTTATCATAATATTTTATAATTGCTGTACTGACTAATCCTTAAGTTACTACAGCCTGGCCATTCTCTCTAGGCCTCTGTCTCTCTGGCTTTCTCTAAATCCAGTGGCAATTTCTGTTCCCCATCTACAGTGTCCCTGCTCTTTCCTGATTCTTCTTGCACCTCTCTGACCACTCTCTCCATCTTCCTTGCTCCATCCTATTCATGTATTTACTTTCTACTTTAAACATAAGGAGACTTCGAGTTTCCACCTTCAGCCTCCCTGCTTCACGCAGTCACTCTCTTTTTTCTTCTGGAAGCTCAACTGTAGAGACTGTGCTAGGCTCTGGCGACACCGTCACATGGACAAGTACTGCCCCACCCAGCTTTCCCGTTGGAGACTGGGAGGCAAGAGAGACTAAGAGGAAGGGATAGTGGTTGAGTAGTGAAGCTTGGGAGAGAGAGCAGGGTGAAAGGTGAGACTGAACAGGTGAGCAGACACGCATCCCTTTCCTCGCTTCCCTGTCCCCTCTCTCCTATCCCTGTCCCCGGGGGATATCATTTTCTCCCATGGCTTAATTGATCAGTGATACGCAGCCTTGAGTTCGCCACATAAATATTCCAACATTTGCCACTAAGTGAATCTGCCCAAACCAGAGCCATTCTCTTCTTCCCAAATCTGCCTTTGTCCTCAGCCTCTCTGCCTCAGACAGGGTAATGAACCCCGACTGTCTTCCATGCTAGAAAGTGCAGCATCCCTAGATACCTTTCCTCCCACCTCCCACATGCAGCCACTGACTCTGGTTGGTTTGAATTCCACAAGGTCTTTTGTTTTCACCATGTTCTCATTCACAGGGCTGGCATAACCTCCCTATCCCTACTCTGGCACTGCTGAAATGGGTTTATGTGTGTGAGTGGGCAGAGAAGAAATGGTTTTCTGGGTGTGTTGGGAGAGGAGGAAGGAGAAGGTATCTCTTTGACTACATTTATTTAGAAGTTAATCTTTTTATTAAGAATCTTCACTAACAATTCCCTGCTGGACTCACTGAACAAGATCCAACTGTTTAGAATGGCATTTAAGACCCTCCAGAATCTGCACCCCACCCCCAGGTACCCTACCATTCACTTCCTGCCATCATTATCCCCTTGGCCAATGTCTTGTCCTTTACTGACACTAAACCGACCCCTGTTCCTGCTCAGTGAAATAAAAGAGGATACAAACAAACGGAAGAACATTCCATGCTCATGGGTAGGAAGAATCAATATTGTGAAAATGGCCATACTGCCCAAGGTAATTTATAGATTCAATGCCATCCCCATCAAGCTACCAATGACTTTCTTCACAGAATTGGAAAAAACTACTTTAAAGTTCATATGGAACCAAAAAAGAGCCCGCATTGCCAAGTCAATCCTAAGTCAAAAGAACAAAGCTGGAGGCATCACGCTACCTGACTTCAAACTCTACTACAAGGCTACAGTAACCAAAAGAGCATGGTACTGGTACCAAAACAGAGACATAGACCAATGGAACAGAACAGAGCCCTCAGCAATAATGCTGCATATCTACAACTATCTGATCTTTGACAATCCTAACAAAAACAAGCAATGGGGAAAGGATTCCCTATTTAATAAATGGTGCTGGGAAAACTGGCTAGCCATATGTAGAAAGCTGAAACTGGATCCCTTCCTTACACCTTATACAAAAATTAATTCATGATGGATTAAACACTTACATGTTAGACCTAAAACCATAAAAACCCTAGAAGAAAACCTAGGCAATGCCATTCAGGACATACGCATGGGCAAGGACTTCATGTCTAAAACACCAAAAGCAATGGCAACAAAAGCCAAAATTGACAAATGGGATCTAATTAAACTAAAGAGCTTCTGCACGGCAAAAGAAACTATCAGAGTGAACAGGCAACCTACAGAATGGGAGAAAATTTTTACAACCTACTCATCTGACAAAGGGCTAATATCCAGAATCTACAATGAACTCAAACAAATTTACAAGGAAAAAACAAACAACCCCATCAAAAAGTGGGCAAAGGATATGAACAGACACTTCTCAAAAGAAGACATTTATGCAGCCAACAGACACATGAAAAAATGCTCATCATCACTGGCCATCAGAGAAATGCAAATTAAAACCACAATGAGATACCATCTCACACCAGTTAGAATGGCAATCATTAAAAAGTCAGGAAATAACAGGTGCTGGAGAGGATGTGGAGAAATAGGAACACTTTTACACTGTTGGTGGGATTGTAAACTAGTTCAACCATTGTGGAAGTTGGTGTGGCGATTCCTCAAGGATCTAGAACTAGAAATACCATTTGACCCAGCCATCCCATTACTGGGTATATACCCAAAGGATTATAAATCATGCTGCTATAAAGACACATGCACACGTATGTTTATTGTGGCACTATTCACAATAGCAAAGACTTGGACCTAACCCAAATGTCCAACAATGATAGACTGGATTAAGAAAATGTGGCACATATACACCATGGAATACTATGCAGCCATAAAAAAGGATGAGTTCATGTCCTTTGTAGGGACACGGATGAAGCTGGAAACCATCATTCTCAGCAAACTATCGCAAGGACAAAAAACCAAACACCGCATGTTCTCACTCATAGGTGGGAATTGAACAATGAGAACACATGGACATAGGAAGGGGAACATCACACACTGGGGCCTGTTGTGGGGTGGGGGAGGGGGGAGGGATAGCATTAGGAGATATACCTAATGTAAATGACGAGTTAATGGGTACAGCACACCAACATGGCACACGTATACATATGTAACAAACCTGCACGTTGTGCACATGTACCCTAAAACTTAAAGTATAATAATAAAACAAAACAAAACAAAACAAAAAACAAAAAACTGACCCCTGTTCCTTCCCACATACAATATGCACTTCTCTGTCTTCAGGTTCCTATGAATTATTTTCTCTCCAATTTTTCCACCTTCTGCTTATTAACTTTCCCTCCTCCCCACACTGCACCCATTTTCAAAGCCAGCTCAGACATCTTCTGTACTGAAAAGCATTTGTAGAGCCCCAAAGTCAGGTTCAATTATTTCTTCTCTCTACTACTCTAGAGTTTATTGCAGAATACCCCATAAAAGTCGGTGAGGTACATGTCAGTTTCCCTCACTGAGATCGTGCTCCTTGGCCATGTCCTGTTTATTCATTTTTCTTTACCTCCCTCCTTCTATCTAGCAGATTGTCATACACATAGTAGGGACTCACCAAACTTTGCTTAATTCAGTTGAGTGCATCTCTTCGTTCTCTAAATTCATTACCAATCCACTGTGTTGTCACCATATCAAAAATTGCTGCCAACTCTACATTGTTCATGTGACGGACTAGAGCAGTGATGCACAGATAATCCCCAAATCACTGACACTGGGCTTTAGACTGCATTATGAATATTTTTCCCCCAGCAGACTGATTTACCTTCTAATTATATATATATTTTTGTGACAATATTAAAAGCAGTTCCATTCCCTGAACGTAATATCTATCACAGTGATGAAGGTAGCTCAGCTTTTGGGTGATCCGGAGCTATTTGTACAGGATGGGGTTTAAATATTGGTTCTGCTACTGTCTAGCTGCAAGATCCTGAGTTTATTGCTTAATCTCTCTGAATCTTGGTCTCCTTATCCAAAAAGGAGTAACAATGACAACTAATAAGTAACAAGTGCCTGGCACACAGCTGGGCAGTTAGTGATTTGTATTATTGACTCTCTTATTCTCTACTTCTCCTACTGGATTACCAGCTCCTGAGAGCCCATTTTTCTCTTACTGCCCCAAGTGAGCACACGGCATGGAGCCTGGAAAGAGCAGAGCAAGTCTTTAGTCAGTCATTTTTGAAACTCAGAGGGAGGAAGGACAGGATGAGGGTCCCTATAGAGGTCAGGGGCAGAAGGCCTGGGGAGCGAGTTTCTGTGTCTCCACCCACACCCTGCCACGGGCTCAACAGAAATCTAGGATGTTGGGTTCTGCAAAGCTAGTCTTTATTCTGAGGGCAGGCAGGAAGGTCTGTGTACATGCTTCATGTCTGCTGTGGCTGCCTAGGACAAACACCTTTGGGGCCACAGGGAATTTGCCATGCTATTTCAGTAAGAGCTCCAGGGATTTAACATTTAAACATGAGCTGCAGTTTCTGGAGCAGCAGATTCAGACCCTGAATCATCCATTTTTCTTCTCCAGGATACCAGAGATGCTGTTATACACATGGAAATAGTCAATTGACCCCGGGACTGGCAGTGTAGATGCCTGCAGCATCAGCAACAGGGAGGAGAGCCCTCCTCCTCTCCAGGAGGGCTCCATGGCACTGACTTGGGTGGAAGGGATTTATTGTTTGTGTCCGTGCCCTCTTTGTGAACCTATCTGGGATTGATTAAGAGTCGGCTTTGTTTAGGAGTGTGAGAAAGGCATCTAGGGAGGAGATGACAAAAGCCTCAGTTAATTCTGCTAAATAATCTTCTGGGGACCTTCTAGTCATGGAGCACTAACCACTAAATTGCTAATTAAGTGCCCAGTTAACCTTATTAATAATACTAAATGCACAGGGGCCTCCCTGATTCTGCTGGAATGTATGTTAACTGGGCTATAAAAAGGCAGCTGTGTTGAGTTTTCATGAATGTTTGCACAGGAGAAAGCATTCAGACAACAGCTAAATGATTCCTCTTGACATTTGTATTAAATTGCTCGTTAGGTTTATTGTGGAAATTAAATTACTGCAAAGCACTGTCCATTAATTCCTGATTAGGCCTGAATGTGCTAGTGCAGGCATTGGGCTGTGGTGGGGCTGATTAGTTATCTGATGGCAGGCTGTGAGGTGGCTGGGGCCCTGCTAGGAAGCCTGGAGAGGGAACAGATGTTGTAAGCAGAGGGGTTCCATCTTAGAGAAATCAGTGACGACTGTGCAAATGGAACCAGCAGGACTGATGCCAGAGGTCTCTGGAACAAGATTGGGCAGGTTATACTCTTCTTTGGCTTATAAGTTTTTCAGAGGCTAGCAAGACACGCCCATTTGGCTGGGCGCGGTGGCTCAGGCCTGTAATCCCAGCACTTTGGGAGTCCGAGGAGGGTGGCTCACCTGAGGTCTGGAGTTCGAGACCAGCCTGATCAACATGGTGAACTCCTGTCTCTACTACAAATACAAAATTAGCCAGCCATGGTGGTGCATGCCTGTAATTTCAAATACTTGGGAGGCTGAGGCAGGAGAATTGCTTGAACCTGGGAGGTGGAGGTTGCAGTGAGCTGAGATGGCACCATTGCACTCCAGCCTGGGCAACAAGAGTTAAACTCCGTCTCCAAAAAAAAGAAAGAAAGAAAGAAAGAAAAAGACAAAAGACATGTCCATTTGATGATGATACAATAGTCGCTTCCCACAAATATTTATCTGGGAAAAATAGGAGGCATGGCGTGGTGGTTAAGAGCAAGAGTTCTGGTGCCAGGCTGCCTGGGTTGAAATCTTGGCTCTGCCAGAAAATAAAAGTGGCACTGTTGGACATATTAATCTCCTTTCCTCAGTTCTCTCTTCCAAAAAGAGGAAATAATATTACTCACAGAATTGCATGAAAAATTAAATGAGTTAGTACACAGGAAGCATTAAGAAAAGTGCTGGCTATTATGTCTATACACAACAGTTTAGACTTGGAAAGGAACTCTGAGGTCATCTTCTACAATTTCTAAGTGAGGAAGTTAGGCCAGGGATCTCCAATTTCTCAGAGCTAATTTTTGGCAAAAACAGGACTAGAACTCCAATTTTTAAAAAATCCCAATATATTTGCATTATTCTACATCAGATTGTTGTAAGTGTTTAGAAAATTGACAATAGATCATTGAAGAGTCTATGGCCAATTATCCTACTGTGAAGATATTCTGATCATACTAAGGAATTGTCAAAAAGAATGTTTCAAAGAACAAATGGAAATGTTAACAAACTATTCTTTAATTCATTTGGTCTAATAATCCATGTCTGAGTAGTTTTCTGGTTCATAAATGCCCCATGCTGATTCTTTTACTTTGACATTTGTAGAAAGAATTCTTTACATTTTATTGACTGAATGCTGATGCAGGGAGAGGCTGGAGGTTAAGAATGTTTCACTTATTCATCTCCTCTCAGGGTGAGAAGAGGTATGTATTGAATTCTCCAAGTATGAGAAGGGGGCCTGTTTGTTCCCTGGCCATGCTAAGATTCATGTGCACTCCTGTTGTCTACATTGTAGTTCTTGGTTATATAATCTCATGGATGCTTCTATTTTCAGCTACATTTATACAAACAATTACTGCGTAGTTAACTGCATCCCAAACTCTGTATTAGAAGGTTAAGCATCAGAGATTAAAAGAACAGCTCCTGTTCTCTAGGAGAAGCTCATAGCCTGGTGGTGATGAGTGGGGTGAACAAAGAGGGAGGAATAGAGACAGCAAAGGCCATAGACACATAAGCAAGCAATCTCAAGAAAGGGTGTTGTGAAAGCAATGAGTGAACCCAGGAGAGACACTGGATGCAGAATGGATAGAGGGAACTTTCCATGTTGAAGTATGTAAGACAAGACTTGGAGAAGGGCATTCTAGACAGAGAAGACAGCACATGTAAAGGCTAAACAGGGGGACAAAGTGGAAATAGTTTGCATTCCTGGAAACTAGAGTGAAAAGGAGGGGGATGATAAGGAACTGGTATACAGTGAGCCTCAAAAAAAAAAAAAAAAAAGGCAGAGATCTTATTATGGTATATAGATGCCACACTCAGCATAGTAGCTGGATGTATCCTGCAGGGAATTGAAGAGATTTGAATTTAATTAGAGACAGACAGATATAACAAAGGTCAGAGATGGAAGAGACATCTTGGGAA
Source organism: Nomascus leucogenys (assembly GCF_006542625.1). Lineage (NCBI taxonomy): Eukaryota > Metazoa > Chordata > Mammalia > Primates > Hylobatidae > Nomascus > Nomascus leucogenys. Next base: position 54,013,745 of record NC_044383.1, on the reverse strand, counting down.
AGCTCCTCAGTTTATTAATTGACGACATGGACAATATAATTGCCTTCCTCTTATCACCCATGAAAAATATTATGTCTTTAAATTGCATCAAACTGTAAAAATAGAAATATTATGTAAAGACAAAGTATTATGAATTAAGAATTTATATTTCAACCCAGCATCTTCTCTACTTGGTGCCTGCATAGTCATTTTATTTTATTTAAATCTACTTTGTTGAGGTATAATTGACATATCAAAAGCTGTACATATTTAATATATACATCTTGATGAATTTGTCTGTAAGTATATACCAGTGAAACCATCACCATAATGGTCATCTAGGCATAGAGCATCTGCATAATGTCTTTCAGTTAAATGAGATTTTCAAACCTACTAATTTTTATTTATTTATTTATTTTACATTTTGTTTAGTTATCTTTTGAGACAGAGTTTCACTCTTTCACCCAGGCTGGAGTGAAGTGGCACGATCTTGGCTCACTGCCACCTCTGCCTCCTGGGTTCAAGCGGTTCTCCTGCCTCAGCCTCCTGAGTAGCTGGGATTACAGGCGCCCACCACCACACTCAGCTAATTTTTGTATTTTTAGTAGATATGGGGTTTTGCCGTGTTGGCCAGGCTGGTATCGAATTCCTGATCCACCCGCCTTGGCCTCCCAAAGTGCTAGGATTACAGGCATGAGGCACCGCAGTTGGCAAAACCTACTAATTTTTGAAGAAAAGATAAATGTAAACATAGTGGTCCCTTTTTATCCTCGGTGGAGGGTACATTCCAAGACCCCATGGATGCCTGAAATTGTGGAGAGTACCTAATCCCATATATACTACTTTTTTTCCCATACACACATACCTATGATAAAGTTTAATTTATAAATTAAGCACAGTAAAAGATTTACAGCAATAATAATGAAATAGAACAATTGTAACAATATACTACAAGAAAAGTTATGTGAATGTGGTCTCTCTCTCACAATATAATGGCTATGTGATGAGGCTAAGTAAGGTAAATGGTATAGAAATTGTGACATATGTTAGGCTATTATTGACCTTCTTAATGAATTGTTTATTTCTGGAATTTTCAATTTAATATTTTTGGACTATGGTTGATGGGGTAAACGAAACTGTGGATAGAGGGGGCAGGTGGGGGCCACTGCAAGTTTTGAGAATAGAAAAGCTGGAATGAAAAACTTTCCTGGAGATCCATTTGTTCTAACATGTTAGGGCCCATTATAATTTTGGTTTTCTTTTAAATGGTTAAACATGAATGCCACGAGAAGCTGGAACTATTCGCCATAAGGGTTTATGTCCTATCGGCTCCCACCTCTCAGTCACAGCTTGAGGTGTGGTTGTATGGGCCGGGTCTACTCACCTGAAGTTGGGACTTTCCTGCTAGCTCCTGGTAATATGGGGACTGGGAGTCAGCGAGCTCTGCCTTGAACCTCTGGTTTACCAGAGAGACGCTGAGCTCCACCCTCTGCTCCTCGGACACAGCGAATTCTGTTTCTCTTTCCTGAGTTTAAAAAAAAAAAAAGGACTTCTGTTAACCTAAACCACAAATAAATGGCTATTTTAGATAATATATGTTGATACTGTCTCAAGAAGTGGATTATGAAGGCTTAAGTATTTTGCAATCAAAATCCTCTTAACTAGAACTTAGAGAAGAGCCTAGACTGGTTTAATGAGAAAATTTGTGCTTAAATTTCACATTGAAACTAGTTAGAAAATACTATCAAGCCAAGAGAAAGTTTGAAATTTCTCTCAGAAGGAATGATGTATTTGGGCCACTTTTGGAAGCAGGTGGCTAAGAACGGAGGCACAGTTCTGAGGATCTGGACTTGGTCTCCATCACTAAGGGCCAAGGGGTCATCCTTCTTACCTGTTGGTCTGGAGACCAGCAGGGGTCTCTCATTGCTCTGAGTTCATATGGGCTTCCAGGGCACAGAGCAAGCCCAGAGCTCAGTTTCAAACTTGGGTTTGACAGAGTTTTCAACCTTGGATACCCAGAAGATACTAAGGTCCATTAGTTTTCTTAAAAAAGTAAAATTATCTCTGCAGAAAATTGAATATCTCTGGTTACATACATGGTCTCTTATAGTGAAATTAGAGTTACAGAAGCTGAAAGAAGAGAACAGTTAATGGAAATTGCCCTGAGGGACAGGGCTCAACTGTATAAATAGTAGCAGATGTATTTCCTCCTCATTTCTTGTCACAAACTCCCCTCTGCCACGGGCATGGACAATACTACAGCCTCTCTCTAACTTTAGTAGGACACAAGGAGGATGTGGATTCACATTTAAAAGACTTCTGATGTTTGTTTAAAAGATTTTCATTTATTCAAAAAAACACACATTGAGCATCTGTATGGGTGTAGCATGGTGCTAGGATCAATGGGACACTAAAAAGTCTGACATGCAGTATTCTTTCGAAGCTTACCATTTTGTTAGGCAAATTGGAAGTTTCAGGGAACATTTAAATGACTGTGAAATGAAATATTCTGGGGATATTTAACCAGAGAGAGGAACTTATATTAACTTTTGAAGAAGATGGGACACAGGGGTTGTGAGAAAATAGATGACAGATGAGTTGTCTTAGAAATTTTATAGTGCATATATACTGAATTATGGTCAACAATTTTTTCCAACAGTACTTTTCACTGTTGAGGGAAGAGCATTTTTCAGAAAAATACAATATTTTATTTATTTCTTTTATTTATTTATCTTTTTGACACAGATTCTCACTCTGTCACCAGGCTGGAGTGCAATGGTGATCACAGCTCACTGCAGCCTCAATCTCCCAGGCTCAAGCAATCCTCCCTCCTTGGCCTCTCAAGTAGCTGGGACTACAGGCATGGACCACCATGCCCAGGTAATTTTTAATTTTTTTGTAAAGATGGGGTCTCCCAAACTTGCCTAGGCTGATCTTGAACTCCTGGGCTCAAGTGATCCTCCTGGGTTGGTCTCCCAAGGTGCTAGGATTGCAGGCGTGAGCCACCATGCCTGGCTGAAATACAATATTTTCATTCTTGGTTCATGCCAGCAGTTCAACCAAACCTGGAACCATGTGGCCTAATGGGCAGATAGGATGGCCAACAGGGTCTAATCTCTGATTTATCTTATAGAGCTGGTAAGGCTGAACTTTGTGCCTTTGCCCTGAAGCTTTGACCTGTGCCTTGGAGAGAGGTTGTAATGAAGGGGAAAGGATTAGAGGAGTCGCTTCTCAGGCCCCAGGGGTGGTAGGTCTGGTGGTAGTGGCAGTGTGAGAAGCCAGGTTCTAGTCTGCCACTCCTTATACTACTGCCTCCTTTGGGGTCTACTGCCTACTTTATGCAGCCACAGCTCTACACTCATGGCTAATGAGTGAGGACTAAGCTCTGAGTTTTTCTTATCTTGCCCAAATTCCTATCTAAGGGATTTGGGGAGTCATGCCCTACAAACCATAAATTCTCATCAGATGGGTTTTATTTAACCCTATATAGTGTGACTTACTTTCCAGTCTGACTCTGGCATAACATTACGTGACAAAGAAGAAAATCAACATGTTTTTACTCCAAAACATGTCTCTTTGCCATATTTTGAAATGGCCATGCAAAGTCATCCTTTGTGGGTAAAAATTTGCATCTGTAAAGAATCTCTATTAACATAGCTAGATCTTTTTCTTTCAGGCCCTCCAAATCCTGAAGAGAATAACTGAGAGTCTAGCACATTTTAAAGGTCTGAATAGGGAACACTTGTCATCTATTGTCTCTAAGGGTGGCCACTATGAGACTTCAAAAGAACCTTGGTCTACACAACCTTTAATCTTAACCTGAACATTTCCTTTCTATTGATCCCAGGTCTTTAGACAAACTGAACCAATTGTCAACCAGAAAATGTGTAAATTTACCTATAGCCTGGAAGCCCTCCCCGCTGCAAATTGTCTCGCCCTTCTGTACCAAACCAATGTACTTCTCAAATGTATTTGACTGATGCCTCATGCCTCCCTAAAATGTAGGAAACCAAGCTTCACCCTGACCACCTTGGACACATGCTCTCACTACCTCCTGAGGGCTGTGTCATGGACCATGGTCACTCATATTTGGCTCACAATAAATCTCTGCAAATATTTTACAGAGTTTGACACTTTTTGTCAACAATGAGGACAGTGTTTCCCTGCTTCCACAATTAAATTCTGTAACCATGCTCTCATCCCACATACCTTTGCACTCAGAGTGGTGGCCAGTGCTCCTCTTTGCCTTAGAACACTGTGTTTATTTTTCCCTAGTTTTACACACAGGATTTTGATCATTTTGATATCTATTTGACCTATTCATCCCGGACATAACTGAGAACAAAACCTTCACTCTTGTTGTCAATGTGGAATTATACTTCAGTGGTGAAAGAGCTTCATGACTGATTGATTGGTTCATTCATTCTAACACTTGGTGAGCATATATATATATATATATATATATATGGTTTTGTTAGGTGCTGGGGAAAAAGGGCCCCAGCACTCCACAGCTTATAATTAAATTATTTCTTGTAACTCCTCCCCCTTTATTCTAGGTCTCAATCTATGTTTCCCCCCTCAGTACCTAGGAAGAAGTGAGAATAAAGAATAGAACTCCAGTCACTGACTCTTAACCAGAGTCATAAAAAAATACAGCACTAATATTATTTAATGGATGGTTTATCCATTCTCTTTTCCTGTTTTGCTAAAGAACAAAAACAGGCACATGAAGAGCTAGATCAACTCTAGGAACTTCTTACTGTTGTAGGCATCTTGGTGTCGTTGAGTGTTTTATCGAGAATTTCATTGAGGAGGGTGTCATCAGGAGTGAGAGGGAAAGGCCCAAGTGAGACGTTGGCAACATCTGTGAAAATTTAAAAAATTAAAGACACAAAAATGAGAATGGAGGAGTTTAAATTAGAATGAGGTCAAAATTCCATATGCTTTTTCTGTCATTCTGGAATTTACAGATGTTAGGTGCCTTCTGAACTCATCTTTTTAAGATCACATAAATATGTTCTTGAAAAAATATGACTCATACTCTGTCCTAAATTCTTCATTCTTTCTCTTAAGGACCCAAATTTGGTGCTCCCCTGTATGTGTTATAGTTAAATGCTTTTGCCAGATGAGACCTGATTAATTTTTTCTTTTTGACATTATATAAAGGACACATAGGCAGATGTTTACCTTGAATTTGCTCTTCTGAGAGTTTTCTTAGAATACTACCTAAGTCTTTAAAATGTAGATTGCTTTAGCAATCATTGAGGCATAAGATTTTAATCAGAAAATCCAAGAGATGAAAGAACATTAAGATGCTATGAATTTCACTTCTTTTAGAATAGATCACCATAAACCATTTCAAATATGTGGCAAATGTTTTGATATTTTTAAAGATCTTCATAGAGTGCAAGTCTGGGTTCTATTCAAGCAAAGAAAAAAGCATTATTGTAATACAAATGCATTTCTATTTTGTAATAAATTATTATTTAAAAAATGCTCAGAGAAAATAGTGTTATAGTTAATTGGTTTATATTTAGCCAGAAACAGCTTTCCATTTCAACGTTAATTAGGCAAAAACATAGAATGCCTTAGTTTATCCTGTTTTAGAAAACAGGATATACTGAAAAATGAGTCAATCTTTTCTTAATCTCTGAAGAGTATGTGGTACCTGGGAATCAGCAGTCACAGGTGGTTACTTGTCACTGTGAGACTCTGTGAAGTAATTGCCCTGGGTGTGGAATTGTGCTTCCTAGTGGGGGCATGAGAGTGGGTATCAAAATCACCTAGGCAAGGCAGTTTTTTGGCTAATAAAGTACATACTCTGTGGCATATCACAACCTCAAAGGATGTGGTCCCTGGCATCTTCCCCTTCTGCCCTCATTGAAGAATCCTGCTGTGAGCAATTGGGATCAATGTGTTCTGTGCTCTGGACTTCACCAGACTATTACCAATGTAAAGCATCTTCAAACTTTGTAATTCTATGAATAATCGGTTTACGCTACAATTTTTGTTACAATAAAAAAGTGCTTAGCTAGTACCCTAGAAGAACAAATTTTTATTTGGCTATCCTTCAATTTTATTGCCTTGAAAAGATAGATTATTCACATAATTACACCTACAAACAATAATTAGGTAGCCTGGGTTTATCTTCGAGTGCATTCAGCCTCTTTTGGAGATTTCTCACTCTTCCTTCACACCTAGGCACCTAGTAACATTTCCCAATCAAACTCTAATCTTAACTGTTCTGTGTGTATACTTCAACTGGAGGTGTCCAGAAGTACTGGGGAAATAATTCTAAAACATTTGTTGCTAGAACTCAAATATAGGGTGATGATATATCACATTATATTATAATATATCAATTGTCCAAGGGTCCCTCAAAGTTTTATTTAAAAAAATGAAAAATAATTTATAAGAAAGGGGTCATTTTAACTTACTCTAACTTACTAAATCTAATCTTGTTATTATAAAAGTTTATATCAGCTAAAGTATACTAACCTCAAATTTAAAGTAGAAATACAAATTTCAATTCTCTTTTTAATTTTGATTGTTTTCCCATATTAAAATGAAGTCAGTACAAAACATCTTTTTATATGTTTATATGCTCCTCCTCTAAATAATACCTTTTTGAATAAGACTTGATATTAGATGTCGCAGGTCAAATTTGAGCTGTTTATATGGGGGAATTAACTATGCAGCTCTTCTTTTTATTCTTAAAAATGCATTTTACTGCTATTTTATAACTAAAATTCAACTAGGCTTCTCCTATTATTAGCTACAAGTCAGTCTAAAAATGATAAATTAGCTGAACTTAGGAGAAAACAAATATAGGCACAGTGGCTTTCTCTGAATGTCAGTAAAGGAAGAAATGGGAAACTAATATCATTTACTTATTATTAATATCATTTAATTATTATTGAGAAAATATCTATTTTCTCAATTTCTACATTTTAAGTCATCAAAAATTAATTTCTTAAAACATTATTCACATTACTAAAAATCAAATGAACTGGGAATACATTGCCCAGAGAATAGTTTTATTGTGTATATTTAAAAGTATTCTTAGATTATATGTGAAAATGGGAAGATTGCAATAGAAATATACGTGAAAGAGACATTTCAAACATCTAATAAACACAGGAGAAATGATTTTCTTCTGCCTTTTGGCAAACTCTAGAATAAATAGTAATATTCAGTACTGATAAGTGCTGCAATGAGACAGGCTCTTGTCTTTTCTGCCAGTGGGATATTTAAATTGTAACAAAATTTCTAGAAAAAAATTTTGGCAAAATTTATTAAAAGCCTTAAAATCCATAGTGTTTGACTTAGTAATCTATTTTGAGAAATTAGTGATTTGACAAAGATTTATGTTTAAGTATCTTAATTAAAACACTATTTGTAATGTCAGATACAATGATGCAATTGTTAAGTTGATGACATCTGTATGGATGCAACAGAATGTTGCAAGTCATTAAAATGATAACTTTGAAGAAATTTTAGTGGAACTATAAAATATCCTTTACATCAGGTTAAGTGGAAAAAATGATACAAACTCTAAGTAAATATGGTCTCAGTAATATGTGTATATAATAGAAGAAAGAAGGCAGAAAATAGGCAGTAAATGTTCATGATGGTTGCTTCCAACTGTAAGATATTGAGTGGTTTGGTTTTACCTTTATTCTTTTCTGTATTTTCCAAGTTTTATGCAATAAATTTAAATTATGTTATAAAGTTAGAAATATAAGCTAGTTTTGAGAAAGTACATTATAAACATTATCTTTAATTAGGAATTGTTTTATAAATAACATGCTATCATGATGATTTGAATGAAAGTTTAGAAACAAAGAAATTAGATCTAAGCTTACCTGTTGAAATGACAATGGTTTCACCAGGCTCTCCCAATGTCTTCTCTGTAGTTATTTCATCTTTTCTATTAGTACAATAGAAAAGAAGGAAGAGGTGTTGAAAGAGAACTTGATGACAGTAGAGAACATACATTTAAATTTCTTATACTGAGTAGACCTAAAAGTTATAGGAAAAGCATACTTTAAAACTGGATTTACCTATTTTTAAATTATGGAAGTAATATTTGAATATATTCTCATTGAGGAAAAATTCAAAAAACTCTCCAAAATGGTTATGCTTGACTCCAGTGTTTTCCATAAGCATCCTGTTTTTTTGTGGTCCTGGGGTTCTGTGATAGGCAAAGCTGGTCTTTGGGGCATAATCCTATAGTTCCATTCCACTTACACTGTGTTCTTGACATCAGAGATAATTGATGACATGATCTGTGACTGAAATATTCTTGCTAAAATCTCAGACCCTCAAGCCTGCATATCCAGAGTCATTAAGCTTATCTAATAAAGTAACTCTTGTGGTTACAGTAATGGGAAAGAGGTAGATTTCTGGGTAATACAGATTTACTAAATCTGTATTCTGGGCACAGCCATTGCCTGTAATGGTAACTAGCCAGGAAGTCGGGGGTAGGTTCTCAGTGCCATGGAATAATGGTGTGGAAGAGATTCTAGGAGCAGATCCAAGGTCGTGGTGGTAGAGCTGTATGTGTATAATGTTGGCCCATTCTAAGAAGCTTTACCTAGAATGGAGTAGTGGTGAGACAGCCTGGTGGGAGGGGGTCCCCCAAAAAACTCCAACCACCCTGCCCACTGGGATGGAGCCTTGGGGAGTTTGTGCAGTTTGCAGTGGGGAGGAGCCTGGCCCCTCCTCTTCCTGTGTGTAACCTGGGATTCAAGTTGCATGTGGGAAGCACTCTAGCAGGGACTCTGGGCTGGCAAGTCCCTATTTTACTCTTTTCTTCCTTTTCGCCCAATAAAACCCTGCTTTACTCACCCTTCAAACCATCTGCAAGCCTAAATTGTCATGGCTGTGGGACGGACAAGGACCTTGTGTTAGGTAACAGGAGCACCCTGATGGCGCTGGTTCCGCGTTCTTCCTCCCCAACACAGGCCCGCCAAAAGGAGCCAATCAGAGGTCACGCCTTCCCGCCTCAGCCTAGACCCAGCCCCTCAGCCAACCAGCGACCCCGATGTAACGTCCCTAGGCATTAAAAGACGGAGGCTGCAGAGCCCTCCCTCTCTTTCCTCTTCCGCTTCGGCTCTCCCTCGGACTCCTCCAATAAAGATCTCTTGACTGCAACCAGTGTGGCGTGGTCTGAGTCTGAGCCTGCAGAGTCACCCTTTCACCTTGTCTTTAGCTGAACTAAGGGTAAGTCCTGCAACATTTTTTGGTGCCCAACGTGGGGCTCGAGAAGTGGTGAGTGAAATGGGGACTCTAAACCTCTCGCTGTTGCTTCTAAGCCTTTTCAACCTTGGACTTCTGAGGGTGGGGAAAACCATTCCCCCATACCCCATCGCTCCTGGGCCTTTTCATGGCCCTTTCCTTCCGTTCTCAGGGTCAAAAAAGGAGCAGTGAGCAGCAGCTCCCTGCTGCTCTCCCCTCCCTGCTGGGGCTGGGATGCATGGTCCAAGGGTCCCACACAGCAGGCTGGCTTGTTCCCAGCTATGCATCACCGCAGCAGCCTTCTGCTTCCCTGGCCAAGGGGTTCAGCTCCATCGGACAGTAGTTAAACTTTTCTCCCTGGTGGAGGAACTTGTGTAGGAATAAGAGGTTCTTTCCCAGGCATTTTAAAATGTTTTTTTTTTCTCTTCTCTTCACCCTGTCTGCAGTTAACCTTTAAAGTTCTTTTTCCCCTTTAGCAGGCCAGACCCCCACCCCCAACAACTATCACTGTATTCTCTGCAAAGTTTTGGTTGTGAAATCAAGCCTCCATTTTGTTATACATCCTGAGGGCATGGCTTGTAACTCCAGTGGCAAGACTTTGCCTTAGGGAATGAGCCCTTTCTGGTTTGATATCTGCATGTTTTTCTAAATCTGTCTCTTAAATAGCCCCATTCAGTGACTGGGTTTTCTTATGCCTGTCTGTGTGTGTACTGTGTGTAATGTCTGTCAAAGAGCTCTAATTAATTTGGCCTAAAGAAAGACAAGCACTTGGATGTAATTTTTTAAGAGAAGTTAAAAGCTGTGGTACCTTTCAGTGCACGTGACTTTAAGAAATAAAAACAGCCTTAAAGATTATTGGTAAAATGAAGGTGTCATTAACATGTAAATAGGTGAACTAAACTATGCAGGTCAGATGCAAGGTTTGCTAAGTGTTTTGAGGTTGTAAACTGCTTTTTGGGTTTTGAGAACTGTCTTGTTGGCTTCACAATAGGTAAGGCCTGGGGACATGGGATTAATTGCACCCATAACTAAAAAGGCAAACCTCAGCTGCAGTCAGCACACAATTAAAGTAACATACCAGGTTTTACCTTAAAGTTAAAAATTGTTAGGAGTTAACATTATAACATGTAATTGAAACTACTGAAACTAGATTTACACATAAGGGGTGTAAGAATAGTAAAATGTGTTTTTATAGTAAAAAGTTATAAGAAGGCATGGAAATATAAACTTTGGCCCAGGGTTAAAGGATTGTATTAAATTAGATAGAAAAAAGCTGAAGGTTCAAAGAAGTGCTGGAAGAATTGTGGAAATTACTCTTGCAGAAGAGGTTTTTTGTGTGAACATATTGACTATTCAAAAAAAGGTATTACATGGTTTTTCCATAAATTGAGCATTGAGATAAAACCATAACAAAATTTTCTTCAGGCACTAATCTGCTCTTTGGCAAAATTTGTAAAGGGTTATAAAAGGTTTTTGCTTCTTTAAGATTTCTGAGTGGTCATTTTGGCACAATAAATAATTTATGGCAATCTGGAATTATATTTCATAATATCAAGTGCTTTAAACATATTTAAAAGGCTTCTGAAAATCAAACTTCAGTTTCAAAATTGTCCTTCCTGACACCTGGCTTTTTGGATAGTCCAGAGAGCCCCTAGATTGTCCAGAAAAGAGGTAAACAGGATTATTTGACTTATTTAGGTACATGGGATTGTCAAAATGATGTTCAATCTTCTTTAGGTCATTATCTTGGTAAATAATGCTAATCTATATTCCAAAATTCTATGGGATTTCAAAAATTCTAATATCTAAATGTGTGCTATCAATCATAATTAAGGTTGTTAAGTTATTGTAAACCACGGAGATAACCAAATTTGTCAATTGTGTTTCTAACTGTAACTACGCTGGACATTTTGCCATTCACAGACAATTGCTGTCTTATTTTTATCCTTTTCAAAAGATGGCTTATAATAAGCTGTAGGTCTTTAACAGGTGCATTCAAATACAGGATTCTGTTAACTTTGGAGATTGTAACATTGAAATAAAGGAAAATGTACAGGACTCATGAGGAGCTGAAATGCTCATGAATATCAAACCAAACAAGAGTTAATTAAATGGACAGAACTCAGAAAGCTGAAGCAACCTTTCGACTTTTTCTTGGAATACTGCTGATCCTTGTTTTATTTTTTAGAGTCAAGGAAACTTATTTTGAACTATTTATAGCCTTTAGCAATTAAGTAAGGGCCAGACGCGGTGGCTCATGCCTGTAATCCCAGCACTTTGGGAGGCCGAGGTGGGCGGATCACAAGGTCAGGAGATCGAGACCATCCTGGCTAACATGGTGAAACTCTGTCTCTACTAAAAAATAGAAAAAATTAGCCAGACGTGGCGGTGGGCACCTGTAGTCCCAGCTACTCAGGAGGCTGAGGCTTGAATCTGGGAGGTGGAGCTTGCAGTGAGCCAAGATCGTGCCGCTGCGCTCTAGCCTGGGTGACAGAGCAAGACTCCATCTCAGAAAAAAAAAAAAACAAAAAAAACAATTAAGTAAGGTATACTCCTGGGATGAAAATTTGGAGCATGCTTATTTCTCTCTGTCTGGTTCCTTTAGAATTTGGAAACTATCTGTGAGTATTCTTAACTTATGGCAATATAGTTGTTTGCATCAGTGCAATAAGAATCCATTTTTCTTTTGCAACAAGACACAATTGGAAAATTTGGGTATTTTATCAAGGGTTTGACTGAAAGTGTATGCTTCCCTTTAAGGAGTCAATCTCGACTTACAGAACAAATTAAACTCAATGGGGAAAGTGGCCTCATACCCTTGTCTATGCAGTCCCTGTACAGGGTTCTTGACCTATGGTCAGTAAAGAATGTCACTTTCTAACAGGTCCAGGAGCTCCAAGTTTATCTTAGGACCTTAAGAGGATGGGATAACCCAACTCACAGGCATTTGAGGATACAAACCCAGAGCTGGGATCAGCATTAAAAGGTCTCACCTGAGATTCTCTGTGGAACAGACTTCCATCAAAGCCAATCCAAAAGGCTTATGTAGAAATAATTATTCTTTCTGCACTTTATGCAAATAATTAGGCCAAGTATAAAACCAAAGTCTATTTGCAAACAACTCAGTCCTATTATGATTTTGTTTTTAACAGAAATGAGGACTGGAGAGAGGGAAATTATGTTTCAAAACTTATCATACATTTTTCATTAAATTCTAAACTCATTAGTTGTTTTTAAGTTTTTGCCTATATTTTAGACTAACCCTGCTGGTTCCTGTGAACCAACCAGCAATCTCTGGCTGCAGCTCAGAAAGAACAAGAGGGATGGGTAATGTAGAAATCTGGATCAATATTCTAGTTCTGAGCAATTATCCTGCAAATCCTGCCAGGTGATGGAATAAATAGGGTGCCCATCACCCAGAGGTTTCCTTTTTGGGGAAATAAGACCAAGGGAACTAACCAAAGCCAAGCACCATGCACCCAAATTCTAGCAAGCATCACTATAGCTACCCATTATCTTGGTGTGTCACAAGACGTCCTTTTTTCTCTCTTGTTGGAGGATTCAGTTCCACAGATTCACCTTAGTGTTTTGCTTATGATAAGAAGTCCATGTAACCCCCTGAGACATATTTTTGTCCCAAACTCAATTCCGAGCTTTAGGTAAAAGCCCTAGGAAGGAAAACTGGATCTGAGGGATCCAGAGGCAAATGACAACGGAGGTTAAAAGGCACAGTGCAGGTAAGCATGGCTGATTCCTGCCGATTAAGCCAACCGCAAGCTTCCTGTTTCATGGATAAAGGGCACGTTAATATCTATGGTATAAATGAGGTCTGGGGAATTCCAAGGCTACTGACAGTAGCAGGAATAGAGACATAGGTGAGAGCAGATCATTCCTACTCTCTAAGGCCCTCCCTGCTTGGTGGGTATAAGCTGCTTTGGCACTCATGGTGGGACCTGGCAAGGTCACGGGACTCGGGGATGCAAGGATGGAGGAGGGAAAGAGGACGCTTTTCATTCTCTCCCTCATGTATCCTGCTCATATGTTAGGAAGGGAAGGAAACCAGAGATGCTTGCTCCCTTCTTTCTAGATGGGTAGCCATTCATCTTCAGTCCGTACCCCTTTCAAATGCATCCTGAACCCCTGGAATTCCTTTAAAAAATGCTTTCTTTTCCTTTCTCCTCCTCTGTTCTCTCTTCACGGATAGGTAATACGCTCCCCTCAGATGCATCCTCCAAACTGGAAAGAGTTAATTTCCCAGGCCTTAAACTGGTTGTCTTAGGATTGGGCTCAGGGGAAAGGAACCCAGAAGCCCAGCATGCTGGCAAAAAGGGCCATCAGACTCCAAACAGTCATGCAACCAAAGCCTTGGACAATGGCCCCTTCTGCTGGGAATCATTAAATAGGCCTCTGAGGAAGCTCTGACTGCTGTTTCCCCAAAACAGCAGCCCCGGTCAGCAGGAAGCAGTTAAGATTGGTCTTTGTCTTTATTCTTAATCCAACAGCTGTTAGATGTACTTCTTTAGAGTGGGGAATGAGACAGCCAAGTGGGGAGGGGGTCCCTGGAAAAACTCCAACCAGCCTGTCCACTGGGGTAGAGCCTCTGGAAGTTCATGACATTTGCAGCGAGGAGGAGCCTGGCCCATCCTCTTTTGATTCGGAACCTGGGATTCAAGCTGGGGGTGGGAAGCAGTCTAGCTAGGCGAGTGTCCCTGTTTCCCGCTTTTCTTCCTTTCCACCCAATAAAACCCTGCCTTCCTCAGCCTTCAAACCATCTGCAAGCCTAAATTTTCATGGCTGTGGGATGGACAAGGACCCCGTTTTTAGCTGAACTAAGGAAAAGTCCTGCAACAGTGGTAATAATGTCTTCTGAAACTCACTGAAAGGTTTGTTACTATAAGCTATTAGGTCCCAAAGCATTGTGTCTGTGTTAGTATAATATAGTAGCAGTTGACCAATATATTTGATCTAATTTTCTGTGGCTCATGATGATGGGAAGGCCAAGGGTAATGGCTAGGTGTTCTGTTGTTTTACAGTACAGTTATCTAGAATTAGTCATAGCCAATAGTATCACCTACATATTTCTGCCACACCCAATTCTGCCATATTGTTAATGTATAATATACAAAATATTATCAATCAGACTGCCACAGGCTCTGGCCAATCAGAACAGATGTTAGCTGTAAACACGGATGACTACAGTGGTCCACACAGGATAAAAATTTTGCTGCTATAGTGGAATTTGAAATTAGCTATTCTTGTTATTTGTTTCTGGTATTATACTATGTACTTAATAAATGGTTTTTATGGAGACCATATTTAACAACTCTCATTATATCAAACATTATAGCACTTATAGCCTAGACAATTTGTTTTTTACTTTACAGATCTTTGTTTATAGTAAGATCTCCTTCCTCTGAATATCACTTTCATCTCCTTCCCTGTCTTGCTGTAAAAAAAAAGTAACCAAGAAGAATAGCTAGTAAAATCCTGGCTATTGCATTAGTTACAAGTCAACAGTCCACTTTGTGCAGGACTCTGTGGGATGATGTTTTCTTGTCCTTTACTAAAAGATGTGATTCTGCCACTAAACTGGCAATCTATACCATCACTGAGGATCTATAATTTGGGAAGCCGAGCTACTCAGTTCTTCTACTGGCTTTTATTTCAAAGTCATCTGAAACTGGTGGACTTACCGGTTAGTCAGGTGAGAAAATTTTGTTTTGTCTTCTTGGAAAGGTTTAAAGTAAAAGATAATTTCTTTTCTTTCTTTCGTTTTTTAAAACAACTTGGTAGTCATAGCTAATGTAAAATATTTGTTTCATGTTCCTTTCTTTCTCTCCAGCAATGCTGGCAGGCACAGGAATAGATGAAATGCTTCTATTTCCTTTTCTTTCTGGCTTGGGTAATTGTTTCTTATAATTTTTAAAGGTTGTCTGTCAAGATTTGGTACATTCTGTTGATTTTTTTTTTCTTATGGATGGACCCTGCGTTGCTTTCTTTTTATTTTTTGAAAATGGAAGCATCGGTAAAGTATTATCCTATATTTAACTGAGAAGAATCAATATGTCTGTGTTTTGTGAGCAAAGGTAATACTCTAGTACTAAGATTTTCCTTAGTCACATTATTTCTCATGGCAATATCTTTTTAAAAATCTGTAAAAGAGTGGCTTGATAGACATAATTGATTAACAAAATATATGAGGATTTTGCTCAATTTTGTATAGTAGGTGGGAAAGTATGAAACAGTTCCTGACCTTGAGGAGTTTATACTCCTACAGGAAAACTGGAGAAAGCAAGAGACTGTTCAATAAAAATATAAGTACCAAACGTAGTACAAAGTTCAAAGCAGGAAGAGATTGCTGCAAACTCAAATAGTCTGTTAAGACATCCTGGTGAGGTGGGATTCCACCTGGAGCTTGAAAGAGAGTAGCATTTGAATAGATGGAGTGGAAAAGGCAGATTCTTCCAAGCAAGAGGGAAAGGCTAGGGTCAGAATCTGAATGAGTAGGGTGTGGTCGATATGCAGTGAGGAGGAGACATGGTGGCAGCCGTGGAATCATAGATAATAATAATGGGGGCCAAGTTGGAAAGGTCAGGAGGTGAAAGGTCTGGATTAGTTAGTTTGGCTTCTGCCTCAGTGAAAGTTCTAGCAAGAAACAGATGACTCTCTCATAGTAGGGTAACTTGTGCAAAGTTCACTAAAGGGATTATTTATGAAGTTGTGTGAAGAGTATAAGAGCAACCACAAGGGAGAGTGTAGTACCCCACAGGTTCAGTAAGAGTGGGGTGCTAAAAATATCCTTGGGGCCAGAAGGGGTGAGGGGAGACCAGGAGCCAGACACAGAGAAGGCCCTGTGGAAAGAACAGTCAGGCAGGAACTGAGCTGAAGCTGAAGAAGGTCAATAGGCCATAAAGACTCTGCAGGTGTGTGTGTAAATCTTCTGCCAGCATTTTCTTCTCTCTCTGATTTCTTCCTCCTCACTGGCTGGCCATAACCAGAAGCCAGAGGCAAGGGATGCCACTGATGCAGTTCTTACCACTCAGCCTCCTGCACACGGAGGTGGGCTGGAAAAGGTTGGGAGTGGATATTCAGAATGGCAAGAGGAAGATGTAGGAATCTTTTGAAAGCCATTGAACGGGGCTCAATGAAATAAAAGGAATATTTCAGACATCAATCTAGCAGCAGTTATGCAAGTTAAGGAGGAGAAGAGGTTAGAAGCAAGGAGATCTGTCAGGGAGATCAGATTCGACATTTTTCACAGAGTATATTAATAAGGTCCTAGACTAGGTTAGTGGCAAAGGGGATAGAAACAAAGGGATAAATGTGAAAGGCATTGTATTGTCAGTAATTCATATGGCCAAATTTGTGTCTCTCTTTGTAGTGTTATCTTCAGATTTAGACTTCTAAATGTCATAAATGAGTTTAGAGTTTGACAACAACGTCTCTCGTCTTTAATCATTTAATCTAATGAAGTTTTCCTTTTCTCTTTATTTTGTTTTTTGATTTTCTTATTTGATATTCAGTTCTTGTTGAGGATATAACTTACAGCTTTAGTAATTTAGTTTGAGAGATATTAACACTTCACAGAATACCGAATGAGAGTTCAAAATTCAAGTTGTTCTTTGATTGTATTAAATATTTTCTTGATGTAACTAATAGTTTACCATAAATTCTAAAAATCAAACTAGTTTAATTTCTCTATTTCTTATAAGTGAAGGTGCACATTAGATACATATCACATAGCAATAAATTCATTTTATTTGCAAACAATGCAAACGTCTATCTAAATCTATAAGGTCTATTTATTTTTGTTTTACGTACTGATTTATCTTCAGTACATTATATGCAGGAATTTTCTGTCAGAATAATCTACACAGATCTTAGTGGCTGACATAAAATCCTAGAGGTAGAATAACTTAGTTTCACTCCATTATATGATCTTTTTAAATTCAAGAGCACACACACACTCTATTCTGGGTACTTGCCTGTCAGGGAAACTTCTCTGTTTTATTCTCTGCAAAAAGATAAAGATAAAAAGTAATTTTACCAGGAGATAATGCCAACTGAAGAGCTAAAGTCTATTTTCATTCCCATCTCCCTTAAACTACACTTCAATCTGACTGTACCATATTATTTTGCAAGAATAAAATTTCTATTGGCCTAATCAGATACCTCCAAGCACTTCTTCAATTAACCCTTATGTTGTGGAAACCCATTCAAAAGGCTTAGGGGCTGGTACCAAACTGTTCATGCAGTGTGCCAAATAACCATGTGGTGTTTAGGCTCACCTGCTGGAGAAGATCCAGGTGCTCCTGGGAATTGCTGAAGTTTTTTCCAATGTCAAAGAGGCAGAAGGTCTCCTGCTGGCAGATGCTGACCCAGTCCTGATATTCCCCTGTGTCAGGGATGCGATCCAGAAAGATCCGATATGCTTCCCATACTGCTTCCTGACACACTGTAATACAGAGTCATTAATGGCCATGCCCTAAGAGGGTCCCCCTACCCAATCCCAAGGAAAGTCTAATAACATGGAAAATTATTTCATGGCTTATGTTGACACACTAATTTACGGTCTCTAAAAGTTAATTCATTTAACAAATATTTATTGAGTACTTACTATATGCTATGGAGAAAAAGGAATGCAAGAAAATAGTGAATATTATATGTGCATGTGTGTGTGTGTGTGTGTGTGCGTGTGTGCATGCAAAACTGCAGTTTAAAATAGAGCGGTTGAGGAAGACCTCACTATAAAGGTGACTTGAGTCGTTTGGGAAAAGTAAAGTCTCCCAGTTTGTGGAGTGCCAGGGGCACTGAAGGAGCAGGGAGGATGTCATTGTGGCCAGAGCAAGGTTGAGAGTAATAGAGGATGAAGATAGAAAGATGTGGTGAGGGCCAGGCACGGTGGCTCATGCCTGTAATCCCAGCACTTTGGGAGGCCGAGGTGGGAGGATCACCTGAGGTCAGGAGTTCGAGACCAGCCTCAACATGGAGAAAGCCTGTCTCTACTAAAAATACAAAATTAGCTGGGTGTGTTGGTGCATGCCTGTAATCCCAGCTACTCGGGAGGCTGAGGCTTGAACCTGGGAGGCGGAGGTTGCGGTGAGCC
The DNA here is from genome assembly GCF_006542625.1 of Nomascus leucogenys. NCBI lineage: Eukaryota > Metazoa > Chordata > Mammalia > Primates > Hylobatidae > Nomascus > Nomascus leucogenys. The sequence continues at coordinate 53,995,420 of NC_044383.1, read as the reverse complement.
GCGATCACGCCGTTGCACTCCAGCCTGGGCAACGAGTGAAACTCCGTCTCAAAAAAAAAAAAGAAAGATGTGGCGAGGTGAACACAGATGGTGTAGGGTTTTGCAGACCAGCAGTCTCCAAACTGGAGTATAGGTCCCCTGGCTGTCCTTGAAGACTTTCCAAGTGATGAGCAGGCACACAACATTTAAAGAGAATCAATTTCCAGGTCTCCATTTTCCTGTGCAAGCTTTCCTAAAATTGGTCTCTCCAAAGACACACCTCTTCATTAGCACTTCCCTTTTGATCACAATCCTTTCCCCATTCATCCATCCCTATTCTTATTGTGGCACAGTGCCTCTAGGTTATCACACCAAGGAGCAATTTGCAATAACAATACTGAGTTTGAGAAAGGGAGTGAACTGAGTCGAGGGATAACACACATTTTGGCAGTCTAGGTGATTTATGATTCTTTGCTTTCAACAAATTAGAAGGAGTCCTAATAGGTTGACAGCTGATTGACAGATCATTAAAAATAATGATGACAGATCATGATGTGATTATTGGCATATAATGACAAAGGAATTAAAAGAATAAGAACAGTGCTATAACAAAACTCCATCTATTCCCATCTACTTATTTATGTAAAGAAGTTTTCTCAACACCTAACTGAAACTAAGTAAAATAATAGGGATAAAATTGATGTTAAACCTAGTCTCATTTTAGCAATGCACAATATAAATAACAACTAATTGTGTATAAACAATTAGAGGAGCAAAACCAAAACAATCACTTTGATCCAGAGGCAGAAGCTAAGGAAGCGTAAGCTACAGATCCTTTTTTAACATTGATTTCTTCCAAAGCCCTGTTTAGAATATTCCATTTGCAATTTTGTATTTACAAACATTAACACTCACAAAACTTGAATCTCACTCTATATCCATCCCTCAATAAAAACTAAAACTATATGTGTTTAGTTTTAATTGATTATATATTTAAAATAATAAATGCAAATGAATCCAGAAGAAATTTCTTTTTACACATAAATCTTATAGTCACAAGAAACAAAAAATGTAATTTCAATTTATGTTCATATTTTTGTTACTAAAAAGTATTTTAGAGCAATCAACAGATTTTCAAGCATAAACATAAATTACATTAAAATGAGACTCTGAGGAGAGAAGTGGAATGGAAATACGAATGTATGGAGAAAAAGGAACCATGTGACATTTCCTACTGTTAAGAAGAATTTGCTCACTTATCTGTTAAAAGAATTTGATGGTAAATATTGAGTGGCCATGGTGGATTCTACTGGATACATGAGAAAGATCCAATTCTAGTTTTATTTTAAATATCAATATATACAACTCACCAAAAATTACATCCTATTTATTAATTTAAACTTGACAAAAAACTTTAGATGTCAATGGAAAAGCATGCAAGGGGATTATATAGCTAAAAAGTTGTTTTAGGGGATTAAGAGAGCAGAAAATGTTGGAAGCCTCCCTATAAGCATTTGTAATATGTTGATTTTTAACCCTAGAGCAATGGAAACAATTGGAGCCTTTAGGGCAGAGGCTGACACCATCTGACTTACTGAAGAAACGCTTAAAGAAACACTGCTGTGCTGAGAAAAAGGACCGTGGGGAGGAATAGGGTGAGACAAGACCAATCTGGAGACTCTTAACGCCTATATGTTATTCCTTCCTCTCCGCTTACTCCATGTCTGGATTTCTCTTAGCTTTCTGTTTTAAGAAGAAAATTCTAGATCAATAGAAGCTCAGGTCATTTACCAGCAGCAACCTGACCAGAACCTTCAAGGTAATTATCTTTTAATGAATAACCCACAAAGACAGGAGAGGGTGCAGTCCTGACCACCTCACATGTGCCATCTGGTTTCTCACACTGGGGGAAATAACAGGGATCCTTGTTATTTCCCTGTTATTTCCCCGTGGGAAGCAATGGAATACCTCACCTTGCAGAATTCATTTTTGTGAACTGTCTACTGCCAGGCAAGGATCAAGAAGTTTTAATGCCTTTTCTGATACAAACCAGCAAGCTGTCTCTGACCCTTCATCTCTGGTCAATAGTCTACATAGTATACAAGAAGGAAACAACACTTGGATGTTTTCAGATTTGTCCAGACCCTAACAGTTGTATGTCTAGTCTAAGCAAACCAGCTGCCTTTGCTAGCCTTCTTTCTTACATACTCCACACTCTCTCTGGGGATGTTATTTTGTGGCTACTTCAGTTCAAAAACCTATATAAGTGCCAGAGATACAACAATACATAAAATAAACTAGCACTGTCTTTGGTGACTTTCATGGACAATATCTAAGTGTTGGTGACTTTCATGGACAATATCTGTGTGTGAAACATTGGGTAAGATATTATGTGACAATCTCTTCTGTCTACAAGTTAGGCACAACCTTGAGTGTGTCACTTTTGATCTCAGATTAAGACTTGCTTTTATTTCATTGCAATTTAAGTATTGAACTAATTGTGTTCTTTGTTGAGCCTAGCTGCTCCCAATTGAGCCCAAACTCAGACTGGCAGGCATCATAACTGATGTAGACAGATGTATACAGAAGTTCATTTTCCTGGGTGCTATGTAGCCTGAGGATGCATCACCAGCTATGCAGAGATTTCTGCAGGCAGTCCCTGTCATATGGTTGCGGGGACTGGGGTTGAGCAGTCAAATAAGAGGTACTATTTTTGTTGTGTGCATCTTCCTAGTTCTGCTCCTTTCCCTGCTGTTCTTTCTCCTACCACAGGACACAGAACTACTCAAAACCTTCCATAAGGGCCCTGAAAGAATCTTCTTTCTTAGAGCATAATGTCTGAAGTTGCTTGAAAAATTATCTCCCTGTGACATTGTAGTTTACAGGAATCATAATGTTAAGGATGAAATCTCAGACTCTTTCTGAGGGGCAGGCTTTCTTTTTTTTTGTGGCTCCTCTGATGTTATTTTTCTCTTGGAAGCTTCTCACAAGCCAGGAGGCATAGACTCTTTCCATGATTGGAAGCACCAGCCCACAACCCACCAGGATAGTCCCCCATCCTTCCTGGGGAAGTATCAAAAAAACCTTTGAAAGTTGAGGCATCAAAGGACCTCAGGGCTGGGAGGGACCTGAAAACTTCTCAAAATTGGATTTTTGTAAACTTTTGATTTACCTGTTCTGTACTATCCTCCTTTGAACCTACTGGGAGGGACTGCCACAGTGATTCTAGAGAAATCCAGCACCTTGGCCTCCCTCCCACCCCAGTCTTCCCACAGTTGCCGGCCAATGCCTGAAATCTGATCACAGAACGTCAGCTTCTCTGCTGAAGGTCATATCCTAAGTCATTTGATGATGTAGGAAGAACCCCAGGGAGCACATACCCTGGAGGCCAGGCATGGCAGTCTGTGATTGGAAGTCCTGGCCTGCAGACAGTTATTCGCAATTAGTATTGTTAGACCAGTGGTGTGTGCAAATGCGCAGTACACGGTTGTGCACACGTTAGAGGGAGAAATAGCACACTGAAATGGGAGTCAGGACACTGAGTTGTACCCCTGTTCTGCTGCCAGCTGTGCCCCTGAACATGCCATTTTACTTCATCAGATCTCAGTTTTCTTATCTGTACAATGGGAGTGTTGGCTAGATGTTCTCTAGATTAGTGCTTCTAGAACTTTAAAGTACAAATGAATTTTACCTGGGGAACTTGTTAAAATGCAGATTCTGACAGTAGGTCTGGGGTGGGATGTATGATTCTGCATTTCTAACAAGTTTCCAGCTGATGGTGATGCTGTTGATCTGCAGACAACACGGAGTAGAAAGAACTAGGACCCTATCCATCTTTAACCTTCTCTAAGGCACACATAAATGTGAAAGAAAGATCTAGCTTTTTTTTTTTTTTTTTTTTTGGGGGGGGACGGGGTCTCACTATGTTGCCCAGGCTGGAGTGCAGTGACGTGATCTCGGCTCACCGCAACCTCCGCCTCCCGGGTTCAAGTGCTTCTCCTGCCTCAGCCTCCTGAGTTGCTGGGATTACAGGCGTGCGCCACCATGCCCAGCTAACTTTTGTATTTTTAGTAGAGAGAGGGTTTCACCATATTGGCCAGGGTGGTCTTGAACTCCTGACCTGAGGTGATCTGCCTACCTCGGTCTCACAAAGTGCTGGGATTACAAGTGAGAGCCGCTGCGCCTGGCCAAGACCTAGCTTTTGATGTTGGGTATGGGAGACAGAGAGGGAGGGAAATAGAGGGAGAGACACAGGTGAGGGTGAGGAGGGTCTGAAGGGAGGCATCTGTATAGCAGGAAATTTGGCTGGGGCGCAGAGTTCAGCCTGTAGATTACCAGAAACACGCTTGCCTCTTTTGCATTTGGGTTTTGAGATAAGCACATTTATGATTCTACCACAAAGCTCAGAACATTTCACTGTGTTGCTTTTAAGCCCTGGGAAATGAAATAATTCAATGTTCCATTTGATTTGGGAATATGAGTGCTTTCTCTCCTAAGTTTGAAAGATGTCAATGGATAATTTTGTAAAAGTAGCAACAAGAACAGTAAGTGAGTCTCTCTGTCAGAGGAACACTGCTTTGTAGCTGGGTCTTATTTCTTGTTTCTTTGTGAACCAATTTGTTTGACTTAAGAAACCCAGCTGATGAATAGTAAAATTTCATATTACCTAGGGGCAGCCATAAAGATAATGGACTGTCATTGCTGTGGGGAGAAAAACAATGATTTGTTTCATCCAGGGAAACAAGAATGAAAGAGGCAACCTAATCAAGAATAAAGAGCTGAGAATAAAAATTCAGAGCTAAAAATTTTGTTGCAGCAATAAATAGTGTATTCTAAATACTTGCAGTGAATCCTATTTGTGAATGTTGTAAAGAATTAGAAGTTACGTGAAAATAGGAATAGTTGCATTCATATTCAGTGTGATGCAAATACTATATGTACGTCCATCCCTGAGCAAACAATGTGGAATTTACCAGAGTCATTATCTGATCAATGTGTAGGCACGCTCGAAATTAGTAATTTAGGCATGTCACTGTCTTTTCTCTATTTTCCCAACGGGCTCTTTGCGTTCTGTGTCCACCAACAAGCGTTGGCTAGTACCTGCTCTGTGGAGATGCCCTTCTAGGACCTCAAAATAGTAATATAGTGCTCTTGATTTTCTATAGTGAGAATCCTCTTTCAGACTGTGATACAGTAGTTTTCACTTTTCTATGGGTGTGGCTTCTTTCAGAAAGTGAATATCTTTTTATTTCCACAGAAAATGAGACACATAAGGAATATAAGACTTGATATTTTTGAGACTGTTAGTTAATTATGCTTCCAAAACCAAATAAGAACTCTTCAGATTAATTTAACGTGGGCACATCTAACAGAAATAGACATCCAAGAAGTTTTCTGGACGTTAGTATTGTGAAATGGGTACTCAGTTGTCCTAGTGTACAACACATCACAGGCTGGAATTGAACCGGCTTGCTCTAGTAGATGGGCTTTAAATAAAGCAGGGTGGCTCTGCTTTTTGGAATGGAAGCAAACATCCAGTGTAATCAAGATAGAAATCAGTAAAACTCTCAACTTGCGCATATAAGATAAATTGAATTTAAGACTCAGAGAGACAAGATATTTTGCATTATTTGGAGCCACCTGGGGAATTTTAATAGTAGCTACCAAAGATTTGTGTTTTTTTTTTTTTTAAAAAAAGAAGCCATGAGAATTTTGTCATCCATAGTAAGTTAGTGAAAGGATAGTCACTGATGGCTGCGCCGTGATTAACTCCTTAATGGTTTCCGGCAATGCCATCAGAATCCTGTTAAGCAGTCTTGGGGTAAAAAGTGGACTGTGACTCTGCTGGAAACCATTGTAATTGTGTTGTAAATTCTGCTAACACTCCTGCATTATATCTTGGTAACCACTCTTCATTTGTTTCTCCTCTGCACTTCAACGTGCCTCTAGGTGCCCAAACTTTAAAAGTTTCTGCTGGGTCATCACTACACAAACTTATAAGAGGATCTGGATTGTAATGTTGCTTTTGAAAAATGAAATCTTAAGTCATAAATCAATTTGCTTAGATTCCTGACATTGCAATCATCCTGTGCTTCTTACCCATATGAACAACATTAAAATGGAATATGGAGCATTGGTAAAAATAAAAAAGGGGTAAAATCTGGATGCCAAGGTTTTCTGGTGATTTATAAATGTCCTGTTGGTTCTGTGCTGCGCAAGATATTTTAAACCATAAGAGCTGATATCTACCATAGTTTTGAATGTTTATTATTCATTACTGTCAGATTACCACTAGGTTGATTTTTATAATTCTTGTGGCTAAATGACAGAACTGGAAGTTTTAGGCTAAAGACAACCTATGGATGAATGAAAGGGAAAGGATGGAAATAACACAAGGCTAAACAGGTTTCATCTCTTTCCTTACCTCTCAATCTATAATAAGCTTGAAGACTGGCTAAAATCTGTTTCATGGATTCCTGTGGACAGACTTTAACCCCCGTTGGGAAAAATGCGGATCTTTTTGTTCGATGCTTTGCCAAATCGAATATTCGTCTCATAGTTGACATTTTGTACATTTTTTCAGTACTTTCAGTTGTTTCATTTCTTGGGGGATTGTCTATGTCTTTAGTTTCAGAATGGTATATGTTAATGGAGATATCTGTAAAAGAAAGATTGATATCCTGGTGAATATATACATTTATGTGTTATATGTGACATATATGGATAAATGACTTAAATAAACTGAAAATTATAATCCTCTAGTTTATGAAATTTCTACCTTGGTGCAACTGCTAAAGTAATATTCCAACTGACAAGGCATTTTCAGAAATGAGAGAATAGTATAATGAGCCGATCAAGCGTCTTTTTAAAAAGCCAATGTCTCAAATCATCTTGCCTTTAGGAATTGCCAAATATTGAAACCATTTCCCACACATCTTTCTAAAAATCACTCCCCACTTAGCACTCAGAGATGTCTCTTATCATGGATAATATAATTCAAGCAGGGAATGATACAGCATTGTGATGCCCAGAGGTGTACTGTTGATGAGGAAGTGGAGTGCTTCTAAAAACCTAGGGGAAAAATGCAACAAAATAACCTTCCTGCCTATTAGTGGCAGCCCTAGGAATTCTATATGGGCAGGGCTCAGAGCATGGCAATCTGGCTGAAAGTGGGTTGGAGAAAGGATGTATCTTAGAATTGCATTTACAGTGCAAGCTTTGCCGTTTCATGAAGGATGGTGAGAGGAAGGATGAAGGGGGAGGACACCAAGAGGGAGGCTGGCAGAGAATGTAACTCTCTTCTAAGCCATTTCATCCTGCTGGCATGGCTGGTATCTATTAGGGTTAGGTCTAGACTGCATTTTTAACTTTCTGGACCTCTCATAATAATAACTTAGATTCATCACTTTTTATATGTATTACCTCATATCCTCACAAAAGCTTTACTACATAGATGAAGCAGGTATCATTTTTCTCAGTTCATCAGCATTTAGGATACCGAGGCTCAGAGTGGCAGTGTGTGTTAACAGTGTAGTCAGATCTAAGTTACACATAAATGTGAAAGAAAGACCTAGTTTTTGATGTTGGGCTTGGGAGAAAGAGAGAGAGGGAAAGAGAGGGTGGCAGAGGATGTTAACAGTGTAGTCAGATCTCAATTCTTCCTCTTCTACTCCATCTCTTTCCTTTTATCCATTCTACCATTAAAAAAAATTATTGATGAACAGTTGGGACCTCTTTCTATGGCCTCTTGAGACTCCAAACATGGGGCTTATAGAGACTTATAATCCCATTTTACTAGGGAAGGCTCTCAAACCCGTATCTTCTGAAATGTGATAAAAGGTGAATCCAAGCAGGATAGCTGAAGAGCAATTCAAATCTTATTGCAAAGCATAAAAGTCCCTCAATATTGTAGAGGGTGGAGAAAGTCTGCCTGGGAACACATATTCCTGTCACTTTGAGAAGTCTCAGAGTGCCCTGTGTTCACCTTGGGCAGAGGAACATTCTTAGGAAGGAATCTCCAGGAAGGGAGGAAATTTAGAGATTAATTGGCTCACCCAGCAACACACTAGACCCATAAATCATAATCTCTGCATAGAATACGGGCATCAGCAATTTTTGAAAATCTTTGAGTAATTTCAATATGCAGGCAGGTTTGGGAATCACTGCTTTATAGATCTACTAAGATGCTTACAGGTGAAGAATCAAGATGGGTGCATCGCAAACTGGCTTACACAGTAAGAAAGTTATCACCTCCAAAGGAAAGCCAGAGGCAGGGAATGCCTGGTGGAAATGGAGGTCTGGCTCTGACTCATCTGGTTCTGTCCCTTCATGGGGTGATATCATCCGCGGGCAGGCTTCCATCAAATTCCCCTTATGATGGCCAGCAGCAACTGGTTCACCACCTTGACTCTCATTCATGTTGAAAAATAGCCTTTCCCTTAGGTCTGGCTGACTTAAGCCATGTGCCTGGAGCAAGACCAGTTGCAAGGCATATGCCAGTGCTATTGGCTTGATCTGAGTAATTACAGGGCAGGGAACTGGGATTACTTGAAGTGGCTCATTCTAACCATGGAGTTGGAACCAGTTTTTCCTGAGTCAAAACGGCTGCATGGCAAAGTGAAAGGTGCCCATTCAATCTAGGGGCAAAGTGCAAGAGAGGGATAGGAGCCGAGCATACAGCTGTTAGTACCCATTACAGTTAGTAAAATGTGAATTTTTGTTTAGGAATACTAATTTTAATAATCCTTTCAAGCAGTTTATGGATTGCAATAAACTTGTCATAGTAAAAAGTAAGTTTTTGTTATATTTGAATTGCCATTTAGAATGGAAGAAAAACCTGCCTCATTGGGTACTTCTAGGTCTAGGCAGTGTAACACAGACCATATTTAGGGAGACTGTGCCCCTATATGCCTGCCCTTCTCCATTCTTCTCACTGTGCCTGCCTGTAATGTGTGGGGTCCTGGTATCGGCCTGGTCCTGTTCTGTACCTTGTCATCACCACAGTCTTTGGTCCTTTGGGGCTGGTCCTGTTCTTACTGCCTAACGTTATGCCCTGTAGAACTCTCTGAGTAACTTGGCTTGGGAAGAGTATCTACTCTACCCTGGCTCTGGGAACAATGTTGCTGTCCTGGAATTTTTTTCCAGGTGGATCCCTTTGGATCCTAACACTTAGCACATATCCAGGCTGGCTGACAGAGATCCTATTTGATATGAGTCTTTAGGTTTCATCCTATCAGGGTAGGTAACTTGACTTGGGAAGAGTATCTACTCTATCCTGGCTCTGAGAACAATGATGCTGTCCTGGAATTTTTCCCAGGTGGATCCCTTTGGATCCTAACACTTTGTTCATATCCAGGTTCACTGACAGGGATCCGATTTGATATGGGTCTTTAGGTTTCATCCTATCAGGGTAGGTGCAGAAGCAGGGGCGAGAAGGTCACAGATTTGCCCTGTTTCTCAGCACTTCCATGAGCTCCCACTTTTCCCTTTCCCTTACTAGGGTCAGTATTTCCCTATTCTCCACACGTCAGCAAGTCCACACAGCTGGGGATCTACAAGGGTGAATTAGGGTAATGTGAACCCATTTGCCTGGGATACCCCAGTTTATAGCTGTTATCCTTTCATTCTCAAATGTGTCCCTGTTTGGGAAATAAATTATAAGGTCCCCCAGTTTTAAATATTTCCTGCTGGAGAAGACCCAAGACAAATACTCTATAAATGGTTGTTTCTTTCCTCTAGAAAGTACCATGTTCCACTTTTGAATATCTCCACTTAATAAATTCCTTCCTTTGGGTTGAAAATCACTTTCTGATAACTTTCATGTATCAGTCCTATTTCTGTCCTCTGGTGCAGCAAACACCAAGCTACAACTACTTCCATAAACACTTCCTCATATTTTTCCTACTTTAGGTTCTCTTGGCTGAACAAACAACCTCCATCTTTTTTTTTTTTTTTTTTTTTTTTTTTTTTTTGGCATAACACAAATATTAGACACCTTGACTACTCTGTTTCTGTGACACAAAACCAACCACAGTGAACCCCCCTGTGATGATGCTGTAGCTTGAGCTGGGATTAGAATCTTTTGTCTATGCCTCTGCCCCATCCTCACTAGAGATGAGGTGAGAGATCAGGAACTTAGGATCACCTGAGTCCAAGGATGACAGGCCACAGTGATAAAGTCTGTTTGTTACAGATTTCAATGAAATAAAAAGAGCTGATAGTTGTTGGAGCTGACGAAAGCACTCTTGAATAAGGCAATTAGACCAGTTCAGATGCTGTTCTCCAGTCCTGCATAAATTGTAATGTTGATTCTGAACTGAACTTTTAAAGATTCTTTGGGTCACTTTTATGAGTTTGATATTTTTGGTTTATATAAGTATTTGAAAAGAGGAGGTGAAAATTTAATGAGAATGAATTGATAGTTGGAAGACTTGCTACAAAATAGAGTATATTTAATAAAAGACTGGAAAATTTTTTGAGGCAGGAAATCTCTAAGATGATGACAAAATGAGTGTAACCTACTTGATGATGAATTGGCTGCCATCAACAACTGTTTCTGAATGAAATGAAACATTTTTTTCTGAATGACTTCAGAAAAAAAATAACCACCTTTACTTTGAGTTGAAAATTACTTTCTGATAACTTCCATATATCAGTCCTATTTCTGCCCTCTGGTATAGCAAACACCAAGCTACAGCTACTTCCATAAACACTTCCTCATATTTTCCCTACTTTAGGTAGTTCTAAAAAGGTATTGGAGTAAAATAATATTAGAACAGTTTAATTAAATAAATTATGAATTAAGAAAAATACAATTGTACTATTTTAAATTATAGATTAAACACTAGGAAAACAACCTTTAAGCCAATAGGTTTTGGAAATAGTCATATCATTGATAAAGAAAAGATAGAAATGGAAAGTAATACATTTGAATATTCAGAACTTCTAAATACAGATGAGGAACAGCTGTAATATACATGGTGCTTACTTTCTGAATTTAACTTAAATATGTTCATTACTTATGAAAGAAAAAGGTAGTAGCAACACAAATCATATAACGTCACTCAACTATTCAAAATGTTTTCATAGAACCAATGGTACACAGGGCCTGGAGCTGTCACTTACTAGTTGTATAATGTGGGTGTACTTGACATCCAAGTACATCCTGAGTTTCCTCACCTATAAAATGGGGAATAATAATAATACCTCCCTTACAGGGTTTCTGTGATATTAAATGAGTTATAACATGGGCAGCATCTAAAACAGTGTAAGACACAGTGTAAATGCTCAGTAAGAACTCCTTTATCAGATAATCGAGGCATTCCACTTGCTGGTATCGCTCTTCCTTTCCTTACCCCCCTTTTCTTTTAGTAAGATCTCGAAAGCTTTATTCAAAATTTTCATTAGTCAGTAGAATAACATTTTATAAATCAGTGAAAACCTGTACCTACAAAAATTATAAAAGAAAATATCAGCAATAGCATGAAATCACATAGTATAAAATTAGACATATTTAGAACTGGTTTGTGGGAAAAATGCACCTCACAAGTTTTCTTAATATGTCATGGATTAAATAGAGTGTTTTTGTTACCAGCATAGCTTGGCTCTTATTCCCACTCTGCCCCACCACTCTTCCTTTCTAACATACCCTTTCACTGTGCTATTCCTCAGCCCTCAGACAAAACTATGTCTATGCCCTGAAGTCTTCCTGCTTCCACACTGCAGTGCTCATCTCTTGTTTGTCTTTCATATGAGAGGGCCCTTCTCTTCCTTCTGTTGTTTTCCTACTTTTCTTTTAAAAGCCAGTGAAATGTTACATTCTCCACTACGCTTTCTCAGATCCCGCATTCAGAAATCATTCATTGCTCCCTCCTGTTCCTCCAGGGTGGTTCATATCTCTGTGGCATTCACTGATTCACCTGTATTCATTAAGCGGCTACTGTTTCAGGTCCACTGTGGTACATAGCTGTAAATGAGATAAACAAATGCCATGAAACTTGCGTTGTAGTGCTTCCTTTGTCCTGTCTTGAATACTAATTTGTTGTAAATATATGAGTTTCTCCCTTTAGACTGCAAATACCTTTGGGATTTGTATTGTCATCTTGCCCTCCCCTCTCCAATTCACCTTGGTGCTTGCCTCGTACAATGTTTTGTACATGACAGGGATGCAATACATATTAATTAAGTGAATTAATGAAAAATGTGTGTGGAAATATTAATGGGATTTTTAGAATATATGTATGAATTAGATTTGTTTTAAAAACCATTAGACTGTGAAAAAAATGCTTCATGTCTTGCCCGCATCCATTATTGCAACTCCTCTTTGAAATTTCTGTCCTTTTTTTAAGTGTCTAATATCACAGGCTTAGGACACAGTCATCTTATTAAAGATAATATCCTAAGTGAAAAGGCAAATAAAAATTCTCTTCTAAATAAACACCAAAAGACCAGAAAAGAGATGGTTTATATATAAAGTATATTTTAGTACAATCTGCATTCCCAGACACTTTCAATCTTTCCATAAATAAATAATCAATGGAACCAATTAAATATGTGGATATCAATGAGGAAGACTATCATTATTACTTGGCTCTTGAGGATGGCAACTCCCTTGCCCCTCAATTATTGTACTTGACAGGCAAAACCATAATCATGGTTAAATTCAACCCACTGCCTACCCCTTACCTGAATCTTTGTATAGCTGATCATGGCTGGAGAAAAACAAGTGTTAGAACACACTTTAAATTTATGGTCCTTAAGTAAAATCACACTATATTTCTCTGGTCCAATTCAGTTTTGTACTCCCCTGGAGAGCTACACACTTTTCTCAGATTTCTGGTACCTTCTTGCTGATTCTTGCTCTTAGCTGATGAGTTTGCTTCACATTTTACCGAGAACAAGAGGAGCCAGAAGAGAACTTCCCAAGCATCCAGCACTGCATCTGCTCACTGCTCACTGGCTGCGTCTGTGCTCATAGTCTATGCTTTGCCTCCTGTGACTATTTGATGATTGATCTGTGCTCCTACTTAAGCCCAACTCTCCACTTCGGCACCAGGTCCCATCCTTTTTCACCATTCAAGAACATTCTTCCAGAAACTCTTCTCTCACTTTCCTATATCATTTTCCCTTTTGATATTGGATTATTTATAGAAGCACATAAACATGCTATTATTTTACCTTCTATTAAAAAATCCTCTCTCTATAGCATGTTTCCTTCAGATACTAGCTCATTTTTCTATTTACACTGACACAAACTATTTAAAAAGACTGTCTTTTTGGTGTGGCAATTCCTCAAAGACCTAAGGACAGAAATACCATTTGACCATTTGACCCAGCAGTCCCATTACTGCATATACCCAAAGGAATATAAAGCATTCTGTTATAAAGGCACATGCATGTGTATGTTCATTGTAGTATTGTTCACAATAGCAAAGACATGGAATCAACCTAAATGCCCATCAGTGATAGACTGGATAAAGAAAATGTGGTACTTATATACCATGGACTACTATACAGCCATAAAAAGGAAAGAATTCATGTCCTTTGCAGGGACATGGGTGAAGCTGGAGGCCATTATCCTTAGCAAAGTAATGCAGGAACAGAAAACCAAATACTACATGTTATAAGTGGAAACTAAATGATGAGAACACGTGGATACATAGAGGGGAACGACACATGCTGGGGCCTATCAGAGAGTGGAGGGTGGTTGGAAGGAGAAGATCAGAAAAAATAACTATTGGATACTAGACTTAATAGCTGGGTGATGACATAATCTATACAACAAACCTCCATGACACAGTTTTCCTATGTAATGAACCTGCACATTTACCCCTGGACTTAAAAGTTAAAATAAAAAAAAGATTTGTCTTTCCATCCTTTTCCAAGACAAAATCAAGGTCCTAGTGAGTGAAGATTTCCTCTGATACCACATGCATAGATACCAATACCTGCCCCCTACCTTTATTCTCTCTCTGTCTCTGTCTCTGTCTCTTTCATTCTCTTTATATTTCAGTATTTGTGATGTGTTTATAGAGCCTGGTGTATTCAATGTGTGAATACGACACTTCACCAGAAGGTGTGACTATCTAACACACAATATACAGAAAGTGACTGTAAACCATAACTCCACTGATCCCTTCTGTGAATTTGGATATTGACATTTGTTGATGAGGGTGGTGGTTTTGTAACATAATAGACAATTTGGGAAAAGGCAGAGATCTAGCACAGTAGGAAGGGCTCCCTTGAGCTGGGAGGGTCTTATGAAAGACATGGCAGGTAGAAAGTATTTAGGTGGACATAAAGGAGGACAAGACGTCGGTGGGTAGGGAACCTTCTAGCAGGCTAAGGAAAATGGTTGGCACCGAAGGCTTAAGTTGGGGAGGTTGGTGTTATTTATTTATTTATTTATTTATTTATTTTCCTTTTAAAATTTAGCCACTCTATCCTGGAGCTGACCTAGATTCTGCAACCCAGTGTAACTATGATAATTTTGGAAATTTCAGAATATATAGACAGGGAAGTTAAAGGAACAACCACTGAATTTAAACACTTTCAAACATTACTTTATCCTAAAAAACAGTCAAATCTGCCCAAGGATGTGAGTGGCAGTTCTGAAATACTGGGCTTTTGACTCTTCGTTTATTGTTTAAAAACTAGGTTTGGGCCGGGCACAGTGGCTCACGCCTGTAATCCCAGCACTTTGGGAGGCTGAGGTAGGTGGATCACTTAAGGCCAGGAGTTCGAGACTAGCCTGGCCCACATGGTGAAACCCCATCTCTACTAAAAATACAAAAAAAATTAGCCAGACATGGTGGCGCACCCCTGTAATCCCAGCTACTTGGGAGGCTGAGGCAGGAGAATCGCTTGAACCTGGGAGGTGGAGGTTGCAGTGAGCAGAGATGGTGACACTGCACTCCAGCCTGGGTGACAGAGTGAGACTCCTTCAAAAAAAAATTAGGTTTGGATCACCTAAGCATGTTTATTAGCTAATGTGAAAGCCAGCCCTTTGGTCAAAGTACCATTTTCACTCTAGGTTGAAGGCTGATGGCCATGTGACCGCAATGTTGACTGGCATCCCTGAAGACATAGGCCACATCATCTCCTTGTCATATCACTGAAGAGTTTATTTTTTTCCTTCCAGTACCAAAGTTGGCTTCTAGACATAGGCTGCTTACAAAGTTTCTATTTTAGGCTCAGCTTTGCGCACAAGTCATTCTCTTCCTTGGCTACGTATTCAAGTGGATACTTAACCTGTTTGGACTATTCCTTACCAAACTCTTCTAGAGGAATTTTTTTTAGCTATTTAACCTTGTAGGCATACAGGGGCTTACTGTACACATACAGTGGCAATACTAGACATCAGGAATAAGAGAATCAGGCTTTCACGGGAGCATTGCTATGAAAGCAACAGCCATTGGTATAAGCACTTAGCAAACCCATTATGTCTTCCTAGGGGAAAAGGTCTCGATGTCTTAATGAATAAATTAACAGGAGCAGAGATAAAATTTACTGTAATTTCTACAGAACAAAAATCGTAATTTGAGGAACAGAACTCTATAGAGAGTAACTAGGTAACATTTCAGCACCAATTCAATGACTGGAAGTTAAAAAAAAAACACAATTTAATCTTTCCCAAATTTTTCTAACCTTACTAAAAAAAAAGTGAGGGACTGTGGCGTTTCTGCAAATGCTTCTCTTGTTTGTGATTCATTATAACCTGGTCCTCCCACTACATTAGTAGATTCTCAATTACACACCTGAGAAATTTTTCCCAAAGAGCAAAAGCAATTAAATACAAATCGTGCTTAACATACCTGAATATGTATCAACAAATTATGCAGATTTTCTGAATACCTTGTTCAATCTATCCCAGAAGACTGCATGGATTTTAAGCATACTGTTTCCTGGGCAATAAAGTGGAGAACAGAGAAGCTTCTACAACTTGCTCTCCCACTTGCCCTCCTATAGGGAGTTCTCAACAAACTTATACAATGCCAGCCCCAATCTGTCGCCTTAGAGGCAAAATTTGTTGGAATAAATGATGCAAAAGAAGGTCATAGAAAGTAAGGAAACTTGCAGTTATTTATTTTAATGATTAGAAAGTAAATAGACTTTCACAATCAGCATGCATGCTGATTATCAATAATGCATGGGGTGGATGTTATACCATTTTCCTCTCTGTAGCTTTTGAAAATTGGATGCCATCACTGTCTTTTTTACCTCCAAAACTGGCATTTGTTCAGCAGCAGTACTCCCTGCTGAGGATAAAAATCAGCGGTCTCTTATCTCAAATAATTAGAGTGGTTGCATTATTTTTTCTCTTCTTGCAAAAATCAGGTTTAACCATCAGACTTGCTGAGTCAGAAAGAAATGGTTAGGACCTTGGCAAACCCTTACAAGAAATAAGAGGTTGCTAGTGCCTACCTTCTATTCCATACATGTACATATGCACTGAGCCCTACCTCATTGCACACACACCAAAAAAAAAAAAAGAAAGAAAAGGAAGAACCAAATCTATTGGTGGCATGCTGAGGTACAAACATACGCACTTCTTGCTGAGGGCCTATGCAGTGTAGTGAGTGGGTATGAACAGAACTGAAGTTGAAGGGAGAGGTGGAAAAGGAAGTTGCCTCTTTCGTGCCCAAAGGGGATGACCCTCTGAACAGATGGAATTGCCAGTTGTTCAGGTCTGGTAAATGTCAGGGAGTGAAGAGGTAGGAGTCTAGCAGGGTCATGTTTTCAACTGTACCCAGAACAGAAATGTGTGCAAACTCATCATCCGTCTCAGTAGGGTGAGAGGGCAGGGCATACTGAGAAGAGGAGGAGTGTTCTTTCTCAAAGCTGACTAGTTTCTGTGCCCTGGGAAAGGAGAGAAACACATTGCAAGAAAAGGTAGTACACACTGCCTCCATTTAAGGCATGAAATCACTTGATAATGCAGCCTCTCGGATGAGGTACATTAACATTTAGTTGCCACCTGCAGAGGTGCTGTCCCTGCAGGTGGGGAACTATACTTCTAATAATGGAGGAATGCCTTTGCTTCTCAAACAGCGGTACAGGCGCCCTCAAGGTATGCAGTACTGTGCCAGGGGTTGTGAGAAACCATAGGATCAACACATTGCTTCTTCATGGAGTACTAAATTTACTTTGGCAATTTTAGCAAACATTTAAAATGTTGAGGACCACCTGAATACATAAACCAAATCAACAAATCCTTTCTCTACAGATGAGCCAATCTTAAAGAATATGAGAGTAGGATATTTTTATAAGCTGTGATTAATTGTAAAATGCATTATCACTTTGAAAAAAATGGTGAATAGAGTTGGATTAATGCTGAGGTGAAGTTGGAGTAAACAGAATGTGAAACGGAAGTAAGAACAGTTACATAAAAATTATCAGCCAGCTTGGTGAAGGTTTCATACATGGCTGCCTAGTTTTCAGGGGCTGACACAAATAAACCAGTCCTTTCTTCAGCAGCTGGACTTTTCAGTACCCCTCAGATCATCCTGCTGCCATCTCCTCATATGTATAGGTTCAGGCTGATTAAGCCACTCCTAATCATCTCATCTTTTTTTTTTTTTTTTTTTTTTTTTTTGAGATGGAGTCTCGCTCTGTCGCCCAGGCTGGAGTGCAGTGGCGCGATCTCGGCTCACTGTAAGCTCCGCCTCCCGGGTTCACGCCATTCTCCTGCCTCAGCCTCTCCGAGTAGCTGGGACTACAGGCGCCCGCCACCACGCCCAGCTAATTTTTTTGTATTTTTAGCAGAGACAGGGTTTCACCGTGTTAGCCAGGATGGTCTCGATCTCCTGACCTTGTGATCCGCCCATCTCGGCCTCCCAAAGTGCTGGGATTACAGGCATGAGCCACCGCGCCCGGCCAATCATCTCATCGTTACATTAGCCGAAGTTCCACTAACCTTTTTCACTGCTCTGCCTCCCAATTCTTAATTATGTGTACTTTTTGGAAACCATCTCCATAAGTTTCAGAATGTGGAGTTTAAATAAGTACACAGGTTACCATAAGAGAATCTGCATGGAATTGTACAAGTAAATCTGAGATAGTGATTGTATCTCACAAATGTGAGCAACACTATGCTTTCCAGAGCACTGTTATAGCCTAGGTTGACACAAAGGTTGGAAACCAAGCGGTTATGCCAGAAAATGCATGAACCAGAGGAAGATTCGGCCCATGATATTTGAAGCTGACTTGGAGGTGGATGGGGACAACAAGTAATAAGAATTCAGAGACCCACTAAGAGCTTATAAAACAAGTTCCAAAAAATTCAGGAGGAAGCTAACTTCAGAAGCTGAGGTGTCCTGAGGAAATATTAGGGGAAAGGAATGTGGATTTACTTATGGGACATAACGATTTGTGCCAAATATCCACTTTACTTCTGGTTCCAGCTGTGCTGAGGTGCTGAAACACAAGGTATCTTTCTTCCTGTGATTGCTAAGAGTGCTACATATTTGGGGGCAAAATTTGTACCATCCGATTCCGATTATATCTGAAGTACTTATATCAGAGTCAGCTCTAATTTAGCCCAGCATCCCTGTATTCTGGAAGTTTGTGCTGTCCATGATTATAATTTTACAAACCACACACTACCCTTTGGTTTTGCTTCTGTCATGTAAACTTAATCTTGGAGTATGTTGGGAATTCTCAGTAAAGACAATTGCCTATATATAGATTGTTTGTTGCATATATTACAAAAAAATGAATGATATTCTAACTACTCAAGCAGAGCAGAATTGGAGCAGATCACACAGAAACAGCTGTATATCTTTGCCTGTTAACTTTTGGATGCATGAGGACCTATCAGTTCCTGCAGAAAAGTAAGGTAAACTTCATTTTGGGTACTTGGAGACTGAAGCATAGTAAGAGCACTCTGCCACTTCCTCAATTTGGGCAAATAATTAATTTCTATTTGCTCTGGTTTGTAACTTGAAAAGTAGATAATAGTATTTCCAAGACTATAGTTTTTGATTAGTGCTTGCCTATTATGTAGTTGTATTTTGAAAATTAAATGAGAAAATAGATGTTAGTGTTTTGCAGAGAGCCTGGCACATTGTTACCTGTTATTATGATCTAGTGCCACTCTATTCTGAGGTTTAGTGCTAGGCCTGGTAGGAATTGGATTGCCTGATGTAGCAAATAAAAATATAGGACCAAGTCAAATTTAAATTTCAGATAAATTTTCAGTAAAAGTATGTTCCATGGAATATTTGGGACATAGTAGATGCATATGGACAAAATGCGCCTGTTAAAAGACAGAGATTGTCAGACTACATTAAAAAAGGTTCCCACGATTTGCTGTTTTAAGAGGCATATTTAAATCAAAAGACACAGAGGTTAAAATTAGAAGAATGGAAAAAAGTTATAATAGAAGAACGCTAATCAAAAGAAAGCTGATATATTAAAATCAAATGAAGTCAGAGCATTGCTGGTAAATATTAATAGCCAGCTCTGGAGCATGGGTGAGATTTGTCTCATTTGCTGCTTTCTGTGTGTTAATACTCTTTCATGACTGATTTCAAGCCACCAACGTGGCACAACTGAACACTGAGTTTGGAAAAGATGTGGCCAATTGGGTCTTGTCAGTACAAGCCAGTTCCAGCAAACCAGTGGACAAAGTTCATTATTAGGCAGAAGACATTACAAAGACAAAGACAGGCAGGTCACAATGATAACAGTTTAAAAGTCATAGAAAGTTAAAATTCTATGCACTTAATAATATATAAATATATAATACAAAGGTTGATAGGCAATACAGAAAATAAAATCCAGAATAATAGTAGGTACATTTTAAGATATCTCTCTTAATGGATGGAATGAACAAATAAATTCAGTAAGGGTAGAGAAGATTTGAAAAACATGCTCAAGCCTGACTTAATGGACATGTATGAGGCATCATATCTACAAGCTATAAAATATGCTTTCTTTTCAAGCAGAGGGAAAATAAACAAACATTGGATATATACTGTACTAAAATTCAAATCTGAATACATTGAGGACTGATAATATATGCATCATGTTCTCAGACTAATAGAGAAGTAAGCTAGAAATTAGTTTGAAAAACAAATGGAAAATCTTTATATATTTGAAAAAAATTATTCAAAATAACCCATATGTCAAAGAAGAAATAATTATGGTTATTAGTATTTTTCTGAAATGATAAAATTACTATATAATAAAACTTGTGGAATGAAACTAAAGCAGTTCCTAATGGTAAAATGATATCATCAAAATGTTTATCTTAGAAAAAGGAAAAGCTAAATATTAATGACCTATGCATCCATCTCAAAAGACTGGTGTAAGAAAACAAAATAAGACCAAAGAAAATTAGAAAAAACAAAGATAACAGAGCGTAATAAAATGTGAAAGAGATCATAAATACAAATGGAAAAAAAGAAATATAAACGTCAAACTTTTTTGGAAAATATTGATAGCAAAAACAGGTAAACAAACAGATGAGATTGATCCAATTAAGAAGAGAAGACAAAATTAACTAATGTCAGAATTGAGAAAGAAGAACATTATGCTTTCTACAGACTTTCTGCAAAATGTTCTATAAACATAAAAAAGTTAACAAGAAGATATAATGAATAATGTTTTATCCATAAATTTGAAGTTTGATATGAAATGCATAAATTTATAGAAATGTATAACTTACTATAACTCAAAAAGAGGTAGGATAATTAAATATTATCATAACCTTAAAAAGTTGAGTAGTCAAATATCTTTCTATGAATATCTTTATCTGGCTTTAACAGTGGGTACTATCAAACATTCAAGCAAAATGTAATTCCATTTTCATACAACTCTTATAAAACTTGACAAAATGAGTATGAGAAAAAATTTATGGTCTGAGCTTGCTTATGAATATGAGTGTTGCAATTAGAAATAAAATAGTAGCATATAGAATCCAGCAATGTATAAGCAATGTATGACTCAGTTTGATTTATCTCAGGAATGTAGGGTTGGCTTAATATTTGAATATTGATTAAGGCAATTTATCACATTAATGAATCAAAGGAGAAAAACCATTTGGCAATCTCAATAGACATAGAAGAAACAATAAATTTCTATGTTTATTCATGATTAAAAACTCAACAAATTAGAATTAGAAATTTTCTTTACTTGGTAAACAGCATTTACAAGAAGAAAACAAACAAGCAAAAAAAGCTAAAATAAGCATTATACTTAGTGATGGAAATGTGAAAATAGTCAATGGATATTTGAGTTGTTCCCATGTCTTGGCTCTTGTGAATAATGCTGTAATCAGCATGGGAAAACAGATATCTATGGGGTGCTTATTTCATTTTTTGGGGATGCACCCAGCAAAGGAATTACTGGATAGTATGGTAATTCTATTTTTAATTTTTTGAAGAACTTCCATACTGTTTTCCAAAATAGCTGTAGTAATTTACATTTCCACCAACAACGTTCAAGGGTTCCCTTTTTTCCACAACCTCGCCAACACTTATCTCTTGTCTTTTTGATAATTGCCATCCTAACAAGTGTGAGGTAATAGCTCATTGTGGTTTGGATTCACATTCCCCTGATGATTAGAGCACCTTTTCATACCTGTTGGCCATTTTTATGTCTTATTTGGAAAATTAACTACTTGGGTCCTTTGCCCATTTAAAAATTGGGTTGTGTTATAACAAAGACATAGAATCAATGTAAATGCCTATCAATGATATAGACTGGATAAAGAAAATGTGGTACATATACACCATGGAATGTTACGCAGCCATAAAAAGGAACAAAATCATGTCCTTTGCAGGGACATGGATAGAGCTGGAAGCCATTATCCTTAGCAAACTAATTCAGCAACAGAAAACCAAATACCACATGTTCTCACTTATAAGTGGGTGCTGAATGATGAGAACACATGGATACATGTCAGGGAACAACACACACGGGGGACTGTTGGAAGGTGGGAGGAGGGAGAGCATCAAGAAAAATAGCTAATGAATGCTGGGCTTACTACCTAGGTGATGGGATGATCTATGCAGCAAACCACCATGCCACATGTTTACCTATACAACAAACCTGAATATCCTGCACATGTTTCTCTGAACTTAAAATAAAAGTTGGAAAAAGAATCTAAGAACCAGACCTGCACAACCCATATGCAATGTGATGAGGCATGTAGCAGTGGGGACCGGGGTGCTTGTGCACCAGAGGTTGGGATGTGCAGTGGGGAAGAGATTCAAATCTGCTTGTGAGGTGTGGTTATGTAGTAGTCATGTAGTGCTTCCTAAAAGTGGGTCTTAAATTGCATACCAAAAAGAGAGTATAAGCACCCTGGCTAGACAGCTTAGCATGCTATTTCATAACAAATTTAAAAGATAAAATATTCATTTTGCTTCAATTTCTTTTTATTATCTCAGTTAAAGATTTCTTTCAAAATAATATTCATCTGTTTTTAAATTTAAAAAGTAATGTTGCAGTTTGCTTAGTCCCTAGTTCAGCTAGGTCTGAGTTCTTGTCCCACGACCAAGAAGAATAAAGCATGTGGACACCAGAGAGTGAACAGAATATGATTTACTAGGCAAAAGGGAAGCTCTCAGCAAAGAGAAGGGACCTGAATGCAGGTTGCCAGAAATGGGGCTGAGTTCTGAGTCTTTTATGTGGCAAAGACAAAGAAGTCTTCTGTGGGTTCTGCCCAAATGGGAGGGGTAAAATTCCTTCTTAAGGGTATTGCATTTGCACATGCCTGAGGTTGACCAGAAGGACTCCATCTTGGTTATTACTCATGAGTGCGTAAGTGAAACCCATTGGGGGGGGGTGGCTAAAACCACAATGCTAATGTCATGTTAATGACATTATAATGAGCTGGGCGAAATTAAGGACATTTAAGGTGATTTGTTGCCCCTGAGCCTAAGTTGGGACAGTCCCTTCTGAGCAACATCCTGGCACAAGGGGAAGTTGTTAACCACGTACCTTCCTATTAGCTGCAGAGGCAGTGTAGGTGCTATCCCGTGGTTGTGCCTGTGAACATTGCCCTCCTCTACCCTTCTTCTGATACCCTCTCTCTCTATTTGACTAACCAGCCCCTAATTGTCTCCTATCCCAGTAGTACATGGTTATTTTAGAACATTTAAAATGATGGAAGTATGATGAAGAAAATAAAAATCACCCAGAAATAAAATCGCTGGCATATTCACATATTTTTTTTTTCAATTTTTTGTTTGTACATTATTTATGTACCTATATGTTTCAAAATTGAGATCATATTGTTTGTAAAATTTTTAATATAACATTGTGTCATCTTTCCAAGTCACCACTAGTCTTTGAAAACTTTTACTTTAAATAGCTGCATGTTATAAACTTTAATAATCATTTAGATTGTTTCTTTTTCTAAATAAAATTGTGCTTCAGTAAAAATAAAATAAAATAAAATAATAAAATAAAATAGGGTTGTGGTTTTTTTCATTGTTTGATTTGGTTTGGTTTCTTTGCCAGTGAATTTTGAGAGTCCTTAGCATGTTTTAGACCTCTCAACCCTTTACAAGATACATGGTTTGCAAATATTTTCTCCCAATCCATAGGCTGCCTTTTCATTTTGGGAAGATCTTATGGAAATTGGTTGTAAATAGAGTTAAAGTCATAGGTAGATAGAAATAACATTAGCGAAGACATGAATTCATTTTACTGTCTCTGAAACAAAGAGAGTAAGTGTTTGGATAAACTCAGAGAAACTTTGAAGTAGAAAGAAGAAACTTCAAATGAAGTCAAATGACTTCTATTTTCTCAGTAAGTAGAAGGAGGTGATAATAACAGTGGTAGTTGCTATAGCCATCTTAGGAGTTAGCATTTATTGAGCATCTTTGTAGCAGATACCTTGTTAAAAACTTTAGCTCTTCGAGGCAAACATGGCTATTATTATTTTTATTTTATAGGCAAGAAAACCATAAGTGGGAGTAATATTTGAGATTGAGCAATTTGCCAACGTAAAAAAATTAGTAAGTGACAGAGCTGTTCTGTGCAGAATGAAGATCTGTGCAAGCCTTACAGCTTCTGCTCTTAACTACATTGTTATCACTGCTTGTGTGAATGAAGGGAAATCATGCTGCAAGCTCAACGGGAGAGGGAAGTTTTGGAAATCTGGCTAGGGGACTAGTTTAGGGAATCAGATATAAATATGACTATGGAATAGCTTGTAGGGCCTAGCTAACTTTATAGTGCAGGAACTTGTTTCGTGGAAACCCTCTGTTTGAGTTTCTCTAATAAAACTTGTAGGCTCAGGAATGAGAGTAGAAAAAGCAAAAGCTAACTTTTCCCAGAGTGAGATTAACAAAGCCAATGGGACAGAGGTCAAAGAGCAAGATTTCTATTGTACCACCAAGAAGACTGTTGAGAGTGGTTCAGTGGCAAACTATAGGACTTAGGATTTATGTGAGCCTATTGAGGCCTGGAATAGGCTGAAGAATTGGACAAAATGGCAGAGGCTGAGGGACTGATGTTTTGATAATAGGATCAGATCCAATAGAAAGAAGGAAGGGAAATTATTGAAAAGGGGGTGTTTCAGAATCTTATATCTCCAGAGGCTAAAGAGACTGCAGATCTGGAGGTGAAATTTCAGTGTTTTGATAGTGGGGTGGGGGGAGTGATATTTTTGAGGGGGGTGGTTTTGAAGAGATTTTCCCATTTTGTCAAGTTACACCCATTAAGCAATGTCTTGCCTTTAGATACATAACACACTGTTAAATAAGCTACTTACTACTAAACTTAGACTTTAGTCATGAGCATTTAAAATGACACTATCAATAAACAACTCCAGTTCTTTCAGGAGTTCAAGACGTTACCCCTTTATTTTTTAATGAAAAATAGAAATCCTAAGATAGGTGCCTCCATTTCTAGCACAGAGCTGAAGGATCTGACCAGCTATTCTGAGATCAGTTATGAAAACAGATGTTAGAAATGGCCCAGAACCAGCAGTCATCTGGTGGTGTTAGCAGAGGAAAGTTGGCTTTTGAGTTAATAATAAAAACCACACTAAGTCCTCTCATCATATTATAGTGGACTGATTATTATTAATAGATCAAGTAGATGTAAGATAAAACTGGATACAGGTCACATCCCAACTTTGGTTCTAACCATCTCACCTCAAATGATTTCAGAAATATTACTTAGCACTCTCTGCCTTAGGTTTCCAACCATAAATGAACGCAAATTAGTTTGAACTTTTATTTAAAAAGATATGTTAATCTAAATGATTGTTAATATAATTACTGTCCGCAAAGTGTTTTGATCAGTTCTAAACTGATCTGGGTACAATGGGTTAATAATAGTGTCATAGTATTTCATAGTTCAACTTAATTAAATGTATCATTTGCTTGTTTATAAATGCAGCAGGAAGCTTAAGACAGACAAATTAGTCCTACATGTGTTATTTTCTTCATGTAGTTAAAATATTTCTGAAGCAGAAACTTTTCACTAGTTTTGAGGTTCTGACTTTTCTCCACAAAATTTCTTTTGGTTTAGTTTTCCTTAACTCTTCTCCTGGGGGCAATTATGAAAATAGATGCTGGCTATGGTGAAGAGAATTAAGATGGCTGAATGAAGAAAATGAAGTCGGAATGAATTAAGACGACTTTACAAAGGCACACAGAAAGACACTGTTTCCTCAAGAATGACTGAATGTAAATAGGAAAATATTTATTGACTGAATACAACCATATGCTTCGAGGCGGCATTGCTGTTCTGTAGCTCTTTCATATTCTTCTTACATTCCCTATGGCTGGAAGAGAGGAGCAATAGAGGGAGAATATTCTCAGTAAATAATTACAGTGGCACATTCTGCTGCTAGTTCAGAGCTTGACAGCAGCATTTCCATATATGAATTCTCATTACCAGGGCTGTGCCAATCAACCTCATCAACTCATTGTGAGATAAGCTTGGAGGTTGCCTTGGACTCAAAGCAGAGTGCACCCTCCTCCTTTATCACAGGTTTCATCTGCCTTGGTGCTCTTGTTTTGTAAGGCTGAAATCCTAGCCTTGGATGAAATGATCTTCTTAGACAGAGAACTTAGGTCCAGTGGTTGCTGAAATCTGTCCACTGTGGAAGATTAAAAATCACATTTTTGTCAGAGTTTTTCTTTTCTTTCAGCAAATTGCTTTGTGCTTTTCTAAGGCTTGGTATCACAAGTTCCTTCCCCATGACTGCAGAGGTCTTTTCTACCCTTAAGCAAGAAGGGGTGGTGTGGATGGAGACCTCAGTTACCCCTGAGTGTGATACTTGATAATATAGTGAGGAGGTCAGGACTTTTAGTATGGTCATTACAACATGTATTCTCAATTAAAATATAAGCCTAGAGACTATTGTGAAAAACTTTCTTGCTTCAGATGAATTATTTTAAAACAGAATAAAATATGTGCAAATGATAGTGGCACCAAAGGTATAGAGAATCTGAATTTCCGGACATAATTAGTATGCAAATGCAGCTGATGTTCAAGGTGGTTGCATTCTCATGATTAACAGAAATGGCTAAGAAAGTAGTAGGTCATTTCAGCCCTGTTTAATTAGCTCTCACATGCAATAGTCCCTTAGTGATACGAGCATAAAGGGGCCACAAGGCAGCAAGTGTTTTTTATTACTAAAGCAAATATATAATCTAATAAATGGTTTCAGGTGTGCTGCCGCAGATTGTTCATTTGTACATGAAGTATCTTCAATTTACCTATGTAAATTTCAACTTTAAGGACATCCTCTCAGATACAATTGAACAAGAAAGTCTGTCTGGGACCTTTGAATGACACTGACCTGAGACTGGCACAGATGAACAAAGTATAGGGGCTGTACAGTTAATGTGTCTGCCATTAGGCAGCTATCTCAGGTATGTTCTCTGTTAATGAAACCACAATGAAGCAAAATACCTTTTGTGTAATTTCATGAAATGAGAGCATACACCAATAGTAAAGGGTTGGCAAGAAGTGGAGTGTCTTAAAATGCAAATTCCCTGACATTTCACAGCTACTAAAATAATTATCCTATCTTAGTGAACTAATAATAACTTAATTAAGTGTTTCATTTAGTATAACCAAATGTAGTGCAAAAGACACATGCTAAGATAAACATGATTTCCATTTTAGGACTTGCCAAGGGTAAATTTTCTTTTTTCTCTTTCTCTTATACATTGAATGTCACAAGCAATTAAATGAAATTATGTGAAATGGAAAAGCAAGAACATAAAAGCAGTGATGCACATATCAGATGCAACTGGTATTTCCATTATGAACCTCAAAGAAAGGAGCCTTGGTGTCTTTATGAAGTAATTGTTCTTTGAGCTCTTCAACTGTCTTTTGTTGTGCTAAAACAATTTTATTTAAAGAATGTTTTGAAATCAAAGCTGTCTCACCTTTATGTATCTGTGAAAAACTACATTCAGAATCTGCAAAGCTTCAAAGAAGCCTTTTGAAATATTGGCATGTCTTTAAATCATTGTGTATTCTGTATCTAGCACAGTATTGGGTATATGGTAAGCATTCTGTAGAATCAAATTGGTAAAAAGTCATCTAGGGGCATAGAAAAACTTTTGAGAAACAATTTGGCAATATGAATCAAATACCATAAAGCTGTTTACAGTGCTTTGACTCAATAATTTTACTTCAGTGAATTTATGCTGAGTCTTAAATACTGGGGCTTATGCGCAAAGCTCTTTATTACAATATTATTTGCCATAACAAAATAATTAGCAACAATTAGTTTTGTTGAATACTTAGATAAAGCAAATCTTGACACATTTACTGAAAGAAACATTATGCAGCCAATAAAATGATGCTTGTCAAAATTAGATGGCAATGTGGAACGTTTATATGACGTGATAAAACTACAAAAAGGCTGATATAAAATTTGTGTGTGGTAGAACTGCAATTACGTAAAAATTAAACACACATACCTAGAAAAAGTAGTGGTAGCATAGGTTGTGTTTGGGTGGAACTACTGTTGGTAATTTTCATCTCTTATTTTTTTAAAACTACATATCTTTTAAAATGAAATGTTGAATTTAGCTAAACACCCAATCGTTATGCTTAGCAGCTAGTTGTGTTGAATTGAAACTTTCTTTTCTCTCCCCAAACAATTTTCTATGTAAATACACTCATGGTGGTTAATTGGTTACAAATAAGAAACCAGTTGGCTGAGATAAAACCTTAATTAATATAGACCTCGCTAATTGAAGATTAACGTATATTCACAGATCTAACACATCTAAGATTCTTATGAAATAAAAAGCCCTAAATGAGTAGCAAGTTAGGTTTTTTTTTTTCCCCAATATGGCTAACTGGAGACAATGGATGCCAGTTCTCCTTAGAAAGAAGACTTGCAGTGGTTCACACCTGTAATCCCAGCACTTTGGGAGGCCGAGGTGGGTGGATTATTTGAGGTCAGGAGTTCGAGACCAACCTGGCCAACGTGATGAAACCCTGCCTCTACTGAAAATACAAAAATTAGCCAGGCATGGTGGCAGGCACCTGTAGTCACAGCTACTCGGGAGGCTGAGGCAGGCGAATCGCTTGAACACAGAAGGCAGAGGTTGTAGTGAGCTGAGATGGTGCCACTGCATTCCAGCCTGGGTGACAAAGTGAGACTCCATCTCAAAAAAATAAAATAAAATAAATAAAATAAAATAAATTAAAATAAAATAAGAAAGAAAAAGAAAGAAGACGCAAAATTACAGTTGAATAATTTTACACAGAATTTCAAGAGGAAAGTGCTGGAGCCTAGTGGAGAACTCACCAGAAGAAACTAGGGCACAGGAAAAGAAGGAAGCAAGAGGTTGTCAGAGATGAAACCCAGAGGGGCTTGGTATTTTATGAAAAGGATTCGCGGGAGTGTTTTTGTTTCTCCTTGCCCTGGTGGCAGATCCTTGGTATCTGAAATGTCAGAGAGCTCCTCTGTCCTCATGAACCCAAACACTGGTGTGGGCAGTGATTTGGTGACTTCTTGAGGGCACTGCACTAGTATACCAGCGTGTACAGGGTTGCTTGTCCTCCTCCTCTACCCATACTGCAGTGGCTGCATCCATTGAATGACTGAGTTCTGCCCAGGAAATCTCAGCCCTTGTGTTTCCACATTGCCAACCCTTCACGGGCATTCCCCAGCATCTGCTAAAATTGCAGCAGCCACATAGAGCTGGGTGACTCCAAGGGAGCTGCAGTATTCCTCTTGTTCCAGCCCTCAGGGAGTGCTGCTCCTAAAGGAAAAGAGAGTGCAGTGCAAAAAGGGAGCACCCCTTTGGACAAAGGAACCCAGAGTGTGTGTGCTTTCTGGTGCTCAAGAGCTTCCCACTTATGGACTGAGAGTAACTGCACTGCTTCCACAAAAGATGTGGGTGTTGTGTTCAGCCCTATGGGAAAGAGTATGGTTCCACCTCAGCAGTCAGGCAGCCTCAGTGCTGAGGCACAGGAATGGAGAGGGGGACTACTTATCTCCCTACTCCACCCACTGTTGTGGATACAGTTGTGGCTGCTCTTCCTGAAGGTTACAGCATGTGTAACCTTGCTAGAATGAAGGACAGCCATTCTAGGGGTAGAATGGAGGATGGCCATTCTAGGGCTATTAGGGATGACTAGAATAAACTCCCAGAATGGAGGACAGTCATTCTAGGGCTACTAGGAATTACTGCATCCCTGCTGGCTATGTGCTTACCAGGCTGGGGCTTGCAGGAAAGGTGAGGTGCCTCCCCTTCTCTACATGGAGTGGCAGTGTTCCTGTTGCATAAAACAGGGCTGAGGGAGGAGGTTCTGCACCACAGACATTTTAGTGGAGAGCCATGGGGCAACCATTTTTTTTTTTTTTAATGGCTGTTGGCTAAATTGGAGCTTGGAGATAGGCAGTGGTGTCTGTACAATCTGAGTGTCCTGAGAGCTGGGCCAGGAATGTGACAGGGAAGAAGACTGTGTTTCTGCCTGCCCAGGTCATGGAGCTGAGGAAGCTCCCTCTCCTCACTGGGAAGACCTCAGCACATTTCACCAGGAGCTTCCCTTGCCACCCCCGTTGGGGCTTGTTTGTGCCTGCCATTGGGGTATCCAAGGGTGGGCTTGGCAGTCCATCTCCACACAGCATTGTCTCTCACTTAAGTGCTGAGGGAGCTCAGGCCACCGTGCATTCCATAGATCAGCCCATTGCCTGGGACAATGGAGAACCTCTCCTGGTAAACAAAGATCAAGCATATAACTATCAGCTTCTGCTTCAGCTGGCTCTTACCCATAAGTAAGAACTACCTGCTGGCCTGGAGACGAAACTGCACAACCTAATACACAATCTGCTGACACAAGTGCACAGTGCTGGCTTCCTGAGACCTCTGCCATATTGGCACCATAGGAGACAATGAACTTGCTCACATGCCTAGTACAAAGGCTGCCTATAACTAAGGAACTCATATAGAGTCATTGCCAGTGAAAGCACCCAGAACCAAAGCCAAAAGACTATTTTTCTCCCTTCAGGATGTAACTATAATGTATATACAACATACATTATACATTATAGTTTGGACAAAGGAACCCAGAGTGTGTGTGCTTTCTGGTGCTCAAGAGCTTCCCGCTTATGGACTGAGAGTAACTGCACTGCTTCCAGAAAAGATGTGGGTGTTGTGTTCAGCCACACATGTGTTGTATGTTATACAACATACAACATACATTATAGTTACATCCTGAAGGGGAAAAAATCCTGTCCAAATGCAAATAAATTCAAAAACAAAAGAAGAGGTGGTTTATGCAGATAAGAAGAATCTCTGTGAAACTCTGGTGAAAAAGCAGAGGGTTACAGGATCCCCAAAATATTACATTAACTCTCCCACAATGGATCTTAACCAAAATGAAATCTTTGAAATACCAGATAAAGAAGTCAAAATACTGATTTTAAAGAAGCTTAATAAGCTCTAAGAGAAAGTTGAAAACAAATACAAAGAAATCAGAAAAAAACAATTCAAGATATGAATAAGAAATTTACTAAAGAGATACATATTTAAAATAAAAAACCTGATAGAATTTCTGCAAATAAAAAATTCATTGAAGGAATTACAAAATGCTGTAAAAAGTTTTAACAATAGACTAGACCAAGTGAAAGAAAGAATATCAGAGCTTGAAGGCAGGTTTTTGAATTAACCCAGTCAGATAAGAATAAAAAAATTTTAAAAAGGACAAAGCTTTCATGAAGTGGGAGATTATGTAAAACATCCAAACCTATACATAATAGGTATTTCTGAGGGATAATAAGAAGTAAAAAGATTGGAAAATATAATTTAGGAAATTGAGGAAAACTTTCCTAATTTTACTAGAAATTTAGACATCCAGTTATAAGAGGCTCAGAGAACTCCAGAAACATACATCGCAAAATGAACTTCACAGAGATATATAGTCATCAGATTATCCAAAGTCAGTGTGAAGAAAAAAATCCTAAAATCAGCAAGAGAAAAGCCTCTAATCACCTATAAGGGACATCTCATAGTATTAGCAGCAGACTTCTCAGCAGAAACCTTAAAAACAGAAGGGACTGAGGTCCTATTTTCAGACTGCATAAAGAAAAACTGTCAACCACAAATTTTGTACCCTGACAAACTAAGTTTCATAAATGAAGGGGAAATAGTCTTTCCCAGACAAGCAAATGCTAAGAAAATTTGTCACCTCTAGACCACCCCTATGAGAAATGCTCAAGGGAGTTTTAAATATGGAAATGAAAAAACAATATTTGCCATCATAAAAACAAACATAAATATAATACAGTTGTTATAAAAGTACACAATTGAGACTACAAAGCAATTAGGTAACAGTTAACAGTATAACAGAAAGAAAACTCCACATATTAATATTAACCTTGAATGTAAATGAATTAAATGCTCCACTTAAATGATAAAAATTGGTGAAATGGATTAAAAAACAAGGTCCAATGATACACTGCTTATAAAAAACTTACTAATTGGTAAAACACTCATAGACTGAAGCTAAAGGGGTAGAAAAAAAATTCTATGTAAACAGAAACCAAAAGTGGGAAGGAGTATCTATACTTATACAAAATAAAACAGACACTAAATCAACAGCAGTAAAAAGAGGCAAAGCAGGTCATTATATAATGATAACAGGATCAATTTAACAAGAAAATATAACATTTCTAACTATATATGCACTCAAAACCAGATTCATAAAACAAATTCTACTAGACCTAACAAAAGAGATAGACAGCAATACAATACTATTGAGGGCCTTTAACATTTCACTGGCAATACTAGACAGCTCATTGAAACAGAAAATCAACAAAGAAACAGTGGACTTACATTGTATTGTAGACCAAATGGACCTAACAGACATTTATGGAACATTCTACTTAACAACTGCAGAATATACATTCTTCTCATTAGTGCATGGAATATTTTCCAAGAAAAACCATATGTCAGACCAAAAAACAAGATCAATAAATTTAAATAAATTGAAATTATATCAAGTATCTTTCCAGAGCATAGTGGAATAAAACTAGAAATCAATCCCAAGAGGAACTCAAAACAATGTAAGTACATGGAAAGAAACAACCTACTCCTGAGTGATCTCTGGGTCAATGACAAAATTAACATGGAAATTAAAAAAAAAATTGAAACTTACGAAAATAGAGACACAACATACCTATGGGATACAGCCAAAGCAGTGCTAAGAGAGAAGTTTATAGTGTTTTATGCTTACATGAAAAGATAGAAAGATCACAAATTAACAACCTAATGTCACACCTCAAGGAACTAGAAAAATAGAAACAAATCACACCCAAAGGTAGAAGAAGTAAATAAATAACAAACATCAAAGGAGAACTAAATTAAATGGAGACTAAAAAAAATAAAAAGCATCAATGAAATGAAAAGTTGATTCTTCAAAAAGCTAAAGAATATTGAAAGACTGCCAGCTAGATTAACCAAGAAAAAAAGAAAATTCATATAAGCACAATCACAAATGAAGAAGGCAACATTACTACTGATACCATAGAAATACAAAAGATCATCAGGAACTTCTGTGAGCATCTCTACCCTCACAAACTTGAAAACCGAGAGGAAATGGATAGATTCCTGGAGACATACAACTTCTCAAGGTTGAACCAGGAAGAAATAGAAATCCTGAATAGAACAATAATGAATAGTGAGGTTGAATCAGTAATAAAAAAATCTCCTAAGAAATAAGAGCACAGGACCAGGTAGATTTACAGCTGATTTCTACCAGACATACAAAAAAGAATGGGTACCAATCTTACTGAACTATTTCAAAAAATCAAGGAGGAGGGAATCCTCCTTAGCTCATTCTATGAAGCCAGTGTCACCCTGATACTAAAGCCAGGAAAGGACACAACAAAAAAAGAAAACTAAAGACCAATATCCCTGATTAACATAGATGCAAAAATCCTCAACAAAATAGTAACAAATCGAATCCAACAGCACAAGAAAAAGACAATAACCATAATCAGATGAGCTTTATTCCAGGGATGCAAAGACGGTTCAGTATATACAAATCAACAAATGTGATTCACCACATAAACAGGATTAAAAACAAAAACTATACGATCATCTCTATAGACGCAGAAAAAGCATTTGATTAAATATAGCATCACTTCACAATAAAAGCCATCAAGAAACTAGACATAGAAGGAACATACCTCAAAATAATTAAAGCCATATATGACAAACCCACAGCTAACATCGTACCTAATGGGGGAATATTTGAAAGCATACCCCTAAGAACTGGAACAAGACAAGGATGCCCACTTTAAGCACTCCTATTCAACATAGTACTGGAAGTCCTAGCCAGAGTAATCAGGCAAAAGAAAGAAATAAAAGGAATCCAAATTGGAAAAGAAGGAGTCGAATTATCTGTTTGCTGCTGATGATACGATCTTATACGTAGAAAATCCTAAAGACTCCTCCAAAAGACTCCTAGATTTGATAGATGAACTCAGTAAAGGTTTGGGATACAAAATCAGCACATAATATCAGTAGCATTTCTACACACCAATAATGATCTACAAGGAGAGTTACAGAACACTGCTGAAAGAAATCAGAGGTGACACAAACAAATGGAAAATCATTTGATGGTAATGGATTGGAAGAATCAATATTTTTAAAATGGCCATACTTTTTTTTTTTTTTTTGGAGACAGAGTCTTGCCCTGTTACCCAGACTGGAGTGCAGTGGCATGATCTCAGCTTACTGCAGTTTCCACCCCTGTTGAGTTCAAGTGATTTTCCTGCCTCAGCCTCCCAAGTACCTGGGATTATAGGCACCCACCACCATGCCTGGCTAATTTTTATATTTTTAGTGTAGGTGGGGTTTCACCGTGTTGGCCAGGCTGGTCTTGAACTCCTGACCTCAAGAGATCCGCCCACCTCAGCCTCCCAAAGTGCTGGGATTACAAGCGCAAGCCAACGCACCAGGAAATGGCCATACTTCTTAAAACAATCTCTGAATTCAATGCAATCCTATCAAAATATCAATGCTATTTTTCACAGAATTAGAAAAAACAATACTAATATTCATATGGAAACAAAAAAGAGCTCATATAGAAAAAACAAAAAAAGAACAAAGCTAGAGGCATCACATTCATATTATACTACAAGGCTATAGTAATCAAAACAGCATGGTACTGATATAAAAAGATATATATAGAATGGCACAGAGTAGAGAACCCACATACCTACAACCAGTTCATCTTTGACATAGTCGACAAAAATATACACTGGGGAAAGAAGATACTATTCAATAAATGGTACTGGGAAAATTGGATAGCCATATGGAGAAGAATTAAACTGGACCAATATGCCTCACTGTATATAAAAATTAGCTCAATATAGATAAAAGACTTAAACATGAGACCTTAAAACTCTAAACATTATAAATGGAAACCTAGGAAAAACTCTTCTGGACATTAGCCTACACAAAGAATTTGTTACTGAGGCCTCAAAAGCAAACGTAACAAAACCAGAAACAGACAAATGGGACTTAATTAAAGTAAAATGCTTGTGCACAGTAAAAGAAATATTCAACAGAGTAAATAGATATCACACAAAATGGAAGAAAATATTTGCAAATTATGTATCTAACAAAGGGCTAATATCCAGAATCTATAAGGAATGCAAACAACTCAACAAGAAAAAACTAAATAACTTCATCAAGAAGTGGTCAAAGAAGATTTTTCAAATAACTAAAAACAGAACTACGACTTGACCCAGCAATCCCATTACTGGGTTTATATCCAAAAGAAATTAAATCATTCTACCGCAAAGACACACACCCTTGCAAGTTCATCACAGCCCTATTCACAACAGTAAAGACATGGAATCAACCTAGGTGTCCATCATTGGTGGATCGAAAAAAAAATGTGGTATATATACACCATAAAATACTTTGCAGCCATAAAAAGAAACAAAAATGAAATCATGTCTTTTGCAACAACATGAATAAAGCTGGAGACCATTATCCTAAGTAAATTGGTTCAGGAACAGAAAACCCAACACTGCATGTTCTCACTTATAAGTGGGAGCTAAACACTGGGTCCCCATGGACATAAAGATGGCATCCATAGACACTTGTGACTACTAGAGGGAAGAGGGCAAGCAGGAGACAAGAGTTGAAAGTCTTCCTCTTCAGTACTGTGCTAAGTACCTGCATGATGGGGTCAATTGTACCCCAAAACTCAGCATCATGCAATATACCTATGTAACTAACCTGCACATGTATGCCCTGTATCTAAAATAAAAGATAAAATTATTTTAAAAAATTAACAAAGAACATGAACAGATATTTTGCAAAAGGAGACATACAAATGGCCAACAAGCATATGAAAGAAAGCTCAATGTCACTAATCTCAGAGGAATGCAAATTAAAACCACATTGAGATACTATCTCACATCAGTCAGAATGGCTATTTTTCAAAAGTCAGAAAATAACAGATGTGGAGAACAGTAAATGCTTATGCATTGTTGGCAGAAATGTAAATTAGTACAACCTCTATGGAAAACAATATGGAGATTTACCTAAGAATCAAAAATAGAACTACCCTTTGATCCAGCAATCCCACTGCTGGGTATCTACCCAAAGGAAAATAAATCATTATATCAGAAAGATACCTGCATTTGAATATTTATTGCAGCACTATTACCAACAGCAAAGATACGGAATCAACCCTAGTGAACATTAACTAATGAATGAAGAAAGAAAATATGGTTATATATTAATGGAATGCTACTCAGCCAAAAAAATGAATGAAATAATCTTTTGTAGCAACCTGGATGGAACTAGAGGCCACTCTTTTAAGTGAAATAACTAAGAAACAGAAAGTCAAATATCACATGGTCTCATTTATAAGTGGGAGCTAAATAATGTGTACACAAGAAAGACATAGAGAGTGGAACAATAGACTCTGGGCACTCAAAAAGATGAGAGAGTGGAAGGGGAATGAGGGATGAAAAATTACCTAATGAGTACAATGTACCCTATTCAGGTGATGGTTACACTAAAGCCCAGATTTCACCAGTGTGCAATATATGGGTGTAACAAAACTGCACTTGTACTCCCTAAATCTATATTTAAAAAAAACAAGTAACACATTAGGATTTTTTATTATGCAATTATTGGACATTGTTTCCTAGAACTAAGCCTATAACAAATGGGAGTCTTTTTGATAAGCTTATTTCATTTCCCTTCCTATATGTATAATATATTACATATATTAAATTACATGTATATATAATACATTAGAATTATATATATAATTATACATAATTATATGACATAATTGTTATATATAAAAATTATATATAATTATATATTTGGAATTGTGTATAATAGCTGATATGCAATATATGAAAACAGAAAAAAATCGTTAAATTAACAGAATTAATGTAACAAAAAATTTAACACAGCTGAATTGCTTGATCAAGTCTATGAAATAGTCAAATTGGTTTACTTCATCAGATTCAGTTCAGAATATACCCAAATCTCATTATTTATTTATAATTAAAATGATTTTATAAATGTAAATATTTATATATAATTGATAATTTAATGAAAAAGTAAATAAACTTTGCTTCTTCCACTATTGTTTGTAGGTGACAAAACAGGAAGAAATCTTTTCCAGAAATTTTTTTCTCCCTCCAAATGCAATCACTGAGAAGTTTCATATAAAATAGCTGATGGAATCACAGTTATTTTGTGACTTACACATGCAATGACTATTAATTTTACTTTTTCATGGATATTCCAAACCAATACTTTAGTTAAAATGTTTATCATCGGGAAGCTATGTCATTCTTATACATTGCCTAGTACTTTTATGCGTACAACTTCAAAAACAACCAAATTTCGAAGTTGGTTGTCATCATGAACCCTGAAGATGAAGAATACTTGCTATTTTCTAAGGGAAAGCAACTCATGATTTCATTGTGAGAAGGTAAGAAATGCCTTTTTTGTCTGACCATAAATGACTTAAAACATTAATTTTATCTTTAGGTTTTATTTGTTGAATTTCGGTGGATAAATGGAGTTAGTTTCATTGATCTACTAATGTTATTTGCATTAATAGTAAGAATTTTCAATGAATGTTTTAAAACAGCAAATAGGATGCATTCATCTCTCCTATTTTGTTAATATTTACTGCACCTGAGATCATGTAGTAACTATCAAATCAAGTGAAAATCATTTCTGATAATTATTCAATCAATCAAGCAGTATTTATTCAAGGCCTACTATATACTAGCCTGTGAGATAAATTGGTAGCCTTGTTGGTTCTAAATATTCACTTCTATCAGTAGATTTATAGATAAGCGATTTAAAAATAAACATTTAAGTAACTTACCTTTGGTTCCTTGAACTTGGAGAAAAATCCAAAAAACAAAAATAGCTCTTCTAGTTCCCAAATACATTCTGGCTTTTGTGCATTGGTAATTCTGATAACAATCACAGAACAACCTCAAATCTCATTAAAAAGTAATAGAAATGTGAAAAATAATTATATATTGATACCAGATGATTGAGGATAACCTTCTTGGTTTACCTTTATGAGGGTGTTAATTTATGAAGTACATGTAGCAGTGTCTGTTTCTGGAATAATCGGCTTGTCTTTCCCTCAGGTGTAATCTCTGCTTAAGGGCCAGCTGGAGGAACCTTTATCTCATTAACCTTCTGGAGGAGCATCTGCCAGCCTAGCTCCAGGACCCTGAATGCCATTATAAACAAGTGTCTACAGACACAGTTTTTTCTTAGTTATTCGCCTGTTACAGTGACACAGAGAGCCAGGGGAAGTCCTGCCAAAGAGAGAAAAAGGCTGACTGTTAGGGTCAGATGTTTTCTAAAATGACATGTACAAGAAACATCCATTAAAAGAGCTTAATTCCTATCCCTGAAAGTATATGGTTATCCAGTATGTATCAGTCTCTGCAGATAGCGAAACTGTCTCCATTCTCTTCTATGTTCTGCTTTATAAATTGCTTTTGATTTGGAATTACATACAGGTGGCTTTTTTGATTTAAGTCTGGTTTTAATGCTTAAAATCTGTATGCACTGAGTTTAAGGGGTCAAATACTTTTTTTCTACAAAGTTTGTAAGAAAAAATTGTGCCTTTCTTCTACCCATGCCTTCTTTCAAAGGGGAGCCATTTTTACTTCATCAAGCTAATTCTTCTAGCAGTCTCATTTGCACTTCTAAATAACATGCCTCTATTACTATTTTGGAGGTTTTTGCTTTTAGGTATTACCAAATAATGGATATTGAGAATAACTTTACTTCCACACACACCCTTTCTACTCATCATAAACATCTTTCCATCTTTCTTCATCAGTATTAATTGTAATTTCAGTTTTTGAATATTTGATTTTATATTATTTTGACTATACGTGCTACATATTGCTGAGTCATGAAACACACTGCAATTACAACTGTATATTGAGCTCTTGTGTTGTGGATAGACATTGTTCTTAGAGATGTCCATAGATTATCTATAGATTCCTCAATATTACAATATAAGTACTATTAATACTATCTCTTTTAAATTTGAGGAGAATAAAGTATATGTGGCAGAGCTAGGATTTAAACCTAAAGAGTCTGGTTCAAAAGCCTACACTCTTTTTTTTTTTTTTTTGAGAAGGGGGTCTTACTCTGTCACCCAGGTTGGAGTGCAATGGTGTGGTCTTGGCTCATTGGCTCATTTCAGCCTCAACTTCCATGGGGTCAGGTGATCCTCCTACCTTAGCCTCCTGAGTATCTGAGACAGTAGGTAGATGCCACCACACCTGGCTAATTTTTTGTATTTTTTGTAAAGATGGGGTTTCACCATGTTGCCCAGGCTGGTTTCGAACTTCTGGGCTCAAGTGATCCAGCAGCCTTGGCCTCTCAAAGTGCTGGAATTATAGGCGTGAGCCACAGCACCTGACCAAGAGCCTATACTCTTCACCACCATCCTTCTATGATACTTTTTGCAATTGTCTCAAAAAAAAGCTTTTTTTAGTTTCTAAATACAAAATAATAAATTACCTCCAAATGTTCCCCTGGATATGTAAATCTCTTCACATAAACACTTACAAATAGTCTGTCTTTCCCAGGGCTTTCTGACCCTCTCCAGTCTGTATTATTTAATTTCTTGTCATTGTTCATAGCAGCCATCTGGGGATTGCCCTTCACAATCATCCTGAGGATTCCTTCAACCTCTCTCTTGTGTTGGATCTTGTGATTTCTGGATCCTGAATTGTCTTCTTTCTTAACTTAATCTCTTGTTTTAGCAGAGAAACTGCTCTAGTACATTACTGAAAGTTTGTGGTAGATAAATTTAAAATCTTACATGTTTGAAAATGGTTTCCATCTACCCTCATACTTGGTTGATAGTTTGGCTGGATATAGAATTCTAGGTTGAAAACAACATTCATTTAGATATTGAAAATGTCATCTGTAGAAATTCTAAAACTTTATTACTGTTGTCTTCTTTTTCATGGTTTGTTGTGGCTTTGTACTTAAAAAATTCCTTAAACATTATTTTCTCAGGGTATTCAGAGGTGGTCAAAGGTAATGGATTTTTAGCTTTTACCTTCAACTACAGATTATTTTGGTAATATTTAAAGAAAATTACCATCAATTGGTATATAAGCCTGCTTATAACAATGTATTTGAAAATGAGAAATGAACTAGGTGGAAGATGAATCTGTTTTTCCTTAATTGCATGTAGAAAAAATGATATTAGAATGCAATAGACTAGATACATATTTATACATAAATATTTCTAAAATACATTCATATTAGCTGAAGAAATACTTCTCTCTTGGTTTGCTATATAGTTCTATGTTATACTTACATTTCTAACCCTGTTGTGAAATATTTTTTCTTTCTCTAGGAAAGAAACCAACAGTTTCAATTTCTGAAAACAATTTCCTCTTCATAGATTTCTTTTTTTATTTTCTTTTTTATTTTTATTATTATACTTTAGGTTTTACAGTACATGTGCACAATGTGCAGGTTTGTTACATATGTATCCATGTGCCATGTTGATTTCCTGCACCCATTAACTTGTCATTTAGCATTAGGTATATCTCCTAATGCTGTCCCTCCCCCCTCCCCGAACCCCGCAACAGTCCCCGGAGTGTGATGTTCCCCTTCCTGTGTCCATGAGTTCTCATTGTTCAATTCCCACCTATGAGTGAGAACATGCGGTGTTTGGTTTTTTGTCCTTGCGATAGTTTACTGAGAATGATGTTTTCCAATTTCATCCATGTCCCTACAAAGGACATGAACTCATCATTTTTTATGGCTGCATAGTATTCCATGGTGTATATGTGCCACATTTTCTTAATCCAGTCTATCGTTGTTGGACATTTGGGTTGGTTCCAAGTCTTTGCTATTGTGAATGGTGTCGCAATAAATATACGTGTGCATGTGTCTTTATAGCAGCATGATTTATAGTCCTTTGGGTATATACCCAGTAATGGGATGGCTGGGTCAAATGGTATTTCTAGTTCTAGATCCCTGAGGAATCGCCACACTGACTTCCACAATGGTTGAACTAGTTTACAGTCCCACCAACAGTGTAAAAGTGTTCCTATTTCTCCACATCCTCTCCAGCACCTGTTGTTTCCTGACTTTTTAATGATGGCCATTCTAACTGGTGTGAGATGGTATCTCACTGTGGTTTTGATTTGCATTTCTCTGATGGCCAGTGATGATGAGCATTTCTTCATGTGTTTTTTGGCTGCATAAATGTCTTCTTTTGAGAAGTGTCTGTTCATGTCCTTTGCCCACTTTTTGATGGGGTTGTTTGTTTTTTTCTTGTAAATTTGTCTGAGTTCATTGTAGATTCTGGATATTAGCCCTTTGTCAGATGAGTAGGTTGCAAAAATTTTCTCCCATTCTGTAGGTTGCCTGTTCACTCTGAGGGTAGTTTCTTTTGCTGTGCAGAAGCTCTTTAGTTTAGTTAGATCCCATTTGTCAATTTTGGCTTTTGTTGCCATTGCTTTTGGTGTTTTAGACATGAAGTCCTTGCCCATGCCTATGTCCTGAATGGTATTGCCCAGGTTTTCTTGTAGGATTTTAATGGTTTTAGGTCTAACATTTAAGTCTTTAATCCATCTTGAATTAATTTTTGTATAAGGTGTAAGGAAGGGATCCAGTTTCAGCTTTCTACATATGGCTAGCCAGTTTTCCCAGCACCATTTATTAAATAGGGAATCCTTTCCCCATTGCTTGTTTTTGTCAGGTTTGTCAAAGATCAGATAGTTGTAGCTATGCGGCATCATTTCTGAGGGCTCTGTTCTGTTCCAT
This sequence comes from Nomascus leucogenys, assembly GCF_006542625.1. NCBI lineage: Eukaryota > Metazoa > Chordata > Mammalia > Primates > Hylobatidae > Nomascus > Nomascus leucogenys. Next base: position 53,953,670 of record NC_044383.1, on the reverse strand, counting down.
TGATCTATGTCTCTGTTGTGGTACCAGTACCACGCTGTTTTGGTTACTGTAGCCTTGTAGTATAGTTTGAAGTCAGGTAGCATGATGCCTCCAGCTTTGTTCTTTTGGCTTAGGATTGACTTGGCGATGAGGGCTCTTTTTTGATTCCATATGAACTTTAAAGTAGTTTTTTCCAATTCTGTGAAGAAAGTCATTGGTAGCTTGATGAGGATGGGATTGAATCTATAAATTACCTTGGGCAGTATGGCCATTTTCACGATATTGATTCTTCCAACCCATGAGCATGGAATGTTCTTCCATTGGTTTGTATCCTCTTTTATTTCATTGAGCAGTGGTTTGTAGTTCTCCTTGAAGAGGTCCTTCACATCCCTTGTAAGTTGGATTCCTAGGTATTTTATTCTCTTTGAAGCAATTGTGAATGGGAGGTCACTCATGATTTGGCTCTCTGTTTGTCTGTGATTGGTGTACAAGAATGCTTGTGATTTTTGTACATTGATTTTTTATCCTGAGACTTTGCTGAAGTTGCTAATCAGCTTAAGAAGATTTTGGGCTGAGACGATGGGGTATTCTAGATATACAATCATGTCATCTGCAAACAGGGACTATTTGACTTTTTCTTTCCCTAATTGAATACCCTTTATTTCCTTCTCCTGCCTGATGGCCCTGGCCAGAACTTCCAGCACTATGTTGAATAGGAGCGGTGAGAGAGGGCATCCCTGTCTTGTGCCAGTTTTCAGAGGGAATGCTTCCAGTTTTTGCCCATTCAGTATGATACTGGCTGTGGGTTTGTCATAGATAGCTCCTATTATTTTGAGATACGTCCCATCAATACCTAATTTATTGAGAGTTTTTAGCATGAAGGTTGTTGAATTTTGTCAAAGGCCTTTTCTGCATCTATTGAGATAATCATGTGGTTTTTGTCTTTGGTTCTGTTTATATGCTGGATTACATTTATTGATTTGCGTATGTTGAACCAGCCTTGCATCCCAGGGATGAAGCCCACTTGATCATGGTGGATAAGCTTTTTGATGTGCTGCTGGATTCGGTTTGCCAGTATTTTATTGAGGATTTTTGCATCAATGTTCATCAAGGATATTGGTCTGAAATTCTCTTTTTTGGTTATGTCTCTGCCAGACTTTGGTATCAGGACGATGCTGGCTTCATAAAATGTGTTAGGGAGGATTCCCTCTTTTTCTATCGATTGGAATAGTTTCAGAAGGAATGGTACCAGTTCCTCCTTGTACCTCTGGTAGAATTCGGCTGTGAATCCATCAGGTCCTGGACTCTTTTTGGTTGGTAAGCTATTGATTATTGCCACAATTTCAGAACCTGTTATTGGTCTATTCAGAGATTCAACTTCTTCCTGGTTTAGTCTTGGGAGGGTGTATGTGTCGAGGAATTTATCCATTTCTTCTAGATTTTCTAGTTTATTTGCATAGAGGTGTTTGTAGTATTCTCTGATGGTAGATTGTATTTCTGTGGGATCGGTGGTGATATCCCCTTTTTCATTTTTTATTGCATCTATTTGATTCTTCTCTCTTTTCTTCTTTATTAGTCTTGCTAGCAGTCTATCAATTTTGTTGATCTTTTCAAAAAACCAGGTCCTGGATTCATTAATTTTTTGAAGGGTTTTTTGTGTCTCTATTTCCTTCAGTTTTGCTCTGATTTTAGTTATTTCTAGCCTGCTAGCTTTTGAATGTGTTTGCTCTTGCTTTTCTAGTTCTTTTAATTGTGATGTTAGGGTGTCAATTTTGGATCTTTCCTGGTTTCTCTTGTGGGCATTTAGTGCTATAAATTTCGCTCTACACACTGCTTTGAAACGTGTCCCAGAGATTCTGGTATGTTGTGTCTTTGTTCTCGTTGGTTTCAAAGAACATCTTTATTTCTGCCTTCATTTCATTATGTACCCAATAGTCATTCAGGAGCAGGTTGTTCAGTTTCCATGTAGTTGAGCGGTTTTGAGTGAGTTTCTTAATCCTGAGTTCTAGTTGGATTGCACTGTGGTCTGAGAGACAGTTTGTTATGATTTCTGTTCTTTTACATTTGCTGAGGAGAGTTTTACTTCCAACTATGTGGTCAATTTTGGAATAGGTGTGGTGTGGTGCTGAAAAAAATGCATATTCTGTTGATTTGGGGTGGAGAGTTCTGTAGATGTCTATTAGGTCCACTTTGTGCAGAGCTGAGTTCAATTCCTGGATATCCTTGTTAACTTTCTGTCTTGTTGATCTGTCTAATGTTGACAGTGGGGTGTTAAAATCTCCCGTTATTATTGTGTGGGCGTGTAAGTCCCTTTGTAGATCACTCAGGACTTCCTTTATGAATCTGGGTGCTCCTGTGTTGGGTGCATATATATTTAGGATAGTTAGCTCTTCTTGTTGAATTGATCCCTTTACCATTATGTAATGGACTTCTTTGTTTCTTTTGATCTTTGTTGGTTTAAAGTCTATTTTATCAGAGACTAGGATTGCAACCATTGCCTTTTTTTGTTTTCCATTTGCTTGATAGATCTTCCTCCGTCCCTATATTTTGAGTCTATGTGTGTCTCCGCACGTGAGATGAGTTTCCTGAATACAGCACACTGATGGGTCCTGACTCCTTATCCAGTTTGCCAGTCTGTGTCTTTTAATTGGAGCATTTAGCCCATTTACATTTAACGTTAATATTATTATGTGTGAATCTGATCCTGTCATTATGACGTTAGTTGGTTATTTTGCTCGTTAGTTGATGCAGTTTCTTCCTAGCCTCAATGGTCTTTACAATTTGGCATGTTTTTGCAGTGGCTGGTACTGGTTGTTCCTTTCCATGTTTAGTGCTTCCTTCAGGAGCTCTTTTAGGGCAGGCCTGGTGGTGACAAAATCACTCAGCGTTTGCTTGTCTGTAAAGTATCTTATTTCTCCTTCACTTATGAAGCTCAGTTTGGCTGGATATGAAATCGTGGGTTGAAAATTCTTTTCTTTAAGAATGTTGAATATTGGCCCCCACTCTCTTCTGGCTTGTAGAGTTTCTGCCAAGAGATCAGCTGTTAGTCTGATGGGCTTCCCTTTGCGGGCAACCTGACTTTTCTCTCTGGCTGCCCTTAACATTTTTTCCTTCATTTCAACTTTGGTGAATCTGACAAGTATGTGTCTTGGAGTTGCTCTTCTCGAGGAGTATCTTTGTGGTGTTCTCTGTATTTCCTGAATCTGAATGTTGGCCTGCCTTGCTAGATTGGGGAAGTTCTCCTGGATAATATCTTTCAGAGTGTTTTCCAACTTGATTCCATTCTCCCCGTCATTTTCAGGTACACCAATCAGACGTAGGTTTGGTCTTTTTACATAGTCCCAAATTTCTTGGAGGCTTTGTTCATTTCTTTTTATTCTTTTTTCTCTAAACTTCCCTTCTCACTTCATTTCATTCATTTCATCTTCCATCAGCGATACCCTTTCTTCCAGTTGATCGCATCTGCTACTGAGGCTTCTGCAATCTTCGCGTAGTTCTCGAAACTTGGCTTTCAGCTCCATCAGCTCCTTTAAGCCCTTCTCTCCATTTGTTATTCTAGTTATCCATTCTTCTAATTTTTTTTCAAAGTTTTTAACTTCTTTGCTATTGTTTTCAATTTCCTCCCCTAGCTCAGAGTAGTTTGATCGTCTGAAGCCTTCTTCTCTCAACTCATCAAAGTCATCCTCCATCCAGCTTTGTTCCGTTGCTGGTGAGGAACTGCGTTTCTTTGGAGGAGGAGAGGTGCTCTGCTTTTTAGAGTTGCCAGTTTTTCTGCTCTGTTTTTTCCCCATCTTTGTGGTTTTATCTACTTTTGGTCTTTGATGATGGTGATGTACAGATGGGTTTTTGGTGTGGATGTCCTTTCTGTTTGTTAGTTTTCATTCTAGCAGACAGGCCCCTCAGCTGCAGGTCTGTTGGAGTTTACTAGAGGTCCACTCCAGACCCTGTTTGGCTGGGTGTCAGCAGCGGTGTCTGCAGAACTGCGGATTTTCGTGAGACCACAAATTCAGCTGTCTGATAGTTCCTCTCCAAGTTTTGTCTCAGAGGACTACCAGGCCGTGTGAGGTGTCAGTCTGTCCCTACTCGGGGGGTGCCTCCCAGTTTGGCTGCTCACAGGTGAGGGACCCACTTTAGGAGGCAGTCTGTCTGTTCTCAGATCTCCAGCTGTGTGCTGGGAGAACCACTACTCTCTTCAAAGCTGTCAGTCAGACAGGGACATTTAAGTCTGTGGAGGTTCCTGCTGACTTTTTGTTTGTCTGTGCCCTGCCCCCAGAGGTGGAGCCTACAGAGGCAGGCAGGCCTCCTTGAGCTGTGGTGGGCTCCACCCAGTTCGAGCTTCCTGGCTGCTTTGTTTACCTAAGCAAGCCTGTTCAATTGTGGGCGCCCCTCCGCCAGCCTCGCTACCGCCTTGCAGCTTGATCTCAGACTGCTGTGCTAGCAATCAGCGAGACTCCGTGGGCATAGGACCCTCCGAGCCAGGTGCAGGACACAATCTCCTAGTGTGCCGTTTTCCAGGCCCGTTGGAAAAGCGCGGTATTAGGATGGGACTGACCCGATATTCCAGGTGCTGTCTGTTACCCCTTTCTTTGACTAGGAAAGGGAACTCCCTGACCCCTTGCACTTCCCGAGTGAGGCAATGCCTCGCCCTGCTTCGGCTCACACACAGTGCGCTTCACCGACTGTCCTGCACCCACTGTTTGGCACTCCCTAGTGAGATGAAACCGGTACCTGGAACAGAAATGCAGAAATCACCCGTCTTCTGTGTCACTCAGGCTGGGAGCTGTAGACCGGAGCTGTTCCTATTCGGCCATCTTGGCTCCACCCCACCTTGATTTGATTCTCAGCTTGGTTGCTGTTGATGTATAGCAGTGCTACTGGTTTGTGTACATAGATTTTGTATCCTGAAACTTTACTAAATTTTCATTTATCAGATCTAGGAGCTTTTTGGATGAATCTTTAGGGTTTTTGTGGTTTTTGATTTGCATTTTCCCGATCATTAGTGATGATTATATGATTTGTAGGCATATGATTATATCATCGGTGAATGACAGTTTGACTTCTTCCTTACTGATTCAGATGCCCTTTATTTTTTTCTTTTGTCTGATTGCTCTGACTAGGACTTCCAGTACTATGTTGAAGAGAAAGTGGTGAAAGTGGGCATCCTTGTCTTGTTCCAATTCTCAGGGGGAATGCTTTCACATTTCCTCCATTCAGTATAATGTTAGTTATGGGTTTGTCATAGATGGCTTTTATTACCTTAAGGTATGGCCCTTCTATGCCAATTTTGCTAAGGGCTTTAATTATAAAGGGATTCTAGATTTGTCAAATGCTTTTTCTGCATCTATTGAGATTATTATGTTATTTTTGTTTCTAATTCTGTTTATGTGGTGTGTCATATTTGTTGACTTGCATATGTTAAACATTCCTGCATCCCTGGTATGAACTCATCTGCTCAAGTTGGATTATCTTTCTGATATGCTGTTGGATTCGGTTAGCTAGTATTTTGTTGAGGATTTTTGCATCTATGTTTATCAGGGATATTGGTCTGCAGTTTTCTTTTTTTGTTATGTCCTTTCTTGGTTTTGGAATAAAGGTGATAGTGGCTTCATAGAATGAATTAGGGAAAATTTCCTCGTTATCTATTCTTTGGAATAGTGTCAATAGGATTGGTACCAATTCTTCCTTGAATGTCTGATAAAATTCAGACATGAATCTGTTTGGTCTTGGAGTTTTTTTTTTTTTGGTAACTTTTTAATTACCATTTCAATCTTGCCACTTATTATTGGTCTGTTCAGAGTTTCTATGTCTTCCTGGTTTAATCTAGGAGGGTTGTACATTTTCAAAAATTTGACCATATTTTCTAGGTTTTCTATTTTGTGTATGTAAAGATGTTCATAGTGGCCTTGAATAAATTTTTGTATTTCTGTGGTATCAGTTGCAATATCTCTTGTTTCATTCCTAATATTTGGATATTCTCTCCTTTTTTTCTTGGTTAACCTTGCCAGTGGTCTATCAATTTTGTTTATCTTTTCAAAGAACCAGTTTTGTTTCACTTATCTTTTGTATTTTCATTTTGTTTCAATTTCACTTAGTTCTGCTCTGATCTTTATTATTTCTTTTCTTCTGTTGAGTTTGGGTTTGGTTTGTTCTTGTTTCTGTAGTACCTTGATGTGTGACCTTAGATTGTCTGTTTGTGTTCTTTCAAACTTTTTGAAGTAGGCATTCAATGCTATGAACTTTCCTCTTAGCACCACTTTATCCCCCAGGTTTTGATATGCTGTGTCACAACTGTCATTTAGTTCAAAGATTTTTAAATTTCCGTCTTGATTTCATTATTGACCTAGTGATCATTCAGGAAAAGTTATTTAATTTTCATGTATTTGCATGGCTATGAGGCTTCTTTTTGGAGTTTATTTCCAATTTTATTCCACTGTGGCCTGAGAGAGTACTTGATATAATTTCAACTTTCTTAGATTTATTGAGACTTGTTTTGTGTCCTGTCATATGGTCTATCTTGGAGAATGTTTATTGTGCTGAAGAATAGAATGTATATTCTGCAGTTGTTGGGTAGAATGTTCTGTAAATATCTGTTAAGACCATTTGTTCTAGGGTGTAGTTTATGTACATTGTTTCTTTGTTGACTTTCTGTCTTGATGACCTGTCTAGTGCTAGTGGAGTATTGAAGTCCCCAGTATTATTGTGTTGCTATGTATCTCATTTCTTAGGTCTAGTAGTAATTGTTTTTATAAATTTGGGAGCTCCAGTGTTTATTTGCTGCATATAAATTTAGGACAGATATTTTCCTGTTGGACTAGTCCTTTTGCCATTATATAATGTTTCTTTTTGTCTTTTTTAACTCTTGTTGCTTTAAAGTCTGTTTTGTCTGATATAAGAATAGTTACTCCCACTCGTTTTTGGTGTCCATTTGCATGGAATATCTTTTCCACTTCTTTACCTTAAGTTTGTGTGAGTTCTTATGTGTTAGGTGAATCTCTTGAAGACAGTAGATACTTGGTTGGTGAATTCTTATCCATTCTTCCATGCTGTATCATTTAAGAGGAGCATTAAGCCACTTACATTCAATGTTAGCATTGAGATGTGAGGTACTATTCTATTAATTGTGCTAGTTGTTGCCTGAATATCTTTTTTTAATTGTGCTATTGTTTTGTAGATCCTGTGAGATTTATGCTTTAAGGAAGTTCTATTTTGGTGTATTTCAAGGATTTTCTTCAAGATTTAGAGCTCCTTTTAGCAGTTATTGAAGTGCTCATGTCCCCATGTTTCTGTAACCTTGTGGTGATATATACGTTTCTGTACCCCACTGGAGGGGTTGGGTCTTTATTCTGAAGGCTTCCATGTATACATGTTAAATAAATTCATATGCCTTTTCTCCCATAAATCTAATTTTTGTGAGCTCATTTTTCAGTGAACCTTCAGAGGGTCAAGGTGAATATTCTCTTTGGTCCTTATACCTTTTTAACTGCTCTTCCTATCATTTGAAAAATAATGCAGGAGAACTTGCTCTTTGTTTTCCTATTTACCAATGGTGAGAGAAACATTATCTCTTTAAGACATGTAGTCCAAAGTGTACACTCACCCTCATGTTCTGCTCTAACCTGTGGCAAAGCTCCCATAGAACAATTTCTATTTTGCCAGCATCCAATCAGTTGTGAGAATGTACTGTAGAGGAAAGTTGTTGAGCATGGTGGAAGACATTTTATGGAAATGTAAAGAGTTTGCAAAAACAGTTATAAGTGGTGCTTACTTTGGCAATACGTATAATAAAATTGGAATGATACAGAGAGGATTAAAATGGCCCTTGTATAAGGATGACATGGAAACTCATAAAGAGTTCCATATTTTTACATAGAGACCAAACCTATGACTCACTGGCATCCCTGAAAGAGTAAGAGAGAGCAAGCAATGTGGAAAATATATTTGAAGATATAGTCCATGAAATTTTCCCCAATCTTGCCAGAGAGGTTGACATTAAAATTCAGAGAATTTAGAAAACCCCTACAAGATATTATACAATGCAACAATCCCTGAGGCACATAGTTATCAGATTCTCCAAGGTCTACAATAAAGAAAAAATATTAAAGACACCTAGACAGAAGGGAAGGTCACCTGCAAAGGGAACCTCATCAGACTAACAGTAGAGCTTTCAGCAGAAATCCTACAAGCCAGAAGAGATTGTAGGCCTATAATTAGTATACTTAAAGAAAAGAAATTAAAAACAAAAATTTTATATTCAACCAACTAAATGTCATTATCAAAGGAGGATAAAATTCTTTCAGGCAAGCAAATGCTAAGGGAATTTGTTACCATTGGGCCTGACCTGCCTTATATGAGGTCCTTAAGGGAATGCTAAACATGAGAAGGAAAGACGATTACAGACACCACAAAAACACACTTAGGCATGTAGACCATTGACAGTATAATGCAACTACACAATCATGTCTATATAGCAACCAGCTAAAAACATGATGATAGGATCTAATTCACATGTATTAATATTAACCTTGACTGTAAATGGGCTAAAAGCCCCCACTTAAAATTCTCAGAGTAGCAAGTTGGACAAAGAAGAAAGACCCAACCGTATGCTGTCTATAAGAGTGACCCATTTCACAAGCAATGAAAACTTTAGGCTCAAAGTAAAAGGATGGAGAAAGATTTATCAAGCAAATGGAAAACAGAAAAAAGCAGGACTTGCTATTTTTATTTCAGATGAAACAGACTTTAAATCAACAAGGATAAAAAAGAACAAATAAGGATATTACTTAATGATAAAGATTCAATTCAACAAAAAGTCTTCACTATCCTAAATATATATTCCCAACACTAGAGCACCCAGACTCATAAAACAAGTTCTTAGAGAACTACAAAGAGACTTAGATGAATACACAATAATAGTGAGACCCTTTGGTACCCCACTGAAAGTATTAGACAGATCATAAGATAAAAAACTCACAAAGATATTTAGGATCTAAACTTGACACTTGAGCAAATGGGCCTAACAGACATCTATAGAACAGTTCACCCAACAGGAGAATATACATTCTCCTCATCTGCACATGGCACATACACTAAAATTGACCACACAGTCAGCCATAAAACGACTCTCATCAAATGCAAAAAACCAAAATCATAGCCACCACACTCTTAGACTGCAGCACAATAAAAATGGAAATCAATACCAAGAAGATCTCTCAAAGCCATATAATTACAAAGAAGTCAAATGATCTGCTCCTGAATGACCTTTGGGTAAACAATGAGATTAAGATAGTGATATGGTTTGGATCTCTGTCCCCACCTAAATCTCATCACGAATTTTACCCCCATAATTCCTATGTGTTGTGGGAGGGACCTTGTGGGAGATAATTGAATCATGGGGGCGGTTTCCTCCCCATACTGTTCTCATGGTAGTGAGTAAGTCTCATGAGATCTGATGGTTTTATCAGGATTTCCACTTTTGCATCTTCCTCATTCTCTCTTTGCCTGCTGCAGTTCACGTAAGATGGCACTTGGTCCTCCTTGCCTTTTGCCATGATTGTGAGACTTCCCCAGCCATATGGAACTGTAAGTCCAATTAAACCTCTTTCTTTTGTAAATTGCCCAGTCTTGGGTATGTCTTTATCATCAGAGTGAAAATTGCCTAATACAAGCAGAAATTAAGAGATTCTTTGAAACTAATGAAAACAAAGATACAACATACCAGAATCTCTGAGTCATGGCTAAAGCAGTGTTAAGAGGAACGTTTATAGTGCTAAACATCTGCATCAAAAAGTTGGAAAGAGCTCAAATTAACATACCTAGAGGAAATAGAAGAACAAGAGCAAACCAATCCCACAGCTAGCAGAAGACAAGAAATAACAAAAACCAGAGCTGAACTGAATGAAATGGAGATGAGAAAAACCATACAAGAAAATCAATGAAACCAAAAGTTGGTTCTTTGAAAGACTAACTAAAATTAATATACTGCCAGCTAGACTAATAAAGAAAAAAAAGAGAAGATCAATATAAACACAATCAGAAATGACAAAGGGAACACTACCCCCAACCCCACAGAAATACAAAAAAGAAAACCCATCTATTACAAACACCTCTATATACACAAACTAGAAAACCTAGAAGATTATGAATAAATTCCTGGAAACATACAGTCTCCCAAGATTGAACCAGGAAGAAATCAAAACCCTAAACAAACCAATAATGAGTTCCAAAATTTAATCAGTAATAGTAATTTTTCAAATAGACAAAGCCCATCAACCAGATAGATTCACAGTTAAATTCTATTAGACATAAAGAAGAGCTGGTACCAATCCTACTAAAACTATTCCAAAAAATTGAAGAGAAAGGACTCCTCCTTAACTCATTCTATGAAGCATCATTCTGATACTAAAACCTGGAAGTGACACAACAAAAAAAGAAAATGACAGCAAATGTCCCTGATGAACATAGATGCAAAAATTATCAACAAAGTACTAGAAAACCAAACCTGGCAGCACATCAAAAAGTTAACCTACCATGATCAAATAGGCTTTATTCTTGGGATATGAGGTTGGTTTAACATATGCAAATCAACAAATGTGATTCATCACATAAACAGAACTAAAAAAAAAAAAGAAGATCATCTCAATAGACACAGCAAAGGCTTTCAGTGAAATTTAACATCTCTTCACGTTAAAAACTCCCAAGAAACTGGGCATTAAGGGACTATACCTCAAAATGATATGAGCCATCTATGACAAACCCACAACCAACATCATACTGAAAAGGCAAAAGCTGGAAGCATTTATTTCTTTTGACAACTGGAATAAGACAAGGATTCCCACTCTTGCCACTCCTATTCAACATAGTATTGGAAGTGCTAACAAGAGCAATCAGCAAGAGAAAGAAATAAAAGACATCCAAATAGAGAGGAAGTAAAACTATTTCTCTTCACAGATGATATGATCCTGTACCTAGAAAACCCCATAGTCTTCTCCCAAAGGTTCCTATATTGGATAAACAACTTCAGCAAAGTTTTTTGAATACAAAATCAACCTTGAAAAATCAGTAGCATTTTAATACACCAGTGCTGCCAATGAGAGCCAAATAAAGAACAAAACCCCATTTATAGTAGCCACAAAAAGAATAAAATACCTAGGAACACAGCTAACAAGGGAGGTGGAAGATGTCTACAAACAGAACTACAAAATGCTGCTAAAAGAAATCAGAGCTGACACAAACAAATGAAAAAACATTTTATGCTAATGGATTGGAAAAATCAGTGTCATTAAAATGGCTATACTTCCCAAAGCAACTTACAGATTCAATGCTATTTCTATCAAACTACCAATTACATTATTCACAGAATTTGAAAAAAAACTATTCTAAAATTCATATGGAACCAAAAAAGAGCCCAAATAGCCAAAACAATCCTAGGAAAAAGAACAAAACCAGAGGCATCACATTAGCTGACTTCAAACTATACTACAAGGCTACAGTGGCCAAAACAGCATGGTACTAATACAAAAACAGACACATAGACTAATGCAACAGAATACAGAAACCAGAAATAAAGCCACACACCTATAACCATCTGATCTTCAACAAAGCTGACAGTAACAAGCAATGGGGAAAAGACTCCTTATTCAGTAAATGATGCTAAGATAACTGGCTAGCCATATGCAGAGATTGAAACTGGACTTATTCCTTTGTACTATATATAAAAGTCAACTCAAGACAAATGAAAGACTTAAATGGAAAAACCTAAAACTATAAAAATTCCAGGAGAAAACCTAGAAAATACCATCCTGAATATCAGCCTTGGCAAAGATTTTGTAATGAAGACTCTAAAAGCAAATGCAACAAAAACAAAAATTGACAAGTGGGGCTTACTTAAACTAAAAAACTGCACAGAAAAAGAAACAATCAATACAGTAAACAGGGAACCTACAGAATAGGAGAAAATATTTGTAAACTATGCATCCAACAAAGGTCTAATATCCAGAATCTATAATGAACTTGAATCAACAAGCAAAAAACAAACAACCTCATTTTAAAATGGGCAAAGGACATGAACAGACACTTCTTAAAAAAAGACATACATGTGGCCAACAAGCATATGAAAAAATGCTCCACATTACAAATCATCAGAGAAATGCAAATCAAAACCACAATGAGATAGCATCTCATGGTAATCAGAATGGCTATTACTAAAAATTTTAAAAATAACAGATGCTGGTGAAGTTGTGGAGAAAGTGGAATGCTTATATACTGTGGGTGGGAATGTAAACTAGTTCAGCCACTGTCGAAAGCAGTTTTGAGATTGTTCAAATAACTTAAAACAAAGGTATCATTTGAACCAATAATCCCATTACTGGGTATATAACAAAAAGAATATAAATTGTTTTACCATAAAGACACATGCGGAGTAACGGTGCACTCTGGCCCAGATACTATGCTTTTCCCATGGTCTTCGCAACTCACAGACCAAGAGATTCCCTTGGGTGCCTATGCCACCAGGGCCCTGGATTTCAAGCACAAAACTGGGCGGCCATTTGGGCAGACACTGAGCTAGCTGCAAGAGTTTTTATTCATACCCCAGTGGCACCTGGAATGCCAGCAAGATAGAACCATTTACTCCCCTGGAAAGGGGGTTGAAGCCAGGGATCAAAGTGGTCTAGGTCAGTGGATCTCACCCCCATGGAGCCCAGGAAGCTAAGATCCACTGGCTTGAAATTCTGGCTGCCAGCACAGCAGTCTGAAGTCTACCTGGGATGCTCGAGCTTGGTGGGGGGATGTGCATCCACCATTACTGAGGCTTAAGTAGGTGGTTTTCCCCTCACAGTGTAAACAAAGCCACCAGGAAGTTTGAACTGGGCGGAGCCCACTGCAGCTCAGCAAAGCCACTGTAGCAAGACAGCCTCTCTAGATTCCTAGTCTCTGGGAAGGGCAGTTCTGAAAGAAAGGCAGCAACCGCAGTCAGGGGCTTATAGATAAAACTCCCATCTCCCTGGGACAGAGCACCTGGGGAAGGGATGGCTGTGGGTGCAGCTTCAGCAGAATCAAACATTCCTGCCTGCTGGTTCTGAAGAGAGCAGCAGATCTCCTAGCACAGCACTCGAACTCTGTTAAGGGACTGAGTGCCTCCTCAAGTGGGTCCCTGACCCCTGTGCCTCCTGACTGGGAGACACCTCCCAGCAGAGGTCGACAGACATCTCATACAGGAGAGCTCTGGCTGGCATCTTGTGGGTGCCTCTCTGGGACGAAGCTTCCAGAGGAAGGAACAGGCAGCAAGTTTTGCTGTTCTGCAGCCTTCGCTGGTGATACCCATGCAAACAGGGTCTGCAGTGGACCTCCAGCAAACTCCAGCAGATCTGCAGCAGAGGGGCCTGACTGGTAGAAGTAAAACTAACAAACAGAAAGGAATAGCATCAACATCAACAAAAAGGATGTCCACACAGAAACCCCATTTGAAGATCACCATCAAAGACAAAAAGTAGATAAATCCATGAAGATGAGGAAAAACCAGCGTGAAAAGACTGAAAATTCCAAAAAACAGAATGCCTTTTCTCTTCCAAAGGATCACAACTCCTCACCTGCAAGGGAACAAAACTAGATGGAGAAAGAGTTTGATGAATTGACAGAAGTAGGCTTCAGACGGTGGGTAATAACAAACTCCTCTGAGCTGAAGGAGAATGTTCTAACCCAATGCAAGGAAGTTATGAACCTTGAAACAAGGTTAGAGGAATTGCTAACTAGAATAACCAGTTTGGAGAAGAATATAAATGACCTGATGGAGCTGAAAAACAGCACGAGAACTTCATGAAGAATACACAAGTATCAATAGCTGAATCGATCAAGCAGAATAAAGGATATCATGGGTTGAAGATCAACTTAATGAAATAAAGCATAAAGACAAGATTACAGAAAAAGAATGAAAAGAAACGAACAAAGCCTCCGAGAAACATGGGACTATGTGAAAAGACCAAACCTACGTTTGATTGGTGTACCTGAAAGTGATGGGGAGAATGGAACCAAGTTGGAAAATACTCTTCAGAATTTATCCAGGAGAACTTCCCCAACCTAGCAAGACAGGCCAACATTCAAACTCAGGAAATACAGAGAACACCACAAAGATACTCTTCGAAAAGAGCAACCCCAAGACACATAATCATCAGATTTACCAAGGTTGAAATAAAGGAAAAAATATTAAGAGCAGCCAGATAGGAAGGTCGGGTTACCCACAAAAGGGAGCCCATCAGTCTAACAGCGGATCTCTCGGCAGAAACCCTACATGCCAGAAGAGAGTGGGGCCCAATATTCAACATTCTTAAAGAAAAGAATTTTCAACCCAGAATTTCATATCCAGCCAAATCAAGCTTCATAAGTGAAGGAGAAATAAAATCCCTTACAGACAAGCAAATGCCAAGAGATTTTGTCACCCCCAGGCCCGCCTTACAAGAGTTAATCATCAAAAGGAACAACTGGTACCAGCCACTGCAAAAATGTACCAAATTGCAAAGACCATCGACACTATGAAGAAACTATATCAACTAGTGGGCAAAATAACCAGCTAGCATCATAATGACAGGATCAAATTCACACATACCAATATTAACCTTAAATGTAAATGGGCTAAATGGAAAGCAAAACCAAGCAGGGGTTGCAATCCTAGTCTCTGATAAAACAAACTTTAAACCAACAAAGATCACAAAAGACAAAGAAGGGCATTACATAATGGTAAAGGGATCAATGCAACAAAAAGAGCTTAATATATATGCACCGAATACAGGAGCACGCAGATTCATAAGGCAAGTTCTTAGAGACCTACAAAGAGACTTAAGACTCCCACACAATAATAGTGGGAGACTTTAACACCCCACTGTCAATATTAGATAGATCAATGAGACAGAACATTAACAAGGATATTCAGGGCTTGAACACAGCTCTGGACCAAGTGGACTTAATAGACATCTATAGAACTCTCTACCCCAAATCAACAGAAGATACATTCTTCTTAACACCACATCACACTTATTCTAAAATTGACCACATAATCAGAAGTAAAACACTCCTCAGCAAATGCAAAATAATAGAAATAAGAAGAAACCGTCTCTCAGACCACAGTGCAATCTAATTAGAACTCAAGATTAAGAAATTCACTCAAAACCACACAACTACATGGAAACTGAGCAACCTGCTCTGAATGACTACTGGGTAAATGACAAAATGAAGGCAGAATAAATAAGCTCTTTGAAACCAATGAGAACAAAGACACAATATAGCAGAATCTCTGGGACACAGCTAAAGCACTGTTTAGAGGGAAAATTATAGCACTAAATGCCCGCAGGAGAAAGCGGGAAATATCTAAAATCGAACCCTAACATCACAGTTAAAAAAACTAGAGAAGCAAGAGCAAACAAATTCAAAAACTAGCAGAAGACAAGAAATAACTAAGATCACTGCAGAACTGAAGGAAAGACAGAAACAAAAACCCTTCAGGAAATCAATGAATTCAGGAGCTGGTTTTTTGTTTAAAGACTAACAAAATAGAACGCTAGCCAGACTAATCAAGAAGAAAAGATAGAAGAATCAAATAGACACAATAAAAATGATAAAGGGGATATTACCACTGATCCCGCAAAAATACAAACTACCATCAGAGAATAATATAAACACCTCTATGCAAGTGAACTAGAATATCTAGAAGAAATGGGTACATTCCTGGACACATACACCCTCCCAAGATTAAACCAGGAAGAAGTCAAATCCCTGAATAGACCAATAACAAGTTCTGAAATTGAGGTAGTGATTAATAGCCTACCAACCAACCAAAAACAAACAAAAGCCCAGGAACAGAGGGATTCACAGCCAAATTCTACCAGAGGTACAAAGAGGAGCTGGTAGCATTCCTTCTGAAACTATTCCAAATAGTAGAAAAAGAAGGACTCCTCCCTAACTCATTTTATGAGGCCAGCATCACCCTGATACCAAAACCTGGCAGAGACACAACAAAAAAAGAAAATTTCAGGCCAATATCCCTGTTGAACATTGATGCAATAGTCCTCAATAAAATACTGGCAAATCTAATCCAGCAGCACATCAAAAAGCTTATCCACCATGATCAAGTTGGCTTCATCCTTGGGATGCAAGGCTGATTCAACATATGCAAATCAATAAATGTAATCCATCGCATAAACAGAACCAAAGACAAAAACCACATGATTATCTCAATAGATGCAGAAAAGTCCTTTGACAAAATTCAACAGCCCTTCATGCTAAAAACTCTCAATAAACTAGGTATTGATGGAACATATCTCAAAATAATAAGCACTATTTATGACAAACCCACAGCCAATATCATACTGAATGGGCAAAACCTGGAAGCATTCCCTTTGAAAACTGGCACAAGACAAGGATGCCCTCTCTCATCACTCCTATTCAACATAGTATTGGAAGTTCTGGCCAGGGCAATCAGGCAAGAGAAAGAAATAAAGGGTATTCAAATAGAAAGAGAGGAAGTCAAATCATCTGTGTTTGCAGATGACATGAGTGTATATTTAGAAAACCCCATCATCTCAGCCCAAAATCTCCTTAAGCTGATAAGCAACTTCAGCTAAGTCTCAGGATACAAAATCAATGTGCAAATATCACAAGCATTCCTATAACCAATAATAGAGAGCCAAATCATGAGTGAACTCCCATTTACAGTTACTACAAAGAGAATAAAATACCTAGGAATGTAACTTATAAGGGATGTGAAGGACCTCTTCAAAGACAGGTACAAACCATTGCTCAAGGAAATAAGAGAGGACACAATCAATGGAAAAACATCCCATGCTCATGGATAGGAAGAATTAATATTGTGAAAATGGCCATCCTGCCCAAAGTAATTTATAGATTCAGTGCTATCCCCATCAAGCTATCACTGACTTTCTTCACAGAATCAGGAAAAACTACTTTAAATTTCATATGGAAGCAAAAAGGAGCCCGTATACCCAAGACAATCTTAAGCAAAAAGAACAAAGCTGGTGGCATCACATTACCTGACTTCAAACTATACAAGGCTAGAGTAACCAAAACATCATGGTACTGGTGCCAAAGCAGATATCCCACATTGGTACTGGTGCCAAAGCAGATATCCCAATGGAACAGAATTGAAACCTCAGAAGTAACACCACACATCTACAACCATCTGATCTTTGATAAACCTGACAAAAACAAGTAATGGGGAAAGGATTCCCTATTTAATAAAGGGTGTTGGGAAAACTGTCTAGCCATATGCAGAAAACTGAAACTGGACCCCTTCCTTACACCTAACACAAAAATCAACTCAAGATGGATTAGAGACTTAAACTAAGACCTAAAGCCATAAAAACCCTAGAAGAAAACCTAGGCAATACCATTCAGGACATAGGTATGGCCAAAGGCTTCATGACTAAAACACCAAAAGCAATGGCAACAAAAGCCAAAATTGACAAATGGGATCTAATTAAACTAAAGAGCTTCTGCGCAGTAAAAGAAACTACCAGAGTGAACTTGCAACCTACAGAATGGGAGAAAATTCTTGCAATCTATCCATCTGACAAAGGGCTAGTATCCAGAATCTACAAGGAACTTAAACAAATTTACAAGAAAAAAACAAACAACCTCATCAAAAAGTGGAAAAAAGAAATGAATAGACACTCCTCAAAAAAAGACATTTATGTGGCCAACCAACATATGAAAAAAATGCTCATCATCATAGGTCATTAGAGAAATGCAAATCAAAACCACAATGAGATATCACCTTACAGCAGTTACAATGGCAATCATTAAAAAGTCAGGAAACAACAGATGCCAGAGAGGATGTGGAGAAATAGGAATGCTTTTACACTGTTGGTGGGAGTGTAAATTTGTTCAACCATTGTGGAAGACAGTGTGGCGATTCCTTAAGGATCTGGACCAGAAATATCATTTGACCCAGCAATCTCATTACTGGGTATATACCCAAAGGATTATAAATCATTCTATCATAAAGACACATGCACACATATGTTTATTGTAGCACTATTTACAATAGCAAATACTTGCAACCAATCCAAATGCCCACCAATGATAGACTGGATAAAGAAAATGTGACACATATTCACCAGGCAATACTATGCAGCCGTAAAAAAGGATGAGTTCATGTCATTTGCAGGGACATGGATGAAACTGGAAAACATCATTCTCAGCAAACTAACACAGGAGGAGAAAACCAAACACCACCTGTTCCCACTCACAAGTGGGATTTGAACAATGAGACCACATGGACACAATGTGGGGAATATCACACACCGGAGCCTGTCAAGGGGTGGGGGCTAGGGGAAGGATAGCATTAGAAGTACTTCATATAGACGACCACTTGATGGATGCAGCAAACCACCAAGACACGTATATACCTATGTAACAAACCTGCATGTTCTGCACACATATCTCAGAACTTAAAGTATAATAATAATAATAAAGACACACATGCACATATATGTTCATCTTAGCACTATTCACAATAGCAAAGACAAGGAATCAACCTAGACACCCATCAGTGGTGGGCTTGATGAAGAAATGTGGTATATATACAACAGGGAATAGTATCACTATAAAAAGTGAAATCATGCCCTTTGCAGCAACATGGATGGAACTTTAGGCCATTATTCAAAGTGACTTAATGCAGGGACAGAAAGTCAAATACCACGTCTTCACTTTCAAGTGGAAGCTAAACATTGAGGATACTAGGACACAAGGAAGGGAACAATAGACACTGGGGCCCACTTGAGGGTCCATGGTGGGAAGAGAGTGATTGAAAAATCTACCTATTGGGAACTGTGCTCAGTACCTGTGTGATGAAATAATCTGTACACCAAACTTCCATGACATGCAAATTACCCATGTAAACAACCTGCATATGTACCTCATGAACCTAAAATAAAAATTGGAAAAAAAAACCTAAAAAGAAAAAACCTCAAACAAACAAGAAACAAAATCTTTTATAAGTGGAGTATCGACCATGTGGTGAACCCTGTTTTTGTGTTTCCTGTCATTTAATCCAGTGGTCCTTAATGGGGATGTTATCGCCCCCTGGAGGCATTGTGACAATTTGCAGGGGTATTTTTGGTTTCACAGGGATTTGAGAGTACCATTGCCATTTACAGGGTGGGGGTCAAGGATGCTAGACTTCCTGCAAGGTGAAGGACAGTCCTACATAATGAAGAACTAGCTCATGTACATGTCTGTAATGTCCTGTGTCTATTCCTATAGGCAAAATCTTGTGTTTATAATTTTGCAAGCCTAGAGCCTACTTTTGTTTTGCATATAAACAGAAAGTAATTTTTGAACGGTTTGAAGATAGTGACATTTTCAAGAGCACATCTGTCACGTAAATTGAAGGAAGATTGTATTCCATTTTGTTTGGAACCTTATCAAGAACTTTTCACTATTGCAGACATCAAGTCTGCACTTCATGACTTGTGGTTATAGCTGCTGCATTAACGGTGGTAATATTATGTACACGTGTCATAATGGAGCCATCATTGAATTTTCTAGAATAATCATGTCTAAGCATTTACTTATTGAAACACACATTATTTTTCTATAAATTACTTTTCATTTCTTTATATTACAGTTATTACATTAAAGTGTCTTGGTTGGTAGCATTATATATGAATTTCATTTCAAGATATTTAAGAGGAAGTGAATAAATATCTGTAACAGAGTGTGTTGGATTGAGAACTATTGATTTATCCTCACGACAGCCCCTTGATGCAGATAATTATAGCTTTCTCCATTTTTCAGATCAAGAAACAAGCAACTAGCCCAGGTCGCATAGCTGGTAAGGTAGGGAGCCAGGGTTTGGATTGAACATTGTGGATCTTAGAGCTACACTCTTCTTTTTTTTCTTTTTTTTGAGACGGAGTCTCGCTCTGTCGCCCAGGTTGGAGTGCAGAGGCGCAATCTCGGCTCACTGCAAGCTCCGCTTCCCGGGTTCCCGCCATTCTCCTGCCTCAGCCTCCCGAGTAGCTGGGACTACAGGTGCCCGCCACCGCGCCCAGCTAATTTTTTGTGTTTTTAGTAGAGACGGAGTTTCACCGTGGTCTCGATCTCCTGACCTTGTGATCCACCCGCCTCGGCCTCACAAAGTGCTGGGATTACAGGCGTGAGCCACCGCGCCTGGCCAGAGCTACACTCTTAACACTGTTTTTCTTCTTCCTATCAGAGGAGGCCATTAGAAACATCAGGCAAAACAAGGACAGAATTCTAGTCATGTCTTAAGAGTTAGGGAGTGAATAGTTTTAAAAATGCAGATCCATGCAGAATCGCCATGCAGAGTGGCTTGTGCCAGGACTAGCAAGGGAGACTGAGAGGCTTGCTGGCTGTCTCCATGGGTTCCAAGTAAAGGCAAGATGGCCTCCCGATGCTCATTCTGAGTAAGTAGAAAGAGTAGAGCTGAGAAGACTGTCAAGCCTAGTTTCCCCAGGGTTGCATGGTCTCCTCATTTCCCCCAGGAAATAAAGGATGAATCACTCACTGATAGCTTAGAACACATAGCAGTGTGCCTGCCAAACCGCCCCTGGAATCTACAATATTATTCAGTAATACATTCAACATTTAGTTTTTATTAAGCATGTAGCATCATGGCCCTGTGTAAGGTTAAATAAAAACTTTGACTAAATTCTTTCACAATTCCTTAAGCATGCATCTGAAAATCAGATCAGCAACTAGCCTTGATTTTTCTTCCAGTCTGAGTTTATCCACAGATATTTCCATATGTTAATATTATATACTGAATTTCTTCTTCATTGGTTGTGTCTCATAAATATAGATTGCTGTATCTTGAAAATCAAGAGATGTTTTCATGTGGGAATACATACACTTTTAACAACACTATTTAAGAGTGGTCCACAAATGCTCAACGTGGCCTTTGCCAATGAAGAATAAGAGAGATAAACTTAAAAATATCCCTGTCTGGATTTTTAAAATGTGAATCTGAATTGCCCTGCTTAACTTTTCATTTTTCCAGGAGATAAGATCATGATGAGCACAGTTCTAATGAGCTGGAAACTTCTTCCTCAGCTACTGTTTTGACAGGTTGTTTAACTTGGAGAGACTCTTATTGAGGTTAAATAGAAGAGACACAGAATCCAGATAAATCTGTAGATTAGTATATTAAAATGTATCTGCTTCTTTTGTTTTAAAGTAACTGCTCATGGCAGTTCTTGGCCTATTTGTTGAGAAATCAGTCCAGAATGACTTAGACAGAAGGCAGTGGCATGCACACTTAAACTGGCTGCTCTTGCCCCAAAAACTTCATCAAAAACATCATTGGTTTATTACTGTGAACTCAACATGCTATAATTATCCTCTTAATGCATTCAACTTTCAGGCATATTAAAAACCATGAAATATACACAGATGGTAAATAAAAAACATTTTTATGTACCTGTAGGATTAAAAAAGAGAGAAAAAGATAGAAATGGATTTCAAATTGAGGCAGCATGGAAGTGACAAACTTATTAAAGGTTTTTAATTTTTTAATTTTTAATTTTTGTCTTTTGCTTATGAGCAAGGCATTTCTATTCCTTGTTTATAGTGTGTTTGGTCAGATGCTGTGCCCTGGCCTCAATCCAAAGGCTAGCGAAGGTTATTAACTTTTATGCATGAGTGGTAAACATTTATCTTACTTTAAAAATGAAAGTACTAAATCCCTCTTAAAGTCTTTTCCCAACTTACAGATGACCCATAATTCTGATATTTTTTAAGTTAGCTATTTGGAGCTTAGATATCTGTTCATAATATGATGGTATTTGTTTTTTATAGGTTTAAGAACACCTATGATACACACGAGGGGCTGACCAACTTTTTCTGTGAAGGGCCAGATAGTAAGTATTTCAGGCTTTGAGTATCATACAGTGTCCATCTCTTACTGCAGTGTGAAAGCAGCCATAGACAGTGCATGAACAAATGAGTATATTTGTATTCCAATATATTTACTTATGCAATTAAAATTTTATATAATTTTCACATGTCACAAAATATTCTTTTAATTTTTCAACTATTTAAAACTGTAGAAACAATTTTAGCTCACTGGCTTTAAAAAAAACAGGCAGCAAGCCATATTTGACTTCTAAGCAGTAGTTTGCAGACTCCTGTATGTATGTATGTAACTGCATGTATGTTAAAATAAGGAACTTGTGGATTCTGCAGGAAAAAACATTTTATATTAAATTGGAAGTGTCAAGAACACATCTGTTACAGAATTATCTAAGCCAAGTTGGCCGTGGACAATGAGTAGATTTTTATTGGTAGATGGAAGAGCTATTATTATTTGGATATAGGTGAGGGCTGTAAGTCTCTCTCAATTCCACCTTCATATCCAGTAGATGAGTTACAGGGTAAGCAAGTCTTACACCAGATTATACATGTTTATAAATATTAAATAGCAAGTGGCACAAACACAGTTATACCACCTGTTCTTGAAGTCTCACTCTTACACACCCCTAATACCTTGCATGAAATGTACACTGGGGGAAGATAACATTCTGCAGCCAGGATTCAGATATCTAGGAACTGGGTGACAGAATTCTCTGTTAATGGCAAAACCAAGGAAATAAGAGGGTCTTAGGCTAAGAATGCCATTCAAAGGGAGTAAGCTGCTGGGTGGCCAGATTTATACAAATGTAATTGCCAAGGTACTCATATAATCTTTCTAGCAATCTGTGTCAATTATTGCTAAATTCCCCAAATCACAGTAGAACTGATGCTGTGATGAAATTGTGGGTGATTCTTTTTCCTTTTCTATAGTTTCCCCCTACAAAGAATAGCATTAATTAGAATGTTACCAAACTCTGATCCTTCTTAGTTCTTCTTTCTCTACAGCCACATCTTAATGATTTTCTTTTCATTTAAAGATTGTGGAATATGTAAATCATAGCCAGAAACAAAATGGAACTCATGGCCAATCTGGTTTCAGCTATATCTCCACTTGCTTTCCCCAACCCCATATTATTTTCAAGAAAATCCTATATGTTTTCAGAGGGAACGCTTCCAGTTTTTGCCCATTCAGTATGATATTGGCTGTGGGTTTGTCGTAGATAGCTCTTATTATTTTGAGATACGTCCCATCAATACCTAATTTATTGAGAGTTTTTAGCATGAAGGGTTGTTGAATTTTGTCAAAGGCCTTTTCTGCATCTATTGAGATAATCATGTGGTTTTTGTCTTTGGTTCTGTTTATATGCTGGATTACATTTATTGATTTGCGAATGTTGAACCAGCCTTGCATCCCAGGGATGAAGCCCACTTGATCATGGTGGATAAGCTTTTTGATGTGCTGCTGGATTCGGTTTGCCAGTATTTTATTGAGGATTTTTGCATCAATGTTCATCAAGGATATTGGTCTGAAATTCTCTTTTTTGGTTATGTCTCTGCCAGGTTTTGGTATCAGGACGATGCTGGCTTCATAAAATGTGTTAGGGAGGATTCCCTCTTTTTCTATCGATTGGAATAGTTTCAGAAGGAATGGTACCAGTTCCTCCTTGTACCTCTGGTAGAATTCAGCTGTGAATCCATCAGGTCCTGGACTCTTTTTGGTTGGTAAGCTATTGATTATTGCCACAATTTCAGAACCTGTTATTGGTGTATTCAGAGATTCAACTTCTTCCTGGTTTAGTCTTGGGAGGGTGTATTTGTCGAGGAATTTATCCATTTCTTCTAGATTTTCTAGTTTATTTGCATAGAGGTGTTTGTAGTATTCTCTGGCACAAGACAGGGATGCCCTCTCTCACCGCTCCTATTCAACATAGTGCTGGAAGTTCTGGCCAGAGCAATCAGGCAGCAGAAGGAAATAAAAGGTATTCAATTAGGAAAAGAGGAAGTCAAATTGTCCCTGTTTGCAGATGACATGATTGTATATCTAGAAAACCCCATTGTCTCAGCCCAAAATCTCCTTAAGCTGATTAGCAACTTCAGCGAAATCTCAGGATACAAAATTAATGTACAAAAATCACAAGCATTCTTGTACACCAATAACAGACAAACAGAGAGCCAAATCATGAGTGAACTCCCATTCACAATTGCTTCAAAGAGAATAAAATACCTAGGAATCCAACTTACAAGGGATGTGAAGGACCTCTTCAAGGAGAACTACAAACCACTGCTCAATGAAATAAAAGAGGATACAAACCAATGGAAGAACATTCCATGCTCATGGGTTGGAAGAATCAATATCGTGAAAATGGCCATACTGCCCAAGGTAATTTATAGATTCAATGCCATCCCCATCAAGCTACCAATGACTTTCTTCACAGAATTGGAAAAAACTACTTTAAAGTTCATATGGAACCAAAAAAGAGCCCGCATCGCCAAGTCAATCCTAAGCCAAAAGAACAAAGCTGGAGGCATCACGCTACCTGACTTTAAACTATACTACAAGGCTACAGTAACCAAAACAGCATGGTACTGGTACCACAACAGAGACATAGATCAATGGAACAGAACAGAGCCCTCAGAAATGATGCCGCATATCTACAACTATCTGATCTTTGACAAACCTGACAAAAACAAGAAATGGGGAAAGGATTCCCTATTTAATAAATGGTGCTGGGAAAACTGGCTAGCCATATGTAGAAAGCTGCAACTGGATCCCTTCCTTACACCTTATACAAAAATTAATTCAAGATGGATTAAAGACTTATATGTTAGACCTAAAACCATTAAAATCCTACAAGAAAACCTAGGCAATACCATTCAGGACATAGGCGTGGGCAAGGACTTCATGTCTAAAACACCAAAAGCAATGGCAACAAAAGCCAAAATCGACAAATGGGATCTCATTAAACTAAAGAGCTTCTGCACAGCAAAACAAACTATCATCAGAATGAACAGGCAACCTACAGAATGGGAGAAAATTTTTGCAACCTACTCATCTGACAAAGGGCTAATATCCAGAATCTACAATGAACTCAAACAAATTTACAAGAAAAAAACAAACAACCCCATCAAAAAGTGGGCAGAGGACATGAACAGACACTTCTCAAAAGAAGACATTTATGCAGCCAGAAAACACATGAAGAAATGCTCATCATCACTGGCCATCAGAGAAATGCAAATCAAAACCACAGTGAGATACCATCTCACACCAGTTAGAATGGCCATCATTAAAAAATCAGGAAACAACAGGTGCTGGAGAGGATGTGGAGAAATAGGAACACTTTTACACTGTTGGTGGGACTGTAACTAGTTCAACCATTGTGGAAGTCAGTGTGGCGATTCCTCAGGGATCTCGAACTAGAAATACCATTTGACCCAGCCATCCCATTACTGGTATATACCCAAAGGACTATAAATCATGCTGCTATAAAGAACATGCACACGTATGTTTATTGCGGCACTATTCACAATAGCAAAGAGTTGGAACCAACCCAAATGTCCAACAACGATAGACTGGATTAAGAAAATGTGGCACATATACACCATGGAATACTATGCAGCCATAAAAAATGATGAGTTCGTGTCCTTTGTAGGGACATGGATGAAACTGGAAAACATCATTCTCAGTAAACTATCACAAGGACAAAAAACCAAACACCGCATGTTCTCACTCATAGGTGGGAATTGAACAATGAGAACTCATGGACACAGGAAGGGGAACATCACACTCCGGGGACTGTTGTGGGGTGGGGGGAGGGGGGAGGGACAGCATTAGGAGATACACCTAATGCTAAATGACGAGTTAATGGGTGCAGGAAATCAACATGGCACATGGATACATATGTAACAAACCTGCACATTGTGCACATGTACCCTAAAACCCTAAAGTATAATAAAAAAAAAAAAAAAAGAAAATCCTATATGTTTTCATCTGTAAATATTGTCATTTGTATTTCTAGGAGATATGGGCTTATTTTAAAAAACCAGAATTCTAATATCACAAAAAATTAATAATTATTTAGTATCACCAAATATATAGTGTTCTTATTTATAAGAGCCACACATTCCAACTGAATAATATATCATCTACATCTCTTTTAATCTATAATCTCTCTCTTCTCATCTCCTCTCTCTTTTTCTTACAATTTGATATGTGAAGATACTTTTTTTAAATATATACTTTAAGTTCTAGGGTACTTGTGCACAACGTGCAGGTTTGTTACCTACGTATACATGTGCCATGTTGCTGTGCTGCACCCATGAACTCGTCATTTACAGGTATATCTCCTAATGCTATCTCTCCCCCTTCCGCTCACCCTATGACAGGTCCCAGTGTGTGATGTTCCCCATCCTGTGTTCAAGTGTTCTCACTGTTCAATTCCCACCTGTAAGTGAGAACATGCGGTGTTTGGTTTTCTGTTCTTGTGATAGTTTGCTGAGAATGATAGTTTCCAGCTTCATCCATGTCCCTACAAAGGACATGAACTCATCATTTTTTATGACTGCATAGTATTCCATGGTGTATATGTGCCACGTTTTCTTAATCCAGTCTATCATTGATGGACATTTGGGTTGGTTCCAAGTCTTTGCTATTGTGAATAGTGCCGCAATAAACATACGTGTGCATGTGTCTTTATAACAGCATGATTTATAATCCTTTGGGTATACCCAGTAATGAGATGGCTGGGTCAAATGGTATTTCTAGTTCTAAATCCTTGAGGAATCGCCACACCGACTTCCACAATGGTTGAACTAGTTGACAGTCCCACCAACAGTGTAAAAGTGTTCCTATTTCTCCACATCCTCTCCAGCACCTTTCCCCATTTCCTGTTTTTGACAGGTTTGTTAAAGATCAGATAGTTGTAGATGTGTGGTATTATTTCTGAGGGCTCTGTTCTGTTCCATTGGTCTATATCTCTGTTTTGGTACCAGTACCACACTGTTTTGGTTACTGTAGCCTTGTAGTATAGTTTGAAATCAGGTAGCGTGATGCCTCCAGCTTTGTTCCTTTGGCTTAGGATAGTCTTGGAAATGTGGGCTCTTTTTTTTTCAGTTCCGTATGAACTTTAAAGTAGTTTTTTCCAATTCTGTGAAGAAAGTCATTGGTAGCTTGATGGGGATGGCATTGAATCTATAAATTACCTTGGGCAGTATGGCCATTTTCACGATATTGATTCTTCCTATCCATGAGCATGGAATGTTCTTCCACTTGTTTGTGTCTTCTTTTATTTCATTGAGCAGTGGTTTGTAGTTCTCCTTGAAGAGGTCCTTCACATCTCTTTTAAGTTGGATTCCTAGGTATTTTATTCTCTTTGAAGCAATTGTGAATGGGAGTTCACTCATGATTTGGCTCTCTGTTTGTCTACTATTGGTGTATAAGAATGCTTGTGATTTTTGCATATTGATTTTGTATCCTGAGACTTTGCTGAAGTTGCTTGTCAGCTTAAGGAGATTTTGGGCTGAGATGATGGGGTTTTCTAAATATAAAATCATGTCATCTGCAAACAGGGATGATTTGACTTCCTCTTTTCCTAATTGAATACCCTTTATTTCTTTCTCCTGCCTGATTGCCCTGGCCAGAACTTCTAACACTATGTTGAATAGGAGTGGTGAGAGAGGGCATCCCTGTCTTGTGCCAGTTTTCAAAGAGAATGCTTCCAGTTTTTGCCCATTCAGTATGATATTGGCTATGGGTTTATCATAAATAGCTCTTATTATTTTGAGATATGTCCCATCAATACCTAATTTATTGAGAGTTTTTTTTTAGCATGAAGGGTTGTTGAATTTTGTCAAAGGCCTTTTCTGCATCTATTGAGGTAATCGTGTGGTTTTTGTCTTTGGTTCTGTTTATATGCTGGATTACATTTATTGATTTGTGTATGTTGAACCAGCCTTGCATCCCAGGGATGAAGCCCACTTGATCATGGTGGATAAGTGTTTTGACGTGCTGCTGGATTCAGTTTGCCAGTATTTTATTGAGGATTTTTTGCATCAATATTCATCAGGGATATTGGTCTAGAATTCTCTTTTTTTGTTGTGTCTCTGTCAGGCTTTGGTATCAGGATGATGCTGGCCTCATAAAATGAGTTAGGGAGGAGTCCCTCTTTTTCTATTGATTGGAATAGTTTCAGAAGGAATGGTACCAGCTTCTGCTTGTACCTCTGGTAGAATTCGGCTGTGAATCCATCTGGTCCTGGACTTTTTTTGGTGGGTAGGCTATTAATTATTACCTCTATTTCAGAGCCTGTTATTGGTCTATTAAGGGATTCAACTTCTTCCTGGTTTAGTCATGGGAGGCTGTATGTGTTGAGGAATTTATCCATTTCTTCTAGATTTTCTAGTTTATTTGCATAGAGGTGTTTATAGTATTCTCTGATGGTAGTTTGTATTTCTGTGGGATCGGTGGTGATATTCCCTTTATCATTTTTTTATTGTGTCTATTTGATTCTTCTCTCTTTTCTTCTTTATTAGTCTTGCTAGCGGTCTATCAATTTTGTTGATCTTTTAAAAAAACCAGCTCCTGGATTCATTGATTTTTTGAAGGTTTTTTTGTGTCTGTATCTCCTTCAGTTCTGCTCTGATCTTAGTTATTTCTTGCCTTGTGCTAGCTTTTGAGTGTGTTTGCTCTTGCTTCTCTAGTTCTTTTAATTTTGATGTGAGGGTGTTAATTTTAGGTCTTTCCTGCTTTCTCTTGTGGGCATTTAGTGCTATAAATTTCCCTGTACACACTGCTTTGAATGTGTCCCAGAGATTCTGGTATGTTGTGTCTTTGTTCTTGTTGGTTTCAAAGAACATCTTTATTTCTGCCTTCATTTCATTATGTACCCACTAGTCATTCAGGAGCAGGTTGTTCAGTTTCCATGTAGTTGAGCGGTTTTGAGTGAGTTTCTTAATCCTGAGTTCTAGTTTGATTGTACTGTGGTCTGAGAGACAGTTTGTTATAATTTCTGTTCTTTTACATTTGCTGAGGAGTGCTTTACTTCCAACTGTGTGGTCAATTTTGGAATAAGTGTGATGTGGTGCTGAGAAGAATGTATATTTTGTTGATTTGGGGTGGAGAGTTCTGTAGATGTCTATTAGGTCCACTTGGTGCAGAGCTGAGTTCAATTCCTGGATATCCTTGTTAACTTTCTGTCTCATGGATCTGTCTAATGTTGACAGTCTCTTTGTAGGTCACTCAGGACTTGGTTTATGAATCTGGATCCTCCTGTATTGGGTGCATATATATTTAGGATAATTAGCTCTTCTTGTTGAATTGATCCCTTTACCATTATGTAATGGCCTTCTTTGTCTCTTTGGATCTTTGTTGGTTTAAAATCTGTTTTAACTGAGACTAGGATTGCAACCCCTGCCTTTTTTTGTTTTCCATTTGCTTGATAGATCTTCCTCCATCCCTTTATTTTGGCCTTGTGTGTCTCTGCACATGAGATGGGTTTCCTGAATACAGCACACTGATGTGTCTTGACTCTTTATCCAATTTCCCAGTCTGTGTCTTTTAATTGGAGCATTTAGCCCATTTACATTTAAGGTTAATATTTTTATGTGTGAATTTGATCCTGTCATTATGATGTTAGCTGGCTATTTTGCCTGTTAGTTGATGCAGTTTCTTCCTAGCCTTGAGGGTCTGTACAATTTGGCATGTTTTTGCAGTGGCTGGTACTGGTTGTTCCTTTCCATGTTTAATGCTTCCTTCAAGAGCCCTTGTAGGGCAGGCCTGGTGGTGACAAAATCTCTCAGCATTTGCTTGTCTGTAAAGGATTTCATTTCTTCTTCACTTATGAAGCTTAGTTTGGCTGGATATGAAATTCTGGGTTGAAAATTCTTTCCTTTAAGAATGTTGAATATTGGCCCCCACTCTCTTCTGGCTTGTAGAGTTTCTTCCACTGTTAGTCTGATGGGCTTTCCTTTGTGGGTAACCCGACTTTTGTCTCCAGCTGCCTTTAACATTTTTTCCCTCATTTCAACTTTGGTGAATCTGACAATTATGTGTCTTGGAGTTGCTCTTCTCGAGGAGTATCTTCGTGGCATTCTCTGTATTTCCTGCATTTGAATGTTGGCCTGCCTTGCTAGGTTGGGGAAGTTCTCCTGGATAATACCTTGCAGAGTGTTTTCCAACTTGGTTCCATTCTCCCCGTCACTTTCAGGTACACCAATCAGATGGAGATTTAATCTTTTCACATAATCCCATATTTCTTGGAGGCTTTATTCATTTCTTTTTACTCTTTTTTCTCTAAACTTCTCTTCTCACTTCATTTCATTCATTTGATCTTCAATCACTGATACCCAGTTCTTCCAGTTGATGAAATCGGCTACTGAAGCTTATGCATTTGTCATGTAGTTCTTGTGCCATGTTTTTCAGCTCCATCAGGTCATTTAAGGACTTCTCTACATTGATTATTCTAGTTAGCCATTCATCTAATCTTTTTTCAAGGTTTTTAGCTTCTTTGCGATGGGTTCAAACTTTCTCCTTTAGCTTGGAGAAGTTTGATTGTCTGAAGCCTTCTTTTCTCAACTCGTCAAAGTCATTCTCCATACATCTTTGTTCCATTGCTGGCGAGGGGCTGCGTTCCTTTGGAGTGGGAGAGGTGCTATGATTTTTAGAATTTTCAGCTTTTCTGCTCTGTTTTTTCCCTATCTTTGTGGTTTTATCTACCTTTGGTCTTTGATGATGGTGATGTACAGATGGTTTTGGTGTGGATATCCTTTCTCTTTGTTAGTTTTCCTTCTAACCGTCAGGACCCTCAGCTGCAGGTCTGTTGGAGTTTGCTGGAGGTCCACTCCAGACCCTGTTTGACTCGGTATCAGCAGCGGAGGCTGCAGAACAGCGAATATTGCTGAACAGCAAATGTTGCTGCTGGATTGTTTTCCTGGAAGCTTCGTCTCAGAGGGGTACCCAGCCCTGTGAGCTGTCAGTCTGCCCCTACTGGAGGGTGCATCCCAGTTAGGCTACTTGGGGGTCAGGGACTCACTTGAGGGGGCAGACTGTCCGTTCTCAGATCTCATACTCTGTGCTAGGAGCACCACTACTCTCTTCAAAACTGTCAGACGGGGACATTTAAGTCTGCAGATGTTTCTGCTGCCTTTTGTTTGGCTATGCCCTGCCCCCAGAGGTGGAGTCTACAGAGGCAGGCAGGCCTCTTTGAGCTGTGGTGGGCTCCACCCAGTTGGAGCTTCCTGGCCACTTTGTTTACCTACTCAAGCATCAGCAATGGCAGGCGTCCCTCCCCCAGCCTTGCTGCTGCCTTGCAGATGGATCTCAGACTGCTTTGCTAGCAATGAGTGAGGCTCCATGGGCATGGGACCCTTCTCGCCAGGCACGGGATATAATCTCCTGGTGTGACGTTTGCTAAGACCATTGGAAAAGCACAGTATTAGGGTGGGAGTGACCCGATTTTCCAGGTGCTGTCCATCACTGCTTCCCTTGGCTAGGAAAAGGAATTCCCTGACCCCTTGCACTTCCTGGGTGAGGTGATGTCTTGCCCTGATTCGGCTCATGCTCGATGGGCTGCACCCACTGTCCTGCACCCACTGTCCAACAAGCCCCAGTGAGATGAACCTGGTACCTCAGTTGGAAATGCAGAAATCGCCTGTCTTCTGCGTCGCTTATGCTGGGAGCTGTAGACTGGAGCTGTTCCTATTTGGCCATCTTGGAACTGCCCCCTATGAAGATACTTTTGTATTCAGACATTTTCCCAGAATCTGGGTTTTGCTGATCATACTTGATTTTGAGAATGATCCTTTATTTCTTAATATTTTCATTATAAATGTGATAGATACTTGCTGAAGGATATTTTGACTGTTCAATTGTGAGGATAGTTCTGCCACTAGATCTCTTTCAATTATTGAACTAACTCTCTTGGCATCATCCCTTCTGTGTACAACACACATCTTCCCTCTCCCCAACCCCACATTCAAGAAACCAGTGGTTCTTAGTGAGATAATATCATCCCCAAAAGCTATTTTGGAAATTTTTTTGATTGTTTTAGTTATCAAATGACCGAGAGAGACATGGAGGCGTTAATGGACCCACTGAAGAATTGTCCCCCATATTGTATTGCTTTTGGCTGTTACCCTCAAATTCATGTAGGTGTAATATTCTTTATCATTATCTAAGCCTGGAACTCAATTCTGTTTTACATATAATCACCAAGTAATTTTTTTTACATTTTTACTGTACCCTGAATTTTCTACCAATACAACTAGTGGGTAAGTTGAGGAAAGATGGAACTCTGTTTGGCTTGAAATTTTCTATTACAGAAAACCACTAGCAGCATTGCCACTCATAGTGCTTGAGTTACCAACACAATATGCCTGCATTAGTATGTTTTTGGCTATTTCCTTTACGGGGCTGATTACTTCATCATGCTTTTTTATCCAGGCCTCCAAAACTTTCAAGTTTGTAGCCCGCCCAATTATTTATGTTGTGAAATACCTTTTTTTTTTTAACAGTTTGTAATATATTTCACTTATAGTTAAGGCATTATATAAATTATTTTGCAATTCTGTACATAGGTAGGTTTTGCCACCTGTGGATTTTATTTCAAGAGAGAAATTATTAATAAAGAGGGTGTTGAGTGTGAAATTATTAATAAAGAGGGTATTGAGCCCCACAGGCTTAGGCCACTGGGGAAGGTCAAGACTAAGGGACCAGTGAGGGACAACTGAGAAGTGAAACATGTTAGCAGTGGAGTTTGCATAATAATAGCTGACACTTATGTAGTGATTATGTAATATGCCAGGAACTCTTCTGTTTTTCTAAGAAGCACCTTAACAAATCAACTTCAATCCTCACAACAGCTGCAGGAGGTCAATGGGAGCTATCACTTTTCCCATCTTATAAATGAGAAAATGAGGGACCCAGAGGTGCATAATTTACCCAAATTCACACTAATAATTGCCACGGCTGGCACAAACTCAGGAAGTGGTGATATGGAGTCTATTCTCTTAACCACTGCCTTTGATTGCTTTTCTTTTGAAGCATAATTCACTGAGCACAAAGGAAAGAAAATCAAGTGTATTGGCAGAAAATACATGGTGATGTCAGATTCCAAGGGGAAATGAATATGCAAATCAGTGCCTTTTAGAGACTAGGTGAGCTGAGTGGGTGGTAGGGTGTGAAGTAAACATTTGAAATGCATACTAGCCTCTGTAGGGACTCAAGATATATTTGAGTGAGTGAATGAAGTGCCTTCTAGAGGTTTAGGCCACAGTCACCTTAATAAGACCTTTGAAATGGAGAGTCATTTGAATGGCTTCTTAGTTATGCAAATAAATGGCAAATAGATCCCCATTGTCCTAGGAGAGGGCTAAGAAGTATTCCCCCAAGACCTCTTCTAAGCAGAGCTCCTTAATGGTTAGAAGTTAGATCACTGTGTATAAGAAGGCCAAAGCCTTCAAGAGGAGAAAGGAGAATCACAGCCCTTGTTTTCCATGATACTGATCTGGAGGACACTAGTGTGGTGGGCCAGGTAGCCTTGACCTGCTGGTGAGAAAGGATACCATGGTCCTCCAAAGGGTCCTGCTGGAAAGCAAGAGGGAATCTGGGCTGATGAGTTCCCACATGAGCCGGCCTTTTGGAGAATAGAGAATAAAATTGTGGAAGAGTCTCAAGGTTAACAAAGAAAGCGGAACAAACATTTGGGCATCTGTACTACTACACAAAGGACTGAAATGGCTGCTTTCACAAAAGCAGTGTAACACATCTAGCCAGGAGGCCTTAACAAGAATTGGATAATGGGAATTGCCTGATTTGCCCCCTCAAGACCGCAGAATCTTAATTACCATTGTTAATTAGGATATACCTGGTTCAAATATTCATTTTGATGCTTTCTAACAGGGGCTAGGGTGAAAGAGGGTGCTTTGAATAGATTTTTTTTTTTTTTTTGAGACAGAGTCTTCCTCTGTCACCCAGGGTGAAGTGTAATGGCATGGTCTCGGCTCACTGGAACCTCTGCCTCCTGGGTTCAAGTGATTCTCCTGCCTTAGCTTCCCAAGTAGCTGGGACTACAGGCACGTGCCACTACATCTGGCTAACTTTTGCATTTTTAGTAGAGATAGGGTTTCACTATGTTGGCCAGGCTGGTCTCGAACTCCTGACCTCATGATCCACCCGCCTTTGCCTCCCAAAGTGCTGGGATTACAGGTGTGAGCTACCACGCCCGGCCTGAACAGATTTTTTTGTATAAATTGACAGAATTCACATTATATAACAAAGCATATATATCTTACTGAAAAGTTAATTATGGAAACAGATTTACTCCACTCTCTTGTGCACAAGAATTCAGCAGCACTATTATTTAGAAACAGCTCCAAGAATCGTCT
This sequence comes from Nomascus leucogenys, assembly GCF_006542625.1. Lineage (NCBI taxonomy): Eukaryota > Metazoa > Chordata > Mammalia > Primates > Hylobatidae > Nomascus > Nomascus leucogenys. The sequence goes on along the minus strand of NC_044383.1, from coordinate 53,919,434 downwards.
TTGTCCTGGTCTTACTGAAGTCCTCATTGGTTCATCCTTTGATCCTCTGCAGTGTCCTTTATAAGTCTGGGTCTGATGCAGGCCTTGTCTGAATGACCATTTCCCTTCGACTGTGTCTGTTTGATACTGGCCAATGTTTCAAAGTCTAGACTGCAATTAAGTCAGTTATCTGCACATATTAAGTACCCAACAAATGTTGGTTGGGTTTAAAAAGTATCCTCTTTTAAAACGAACACACACTGAGAAAGGCTTAGAGAAAAGCAGTTGAGCATTCATACCTCTGTTTGGTGGTTCTGAACTAGAGGTCCCTGGGAGTCTGTAAGGTGGTAAGTGTGGTCCTTGAACTACTTTCTGTATTTTAGTATGCCTAATGAAAATCATACCTTTCCCTGTAATGAGGTTGGGAAGCTAACTAAAATGTCCAGTTTCTTTATTTTTGTTTGTATTTATATTATGTTAACTCTGTAACAATAGCATTAATCTCTTAGCCTAGGATTGTTTAGAGGCAAGTACCAGAATATATTCAAGTGAGTTTAAGGTAAAGAAGAAATTTAATATAATAATATAGGGGTATCTAGTAAACCCCAAAGTAGAAAGTACAACTAGGTCTTAAAAAGAATTGAAGCCAGTATGAGGCAAATCACCAAATCGCAGCTATCTTGAGAGTTCTCTTTCTGGAGTCCCCCGTGTCCTCCTTCTGCTTGTGCTTGAGTGAGTTTCATCCTTCTTTCTGCAGACTGGGTACTTGGGCTCTGCTAGCACATGACTATTATAATGTCTGTAAATTATATTAAAACACTTTAGTGAAGATGGTATGTATATATGTATACATACACATATATGTAGATACACACATATATACACACATACATATATAGGTGTGTATATGTATACATACATCTATATATACATAGTTGATTTGTACCTGAAGGATCATTAGTTAAGATTTGAAATATCTAGTCAGGTGCTCCTCTTGGGGAGGTGGTAATTGGCAATATATACTCGCTTCTTAGCGTTTGAAATAAGGAGAAATCTACATTCTGAAGACAGTTACCACAAGTTTAAGCCGATCTCAGATTGGCTTTAGATAGTTTAAAATTAGCATGAAGTGCATTAGAAATGACTTTTCATTAGTGAAATGAGTGATGTTCAAGAATGGGATTGGCTAGAAATACATGTGCAACTCTTCTCTCCTAGAAAAGATGTAAGATTACATTTTTGGAAGGGCATTTCTTGTCTTAAGACTCAGTTTGGCTCTGTTTATGGATTCTGTCATTCAGTTGTGATAAGAATTTTCTCTGAATTGTGATGTTAAAATATTGTTGCCTCTGCCTTCAATGAAAGAACCAATAGTTGTAAGTGATCACCTTATTTTAGGCCAGTTTTTGCAATGGGGAGATACCATGGTCGCTCCCAAACTGGTCCCATCTCAGCCTTTAGGTCTGCATAAATATATAAGCCCTTAGATTCCAAATGACTGGAGTCCCTTGGTTCTATTCCCAGTTTCTCTGGAAAAAGCATTGATTCTTTCAGCTTGGATAAGGTGTTCTAGTTCAATCCACTTTGCCCAGTGAAGTTTCTGAGTTGTGTAGTGGTCAGCAGTTCCAAAGACAGCCTCTCAGCAGGAGGTGTGGCTGTGCACTCTCTCAAAATGGGGAGCAGGCTGGGTTGTGGGTGAAGGGTAGATTTCATAGAAAGGGCTGTCAGCAAGGTAAGTACCTTGAGATCTCATGTTCATCAGATTCAAAGTTGTGTGTGTCTTTGATCCAGAAAAAGATATTATTCTTTAAAATTCAGCATTTTTTAGACAGGTTAAATCTCACAAAAACAGAGTTGATTGGCAAAATAATAAATCTTGATATGACATTACTTTTTTAAGTTTATTCAACAAATATGTATGTATGTTTGTGTGTATTTATTCACTTACTTTGAGACAGAGTTTTGCTCTGTTGCTCAAGCTGGAGTGCAGTGGTGAAATTTCAGCTCACTGCAACCTTTGCCTCCCAGGTTGAAGTGATTCTCCTGCTTCAGCCTCCCGAGTAGCTGGGATTACAGGCACATGCCATGCCCAGCTAATATTTGTATTTTTAGTAGAGATGGGGTTTCACCATGTTGGCCAGGCTGGTCTTGAACTCCTGACCTCAAGTGATCCACTTGCCTCGCCCTCCCAAAGTGCTGAGATTACAGGTGTGAGCCACCTTTCCCAGCCACAAATATGTATTTAATCCCGACTATATACATGGCACAATGCTGGGTGTCTTTTCTTTTGAATAGTATTATTAGTGACTTAAATTTTCCAGTGGAATGGGGACTGATCATTGGAAGAAGGAGGCCTTTCCATGGGGGGCAGAAAAATGAACTACTTGTTCGTGAGACCAAGATCTCCAGTAGCATAGAAGAAGGGAGAAGGATAAGAAAACAAGAGGGCAGGACTTAGCTGACAAACTTAGACTATTTCCATATTTATACCCAAGGCCAACTCTGACTGCTTACAAGGCAAACACCAAACAGTCACCAATTAAAGTTTTTTTCCTTCACAGAGAATGATTCTGACATGGAGTGTGACTGTGACAAGGCCGTGGAACAGAGCAAGTGTTTGTTGTGCAAAATTTGTTTTGACTAGACCAACAAGGCTGTTCCTGTGGGCCATCTGCTGGGACCTAGAGCTTTGTTACTCAGAATCTTTGTTTAACCTGCTTCCATGAAAAAGGGGTTGCTAAGTAAATTAATAGAGTAAACAAGGAAAATGTTATGCTGATTAAGAGTGAAGGCCTTCAGCTGAAACATTTGTACTCATACAAAGGCTGTACTAATTATAAATAATGCTATCAGTTAAAACACCTTCACAGCTTGCCTTCTGCAACAGTGGTTTCACTGCTTTTTCCTAGAGTGTTTTGAAGTCTGATTTTTTCTTCTTTTTTTAAATTTTACTTTAAATTATGGGATACATGTGCAGAACGTGCAAGTTTGTTACATAGATATACATGTGCCATGGTGGTTTGCTGCACCTATCAACCCATCGTCTAGGTTTTAAGCCCCACATGCATTAGGTGTTTGTCCTGATGCTCTCCCTCCCCATGCCCCTCACCCCCAAGAGGCCCCGGTGTGTGCTATTCCCTTCCCTGTGTCCATGTGTTCTCATTGTTGAAGCCTGATTTTTTGTTGTGGAAGAAACATTTTCTTCCTCAAAATTTCATTAAGTGAAAATGACCTTTTTTCTCCCAATTGTGATAAATTACAGAGCTTTTACTACACTAAAAAATCTTGAATCTCAATGTCAGCAAGGTTCAGAGATTCAATATGGTGGCTGGAAAGAAAAGAGTGGGGAGGCTTAAATAGGAAGTGATAAAGGAAGGAGCTTGGCAAAGGGAGCCCAAACTGAGGAAGATAGAAAGGTGGAGAGAAGGAGGAGGAAGTCCTAGAAAAAAATGATGGGCAGAAAGAAAGTGGGTTAGAGAGAAGCAAGGAAATTATAACTAAAAATAAAATTCTAAGCTCTCCAGCCAACTCAGTGGAGCCCTGTTGGCCAGGTGGACCCTAGAGAAACCTTAAAATATTAAGTTCCCAGCCATAATGGGTCTGGAAGTCAGACACAGCTCATTATCCACCCTCTCTTTTGCAATATAGACACAACAACTGACCAGCATTAATGTTAAAATAGAGATCATAAGACTGACAGAATGAAATCTTTGTAGCGATAAGATACCAACTTATAAACAGGATGCAAGACCATGCCAGGCAAGGGATAAATCAGGCACTCTGACACTTAAAGAATAAGCTGTTTTCTGACTGTCACAAGGTTTTTCATTTCCTCTAGCAGCTAGACAAGCACTGGGCAGAGACAAGCAATATTAAAATAAGGATGGCTCATCCACCACCAGATGCCAACAAACGGATCCTCCTGCTCCACCTGTCATAACCACATCTTTGATTGAACAAGAGACTGATTTCAGTAACTTTCTTCTGAAAAAAGAACACTGAGTATGGGCTGGTTCTGGCCAGTTTACAGAATCTGTGCATTTGTATGCCTTTGTGTCCCTGCTTCACATTTTGATATATGGGGCTTAACTGTAGTACATTTAAAAGTTAAACCTCCACTTCACAGTGAACATAGGATGCATGTAGCATGCAAGTTTGCTTTTCATGCATGCACATGTCTCTTCTTCGTCAATATTCATAGCTCTGCCTATAACCTGTTGAATATGTATCCTTGGCCAACTCATTCAGTGTAAATCCCTATTTCACTCTCCACTCCCTTGAAGTGCCTGCTTCTGGGCTCTACTGGAGGCTACATTTCCCAGTCTGTCAGGATGGCCACCCTGCAGGCTGTAACTCTTTGTATCACATAAAGTCTCCTTGTTAAATGTATACATTTGTAATTTTTCAGTTGACAGCAGAAAGAACTAGGATGTGTTAAGAAGGAAGACGAAGGAAGGCAGAGGAAGAGAGGGCAGGTCTGGAAGAGAGGGCAAACCTAGAAGAAAGGGTGCAGTGTCAGGGCACTTAGAGTTTGTTGAGAATGACTGAATTATAATACTTATTAATCATGTGGAGGTTAGCCAAATAGAATTAGCAACAAACTCAGAGGGAAGAAAGTCGTTCAGACTTGACCCCACCCCCTTACTACTATAGGAAACATCAGAAGGGTATTGAAAGAGGTATCTGCAGAAAGACTGCCTTTTGTTCTGTCTTTCCCAGCTAACTGGTTTAGCTATGTCTATTCAGACTGAGGGCCCCAGCACAGACTTCTGTTAACCAAGCTTACTGTGGGCAAGGTGATAGGTACTGGCTGATTTGGATGTGAAAGGAATGATGTCACCTTGGGCAAAGGGCACATGTTTAGGAGCAAACTGTCTCTCCTAATGTTCTCTCTGCTGCTTCTCTCTCTCCCTCTTCCCCGTGCCACCCCCACCCCACACACAATGGATACAGAGAGTACAGAGTTTCATTGGAAGAGGAATGTGCTTGGTGAAAGTACCAAAGTCCCCAGAGTTCAGCTTATATACCTTATGAAAAAATCGCTTTCTTAGACTTAAACAGGGACACAGCATGTTCCCTAGCCTCTGTCATATCTGTGCATTTTTTGATGGTTTTAATGTTAATATATTATTTTCCTCTTTACATAACAATGGTTAAAGAGTTAAAGGCTGTTTTCATGCCACCTTTTCTCCCCCTTTTTCCAACCTGGTTCCAAAGTTGAGGATAACTAGGCAGAGGGCAGATTCTCTTTGTCCATTGAGATTGATTTCCTGGTCATGAGTTTTCCAGGGAAACTTCTGCACTTGAAGAGGTCACTTGGAAGCAGAAAGTTAATGAGAACCTTTCTTATTTTTCTTGGCAACTCTGAGAGACCACGCTTTTTGGTGGATTGCGGCTGTTAGTGGGTCCCTTTACATCTACTGTACATTTTGCATTCATTGCATTGTACTTGAACTCTAGGGCCCGTTATGCTAATAGTGCTTGTTTTCTTGCCTCACTTCCCTGTCAAAGATTTCTCTGAAGGTGGTTTCATTATGATTTATGAAATACCATCTGTCTGTCTAGGAGTTTTTTCCTCTCTCTTTTGGACAGATTTGTATCTGATTTCTTTTGTGCAGTTCTCTTGAACTTCTCCAGGTGCGGAGAATAGCCCCTGTACAGCTTCTGTCCAAAGTCATCTTTTCATACATTATTGCTGTGCTGCTATTGGTGGAGTTTGTCACTGTTAACCTTGGGCTTTTGTTGCAGCGATTAAGATCTTTTATGGGTTTATCTAGCATGACACTAGCATAATTTAAATCACATCCTTGTCTATGTGCAGTTAATTGCCTTCACCTGTATATCTGTGCATAGTTTATGGATGTTTTCCCCCATCACAGCATCTTAGAGAGATGTCCTTGGTCCTTTGTGTTTTGCACCTGTATGTTTTTCTGCCTGAGATACTCTTATTTACTTATGCATGACATGTACTCCAATGACTGTGTACTGTTTTGTTGATATTAGTCAATACTCACAATGGCTCCAGATATATTGTTAGGAGCCTTTTTAGCTATTAACATTTTTGGCAGTGACATCTTAGAAATAAAACATCAGAAATATGTAGCCATTTTCTGGGTGACCATTTTATTCCAGTTTCTTTGGTTATTTCCTCTGAAGATTTTTGCTTGCTTGCAGTATTTTTTTCCATTTAATAATCGTTGCTTCTTTCTAATAATTTCACTCATTCTCATATTGTAGGGTCCCCTAATTCTTCCCCCTTTCTTTCTGTGTCCTGACTGAGAATCAGAGACTGCATAGACTGCTCTGTGACCTGCCAGCTGCAGGTTTTTCCCAGCAGGCTTGAACCCAAACTAGGGCCTTGAACATTCCTAGCACTGATAAAGGTATCTATGTTGTTGCCCAAAACGCTGAAAGAAATGGGCCCCAGCCCTAAGCCAAATTCCTTAAATCCTCATAAACTCTATACTCTGCCCCCCACACACTGTGGACATACCTGTAGATAAAACACCTTTTTTCTTTCATTGTCACAATGATTGCTGCAGCAATCGTAAACTTCCCTAATAAGTGCTTTGCACTGATCACCCTGGCAGTTAGTGTCTCTTGCTTTGGAATCCCAACTGGCCCCACCTAGGGATGGCGTGGAGCATTCCCATGTAGGTATTCCCCTGCCCTCACTTTTTTTTTTTTTTGAGATGGAGTTTCACTCTGTCGCCCAGGCTGGACTGCAGTGGTGCTATCTTGGCTCACTGCAACCTCCGCCTCCTGGGTTCAAGCGATTCTCCTGCCTCAGCCTCCTGGGTAGCTGGGATAACAGGCACCTGCCACTATGCCTGGCTAATATTGTATTTTTAGTAGAGACGGGGTTTCACCATGTTGGCCAGGCTGGTTTTGAACTCCTGACCTCAGGTGATCCACCTGCCTCGGCCTCCCAAAGTGCTGGGATTACAGGTGTGAGCCACTGCGCCCGGCCTAAAAAGTGTGTTTGTATGGAATGCTGTTACTTTTTCTTTATTAACAAGAGCACATATGTTAGCTTTTGTATTGTCTTCTTGCTTTGTCTTTTCATTATTCTTATTTTGGGAATCAGAATATTTGTAGCCCAATGAATCTGTTTGCTTCGTGTGATGGTCCCCAACTGATGAGCTCCCTCCAGACTGACTCATTTCTTTTTTTTTCAATTTTTATTTTTAATTATAAATGGACAAATTATAATTATAGATATCTATGGGGAACAAAGTGATGTTATGAATTATCAATACAATATGGAATAATTAAATCAAGCAAACACATCTATCACCTCAAATACTTATTTTTTTGGTGAGAACATTTGAAATGTACTGTCATAGCAATTTTGAAATGAGCGATGGGTTATTATTTACTACATTCACCACAATGTGCAATATATCTCAAAGTAAAACAACGACAACAATGTATTCCATCTATTTGAGACTTTGTACTCTGACCATCAACCAGTTCTGATTTTAATTCTTTTCCAGCTTTATTGAGGTATAATGGACAAATAAAGACCTATTTCTTTTTAATGCTTCAAACCAAGCAAAGTCAGTGTCATAATGTGGGGATGGACGACTATCTAGAAGTCGTAATGTAGAGGATGCATTGCTATTCTTCCAGTCATCAAATTTTTTGGAGTGCCTTTTATATTCCTAGCATTTGTTGTAGAAAACAGATGCCACAAAATTCACCAACAAGACTTCCCTGTTTACACAGCTGCATTGCAAGGAGGAGGAGGGAGCTCATCATTTGGGGACCATCACACAAGGCAAACACATCTATCACCTCAAATACTTAATAGCTCCTTAATATGAAAAAATGATAGGCTGTCTTTGATACTTGAGGATAGTCAAAACAACCTCCAAGATTTGCTTTGTGGTCAGCATGGGAGAAGGAGCCTTCAGGACACTCAGGGATACATCAAGGTGCTCAGCAGGGGAGGGCAAAGTGCGTTTTGTTATTGTGTTGTCATCCTTTGAAAATGCTCTTCGAAAACACTTGATGGCAATATTGAAAAAAAAGGTCACTGCATTTGTCCAATATCATATTTAGGATCTGTAAAGGGGTTATACCATTACCATGTGTCAAGAGAAGTGAGACATGATATCGTCTTGTTATTTGAGATCTTTCCCTTTTAGAAGACATAATATGAGGTTCTGTTGATGATGAAGGTTGATTTCTCATCACATTGTACTAGGTGCTAGGGGTATGATGGCAAGCAGAATGCATGGTCGTGTTCTCAGGAGCATTATTTCAGGGACTTAAATGTAAAATTACAAAATAAAACTATCAATGTTTCACTTTTTGAAAAGCGCTATATTAAACCTTAAACAATATTAAATTGCTTGTTGCCAAATCCAGGGGTCCTCTACCTAGTTATTTTTTCTCCTTATTGAATATCTTAGAAACACCTCCCCATATAAAGTGTTTTAAAGTATTTCCCTCTTCATTTTTCTGTCTCTCTGTCTCTCTTACCTTTCTTCCTTTATGTCTTCTGCTTTCAATAATTTTCCCTGGTGCTGAATATAAACCTTGCCCAAGGGTTTGCACTAAGTCCTCAACTTTTCTCTTTTTAATCTGGATTCCCCATTGATCACCAAAAATTCTGGAGACCATTAGAAAAAAATCACCTCTTACTTTCTTCCTTTAATTCCAGTGCTTACTGGCATCATTGTAGATGATTGTAACATTCTCCCTATTGGCCGTCTTTATTTCATATTTTCTCACCCCAGACCAAGAGGCAAATATTTGTCAAGTAAGGCTTCAGAGAAAACCACACTTATTACTTTATTGTCTTGCCCAGGAGTCTATCTGGCTTCTCTATTATCCAGTTTTGGACCTCTTTGCTAGTTCCCTCTGAATCCGCCTCTTTCCTTCAATCCCTATCCAACTACATTTTCCCTGCTGTTCCATATACACCCTATACTGCACCTAACCTTAGCATATGCTATACCAACTCTGTGTCTCTTTTTTGGAAAAACCTCCTTTATTCTCCATGTAGACATAGTCTCCATATAAATGCCACATTTACCCACGTAAACAAAGAGGTTGTCAAGCCCTAACTCTTCCATGATATTCCCTCTGATTACCCTAGATCTTTCCTCGTCAAAATTCTGAGACTTTCCTTATATAAGGGATTAAAAGCATAAAGTAAGAACAGATTGAAGAGCTTATACCAAAGAGGAATTTTGCCCTGATTGTGAGGTAGGTTGGATGGCTGATTTTTCTTTTACTTTTGAATCCCTTAGGCTAAGTCAATAGTTGATGTTAATTGATTTGTATTTTCCTTTCTGTAATTTTATTTGAGTTTTATTTGGAAGCTTCCTACCAATTCTTCTGAATTAAGACTCCACTAATATGTGGACTGCATAGTCTTAACCCATTCATACAGGACTAGCTACTTAATTTGCAGGGCCCAGTGCAGAATAAAAATTCAGGACCCCTGTTCAAAAATTATTGAGAATTTCAAGATCATGATAGCAAAGCATTAAACCAAGTGTGAGGCCTTTTCAAGTGCACGACCTTGTGAGACTGCACAGGTTGCATACCATGCAGTTGACTCTCCCTCAGGCCTGAGGATATTTGACTAGTTCTTTCCTTATCAGTAGAATGTCTCCTTCTCATGACTAACAGCTCCAAATCAATGCAAACATTAAATGTTTATTTTATTGAGTTTCTAAATCCATAACTTTGAACTAGTGAACCATGACATAATGTGAACATTTTGTTTATTTATCTATGCATTATTCATTCCTTCATTTACCTCTTAGAAAAGTTTATTCTCTTTTTCTTTCTCTTTTGTTCCCTCTTCACTATTCAGTTATAATTGAAAAATAAAACTTGTATATATTTAGTGTATATGATATGGTATTTTGATATAAGTGTATATTGTGAAATCATTACCCCAATCAAGCTAATTAACCTATCCATCATCTCACATAATTACATTTTTTTGTGGTAAGTACATTTAAGATCTACTCTCAGCAAATTTGAAGTATACAACACAGTATTAGCATTAGGTTGGTGCAAAAGCAATTGCAGTTTTAGCCATTACTTTTCATTGTTTTTGCACCAACCTAATAGCTATAGTCACCATGCTATACATTAGATTTCCACAACTTCTTCATTCTACCCTATTGAAAATTAGTACCCTTTGACCAATTCTCCCAATAGCACATAGCACATAGCATGTGTTAAGGTTTAAATTTCACAGGTAAGTGTGAGAGATCATAAAGTCTAGAAGGCAGAGGTCGATTGCAGCTTTGAAATTCTAATAGTAAGTTCAACCTTTTACATAATGAAGCAAAATAGATATTTGTGGAGGAGCAATAACATGGATTGTCTTTCTGGGCTCCACACCAGTGTTCTAGAGGTTTCTGTAGGAAATCAGCTGTAGATATTGAGATATTAAAGTGTCTCGACAGAAGGAATCTGTTCCAATTGAGGGATAAGGTCTGGGGATAATAAGAGGATACCCTGATGCATAATCCAGACTTGTCCAATGGGCAGAGCTGTGGCAATATTTGGACATTGAAGTTAGGGGTTGGGGAGAGCAGAGTGCAGGGAGGAACACCCAGGGCATGAGGCTAGTAGCCGTCAGGAGTGACTGTTGAGAAGAGAGTTGAGATTCAGGAATGGAGGCCAGGGACTTGGATGATCTGTCATCCAAAAGGTTTGAGTGATCTTGGAAGGATAAGGGGGGAAGTTTTATGACAACAAAATGCTGCTTCTACTGCAATTCCATTTTTATACCTACCACCATTGCCAACTATGTCGTCATCATCACTACCTTTGTGCCCATGGGTCTTTCACTAGCCCTGGGCCCTGCATTGTGGCATCTGTGCTTGAGATATTGCAAATGGTTTTGTGCTTGTCTGCACCTGAGTGGCAGCTAATGACCTGCTCTGTTCTAACATGGCCTGGGACTGTTTTTTATTCCTTCTAAAAATATTTATTATTTTTCAGATTCCTGGCACCTCATTGGCTGGGGAGTGAGGAGGATTCTCTACTGCCTCTCCACCTATTGGCTCTGTGTTAGGAAGTGCTCCCTGAGCCTTTGCTCTCCACCTTCCATCTCCCAAAGGCCACCTGCCCCAGAACTCAGCACAAAAGTAGTGATGACTATGTAGATGGTGGCAGTGAAAGAGGAAATTGCAGTGGCTTCATAGGCAGATTTAGATACCCTTGTCTTGGGGCCTTTTCTATTCAGGAAACTTAGGAGAGCCAGTTGTCAAATTAATTCTGAAGGGGAGCTGTGAGACTAACCTCAAAGATGGTTCTGAATGAATTGGAACAATGCTGCTATCTTATTTCCAGGATACTTCAGAACCCTCATGGGTGATTTGTGTTCTGAAATTCATGACTGCTGGCTGTGGCCAATTATACTGAGTGCTCCTGATCACAGACAGAGAAGGAAGTAACAGTGAAACTTTACCTAAGGGAGATCTATAATTCAGTTTCCTAGAACTGATGCTGGAGATTATCCAGGTAGTTTTGAACATTTCTCCAAAACTCTTGTTGAGAAGGTCATAATCATTGGAACCTTTTATTATGTGACCTACTTCCAGAATGAACTTGAGCAAATTGATTTTCATTTCTTCAAAGCATAGATTCAAACATTTCCTCATGTTTTGATAGAGTCAACTCTCTTCCAATTATATAAACCTAGTCTCATTTATTTTATTATTATTTTATTTTCCCTAGTACAATGAAAGCTTCATGAAGGCATGAATAATATTAATGTTTGTAAAAACCACTGCATCCCTAGCATCTAGCAGAATCCCTGGTAAATAGGTGTTCAATAACACTATTTGTTGAATGAATAAATGAGTGAATTTTAGTAACCTAGCAGTGCTTTGGATTCAGACAAGGTAGGGCATGTCTAGAAGACTGGAGACAGGCCTACCTCATTCAGCATAGGATAAAGAGAGACCTACCTTACCCACTACAGGGAAGGAGAAACCTCTTTGGAAGGACTCAATCCAAGGAAAGAAAACATCAGGACATACTTTAACTTTGGTAAAAGGAGTGTGTGGACCAGCGTCTAAAAAGAGAAGGGACTTTTGAGAATTCAAAATGTTATCATTCATGTTGTGTTCTGATGTAGCCTCTATTGGACTGGGCTCCGGGGGGTAAGAGACATTCAATTAAACTTGAGTGAAACCTAAAGGAACTATAAATTAAATATCAGCTGCATTGACACCAATAGCTTTTACAGTGACAGCAGACAGCATCTGTGTCTCTGCAGGGATGGCAGATGGCACCCCTGTGACACAGCACAGTTAGCAGATTCACATTGTCAGCACAGGGGTGGACAGCACCTGCATGGGTGTTAAGGACACTGACAGGAGTGAGCAGAGCAGCAGAGGTGCCTGCAATACCAGGCCTGAGGAACAGGCAGCAACAGGAAATAGAGAATGCCAGGAACAGCTGAGACGATGCCCATCCTCTGCCATGAAATGTCTGATTGATGCCACTGGGATGTTCAGAAATGTTTGAGGATAATTTGAGGAGGAATGAATGTTTACAGTTCAGGTCTGGAGGGAGGCAGGGAGGGATATTGTGATTTGCCTATTGCTCTTCCTTCCTCTCCCTTTCCCCTAGGTTGGTATATCCTAGGAAACATAAATTAATAAAGAGAAGCTGATTAGGGCTGGCATTTTCTCTCTCTGCAGTTTCAGCACCGGAGGCTTTACATCCCATTCTGGGATCCACAATGTCTTGAAATCAGGAAACCTAATTTACTCCCGCACTCCAGATAAATGCAGCCTTTTATTGAAAGAAAAATCCTCTCATTATCACGACTAGTAAAAAAAGTTTTTCTGAAAACCTCCTTTGGTTACCTGCAGAAAAATTGACCAGGTTCTTTGGTTAAGCAAAACATGCACATACATACAAAACATATACACAATGGGCAAATGTATAATCATTTATACTAATAACCTTTCCACAGTCATAATTTCCCAACTTCTTTTCTGCTTGAACTTACTTGTGTTGTTCATTTGAGTTCTAATGTGTAGACACCCTCCTCTCCCACAACTGAGAATCTCACCTAGTTGAATTCCCTGTTTGCCACACTACTCTTTTTTTTTTAACCTAAATGTGATCCCCTTTCAAGTTTTCATTTTATCCCAGAGCCCAGTGTTTAGCCCCATGTACAATAAGTTTCATTCTCATCAATGTTAGTATACTCTCAGCCTGGGGAGCTTGATAACTTCTCCCAGAAGCCTTGGCTATGTTAGCTGAGAGAGTCTATAAATTCTCCCAGCTCGAGAAATTGGTCAGGTGCACTCTATTCACCAAGCTTGTCAAGCCCTGTCAGAGTTGGCAAATCGGAAACTGTAGACACATTCAACTTTAACTTACAAAAGGCAAACAGCTGCATATTCCCTGATTCTGTCAGCTCAGGATGTTTCTGGAAATAACAAAAAAAGAATTTTATCTTGAAATTTGGCAAGGCAAGTAAACAAACTGGTGCTCACCTGAAATTTCCCCCTTCCCTTCTCAGGGGAGTAAACATGCTCTCCTTACAAGTAACCTAAATTTTAAAGAATAAATTACCTTTTGTTCAATATCTTAGGTTTCTCCTCCATGATTTTGCCATCAGACAATGAAGTCAATGACTCAAGGGTATCAGTCTTATTTATTTATTTATTTATTTTTATTATTATTTTTTTTTATCATTATACTTTAGGTTTAGGGTACATGTGCACAATGTGCAGGTTTGTTACATATGTATCCTTGTGCCATGTTGATTTCCTGCACCCATTAACTAGTCATTTAGCATTAGGTATATCTCCTAATGCTGTCCCTCCTCCCTCCCCCCACCCCACAACAGTCCCCGGAGTGTGATGTTTCCCTTCCTGTGTCCATGAGTTCTCATTGTTCAATTCCCATCTACGAGTGAGAACATGCGGTGTTTGGTTTTTTGTCCTTGTGATAGTTCACTGAGAATGATGGTTTCCAGTTTCATCCATGTCCCTACAACTCATCATTTTTTATGGCTGCATAGTATTCCATGGTGTATATGTGCCACATTTTCTTAATCCAGTCTATCATTGTTGGACATTTGGGTTGGTTCCAAGTCTTTGCTATTGTGAATAGTGCCGCAATAAACATACGTATGCATGTGTCTTTATACAGCATGATTTATAGTCCTTTGGGTATATACCCAGTAATGGGATGGCTGGGTCAAATGGTATTTCTAGCTCTAGATCCCTGAGGAATCGCGACACTGACTTCCACAATGGTTGAACTAGTTTACAGTCCCACCAACAGTGTAAAAGTGTTCCTATTTCTCCACATCCTCTCCAGCACCTGTTGTTTCCTGACTTTTTAATGATGGCCATTCTAACTGGTGTGAGATGGTATCTCATTGTGGTTTTGATTTGCATTTCTCTGATGGCCAGTGATGATGAGCATTTTTTCATGTGTTTTTTGGCTGCATAAATGTCTTCTTTTGAGAAGTATCTGTTCATGTCCTTCTCCCACTTTTTGATGGGGTTGTTTTTTTGTAGAAAGCTGAAACTGGATCCCTTCCTTACACCTTATACAAAAATTAATTCAAGATGGATTAAAGACTTACATGTTAGACCTAAAACCATAAAAACCCTAGAAGAAAACCTAGGCAATACCATTCAGGACATAGGCATGGGCAAGGACTTCATGTCTAAAACACCAAAAGCAATAGCAACAAAAGCCAAAATTGACAAATGGGATCTAATTAAACTAAAGAGCTTCTGCACAGCAAAAGAAACTACCATCAGAGTGAACAGGCAACCTACAGAATGGGAGAAAATTTTTGCAACTTACTCATCTGACAAAGGGCTAATATCCAGAATCTACAATGAACTCAAACAAATTTACAAGAAAAAAACAGTCTTGTTTATTATTAATTGTTTGTTATATTTGACACTCCAGATCACTGGTTGAAAGTGATGGCTTCTCCTTTCATCCCAGTAAATCACCCCTCAGTATTAAGCCCTTTGGGTTTGACAGCGTGCAGAATTAGAATGCTGTGGTGGGAGGTTCAGGAAGCTCAGAGAGAGTGGGTGCCTTTGGCTCTGTCAGCTAAACCCTACAGTCCGAGGAATACTCTATCCTTTGCTATGGCTGCTTTTTATGTGATACTTCTTTATTTTTTACCTGCTAAAAAACTAAGCAGACTGATATCAGAAATGAGCGAGTGAGAGAGAGAGAATATCAAATTTGGTTCTTGGGATTTTATGATGTGGTTCCTAGAAGAAATAATAGGGGTGTGTAATAAAGTCGTGGTAAGGAAGTAGTGAGTGCTAGGTGACTAGAAAGATTGTTCTGCATTGTTGAAACGGGATCAGATGTACCCTGAGAATAAGCCAAATGTTAAGGTAGCTCTGTTCAATCTGATTAGACTATATACTCAAGCATGAGGCAAAGGAAAAAGTATGAAATGAGCTGAATGTGGTGAAGTGTAGGGGTGTATGTATTAGCTGATGGCTTTATGTCTCTGTTATCTAGGGAAAGGCATGTAAGAACCTTTCCTAGCAGCTTGTTCATCCTAGAGGACCACCTCTCTGGATTAATAGCTGATGTGTCAGACTCCTGAGGAAGGATGGGAAGCCTGCAGTTCAGAGAGTTCCTAAAACTGTACTCTGATTTTCCTTCTACACATATATTCTTCTAGCTATGTGGATAGGTTAATAGTGATAGCTGCTTCACCAATAACTTCCAAATGTATAAACTCAAACATGATAGAAGCTTATTTTTTATTCCCTAGGAGTTGATCCTTATTGATGGATTATGCTCTCCTAAGTAAAGGCCGAAGATCCAGGCCCTTTCTAGAGATGATGCCCAGGTCAAAGTAGTTTGAAAAGCTCTACAGATGAATCTGATGTTCAGCTCCAGTTGGCTAATAAAAAGGCCAACATATCCAGGAAAGGGCATTTTATGTAAGAGATTTTGAAACACTTTTCTTACCATGAGTTCAAATTCTTTCAATATCAATTATTCTATTACAATTTATGTCTTCAGTATAGACTCTACAAACAGAATACAAAGAATGGTCTTTCTTGTCTTAAAACATGGCTAATCACCCACCTCCAACATTAAATGTACATCAGGATTCTGAACAGCTTCTCAGATGTTCGCAACAACTTTTTCTGAGGAAGGTGTTGATTTTTATAATTTGTCTTCTTGCCAGAGCAACAGGTACGATTTACTTTTAACCACAGTTCCATAACTCATCATAGTTTTAGTGTTCTGCTTCACCTCAGTAAGAATCAATATACTTTTAATAGCTTTTGCTGACTTTTTATTGACATTTGATTTCATAGACGAAAATTGTTTATGGATTGAATTATATGATCTCTATATGTATTAAGATTTTTCGGATTTTTTTTCAGAGACTCTTGAGCAAAAATAGTTCTAGGGTCAAACCAGGCAGGAATGACCTCTGCTAAAGAAAACTCTCACTTTAAATACAGTAAAACAGTGCTGTATCTTGCCCCATTCTTCTAAACTTGTTTCTGAACAATCTTAGATAAAAAAACTTCCTGCAAATAGGATTCCAAGTGTTTCCTATGCTGATGACATGAACTGCCTTTCATATTACACTAACAATTTCAAGAATTAGCTTAGCCTTTTCAGGAAGAACATCTAAATATTAATTTTTTTAAAACCAAAATCAACATTTTGGGCAGATGCTTTCACATAGAGGAAGGTTACATTTTATATTATATTTTATAATATTATGCAACAGAAGATTTTATTTGATAAGTTGGGAGTCCATTTGATTAGTATCTTGTGAGACTTGGATTCAATGCTGTTCAAAATTGTTTTTGTTTGAGTAGGTCAAAGTTCCACAATTGTAAAAGTGGTAACTTCCGTTTTCAAAATTTTCTAGGCCACTGCCATTTTATCCATATTTTACAGAGTGATATTCAGTTAAATACACTGTGAGACATTTGATCAGCACTGGAGCTTGGAAAAAGGCTTGAATCCAACTTGTGGGTACTTTCTTTTAGATCTGCAATGAATTAAGACTGTGCATCAGACCCAGCAATGGCCCTTGTAAAGCAACATCTTTGTTCTTCTACTCCAGCTGTCCAAAGCCAAGCAATGAATGTTCTTTGAATCAATATCATAGAAAGCTGACTCTTCAGGAATCATTAGTTTCTACAGTTCTAATCATCATCTAATACCAACTTTTTTTGACAGCCTAGCTGGGATAACTGATCCTTAGGAGGGATAGTAAGGGACAAGTTAAGCAGTCATCTTGTAAACTTCTTGGAACTTTATGCATTAAAGCCAAATCATCAGAATGCAGCATACTTAGATCATATCACCATGCCTTGACCTTCATCTGAATTTCTTTTAAAGAATAAAAATTTAACCTTCTATCCTCAGCTTTCACAAAGACCTGAAATAAAAAAAAAAAAAAAAACATTTGTGGAGGTTTGTTGTGGTGATTTTTTGTTAAATAGCTTTTGAATGTGTCCATTACACAACTCATAGTCTCTTACATAAATATCCTTAAGACAAAGCCTTCTTTACTTTTTTTTAATCTTTTTATTTTTTATTTTATTATACTTTAAGTTCTAAGGTACATATGCACAATGTGCAGGTTTGTTACATATGTATATGCACCCATTAACTCGTCATTTACATTAGGTATATCTCCTAATGCTTTCCTTCCCCCCTTTCCCTACACCACAACAGGCCCTGGTGTGTGATGTTCCCCATCCTGTGTCCAAGTGTTCTCATTGTTCAATTCCCACCTATGAGGGAGAACATGCGGTGTTTGGTTTTTTATCCTTGCAATAGTTTGTTGAGAATGATGGTTTCCAGCTTCATCCATATCCCTACAAAGGACATGAACTCATCCTTTTTATGGCTGCATAGTATTCCATGGTATATTTGTGGCACATTTTCTTAATCCAGTCTATCATTGGTGGACATTTGGGTTGGTTCCAAGTCTTTGCTATTGTGAATAGTGCCGCAATAAACATACGTGTGCATGTGTCTTTATACAGCATGATTTATAGTCCTTTGGGTATATACCCAGTAATGGGATGGCTGGGTCAAATGGTATTTCTAGTTCTAGATCCTTGAGGAATCGCCACACTGACTTCCACAATGGTTGAACTAGTTTACAGTCCCACCAACAGTGTAAAAGTGTTCCTATTTCTCCACGTCCTCTCCAGCACCTGTTGTTTCCTGACTTTTTGACGATCGCCATTCTAACTGGTGTGAGATGGTATCTTATCATGGTTCTGATGGCCAGTGATGATGAGCATTTTTTCATGTGTCTGTTGGCTGCATAAATGTCTTCTTTTGAGAAGTGTCTATTCATATCCTTTGCCTACTTTTTGATGGGGTTGCTTGTTTTTTTCTTGTAAATTTGTTTGAGTTCATTGTAGATTCTGGATATTAGTCCTTTGTCAGATGAGTAGATTGCAAAAATTTTCTCCCATTCTGTAGGTTGCCTGTTCACTCTGATGATAGTTTCTTTCGCTGTGCAGAAGCTCCTTAGTTTAATTAGATCCGGTTCGTCAATTTTGGCTTTTGTTGCCATTGCTTTTGGTGTTTTAGACATGAAGTCCTTGCCCATGCCTATGTCCTGAATGGTATTGCCTAGGTTTTCTTCTAGGGTTTTTATGGTTTTAGGTCTAACAGGTAAGTCTTTAATCCATCTTGAATTAATTTTTGTGTAAGGTATAAGGAAGGGATCCAGTTTCAGCTTTCTACATATGGCTAGCCAGTTTTCCCAGCACCATTTATTAAATAGGGAATCCTTTCCCTATTTCTTGTTTTTGTCAGGTTTGTCAAAGATCAGATGGTTGTAGAAGTGTAGTATTATTTCTGAGGGCTCTGTTCTGTTCCATTGGTCTACATCTCTGTTTTGGTACCAGTACCATGCTGTCTTGGTTACTGTAGCCTTGCAGTATAGTTTGAAGTCAGGTAGCGTGATGTCTCCAGCTTTGTTCTTTTGGCTTAAGATTGTCTTGGCAATGAGATTAGGGCCCTATTTTTAACCACTTTGTTCAACTAGAATTGTAAAAATTTAGCATCTTTGTTGAAATTTAAACCATTGATGCCACATCTCTTCTGAGGCAGGGATGGCTGGTAGGGATGGCACTAAAGACTCCTGCTCCCAGGGTTAGCAAGAGGTTGCTGCCCAGGCCAAGGCAGCAGGCAAATACCAAAACCAGGCAATACCATACATTTCTCAGCCCCTCTTCCATCCAAGGTAGAACCCCTTGTATGACTGTTTCTTGTTAATGTAAGATAAATGGAAGTGATGTCTGTTGCTTTTGTCCCAACATAATTGAGGAATGAATTTTCTTTCTCTATCTGTTCTTTTCTGTCTGGACCCTAAGGGATAGTGGAGTCATAAGATGAAAAAGTGCCTAGATTTCTGAATCATCACATGGAGGACAT
This sequence comes from Nomascus leucogenys, assembly GCF_006542625.1. Lineage (NCBI taxonomy): Eukaryota > Metazoa > Chordata > Mammalia > Primates > Hylobatidae > Nomascus > Nomascus leucogenys. The sequence continues at coordinate 53,900,027 of NC_044383.1, read as the reverse complement.
CTTTTTTAGACATGCATTAGACTTGTAATAGTAAGAAATAAATTTCTATTGGGTTAAGCCACTGAAATTAGCATTATCTTAATCACATATCCAACCCCACATTGAATGTTTCCTCTTTATCTGCCTCTTTCTTCTCAATCTCACTCTTGCATAAGTTCATCTTTGTATTTTCCACAGCCCTTAACACACAGTGTCTTGACCATAGCAGGCACTTAATTAATGTTCATTAAAATTAGACATGGCTCCTGGCCTGACATAAATTCCTAAAATGAGCATAAAAATAATTTAAGGCAGCATATTTAAGAATGCAATATTCTTAAGATGTAGTGTAGACCAAGTATAAAAACACTTTTATTATAACTAGAGAAAGAATCATGTAAAAATAAACTGAAATGGAAGATTTATTCTCTATTTCCAGAGGCACTTAAAACAGAAGATTGAGAAAGGTTGTATTTTCTTTCCTTTTTTTTTTCTTGTGGTAGGACAGGTCTGAAAATTGAGATTGCCTTCTTTTCAAATCATCTTTCTTACTGATCCCTTTTCTTTCTTGCATTTCTCCAAACTTTTTATGCTCTTTTAAATAGTAGAACACCAGAGCGCTCTCTTCAATTAACCCAAATACATGCAACAGGCTTCTTTCCAAGTGTTTCTTCCTGTGTTTAACAGGTAAATGGCAGTGGTGAATATTTCAAACCCTGGGGAAAGCAGTGTCATGCCTGGCCCACATGGAAGTGTTGTTAACCTGATGGGCCTGCTGGCATCACTCACATCACTCCAAGCAGGCCTCTTCCTTATGAACATGCAAAGATTTTCATAAAAGATCCTATCTAACAAAATCATGCTTCAAAAACTCAGCATGAATCTTCTGTGAGGATCAATCCCAATTTTGAAACTGACCTTGAACAATAGGAGGAACTGTGAGTTCTATTTTGCTTTCTTTACATAATATTTAATAGCTTTTAGTTCTAATACTTTATATTTAATTCAGTACAATCAGACCTCCATATCCACAGATTCTGCATCAGTGGATTCAACCAAACTTGAATTGAGAATATTGGAAGAAAAGGATAGTTACCTGTGTACTGAACATGTACAGATTTGTTATTTCCTAAACAATACATTATAACAATTAAGGTAGCATTTACATTGTATTAGGTATTATAAGTTATCTAGGGAGTATGTGCATAGGCTTTATGCAAATACTACGCCATTTTTTATAAGAGATGAGCATCCATGGATTTTGGTATCCATGTGGGTTCTAGAACCAATCCTTCCATAGATACTGAGGGATGACTGTAATCACTGTAATCAAGTAAAACATTTGTTTTTCCTTCTGAAGAAACTCCAAACAATTAGTGAATTGGACTGATGACATGAAGAGTATTGTTAGAAAACATGATTATTGGCTGGGCGCAGTGGCTCACGCCTGTAATCCCAGCACTTTGGGAGGCTGAGGCGGGCGGATCACGAGGTCAGGAGATCGAGACCATCCTGGCTAACACGGTGAAACCCCGTCTCTACTAAAAATACAAAAAATTAGCCGGGCGAGGTGGCGGGCGCCTGTAGTCCCAGCTAGGCGGGAGGCTGAGGCAGGAGAATGGCGTGAACTCGGGAGGCAGAGCTTGCAGTGAGCGGAGATCATGCCACTGCACTCCAGCCTGGGTGAAAGAGTGAGACTCGGTCTCAAAAAAAAAAAAAAAAAAGAAAACGTGATTATTTCTGTGACTTCATACAATGTTTTAATAGGTGATAGTCATCTAAACAGCACTATAAAAATTTCAATCTAGGGTAATACTGAGACTTTTGCTTGCCTAATCAAGTTTTAAAGAATTAAAAAAGTTTGGAAATCACGATCACCAAACACATATTCTGAAAGACTGTAATTTTCTTTTGTGTATCTTTGCCTATCTAATAGTTTAGCTAAGGTGAAGAAAAGTTTAAGATATTATCGCCAGTTGTGCAGCTAAATGCTTAAGTCAGAAAGACAATGGCTGGCTCCTCTGCGTGGAGAACTTTGAGCAATTGTATTGAGCTAGGAAGACAGTATTTCAAATAATGTCTCTAATAGCTTTATAATAATTGACTTTCTTGAGTCCTAACAGTGTGTGTGTATATTTGTCTTGCAGGGTATGAATCATGCCTTCTTCAACCCTCTGTCTCTACTGCTTTTTAGCAAACTTAGAAAATAGTAGTGGGTGGCTGGGCGCGGTGGCTCACGCCTGTAATCCTAGCACTTTGGGAGGCAGAGGCGGGCGGATCACGAGGTCAGGAGATAGAGACCATCCTGGCTAACATGGTGAAACCCCGTCTTTACTAAAAATACAAAAAATTAGCCGGGCGTGGTGGCGGGCACCTGTAGTCCCAGCTACTCAGGAGGCTGAGGCAGGAGAATGGCGTGAACCTGGGAGGCGGAGCTTGCAGTGAGCCGAGATCGTGCCACTGCACTCCAGCCTGGGGACAGAGCGAGACTCCATCTCAAAAAAAAAAAAAAAAAAAAAATGTCTGTTAAGTAACGAACTTGGATTCAGAAATTTTGGGTTTAGTTTCTTGCCTGCTGCTCATCATCTGTGTACATTTTTTCATTTATTCTTTCCTTTATTTTGCCTTTCATTTTACCAATGTATACAGAGTTCATATCGTATGTCAGACATTGTGTAAAATGCTGGGAATAAAGAGATGAATGAGAAATTGTTATTGGTGCTCACTCAGCATCTCAATGGAGGAATAAGTTTAATGTCATGTGATATAAATTTATGGAGTGAGCACAGAAGGAGGCAACCTGTCTTTGGAGAAGGTGAGGAAGGAACAATCAGGGACAGTTTCTTTTAGGAGGTGGAATGCTTAAACTGAGTCTGGAAAAATGTGTAGGAGTCTATCAAGTGGACAAGAGTTAGACTACAGGAAAGGTGTTTTATGAAGAAACCACCTATACAAAGACATGGGGTATGATACATTGGAAGAAAAGGGTGTGATGTGGTGAAAGGCATGTGTAAAGCCACGACAAGAGTGTCCCTGGGAAAGTTGATGGAGTTAGATTGTGAATTGCCTTTTACGCTATGCTAAAGGGACTAAACTTTATCCTAAAGATGATAAATGAAACAATTTAAAGTGTGTGTGTGGTCGTACGTAATTTATGTTACTTAACCTGGCAAGACTTTTTAAAAAAAATCTGCAAAATGTGGAAAGTATGAGTTACCTCTAAAGATAACTGAAAATTTGATGGAATGCTAAGCTTGAGAGTATCTTTTAATATGTGACTGAAATGTTAACCACCGTTGTTAATGCTAACAGCTCACATTTATTATGCGCTTATTTATTTAAGTATTCTATGGGGATTAAGTAATTTAATTCAATCAACAATCCAATTAACCATGAGAATGTAAGTGGGACGCTTGCTATGAGTTGTTTCCCTAGTAGCAATGCTGGATTTTGACTTTATTTCCATTTAAAAATTCATTTCCCTTGAAGATGGTTCTAGAAGGCCTCTAAGTGAATCAGAGTGATGACAAAGGGGGAAAGTTTTTTTTTAATCTCCAAAACCACCTACGAGTAGCTGTCAAAATAAATTCTCTGACACTTATATATTTTTTGAAATGGTGAGCTGGGCAAAACCCCCCATTTATTGGGTAAAGAAGATAAAGAAATCAGTGCTGTTAGCGAATTTCTCTCCTGTTTCAAGACAGGACACTCTCACAGTTTATGGCATGTAGCTGGGAGCAGATATGGCTCCTCTTAATCATAACTGGGCTGTGAGGAGCCTCTGCCCAAGCTACTGGTCACAGACGGTTGTGAAGATTGGGTCAGTTCATAGGCCATCATCTGAACAGGAAGAAAATGTCAATCAAATAAGACCAACCTTGTGCCTAGGTTCTATACTGTGATAGTGTTTCCCATCTATCAATCAGAAGCAGATTTCCTCATTGTTTTAGCTTCCCTGAGGTTGATCTATTAGAAGTAGTTGATTATCACATTTATTTCTTGTGGTAGTTCAGAGAAGTGAAGTCTAATTATTATTGACTCAACAGCTTTCTTGTCAGAAATAAAATGAGAATCTAAGAGCAAAATATTCTATGTCTAAATACTCTATAATATATGTATTTTTCTTTTTTCTGCCAAGCTCAATTATAACAATATTCCTTAGGAAATTCTACAAAAAGCAACAGCATTTTCTAAGTAAGCACTTTTGTTTACGTACTATCTCTATATCAGATATGAGCATTTACTTAAGGTGATGTTTATGGGAATCAAACTTTTAATCTTATGAGAATCAAACTTATGGGAATCAAACATTTAGTCTTAGCTCCAGAAGCACAAACCAAAAACAGTAGTGAAAAGGACTTTCAAAACTGGCATTGGAGGCCGGGCGCGGTGGCTCACGCTTGTAATCCCAGCACTTTGGGAGGCCGAGGCGGGCGGATCACGAGGTCAGGAGATCGAGACCGAGACCATGGTGAAACCCCGTCTCTACTAAAAATACAAAAAATTAGCCGGGCGTAGTAGGGGGCGCCTGTAGTCCCAGCTATTCGGAGAGGCTGAGGCAGGAGAATGGCGTGAACCCGGGAGGCGGAGCTTGCAGTGAGCCGAGATCGTGCCACTGCACTCCAGCCTGGGTGACAGAGCGAGACTCCGCCTCAAAAAAAAAAAAAAAAAAAAAAAAAAAAAAAAAAACAAACAAAAAAAACTGGCATTGGCCTCGTGTGGTGGCTCACACTGTAATCTCAGCATTTTGGTATACTGAGGTGGGAGGATTTTTTGAAGCCAGGAGTTTGAGACCAGTCTGGGCAACAGAGGGAGCCCCTGTCTCTAAAAAAAAGTAAATTAACAAATTAGCTAGGCATGGTGGTACATGCCTGTGGTCCTAGCTACTTGGGAGGCTGAAGTTGGAGGATCACTTGAGCCCAGGAGGTTGAAGCTACAGTGAGCCATGGTTGGTGCCACTGCACTCCAGCCTGGATGATAGAGTGAGACTCTCTCAGAAACAATGGCAAAAACTTGCATTAATTAATAAACTAATTAACAAGGAAAAAAATAAAAGAGTAGTGAAGTCAAATTTTCTTTTGTCAGAATATCTGCCCATAACTTATTGTTCTCAAATAATATAGAGCACAACCTAGCTTAATCTTTTAAAAAATGTGGTCAGTTAACTTGCATTGCATTGCGAATAATGATAATTATTTGTCGACAGCATCCAGTCTCTGAAAGCAACAAAGATTTAAAAACGAAGTTATAATTTTCAGTTGCATTTGTATAAATAAGTGGCAACACCAAAAGTTCATTCATACTGTGGGTTTTCAATCCAAATTTTAAATGAGAAAATTATATTTATAATGAAAACTGTTATTGGTGGTGAGCTTCTATATAAGGAAATTAAGAAGTGGAGTGTGCCTATTCTGCATTTTGCTATAATTTTTCTAAGTGGCTATTAAATTACTCATGGTCATTTAAAAATTTTGGACTTGCTTCAACTGTAAATAAAGATGATGAAAGTAATACTTGTCATCTATTGTGCTTGCTTACTTGGTTTCCATCCTTCAGCAGTATAATGAAATTTGATTATCTTTCTTTTCCAGTGTCCACTGACATCTTTACAGAGATTTCAAGAGAATAGAATTAACAATTAATTTTCCTGCTACTTCTCTGCAGTCACTATACATGCTTTGAATTTTCTCACCCAAGGTTTTGAAATAGAAACTGTTTAACAGAGGTTACAAATTTGCATATAACAGTATAAAATAAACTTTTGATGAAGAGAAATGGACTGCACATGAAAGGTTGATAAAGAACTGGCCTCACTGCTTCATCTACAAACCTTATTGAACAAGAGTATTCTCCAAGCCATGAATAATCATGTAGACCATTTATCTCAGCAATGCTACAAGGGAAACAAAAAGTAAAGCAACTAAGCTGTTTGAAGTCTGGACCATCTGTTAGGAACCACTAATCTCTTTATGACACATAGCCCCAGTGCAGATATGTGTCCAGTGAATGTTTCAACACTTTACTGATGGATAATTTGCAGCAAAAATAGAAACTTGCTGACTTTCTTAAGAGGTGAATTTTTGAAGGCAAACAAGCAAAGTAATGCTTGGTGTTTATACATTTAGCATGTAGTTACATAAATTTTTCCCTCACTTCGAGTATTAAATACAGGCAGAAAGGTTTTTCTCTCTCCCTCTTTTTTTCTTTTTTAAAATTATTATTATTATTATTTCAATAGGTTCTGGGGAACAGGTGGTGTTTGGTTACATGGTTAAGTTCTTTAGGGGTGATTTCTGAGAATTTGGTACACCCATCACCTGAGCAGTGTACACTATACCCATGCATAGTATTTTATTCCTCACCCCACTCCCAACCTTCCCCCCAAGTCACCTTTGTCCATTATATCATTCTAATGCCTTTGCATCCTCATAGCTTAGCTCCGACTTGACTTATGTGAGAACATACAATGTTTCGTTTTCCATTCTTGAGTTACTTCACTTAGAATAATGGTCTCCAGCTCCATCCAGGTTGCTGCGAATGCCATTATTTCATTCCTTTTTATGGCTGAGTAGTATTCCATCATATATCTATATCTATACACCACATGAAGATTTCATGGACATTTATCACTTCCCTAATAATACTCTTATAATTTCTTATGCCTGTCTTTACTTTAATCCCTTAATCCCATTATCTTCATAAGCTGAGAATGTACGTCACCTTAGGACCACTATTGTACAAACTAATCGTAAAACATGTGTGTTTGAACAATATGAAATTAGCACACCTTGAAAAAGAACAGAATAACAGCAATTTTCAGGGAATAAGGGAAGACAACCATAAGGTCTAACTGCCTGCAGGGTCGGGCAGAATACAGCCATATTTTTCTTCTTGCGGAGAGCCTATAAACAGATGTGCAAGTAGGAGAGATATTGCTAAATTCTTCTCCTAGCAAGGAATATTAAATATTAAGACCCCAGGAAAAGAATTGCATTCCTGGGGGGAGGTCTATAAACGGCCGCTCTGGGAGTGTCTGATTTATGCAGTTAAGATAACGACTGAAATATGCCCTGGTCTCCTGCAGTACCCTCAGGCTCACTAGGATGGGGAAAAAACCCCACTCTGGTGAAATTGAGGTCAGATCGGTTCTCTGCTCTCAAACCCTGTTTTCTGTTAAGTTGTTTATCAAGACGATACGTGCACAGTGCGACATAGATGCTTATCAGTAATTCTAATTTTGCCTTTGCCTTGTGATCTTTATTGCCCTTTGAAGCATGTGATCTTTGTGACCTACTCCCTGTTCATATACCCCCTCCCCTTTTAAAATCCCTAATAAAAACTTGCTGGTTTTGCGGCTCAGGGGACATCACAGACCTACTGATGTGTGATGTCACCCCTAGAGGCCCAGCTGTAAAATTCCTCTCTTTGTACTCTTTCTCTTTATTTCTCAGACCAGCCAACACTTAGGGAAAATAGAAAGAACCTACCTTGAAATATTGGGGGCTGGTGCCCCAGATAGATACCAGTACCATGCTGTTTTGGTTACTCTAGCCTTGTAGTATAGTTTGAAGTCAGGTAGCGTGATGCCTCTAGCTTTGTTCTTTTTGCTTAGGATTGTCCTGGCTATATGGGCTCTTTTTTGGTTCCATGTGAAATTTAAAGTAGTTTTTTTCTAATTCTATGAAGAAAGTCAATGGTAGCTTGATGGGTATAGCATTGAACCTATAAATTACTTTGGGCAGTATGGCCATTTTCACAATATTGATTCTTCCTATCCATGAGCATGGAATGTTGTTCCATTTGTTTGTGTCCTCTCTTATTTCCTCCAGCAGTGGTTTGTAATTTTCCTTGAAGAGGTCCTTCACATCTCCTGTAAGCTGTATTCCTAGGTATTTTATTCTGTTCATAGCAATTGTGAATGGGAGTTCACAGTTTTTTTGAAACTGCATCAAAAAAAAAAGAAAAGAAAGAAAAGAAAGTGAAGTCAGCAGTTGTTCTGATTATTCTTGTTGAATATCTGATGGTGTCGAAAGCTGGACCACTCCTGGCTGGAGACAGATGGCTGAGAAATGTGAATTTGTCTCACAATGCATAGGAAGTGTGTTTTTGCAGGTCAAGAGCTGTAGAGAAAATCTTTTTAAAATTTTGTTTGGAGACTCAAAATTTAAGTCATTTTTGCTTCATGTAGATACACAAAAATATCTGCAAAATAGGAACATAAGAAAATAGTTTGATTTTTAAACAGGTTGAAAGTGTAGAACACAGCTTTTAAAAAAGTCTTGGCTACAAAGAGGACAGCAGAAGCAGTTTTTTAAATTTATATGAAAATCTAAGTTGCCTTATTGGCATTGTAAGTTAGAATTCAAATCACTTGTGCAAAGCCATAACCTGTTCATTTATATAATGGTCAGAAGGAATATAAAGGCAATCTGATAATAAGAAATGTTTTGGGAAGTGCATAAAATTCTCTAAAAATTTCAAAATGTAACTTTCGGATGTGTGGATGATTCAGTGTGACATCTGAAATGATGGTGATAAAACAGACAGGCGTATTATTTATTTTCCTGGCTTTCTGTGGCTGACGGCATGAATTTTCTGAGCTGTGAAGAGCAGGTAAGCAAATTTTCTTGTGTCTTGTGCATGTTTAGCTTATGTAGCATACATAAATAGAAAATGTCTGAATATGCAGTGCTCTGTAACCAAGGCTCAGTGCCCAGTTTGTCTACTCTGACAGCTTATCTGAGTTCTGACTGCAAGAGTCAGGAAGAATCTTCATTTTAGCTCTCTATCTGTGGCTATATTTGGGGATATTTTTAACTGGGAAAGTTATGGGGAAATAGAAAAGCCTTTTGGACAATACCTAAATTCTCACTGTTGGATGAGAACTGTTTTTATGTAGTTAATTGAATAATAACTTTTCCACTGCAGCGTAATTCCAAGTCTTCTGTCCCAAAGAAATGTTAGACAATACACCAACTAAAACAAAACAAAACAAACAAAAAACTCCCCAAACACTTTTAGCTAGTTTATTCAAATCTGTTTCTGATTCTTTTTATTTTTATACTCTCAAGATGTTCTGTATTTTTCTTATGTTCCATGCAGTTTCCAACATGTGCCGTACTGAACTAAGTTTCCACTTCCTCATATTAGAGACTAGGTTATATTAGAGCCCAGGGCTGACGTAACAAAGTAATGCAGACCGAGTGGCTTAAAAAACATAAATTTATTTCTCACAACTGTGAAGGCTAGAAGTCCACGGTCAATATGTCAGAAGGGCTGGTTTCTTCTGAAGCTTCTCTCCTTGACTTGTAGATGGCTGTCTTCTCTGTATTTTCACATGGTCTTCCCTCTGTATCTGTGTCCTAATTTCCTCTTTTTCTCTTTCTCTATTTCCAAATATTTATCAAGCACTTTCTTTCTGACACTGTTCTAAACCTGAGAATACAACAGTAAACAAGAAAATCCCTGTCTGTGTGGGGCTTACATTTTAGAAGGGGAGACAGGCAAGAAACATACAATACACTCTCAGAGAAGGACATAGTTAGGACATAGAGCAGGGTAGATAATGACTCATAGAGCAGGTGCTAGATAAGATGGCCAAAGATGGCTTTTTTTTCTTTTTCAGAAGTGAAGTAGCCTTTTAATAGAGTCCTTAATGTCAATGAGTTAGTCATGGGGAAGATCTTCAAGGCAGAGGGAGTATCAAATGTAAATGCTCTGAAGCGGAAGCAAGCTTGGTGTAACCAAGGCCCAACAAGATGGCCAGGGTGACTACAGAGTAATGATGAGAGAACTTTCGACCAGAGAAGTAGGCAAAAGCAAGACTGTGTAGGCCTTGTAGCTACCTCATGATAAGAAGTTTGGATTTCAGTCTAAATTTATTAAGAAGCCATTGAAAGGCTTTAGGTGGGGAAGTGGCAAGATACGCCTTCTCACTAAGTCAAAACTAAATCCACTCAGAATCATCCAAATAGAGGATCTCAAAATATATGCATGTATTTGGATTATTATCATGAGAAAAATTGTTTCCCAAAACATGTTGCAAAGAAAGAAAGGAAAATAAGGAAAATGTCAGCACTCATATGACAGTAATGTTGCTTCTCTTTCATTTACTACATGTTTGTATTTATCTTATATGCAAGTCACTACTTTATATTTTAGAACCTATATTAGGATAAACACAGACCTTACCCCATGAGTCCTTTGGTATACTTACATAAAGATGATGGCCTTAATTTATCAACAGAAACTTTCAGTAGTTTTCCAGTGGACATGGTAATCTATTACCATCCTTCTTCTTGGTTCCCATGGTGGATAGTGGCATGCAGCAAAATGACCTGGTAAGGGATGACTTGTGGCCAGGGAACATGGAGAAGTGACAGGTCACAGAGGGCAAGTCAGTGTACCTTGGAATCATGAGAAAAAAGTCCAAATCAACCAAGCCATGGACAAATGAGTTTCTAAATGCCTTGAATAGCAACATCTCAGCTAAGATTAAACTTTCTCTGTCAGTATGTGTCATAGTAATATCACATTGCAGAGACTTTTAAACTGCAAAAAGTTCACATGTGATTTTCAAACTATGTGATATTATGGGAAAAGCTTAGATTTTTATAGTTTGGGGAGTTCAAAAGCTCAGGTCTTTTCTGAGTTCTACCATCAACTGATTCATGGCTGTGCTAGAATATACATCTCTGGGACTCAGTTTCCCCCATCTGTCAAATAAGGCCATCATTGGACTCTTCTTTAATATCCCTTCCAGGGCTAATGTTTAATTATTTGATAAGACTAAGAATTTCCTTTTTGGGGTAGACCCGTAGAAATGACAGTAAAACTGAGTAAGAATAAAACCAAAAAAGCTTCTGCCATTTTTAGCATGATAAGAATTATTGAATTGGAGAAAAAGAACTAATGAAACTTAACAGGAACTCTTGAATCTGAGTGGGTTTGCTGCATCATTTTTTTTTGGTCTCTGACATTTATCTCTAATGACCATGAAAAGGACAGGATGAATCTGTGATGACACAGAGCCAGCTATGTAAAGACTCAGCCATATGGATGGCTAAGGAAGTGGGTCTGAGATTACAGGGATATTTACAAAAACCGGTGACTACTTCAAAATGAAATTCCTTTTTGGCTTGCTGATAATGATGGTAAGGTAATCTTTGGCTTATTGAAACCATTGTCCATTTAGCTAACTAAGCCTATATTAACTAAGTCTTTTGGGAATTCTTACTAGTTCCTAATACATTACCTTCTAGTTTTGAGCCATTCAAGCCATTCACTTCATAAAGTATTGGTTTTATAAACTTTATTTGTCAATCTTACAAATACCTACATGTAAAGCTTGATCTTTTTGAAACTGTTCATCCTTGCAACTGCCAGTTCACCTCATTCTTGTACACAGCATCCACAAAGCCACTGTTTTTTTTTTTTTTTTTTTCAATTCTACTGCAGTGGAAAGACTGTGAAGTCAATGGAGCCAGCAAAAAAACTAACCTAACTTCAAATACAGGATTTCTGATTACAGAGGCTAAGAAGCCCGTATATTAGTTCATTCTCACACTGCTGTAAAGAACTACCTGAGACTGGGTAATTTATGAAGAAAAGAGGTTTAATTGACTCACAGTTCCATAGGCTGTATAGGAAGCATGGCTGGGAGGTCGCAGGAAATTAACTATCATAGCAGAAGGCAAAGTAGAAGCAAGCACATCTTATCATGGTGGAGCAGGAGAGAGAGAGAGACAGAGAGAGAGAGAGGGAGAAGGGGGAGTGCCACATACTTCAAAGCCATCAGATTTCATGAGAACTCACTCATTAGAACAGCAAGGGGAAATCCGTCCCATGATCTAATCACTTCCCACCATGTCTCTCCTCCAGTTCAACATGAGATTTGGGCAGGGACACATATCCAAACCATATTGCCCCATGACAGGCCACTTGCAAGCTGGAGACCCTAGGATGCTGGTAGAGTAGCTTAGTTCATGCCAGAAAGCCTCAGAACCAGGGAAGCTGATGGTGTAATTCTGTCTGAGGCTGAAGGCCAGAGAATGTAGGGGGCTACTGGTATAAATTCCAGAGTCACAAAGCCAGAGAATGTGGAGTTCTGATGCCTAAGGGCAGGAGGGGAATATCCTAGCTCCATGAGAGAGAGAGTGAGAAATCACTTTCTCTCCTTTTTTGTTCTATCATTGCTCCCAGGCCTATTGGATGGTTAATTTCCTATATCTATAAGGGCACCAGTCATATTTGGTTAGGACCCACCTCAATTAACCTGAATTACCTTAATTATCTTTATAAAAGCCTTATCCTCAAATATAGTCACATTCTGAGGTAATAGGGTTAGGTTAGGACCTCAACATTTGAATTTTGTGGGGACACAATTTATCCCATAACAGAAACCTTTTGTGGAAGTAGTAGAAAAGTGATCAGTTCTGCATATGTAATTACTCACAATTTACTTTAAATATTTTGTCTCTATATGGGGTGTTTGTAAGAAAGCATTTTGTTAAATGCCTGCTATTAATTACTAATGGCCTTTGCTCTTTCTTTGTTTTCTAAAACAGCATTTTTTCCAAACATCTTTTTAATTATGAATCATGCCCAAAATCACATTTTGCATTGTGATCTCTTATTTAATGTATGTAATATATTCATGTAACAAAAGTAAGTTGATGAGGTAATATTTTCATCATTATGATGTACAATGCACTCATTTATTTTTCTATTCTAGTCTCATCTATTTTATTAAAAAACACAATTTGGACCCACAAAATTCATTTTATCACTCATTGTAGATCAAAAGCCTCAATTCATAAGCAAGTGCTTAAAAACACTCTTTGCCTTCTGACTACTCTCTGTTCTTGAGCTATCTGTCCTCCCACCGACCACGATTATGGAGTCTCATGAGTCCATTCTTTTTGGTGAAGAGCAGCTTCTAGAGTTGGGTCTGTGTTGAAAAATGGTTCACTCTTGACCATGGAACATGCTTTGAAATTTGCCACGTATCCCTTCTGGGAAATGCTTTAATATTCTCAACAGCTCAAAGTTTACTTTGAACCATTCACCCTTTCTATTGTTTTATGGGCTCCACATGACTCTGACATATTTTCTCATTTTCTGACAATGCCTTGCTATGGTCATGTTGAGTTGAGGATGTACATGGGGCGTGGTAGGTTAACATGCTTTAGATTCCATTTGGACTTTTAAACCTTAAGCCATCATAGATGATACTAGGGGAGAACATATTTTTTTAAAACTAGCATAGTCTAGTACCTACCTTTAGAATTCCCTGTCCAGCTCACAACAACCATGTGATTTCTCCCAGGCCACAGTGGTGGCTTCTCATATCCAGTATAGACGTTAAGATCTGCTCTTCCCCTCCTTCCTCCATCTCCATTAGTCACAGAGTGCGCATCTAAGCCAAGGTGAGAGTTGCATAAATGTTTGAATTAGTGCTGGGAGAGAGCAAAGAGAAATGAGAAAGACTGCAAGAAGGCCAGTGTGGCTGGAACATGGACAGTGAGGGAAGGCAAGTGTTAGATAAAGCTTAACAGATTATCTTAAGGATTTTGTTTTTTATTCACAGAGTGATGGAAAACTGTTGAGATGTTTAAGGAGATGGGACTGGAAAGGGTGTGTGTGTGTCACCAGTTTTGCATGGTGAAAAGGTCAATTGGGCTGCAGTGTGAAAACTATTGGAGGAAGCCGGAGGATGTGGTAGTTGGTCATGCAGAGGCTTAATTTCAAGAGTCCATGTAAGCCATCGGAATTAGAGAGGTGTTAGAGAGGTGTTGGTGGAGATGAAGAGAAGTGGATGTATTGGCAGATTTTTAAAAAATCAATATCATCATCATAAATTTTCTTGAGTTGCTTGAGCTATTTTTTTTTTTTCTGGAAAGGTTTGTTAAAGCTCAGGTTGGGGAAATTTTCACAATATAAAACAATATTAAGTTTAATTCAGTAATTGTAACAAAGACATTAAAGTGGATATTTAAACTATGATATAAAGGTGAGCCTCATTTTGCCTTAGAGATGATTAACTAATCAGTGTATTTACATCTAACAGAAGATATAGTCACAGAGAGGAAGAAATACAGATTTATTTTAAGAAGAGTGAGGTCACTTAGATGCTGGCTTCCAATATGTTAAAAAGATCAGCCCCAAAATATATAGCTATTTTTTTTTAATTGAAGACTCATTTCACAGGTCATGTGTGACTCTTCTAAATTATAAGATATCAAAATACATATTTTAGATTGAGAGAAGATGGCTGACTAGAAGGAGCCACTGTGCCCGTTCTTATGGAGAAAAGCGTGGCCAGATCATCCGGGTAGACACGTTGGGATTCATGAAGGAAGCAACACGACCCACAGAGAACAGAGAATAGCCAGACAGGACAACCCCCAACCCGGGAGGGAGTGGAGCCAGGGGAAGTTCCCACCACCGGAAAGAGTGAGTGAGAGTCCTTGGGACCCACACTGGGAACCCATGGACCTTTGCAACCTTGGGCTCAGGAGATCCCCCTCCAGCCCCCAACCAGGAATGGGGACTTCAGCCTGACATGGGGAGCTATGTGGAGTCCGGGCAGAGCTTCTGGCCAGGCAGGTGCGGAGGTGCCTGGGGTCCCCAGGCACCAGTTCCAGCAACAAGGAAGGCCAGATTCCCTCGCATGCCCCTAGGAAAGGGGCCACATCCGCAGCCTTGTCTCCACCGCGCCTCGCCAGACAAGGCCCATTGGCCTGGAGCCTTAGCATGCTACCCCAGCCACGCCCGAGCTCTAGGCGAGTGGCAACCCCGCACTTCCCTGGGATGGGGCTCCCAGAGGTAGCAGATAGGCCCACTAGTTTCGCTGCTCCGTCGCCTTCGGTCTTGCTCACCTCAGGCTCCGGAGGGAGTGAAGAGATTAAGGACTAAAGCGAGTCTCCAGCATAGTGCAGCTGCCTCACCCCAAAGCGGCCAGACTGTTTTGCATGAGGGTCCCTGCCCCAGCTACTTCTTACTGGGCAGGGCCTCCCGACCTGGGACCCCAGCAACCGCCTGGGCTCTCCGGCCGGTGGTAGCTCTGCCTTTCCCTGGGACAGAGCTCCCAGAGGGCAGCAATGTTTGCTCCTCCATTGCCCTCACTCCTCTTGCCCTCAAGCTTCGGAGGGAGAGGAGAGATTAAGGAGGAAAGTGGGTATCCAGAACAACTCAGTTGCCTTACAGAAAAGCAGACAGAAAGTTTTCCACGTGGGTCCCTGCCCCTCTTACTCCTCACTAGGCAGGGTCTCTTGACTTGGGACCCCAGCACAACCATCCTGCCCTGCCTGAGGACTTTAGTGGGTGGCGCCTCTGCGTTTCTCTGGGGAGGAAATCCTTGATACCAGCCACAGCCCCTCTGCCACTGCAGCTGCAGTGGTACCGCCCTTACTGCCCTCGGGCTGGAGAAAAATCAAAGGATCTAGTCAATATGTTGGCACCTCCAGCCCGCTGCAGCCAACATACAGAGAGGAGCCCTTACTCCCAACTCTTTACCAGCCAGGGCCCCCTGGCTCCAGACCACAGAACAGCTGCTCTATCTGGGGCCAAGCACTCCCACTAGTAGTGCTCTGTGTTTCCCTGGGGTGGAGCTCACAGAGGCCACTGCAGGCACCTCTGCTACTGCCACTGCAGCTGCCAGACTAGAGAAGGAACAAAGAGCCTGAGGGCTTTACCCACATATCCAAAAAGCAGGTGCCCTAAGGAGAAGAGGGTGGCCTGTCTCCCTTGGGAGCTCCCCCCTCCAAACCCGCTGCTTGTCATCCACCTTGGGCCCAGAAGGCAGCTGCCTCAATCTGGACTGATCACACCAATTGGTAGAGGCTCTGCATTTCTCAGGGGTGGAGACCTAAGAGACAAGTGAAAGGCCCTCTGCCACAGCCACTGCCAAGATCCTTTCTCCCGCTGCCTCCAAGCTGGGGAGGGAGCATGAAGACTGAACTCGCCCGAAGGCTGTGGTGTGCAGCCTGGGAGTGTCAAGCTGAGATCTGTAGCTAGCATTTGAGTGGGAGAGGAGCCCACACTCTCAGAGCACTGAGAGGGAGCACAGATGCAAATGTGAGGAAATACAGAGGAGTCACATGGCTGAGCAGGAACCTAACTACTGGCTATGATGCTTAAGTGCCATCTACTGGATCACAGTCCAAACTTCAACACCAAAAATACTTTGCTAATATACCCTCCCTGTAACATCAAGGACAAAAAATCAGCTACAAGTAAAGACGCTGCACAAAGCCATGGCCCTCTGAAAACATTCAGAAGTCTGACTGTACTCAATGTGACCACACTTGAAGGAACATCAACTCACACAGATGAGAAGGAAGCAGAACAAAAACTCTGTCAACTCAAACAGCCAGAGTACTTTCTTTCCTCCAAATGACTATACTAGTTCCCCAGCAAGAATTCTTAACCAGGCTGAAATGACAGAAATAGAATTCAGAATATGGATAGGAATTAGGCAAGGTCTCACTTTGTTGGCCAGGCTGGAGAGCAGTGGTGCAAACATGGCCTACTGCAGCCTTGACCTCCTGGGCTCAAGTCATCCTCCCACCTCAGCCTCTTAAGTAGTTAAAACTACAGATACACACTGTCATGCCTGGCTAATTAAAAACAAGTTTGTAGAGACAGGGTCTCACTATATTGCCCATGGTGGTCTTGAACTCCTGGGCTCAAGCAATCCTCCCTCCTTGGCCTCCCAAAATGCTGGGATTACAGGCATGAGCCACCACACCTAGCACCAGTGCCAATATAAAGCAGTGATACAAACAAGTCAGTGTAATAATCCATTAAGGATACTATGACAGGATCAAATCCACATGTATCAATACTAACCTTGAATGTATATGAGCTAAATGCCCCAATTAAAAGGCACAGAGTGGCAAACTGGATAAAGAAGCAAGACCCAATGTCTTCAAGAGACCCATCTCACATGTAATGACATTCATAGGCTCAAAATAAAGGAATAGAGAAAAGTCTACCAAGCAAATGGAAAACAGAAAAAATCAGGAGTTGCAATCCTAATTTCAGACAAAACAGTCTTTAAACCAACAAAGATCAAAAAAGACAAAGAAGGGCACTACATAATGGTAAAGGGTTCAATTCAACAAGACCTAACTATCCTAAATGTACATGCTCCCAATATAGAAGCACCGAGGTTTATAAAGCAAGTTCTTAGTAGGAGACAACAACACCTCACTGACAGTATTAGACACATCATTGAGGCAGAAAACTAACAAAGATATTCAGGACCTGAACATGACATTTGATCAAATGGGCCTAATAGATATGTACATAAATTTCCACCCCAAACCAATAAAATATACATTTTTCTCATCTTCACAAGGCACATACTCTAAAATTGACCACACAATCCGCCAGAAAACAATCCTTAGCAAATTAAAAAAAAAAAAACTGAAAGCATACCGACCACACTCTTGGACCACAGCACAATAAAAATAGAAATCAACACTAAGAAAATCACCCAAAGCTATATTATTATGTGGAAATTAAACAACCTGCTCCTGAATAACTTTGGGTAAACAAAATTAATGCAGAAATAAAAAAAAATTTTTAAACTAATGAGAACACAGATACAACATACCAGAATCTCTGGGACACAGCTAAAGTAGTTTTAAAAGGGAAGTTTATAGCCCTAAGCACCCACATCAAAAAGTTAGAAAGATATCACATTAAAAACCTAATGTCACACCCAAAGGAACTAGAGAAACAAGAGCAAACCAACCCCAAAGCTAGCAGAAGACAAGAAATGATCAAAATTAGAGCTGAAGGAAATCGAGATGTGAAAAACCATACAAAAGATCAATGAATCCTGGAGTTGGTTTTTTGAAAGAATGAATAAGATTGATAGATGGCTAGCCAGACTAATACAGAAAAAAAGAGAGAAGATGCAAATAAGCACAATCAGAAATGACAAAGGGGACATTACCACTGACCCCACAGAAATACAAAGACCCCACACAGATGACTATGAACACCACTATACACACAAACTAGAAAATCTAGAAGAGATGAAACATACAACTTCCTGGAAACATACAACTTTCCAAGATTGAACCAGGAAGAAATTGAATCCCTGAAAAGACCAATAACAAGTTCTATAATGGAATCAGTAATAAAATCCTACCAACCCAAAGAGTTCAGGACCAAATGGATTCATAGCCAAATTCTACTAGATATATAAAGAGTGGATACTATTACTACTATAATTATTCCAAGACATTGAGGAGAAAGGATTCCTCCCTAATTCATTATAAGAGGCCAACATCATCCTGATACCAACACTTGGCAGAGACACAACAAAAAAGAAAAACTTCAGGCCAATTTCCTTGATGAACAGGAATGCAAAAATCTTCAACAAAATATTAGCAAACAGAATCCAGTAGCATGTCAAAAAGCTAATCCACCAAGTAGGTTTTATTTCTGGGAAGTAAGGTTGTTTCAACATACTCAAATCAATAAATGTGATTTATCACATTAACAGAAATAAAAACAAAAACTACATGATCATTTCAAAAGGCACAGAAAAGGTTTTCCATAAAATTCAACATCTCTTCATGATAAAAACCCTCAAGAGACTAGGCATTGAAAAAACACACCTCAAAATAATAAGAACCATCTATGACAAACTCACAGCCAACATCATACTGAATAAGCAAAAGTTAGAAACATTTCTCTTGAGAACTGGAACAAAACAAGGATACTCATGCTTGCCCCTCCTACTCAGCATAGTACTAGAAGACCTAGTTTGACTAGCCAGAGTGGTCAGAGAAGAGAAGGAAATAAAAGGCATTCAGATAGCAGAGAGGAAGTCAAACTATCTTTCTTTGTGGATGATAATTCTATACCTAGAAAACCCCATAGTCTAGGTGCCAAAGTTCCTATATATCTAGTAAACAACTTTAGCAGTTTCTGGATACAAAATTAATTAATAAAAATCAGTAGCATTTCCATACACCTACAACATCTAAGCTAAGAGCCAAATCAAGAATGCAATACCATTCACAATAGCCACAAAAATACCTAACAATACAGACAACCTGAGAGATTAAAGATCTCCACAATGAGAATTACAACACTGCTCAAAGAAATCAGAGATGACACAAACAAATGGGGAAACATTCTATGCTCATGGATAGGAAGAATCAATATCATTAAAATGGCCATACTGCCCAAAGCAATCTACAGATTCAATGCTATTCCTATTAAACTACCAATGACATTCTTCATAGAATTAGAAAAAAACTATTTAAAAATTCACATGGAACCAAAAAGGAGCCCCAATAGCCAAAGCAATTCTGAGCAAAAAGAACAAAGCTGGAGGAATCATGTTACCTGGCTTCAAACTATACTGTAAAGCTATAGTAACCAAAACAGGATAGTGGTACAGAACCAGGCACATAGACCATTGGAACAGAATAGAGAATCCAGAAATAATGCTGCACACCTAAAACCATCTGATCTTCGACAAATCTGACAATAACAAGCAATAAGGCAAGGACTCTCTACTCAATAAATGGCAGTGGGATAACTGGCTAGCCATATGCAGAAGATTGAAATTGGACCTCTTCCTTACGCTATATATAAAAATCAACTCAAGGTAGATTAGAGACTTAAATGTAAATCCTAAAACTACAAAAACTCTGGAAGATAATCCAAGAAATTCCATTCTAGACATAGACCCCAGCAAAAATTTCATGATGAAGACACCAAAAGCAATTGCAACGAAAACAAAAATGGACAAAAGGGACCTAGTTACACTAAAGACCTTCTATACTACAAAAGAAACTATCAATAGAGTGGACAGCCCATAGAATGGGAAAAATTATCTACAAACTATGCATCTGACAAAGGTTTAATATTCAGAGTTATAAAGAAGTTAATTCAATAAGCAAAAAACAAACAGTCTCATTAAAAAGTGGGCAAAGACATGAACAGACACTTTTCAATAGCAGACATATGCATGGCCAATAAGTGTATGAAAAAATGCTTCACATTACTAATCATTAGAGAAATGCAAATCAAAACCACATGAGATACCATCTCATATCCATCAGAATGGATATTATTAAAAACTAAAAAAATAACAGATGACGACATGGTTGAGGAGAAAAGGGAATGCTTATACACTGCTGATGGGAGTATAAATTAGTTCAGCCATTGTGGAAAGCAGTGTGACAATTCCTCAAAGACCTGAAAACAGAATTACCATTTGACCCAGTAATCTCATTACTGGGTATTTATCTGAAGGATTATAAATCATTCTACCATAAAGACACATGCACATGTATGTTCCCTGCAGCACTACTCACAATAGCAAAGACAGGGAATCAATCTAGATGCCCAGCAGTGATGGACTGGATAAAGAAAATGTGGTATATACACACCATGGAATACTTTTTTTTTTTTTTTTTTTTTAGAGATGGTGTTTCACCCTGTTGGCCAGGCTGGTCTTGAACTCCTGACCTCAAGTGATCTGCCTGCCTTGGCCTCCCAAAGTGCTGGGATTACAGGTGTGAGCCACTATGCCTGGCCCACACCACGGAATAATATTTAGCTGTAAAAAATGAGATCGTATCCTTTGCAGCTTTGCGAATGGAGCTGGAGGCCATTTTCCTAAGCAAATTAACACAGAAATGGAAAACCAAATACCACATGTTCTCCCTTATAAGTGGGAACTAAACACTGAGTACACATGGAAACAAAGAAGGAAACAACAGACATAGGGGCCTATTTGAGGGTGGAGGGTCGGAAGAGGGAGGATTGAAAAACTGTCAAGTAGTATGCTTATTTCTTGGGTGACAAAATAATCTGTATACCAAGCCCCTATGACATGCAATTTACTTATATAAAAAACCTGCACATGTATCCTTGAACCTAAAAGTTAAAAATAGTAAACAAAACCCCCCAAAAAAACAACCCCTCCCCCAAAACACACATGTAATCTGTTCTGTAATCTCGGTAATATTCAATACACTAAAACGTTTAAAAATAAATATGATACTCACATACATGTAACCAGTTAAATGGTTTTTAAGATATGATTGTCTGCTCTTGTAGTTAATTTTTACTTTCAATATAAAAAGAAATACATTTTTTTTCTTTGGTGGATCGGAGACTCTCTGGGAAAACTCAATAGGATAAATAGAAATCCCTTATCACAAGAGGAAGGCATTTCACTCAGCATCTGTTCTACTCTTAGCAGAAAACTTTCCTGGGATATTTTAAGAGAGAATCCTAAAATTAAGAGATGTATCATTTTCTTCCCACTCAAGTTGTATGACTGAATTAACTGATCAATTCTTGTACCTTCCACTGTCCAAACTTTAATGATTTTGTTTTGTTATTGATAGTAGTGATTGAATGAAGCAACCCATGACAGTTCTGTCTGTGGCATGTAAGCCATTCCCTCAGATATTCTAAAAATTTTAACTTCACCTGTTAGTGGACATGAAAAGACTCTCTTAAGGAGCAAAAACTCAGAGCCCAATATTGTACCATCTCTGTGCTTAGCCATTACTTTACAATAAATTTTGTGTTTAGAAATTGTCAGCAACTATTTTTATGCAGAACAGTATATCTTTATCCACAGTGGTTAATAAAAAATGAATGAGTGTTATAGAGACTAAAACAAATTTTAAAAAAATTGTGTTTAATTAAAGTTATTTTGGTATTCCTTACTCATTTTTGATTCTGATGAAAAAATTTTAGACATTTTTCTACTTAAGTATTAAAACAAAACAGTGAAGGCACTTTTCATAACATTCAAGATAAAATTATTTTTTCTTGGTAACTTATAATGTCTCAATTTGTTTTTTAAAGAATAAATTTAATATTAGCACTTTAAATGTATTTATGGTCTAGTGTTTAGGAGCTGAAGTGAGACAAAAATAGGTGAAATTAGTTTAATTCCAGGGGGAAATTTCCTACATAATGAAGAGTACACTTTTTAATCATTTAATACTGAACTTTTAAGTTGGAGATCATCAAATAATCAGTGATTGCAACTCCAGAGGATGACTGATCATTGCTGTGCTAGAGGCCTGAACATTGTATAATGGGAGAAAGAGGAGGCTGTACATCTGGACTGAGGAATATATAGGTAGAGCATGGGCTTAGATAACCATATTGGAGGAGTTAGTGCCTGACTTGAAGGATGCGTGGATTCTGGGCAGAATACACAGGAATTAAGAAAAAACTTGTGGACTTGCCCAACAATTGGTACAAAAAGCACAGAGTGCAGAAGGCTGAGAGATGGACCTGCTCAGAGAGCAGTGGTTAGGCCGTGATAAGTCCTACATGCCACACCAAGAAATTAGAACTTCACCTTGGAACATTTAGGTCGGAGAGTAAAATGACTAAATTTGTACTTTAGAAAGATGCATTTCCATACTGTTTGAATGATGATAATTATCATCCTCATAGCAGAGATTCTTTTATTGAGTATTTACTGTGCCCTAGACTGTGATTTTTATGTAATTCTAAGGCAATATTAGCTTATTTTCAGCCTAGAAAATAGGCTTTGAGTGGTTAAGCTGTTTGCTCATGAGTACAGAAGTGAGAAGTGGCTGAGGGTGGTTGTAGATGTGGATACAGCTGATTGTAATACTATCTCTCTAAATGATTTGCAGTCTGGCTTCTATAAATTCCAAAGAAATCAAAAGTTAAATAGACTAAAATAAATGAATTTTCATAAACTCTCAGATATATTAATTTTGAGTTCTTTTATTATCCGTCATATTCTGTTAGACTTGACCAATTACCTGTGTTTTTAAAGTAAATTTTTCTGAAAAAAATTCTGGAATATCAAGGAAAGTTTAGAATTTATTGATATGTTGAATGCTAGCATAATGATACATTGTCAACATGTAAGAAGAAGAGATTGTGGAAAACAGTAGGAAGGACATGTTCTTGGAGAAGAAAGACTTCAGCCAAGAACCAACTAAATTTTTTCATCAGACCTTGGGGGAGAGAGAAACATAAGCTTCTTGAGCCTCCATTTTCTAGTTGTTAACACAGAAATAATAATAGCTATGTTTCAGGGTTATTACAGAGATTAAAATAGATAATGTACGCAAAACCCTGGATTTAGTGCCTGAATAGACTAATTCCCCTAATCTGTGGATATTGATTTGGAAATATGGGACAACTTGGGGAAAGTGCCTTAATATATTTGGAGAACATAAAGGTGCTATAACAGTTTGTTCTATTCAGGAACATTCACAGCTGTGTTGAAACTTTCAGAAGTGATAATAATACATATACAACCTTTCCTCACCCAACGGTACGTCAATTATAGAGACCTGAGTGACTTTTTATTGTGATGTGTCTATGAGGATTAATATAAAAAATGTCATGAGAGACATTACTTATTAGAGAGTGAAAGAATAAAATAAAGTACTAAAGAGAAGTCATACCAAGCAACTATTATACAATTGTAAAATTTGTAGAACAAATAGGATGAAAATAGCATACTGTGGCATTATCAAAGTTTAAATACGGGTTAACAAGTGGTGGTAGAAACCATGGAAAAATGATTCAAGACAAGAACATGGTTTTACTATTCTATAGCAGTTGATGTGCAGTTCCTGTATTTGTGCAGCATTGCTTAATTGATGTGATCCATCAACCAGAACTAGAAAAGGGTTTTGTTAGGCATGCAATGCCTTTGGGTTGAAATTTTTTAAGGGACATTTTCTTGTATTACTTTAACAAAAACTGTTTGTGGCTCTAGGGATTAGAATTGCTATATTTAGATCAATCAGTGCTTTTCTCCAAGTATAATATTATAATTGCTTTATGGAGAACCAAAGGAAGGCAGATGGAAAGGGGAAGTGGGCAGATGAAGCACCACATGAACATACTGTGAGCATAGCCCAAGGCCCTATGTGACCAAGATGGAAGGATTTAGTTGAAGGCTTGCAACCCAGACTGCCTCTAGAGAGGAATCAGTCAGTCTCAGGGAGGGCACTCATTACCTGTGAGCCAAAAATATTAAGTTTCAAACAGCTACTGGTCCTTTAGACAGAAACTTGAAATTAGAATATTATTTGTAGGTTTTAAAAAAAGCATTGAATATGCCTTTCGGACATCAAAAGGACAAATTAGAGTTTACCATTATATGCCAACTCTTATGAATCAATCACTCCATCCCTGTTTTTCTCATTCTCCTCCAAAGGCAATTTTTATCTAAGTCAACCATGCAAAAATTTATATTACTGTGTTGTAGTCTATCACGTGTTGTTTCTTAACTCATTTTTGGTTTAGATTAAAGAAACATTGATAGACTGTTATGTTTTCCTTCCTTGTTTTGCCAAACAGATTACAAGTTCTCCAAGAACTCTTATTGCTCTTTGAGATACTAAAGCTCTGATGCAGATATCCAGATACAAGAAATCCAGAGAACTCTGGAAAGGTACTATACAAAACAAACACTACCAAGGTATATAGTCATCAGATAGTTCAAAGTCAATGCTAAAGAAAAAATATTAAAGGAATTTGAGAAAAAGGTGAACTCATCTACAAGGGGCTATTACCCCATCAGGCTAATAGTGGGCTTCTCAGCAGAAACCTTACAAGCCAGGAGAGATTGGGGACCTATTTTCAGTATTCGTAAAGAAAAGAAATTTCAACCAAGGATTTCATATCTCACCAAGATAAGCTTCATTAGTGAAGGAGAAATAACGTTTTTTTCCAGACAAGCCAGTGCTAAAGGAATTTGTTACCAGTGACCAGTCTTACAAGAGATCCTTAAATACATTCTAAATATGGAAACAAAATAATAATACCTGCCACCACAAGAACACACTTAAGTAAATAGTCCAGTGACCCTATAAAATAACCACAAATAGAAACTACAAAGCAACCAGCTAACAACTTCATGAGAGGTTCAGAACCTCACATATCAATATTAACTTTGAATATAAATGCCCTAAATATCCCACTTAAATGGCACAGAGTTGCAAGTTGAATAAAAATCAAGACCCATCTGTCTGGGTCTTGATTCAAGTGATCCATCTCACATTTAATGACACCTATATGGTCAAAATAAAGAGGTGGAGAAAGAGCCATCACTCAAATAGGAAACAACAAAAAAAGCAGAGGTCACTATTATGTCAGATAAAATGGACATTAAACCAACAACAGAGAAAAAGGACAGAGAAAGAGAATTACATAATGATAAAGGGTTCAATTCAACAAGAAGTCTTAACTATTCTAAATATATATACACTCCAACATTGGAACACCAAGATTCATAAAGTAAGTACTTCTAGAGCAATGAAAAGACTTAGACAGCCACACAGTAATAGTGGAAGACCTAAGCATCCCTCTGATAGCATTACATAGATGATTGCAGCAGAAAATTAGCAAAGAAATTCTGCACTTAAATTTGACATTTGTAGTTCTCCTTGAAGAGGTCCTTCACATCCCTTGTAAGTTGGATTCCTAGGTATTTTATTCTCTTTGAAGCAATTGTGAATGGGAGTTCACTCATGATTTGGCTCTCTGTTTGTCTGTTATTGGTGTACAAGAATGCTTGTGATTTTTGTACATTAATTTTGTATCCTGAGACTTCGCTGAAGTTGCTAATCAGCTTAAGGAGATTTTGGGCTGAGACAATGGGGTTTTCTAGATATACAATCATGTCATCTGCAAACAGGGACAATTTGACTTCCTCCTTTCCTAATTGAATACCTTTTATTTCCTTCTCCTGCCTGATTGCTCTGGCCAGAACTTCCAGCACTATGTTGAATAGGAGCGGTGAGAGAGGGCATCCCTGTCTTGTGCCAGTTTTCAGAGGGAATGCTTCCAGTTTTTGCCCATTCAGTATGATATTGGCTGTGGGTTTGTCATAGATAGCTCTTATTATTTTGAGATACGTCCCATCAATACCTAATTTATTGAGAGTTTTTAGCATGAAGGGTTGTTGAATTTTGTCAAAGGCCTTTTCTGCATCTATTGAGATAATCATGTGGTTTTTGTCTTTGGTTCTGTTTATATGCTGGATTACATTTATTGATTTGCGTATGTTGAACCAGCCTTGCATCCCAGGGATGAAGCCCACTTGATCATGGTGGATAAGCTTTTTGATGTGCTGCTGGATTCGGTTTGCCAGTATTTTATTGAGGATTTTTGCATCAATGTTCATCAAGGATATTGGTCTGAAATTCTCTTTTTTGGTTATGTCTCTGCCAGGTTTTGGTATCAGGACGATGCTGGCTCATAAAATGTGTTAGGGAGGATTCCCTCTTTTTCTATCGATTGGAATAGTTTCAGAAGGAATGGTACCAGTTCCTCCTTGTACCTCTGGTAGAATTCAGCTGTGAATCCATCAGGTCCTGGACTCTTTTTGGTTGGTAAGCTATTGATTATTGCCACAATTTCAGAACCTGTTATTGGTCTATTCAGAGATTCAACTTCTTCCTGGTTTAGTCTTGGGAGGGTGTATTTGTCGAGGAATTTATCCATTTCTTCTAGATTTTCTAGTTTATTTGCATAGAGGTGTTTGTAGTATTCTCTGATGGTAGATTGTATTTCTGTGGGATCGGTGGTGATATCCCCTTTTTTGTTTTTTATTGCATCTATTTGATTCTTCTCTCTTTTCTTCTTTATTAGTCTTGCTAGCGGTCCATCAATTTTGTTGATCCTTTCAAAAAACCAGCTCCTGGATTCATTAATTTTTTGAAGGGTTTTTTGTGTCTCTATTTCCTTCAGTTCTGCTCTGATTTTAGTTATTTCTAGCCTTCTGCTAGCTTTTGAATGTGTTTGCTCTTGCTTTTCTAGTTCTTTTAATTGTGATGTTAGGGAGTCAATTTTGGATCTTTCCTGCTTTCTCTTGTGGGCATTTAGTGCTATAAATTTCCCTCTACACACTGCTTTGAATGTGTCCCAGAGATTCTGGTATGTTGTGTCTTTGTTCTCGTTGGTTTCAAAGAACATCTTTATTTCTGCCTTCATTTCATTATGTACCCAATAGTCATTCAGGAGCAGGTTGTTCAGTTTCCATGTAGTAGAGCGGTTTTGAGTGAGTTTCTTAATCCTGAGTTCTAGTTTGATTGCACTGTGGTCTGAGAGACAGTTTGTTATAATTTCTGTTCTTTTACATTTGCTGAGGAGAGCTTTACTTCCAACTATGTGGTCAATTTTGGAATAGGTGTGGTGTGGTGCTGAAAAAAATGTATATTCTGTTGACTTGGGGTGGAGAGTTCTGTAGATGTCTATTAGGTCCACTTTATGTAGAGCTGAGTTCAATTCCTGGATATCCTTGTTAACTTTCTGTCTCGTTGATCTGTCTAATGCTGACAGTGGGGTGTTAAAATCTCCCATTATTATGTTAGACCTAAAACCATTAAAATCCTACAAGAAAACCTAGGCAATACCATTCAGGACATAGGCGTGGGCAAGGACTTCATGTCTAAAACACCAAAAGCAATGGCAACAAAAGCCAAAATCGACAAATGGGGTCTCATTAAACTAAAGAGCTTCTGCACAGCAAAAGAAACTATCATCAGAATGAACAGGCAACCTACAGAATGGGAGAAAATTTTTGCAACCTACTCATCTGACAAAGGGCTAATATCCAGAATCTATAATGAACTCAAACAAATTTACAAGAAAAAAACAAACAACCCCATCAAAAAGTGGGCAGAGGACATGAACAGACACTTCTCAAAAGAAGACATTTATGCAGCCAGAAAACACATGAAGAAATGCTCATCATCACTGGCCATCAGAGAAATGCAAATCAAAACCACAGTGAGATACCATCTCACACCAGTTAGAATGGCCATCATTAAAAAATCAGGAAACAACAGGTGCTGGAGAGGATGTGGAGAAATAGGAACACTTTTACACTGTTGGTGGGACTGTAAACTAGTTCAACCATTGTGGAAGTCAGTGTGGCAATTCCTCAGGGATCTAGAGCTAGAAATACCATTTGACCCAGCCATCCCATTACTGGGTATATACCCAAAGGACTATAAATCATGCTGCTATAAAGACACATGCACACATATGTTTATTGCGGCACTATTCACAATAGCAAAGACTTAGAACCAACCCAAATGTCCAACAACAATAGACTGGATTAAGAAAATGTGGCACATATACACCATGGAATACTATGCAGCCATAAAAAATGATGAGTTCGTGTCCTTTGTAGGGACATGGATGAAACTGGAAAACATCATTCTCAGTAAACTATCACAAGGACAAAAAACCAAACACCGCATGTTCTCTCTCATAGGTGGGAATTGAACAATGAGAACTCATGGACACAGGAAGGGGAACATCACACTCCGGGGACTGTTGTGGGGTGGGGGGAGGGGGGAGGGACAGCGTTAGGAGATACACCTAATGCTAAATGATGAGTTAATGGGTGCAGGAAATCAACATGGCACATGGATACATATGTAACAAACCTGCACATTGTGCACATGTACCCTAAAACCCTAAAGTATAATAAAAAAAAAAATAAAAAATCCCTCCCCTGGGGCAGACCCAATAAAGATGTCGAATGATAAATAAACCAGAAAAAAAAAAAAAAAATTTGACATTTGACCAATTGGACCTAACAGATATCTACAGAATGCTACACCCATCAACCACACAATATACATTCTTCTCATCTGCACACAGAACATACTCTAAGATGAACCACATGTTCAACCATAAAGCAAGTCTCAATAAATTCTAAAAAAATTATACCAACCATACCCTTTGATGACAGTGGAATAAAAATATAAATCAATACCAATAAGATCTCTTAAAAACAAACAATTATATAGAAATTAAACAACTTGGTCCTGAATGACTTTTGGGTAAACAACAAAATTAAAGCATACATCAAAAATTTGTTTTTAAGAAGTGAAAATGGAAACACAATGTAACAAAATCTCTGGAATGCAGAAAAGGCAGTTTTTTAAAATTATACTTTAAGTTCTAGGGTACATGTGCATAACGTGCAGGTTTGTAACATAAATATACATGTGCTATGTTGGTTTGCTGCACCTATCAACTCGCCATTTATATTAGATATTTTTCCTAATGCTATCCCTCCCCCAGGCCCCAACCTCCTGATAGGCCCTGGTGTTTGATGTTCCCTGCCCTGTGTCCAAGTGTTCTCCTTGTTCAGTTCCCACCTGTGAGTGAGAACATGTGGTGTTTGGTTTTCTGTCCTTGTGATAGTTTGCTGAGGATGACGGTTTCCAGTTTCATCCACGTCCCTGCAAAGGACATGAATGCATTCTTTTTATGACTATATAGTATTCCATGGTCTACATGTGTCACATTTTCTTAATCCAGTCTATCATCGATGGACATTTGGCGTGGTTCCAAGTCTTTGCTATTGTGAATAGTGCCACAATAAACATACGTGTGTATGTGTCCTTATAGTAGCATGATTTATAATCCCTTGGGTATATACCCAGTAATGGGATCACTGGGTCTAATGGTATTTCTAGTTCTAGATCCTTGAGTAATCACCACACTGTCTTCCACAATCTTTGAACTAATTTGCACTCCCACCAACAGTGTAAAAGCATTCCTATTTCTCCACATGCTCTACAGCATCTGTTGTTTCCTGACTTTTTAATGATTGCCATTCTAACTGGTGTGAGATGGTATCTCATTGTGGTTTTGATTTGCATTTCTCTGATGATCAGTGATGATGAGCATTTTTTCATGTGTCTGTTGGCTGCATAAATGTCTTCTTTTGAGAAGTGTCTGTTCATATGCAAAGGCAGTTTTATGAGGAAAGCTTATAGTGCTATATGCCTATCTCAAAAAGTTAGAAAGATCTCAAATTAATGATGTAACATCACACCTAGAGGAACTAGAAAATTAAGAATAAAGTAATCACAAAGCTAGCAGAAGAAAAGAAATAACTAATATCAAGGCAGAACTGAACAAAATTGAGACCCCAAAATTCATATACAGAATCAATAACACCAACATTTGGCTATTTGGAAGGATAAACAAGATTGATAGACAGCTAGCTAGATTATCAAAGAAAAGTAGAGAAAAAATTCAAATGAACACATAAGAAATGACAAAGGGGACATTACAACTGATTGCACAGAAATACAGAAGATCCTCACAGACTATTATGAATACCTAAATGCACACAAACTAGAAATTCTAGAGAAAATGAATAAATTTCTGGAAGCACATAACCTCCCAAGACTGAATCAAAAAGAAATTGAAACCCTGAACAGACCAATATTGACTTCTGAAATTGAAATTGTAATTAAAAAAAACCTACCAATCAAAAAAGCCCTGGATTAGATGGATTCACAGCCGAATTCAAAAAAGCCCTGGATCAGATGGATTCACAGCCGAATTCTAACAGATGTACAAAGAAGAGCTGGTACCAATTCTACTAAAGTTATTCAGAAAACAATTGAGGAGTAGGGACTCCTCCATAACTTATTCAATGAAGCTAGCATTACCCTGATACCCAAACTTGTCAAAGACACAACAAAAAAAGAAAAACAACAGACTAACATCTCTGATAAATATAGATGCAAAAATCCTTAACAAAATACTGGGAAACCAAATCCAGTAGTGCATCAAAAAGCTAAAAGCTAATTAACTGTATTAGTCCCTTTTTTGTATTGCTACAAATAAATACCTGAGACTGAGTAATTTATAAAGAAAAGATATTTAATTGGCTCATGATTCTGCAGACTATGCAAGAAGCATGGCTGCATCTGCTCAACTTCTGGGGAAGCCTCAGGAAACCTACAATCATGGCAGAAAGTAAAGGGGAAGCAGTCACATCTTACATGGCCAGAGCAGGAGGAGAGAGAGAGGGGAGGTGCTACACACTTTAAACAACCAGATCTCATAAAAACTCTATCACAAGAACAACACTAGGGAGTTAGTGCTAAACCATTAGAAACCATCACCGTGATCTAATCACCTCCTACCAGGTCCCACCTCCAGCATTGGGGATTTTATTTCAACAAGACATTTGAGTGGGAACATGGATACAAACTATATCATTAACTGTGATCAATAGGCTGTATTCCTGGGATGGAAAGTTGGTTCAGCATATGCAAATCAACAAATGTGATTCACCATATAAACAGCATTAAAAATAAAATTATATGATCATCTCAGTAGACACAGAAAAAGCTTTCAATAAAAGCCAACATTCTTTCATGATAAAAGTCTCAAGAGAATGGAAATTGAAAGAACAATACCTCAAAATAATAAGAGCCCTCTATGACAAACTCTCAGCCAACACCATACTGAATTGTCAAAATCTGGAACATTCTCCCTAAGAACAGGAACAAGACAAGGAGGTCCACTCTCACCATACTATTCAAAATAGTATGGTTCAGGTGATGGGTGCACCAAAATCTCAGAAATCGCCACTAGAGAACTTATTCATGTAATCAGACACCACCTATTCCCCAAAAACCTATTGAAATAAACAACAACAACAACAACGAAAATAATTCCCCAAAAACCTATTGAAATAAACAACAACAACAACAGCAATAACAACAACAAAAAACAAAATAGTACTGGAAATCTTAGCTAGAGCAATCAGGCAAGAGAAAGAAATAAAAAAAACGTGAACAGGAAAATAAGTTCAATTGTCTGTCTTCACTGATAATATAGTTCTACTTAGAAAACCCCAAAGACTATGCCAAAAAGCTCTGGAACTGATAAACAATTTCAGTAAAGTTTCAGGATACAAAATCAGCATATAAGAATCAGTAGCATTTCTATACACCAATAACATTCATGCTGAGAGCCAAATCAAGGGGCAATCTTATTTAAAATAGACACAAAACTACCTAGGACTGCATCTAACCAAGGCGGTGAAAGATTTCTACAAGGAGAACTACAAAACACTGCTGAAAGTAATCAGAAATGACATGAACAAATGGAAAAACGTTTCATCCTCATGAATTAGAAGAACCAATATTGTTAAAATGGCCATACTCTTCAAAGCAATTCACAGATTCAATGCTGTTTATATCAAGCTTACCAATGTCATTTGTAACAGAACTAGAAAAAAAACTGTTGTAAAATTTATATGGAACCAAAAAGGTGCCCACATAGCAAAAGCAATCTTAAGCATAGAAAGAACAAAGCTGGAAGCATCACGCTACTTGACTACTATACTACAAGGCTACAGTAACCAAAACAGCATAGTATTGATATAAAACAGGCAGATAGACCACATTTTCTTTATCCAATCAATTGTTGATGAAAACCTAGATTTATTATATGTTTTTGATATTGTGAATAGTGCTGCATGTGGCCTATGTGTCTGTTTTCGTACTGGTACTATGGGCCAGTGGAACAGAACGGAAAACTCAGAAGTAAAACCACACACCTACAACCATTTAATCTTTGACAAAGTCAACAAAAATAAGCATTGGGGAAAAGATTCCCTATTCAATAAGTGATGCTTATTGGTGCTGGGATAACTGACTAGCCATATGCAGAAGGATGAAACTGGAACTTTTACCTTTCATCATATACAAAAATTAACTCAAGATGGTATAAAGATTTAAAAGTAAGACCTATGCTCAAAAGCATATGCAATAGAAACAAAAATAGACAAATGAGACCTAATTAACCTAAAGAACTCCTGCACAACAGAAGACATTATCAAGAGACTAACCAGATAACCTATGGAATAAGAGAAAATACTCACAAATTATGCATCCAACAAAGTCCTAATATCCAGAATCTACAAGGAACTTAAAAACAATTCAACAAACAAAAAACAAATAACCCTATTAGAAAGTGGACAAAAAACATGAACTGACACTTTTGTCTTGACTTTTTATTTTGAGTTCAGGGATACAAATGTAGGTTTGTTATGTAGGTAAACTTGTGTCATGGGGCTTTATTGTAAAGATTATTTTATCACCCAGGTATTAAGCCTACTACCCATTAGTTACATTTTCTGATCCTCTCCCTCCTCCCACCCTCCACCCTCCAAAAGCCCCAGTGTGTATTGTTCCCCCTCTATGTCCATGTGTTCTTATTATTTAGCTCCCACTTGTAAGTGAGAACACGTGGTATTTGGTTTTCTGTTCCTGTGCTAGTTTGCTAAGAATAATGACCTCCAGCTCTATTCATGTCCTTGCAAAGGACATGATCTTGTTCTTGGTATTCCATGGTGTATCTGTACCAGATTTTCTTTATCCAGTGATGGGCATTTAGGTTGATTCCATGTATTTGCTATTGTGAATAGTGTTGCAATGAACATACAAGTGCATGTGTCTGTATAATAGAATGATTTATATTAGAGATATTTCTTAAAAGAGGACATACATGTTGCCAACAAACATATGAAAAAATGTTCCACATCATTAATCATCAAAGAAATGCAAATCAAAACTACAATGAGATATCATCTCACATCAATCAGAATGTCTATCATGAAAACATCAAAAAACAACAGATGCTGTCAAGGCTGCGGACAAAAGGAATGCTTATACACTGTTGGTGGGAATGTAAATTAGTTCAGCCACTGTAGAAAAGCACTTTGGAGACTTATCAAAGAACTTAAAGCAGAAGTATCATTTGACCCAGCAATCCCATTACTGAGTATACATCCAAAGGAAAATAAATCATTCTACTAAAAGGACACATGTGCTTGCTTGTTCATTGCAGCACTGTTCACAATATCAAAGACATGTAATAAATCTAGGTGTCCATCAACAATATATTGGATCAAGAAAATATAGCATATATACACTATGGAATACTGTGCAGCCATAAAAATGAAATTATGTCATCTGCAGCAACTTGGTTGCAGCTGGAGGTTATCATCCTAAGTGAATTAACATAGGAATAGAAAACCAAATACTGTATTTTCTGATTTATCAGTGGGAGGTAAACATTCAGAACACATGGACACAAAAATGGCAACAATAGACACTGGCAACTTCTAGAGTGGGGAGGGTGAGAGGAGGGCAAGTGTTCAAAAACTAACTATTGGGTGCTATGCTCAGTACCTGGGTGATGAGATCGATCATACCCCAAACCTCAGTATCACGCAATATGCCCATGTAACAAACCTGCACTTGTACCCTCTGAATCTAAAATAAAAGTTGTGATTATTAAAAAATTTAAAAAAAAGAACAACGGTGGAGCTACCTTAGTGAAAAATGAGTGGACTGTCCAGAGGCTAGTAGAAGGTTGATCTTTCCATGGCCAAAGCAATGTGAAAAATTAAGCTGAAATCTGTTGAGTTCCACATAAAAATAAAATGTTTAAAAGACCAAAACCAAAAAAAAAAAAAAAAAAAAGGGAGAGAGAGAGACTTTATAGTTCCTAGCACTGTGGATTAGAGTTCTTTATTTTTTTAATGTCAGAAAACATTTTATTTATAAAATTGTGTATATTTATTATACACAACATGGTGTTTTGAAATCTGTATATGCATTGTGGAATAGCTAAATCGAGCTAATAAACATATGTCTTACCTCACATAGCTGTCATTTTTGTGGAAAGAACTCTGTAAAGCTACTTTTTTTTAAAGCATTTTTCCAGAATACAATACATTGTTAATGAACTGTGTATGGTCACCATGTTACATAATATGTGACCTGTAATTTGTAATAATTTTTGATTAATTGAAAATTAGGGTAGTTGACTTTTAGGCTGCAACTCCAATACAAGTAATCAAAATTTTTGAAACAAGTTAAATCCAAATTATGAAAAATTTGATATAACACACGTACATTCTCAGTTGAATTTTAAAAGAGTGAAGATATGAGAATTCTGATAAGTTGTTACAGTGTATATTCATTTACCATCATCCTAACTAACAAATGTTATGTACAAGCAACTGTTGTTCCAAAATATGGTTCTTCTTCTCACATAGCACAAGGTAGATTATTCCTAACCTAACTGAGATTACCTTTTTATGTCAGTCCTTGTTGAATTGTCTCCAGTGATTGAGCAAGTTTCTGATCTTTATGATTCAAAGACTTTAACTGAAACAGAATCTTATTTGGTTCCATATACTATAGTGATGCTGTAAGTATGAGGGGTTAGAGATGGAGGGGATATCAAGCTTACCTTAAACAGCAGAAAATTAATACTATAGGATGACATCTTAAAGGTAATTTCAAATTCTATCTCTAAGAAGAAAATGGCTTCTATCAGAGAAAAACATTTTTATTCCCCTTCTTTGGAACGAGTCCATTTCTACATTTCTCTAGGGTTAGCAGTTGCAGTTTGGCCTAGAGCAGCATGGAATATCAACAATAGTATGTTTTAACCATTGTTACTGATTAGAGAGAGCAATGAAATGTCTTGGTAATCAGCACTGCCTGGTCATCTGCAATGGCCTCTTAATTGGTCCCCTCGCCTCTCTTGTTACCAAACTCAGATCCATTCTTCACACATCAGCTAGAATATTCTTTCTAAGAGGATAAATACTGCATAATTGTTTTACTTTTCTGCTTACACATAAGTAGCAGCATCTTAGCACAGTATCTGAAGCCCTAGCTGCTTCCCTGGGCTCATCTCTTGCTACACTCTCTCTCATGCTTTATGGTCCAGTGATCCTAAACTACTTAAATGGCTCAGCACAGCAACCCATTATGTACTGCAATGTTTTCCAATACTCTCCTCTTTCTGAATGCTATGCCATTTCTCCCTTCTTTTCCTGTTCAATGCATTTCAAAACAAACCTGATATACGTAGGTTAAATGTCAATATAATTTTTACTTAAATAAAAACACAGCTCAAGTGTTACTTCTTTTCAGAAGCCATCCTGGCCTCTGCAGACAAATGTAATCACTTCTGGCTCTCTACCTCTGCTGTTTGTCTGTATTTTTTCATCTTTCTAAAAATCATTGTCAATGTCATGTTGCATTTCAATGATCAGTGAGGAACCAGAGGGCTGGAATTGCCTTGGCCTTCTTTTAAGAGTGACCCTATGGAAGCTAATTGATCTGAACTGAATATCAAAGAATTATAAGCTACTTGATTTGTAAGGGGTTCGAATTGGGGCAATGAAAAAATAGGGGTTCAAGAAGGTAGAGGGTCAGTTACACTTTTTTAAAAAAATTTTATTTTAGGTTTGCGGGGGGTACATGTGAAGGTTTGTTACATAGATAAGCACGTGTCATTGGGGCTTATGGGACATATTATTACATCATTCAGATATTAAAGCCAGTGCCCAATAGTTATCATTTCTGCTCTTCTCTCTCCTCCCACTGTCTTCCCTCAAGTAAACCCCAGTGTCTGTTGTTTCCTTCTTTGTGTACATAAGTTCTTATCATTTAGCTCCCACCAAAGACATGATCTTGTTCTTTTTTATGGCTCCATAATATTCCATGGTATATATGTAACACATTTTCTTTATCCGGTCTGTCATTGGTAGGCTTTTAGGTTGATTACATGTCTTTGCTATTGTGAACAGTGTTGCAATGAACATTTGTGTGCATGTGTCTTTACGGTAGAATGATTTTTATTCCTCTGGTCTCCTTTTCTCTGAAACTTTGCCAGCATCTGTTATTTTCTGACTTTTTCATAATAGTCATTCTGATTGGTGTGAGATGGTACCTCACTGTGGTTTTGATTTGCATTTTTCTAATGACAACAAACAGTTACACTTTTTTTGATAGTAGATTTAGCTACCTTATCATTTGTGATGTGTCTTTTAAAGATTTTTTTGTATTATTTTAAAATCAATGTAATATTATATATATTTATTGTGTACAACATGATATTTTGAAATATATGTATACATTGTGGAATGGCTACATCAAGATAATTAACATTTGCGTTACTTCACATGGTTGTCATTTTTGTGGTGAGAACTCTTAAAATCTACTCTCCTAGCATTTTTCCAGAATGTAATATGTTATTATTAACTATAGTCACCATGTTGTATAATAGATCTCTTCAAATTATTCCTCCTGTCTAACTGAAATTTTGTATCCTTTGACTAATGTCTTCCCGTGCTCCTGTCAAAAACACTGCTCCAGCACCTGGTAACCATGATTCTTCTCTCTACTTCTGTGCAATCAACTTTTCCACATGAGTGAGATCGTGTGGTATTTGGCTTTCTGTGTCTAACTTATTCACTTAATATAATATCCTCCAGGTTCATCCATGTTGTCACAAATGACAGGATTTCTTTCTTTGTAAAGGCTAAATAGTATTCCAGTAGGATACTATTGGAATACTATTCTATACTATTCCAGTAGGATACTATTGGAATACTATTCTATACTTTTCCAACTACATGTAGTATTCTATACTATTCCAATAGAATACTACATGTAGTATTCTATACTATTCCAATAGAATACTACATGTAGTATTCTATACTATTCCAATAGAATACTACATGTAGTATTCTATACTATTCCAATAGAATACTACATGTAGTATTCTATACTATTCCAATAGAATAGAATACTATATGTACTATTCTATACTATTCCAATAGTATAGAATACTACATCTCTACTTAAAATAAAAAAATTAGCTGGACATGGTGGCGAATGCCTGTAATCCCAGCTACTTGGGAGACTGAGGCAAGAGAATTGCTTGAACCCATGAGGTAGAGGTTGCAGTGAGCTGAGATTGTGCCACTGCATGCCAGCCTAGGTGACAGGGTGAGACTCCATCTCAAAAAAAAAAAAAAGTAAAGTAGTATTGTTGTGTACATATGAGATCAGAAAGCTCATGTCTAACCATAATAACATGGCCAACAAACATGTTTAAAAAAGCTTAATATCACTGATTACTAGAGAAATGCAAATTAAAACCACAGTGGGATACCATCTCATGCCAGTCAGAATGGCAATTATTAAAAAGTCGAGAAACAACAGATGCTGGCGAGGTTGTGGAGAAATAGGAAGAATTTTACCCTGTTGTTGGGAATGTAAATTAGTTCAACCATTGTGGAAGATGGTGTGATTCCCCAAAAGACCTAGAACCAGGAGTACCATTTGACCCAAAAACCCCATTATTGGATATATACCCAAGGGAATATAAATAATTCTATTACAAAGATACAGTCATGCGTATGTTCATTGCAACACTATTCACAATAACAAAGAGAGGGAATCAACCCAAATGCCCATCAATGATAGACTGAATAAAGAAAATGTGATATATATCATGGAATAGTATGCAGCCATAGAAAGAAACAAGATCATGTCTTTTGCAGGGACATAGAAGGAGCTGGAAGCCATTATCCATTATCCTCAGCAAACTAATGCAGGAACAGAAAACCAAACACGACATGTTCTTACTTACATTTGGGAGCTGAACAATGAGAAAACGTGGACACAGGGATGGGAACAACACACACTGGGTTTTTTTGGGGGGTGGGGTGGAGTTGGGAGAGCATTAGGAAAAACAGCTAGTGCATTCTGGGCTTAATACCTAGGTGGTGGGTTGATAGGTGCAGCAAATTACCATGGCACACATTTACCTAAATAACAAACCTGCACGTCCTGCACATGTACCCTGGAACTTAAAATAAAAATAAAAATTAATAAAAGAAGAAGAAAAAGAAAGTTAATAACATGATTGCAAAGTTTAGCTAAAACAATCAGAGATCTAATAATAATATAATTCTCTAATATTATACTCATAAATTTATAGTACTTATGGAGATTAAGCAAAACTCTTTTTCATAAATCATACCATAATTATAACTTAAATTTAACTTAAACATAGTTACAGCTATCAATGAGGGGGTTCAACTTTTCTTCATTTGGCACGAGAATGGAAGGGAAAATAAGGAAGTATTGACATAAGGATAGTTCCTTTAGGTTAGACCCTGAGACAAGAATTTGAGTGTAGGTAGTTTTATTTGGAAGGTGATCCCAGAGAACATTGTTAGGAATGTGTGTTGGTTAATTTTATGTGTCAAATTCACTGGGCTAAGTGATGCCAAGATAGCTGGTAAAACATTGTTTCTGAGTATGTCTGTGAGGGTATTTATGAAAGAGATTAATATTTGGATAAATAGATGGAATAAAGAAGATTGCCTTCACTAACCTGGGTGGCATTATCCAATCTGTCGAGGACTGAATAGAACAGAAGTTCAGAGGAAAGGCAAATTTGTTTCCTTGTTGATCTGGGATGTCAATCCTCTCCTACCCTCAGACACTGGCACTTCTGTTCTTTGGGCTTTTGGACTTGGGTAGGTACTTACACCATTGGGTCCCCCTCAACACCTGCATCCCTTCCTTGCTCAGGCATTCAGATTGGGACTGAATTATGCCACCAGTGATATGGTTTGGTTGTGTCCCCACACAAAATCTCATCTTGAATTGTTATAATCCCCACTTGTCAAGGGTGGGACCAGGTGGAGATAATTGAATTATGGGGGAAGTTTCCCCCATACAGTTCTCATGATAGTGAGTTTTCATGAGATCTGATAGTTTTATAAGGGGCTTCCCCTTCACTTGGCTATTATTTTCTCATTCTTCTCCTTCCTGCCACCATGTGAAGAAGGATGTGTTTGTTTCTCTTTCCACAGTGAGAGTAAGTTTCCTGAGGCCTCCCCAGCCATGCTGAACTGAGAGTCAATTAAACCTCTTTCTTTTATAAATTACCCAGTCTCAGGTATGTCTTCATTAGCAGTGTGAGAACAGACTAATATATTAAATTGGTACTGCAGAGAGTGGGGTGCTGCTATAAAGATACATGCAAATGTAGAAGTGACTTTGGAACTGGGTAACAGGCAGATGTTGAAACAGTTTGGAGGGCTCAGAAGAAGATAGAAAAATGTGGGAAAGTTTGGAACTTCCTAGAGACTTGGAGAGCTCAGAAGTCAGGAAGATGTGGGAGTTTGGAACTTCCTAGAGACTTATTGAATGGCTTTGACCAAAATGCTAATACTGATATGGACAATAAACTCCAGGCTGAAGTGGTCTCATATAGAGATGAGAAACTCATTGTGAACTGGAGCAAAGGTGACTCTTGTTATGCTTTAGCAAAGAGAATGGCAGCATATTGCCCCTGCCCTAGAGATCTGTGGAACTTTGAACTTGAGAGAGATGATTTAGGGTATCTAGCAGAAGAAATTTCTAAGTGGCAAAGCATTTAAGAGGAAGCA
The DNA here is from genome assembly GCF_006542625.1 of Nomascus leucogenys. Lineage (NCBI taxonomy): Eukaryota > Metazoa > Chordata > Mammalia > Primates > Hylobatidae > Nomascus > Nomascus leucogenys. The sequence continues at coordinate 53,859,940 of NC_044383.1, read as the reverse complement.
GAGCATAAAAGTTTGATAAATTTGCAAACTGACCATGTGACAGAAAAACCCATTTTCTACAGAGAAATTCAAGCCAGTTGCAGAAATTTGCATAACTAAAGAGAAACCAAATGTTAGTCACCAAGACAATGGGGAAAATGTCTCCGGGGCATGTCAGAGACATTCACAGCAGCACTTCCCATCACGGGCCTGGAGGCCTAGGGGGGAAAAATGGTTTCCTGGGCTGGGCCTAGGGCCCCCTGCTGTGTGCAACCTCAAGACATTGTGCCCTGTGTCTCCAGCTGCTTCAGCTCTAGCTGTGGCTAAAAGGGGCCAATGTACAGCTCAGGTCATTGCTTCAGAGAGTGCAAGCCCCAAGCCTTGGTGACTTACACATGGTGTTGAGCCTGTGGGTGCACAGAAGTCAAGAACTGAGGTTTAGGAACCTCGGCCTAGATTTCAGAGGATATATGGAAAGGCCTGGATGTCCAGGCAGAAGTTTGCTGCAGGGGTGGAGCCCTCACAGAGACCCTCTCCTAGGGCAGTGTGGAAGGGAAATGTGGGGTTGGAGCCCACCCACAGAGTCCCCACTGGGGCATTGCCTAGTGGAGCTGCGAGAAGAGCGCCACCGTCCTCCAGACCCTAGAATGGTAGATCCACCAAAAACTATCTCTATGTGCCTGGAAAAGCTGCAGACAGTGCCAACCCATGAAAGTAGCTGGGAGGGGGATTGTACCCTGCAATGCCACAGGGGCAGAGCTTCCCAAGCCCCTGGGAGCCTACCTCTCACATAAGTATGACCAGGATGTGAGACATGGAGTTAAAAGAGATCACTTTGGAATGTTAAAGTTTAATGACTGCCCTATTGGATTTCAGATTTGCATGGGGCCTGTAACTCATTTGTTTTGGCCAATTTCTTCCATTTGGAATGGATGTATTACCCAATGTCTGTACTCCTATTGTATCTTGGAAGTAACTAACTTGCTTTTGATTTTACAGGTTCATAGGCAGAAGGGACTTGCCTTGTCTCAGATGAGACTTTGGACTGTGGACTTTTGAGTTAATGCTGAAATAAGACTTTGGGGGACTGTCGGAAAGACATTATTGTGTTTTGAAATGTGAGGACATGAGATTTGAAAGGGGTCAAGGGTGGAATAATATGATTTGGCTGTGTCCCCACCTAAACCTCATCTTGAATTGTAATAACCCCACATGTCAAGGGTGGGATCAGGTGGGGATAATTGAATCATGGGGGTAGTTTTCTTCATACTGTTGTTGCGATAGTGAATGAGTTCTCACAAGATCTGATGGTTTTATAAGGGTTTCCCCCTTTGCTTGGCTATTCTCTCATTCTCCTACCTGCCACGTTGTAAAGAAGGATATGTTTGTTTCCTCTTTTGCCATGAGTGTAAGTTTCCTGAGGTCTCCCCAGCCATGCTGAACTGTGAGTTAGTTAAACCTCTTTTCTTTATAAATTACCCAGCCTTGGGTATTTCTTCATAGCAGCATGAGAACACATTAATATAACTAGCCTTCCTGGTTCTCCAGCTTGCAGATGGCAAAGGGTAGGATTTCTTGGCCTCCATAATTGTGTGAACAAATTCCTATAATAAATCTTTCTCTTTTCCCTCTTCCTTTATCTCTCTGTCTTTCTATATTTATCTCTCTCTCTCTCTCTCTCTCTGTCTCTCTCTCTCTCTCTCTCTATTCATGCATCCATCCATCCAACTGATTTTGTTTATCTGGAGAATCCTGACTAGTACCAAAGAAAAAGAAGCTAATAAGTGCATCAATGAACAGATTGCCATTGTGGGCAACTGGAGTTCAATGTCAATGGGAACCCCTTGGGCACTGTGTGTGGCATATATGGGTTGTCCCTATAAGGGGACAAGCAAGCTCTGTGACTTTTTATGTTTAACACATAAATAAGTCAACTTCATAAGTTTCAGAGAAACCAATATTAAATTGTTTAGAAAGCCAAAATAATTATATTTTAGATCAATTTACCGAACTGACTATTGTGATATTGTAATTTGTCACCAGACATATCTGTTGTCCAACATAAGTGATAATAAAAAGAGATGTCAGTGAATCTATTTAAAAAAAAACTGAGAATTTTGAAAACTAATTGGTTCATTTTATGCAGTTAGTTTATTATTTATTAAGTTCTGTATTGTCTGTGATAACCTAATTATCATGTACCAAAGTAGGTCAAATAATGCATTTTGAATGCTATATTCTTGGTTTTGGAAGAGTTATGGTGATGCTTCAAATTGAACAGTATTATTTTTGAGAGATACCATTTCAATGACAGAAAATAATTTTCACTACTTAGGGCAAACTTTTGGCATTTTCTTTTCAACTGTAGAAGTCTGAGTATGGCTTAAGAAAAGGGCAAATCTGCATGATGAAGTTTAGCAATACCATTAAAATGCTGCAAGTCTGCTAAATAGTTTGTTCCTTTTAACTCTTGAGCCTTTCTAATAAAAAAGTTTCAAAGCATATTATGATGATTAAAAACTTAGAAAACATGATACATCAGGGAAAAGTACAAGAACATACATTGCTTGGCCTTAAGACTAAAGGTCATTTTTATAATTGACTTCAAGTATTTGCATAGCATTTATCCAAAGTATAACATAATATTCCACATACATATCTTCATTAAGAAAAATCAAAGCAAAGATGAGCTGAAGTTAAAGTATAATGAATTTAATTAGATTGTGAGGAACAATTTTAAGAAGGACAGTAAAAGAACTTAAAAATTATAATAATCAACTAAGGGAAGCCTTGGGTCTTCTATTGAAGGCTTTAAAACATAGTACTGATCTACATTTGCTATTATCTTAGGGAAGAGGAATAAATGAAATGGCTTCTTATAATTCTTTACATATTTGTAATTCTTAAAATCTACCTAGCTATTTTCAATCTGAATGGTCATATCAGTATCTACATTGCATGCTCCAGTGTACTTTTTCTTATGTGTTTCTAGTAATTTTATTTTATTATTTTTAAAAAGCCATTTTATTTTGTTTTTATTTTTTAGATTATTTAAAAATAAAATTACATTTATAGAAAAGCTGCAAAGAGTGTAGAAAGTTCTCTTATACTCCACAATTCATTTTCCCTACTGGGAAATTTACAGTAGTATGCATAATACATTACATTGGTATGGTCAATTTGTCTCAACTAGTGAAACAATACTGATACATTATTATTGACTAAAGTCCATATATTGTGCAGATTTTAAAATGTTTTACCTCATGTCCTCTTTCTATTCCAGAGGTAAAATGTTTTACCTCATGTCCTCTTTCTATTCCAGAATCTCATATAGTATATCATATTACAGTTAGATGTTACAGCTTCTTAGATACTTCTCGGTTGTGATAAAAGGGGGATAGATAGATTCTTTTCCCCTTTTTCCTTTTATTAAGTGATCTTAACAGTTTTGAGAAGTAGTATTCTCAAAAAATACCTGAAAAGTAGTATTCTCAAGTATTTTGTAGAATATAATTAAAGACTTTAAAAAAGACCCACAAAGGAACGGATACAGAGAAGATGTTATTTGGCCCCATGCTAAAGATCATTTAGGCCTTTAGTCTATCAAAAGGGATTTGCCTGATTTTTTGAAAGATCACTCTTTTAAACATCTAGATTCTGGATACTCAAAAGTATTCAAATAGATTTAACCTAAATCTCAGGTCCTCTCTGAGACACGTAACAGTTAAATTGTCAAAAGTCAAAGCAAAGAAAGAATTCTAAAAACAGGAAGAGAAAAACATCAAGTTACATATAAGGGGATCTCCATTATAATGGCAGATTTCTCAGCAGAAGCCTTATAAGCCAGGAGAGAATGGAAGGATATATTCAAATTACTGAAAGAAAAATACTTCCAATCAAGAATATTATACCCAGCAAATCTACCCTTCATAAATGGAGGAGAAATAAAAATAAAATAGAAACTAAGGGAATTTACCACTACTAGACTGGCCTTATAAAAAATTCTCAAGAAAGCCTTACATTTGGAAGTAAAAAGACAATAACTGCTGTATTAGGGTTCTCTAGAGGGACAGAATTAATAGGAAATATATATATATCTCCTATATATTAATAGGATATGTATCTCCTATATATTAATAGGATATCTATAGGATATACATATAAACAGGATATATATAAATAGGATATATATATTAATATGATATATACATGGAAGTTTATTAAATATAAACTCATATGATCACAAGGTCCCACAGTAAGCTGTCTGCAAGATGAGGAGCCAGGAGAGCCAGTCTGAGTCCCAAAACTAAGGAACTTGGAGTCCAATGTTCGAGTGCAGGAAGCATCCAGTATGGGAGAAAGATGTAGGCTGGAAGGCTAGGCCAGTCTAGTCTTTTCATATTTTTCTACCTGCTTTATATTCTAGCTACACTGGCAGCTGATTAAATGGTGCCCACCCAGATTAAGAGTGTGTCTGTCTTTCTCAGTCCACTGACTCAAATGTTAATCTCCTTTGGCAACACCCTCACAGACACACCCGGGATCAATACTTTGCATCCTTCAATCCAATCAAGTTGACACTCAGTATTAAGCATCACAACTGCCATTATGAAAACATGCAAAATTATAAAACTCACTGACAGAGCTGATACACAAAGGATAAAGAGAAAAAAAAACCTTATCACTATGAAAACAGCTTAACTGCAAAAATGAACAATAAAAGTGGAAGTAAAGAACAAAGGATATACAAAATAACCAGAAAACAATTCATAAAATGATAAGAGTAAGTCCTCACCTATCAATAATAGCCTTGGATTATTATTATGTAGATTGAATTATCCAATTAAAAGAAATAGACTGGATGAATGAATTTAGAAAAACTCAATTATATGCTGCCTACAAGAAACTCATCTCACCTCTAAAGTCACACATAGACTGAAAATAAAGGTAATAAAAGAGATATTTCATGCAAATGGAAACCAAAATCAAGCAAGAATAGATACACTTACATTAGACAAAGCAGACTTTAAGTCAAAATGTGTAAAAAAGTGTACAAATGAGTACCTTACATAATAATAAAGGGATCAATTCAGGAAGAGAATATAACAATTATAAATTTATATGCACCCAACACTGGCTCACCCAGATATATAAACCGAATATTAAATCTAAAGGGAGAGATAAGTCCCAATATGATAATAGTACGGGACTTTATAGCACACTCTCAGCACTGAACAGGTCATCTAGATAGAAAATTGACAAAAAAAAAAAAAACCATCAAATTTAAACTGCATCACAGACCAAATGATCCTAAGAGGCATTTACAGAACATTTATCCAACAATTGCAGAACACACATTCTTTTCATCAGCACACAGGACATTCTCTGGGTTTAATTATATATTAGAGCATAAAACAAGTGTCAAAAGATTAAAAAAATTGAAATCATATCAAGCATTTTGTTTGACCACAATGGAAGAAAACTAGAAATCAAAAAAATTTAAAAGTATAGAAATAATTTTGAATCGAAATTAAATGAAAAGTTCCTGAATAACCAGTGGGTGAAGGAAGAAATTAAGAGGAAAATTAAAAAATTCATTGAAACAAATGAAACCACAACACAGCAAAACCACTATTAAGAAGCAAGTTTATATCAATAAATGCAAATGTCACAAGTGGGAAGATTTCCACTTAATGATACATGTCAAAGAATTAGAAAAGCAAGCACAAACCAAACCCAAAACAATAAGAAAAAAATAATAAAGATTAAAGAAGAAATAGACAAAATTGAGACTATAAAAGCAAACACTTGTAATCCTAGCACTTTTGGAGGCTGAGGCAGCTGGATCACTTGAGGTTAGGAGATTGAGAGCAGCCTGGCTAACATGGTGAAACCCTGTCTCTCCTAAAAATAAAAAAAATTAGCTGGAAATCATTTGAATCCAGGAGGCAGAGGTTACAGTGAGGTGAGATCGCACCACTGCATCCCAGCCTGGGCAACAGAACAAAACTCCATCTTAAAAAAAAAAAAAAAAAAAAAAAAAAAAAGGCAAACAAAAGATCAATGAAACAAAAAGTTGGTTTTTTAAAATATAAACAAAATTGACAAGCCATTAGTTAACCTAAGAAAAAGACATGCTCAAAATAAATGAAATCGGAAACAAAAAAGGAGATAAACAGACCAATAAGAAGTAATGATATTGCATCAGTAATAAAGCCTCCCAACAAAGAAAAATTCAGGACCAGATGGCTTCACTGTTGAATTCTATTGAACTTTTAAAGAGGAATTAATAACAATTCTCAAACTATTCCAAAAAATGGAAGTAGAGGGAATTCTTTCTAACTCCTTCTATGAGGTCAGCATTACCCTGATACCAAAACCAGAAGAGGACACAACAAAAACAGAAAACTACAGGTCAATATTCCTGATGAACATAGATGCAAAAATTCTCAACAAAATACCAGCAAACCAAATCCAACAACACATCAAAAAGATAATTTATTATGATCAAGTGGGATTTATCCCATGGATGCAAGGATGGTTCAACACATGCAATTCAATAAATGTGATATATTATATCAGCATAATGAAGGACAAAAACTATATGATTATCTTAATAGATGCAGAAACATCATTTGATAAAATACAACACCTCTTCATAATAAATAAATTAGATAAAGAAGGAAAGTACCTCAACATCAGAACCCCAAGTGTACCATCATACTGAATGAGGAAAAGCTGAAATCTTTTCCTCTAAGAACTGGAACACAACCAGGATGCCTATTCTCACCACTCTTATTCCATGTACTATTGAAAGTCTTAGCCAGAGCAATAAGGCAAGAGAAAGAAATAAAGGGTATTCAAAATGAAAAAGAGGAAGGTAAATTATCTGTGTTTAACACATTATATATAGAAAACATTTATATGTTTTATTTTATGTTTATTATATATAACATCATATTATATATAGAAAACCCTAAAGACTCTAGCAAAAAACTGTTAGAACTAATAATAAATTTAGTAAAATCACAGGATATAAAATCAGCATATGTAAAACAACATGCAAAAATCAACATGTATAACATTTCTATAGAAATGAATGATGGACTAGCTGAAACAGAAATCAAGAAGGTGATCCCATTTATAATAGCTACCAAAAATACCTAGTAATACCTTTTACCATGGAGATGAAAGATCCACAAAACACTGAAGAAAAAATTGACGAGGATAAAACAAATGGAAAGACATACCATGCTCATAGATTGGGAGACTTGATATTGTTAAAATAACTATACTACCCAAAGCAATCTACAGATTCAATGCAATCCCTATCAAAATACAAATTGCACTTCACACAGAAATAGAAAAAAAGATTCTAAAATTTGTTTGGAACTACAAAACATTACAGATGCCAAAGCAATCCTGAGCAAAAAGAACAAAGCTGGAGATATCACACTACCAGACTTCAAAATATACTACAAAGCTCTAGTAGCCAAAAGAGCATGGTACTGACATAAAAACAGACACAGAACAATGGTACAGAATAGAGAATCCAGCCAGAAATTAATCCACACACCATCAACAGTCAGCTGGTTTTTGACAAGGGTGCCAAGAACATTCACTGGGGAAAGAACAGTGTCTCCAATATATGGTTCTGAGAAAACTGGATGTCCACCCTATATAAAATCAACTCTAAATGGATTAAAAGCCTAAATATAAGATGCGAAACTATAAAACTACTGGAAGAAAACATAGGTAAAATGTTTCAGGACATTGGGTCTGGGAAAAAATTTTATAAGTAAGACTTTAAAAGCACAGGCAACAAAAGCAAAAATAAACAAATGGGGTTATATTAAACTAAAAACTTTCTGCACGGACAAGGAAACAGCCAACAGAGTGAAAACATAACTTACAAAATGTAAGAAAATATTTGCTACTATTCCTCCAACAGGGGATTAATATCCAGAATATACAAGGAACTCAAATATATCAACAGCAAAAAGCAAATGATCCAATAAAAAAATCTAAACAGATATTTCTTAAATGAAGGTGTACAGATATATAAAAATGCTCAACATTACTAATTTTTGATAAACGCAAACCAAAACGAAAATGAGGTGTCATCTTACTCCAGTTAGGATGGCTATTATTAAAAAGACAAAAGCTGACAAATTCTGGTGAGGATGTATAACTGCAACAGACAAAAGCTGATAAATACTGGTGAGGATGCAAAGAAAAGAGAACTCTTACATACCATTGGTGAGAAGGTAAACTGGTACAGGCACCATGGAGAACAGTATGGAGGTTCCTCAAAAAACCAAAAATGAAGCTATCATATGATCCAGCAATCCTACTACTAGATATTTATCCGAAGTGAGGAAATCAGTATACTGAAGAGATATCTGTACTCCCATGTTTATTGCAGCACTATTCACAGTAGCCAAGATACAGAATCAACCAGTGTCCAACAACAGATAAATGGATAAGAAAGATATGGTATATATACACAATGAAATACTATTCAGCCTTAAAAAGAATGAAATCCTGTCATTTGTGGCAACACGGATGGAGTTGAAGAACATTATGTTAAATGAAATAAAACAGAAACAGAAAGTTAAACACTGCATCTTCTCACTCATGTGGAAGCTAAAAAACATTAATTTCACAGAAGCAAAAGTAGAACAGAGGATACTAGAGGCTAGAAAGCATAGTGGCAAGGGACGATTAGGGAAAGATTTATTAAAGGATGCAGAATTACAGCTGGATAGGAGGAATAAGTTCTAGTAGTTTATAGCACTGTAGGATGATTATAGTTAACAATATATAGTTTCAAATAGAAGGAGGATATCGAATGTTCTCAACAGAAATAAATGATGTGTTTGATATCATAATTAATATGATCTGACCACTATGCATTACATTTATCAAAACATCACTATGTACTCCACAAATATGTACAATTATTATGTGTCAGTTGAAAAAGTAGTATATCTATATTAAGTGATGTTTATTCCACAAAAGCAAGGATAACTCAAAAAAGAGATCTGTCAATAAAATTAATAGTAAATAAAAATCATAGGCTTATCTCAACTGGTGTACAAAAATCATTTGAAAAGTTTAATACCTTTTTAAATAATAAAAACTCTTAGCAAAGAAGGACTACAAAGAAACTTCTTGGTAAAGATTAAATGCCAAATATACATTTTTTCCTGAATATTGCATTCAGTGGAGAAACTTTATGTGCATGTATTTAGTACCAAAATCTTGAATATTACCTTAAAATATTAAATAAAAATTGCCTTAAAATAATTGAGATATACATATCGAAATGAAAGATATAATATGCAGATTATATAGTCATCTACCTAGAAACACCAACCAAACCAACAAGCTCTTAGAATTAATAAAAGTGGTTAGAATTACTGCTGAATGCAAGATGAATCTGCAAAATTAGTAGTATTTCTTGCACCAGCAATAATAATTCTTAAATACAGAAACTATAAAGTATTTGGGAATTAATCTAACCAAGAATATATAAAAATTTCCACAGAGAAAATATTAAAATGTTAGTTATATTCATCAGACATAAACATAGAAGAGAATCTGAATAATTCTAAACGTGTTTGGAGCAATAAAAGTCTATAAACAGCTAAATCAATCTTTTAAAAATAAGAATTTAGGTGGAGTCTCAGGAAACTTGTTATGGCTAATGTCAAGTAACGTGGACAGAATTTTCTCCCTTGCCTAAAACAACTAAATCAAACAAAATATGTGAATCACTATTTTTCATGATGTTAGACATTGGACAATGAAGGACAGTGATTCCTGAGTGATGGGAAATGAACAAGATGAGCCCTAAATTGTCTCAGATTACTGCCTTGAAAGACTTCTAACAGTAAAAATTGATTATAAATCAATAACTAAAAAAATCTGGAAAGTTCCCAAACATTAGGAAACTATAATATACACTCTTAAATAACCTATAAGTCAAAAAATAAATCAAAAGAGAAATTAATAAATTTTAACTAAATTAAAATGAAAACATACCAAAATTTGAAAAATGCAGCTCATGGAATACTTAGAAAGAAATTGACAGCACTAAAAACTATTGCCAAAAAAGAAAGGAAATTGCCTTTAGCACATGAGTAGCATCAAATCAACAGATCTCATTAAAATTTTAGCACCCATCCGAACCATGTCATTTTTTCCATTCAGGTGCAGAATACAAATTTGTTGCCTTCTCAGGGCCTCTTCATTCCTCCCTCCTCCTTGACTCCTTGACTAATTCCCATGGAAGGGAAGAGGAAGAGCAATTTAACAGAGTTATTCTATTACCTTTTAAGAATTTCATACTTTTTAGAGAAATACTGAATAATGGGTACATTTAATTTTTTTAAAAAAATTAAATTGTGGTAATATATATAAATGACATTTTACCATCTTAACCATTTTTCAATGTACAGCTCAATAGTAAGTTCATTCTCATTGTTGTGCAGCCAATCTCTAGAATTCTTTTCATCTTGCAATACTAAAACTTTGTGTTCTTTAAACAACTCCTCATTTCCCTATCTCCCATCCCCCGGAAACCGTCCTTTTACTTTTTGTCTCCATGAATTTGACTACACTAGGTATTTCATATCTGTGGAATCATACAGTCTTTGATTTTTTTGGTGACTGGATTATTTCCCTTAGCATAATGTCCTCAAGGTTCATCCATGTTATAGCATGTCAGAATTTTCTTCTTTTTAAAGGCTGCATAAGAGTCCATTGTATGTACATACCACATTTAGTTTATCCATTCTTTTGTCAATGGGCATTTGTGTTGCTCCTACCTTTTGGCTACTGCAATTAGTACAGCTTATGAGCATAGATACACAAATATATTTCCAAGATCCCACTTTTAATTATTTTGGGTATATACACAGAAGTGGGATTGCTGGATCATATGGTAGTCCTATTTTTAATTTTTTGAGGAATCTTCATACTGTTTTTTTAATAGCAGCTGAACCATTTACCTTCCTACCAACAGTGTATAAGGTTTCTAATTTCTTCATATCATCACAGCACTTATGTTGTTTATCTGTTTGCTTTTTGATAGCAGCCCTCCAAATGGATGTGAGGTGTTATCTCATTATGGTTTTGATTTGCATTTTTGAATGGTTAGTGATGCTGAGCATTATTTCCTCTGCTTGTTCTGATTTGTATCTCTTCTTTAGAAAAATATCTATTTAAGTCTTTTGCTGAATCAAGTTTTTGTTATCATTGAGAAATTCTTTATTCTGGATATTAACCCTTATCAGATATATAATTTGCAGGCATTGTTTTAATTCTATAGGTTGCCTTTTCACTCTGTTGATCATGTCTTTGACGAACAGAAGTTTTAAAATTTTATGCATTTTATTTTTGTATATTTACTTTTGTTGCCTGTGCTTTTGGTGTCATGTTCAAGAACTCATTGTCAAATTCAATGTCATGAAGGTTTCCTCCCATGTTTTCTCTTAAGAGTTTTAGAATTTTAGGTCATACATTTTGGTCTTCGATACATTTTTAGTTACTTTTTAAGTATTTTTTAAGGTAATGGCCCAACTTCATTCTTTTGCATTGTGGACAGCCAGTTTTTTCCAATACCATTTGCTGAAGACTGTCCTTTCTCCACTGACTGGTCCTGGCACTTTTGTAAATAACCATTAATCATATATATGAAGTTTCATTTCTGGGTTCTCTCTTTATATTCCAATTATCTTTATGGCTATCTATAAGGTACATTTTAAAATACATTTTATGTCTGAAACATTAACAAATATCATCAAAATTAGCTAATAGTTTGGCTGGTCATAGAGTGATTTCCTTTCATAATTTGAAAGTCATTGCTTCACTACTTCAAGCATCCAGAATTGCTGTTTAAAATCATTAAGCTGGGCATTTGGTGTAATTTTTTAACCTGGAAACTCACATCCTTTCTTTCTGTTAAACTTTCCTTTAGCATTTCTTATATGATTTTCTTCCATTTCTCTTCTCTCCTTTTTGAACATATATTATCTAGTTGTAGTATAGTATAGTATTTGAATCACACATCATAGAGATATATCTAGAAGAATTTTCAGTCTTTCACTGATATTTAAAAATTTCTGCTGTATGAATTGAATTTCTAAGGCTGTTTTATTGCATTTTCTACAGTTTTATAGCATCAATATCTCCTCACATCTCTTCAAGGAGATGAAAACGATATTTTTGAAGTTTATTCTCCCTCTATGTGTTCAATTTTTTTCTTTTTTTGTATACCTTTTTTTTGGACTGCAGAAATTTATTAAGAATGAAAGACATCGTTTAATCAATCTTCCATGCCATAGAAATTCATCAGGCTGCCTCTGACAAAGATCACTGGGAGGCTGAGGATTGCTTGAACCCAGGAGTTTAAGGGTGTAGTGAGCTATGATAGGGCCACTGCACTGCAGCCTGGGTGACAAGAGCAAGACCCTGCCTCAAAAAAACAAAGTCAATTTTAGCCAGATTACCATATTTCAATTTAATTGGCACTTGGGGAATGCTGAATATCAGACCTTTTATTGTCATTGTATACTATTTTTAAAGTCTTCCAGGTTACAAGTTTTCCTCAAATTTCTGATGATTCTTGGCTGCCTGCTCATGGTTAAGAATGGGAGGACAAATGGAATCTAATTAAACTTAAGAGATTTTTGAGTTACTGTAAAATATTCAAAGAGCAAGTGGACACATACATCTTCCCAATCCATAAATGGATTTTGACAAAAATATAAAATAAGTTACATTTCTGTACCCATTCATACTGTGTCTAATGAATATTTACTATTTACTGGGCACCATACTGTGGGTACATTTAATGCTCACAAGAACCTGTGAGAGAGATAAAAATATTATTTTCATTTTACGTGTGGGGAAACAGAAGCTCAGAAAGACTAGATAACTTATGTGAGGTCACATGATCAGTACACGATAGAGCTTAGATTGACTGAGAGAGTTGGGTTCAAGAGTCTGTGCTCTCAGCTATCTAGTAGCGGCAGAGATTCACACCCCTGACGGTCAGTATCTCACCAGTTCTGGGTTTTGGGCATTCTTTAATCCAGTTGTGATGGTATCATTCCTTTAACATAAGGTATTGAGTGGCCCTTTGGGAATTTTGCCACCTGTGATGTATCTGTTATGTCTGTTTTGGTATAGTAGTTCGGGTGGGAAAGGGCACAAGATATTTACAGATAATAGTTGTCCTGATTTTTTTGTGCATGATTCTCAAAGCTTTTCTATTTGTGGCTGAATCCCCTGCAAAATGTAACTCAGTCGTCTCATTTTTGACATTTCTTCAAGTTTTTCACTTCTGTGCTAATTTCTTTGCCTTCCCTTTCTGTCCTGCTGAGTCTCAGGCAGCATGGTGAGAATTTGAGTCAGCACTGTGCAGTAGGCAACCAGGTTGCTTATAGACAGTCTGTCATTAGGCCCTTGAAAAAGGGCCCCTTAAAGTTGGAAAAGCATACATGGGTACAGAATATGTTGCCTGGCACCAGATGTAATCAGAGTTTAAAAAGCAACTGTTAAGAGAAAGGTAAACTTTTCCTTTGAACTAAGCATACTGCTTAATTGATGCTACACAGCAGCTGTCATCAGGTGAAGGCAATGAGACTTGCTTCAGCCTCATTTCATGTGATATAAAATTAAAGCAAAACAAATGAAAAGCAAGCAAACAAACAAAAATTTACCTCTTCTCTGCTTTGTATTGAAGAGACACTGTGAACAAAGGTAGCATTATTATTAACCCATATAAATAAAAACATGAAGACTAAACTTTACTGATAAGACTAGCTCTTTCAGTTTGTAACATTACCTTGCTGCCTTTGTAATGTTTTTCTGCATTGACCTTCTTGATGGAAAGATATGCCTACAGTATATAGTCCCAGACAAATAGTCTGGGAACTATTTGATAAAAATGGCAAACCGACTTTATTGATTTATGGAAATCTGGGACAATTAATGAGTTTACAATAGATTTTATAACACTTTTTATAAAATATTTATTAATGATCGTTTAGTAATATAAGTAGTAATAGTTTCTTGTTGACGCTTCATTCCTTTAAGAAAGTATTAGTTAATGAAAAAATTAGCTGGGCGTGGTGGCGCATGCCTGTAGTCCCAGCTACTGGGGAGGCTGAGGTGGGAGGATCGCTTGAGTCTAGGAGGTAGAGGTTGCAGTGAGCTGAGATCACACCACTGCACTTCAGCCTGGATGATGAAGTGAGACTGTCTTAAAAAAAAAAAAAGATAAAATATTAGTTTTGTAACCTAGTGTCATTGATAATTAATTATGGTAACCACTAAAGCTGTGAAGAAATGTTTGCATACTTTCATCAGCTGAAGTCTTCATTATCTCCTGGGGCAAGATTCTGATGACACAGCGGATATTTTTTGTTTGTTTGTTTGTTTGTTTAAAAGTAGCTTTTTATGCTAGAACAGTTTTAGGTTTACAGAATAATTGCAAAGGTGTACGAAATATTCCCATATACCTCACACCCAGTTTCCTCTATTATTAACATATGGTACACTTTTCACAATTAGTGAACCATTATTCCTACATTATTATTAACTGAAGTCCACACTTTATTCAAATTTGCTTAATTGTCACATGGTTTCCTTCTTCTCTTCCTAAATCCCATCCAGATTACCTCATTACATTTAGTAGTCACATTGCTTTTGGTCCCTCTCAGTGACACAGCTGATATTTAAGCAATACTTTGTCAGAGAAATAATACATCTATATCCGATAAAAGGATCTCACATATAATTCTTAAAATGACTCATAGCTTTTGTGTAGTCAGAATACAAACAAAAGAAATAGCAAGGAGATGATAAGTGTTAACGAGGATGTAGAGAAAAAGGGAAGTTTTGTTCACTGTTTGTGGGAATGTAAATTGGTACAGCCATTATGGAAAACATTATGAAGTCTCCTCAAGAAATTAAAACTAGAACTACTATATGACCTAGCAATCTCACTACTAGGTACACAGTCAAAGGAAATGAAATCACTATGTCAAAGAGATAGTATATTCTGATATTCATTGCAACATTATTCACAATAGCAAAGAACGGAAACAACCTACATGTCTATTAACAGAAATGGATAACGAAAATGTTGTACATATACATACATAATACATATATATATATAATATATTTATTATTTGGCTATAAAAAAGAAGAAAATCCTGTTACTTGTGACAACATGGATGAACCTGGAGAACATTTTGCTAAGTGAAATGAACCAGAAATAGAAAAATAATAATATATGAGTTCACTTGTATATAGAATCTAAAAAAGTTGAAGGCATAGAAGCAGAGAGTAGGACAATGCTTACCAGCGGCTGGGGGAGTGGGATATGTTGGTCAAAGGGTACAAACTTTCAGTTATAAGATAATAAGTTATGCGGATGTAGCATACAGCATGGTGACTATAGTTAAAAGTACTATATTGTTTATTAGAAATTTGATAAGAGAGTAGATTTTAAGTGTCCTCACCACATACACGTAGATGCAAAAAATGGTAACCATGATGGTGATAAATATGTTAATTAATTTGACTGTGGTAATCAGTATACAATGGATATATATGTATATAAAATCATGTAGTACACCTCAGTTATTATTTATCAGTTAAGAGCTGGTACCATTCCTGCTGAAACTATTCCAAACAATAGAAAAAGAGGGACTCCTCCCTAACTCAGTTTATGAGGCCAGCATCATTCTGATACCAAAATCTGGCAGAGACACAACAAAAAAATAAAATTTCAGGCCAATATCCCTGATGATCATCAGTGCAAAAATCCTCAATATAATACTGGCAAACTGAATCCAGCAGCACATCAAAAAGCTTATTCATCACGATCAAGTCGGCTTCATCCCTGATATGCAAGGCTGGTTCAACACACACAAATCAATAAACATAATCCATCACATAAACAGAACCAATGACAAAAACCATGTAATCATGTCAATAGATACAGAAAAAGGCCTTCAATAAAATTCAACACCCCTTCATGCTAAAAACTCTCAATAAACTAGGTATTGATGGAATGTATCTCAAAATAATAAGAGCCATTTATGACAAACTCACAGCCAATATCATACTGAATGGGAAAAATCTAGAAGCATTCCCTTTGAAAACCGGCACAAGACAAGGATGCCCTCTCTCACCACTCCTATTCAACATAGTATTGGAAGTTCTAGCCAGGGCAATGAGACAAGAGAAAGAAATAAAGGGGATTCAAATAGGAAGAGAGGAAGTCTAATTGTCTCTGTTTGCAGATGACATGATTGTATATCTAGAAAACCCCATCGTCTCAGCCCCAAATCTCCTTAAGCTGATAAGCAGCTTCAGCAAATTCTCAGGATACAAAATCAATGTGCAAAAATCACAAACACTCCTATAGACCAATAATAGACAGAGAGCCAAATCATGAGTGAACTCCCACTCACAGTTACTACAAAGAGAATAAAATACCTAGGAATCCAACTTACAAGGGATGTGAAGTACCTCTTCAAGGAGAACTACAAACCACTGCTCAAGGAAATAAGAGGGGACACAAAAAAAATAGAAAAACATTCTATGCTCATGGATAGGAAGAATCAATATTGTGAAAATGGCCATGTTGCCCAAAGTAATTTATAGATTCAATGCTATCCCCATCAAGCTACCATTGACTTTCTTCACATAATTAGAAAAAACTACTTTAAATTTCATATGGAACCAAAACAGAGCCTGTATTGCCAAGACAATCCTAAGTAAAAAGAACAAAGCTGGAGGCATCACATTACCTGACTTCAAACTATGCTATAAGGCTACAGTAACCAAAACAGCGTGGTACTGGTACCAAAACAAATATATAGACCAATGGAACAGAACAGAGGCCTCAGAAATAACACCACACATCTACAGTCATCTGATCTTTGACAAACATGACAAAAAC
Source organism: Nomascus leucogenys (assembly GCF_006542625.1). NCBI lineage: Eukaryota > Metazoa > Chordata > Mammalia > Primates > Hylobatidae > Nomascus > Nomascus leucogenys. The sequence goes on along the minus strand of NC_044383.1, from coordinate 53,842,974 downwards.
AATCAATGCGGAAAGGATTCCCTATTTAATAAAAATGGGGTTGGGAAAACTGGCTAGCCATATGCAGAAAACTGAAATTGGATGCCTTCCTTACACCTTATACAAAAATTAACTCAAGATGGATTAAAGACTTAAATGTAAGAACTAAAACCATGCAAGTCCAGGAAGAAAACCTAGGCAATACCATTCAGGACATAGGCATGGGCAAAGATTTCATGACTAAAACACCAAAAGCAATGGCAACAAAAGCCAAAATTGACAAATGGGATCTAATTACACTAAAGAGCTTCTGCACAGAAAAAGAAACTATAATCAGAGTGAACAGACAACCTAAAGAATGGAAGAAAATTTTTGCAATCTATTCATCTGACAAAGGGCTAATATCTAGTATCTACAAGGAACTTAAACAAATTTACAAGAAAAAAACAACCTCATCAAAAAGTGGACACAGGATATGAACAGAGACTTCTCAAAAGAAGACATTTATGCGGCCAACAAACATATGAAAAAAAGCTCATCATCACTGGTCATTAGAGAAATGCAAATCAAAACCACAGTGAGATACCATCTCACACCAGTTAGAATGGCGATCATTAAAAAGTCAGGAAACAAGAGATGCTGGAGAGGATGTGGAGAAATAGGAATGCTCTTACACTGTTGATGGGAGGTTGGTGGGAGTGTAAAATAGTTCAACCATTGTGGAAGCCAGTGTGGTGATTCCTGAAGGATCTAGAACCAGAAATACCATTTGACCCATCAATCTCATTACTGGGTATCTACCCAAAGGATTACAAATCATTCTACTATAAAGACATGTGCACACATATGTTTACTGCAGCACTGTTCACAATAGCAAAGACTTGGAACCAACCCAAATGCCAATCAATGGCAGACTGGACAAAGAAAGTGTGGCACATATATACCATGGAATACTATGCAGCCATAAAAAAGGATGAGTTCATGTCCTTTTCAGGGACATGGATGAATCTGGAAACCATCATTCTCAGCAAACTAACACAAGAACAGAAAACCAAACACTGCATGTTCTCACTCATAAGTGGGAGTTGAACAATGAGAACACATGGACACAGGGAGGGTAACATCACACACTGGGGCCTGGCAGGGGATGGGGGGCTAAGGGAGGCATAGCATTAGGAGAAATACCTAATGTAGATGATGGGTTGATTGGTGCAGCAAACCACCATGGCACACATATACCTATGTAACAGACCTGTACGTTCTGCATATTTATCCCAGAACTTAAAGTATAAGGAAAAAAAGATAAAAAAATAAAAAATAAAAAACACATGAATAGGATACAGTTTAAATAGCAAGCTTTAATAGCAAAATGTATTTTATAACAATAATATATGATCATTGGAGACATTTTGATAAAAAATACAGAAAACTTAAAGAAAATAAAAATTACTGATAATCCCACCACTCAGAAATATACTTTGCCACTTTTGTTATTTTTGAATATAATCTTTCAGTCCGTTTTTATGCTCTTTGCTGTGTATTTTGTGTGGAACATGTGTAACATGATGGATATTTTTTGTTTTAAAGGAGGTCTGTACCTCATCACACTGGGAGTAGTGAAATGGAGAATGAAGACGATATTCACTGAGGCTCCTCTAAGTCAGAGCTCTCAGACCATAATTCACTTCTATTTTCTTGTTAAACTTCATGAAGAAACTGTCTGCTCACCTATTTTTTAAAAATCCCTTTCTTAAACAATCTTGTTCCATTTCCTTAACTCTAAATATAATGCAGATTTATCTTTATGGGTGAAACAAGGAGACCCAATGGCCAGTGGAATAACCAAAGGGAAAAATTGTTTTTGAAGAGTTATGTAATTTTAGCTGTTACTGGTTACGATTGACACATCTTAACGCAAACATTGGCACCTGGATGACAAACGAAGTCATTTGGACGTGGTATTTAGAATGGCAGATCCAGAAGAGTGACAGAAAGCTCATTGCAGTATAGTTTTATAATTTGTAACTTTGTATGAGCTAATTTTCAGTATTGGGGAACTCAGTTTTCATATATAGAAAAAACAGTATTAACATCTGTATTACATTTAGAAATGGGAAGAATCAACGGGTAATAGTTTGTAAAGTGCTTTTGCTTACCTGTCACCAACTTGGAGCTCTTCCTGTCTAATATGGATGATTTGTGGAACAACATTGTCTAAACCCAAAATACTTTGGTTAATGTTAAATAAAGTGGAATAAAAATGCAATAAATCCTTTCTGAGATAATTTAAAAATATTGAGGAAGTCTAATTATATTATATGAATATTTAAGTGTGGATTTTTTTCTTTAAACCTTGTATCTTTGACCAGAAGCATAAATAAATATCCTATAACATAAATGGGCCTTGTATAATAGATGAATACTAAACAGAAAAAAAATAAACTCTAGCGCTCGGTACCTCCTCTTACTCCTTCCATTTTCTTCCTTTTATTGGTGTACTATAGGCTTGGTGTAATTTCTACAAAATCTTAGGACTGGGTGTGGTGGCTCACACCTGTAATCTCAGCACTCTGGGAGGCCGAGGCAGGTGGATCACCTGAGGTCAGGAGTTTGGGACCAGCCTGGCCAACATGGTAAAACCCCATCTCTACTAAAAGCACAAAAACTAGCCGGGTGTGGTGGCAGGTGCTTGTAATCCCAGCAACTCGGGAGGCTGAGGCAGGAGAATTACTCGAACCCGGGAGGTGGAGGTTGCAGTGAGCCGAGATCATGCCACTGCACTCCAGCCTGGGTGACAGAGTCAGACTCCATCTCAAAAAAAAAAAAAAAAAAAAAAAAAATCTGGATTGAGGTCTTACAGTGTAGATTCAAAACAGAATAAATTTAATCTTTCCCAGCATTCATTTTAACTTGCCTTTTGCTAAATTACAGTCAGAAAACAAACTGTTCTGGACAGAATTTCAGGAAACGTGACAGAAAATTATGTATCTACTGTTTTAAAAAGTTCCTTGAAGTTAAATTATGGTACAAAAGAAGGACTTTACATATGTTCTTAACGTTTTAACATGATATGTCTAGAAGTTATTGCATAAATACTAATTACAACATTGCAGGGGCTTTTTGGCAGCGAAGAGTTACATTGCAAAAATAGACCAAACTCAGTCACATTACTTGAAAAGAGGCTTAGTCTGATTATGTTAAAATAATAACTTTTCTAAATTAAGTTGCAACATGTCATTTCTTTAGACAGAAAAATGTTTATGTCTTGGAATGTATAGCAAGATATATACAGTCATGCATCACTTACCAACAGAGATACGTTTGGAAAAATGTGTTGTTAGGTGATTTTTTAATGTGTGGACATCATAGAGTGTACTTACACAAACCTAGATGGCTTATCCTATCACATACCTAGGCTACATGGTATAGCCTATTACTCCTCGGCTACAAACCTGTGCAGCATGTTACTGTATTGAATGCTGTAGGCAGTTGTAACACAATAGTAACTATTTATATACCTAAACACAGAAAAGGCACGGTAAAAATATGCTATTATAATCTTATAGGACTATATATATGTGGTCTCTTGACTGAAATGTTATTATGTGGCATTATTATTAAACGTGTGTGTATTCATATATGTATTAAGATTGAATATATAAAAGTTAAACTACAATTAATAGTGTTGTATGAGGATCAATAGAATCTTTTCTGAGTTTATTTCTTAAGTGAGATTTCTGTAGCATCCACACCAGGCTACCATCAATATGCCTTGACTTAGCTCCTTTACAGCAGTCCAAATGATGTCTCCAACATGTCTTCCCGTGTGCCTCTTTTCCTTCTTGCAGATTTATCTTTTGCTTCACTCAAGTGACTGCCCTGTTCTACTTTGGAGAACCACTTCTGCTGCCCCAATTTTCTTGCTCCCCAAATGGCCTTCCCTTTTCCTTCAGGTCAAAGTCAAACCTTTTTCGAAAACTGTCTCAGTGATTTTTTTTTGTTGTTGTTCTCTGCACTTTCTAGCACACATTATTTGTATCATAACCACAATGGGGTTGGAATGTTTTTTACTTAGTAGATTCCTGGTGTGCACGAATCTTAAGGCATCAGGACACAGTATTGTGTATATAGTACCATTGCAACTATATGTAGAAAAATGCATAAAAAGGGACTTGAGAAAAGATCAATTTAATTTTTGCATGTATATATATACGAGCATGTCTTCATGCTCGTATATATATATATGTATATCTGTAGATATGCATGTGTGTATTTACATGTATTTAGATACAGTTTTCTAGAATAAGCATATATTTTCAGAGGAAAAAGGAGACTTCCTGGACAATGTCTCATCATGAAATCTTGCTATTTTATACAATAGGAGTAGGCAGTTGATTTTAAAAAAACTTAATGCAAAAATAGCATAGTTTTTGATGAATTTTCTTTTTTTTTTTTTTTTTTTTTTTGTTTTTGCGACGGAGTCTCGCTCTTTCACCCAGGCCGGACTGCGGTGGCGCCATCTCGGCTCACTGCAAGCTCCGCCTCCTGGGTTCAAGCCATTCTCCTGCCTCAGCCTCCCGAGTAGCTGGGACTACAGGCGCCCGCCACGGCGCCCGGCTAATTTTTTTTTTTTTTTTTTTGTGTGTGTGTGTTTTTAGTAGAGACGGGGTTTCACTGTGTTAGCCAAGATGGTCTTGATCTCCTGACCTCGTGATCCACCCGCCTCGGCCTCCCAAAGTGCTGGGATTACAGGCGTGAGCCACTGCGCCCGGATGAATTTTCAAGAAAGCAAGTTAGGTATTTTTATTAATATTGTTTGATGTTGGTGAAATTAGGAAGCATAGTTTTTCTTATTTCCACACAGATGATTCTAGCTACTTTAAAGAGATGATGTTTTATTTCTATAACCTGTGACTAGTTGCATAAAAAGCAGGTTATTTTAATTCTACACTGTCTCTTTACAGTGACTTTAGGGGAAATGAAGGCTGAAATCCAGGTGTCTACTGGCTCCTCCCTGCTACAAAGGGTGAGGCATGAAGGGCCTTTGCCAGAGCATTTTAATGAATCTTTGGGTATAAAAAGGCAGCTCTAGAAAAGAGTGGGAGGTGGGATGTAACTTGTTCTGCATAATAAACTGAGAAAATGGAGCTTCTGGAAGGGAAGAGAAAAACTGGGGGTGGGGGGTGGTGGGAGATGTGAGAAGACTCTGTAGGCTCATTGCTTTAGCCCACAAATATTTATTGAATTATTAAAATGGGGTAGGCACTGTTCTAGGTACTGGAGATTCACTGATGCATAATAAAAATCCTTGCCCTGTTGGAGTTAATATTCTAGTAGGCAGGAAGCTTGAGCCAGTGAGATTTTTGGGGAGATTGGGGGCACTAGAGGACTTTAAGAAAAGGGATGTCTACTATTCAATGTTGTTTTACTCACTGCTGTAATGTAACTCCGTGTTGCTCTCAGGTTTCTATCAAAGGTACAATATTCACAAATGCTGGATGTAGGGGATTAGGGCTGACAGCTTAGCTGTACACCTTCACAGAGTGTCACCCCTCTTTGTTCTTATCATCAGCAGTACCTCCTGCTGCACCCTACCCTTTCCTGCTGCAGCGATGTGCTAAGCCCTCCAGGAGCCAAAGCTGCGTGGGCTTTGGAAAAAGACAGCCCTCTCCTCCTTTTATGTTCTAGAGAGTTGTCCAACTACCTTGCTTATGCAGAGGTATTTTTCAAGGTTTACCTTGAAACATAAAATTGAAACAGCTGTTTCAATTTTTTTTTTTTTTTTTTTTTTTGAGACGGAGTCTCGCTCTGTCGCCCAGGCTGGAGTGCAGTGGCAGGATCTCGGCTCACTGCAAGCTCCGCCTCCTGGGTTCACGCCATTCTCCTGCCTCAGCCTCCCGAATAGCTGGGACTACAGGCGCCCGCCACCACGCTCGGCTAATTTTTTTTTGTATTTTTAGTAGAGATGGGGTTTCACCATGTTAGCCAGGATGGTCTCGATCTCCAGACCTCGTGATCCGCCCACCTTGGCCTCCCAAAGTGCTGGGATTACAGGGGTGAGACACCACGCCCAGCAAGCTATTTCAATTTTAATTTATGACTTTTGTCCCTTTATCTCCTCTGATTAAAACTTTTTAATGGCTTTGTATTACCCCCAGGTTACAGGCCCAAATCCTTAAAACAAGATATAAGAGCCACATAATACAGTGCTCTGACCCCTACTTTGGTCTTCCTGGAGCTGATCCTCCACGGCTTTGCACAGTTTAATCTCTCCACCCCTCACCTCTGGCCCCTGCCTGGCTAAATCTCAATTTCATTGTCTCTTCTCCAGAGATGCTTCCTTTGACTTCCTTAGGTTAGGTCTCCGTCTTAGTCCCTTTGGGTTGCTATAGCAAAGTGACATAGACTAGGTAATTCGTAAACAGCAGAAATTTGTTACTCATAGCTCTGGAGGCTGGCACTTCCAGGATCAAGGTACCAGCAGATTCAGTGTCTGGTGAGAACGTGCTCTCTACTTCAAAGGTGACACTTTGTTGCTGTTTCTTCACATGGCTTAAGGAGCCAGGGACCTCCTTCAAGAAACTTTTATGAGGACGCTAATTCCATTTATGAGGATGGAGCCCTAATGACTCCCCAAGACCCTTCCCAAAGGCCTCAGCTCTTAATGCTATCACACTGAATATTAGATTGCAACAAATAAATTTTGGAGGGAAACCAATATTCGAACCATAGCAGCCTTCCTGTTGAATACTCTTACAGCTCCCTGCAGTCCCTCACACATTCATCTCACTTGTAGCACACTGTGTGGTACCTAGCTTCTGTGTCAGATTTTAAGTTTCAATAGTTCAGTAACTATACTCCTCTCTCTCATCTCCATATTTACAGAGATAAGCCTAGTAGGTCCATTGATTGTAACAAATGTACCACTTGGGTAGGGATGTTTAAGAGCTGGACAGTGCAGATAGGAGTCCGCAGGAGCCTGGAGACCAGTTGGAGTGGTGGACTCCAGGTTATCCTCAGAATCTACTCCCTTTTCTGGTGACCAGGGAGCTTTGTGCCTGGGTAAGCTTCTCTTTCCTGGGATGGGTTTGCTCTTAGAGGTGCTTTATTGCTGCAAAGTTATAGATTTCTGTCTGGCTTGTTTGGTCTCAGGATGGACCTTGGGTGCAATCTTTTGGTAAAAATTTAGCGCACACACACACACACACACACACCCCACAGGAAGCCAAAGAAGATACACAGATGGCAAATAAGCATATGAGGCTGGGCGTGGTGGCTCACGCCTGTAATCCCAGCACTTTGGGAGGTCAAGGCGGGCGGATCACTTGAGGTCAGGATTTAGAGACCAGCCTGGCCAACATGGCCAAACCTTGTCTCTACTAAAAATACAAAAATTAGCTGAGCGTGGTGGTGCATGCCTGTAGTCCCAGCTACTTGGGAGGCTGAGGCACGAGAATTACTTAAACCCGAGAGGCAGAGGCTGCAGTGAGCCAAGGTCCTACTACTGCACTCCAGCCTCGGCGACAGAGAGAGACTGTGCCTCAAAACAAAAAACAAAACAAAACAAAACAAAACAAAACAGTACATATGAAAAGATGCTCCACATCAAATGTCATCAGGGAAATGCAAATTAAAACAACAATGATATACCACTATATGCTTATTAAAATGGTCAAAATCCAGAACACTGACAACACCAAATGCTGGGAAGGATATTGAGCAACAGAAAGTTTCATTCATTGCTGACTGGAATGCAAAATGGTACAGGCATGTTGGAAGACAGTTTGGCAATCTTTTACCAAACTAAACATATTCTTACCTTACGAGATCCAGCAATCATGCTTCTTGGTATCTGTCTGAAAAAGTTGAAAACTTATGCCCACACAAAAACCTGCACACAGATGTTTATAGTGGCTTTATTCATAATTGCCAAAAATTTGAAGCAACCAAGATATCCTTCAGTAGATGAATGGATAAGTAAGCTGTGGTATATCCAGACGATGGATGTAAAAAATGAGTATCAAGCCATGAAAAGACATAAAGGAAATTGAAATGCATAGTTCTAAGTGAAAGAAGCCAATCTGAAAAGGATACCTACCATATGATCCTAAAATATGACATTCAGTAGAAGGTAAAACTAAGGAGATAATAAAAATATCCATGGTTGACAGGGGTTGAGGGAGGAGTGATGAATACTTAGAGCACAGAGGATTTAAGGGCAGTGAAACTACTGTGCATGATACTATAATGGTAGATACGTGTCACACATTTGTCCAAGCCCATGGCATGTACCACGACAACAGTGAATCTAATGTAAACTATGGGCTCTGGGTGAAAATGATGTGTCAACATAGGTCCATTGATTGTAACAAATGTACCACCTGGGTGGGCTTGTTTACAGTGGAGAAGGCTGTGCGTATGTAGGAGCTGGGGATATGTGGGAAATCTCTGTCCTTTCTGCTCACTTTTGCTTTAAACCTAAAACTGCTCTAGAAGAGAGTCTACTGAGAAAAACCCCAGACAATTCAGGGTATCCACAGAGATAAAAGTTAGTTAACCTCAAGGGACCAAAGCTCTTCGAGAGTAACCAGTAGTGCCCAGACAATAACTGACTTGTGTTTTTACTATTCTCAGAGCAAGGAAAGTCAGTGATTGTAATAACTCATAACTTTGGCCTTGGTACTTTGGCATTGTTAGTGTGTGAGTAAAAATTACTTATATTCTGGTAAGGCCCTGAGTTGTGTAACCTATGTACTTTTCTTTACTTGCTGTATTTATCCCAAATTCCATTACTCAGTTTGATACATGCTGTTCTGTTTATTCTTTACAGAACTGACTTCAAGAGTGTCAAACACTCCTGCTCCTCTCACAGTTCTTAACTGCTCCTTCTCCTGATTTCTGTGCTTCGTTTTCTCCTGGCTTATCAGCTCTGCCTCTTCAGCAGAGCTCAGTGACAACCCCCGGGCCCTTTTATTTTTATTTTATATTTATTCACTTTTGTCAGTTCACATTTCCACAGAGGGATTTTGTCATTTTTATTTAGATTCTGGCCTTGACTCTTTCTATTTACTTATCAAAGGCTTCAGAATCCTTTGGGATCCATGAGGCAGAGTGGAGAAAAGTCAACTGTAAGAAAAGCTACTTCAACTGCACAGTGAAGGGTCCTTGTCTGTGCACCCAGTGAGATCTCCACATCAATCATTTTAGTTTTACCTACACACACACTGGAAGCCATGCTGGGATCTAATTTTGAGGACATTATGTGCTGACAGATAGCAAAACACATCTACATAAAATCCTTTCTTCTTGCTACCTCATAAATTTGAACGAAGTGGGTAAAACTAGGTTCTGGTTATCAGAGAATAATTTGGATTAGTCTCCTTTTTACTAAACACTCACATCCAGTGTTACATCACTTCTGTTTTATATTCACTGTCAGGCTATGCTACATATGCCAATGAAGCTTATAAAATTGAATTTGATAAATTATTTTATCTTGTACAGAGATGATTTCTGGAGCAATTAATCTGTAAGAGAGAAAAGAAATCAGAAAAGTTACACCGTTTGTTCTTTTTTTTTGAAATGGATCATGAAATCTAATTTGAATAACAACTTTAAGAAATTACATGCTGTTTGTACTTGATGTTATACAAAAGCTTTGCCTCTTTTCCTTTTTGGCCACCTCTGTTGTCATGACAACGAATGTGATTTCACAGATGCAGCAGTGCATTTGTTGAGCAGGAAGAGTGGGCCGCTGTTTATGAGAATAATTATTTAAGAACAGGTGTCATTAGCATAAGATTCATTGTCAAACTCGTTAGAAAAAGAACAAAATGGAATATTGTTATCACATAAAATCAGGAAAATATTAGAAGAAAAATAGCATAAATGTACAAGACACTTGAGTGTACACAGCATTCTTGTGGGCTAATTCAGTATAAATATGGAAATGTATATAATATAAACATAGGGTCATTGAAATTTAGCCGTGGAAGGGACCCTGAAAATAAATCTAGTGTAAACTCTTGAGTTGTTATAATGAAAAAAATTAAAAAATGAGACTGTTCTTCAACAAGATGCATGTATAATTTCTTGTGGGAAATCAATGAACACTAGAAATGTATGTTACTATTAGGAGAAATGCAGAGCTAATTTAAGTGGATATTACATGGCTTCAGATTCACCTCTGTATTAATGAAATAAATATATTTTCTTATAATCTCTGAGAAGCTTCTGATTTGAGTCCATGGTTTTATGGTAATGCACCATTATATCTAGGGAGGTAATCCCAACTGAGCAAAGTAATTGGGTTTTCAATATAATTTTTTTTCTTTTTTACAAATGTGAGATAATGAAATACTTCTCACTGAAAACGAAAGTGAAGTTGAGTCAAATTGTTATTCTTGAAAGTGAAAGAGTGTCTCTGAACTAAAGAGCTAAAGCTAACATCACACTTTCATTAAAATGCACCTTTCATAAAATTCCTCCCCCATTCATTTTCATATACCTACGATTTCTATAACCACTAGCCATTTCCAAGTACTGTATGATATGGCTGTTGAAGCAACATCCTTTAAAATCCGTTTAATCATTTCAGCCCATTTCATGATTTAACTGGTGCAAACTGCCCTGTTTTTCTTTTGTCATTTTTCTTTTTCATTTTTGCCATTACTTTTGAAATTTATAAACAGTGATACACTCACCTGGGTAAGACAAGTTGTATGCTGATAACCATCTAAACTCTCTTGTTCATCCAATAAAATTTTTCTTTTGGGATTACTTGAAAATAAATGGGCAGGGTAAGGGTTTTCCAATTTCCAGGGAACTCAGGATTTAGGAGAAGTGCTAATGAATATTTGTGAACCAATAGTAAGTCTGCCCACAGCACTAATAATGTCCCCGAAATCCCATGACACTTCTCTTCTCAAAATGTGATGATTGTAAGGTTGTACTTTCAGTGACTTCCCAAGGTTAAGCTCTTCCTTCTCCAACATTTATAAGACATTTCTCAACATAGCGGGGCCTATTAGATTTGTCAGCTTCAGAAAGTAATTGATATTTTCCTGTCGATTGCTGTTGTGGAAATCTGTCAGCTATCTCTTGGCGTTATTTCCAAGAACACTCTTCATTCTAAATGTGTAGAATTTCACCTTACTGATAGAGATGAGGACAAAAGTGATAAATAAATTGTAGGATCAGATTAATTTAAATAATAGGATTCAATTTTTAGATATACGAATGAACAGGAAATTATGAGTTTAGATGCTTTTTATTTTGTTTTGGATCAATGGAAATGCTTAATTTAAAAGAAACATATTTAGTATATAGAATCATTGGCACCAATTGAAATTTCATTGCAGAGTATGGCTGCTGTGAAAGGCAGGGAAATTTTTGAACTGTGATATAACTATATAATGAAGGAGTTTGCATATGTTTAATATTGTGGCAGTTGTGACACCAAATATTTAGTTGATGGGTGCATTAAAGTGAAGAACTCAGTTTAGCAAAAACTCTCAAAGGCCATCAATATAAATGACCTATGTCAGTCATGAACATGTCAATAATTGTATGGTTAGCTTAGCAAACAGTTATGAAGATTTTAAGCTGGTGAAAAGAAACATTTGTGTGTGCTTGAGTACATAAGAACCATGCATGCCCAAAATGCAATAAAATATAGTGGCTAACAGAATGAGCTTTGGAGGCAGAGTTCTAATCCCAGCTTGGACTTTACTGATTCTGAAACTTTAGATAAGTTGCTTAAAGTCCTGAAACCTTAGTTTTGCTGCTATAAAATGGGGATAATAATTTCTTACTCATTGTGGTGGAATGTGATGAAAATTATCTTGCACATAGTAGGTACTCAACAGTAGTAATAATGATTACTCTTTTGATAGGCTTAGTGAGTCTGTGTAGTAAAGGTAAAATATCATTACTCATTTTTATTTTAATTAAAAATACTTTTGTTCTAGGAAATAAACACAGATGAATTATAACTAAAGTACTGAAAATTTTGAAGTAGATTTTTAGATTACACAGATGCTTATTGTAACCCCTGTAAAAATGTACATTATATTGTTTACTGTCTAATGAACCTTGAAGAATTAGTTGTAAACTTACCTATATAATGGTTAATAAAGTATTTTGGGTGGAGTAATGTGAGTAGCCTAGGCAGTCTGCGATAAAAGGCCCCAGCTACACAGTGTGGTGCCATTTCTTTGAAGAAATTGCAGTGCTGGCTTCTAGATTAGAATGCTCTTATATGGATTGCTGACTCTGTGCTGTACTACATGCATTGGTGTGCTGATAAACTGTCTCTTTCAATGATCACAAAAACAGTGACAACAACAAAAGCCCAGACTTGTAGCATTTGCCTGTTTTTAAGGTGTAAATAATTCCATCATACCTGAGATAAGCTGTAATTCTTAAATATTTAACAATCAGCTCTTGCAGAAAGGAACTCCTGCACACCACAGTAGACATTCTATTATGCTCATCCTAGTTACAGGTTTCTTGATGACCACTCTGGTGAGGCTATGCCCATCTGCTATCAAAAGCTTTTTGCCTCCATCCTGCCTGTGAGAGACAGGCTCACTGGACCATAATGTGTCTCAATTTGAGAAGCAAATTTGATCTTCCTCTCTAAATTTAAGGTTCATGGGAGGAATTAATAACAATTTCCTTAATGGAATGTTAAAGTGAGTACAAATGCTTGGGCACAAACTAGAAAGATCAACATAAATGATAAGGTCAATTGATTACCTTTTTGGACCTTACATGATTATAGGCACTCACAGAAATTCAAAAGGCAAAGGCACGATTATACAAAAAAGATTTTTCTTTGGGTATTTATGGTTCTGGGAAAGGAGCAATTTATCTACCCACCTAGACTCTCTATACACAGACATTATCTATCTATCTATCTATCATCTATCTATCTATCTATCTATCTATCTATCTATCTATCTATCTATCATCTATCATCATCTATGTCTATAATGTTCTCGATAATAACTGGATTAACAATAAGGACACAACATTACAAATCAGATAACTTTATCATTCTTAAATTTATAAATACCATTAAATAACTTGCAAATGCTATTTCATCATTTTTTGGTTAAAGTTTTGTAATTGATGGTATTTTAGGGAGCAAATTCGTACTAAATTGCAGATGTCTGATGTAAAAGAATGTTCATTTTGAAAAGAGATGAAATTGAAATAATTGTACCTTTTATTGTAGTCGAATTTTCTTCTTGCCTCTTTCTTTTTGGCGGTAATGGTAGATTACACAATTAATTCCTTTTATATTTGGTGGTTTGATTACATTCCCTTAAATATTATAGAAAGATAATTTTAAAAACGTCAGTTTTTGTTAAGCCCTATAATTGACTTTCTCACAGTGGTTTCTTCCTAGGCTGGCTTAGTGGGAAATGTAGGATCATGGATTTGAATTACTGTTAGAGAAGAAAGCTTAGTCTATGCTCTTCATGCAGGCACAGAATCATGAATTATTTTAATCATCACCACAAACCTGTATTAAACACCTACATTATGCAGAACACTGGACTGGAAATTTGGAAGTGGGTGTCATCAGCAGTGTTTGGGTATTTGCTCCCCCTCAAGAAGTCTTGAGCTATGTAAAATAGCCATGCACACAGATTTGTGGCTGTTATCTTGTAATCCCACAATTGCTGTTGGAGAACTTCACCATATGTCAGATCTTCCTTACTTTGCTAGGTTTAGCTATGCCAAGTTATTTTGAGGAACGGATTGATGATTAATAGCAGAACTTCTGGGTGAGTCTTTAGGAAGAAAAAACCCTGTGTCCAGGCATTTGTCTCAGTGCCATATAGGAAACAGAGGAAATCAGAACTGAGCCCATACGGAGAGAGGTCTTGGAGTCTAACTTGTGTTATACATTTCCTGTGTCAGTTTTCCTATCTCCGTGATAACGCAAAGAACCTGCAGCTTAAAGAAGGAAGACAAAGGTTATAAATGCACAGCATCTAATAGCCAGAACACAGTTAGGACTTCAAGATGAATTCACGTTAATCTCCCTGGGAAAGAGCAGTTTCCACAACTTGGTGCAGGTCTCAGTGTGAATTGAAGAAACAAAACATTGCAAAAGAGTGAGGGAGAGAATTATTGATTTAGTGGGGTTGCTAATAGTAAGCGTAAATGAGCTTCCTTTGAAGCGAAAGGCTCTGCCACAGGAAAGAAAGGCAGCATCTCTGCAAATAGAAGTGAGAGGCATTCAAGTATAAAAAGAAAGCAAAGATTCTGGGGTATTTTTAATTTGATTTTTGGGAGTCTGGATATCTGTGACTCTTGCAGATATAGCTTTAGTTAAGTGACAGGAAAGAAAAACAGAGAAAGAAACTGGACGTCTATTATTAAACCCTTTTCAAATATTATTTTTTTCCTTCAGTATGATTCTTTGTTCTGTAGATTTTCACTCTTTTTTGTCATTAAATTCAAGAGCATAGCTATGTATGGATTATAATGCAATATCCTAGTCCTGAACTTCAAACTGTAAAAGAATTTTAAGGTGAGATGAGTTGTTTTAACTAATATATTGTCGATTTAAACTGAGATGTAGTAATTCACAAGGCAAAAAAAAAAATTCATCATTTGCTCAGGCCCCTATGGAAGGCAGCAGGCGCCAGTGCAAACTCACTGAAGTCATTTATTAAGATGTTTTCAAGGCCAATGATCAAATCTAGGGAAGAGAACTAACACTTACTGAGTACCTACCAGATTGTAGATACTGTGATAAGCACTGATATTTCTGAACAACTCTATGAAGAAGATTGGGAAATCTCAGTTACAGAGAGGATGAATTAGTGTTCAGAGAAGTGAAGCAATATACAACAGACTATACGGCAATCCATATGGTTCTTACTGCAAATGCCAGCATTGCTCACTGGAAAGGACCTTCTAGCAGAGAAACATTGTACATGTGTGAATTAATGGGACAACATTCGGTTCTATATTTTTATTTTTTGAATGAGGAAACTGAAGCTTGCTATAGTTACATAACTCAACGTAAGCTCCAAGTGGCAGAGCTAGGTGCTTGGATTCTGATTCATTAATTGTTTGGCCACTGCCATATTTACGAATCTATGGGTGCTCTTTAACAGCACATGTCACCAAAAGCTAAGACCACAAGGTTTCCTGCCCATTCAAATCTCAGGGTGAATGTATTTCCTTAATTGGCTTTTCATCACCTTTATTTCTGCCTTTTTCTTTTCTTTTTACACAGTTCCCAAAGGATTTGACTGATGTAGCTTTCATTTTAATCCAGCACTATGATCCACCTGGGTTTTTGGTTTCCAGAGCCACCATGAAACTTAACATGCAGCTTTTTCTTTTCCTTCAAAATTAACTCTCAAATATCATTTTATCTTTATAGGAATGTTACTGCTAGTATCTTCAAGAGAAAGAAAAATACTGGTTAATTCAAAAAAGCAAATACCAAGGAAGCCATAAGGTTGAAGATATCTTTAAAAACAGAATCCTAATTATAACCGGACTTAGCTCTCTATGAAATGTGAATGGTACTGTGTCTATTACCCTTTAGCCCCCTTCTGTGATTCTCTTCTAGATAGCTTCCTAGAAGGCTTCATTCTTTCATTATTTGTCATTTCTCACACTGGGGCCCTCTATACTCAGTGTTTCCCTTAATTTCTGGTCTTGTAGTTGGTTATCCAAGGGTGTCTGTGAGCCCCAGCCTCCAAGTTCTCCATTTGTGTAAGCAGTGGGGCATTAAGCCTTGCCTAAATTTCAGCCAAATCTTTGTGACTGGAATGCTAGAAAGAGATGGCTGAAGATGTCTAGAAATGGAGAAAACAGAAAAAAAGTGATGATGCCATGGGAATGGATACAATTATTTTGACCATCCTCAACCTCTTTCTCTAAACCAGTGGCTGACATCAAAGGCATGAGGTTGAGGGAAGATGAATTCTGGAAGGGCCAATGCAAAGCATTTAGAATTTCTGGAGAAGGAGAACTGGGACCATGACACATATATCCTAGAGATAGGATGGCTTAGAATGTGGGAACTGAAACAGGAAAACTCTTCATCTCTCCAGTCATTAAATGTTAAGGATGAGGTTAAAAGAATGATCTTTTACAAGATTTAGGTTTCCTTCGCAATATTTTGGCTTAACATTTTTATTTATAAATTTTTTATAAGCTAATTTTCAGTTCAGGCCTCCCATCCTCATGATATATAAACTTGACTTGAACTAATAATATCATGGCTTGTGGAAGCCACAGGTCTTCCAAAACATCAGAAACATCCCAAGTTTTACCCGTTATGGTCTGTCTTCATCTATGAAATCTTTATTGTTATATGTGGCCTGATTTATTATGTGTTGAATGGATATAAATGTTTACTTATTTTCAAAAATAAGCCCTGCTATAGTTTGAATGTGATCTTTCCAAGAGGCAGGGTTTGCCATGTGATACTATTAAGAGGAGGGACCTGTAAGAGGTAATTAGGCCACAAAGGCTCTTCCCTCAATAGTAGGATAAGATGCTCTTATAAATAGGCTTGATGCCACAGCATTCTTCCCCTCCAATGGATGTAGCCCTTACCAGACAACTGAACCTGCTGGCACCTTAATCTTGGATTTCTCAACCTCCAGAGGTGTGAGAAGATAGTTTTCTGCTCTTTATACATGACCCAATCTCAGGTATTTTGTTATAGTAGTGCAAATAGACTGAGATAGCCCCTCGCCAACCCTTTGCCTTCTACTTTGTCTCTTCTGTCATTTGCTCTCTTTTCTTTTATCTCCTTCTCCAAACACCCCAAATTTCTTTTTGTGTACAAAATCTTCACGTTAGCAGATAGTCAGGCTTTGCACAGATTCTTACTCCAAGATAAAGAATTTTTCAACACAAGTGGGTTTCTGCTTAAGGGGATTTCTTGTATTTGTAGATCCTGGAAGAATGATATTGTCTTTATATTTTAATAACATTAAATTACTTTAAAAATTTTGTCTTTAGAAACTACAAGTGAGAATTATCTAGTTTAATCAATCTTTTCTTCCTAAGTTGTTGTGACTTATTATTTTGTTCTCAAATAGTAAAAGCTTTTTGTGAATACATTTGTTTGTCATGACATGGGGACAAATCTGTGAATATGAGAAAGTTTTTCCAAGCCTCATGCCCCAAAGAGGGCTATGTTAGTTTTAGATTTGTACAAGAAGGAATTTGGGCCAGAAGCAAGTAGAATTTAGCAGGACACACAATCCCCCCATTTCTCTTACATATTCAAATATGTCACATTCTTTTTCCATCCTGAGTAAGGCTTCAATATTGTAGCAGTCCCCTTCCTTCTGAAACCAGCATGCCTGGAAGAATATTCTCTAACCAGGCTTCAATATTTCTTCCCAGATAAGTCTTCACAGGGAGTCCCAGTGATGATTCTTTGACTATAACTTCTACTTGATGGCTGGAGTGCTACTGACTTTCCCTAACTTTATTGGTTGTTGGATCAGACAATACCAAATTTGTGAAGGGGTCTCAAGTTGTATCTACAGGAGTTAGTAATGATCTCAAGACTATTTCTTAAAAGAATAATTTAAAGAAAGAGAGTTGCTTGCTGAAGAGGGCCTCATGTGATTCTTCTACCAGGGTTCAGCTCAGGATTCATATAATATCTTGACCTGCCACAGACACTATATGCAGTATTGTATCTATCAGGGCTTGGAAAGAAAGTGGCAGAAAGACTTCTTTAGAAGGAAAAACCCACTAGAAAATTATCTTTTGCTCTCAGAATCTGAGAAATCTTACAGCTTGCTTAGTAATGTCCACAGAGTTTACATGCTCCTTTTAAAATCTAAAGAGGCCTACCAAGTATCCTATCCTACTGGTAGGAGATACAAATTCGGCTTCTTTTATTTTACTATGGAGAAGACATATTGATACACTTCATAGGACTGGGCCTCCAGAAATGTCAATGAGCACACAAGTTCTTGGATTTTGTGGAATTTTTGTCTTATTCTCTATAAACACATTTTCCTAGGGCAAATAAAGTACCTTTTTTTTTTCCCATTCACCAGGTCCTGCCAGAAGAATAGTTGAACATATTTATGTCCTCTGGGATGGTGAGGGACCAAAGGGCCTAAGGATAAATTATGGCATAGAGATGGAGAGCATATATAGCCATGCCAAGTAAAAGCAAATCTACTCTCTATTTTCTATTTATTGCAAAAAGAAAAGAAAGGATAGCTAGATCAGTAGTTATATACCTTGTTTCGGGGGTTAGATGGACTTGTTTTAGTAAAAGCACCCACCATCTCTGAGAAAGTAGGTAAAATTGAGGCAGTTAATATTAATTACCAAACAAAATTTGCATTTCTTCAAAACCCATCTGTCTTTTGAACTACACAGACAAGTTAATCAGGGATATGATAAGTTCATTATTACTATATCTTTCAAGTATTTGACGGTGGCTTTATACTTACGATTTCGACTTGATGTTGGAGTGCTGTCGATTCCCGCAAGGACATGGTATTGCTTTTGCTTCAGTACTCTAGTAAAATGTGAGGGAGGAGCAACCAAGGCTTCTCCTGGCCCTTCCAACCAAACAGTTCCTAGATATAGTTCAGAGAACCATTGTGGGGGTCCTTTCCAACTGTAGTCTTACGAAATGGGGAAATAACACAGTTTGGGCTCACAGTTTGAGTGCAGTGGTGCGATGTTGGCTCACTGCAACCTCTGCCTCCCGGGT
This sequence comes from Nomascus leucogenys, assembly GCF_006542625.1. NCBI lineage: Eukaryota > Metazoa > Chordata > Mammalia > Primates > Hylobatidae > Nomascus > Nomascus leucogenys. The sequence continues at coordinate 53,824,256 of NC_044383.1, read as the reverse complement.
TCAAGCGATTCTCCTGCCTCAGCCTCCCAAGTGGCCACCACACCCAGCTAATTTTTTTTTTTGTATTTTTGGTAGAGACGGGATTTCACCATGTTGGCCAGGATGGTCTCGATCTCTTGATCTTGTGATCTGCCCACCTCAGCTTCCCAGAGTGCTGGGATTACAGCAGTGAGCCACCGCACCTGGCTTTAAATAGATTTATTAAGGGACATAGAGAGCTCAGGATGAATAAACAGATGATAGGCTGTGTGATGGTTATTTTCCACTGCTATCTACCTGCTCACTACTGCCCAATCCTTCTTTGCCCTGATGTGCCCCAGGACATAGACTTTCATAGACTGCATGAACTGGGCTCTTAGAACCTTGGCTTCCAGTTGGGTTCATCCAATAGGAAGCATAATTAAGACAATCAGAATTCAGAAAGAGAGATTAAGTGTTTATTCCTTGCCTGTGGTTCTGGCAATGGCTGGATTCCTTTAAGCCTATATTTTCTGTCAGGTGGTCTCTTCTTCCTGGCCTTAGCTTTCCCTGGGGTCCAGGAATGCTATTACCTTTCTTGTCCTTTCAGACCTAAGGATGGTTAGCCCCTGGCTGCTTAACCGGCCATTTTCATTTCCCTTAAAATTTTTCCATATTTCTGCAATAGTTTTTCTAATAAATTCTCCACAACTAAACCTTTCTCAGTGTATCAACTGTTTTCCTATTGGGAGCCTAACTGATATAGGTTGAATTTCCGAGACTGATAGAACCATCTGCTACCTCTGCAAAGACCAGGAAGTTTCCAGTACCACACCAGCTGTCAGCTCCAGAAGCATGTGATGCCTTTCATGACCACTAAGCTGCTGAATCAGGAGCTGTTGCCATACCTGGGGACTCCAGGACAGCACAACACAGCTGTTATCCACCTAGCCAGAGGCTGTTACCATCTCTTCATGTATTTCAGTTCTGAATTAAAGTCTTGCACAAATGTATCTAATGGTGGGATTTAAGTTATCTGTCATCACTTAAGCAATAAGAAAAGATGCATAAAATAGTGTTTGCATTTTTATGTTCGGGAGGAAGAATTCACAAACATTTCCAAAGATAGAAGAGGTATTTAGAAAATTTGGGGCATGTGACAGATGTTCACTTATTATTATCTCTCTCATTCCCTTTTACCTTTGACTACCATATTTATTCAGCTGTCTCTATCCATATTTAATTTTATGCTTTTTTATTTCTTCTATCCTGATTTCCCTTTATTTGATTTTATTGCTCATCCTTCAGTGCTTTTTTTTCTTGCTTTAGAATAGTTTAAGTATCCTCTATGATATGGTTTGGCTGTGCCCCCACCCAAATCTCATCTTGAATTGTAGCTCTCATAATTCCCATGTGTTGTGGGAGGGACCGTGCAGGAGATAATTGAATGATGGGGGCATTTTCCCCCATACTGTTCTCATGGTAGTGAATAATTTTCACAAGTTCTTATGGTTTTATAAGGGATTTCCCCTTTCACTTGTCTCTCATTCTCTCTTGCTTGACACCATATAAGAAGTCCCTTTGCTCTTCCTTTGTCTTCCACCATGATTTTGAGGCCTCCCCAGCTATGTGAAACAGTGAGTCCATCAAATCTCTCTCCTTTATAAATTACCCAGTCTCGGGTATGTCTTTATTAGCATTATGAAAACAGACTAATACACTCTACTAACAACCATTTTAGAATTTTTCTTCAAGCTAGAGATAACAGCCCCAGTATGGTTGAGGCTGGCCTCTCCCTTTATTGAGGATTCAAGACTGCTCTTTCCTGGTCAAGGAAAGTTGGGATTCCTTTGAAGAGACAGGTTAAACACGTAAATCCAAAGCTGAGGGAATGTGCACAGCAGTGGTTTCCAAAGTGAGGTTTGAGGACTCCTGGGAGTCAACAAGCTCCTCTCAGGAAATTTATAAGATTTTTCCTTTTCCATTTACATAGCTCTGCAAGGCTGGATTTTCTCCATTGACTTCAACAAAAATACTATATCACAACATGTTGAATGGTGAAGCAGATATGAGACTTCAGCTGACTTCTGTTAAGTCAGATAATAAAGTTCTGAAAAACATAAATGCTGTTCTCACTTTTTTGTTTTAGACAATATAGAGATTTCTGTATTATTTTAAAATTAATAAACATTTGACAATAATTTATGTTATATAATATTAATAGTAACAATATTACATAACAAATATTAAAGTAATAAGTATTTTTAAACTTCTCAGTTTTACTTTCTAGATGAGATTGGGCATGTATAGGGTAGTATGGCCATAGACAGTTTTACTTTCTACTACAGTAAAAATCAATAAATGAAATCCATATGAACATAAAGCTCTTTGGGGTATTCAATTTTTAAGAGTTTAAAAGGGTCTTAAGACCATGTGTTTAAGAACCTCTCATGTAGAGTGTATCTGTGGGCTGATTTGCGTACAACCCAGAAGACAATTGGTGAGATAAAATAGGTCTTGCTACGACTATTACATTTTGAAGGCCCATCAATGATTTAAAATCCAAATTTATTTTCATCAGTAACCCATGTACTCTAATTTTTTCTCATTTACTAGTTTTCTAAATCCTTAAAAGACAGAAGTAACCAATCAAGAAATTTCAGAAATCTCAAATTCCCTAATTAATCAAATCAAGTACAATGATAGATATACTATACCTTTTTACTGTGACAATTTATCTCTTCTATATTTTCAGTTTTATTAGTTACCCATGGGGGGCAGTGACTGTATTGATGTAGCTCATTCTCCCATTCCAGGCCCGAGGGTATTGACTCTGTTGGTCTAGCTCACTGCTCTACTCCCAGCATTTAGTACAATGGCTGCCACCCAGCTAATTCTCGGTAAATACTCAATTGGAATACAGTGAATTGATCAGAATTAGGTTCTCAATAAATTCCTCTTCAGTGATTAGAACTCAGTTATCTGGGAGACAGCTCATTATTTAATAATATAAATATGAGACTCAGGTTCAAAACTAATTTTAATTATGGTCCGATTGAAGATTTAACTGTATTCTTTTCTTGAACTTTCATGGCCTCAGGACTTAATGTCTGCTTCCCATTCTCCCCATATATTGGTGGTAGCTGGAAAAACAAATTTAGATTTTTATTTCTGTGGCTGATAAGTTGAATACATAGAACCATAGCATTTAATAAAGCTAATCGTTAATTTTCCCTGCATCCCTATTTTCCTTCTCTAAAATTAGAGAATCGTATAGCATCAGTTTGTCATTTCTGGAGGGGAAATTTTTGTTGGTCACTTGAGCTTTTACTGCTCAGCCTCTGTGGGGCTTCATGTGGCAGAGGAAGGTGTGAAATACAGAATTCTTCAGGTTCTAGTCTCTCCATTTTGGGTTTAATACTTGTAGTCACGACTCAGGCATACATACATATAATGTCCTTTATTCTCTGTGAGTGAATTCAACTTACCCCTGAGCCCTGTCTTGTGTGGTCCCTGTAATTAATCTTTCTCTTTAAAGGTAACAGTTCTTCCACTTTCCTCAGTTCTATCCAAATTAGCTCAGACTTTTTTGAGTAAATAAATACTCAAGCTTTCAGGGTTTCTCTCTCCCTAATTTTCCTTCTGATTCTGGATGCAGGGTGCCTTTACTCAACAGGTCACATTGTTCTTATTTAACTCCATGGCATTAGGGGAGGAGCCTCTGGTCCATTTGCTGTCCTCAGTGCCTTGCTGACCTCCGCTGAGCGATCTCCTCTTGCTTGTCATTTGCGTATCTACCTCTGCGTTGCTGTATCTGCTGTCACCACGTTGCTCCTGCAGTGTTAATGCTGTTATCTGGGGTTTGTTCTGTTAGCCTTGTCAGTACACAGTGATTCCTTCCCACTGGTTTTCCTTCAGAGTTGCTTGCCATCTTGCTGTGACTCCTATGTAGCCCCTCCAATGTTTGAATATGTCTTTTCCAAAATTCAGATGTTGCCAATGTGATAATATTAAGAGGTGGAACGGGACCTTCATGAGGTGATTAGGTCAGGAGGGCTTCTCTCCTCATTAATGGGATTAAGCCTATAAAAAGGCCTCATGCAGCCATGCACCCAGCTGGTTCGCCCTTCTACATTTTGCCAAGTAAGAACACAACCTGTCTCCCCTCTAGAGGATACAGCCCTAATTAGACAACTGAACCCGCTGGCAACTTGATCTTGGACTTCCCAGCCTCTGGGATGGTGAGAAAATAAATTTGTTTTTAATAAATGAACCAGTCTCAGGTATTTTCTTTTAGCAGCACAAACAGACTAAGGCAGCCCCCAGCTGGGGAAGCTTACATTGCCAGCTGCAGGGCCACTCCATCTGTGGTGACTAGCTCACTAGGGGATTCTTTGGGTCACTGTATGGAGGCAGAAAGAAACTCCAGGTATATTTGTAGTATCCCAGGCCTTCTCTCTGCCTACATCTGCCCTGGTACCATTGCTCCTCTACCGTGGCCACCTTGGCTTAGTTTGAGATATATAGGGAGACTGCCTCACAGTAAAAAATAAGTTATAAAATAGATGGGAGGTAGTGAGTTAGCAACGATAAGTACAGACAACTAGACAAAATTAGCTGTAAGGGAGGGTAGAAAAATAAGGCATTGAATGAAAGGAGATTTGGTCACTGAAGTTAGTAGGTTGGAGAGAGTAAATGTGCTGTCCCTGACATCTTTTTTTGGTTTTGTGTTATTTGGGGATCTCTTCTGTGACTATGTTGGCTTATATTTAATTTATGCTTTCAACAAATGTTTATTTTAACCTTGTCACATGCCAGGCCCAAATCTCCCATCTTTTCACATTTTGAAATATTTAGCTTGTTTTAATGTATACTTGAAAAATAATATAAAATTGATAATTTATCCAATGGATTCCCCCCAAGATATGTGTTTATTTTTACTTTAATCTGACCATAAGAATTCAATTTTTATACCTCCCTCATCACCAGTAGTCATACAGTTGTCAACTTAATTGGAATAATAAATTGGAACGTGACTGGAAACTGTGTGGGAAGGAATAGATCCAAATTATGTCCAGGTATGAAGGAAATGAAGGCCAATACTTCATTTTGGATATTTTCTAGCAATTTGGAGATTTTTCTTTCTTTTTTTTTTTTTTTTTTGAGACGGAGTCTCGTTCTGTCGCCCAGGCTGGAGTGCAGTGGCACAATCTCGGCTCACTGCAAGCTCCGCCTCCCGGGTTCACGCCATTCTCCTGCCTCAGCCTCTCCGAGTAGCTGGGACTACAGGCGCCCACCACCACGCCTGGCTAATTTTTTGTATTTTTTAGTAGAGACGGGGTTTCACCGTGGTCTCGATCTCCTGACCTTGTGATCTGCCCGCCTCGGCCTCCCAAAGTGCTGGGATTACAGGCGTGAGCCACCGCACCCGGCCTCAATTTGGAGATTTTTCAAAGAACTAAGAGTTGAACTACCATTTGACCCAGCATTCTCATTACTGCATATATACTCAAAGAAAAATAGGTTGTTCTACAAAAAAAAAAAAAAATACAGCACCCATACGCTAATTGCAATGTTATTCACAATAGCAAAGGCATGGAATAAATTCAGGGGCCCATCAACAGTGGACTGGATAAAGAAAATATGGTATACATATATACTACGGAATACTACACAGCCATAAAAAAGAATGTCATGTCCTTTTCAGCAGTATGGATTCCACTGGAAACTATTATTCTAAGTGAACTGGTGCAGAAACAGGAAACCAAATACCTCATGTTCTCCCTTATCAGCAGGAGCTAAACATTGGGTACACAGGGACACGAAGAAGAGAACAATAGACAACTGGGGAATACACGAGGGAAGGAGGGTTGAAAAGCTGCATATTGGGTACTATGCTCACTACCTGAATGATGGGTTCATTTGTACTGCAGTCCTCAGCATCACACAATATACCTTTGTAACAAACTGGCACATGTTTCCCCTGATTCTAAAATAAAAGTTGAAAAATATAAAGCAAATCATTAAAAGGAGAAAAAATAAAGGAAACAAACAAACAGAAAAAGCTGCTATCTTAATAACTATGGGGCTCATTTCTGGTAGGGTTTGCTAGCCATCATGAAAGAAGAGGTGGTTAAAGTTTGGCAAAATCAACATTGCCCCATACACACTTACTTTTGATGTTTTTCTCTTTCAAATACATTCAATCTCTCAAGGGGAAAATGGTCCCTTACAACCTTTGAGAGAGCTAAGTGAATGTGCATCTAAACTAAAGTTATGGTGTATATGGTACTAACAGTTGAGGGGAGGCGAAAATCTTTAATTAAATAGATTTTAGAAAGATTTTTTCTTTTTGTGATGTAAAAAGTGATTTTGGAAATGAATTTTTAAAACTCTGGACATTATGTTTAAGAAAAGAAAAAAGTAGGGTTATTTCGAAGATACCTAGAAAATCCTATTTAAAACATAGCAAGGTAGAGCAAGGAGAATACCAAAGCTTTTATTTTACAAAATACCAGAACTATGAAAACTTTCTAAATGGCTTTATTCACCATTTGGTTAATAACCGAATATTAAAATATGAGCAATAGGAAGTATAAATTGTTTTATTATCAAAATTCTAAAAGTAGATTTCAACATTTTGATATATAAAATTATATTGTTTAATTATTTTATTATATAAAATTTTATTGTTAATTATATTATTATATATTTGTTAATTAATTATTTTATTGTTATATAAAATTATATTGTTAATTATATTATTATATATTTGTTAATTAATTATTTTATTGTTATATAAAATTATATTGTTTATTATAATAAATATATTTTAATATAATTAAATTATATTGTTTAATTATAAAATTAATTAAACACAATATATTAATGGCTTTCATAGTCTAAAACCTACTTTATGCACTTATAATAAATACCTCATATGAGTGCAGTTTAAGGAGATAATTCATGCCTTAACCTCTTTTCCTTCCTACTACCTCAGGTATAAGGTTTCCTTCCTCTACTATCTCATGCACTGTCCATAGATGATAGAGCAACAAAAACTTTATAGGAGAAATAAAGTAGGAAAAACAGGTTTTATCATTGTTATTCAGAGATAACAGAATAAAATCTATTGAGAACAAGAAAGAATATATCTAAAGAACAGAAGAGCTTATATACTGTTCTTTTTAAAAATTTTGCTAAGTGTAAGAAAGCAGAAAATTGGATCTCTAGTATCCTCCAGCTCTCAAGTTTTCAGTCAGTGGAACTCAACTTTGTAATAGGTTTTAGAATTATGTTTTAGGTAATTGAATTTTAGATAATAGGAGATTAATTTTCAAGTCATCTATATTAGGCATTAAACTACACATATGTAAATTGCTTAGAAGCAGATAAGGAAAAAATGCAAAGAAGAAATCAAAAGGGAAATTAAGAAATACCTTGAGACAAAAAATGAAAACACAACATACCAAAACTTGAGGGATGCAGCAAAACTAGTACTAAGGGAGAACTTATAGCAATGAAAGTTGCTCCTACATCAAAAAAGAAAAATCTCAAATATATAAATTAGTGTTCCACTTCAAGGAACCAGAAAAAAAAACTAAGCCTAAAGTTGGCAGAAGGAAAGAATAAAGATCAGAGTAGAAATAAATGAAATAGAGTAGAGAAAAACAATAGAAAAAATAAAATTGAGTTTAGTTTTTGAAAATATAAACAAAGTCGACAAACCTTTAGCTAGACTAACTAATAAAATAAGAGACAAGACTCAGGTAAATAAAGTCAGAAATAAAAGAGGAGACATTACAACTAATGCCACAGAAATAAAAAAGATCATAAGAGATTATTATGAACAATTATATACCAATAAATCAGATAACCTAGAAGAAAGGGATAAATTCCTAGACATATACAATTTACCAAGACTAAATCATGAAGAAATAGAAAATCTGAACATGCCTATTACTAATAAGAAGATGGAATCAGTAATCAAAATCCTCCCAAAAAAGAAAAGCCCAGACTAGTTGACTTCACTAGTAAATTCTACCAAACATGCCAAGAATTAATGCCAATCCTCAAACTCTTCAAAAAAATTGAATAGGAAGAAATACTTCCAACTCATTTTACAAGGCCAGCAGTATCCTGATATGAAAGCCAGACAAAAACACCACAAGAAAAGAAAACTACAGGCCAAAATCCTGGATGAACATAAATGCATGCAAGGGATGCAAGGTTTGTTTGACATAAAAAAATAAATTAATGTAATACATCAGATTAATAGAATGAAGAATAAAAATCATATGATTATCTCAATAGATGCAGAAAAAGGAGTTGACAAAATTCAACACTCTTGAAATGATAAAAATTCTCAATAAACTAGGAATAGAAGGAAATTACATTAACATAATTGAGGCCGTATGTGAAAATCCCATAGCTAACATCACATTCAATGGTGAAAAAATAAAAACTTTTCCTCTAAGATCACAAAGAAGACAAACATGCCCACTTTCATCACTTCTAGTCAACATAGCACTAGAAGTCCTAACCAGAGCAATTGGGGGAAAAAAAGGCATCCGAATTGGGAAGGAACAAGTTATATTCTTTCTGTTTGCAGATGACATAATCTTATATATAGAAAACCCTTGCTGGGCGCAGTGGCTCATGCCTGTAATCCCAGCACTTTGGGAGGCCGAAGTGGGTGGATCACAAGGTCAGGAGATCGAGCCCATCCTGGCTAACACGGTGAAACCCCGTCTCTACTAAAAATACAAAAAATTAGCTGGGCGTGGTGGCGGGCGCCTGTAGTCCCAGCTACTTGGGAGGCTGAGGCAGGAGAATGGCGTGAACCTGGGAGGCAGAGCTTGCAGTGAGCCAAGATCACGCCAGCCTGGGAGACAGAACGAGATTCCGTCTCAAAAAAAAATGAATTAAGTACAGTTGCAGGATAAAGATTAACATACAAAAATAAGGAAATTAAGAAAAGGAAAATTAAGGAAAGGAAATTAAGAAAAGAAGTTAAGAAAAGATTCACATTTACAATAGCACTGAAAATCAAACCCCAAAACTGAAGAATAAACTAAACTAAGGAGGTGAAAGCTTGCACATTGAAAATTACAAAAATTTGATGAAATAAAGAAGATAGAAACAGAAATAAATGAAAAGCCTTCACTGGTTTGTGTATAGGAAGCCTTAGTACTGCTAAAATGTGCATATGACCTAAAGCAATATATAGACTCAATGCAATCCCCATCAAAATCCCAATAACATTTTTTTTTTACAGAAAAAAAAATCTTCAAATTCAGATGGAGCCACAAGGGACCTTGAACAGCCAAAACAATTTTGAGGAAGAAGAACAGAGCCGAAGGCCTCACTTCTCTATTTTAAAATATATTGCAAAGTAACAATAAGTAAAACAATATGGTACTGGCATAAAGACAGACACATACACCAATGGCACAGAATAAAGAGCCAAGAGATAAACACACACAGTTAACTGGTTTTCAATATGGGTGCCAAGAATATACAATGAAGGAAAGATGGTCTCTTTAACAAATAGTGTTGGGAAAACTAGATATACACATGCAAAATAATGAAATTGGACCCTTGTCTCACATCAGATGAGTCCTGTCCAAAAAAATCAACTCAAAATGGATAAAAGACTGAAACGTAAGACCTGAAACTGTAAAATTGTTAGAAGACATGAGAGAAATCTCCATGGTATTGGTCTTGGCAATAGTTTCCTAAATATGACACCAAAAGCACAGCCAACAAAAACGAAAATAGACAAGTGGAATGACAAGAAACTAAAAAGCTCCTACACAGCAAAGAAAACAGTCAACTGAGTGAAAAAGCAATCTACAAAATGGGAGAAAATATTTATAAACCATACATCTGATAAAGTGTTAATTTCCAAAATATATAGGAACTCATACAACTCAATAGAAAAAAAGAAAAAGAAAAAACAAAACAAAACAAAAACAAAGACTTAGAGAAAACAAAAACAAGAACCCTAAACACTGGCAACCTGATTAAAAAATAGGCAAAGGACTTGGCTAGATATTTCTCTAAATAAGACATACAAATGGTCAATAAGATTAAACATAGTGCAAAGTATTTTCTTTCAATCTGTCAAATGTCTACAAAAATGGGTAGGGTGGCCATTTCCTATTTTTTTTGAAATGTCACCTGGTTTGCCTTTTGCCAATGATGTGTTTTTGTAGAAGGAATGCCTATAGCTGGAAAATTTAAATGCAGACAACACACACTTTTTATCTATATGAAACTAACTGAAATAGACAGGAATCCATCTTATTTCAGGAGGCACTATGTGGAAGGAGATGTATTCAAACTATGTCCAAGTATAATGGAAATGAAGAAAGAGCTATCTTAATACTTATGGGGATAATATAACATTTTAAAAAGCACCTCACTTATAAGATTAATCCTAGGTTGATCCAATAAGGTAAAGTATTGTAAGACCTATATTCTTTCTAAGGACAAATTAACAGTAGTTACAAGTGAAAAAGTCCAGCGGAAGATCTGTAAGAGCTTGAATAGTTTTCCTGAATTCTTTGTTTATTTTAGTTCCTGTTTAGATTTGAATTTCAGAGTCTGGCTTTTGTTGGCTACAAGTTTCTGGAAAGATAGTGTTAGCACTGATACCATCTATGAATGGCCCATTTAAGGAGTTACAAAGTCATCATTTACCCTAAAATATTCCCTTGTGCATCTGTCATTGTGTCTAAAAATTGCCGTCATGAATCCATTTGTTTAAAGCAATGAAGGCTGCTGTTGGGCTCATTCTGTCAACATCACAGCTATAATGCCTGTTAGTGATTGACTGACTCTCTTTTAGATAAAACATCTGATTTGATTGACTTGTCATCAGCTACATGACGGAGTTCTAAGGTAATGAGTGGCAGAACAGGTTTTTATTGGGGGGAGGTCTAGATTGTGAGGTTGGGCTTAATCATGAGGCAAACATGAAAGAATTAAGACTGTCAGTGGGAGACCAGGAAAGTTTTGTGGTATTAAGAAGGCTTCCTTTGGTAGAGAATACTTTTGCTGAAGTTTGAATAATACACAAGATTTAATATGGACGTGAAGTGGAGGAATTTCCTGGTTGAAGAAAGAAACAGGAAAGACAAGGAGGTATGAATCTGTTTTTGTGTACATTATCTAAAGTGATCATAGAATAGAGGCAAATTTAGTTTTCAATTTGGCAACACAAAAGTAAAATTTCTTCAGATTATATTTTATATAATATTAGATAATGACATATTCTGTTATTTCTTAAAACTTTATTATGAGGTTCACTACTTTGCAAATGAACGGTGAAGGTATACTCAACTTATGCAATATCAAAATAACCATGATCATGGTAAGAAAATGAAAACAGAAGGCCAATTGCCATTTACAAAATGTATTATAAGATAAAATTGGATTGCTACAGTAAGCTAATGGGTCCCTTTCATAAGGCCAAGTCAAACAAGGTGGGGACATATCTTGGAGGGAACACATGAGTAAAAGAGAGGTCTTGAGGGCTGGATTGAAACAAGAATATTTGTTCTTAAGGAAATGATATTGTATCAATTTTTGGGACATTTTGCCATTGGCAATAATTAAAAAGTCTTCAAAATGTGTGATATAATGTTACACAATGCAAGAGTTCCTTTATTTTATAAGGCATGCTAGTGACATCATTCTTTTATAATAGCAATTTTCATGAGGGTAAAGCTAGGTGATTGCCATAACATGAGGCAGGTAGCAGGGTGTGTCTCCTTTGAGATGTTCATACTGAAATGAAAGAGGCTAAACACAGGCAGATAAAGAATAGACAGGTAATATGGTTTGGATCGGTGACGCCATCCAAATCTCATGTCGAATTGTAATCATAAATGTTGGAGGTGAGGCCTAGTGGAAGGTAATTGAATCATGTTGGTGGATCCTTCATGAATGGCTTAGCACCATCCCTTTTGTGCTGTTACTGTGATGGTGAGTGAGTTCTCACAGGATCTGGTCATTTAACAGTGTGGCGATTCCTCAAGGATCTAGAACTAGAAATACCATTTGACCCAGTGATCCCATTACTGGGTATATACCCAAAGGATTATAAATCATGCTACTGTAAAGACACATGCACACATATGTTTATTGTGGCACTATTCACAATAGCAAAGACTTGGAACCAACCCAAATGTCCATCAGTGATAGATTGGATTAGGAAAATGTGGCACATATACACCATGGAATACTATGCAGCCATAAAAAAGGATGAATTCATGTCCTTTGTAGCGACATGGATGAAGCTGGAAACCATCATTCTGAGCAAACTATCGCAAGGACAGAAAACCAAACACCACATGTTCTCACTCATAGGTGGGAATTGAACAGTGAGAACACTTGGACACAGGGTGGGGAACATCACACACTGGGGCCTGTCGTGGGGTGGGGGGAGGGGGAAGGGATAGCATTAGGAGAAATACCTAATGTAAATGATGAGCTGATGGGTGCAGCAAATCAACATGGCACATGTATACATATGTAACAAAATTGCACGTTGTGCATATGTACCCTAGAACTTAAAGCATAATAAAAAAAGAAAGAAAGAAAGAAAAAAAAAAGATCTGGTCGTTTAAAAGTGTGTAGCGCCTCCCTCTTCTCCCTTTTCCTCCTGCCCGGGCCATATGAAAATGCCTGTTCCAGCTTTGCCTTCTGCTATGAGTAAAAGCTCCCTGAGGGCTCTCTAGCCATGCTTCCTGTACAGCCGGTGGAACTGTGAGCCAATTAAACCTTTTTTTTTTCTTAATAAATTACCAAGTCTCAGATATTTCTTTATAGCAATGTGAGAACAGACTAATCCAGGAGATCACTAAAGCAGACTTGGAGAAGCCCAGCTGGAAAGAAAAGCTATCAGCTGGAGCTGCTAGCAAATCTAAATAAGCATGAGTGTAAGAACCTGAGGCGAAGAGGCAATCTAGAGTCAGGTGGAGGAGGGAGCCAGGTGAGGAAACTTGTATACATATCTATTCATCTCAGCTGAAGTTGGAGCACCAGGGTGGAGCAATCTCAGGTGAAAGCCCTCAGAGAACCTTCCTAGTGGGGTGGTTATCATCAGTTTGAATAAAGTCGAGCCTACTTTTACAATTTTTAGAAACCTCAACTTGTGACAAATAGGCAACTTTTGCATACAATATTCCTCCCAGGTTAGCTTTTGCACAGATTTCTTTGGCATTCCATCGTATATATTAGCTTAGTTCTTTAATTTATGAATTTGTATTTGCCTTGGGGTTTCTACTTTTATCTCAATGTTTTTTTCTAATATTCAACTTAGCGTCAACATGGGATATTTCTATAAGTTCTTCTCATTATTTACGAATACTTTAAAGTTTAGCCTCTCTAGCACTTCTCACCAGAGTTCTTCTAGTTGACCTGTAATCTGTTCCAACAGGTAGGAATTAAAATATACTAAATTGTGGAAAAATGTAAAATCTCCATGATATAAAATGCCTTAGTTAAGTGATAGGCTAGACATAAACACAGAGTATGTATAACTTGAGTTTTAATTCTATTTCATTCAGTAATAATTTTCTGTGTCTCTCTCTCTTTTTTTTTTTTTTTAGATGGAGTCTCTGTCACCCAGGCTGGAGTGCAGTGGCACGATCTCGGCTCACTGCAACCTCTACCTCCCAGGTTCAAGCAATTCTTCTGCCTCAGCCTCCCGAGTAGCTGGGATTACAGGTATGTGCCACCATGCCCGGCTAATCTTTGTATTTTTAGTAGAAATGGGGTTTCAGCATGTTGGCCAGGCTGGTATTTTCTTCAAAAGAATTAAGAAGCCCAATTGAAAAACATGATCAAGCTTTGCATATATTAATTATTCAAAGGTCTGAATTTGGAAGTAGCTAATTCAAAATCCTTTAAATCTGAAGAACTCTAAGATTGTGAAGTGGTTGCAAGGAAGAGTTAAAATTTGGTGAAACTTTTTTTTTTTTTACCTCATTTCTCTCTGACTTTCAATAGATGAAGATTGTTCAAGTGGAATAAATGAATGACAAATAGCTAAAGATGTTCAGAAATATTACCCACACCTACACTTGGTATAAATTAAACTATAATAGTCTCAAATCTCCTATTTTGTTTTTAATAATGTGGATGTGTGTGTATATGCTTTGGTGACAGTTTTAATGGGAGGGAACATTTGGTCTTTCTGTTCTGATGCTTATTGCATTTCCAGGAAAGCATAGACTAAACTGAAGACAAATAGCCTTGGAAGAAGGAAACTCAATCCCATGTCTTCCATAGAAAATAGAACTAAATTGTCATCCACCCTAATAAAACAATATTTTGGAAATTTCGAGGGTCTGCGAGGATGATAGTACTAACACTTATGTTTACCTCTGTCTTTTGTTGCTTTTTCCTACAATGACTCTGAAGGTTGTCTGTACTTTCAAGTTAATCCCTTCATCAGGTGCTTGTAATTTATATGTAAAACCTAGGCATATATTCATGAAACAATCAGATAGTAGCAAAAAAAAAAAAAAAAAAAGAGGGATGCAGTTGATATCATTAGGCTTTGTGTACCCACCCAAATCTCATCTTGAATTGTAATCCTGATAATCCCCATGTGTCAAGGGACAGACCAGGTGGAGGTAATTGAATCATGGGTGCAGTTTACCCCAGGCTTTTCTTATGATAGTGACTGAGTTCTCACAGATCTGATGGTTTATAAGGGGCTCCTCCTGCTTTGGTCAGTACTTCCTCTTGCTACCTTGTGAAGAAGGTGTCTTGTTTCCTCCTCGCCTTCTGCTATGACTGTAAGTTTCGTGACGCTTCCCCAGTCATGCTGAACTGAGTCAGTTAAGCCTTTTTCCTTTTTAAATTACCTAGCCTCGGACAGTTCTTTCTAACAGTATGAAAATGGGCTAAGAAACAGCTATAATTCAAGTGTCAGTAAATGAGGTTGGTTTGGAAAGCTAAAGAAGCCTTCAAGGACAAGAAGATCTTTATAGTGAACTATAAGGATGCTTAGAATTTGAATAGGTAGAGAGAAGGGATTGTACATGGGGCTGGGGAGGGAATGGAAATAAATACTAACCAGTACTGGTACTGTTGGGGCGTTAAGAGAGGATGTGGAATGGATAGTTGAAGCTGTATTGTGACGATCCTTATAAGGACACCTAAGCCTCCTGGACTTCATCTTAAGGTCAGTGAGAATACTGGAAGTTTTAAGCAGCAGAATGACAAAGTGAAAATAATATTTTAGGGAGAGAAACTTAGGCTTATAATAATTGCCCTAACTTACTTTCCTATTAATGGTTGCTCAGAATACATAATGCCAGAGAGAGGGAAGTGGGTTGCCAGAAGACTTAATTCTTATTCAAAGAGATTTTCTTTTAAGGGGAGGAAAGTGAATTTTGAGTCAATTGCTTAGGGAATTCAAGGCCATAGAGTTATGACTAAAATGTAAAGTTACAAAGAAAGTAAGTTGGTGGTTAGGACCCTCAGCCAGCTCTCTCAACTCTGCTTAGTGCTTCTTCTACTCTACTAGGTTTGGTTTAGTTGTGTCCACAACTCCCTACAGTCCTTCCACTATCCTCACCAATGTCTTAAAACTTACATGATCTTAAGCATTTACTTAACCAATTCTAGGAAGACCAATTTAGCAAGACCTTTTATGCCCATGTCTTCAGTTTGGTATTTCTGTCAGATAGTGAATACATTTAAGCTACCAAAAATATCTAGTTCCAGGATTTAATAGTAAAGGCTGGAATCTTCTGTTTTCCTGAAAATCCAAAATAATTTATAATGGTCTTTGCCTAAAGAGTAATAATAAAGCAATTAAAGCACCATGGTGTTTTAAAATATGTGATCTCATTTGATTCTCGTTATGGTCCTCTGTGGCAGGCAGGTCAAATATTAGTGTCACCGGGAGGAAACAAATCCAGAATGCTTGTTTTGTTAAGCAGCTGTAGTGAAGAGTGGAACAAGGACCTGTGATTCCTCATTTTATGTGTGTCAGACTCTTTTGCAAGTAGCCTATTAGTTATACGTTATATTTGGCTTTGTTTAAATTGTACATATGCTTTCCTTCCTTCATCGTAAAACTGAGGTTATATTTATTTCCTTGATTTCAAGGATTGCATAAATCATAAATATTACATGAGTAAGTTAAATGCAAATTCTGTATAGATATATCTCACTGTTATTGCTATTTCCCAATCAAATAATTTTGAAAGGAGAACCTCTTGAAGGAGGTAGAATTTTCTTCAGAAAGTAGACAGAGTAGATTTTTCTGGGAACCTGTCATAGAGACAAAGACATCAGAAAGGAACTTTAAAGTAAGGAACATAAACATTATAAACAATTTTAAGGCCCCAAACCAATTTTGGAAGTCATTTTTACCTAAGATTTTTAAAAAGACACAAGTTTGCAGTGTAAGAAGAATCATTTTGTAAAGGTCTTGTCTGTTTGATATATTTTTTTTTTTTTGGTTCAGAGAGAAAATGGTTATTTCATCTCATAGCTCACCTCACATATAACAGACTAGAAGGCAGTCTAAAATAGTGTAATTTAAAAGTTACCTTCCACCCCAATAGGAATATGTATAGACATGTAAACATGCACAGACATATAAGCTCTTTAATTCTGGCTGCTTCATTATCATCTATCCATACATCTATCTTTTTATCATCACGTAAAGTTTGCACTTGGACTATCACAAGCTGTAAAAGCTACTACTAGAGAGTTGGCATTTTAAATTTCAAAGTTATTTAATTATTTACATATAAGTGTAAACACTTAAAATATTAATGGAGATAGTACTCTCATATGTGTATGAAAATTGCTGTAATCAGAAGACAGTTAAGAAGTACTAAAGGAGCCATGTTTGATGAGTTGGACAGAGATGTCATAACATTTAGGGAGAAGCTAGCCTTGCTTCTAACGTCTTCTGTAATTGTGAGTCCTTTCTTTCAATTTGGCCGTTATTGACAACTAATGCTTTCTGTTGTAATCCTGTATTCAATAACTAAGTATATGTATGTGTTATGTTTTATATTTGTGATTGATATATAAACACAAACAACTTATATATATCTAGCCTGAGAAGTTAGCCACCATTACTATATGTCATTTGATATGAGAAGAATATATTTGAAGTATATTATTTATCTGAAAATAGGAAATGTACCATTGACTTTCTGTTCTCAGAAGGCATACAAGAAAAGAGGTGATCTGGAAAGAAAGATGTTGAGGTTTTTTTCCTTCCTCTCTTGACAGATAGCTGGTCCTTAAGTAACCCATAGATTTTGGAGTGTGTCTTCTGACCTCAATAAATGAAACTTCTGCAGGGATTTTGTGAGAAATATATTTATTTTTTATATCATATTTCTGTATCTTCAAGCTAAAACCTAGCAGTACTTCTCACTTAAATATTTCTCAGGCTCACCTTAATGTTACCTAAGTCCCATTTTAGCTCAGTTTTCTTCAAAGTTATGTAGCTGTTAGTCAACCAAAGTGTACTTTTCAGTTGCATACAGAGACACTTGGAATCAGATGTCTTTCAACCTGAGAAACATTAGTTTCCCTGAGGTGTGAACTTTGTCACAAATAGGAAGCAGAGACACAAATGTGACCTCAAGGACCTGGTTTTGCTAAGGAGAGATTTTCCTGAAGACTCATAAGAGGCATTCCTCATGTTTATGTATTGCTTTCAAGTTCCACAAAAAGATGGTTATGTAGATTGTCTTACTTTTTACTTACATGTAAAGTATCACCTGAGAGAATTATTTGGTTTTGCAGCTAAGGAAATTGAAGTTCAAATGTACCATGCTAAGAGTTGTTTAGCTGAAAGGTGGCACCATTACAGTTCACACTGAGTCTTCTGATACTGTGTCCAGTATTTTCTCTACAGGTTTTCACTGTATGACCCACCAGTGCTTGTCAAAGTGTTTTATGTTAAAATGATTATTTTCAGGTCAACTTGTTACATGTGATATGTAAGCTTTACCCATATTAGAAAGTCAACAAAAATTGTTTAGTGTTAATTAAGAAATGGGGTCAAAGACTTTTGGGTGCTATGTAGGGAAAGTATGTTTCTTTCATGCCCAGGTGGACAATATTGAGAAGCAGCTTCATTAAGAAAAGCAGCTCTGGGCCCCTGCTGCCAGACTCAAGTCAAGAGTCAGGAATGTGGAGACTGAGACATTGCTGGGGGAGCCGATAATACCCTGAAAAGCCTGAAAGAATTAGCAGGCGGAGTGTGAGAAAATAGTCGGTGGGATGATCAATTAATTCACTCACCCTTCTCTGTTTTAGTTTCATATCAGGCAAAAAAGGGTGCGCATTTTGGTTGCAGTGATTTGTTTTCTTGTAAAATTTTCTGAAGTTTTACACTGTTTAAAATGCATTTAAATTTTAGGATGGTATTTGATATTGACTTTGATGGAATTAGCCGACATTCTGTAGCATTGTTTTACATAATTTTAGTGGATTTCTAACTCATGAAAATAATTGGTAAGTTTAATTTTCAATGATTTTCTTTAAATTCATAGATTAAATCATAAAGTATAATTAATCAAATAAGCAATATTCTGTTAATAGGTAATTGTCTTTTGTGAGCACAAAAGTATGTCTTATGGCACATTGCTACATACTGGCATTATACTAAGAGAAATAAAACAGGCACAGAAAGACAAGTACTACATGATTTCACTTATACATGGAGTCTTAAAAAGTTGACATAGAAGCAGAGAGTAGAATGGTGGTAACCAGCAGCTGGGGGTGAGGTAGGGTTGGGGTGATGTTGGTCAAAGGATACAATCAGTGAGATAGGAAGAATAAGTTGAAGAGATCCATTATACAACATAGAGACCATAGTTTTTATAATAATAACATTATACTCTTAAAAATTGCTAAGAGTAGATTTTTAAGCCTTATCACATGCCATTCCACAATGTATACATGTTTCAAAACATCATGTTGTACCCAAATATATTACTTTTAGTTTTTCAAAGATTTTATTTGCATTAGAAAACTAGAAAAATAGGATGGATTTCACATTAGTTACATGACATGGTTGAATTATTACCCTTTCAACTACACAAAGCCAGAGCACACAGCTTTGCATTTGACTGAATGAGGAAAGCCAGTCCTTTCACAGATAAAGGATACTTAAATAATGTGATGGAAGATCTTTTATTGAAAGCCGTTTCTCATTCTTCAAAAAGTGAAACTTGGTGACAGTTTTTGGGTGGTGCTTGTATTTGAACTCAGCTAAGATGAAATATTCGATTACTAATCAAAAGCCAAACAACTACGTTATTGATAGTAAACCTAAAATGCACTGAGCTCCCTCAGAAGCAGAAACTGATTCAAGAAGGCTGGGGCTTTTTTATGAGGTTGTTAAACAGTGTGGTATCTAAATACAGGTCAGTTAATGAAGTAAAGAAATTGAATGTCTGAATAAAAAGTTTAGACTTTATTTTGTAATGGGGAGTTACTGAAAGCTTTCAAGGCATGTTTTAGAAGATCCTGGCTTTGTATGAAACAGAATGTAGAAGGAGAAAAATAGAAGCAGGGAGACAATTTGGAGACTGCAGCAATGGCACATGAGGATGGGAAATCAGGAGGCCCTAAAGTAAAGTAAGATAGTGGTGATAAGAATAAAGAGAGAGGAAATGGATGTGATAGTTATTATGAAGGCAGAATGAATATTGATTACATGTTTCCAAACCAGGGAAAGTGAAGTGTTAAGTGTGTGAAAATGTTTTCAGCATAGGGACTCAGGGGGATGGTGTCTCCATGAAAGAAGAAATATATTGAGTTCAGTTAAAATTGTGGGACTGACCTTGAGAGAGAAATAAGAGCCGTAAATAGATATGTAGAACTTGTCAACATCGAGGGAGTATTTGAAGTCATGAGTCTAGATGAGACTGACAAAGGAGAAAGCATTGAAAGAAGAGAAGAAATCTATAGACTGTATACTTAGATTGGTGCCAGGAGACAGAGAAGATGGGTGGGGATGGGAGCAGAAGAGCCTCTTGTGAACCAGAAGTAAGAGTTTTGATACAAGAAAACTGTTGACACAGTTGAAGGCTGTATAAAAAGGTGAAATGAGCAAAAGGCAATGAACATATTTGATGGCTAGAAGATCATTGCTGGCCTTGTCAGAGCAGTTTTAGCAGAGTAGATAAGAATACATGTTGGATTTTAGGAAAAGGAGAAAAATATATAGGAAGTTAACAGTGTATATTCTTTTTGGCAGAGAAAAGAAGCCAATAAGATTATAGTTTATGAGAAAAATAGTTAAGAAATGAAAGGAAAGGTTATTGCTTAAGAAGAATGAATATGCATATGTTTATAAGCTAAGGGCAAATGTCCAGTGAGGGGCGAAGAGATCATTCATGAGCAAGGTCCCAGAGAAGGTGGGGAAAGGTTACATCTAGGGCATATTTGGAAATATTATCTTTTTTTCCTCTAAAATGTAAGACAATATGGAAGATTGGGTTTAGATAGGGGAATGTTGGCTTGTTCTTGCCTCATGATCTAAAACTTCACAATAAAATATGCAATACATGGAAAATGGATTTTATTTTTTCTGATTTTACTCTTAATATTCTTCAATAATGTGAGGTAAAATGTTAATAGAATAAGTTAATAGATCACTTAATTACATGGTTTAATATTAGTTGTTATTAAGTAGATGTCTCTAAATTTTAGTAAGTATATGCATTTTTTAAAAGTCATACTTCAGAACATGACTAGTAGTATAAAATAAAATGAAGGTAGATCAACTTTACTCATTTATTGGTAAGATTTCTGGTTAATAAATTTGAGTAATGAGTTGTGATTATTATTAAAACACACTTAAGTTAGGATGTTTTCTTAGTTCCCCAGCCTGTCGTCATTTGCTTGAACTGCCCTCACCACTGACTCTCTGACATTTCCCCTTAAATATCTCAAAGGCTCCTCAAAATCAACCCATCCTTTGCTAAACTCACCATATGCCTCTGTGGATAACAGCCTCCAAGCTGGCCCCGAATAATTTTTATTTCTTGGTGTCCACCCACTTGCGTAGCCTCACCCCACCATACATATTATACTGAGGTTGGTCATATAATACCATATGACAAAGGTAATGGTATGCCACTCCTAACACTAGTTTAAATGTTCTGCAGCTTCCATCTTGAATATTTTCTCTTGCTCGTGTTCTCTCTCTTTTGAACTTCTCGTCTGAGGGTAAGCAAACTGCTGTGTCATGAGCAGTCCTAGGGAGAAGCATATGTTGCAAGAAACTGAGTTCCTAAGTCAATAGCTAATGGGGAAGTGAGACCTGCCAAAAATCACATTAGTGAGCTTGGAAATGTATTCTTCAGTTACAATAGAACCTTGAGATAACTGCAACACTGGGTGGTAGTTTGGTTGCAGCCTTGTAAGGGATACTTGACCAAAACCATGCAGCTAATCTCCCATATTTCTGACCCTCAGTAAATCTGTGAGATGATAACTGTGTGCTTATTGTTTTAAGCTGCTAAATTTTGGAGTAATTTGATATGAAGCAGTAGAGAACTAATAAACCTCGGCTCCAGTTTTCTTCTCAGATTTCTAATCTCAGTGAAATTGCACCAACATCTGCCCATTCCCACAAGCCAAGATCCTAAGAGTCATCCAGGATACCATTTCTCCTTCGTTCTCCAAGTCAATTATAGTTATACCTTGGTATCCATGGTGGATTGATTCCAGGAGCTCCCTTAGATACCAAAATCTGCAGATGTGCAAGTTCCTGATATAAATGAAATAGTGTTTGCATATAACCTGTGTATATCCTCCTGTATACTTTTAATCAACTCTAGATTGCTTATAATACCTAATATGATGTAAATACTATGTAAGTAGTTATACTGTATTATTTAGGAAATAATTACAAGAAAAAGTCTGTACATGTTCATTACAGACATAATTTTTTAAAAATATTTTTAATCAGCTGGGCATGGTGGTTCATAGCTGTAATCCCAGCATTTTGGGAGGCCGAGGCAGGCGGATCACGTGAGGTCGGGAGTTTGAGACCAGCCTGGCTAACATGGTGAAACCCTGTCTTTACCAAAAAAAAATTAGCCAGATGTTGTGGTGCCCTCCTGTAGTTCCAGCTGCTCAGGAGGCTGATGTGGGAGAATCACTTGAACCTGGGAGGTGGCGGTTGCAGTGGGCCAAGATTGTACCACTGCACTCCAGCCTGGCTGACAGAGCAAGACTCCATCTCAAGATTTGCCTAGGGGTGGTGATAGGAACTGTGAAAAAGAAAGCAGGGTGAGATAGAAAGTAGTACTGCTAGGGTCTCATTTATGGAGGAGGTCCAGGGACGGCATCTACAGCAAAGTGTCACATGAAGAGAATCTGAAGGCATTCTGAAAAAATTCATGACATCCACGTGGATGTTACAGAGGAGTGGGCACCATTACAGATAGTGAGCATCACGAGTGCCAAGACCATGAGGTAGAAGCATGCTTGATGTGTTCAAGGAACAGCAAGGAGGTCACTGTTGCTGGGGCAGCAGGAGTGAGGAGGAGTGTAGGAGGGAATGATATTTGAGAGATAGTGGATGACCTTATAGAAAATATTTTTGGATTTTACTCTACATTAGTTGGGAGGCCATTGAAATGTCTTGATTACAGGAACGACAAAATCAGGTACAGGTTTCAACAGGATCAGGATGGATATGGTGTTGAACACAGTGTGAGGGAGAACTGGGAGTGCAAGAGAGAGCAGGAAAAAATGATGGTAATGTAGACTAGAGTGGTGGAATTAGAGGTGGTCTGACATGGCCAAATTTTAGATATGCTTTGAAGGCAGCATGGACAATTAGCTGATAGATTTGATGTGGGTGTGATAGAAAGTGAGGAATCAAAGGTGTTTTCACATATTGTTGTGATGCTGTCATGGACCTGAGAGGTGGCTGTGTCAGTTTATTTCCCAATTCTTACGTCCCCTGACCATCACTCCTCCCTACAAACCACCATCCCATTCCTCACTTATTCCAGGTAACTTGCCAGAACTCCTGAGCGGATTCTTTACAGCCTATTCAAAAATGACTGTTCTGGTAATATTGGTCAGAAACTCTGACAATGTTGATTTTTGAGGTTAAGCTAGATTGACTCATATCCGAAGTTATATTAGACACTATATTCTAATATACTGTATTTTGCATAAGTGATGAGAGCTATAGTAGTTCATATATATTGAATACTTTACATGAATTATTTTTTTAACTCGTTACAGCAACCCTGTGAAGTAGCTGCTGTTATTATGATAGTTTTTACAGTCAAGAAAACTGAGTTTGAAAAGTTAAAGTAGTTAGTTTTCACTCACACAGTAACTATGTGGTGGGAACAGAGATTGTATGTAATTCTGCCTTCTTCCAAAAGCTCTCTCTGGTAGAACTACATTCCAATGACCTATCCTTTATAAAGTGAGTCTTATTTTTAACACGATCAGTTATACTGATAGTGAAATTATCTCTGTCTCATTTTGAAATAATTTTACTAATGTTATACATTTGAGGAGTAAGATACCAATTGACAAAACGTAGTGATAATTTGCTAATAGTGCCTACATAGATGGTATAATTGCTTTCTATACACTAAATGAATTCAAGCTTTGCAGTAACGGTTGGTGGGAAAATAAATTGTATGGCTATTAAGGAAAACAGTATGAGGATTCCTTAAAAAATTAAAAACAGAACTACCATATGATTCAATAGTCCTTTTCCTAGATTTATATCCAAAGGAAATTAAATCAGTTGGTCAAGAGATATCTCATATTCATTGCAATATGATTCATAATAGCAAAGATGTGAAATCATCATTGGATGAATGGATTAAAATTTTATATATGTATAAAAATTTTAGTTTTATATATTTTTATATATTTATATATTTAAAATTATAAATTTATATATATTTTTAATTTTTAATTATATATATATATACACACACACAATATTGCCCAGCCTTAAAAACATACTACTACTATCAGCTTTAAGAAAAGAAGAAAATTCTGTCGTTTCTGACACCACAGAAGAACCTCAACATTACGTTAGGTGAAATAATTCAGGTACAGAAGAATACTACAGTATCTCACTTATATATGGAATGTAAAAATGTTGAACTCAAAAGTAGAGAATGGAATGGTGGTTACCAGGGCTTGAGAGAGAGGGGTAAAGGTTGATCAAAGGATACAAAATTTCAGTTAAGAGGAAGGAGTACAAGAGATTTATTGTATGTCATGGTGACTATAATTAATAACAATGTATTTTTTTCTTGACAATTGCTAAGAGTAGATTTTGTTTATGGGCACCAAGGTTGATTCCAATTCTTTGCTGTTGTGAATAGTGCTGCCATGAACATGCAAATACATGTGTCTTTTTGGTAGAATGATTTGTTTTCTTTTGGATATATACCCAGTAATGGGATTGCTGGGTCAAATGGTAGTTCTAAGTTCTTTGAGAAATCTACAAACTGCTTTCCGTGGTAGCCAAACTAATTTACACTCCCAGTAACTGTGTCTAAGTATTCCCTTTTCTCCATGGCCTCACCAGCATCTGTTGTTTTTTTGACTTTTTAGTAATAGCCATTCTGACTGGTATAAGGAGGTATGTCATTGTGGTTTGATTTGCATTTCTCTCATGATTAGTAAAATAAAGCATTTTTCCTGTTTGTCAGCCATGTATGTATCTTCTTTTGAGAAGTATCTGTTCATTTCTTTTGCCCATTTTTAAATGAGGTTATTCGTTTTTTGCTTGTTCAATTGTTTAAATTCTTTATCGATGCTGGATATTAGACCTTTGTTGAATGCATAGTTCTGAGAATATTTTCTCTCCTTCTGTAGGTTGTCTGTTTACTCTTTTGATAGTTTATTTTGCTATGCAGAAACTCTTTAGTTTAATTGGGCCTCATTTGTCAATTTTTGCTTTTGTTGTACTTGTTTTTGATGACATTGTCATAAATTCTTTCCTAAGGTCAATGTTCAAAATAATGTTTCCTAGGTTTTCTTCTAAAAGTCTTATAGTTTGAGGGTTTACATTTAAATCTTTAATCTATCTTAAGTTAATATTTGTATATGGTGAGAGAAAGGGGTCCAGTTTAATTCTTTTGCATATGACTAGCCAGCTATCCCAGCACTATTTATTGAATAAGGAGTACTTTCCTCATTGCTTATTTTTGTCGACTTTGTTCAAGATCAGATGGCTGTAGGTGTGTGGCTTTATTTCTGGGTTCTCATTCTGTCCCATTGGTCTGTGTGTTATATCGGTATTATGCTGTTTTGGTTACTGTTGCCTTATAGCGTAGTTTTTATTTTATTATTTTATTTTATTTTACTTTAAATTCTGGGATACATCTGCAGAATGTGCAGGTTTGTTACATAGGTATACGTGTGCCATGGTGTTTTGCTGTGCCTATTGACTTGTCTTAAGTTTCCTTCCCTTGCCCTCCACCCCCCTAGAGGCCCTCGTGTGTGTTGTTCCCCTCCATGTGTCCATGTGCTCTCATGCCTCAACTCCCACATATGAATGAGAACATGAGGTGTTTGGTTTTCTGTTCCTGTGTTAGTTTGCTACGGATGATGGCTTCCAGCTGCATCCGTGTCCCTGCAAAGGACATGATCTCATTCCTTTTTATGGCTGCAGCCTTGTAGTATAGTTTGAGTCAGATATTGTGATGCCTCTGACTTTGTTCTTTATGCTTAGAACTGCTTTGTCTATTGGGGCTCTTTATTGGTTCCATTTGAATTTTAGAATAGTATTTTTCTAATTCTGTGAAGAATGGCATTGGTAGTTTGATAGGCATAGTGTTCAATCTGTAGATTGCTTTGAGCAGTATGGCCACTTAATGATATTAATCTAATCCATGAACATGGAATGTTTTTCCCTTTGTTTGTATCATCTCTGAATTCTTTCAGCAGTGTTTTGTAGTTATCCTTGTAGTGACCTTTCACCTTCTTGGTGAGATGTCTTCCTAGATACTTTATTTTTTTTTGTGTGTGGCTTTTGTAAATGGGATTGCATTCTTGATTTGGCTCTCATCTTCAACACTATTATTGAATAGAAATGCTACTGGTTTTTCTACATTGATTTTTGTACACTGAAACTTTACTGAAGTTTATGAGTTTTAGGAGACTTTTTGGTATAATCTTTAGGGTTTTCTAGGTATAGAATCATATCATTGATGAAGAGAGATATTATGACTTATTCTTTTACTATTTGGATGCCTTTCATTTCTTTCTCTTGACTGATTGCTCTGGTTAGTACTTCCACTACTATGTTGAATAGAAGTGGAGAGAGTGGTCATTTTTGTCTTGTTCCAGTTCTCAAGCTTTTGACCATTTAGTATTATGTTGGCTGTGGGTTTGTCATAGATGGCTCATTATTTTGAGGTATGTTCCTTTAATGCCTAGTTTCTTGAGTGTTTTCATCATGAAGGGATGTTGAATTTTATTGAAATATTTTTCTGTGTCTTAGATGGATCTTATGGTTTTGTTTTTAATTCTGTTTATGTGATGAATCACATTTATTGACACATATGTTGAACCAACTTTGCATCCCAGGAGTTAAGTCTACTTGATCATTGTGAATTAACTCCTTCATGTGCTGCTAGATGGAGTTTTCTAGTATTTTGTTGAAGATTTTTGTGTCAATGTTCATCAGGGGTTATTGGCCTGTCATTTTCTTTTTTGTTCTGTCTTTGCTCAATTTTGGTGTTGGAGTGATGCTGGCTTCATGGAATGAGTTAGGGAGGAATCCTTCCTGAATTGTTTGGAATAGTTTCATTAGAATTTGTACTAGCTCTTCTTTGTATATCTGGTAGAATTTAGCTGTGAATCCATCTGATCCAGGGCTTTTTTTTGGTTGGTAGGTTTTTTTAAAATTGATTCATTTTTGGAACTTGATATTGGTCTGTTTAAGGTTTCACTTCTTTTTCCAGATTCAGTCTTGAGAGGTTGTGTGTTTCCAGGAGCGTTTTACTAGATTTTCTAGTTGTGTGCATTGAGGTCTTCATCACAACATGAAGATCTTTTGTATTTCTGTGGGATCAGTTATAATGTCACTTTGTTGTTTCTGATTGTGCTTATTTGGATCTTCTCTTTTTCCTTTGTTAATCTAGTTAGTAGTCTGTTAATCTTGTTTATCCTTTCAAATAACCAACTTTTGGTTTCATTGATTCTTTGTATGAATTTGAGTCTCAATTTCTTTCAGTTCCACTCGGATTTTAGTTATTTCTTTTCTTATGCGGGCTTCGGTTGGTTGGTCTTGTTCTCCTAGTTACTCTAGGTGTGATGTTAGTGCATTAATTTGAGATCTCTCTAACTTTTTGAGGTAGGCATTTAGTGCTATAAAGTTTCTTCTTAGCACTGCTTTTGCTGCATTCCAGATTTTGGTATGTTATGACTCTATTTTCATTTATTTCAAGGAATTTTTCATTGTTTACCCAAAAATCATATATGAGCAAGTTGTTTAATTTCCTTGTAGTTGTGTAGTTTGAGAGATCTTCTTACTATTAATTTCTATTTCTATTCAACCAGGATCTGAAAGTATGTATGGTATGGTTTGACTTTTTAAAATTTATTGAGACTTGCTTTATGGCCAAGCACGTGGTCAATCTTGGGGATATGTTCCATGTGCACATGAGAAAAGTACATTCTGTAGTTGATGGGTGGAGTATTCTGTACATGTGTATTAGGTCCAATTGGTCAAGTGTTGCATTTAAGTCCAGAATTTCTTTATCAATTTTCTGCCTTGATCTTTCTAATGTTCTCAGAGGGAGTATTGAAGTCTCCCACTACTGTTGTGTGGCAGTCAAAATCTTTTCATATGTCTAGAAGTTCTTGTTTTATGAATATATGTGTTCTAATTTTGAGCATGTATATATTTAGGATAGTTAAGTCTTGTTGAATTGAACCCTTTATCATTACGTAATGCCCTTCTTTGTCCTTTTTTACTGTTGTTGGTTTAATGTCTATTTTATCTGATAGAATAGCCATCCCTATTCTTTTTTGCTTTTTAGTTTATGTGGTAGATCTTTCTCCAATACTTCTCTTTGAGCCTGTGAATGTCATTATGTGTGAGATGGGTCTCCTGAAGACAGCAGATGGATGGGTCTTGCTTTTTTATCCAAATTGCCACTTGGTGCCTTTTAAGTGGGATATTTATATCATTTACACTGAAGCTTCATATTGATATGTAAGGTTTTGAACCTACTGTGAAGTCGTTAGCTGGTTGCTTTCTAGTTTCTATTGTGTGGTTGCTTTATAGAGTCTGTGGGATATGTACTCAAGTGTGACAAACCATAATTTGGAGAAGTAAACAACTAACTGCTGTGTATCTACTAACTGGTTTAAGAAATAAAGCTTTACTTTTTGTTTAAAAGAAGATCCATAGTAATGTACTAAGAACAGACTGTAACGTTGCTCTATTGTCTGAATGTTTATTCCCAAAAAATCTAATTTGCATGAGAACTTATACACTCATCATTGATACTAATATGGAAATAGCTGTTCCATTTGTGAGTCACGAACATTGAGTAATGTGACATTTCCCATTTGAACACCTATTTTCTAAATTGTTATGTTGTCTTAAACTTATGCTGGTGTAACCAACATTATGAGCTATAAAAACACCATCAGTCAGGTATTTTTATAGAGAAAACAAAGTTCAGAGGTCAAAATAAGAGAAATGCCTGTGTCTTTTTATATTTCTTAGATGTTTAATTTTCTCAACTTTTTAAAAATTTAGGATTTGTGCTATTACATTATCAAAATAATGATAGAAATTCTACTAGTCTAATAGTCCTTTGCCTTTTTTTAATTATAAAATAATGCTTCACAGGTATTTTAAACTTCTTGGAAGAAAATCACTATTACTTTAATAATGATAATTGCTACTATATTTGTGGCATTATTTTTCTTTTCAGGATATGAAGAAAATGTTTGGGAAAGTAGAACTGTCTATACTATTTATCATATAAAATTAGCAAGAGATGCTGTTACTTTTCAAAAATCCATTGATAGATTAGTTAAAAGCATTTTCTGATTTTAAAGAAATTGAGGACTTTCATTAATAACTCTAGTCACATTTTTTTTAAAGCAAACTGGCTTTTCTGTTTCAGTCCTAATATTTCTCTAATGTAATTAAATGTCAAATCCCGACAAATGATACTTTTAAAAAGTCAACTTAGGCATAATGAGTTCTAATATTCTTTTTCTGGGTTTGAGTACTTGTAATTCCATGAAGTAAAAGAAAGCAGTCCAGGTGGTACAAAATTGGCCTTAGGAGTTATATTCTAATATTGCAGATTTTCGCTCCTTTGATTCCTCTTCTCCAAGTTTGACATACATGGAAAAATTCCTTTTAGTTGGGTCTGGGTTGACTTCCACTACTCATTTCTCAAAGATCGTTTCTTGGTGGATTGCAGTATTTAACTATTTCGAAGACCAAGATTTGACTAGTGTATTTTAGGGAAATTCATTATCTCTGTAAGTTCCAGAAGAAAAGCTGAAATACAGATCCTACATTTACAACTTTTTCTTCTTTTGATTTATCTCAAGAGAATGACACAGAAATGGAAGGGTGTTCAGTTGCACTAGCAGAAGATTTCAATGAAAGGTGAATATATGCAAAACATGAGGACTTTTTGTGCATCCTTTTTTATTATACTGTTCTAATCCATGTTCTGTAATAACAATACCTGAGGCTGGTAATTTATAAGAACAGAAATTTATTTCTCATTTTCTAGAGGCTTGGAAGCCTAAGATCAAATGCCAACAGGCTCAATGTCTGGTGAGGGCCTGGTTTCTGCTTCCAAAATGGTGCCTCATTGCTGCATCCTTCAGAGAGGACAAACATTGTGTCCTCATATGG
The DNA here is from genome assembly GCF_006542625.1 of Nomascus leucogenys. NCBI lineage: Eukaryota > Metazoa > Chordata > Mammalia > Primates > Hylobatidae > Nomascus > Nomascus leucogenys. The sequence goes on along the minus strand of NC_044383.1, from coordinate 53,794,390 downwards.
CAGAAGAGCAAAAGGGCCTATGCTAGTTATCTCTGCCCCTTATAAAGGTCACACCTCTTAATACCATCACATTGGTGATAAAGTTTCAAAACTTGAATTTTGGGGGACATTTAGACCATAGAATCTATTCATGCCATAACATTTAGATTTGTAAGAAATGACTCTCTATAACTCAAAAAGGACTGTAGAGTCTTAAGGAGTATGTATTGTTGTGTACATCTGTATAGCTCACACTTACGTAACACTATGTGCCAGGCACTATTCTAATGGTTTACATATATTGCCTTATTTAATCCCCATGCTAACCCTATAAGGCAAATACTGTTGTTATCCCCAGGGCAGAAAACTGAAGTCAGGATCTGCTTAATGCACGCAGTGACCTGTGCAACTTTAGGGCATCTGAGAGGCACTGCATTTGGTTTAATGCTCGCTGTCACTTTCTTGAAATTTTTAATAATTTTGAACAAGAAGCTCTGAATTTTCATTTTGTAGCAGGCTCTGCAAATTATGTAGCTGATGGAGGAACTGAGAGATTAATTTTCCCCGTGATCACACAGCAAGTGGTCTGATTCCAGACTTCATGTCCTTAACCATACACTATACAGGTGATTAAGAATGATGATTTATATTCCATGACCATCTACTGAAGGTCAACTGAATATCTTCTCACTGAACCTACACAGTGAGACTTTATGGCAAAATAGTTAGTATTTCCATTAAACAGATGAAGAAACTGATAGAGTAGGAAGTTAACCGACTCAAGGAAGGCCAAACCCCCAGTGCGGTACTAACACCAAAAAATATTTCTTATCAGACTCTCATTTTTCGTGGAAAACCCTATTAAGCCCGAATACTGTTGTATGAAATTAACAGAATAAGTTGAGAGAGACACAGTAAGAAAATATCTTTTGCTTTGGTCAATTAAACTTTTTATAGTAGATTTCTTTGCTTTTATTCTTATTTTTATTCATTTATTTAGTTATTTTTGTGTGTATTGAGTGATCAGAATTAGACTGATTTTGTAATGCAGACTTTTAAATTCTGAGAAAGCCATTTTGTGCTATTATAAAATCCTACATTAAAGCACTGAGCACTTTAAAAGTGTGACCTTCATTTTTTAACTTTTATTTTAGGTTCGGGGTTAACTTCATTTTTTAACGTTTATTTTAGGTTCAGGGTTACACGTACAGGTTTGTTATATAGATAAACTGCACGTCACAGGGGTTTGGTGTACAGATAATTTCATCACTCAGGTAATAAGCATAGTACCCAATAGGTATTTTTTTTCTTCTCCCTCCTCCTATACTCCACCCTCAAGTAGGCCCTAGTGTCTGTTGATCCCCTCCTAGTATTCATGTGTTCTCATTGTTTAGCTCCCACTTATAAGTAAGAACATGTGGTATTTGGTTTTCTGTGGTTCCTGTGGTAGTTCCTGTGTTAGTTTGCTTAGGATGATGGCCTCCACCTCCATTTGTGTTGCTGTAAAGGACATGATCTCATTCTTTCTTATGGCTGCATAGTATTCCATGGTGAATATGTACCACATTTTCTATATCCAGTCTTCCATTGACAGGCATTTAGGTAGATTTCATGTATTTGCTATTAAAAAGTGTAAACTTCTTAATAAGAAACTTTTTGCACCCTCTGAAGCAATGGCCTGAGTTGTACCTTGGCCCCTTTTAGCCATGACTGGATCTGAAGCAGCTGGGTTGCAGGGTGCCATGTTCTGAGGCTGCACAGTGTTATGTAAGTGTGAGCTATATAGATGTACACAACAATACATACTCCATAAGACTCTACAGTTCTTTTTGAGTTATAAAGAGTCATTTCTTCCAAATCTAAATTTTATGACATAAATATATTCTATAGTCTAAATGTCCCCCAAATTCAAGTTTTGAAACTTAAACACCAATGTGATGGTATTAAGAGGTGTGACCTTTAAAAGGGGCAGAGATAACTAGCATAGGCCCTTTTGCTCTTCTGCCCTTCTGCCATATGAGGACACGGTGTTTGTCCTCTCTGAAGGATGCAGCAATGATGTATCATCTTCTGCTTTATTTAAATGGTACCATGAGCAGCATTATCAAAAGTCTACAGGTTACTTGGGTCACACTGAGTAGTTGCAACTGCAACACGGACTCACCCCTGGGTAGTGGACAACCTGTGTTTTCTAAGCCCAATAGCACTTACAAAAATGACTAGTGTCTTAAAAATTGAGTAACTGTATTTCTGGGATACAGTAGTTAAATTTTTCCCGATGATTCAGACTGTATGAGGTAATTTTTAAATTCTTAACAAAACAGCCAATTTTGCCATATTATACACTACATTAGGATTGCTCAATATAATTCAATTCAACAGACATTTATGTTTCTTCATGTGAGATATGGTTTGGCTCTGCATCCCCACTCAGATCTCATCTCTAATTGTAATCCCCATAATCCCCACATGTCGAGGGAGGAACCCAGTGGGAAGTGACTGGATCATGGGGGCAGTTTCCCCCATGCTATTCTCATGATACTGAGTTCTCATGAGCTCTGGGTGTTTTATAAAGAGCTCTTCCCCCTTCACTCCTCACTCTTCTCCCTCCTGCCACCTTGTGAAGAAGGTGCCTGCTTTCCCTTTGCCTTCTGCCGTGATTGTAAGTTTCCTGAGGCCTCCCCAGAGATGTGGAATGGTGAGTCAATTAAACCTCCTTCGTTTATACATTATCCAGTCATGGGTATTTCTTTATAGCAGTGCAGAAACGGAAAAATACAGTAAATTGGTACCACAGAGAGTACATTACTGCTATAAAGATATCTAAAAATGTAGAAGTGACTTTGGAACTGGGTAACAGGCAGAAGTTGGAACAATTTGGAAGGCTCAGAAATAAACAGGAAATGTGGGAAAGTTTGAACTTCCTAGAGACTTGTGGAATGGCTTTGACCAAAATGCTGATAGTGGTATGGACAATAAAGTCCAGGCTGAGGTAGTCTCAGATGGAAATGAGGAACTTGTTGGGAACTGGAGCAAAGGTCACTCTTGCTATGCTTTAGCAAAGATATTGGTGGCATTTTGTCCCTGCCCTAGAGATCTGTGGAACTTTGAACTTGACAGAGATGATCTGAAATTGGAACTTATGTTTAAAAGGGAAGCAGAGAATAAAAGTTTTGAAAATTTGCAGCCTGATGATGTGATAGAAAAGAAAAACCCATTTTCTGGGGAGAAATTCAAGCCTGCTGCAAAAATTTGCATAATTAATGAGCAGCCAAATGTTAATCACCAAGACAATAGGGAAAATGTGTCCGGGGCATGTCAGAGATCTTGGTGGCAGCCCTTCCCATCACAGGCCCAGAGGCCTAGGTGGAAAAAATGGTTTTGTGGGTTGGGCCCAGGGCCCTGCTGCTGTGTGCAGCCTCAGAACATGGCATCCTGCATCCCAGCTGTTTCAGCAGGTCCAGTCATGGCTAAAAGGGGCCAAGGTACAGCTCAGGCCATTGCTTCAGAGGGTGCAAGCCCCAAGCCTTGGTGGCTTCCATGTGATGTTGGGCTTGTGGTTGCACAGAAGTCAAAAATTGAGGTTTGGGAAACCTCTGCCTAGATTTAAGAGGATGTATGGAAATGTCTAGATGTCCAGGCAGAAGTTTGCTGCAGGGATGGAGCCCTCATGGAGAACCTCTGTTAGGGCAGCGGGGAAGGGAAATGTGGAGTTGGGGCCCCCACACAGAGTCCCCACTGGGACACTGCCTAGTGGATCTGTGAGAAGAAGGTCACCATCCTTCAGACCCCAGAATGGTAAATCCACTTTCAGCTTGCACTATGTGCCTGGAAAAGCTATAGGCACTCAATGCCAGCCTGTGAAGGAGCTTCCCAAGGCCATGGGAGTTCACGCCTTGCATCAGCGTGCCCTGGGTGTGAGACACGGAGTCAAAGGAGATCATTTTGGAGCTTTAAGATTTAATGACTGCCCGACTAGATTTCAAACTTGCATGGGGCCTGTGGCCTCTTTGTTTTGGCCAATTTCTGTCATTTGGAATGGGTGTATTTACCCGTTGCCTGTGCCCAAATTGTATCTTGAAAGGAACTAAATTGTCTTTGATTTTTTTCCATAGGTGGAAGGGACTTGCCTTGTCTCAGATGAGGCTTTGGACTGTGGACATTTGAGTTAATGCTGAAATGAGTTAAGACTTTGGGGGACTTTTGAGAAGGCACGATTGGTTTTGAAATGTCAAAAAGATGTGGGATTTGGGAGGGGCAAGGGGTGAAATGATATGATGTGGCTCTGTGTTTCTACTCACATCTCATCCTGAATTATAATCCCCATAATCCCACCTGTTGAGGGAGGAACCCAGTGAGAGGTGATTGGATCATGTGGGCAGTTCCCCCATTCTGTTCTTGTGATAGTGAGTTCCTATGAGATTTGATGGTTTTATAAGGGGCTCTTCCTGCTTTGCTCCTCACTCTTCTCCCTCCTGCTGCCATGTGAAGAAGGCGCTTGCTTCCCCTTTGCTTTACACCATGATTGTAAGTTTCCTGAGGCTTCCCCAGCCATGTGGAACTGTTGAGTCAGTTCAACCTCTTTCATTTATAAATTACCCAGTTTTGGGTATTTCTTTATAGCAGTGCAAAAACTGATGAATACACTGTGGCAGGCCTTATGCTAGCAGTTACAGACTCAGATGAATTTGACATAGCCCCTAATTTTTTAAGGAGTTCACTGGAAGACCAACAAGTAAGCAAAGAGGAAGGAGTGACCTAATAAGGGATCATGAAGACTTCTAGGAAGAGCAGAAGAGTGTTCTGAGTGTGGACATTTGACATTTAGGGAAAAGGAGAGGGCTGCATCACCTAGGCACAGAAAAAGTGTGGGCCAAGGCATAGAGATGGAAAATAGTAAAAGCACTTGCTGCTAAACTATGTCTTGTTAGGTGGGTGTGGCAAGAGTGGAAGTGGAAGATTATGTAGCCTAGGGTTCAGGTTTCACGTGTAGGTGATGATGGGGACAGCAGGATTTAAATCATGAAACATAAATGTGTAACTAAGTTGGAAATATTTCTCATATGAACATACTGTTAAGTATGTTACCATTTGTCTGAACTCATGAATAATATGGAAAGCACATGAACAAAAAACAAATACAGCTACATACTCAGATAGAATCTTTCATCTACATGTGAAGTGCATAGAACCATAATACAAAGGCTTTTTAAAAAAACTTTTAATTTTATTAGAATACATACCAGGAAACTACTGAATAAAACAAAATGAAAAAAATACTAGAAATTATTCTCTCATGGGATCACATTTACTTGACTTTAGAAAATTTAATAGTGTGTCGTCCATGAACAAAACAAACTTTTATCTAGGAAAACAAACTTTTCCTAGATAATCATGTTCAATGCAACATCTTTATATATTCTCTGTGTGTGCCAGAACTCCCAAATTCACATTCTGATTCAGAGTTCACTACTGAGTTAGAGATTTGAATATCAAACATCTCTTAGGATGGCTCTCAGGCACCATGAAGAACACATCCAAAAGAATCCTTAATTATCTTCTCCTGAAACTCTTCCTCCCCAACTCTACCCACTTAGGAGCATGTCAGCCTCTGGCAGCCTTGCAGTTGCTCATGCCAGTGAGTCATCCTTGACACTTCTTCCTCACTCCCTATGTCCAATGTATTACCAATTCCTTTCATTTTATACTTAGTATCTATCCATATTTCTTGTTTTTGTTGATGTCACTTCTGACCAAGCCACCATCATTTCTTACCTGGACTATTGCAGTAGCTTTTATAACAGTCTCTACACCCACTTTCTTGGAATTCTTCTACATATTGTAGCCAGAGTAACCTTATCTCATGTCTGTCCCCCCAGCTCACCAAGATAGCCACACTGCCCTCATTACAGTTCCAGAAATGTGCCAGACCCTGTCCTGCCTTGGGCCCTTGGGCCCTGGTACAGACTGAGCTCCCTCCCCAACAAATGCATTTCTGCAGAGACTACCTAATTCCTACTCATCTTTCAGAACTCTGGAAGATATAACCTTAGAGAAGTCCTTCTTCACACTTCAATCTACAATAGATCCCCTTGCTATTCTTTCTGTAGGAACCTTGTGAGTTTCAATTATGGTTTATTTGTTTAATGTCTACTCCTCCTGACAGACTATAAACTTCATGAGGGCTAGGCCTTATCTCTTGTTCCTCTCCATTCCTATGGCTTAGCACAATGCTTGATGCACAGAAATACTCAATAAATATTTAATAAGTAAAATAGGGTTTTAATGTTGTCGCCTTGTGTACTTCGTGTGCATTGTGCTTGAAGCTTGCCTTTGGTGGACTGCCTGAACAGCTTCACCTTCCTTTAGATGTCTTTTGCCTTTTTTCCCATCCTGGTACTCCTTCCATAATGTTTCTTCTTTAGAACTCCTAGTTCCTGCTCACTACTCAGGGCCTGAGGTAGTTTCCACTAAATACCACCCACAATTGGTGAGAGGGAGGATGGTGAAGGGTGCATGGGAGTGTGGAAAGGGAGCTCCAGGAACATGCACCAGATGTATGCCACACACATGGAATTGCTTTGAATTTCTTAAAGGTATATGTGCATCCTACTTTAAAATTATTTTATATGTTTTACTATAAAAAAGTAGATGTTTGCTGTCACTTTTGTGACTTGCACAAAATCTCTGACTTAGGTGTCTTTATGAATTTTCATTGTTTTGATTCTTTTAAAAAAAATCTCAACTTTTATTTTAGATACTGGGGGCAGATGTGCAGGTTTGTTACATGGGTATATTGTACCCAGGTAGTAAGCACTCAATAGGTAGTTTTTTGACCCAGGACTGCCTCTCTTTCTTCCACCTCTAGTGGTCCACAGTGTTTGTTGTTCCCATGTTTATGTCTATATGTGCTCAATGTTTAGCTCCCACTTATAAGTGAGAACACATGGTATTTGGTTTTTTGTTCCTGTGTTAATTCATTTAGGATTATGGCCTCCAGCTCTATACACATTGCTGTAAAGGACATGATTTCATTCCTTTTTAAATAATTTGGGCGTTTTTAAATTTTAGTTAGGCTGCTGTGTCTGAGCCAGCTGAGTTTTCTAAACAGTTTCCTCCTCTCTAATAGTGGAGACCTCCTAATCACTATAAGATATTTATGTCTTGCCCCCACCTTTCTGATATTTTTGCTCTGATTTACTACTTTTTGTTTTTTAATCCCACCCCCACCTTACTTCTCCTTCCAGTAATTCTCAGTGGGCTGCTGTTTATATATTCTGAAAAAAATTCTTTATCATGCTGGACTGTCCTGTAATAGATATCTCACCTCACTCCACAGTGTAGAAAGTTTAGCCTTTCTACAATGGACTCCACCTGCGGACTGTCCATAGCACCCACAGTTATTAACAAGCCAACCTCTCATCATATTTCCAAATACCCACATGTGGGAGGTTCCTCTGTTAGTTGAGAGCCACTTTTCAGATTGTCTATCTACCCTTTACACAAAATCCAGAACCTTCTATTTGATAATAGATTGAGGTAAATAATTATTTCATTCATTAAAGATTCAGACAAGTATTAAATGCCTGCCTTATGCTAGGCACTATCCTAGGCAATGAAGATACAGCAGTGAACAGACTCATCCCTAACGTTTATTGGGTGTGTTTCTACCAACTCACTTTTCTGGCTTGTTTCTGAAAGGAACAAGGTTGTTGTCATCCATTGTGTCATTACATTATCTTCATTATGTCCTGATGATTTCTTATTAGAAAGTTTTAAGGACATTGACATTTACTGAGAATAGAAAAAACATTGACCAAAACAATAACAAAAATAATTTTTAACGTCCCTTTGAATCTAAGTGATCAGTGCCTAATAGATAAAGCATTAGCAAAATACTAATATTTTATACATAGTGTACATTTTAAAAAGGAATTTTAATGCTGAATAGTGTAATTTCTATAAGAATTTCTGCTGCAATTTTCCTCCTTTTCTTTTTGGCATATGTAGCTCATTTTGGCAGCAATGACTTTATTTGCTGTATGTAATTACTTAATTTTACTGGGTTTACTCACATTGTTATGCCATTGTAATAAATTTATGTATTCATTCATGTGTAGCTGTACAATATTTAAAGAAGCTGTCAAATGCTATCAGAAGCAACACAAACTCCAGGCCTAACAAATGAAGCCGCCTGGTAAGGTAGAGGGGCTGCTGGCAGATGTGATACTGCTCTGTGGGAGAACAATCGGCATGGATGTTTGCAGATAAAGCAAACAAAGCAAAGTGACATGTGCCTGGTATCAGTGGTTAATAAAAACAGGTACTATGTGTTCTATCTGCTAACATTACTTGCAGATTTCAGAACCTGTAGTGACTAGAAAATATACTTTTATATCGCTTTCTAGGAGTCAAACACTGTTAACAAATATTTTATACATGTTATTTGTTTAATTTTTACAACAAAGATGTGAGATAGATTCTTCATTATCGTCACCTCTGTTCCCCAAATGAGGATAGTGAGGTACTTGGAAATTAAGTGACAGGCAGCATCAGAGATGTGCTCCAAACCCAGACAGTGAGCTCTAAGATAGGTGATATGGTTTAGTTTTGTCATCCTGTAGCTTCCATAATCACCATGTGTGGTGGGAGATAATTGAATCATGGGGGCGGGCTTTTTCCATGCTGGTCTCATGATAGTGAATAAATTTCATGAGATCTGATACTTTTAAAAATGGGAGTTTCCCTATACAAGCTCTCTCTCTTTGCCTGCTGCCATCCATGTAAGATGTGATGGGCTCCTCCTTGCCTTTCACCGTAATTTTGGGGCTTCCCCAGCCATGTGGAACTGTAAATCCATTACACCACTTTCTTTTGTAAATTGCCTAATCTTGGATGTGTCTGTATCAGCAGCATGAAAATGGACTAATACAGTAGGGGTAGTTAACTCCTACACAGGAACACCTCTGCTATGGCCAACAATATTGAGAGTTAAGTCGTGTGACCCTGTTGTTGGGCTTGATAAAACTATGTGCCCTCCAATTTTTATAATTGAAGTTTAATTTTAAGTAACTTATTTTAAATTTAACTCCTGATTTGTATATGGGGGGGGGAGAATTTCTCAATGTTAATACAATTAAACGTTTTACTCCTTTTAAAAAAAGGCATTGTTTTGTAGAAAAACTTCTATGCAGTGATATAATAATGGAATTTTATTTCTCTTAATTTTACTTTCCCAGAAATACGCAGTTGAAGTGAAAGCACAATTAGTTTCAAAAAGAAATTATTAAATCCAGAATAGGTTATCATCTATTAACTAATACCTGTGTAAAGACTGCCAAAATATAACTCTCTAAATGTTTTTTTCTTCTCCTATACTTTGTCATGTTTTATTTCTACTTTTGAATTTGAGAGAATGTTTTGCAAGTCTTATTTCTTTTGTAGTTTCACTTACTTTTTTGCCAAACTTGACAGTTAGCTCTAGAGACCTCAACCACAGAATCCATGATAAAGACATGGCTGAATGGTTCCTCACTGACTTGCCTCATCCAATAAAGTGTTTTGTTTCTGAGACAATTGGGTCAGTATGAAATACCTGGGAATACAATACATCTGTGAACTGCTCTTAAGTAGTTTATATACTTACACTATTTGCCCAACACAAAATATCCATTGTTAGATCTTAATTGCTGTGTTCTTTTTGCTAATTCAAAAGCAGATGTTTCTCCTTTTTTAAAACTCATCTATTTCTGCCCTTTCATTTCTAAGTTTATTCTTTCATCTGGCCACCATTGCCATTCTGATAGCTGTTTACACTGATAAGAGACAATCTGCTTGTCTTTCATGGCTGAGGGAAAGAAGTAGGAAAACTACATTTCCATTCTTCAGAGAGTATTTTGTTTTGCTAATTACTTAAAAGCACTAAGGAAATGTATCCATTTGGCTTAATATTTTTGAGGACAAAAAATGAAGAGGTTAGAAAAATACAGTAGCATTTGTAACATCAAAATCTTTTAATTAAACATCTGTATTTCTGAGAATAATGAAATGATTTTTTTTAGGATATCACCCCAAGTATCCAGGGACATGAGAGATTCATGGAGATGGTTCAAATAATTTCAATAATTCAGTGTCACTGAAATGTGAATTGATGTGCACATGTTTAGTCAATGTAGTCAAATTTAAATAGAATAATGTACAAATGTGAAAAATCCCAGTTGTCTGCCTATCTGCTAAAAGTTGCCTTTTGTACTTTGAAGTGTGTGTGTGTGGGGGTGGTTGTACATGAGCAGCCCTGCTTCTTTGAGAACCTTCCCTCCCTGTTTCCTAGTTATATTTACATTACTTGACCCTGCATCCCTCTCTACCTATTCCCTTGCATAGGCACATAGGGTAAGGGTGGAGAGATAGCTGATTTCATCCAGATCAACCATTGGATTTTTCCTATTAAAATTTCTACTCTAGAGATCAAGTCTGAAGCTGAGCACTGGGTTGTTACTAGCAGATTAAAAAAAAGATGTTGGGGAAATATAATTAAAAATAAAATCTTCTCCCATATCAGAAAACCTGTCCACAAAAGTACTATAGAAAAACAATTTTATTATTGAATAAGCTTTAAACCAGCATGTGATTCATATCACAGGCAATCTGTTAAGAGATTACAAAGACAGAAAGAAATGTCACCTTTACATATAACCAAACTATAATCCATTCTATACATTCCATACATGTTCTTATGATAAACAGTAACTAGTCTCTAAGAGGACTTGATTGTACCATTTGTCACATAGAGTTCATTCTAAATTCACCTAGTAATTAGCATGACCATCTGTGTTAGATAATTGTCTTTATCTAAAGGAAAAATAAGCTTCTCTTAATTTTATGCCAAGAGGTAGTTTTGCCACTTTGAGCAAGTTGCCACTGAAGTTAATTCCTACCCTTCCACAGAAACAGGGAAATAGGGGCCTATTCTTTTTGATATTTACATTTCACAGAGATGGTTCCCAGTCCTCGAGAAAGAACTTCATGGCTCATAAAACTGATTAAATGCCAATTTTAATCTTCAAAAGGATTTAAATACATTCCAAAGAGAAGAGAGAGTGCTTACAATTAATAGTTTTCTAAGGTAAATGCTCTAAGAAAAAGGAAGAGAGGGAAATTTCTTCACTTATTTTCAAGGGAGAATTAAGTCAGTCTCTCTTTTTAAAATATTTGATGGATTTTATTGTAAAAACAGAAGTTCTAGCCAGAGCATTTAGGCAAGAGAAAGAAAGGGCATTCAAATTGTAAAAAAAAGTCAAATTATCTCTGTTTGCCAGTGATATGATCTTATATTTAGAAAACCCTAAAGACTGCTCCAAAAGAGTCCTAGATTTGATAAATGAATTCAGTAAACTCTCAGGTTATAAAATCAATGCATGCAAATCAGTAGCACTGCTAAAAACCAACAATGGCCAAGCTGAGAATCAAATCAAGAACACAAACATTTTACAATAAGTACAAAAACGTAATATACTTAGGATTATCCTTAACCAAGAATGTGAAAGATCTCTACGAGGAGAACTACGAAACACTGACGAATGAAATCAGAGATGCCCCAAACAAATGAAAAAATATTCCACATTCATAGGTTAAAAGAATCAAAATCATGAAAATTACCATCCTGCCCAAAGCAAAATCTAGGGATTCTATATAATTTGATAAAAATATTAATGTCATTGTTCTCAGAGTTAGAAAAAAACAATTCTAAAATTCATATGGAATCAAAAAAGAGCCTGAATAACCATAGCAATCCTAATCAAAAAAACAAATTTGGAGACATCACATTAATTCAAATTATACTACAAAGCTATAGTAAACAAACTAGCATGGTACTGATATAATAGTAGATACATACTCCAATAGAACAGAATAGAGAACTCAGAAATAAAGCCAAAACTTACAGCCAACTGATCTTTGAAAAAAATGTACAAAAACATAAATTGGGGAAAGGATTGCCTATTCAATAAGTGGTTCTGGGAAAATCGGATGGCCATATGTAGAAGAATGAAACAATCCATTTCTCTCTCCATATACAAAAGCTAAATCAAGATGGATTAGAGGGTTAAATCTAAGACCTGAAACCATAAAAATTCTGGAAGAAAACCCACAGAATATGGGTTTTTTATTGGATTATTAGACTTTCTTGAGCTCCTTATATAATCTGGTTATTAATCCCTTGTCAGATGAATAGTTTGCAAATATTTTCTCCTATTCTGTGGGTTGTCTCTTCACTTTGTTGATGGTATCCTTTGCTGTGGAGAAGAATTTTCATTTGATGTGATTCTGTTTGCCTGTTTTTGTTCTGGTTGCTTGTGCTTGTGGGGTATTACTCAAGACATTTTTGCTCAGACCAGTATTTTGGAGAATTTCTCCAGTATTTTCTTCTGGTAGTTAATAGTTTGAGGTCTTAGATTTAAGTATTTAATCCATTTTGATTTTTGTATATGGTGAGAAATAGGGGTCTAGTTTTATTCTTTGACATATGTATATCCAGCTTTTCCAGCACCATTTATTGAGACTGTCTTTTCTCTAGTGTATGTTCTTTGTACCTTTGTCAAAAATGAGTTCACTGTAGGTGTGTGGATTTGTTTCTGCGTTCTCTATTCTGTTCCATTGGTCTATGTCACTGTTTTTATGCCAGTACCATGCTGTTTTGGTTACGATAGCTCTATAGTATAATTTGAAGTTAGGTAATGTTATTTCTCTAATTTTGTTCTTTTAGCTCAGGATAGCTGTGGCTATTCTAGGTCTTTCGTGGTTCCATATAAATTTTAGAGTGTTTTTTTCTGTTTTGTAAAGAATGTCATCTCAGTGAGTTGTATTGGTATTTTGATAGTGATTGCATTGAATCTCTAGATTGTTTTGGGTAGTATAGACATTTTAACAATACTGATTCTTCCAACCTGTGAACATGGAATTTCTTTTTCTTTCTTTCTTTCTTTCTTTTTCTTTCTTTCTTTCTTTCTTTCTTTCTTTCTTTTTCTCTCTCTCTCTTTCTTTCTTTCTTTCTCTTTCTTTCTTTTTCTCTCTTTCTTTCTTTCTTTCTTTCTCTTTCTTTCTTTTTCTTTCTTTCTTTCTTTTTCTTCTTTCTCTTTTTCTTTTTTTCTTTCTTTCTTTTTCTTTTTCTTTTCTTTCTTCCTTTTTTGGTGTGTGTCCTTTTCAATTTATTTTGTCAGTGTTTTTTTAAATAGTTTTCATTGTAGTGATTTTTCACTTCTTTGGTTAAGTTAATCCTAGGTTTTTAATTTTATGTGTGGCTACTGTAAATGGGATTACTTTTTTGGTTTTCAGATTGTTTACTCTTGGCATATAGAAATGCTGCTGATTTTTGTATATTGATCTTGTATTCTGAAACATTACTGAATTTCTTCATCAGTTCTAATAGTTTTTTGGTGGAGTCTTTAGATTTTTCCAAATATAAGATCATATAATCTGCAAACAAGGATAATTTGACTTCTTCCTTTCTAATTTGGATGTCCTTTATATATTTCTTGTCTGATTGCTCTAGCTAGGACTTCCAGTACTATGATGAATGAACACTGGTAAAAGTGGGCATCCTTACTGTGTTCCAGATCTTAGAGGAAAGACTTTCAGTTTTTCCTCAGTCAGTCTGATACTATCTGTGGGTCTGGCATAAGTTGCTTTTATTGTGTTGAGATATGTTCCTTCTATACACAGTGTTTTGAGGGTTTTTATGGTGAAGCATTGTTGAACTTTATCAAATGCTTTTTCTGCAGCAATTGAAATGATCATGTGGTTTTTATCTTTCATTCTATTGATATGATGGATCATATTGATTGATTTGCATATGTTGAACTATCTTGGCATCCCAGGAATAAATCTCACTTGGCCATGATGAATTATTATTTTAATGTGTTGCTGAATTTGGTTTATTAGGAGTTTGTTGAGGATGTTTGCAATAATATTCATCAGAGATATTTGTTTGTAGTTTTTTTTAAAAACATATCTTTGGTTTTGGTATTAGATCAACTGTGGCCTTGTAGGATGAGTTCAGAAGTGTTCTATTCTCCTCTAGTTTTTGGAGTAGTTTGAGTAGGATTGGTATTAGTTCTTTCTTAAATATTTGGTAGAATTCAGCAGTGAAATCATCAGGTTTTGGGCTTTTCATTGCTGGGAGATTCTCTATTACAGCTTTGATCTTATTACCTGTTACTTATTTGTTCATGTTTTGGATTTCTTCATGGTTCAATCTTGGTAGGTTGTATGTGTCTAGGAATTTACCCATTTCCTATAGATTTTTCAATTTATTGGCATAGTTGCTCATAGTAGCCACTAATGATCCTTTGAATTTCTGCAATCTCAGTTCTAATATCTCCTTTTAAATCTATGATTTTGTTTATTTAGGTCTTCTGCCTTTGTTCATTAGACAATAAGCTTCTTGTGCTTGGGTATAGATATGGTTCTCTAGGTTTGGAAAGTTCTCTGTTATTATCCCTTTGAATAAACTTCCTACCTCAAACTTCTTCGCTAACTCCTCTTTAAGGCCAATAACTCTTATATTTGCTCTTTTGAGGCTAGCTTCTAGATCTTGTAAGTGTGCTTTATTCTTTTTTTTTAATCTCCTCTGACTATGTATTTTCAAATAGCCTGCCTTCAAGCTCACTAATTCTTTCTTTTGCTTGATCAATTCTGCTATTAAGAGACTTCAGTGCATTCTTTAGTATGTATAAAATTCAATTCTTAATTGTATTTTTTCAACTAGAATTTTTGCTCGATTCTTATTATTTCAATCTCTTTAATTTTTTCTGATAGAATTCTAATTTTTTTCTGAGTCATCTTGAATTTCTTCAAAAAAGCTATTTCAAATTCTTTTTCTGAAAGGTCACATATCTCTGTTTCTCCAGGATTGGTCCTTTGTGACTTATTTAGTTTATTTGGAGAGGTTGTTTTTTTCTAGGTGGTCTTGATGCTTATAGATATTCATCAATGTCTGGGCATTATAAAATTATGTATTTATGATAGTCTTTGCAGTCTGGGCTTGTTTGTACCTGTCCTTCTTGAGAAGCCTTTTTAGGTATTTAAAAGGACTTGAGCCCCATGCCCAATAATGCTGTGTTTTTTGCAGACTCATAGAGGTACCACCTTGATGGTCTTGGATAATGTCCAGAAGTCTCTGGATTACCAGGAGGAAACTCTTATTTTCCCTTACTTTCTGCCAAACAAACTGTTTGTCTCTATTTGAGCTGCCAGAAACTGGGGGTGTAGTAGCACAAACACCCCTATGGCTACCACCACTGGGACTGCACTGGGTCATACCTGAATCCAGCACAGCACTGGGTCTCATCCAAGGCCTTCTGTAACCACTACCTGGCTACCCCCAATGTTCTCTCAATGCTGTAGGGCTCTGTGAATAGCAAACGTCCTTGCCTTCAGGCAGCGTGTTCTTCCAGGTCCCAGGTAGGTCCAGAGATGCTGTCTGGGAGCCAGGAATTGAAATTAAAAATCTTAGAATTTACCTGATGTTTTGTTCTCCTGCAGCAAGCTGGCACTCAAATCACAAGGCAAAGTCCTTGTTCTTCCCTCCCCTTTCCTCAGGCAGAGTAGCCCTTTACTATGGCCACCCACCTGCAATGGCCCACAGAGGATTCTGCCAGTCTGTCACCAATGTTCACTTAATATTCAGGGGCTCTTCAGTCAGCTCATCTTGAATGCTGCCTGGCCTGAGATTCACCCTTCAGGGCAGTGGGCTCCTCTCTGGCCCAGGACAGGTCTAGAAAACACTGTGCTGGGAGCACAGGCCTGAACTGGGAACTCCTGCTTGTTGCTTTACCGCATTGTGGCTGAGCTGTTTACTTCTGTTTTCCTTTCTTGTAATGTTTCTGCTAAGAATTTGCTCTTAGCCTAATGGGGTTCCCTTTGTTCATGATCTGATCTTTTTCTCTAGCTGCTTTTAAGATTTGTTCTTTAGTGTTACTTTATACAGTCTATTGACTATATGTCTTGGTGTTGTTCATTTTGTATAGTATTCCACAGGTATTCTCTGGGTTTCTTCTGTCTGGATGTCTACCTCTCTAGCAAGATTAAGGAAATTTTCTTGAATTATTTCCTCAAATATGTTTTCCAGCTTTTTAAAAGACGTTCCCTCCTTCTCTCTCCAGAATGCCAATAATTTGTAGGTTTGTTCACTTCACATAAGATTTCTCAAAGACTGTTCACATTTAAAAATTCTTTTGGTCTTACTGGGATAGTTTGAAAGATCAGTCTTTAAGCTCTCAAATTCTTCTGCTTGGTCCAATCCATTGATAAAGCTCTCAATTGGATTTTTAATGTTTCTTAAGTGAGTTTTCCAATTCCAGAAGCTCTGATTGATTTCTTTTAAAAACATTTTTCTCTTCTTTCATTTTCTGGATTGCTTTAGAAGCTTGTTTGTGTTAATTTTTAATCTTGTTTTGGATCTTGTTGAGCTTCCTTGCAACCCATGCTTTGAATTCTTTATCTATCATTTCCAAGTTTTTATTTTGGATAGGAGCATTGCTGGAGAGCTAGAGTGATACTTTGGTGGTGTCACTACATTTGGATTTCTTATGGTTTCAGAATTCTTATGCTGGTGTCATCTCACCTGGAGATGCTGGCACTTCTAATTTCTGTAATTATTTTCATGTCAGTAGAAATTTTTTGTCCTTTCATTCCCTTTAATATTACTGATTTTTTTCCTTTCCCTTTCCCTTCCTCCATAGGGAGTGTAACTGTAGAGAATACTGAATACTGGGTAGTCTTTTGGCTTTGCTCCTATAGCCTATATTGTGCTGTGTGGTTCCACCTATAAGCCTGTAAATGGTGCTTATGGGTAAGAGCTGGCCATGGCCAATGCAGTAGGGTATACACTTGATGCTTGTTTTCTCGGCGAAGCCATCTATTGCCTCAGGCAATGGGTTGATCTGTAGAGTGCACAGTGATCTGAGCTCCTTGTTCAGCTCCAGTGATGGGGGTGGTGGCCAAGATGGGTGGAGCTGGACTAAGCAGGTCTGCCTACAGGTTCCTCAATGGCAGGCACAAAGACCAGTGCCAAGGAAGAATCCAGTTGGTGGTCACCAAGTGCCCAGAAGTGTGCCTAGACATGGAGCTGGGAAACTTCAGCCTCGCATTTGGTGCATGGGGTTAGGGAGCATCCTAAACAACTAATCTAAGTGAGTGGGTACCCCAGATGCCTGGACATCTGTCTAGGTATGGATTTTAGAGGGTCCCACTTCACCACAATCACTGTACAGAATGGCTGGGTGGCTCAGGATACTGATCTGGGTGAGTAGGTACTCTGACTGCCTGAGAATCTGCCTGGGCATGGAGTAGAGAGGGCCCAGCTGCATCAAGGTATCTGCACAGGAAGTATGGCAGCTCAGGCTACTGAACCAGGTGACTGGGTGCTCCAAATGCCTGCAGATCTGCCTGAGCATGAAGCAGAGAGGGCCTCTCTGTACCCAGATCTCTGTACAAGAAGGATGGAGGAACTCAGGCTGCAATCATGCAAGCAGGTGCTCCAATGTGCATTTTACTTTTTTAAAAAAATTACCTTCAGACTGTTAAATGTGAATCAATTTACACGTTTAGGAGTCCTCCCAGTGCCCTTTCCCCTCACTTTCCAATTTTTGTTAGTCATAGACTTATTTTTACAGTGTTAGAATTTGTAATATTTATGTTTTATTCTTTTTTTTATTTTTAAGACCGAGTGTTACTCTGTTGCCCAGGCTGGAGTGTAGTGGCACGATCTTGGCTCACTGCAACCTCTGCCTCCTGGGTTCAAGCGATCCTAATGCCCCAGCCTCCCGAGTAGCTGGGATTACAAGGTGAGCACCGCCACTCCTGGCTAATTTTTGTATTTTTAGTAGAGATGGGGTTTTGCCATGTTGGCCAGGCTGGCCTCGAACTCCTGCCCTCAAGCGATCCACCCACCTCAGCCTCCCAAAATACTGGGATTGCAGGTGTGAGCCACCATGCTTGGCTATATTTTATTCTTTAACCACAAATTCTAAAGCTGTTTAAACTTAACTCTATCTTTAAAACAATTCAAAACTCATCTGCAATATTTAAAAATTTTTCAGTTTTCTTTTTAAAAATTTTTTTAATTTTTATGGATACATAATGGTTGTACATATTTATGGGTATACCTGATATTTTGATGCATATAACATATAATGCATACAATGTATAATGACCAAATCAAGGTAATTGGGATATACATCACCTTGGGCATTTATTATTTCTTTCTAATTTTTAAATTTTTGTATGTTATAGATCCTACTTATCATTGCTTTGTGTTAGGAACATTCCGAGTCCTCTCTTTTAGTTATTTTCAAATAAAGAATAAATTATTAAATCTAGTTACCCTATTGTGTTATCAAATACTAGATCTTATTTCTTTTATCTAATTATATTTCTTTTACCCATTAACCAACCTCTCTTCATCCCCCCTCCTCTCTACCCTTTGCAGTCTCTGGTAACCATCATTCTACTCTCTAGCTCCATAAGTTTAATATTTTTGCCTTACACATATGAGTGAGAACATATTTGTCTCTCCGTGCCTGATTTATTTCACTTAACATAATGCCCTCTGGTTCCATCCATGTTATTGCAAATGACAAGATGTTAATTTTTATGGTGGAATTATATTCCATTGTACATATGTACCACATAAAAAAAGTCCATTTTTTGTTGTTGTTGATGGACACTTAGGTTGATTCCACATCTTGGCCGTTGTGAATAGTGCTGCAATAAACATAGATACACAGATATCTGTTTGATATGTTGATTTCCTTCCTTTTGTGTGTTTACCCAGCATTGGGATTGCTGGATTGCCTGGTAGTTCTATTTTAAGATTTTTTTTAAAGGAACCTCTTATTATTTTCCATAGTGGTTGTACTAATTTACATTCCCACCAATAGTGTACGAGAGTTCCTCTTTCTCCATATCTTCTTCAGCATTCATTATTGCCTGTCTTTTTGAAAAAAGCCATTTTAACTGGAGTGAGATGTTATTTCAATGTGGTTTTGGTTTGAATTTCTCTAATAATGATGTTGAGCATTTTTTCATACACTTGTTGGCCATTTGTATGTCATCTTTTGAGAACTGAGTTTTCAGATCTTTTTGTCATTTCTTAATCATATTATTTGATTTTTTTGCTGTTTAGTTTGAGCTTTGTATGTATTTTGGCTATTAATCCCTTTTTGGATGGGTAGTTTTCCTATATGTTCTCCTATTTTGTGGGTTGTCTCTTCACTTTGTTGTTTCCTTTTCTGTGTGAAATCTTTTTCACTTGATATAATTCCATTTGTCCATTTTTGCTTTAGTTGCCTGGACTTTTGGGGTATTAGTAAAAAAAGAAATCATTGCTCAGACCAATGTCCTGGAGCATTTATGCAATGTTTTCTTTTAGTAGTTTCATAGTGTCAGATCTTAAAATTAAGTTTTTAATGCATTTGATTTGATTTTTCTATATGGTAAGAAATGGGGTCTAGCTTCTTTTTTCTGCATGTGAATATCCAGTTTCCCCAGCACCATTTATTGAAGAGACTATCCTTTCTTCAATGTATGTTCTTGGTGCCTTTTGTCAAAAATGAGTTGACTTTAAATACATGGATTTATTTCTGGGTCTTTTATTCCATTTCATTGGTCTGTGTCTCTATTTTTATGACACTCTCATGATGTTTTAGTTACTACAGGTTTGTAATAGAATTTGTAGGCAGAGGATGTGATTCTCCAGTTTTGTTCTTTTTGCTCAGAATTGCATCAAGTATTCTAGGTCTTCTGGGGTTTTATATAAATGTTAAGACTAATTTTTCTATTACTGTGACGAATGTCTTTTTTTGGGGAGGATTGCATTGAATCTGTAGATTTCTTTAGCTTGAATATTTTAACAAGATTGATTCTTCCAATTCACACACATAAAATCTTTCCATTTTTTTGTTCTTTTTAATTTCTTTCATTAATGTTTTATAGTTTTCACTGTAGGGATCTTTCACCTTTTTGATTAATTCCTAGGTACTTACATATTTTTGGTTATTGTAAATGGAATTTTTAATTTTTTTTCAGATCGTTCACTGTTGGCATATGGAAATGCCACTGATTGTTGCATGTTAATCTAGTATCCAGCAACTTGACCAAATTTTAAAATTTCAGTTCTAATAGTTTTTGGTGGAATTTTCAAGTTTTGTCAAATATAAGATCATATCATCTGGAAACAAGGATAATTTGACTTCTTCATTTCTAACTTGGATGTCCTTTATTTCTTTCTCTTATATGACCGTCTTGGCTAGGATTTCTAGTACTATATTGAATAAAAGTGATAAAGGTGGGCATCCTTGCAATGTTCCAGATCTTAGAGGAAACACTTTCAGGTTTTCCACATTCAAATGATTCTCCCTGTTGGTTTGTCATTTATGTCCTTTTTTGTGTGGAGGTATGTCCCTTCTAATATGCAGTTTGTTAGGAATTTTTATAATTAAGAGATTTCTGGCATATGTTGAAAAGATTATACAGTTTTTGTCCTAAAGTCTGTAAATGTGATGTGTCACCTTTATTGATTTGCATATGTTGAACCATTCTTACATTCCTAAATAAATTCCACTGTGTCACGGGGTTTTGTTTATTTGTGTAATCTCTTTTTTTTCTTAATTAGCCTGCCTAAAGATTTGTTAATTTTTTTTTTTAAAAACCAATGTTTGTTTTGTTGCTTTTTGAATTTTTTTTGAAGTCTTAATTTCATTTATTTCTGTGCTAATCTTTATTATGTATTTTTTCTACTGATTTTGGATTTGGTTGGCTCCTGCTTTTCTATTTATTTAAGATACTTTAGCAGGTTCTTTATTTAAATTTTTTTTTGAGACAGACTTTTTATTTTATTTCATTTTTTAAATTATACTTTAAGTTCTGGGGTGCATGTGCAGAATGTGCAGGTTTGTTACATAGGTATACATATGCCATGGTGGTTTGCTGCACCAATCAATCCGTCATCTACATTAGGTATTTCTCCTAATGCTATCCCTCCCCTAGCACACCCCCCACCCCTTCGACAGGTCTCGGTGTGTGATGGTCCCCTCCTTGTGTCGATGGGTTCTCACTGGTCAACTTCCACTTATGAATGAGAACATGCAGTTCTTGGTTTTCTGTTCTTGTGTTAGTTTGCTGACAATGATGGTTTCCAGCTTCATTCACGTCCCTGCAAAGGACATGAACTCATCCTTTTTATGGCTGCATAGTATTCCATGGTGTATATATACCACATTTTCCTTATCCAGTCTATCATTGATAGGCATTTAGGTTGGTTCCAAGTCTTTGCTATTGTGAATAATGCTGCAATAAACATATGTATGCATGTGTCTTTATACTGTATACTCAGTAATGGGATTGCTGAGTCAAACAGTATTTCTAGTTATAGATCCTAGAGGAATCACCACACTGTCTTCTACAATGGTTGAACTAATTTACAGTCCTGCCAACAGTGTAAAAGCATTCCTAGTTCTCCACATCCTCTCCAGCCTCTGTTGTTTCCTGACTTTTTAATGATCGCCATTCTAACTGGCTTGAGATGGTATCTCATTGTGGTTTTGATTTGTCTTTCTCTAATGACCAGTGATGATGAGCTTTTTTCATATGTTTGTTGACCGCATAAATGTCTTCTTTTGAGAAGTGTCTATTCATACCCTTTGCCCACTTTTTGATTTTTTTTTTTTTCTTGTAAACTTGTTTAAGTTCTTTGTAGAGTCTGGATATTAGCCCTTAGTCAGATGAATAGATTGCAAAAATTTTCTCCCTTTCTGAGGTTGCTGTTCACTCTGAACATAATTTCTTTTGCTGTGCAGAAGCTCTTTAATTAGACCCCATTTGTCAATTTTGGCTATTGTTGCCACTGCTTTTGGTGTTTCAGTCATGAAGTCTTTGCCCATGCCTGTGTCCTGAGTAGTACTGCAGGTTTTTCTCTAAGGTTTTTATGGCTTTAGGTCTTACATTTAAGTCTTTAATTCATCTTGAGTTAATTTTTGTATAAGGTATAAGGAAGGGGTCCAGTTTCAGTTTTCTGCATAGGCTAGCCAGTTTTCCCAGCACCATTTATTAAATAAGGAATCCTTTCCACATTGTCTGTTTTTGTCAGATTTGTCAAAGATCAGATGGTTGTAGAAGTGTGTTGTTATTTCTGAGGCCTCTGTTTTGTTCCACTGGTCTATGTATCTGTATTGGTATTAGTATCATGCTGTTTTGGTTACTGTAGCCTTGTAGTATAGTTTGAAGTCAGGTAGTGTGATGCCTCCAGCTTCATTCTTTTTGCTTAGGATTGTCTTGCCTATATGGGCTCTTTTTTGGTTCCATATGAAATTTAAACTAATTTTTTCTAATTCTGTGAAGAAAGTCAATGGTAGTTTGATGGGATAACATTGAATCTAGAAATTACTTTGGGCAGTGTGGCCATTTTCATGATATTGATGCTTCCTATCCATGAGCATAAAATGTTTTTCCATTTATTTCTGTCTTCTCTTATTGCCTTGAGCAGTGGTTTGTAGTTCTCTTTGAAGAGGTCCTTCACATCCCTTGTAAGTTATATTCCTGGGTATTTTATTCTCTTTGTAGCAATTGTGAATGGGAGTTCACTCATTTGGCACTCTGTCTGTTATTGGTGTATAGGAATGCTTGTAAATTTTGCACATTGATTTTGTATCCTGAGACTTTGCTGAAGTTGCTTATTAGCTTAAGGAGATTCTGGGCTGACATGATAGGGTTTTCTAAATGCACAATAATGTCATCTGCAAACAGAGACAATTTGACTTCCTCTCTTCCTATTTGAATCCCCTTTATTTCTTTCTCTTGTCTGATTGCCCTGTCCAGAACTCCAATACTATGTTGAATAGGAGTGGTGAGAGAGGGCATCCTTGTCTTGTGCAAGTTTTCAAAGGGAATGCTTCCACTTTTTGCTCTTTCAGTATGATATTGGCTGTGGGTTTGTCATAAATGGCTCTTCCTATTTTCAGAGATGTTCCATCAATACCTAGTTATTGAGAGTTTTTAGCATGAAGGGCTGTTGAATTTTCTTGAAGGCCTTTTCTGCGTCTATTGAGATAATCATGTGGTTTTTGCCACTGTTTGTATTTATGTGATGGATTACGACCTTTCTCTCTGGTTGCCCTTAACATTTTTTCCTTCATTTCAACCTTGGTGAATCTGTTGATTATGTGTCTTGTGGTTGCCTTTCTCGACAAATATCTTTTGTGATGTTTCTGTATTTCCTGAATTTGAATGTTGGGTTCTCTTGCTAGGTTGGAGAAGTTCTCCTAGATAATATCCTGAAGAGGGTTTTCCAACTTGGTTCCATTCTCCCCGTCACTTTTCAGGTACATCAATCAAACGTAGATTTGAACTTTTTCACATAGTCCCATATTTCTTGGAGGCTTTGTTCATTTCTTTTTATTCCTTTTGTCTAATCTTGTCTTCTCCATTTATTTCATTAAGTCAATCTTCAATCTCTGATATCCATTCTTCCACTTGATTGATTCGGCTATTGACACTTGTGTATGCTTCACGAAGTTTTCGTGCTGTGTTTTTCTGCTTCATCAGGTCATTTTTGTTCTTCTCGAAACTGGTTATGCCAGTTAGCAATTTGTGTAACCTTTTTTCAAGGTTCTTAGCTTCCTTGCATTGGGTTAGAACATGCTCCTTTAGCTTGGAGGAGTTTTTTATTACCCACCTTCTGAAGCCTACTTCTGTCAGTTTGTCAAACTAACTCTCCATCCACTTTTGTTCCCTTGCTGTGAGGAGTTGTGATCCTTTGGAGGAGAAGAGGTGTTCTGGTTTTTGGAATTTTCAGCCTTTTTGTGCTGGTTTCTCCCCATCTTTGTGGATTTGTCTACTTCTGGTCTTTGATGTTGGTGATCTTTGGATGGGGCCTCTGAGTGGACATCCTTTTCGTTGCTGTTGATGGTATGCTTTGCTGTTTGTTAGCTTCCTTCTAACCATCAGGCCCCTTTGTGGCAGGTCTGTTGGAGTTTGCTGGAGGTCCACTCCATACCCTGTTTGCCTGGGTATCACCAGCGGAGGCTGCAGAACAGCAAAGATTGCTGCCTGTTTCTTCCTCTGGAAGCTTCCTCTCAGAGGGGCACCCACCAGATGCTAGCCAGATCTTTTCTGCATGAGGTGTCTGTCAGCTCCTACTGGGAGGTGTCTCCCAGTCAGGAGATACGTGGGTCAGGGACCCACTTGAGGAGGCAGTCTGACACTTAGCAGAACTTGAACACTGTCCTAGGAGATCTGCTGCTCTCTTCAGAGCCGGCAGGCAGTGGCGTTTAAGTCTGCTGAAGTTGCACCCACAGTCGCCCCTTCCCCCAGGTGCTATCTATTTAAAGATTTAAACAATTTTTTTATGTTGACATTTCTTGCTACATAATTCCCTATTAGTATTGCTTTTACTATATCCCACAGGTTTAGTATGTTGTACTTTGCATTTTCATCCATTTTAAGGATTTATTATATTTATAGTTTATATTTATTTCTTAATTTCTTTATTGACCTAATGATTGTTCAGAAGCATTTTGTTTAATTTCCATGTGTTTGTATAATTTCAGATGCTCATCTTGCTACTGATTTCTAGTTCTATCCCAGATACTTAATACAATTTTAATTTTTTTGACATTTTGAGATTTGTTTTGTGGCCTAACATACACTTTATCCTTAAAAATGTTCTCTGTGCTGAGAAGATGAATGTGTATTCTGCAGTGGATTGCACGGAATATTCTTTAGATGTCTGCTACTTCAAATTGCAGATTAAGTTTTATGTTTCTTTGTTGATTTTATGTCTAGATTATTTTCCCAGTGCTAAAGGTTGGGTGTTGAAGTCACTGACTATTATTGTATTGGGGTCTATCTTTACTTTTACCTCTAATAATTGTTTTATATATCTGGGTACTCTGGTGTTGGGTGTGTGTGTGTATATATACATATATATATATATATAGCTACAATTGTCATATCCTCTTTTTGGATTGACTCCTTTGACTCCTTTATCATTATGTAATGACTCCTTTTGTGTCTTTTTTTTTTTTTGAGACGGAGTCTCGCTCTGTCGCCCAGGCTGGAGTGCAGTGGCGCAATCTCGGCTCACTGCAAGCTCTGCCTCCCGGGTTCATGCCATTCTCCTGCCTCAGCCTCTCCGAGTAGCTACAGGCACCCGCCACCACGCCCGGCTAATTTTTTGTATTTTTTTTGGTAGAGATGGGGTTTCACTGTGGTCTCGATCTCCTGACCTCGTGATCCTCCCGCCTCGGCCTCCCAAAGTGCTGGGATTACAAGCGTGAGCCACCATGCCCAGCCACTCCCTTTGTGTCTTTTTACAGTTTTTGTCTTTAAATCTGTTTTATGTGATGTAAGTATAGCTACTCCTGCTCTTTTCCATTTATATTTGCATGGGATGTCTTTTTCCATACCTTTACTTCTATCCTTTGTGTCTTTATAAGTAAAGTGACTTTCTTTTAGGAAGCATTTAGTTCTTGATGCCTTTGTCAAAAATGACTTGACTGTACATGCATTAGTTTATTTCCAGGTTATTTATTCTGCTTCATTGCTCTATGTACCTATTTTTATGCCAGTTAAAAAAAAATTCTATTCAGCCATTCTGTGTTCTTTGGCTGAAGTATTTTGTATATTTACATTCAATGTTGTTGTTGATAGGCATGGAGATACTACTCCTATTTTGTTATATATTTTCTTATTGCTTTGTTGGTTCTTTTTTTCTTTCTTCATTTCTGTTTTCCTTTGTGTAAAAGTGATTTTCTCTGGTATTATGTTTTAATTTCTTCATATTACATTTTGTTTATCTGTTATAGGTTTCTGTTTTATGGTTACCATGAGGCTTACAAGCAACATCTTAAAAATCACTTTAAAATAAACTGATGACAACCTAACTCTGATAATAAAGAAAAGAAAAAAAGACAAGCAAAGAGAAAATACTTCACAATTTAATTCATTCCCCCGCTTTTTGATTTTTTTAAATCTCCATATATGTCTTTTCATACTGTGTATCTCTCAAAAACCTGTAGTTATTATTTTGATAGATTTGTCTTTTAGTCTTCCTACTAAAGATATGAGTGGTTTACACACTGCAATTACATTGTTAGATTACTGTGTATTTGTCAGTGTATTTACTACTATCAGCAAGTTGTATACCTTCAGATGATTTCTGGTTGTTCTTTAACCTCCTTTTCTTTCAGAGTAAAGAAATTCTTCTAGAATATTTTGTATAAGACAAGTCTGGTGCTGATGAAACCCCTCAGCTTTTCTTTGTCTGGGAAAGTCTTTATTTTTCCTTCATGTTTGGAGAAGAATTTGCTGGATATAATCTAGGTTGGCATTTGTTTCTTCAGAAGTTTTGCATATGTAATCTCACTCCCAGTCTGGCCAATAAGATTTCCACTGAGAAGTTTACTGCCAGACATATTGGAACTCTTTTATATGTTATTTGCTTATTTTCTCTTGCTTCTTTTAGAACTCTTTCTTTTTCCTTAACCTTCGAGAGTTTGATTATTACGTGCCTGAGATATCGTCTTATTTGGTTTGAATCTTCTTGATGTTCTTTAATCTTCTTGTACTTGGATAGTCATATTTTTCTTTAGGCTTGGAAAGAAATGCTTGGAAATTTCAGTTATTTTTTGAATAAAATATGTACCCCAATATTGTTATCTACATTCTCTTTAAGCAAGTAACTTTTAGTTTTGCCCTTTGGAGGCTATTTTATATATATTGTAGGTTTACTTTATTCTTTTTTTTCTTATGTGTGTATTTTTATATATCCTGCCTTTGAACTCACTTTATTCTTTCTTCTGCTTGATCAATTTTGCTGAAAGATTCTGATGCATTTTTTTAGTTTGTCAATTCAATTTTTCACCTCCAAATTTCTGCTTTATTTTATTATTTCAATCTCTTTGTTAAATTTCTCTGGTAGAATTCTGCATTCTATCTTTGTGTTTATCTTAAAGTTCACTGAGCTTCCTAAGACAGCTATTTTGAATTCCCTATTTGAGAGGTCATATTTCTTTATCACTCCAGGATTGGTCACTGGTGCCTTATTCAGTCCATTTGGTGAGGCAATGTTTTCCTGGATGTGATTGATGCTTGTGGAAGTTTGTTAATGTCTGGGCATTGAAGAGTTAAGTATGTATTCCAAAGCTTGCAGTCTGTGCTTATTTGTACCCATCCTTCTTGAAAGAAGTTTCCAAGAATTCAAATGGGATTTAATATTGTGACCTAAACCTGTGGCCACTACAGCCCTTTTAGCACTAGTGGGCACACTAAGCTGCAACTCTTGCAGATTCCTAAATACACAGCCTTGGTGGACTTGGTGAAGATAAAGGAGAATTTCCTGGGTTCCCAGGCAAAGTCTGTCACTTTTCTCCCTTCTTTTCTCCAAGAAAAAGGAGTCTGTCTGTGCTGGGCTGCCTGGAGATAGGGAAGTGGTGTCACAGGCACTCTTATGGTCACCATAGCTGGTCCAGTGCTGGGTTGCACTTGAAGTCCATGGCCTTCCAGAGGAGTAGAGTAATTGGGTGAGCCCAATGCCTGTTGCCATTACTGTCTGGTGCTACTGATTTTATTCATGGTTCAAGGCCACTTTGGTCAACATGTAGTGAACCCTGCTGGGAATGGGTCTGTCCTACCAGGGCAGTAGATTCCCTTCTGGCCTGGGGGTGAATCTAGAGATGCTGTTCAGGAGCAAAGGCCTGAAATCAGAGGCTTCAGGAACTTGTCTGGTGCTTTATTATACAGTGGCTGAGCTGTTATCCAATTTTCAAGACAAAACCTTCTCTGTATACTTCCTTCCTTTAAGCAAAAGGAGTTTTTCCCCATGCTGCACTGCCTGAAGTTGTGGGAGTGGTGACATAGGCACTACCATGGCTGCCACAGCTGGTGTTGCAGTGGGCCACACTTCAACCTCACTACCTCCAAGAACAGCACAGCACGTGGGCTTTCCAAGGACTGCAATCTGTCTGACTGGACTGCCATTCAAAATTATTTAGGGCTCTAGGCTACCTTACAGCTGCTGGTGAAGCTGGCCAGGGCTTGTGTTCTTCTAGCTGAGATGGAAGATTCCCCTTTGGTCCTACGCTGGTCTAAATACTCCCACTGTGATCAATAGTGGAATTCTTCCCAGTGTAGTGTTCCACTGTGTGTACCACGCTTGCTTCACTCTCTCTCCTGTGAGCACACAGGTTCTTCATGCTGTCCTGCCTGGGGTTGGAGGAGAGGTGGCATAAGCAATGAAAGTGTCCTTCCTACCCTCTTCAATGCCTCTTTCTTTGTTATTTGTTAAAACCTGGTACTGTGATTGTGCACACCTGATTTTTGGTTCTTATGAAGGTGCTTCTCCCCCCACCTCCCCCTGTGGATAGTTCAATTTGGTGTTCCTGCAAGGCAATGATTGCTTGAGGGTTCTATTTGGCCATATTGATTCAACTCCTCCCTCAAGTCTCTTTAATTTTTTTTTTTATTTATCCTTATAATTAGGGTACCTTATATTCTACAGCACTTCTTAGTTTACAGCAGGTTCATATATATCATTTTATTTGATCTTTACATTTTCTCTGTGAGCACAACTATTACCTTAATTTTGCAGATAAACAAATTGAGCCTCCAGGTTCTATAGCTAGTTAAAGAGTGAGTCTGATTTGCATTTCTCTGATGGCCAGTGATGATGAGCATTTTTTCATGTGTTTTTTGGCTGCATAAATGTCTCCTTTTGAGAAGTGTCTGTTCATGTCTTTCACCCACTTTTTGATGGGGTTGTTTATTTTTTTCTTGTAAATTTGTTTGAGTTTATTGTAGATTCTGGATATTAGCCCTTTATCAGATGAGTAGGTTGTGAAAATTTTCTCCCATTTTGTAAGTTACCTGTTCACTCTGATGATAGTTTCTTTTGCTGTGCAGAAGCTCTTTAGCAAACCACAATGAGATACCATCTCACACCAGTTAGAATGGCCATCATTAAAAAGTCAGGAAACAACAGGTGCTGGAGAGGGTGTGGAGAAATAGGAACACTTTTACACTGTTGGTGGGACTGTAAACTAGTTCAACCATTGTGGAAGTCAGTGTGGCGATTGCTCAGGGATCTAGAACTAGAAATACCATTTGACCCAACCATCCCATTACTGGGTATATACCCAAAGGACTATAAATCATGCTACTATAAAGACACATGCACACATATGTTTATTGCAGCACTATTCACAATAGCAAAGACTTGGAAACAATCCAAATGTCCAACAATGATAGACTGGATTAAGAAAATGTGGCACATATACACCATGGAATACTATGCAGCCATAAAAAAGGATGAGTTCATGTCCTTTGTAGGGACATGGATGAAACTGGAAATCATCATTCTCAGTAAACTATCGCAAGGACAAAAAACCAAATACCGCATGTTCTCACTCACAGGTGGGAATTGAACAATGAGAACACATGGACACAGGAAGGGGAACATCACACTCCAGGGACTGTTGTGGGGTGGGGGGGGGGAGGGACAGCATTAGGAGATATATGTGATGCTAAATGACGAGTTAATGGGTGCAGCACACCAACATGGCACACGGATACTTATGTAACAAACCTGCACATTGTGCACATGTACCCTAAAACTTAAAGAATAATAATAATAATAAAATCCAATTAGTTATCAAAAAAAAGAGAACAAAGCTGGAGGCATCACACACACACACACACACACCCACACACACACCCACACACACAAAAGAGTGAGTCTGAGTCTGTATCCAAGCATTCAAGACTAAGTCCAATGATCTAATATATTGTTTTTCAAATATTATATTTTTTGCATAAAAATGCACTTACATGGTTGCATTGAAGTTTAAAATAAAATGATTAATGCAGAGTCCAGAGTTCTTTACAATAACCAAGGTTTTTTATGAACAGTGTTGTCTACTGCCTTCCCTTTCGTTGCACCCTTTGCTGGATCCCATGCCTTCAGAACTTGGCTTTCTCTCCCTGCTGAAATTGCTCTTGCAGCAACTGGTAACCCCGTGAAGAATAGATTCTGTAATGTTTTCTGTGTTCTCATTTTCTTTTTTTGTTATTGCAGTACCTAACATAAACCTCTTTACCATTTTAACCATTTCTGGGTATATAGTTCAGCGGCAGTAGGCACATTCATATTGTTTGCTGTGCCACCATCACCATTCATCTTCAGAACTTCTTCATCCTCCCAAAGTGAAACTCTGTACCCATGAAACAGTAAGTCCCCATTCCGCTCTCCCACCAGCTCCCAGCAACCACTATCCTACTTTCTGACTCTGTGAATTTAGCTACTGTAAGTACCACATACAAACGAAGTACCATATAAAAGTCATGCAGCATTTATCCTTTTTTATCTAGCTTATTTCAATCAGTATAATGTTCTTAAGGTTCATCAGTGTTGTAGCATGTGTCACAATTTCATTAGTTTTTGACCGAATAATATTCCATTGTTAAGTATATATTACATTTTGTTTATTCATCTGTTGATGGACATTAGGGTTGTTTTCACATTTTGGCTATTGTGAGTAATGCTGCTATGAATATTGTTGTACAAATATCCCTTCAAGACATTGCTTTTAATTCTTCAGAGTATATACCCAGAAATAGAATTGCTGGGTCATATGGTAATTCTAGGTTTAATTTTTTTAAGGAACTGCCATACTGTTTTCCACAGTGGCTGCATCATTTTTCATTCTCACAAGCAATGCACAAGGATTCCAATTTCTTCACATCCTTGCCAACACTTATTTTTTTCTGGTTTTTTTTGGTGGGGTGCAATCACCATCTCAAGGGGTGGGAAGTGGTATTTCTTTGTGATTTTGAGTTGCCTTTCCCATTGAATAGCGATGGTGAGCATCTTTTCATGTACTTACAACCATCATTGGCATATTTTTAAAACGAACACCAGGAATCAGATTTTTTGATTCTGATCTTCCCAAGTTCGGTTTGTTCCATTTGTTCTTTTATTGGCCAACAGTCTTTAGCTTCCCTCCAGTACCTTTTTTGCTTAAACTCACTCAGCTTGATTTCTATTGCTTGTAAACAATACTTTTAATTCAGCTTTTTTTTTTGAACAACACTTTTAATTTTAACAAGTAACTATATTACTTTTTGGCTCCACTAACTTTGCAATGAACTGCAGCACTTGGTTCACCCTGCTATCTTTGCAAAGTGTTTCTGCTACATTCCTACTATATTCTGATTATTTATAAATAAGAACAATTATTAGCCATGGCAAAGAAAAAAATCATCAAAATGTTCCTTTTTAGCTTAGTGTAACAAATACAAGAGGAACACATTTAAAGTGTACTTTTCTCTCCACATGAATCACAAAGGTACATGTTTATTATTGCCCTTTGTGTTTGTGTTCTCTCCTCTGCAGAGATGTCAGAGTGATAGTGGTCTATGCTATAGCAACCAGTCAAGCAAATTTTGGAAGGCAGAGGGGCAGCAACCTGGAAGGGGAGGTGGGTGGAATAGTGGGGTAGGAAAGTGAACAGCATGGGGTCAGAGGACTAGAGTTTGCTTAGGTCTCTACTTTCTAGCCATGCAAATCTACAGCATTCCTGTTTTAGAATCTCATAAGGCAGAGTGAGAATTAAATGGTATTATCTATGCACAGCACCTCATTGTACTGGAATTTAGTAAGAATTCAGTAAAGGTTAGCTATCTTTCCCACCCCAAAGAGCTATTTTTATATCAAAATTTTAAAATTATCTTTACTTCTAGTGAGACTTTCTCCTAGCTGATATTTAAGAAGCATGGGATATAGACATCTTTATCTCTTCTTAATGTCTTGCATTTATTGTAACAAGATGGCTTTCTAATTGTACAGACATTAAACTTAAAAAAAATGTCACAGTGGGAAAGGGGCATTAACCATGCCATTACTGAAATGTGGAATGAGGATAAGATCAATGCCTTGATTTTCTATAAATAAGAGTCACATAAAATGTCATTTTTCTACACTCATTCTACTGTCAGGGTTTCTGAAGAAATGAAGAGAAAAAAAGTTATAGCGTATTTCACTGACACCTTAGAAGATCTGAATTAATAGTCTTTAAGAATCTATACAGTTTTACTAAATAATAGTTCAGCTCAAATTAAAATGGAAATTGCAGTAATAATTTTCCTCTGAGAAAGAACTCCTTTGTCTGATATGTCACTGTATCATCATTTATTATTCTGTTATTAAAATGTTTATTCAGTTGTATTTTCTTCTTTAGGGTTAATTACAAGCTTAAAGATTGGCTATCAACTCTCTATCCAATGGCATAGTTAGATCCTGGGACATATTGTCAGGATTCTGACAAAGAAGGATCTTGGATACATGTCTATCTTCTCTGTCCAGATTTTGGAAGAAAAGTGAGTTAAAGTGACTGCATAATTTACCAATAGGAAGAAATCATCATGCTTACACTTTTTCAGACTTGTGCCTTTTTTTGGGTAAAGAATTTTAAATTGTGTTTTGCCAGAACCACCAATAGAGATCTGAAAAAGCTGTGTGGTTGCCCTTGGTCAGTGGAAATGACAGAGGTCAAGCTTAATATTGTGCAGTACTTCCAAACCCTGTCAGACATGATTACGGTTTCTGTTTATAACCATTCAATTTCTTCATCTGTGGACACTCTCTGCTATCTCTCTTTTGAAAAATGTTTGTGTTCTTTATTCCTTTAACAGAGGGGTTAGACTTCATGAGAAGACAATGATCTGTCAAGACTTCAATGTCCTTGTTTCCCTTGCCCCTAAATATATCAAAATGTTATGTTTATGGTTGTTAGAGTGCCACTGGCCAACCTCCATGGAATTGCATCTGAACCATGATATGATTCCAGTTAATGCTTTGAGAATTCGATGTGGTGTTTTCATTTGCCTCACTAGTAAATGGATATGATGTTTTCTAGTCCAAAATGTGTAGTCTTCTCTGCTGTAAGCGGCCCCTATAGGTATCTTTGAATATAGGAATGATACAGTATTTTAAAATTAGACACATGACTTCACGCATAAAACACAAAACAGACTCTCTGTTAGAAACAATTCTTAGACATCAACATTAAAAACAATAGAAGCTCAATGATACAGAATGCTGAAAAGCCTTAAGTCTAGTATCATACTAAAAGCAGTCACACAGTGGAAACTCACTGTAACATTCTTGAAACTCAGTATCTGCTCCATTCTGCCTCAAGTATTGTTTCTATTAAAGGTTGTAATCTTTACATTGTAAAGATTTGACACATTTTCATACCAACTTCATCATTCCTTAGCATTTTATCTCACCTGAGAAAAAACTGTGACTGAATGCTCCCATGTCTTATTCATCTGCATTTCTTCAGCATGCTATGCAGTGCCTGATCTTTAGTGCAGCTCAATAAAAATAACTGCTTAATGAAAGAGGAGTTTTTTCTTATTTTATGCTTTTTCATAGCTTGAACTTCCTTTTACAGATACCATTGCCTGATGA
Organism: Nomascus leucogenys; assembly: GCF_006542625.1. Classification (NCBI taxonomy): domain Eukaryota; kingdom Metazoa; phylum Chordata; class Mammalia; order Primates; family Hylobatidae; genus Nomascus; species Nomascus leucogenys. Next base: position 53,760,891 of record NC_044383.1, on the reverse strand, counting down.
CATTTGACAATTTGTTATAATGTTTTTGGTAGTACATGGAGCTGTGGCCTCCATATCTAAGAAGAGCAAGAGAAGGCTCCATTCTTTGAGTAAAAATAATGTAATTAAAAAGTCATTTGTGATTTTTGTCTTCTTTATGGTTTTTGGAAGTCTCTCAAGTTCTCACTCTTTTCTGTCTACTTGGCTATTCTACCTGTCTCATGGATACCTAAAACTCATATATCCCAAGCTGAACACATCTTTTCACCTTTAAATCTATTCCATTTTGCTGCTTCTGTTAATACCAGCACATTTATTGCAATTATTATATCCAATAATTTGACATTTGTGCTTGACGTCTACCCTTTCCTGCATCTAATACACATAACTTCTGATCTGCTGCCCTGCACTGCCAGTTCTGTCTTCCCAACATCATTTATATCTGTCTCCTTCTCTGTGTACCCAACTTCTACTTGCTTCATGAAATCATCTATTCTTTTCTTTTTTTCTTCTTTCTGCCCCTAGTCCCTCCTTTTTTAAATCAAGAATCATCATATTGAACCAGATTTCTAATCGTGTCATTCAGTCTTTTGTGTTTTGTCTTAAAGCCTCTAACTGCTTACAGAAAACAGTATGAACATTTTAGCTCTTGGTTTTAGAATAGCATTGCCTAAGAGAACCCAATGCCAGCTGCAACTTGGAGGATCTAATGCTAAGTGAAGTAAACCAGAGAGACAAACACCGCATGATCTTACTTATGTGTGGAATCTAAAAAAGTCAAACTCATAGAATTAGAGAGTAGAATGGTGGTTATCAGAGGCTGGGTGGAGTGAGAAATGGAGAGATAATGGTCAGAGGGTATAAAGTTTCAGTTAGGAGGAATAGGTTCTGGGGATTTATTGTACAGCATGGTGATTATAGTCAATAATAATGTGTGTTTAAAAATTATTAAGAGTAGATTTAAATATTCTTACCACATACACACAAGTATGTGAGGTGATGTCTATAGTAATTAGCTTGATTCAATCATTTACAATGCATACATATATCAAAACATCACATAGCCTGAAAAATTATAATTTTGTCAATTCAATAAGAAATTGAAGATAAAAAATGTAATAGCCATTTTTAAAAAGTAAAATGCAAGTACTGTATTTTATTTAAACCAATATATTCAAAATATCAGTTCAAAATTCAATATAAGATATTCGTGAGATATTTTACATTTTTTTCTACTAAATCATGGAAACATTTTCTGATTTCATTTTCTATGTCTAAATATATGTAGTTTTCAATGTAGAGTTCTTATATATTTCGAAGTATTTTATTTTTACTTTATTATAAATGGTGTCTTATTTTTAAAAAATCATAATTCTGAAATGAAATGCAGAAAATGAAAACCCACAAATTGAATGTATGGCTTAATAAATATTATTGGGGAAACTGTACTAAGTAAAAAAAACAGAAATAAAATTGTGTTTCAGGAAGCCCACTAAGTGCCCCATCCTAAACACAACTCCCTCCTTCCTGTCATATTATTATACTGCCTTTACAGAAGCCACTTTTTTTACATTTTTTTATATTTTTATCCACCAAATGAATATCCCTAGACATAATAGTCTAGTCTTTCTCACTTTACATTATAACTTTTATTTTCTGGGAGAAATCCTACCTGGTGATTTTACATTTTCTTTGAAAATTATATATGTTTATATAGATTCTTTTAAGATATTCCTTAATTCATTGATATTTTTTATGTTTTTTAACCCAATAGTAAATAACCAAATTATTGCTGAATTCAATCTGCTAATACTTTGTTAAGATTTTTATGAAAGTTAGGAAGTGTTCCCTCCTCTATTCTCACCTCTCTCTTCATCTGGGATTTGTATGCTTGCTTTCTTAATTGATATAATAACCAGAAAAGCCATCAGGCCTGAAGTTTTCTTTGTGGATTTGTTTTTTAACCAATTCTTTTTCGACCTAGGATTTTTTTTTTTGTTTTTGTCTTTTTATACTTTAAGTTCTGGGGTACATGTGCAGAACGTGCAGGTTTGTTACATATGTATAAGCATGCCATGGTGGTTTGCTGCACCCATCAACCTGTCATCTACATTAGGTAATTCTCCTAATGCTACCTCTCTCCTAGCCTCTCACCCACTGGCAAGCCCCGGTGTATGATGTTCCCTTCCCTGTGTCCATGTTTTCTCATTGTTCGACTCCCACTTTTGAGTGAGAACGTGTGGTATTTGGTGTTCTGTTCTTGTGTTAGTTTGCTGAGAATGATGGTTTCCAGTTTCATCCATGTTCCTGCAAAGGACATGAACTCATGTTTTTTTATGGCTGCATAGTATTCCATGGTGTGTATATGCCACATTTTCTTAATCTAGTCTATCATTGATGGACAGTTGGGTTGGTTCCAAGTCTTTGCTATCATGAACAGTGACACAATAAACATGTGTGCATGTGTTTTTATGGTAGAATGATTTATAATCTTTGGGTATATACCCAGTAATGGTATTGCTGGGTCAAATGGTATTTCCAGTTCTAGATCCTTGAGGAATTGCCATGCTGTCTTCCACAATGGTTGAATTAATTTTGCACTCCCAACAACAGTGTAAAAGCATTTCTATTTCTCCACATCCTCTCCGGCATTTATTGTTTCCTGACTTTTTAATGATCGCCATACTAACTGGCATGAGATGGTATCTCATTGTAGTTTTGATTCACATTTCTCTAATGACCAGTGATGATGAGGTTTTTTACATATGTTTGTTGGCCACATAAATGCCTTATTTTGAGAAGTGTCTGTTCATATTCTTCACCCACTTTTTGATGGGGAGGTTTGTTTTTTTCTTGTAAATTTGTTAAGTTCTTTGTAGATTCTGGATAGTAGTCCTTTGTCAGGCAAATAGATTGCAAAAATTTTCTTCCATTCTTTAGGTTGTCTGTTCACTCTGATTATAGTTTCTTTTGCTGTGCAGAAGCTCTCTAATTATACCCCATTTGTCAATTTTGGCTATTGTTGCCATTGCTTTTGGTGTTTCAGTCATGAAGTCTTTGGCCATACCTATGTCCTGAATGTTATTGCCTAGGTTTTCTTCCAGGGCTTTAGGTCTTATGTTTAAGTCTTTAATCCATCTTGAGTTAATTTTTGCATAAGGTGTAAGGAAGGGGTCCAGTTTCAGTTTTCTGCATATGGCTAGCCAGTTTTCCTAACACCATTTATTAAATGGGGAATTCTTTCCTCATTGCTTGTTTTTGTCAGGTTTGTCAAAGATCAGATGGTTGTAGATGTGTGGTATTATTTCTGAGGCCTCTGTTCTGTTCCATTGGTCTATATATCTGTTTTGCTAACAGTACCATGCTGTTTTTGTTACTGTAGCCTTGTCGTATAGTTTGAAGTCAGGTAGCATGATGCCTCCAACTTGGTTCTTTTTGCTTATAATTGTTTTGGCTCTGCAGGCTCTTTTTTTGGTTCCATATGAAATTTATAATAGTTTTTTTTCTAATTCTGTGAAGAAAGTCAATGGTAGCTTGATGGGGATAGCATTGAATCTATAAATTGCTTTGGGCAGTCTGGCCATTTTCACAATATTTATTCTTCCTATCCATGAGCATGAAATATTTTCCAATTTGTGTCTTCTCTTATTTCCTTGAACAGTGGTTTGTAGTTCTCCTTGAAGAGGTCCTTCACATACCTTGTAAATTGTATTCTTAGGTATTCTCTTTGTAGCAGTTGTGAATGGGAGTTCACTCATGATTTGGTTCTCTGTTTGTCTGTTACTGGTGCATAAGAATGCTTGTGATTTTTGCACATTGATTTTGTATCCTGAGACTTTGCCGAAGTTGCTTATTAAAGCTTAAGGAGATTTTGGGCTGAGACAATGGGGTTTTCTAAATATACAATCATGTCATCTGCAAACAGAGACAATTTGACTTCCTCTCTTTCTATTTGAATGTGCTTTATTTCTTTCTTTTGCCTGATTGCCCTGGCCAGATCTTCCAATACTATGTTGAATAGGAGTGGTGAGAGAGGGCATCCTTGTCTTGTGCCAGTTTTCAAAAGGAATGCTTCCAGTTTTTGCCCATTCAGTATGATATTGGCTGTGAATTTATCATAAATAGCTCTTATTATTTTGAGATGTGTTCCATATAACCTAGTCTATTGGGAGTTTTTAGCATGAAGGTGTGTAGAATTTTATTGAAGGCCTTTTTTTTTTTTTTTGCATCTATTGAGATAATCATGTGGTTTTTTCTTTGGTTCTGTTTATGTGATGGATTAGGTTTATTTATTTGTGTATATTAAACCAGCCTTGCATCCCAGGGATGAAGCTGACTTGATTGTGGTGGATAAGTTTTTTGATGTGCTACTGGATTTGGTTTGCCAGTATTTTATTGAAGATTTTTGCATCCATTTTCATCAGGGATATTGGCCTGAAATTTTCTCTTTTTGTTGTGTGTCTGCCAGGTTTTTGAATCAGGATGATGCTAGCCTCATAAAATGAGTTAGGGAGGATTCCCTGTTTTTTCTATTGTTTGGAATAGTTTCAGAAGGAATGGTACCAGCTACTCTTTGTAGCTCTGGTAGAATTTGGCTGTGAATCCATCTGGTCCTGGACTTATTTTGGTTGGTAGGCTATTAATTACTGCCTCAATTTCAGAATTTATTATTGGTCTATTCAGGGATTCGAATTCTTCCTGGTTTAGACTTGGGAGGGTGTATGTATCCAGGAATTTATCCATTTTGTCTAGATTTTATTGTTTATTTGCATAGAGGTGTTTTATAGTATTCTCTGATGGTAGTTTGTATTTCTGTGGGATCAGTGGTGATATCCCTTTTATTATTTTTTATTGCATCTATTTAATTCTTCTCTCTTTTCTTCTTCATTAGTCTGGTTAGTAGTCTATTTTGTTGATCTTTTCAGAAAACCAGCTCCTGGATTCATTGATTTTTTTTTTTTTTGAAGGGTTTGTCTCTATCTCCTTCAGCTCTGCTATGATCTTAGTTATTTCTTGTGCTCTGCTAGCTTTTAAATTTGTTTTCTCTTGCTTCTCTTTTTCTTTTAATTGTGATGTTAGCCTGTCAATTTTAGATCTTTCCTGCTTTCTCTTGTGGGTACTGAGTGCTATAAATTTCCCTCTAAACACTGCTTTAGCTGTGTCCCAGAGATTCTGGTACATTGTGTCTTTGCTCTCATTGGTTTCAAAGAACTTATTTATTTCTGCCTTAATTTTGTTATTTATCTAGTAGTCATTCAGGAGCAGGTTGTTCTGTTTCCATGTAGTTGTGGGGTATTGAGTGAGTTTCTTAATCCTGAGTTCTAGTTTGATTTCACTGTGGTCTGAGAGACTGTTTGTTATGATTTCTGTTCTTTTGCATTTGCTGAGGAATGTTTTACTTCCAATTATGTGGTCAATTTTAGAATAAGTGTGATGTGGTGCTGAGAAGAATGTATATTCTGTTGATTTGGGGTGGAGAGTTCTGTAGATGTCTACTAGATCCACTTGGTCCATAGCTGAGTTCAAGTCCTGAATATCCTTGTTAATTTTCTGTCTCATTGATCTGTCTAATATTGACAGTGGGGTGTTAAAGTCTGTTACACTGTTGTGTAAGAGTCTAAGTCTCTTTGTACGTCTCTAAGAACTTGCTTGAATCTGGGTGCTCCTGTATCTGGTGTGTATATATTTAGGATAGTTAGCTCTTCTCATTGCATTGATCTGTTTACCATTATGTAATGCCCTTCTTTGTCTCTTTTGATCTTTGTTGGTTTGAAGTCTGTTTTATCAGAGACTAGGATTGAAAACCCTGTTCTTTTTTGCTTTCCAGTTGCTTGGTAAATGTTCCTCCACTCCTTCACTTTGAGCCAACGTGTGTCTTTGCAGGTGAGATGGGTCTCCTGAATACAGCACACCAATGGGTGTTGAGTCTTTATCCAATTTGCCGGCCTGTGTCTTTTAATTTAGGCATTTGGCCAATTTACATTTAAGGTTAATATTGTTATGTGTGAATTTGATCCTGCCACTATAATGCTGTCTTGTTATTTTGCCTGTTAGTTGATGCAGTTTCTTGTCATTTGTTCTTTTATGTGATGGATTACGTTTATTGATTTGTATATGTTGAACCATGCTTGCATCCCAGGGATGAAGCGGACTTGATCATGGTGGATAATCTTTATGTGCTGCTGGATTTGGCTTGCCAATTGACTGCATCTAAGTGTTGATGGTCTTTACAAATTGGCATGTTTTTGCAGTGGCTGGTACTGGTTGTTCCTTTCCATGTTTAGTGCTTCCTTCAGGAGCTCTTGTAAGGCAGGCCTGGTGGTGACAAAATCTCTCAGCATTTGCTTGTCTATAAAGGATTTTATTTCTCCATCACTTATGAAGCTTAGTTTGGCTGGATATGAAATTCTGGGTTGAAAATTCTTTTCTTTCAGAATGTTGAATATTGGCCCTCACTCTCTTCTGGCTTGCAGGGTTTCTGCAGAGAGATCCACTGTTAGTCTGATGGGCTTCCCTTTGTGGGTAACTCACCCTTTCTCTCTGGCTGACCTAACTTTTAAAAATAGATATAGAGCTATTCAGATTTTTCCATTTCATCTTTTGATAGTTTTGGTAAATTATATTTTTCAGGGCATTTGTGCATCTTATCTAAGTTGTAAAATTTATCATCTTTAATAACATATTTCATAGTGATTCTTCACTTTTTCTTTCCAACTTTTATTTTAGGTTCAAGGGTTACATGTGCAGGTTTGTTACATGGGTAGATTGTGTGGGGGTTTAGTGTACAAAAAAATTTGTCACCCATGGAATCAGCCTGATATCCAATAGGTAGTTTTTCAATCCTCACCTTCCCCCTTCCCTCCACACTCAAGTAGGCTCCAGTGTTTATTATTCCCTTCTTTGTGTCCATGTGTAATGCAATGTTTAGTTCCCACTTATAGGTGAGAACATGTCATATTTAGTTTTTTGTTCCTGTGTTAATTTGCTTAGGATAATGGTTCCAGCTCCATTCATGTTTCTTCAAAAGATATGATTTCTTTCTTCTTTATGGCTACATAGTATTCCATGGTGTATATGTACATTTTCTTTATGTTGTCTACTGTTGATGAGCATCTAGGTTGACTCCATGTCTTTGATATTGTGAATAGTGCTGTGATTAACATACACGTGCATGTATCTTTGTGGTAGAATGATTTATATTCATTTGGGTATATAACCATGAAACATGTTTTTATCTACAAATGTGCAACAGCCATGTGCGGCTAATGGCTACTGTTATAGACAATACATTTCTAGAACTTATGTTGTCTTTTACAAACCTGCTTCTGACTCTGATTTTCTTTCCTGTGTATATGCTCCATGCAGCAGTTGAATTGAACTCTATTTTCATATTTGTGAATCATCCAAGTTATTTTGCTACCTTCTCTTTCTCCTGTCTTATATCCATGGAATGCTATTCTTTCCTTTACATTTCCAAATTCTGCAAGTGGTTTTGGGCTTTTTTCAAATGCCATCTGACCCATGAGATCTTATCTTCCAAGACGTGAAGTAAACTTTCCCCTCTCTGACTTTCCATAGACTATTTCTATGATGTTACCTAGCAATCTTAATTTTTGTACACATCCATCATATCTTCTTTATTAGGTTGTAAATTCTTGAAAGCAGGCACTGTATTTTCTTCATTGTGCCACACGTAATTCTTAACCCTATACTTTGCTCATAAAAGTGTTTACAGAATGCTTAATGAATGATATGTTAAACTCTATGTGAAGGTGATTATATTAACTGAGCTGAGAAATGATTGCGAATAGTTAAAAATGAAAAAAGTGCAATTGTTTGTGTATTGTTTCTGAATTTATGTAACATTGAAAAAGTGCTTTTAAGTTAGCAAAAAAATATTCCTTTACCAAATGCGACATACTCATGGCTTATGTAAAGAATTTATTAAGGACTTAATCAGAGCCAGGAGAATGCTTTCATAGATTACTTTACAATCACCTTGATTAGCTTTTCATTGAAATAGGATGCTGCAGGATGTTACTTTTATTTTACTTAATAGTTCCTTGCTAAGGACCACAGGGAATCAGGAAGAACCTCCCTGCCTCTCCAGACCCCTCCGTGGGCTATAAAACTATGCTTTCTCTTTTGTTTTACATTATTATTTCCTTCAAGGTGACAGGAAGCTTGATATTGGTGTAATTCTTTCATGATAGCGTCTCTTCTTAAATTTTCTTTGGACGTATTCTTACCTTGTAAAATAATTTTTTTGTAACAGAAAAGCTTAAAAATCTGTTAATCCATGCACCAAGTTTTCATATTCTAACCCAGCTTCTTTCTTTCTCTTGGACATAACTTAAGGAAAATTTCTCTTTGGTCACTGAGTATAGCAGATACCGTCAGTGCTTCATCCATCTCCCTTGGGATCCCCTTACAATTTTCACCCATGCCAGCCTACTTTCAACATCTAGGACCTTTGCACAGCAGGGTGGAAGTACCTAAAAATTAAAGTACTCCTGAGGGCAGCCCCTAACCAGTGACTGATGGATGTGGGGGCAAATACACTCCAGCTTCCTCAACCCTTTGCTGGGAGGCCTGAGTTGTATACTGTCTTGTAGAACTTCCCCCATCACCCATTTCAGTCATGTACTATGCTTGCTGCCTGAATAATGCATCCTTTATTGTTTGCTTTCCCTGTGTCACCTGCTCTGTCCAATATGGGCATCCCTGCCCTTCTTAAATCTAGATGCATTCAATCTCTGACCCAACCTCCACTTCCTGGAGAACTCAAATAAGACACTGAGCTATCAAGGATTTAAAGTCATTAGCACGGTTTCTATTCTCACTACCTCTCTTTCCCTCTCCTTCCCCATTCTTTTCTGCTTCTTTCTCTTTTTCCTGTGACTTTCTTTTCCTTGTCCAGTATTTATACAGTACATAATTTATGCCAGTCACTGAATAATAGACATGAAAGGCAGTTTCCTTATCCTCAAGAATCTCAGAATCTATTCATGGAGACAGAGAGCAGTAAAGAGAACATTACAATGCAGAGTGATAAGTATGCTAAGATAGAAATAAAAGGTGTTACCAGAATGAAATAGAAAGAGAAATACACGGCATCGGAAAAGGAGTTGATGCCCAGATTGTTTTAAAGTAGTTATTCTCAAACCCTGGTCCCTTTTACCAGCATCAGCATCACCTGGGAACTTCCTAGGAATGCATATTTTCAGAGCTTACTCAGACCTACTGACTCAGAAACTCTGAGGGTGGGACAATCCATATTGCAACAAACTCTCTCGCCATTCTTATGCATTTATTTCACTTCACCAGTGGGTCTTGGAATCACCTTCCAAATAAACATTTGCATAGTCTCATTCAGCTTCTGGAGGTACCTAAATTAAAACAGTGCTCTTGAACTACTGAAAGTTTTAATTACCTGGGGCTGTTTGGGATTATTGCAGTCTAGTTACATAGCAGGTTTTCCATTGAATTATGTTGAATTATATTCCACTGAATGTATCATGAAATCTCTGGTTTGGCTTTTTTGTTTTTTTTATCCTTTGCTTTTTAACTTAAAAAAAAAACTATTTAAGCCTACTGTTGATTGTGTTAACACTAGTTTTTGGTTTTTGACCTTTTTTTGAGTAACAAAAGATTCTACCTAAGCTTGTTTCAACTTATCGCTACAAATATCATCATCAGACTGAATGAAGAAAATGGTGTTGGTTTTGATAAAACACCTGTGAAAGCCATTAAGATAAAGTTATTTATTCCAAATACTTAATTCTAAATTTGAAATTACTGAAGCTCATGCACAGGTTTGGTCATGTTAATACTAGAAGAGAAATTTTTACATGGACCGCTATCGGGTAGCCTTCTACTAATCAAGAACTACCCCACACGGTATGAACCTAGTGGGAGAAAAAAATAATAATCTTGAAGATTTGGTGTGGCATCAGAACAACACCTGGCTGATTACTTAAGAAAAAATCTCTTATGATTGTTTTATCATTTTAAGTTTACAATGAAAAAATCTCCTTGGCTTGACTGGCCATTAAGTGGTTTCCTCTTTATTATATGAGGCTGGCATGTCATAATAAAAATGTCCCAGAAATTTGTACATAATACTGTAAATCCTGGCAGCAAAAGTGTTTGACAGTCTCATTACCAACATCATTAGAGAAGAATAAATAGAAACACATACTCAAACATAAACTACTAGCAGAGCTCTGAATGATTTCTTATATTCTTACAGTTTTACTAATCGTATTTTCTAAAGTGTAAAATCATGGTGTGATCATCCTATGGAGATATACTCATCCATTTTTCATTTTATACTCAGTAATTTTTATTACACACAAGACATGTAGACCAATTTAATTTGCATATCATAGGAACAGTTAGTTGACCTAAATTATGTAGATTTAGATTGGTCTCTCCCCAAACTAGATTCCCTCCTTATCTTCCTATATATCAGCGTTATTATCATTTTCATGTGAATCCAGATTGAAAATTAGAGTTTTATCTTTGACCCCATCTGTCATAGCCAGCTCTGCTTGCATAACAAAATACCGTAGACTGTGTGGCTTAAACAACAGAAATGTATTTCTCACAGTTATGCAGGCTGGGAAGTCTAAGATCAAGATTCTGGCAATGTAGGTTTCATTTTGAGGCCTCTTTTCTTAGCTTGTAGGTAGCTGCTACTACACTGTGTGTTCACATGACCTTTTCTTTATGGCTGCTGGGGGTGGTGGAGAGAGAGAGAGAGAGAGATCATATGACTCTCCTTATAAGGGCACTAAATCCCATTATGCCCCTCATGACCTTATCTAACCCTAATTATCTCCCAAATGTCCCATCTCCAAATACCATCACACTGGGGTAAGATCTTCAACGTATGAATTTAGTGGTAGAGCGGGACATAAACATTCAGTCTGTAGCAACACCCTTTTCTTCTCAGTTACCAAGTTTTATCACAAAGTCTTTATGATAATGCATTCTTCTGTCCGTTTCCATTCTGATTATAAACATTTGAATTCAGAACTGTTATTACTTTGTATCTGGTCTACTGCACTAGCTTTTAAATGACAATTACCTTTAAAAAATTTTTAATCTACCCTTTTCACCCAGTTTTCATATCAATCTCCTTAAAATGACTTGTATTTTGTCAGTGCTAGCTGAAAAGTGTCGATGATCCCCCATTGTCTGTAAGGTAAGGTGAGAGTGCTTGGCCTGGCCAAAGACTCCTATAATCATTCCACATATCTTCCTTTCCAACCCCATTTCCCTCTGTTCTCACCTTCCCTCTGTTGAGACATATTAATGGCCCATGGAACAAATAACCCTATGCTCCTATAAGTCTCGGTCTCAGTTCTATGCCTTTCACACGTGGCAGTCCTCCCACATCCCTCCCCACCTGTCTAAATTGCAGCTCTACATCAGCTGGAATCCTTCAAGAATCACTGCATTCTTAGGCAAATGTGTTCTATACTTGTCATTTGGCATTTTTACCCTATTATGTAAATATAAATGCACCCAAAAGAATATATAGTATCTCTGTGTATATTTCTTAATTTAAGTGAATGAAATCACTCCATTCTTACCATCCCACAACTAGGTGTTTGTTTTGTTTTCAATTCAACTATTCATCAATTTGCTTTTCTTGAGTTTTATTTGCATGGATTTACTTACTTCTCTCTATATATTTCACTGTATGACTATATTATCTTTTAATATTAGTCTCTTCTTCCCATGCATTTTATTTCCAATTATTTGCTAACTAAAAATGTTTATTCAATTTCTTGGTACACGTGTTCTTGGACATATCTTCTGAAAGTTATGTTCTACTAGATTATGGATAGGTGCATTTTCAATTTTGCTACACATTGCCAACTGAGTTTCCAAAATAGCTGTATAAATTTGTACTAGTATAAGTATGAAAATTTCTGTTTCTGAAAGTACTCATCAGCTTTATTTTTTAACCAACATTCTGGTTGCATATGTATGTCTTATTTTAAATCATAATTTTCTTGATTACTCATGAAGCTGAGAATCTATTCATGCTTATTTGCCACAAGGGTTTCATCTTCTATGAATTGCCTAGACATATCTTTCGGCCACCTATTTTCTGTTTATATTTTCTTAGTAATTTGAAAATGTTTCTCGTGTATATTTTAACATATACACTGTAAATATCGTCTACAATTTTATTACATCTCTTTATATTGTTTGGTGTCCTCTGTCATATATATTTAAATTTTGATGAAAAATCAATTTAAAGTAATTCTCAATTATAGCATTTATCACAATCTGATGTTTTATTTTTCTTAAATTTGTTTATTACCAGTCTTTATCCACTAGAATGTAAGCTCCATGAGACCAGAGGCAACTATCTTGAAATGGTGAGAACTTTTCATGACACCTAAGAGATGCTCAGGAAAGTTAATTGAATGAATGAATAAATGGATGAAAGAGACTCTTCATTAGAGAAGGAGAGACGGAGAGACTCATCATGGCTACTGAGAATGCCTAGGTCTCTCAGTACAGTGTTGGTTCTTGCATGCTTTCACTACAGTTTGTGCTCTTGGGTTTTTCAAGATATTTCTACATTCTTGTAATAATTCACTCCCCTTCTCCACTCTACCTGCCTCTTAATCTGGTTTGAGTGGATCTATTACTTTCAACCAAAATAACTTGGACGAAGATGCACTTCTTTAGAGGGTAGCTTCATGAATTGGGAATATATCTAGTCTATTCACTATCCTCAGTACTTAGAGGAGTGACTGACACTGTAGGATCTCAATTAAATGTTTAATAAATGAAGATTGAACCTGTTGAAATTTTTATTACATTGCATTCGTAAATTAATTTGGATAGAATTGACATCTTTATAGTAGTCTTCCTAGCCATTAACATGGCATAACTCTCCATTGATTTAAGCATTTCCTGTTCTTTAATAAGTTTAGCTATGAAGAAATTGACATACATTCTTTGATTTATAGTTAACTATTTTATATTTTGATTTTTATTTAGAATGGGATCTCTATTTTAAAAACTTTTTGAATTGAATTTTGCTAGCTTTAGAAATATTATTAATTTTCTCTGTGGTCTTATCCTAACAACTTTCCTGGATTCTTGGAATTTTTTTCATAACTGAAAGTAAGAGTAACAATATTGGTCACTTTCTGCATACCAGGCTCACTTCTAGGCACATTATATGTATTAACTCCTTTACGTCTCAGAAAAACACTACGAGAAGGTATTACTAACACCTTATTTTTTTTATTTTTTATTTTTATTTTTATTATACTTCAGGTTTTAGGGTACATGTGCACAATGTACAGGTTTGTTACATATGTATCCATGTGCCATGTTGATTTCCTGCACCCATCAACTCGTCATGTAGCATTAGGTATATCTCCTAATGCTGTCCCTCCCCCCTCCCCCAACCCCACAACAGTCCCCGGAGTGTGATGTTCCCCTTCCTGTGTCCATGAGTTCTCATTGTTCAATTCCCACCTATGAGTGAGAACATGCGGTGTTTAGTTTTTTGTCCTTGCGATAGTTTACTGAGAATGATGTTTTCCAGTTTCATCCATGTCCCTACAAAGGACACGAACTCATCATTTTTTATGGCTGCATAGTATTCCATGGTGTATATGTGCCACATTTTCTTAATCCAGTCTATCGTTGTTGGACATTTGGGTTGGTTCCAACTCTTTGCTATTGTGAATAGTGCTGCAATAAACATACGTGTGCATGTGTCTTTATTAGCAGCATGATTTATAGTCCTTTGGGTATATACCCAGTAATGGGATGGCTGGGTCAAATGGTATTTCTAGCTCTAGATCCCTGAGGAATTGCCACACTGACTTCCACAATGGTTGAACTAGCTTACAGTCCCACCAACAGTGTAAAAGTGTTCCTATTTCTCCACATCCTCTCCAGCACCTGTTGTTTCCTGATTCTTTAATGATGGCCATTCTAACTGGTGTGAGATGGTATCTCATTGTGGTTTTGATTTGCATTTCTCTGATGGCCAGTGATGATGAGCATTTCTTCATGTGTTTTTTGGCTGCATATATGTCTTCTTTTGAGAAGTGTCTGTTCATGTCCTTTGCCCACTTTTTGATGGGGTTGTTTGTTTTTTTCTTGTAGATTTGTTTGAGTTCATTGTAGATTCTGGATATTAGCCCTTTGTCAGATGAGTAGGTTGCAAAAATTTTCTCCCATTCTGTAGGTTGCCTGTTCACTCTGATGGTAGTTTCTTTTGCTGTGCAGAAGCTCTTTAGTTTAATTAGATCCCATTTGTCAATTTTGGCTTTTGTTGCCATTGCTTTTGGTGTTTTAGACATGAAGTCCTTGCCCACGCCTATGTCCTGAATGGTATTGCCTAGGTTTTCTTGTAGAATTTTAATGGTTTTAGGTCTAACATTTAAGTCTTTAATCCATCTTGAATTAATTTTTGTATAAGGTGTCAGGAAGGGATCCAGTTTCAGCTTTCTACATATGGCTAGCCAGTTTTCCCAGCACCATTTATTAAATAGGGAATCCTTTCCCCATTTCTTGTTTTTGTCAGGTTTGTCAAAGATCAGATAGTTGTAGATATGTGGCATCATTTCTGAGGGCTCTGTTCTGTTCCATTGATCTATGTCTCTGTTGTGGTACCAGTACCATGCTGTTTTGGTTACTGTAGCCTTGTAGTATAGTTTGAAGTCAGGTAGTGTGATGCCTCCAGCTTTGTTCTTTTGGCTTAGGATTGACTTGGTGATGTGGGCTCTTTTTTGGTTCCATATGAACTTTAAAGTAGTTTTTTCCAATTCTGTGAAGAAAGTCATTGGTAGCTTGATGGGGATGGCATTGAATCTATAAATTACCTTGGGCAGTAGGGCCATTTTCACGATATTGATTCTTCCAACCCATGAGCATGGAATGTTCTTCCATTTGTTTGTATCCTCTTTTATTTCATTGAGCAATGGTTTGTAGTTCTCCTTGAAGAGGTCCTTCACATCCCTTGTAAGTTGGATTCCTAGGTATTTTATTCTCTTTGAAGCAATTGTGAATGGGAGTTCACTCATGATTTGGCTCTCTGTTTGTCTGTGATTGGTGTACAAGAATGCTTGTGATTTTTGTACATTGATTTTGTATCCTGAGACTTTGCTGAAGTTGCTAATCAGCTTAAGGAGATTTTGGGCTGAGACAATGGGGTTTTCTAGATATACAATCATGTCATCTGCAAACAGGGACAATTTGACTTCTTCTTTTCCTAATTGAATACCCTTTATTTCCTTCTCCTGCCTGATTGTTCTGGCCAGAACTTCCAGCACTATGTTGAATAGGAGTGGTGAGAGAGGGCATCCCTGTCTTGTGCCAGTTTTCAGAGGGAATGCTTCCAGTTTTTGCCCATTCAGTATGATATTGGCTGTGGGTTTGTCATAGATAGCTCTTATTATTTTGAGATACGTCCCATCAATACCTAATTTATTGAGAGTTTTTAGCCTGAAGGGTTGTTGAATTTTGTCAAAGGCCTTTTCTGCATCTATTTAGATAATCCTGTGGTTTTTGTCTTTGGTTCTGACTAACACCTTATTTTACAGATAAAGAAACTACTGCACAGAAAAGTAAAATAACTTGAACAAATTCACACATTAAAAAGCAAAATCAGGATTTGAACTTATTTGGGCTGGCCTCAGAATTTGTTCTCATGAATATCATGCAATACTCTATATTTATAGTCATTTTATTTGCATATAATGCTAATTTTATAACTTTCAGTCCTTATTTCTAACTTATTTTCCTTGTATTATGATGTTGGGTAGGCTCTTTAGTGCCATATTGAAGAGCAGCAGATGACTTTCACTGTAAATTTTAGATAGGTGTGGCAGCCAGCCTCCAACTGACCCCCAATAATCTCTATGCCCTTGTATTTATGCCCTTGTGTAGTCCCTTCCCAATTTGTGCCAGAGTTTGCTTGTGTGGTCAATAGAATATAGTAGAACTGATGGTATGTCACTTCTGAGGGCACGCCATAAATGGCACTGTGACTTTTCCCTTGCTTTGCTTGCTCTGGATGAAGTCAGCTGTCATGTCATGAGGAGCCTTATGGAGGGGCCCATGTGGTAAGAAACTGAAGCTTCCAGACAACAGCCATGTGAGTGGACCATCTTGGGAGTGAGTCTTTCATACTGAGTTAAGTCTTCAGAAGATTGTAGCTTCCACTAACATTCTTGTTTGCAATTTCATGACAGACCCTAAGCTGGAATGACCCAGCTAGGCCATTCCTAGATTCCTAGCCCATGGAAACGAAGATAATAAATGTTTGTTTTAAGTCAATTAATTTTGGAGTAACGTATTATGCAAGAATAGATAACTAATATGGTAGGGTAAGTTTATTAAAGTCCAATATGTTACTTTCTGTTCCTAGTTTGCTGAGTTTAAAAAAATTATATCTTGTTATTGAATTTAATTTATGCTGCTTCTGTTCCCAAACATATTGATATCACAATATAGTTTTTCACCTCCTCTATTACATTAATAGAATCTTGCTTGTGTTTGCATCACTTAATATTTACTGGGGAATTTGATTTGCTATGTTTTATTTTGGGCTTTTTTCATATCTCTATTTCTGGGTAGGATTGGGTATATATTTTTCCTTTTTCTTTTTGAAATTATCCTTTTTAGTTTTAAATAAAGATTTTAGTAGCCCCCTGCTTGACTTCCTGATGCATATCTTTTTTCACATAGTTAACTATACTCCCCATCTCTTCCACTACCTTCGCCTTATCTCCATTTCCTTTAGTCCCTTGCTTTATAACTTCGTATTACTTTGACTTTGTAATGGGTGTAAACTTACAAGTTAATTTTGTGGGTTAATCAGCAGCAAGTATGGAGATTTTGTAACTGCAGTCTCAGTAGATGAATTTAGTTTAGAAAAAATATGAACAATAATGATGGTTCTGCCTTATATAATTGAGTGACCTTTACCATGACACTGAACTTCAGCTTCTTCACCTATAAATGGGGATAATAACTCCTACTTCATATAGAAATATATATATATGTATATATATACACACACATACACACACAGTAGATTACTATTTGGCCATAAAAAGAATGAAATAATATCATTTGCAGTAAGATGAATAGAACTGGAGGTAATTATGTTAAGTAAAATAAGGCTGGCACAGAAAAATATATGTTCTTACTCATATGTGGGAGCTAGAAAAGATGATCTCATGAAGGTAGAGAATAGAATTGCAATTATCAGAAACTGGGAAGAGTGTGTAGTTAGGGAGAGATAGAGAGAGATTGGTTAATGAAGCACAAAATACAGTGCGAAAGAAGAAACAAGTTTTTATTTTTCTTTGACTTTTAAGTTTAGGGTTCATGTGCAGGATGTGCAGGTTTGTTATATAGGTAAATGTGTGCCATGATGGTTTGCTGCACAGATTATCCCATCACCTAGGCATTAAGCCCAGCATCCATTAGCTATTCTGGTTGATGCTCTCCCTCTCCTGAATCTACCCTCCGACAGGCACCAGTGTGTGTTGTTGTCCTTCATGTGTCCATGTGTTCTCATCGTTCAGCTCCCACTTCTAAGTGAGAACATGTGGTGTTTGGTTTTCTGTTCCTGCATTAGTTTGCTGAGGACAATCCCTTCCAATTCCATCCATGTTCCTGCAAAGGACATAATCTCATTCTTTTTTATGGCTGCATAGTATTCCATGGTGTACATGTACCACATTTTCTTTATGCAGTCTCTCATTGATGGGCATTTAGGTTGATTCCATGTCTCGGCTATTGTGACTAGTACTGCAATGAATATATGTAGCCAAGTATCTTTATAATAGAATAACTTATATTCCTTTGGGTATATACTCAGTAATGGGATTGCTGAGTCAAATGGTATTTCTGCCTCTAGGTCTTTGAGGAGTCACCACACTGTCTTCCACAATGGTTGAACTAATTTACACTCCCACCAACAGTGTTAAAGCATTCCTTTTTTAGGAATTCCACCACTGCACCAGCATCTGTTGTTTTTTGACTTTTTAAGAATCACCATTCTGACTGGTGTGAGATGGAGTGTCATTGTAGTTTTGATTTGCATTTCTATAATGATAAATGATGTTGAGCTTGTTTATTATAATATGTTGGCCTCATGTATGTTCTTTTTTTGAGAAGTGTCTGCTCATATCCTTTGCCCACTTTTTAATGGGGTGGTTTGTTTTTTCTTGTAAATTTAAGTTCCTTGTAGACTCTTGATATTCGACCTTTGTCAGATGGATAGATTGCAAAATTTCCTCCCATTCTGTAGGTTGTCTGTTCACTCTGATGATAGTTTCTTTTGCTGTGCAGAAGCTCATTAGTTTAATTAGATCTCATTTGTCAATTTTTGCTTCTGTTGCAATTGCTTTTGGCATTTTTGTTACGAAATCTGGATGGTAGAACAAAATAGAAGGTTTGGCCCCTCAAGAAACTGGAGAAACAGTCTTGTTGATGAAGAAGTCCCCACAGAAACACAAATCATTTCGGTAACTGCTCACAACAAGAAATTTTCAGCATTTGGAGGAAGAAGTCATGGATCAGTAGGACTGTTGGAGAAGATCACGCTGTGCTGGTCAGACCACACACGTGTGGGTAGGTACATCCTCAGGCCACAAACTCAACTGAGCAGTAAATATAATCTTTCTGTAACCAAATGTAATTTCAATTTTGAGCTCTTATCTTTCTGATTAGTGGATGTTTGATCTCAATCACTTTGGGTTTTGTTTTCTTCCTCCATAAATTGGTGCTTATAGAATGTGAAAGGTGGCGGTAGTTGTGAGAGAGAACCTGTTTCTAGATGTCCACACCTGAATGGTGGTGGGGACAGGAGTGGTGATGGGATGAGGAGCAGAGTGAAGCTGCTCCATCAGAAATTACCACGAATGCAAAGTGTACCGGTTAGTTTGTCAGTGTTATCTCATTACACATTAAAATATTTTAAATCACTTAATTATGAAGAGCTTTCCTATAAAAAAACAGATTTCTGACTTCTGTTGAAAAATCAAATGATATTACTAGTCCCATATTCCTACAACACTCAATTATTTCTGAACCTACTAACTTCTATTAGCAATCATGCTCTGAGGTTTGATTTTTGCACCTCTTGATGTAAAACAAGAGCCTTGGATTGAGTCTTGAGGGAAAGGAGGGTGTTTAAACAATAATGGAAGAACATAAAATACATTTAAGCAATGAAAAGGAGGAGGAGGATAAAGGGGGTATTTGATACATAATAAGCAGTCAAGTTTAAATATAGGGTAAGTTCAGGCAAAAGTGGGTAGGACATAAGATTATAGAGATAAGTAGGGGTCAGACTGGGAATTTGGGACTTTGTCCTGTGAACTATGGAAAATCACTGAATTTTAATTGATAAGTAAACAAAGTTTTGGTAAGTGTATTATGAACATGGTTTATAGAATAGGTCAAATGAAAGAGAAAAAAGGTAGAAAAATGAGTTAAAATTGAATTGAAGAATTCTGTCTCAAATTACAGCTTTTGTGAGTACCTAGTAGGAGAGAAATTTTATTTTAATATCTAAAATAATACTTTAGAGTGTTAGAGGCTTTTAAGTGTGTTGCTGCTTTTTGTGGGGCCTGTGTTCATTAGACGGCTGGTCAGTATTTGCCATCGACTTTTGCATACACTATTTGGTTCTGATTTTTTAAACTTTACATTTCATTTTGTTGAGTTCAGAAGGCTTGTGTTTAGTAACTGTGTAGTACAAAGAGCACAGTAGATGGCAAGCTTTGGTGAAACTCTGCTGTTGCCATCAAGGTCAGCTTTCAAACAGCATCATCTACAGTGCGGGGTGAAGGTCCACTGAGTATCAATGGTCTTGAACCCCAGTCTGACTTGGACTATTACCTGCTGTTGGTGTGAAACTGACTATTACAGAGTTTCCACTTAGGTAACTCAGAAACAGCATGTTCCTTAGATTTTGCTGCTACTTGCTGTGCATGCATGTCTAGAACTGACTTAGCTTCAAACAGATTTAAAAAAAAATCTGAACTGCATAAAGTGTTATTTAACAATGGCACTATTTTTTTAAGCCAACATTTATTCTCATCAGCTGCTTGGTGCATCTGATCTCTGTTAGAAAAAAAATGTAAAGATGTTCTATTAATAATCTAGTGGTCGATATCAATTATGCAACACTGAAATTAATTACAGTAGCTATGATTTACTGTGCAATGTATTAGGTGCTGGGTACTGGTGCTATAGATTTGATCTGGATCTTTTAAAAACTCTACAATACTACAAGAAACATGTATTTATTCCTATTTTGCAAATGAGAAAACTAAGGTCCAGAGAGATTGGGAAATTTATTCAATATAACACAATTAGTAGATAGCATTATTTACATTATCATTTTATATACTAGTAGTGTCACAGATATGAAAGCAATCTGAGAACTAGGAAATGTAATACAATTAAAACTACCATGATAGTGAATTGTACTTTAGTTAATGACAAATGAAGATAATATAGTGTTTCGTCAGACAGTATGAAATCTCACCTTGGAAAAATGTCTTATAAAGATAAGATGTAGAGGCTGGGCACTGTGGCTCATGCCTGTAATTCCAGCACTTTGGGAGGTCGAGGTAGGTGGATCACTTGATGTCAGAAGTTTGAGACCAGCCTGGCCAACATGGCAAAACCCCATCTCTACTAAAAACGGCAATTAGTCAGGCAGGGTGGCACGTGCCTGTAATTCTAGCTACTCGGGAGACCAAGGCAAGAGAATTGCTTGAACCTGGGAGGCGGAGGTTGCAGTGAGCTGAGATCATGCCACTGCACTCCAGCCTGGGCAACGAGAGTGAGACTCAGTCTCAAAAAAAAAAAAAAGAGAAAAGAAAAAGATTTGGAGGTATTTGCTTTGTTTTATGGAAAGATGATTCTACTGGCACAGTATTAGTCAGTCTTTTCTAATGTGATAATAGGTTTTTTGCTAACTCCACTATACTCTTTCTTATGATTGATTTTGCAATGGATGATACACATCTACCAGGTGGCTGCCTTCTCTGAGAATCCAGGGTTGCACGGTGATGTCATTACCTTGTTAGCCTAAACTATTGAAATAGTATCCTTCCAGTTAGAAAAGTTTAAAATCTTTATGGAATTTTCCTTTTCTAATTTACTTGAAATTCTTGCATGTTTTGCTAAGACAAATGCTTTTTTTTTTTTTTTTTTTTAACATCATTAGCCATTAGTTATTAGAAGGATTTTCACCTCAGATATTCAGAAGGCATTTTGGTCTGACAATTTGTAGACTCATACAACTGCCTGGAGATCAGAAGCCTTTTGAACATTCAGGGACTTTCTGATGAGTTTCAACCCAATGTTTACAAAATCAAGAAATAATTTGGGGCAATTTGAATAATTTTAGTCAGCTAATTGATCTCAAGAATCCTTCTGAAAAATTTTTGTGAAGGAATCTCTTGATAAAAGATACTAAAATATTTTTTAGTTCATGCTATTATAACAAAAATACCATAGACTCGGTGGCTTAAACAACAAACATTTATTTCTCACAGTTCTAAAGGATGGGAGTCAAAGTCAAGGTACTGACAGATCCAGCGTCTGGTGAAGGCTTGCATCCTGGTTTACAGAAACCATCTTTTTGTCGTATTAACATATGGCTGAGAGGAAAGAAAGCTCTAGTCTCTCCATTGCCTATAAGTGCACTAATCTCATTAATGAGAGCTCCACCCTCATGACCTCCCAAAGGCTCCACCTTTAAATAGAATCATATTAGGAAGATAGGCTTTAACATAGATATTTTCAGGGGGAAGGGGGAACTCAGTCCATAGCAATTTCTTTTATACTGTAAGCTTTTTTTTTTTTTTTTTTTTTTTTTTTTGAGACAGTCTCACTCTGTTGCCCAGGCTGGAGTGCAGTGGCGCTATCTTGGCTCACTGCAACTTCCGCCTCCAGGGTTCCAGCAATACTCCTGCCTCAACCTCCCAAGTAGCTGGGATTACAGGCATGTGCCACCATGCCTGGCTAATTTTTGCATTTTTTGGTAGAGATGGTGTTTCACCATATTGGGTAGGCTGGTCTCGAACTCCTGACCTCATGATCTGCCCACCTCAGCCTCCCAAAGTGCTGGGATTACAGGCATGAGCCACCGCGCCCGGCCTTATACTGTAAGCTTTTGATAGGACAGAGACCCAATAATTGATATTCAAAAATGTAAGAAATCGAACTCATAAAGTAGATATACTACAGCTTTTGTATAATGAGATATTTGTAAATTTGTTAGGCTGTTGGTTATTATGCACTTGTGGAAAATGTGTCAAATAACCTGTGATACATGAATATGTTAGGAGCTATATAATGCAATATAATGTCTTATATTAGTAAATTAAAATACATTATTCTTCAAATGTAAGATACGTTGTGACTAATATCAACATTTCAGAAATAATCTGTTAATGCTCTTGAATCTTAATGTGTACTTAAGCATTTCCTCTTATAAAATATTACTAATAAACTTTTAAAGTAATGTAATTGGAATATGCTTTACTACTTTTTAAGAGTCCTAGTTTGATACTTTTGGTGCTGTGATTTGAAGGCCTTCTTCTAATACGGTTTATTTGCAAACACAGTTTAGTAACAGTAATAGCATACAGAGATTCAAATTGGAGAAGTACATCATTCATTGCACTTATCAAATTACATCAGTTCAATCCTCAATTATGCAGAAACTTGCAAAAACTTGGCTGGTATATTTCTTTGTTTTCTTATATCAAGCAGTTGTTTTTGCAAACAAATGGGAGGGGATGTGGGTTTTGTGTGGGAGTATAAATTGGTGTAAACTTCCTGGACTTTTTTTTTTTTTTTTTTTTGTCACATGCATTAGAAATCCAAAAACAGTTATATCCTTTCACAGAGCTGCTACAATCTTATGGATTTATGCTTAGGAAATAGAGATATATATGAGGATGTTTATGATCTTTTTCTTTTATTCCTTTCCCCTTCCCCTCATTCCCTTCCCCTCATTCCCTTCCCCTCATTCCCTTCCCCTCATTCCCTTCCCCTCATTCCCTTCCCCTCATTCCCTTCCCCTCTTTGCCTTGCCCTCTTTGCCTTGCCCTCTTTGCCTTGCCCTCTTTGCCTTGCCCTCTTTGCCTTGCCCTCTTTCCCTTCTTTTTCCTTTTCCTTTCTTGCCTCTCTGTCGCCCAGGTGGGAGTGCAGTGGCCCAATCATGGCTCACTACATTCTTTTTTTTTGTTATTATTATACTTTATGTTTTAGGGTACATGTGCACAATGTGCAGGTTTGTTACATATGTATCCATGTGCCATGTTGGTGTGCTGTACCCATTAACTCGTCATTTAGCATTAGGTATATCTCCTAATGCTGTCCCTCCCCCCTCCCCCCACCCCACAACAGTCCCCGGAGTGTGATGTTCCCCTTCCTGTGTCCATGTGTTCTCATTGTTCAATTCCCACCTGTGAGTGCGAACATGCGGTGTTTGGTTCTTTGTCCTTGTGATAGTTTACTGAGAATGATGGTTTCCAGTTTCATCCATGTCCCTACAAAGGACATGAACTCATCATTTTTTATGGCTGCATAGTATTCCATGGTGTATATGTGCCACATTTTCTTAATCCAGTCTATCGTTGTTGGACATTTGGGTTGGTTCCAACTCTTTGCTATTGTGAATAGTGCCGCAATAAACATACGTGTGCATGTGTCTTTATAGCAGCATGATTTATAGTCCTTTGAGTATATACCCAGTAATGGGATGGCTGGATCAAATGGTATTTCTAGTTCTAGATCCCTGAGGAATCGCCACACTGACTTCCACAATGGTTGAACTAGTTGACAGTCCCACCAACAGTGTAAAAGTGTTTCTATTTCTCCATATCCTCTCCAGCACCTGTTGTTTCCTGACTTTTTAATGATGGCCATTCTAACTGGTGTGAGATGGTATCTCACTGTGGTTTTGATTTGCATTTCTCTGATGGCCAGTGATGATGAGCATTTTTTCATGTGTTTTTTGGCTGCATAAATGTCTTCTTTCGAGAAGTGTCTGTTCATGTCCTTTGCCCACTTTTTGATGGAGTTGTTTTTTTTCTTGTAAATTTGTTGAGTTCATTGTAGATTCTGGATATTAGCCCTTTGTCAGATGAGTAGGTTGCAAAAATTTTCTCCCATTTTGTAGGTTGCCTGTTCACTCTGATGGTAGTTTCTTTTGCTGTGCAGAAGCTCTTTAGTTTAATGAGATCCCATTTGTCAATTTTGGCTTTTGTTGCCATTGCTTTTGGTGTTTTAGACATGAAGTCCTTGCCCATGCCTATGTCCTGAATGGCATTGCCTAGGTTTTCTTCTAGGGATTTTATGGTTTTAGGTCTAACATGTAAGTCTTTAATCCGTCTTGAATTAATTTTTGTATAAGGTGTAAGGAAGGGATCCAGTTTTAGCTTTCTACATATGGCTAGCCAGTTTTCCCAGCACCATTTATTAAATAGGGAATCCTTTTCCCATTGCTTGTTTTTGTCAGGTTTGTCAAAGATCAGACATTCTTAACACCCCCAGGATCAGGTGATCCTCCCACCTCAGCCTCATAGGTAGATGGGACAACAGGTCTGTGCCAAAATACCTCACTAATTTTATATTTTTGGTAGAGATGGGGTTTCTCCATGTTGCCCAGGCTTGTCTTGAACTCCTGGGCTCAAACAATCTGCCTGTTTTGGCCTTCCAAAGTGCTGGGATTACAGACATGAGCCACTGTGCCTGGCCTATGGTCTTTTTCTTTATGATAGTGAAAAACTGGAAATATTTAATAATTAGGAATGACTTAATTATATTTTCTATGCAAAAAATTATATGTAGCCATTAAAGCATGTATAATAATATTAATGATTATATTTAGTGAATATTTACTATATACCACTTAATGCGTTTATAATAAATTTTAAATTTAGTCTTCATAACAACCTAATGCCTGGGAGATATCGCACAACACCTAAAAGCCACATACCTAGAAAATGATTGAAATTGGACTCAGACACAGGTGTGACTATGAGGCTCAACTACATCAGATGTTATATTTAATTACATACAGAAATGTACATTATTTGTTAAAGGATAGAAAGTATAATATATAGTGTTATTACTTTAAAAATCTTTATATAGAGAAAAAAGCTAGAAAGACATTACTACAGGGAGAATAGTTACTTCTGGGTGGTGGGACTACAGAAAATTTTCCAACTTTTATGCAATAAACATATGTTGATTTTATAATTTTAAAAAGGTGGGTTTCTCCCCCAAATCTCCCTGCCCCAAAATGTTAATTGCAGCATTATTTATAAGATGATGTGGAACAACTTACATCATCTCTAATAATAGAAGAATTGTTTAATAACATATTGTTCAATTCAATGTAGTAATATAAAATGATTAAGTACTAGCAACAAATTATGAAAATATTTATTAAATTATGTTCTGTAAAGTAAGGGAGAATAGAAATTATTTACACTAAGACTACTGTGATTTTCACTATGATTAGAATGTAAATTCTGTATACACACAGTAAATGTCTAGAATGTATACAGTAATAAATGTGATTGTGGTGTTGGCAGGGGGAAGGAATGATACATTTTCTTCTGTGTTTTAACTATGAATAATAACGTAAAAATAAAGAATATCTAATTTGGCTGAAAAAAACTGGATAGATAAAAGTAAAGGCATCTAAATGAAATACTTGGTCTATTTTGCTACTTCTCAAAGGGCAATACAATTAGACAGGTATGGTTTGACTTCAATGTATCAACTCTCTTTAACATTTTTCAGCATCATCAAAAGTGATACAGCTACAAAGGCAGAGCAGCCTATGCTTTTTTTTCCTCCTCTACACTTACCAG
Source organism: Nomascus leucogenys (assembly GCF_006542625.1). Classification (NCBI taxonomy): domain Eukaryota; kingdom Metazoa; phylum Chordata; class Mammalia; order Primates; family Hylobatidae; genus Nomascus; species Nomascus leucogenys. The sequence goes on along the minus strand of NC_044383.1, from coordinate 53,734,996 downwards.
AATTATTCCTAAAATTGCTGCCATCTCAAATTAGAAAGCAACCTGAATAAAAGTTCCCCAGACAGGTTGTCTTGGCTGCTTTGACAAATGCCACGTACTCTATCCCTGAGGTCATGGCAAATGACAGGATAGGAAAAGTGAATAGAAAATGCTTTCCTGGCACTCTCTCATCTCTGGTTTGCTGAGTAAGATGGGCAGTGTAGAAAGCCCGTAGCTTCTAACTGTGCTTCCAGAGAGGACGTCCACAAAGGCAAATATGTCTCTCCTGCCTGAAAGTGGATGTGCGACCTCTGCGTGTATCTTGCCTCTGGAATACTGGAATAAAAGCTGGCTGCGTGCTGGTTTTTGGTTTTCTTTCAATGGCCAGGTACAGAGGAAGCCAAATGTCAGGCTTCTTGTTTCTGAACCAAGTGACTTACCTGTCTCCTTCCCCTCCCTGCAGCCTGCTTCCTATGTGAAGATTGTCACTGGTAGATAAAAATGCATTATTCCAGTTACTCTGTTGGGTGCCAGAGACAGCATAGCTACTGTAATTCAGTGTCAGCCAGTATTGTTAGATTTAAAGATTTCATCTTTTAAAAAAACATTTTAACCTTCTATCAATTTTACATGAATTATGATTGTATTGTAGAAGTGTGGTTGGTCTTCTCATGCTGCTGTGACAGGTCAGGGATTGATTTTCATGATTCATGGGATCTCCTAAAGAAAAATAAATATAATGCAAGAGCTCGACATTGCTTATTGGGACATGTAAATCCCAGGTTCAAAACATTTGTAGGGCTAGGAGTTACTCAAGTGATCATGATTTTCAGCACTCTCAATTTAGAATGTTTGAACTGGAAATAAGATTTTCACAAAAAATTTTGCAAATCATTCTTGAAACTAAAAACATCTTGAGGAATTCTGATCTAAGGAACAGTTAAAGGGCATGATGTATGGGGAAACAGGTAAAGTTTGTGAATCTATATATGATACTCCTTGGTATCCCCAACAGCAATTTTTAATATCATCAGTGCAAGGTCAACTAGAAATGCTTATATCTGAGGTTTTGGATTGACATATAATGTTAAACATAAAAATTTGAGAAGGATTATAATTTTAGGAAATATGAATGAATTCTATCCCTGAAAAATAACCTTTTAAAATACCATATAGGTGGTAGTCTTTAATGGACTGCATAGCTCTTAACCATTAAAAAAGGAGGGTGGCTGCATTTATACAAAAAATTCAAACCAATTTAAAATGGGCTTTTGTGGTGTGCCTTATCATACCTATTTCCCTGCTATTCTACCAACAGTAGCCTGCTTTTCCAACCTGTTTCCTTTTGTAGAATCATTCCCTTCCATTCTCAGTCATATATTTTTGGGATAGGATTTACTCATTCTTACTTCAGGGTTGAATTCTGATCATCTTATGTCAAGCAGCTCATCCCATCTTTCCAGTTATATAGGTTTGAAATGAACACATAAACCAATCAAAGGCACTGAGATGGGATGAGCTAAAGTTTCTGGAAAGGAGAAGCTTCCACTTCCTTCTATAACAGTTACTGAAAGATGCATGTGAGTCTCTCAGGTTTATAACTATGGCATCCATTTGGCTATCTCACTACAGGTACAGTGTGTGTGTGTGTGTGTGTGTGTGTTGCTGGGAGGGGTCCTTGGGCATTCTGTAGCCCCTGTAGATGAAACAGATACCACAGAAGGTAATGCAGAGAAATAGAAGTTGAGTCTTGAGCAACATTTTTTAAACTGTATGATCAGCCACTGCCTGAACTAAGAACTACTTCTGATTACAGATTATTTTAACAAGCTCTTTTGATTTTTTACAACATAAATAGTCCTAACTGATACAGAATCTCAAGATTTTTGTAATGGAAAATTCAGTCATATGTTCAAAGAGATGAAAATTCATTTTCTTAACCAGGTGCAATCTATTTGTTATAAAATGGCACACTGTTATTATTTATCTTAACTCACTACATTCTGGAAAGCAGTGTTGGAAGGAGTAAGTCCAGGGTCTTAGTTCCAGGTGTCCCTGTGTTGTGGGAACAGCTGTGAAATCTTGGCTCACATTTCCTTACATTTTGTTATGATTTGAAAGAAGGAGTGGGTCAGTTTAATTCCGATCAACCAACATTTATCGAATGCCTAAGAAGGTGAACTTTTTGCATTCATTTTGACTGGCCAGAATTTAAACCCACTTCCTATGAACGTATGGAAAAAAAGCTAGATATTTGCTTTCTAAGTCTCCCTTGCAAGTAGGGCATAGGCACTGTTAATCAGCACACCTACTGCAGAACTTTGGGTCAAAAGCTAATGATGTGAACAAGCAGAATTTGTATGGAATCCACTTTAGTTGTGGGTGGTAATGGTAGCAACCCTAACTAAATCTATCACCTAGAGACAAAAGTGCCAGCAGTTTTTATGGTAGCGCCCTTTGTCAGTTTTGTCAAAGGTATAAGATGTTGTGCATATTGTCCAGACCAATGGCAGTAGTGCTTTTTCTTGATCATTTATTTGGATCTTTGGCTGATTGGTTGGCCCTTATGACTCAGTGACTTCTGAAGTGTCTAGGCAAATCAGAATTCTATATAGATTCTTTTGTGCTAAGCTCCAATCGGAAGATAATAGTAGTAATCTCTAGAACTTTAAAGCAAAATTATACTCTTTAGCAAACAATTCGCTTTCTTTTGAGAAAGAGCTCTTGCCTTGCTACTGGACCCTGGAGAGACAAAAAACATAATTTATTGGGTGATCATGAAACAAAAGCTGCCCATTAACTGATATATCAAGCTGTAAATTTGGAGCATACCAAAGTAAAACTGGCTTCTCAGATGGGAAGGGAAATATGGGCTTAGGTCTGAGCGGGTCTTGAAGTCACAAATAAGATAATTCTAATATAGTTGACTCACACTTAGTGCCTTCTCCTGTTATCCCACAGCTTTGGCTGCATGGTCAGGTTGACTGAGATGGATCAGCCCAAAGTGTAGTGGTCAGGCATTGCAGTCCCCTTAGGCGTGGTCTTCAGGACAGCAGAGGAAGGCAGTCATCCTAGTAGGTAGAAATGCAAACTTCGTCTATATTTTCTGGAAGGAGAGATACTTAGAGACATGGATCTATCTCAGTTTGTAGAGTGTGACAGTTTGATTAGATGGTGAGGAACTTGAATGAGGATGCTTTGGGAAGAGTGTTGCTAGATGGATCTCTCAGCATGGGCCCAGAGTATGAGAACTATTGCATCCCGTGTGAATGCTAACCAAAAGGCTCTCCCTGTAATTAATTTAGTTGAATAGAAAATTTCACTAAAAATATATATATGGAAAGTAAATATCAGAAACTATGTCATACTTCATTAATTAGCAAAAAAAAAAAAGCAAAATGAATCTCCAGTAAATTCCCACAGAACACCTAATAGAATGGCTGAAATTAAGAAAATGCTGTTGAAATGTGAACTGTCACATGTTGGTAAGAATGTGGAGCAACTAGGACAATCTAACCCTGTTAGGCGAAGTACAAGCTGTAAATTTCCACTTTGCAAAAATGGTTTGGCAGTATGTACTAAAACCTAAACATATGCACACTCTTTGATGCAGTAATTCCATTCCTAGTTACATGCCCAAAATAATTGTGTACATATGTGCATCAAAAGACTATTGTAGAAGCCAAATAAAAATTTCTAAAAGCCAAAGTCTGCAAACAACCAAATTATCCACTAGTTAGAATACATAAATAAATTGTTTCCTCTTTAGACAACTGAATATTAGACAGCAATGAAAATGAAGGATTATTGCTACATTTAACATGAGTAGCTCTCACAGACATAATGCTGAATGAATGAAGCCAGATAAAACATATTGCATGAATCCAGTCATGTAAAGTTCAAACACAGGCAAAAATAAGAAGGATTCGGGATAGAAGAAGGGACAGTGGCTGGAGGGAGGACTCCTGGGGGTGTTGGTAATGCTTTATTTCTGGATCTGGTTGGCATTACATAATTGTATTTCTTTTGAGGACAGATCAAACTGTTCAGTTTGGCGTACTTTTCTGTCTGATGTTATAGTTCAATGAAAATGTTTAAATATAGAACAGATATGATCATAGAATATATGATAGCATTTTAAATTAAAAAGCATTAATTATGGGAATTAGTTGAAAAATATCAGATATATAACATTTTTGAGTTCACAATAACAATACAGTAGTCTCCTCATAATCCACAGGACATATGTTCTGAGAGACTCAGTGAGTACTGAAACCTTGGAGAGTAGCAAATCCTATATCTACAGAGTGTTTTCTACAAATACATACATATGATAAAGTTTAATGTATAAGTTATACACAGTAAGAGATTGACAGCAATAACTAATAATAGAAGGAAACAATTACAACAGTATGTCAGTGTCACTACTCTTGTGTTTTGGGGCCATTATTAAGTAACATATGGGTTACTTGAACATAAGCACCATGATACCGTGACAGTTGATATGATAACAGAGGCAACTACTTAGTGACTGATGGGCAGGTTTTGTGTACAATGTGGATATAATGGACAAAAGGATGATTAACAGCCTGAGTGGAATGAAAAGGGATGGCATGAGATTTCAGCATGCTACTCAGAATGGTCCGTGATTTAAAATTTCATGTATTGTTTATTTCTGCGATTTTCCATTTACTATTTTAGGACCATGGTTGACCTCAGGTAACTTAAATCTCAGAAAGTGAAATCATTGATAAGGAGGAACTACCGTAATAACAAAGCACATTGGTCTTCTTTGGTCATCACTAGGGCATCACTATACTTGTGATGAATTCTGTTTTGGATTAAATCCAACAGACTGATTTTCACTTGCAATTATAATATGTCTACTATATACCAGGGATCAGGGTAGATCCAGGAGGTTCATGATGAATAGGTATATCAACCTCTTAAAGTTAACCTTCTGACCTGGGCAGTCTGCATGACATCTAGCTGTGGGGACCTAGGTTACTTGAAGGCTGCTCTTTTTGGCTGGCTGCTTCCCCTCTTTTATCTGCTCATCTAAGATTGCTGGACAGTTACCATTTTATAATCTAATTAAATCTAGAGAAGTTTGTAATTTTTTGCATATGTTACATGTCTTGTCATGTTTAAATACTGAACTATAGATATCCAAATTTAGGTATTTCTGAAGCCACTAGTCACTAGCAGAGAGGGAGGATTCCATGGCCTACATGTTGGTTGGTAGCAGTGGGGCTACTACCCATGAGGGATAGAGTGAATGTCCCCCACCGTTTACCCTGTAGTTCTAACTTCTGGAGAAAAAAAGAAATTGAAGAGAAGGGTTTGAAAAAGGGTTTGATGAAAAATCCTTGGGATTATCTAAGAGATTTCTTTTTTATTATTATACTTCAGGTTTTAGGGTACGTGTGCACAATGTGCAGGTTTGTTACATATGTATCCATGTGCCATGTTGATTTCCTGCACCCATTAACTCATCATTTAGCATTAGGTATATCTCCTAATGCTGTCCCTCCCCCCTCCCCCCCACCCCACAACAGTCCCCGGAGTGTGATGTTCCCCTTCCTGTGTCCATGAGATCTAAGAGATTTCTTAGGACGTTGATGCCTACTTACTTACAAATCTTTATTTCACTTGTTAATCAGAAAGGAGAATCTTATATACTTTTCATTAGCTCTTTCAGATGCCTCCCTAACTATTTAAAACTCCATCATTTATATGCTGGCCCAGAACTTAGTCAAGAGATGGGGCCATGAATTTGAAAATTAGTTACTACCTTTTTTGACCTTGGATAAATTTACACCATCTCTCTTTGTTCCCTCATATTGATATCATAATACCTGAACTGTGTTTTAAATTAAGGGAAGAGCTATCTTGCTTGGAAAAATCATTTTAAATTCTCTGAGAAGTAACTAGGAATAAATAGATGTTTCAAATGTCTTCACCTCCCTAGAGTTTATCAGACAAAAGACTTGCCAACCCCAAACATAATAGTTAAGGTTTTCTCACATAGAGAATCCCTAATGTTTCTTTTTGTGCAGTAACATTAATCTTAAGCCCACATGGAATTAAAGCTATTTTAATTAAGCATATAACTTGACACTTTCTAACTTTAAATTTGAAGATGATAAAGCATTTTATAATGGTCAATGAATTAAGTAACCCTGGGGCTTTCATAGACATGATTAGAAAGGGTAACGATCCAATTATTCTAGATGTAGCGCTGAAAGAGCTGCAGTAGCCAGCCAAGGAGTTTGGACTCTAAAGAGCTTTATTTCATGAAAATATGTGTTCGCAAAGTTGCTGAGCCAAGAAGAAGTATTTATACTGTTGGAGTGGAAGTTTATATTTAATAATTCTTTCAAAAAACATTTATTATACACCTGCTCTATACATTCTTCTGAGTACTAGAGACACAATGGTGACACAGTCATTGTTCCTATAGACTCACATTCTATGGAAGGGGAGAGAACAAATAGGCTACATTCTTGGTTAGGGCAGACCAGTATTTCAAATAAAATATCCCACTGAGTTTCATTAGAAAATCTGGACAGACAACAAATCTGCTGGAAATTATCAGGGTGCCAAAATAATTATGGGGCCAGAATGGAGGAGAACAGGGGGCTCTGGGCAGTGAGCCTTGTGTTTAAGGTTGCCCCTTAACCTTGGTTGGGGGACATTTACTGACTTTGACAGGAGGCTGAGAGTGGAGCTTTTGATTGCTTCATAGACTGGGGGCACAGTGATTAGACAGAGAAAATCTGAACAAACTATTAGCAATCTTGACCTAATGAACATATTTACAATAATGCTTCTCCCAAATATTCTTTTCAAGGGCATGTGGACCATTTACAGAAACTGATTATATATTGGGCCAGAAAGTAGCTCTCAGTGTAGTTGAAAGGATTGAAGGCGTACAGAATATGCTTTATCGTAATGTAATTATCTTAGAAACTAATTGCAAAAAGACAACTGGAATACCATCATATGCTTTGAAATAAAGAGATACATGGCTGATGGGCCCAAGAAAAAAAAGAAAACTAGAAAATACTTTAAACTATAATAAAAATAGTAATTATAAAAAACTATGGGATACAAGCAGAGCTGTACCTAGAGGAAAATTTGTAACCTTAATTGCATATACTGTAAGTGAAAAAACTGAAAAAAATCAATGAACACAATAATCATGGCAAAAATTAGGACATAATATTAAACCCCAAGAGAATAGAAGGAAGGAAATCAGATTTAGAAAGAAGTTATGGAAATAGAAAACATATAAGCAATAGGAAGCATCAACAAAATCAATAAGCTCTTGGTGAGACTAATCAGAAGAATTAAAGCTTGCACAAATAACCAATATCAGAAATGCAAAAAAACACATTTCTACAGTGCCTACAGACACGAAAATGATGAGAATATTGTGAACAACTTAATGCCAATATATTTAAATGTTTCAATGAATTGACTAACTTAGTAAAATGCAGCATAGTTGTATTTGCCATAAGCAAAGTTGATTATAATAAGAACATTTAAAAAATGAATAGTTCTGTTTCTATTGAAGTAATTAAGTCTGTGATTTAAAACTTCCAACAATGTAATTTTTAGGCCATTAATGGCTTGTTATAGGATCCCCCCTTCTTCTGTTCTCGAGCATCTCAAATCTTTATGAAAGCCAATATTAATTTACACCCAATATTGCTACAAGAAATGGAGTGACACACTTCTTAGTTGTAGTCAGAAAAATAAAAATATTGCTATTCATTTTTCTGAAGCCTTAATAGAAACTCCAAAACATGGAAAATATCTTTGTTTTATTCTGTCTATTTAACCATAACTGTGTAGGTTTAATTTTCACAATAGCATTATAAAATAGGTGTTACTATCTCTTTAAAAGTAGATAAGGAAATTATGTCTCAGAGAGGTAAAGTAATTGTTGAAACCAGCTTGCAAAATGTAAGTCTGTCCGAAACAATTCAACTTTTCCCCACTGTGTCACATTGCCCTCTTGTTTTGCAAGCTAAGTTTGAAGGATATGAATAGGGAAGCCTAACGTTAACTCATCGAGACCCTTGGGCATTGTGTCTCATGGAGAGAGACACAATGTGGACTCATAGTTGGAAAAAGTTGGGTTGTTCCACTTGTTAGCTATGACCCTGGACAAATTCATGTAACTTCTTTATGCTTTATGTTTTTAAACTTGTTAGGATGCTTTTTATGATACCTAACACACAAGATTATGGTGAGAATTAAATTATGCATATGAGTGTTTTTATAATTACCACCTGGTACTTAAGTATGTAGATCTAAGCTTTGAATATTTCCTCATACTGTTTTTATTCTCTTATAAAATGTCTGAGTAGTATCTTCTAAAATATAGGTGTTTTCTGCTTCTTCAAAATTATCTCTCAAATCTCATATAACTCCCAAGGAGAGAAAAGCTCATCTTTAAAAACATTCTGACATCAGCCTGGGGACCTAGATGCTAATGTGATAAGTACCTTTGAAATAAATATTTTAAATAAGATTTTACTGCCTCAGTAAACTCTTTTCCTGCTGCCCTGATTTCTCATTTTGATCATCAATATAAGAAAACTCCTAGATCAAACTGTCAAGTGTCATCCATCAACAAAAATGAAGTAAGAAATCTCAATAAGAATCTCTAGAAACTTCCAGTAAATCAGTTATTTCTTTAATCATGCCTCTGTGTCTTTTTTTCTAATATCTTTCAAATTCGATGCTGACGTACTAAAAGAAAAGACGAGAAAGTAGTTAGCTTTACCAAATTCAGAATGAGGTTAAGAATGATGCAACTTCTCATACCACTGTTTTTTTGCTTTCTCAATAGTATTTAAAGCATTAATGAACACAAGGCATTAGCCATGAAAAATAAGTGGGGAATTCTTCAGCTAAGTTTCAAGTATGAAATCATGAAAATCAAATTTTTCAACTCTTAGGTTCTAAAAATGGGGATAATATTCTTGACAGAGAAAAAGCATCGCCATCTTGGACAAATGCCACCATTTTAAGTTCCCCTTGATTAAAAACTGCCTAAATCCAGCCCAAAAAACATCAGCCTAATGGCTGTCAGCATGACCACAAACTGTAAATGACACCTCTGACCAGAAACATTTCAACCCCACAATAAAACTCTCATCCACCCAGAAATAATCCAAACCTGCGATAAGCTCTCCCTCCCTAACCCTTAAATGCCCTTAGTCTGTAAGAGAGAATGCTCCTGACCTGAATCAGCCAGAAAGCCCTCTCAGGTTTATTCTCACAAATAAACCTGTCTTTGTTGAGCCACTTTTTCTGTTTCTTCTTTCCTTAGCTGTTACAATTATAGATGATAATGCTCACAAAAGCCTCTGAATGCGATTGTACTTTCTTAGTCCTTGATAACAGGTCAGGGTAAATTAGCAAAAATTAATGTTTAGTGTTTCTCCATATATACATTAGGGAGGTAGTTCTAAAACAGCTAAAAAAAATACCTGTTTTTAGTTGAAGAAATCTGTGTTGAGGCCCTAGCTCTGCCACTTACTTATTAATCACGTTAAGCCTTAGTTTTCTCATAGTTTCCACTACTAAAGAACTAACATGGTGACCACAATGTTAAGTACCATTACAGTGGCAGAGACAGTGTCTATTATTACCTTCACAGCTTATCTCTGCAGCCTACAATCTTTCCATTAAGCCTTGCATGGATAGAAGCTGGATATAACACAACCTTGGGAAATGGTGGGACATGTAGACCCTCAAAATGTTCTTTTCGAAAATGAAGCTATATTGTAAAGTACTATAGTTATAGATTGCATGAAAAATTGGGCTTCAGGGTCTCCTACAAGTTAAAGGGAATTCATTTTCTTTCCTTTGTTTGTTTCCGTTTTGTGGAAAACATAGGAAAATAATTTTATTTGTTGGAATTCTGGTTGTTTGGTTTCTAAGAATTCTAAAGAGATTGTAAAATTATATTACAAATTCTAAACTAGTCAGTTCTCAATTAGGTTGAAATTGGACTTGCATTTTCTTTTTCCTACCAGTTGGATCTAAAATCATTAGTAATAATTGTGAAGAATCATGTTTGTTTCTCTGACTGTGGTGATTTGCTAGAAACAAGAGAGAATAACTTTCAAACACAGAGCAGTTTTTTCTTTTACTAAAAATTTCTATCATTTGTAAGGGGCTGAGGTGTCTGTTGAGACATTTAAGGGGCTTTTACATTTCTCCTCCTCGGTACTTTCCTAGTCCTGGTTGTGGTTGAAAGCCAAAAATTTATCAGTATGCTAGAGTAGCAAAGCTTTTCTCATGTTAAATTGAGGTATGAATATAATAGAGCAAAACTCTTTCTACGGAAAAACAACAGATTCACTGACTTCAGTTTGCATATGTATATGTAGTCAGCTTACGATTCTAACCAATGCTCAAGTCCCCAGGAGTGTGGGAGTTTACCAAAGAAGCACTATCAATGGCATTTTACATTTGTGTAGTTCTTGGACTGAATGAAGAATCATAACCTTGAATAAAATGTGAATCTATTGTGCATTGTGTGGTTTCACTTTCTTTTCCTCATTCTTATCCTGTTGGGGGAAGTCAGGGACCCCAAACGGAGGGACCGGCTGAAGCCATGGCAGAAGAACGTGGATTGTGAAGATTTCATGGACATTAGTTCCCCAAATTAATACTTTTATAATTTCTTATGCCTGTCTTTACTGCAGTCTCTAAACATAAGTTGTGAAGATTTCATGGACACTTATCACTTCCCCAATCAATACCCTGTGATTTCGTATGCCTGTCTTTAATCTCTTAATCCTATCAACTGAGGAGGATGTATGTCGCCTCAGGACCCTGTTATAGTTGCATTAACTGCACAAATTGTACAGCATGTATGTCTGAGCAATATGAAATCTGGGCATCTTGAAAAAAGAACAGGATAACAGCAATTGTTCAGGGAATAAGAGAGATAACCTTAAAGTCTGACAGCAGGTGAGCCGGGCAGAACAGAGCCATATTTCTCTTCTTTCAAAAGCAAATGGGAGAAATATCGCTGAATTCCTTTTCTCAGCATAGGATATCCCTGAGAAAGAGAATGCGCACCTAGGGGTAGGTCTCTGAACTGGCCCCCCCTGGGGCGTACCTGTCTCTTATGGTCGAGACTGCAGGGGTGAAATAAACTCGTCTCCCATAGCATTCCCAGGCTTATTAGGAAGAGGAAATTCTTACCTAATAAATCTTGGTCAGACCAGTTGATCTGAAAACCCTGTCCCCTGATAAGATGTTATCAATGACAGTGGTGACCAAAACTTCATTAGCAATTTTAATTTTGCCGCGGTCCTGTGGTCCTGTGATCTCGCCCTGCCTCCACTTGCCTTGTGATATTCTATTACCCTGTTAAGTACTTGATGTCTGTCCCCACACCTATTCGTACACTCCCTCCCCTTTTGAAAATCCCTAATAAAAACTTGCTGGTTTTTGTGGCTTGTGGGGCATCATGGATCCTACCAATGTGTGATGTCTCCCCCAGACGCCCAGCTTTAAAATTTCTCTCTTTTGTACTCTGTCCTTTTATTTCTCAAGCCAGCCGATGCTTAGGAAAATAGAAAAGAACCTACGTGATTATCGGGGCAGGTTCCCCGATATTATCCTCGTTAACCCTGTCTTCCACCTGCCACTCTTCCAGTCTAGAAAATTGTCTAGTTACTTAGCTTTCACATGAAGCATGTTTAGCAGGTTCAGTGTATTTACATGGGAGTGTATGTGAATATATATATATGTGTGTGTGTATATGAATGTATATATATGTGAATATATATGTGTATGTGAAATATGTATATATATATATATATATATATATATATATATATATATATACACATCAGAATTGTGGGTTGGATACCTTACAACAACACCTACCACTTTAAAAAAGTCTAAAAAATAATCCCTGGAAAATATAGAGAACAAATCTTTTCAAATAAGCTGATAAGCTGGAAAGTTAGTAAAGAATAATCAGTGTCTCAAGATTGAGTTCAAGACCAAAAATAGGATATGGGAAAGGTAAGTGCAACACTGAAGCCAGATTTTATTTTGAGAGCATTTACCAAACCCAATGAATTGGATCTTATTTTCAGTCTGTTAAAAACTTCAGCCAAATTAAATTTAAAGGAGTTTAATTGAGCAATGAACGATTTGTGAATCAGCCATTCCCCAGAAACACAGCAGATTCAGAGGGACTCCAGCGCTGCCACTTGGTGGAAGATTTATGGACAGCAAAAGGAAAGTGACATGCAGAAAATGGAAGTGAGGTACAGAAAACAGCTGGATTGGTTACAGCTTGGCATTTGCCTTATTTGAACACAGTTCAAACAGTTGGCTATATCTGACCAAAACTCAGCGATTGGCTGAGGCTGTAGGCTACAGTAAGTTTATACCTCCGTTTGTTATAGTTCACGATGTACAGAAAAACTTTTAGGCCAAACTTAAATATGTAAGAATGCAGCTTTAGGCTACACTTCATTTAACAAGTCTCACAGGTACAGAAGTGACAAATGGCAAAGATTAGGGACCACTAATAATAGTGAACAAGATCTCCCTCTGTATAAAGTTGGAAAACCAAAACAATACACCTTCAGTGTAAGGGTGAAATAAACATGGTTTTCCCACCCATCCCTAAGGGTCTTCATGGAAAAGTACTAGATTTGAACCTTGGTACTAAGTACAGGGAAAGAATCTTCCTGTGAATTCATAACTGACAGCTTTGAACTGGTTTGTAGCCTGTATTCATACCACCCAGGTGGTCTGGAAAACAATAAAATTACTCATTTAGTTTAACAGGATTCTGAGCTAGTATCCCCAGGTATTGGCAGAAGTAAATGCAGATCATCTCTAGAAAAATCTACTTTCAGCACAGGCCTCAGAAATTCTCCACAGAGGAAATTTCAAGAAATTGTGACCTCTTCATTGAAAATCATGAGGCCTGACATGATGCCACAAGAAAGAAAGCAGAAACAAGAAAATCTTCAAAGGATTGGCATTTTGGCATTATCAGACACATAATATATAAATTAGTTGCTTAGTATGTTTAAAGATCTAAAGGAAATGATGACAAAAGTATGTTAAAAATGGTCAAACATTTAAAAAGTAAGAATTCCTAGAACTAAAATTAGTTGAAATTAAAAATTCAATAGGTAATTTTGACAGATTAGATACATTTAAAATAAGAATTAGAATAAAAGACACATTTGAAGATATTAAAATGTGTACTGAAAGAAGAGGTAGCAAATTTGAAAGAGAAGACTCATGGAATATAAAATGTAAAGGTCTAAATATATTTAATCATGTAGAAGAAAGAGGGAGGTCATATATAGCAGAGGAAAATCCCAAGAGCTAATAATCAAGAGTTTTCTCAAATAAATGAAAGATATGAATCCATAAACTCAGAATGTGCCTGAAATACCAAGCAAAATAGATGTGTATCTGGACATATGTAATAAAACTATAAAATATTTTTTAACTATAGAATATTTTAATAATCAAAGAAAAGGGCTTAAGAACAGCCAGAGACGAAACAATTACTTTAAACTGAGTGACAAGTATACTGACAAATAAAAAATTTGTCAGTAACAAGGTGAAATAAAGACAGTTTCAGATAAAAAAGATTGGGGCGTTTACAAACAACAGGGAGTCACCAAGAGGAGGAGAAATTATCTTAGTTGGAGGAACTGAGGTGAAAGAAGGAATGAGAAAAACAGGTATTAAAATCAAAATAAACATTGACTGTATAAAAGCAACAATCGTCTGGGATTTAAAAAAACAGAACTAAAACATACAATAATAATTATAAGTCTGAGCTGGATGACTGGGGTTAATTCTAAAGTACTCATATAGTTTGGGAGAAGGTAAACAGTTAAATATGTTTCATGCTTTGATAAGTTTCATATAATATCTAGGTTTCTAGGTAACCAGATGCACAAAAAAGAGAGCTAGAGTGTATATATAAAACATCCTTACTATAGGAATAAAAAAGAAAAAATCAATTTATTTCTTTTTTCATTTATCATAATATATTATATTTTATATGTTTATATACATTATGTATTTTCATAACATAATATATAATATACATATATTTTCATAACATAATATATAATATACATTATATATTTTCATAACATAATATATAATATACATTACATTAATATATTTTTTCCAGACCAGAATTCAATCTAGGATCATGCTTTGCAGTTAGTTGTCATATCTCCATAGTGTCATTTAAACTATAACAGTTTCTTCAGTTTGTCTTTGTTTATGACCTTGATACTTTGTTAAATTTCTTTAACAATGTTTTTATAATTTTTTTAAATTTATAAAAAAAATTTGTAAATTTCAATAGATATTGAGGAACAGGTGGTGTTTGGTTACATGAATAAATCCACTTGTGATGATTTCTGAGATTTTGGTGCACCCATCACCCAAGTAGTGTACTCAGTACCCAATGTGTATTCTTTTATCCATCACCCACCCCACCCTTTCACCCTAGTCCCCAAAGCCTATTGTGTCTTTCCTATGTCTTTGTATCCTCATAGCTTAGCTCCCACTTACGAGTGAGAATATATGATGTTTGGTTTTCCATTCGAGTTACTTCACTTAGAATAATGGTCTCCAATTTTATCTAGGTTGCTGCAAATGCCATTATTTTGTTCCTTTTTATGGCTGAGTAGTATTCCACGGTATATATATATACACCACATTTTCTTTATCCATTCATTGATTGATGGGCATTTGGGCTAGTTCCATATTTTTGCAATTGTGAATTGTGAATTGTGCTGCTGTAAACATGTGTGCAAGTGTCTTTTTCATATGACTTATTTACCTCTGGGTAGATACCCAGTAGTGGGATTGCTGGATCACTTATTTACCTCTGGATAGATACCCAGTAGTGGGATTGCTGGATCAAATGGTAGTTCTTTTAGTTCTTTAAGGGATCTTTGCATTATTTTCCACAGTCGTTATGCTGGTTTACATTCTCACCAGCAATGCAGAAGTGTTCCTTTTCACCACATCCACACCAAAATCTATTATTTTTTTGATTTTTTGATTATGGCCGTTCTTGCAGGAGTAAGGTGATATAACATTGTGGCTTTGATTTGTATTTCCCTGATGATATTGAGCATTATTTTCATATATTTGTTGGGCATTTATATATGTTCTTTTGAGAAATTTCTATTCATGTCCTTATCCCACTTTTTGATAGGATTGTTTGTTTCTTGCTTGCTGATTTGTTTGAGCTCCTTTTAGATTCTGGATATTCGTCCTTTGTCAGATGCATACTTTGCCACTATTTACTCCCACTCTGTGGGTTGTCTGTTTACTCTGCTGATTGTTTCTTTTGCTGAAGCTTTTTGGTTTAATTAAGTCTCACCTATTTATCTTTGTTTTTGTTGCATTTGCTTTTGGGTTCTTCATGAAGTGTTTGCCTAAGCCAATGTCTAGAAGCATTTTTCCCATGTTACCTTCTAGAATTTTTATGGTTTCAGGTCTTAGGTTTAAGTCTTTGATCCATCTTGAGTTGATTTTTGTATAAGGTGAGAGATGAGGATCCAGTTTCATTCTTCTACATGTGTCTTGCCAATTATCCCAGTACATTTTGTTGAATAGGGTGTCTTTTCCCCTTTTATGTTTCTGTTTGCTTTGTCAAAGCTCAGTTGGCTGTATGTATTTGGCTTGATTTCTGGGTTCTTTATTCTGTTCCATTGGACCATGTGCCTATTTTTATACCGGTACCATGCTGTATTGGTGACTATGGACTTATAGTATAGTTTGAAGTTGAGTAATGAGATGCCTTCAGATTTATTCCTTTTATTTGGTCTTGCTTTGGCTATGTGGGCTCTTTTTTAGTTGCATATGAATTTTAGGATTGTTTTTTCTAGTTTGTGAAGAATGATGTTGGTATTTTGATGGGAATTGCATTGAATGTGTAGATTGCTTTTCACAGTATGGTCATTTTCACAATACTGATTCTACCCATCCATGAGCATGGGATGTGTTTTCATTTGTTTGTGTCATCTATGATTTCTTTCAGCAGTGTTTTGTAGTTTTCTTTGTACAGGTCTTTCACATCCCTAGTTAGGTATGTTTCTAAATATTTTATTTTTGTAGCTATTGTGAAAGGGATTGAGTTCTTGATTTGATTCTCAGCTTGGTCACTGTTGGCATATAGCAGGGCTACTGACTTACGTACATTAATTTTGTATCCTAAAACTTTGCTGAATTTATTTATCAGTTCTAGAAACTTTTTGGATGAGTCTTTAGGGTTTTCTAGGTATACGATCATGTCATCAGCAAACAGTGACAGTTTGAGATCCTCTTTACTGATTTGGATGTGTTTAATTTCTTTTTCTTGTCTGATTGCTCTGGCTAGGAATTCCAGTGCTATGTTGAATAGAATGGTGAAAGTGAATATCCTTGTCTCGTTCCAGTTCTTAGGTGGAATGCTTTCAACCTTTCCCCATTCAGGCTGTGGGTCTGTCATAGATAACTTTTATTACCTTAAGGTATATCACCTGTATGTTGATTTTGCTGAGTGTTTTAATCACAAAGCAATGCTGGATGTCACTAGATATTTTTTCTGCATCTATTGGTTATAATTGTTTGATTTTTGTTTTTAATTCTGTTTATGTGGTGTATCACATTTATTGACTTACCTTTGTTAAACCACCCCTGCATCCTTGGTATGGAATCCACTTGATCATGGTGGATTATCTTTTTGATCTGCTGTTGAATTTGGTTAGCTAGTATTTTGTTGAGAATCTTTGCATCTGTGTTCATCAGGGATATTGATCTGTAGTTTTCTTTCTTTGTTATGTCATTTCCTGGTTTTGGTATTAGGGTGATACTGGCTTCATAGAATGATTTAGGGGGGGATTCCTTCTTACTGTATTGTTTGGAACAGTGTCAATAGGATTGGTACCAATTCTTTAAGATCTGATAGAATTCAGCTGTGAATCCTGGTCCTGGAATTTTTTTTGTTGGTAACTTTAATTACCATTTCAATCTTGCTGCTTGTTATTGGTCTGTTCAGAGTTTCTATTTCTTCCTGGTTTAATCTAGGAGGATTGTGTAATTCCAGAAATTTATCCATATCCTCTAGGTTTTCTAGTTTATGCATGTAAAGGTGTTCATAACAGCCTTAAATGATCTTTTGTATCTCTGTCGTATCAGTTGTAATATCTCCTATTTTGTTTCTAATTGAGCTTTTTGGATCTCCTCTCTTTTTTACTTGGTCAATCTTGCTAATGATCTATCAATTTTATTTATCTTTTCAAAGAACCAGCTTTTTGTTTCATTTATCTTTTTGTTTGTTTCCATTTTGTTCAGTTCTGCTCTGATGTTGGTTATTTCTTTTCTTCTCCTGGGTTTTGGCTTGGTTTGTTCTTGTTTCTGTAGTTCCTTGAGGTATGACCTTAGTTCGTTTGTTTGTGCTCTTTCAGACTTTTGGATGTAGACATTTAATACTATGAACTTTCCTCTTAGCACTGGTTTTGCTGTACCCCAGAGATTTTGATAGGTTGTGTCACTGTTATTGTTCAGTTCAAAGAATTTTTAAATTTCCATGTCAATCTCATTGTTGACACAATGATCATTCAGAAGCAACTTATTTAATTTCCATGTATTTGCATGATTTTGAGGGTTTCTTTTGGGGTTGACTTTCAATTTGAGTTCACTGTGGTCTGAGAGATTACTTCAAATAATTTCAATTTTCTTAAATTTGTGGAGACTTGTTTTGTGGCCTATCATATTGTCTATCTTGGAGAAAGTTCCATGCACTGGTGAATAGAATGTATATTCTGTGGTTGTTGGGTAGAATTTTCTGTAAATATCTGTTAAATTCATTTGTTCTAGGGTATAGTTTTAGTCCCTTATTTCTTTGTTGACTTTCTTTCTTGATGACCTGTCTACTGCTGTCAGTGAAATATTAAAGTCCCCCACTATTACTGTGTTGCTTTCTATCTCATTTCTTAGGTCTAGTAGTAATTGTTTTATAAGTTTGGGCACTCCAGTGGTAGGAGCATATATATTTAGAATTGTGATATTTTCCTGTTGGACAAGGCCTTTTATCATTATATAAAGTCCCTCTTTGTCTTTTTTAACTGCTGCTTTAAAGTTTGTTTTGTCTGATATAAGAATAGTTATTCCTATTCATCTTTGGTGTCTATTTGCATGCAATATCTTTTTCCACCCTTTTATGTTAAGTTTATGTGAGTGAGTCCTATGTGTCAGGGGAGTCTCTTGAAGAGGGCAGATACTTGGTTGGTAAGTTTTTATTCTTTCTGCCATTCTGTATCTTTTAAGTGGAGCATTTCAGCCATTTACATTTAATGTTAGTATTAAGATGTGAGTCACTGGTTTTTCATCATGCTATTTGTTGCCTGAATACCTTTTTTATTGTGTTATTGTTTTATAGGTCCTGTGAGACTTATGCTTTAAGGGGGTCCTATTTTGATGTATTTTGAGGATTTGTTTCAAGGTTTAGATCTCCTTTTAGCTATTCTTATAGTGCTGGCTTGGTGGTGGTGAATTCTCTCAGCATTTGTTTGTCTGGAAAAGACTGTATCTTTCCTTCATTTTTGAAACTTAGTTTTGCTGGATACAAAGTTCTTGGCTGATAATTGCTTTATTTAAGGAGGCTAAAGATAGGACCCAAATTCTTTCTAGCTTGTAAGGTTTCTGCTAAGAAGTCTGCTGTTAATCTGATAGGTTTTCCTTTATAAGTTACCTGATGCTTTTGCCTTACAGTTCTTAAGATTCTTTCATCTTGACTTTAGATAACCTGATGACTATGTGCCTAGGAGATGACCTTTTTGTGACTAATTTCCCAGGTGTTCTTTAAGCTTCTTGTATTTGGATGTCTAGATCTCTAACAAGGCCAGACAAGTTTTCCTTGATTATTTCCTCAAATAAATTTTCCAAACTTCTAGATTTCACTTCTTTCTTGGGAACACCCAGTTATTCTTAGGTTTAGTGGCTTAATATAATCCCAAAATTCTTGGAGGCTTTCTTCATTTATTTTTATTTTATATTTTTGAGACGGAGTCTCACTCTTTCACCCAGGCCGGACTGCAGTGGCGCTATCTTGGCGCACTGCAAGCTCCACCTCCCAGGTTCACACCATTTTCCTGCCTCAGCCTCCTGAATAGCTGGGACTACGGGCGCCCACCACTGCACCCGGTGAATTTTTTTGTATTTTTAGTAGAGACGGGGTTTCACCATGTTAGCCAGGATGGTCTCGATCTCCTGACCTCGTGATCCACCTGCCTCGGCCTCCCAAAGTGCTGGGATTGCAGGCGTGAGCCACCACGCCCGGCCTGTTCATTTTTTAAAAATTCTTTTTTCTTTGTTTTTGTCAGATTGGGTTAATTTGAAAATCTTGTCTTCGAGTTTTGAAATTCTTTCTTCTACTTGCTCCATTCTATTGCTGACACTTTTCTGTTTATTTTGTATTTCTCTAAATGTGTCCTTGATTTCCAGAAGTTGTGATTGTTTTTTAATTTATTCCATCTATCTATTTCACTGGAGATATTTCCATTCATATCTTTTTTTTTTTTTTTGAACTTCACCTTTCTCTGGTGCCTCCTTAATTGGCTTAGTAATCCACCCTCTGAATTGTTTTTCTGGTAACTCAGAGATTTTGTCTTGGTTTGGATCCATTGCTGGTGAGCTAGTGTGAGCTTTTGCAGATGTTAAAAAACCTCGTTTTGTCATATTATCAGTTTTGTTTTTCTGGTTCCTTCTCATTTGGGTGGACTATGTCAGAGGGAATATCTGAGACTCAAGAGCTGCTGTTCAGGTTTTTTTTGTTCCTCGGGGTGCTCCTTTGATGTGGTGCTCTCCCTCTTCCCCTAGGAATGGGGCTTCCTGAGAGCCAAACTGTAGTGATTATTTTTCTTCTGAATCTAGCTACCCAGTGGAGCTACTGGGCTCTGGGCTGGTACTGGGGAGTGTCTGCAGAGTCCTGTGATGAGATCCATCTTCAGGTCTCTCAGCAGTGGATATCAGCACTTGGTCCAGTGGAGGTAGCAGGGGAGTGAAGCAGGCCTTATGAGGGTCCTTGGTAGTATTTTGGTTAAGTGTGCTGGTTTTTTGTTGGTTGGCCTCCAGCCAGGAGGTCACGAGTTCAAGAGTGCATCAGCTGCAGTAGTGTAGGGAGGTTACAAGCTTGCCCCCCAGGGTCTTCTTCGGATAAGTGTTCTGGTTTCTCAGGTGGAGTTCTATGGGCAGGGCCATAGAACTCCCAAGAGTTTTTGACCTTTGTCTTTGGCTACCAGGGCAGGTAGAGAAAGACCATCAGGTGAAGGCAGGGCTGGGTATGTCTAAGCTCAGACTCTCCACGGGCGGGACTTGCTGCAGCTGCTGTGGGGGATGAGAGTGTGGTTCCAAGACCAACAGAGTTATGTTCTCAGGGGTATTATGGCTGCCTCTGCTGCATCACACAGGTTGCCAGGGACATGGGGGAAAGCCAGGAGCCACAGACCTCACCCAGCTCCCATGCAGCTGGCAGCCTGAAAGACAGGTCTCACTCCCACTGAGCTCCCAACAGCACTGCGTTTAATTCCAGAGAGCTGGTGATCAGGGCTGAGTACTTGCCCCAGGCCACACTCCTCCCAGCTGAGAACAAGCTGACATAGTTCCTTGGCTGTCCTACGGAGCTTGAGGTGCCATTCT
This sequence comes from Nomascus leucogenys, assembly GCF_006542625.1. Classification (NCBI taxonomy): domain Eukaryota; kingdom Metazoa; phylum Chordata; class Mammalia; order Primates; family Hylobatidae; genus Nomascus; species Nomascus leucogenys. Next base: position 53,714,287 of record NC_044383.1, on the reverse strand, counting down.
ACCTCCTTCAAAGGGTCTGTGGATTCTCTTGGCTTTTTTGGTATGTTCCTGCAGTAATTCTTGGAGCAAAAGTTTACAGCGTGAGTCTCCATATGCTGCTCTGTCCATCCGAATGGGACCTGCAAGTTACTTTTGCCTCCTATCCGCCATTTTTTTCTAAGTCCCCCCCAAAATCAATGCAGAAAGAAAAAAGAGCAACAAAAATATGGAAGAAAAGTGATTAAAAAATAAGTACGAAAGTTAATAATATAACACATTAGTAATAATGATAAAATTAAGTGGTTTAAGTGCTCCTCTTAAAAGCAAAAGAGTATCAGACCAATAAACCTCAATCCTGTTTCATAGAACTTGCAAATGACCTATCTGGAATGTTAGGATATAGAATAGTTTGAAAATCAAAGAATATGAAGTCATGTATAGGAAAAATACCAAAATAAAGGTGAAATTGCTATAGTATTATTAGTCAAAACAGACTTTAAGAAATATTACTGAGGATGAAAATCAATTTTATAATGATAAAATCTCAAGCAAGAAGTTATAATAATCTTGACTTCTAAGCACCTAATATGTGGCTTGGAAACTATATAAAGCCAGAACTGACCAAATACAAATAAAATTAACAAAACAGTAGCACTGTCGGAGATTTAAACATACACATTTTAATGACTGATAGAATCTGTAGACAAGCACATCAATGATAATAGTGTTTTAACAACATAATTTATAAGCTTCAAACAAACTGTAGGAGACATATTCTTTCTGAGCAAGCAAGTGGGCCACATAACACATTTCCAAGGATGAATTTCATATCCGTTTCATTCTTTAACTGCTGTATATTCAACTTATAACATGTATATAATTGAGTAAAAAAGATAATTCAAAGAATTTCCTCTAAAAACTTCATAAAAAACTGTTAGAACTAATATCAAATTCAGTAAAGTTGCAGGATATAAAATCAAGATAGACAAATCAGTTGTTTCCTTACATCAGTGACAATCTATTGGAAAAGGAATTTTTAAAAATCCCACTTATACCACATCAAAAAGAATAAAATACTTAGGGATAGATTTAACCAAGGAGGTAAAAGACCTGTACATTGAAAACTATAAAACATAGATGAAAAAAACTGAAGAAGATACAAATAAATGGAAAAGTACTTCCCATTCATGGATTAAAAAATTGTTAGAATGTCCATATTACCGAAAGTGATCTACATATTCAATGCAATCCTTCTCAAAAATTTAATGGCATTTTTCAAAGAAATAAAAAAACACTCTAGAATTTGTACGGAATCACAATAGGCACCAAATACACAAAGCAACTTGAGAAAGAAGAACAAAGTTGAAAGCATCATCACCTTACAAGCTGTAGTAGTCAAAATAGTATGGTGTTGGCATAAAAACAGGCACATGGGACAATGAAGCAGAATAGAGAGCACAGAAAATAAACCCATGCATATACAGTCAACTAATTTTTGACAAGGTCACCAAAAGAACACAATGGGGAAAGGATAGTTGTTTCAATAAATGATGTCAGGAAAACTGGATTTGCACATGCAATAGAATGAAACTGGACAATTATACCATATACAAAAATAAACTCAAAATGGGTTAAAGACTTAAATGTAAGAACATAAATTATAAAAACACTAGAAGAAATCATGGAGAACAAGCTCTATGACATTGGTCTAATGATGATTTTTTGAATATGACCCCAAAAGCACAGGCAACAACAAAAAATAGACAAATGAAGTTACATTATATTTAAAAGTTTCTGTAAAGCAAAGGAATCAATTAACAGAGTGAAAAGACAACCTACAGAGTGGAAGAAAATATTTGTAAACTATACATCTGATAAGGGGTTAATATCCACAATACATAAGGATTTCAAACAACCCAATAGCAAGAAAACAACCTGATCAAAAAATGGGCAAAAGATATGAACAGACATTTCTCAAAAGAAGACATACAAATGGCCAGAAGGTAGAGGAAGAAATTCTCAACATTACTAATCAAGATGGAAATGCAAATTAAAGCCACAATGAAATACTGCTTCACACCTGCTAAAATGGCCATTATCAAAAAGATAAAAATGTGTTGGCAGGGTATGGAGAAAAGACAACCCTTGTATGCTGTTGGTGGGTATATACACTGGTACAGCCATTATTGAAAAACAGTATGAAGTCTCCTCAAAAAAATTACAATAGAACTAGTATATGACCCAGCAATCTCTCTACTGGGTTTCTACCCAAAAGAAATGAAATCAGTACCTCAAAAGGATCTTTGCACTCTCATGTTCATTATAGCATTATTCACAATAGCTAAGATACTGGAATCAACTTAAGGTGTTCATCTATGGATGAGCAGATAAAGACAATGTGGTGTGGAAACACAATGAAATGTTATCCAGCCTTAGAAAGGAAATCCAGTCATTTGTGACAACATGGATAAACCTGGAAAACATTGTGCTAAGTGAAATAAGCCACAGACAGTAAGGCAAATACTGCATGATCTCATTTATATATGAAATAGGAAAAAATTAACATAGAAGTAGAGAGTAGAATGGTGGTTACAAGGGGCTGAAGGTTGAGAGAAACAGAAAGATGATCAAAGATGATCAAAGGGTACAAATTTGCAACCACATAGGAAGAATAAGCCTAGAGATCTAATATACAGAATGATGGTTATAGTTAATAATGCTTTATTGAAAATTGGAAATTTGCTAAGAGAGTAGATTTCAGGCACCCTCACCACAAAACAAGCAAACAGAAAAAGCAAAAACCAAAAAATTAATTATGTGAGATGCTGCATATGTTAACTCTCTTGACTTAGTAATTATTTCACTATATATTAAATAGCATGTTGTGTACCTTAAATATATAGAATTTTTATTTTTTAAAAGAGCAGAGCATCCTTACACAGCCCTCTGTGCACTGAACTAGTCATTTACCACTCATAATACAGGTTGAGCATTCCTAATTAGAGAATCCAAAATCTGAAATATTCCAAAATCTGAAACTTTTTGAGCATGAATGACACCATAAGTGGAAAATTCCACACCTGACCTCATGTGATGGATTACAGTCAAACTGCAGTCAAAACCTTGGTGTACAAAATTATTAAAAATATTGTATAAGGCTAAGTTCAGTCTATGCATATAAGGTATATAGGAAACATAAATAAATTTCATGTTTAGAGTTGGGTTCCATCCTCAAGAAATTTCATTATGTATATGGAACTGTTCCAAAATCTAGAAAAATCTGAAGTCCAATATATATCTGGTCCCAAGCATTTCAAATCAAGAATACTCAACTCTTTGCCCTCAATTCAGCCACTTCCACAACTCACTCTGACAAATTGTATTATAAAACCTCATGTTCCTGCAATTGCTTGACACGAGTTCAACTTGATGGGGGATGATAAATTGGGGAGAGGTTGGTTAAAGGATACATAATTACAGCTAGATAGGAGGAATAAATTCAAGAGGTCTATTGTACAACAAGCTGACTATAGTTAATAATGATATATTGTATCCTTGAAAAATGCTGAGTGTCTATTAAGTGTTCTCACCACAAAAATGATAATCCTGTGAAGTAATGCATTTATTAGTTAGCTAGATTTAACCATTCCAAAATGTATATGTACTTCAAAACATGTTTTACAAGGTAAAAATATACAATTTTATGTTAATTTTAAAAGATAAGTATATTTGAATAAGAAAGTTGAATTTGAAAAGTTTTCCTTCAGTGTAGATTTTCTTTATGTTTCCAGTTAATGATAAAAGTAAAGCTTGTCCCAGCCTGTGTGGGCTTGGCACTCAAGATAGTTTGGGATCCAAATAAAGCACTAGGGTAGGCATGGAAAATGAGAATAAAAGAGAAACAATTGGGAGCCAGAAAAATAGGACAGCCCACACAGCTGTTTCCTGTGATGCATGTTTAGTTATCCTTGCAGAACCTGGATGACATCCTAGGTGGTCTTTTTTTTCCAAGGGGAATGATCTGATAAGTGAGGCAAGACAATGTTTGCTAAACAGTAGCAAGGATCAACATTTTTGATATTGGGGGGTCCCGTGTTTTCTGGTGGTTATTTTGAAGGATGGTTGGAGCACATTGTTGGCAGCTGTTGAGCTGTGGGAAGAGGTGAAATTGCTGAGAGAGGACATGTGACTCTCTGAAAGTTGTCTGGCCCAGTTAAGGAATGTAGTGTTCAAAGCAATGCTTCTTTCCACAGCAATGAGGTCACTGGACTATAGTTGGAAATTGAGTGAAGTGCAGTCATAAGGAATATACGGTCCTAGTTGGGGAGAGTGATGTAAGGTGAAGATCCATTACCAACGGCTGACAGGTGCCCTGAATTCCCCACAGATACGACTAAAAAAAATCCCATATTTTCATAAATTTAGAAACATATTCCTAAGTAATTCACAAGTTAAGCAATTATAAGAAAATATCTTGAACTGAGAAATAATAAACTACATTGCATTTAATTTGGGGGATTTAGGTAAAATGATAATTATTTGTATTGTGAAAGAAAAGCCTCAAAGCTAATGACCTAGGCTTCTTACTTAAGATGAAAAAGAATAATGATATAAACATGAAGAAAGTACTGGAAAGAAGGAAATGATAATAAAGAATATAATAGAAGGTAAACATATAATAGAGTAGATTGACAAAGCCAAAAGATTCACTTGGAATGACCTAATAAAATCGAAAAACCTCTGTCAAGATTGGTCATAAAAAAAGAGTGAAGACACAAGTAAACACTATGAATAAAAGAGACAATTATAGAAGTTAGAGAGGTTTAAAAACAATAGAATAATATGAATAACTTCATACTAATAAATTTGAAAGTTTTGATGAGAGGACAAATTTCTGGGAAAAAAACGTATGTACAAAAATGACTAAAAGAAACCCCAGCAACCCTTAATTGTCACATAGCTACAACAGAAATTAAAAGAACAGTTCAAAAATATTCCCTCAATGAAAATATCAGAACCAGAGAGTTCTTATCTGTGTTCTGTTAGCACTGAGAAAACAAATGATTTCAATGTTGTGAATCTTGTATAATATAGACAAGGAATGTGTTCAACTCCTTTTATATGTGAAACCTAGTCTAGGACTGTGCAAGGAAGGAAAATTACAGGCCAATCTCATTTATGAACATAATTACAGAAATCTTAATGTATTAGCAAACTGCAGCAATCATAAAAAGATAATATATGATTAATTGGAGGGTGTTCTAGCGTTGCAGAGTTAGTTTGAAATTATGAAGTAATTTAATTCACCATATTAGCAGATTAAGGGAGAATAAGAATCTTGTGATGTCAGTAGAGGCAGGAAAAAAGTTATCAAAATTCAGTATACATTTATGATAAACTGTTAGGACACTAGCAATAAAATGTACTTCCTAAATTCAAGAAAATATACCTATAGAAAAACTATGGTAAACATCATACTTCTTGATAAAACATTGAAAGTATTCTTTTTATGATTAGGAATAGAACAAAAATGTCAGCTATCACCACTTACATTTAATATTATACTGGAAGTCCAAGTCAATTTGGTCCCAAGAAGTAATTAAGGGATTAAGATTCAGAAAGAAACAACACTATTCAGAGATGGCATGATCATGGAAAAAAAAAAGTCTCTCCACAAATTATTAAGATTATAAGAGTTTATCTAGGTATAAAAATCAATTGTATATTTATTTGCTGATATGGTTTGGCTGTGTCCCCACCCAAATCTCATATTGAATTACCACATGTTGTGGGAGGGACCTGGTGGGAGGTAACTGAATCATGGCGGTGGGTCTTTCTCATGATGCTCTTGTGATGGTGAATAAGTCTCATGAGATCTGATGGTTTTAAAAAATGGGAGTTTCCCTGCACAACCTCTCTTTCTTTGCCTGCTGCCATCCATGTAAGACGTGACTTGCTCCTCCTTGCCTTCTGCCATGATTGCTAGGCCTCCCCTGCCATGTGGAGCTGTAAGTCCATTAAACCTCTTTTTCTTCCCAGTCTTGGCTATGTCTTTATCAGCAGTGTAAAAACAGACTAATACATTTACTGACAAAATTGTATATATTTATCATGTATAACATGTTATTTTTAAATATGTCTGTATTGTGGAATGGCTAAATGATGCTAATTAACATATCCATTGCCTCCTGTACTTTTCTTTTGGTGAGAACACTTAAAATCTACCCTCTTAGCAATTTTTGAGAACACAATATGTTGTTACCAACTATAGTCACTGTGTTGTACAGTAGATCTCTTGAACTTATTCCTGTCTGAGGCTTTGTATCCTTTGACTATCATTTCCCTATTCTTCCCAATCCTCAACCTCTGGTAACCACTGTTCTACTCTCTGCTTCTATGAGTTCAGCTTTTAAAAAGGTAATATATTCCACATATAAATGAGATAGTTTAACATAGTTTCCTTCAGATTCATCCATATTTTCGCAAATGATAGGATTTCCTTCTTATTTAAGGCTGAATAGTATTGCATTGTGTATAACACTATATTTTCTTCATTTATCTGTTGGTGGACATTAAATTTGATTACATATCTTGGCCATTGTAAATGATGGTGCAGTGAACATGGGAGTGCAGATGTCTCTTTGACATACTGATTTCATTTCCTTTGGATATACACCCAGAAGTAGGATTGCTGAATCATATGGTAGTTCTAAAAAAAATCAATTTGTATTTTTATACACTGTGGAAAATTTCATTCAAAAGTAATTTTAAATGATACCACTTAAAAGAGCATTAGAATGTAAAATACTTTGGAATAAATATAAGAAAGTATAAGCAAGAATCTCATGGAAAAAATAGTAAAACTCTACTACTAGACCTCATACCAAATTTAAATAATGACATACAAAGACTCAATACTGAAAGGCTAATTGATCTATAGGTGAATCTATAGCATCATTGTAAATTGATCTATAAAGTTAATGTAGTTCCAATAAAAACATCAACAGGTGCTCTGGTGGAATTTGAGATGATATATATATATATATATATATTGCATACATATACATATATTTGCATTTCCATAAAATATATGTATGTGTATATATGATGGTAACATATAGATGTACATACATCCATATGTATAACAGAAGTTACAGAGATTTTAAAAACAATAGAATAATATGAATAACCTCATACTAATAAATTTGAAAGTTTATTTATATATATATTTCCATAATATATATATGTATGTATGTGAAAAAGTCCTCAAAGGGCCAAACACCCCTGAAGAAATATAAAGGTTGAAGCACTTGTCTCAGATAAGACAAAACTCATAGAAAATTAGACAGTGTGGTCCTGGTGCAGAGATAGAGAAGATGACTGCTGGAATTGATTGCAATGGTCCCCCAAAAGAAGCACGCTTATGTGGAAGTATAATTTTGGTTGAAGCTAGTACAGCAGCTAAGTGGAGAAATAAGGACTTTAAAAAATTGTGTGGAAGCAATTAGAAACCACATGAACGTTTAAACACCTATGTGAAAGGCAAAACTATAAAATTTTACAAGATAACATGGGAGAATATATTTATAACTCCAGGGTAGAGAAAAGTTTCTTAAACAGGACACAAAAAGTACTAATCTCAAAGGGAATAATAGATGAATTTCACTACATTAAAAATCTCTGTTTGTCAACACTTGTTTTAAAACAAGAAGAAACACAAACCACAATGGGGAAGGAAATATTTGCAATATACAAAACCAACAAAGAGTTCTAATTCAACTCAATAAATTTAATAACAAAAAGAAAACTCAGAAGAAAAATGGATAAAAGACATGCATAAATATTTGACAAAAGAAAAATGCATGACAAAGAAACATAAAAATGTGCTCAATCTCATTAGCAATTATGGAAATGCAAATTAAATCAAGGAAGATACCATTTTACAGGGGCTTGTAATTTTAAGTGTTGATGAGCATGTGGAGTGATGTGGATTCTGACGGCAAATCTCATGTGAGAGACTATGGAAGAGACTTGAATGACTCTTGCATGTGCTTTTGGAGACATGGCCAAGAATGTTCAGAATAGATAGTTGAAGCCATTCAGAAGCTCAGTAGTAAAATAAGTAAATAAGTCATGGTACATTAACATTCTAGAACACTAGAGAATTGTGAATAATAGAGAATTTTAGCTATTAAGTAACAAAAATGACTCTCAGGAGCATATGTGAGGGAAAAAGCAATTTATATAAAAATTTTATGTGACACTATTCTATTTATATAACATTCAAAAACCATGTAAAACTAAACAATACTATCTTAGGTGTATAAAGCATATGTGGCAACACTTTGAAGAAGAGCAAAAGAATGATGCATTCAGAAGATTGTGCTTCACTGTGAGCAGGAAGGAATTGAAGGGACTTGAGAAGGCCCTCCAATAATGGAGAGGGGGCATCCTTTTGCTTAAATTAGGTAGTGAGTACACACACATTTGCATAGCTTTTCTTCATATTTCACATGCATTTTCTAAATATTCTTTTGTATCTAGTCAATATTAAATAATAATTAAAAAATTAAAACTAAGGCAGAAGAACAGTTTTGGAATGGTTGCCCAAATCTTGATTGTCAGATAGGATGGACATCCACAGATGTAATTACCTCTATTGTTTTTAAAATCTTGGTAACTTCTGTAATACATACATATATATGTATGTACAAAAACCCAGGATGCCTGAGTCAAGGTAATTACATTGGTTTTGTGTGCCTGTGGACTACCAGCTACTGATTAGCCTAGTCCTCCTGGCTGAAGTTTCTCTGAGAGTTCTTAATCCTATTTTCAGTTATAAGATGGGTTTTGGCACATTAAGTTAACAGGAGGTTGACTCTACACTGTCATTTCTTTTTTGACCAGAAGAAGAGGCACTTTGCACAGAATGTATGTCCAAGTGCATTGCTATGGGATTCTCACATCTTTCAGCATACAGGGCATTCACTGTGTCCTGGAGCTGTCCATCCATTGGTTCTGATCCTGTGTATTTCTCTCTTTGGAGTAGCCAGGGCTTTCATTTCAGACAAGCATGTACAGTAACTGCAAGGGACATTTATCACTTTCTCTTCTACTTTCATTTGTCTTTTAGCCTAGAAATAGCAAAACAACAAACAAATGAAAACATAAAAAGCTACAAATAATAAGTGATATGGTTTGACTGTGTCAAATCTCACCTTGAATTGTAATAATCCCCACGTGCCAAGGGTGGGGCCAGGTGGAGATAATTGAATCATGGGGTCAGTTCCCCCCATACTGTTCTCATGGTAGTAAATAAGTTTCATGAGATCTGATGGTTTTATAAATGGGAGTTCCCCTGAACAATTTTTGTTGCCTGCCTCCATGTAAGATGTGCCTTTGTTCTTCCTTCACCTTCCACTATGATCATGAGACCTCAGCCATGTGGAACTGTGAGTTGATTAAACCTCTTTCCTTTATAAATTACCCAGTCTCAGGTATGTCTTAATCAGCAGCATGAGAACTGACTATAACAACAAGTACTAAATGAATCAAACTAATCCTAACCATTGCTAATGAGGGAAGGCAGAGCCTACATCTATTTCACAGGAGGTTTTATTAAAAGCACTTGTCTATGTGGGGAGCTTTGGGCTCTGGTTTCTGCTCTGCCACTAAGCACCATTGTGTAATATTGTATAAGCCATAAACTCTCTGAATCAAAATTTCTTGGTCTTTTGAGCATCTGTAATAGACTGGGCATTTTAAATAACATATCTCCAATCCTTCAAACAATGCTGTAATGCAGAAATTATTATTTCTACTTTATAGATGAAACAATACAGGCTCAGGTTAGTTAGGTATTTCAAGGTCAAGCAGCTTCTAAATGGCATAACCAGAACTTGAACCCATTCCCTATAGCTCCAAAGTCAGACAAGTCTTTTTCATTTTTTTCTCCTTCTTCCTGGGAGCCATGAAAGAGGGGTTTGGGATAAATCATTGCTATCTTCATGGTTTCTTACAGCTCTAAACATTTATGGTGTATGCTACTATCCTCATTTGACAGTAATTAATAACAATGTTGTATATCATTTTCTGTCTCATTGTAACTGAACGCAACCATGAACTCAGGCATTTTTTTCACTGTAGAATTTAGTTTCCAGACTGAGCTATAAGCAACCAATTTAGCTGTTTTCATTCTGAACTTGAAGAACCCAGAAGAGGTCTAATATTTCTAAATCAAGAAAGATTTTCATGGTGCAGTTTGGTGTTGAACAAAAAATAATTCAGGAGATAGACTTTGGTCACCAAAGAGCTGTTATCTGTGACATCAATATTTAATTGAGAAAAATCAAAACTATATTTGAAATTGAGATTTTGTTGCAAGTTTCATTCAGACATCTTTTACGTTGGAAAGATAGGGCTAGCAAGGGAGGACAGAGAATTCTCAGTTTTTTCCGAGGGCGGGGGTGGGGGGTGTCTCTCAGAATGGCATCTTTGTCATGTAGTATATACTACAGAAAATTTCCATTTGTTAGACTAATTTTCGGGTGTATGATATTCCCAGAAATGCTTTGAGTTTTCTACTGGATGGAAAATAGAACAACTCTTCTTCGATCTCTGGTAGAGTGATTTCTTTAAAATATCATTCTTAAAAACATGTAATGCTTCCCATTGAAATACAGATGTTTATTTGTACTTCTAAAGGAGTAGTTAACAATTTAAATAAATAGTATGGTTTAGAATCCAAGAGTCTAGACTCACACTCTAGTCCTGTGACCTCACATAGATAAGCTGCCCTCTCTGAGCTTCTTTTTGAGTCTGTAACTTTGATGTGCATATGTCTACTTTTTAGGATTTTTTCCCAAGGCTAGATTTAGAAAATATTTGCAAAGTGTTTATCATGCAAGAAGCACCCATTAAAGGGTTGCTGTTATTATCATTATTATTATGTTGTTGTTCTTATTATTGAATTGCACTCCTTCTCTCAGGGATGGCATTGGATGTTTCAATATCAACACTAGGACAGTGTTGAGTGTGTGGGTCATAAAGGCTCCTCTGGTTTACACCTATTTTGAGAAAGGGGTTTCAGATTATTGTATGACCCTCTATTACAAAGAAGGGGATGTCAGCAATGAAAGAGGCGTGTGATTCAACCGCTCCTACACTCTTGCTGGTCTTTAATGTCAGCTTTTGCATTAATTCAAAGAAAAGCATCTGCAGGGTTTTCTTTTCTGCTGGCTTCACTGCAGTAGTTGGGCGAATTCTCTTTGTCTAGTCTATGTGACTTAAAAGTCGTATTTCTTTTGAATTAGACTAAGAAATAAAAGACTATTATAAGAATTTCAGGTTGTGTCCGTAGTCTACTCTGCCACTGTACTTTCTCAAAACAATTTATATTTTGTCCATAATAAAATGGACTGACATTTTAATTATCTAAGAAAATGGGAGTTGGACATATTTGAAAGAGAAGTGGTGCAGAAGATTTTCATAAAATGTATATATATCTCTATAACCACACACATACATACATATTTAACATATGTAAAATATCTTTTGATTCCGTAAATATTATGGAGGACAATCATCCTAAAAATAATACTGATTTTAAAATAGCTAAATATACTAAAACAGAGGAAAAAATTGCTGATGATTACTTTCAGGAGTAAGCAAAGCAATGATATTTACTAATAATTACATTTCAGGAGTAAGCATAGAGGTTCTTCGAGTTCAAAATGATTAGCACAGTGAGAAAAAAGAAAACCTTTAAGAGGTAGCTGAAAACAGCTAAGTTGGTTGCTTATAGCTCAGTATGGAAACTGAGTTCCTCCACTGAGTCGGTGAAATGGATACAGTGGTGAAGAAAGAACAAAGAATAAAATAAAATTCCACTCAGTTCAACAAGCACTTTCTAACTGAATGCAAATGATTCATAAATGTAATACTTGCTTTCAGCTGGGTCTAATATAGAAGAGGAGACAAAATTGTAAACCAATACGGTAAAATATGGGGGGTAATGTAAGTCAGAGAAAGACTTCTACTGTTGCACTTATCACAAGATAAGCAATCACAACACAGAGAAGAAAGTGGTAGACTCTTTAGTGTGGTGGAAGAAAGGGGTTAAGCTTTCTTGAAACATGGATATTTGACCAGTAGGGAAGATGGAAGCATCTTAGGAACTTCCACTTTCTGGTCTTCAAATTGGTCATCTATAAAATAAAAGTTCAATGCAATGAGGTCTAAGGTCACTTTTAGCTTTAAAAACATTGTTCTGTGAAATAGGAAAGGTAAAGTGAGCCACTGATGACTAACTTAATTGTCATAAACTCAGTTAACTCTGTTTCGGTCCCTGATTTTTAGAATTCCAAGTAAATTTCTTAGACCTGCTTTTTTAAGTTTATGAACAAGCCTGAAAGACCAAATTAAGTGTGAAATAAGATTCAGACCATTTAAATTCAGTCTTTACATTAAAATCCACTTGGGATAACACAAATAGCCTGAAATTTAAAGTCAGGAATATCTGGATTCAGTTCCTACCTCGACCATTTATTGGGGGAATAAACAGAGTCTCAAGGTGGGGAATGTCTGGATCTGCAGTATCACTAGGGAACTTAAGAGCCTTGCACATTCTCAGGCCCCATTCCAGAGCTCCTAAATCAGTAATACACAGGGCAGAGCCCTGCAATCTACTTTCCAGCAACCTCTCTAGGTGATACTGGTGCACCTTAGAGTATCAGAACTGCTGGTGTAAAACATGGGATTGGTAACTCACCTTTCTATGTGAAATGAGAATAATAATTAGTGTAGTGGTTGTCAGTATTATTTGGCACATCATAGGGCCTCACTAAATGATAACTTTTTGTTATTTTACTAACCTAAAAATAACCATTGCTATCTCCAAGAAGAATTGAGAACTATATCTAGGTTTAATACTCCTTTGTACTGCTTAAAAATTTAAATCTAAGCCTGTTAAATAAGTTAGATTTCTTTGAAAGTTGATGTCACATTTGGTGAAGCAAGTGAATTATTATGCAGAGGTGCTTTCTAGAAATCATAGTGTATTTGATGATTGTTGAGACTTTCATTTTATTGCTGTGGAGTTCTGAGCATTTACAACATATGTTAATCCCTTTGCCCCATGATATTATGCTGTGGCATAGAGAACCCATTGAATGAATTGGGAGTTCAGTGTTCAGTGTCCTCATTTACTAATCATGACTGTAAGCAACTCCTGGAGCATCAGTGAACCTCAGTTTTCTCATCTATAAAACTCCCACTGGGTAATTGTGATTATATAATGAGATACATATTTAGGTTAAAGTCCTCTGTAAAACACACATTGGCTGGTACATCTAAGGTCAAGTTTGACATTCATTGAATTTAAATATTTATTAAATACCTATACTATGGTAGGAAATGTACTAGAAAATATTGCACAGTGACAGAACCTGCCTTTCAGTTAAGTGGTGGCATGCACTTTGATGACTCTTTCATTCATGAAGCTAATGAATACTCAATGTAGAAATTGATGTTTTACAGGTCTGTGTTACTCTTAGAAAAACTTAACTTTAAAAGTCTCCAAATTTGATGAGGGTGACTAGAAATGAAAATTCATAAATATAACTTGGTACAACTTTTCAGGAAAGCAGTTCATCAATATGTATCAAGCCATTTAAATTACATCTTTGACTCGATTTCACTTCTATGACTCTCAGAAGCTATTCTAAGAAAATAATCAGGGATGTAACAAAGATTTATATAAAACAGGCTCATTATCACTCTATTTGCAATAGTGAACATTGAAAACAATGACTAACAAGGGAATGACTGAGTTATGTTAATAAGCAGGAGGTAATATGACAGATATTTAATAAACTGTTAAAATCTCCACAATGGAATATTAACTACAATCAAATCATAATATATTCTGAATAATTCTAATTAAAGAATAGGTATTCAAACAATAAAGATTTTAGGGAAGTACACCAAAGTAAGTTCATGGATAATGGCAAGGAAATAGATCAAAATAGATCCTTTGATGAATTACTTTATAGTTGATACTTTACAGCATTTTCTAAATTTTCTAAAATGAGCATATTTTTCTTTTGTTTTCAAAAGTTCCATGCAAATACTCCTTTCACTGGATATATGAGAGCAGCATTATCTCTTGGCTTTCCTTGGCAGCTTTTAAAGATACAATCAGGAACTTCAGAAGCAATGGCAGCAGTTAGTATTTGGCAGTGATTATGTTAATGGAACATACCTCTTTTCATTTAGCAATTGAGTCAGTAACTCAAAGAAGTTACCCATTTTGGCAAATGTCATCTACACCTTTACAAATATAAAAGGTCCCCACAAAGGTGGGTTTCAGGCAAGGTTGTCCTTTCTTAAGTCTGGACTGAAGCTGACTAGTTTTCCGTCTTTGCCCTCCCTGTGGTTTCCTGGTGTTGCAGTGTTATCCTACAGGAGAGTCTGTTAGTGAGAATGTGCCAAGATCTTTGGGCAATCCCTTGGGAAGATTATTTAGGCACAACAAGATAGAATAGTGACACATTTTAACACAATAACTCACCTTGTACACATGAATTTTCAGTGCTCTTAGCCTTTGGGGTGGATGTAGTGAAAACTATTCCTTGCAAAAGCACTAAAAATTTCAAAAATTAAAAAAGTATCATTTAGCAAATAAGTCACTAGGGTTATTTCTGTGTTTTTTGAGGTTCATTTGATGTTGACATTTAAAATCTTTATTTTTAGGCAATGTAGCATAATGAAATAACCATAGTTTTTGAGAAAAGATTCTGGTTCAAATCTTATCGATCTTATTTAAGATCTTTGACAAGTTCATTTTTTTGTACCTCAATTTCATCATGGCTTAAACAGGAGTACTAATACCTATCTCACAGAGGACTATTGAGAATCAACTGCTCATTAGAAGTATAAATGTTGAGTGTTTTATTGCCAAAAATTCCTTAGATATATTACTTTCCTGTCTTCTGGTGGTTGGTAAATGCCTGTATCATTATGATGAGAGCCAAAATATCAACTCAGGCACAACTGATAAATAGCAATGCCATCTATGTTCTGTGTCATCTCCAAGAGTTTGTGGTGCTCTGGACATTTAAATGCCCAATTTACTTATCCTGTCCTCTGAAAAATCCTCCCTGTATATTCTTCAACTCAGCTCAGGAGTTTTATTATTTTATGTCTTATAGAAAACCTTAGCCAGAGGAAGGGAAACCAAGACCTTCAATAAGCTTTTGCTGCCTGTGACACAGATTTTGAAACTATCTCAGCAGTCTGCCTTTTCCAGCATCTTACTGCTCTTCCCTAATATATCATTTATGAACACACACACACATACACACACAATATTTTCAGCTGTCAGGGGAGTACGAAGCTGTAAACATGAGTCTCCGATTGAATTCCAGTAAAAAAAACATACCAACAAATTTTTCCAGAAACTAATTTGTCCCTATTTGTGAACTCAAGGAATCTGTGAACAGTCTTGGATGCATCTGAACAACAACAACAACAAACAAACAAAAAAAATTCTAAAGTATTTTACCACTTGAAATAAAAAAGGTAGGCAAATATATTAGTCTTATTAAACCAATATTTATAGTTCTCTGATGAAGTTATCTGATTCATTCTTTGTTCTCTATATTTACAAACAGCCCTGCTTACAGGGAGCTGGAACAGGGTTTGACAGCCACACTGAGCTCTGGATACACAGTAGATGGGGAACAGGAGTCACCTTAATGCAGATAATGCTGTGATTTTCAGTTCAGGCCATTGTGAAACAGAGCAATCAGAAACTCACAAGGCTGGGTGTGAAACTGACTCAAATGTTCACTTGGATCCTAAGCCTTGGATAAAAGATAAATACTGGCCCTTTTTGCTATGTACAGATGACGCAAATTTCATCTTTTATTTCTGTTTCTCAGAGGCTGCAATTACCCTACAATGTTCAAAACTGGTTTTCATTTTTGGACATCTTTGCCAGAAGTCAGCATATTTTATATTATCACCAAGCACCAAGGACAATAATGATGGTAGTAATGTTTATAGCAAATTTTAAAGGTTCCAAAATGCTTTTGCAGATGGTTTGTCATAGTTGTTGTGATCATTTTCCCACAATGCCCACTTAAAAGCATCGTGTGTTTTGCATTTCAAACTTGGTCTAAATGTTAGGTCCCTCACATGACAGAAAGGACAGTAAGTAGTTATCCAAAGAGGAGTTGACTTTTGTGATGGTGATTTTTCCCCCCATAGGTAATTTTAATAAAGCTGGCTAACACCTGCCAACTTTCAGCTCTCAGGATTTTGGTCTCTGTGTGGATTTGCATGGTATACTCACAAACCTGATCATTCTTCAGGTTAGTTGTCAGTGTGAGTGCTGCACAGACTCTACAAGGCTGTGCTTGATCATGTATGTGTCTTCATGAAATTTTTGCTTTCCTATACTCCCATTATCTAACATGTTATCTTCCTTTTTCCCTTCATAATGCCTCTTGAACTCTTCTCCTCTATTCTTAGTTTCTGCTGCCATCTAAATAGCCCAGGCAGCTTCCTATTATGCTACACTTAGAGCAACACTCGTCCAGATGGCCTGAACCAGAGAGAAGATGGGGCCTTTTTTCTCCATGTACTCAGACACACATGCCCTTGGCCATAGGAAAAGAAGTTCTCCCCAGAAGCAAGGGAAATTTATATTTCCCAGCATGAAAGGCTAAAACCTGCTGTTAAGCATAAAGGGACTCATTCTTGATTCATTTCAAAATGTGTTTATCTATTTATTTTCATATTATGTTGCCTTCCCATCTTCCTTTTCCCTTCACCCCGGGGAACCTTCCTTTTCCAGCTGCCTGCTTCCATGCCTGCTTGGGGCCTGCTGCAGCCGGCAAAGCATCAGGCTGTGGCTGCTTACATTCAGCCTTGCAGGTTTCTGATTGCTCTGTTTCTGATGCTGTCCAAAGTTACAGAGCCAGTCAGTCAGAAACTCTCTCCTGTGCCTTCTGCTAGTGGAGGATTTCATGACCTGCTCTCAGCTTTCCACTGTGGTAGCTGCAGAGATGTTTTTAGTGGTGGGATTATGAGAGAAAAAGTAAGAATCAGTCTTTTTCTTAAAAATTAAAAATATCTTCTGAATTCTTTCCTTTTGTGATATTGGCCAGATTGCCACCTAATCAACAAGAGACCAGATATTGTTCTTTTTCTGGGCCATGTTTGCAGAAATAGCCATACAGAAACTCTGTAAAGAACCTTTAGAAACTTGGTTTGATTTAAAACATATAAATTACTATATTACACTTTTATTAAATTTTGGTTTATTGGAATTAGTACATTTTGTCTTGGAAAAGCATAACACTAGATACTTTTTAGTTTTCAACAGATTTGAGTAGTCCATATAATCAGATCACAGTTATTCATTGTAATGCTGTTGCAACCTGAGGTAGGAAAAGTCCTTTAACTATATTGAAACATTTCCATCACAAGGTGAAGGCCACACCAGAATTTACCTTATTTTTAGCTGTATTTAGAAGGCAGCCCTCAGTGTCCTTGTTTAGAAAGCAGGGGCTAAGAAGACAACCCATAATTTCCTGGTCAGAACATTCTTATTGGGGTCCTTTTGAGACTGAGGGAAATACTTGGCCATATTTGAGATTCTTATTTGCTGTCATGGAGCAAATAAACCACAAGGCTCTGCCTGTGCAGGACCTTCTTTATGTCCTCAGATAGCCAGTGTATTAAGACATGGCTTCCATCAGCCAATTCAAAAAACATTGATTGAATATTGGTTTTGTGTGAAATGCTCAGATTCATCATACATAACCCAACCAAGTTAATTTTTACAATGCTGCCTTCATCAGCCCATTAGTGTGTACTCATTAATTCATGCTGATCCAGAATAGTCCAGGTTGCTTTTTGTTTGGCCCTCAAGTCCACACCTCTGTCTTTTCTCTTCTATCCTCTTTTATCTTCCTCAGTACCTCTCCCCACTCACTTCATTTTGATGTCCTTGTTTTCCTTGTGCCAAACTCTCACCTTTGCCTCCTTGTTTATAGTCTGGCTCTTGCTGGAAGCCCTCCTTCCTAGCCCATGCATCTAACTCCTGTCTTTTGGAATGTACCAATTTCACCACAAGTTCTAACTACTGCATGCAGATGACTCAATTCCTAATCCCATGCTGGTGTCACAAACTCTAAAGAGCGCCTTTAGCTGCCTAGCTCACTGGAGCACCTGAGAAGATAGAAAAACCATTCCCAAGTAGTCTTCTTTAGCTTTGGGAAACCACAGGGCTTGCTTTTTTCAAACACATCAAAGACCAATGTTATCAGATACTGACAGGCTGGTCTCTGCAGCTTGTGGGTCCCCATTGCAAAGCCTTATTTATGCGCTCTTTTGCCCTCACCTGCTGTATGATTCTACTAGATTCCAAGCAGGAAGCAGCATGAAGCTTACCAGGATATAGTTCTCATTGTATTTACTTTCTAACTCCCTTCCTGGATTTCCTGTGTGGGAAGTGTGTGGGTTTTGGGCATGTACTCACATGAAGGGTCTCAGTTCCATAACATCTAGCCTAGCACATCCATTACAGAGGGACTACCGTAATACACCTGCTATCTTGGATTTTATTTGCTAAATATTTTATCAGAATCACTTTTTATTGTTCTACAAACATGCATTACTACATTTTAGTTATAAATAATTTAATATCAATTATAGAGAATAGAGAAAATAAAACACATCACTCACAGACTGGTGTTAGTAAAGCCGTGGTTTTACTGATTATCTACTTTCAGCCCTTTTGTAGGTATAATTTACACAATTTTAGAGAACATACAATCTTGCAATTGTTTTTTATTTAGCTTTATATATTTTACTGTTTTTCATATTTGTAGTCCCTTCTAGAATCATGATTTTAAATGATTGCATTATATTCTATTAAACAGATGAATATTGTTTATGTAAATTTATATTTCTATTGTGCCACCATTCTATTTTTCAATATAAATAGTGCTACAATGAACATCCTCATAGACATTGATATTTCCATCTTTTACATTCCTCATTCTGTCCATTTTTGTGGATGTTTTAAGGCAACTTGTCTCAACATCATGTGAATAGTTGATTTATGTGGGGCTTTTTTTCAGTTTTTTTTTTTTTTAAAAGCTGGTGTCTGAGTCCTATCATAGAGATTCTAATTAAATTTGTCTGGAATGGAGCTTGGGCATCAGAATTTTATAATCTCTTCTGACAATTCTAGTGTGCAATGTTGAGAAGAACTCAGACTTTATAAAAATATAATTAAAAAATAAATTTTGTTGTCCATACTTAATACATATAACATGGTATAAGATACATATAGAGAGCAAAATGGTTACTATAGTGGAACAGATTAACATATCTATTACCTCACTTAGTTACCCATTATCTCTCTGTGGCAAGAATAGCTGTAATCTCACGCATTTGGCAAAAATGCTAAATACAATACACTATTATTAATGATAGTCCTCGTTGTACACATTAAAGCTTTTTTAAAAATCACCGATTGGGTGGCTTATGCCTGTAATCCCAGCACTTTGAGAGGCCAAAGTGGGTGGATCACTTGAGGTCAGGAGTTTGAGACCAGCCTGGCCAACAAGGTGAAATCCTATCTCTACCAAAAATACAAAAATTAGCCAGGTGTGGTAGTGCACGCCTGTAATCCCAGCTACCAGGGAGGCTGAGGTAGGACAATTGCTTGAACCCAGAGGGCAGAGGTTGCAGTGAGCTGAGGATGTGCCACTGCACTCCAGCCTGGGTGACAGAGTGAGACTCTGTCTCAAAAAAAAAAAAATGAATTAAGTACAGTTGCAGGATAAAGATTAACATACAAAAATAAGGAAATTAAGAAGAGGAAAATTAAGGAAAGGAAATTAAGAAAAGAAGGAAGTTAAGATTCACATTTACAATAGCACTGAAAAAAAAAACCCAAAACTTAAGAATAAACTAAGGAGGCAAAAGATTGCACATTGAAAATTACAAAAATTTGATGAAACGAAGAAGACAGAAACAAACAATAGAAAAGCCTTCACTGGTTTGTGTATAGGAAGACTTAGTACTGCTAAAATGTGCATATGACCTAAAGCAATATATAGACTCAATGCAATCCCCATCAAAATCCCAATAACATTTTTTTTTTACAGAAAAAAAAAAACCTTCAAATTCAGATGGAGGCCGGGCGCGGTGGCTCACACCTATAATCCCAGCACTTTGGGAGGCCGAGGCAGGCAGATCACGAGGTCAGGAGATCGAGACCATCCTGGCTAACATGGTGAAACCCCGTCTCTACTAAAAATACAAAAAATTAGCCGGGCGTGGTGGTGTGCACCTATAATCCCTGCTACTCAGGAGGCTGAGGCAGGAGAATGGTGTGAACCTGGGAGGCAGAGCTTGCAGTGAGCTGGGATAGTGCCACTGCAGTCTGGCCTGGGCGAAAGAGTGAGACTCTGCCTCAAAAAAAAAAAAAAAAATCAAATGGAGCCACAAGGGACCTTGAATATCCAAAACAATTTTGAGGAAGAAGAACAAAGCTGAAGGCCTCACTTCTATATTTTAAAATATATTGCAAAGTAACAATAACTAAAACAATATGGTAGTGGCATAAAGACAGACATATACACCAATGGCACAGAATAAGAGCCAAGAGATAAACACACACAGTTAACTGGTTTTCTTTTTTTTTCTATTTTATTTTTATTTTTTATTATTGTACTTTAAGTTTTAGGGTACGTGTGCACAATGTGCAGGTTTGTTACATATGTATCCATGTGCCATGTCGGTGTGCTGCACCCATTAACTCGTAATTTAGCATTAGGTGTATCTCCCAATGCTATCACACCCCCCTCCCCCCACCCCACAACAGTCCCCGGAGTGTGATGTTCCCCTTCCTGTGGCCATGAGTTCTCATTGTTCAATTCCCACATATGAGTGAGAACATGCGGTGTTTGGTTTTTTGTCCTTGTGATAGTTTACTGAGAATGATGGTTTCCAGTTTCATCCATGTCCCTACAAAGGACATGAACTCATCATTTTTTATGGCTGCATAGTATTCCATGGTGTATATGTGCCACATTTTCTTAATCCAGTCTATCGTTGTTGGACATTTGGGTTGGTTCCAAGTCTTTGCTATTGTGAATAGTGCCGCAATAAACATACGTGTGCATGTGTCTTTATAGCAGCATGATTTATAGTCCTTTGGGTATGTACCCAGTAATGGGATGGCTGGGTCAAATGGTATTTCTAGTTCTAGATCCCTGAGGAATCCCCACACCGACTTCCACAATGGTTGAACTAGTTTACAGTCCCACCAACAGTGTAAAATTGTTCCTATTTCTCCACGTCCTGTCCAGCATCTGTTGTTTCCTGACTTTTTAATGATTGCCATTCTAACTGGTGTGAGATGGTATCTCATGGTGGTTTTGATTTGCATTTCTGTGATGGCCAGTGATGATGAGCATTTTTTCATGTGTTTTTTGGCTGCATAAATGTCTTCTTTTGAGAAGTGTTTGTTCATGTCCTTCGCCCACTTTTTGATGGGGTTGTTTGTTTTTTTCTTGTAAATTTGTTTGAGTTCATTGTAGATTCTGGATATTAGCCCTTTGTCAGATGAGTAGGTTGCAAAAATTTTTTCCCATTTTGTAGGTTTCCTGTTCACTCTGATGGTAGTTTCTTTTGCTGTGCAGCAGCTCTTTAGTTTAATTAGATCCCATTTGTCAATTTTGGTTTTTGTTGCCATTGCTTTTGGTGTTTTAGACTTGAAGTCCTTGCCCATGCCAATGTCCTGAATGGTATTGCCTAGGTTTTCTTCTAGGGTTTCTATGGTTTTAGGTCTAACATGTATGTCTTTAATCCATCTTGAATTAATTTTTGTATAAGGTGTAAGGAAGGGATCCAGTTTCAGCTTTCTACACATGGCTAGCCAGTTTTCCCAGCACAATTTATTAAATAGGGAATCCTTTCCCCATTTCTTGTTTTTGTCAGGTTTGTCAAAGATCAGATGGTTGTAGCAATGCGGCATTATTTCTGAGGGCTCTGTTCTGTTCACTTGGTCTATATCTCTGTTGTGGTACCAGTACCATGCTGTTTTGGTTACTGTAGCCTTGTAGTATAGTTTGAAGTCAGGCAGCCTGATGCCTCCAGCTTTGTTCTTTTGGCTTAGGATTGACTTGGCAATGCAGGCTCTTTTTTGGTTGCATATGAACTTTAAAGTAGTTTTTTCCAATTCTGTGAAGAAAGTCATTGGTAGCTTGATGGGGATGGCATTGAATCTATAAATTACCATGGGCAGTATGGCCATTTTCACAATATTGATTCTTCCTACCCACGAGCATGGAATGTTCTTCCATTTGTTTGTATCCTCTTTTATTTCATTGAGCAGTGGTTTGTAGTTCTCTTTGAAGAGGTCCTTCACATCCCTTGTAAGTTGGATTCCTAGGTATTTTCTTCTCTTTGAAACAATTGTGAATGGGAGTTCACTCATGATTTGGCTCTCTGTTTGTCTGTTATTAGTGTATAAGAATGCTTGTGATTTTTGCGCATTGATTTTGTATCCTGAGACTTTGCTGAAGTTCCTTATCAGCTTAAGGAGATTTTGGGCTGAGACAATGGGGTTTTCTAGATATACAATCATGTCATCTGCAAACAGGGTCAATTTGACTTCCTCTTTTCCTAATTGAATGCCCTTTATTTCCTTCTCCTGCCTGATTGCCCTGGCCAGAACTTCCAACACTATGTTGAATAGGAGTGGTGAGAGAGGGCATCCCTGTCTTGTGCCAGTTTTCAAGGGGAATGCTTCCAATTTTTGTCCATTCAGTATGATATTGACTGTGGGTTTGTCATAGATAGCTCTTATTATTTTGAGATACGTCCCATCAATACCTAATTTATTGAGAGTTTTTAGCATGAAGGGTTGTTGAATTTTGTCAAAGGCCTTTTCTGCATCTATTGAGATAATCATGTGGTTTTTGTCCTTGGTTCTGTTTATATGCTGGATTACATTTATTGATTTGTGTATGTTGAACCAGCCTTGCATCCCAGGGATGAAGTCTACTTGATCATGGTGGATAAGCTTTTTGATGTGCTGCTGGATTCGTTTTGCCAGTATTTTATTGAGGATTTTTGCATCAATGTTCATCAAGGATATTGGTCTAATATTCTCTTTATTTGCTTTGTCTCTGCCAGGCTTTGGTATCAGGACGATGCTAGCCTCATTAAATGAGTTAGGGAGGATTCCCTCTTTTTCTATTGATTGGAATAGTTTCAGAAGGAATGGTACCAGCTCCTCTTTGTACCTCTGGTAGAATTTGGCTGTGAATCCATCTGGTCCTGGACTTTTTTGTTTGGTAAGCTATTAATTATTGCCTCAATTTCAGAACCTGTTATTTGTTTATTCAGAGATTCAACTTCTTCCTGGTTTAGTCTTGGGAGGGTATATATGTCGAAGAATTTATGCATTTCTTCTAGATTTTCTAGTTTATTTGCATAAAGGTGTTTGTAGTATTCTCTGATGGTAGATTGTATTTCTGTGGGATCAGTGATGATATCCCCTTTGTCATTTTTTATTGTGTCTATTTGATTCTTCTCTCTTCTTTATTAGTCTTGCTAGCGGTCTATCAATTTTGTTGATCTTTTCAAAAAACCAGCTCCTGGATTCATTGATTTTTTGAAGGTTTTTTTGTGTCTCTATCTCCTTCAGTTCTGCTCTGATCTTAGTTATTTCTAGCCTTCTGCTAGCTTTTGAATGTGTTTGCTCTTGCTTCTCTAGTTCTTTTAATTGTGATGTGAGGGTGTCAATTTTAGATCTTTCCTGCTTTCTCTTGTGGGCATGTAGTGCTATAAATTTCCCTCTACACACTGCTTTGAATGTGTCCCAGAGATTCTGGTATGTTGTGTCTTTGTTCTCATTGGTTTCAAGGAACATCTTTATTTCTGCCTTCATTTCTTTATGTACCCAGTAGTTATTCAGGAGCAGGTTGTTCAGTTTCCATGTAGTTGAGTGGTTTTGAGTGAGTTTCTTAATCCTGAGTTCTAGTTTGATTGCACTGTGGTCTGCAAGACAGTTTGTTATAGTTTCTGTTCTTTTACATTTGCTGAGGAGTGCTTTACTTCCAACTATGTGGTCGAGTTTGGAATAGGTGTGGTGTGGTGCTGAAAAGAATGTATATTCTGTTGATTTGGGGTGGAGAGTTCTGTAGATGTCTGTTAGGTATGCCTGGTGCAGAGCTGAGTTCAATTCCTGGATATCCTTGTTAACTTTCTGTCTCATTGATCTGTCTAATGTTGACAGTGGGGTGTTAAAATCTCCCATTATTATTGTGTGGGAGTCTAAGTCTCTTCGTAGGTCTCTAAGGACTTGCTTTATGAATCTGGGTGCTCCTGTATTGGGTGCATATATATTTAGGATAGTTAGCTCTTCTTGTTGAATTGATCCCTTTACCATTATGTAATGGCCTTCTTTGTCTCTTTGGATCTTTGTTGGTTTAAAATCTGTTTTAACTGAGACTAGGATTGCAACCCCTGCCTTTTTTTGTTTTCCATTTGCTTGATAGATCTTCCTCCATCCCTTTATTTTGCCTATGTGTGTCTCTGCACATGAGATGGGTTTCCTGAATACAGCACACTGATGGGTCTTGACTCTTTATCCAATTTCCCAGTCTGTGTCTTTTAATTGGAGCATTTAGCCCATTTACATTTAAGGTTAGTTTTGTTATGTGTGAATTTGATCCTGTCATTATGATGTTAGCTGGTTATTTTGCTCGTTAGTTGATGCAGTTTCTTCCTAGCCTTGTTGGTCTTTACAATTTGGCATGTTTTTGCAGTGGCTGGTACCAGTTGTTCCTTTCCATGTTTAGTGCCTCCTTCAGGAGCTCTTTTAGGGCAGGCCTGGTGGTGACAAAATCTCTCAGCATTTGCTTGTCTGTAAAGTATCTTATTTCTCCTTCACTGATGAAGCCTAGTTTGGCTGGATATGAAATTCTGGGTTGAAAATTCTTTTCTTTAAGAATGTTGAATATTGGCCCCCACTCTCTTCTGGCTTGTAGAGTTTCTGCCGAGAGATCCACTGTTAGTCTGATGGGTTTCCCTTTGTGGGTAACCGGACCTTTCTTTCTGGCTGCCCTTAACATTGTTTCCTTCATTTCAACATTGGTGAATCTGACAATTATGTGTCTTGGAGTTGCCCTTCTCGAGGAGTATCACTGTGGCGTTCTCTGTATTTCCTGAATCTGAATGTTGGCCTGCCTTGCTAGATTGGGGAAGTTCTCCTGGATAATATCTTGCAGAGTGTTTTCCAACTTGGTTCCATTCTCCCCGTCACTTTCAGGTACGCCAATCAGATGTAAATTTGGTTTTTTCACGTAGTCCCATATTTCTTGGAGGCTTTGTTCGTTTCTGTTTGTTCTTTTTTCTCTAAACTTCTCTTCTCATTTCATTTCATTCATTTGATCTTCCATCACTGATACCCTTTCTTCCAGTTGATCAAATCAGCTACTGAGGCTTGTGCATTCGTCATGTAGTTCTCGTACCATGGTTTTCAGCTCCATCAGATCATTTAAGGACTTCTCTGCATTGGTTATTCTAGTTAGCCATTCATCTAATCTGTTTTCACTGTTTTTAACTTCTTTGCCATGGGTTTGAACTTCCTCCTTTAGCTCGGAGAAGTTTGATCTTCTGAAGCCTTCTTTCAAGTCGTGAAAGCCATTCTCTGTCCAGATTTGTTCCATTGCTGGTGAGAAGCTGTGTTCCTTTGGAGGAGTAGAGGTGCTCTGATTTTTAGAATTTTTAGTTTTTCTGCTCTGTTTTTTTCCCCATCTTTGTGGTTTTATCTACCTGTGGTCTTTGATGATGGTGACGTACGGGTACGGTTTTGTTGTGCATGTCCTTTCTGTTTGTTAGTTTTCCTTCTAACAGACAGGACCCTCAGCTGCAGGTCTGTTGGAGTTTGCTGGAAGTCCACTCCAGACCCTGTTTGCCTGGGTATCAGCAGTGGTGGCTGCAGAACAGCGGATATTGGTGAACCGCAAATCCTGCTGCCTGATTGTTCCTCTGGAAGTTTTGTCTCAGAGGAGTACCCGGCCATGTGAGGTGTCAGTCTGCCCCTACTGGGGGGTGCCTCCCAGTTAGGCTGCTTGGGGGTCAGGGACCCACTTGAGCAGGCAGCCTACCTGTTCTCAGATCTCAAGCTGCGTGTTGGGAGAACCACTACTCTCTTCAAAGCTGTCAGGGACATTTAAGTCTGCACAGGTTACTGCTGCCTTTTGTTTGTCTGTGCCCTGCCGCCAGAGGTGGAGCCTACAGAGGCAGGCAGGCCTCCTTGAGCTGTGGTGGGCTTCACCCAGTTGGAGCTTCCCAGCTGCTTTGTTTACCTACTCAAGCCTTGGCAATGGTGGGCGCCCCTCCCCCAGCCTCGCTGTCACCTGGCAGTTTGATCTGAGACTTCTGTGCTAGCAATGAGTGAGGCTCTGTGGGCATAGGACCCTCTGAGCCAGGCGTGGGATATAATCTCATGGTGTGTTGTTTGTTAAGCCTGTTCAAAAAGTGCAGTATTAGGGTGGGAGTGACCTAATTTTCCAGGTGCCATCTGTCACCCCTTTCTTTGACTAGGAAAGGAATTCTGTGACCCCTTGTACTTCCTGAGTGAGGCAATTCCTCACCCTGCTTTGGCTCATGCACGGTGTGCTGCACCCACTCTCCTGCACCCACTGTCTGGCAATCCCCAGTGAGATGAACCTGGTACCTCAGTTGGAAATGCAGAAATCATCCATCTTCTGCATCGCTCACGCTGGGAGCTGTAGACTGGAGCTCTTCCTATTCTGCCATCTTGGCTCCACCCTGTCTTTTACTAGTTTTCAAAGCGTATGATATTGACTGTGGGTTTTCATAAATAGCTCTTATTTATGAATATCAATATCTAGTTTGAGAGTTCCATCAATATGTAGTTTATTGAGAGTTTTTAACATGAAGAGATGTTGAATTTTATCAAAGGCCTTTTCTGCATCTATGAAGATAATCATGTGGTTTTTTTTCTTTGGTTCTGTTTATGTGGTGGATTATGTTTATTGATTTGCATATGTTGGATCAGCCTTGCATACCAGGGATGAAGCTGACTTGATCATGGTGGATAAGTTTTTTGATGTGCTTGCTGGATTTGGTTTACCAGTATTTTATTGAGTATTTTTGCACTGATGTTCATCAGGGATACTGGCCTGAAGTTTTCTCTTTTTGTTGTGTCTCTTTCTGATTTTGGTATCAGGATGATGCTGGCTTTATAAAATGAGTTAGAGAGGAGTCCCTCCTTTTCAATTATTTGGAATAGTTTCAGAAGGTATGGTACCAGCTCCTCTTTGTATTTCTGATAGAATTCACCTGTGAATCCATCTGGTCCTGGGCTTTTTATGATTGGTAGACTACTAATTACTTCCTCAATTTCAGAACTTGTTTTTGGTCTATCCAGGGATTCAACTTCTCTCTGGTTTAGTCTTGGTAGGGTGTACACATTCAGCAATTTATCCATTTCTTCTAGATTTTCTAGTTTATTTGCATAGAGGTGTTTAGTATTCTCTGATGGTGGTTGGTATTTCTGTGGGATCAGTGGTGATATCCCCTTTATCATTTTATTGTGTCTGTTTGATTCTCCTCTCTCTTATTAGCCTAGCTAGTGGTCTATTTTGTTAATTTTTTTTTTTTAAAACAGCTCCTGGATTTGTTGATTTTTTGGAGGGTTTTTCATGTCTCTGTCTCCTTCAGTTCTGCTCTGATCTTAGTTATTTCTTGTCTTCTGCTAGCTTTTGGATTCATTTTCTCTTGCCTCTCTAGCTCTTTTAATTGTGATGTTAGGGTGTCATTTTGAGATCTTTCCAGCTTTCTGATGTGGGTGTTTAGTGCTATGAATTTCCCTCTTAACACTGCTTTAGCTGTGTTTAGAGATTCTGGTATGTTGTCTCTTTGTTCTCAGTGGTTTCAAAGAATTTCTTGATTTATGTGTTAATTTCATTATTTACCCATGAGTCATGCAGGAGCAGGTTGTTCAATTTCCATGAAATTGTGTGGTTTTAGGTGAGTTTCTTAATCCTGAGTTCTAATTTGATTGCAGTGTGGTCTGAGAGACTGTTTGTCATAATCTCAGTTCTTTTTCATTTGCTGAGGAGTGTTTTACTTCCAATTATGTGGTCGATTGTAGAATGAGTGCCATGTGGCACTGAGAAAAAATATATATTCTATTGATTTGGGGTAGAGAGTTCCAAAGACATCTACTAGGTCCACTTGATCCATAGCTGAGTTCAAGTCCTGAATATCCTTGTTAATTTTCTGTCTCATTGATCTGTCTAATACTGACAGTGGGGAGTTAAAGTCTTCCACTATCACTGTGTGGGAGTCTAAGTCCCTTTGTAGGTCTCTGAGAACTTGTTTCATGAATTCGAGTGCTCCAGTATTGGTTGCATATACACTCACAATAGTTAGCTCATCTTGTTGAATTCTTCCCTTTACCATTATGTAATGCCCTTCTTTGTCCTTTTTGACCTTTGTTGATTTAAAATCTGAACCCCTGCTTTTTTGCTTTCCATTTGCTTGGTAAGTTTTCCTCTACCTCTTTATTTTGAGCCTATATGCATCTTTGCATGTATGATGGGTCTCCTGACTACAATGCACCAATAGGTCTTGATTCCTTATCCAATTTGCCAGTCTGTGTCTTTTAATTGGGACATTTAACCCATTTATATGGAAGGTTAGTATTGTTATGTGTGAATTTGATCCTGTCATCATGATGCTATTTGGTTATTTTGCATACTAGTTGATGCAGTTTCTCCATAATATCATTGGTCTTTATATTTTGGTGTGTTTTTGCGGTGGCTGGTACAAGTTTATCCTTTCCATATTTAGTGCTTCTTTCAGGAGCTCTTGTAGGGCAGGCCTAGTGGTAACAAAGTCTCTCAGCATTTGCTTGTCTGAACAGGATTTTATTTTTTCTTCGCTTATGAAGCTTAGTTTGGCTGGATATGAAATTCTGGGTTGAAAATTCTTTTCTTTAAGAATGTGGAATATTGGCCCCCAATCTCTTCTGAGTTTCTGCTGAGAGGTCTGCTGTTAGTCTGATGGGCTTCCCTTTGTATGTGACCTGGTCTTTCTCTCTGGCTGCCCTTAACAGTTTTTCCTTCATTTTGACTTTGGAGAACCTGATGATTATGTATCTTGGGGTTAGTCTTCTTGTGGAGTATCTTAATGGTGTTGTCTGCATTTCCTGAATTTGCATGTTGGCCTGTCTTGCTATGTTGGGGAAGTTCTCCTGGAGAATATCCTGAAGAGTGTTTTCCAGCTTGTTTCCATTCTTCCCATCTCCTACTGGTACTCCAATCAATCATAGATTAGATCTTTTTATGAAGTCCCATATTTCTTAGAGGCTTTGTTCATTCCTTTTCATTCTTTTTTCTTTATTCTTGTCTGCATTTCTTATTTCAGTAAGGTGGTCTTCAAACACTGATATCCTTTCTTTTACTTGGTCGATTCGGCTATTGATACTTGTGTATGCTTCATGAAGTTCTTGTGCTATGTTTGTCACCTCCATCAGATCGTTGATGTTCCTCTCTAAACTGGTTATTCTAGTTAGCAATTCCTCAAACCTTTTATCGAAGTTCTTAGCTCCTCTGCATTGGGTTAGAACATTCTCCTTTAGCTCACCATAGTTTTTTATTACCCATCTTCTGAAGCCTACTTCTGTCAATTCATCTATCTGATCCTCTGTGCAGTTCTGTGCCCTTGATGCAGGGTTGTTGCAATCATTTGGAGGAGAGGAGGCACTCCAGCCTTTTGGGTTTTCAGCACTTTTTTCATTCATTCTTCCTCATCTTCATGAGTTTCTCTAGTTTTGGTCTTTGAGGCTGCTGACCCTTGATGGGGTTTTTGTGGGGGCCTTTTGTTGTTGTTGTTGTTGATGCATTGTTGCCACTTTCCACTTGCTTGTTTTTGTTTCAATAGTCAGGTCACTCTTCTGCAGGGCTGCTGCAGTTTGCTGGGGGTTCACTTCAGGTCCTGTTCATCTGGTTTGCTTCTGTGCCTGGAGACGTCATTCAAGAGGCTGGAGAGCAGCAAAAATGGGTGCCAGCACCTTTTCTGTGACT
This sequence comes from Nomascus leucogenys, assembly GCF_006542625.1. Taxonomy (NCBI): domain Eukaryota; kingdom Metazoa; phylum Chordata; class Mammalia; order Primates; family Hylobatidae; genus Nomascus; species Nomascus leucogenys. The sequence continues at coordinate 53,684,153 of NC_044383.1, read as the reverse complement.
TCTGACCTTGATGGGCACCAACCTGATGCCAGTAGGATTGCTCCTGTATAGGGTATCTGACAACCCTTGTTGGAGTGTCTCACCCAGTTGGGTGGCACAGGGAGCAGGACCTGTTTAATGAAGCACTTTGTCCCTTGATGGAGAGGGCATGTTTCGCTGGAGGAAAACCCACTCATCTGGGCTGCCCAGATTCCTCAGAACCACCAGGAGGAGAGGCTAAGTCTGCTGGTATGCAGAGACTGTGGCCACCCCTTCCCCTAGGGGCGCAGGCCAAAGGAAATCTGAATTCTGTCCCTGAACTTCTGGCTGGAGTTATTGGAGATCCTGCAAGGAAGCCCCACCCACTGAGAAAGGATGAATCAGGGTTAGACCTGAGGAGGCACTCTGGCGGCAGACTGCCACAGCCAGTGTCTTGGGCTGTAGGAACAAATCTTGGGACCAAGCCATCCAGCCTCCCTGGCTCCAGCAGGGGAAAAGTGCAATCTGGAGCTACAGAAATGGGTGCTGCCCTTTCCTGCCAAGGGAGCTTAGAATGTTAGGCAGTTGAGAGTCCCAGTGCTGGCTGCTGCCCCTCCCCCAGGCAGCTCAAAGGGCTTAGACAGCAGGCAGTGGTGGCTGGCTCTGGTCGCCCTGCCTCCCGCAGTTTGGTAGGCTTAGGCAGATTCCAGCTGAGAGGCTGTAAGAATCTGTGCATTCCACGTTTGGGATACCAGGTCCTGGTGATGTGGGTTCACAAGTGGGATCTTCCAGTCCATGGGTTGTACAGTTCCATATAAAAAGCATAGTTTCCCCACTGGGTACTGCGCTCACTCACTGCCTCCCTTGGCTGGGGGTAGGGAGCTCCCCTTCCCCTTGTGGCTTTCAGGTAGGCTGCCACACCATACTGTTCTTCCTTCTCTCCGTGGGTCACAACAGCCTTCTGGTCAATTTTGATGAGAGAACCTGGATACCTTGGTTGGTGGTGAAGGATTCATATGCTTATTACGTTTTTTGTTTTTTCTCATGGGAGCCTCTGAACACTGCTGCTTCTAGTCTGCCATCTTGGCCCCACCCCACCTGTTTATTTTCTGTCTGGAATATCTGTCCAATGCTGAAAGTAGGCTGTTGAAATCTTCAGCTATTGTATTGGGGCCCATCTCTCTATTTAGCTTTAATAATATTTGCTTTATATAGCTGTGTGCTCCAGTTTGGGTGCATACATATTAAAATTATGTCCTCTTGCTGAATTGATACCTTTATCATTACATAGTGGCATTCTTTCTCTTCTCTTAGAGTTTCTGTCTTGATGTCTATTTTACCTGACGTAAGTTTAGCAATTCCTGCTCTTTTTTGATTTTTATCCACGTGGAATATCTTTTTTTATCCCTTTATTTTCAGTCTTTGTGTATCTTTATAGGTGAAGTGTGTTTTTTCTGGGCAACAGATAAATGGTTCTTATTTTTTCATTTATTCAGCCAGTCTATGTCTTTTGATTGGATAGTTTAGTCTATTTACATTTAATGTTATTATCGATAAGTAAGGACTTACTCCTGCCATTTTATTATTGTTTTCTGGCTTTCTCTTCCTTGTTTGATTCTTTCTTGTCTTCTTCTAGTGAAGGTGATTTTCTCTGATGATATGATATAGTTTCTTGCTTTTTATTTTTTGTGTGTCCGTTGTGTGTTCTTTGGTTTGAGGTTACCATGAAGCTTGCAAATTCTATACAACCCATTATTTTAACCTGATAACAACTTAACAACTATTTGCATAAACAAACAAGCAAAAAGAAAACTAATAAAAACTATGTCTTAACTTGGTCAGCCTGCTTTTAAATGTTTTTTTGTTTCTACTTATATCTTATTGTACTATGTCTTAAAAGATTGTTGTAGTTATTATTTTTGTTTGGTTCATTGTTTAGTCTTTCTACTTAGGATAAGAGTAGTTTACACACCACAGTTACATTGTTATAATATTCTGTGTTTTTCTGTGTATTTACCACTCTTTAATGTCCTTTTCTTTCTGATTGAAATACTCCCTTTAATTGTCCTGCATTTTTTGTAGGACAATTCTGGTATTGATGAAATCCCTCAGCTCTTGTTTCTCAGGGAAAGTATTTCTCCTTCATGTTTGTTGGATATTTTCACTGGATATACTATTCTAGATTAAAGTTTTTTTTTTCCTTCAGCACTTTAAAAATGTCCTGCCACTCTCTCCTGGCCTGTAAGGTTTCCACTGAAAAGTCTGCCACCAAATGTATCAGAGCTCCAATGTCTGCTATTTGTTTCTTTTCTCTTGCTACTTTTAGGATCCTTTCTTTATCCTTGACCTTTGGGAGTTTGATATTAAATGCCTTGAGATAGTCTTCCTTGGTGTTCTATAACCTTCTTGTACTTTGATATTAATATCTTTCTCTAGGTTTGGGAAGTTCTCTTTTATTATCCCTTTGAATAAACTTTCGACCTTCTCTTTCTCTACCTCTTGTTTAAGGCCAATAACTCTTAGATTTGCCCTTTTGAGTCTATTTCCTAGATTCTGTAGGCATGCTTCCTTGTTTTTTATTCCTTTTCTTTTGTATCCTCTGTGTATGTTCAAATAGCCCATCTTCAAGCTCACGAATTCTTTCTTCTGCTTGATGCATTCTGCTATTAAAGGACTCTGATGCTTTCTTCATTATGCTTATTGCATTTTTCAGCTCCAGAATTTCTGTCTGATTCTTTCTAATTATTTTAGTATCTTTGTTAAATTTGTGTGATATAATTCTGAATTCTTTCTCTGTGTCATGTTTAATTTCTTTGAGTATCCTCAACACAACTATTTTGAATTTTCTGTCTGAAAGGTCACATATCTCTGTTTCTTCAGGATTGGTCCCTGAACTAAATTTACTTAGTTCTTTTGGTGAAGTTATGTTTTCCTGGATGATGTTGATTCCAGTAGATATTCTTCAGTGTCTGGGCATTGAAGAGTTAGGTATTTATTGTAGTTTTCACTGTCTGGGCTTATTTGTAGCCATCCTTCTTGGGATATTTGGAAGTACTTGGGTGTTGTGATCTAACCTGTATCTACTTTAGGGGGCACCCCAAGCCAGTAACACTGTGGTTTTTCCAGACCCATACAGGTACTGCCTTGATGGTCTTGGACCAGATCTGAAAGAATTCTTTGGATTACCAGGCAGAGACTCTTGTTTTCTTTCCTATTTCCTCCCAGAGTGTCTCTCTGTCCTGAGCCACCTACAGTTGGAGGTGGAGTGACACAAGCAGTCCCGTGGCCACCACTACTCTGACTGTGCTGGGTCAAATCTGAAGCCAGCACATTTGGGTCTCACCCAAAGCCTGGTATAATCATTCCCTGGCTACTGCCTATGTTCACTCAAGCCCCTGGTGCTCTACAATCAGGTGACAAAGTCAGCCAGACCTATGTCCTTCCCTTCAGAGTGGCAAGGTCCCTCAGATCCCAGGTGGGTCCAGAGGTGCTGTCTGGGCATTAGAGACTAGAGTAAAAAACCTTAGAAGTCTACTTGGTGTTCTATTTTATTGTGGCTGAGGTGGCACTCAAACAAAACACCATCCTTGCCACTCTTTCCTCCTCTTTCCAAAGGCAGAAGCTTCTCTCCCTGCAGTCACCACCACCCCCGGCCATGAGGAGTACTGCCAGACTACTAGCCATTGCTCCCTTAAGGCCCAAGGGCTCTTAAGTCAGCCTGTGGTGAATACTGCCTGGCCTGGGACTCACATTTCAGGGCAGTAGGCTCCCCTTTGGCCCAGGGCATATCCAGAAATGCCACTTAATAGTCAAGTCCTCGAATTGGGGGCCCCAAGAACCCACTTTATATTCTACCCCCATCACCATGTTGGTACCTGAGGTGCAAGACAAAGTCCCCTTTACTTTTCCCTCTGCTTTTCTCAAGCAGGAGGAGTTTTGCCCCATAGCCACCACAGCTGATAATGTGCTGAGTTTCACCTGAAATCAGCAAGTGTCAGAGGCTCACCAAAGGTTCTAGACATAGTACCTGTGTATTGTTGCTGGTTATTCATGGCCCAAAGGCTCTTCACTTAGCAGGTGATGAATGCTGCCAGGACTGTGTCCTTTCCTTTAAGGCAGCAGGTTTCCTTCTGGCTCATAGTGTGTCTAGAAATGTCATCTGAGATCTAGGCCCTGGAACAAAGGTCTTATAACTGACTGGTGCCCTTTCCTGCTGTGGCTGAACTGGTATCCAAGATGGAAGACAAAGTCCTCCCCACTCTCCCCTCTCCTATTCTTAAGTGGAAAGATAGGGACTCTTTTGGGACCATGAGCTGTGCGGGCTGGGGTTAGGGGAGGGATGATGCCAGCACTCGTTTGGCTGCCCCAGCTGGTGTCTCAGTATATCACGTGCCCCCTGAGTCAACTGTCTCTGGCCCTAGGACTCACCTAAAAGTTGCAGTCCTTATGGCCTAGGCTGCCTTTCAAATTTATTTGGAGACATAGAGCACTGTAGACCACCATGGTGATGTTTACAGGCACTGAAGTTAGGACCACTAGGATTGGTGATTCCCCTCTGGCTAGGGCTGGTTTAATTGCTCTCTCTGTGGGCTGGCATCAGCTGCATTTGGTTGCATTTTCCTTTCTGCTCTAACAGGACAGCACTAAGTTCAATGCCTCACAATTGCTGTGTTTTCCCTCCCCTAGTTCCTAGAGATGCTCTCAGCACCGTGCTGCCATTGCCAGTGGGGATAGGGAGTGGAGGCAGTATTTCAGGACTTTAAAAAATCTCTTTAGTGCTTCCTTCAGTGATACGAAGTTAAAACCAGGTAATATAAGTGCTCACCTGATTTTTGGTTCTTAGGAAGGTATTTTTTCTGTGTAGATAGTTGTTTTCTTGGTGTCCTTGCAGTGAGGGGACAATTGGTGGAGCCTTCTATTCTGCCATCTTGCTCTGCCTTCTCTCTAAATATGTTTATATTTACGAATTATAGGCTCAGTGTTTTAGAAATAAACAAAGCGTTTAATATAAACTATGTTTTTAGTCCCCATGGTCAATATGTACTATGTCTATAGTATGCTGGTCACGCTACTAGGGAAAAAATTAAGAATATACCTAGAGAAACATAATCATTAAAACAAATGTGTTTGTATCATGATCATGAACTCAAGTGTGAGTGCTTAAGTTTTATTTTATTCAGGATGTTTATGTAGATTATGTAGAAAGTATGAAGGATTATTCATAGTCTATTTTTAAACCAGGAGCAACTGTACCAAGTTAAAGCCTAGAATTGTAATTTCAATTGGAATATCACCTTGTCTAATTAGGAACACTTCTTCATGGTTTGAAATACTTCTTCCAGTATATGTTGTAATGAATGAGAAGAGCTGTGGTTTTCACTGATGCTCCTGATATTTGTTGGAACCACCTCACATAATTGGAGGATAAGGCAGACAGGATTAATCAGGAACTTTCAGTTCTGATTTGATCCAGGTTAGGATAGATACAATCTGAGGGTCATTAATTGAAAGTTCTTTCTTACAGATTTTTAAGTTTTATTTCTCCATCGCTAAAGCAACAAGTTCTTAAACCAGATGAAAATGTCCTATAAACCACAATGTTCAAAATATTTTCTACATTTTGTCTTTCTTTAGGTCATTGAATAAAAAAGAATATTATCCTTCTGTACCTTCTTAGGTTGATTTGCTGAAAGCAGATGTGAATCATTGGGCTTGAGATATACTCCTAATAAAACAAAATACAATGTGTAGCTGATCTGAGGAAAAATAATTTATTAAACTTCTTCAGAGTTTCCAGTGCTTCTATTTTCATAACGTATAACATTTATGTTTACCAGTATGTTTGAGACTTCTGGTTTTTCACTCAATAGCCATTTTCATCATTAAAAATGCTAACAGATTGCTGACTTTTCCAGGCAGGAATGTGCTCAGCTAAAATATCATATTTCTCAGTCTTCCTTGTAGCTGGGGTGGCCAATTACATGCTAAGAGAAGTTGTTGGATGGTTTTAAGGATCCTTAAGGGAAAAACAGATAGCTGGCATATGTTGTTTTTTATTTCACCTTTCTCCTTCCTGCTGCCTGGCAAGTGGTCACGATAATTGAACTCTAGCAACTATTTTGGACCAAGAAATGACCTTGAAGATGAACCTGATGTATGTTCAGTTATGGGAAAGTACAAGACAAGCTTTCATCAAGACTGCCTCAATGTTTCCCTTGACTCAACTAAATTTTAGAGGGTTTCTTCCTGAATTTAGGTCTGTGACCTACTTTTTTTTAGAACATTGACTTGGAGAAAACTTTCTATTGTAATTTTTTACTCTTCCTCTTTGATATATAAATCTTCTTCCAGCTTCTTGTCAGTTTTACAACACAGAAGTGTTATCCTGAAGGACTTGGAGATCAACCCATTGAAATGTAATAATCAAGAAAGATAGCTTTCCAATCTCCCAGTTTCTGTGGGAGGGTAGGAGCCTACCTTTGACAAGCAACACTTAGCAAACACAGATAACTAATCACATTGGCCAACCTTCTCCCTAACATCTTCAGTTCTTTGTATTGCCTCACCTCAGGGCTTAAAACTCCTCCCACTTTTTTCTTTCCAGAGTTGAGTTCAATGTCTGCTCTATTGAAATAGTCCCATAAGTTTTCCTTGCCTATCTAACTCTATTCAGTGAAATTTTTCTTTGACACCCTGGAATATCTTATTGTGTGAGACAAGTCTATCTTTATAAAAGAAAGCTAGTTAATAGCTTTTTCTTTTAATTGTGTGAGATGAGTCTATCTTTATAAAAGAAAGCTAGTTAATAAACGAAGAATGAATGAAAGAATTAGACAATTGTCATGCTGTGACCATCAGTGTACTAACTATTTAGCCAAGAACTATCAATGGATGCTGTAATCATTAGGTGAAAGGTTATAGGGAAACAGAATATATCATCAGGGTGCCTAAGTAGTAGCATTCAGATCACTTATTCATTGTAAGAATCAAAGTATCATTATAATAGAGAGATGTAGCTGTTACTAATTTAACTAAATGGTCTCCCTTAGTGTTGTAGTGTCACTAGTAAGAAATAACCTGACATTATGTGTCTCCTGATATGAGGTAATATAAAATATGACACATTGCCTCTGAAATTTCCTTGTCAAAAAATGTTTTCCTAAATCCTTCCAAGTCTCCAGAGTTAAGTACCGGTTTATAGGAAGCCATTGTTTTTATTTAAATAAAAATGCTTCTCTTTCAGATGGCAGATAGACTAATTAGAGGAATGAATATTTTTCTTTGGTCTTCAAGATTAGAGGATGGTAGAGGCCCAAAATAGGAGAAACCTGAAGAACCAGTTTCCACTCAGAACTGGTATAGCTTGACTGCAAAATTGTGGACTTGTTTTTATGTGAATATAGAAATGAACTTCTATCTTATAGAAGGCAGTATGTTTTAGAGTTTCTATTATATGAAATGAACACTGATATAAACAGAAAGTTTGAGAACCTGAATTATGGTTCATTTAAATCAGCAAAATTGTAGTAACTTTCTCTGCCACATCGAACAAACCTGGCAATCTGCATTAAAGTGGCAGAGCCACTGCAAGGACGGAGTGAGTAGACAAAATCTATTTACACGTATTTAAAACAGAACAATCCAAAAGTAGGTAGGTTGTATATTGACCACCTAATCAAAAAATCTAATTAGCATCGTATGAAAATAAAATATGAAAAATAAGTAGCTAAATGTCCTTGAAAACAAAATCTTAGAAATATAAAGGAACAAAAAACTTAGTTCAAACTTTTCTTCCTACAAATGTGGAAACTCATTTCCAGAAGGTAGAGTGACTTCTCCAAAGTTATACAATTCATTAGAAGCACAGTTGGGCCTAAAACTCAAGCCTTCATATTCTTAAGAGTGTTCTCTTTCCACTGCCAGCTAAAACCAGGGGAAAAGTGAACATGTTCTAAGGGAGTTGAGGCCACTTTAGAAGTTTCATTGAAGTCATAGAAAAGGATCGTAAGTTAAGAGAATTTCTCTGTGGGTTAGATGGTATTTAAATGGAGGTTTTAAAAAATCGCTTGAACCCAGGAGGCGGAGGTTGCCATGAGCCGAGATCATGCCACTGCATTCCATCCTAGGTGACAGAGGGAGAATCTGTCTCAAAAAAAAAAAATAATAAAAATAAAAAGGAATGTCAACATTTAATCAGAATATAAGTTTTTCATCACTTATTAAAAAAGGACAAATACGTAACTGAAGATGTGGCAGCACAAAAACATGTCTTCCCAATGTTAGAATAAAGAGCTACTCTATTTTGATCAAACAGAAAATTGACAATAAATGGATACTACCTGGTTTTTAAGAACAAGTTGTTTTTTATTTTAAAAATTGACAGATAAAATTGTGTATATGTACCATAATGTTTTGAAGTATATACATTGTGGGATGATTAAATGTAGCTAATTAACATATTCATTACCTCACATAGTTATAATTGTTGTCATAAGAGCATGTTATATCCACTCTCTTTGCAATTTTCAAGAATATGATAAATTATTAACTACAGTTAACATTATTAACAAGCAATAGATCTCTTGAACTTATTTTTTAATCTAACTGAACTTTTGTATCCTTTGACCAACCTCTCCACAAACCCTCATCCCGATTACCCTTACCCCTGATAACCAGTGTTTTAGTCTATTTCTGTGAGATCAACATTTTTAGATTCCACATATGAGTAAGATGATCTAGGATTTGTCTTTCTGTGCCTGGCTTTTTTCACTTAACATAATGTCCTCCAGGTCCATCCATGTTTTCACAAATGACAGAATTTCATTCTTTTTTAAAATGACTGAATAGTATTCCATTGCATATATATGCCACATTTTCTTTATCCATTTATTCACTGGTAGACACTTAGGTTGATTTCATATCTTGGCTACTGTGGACAATGCTGGAATGAACATGACAGTGCAGCTATCTCTTCAACACACTAATTTCATTCCCTTTGGGTTTGTATGCCATAGATGAAAGAATCTTTAGGTGAAAGATACTGTATTAGTATTGAATTTTAGAAATGTGACACTGTGGAGTTAAATGTGAATATTAACTTTTATTGGTAGTAATCAGAACAAATAATGATGTTTTGGCAATGGGAATATTCAATGTAAGTAAGAAAATAAGGAAAAATTATAGTTTAACAGTCTTTTTGGAATAGTGCAGGTTGCCATGTTACATCTTTTGTATTATTAGTGAGAATGTGACAATTTAAAAATGTTTATACTAGCTCAATCCTAAATCTCTCTTGAGGTGGAATGGCCAATTTTGACAAAATGTACTTAGTTACATGGCGACTTGTCACCAGAGATTGAGCTAAATTGGATTTGTTCTTGGAAACCAGAGACAGTGCCTTGAAAAGGCAAACTGCTTTCCACATTTTTGAAGGACTGCAATGGATTTATTTTTTCCTGTATTTTATAGAATATGTTTTCTATAAATGTCTCCTGATACATACCTCTTGAGATCAATAAGGCATATGATTTTAATATAGTCCCATTTGTCTATTTTTGTTTTAGTTACCTGTGCTTTTGGGGTCTCAGCCACAAATTCTTTGCCTAGATCAATGTCCTAGAGTGTTTCTCCTATGTTTTTCCCAGTAGTTTTATGGCTTCAGGTCTTCTGATTAAGTCTTTGATCCATTTTGAGTTGATTTTGTGTATAGTAAGAGAGATAGGGATCTAGTTTCATTCTTCTGCATGTGGTTATCCAGTTTTCCCAGTACCATTTAATGAAGAGGCTGTCCTCTCCCCAATGTATGTTCTTGGCACCTCTGTCAGAAATCAGCTGTAAACATGTAGATTTATTTCTGGGTTCTCTATTGTGTTCTATTGGTATATGTGTCTATTTTTACACTAATACCATGCTCTTTTGGTTACAATAGCCTTGGAATATATTTCGAAGTCAGGTAGTGTATTGCTCCCAGCTTTGTTCTTTTTGCTCAGGATTGCTTTGACTTTCTTTTATTTTTTCTTTCTATATAAATTTTAGGATTGTTTTTTCTATTTCTATGAAATATGCAATTGGTATTTTGATAGGAATTGCATTGCATCTAAATTGTTTTGGGTAGTATGCTCATTTTAACAATATTAATTCTTCCAATTTATGGGAATTGGATGTCTTTCCATTTGTTTGTGTCCTCTTCAGTTTCTTTCATCAGTGTTTAGTGGTTTGCTTTCCTGGTAGAGGTCTTTCACCTCCTTGGTTAAATTTATTCCTAGGTATTTTTTTGTAGCTATTGTAAATGGAATTGTCTTCTTGATTTTTCTTCCAGGTAGTTCATTACTGATGTATAGAAACACTACTGATTTTTGTATGTTGATTTTGTATTCTGCAAATTTATGGATATTGTTGATCAAATCTAGGAGTTTTTTGGTTTTTTGGTAGAGTCTTATTTTTTCTAGATATGATTATATCATCAGCAAAGAGAGATACAAAAAAGAAAAATACTCATTAGAAAGTGGGCAAAAAACATGAACAGATATTTCTCAAAAGAAGACAAACAAGTGGGCAACAGGTATAGTAAAAAAATGCTCAACATCACTAATCACCAGAAAAAATGCAAATCAAAACCACAATGAGATATCATCTTACCTCACAGTGGCTACTATGGAAAAGACAAAAGACAACAAATGCTTGTGAGGATATGGAGAAAAGCACACTTTTATACACTGTTGGTAGAATGTAAATTAGTACAGCTATTATGGAAAACACTTTGGAGATTTTTCAACAAACAAAAAAATGGAACCATCATATGATCATCAGTCCCACTTCTGGGTATTTATCCAAAGGAAAGAAAGTCAGTATGTTGAAGAGATATTTACACTGTCATGTTCATTGAAACATTCTTGACAATAGCCAAGGTATGGAATCAACTGAAGTATCTGTAATCAATGAAAGGGGAAAGAAAATGTAGTATATATACACAATGGAATACTATTTAGCCATAAAAAGTGATGAATCACGTCTGTTGCAGCAACAGGGATGGAACTGGAGGTCATTATTTTAAGTTAAATAAACCAGATATAGAAAGACAAATTTTGCATGGTCTCACTCATATGTGGGAATGAAAAAAAAGTTGATTTCCTGGAAGTAGAGACTAGAATGATAATTACAGGAGGCTGGGAAGGGTGTGGGGGTGTGTGTGTGTAGGTGTGGAGCGGGAATGAAGAGACGTTGGTTAATGGGTACAAACATAGAATTAGAAGGAATAAGTTCTAATGTTCAATAGCAGAGTAGAGTGACTATAGTTAACAACAGTGTGTTGTTAAGAAAAAGGTCGGGGAGAAAATAGGAACTCAAAATACGGATATACATTTCTGTATTTGCAACAAAATTTTAGATGAAGAGAAGAATGGGATCATTCTGGGATAGCAGCCTAGTGCCCATACATTACATAACATTTTCTGTTACAGCAAACTATCTCTTGTAAGGATGGAGAGGGAGGGATGGAGAGAAGGAGGGAGGGAGGGAGGGAGACAGAGAGAGAAAGAGAAAGAAAGAAAGAAAGAAAATAACTCTTTCAATGTGAGTTTAATGTGAGTTTGGCTTGAATTTTTGGTATTTGTTAATCCAGATCAGTGGCACCATAAAAACTTGTCATGAAACTGTAATACCAGTGAGTAAACTTGATACCTAAAGCTATCCCCTCAGACAGAAGGTTATTTGTCCAAATACTTATGCCTGACTATTTGTCTAAAGTTTGAACTGAACTTTCTCTACTATAAAAATCAAATGTGTGGTCAGGTTACCAAGAATATGTGTATTCTTGATGTGTTTGCACTCGAGGTTAATTTTCAGGCTCAAAGATGGAATCACAGCCAAAACAGTATTTGGTTCTGAGGTGATTGGAATTCAAGTGACTGGGGAAGGATGATTCAAAACTTTCCTTCTGCTAAAGGACAACAGATGCTATGAATTAACAGATTATCCTTGTCCCAATATTACAGGTGGAGAAGCTGAGTTGAGAGGGCATTGAGTGGGAAAGTTGTAAATACAGATGGATCATTCCTGAACTTTGATTAGTTGAATGAACAATAAGCTCCATAATGCTTTTGAAGGGCCTATATTTTCACCTTCAAAAGAGATGCTTATTTGTTTATGTGTATGTTTGGCTTAACATGCTATCTTTGAAAATGAGTGTTTTTAGGTACACCTACAAGTTTATAGTGGATTAACACAATTACACAGCTGCAAGATATTTCCATGGCTACTTTTGATACCCTATCATTTGGTCTAGAGTTTCTGGAGTTGTTATTAGTGTAGGGGAGTCAGAAATTTCCTACGTAGTCTTTGATTCTAAATATAAAATAGTTTATTTTGCAATTTATTGTTTTTTCCTTTAATGTTCTGTTTTCTTGGGAGTAATATGACAGCTATACAATCCATTTGGAATTGTGGGCCAGTTGAACTGCCACCTGGATTACAAAAGAAGGGAGGGATGTGAGATGAGGACAGCCAGTACTCTCTTTTTCTCTGGAAGTCCTAGAGGATGAATATTTTCACAATATATTGGAACCAAAAGACAAGGTTTAAACAAATGAGTTGGATGGACTTTTGATTTATTACCTTTTCCTTTGCCAGAAAATTTGCACTTTTATGTGGAAAACCTAGATGAAGTAGCCAGGTTTCAATTTAATGTGAAATTTATCCAAATTTTGTTAGCACTAAAAGAGAAGCCATAGTTTGGCTCTTTTCCTTTTGGCTTATGCAGATTTATAATCCAGACTTGGTGATCCTTCTTTCTCATGCCCAGGTCTGAGATTTGAGCTTCGTGGATTTAAATACTATTGTTTGTTTATATATTTTTTCTTATTTCTTAATACTTTTTGATAGCAAATACATTTAGAATTGTAATAGTTGATTATATTCTATCATTTGCTTGGTTTTGTCTATTTTGCCAATATTTAACCACATTATTTAACTTGCTTTAATTTTTTTCACTTAAAATGGTATTGGCTTATTTCTAAACTATTATTAACATAATGTGTTTTATAGAAAATTGGATATATTTCAAAATTCTAAAGAGGAAATAAAATCATCTAAAATCTAATACCCAGAGATAAATCATGGCTTGATGCATATTTGATGATTTTTTTCTTATTTATCTCTCACACACACACGCACACACACACACGTGCATGCACACGCATACATATATTTTTGTTTCAGAATAAAAAGGGATCATACTGTTTAAACAGTTAAATGTCTTATGCCTGTTATTTAATTTTCTATCACAAACATTTTCCCTTTTGGTATCATAATATTTATAAAAATATCTTCCACATTTTATTATTTATTGAAAACAATTTTTAATTACTGAATGTAAGTTTTAATTTATTTTTCTCTGGAATCTATAATGTCATGGAATTAAATAACAGAGTCACAGTAAATTTTCTACCATAAAAGTTTAACAGCTTGTAACTATGGAAAGTTGTTGGCTATCTTTTTTTTTTTTTTTTGAGACGGAGTCTCGCTCGGTCACCCAGGTTGGAGTGCAGTGGCGCGATCTCGGCTCACTGCAAGCTCCACCTTCTGGGTTCACGCCATTCTCCTGCCTCAGCCTCTCCGAGTAGCTGGGACTACAGGATCCCGCCACCACGCCCGGCTAATTTTTTGTATTTTTAGTAGAGACGGGGTTTCACCGTGGTCTCGATCTCCTGACCTCGTGATCTGCCCGCCTCGGCCTCCCAAAGTGCTGGGATTACAAGCGTGAGCCACCGCGCCCGGCCTTGTTGGCTATCTTTATGGTTCTTTTTAGGTGCTTTGTAAGACAATTTGTAAATATTAAAATGTCAAATATATGTGAACTAATTAAGAAATGTGATTTCTTTTTTTGGAAACTATGTTGCCTAGGCTGGCCTTGAATTCCTGGGCTCAAGGGATCCTCCCACCTCAGTCTCTTGAATACAGGTATTCGCCACCATGCCTGGCTAAGGACTGTAACTTCAAAGAGAATACTTAATTATTTGCAAGCTAATACATACACTATAACTGAGTTTACAGATTTGTAGATTTTCCATAGAATAACTCATTTTTGGTTAAACTCATTCTTTCAAAAATAAATGTTTACTGAGTGCCTATTATGTGTCAAACGCTATTCTAATCAGTAGAAATAAAGCAGTGAACAAGTTAGATTCCCTGCCCTCTGGGAGAATTATATATTCTAGTGGAAAGCCAAAAATAAACAAGTGTAAGTAAGTATATACATTTGTGGTAGCTAGACACAAGTGCTATAAAGATAAATAAAGCAGAGTGAAAAGAGGTAGAGTTTTTGGGGATCCATATGAGATGGGCCTATTTCAAATTGCTTGGTAAATGAAAGCCTTTCTAATAATAAGAAGGGAATATTTGAGCAGGAGAATTCTGGTCTTTGGTAGCAAATATAGGCTGCTTTCTCTTTCTTAATCATACCTTTATCTTATGGAATAATCTTCACAAGATAGCAGTTAGCATATATTACTTTTAAAAATTAAAGGAAAAATTTAAAAACTGAAACCAAAACAAATGAAAACCCAAACCTATAATGTCTCCTTAATATGCACCCATCCTGGTTTTCAGGGCACTCTGTACTGTAGCCTTTGCTTTTCTTTCCAGCTTAATCTCTCACCTCACCCCAATATGTTACTTCCACGTCAAACATACAAATTTATTTCTTGCGTGTGAACAAGCTGTATTCCTCCCTTTGGCATTGCTTTCTCCTTTATGTTGGTAATGTGTTCCTTTCTACTGTTCCAAAACAACCGATTTTTAAAGACAACTCCAACCCTACTTTCTTATTTATTGAATTTGGATTTATGAATAATAATTTTTGGTTATTATAGATATATTGGATAATTTACTTAGCATTAGATATATAAAAACATTTTTAATGTCCAGAACCTATTTTCTTGCCTTCTTAAATATTTAATAGTAAACATCATTTAATCAGCCTCAGTGATACTGCACTGATTTGTACACTGGTAAAAGCATTCATATCTTTACTGTTTATTTGGTAGCTTATCTCTATATATCCATTTCCTCCCTCCATCTGATTCATCCATCCATCCTTCCAATCTATTTTTCCACTCTTCATCTATTTGCCCATCCGTTTACCCACACTAACACACACATGGACACATGGCTTTGGATATGAAATGCATCCAAAATAACATTTATATTCTTTCTCTTTAACTAGACTTTAAGCTCAGTTGTACAGGTCATAGGCCTCTCTGTGGTCTTAGCTCTAATTTAGTGACAGGCTTATATAACAAATGCTCAATAAATACTGGTAGAGGGTGAAAATCCTAAGTTAAAAACATTACTTAACTGTTTGTGAAATGACCTTCTCTACAATCTATTTTTAGCTAAATTAATAATTTAGGCCCTGTTGGTATTCAGAGGGAAGAACAGAACTCTTCTAGTTCTGTGATTCGATGAATCTCATAGTAGCTGACAAAAACATGCTTGTCACTTTACTTTTTCATGCCTCTTTAAACTCATTTATAAAACAGAGATAGCTTTTTTCCTCCTTACTTCATAAAAAGATGATGGGAAATGATAAAAGGACATGTGTAAAAGGCACGTTAGCTTTTTAGAGGAGAGGCAGTAGGTACCATAATACGTATTCAGCCTCACAAGACACAAGCTTTCCTCGGTCAGTGGATTTCACATTATTTTTGGCAAAGGCTAGGGCTCCCTTTCCTTGAGGAATCTCCAGGAGCAACTAGAAGTATGAGGTGGGGCTGTGTGTGAGCAGGATACTCACTGCAGCTTCCATCCGAATAATGATACATTTGTACATTGTGCCTATACTTCTGGAAAAGTTTGCCTCTGGAGAAATGTCTCAATTTCCTCTTTTGTAGAATGGGAAAAATAGTAATTCACATCTCAGAGGGCCATTACATTGATTGAATAAATTATTTTAGAGAAAATGCTTGAAGCAGTACCCAATACGTGGTGTTAGAAAAGTGTTAGCTGCTATAATATTAGTAACCTTTATTTACACATCTTTACCACGTATTAAATACTCTCAGCTTCATGTGCTTTTTGATGCTTGTTTGTTGTTACTAGAAGATATGCCAAGGAGAGTGGGAATTTTTGTTTCTTTTGTTTCATGGTTTTGTCTACCTCCTAGAGCAGCACTAGTACATAACAGACACTCAGTAAGTATTTATTGAACAATAAATCCTATTAAGTTTTCTTTCCTTGCTAGGTCTTCCTTTTACCCTGTCCTTATTGTACTTTCTGGTAGTCTTTTTCCCTTGTGACTTGCTATTTCTATTCTGATATAAGCATGACACCTAGATATATCGGGCTGTTAGAATTATATGTAAACTAAAAATAAATAGGCTAAGAGGGAATGCCTATGAACATGAAGATGAACTTCATGAGAACAGAGATTATTTTGCTAATTATTTTATGCTTAGTGATCAGTAAAATGCCTGGTATACAGTAGTGAACACTTAATTCCTTTTGATGAATGACAGAATGAACATATCAATGACAGAATGAAATAAAATGATATCTTTCTTGACTACTTAGTACTTAGCTGGGGTTCTTTTTTTTTTTTTTTTTTTTTTTTTTTTTTTTGCTGTGTTCCCTGCAGGTCCAGTTTTAAGATAGAAAGTTTCAGATAGGAAACATTTTGTAACTGTAAAGTAATATTGTTGTCATTTTATGTATTCTGTTACACATTGTGATAAGCCAACAGAGGGAAAAGCTTATAGAACTTGTCTATTTTATTTCATCCTTAATTTTAAATTGACCAGTGATTCAAGTTCCTAGCTTAGATAAATGTAAGGAAGATTAAAAACTGGTTGCAAAGTATGTACACAGTTTTGTTTTTAGAGAATCCGCGAAAGAACAGACTTGCAAAATGTGTGAATATCTGATTTTGCAAATTGAGTTGATTTCCCATCTTAAAAGCAGAGTAATTTTTTTTTTTTAGTTTACAGGGCCTGACGACAATAATCATTTTTAGGGGAAAGTTGCTTATTTAACAGAGCAGAGCCCAAGAATCTGCTAATTAGATCCTTGATTCCTGAAGATACATCTGATTTTTGAGTGTATGAGGTTGTGTCCCCAAAAGTATTCATGTACTGACTTCTTCAAGGCATCCTGAAAAGGTGGATGGACTTTAGATCCTATAGAGATTGATGTCTATAGTAATGTGGCTCACTTGGAACAAAGGCTTATCTCATACACAAAACAGCATAATAAACAATCCTGTTGATGGGCTCAGTTTACTCCAAGTCACTTTTGACTTCCTCTGATACTCTTCATTTAGAATGGCAGTTCCCGTGTCCCTAATCTTAGCAATATTTCCTGAATTGTTTCTGAATATCTAGTCTGAAGGGTCACAAATAATTATGCCTAACTTAAAAATTCATAATTAAGCCTAAACCATCTGGTTCTGAAGTATTTGTGCTTAAATACATTCCACTCAGGCTCCTGGAGTAAAGTGAAATGATTTGTTGTAAAATGCTGAGTAAGTAGATTTCAGTTCTTTGCGAATATTTTTATATAAATTTTTTCATTTTCATACAATAAATTTACTGTGAAATGTAGAATTAACATTCATTTGTGAGAAAAACATAAGGCATAATAATAATACAAGCAAGTCTTCATCTCTTTCCCCTTTGTCCAGGACCTTTGTCTTTTTGTGAAATAAAGTCACCTAGAGCACTTGAGTTTCTTTTCTTCTGCTGATTGGCTTTTTATGTCTAGTAAAATACTTAATCTCTCTTTAGTTTTAAATACAAATTACAATATCTCTCTTGTTTTTGCCATAAAATGTTGGGAAGGAATGAGCGAGAAAAATGCCTGTGACCATGTTTCTAAAGTGCTATACAAATGCAGTAATTACATGAAGAGGAAGGTATTTGATTGCTCTAATCTCACTGACCAGCCATCAGACTTCAGTCCAGGGCGACAACAATCCTTGTAAAAATGTCTAAATTGTTTGCCTCTGTCCCTGGAGCTGCAATGAAATCTGTCAGATAAAAGCGCAGCAGGATCCACAGATGAGCTATGAGTGAAGAGTGATTACTCAGTACAGTGGCTTTCAAATTTTAAGGGCACAGAATCTTTTGTTCAAATAACATGTTTTTAGGAGGTCAAATATATGGTGCGGTAAACAAAGCTGCCTTTGCTGGAGAGGAAAGGCAGATGTTCAGGTGTCCCAATGATTCTCCTGCTGCTGTTTAAGTACTAAATTCAGTTAGAAAACTATGTAGTCTGAAAGAAGGGCTGTGGTGATGAAGCCACTCTGAGGGCAAGTTACAGCCACAGCCCTGCAGTCAGCATGGGGCTCTATTTCCCTTGTCGGACAATCAAATTTCCTGGCCTAGCTGCAGGGTTTCAAATGTTCTCACTGAGATCAGATCTCAAAGCACAAATGTGAAATGACTTACAATTATTATTAAATATGGCAACCTTACACTTTAATGTTTCAGTGAGAATTAAGCCTAACAATTGTTCAATCCATTGGTTTTCAAACTGTCTAATCCACTGGTTTTCATATTGTCAAATAGATTAGTTTCAATCCACTGGTTTTCAATCCATTGACTGGGCAATCCACTGGCTCCTGGAAGAGCCTTCTCAGGGGCAATGTGAGGGTTGAGGAGACATTGAGGAAGAAACAGCAAAGACCTAGGTCTGTTTTATAGTTGGTTTTTTTTTAATTAGTCATTTTATGTATTGATTTTTAAAAATTCAATTGTTTCTTTTTTATTTTATTGAGATATGTTTGACAAATAAAAACTATGTTTCAGTTATATAACATGAAATATATATAGAGATGATTACTGCAGTAATACTAATTAACATATCCATCACTTCACATAGTATACACTACATTGTTATTAACCACACTTATTAGATCACCAGAACTTATTGATATTACAACTAACTTTCTACACTTTGACTAACATCTATCCACTCCCCCAGACCCTGGTAACCACCCTTCTGCACTCTAAGTTTGACTTTTTTAGATTTCACGTTATCAGTGAGATCATGCAGCATTTGTCTTTCTGTATTTGGCTTATTTCATTTAGCATAATGTCCTCCAGTCTCATTCATGCTGTTGCAAATGACAGAATTGTCTTCTTTTTTATGGCTGAATCATATTCTGGTATGTGTCTGTGTTTGTGTGTGTGGTTTTTTTTTTGTGTGTGTGTACATTTTTTATCCATTGATCTATTCATAGACACAAGTTATTTTTATATTTTGGCTATCATGAATAATACTGCAAAGAACATGGAGGTACATATATCTCTTTGAGATATTGACTTAATTTTCTTTGGACCCAGTAGTGGGATTGCTGGATCATATGATAGTTTTATTTTAAATTTTTGGAGGAATCTCCATCTGTTTTCCATAATGGCTGTACAATTTACATTCCAATAAACAGTGTATATTTTCTACATCCTTCCCAACACTTCTTTGTCATCTTTTTGAGAATAGCTAGGCTAACAGGAGTAAGGTGATAGATACTTCATTGTGGTTTTGATTTGCATTTCCTTGATGATTATTGATTTTGATTAGCATTTTTGCATGAACCATGTTGGCCATTTGTATGTCTTCTTCTGATAAATATATTTTCATGTCATTTATCCATTTTGTAATGGTTTTATTTGCTTCAAATAAAATAATATTATTTTTTTATTTTTTTCAGTACGGGAATATAGTGTGTCTTTCTATTTATGTTTTCTTCAATTTCTTTCATCGATGTTTTAGAGTTTTCAATGTAGAGATTTTTCACTTCCTTGGTGAAATTTATTCCTAAGTATTTTTAATGTAGCTATTGTAAATGGGCTTGTTTCCTTGATTTCTTTTTCAGGTAGTTTATTGGTATATAGAAATACTATTGTTTTTATATATTGATTTTACATCCTGCAACTTTACTGAATTTATCTATTAGTTTTAGCAGTGTTTTGTGGAGTCTATCTATACATAAAATCATGTCATCTGCAAATAGTGACAATTTAACTTCTTCCTTTCTAACTTGGATGTCTTAAATTTCCTTTTCTTGTCTAGTTGCTCTGGCTGGAGCTTCCAGTACTATGTTGAATAGAAGTGGTAAGTAGAATTCTTGTCTTGCTCTAGATCTTAGAGGAAAAGCTTTCAATTCCTCCCCATTCATATGATTTTAGTTGTGGGTTTGTCATATATGGACTTGATTCTGTTAAGGCACAATTCTTCTATACCTAATTTATTAAGAGTTTTTATCATGAAGGAATGTTGAATTTTGCCCAATGTGTTTTCTGCATCTATTGAGGTGATCAATGTTTTTTGTTTTTTACCCTGCTGATGTGATATATCATGCTTATTGATTTGCATATCTTGAACCATCCTTTCATCCCTGATATAAATCCTACTCAGTCATAATGAGTAGAACTATCTTTTTAATGTGCTATTGAATTTGTTTTGCTAGCATTTTGTTAATTTTTTTTTTCCATCTATGTTCATCAGAGATATTGACCTGTCGTGTTCTCTTTTTGTTGTTTCTTTGTCTGGTTTTGATATCAGAGTAATGCTGGCCTCATAACATGAGTTTGAAAGTATTCTTTCCTCTTCAATTTTTGGATGGATTTGAGAAGCATTTGTATTAGCTTTTCTTTAAATGTTTGGTAGGATTCAGCAGTGTAAACCATCAGTTCCTGAGCTCTTCTTTGAAAACTTTTATTATTGATTTAGTCTCCTTACTTGTCATTGGTTTGTTCAAATTTCTATTTCTTCATGATTCATTCTTGGTGGTTGTGTGTGTCTAAGAAGTGATCCACTTCTACCTTTTCCAATTTGTTGAAACATAATTTTTCGTAAGTCTCTTGTGATACTTTATATTTTTGTGGTATCAGTTGTAATGTCTCCTTTTTTATCTCTGATTTTAGTTTTTGAGTCTTCCCCCTCTCTTTCTTAAAATTAGCCTAGCTAAAGGTTTGTTAATTGTATCTTTTCAGAAAACCAATTTCCTATTTTGTTGATCTTTTCTATTTATTTTCTAGTCTCTCTTTCATTTATTTATGCTATGACTTTCATTATTTTCTTCCTTGTACTTTCGGTTTAGTTTCTTCTTGCTTTTCTAGTTCCTTGAGATGCAGTGTTAGTTTGTTTATTTCAGATCCTTCTTCTTTCTTCCTTCCTCTTCTTCTTCCTTCTTTTTCTTCTACTTCTTTTTTTTTTTTCTTTTTTTTTTTTTTTGAGTTGGAGTGTGGCTCTGTCACCCAGGCTGGAGTGCAGTGACATGATCTCGGCTCACTGCAACCTCTGACTCCTGGGTTCAAGAGATTCTCCTGCCTCAGCCTCCTGAGTATCTGGGATAACAGTCACATGCCACCATGCCCAGCTAATTTTTATATTTTTTTTTAGTAGACACTGGGTTTCACCATGTTGGCCGGGCTGGTCTCGAACTCCTTCCCTCAGGTGGTCCGCCCACTTCAGCCTCCCAGAGTGCTAGGGTTACAGGCCTGAGCCACTGTGCTGGGCCTAGGTCTTTCTTCTTTTTGATGTAGGAATTTATTGCTGTAAAGTTTACTCTTAGAACTGTTTTTGCTGTATCCCATAGGTTTTAGTAAGCTGAGTTTCCATTTTCATTTGCCTGAAAACATTTTAAAATTTATCTTTTAATTTCTTCATTAGCCTCTTGGTTGTTCAGGAGCATGATGTTTAATTTCCACAGTTTTGTGAATTTTCCAAAGTTTCTCTTGTTATTAATTTCTAGCTTTATACCATTGTGGTCAGAAATGATATTTGATTCAATATAAATTATCTTAAATTTGTAAGATTTGTCTTGTGGCCTAACATATGATCTTTCCTGGAGATTTTTCCGTGTGCAGTAGAGAAGAATGTGTATTCTGCAGCTGTTGGATGTAACGTTCTGTATATGTCTGTTAGGTCCATTTGTTCTAGAGTGCAGCTTTAAGTTAAATGTTTTCTTGTTGATATTCTGTCTGGATAATCTTTCCATTATTATAAGTGGGCTGTTAAAGTCTCTCACTATTATTATGTTGCATTCTATCTCTCCATTCATATCTATTAATATTTACTCTATATATTTACATGCTGCAATGTTAGCTACATATATATTTATAATTGTTATATCCTCTTGCTGAATCAACTCATTTAACAATGATATAATGACCTTCTTTATCTTATCTCTTTTAAATAGCTTTTGACTTAAAGTCTATTTTATCTGATATAAATATAGCTATTCCTGCTCTTTTTGGTTTCCATTTGCATGGACTATCTTTTTCAGCTCTTCACTTTCAGTTGTTGAGAATTTTTATCATGAATAGATGTTTATTTTTGTCAAGTACTTTGTCTGCACTTATTGACATGATCATAGTTGGTATTCTTGATAAGATATAAACTGAAGAAAGGATTCTTTTGACTTTTAAAGTTTGAAAAACCACTTCTATAATTAGCCCTCTTTTTTGCCATGGAAGGCTGTTGGAGACTCAGTAGGTTTTGTTGACTGGCCAATATGACAGAGCTTTTCAGAGGCAGAGCTGGTTGTAGAGTGATCCAGGTTGCTGGACTCACAGTTCAGTGTCTTTTCAAGTATTGTGTACTATCCAGTATAGAAATAAGAAATTCAGTTACTTTTAAAAGCATTTTCCTTTTTATCACCGGCTTCTGAGTTCTGGCTAGAGACAGCAAAATTAAAAGACTCTTTTTTTTTTTTTTTTTTTTTTGGCTAAAATGTACACTTTTCCTCAAGAAGAAAGAAATGTAAAGAGATAGATGAAAGATGCTGAATTTAGAAAAGATGCTAGATTTCAGTTGAAACATGACCAAAGTTTTTTTTTTTTTAATTTAGTATCAATTCCACTAGCAGTTCTGTTTCCTGCACCCACTTTTGAGGAGAGACGTTTTCAGATCACAGCTATAAAAGTGCTCATCCCCGAGGTGCTACTCTTCCAAAATATTAAGAAATAATAATAATCCTGCCATTTGGTAAGAGGTTAGATGGGTCGGGTGCCATTCTTAGGACTATACGTATATTTTCTCAGGTTTCTGTATTATTAAATATCTAGTAAGGTAAATATCATGACCCAAGTTTTAGAGCTGAGGAATCTAAGGCTCTGCCAGCTTCATGAACTTGCCCAACTTCTCAAAGCTAGCAAGGCGGAGAACCTGGACTCAAACCCAGGTTGTTTTCTGTCAACATTTCAGCTCTTAAACACTCAGTTTTATTGCCTTATTCTTTGTCCCATTAGAGAAAAGACTCCTCAACAGACCACTAAACCAAAACTCTTTAAATTTAAGTTAAATACTATAATACTAGGTTCTTATAATATCTATTTCAATGTGGCTTAAATAATTTTTGAAGGAGACTTTGAATGACTGTAGAAAGGGCACAGCAAATTCCTAGGTACTCACAGTGTTAAGGGTTTGCAGTTGTGAAAATGAAGTCTATAGACCAGGGAAAATTGGAGCATGGAATCTGTGTTCTGCCTGACTTGTTACAGAAGCACCTATCTTACCACAAGATTGAGGATGATATAAATGTTTAATAGCTAATAGAAATTCCAGCATTCCCCTCATACCAATACAACTTTGCCTATGGTATTTTGCAAACTAAACTCCTGTCACCTAATAATTTATTACAATATTTGATCTTCAGAACGTTTTAGGTTAATCACCACTATAATAACTTGCAGGAAATAGTTAAGATCATCAATGGTTTGAGAATCTTGCATTTGACAAAGCACACAAATAATATATTGTTTTCTTGTAAGGTTCTGATACTTTTTTGCAATAACTAATATGGAATTAAGTGCAACACACATTAAAATATTATCTGTCTGCTATCTTCTGTTCCCCAAAAGGATAGTAATTTTATCATTGTTCTTAATCTCATTGAAATATATTAATGCTCTATCTTGAATAAAGGACTATAATATTTCCATCAGTTTCCTAAACAGTTATGCTTTGTTCTGGAAGATTTATGTTTACTTGAAATTAAAAGATAAAGAATTATTGAATAGAAGATGAATACTAATAATTCCCTTGCTCGAACATGATTAAACATTAAATTAATTAACTTTGTCCTGTTTAATATTCTGCTGTTTCTTGAAAAATGTGTGTAAAATATACCATAATCACTGAGCTAGTTGGCCGAGATAGCAGAAGCAGCTGCCACCCACATATCATAACTTTCAGTGTCACTCATGAACATTTGGAAAGAGCTGGTGTCTTGCTTCACTTAATGGCAGATTATTCCAAGATCCTTTCTACAACACTTTGTCATAGAATAGATATTAACTTCTCAGTTTGAATATGTAGTTTTCTCAGCAAGCTATTCCTTGTGCTCATAGAATACAATTATTTCATGAAGTGTTGTTAACGTTGAATATTTTTTCTAAAACTGTAGACAGATGAAAATTTTTATAGTCTCGATAGCTTTAGACAAAATGTTCCCAAAAGGATTATTTTTGTAATCAGTGTATTTCCTTTCTGATTAAAGCATGCCTGCTATAAACTGGCTAAAGATGGTCTTTAAACAGATAATTATTGATTATAATATAACAGTTGACTAAATTTAATACCTCATTAATTTAAGAAATATGTATAAAAACAATATTCTGAAAAAGATTTTGTTATTGACTAGAGAATAAAAAAATCAGGTGCATGGGTATACAGATGCCATTCTGTTGTCTTTACAACATGAGATATTACACATAAAGCACAGAGGCTTGGTCACAGGAAGTGGCTGATAGACACTAGTGATGAGGAGGTGTGGTGTCAGCTCCATGTCATCATCTTGTGCCTTTCTCATTTCTGTGATATGTGTGGCTAAAGATACGAATGACTTCCACAAGGAAATATACCAGTTATGTGGGAGGTGCCACATGACTTTAGAAAAATTGTGTATTCCAAAATGCATTTACTTATATCTTAAGTAGAGCAGATATAAAAGCCAAACTGGGCCTTTCCAGGATGTGAAATATCTGGCCTACTTATACGTTGCTCGTGTTCATTGGTATAATGTATTTGGAAAACTGACAATATCTATTAAAGCTTAAAATGTGCATAATATGTGGTCCAGCAATTTCATTCTTAGGTATATACCAAACAGAAATATGTGTTTGTATCTGCATTTATGTGTATGTATATGTACACATATATATATATTTTTTATCTAAGAACATCTACTATGGTGTTCATAGCAGCATAGCTTTAAACTGGAAATTACCCTAATACCTATTAATAGTAGAATGGATGAATACACTGAGGTATAGTCACACAATGGGCAGTAATAAGAATGATTGAACTATAGCTACACAATAACATGAATAAATTTCAAAGATAATATTAAATGAAATAAGCCAGGCACAGAAGAAAACATACTGTATGATCCCATTTACATACATTGTAAAGACAGGCATAACGAATCTATGCTGTTAGATGTCAGAATAATGGTTATCCTTGGGGAGCAGTGACTGCAAAGGAGTATGAGAAGGTCACTGCGGTTTCTTAATCTGAGTGGTGGTTTAACGGGTGTGTTTAGTTGTGACAATTCATCATGTTTGCACTTATGTGAGCTTTTCAGTATGTATAACATATTCTGATGTTAACAACAATAACAGCAACAACAACAAACCACAGTTACTATGAACGAGTAGAAAATGTGTTCTCTAGTTTTCCATAAACATTACTAAGTAAAGAACAATGACATTTAAATCTCTCAAACCTATTGCATTGAGAAAGAAAAGTTTAGGTTTACTAATATCAGAAAATAGAGTAGGAAACTATTTGAATATTACCTATGATTTGACCTGCATTACTATTATTTTTTTCTTTTGAGATAGGATCTTGCTCTATCACCCAGGCTGGAATGAAGTAGCACAGTTGCAGTCATTGCAGCCTTGACTTCTTGGGCTCAAGTGATCCTCCCGCCTCAGCCTCCTGAGTAGGTGGAAAGACAGGCATGTGCCACTATCCCCAGCCAATTTCTTTAGTTTTTTTTGGTGGGGATGGGGTCTCACCATGTCAGGCTCGTCTTGAACTCCTGGGCTTAAGCAATCCTCCCCCGTCAACCTCCCTAAGTGCTGGAATTATAGGTATAAGCCACTGTGCCCAGCTTTACCTGTGTTTCATTTTCTGCCATCTTCTCTATTTGGTTGTCATGGTCCATTTAGATTTTGAGATAACTTAAAATAAAAATACACTGGTTAGTCTGTGAAACTTCATCTCCCCACTCCTTCAACAGAACAAAGATAAAAGAAATAATAATATTTTCTGTGCCCGAGTTATTTCATTTTATATCATGGTTGATACTTATCTGTATGAAGATATTATTATCTAACATCACATGGGAAGCCATGCAGTATTCTAGCCGAAGTCTGAGTCAGATAGGAGAAGATGAGCAGAATTCTATAGTTGATAGCTATTCCACATTATGAAACCACATTGATCTTCTCTTAATTCCACCCTTCTCCTATGCCAATGGCCTCTCCCATGGGCAATTATCATTAAATCTCCATAAAACAAAAATCTGATCACATTACCCTCTTGCTTAAAATCATTAAATAGCTGCTTATGTTCAGGCCTCTGCCCACACTTTGACCACACTTTTTTTCATTTACTCCTTGCTCACTCCCTATGGCCATATTGCCCCTTATTTTTTGGCCTGTTAAATCAGCCAAGATGGTTGCCATCAGTAGGCCACTGCAACAAGTGTTCATCTACTGGGAATGTTCTTCAGATCTTTCTGGGCCTTCTCCCCATTTAACTCTCTGTTCATAGTTAACCTCTTCAGAGAGATCTTCCCTGACTGCCTGACTTTCCTGATTCCCTGCTTTCTAAAATATGAAAAAAATTATCTTAGTTTTTTATTGTCTATATCCTTCATCTCCCTGCCCTCCAACAGAACAAAGATAAAAGAGACTATTGTTTATTTCCTGTTGCAGCCCAAGGCCTAGAATAATTAGTACACAGTAAGTACTTAATACACATTTGTTAAATGTGAGGATATAGTATAACAAAAATGGTGAGAGAAACATGTTTCTGCTCCTTTTGGGGTTCTTCTAACAAAACTATTTGGATTCCTGATAGTTTGTAGATTCTTGGGTAACTTATAATATGTTAAATCCTCATGTATGTCCATTAGTAGGGACCCATATATCAAATGTACCAGATAACATTATTCTTTATCTTTCCCCTAATTATACCCTTGTTAATGGGAGGCAATAAGAGGCCTCAAGCAAAGCTACTGTCAGATAGAGGAATCTGTATGCCATTAGCAGAGAGCTAATGGAAATAAAAGAGCCATGAGCCACTATACAGACCCAGCCGTGGTTAAGTTCTAGGGGAGAATGTTGGATCTCCATAAAAATTGGGGAAATGTGGTTGATTAAAACGATTTCAATAGATGGGTATAAAATTTACCTCATTTCTCACCAAGCATTCCATTAGGACTGTTGCAGAGATTTACAAAATTCAGAGAATGTATAATTAAGTTTTATATTTAAATTTTAAAATTAAATATCTTGACTTTTTATTGTGCTTTGTGCTGACTATTCGGCACTGTTTGCCTAGATAACCAATTGCATTCTTTGTTTTGGGTTTGTAGATGTTGACAAAATGTACCATATGAAATATGTGGTTTACACAAAGGGACAGAATAAGCCAGTGCTGAATGGCAAGGATCATGTGTCTTGCCTTCTTCTGTTTACATAAGCTGTGTCTTCAAGCAACAATTGCAGAACTCTTTGGAACTCTGCTCTGCTTATAATACTTTTAACACAATACATTCATTGTGGCCAGGTTTTTACAACCAACTACAATAGTATGTTTTGTGGCGATGCACAGGTGAAGTAACATTGTCTGTAAGGTAAATGACCACTTTGGTAGCTTAGGATGGTGATGCTGGGCATTTATCTGAATATTTGTAGGTGCTTAGGACTAAACTTTTGGGCCAGGAAAATGTATGGTGCTATGTTTCTTCTGCCATCACTTTGGACAACTGATAATTTTGCTCTGGTATTCATAAGGACAGAGGTCACTCTCAGGTCAGACGGTCTTCAGCAGAATGCCACTGTCTTTGAGTGGGTGATAAGGAAAGATAAATATGGGCTGGCCACACATGTTTCTTTGTCATCCCATCCATACCACCCCACACAGCTGAATGTGTCTATCAGGCTTTCCTGAATATTTGGGGCAAAAATAACAGTTAACATTTATGTAGTTGAGGTGGGCTCCACCCAGTTCCAGCTTCCTGGCTGCTTTGTTTACCTAAGCAAGCCTGGGCAATGGTGGGCGCCCCTCCCCCAGCCTCGCTGCCACCTTTCAGTTTGATCTCAGACAGCTGTGCTAGCAATCAGCGAGACTCCGTGGGCGTAGGACCCTCCAAGCCAGGTGCGGGACACAATCTCCTGGTGTGTCGTTTTCCAAGCCTGTTGGAAAAGCGCAGTATTAGGGTGGGAGTGACCCGATTTTGCAGGTGCCGTCTGTCACCCCTTTCTTTGACTAGGAAAGGGAACTCCCTGACCCCTTGCGCTTCCCGAGTGAGGCAATGCCTCGCCCTGCTTTGGCTCGCGCACAGTGCGCTTCACCGACTGTCCTGCACCCACTGTTTGGCACTCCCTAGTGAGATGAACCCAGTACCTCAGATAGAAATGCAGAAATCACCTGTCTTCTGCGTTGCTCACGCTGGGAGCTGCAGACCGGAGCTCTTCCTATTTGGCCATCTTGGCTCCACCCCCAAAGCTGAAACTGGATCCCTTCTTTACACCTTATACAAAAATCAATTCAAGATGGATGAAAGACATAGATGTTAGACCTAAAACCATAAAAACCCTAGAAGAAAACCTAGGCAATACCATTCAGGACATAGGCATGGGCAAGGACTTCATGTCTAAAACACCAAAAGCAATGGCAACAAAAGCCAAAATTGACAAATGGGATCTAATTAAACTAAAGAGCTTCTGCACAGCAAAAGAAACTACCATCACAGTGAACAGGCAACCTACAGAATGGGAGAAAATTTTCGCAACCTACTCATCTGACAAAGGGCTAAAATCCAGAATCTACAGCGAACTCAAACAAATTTACAAGAAAAAAACAAACAACCCCATCAAAAAGTGGGCAAAGGATATGAACAGACACTTCTCAAAAGAAGACATTTATGCAGCCAAAAAACACATGAAAAAATGCTCATCATCACTGGCCATCAGAGAAATGCAAATCAAAACCACAATGAGATACCATCTCACACCAGTTAGAATGGCCATCATTAAAAAGTCAGGAAACAACAGGTGCTGGAGAGGATGTGGAGAAATAGGAACACTTTTACACTGTTGGTGGGACTGTCAACTAGTTCAACCATTGTGGAAGTCAGTGTGGTGATTCCTCAGGGATCTAGAACTAGAAATACCATTTGACCCAGCCATCCCATTACTGGGTATATACCCAAAGGACTATACATCATTCTGCTATAAAGACACATGCACACGTATGTTTATTGCGGCACTATTCACAATAGCAAACACTTAGAACCAACCCAAATGTCCATCAATGATAGACTGGATTAAGAAAATGTGGCACATATACACCATGGAACACTATGTAGCCATAAAAAATGATGAGTTCATGTCTTGTAGGGACATGGATGAAACTGGAAACCATCATTCTCAGTAAACTATCACAAGGACAAAAAACCAAACACTGCATGTTCTCACTCATAGGTGGGAATTGAACAATGAGAACATATGGACACAGGAAGGGGAACATCACACTCCGGGGACTGTTGTGGGGTGGGGATAGGGGGGGAGGGACAGCATTAGGAGATATACCTAATGCTAAATGACGAGTTAATGGGTGCAGCAAAACAACATGGCACATGGATACATATGTAACAAACCTGCACGTTGTGCACATGTACTCTAAAACTTAAAGTATAATAATAATAATAATAAAATTCATTTATGTAGTTGAGGGCCAGGGGCAGTGGCTCATGCCTGTAATCCCAGTAATTTGGGAGTCTGATGCAGGTGGATTGCTTGAGCCCATGAATTTGAGACCATCCTGGGCAACAAAGTGCGACCCTGTCTTACAAAAAAGAATATAAAAATTTGGCAGGCTTTTACTCCCCAGCTACTTGGGAGGCTATAAGGTGGGAGGATTGCTTGAGCCCCCGAGTTCGAGGCTGCAGTGAGCTCTATCATGCCATTGCTCTCCAGCCTGGGTGGCAGAGTGAGACCCTGTCTCAAAAAAAATAAAACTCAAACCAAACAACCAAACAAAAAACATTTATGTAGTGGATTAACAACCCTATAAATATGTACATTTGTATTTCAAGGTTACAGTTGAGGAAGTGGAGATAGGGAAATATTGATAACTCTTCTAAGCTTCTGGCAATTCTAAGAGGGTTCTCAAGATTGCTGCTTCCTAGTGCATGTGGCCTGGATGATCTGCCCATTAGAGTGTGAGCAAGACTTGTGAATATGATGGGCTATCACTCGCATTATGTTACAGTATATGACAGAAGAGACTTTCCAAATGTTATTAAGTTTCCTAGTCAGTTGAGTTGACTTTGAGTTAATCAAAAGTGAAATTATCCTGGGTGGGCCTGACCTAATTCAGATGAGTCTTTAAAGGAAGTTAGAGATATTTAAGGCAGCAGAGATTCTTCTGCTGGCCTCAAAAGAGCAGACTACAACGTTGTGGAGAGGGTCCCAGGGCAGGAAATAATGCCTCTCAGAGCTGAAAACGGCCCTCAATTGATAACTAGCACCAAAGTAGAAAACTCCATCCTGCAACTATAAAAAATGGAAACTACCAAAACCCATATGAACTTGGAGGAGGATTTCATGAAGCAGAAAGGAGTGTTGAATGGCTCTTACCTTTATTTCATCCTGTGAGATCCTGAGCAGAGAAGCAAGCAATGATGTGCCTGGACGTCTGGCCTACAGAACTGTGAGATAAATGAGTGCCGTTTGAATCAGCTAAGTGTGGGATAATTTGTTATACAGCAATAGAAGGTAATGTATATGACTTTTCACATACTATAGGAAATTTTAGATTTTTATGAGTCAGACCTCTTGTAAATGACCTGTTCCCTAATCTTGCTTTGTGTACTTTTCCTGGGCCTCTCTGTGAAAGTGTTGAGGAGTTTTTGACTTCTGCGTGCAACCTTCTACCACTCCCCATAGCCTCACTATCCTCATCCCCACAACTGCCAGGCAGTTCATTTACTGAAGTATGAATAAATACATCTAGAATTGCCTTACTCTCAGATGTCCTGATTTATTTGTTTTGGGTTGAGGCCCAGTTATTTTTAAAATGTGCTTTCTTGGTTTTATTTTAAAGTGTCTCAGGGATTTTATTGTGCAGCCACGAGGGAGAGTCTGTTGCCTAGAATGGCGTCTTGTGAAGCTCAGAAGGTCAGACTGTGGTAGCCATTAGTTATGCCAAGTCCTGTGCAGTGGAAGGACCAAGGGTGGAGAGCATCTGGAATGCCAGTTCATGACCAGAAGCTTCAGATGCGGTCACTGCTGGGAGTCTCCACTAGGAGAGGTTGAGTACATGTCTCTTCAGTCTCTAGCCCTTGCAGAAGATTCAGAGACACACACAAATGACACATTTGAAAGAGCATGCTTATTTTCTGAGACAGTATATTCTCAAAAAGAAAGAACAAATTTTCTTTTATAAATAATATAAAGTGAAAGTCAGCCTCACTGTAATGTACTCAGTGCTTCACGTTACTACGCACTCATTGAATCTCCTGCTTTGTAATTATTACCGTTGGGTTACAGCAGATTTATTTGTCTCTTAAAAGCCGTTGTTTTAGCTATACAAATAACTGGGAATAAAACTTTGGAAGAATTACTTGTAAATCATAAATTAATTTTTTAGCAACATATATTAGTCTATTTGAGCTGCTGTAACAAAATACCATAGGCTGGGTATCTCATAAATAACAGAAATTTATTTCTTATTCTAGACGCTGGGAAGTCTAAGATCAAGGCAGATTTGGTGTCTGGTGAGAGCCCACTTTCTAGTTCATTTTCAGCACCTTCTTACTGTGTCTTCACATGGTGAAAGAAGTGACTGAGCTCCTTCGGTCTTCTTTTATAAGGGTAGCAATCTCATTCATGAGGGCTCTGCTCTCAAGATCTAAACAGCTCCTAAAGTCCCCACCTTCTAATACCATCACCTTGGGGATTAGGATTTAACTATATGAATTTTGAGGAGACACAAATATTCAGTCAATAGCACAAAGATTTATATCTCTTCTTATTCTGTGTGTGGGGGTTGAGGTGAGGAGGGAAGTTGATTTTATTATTGCCAATTTACAGTATCATATATATTAATGCATACCTTGGTGTGCTTCCATTCATGCATACTTAAAGACACATTCACTTTTATCATCCTAGTGTAAATTATGATAAGGTTTGATTATCTTTCAACATTATTTGTGTCTTGACTAGTCCTTATAAAAGCAAACAATATATTTGAGAGTCTAAAATTCTCTCTGCAACACAGGCTAATCATGGGAGGATAAGTAAACTGATGGAGGGGAAAAGCAATATTTTATTTGGTATGTGAAATACTAGCTTTTGAAGTACTACATCAGGTGGAAAATTTTTCCCTAACTTATGGAGAAATGTTAGATTTATAATAAAATTAGTGGTGTGTGTGTGTTTGTTCAGGTTTGCTTTGTTTTAGGGGCTTTCCTATGAATCAGCTCCAGGAAGATGAAATGCCAAGTGTGGTCTAGTTTATTAAGTGAAACCCACAGCTGTGAAATAAAGCCTGAGGATATGGAAGTAAAAGAGTGAGCAGCTGTGAAGTGAGCTGCCAGGCAGGAATTGATAGAGATTGTCTTGTAGGGGCTGATCCCCGTCGTGGGAGCCTGATGAAAGTGAGGTGGGGAAAGTGCTGAACCACCAGTGAGAGGAATCTGAGTTATAGCTCTCTGTAGAAGTAGCAAAATAAATTGAGTTTTTAAAACAAGAACACTCTCTATGTTCTACAGTAAATTTTAATGCAATAAAGAATATTTGGATGGAAAACATTAATGTAAATGTACCAAAAATATATCCATCATTATTGGAGATGCAAAAGTTTCAGGTGTTTTTGTTTGTTGCTTGTTTCAAATGCAGCAATAGAAGAGATAAGCACAGTCCCTGGCATGTAGCAGGCACTTAAATACTTTTTGGATAAATAGGTGAGCAATGTAAGAGCCTTATTACCGTATTTGTGCAGTTTCTGATAGTTTTGGAGGAGGTGTGATTATAAGTACAGAGGTTCTGTGTTTTTGAAAAAAACACAACAACCAAAAACTTGATGTTCTACAAAAATTTCCACTAGAACTAAGAGGATCTAATGGGGCAAAGAGTGAGGGTGAGGGGAGACCATTCCCACCAGTGCAACTTTGTGACCAGAGCACTACACAAAAGAGTAATTGGTATTTTGGTAGAAAACACATCACTCAGGCAGGCAGTTCAGTATGGCTAGAGGACGGCACAGAGGATACTAAAAATGTACAGAAAAAATACAATGAAAGTATTACAGGAAAGGGGTTTGGATCCAGACCCCAAGAGAGGGTTCTTGAATTTCACGCAAGAAAGAATTCAGGATGAGTTTGCAGTGCAAAGTGAAAGCAAGTTTATTAAGAAAGTAAAGGAATAAAGAATGGCTACTCCAAAAATGGTTGCCCATTTTTATGGTTATTTCTTGATTATATGCTAAACAATGGGTGGATTATTCATGCCTCCCCTTTTTAGACCATATAGGGTAACTTCCTGAGATTGCCATGGCATTTGTAAACTGTCACGGTGCTGGTGGGAGTGTAGCTGTGAGGATGACCAGAGGCTACTCTCGTCCCATTTTAGTTTTGGTGGGTTTTGGCCGGCTCCTTTTCTGAAAAATGTTTTATTAGCAAGGTCTTTATGACCTGTGTTTCATGCTGACCTATCTCATCCTGTGACTTCGAATGCCTTAACCATCTGGGAATGCAGCCTAGTGGGTTTCAGCCTCATTTTACCCAGCTCCTATTTAAGATGGAGTTGTTCTGTTTCACGTGCCTGTGACAGAAATACTAGTAGCTCTTAATTAGCATAGAGGCAGGTAGATAGCTAGAAGTGGAACTCTAAACCAGAGGGGCTGCTTTGAAGGTGTTCTTTCTGGGGAGTGCAACCGCTCATCAGGCACAGCAATACAAAGCTTGAGTGTTCCTTTTGGAGGAGGGATGCCCTGGTGCAGGACTTATTTATAATTTTATTAAAATGGAACTGAAATGGTTTCAGCTGCCTGAGCAGCATAGGCTGAAGTCTTTATTCTTCATTGCTGAATGTTGGGTTTCTACTCTTGATTTTCTATTCTACTTCCCCTTGCTTATAAAAAATCATGTATAAACCAGATTATGTCCATATTATTCTGACATAATTTCTCTATTTTCCAGTTGTTTATGAGCTAATTAGTGTTGTAGAAATACATTCTGCAGCAGAATAATCTGCTCAGTAATTTGGAATTTTGTGAAGAGTGAATCGGACCCCAGACAGATCTTTGGAGATCTTAATAGCCATTTACCAGGTTCCATTTTATAAGTAAGGAAACAGAATTACAGAAATACATGTTTTGTTCAAGGCGCTACAGCAGGGATGTCCAATCTTTTTGGCTTCCCTGGGCCACGTTGGAAGAAGAAGGATTGTCTTGGGCCACGCATAAAATACACTAACAATAGCTGATGAGCTAGAAAATAAAAATAGCAAAAAAAAAACAAAAACAAAAACAAAAAAAACTAATAATGTTTTAAGAAAGTTTACAAATTTGTGTTGGGCTCCATTTAAAACTGTCCTGGGCCATATGTGGCCCTCAGGCCACAGGTTGGACAAGCTTGTCCTATATTAATTTAGTATTTACTAAGTAAAAAACAGTTTAAAAGTCATAACCTTGAGAGTACATTGTAAATTTATGACAGGTGATAGAAATAACAGAATTTTAAGATTTCTTTTAAGTAGTTTATTTTAACAGCATTTAATAATTACAATTATATCACACACAAACATTCTGCTATTTTGGGTGGGTTTATGGAGTGTCAAAGCTAAAATTGCACTGGACAATGTTAAACAGACAAGGAAGACTTCATTCCAGGCTATTGCAGTAGGGAAGAGAGGCCAAAACTCAATCTCACCTCATCTCCATAGAAACAAAGAGCTAAAGAGTTTTTAAGCGCTGGAGTGAGGGAAATTATAGGCTGCCTCTGTTTGCTAACTGGTCTCACCCAAAGGAAAAGTAAGCTTTCTCATATCTTTATGACAACAGATAGCTTTGCAACTTGGACCAAGGCTTCCATCCTTTCACAAGGATGGGCTCCTAGTTTGGCTCCTGCCCTCCCACAGAGATACCTTCCCTGACGATTATATTTCACAGGGAAGGCTCCCACGTCTTTGAGAAAGGACATCCTGGGCTGTAAAGCTAGCAAGAGGCTTTTTAGAAGATTTGCATCTCAAAGAGGCAAAGAGAGCATTTACACTTAGAAGTTTTCTAAAGTAAATGCTGTAAAGAAAAGGAAGGTCAGGAGTCTAGCGTCAGGAAGAAGCCTGTCTAAAGTTGAGGGAAATGTTAAAGCTGTCTGGGTTAGGTGTTTTATCTACCACTCCTTTCGATGGCCCAACGTTAACTCACCTTTTTGAGATTGTGATAAATTCTCATTGTTTTTATTCTGTCTCCCTCTTCAATATCAGGTCTAATATGACATATATTTATTTGTTACTTTAAAGGAATTTGATGCTCTTATGCTTTGCTGGCAGGAGGGCAAATTGATATAATCTTGTGTGAAAATAATTTATCAATAAGCATCAAAAGCTTGAAAAACCTTCATACTCCTAGACTTTTTAACTCCACTCTAAGAAATAGTTTTATAGAAATAATCGGAAGTGTCTTCAAATATGCACACAACTCTGATTGCAACATTTTCTATAATAGTGAAAACCTGGAAATAACCCATAGGTCCACAAGTAGGAGATAGCTAATAACAAAAATGAAAAAAATTACATTTGTATTATGAAATTCTTTTCAGCTATTAAATGTGGAAGTTAGAAGAGTACTTAAAACATTGATATACTTTTTTAAAGAACAGCATTTTTCCAATTTTGTTATGCATTGCTGTGTAAATATTAATATATTCTATGATAAGATAATATGGTAATCTATGATAGAATTTTTTCTACTTCCTAAAAGTTTATATTCTCCTGGTGACCTCCTCTTCAAATCTTATTTCTACAAATTCCTGATGTCTTGCCTTCTGCAGTTCCTCATTTCACTACATCAAAACATGGAGCATACTTAAAAAAAAAAATTTCTCCTAAGCATCGTCAACACAAGGCAGCTGCATGTAGTGGACCACTTGTACTGAATGTTTGAGGGCAATTGGAAAAGGGTTATAGCACATCAAGCTTTCAACCTCAAATCAAATGATAGCATCTCTGTTCGCAACATCCCTTAGCCATTTCTTCCAGGCATTTTTAAAAATAGATTATTCTTTCACCTTGCAGAGTTGCTTCCTGCCAATCTCTTTGCTTTTCTCTCCAGACTCCATCATTATCCTTTTCTAGACAGTTCTCATTATTTTTCTACAGATATGTCTGAGCAATTTCAAGTTCTTTGTAATGTAAAGCAATTTAGCATTCTCTTAGTCTTTATGTCTTCAGGAGCATGTCCCTGGCTGTCTTCCTATTAACACACTGTCTTTTCATGAAAGGAGAATAAAAGTCTCTTTTTCTTACAACATACCAATAAACATCATGTGTACTGACAGTCTATACAAGCTCTATATTTCGTTGGTTCTTTCCTCCTGTCTCCAACAGGACCCTGCTCCTATCCACAAAATGCTCTTTTCTATTTTCTGGAGTCCCCTATGCTGCCGGTAACGATAGAGCTTTTGAAGTGTCACTGCTGCTTAAGAGTTCTGGAACCCTACTGCCAAAGGTAGATGTCAAAGCCATACCTGTTTTTGCTGAAATGAAGAGAATGCCTTATTGTGTTGTAGTCAGCTAGAAAGGAATTCACAAAGAACAATCTTGCATCTCCAATACCTTCCGGAGATATTGGAGAAAGTAGTCTTCAGTCACGTTTGTAGCATCCTGCTCCCTGGGATTTCATTAGAGTTGGACCACAGGACATGAATGACTATCTCCATGGTAGGCTTGGTGTCACTTTGGCTGACTACTGGCTTTGTTAGTAGGTCTAGTTGGTTGTGGCTCCTTCCTTTCTTAGGTTATATCCTTCCATTATTCCTAGGAATCTCTTCAAGTGCTCTCAGAAATAAAATCCTGTCTACCCTACCCTGAGTTTATTAGAGCAGTCTGAAAATGTGAGTATTGATGGTAGTTAACCTTAAAGACAGTAAAGAAATATGTTAATAAAACTTTGAGTTGCTATCTTTAAGTGGTAAGATCATGAATAATTTTAATTTTTTTGCTTTTCTCTATTTTCTATATTTTTTCATTGAATATATATTACTGTTATAATCAGAATGATTAACCTATGGTAATAAATGCAAAAAAATTCAAGCTACTTAAAATATATTATACATTGAAAATGAATAA
Organism: Nomascus leucogenys; assembly: GCF_006542625.1. Taxonomy (NCBI): domain Eukaryota; kingdom Metazoa; phylum Chordata; class Mammalia; order Primates; family Hylobatidae; genus Nomascus; species Nomascus leucogenys. The sequence goes on along the minus strand of NC_044383.1, from coordinate 53,646,612 downwards.
TAGTTTTTGAGAGATGGTTGATGTTCTCTTTCATGTAACAAAAATCTAGTCTGAACACAATTATCCTAATTACTAACACAGGCCCTTCTGTGGGCAAATAGTTGATCAACTTTATCCAAAATATATTTTTTTTCAATTCCTGAGGGAAAAACTTATCCAGAAAGAATTACAGAGAATTGTATATTCTAGCAAAACTGGGGGACACATTGCCAAAACTCCTAGAATTGTGTGCAGCGCTAAATCTATGGGAACTAGGTATTTTTAAAAGAGAAAGAGATGGAATTTCATCAGTGAAAAATAAAAAGAAAAGTTTTTCTTTAGCCATTTCTAAATTCCTTGAGTCTCTGAGTCAGCTGCTCCTCCTTGGTATGTGTTGGATGAATGGTTGATTATCAATATCTAATAGGGGAGAGCTGTGGGATCTGAGGCTGATGGGGGCATGGGGTGCCCATTGCTGAATTTCACTCTGAGAGGGGCAGCTATCTTTACTTTTCCGTCACTGAATCATGATGAAATTGTGGCAGAAGTAGAGAGAAACCGAATGGGATGGGTGAAATAGAGGATTCTACTTCCCACTTCTTGTGAGGTGTTTGTAAAACTTACCAGCTATTGTGATGTCTTGCTGTTGCTTTGGCTACTGGCTAGGCAATGTTTTGATGGAGGTGGAAGCTGTGTTTGGAAAGATAGAAACCTGCTATGAATTGACTGAGACTCTAAAGCTTCAGGGGGCTCTGCAGTAGCCTGTTTTGAAGGCAATTAGAATAAAGTGATATAAAGAGACATATTTTTCTGGGAGGTCATGCCTCAGGAGTTCCAGAAGACCTTTCTCAGAGTGGCAAAATGGGGGCTGGCAGCCATATTAATTTTATTGTTCAAATTCACATGACTGTATTTTCTACCCCAGACTGGGGATGTGAGAGATCTTAGTCACACTGAGAGCATTCACGCCTATGACATGGCCTCTATCATATTAGACACTATAGTTGAAGAATGTAAAAATATCATTGCTTATGTATTGAATATATCCTTGTATCAAGCATTATGTTAGGCTTTGTGGGTAAAAAAGATGGACAAGACATTGTTACTGTCTTTGAGAAATTCAGAAATGAATTAACGTTTATTGAAACATGAATTACTATAATAGAGATATATAATAAGTGCTATGGGAGTATGCATAAAACATGAGTGGGCTAAAAACAGACACCCACCCAACCACAAGCTCCGTGAGTGAAAAGATCACTCTGATTTTACCTAAATTACATTCCCATACCCAGCAGTGTCCAGCCTGGAGTAAAAATAGATGATTAACAAACATCCTTTTTTATGTGTAAAACCCCAGGCTTCTTTCCACATAAATATGAATTAGTGACATCTGTATAGCACTTTTAGAGGTAATAGGCCTTCTGTAAATTGCTTTCATTTTGTCTAACACCATCACTGTATATGACATTTCAGTCACATTAAAACTGGGGGACACATTGCCAAAACTCCTAGAATTGTGTGCAGTGTAAGCACCTAGGAGAGAAAGCCATTCTCGGATATAGGCTCATGGAGAGAAAAGAGAAGAATCGTTACTACAGAGGTTAAACGGTGCATGCACTTTTATATCAGAAATATCTTCGTTCAAATCCTGTCTTCAATCCTACAATCTAGAGTTATTTAACTTCTCTGAGCCTCACTTTACTCATGTATATAAAAATAAAGACAATAATATTAGTACCAACCTTGGTAGGCAGCTGTAATGAATAAATAAGTTCATTATTTAAAACAAGTGGTTCGGCCGGGCGTGGTGGCTTACGCCTGTAATCCCAGCACTTTGGGAGGCCGAGGCGGGCGGATCACGAGGTCAGGAGATGGAGACCATTCTGGCCAACACGGTGAAACCCCATCTCTACTAAAAACATAAAAAAAGATTAGCCGGGCGCCTGTAGTCCCAGCTACTCGGGAGGCTGAGGCAGGAGAATGGCTTGAACCCGGGAGGCGGAGCTTGCAGTGAGCCGAGATCGCGCCACTGGACTCCAGCCTGGGCACACAGCGAGACTACATCTAAAAAAAAAAAAAAAAAAAAAAAAAATGCAAGTGGTTAACTATTAAAGCATAGTGAAAGTTTAATAAACATTGGTTACTATTAGAAAGTTCCAGAATTTCCTAGTTATATTGAAGACAATTTAAGAAAAGAAAGTCCAATTAGTGCAGTACACTGGCTACAGAGAAATAACCATTTTAGCAAAATCATTACGAGGTGGGAACAGCTCTGGGATGGAAAAGAGAATCCATGTATGAAACAGAAGTAGGATGATAGAGGAATGACAGCATCAGGCAGAAACGTGGCATTGTTAACATTTTGGTGTACATGTTTTGAGACTTTTTGATATCGACTGATCACTCAGCCATTCTATCTACATACATTTTTTTCTACATCATGCTCTCTGTAGATTCTTCCCCATTAGTAAAATGTTACATTATCTGTCTATTTGATAACTATATATCTAAAACGTCATATATTTTTGTATCTTGTCAGGGAAAGCAGCTCTCAAGCCATGTGTACTTTTGCCAGGCTCCTGAGAATGAGTGTGTCCAAATAGAGAGATGCACTTACATCACACACACACAAACACACAAAGAGAAGAGGTTGGGGCAGCCGTTTCTCTTTGTCCATGTGGATGTAGCCTAGCATGCTTATCAATCAATAAGAAAGTAGAAAAAGCATAATATTCATATTTGATGAACATTTTAATCCTTTGAAAGATCAGTCCTTGTGGTTGTGGTACTGTTGGAATTGAAACACTTCGGTTCCTTGGGAATGCAGTAAAATTTTTAGATTTTAACTCATTCTTGATGGAAGAGTGATGAGGAGGATCATAAAAGAAGAGCTTTAAATCAACTTTCTCTCCCCAGAAAACCAATAAACTTGAATAATTTTTCATAATTGCCATTAACTTTTCATCTATTATGGATGGTTTATTCATGTTCTTACCCATTATTCTATTAGGATATGCATTTTTATATTGAATTGTATGTGCTCTTTATGCATTTAAGGCCACTATCTATTTGCTGGCCATATAGGCTATAAGTATTTATTTCCTGGTTGATATGTACCTTTTATCTTGCTTATGGGATTTTTGGATGCACAGATATTACAATATTTAATACTGTTATATATTTCAGTGCTTTCCTTTGTGATTTCTGCCTGCAGTATCATGCTTAGAATACTTTTCATTGTCTGGGCGTATTTAAGAGATAATCTGTATTTCCTTCACTCTTTCCTTTAAAGAAGATGGAATAGGGTTTAGTTTCATGTTAGCATTTATAATCCTCAATAACTGTGGTGGTTTTCTACATATAGGTTTCATATTTTTGTTGTACTGTTATTTTTAGGCATCTGATATAAATTTCAATTTTGAGAATGGTAAATTTTTTCCTTGATTTTTAAAACTTCTTATTTCAAGTGTAAAATAAAAGATTTGGAAGTATCTGTGTACATCAATACTATTATTTAGACTGGCTCCTTTAGTGAGCTTTTATTTGAATTTCGTTGCATGTTGTTGATCATGCTGGGCTTTCCAGAGAGACGATCATATCACCTGCAAATATTGGAAACTTTGCTTTTTCTTTATTTTTTTCCCTTATTCCTAGTCTTTGTTAGGATTTTTTTAATGTTATGGCTTTTTCATTCTAAAGTCCTTTGATGTGATGTATCACTCCCTCTACAAAACATTTTGAAATAAGTTTTTATTTTAGGAAGGGTATGTGACTTGTACACTGTCTGAAGGCTTGAATATCCCAGAACTTCTTCCTTTTGTCTTTGCACATCAGTATCAACTTGGCTGGGAGCAGAATTTCATGTCACAACTTTTTGCCCTCAAATTGATACACATCTTGCCTCAATACCTCTGCCATTTTGTGTTGTAGCAACATCATAGGTCAACCTCAGTTTGCTCTTTTTTGATTAGAAACATTACTAGAACCAAAGAAATTATTTTTTCTCAGATCAATCACCTATGACATTAATAATCTTTATAATATTTCCCTTTGTCTCATTCAGAAAACAGGCCCTTGAGATTTTTAGAACTAAAGACAGGCGGCAGCCTTCTATCTGTGACACACAAACTTATCTCCTTATCATTTGTCTACTGTGGTATGTTTAAACTGTTCAGAGAGCTGTGATGAAGATGCTGTTGCTGCTGCTGATCAACTACATCGGGAGGCTTTATTGTATTCTATAACCCTTTTTCAGTGTTTAAAAATTATCTTTTTTCTTTTACATCTGAAATTGATCTCTTTCTCATGACACTATACATACAAGACTGCATATGCAGTTAGAAAGGATTTTTATCTGCTTTTTCTTTTTTTTTAATTGAGACAGGGTCTCACTCTGTCACCCAGGCTGGGTTGCGGTGGTGGGATCATGGCTCACTGCAGCCTTGACCTCCTGGGTTCAGATGATCCTCCTCCCTCAGCCTCCCAAGTAGTTGGAACCACAGGTACATACCACCATGCCCAACGAATTTTTTAAGAAATTATTATTTGTAGGGATGTGGTCTCACTATATTGCCCAGGATGATCTTGAGCTCCTGGGCTCAAATGATCCTCCTACCTCCCCCTCCCAAAGTGCTGGGATTATATGCATGAGCCACCATGACTGGCTTAAGAATCAAGAAATACTTGAGCTCTTCTGATTGAAGTAAAGACTTTCCAGTGATTCTACATTTATTACTCAAGTTGTGGTCATCTGTTTTTTTGGCTGCATTCTGGAGGACAGGCACCAAACACAGAGCATGCCCTCACAACAACACAGAGTAATCTCTGTAGAGACTTCTCAGAACTGGACCTAAAAATTTAGGACAGTTTTTGCTCAATTGTATATTTGTTTTTTATATTTTATTTATTCTGTTCTACTCTTTAACAATACAAATCATTAGTAGATTGAATCTTTCTTTTTCTCTCTCTTTTACTTCTATCTCTTTTTCATAGTTTTTCTCTTTGTTATTTTGCTTTGCCTTTGGAAAAGCATTTCACTTTTGACTTCCATATCAATAGTTTAGATTTCTGCAGTGCAGAGTCTATACCTCACAGGTGGACATATAGTTTTATATTTTACCAAGGCACTTTGGCTTTTAACATTTTTCTTATTTATCTAAAAAAAAAGAAGAAAGAACATTATTTTCTAGTTCAAGGTCTAGCTTACATTATTAAGTTATTCATTCAAGAGGAAGTAGATCCTGTAAAATTAGTGGCAATAATGCAGCTGAAGGGATGTTAGAGTAGTTGGAAGAGGAGAAGGTCCTTGATGGTTATTTATTGCAATTACCCTTTAGAAAAACGGAATCTGTTTTTACTCCTCTTATCAACATGGGTGTTTGATGCTTCATTTTAGATCTCAGGCTGCTTGATGAACTCATCCTGTACTCAATGTGATAGTGTCAGGGGACATCCGTTGATTGTGGCTCTTCTAGACTGAGGCTTATCCTTCTTTGACTTCCTGATTATCTTGCATTGTGCAAGAGAAGTTATTTAGAAGTGGTTTGAAGGAATCTGCAGTTTTTCTCTTGTACCATGTGTACAACTATTGAACATTTCTCCTGCTTTCTACTGTTAACTTTACACCCCAGGCCTTAATGTACTGTTGGTTTCTCTTCTACTTTTAGCTGTGTAGTATTACATGAAACTGTCATTCCTAAAAGGATGGAGAAAGGAATGAAACTTGAGAGCAGTGTAGTAAGGGAAGGAATTGTGAAATAGTATCAGTTATTTTCAAATGGAACTCCTGAGCGTAGGGAGCTTTCTTATGTTCTGGATATTATAGATCTGTGTCTCTGAAGAAAGGACACACAAGGCAGGCAGGCAGAAGTCATCTTTCCCTCACCTACCTGATTCCAAATGAGTCTCAGAATTCATCTACCCTGGACACAGTGTATATTCTTTCAGGGTTCTTGAAATCTGTCCAATATTCCCAGTACTCTATGCTGTATTGTTGCTTCCTGCAGACATTTTATGTAAATATGATTGTATTATTAAAAACAACTCTCAAATTCTTTTGGATTGAGGCTGGATATAAATAATCATGTGCCCATGCTGTTGGCATGTCATAGTGTATTAGATTACGTACGTGAAGAAACCCTGTGGGATTCCTTTTACTCAACATGTACCACTTTTGGGTTGCAAGTTAAGGGCCCATGAATTTTCTCTTTTACTTTAGGCCTCCAGAAATTCAACTCTTTTTCACAATTACCAGCACCTATATTATGTTTTCCCATTGCAGATTTTAATCTGTATCCTCTTATTATACTGCTATAGTCAGCTGTATCTGTGTCATGGCTCTGTTGGGTTCTGTGAGTCCTTCTACTGAATCACTGAATCTGAGGGTGATCTTGGGGATCTCTGAACACCTAATGTACTTTAGATAGTTTGGATAGAAAATATCTCTTGAGATTTGTTTTCAAAAGAAATTTTTTAAATAAAAAGGATAAAATATTGTTACTACTACTGTTACTACAGTGTGAACTTCCTTACTGTGGTTGGATGAAGGAAAGCATTCACTCACTCATTTCACAAATATTTTTAAGCACTTACTCTGTGCCAGAAAATGTGCTTGATGTGGAGGACATTGCAAAGAACATATGGAAAAGATTCCAGGCCTCAGGGGGATTAGAAAAAAAAAGTAAATAAATAAGTGAGTAAATAAACAAGCATTAAGTAGTATGGATGAAATAACATGAGAAGATATGGAGAAGTTTAAGTCAGGAAAGCCTTCTTTGAGGAGAAGACAGTCGTGATGATTCCCCAAGGCTTAGAATGGTCTAGACATTTTAAGAGCACAGGAGCAACCAATGCAAATGCCTTAATTTGGGAAAGGACTTTCCCAAGTCTCAAAAGAGGAGGAAAGCTGGAGTGGCTGGCATGTACTGACAAAACGAAAAAAAGGCACGAGACAAGATGAGAGAGGGAGGCAGGAGCCTGGTCATGCATTGCTGGTAGGCAAAGGTAAGAAGCTTGCAGTGCAGTTTATTTTAAGGGAAATGGGAAGGCATTTAAGACAAGCAGATAGTGTTATATTTATATAGCTGGACTTATTTTTTTGAGAATCCCTTCAACTCAGTGTAAAATATGTAGTAATGTCAGTCATCCTAGGAGGAGTTCTTCTATCACACCAAGACACTTGGTGTTGGGCTGGGGGTGGTGAAAGGTGTGTGGCCAGTTCCATCTCTCCGTGTTGGTATTCATTGAGGCATACTTTTTCTATCTGATCCTTGGCTATGAACCATGCAGACTGCTTCTTTTTGTTTCTCACCTCAACCATAGGGACTCTGTAGATGCCTCTCGTCTCCTCTCTGTTTGTGTCTCTGTTGAAACACAGGACATACTTGGTTGCTGTCTCATGGTGGTCTAGAGATGAGAGGAACTTTAAGGGATCTTCCTTGTCTCCTCTGTTGAGATGTGACATGCAGCCTTTTCTTCTTCCTTAATCTTGCTTGCACCATGCTGGACTCAGAAAATGCTAAGGCTTTATAACTGTCTCAAGTTCTGTTTAAGACACAGTCTTCCTCATTGTTCTCAGATTTCTTAAATATACCCAGACTGCTTTTTCCTCCCTAGAACTTGGCCCAGCAGGTGAGGACAAGGCCTGGGGTCTTCTCTCAATGTTCTCTTTGAATCCCTCCTGACTAGAGAAAGTTTGTCTAGTCTAGGGTTGGGCTGTATGTCCTTTCATCTGTCTTTTTTCCCAAATCATACTGTTTACAGTATAAACTTTATGCCCCGAAAGACTTTGAAACTTGAAAGGTCTTTTTGTTTTCACAAACAAATGCCTCTGCCAAGAGTTTCAAAAGACCTTTTCTCTTTTCTTTGATGCAGTTTTCTTTCCCCTGAGGCAATAAGCATAAAATATCTTAGCTGCTGCCTGAGGTGGGGTGTCATAGGAAATATGGAAAAAATACTTTTGCCAGTCTAAAATAACAGCTAGTTTACTTATGCCAGGTATTCATTTAAACATTCCTCATGGATTCTTTCTTCTTTTCTTTTCTTTTTTTTTTTTTTTGATACAGAGTCTCACTCTGTCACCCAGGCTGGAGTGCAGTGGCACAATCTTGGCTCACTGCAACCTCTGCCTCCCAGGTTCAAGCAATTCTCCTGCCTCAGCCTCCTGGGTAGCTGGGATTACAGGCATGCGCCACCACACCCGGCTAGTTTTTGTATTTTTAGTAGAGACGGAGTTTCACCATGTTGTCTAGGCTGGTGTCGAACTCCTGACCTCAAATGATCCACCCGCCTCGGCCTCCCAAAGTGCTGGGATTACAGGCATGAGCCACCGCGCCCGGCCTCCCCATGGATTCTTCATTGCATATTCAAAACAATCCTGTGAAGGAAGGACTACGAACATCGTTAATTTACAGATGAGGTCATAGCTAGGAAGTGACGGATCTGGAATTCAAGCCCGGGGAGTGACTTGATCGGGTTACATTTTAAGTTATCACGTTTACTGCTGAGTGAAGTGTGCAGTACAGAGGAGCAAGAGAAGCAGGTGAGCTAGTAAAGACACCACTGAATTCAGAGAGAAAGACAAGGTACTGGCTGTGTATGTGAATGTGCAAATGGAAGCACAGCCCGATGAAGTAGAACAATTCTTTCACAGATGGTTTGATGAAGCTGGAGTTGAAGAGGACAGATTTACTAGTTTACAATTTGATCTGGACCAACTCTGAGTTCTAGTGGTAACCAGTACATATACATTTCATAGTTAAATGGGAGATTATACATTAAAAAGATAAATCTTAATTTGGTTAAATTATTAGCCAACATCATTATTTAGTTGGTAAAATTCACAATATTTAGAATGTGAAAATGGTTCCGTAAACATTTTCTTTTTTTTCTTTTGTACCGCTCTGACGCTGATTAGGTTATTTGATATTCATGTAGCAAAGAAATGTATTGTCAGTAATTGGGGTATACCATGTGCTGTCCCTAAAGAGCTTGGTATGAAGGATATAAGTGTGCTTTCTGGCATCAAAAATGAGAAAGTACCACATAATGGGGAAGAGAGTGAATTTATTCTTCAGGGTATGTTCTCAAACCCAGCTGCTGCCAGATGCACTGAAGATGCTCATCATGTATTTGTGGAAGGCATGAATGAATAAAAATCACTTTATTGAGACCGAGTAGCCCTTAACTCATGATTTGATTATATAAATGAAAAAATTTCTAAAGAAGAAATGCACCGATCATAGCTGTGTATGTGGAAGGGGATTGGTCAGGGTAGGGGTCATGTTTATTTGTTGCCTTAAAAACTTAGTAAAAGACAGAGTCAGTGAGATTAATTTTGGCAGTGCAGAGTGAGGCACTTTTCAGGGGACAGACGACCTGTGTCTTCTACCCTGTACCTCTGGAGGGTATAAAGGCAGTGGAAGAGGTCCCAGGCTTTGTTAGGCTGAGGTCATCAAATATTTGAATAATGTAATTAACTCCCCTCAGTCTGAATCCAGACTTAGCAAACACACTTTTGAATATTTTTATTATAAAAGTTGGTTTCTCATGCAAAAAGTAAAAACTGGCAAGAAGGCTCAGGCTCCCAATCTTCCTTACAGCAATATTCATGATTGCATTTTAATAAATTATCATTCTGATTTTATCATGTCTTCCTGGAGTTTTAATTCCATGTTCTCTAAAGTATGAATCTAATATGTTAACAAGACAGGTTCCTGAGTTGAAAGGATGAAAACAAGACCATAGTTCATGTGAAAGGCATCAGGTAGTTTTGTCCTGTAAGCAGTTAGGGTTTTGATAGAAAATAGAATATACCCTGGGTGTTCAAATGAAGAGACTTAATTGAGAAACTACTTGCTCAGATGTGAAGCCAGATTAAAAGAACAAACAGGTAATGATGAGGTACTCGCAGAGAGCAAATGGAAAATTCTTTCTTACCCTTTGGACCAAAGGCAGTAGGAAAGGAAATGGAGTTATCAGAATCCAGTGGAAGTGCAAACCATTGAAGAGGAGTTGCCTGGTGGGAGTTGTCGTTGTGGAAGGAAATGGCTATTTTAAGAGGCTGGCCAGAAGAAGAGCAGAGAAGGAACAAGACAGAAATACCACATCTCCTTTCTCCTCTCGCTCTCTTATCTCCTGCATGTGAATTCCATTGGCCTGAATGAAGCTGGCAAGCAAGAGAGCACAGGAAATGCCAACTGCAACCACAAGTCAACCTCTCAGGCCACAGAGCAGGCAACGGAGGGGAGAGATGACTGAGGGGGTGTGGTGTGGAGTATGATGAGGAAGGCAAGTGCAACCTCCGAGACAGAGCCAACTGGATTTAAGAGAGAGCCCAGATGGACAAGAACCTCTTTGTCTTTTTGTGGGCCTTACCATCATTTTACAATAAGAATTTATATTGCTGTTAATAGTTTGTTTTCTCATATAATTCTGATAGAAAAAGTAAAATTTATTGTTTATTTGTATATCATTGTGACATACCAAAATTCTTAGTTCCAACAAATTAGCAAGGTTCTTATTCTGAGAGCAACAGCTAGGCTGTTTGAAGTTCCAGTGTTCTGTTGAATTAAAAACAGACTAATTTTCTCAAATATTTGTTGTCCTTTGAGGTGCTTGAGGCAGAAGATCAAAAATAAAGACTTCACACTGCACGTTTAGTACAAAAACATAAACTCCCACGTGAAAAAATATATGTAGAATATTTAGAACAAAATAATGTGCCATGCCCATTATTGAAATACATTATTTACAGTCATGTGTTGCTTAACAATGGGGATATGTTCTGAGAAATGCATCACTAGGTGATTTCATTGTAGTGAGAGCATCACAGAGTATACTTACACAAGCCTAGAGTGTATAGCCTACTGTGCACCTAGGCTATATGGCATAGCCTAATGCTCCCAGGCTACAAGCCTGTACAACATGTTACTGTACTGAATACTGTAGGCAATTGCAACACAGTGGTATTTGTGTATAGAAACATCTACACATAGAAAAGGTATAATAAAATACAGTATGAAAGATAAAAAAAAGCACTCCTGTGCTGGAGAGGATGTGGAGAAATAGGAACACTTTTACACTCTTGGTGGGACTGTAAACTAGTTCAACCACTGTGGAAGACAGTGTGGTGATTCCTCAAGGATCTTGAACTAGAAAGCCATCTGACCCAGCCATCCCATTACTGGGTATATGCCCAAAGGATTATAAATCATGCTGCTATAAAGACACATGCACACGTATGTTTATTGAGGCACTATTCACAATAGCAAAGACTTGGAACCAACCCAAATGTCCATCAATGATAGACTGGATTAAGAAAATGTGGCACATATACACCATGGAATACTATGCAGCCATAAAAAAGGATGAGTTCATGTCCCTTGCAGGGACATGGATGAAGCTGGAAACCATCATTCTCAGCAAACTATCACAAGGACAGAAAACCAAACACCGCATGTTCTCACTCATAGGTGGGAATTGGACAATGAGAACTCATGGATACAGGAAGGGGAACATCACATTCCGGGGATGGTTGTGGGGTGGGGGGAGGGGGGAGGGACAGCATTAGGAGGTATACCTAATGTAAATGAGGAGTTATTGGGTGCAGCACACCAACATGGCACATGTATACATATGTAACAAACCTGCACGTTGTGCACATGTACCCTAGAACTTAAAGTATAATAATAATAAAAGCGCTCCTGTATAGGAGTTAATGCAAAGGCCTAGTATATTACTGTTCACTCCTGTAGACTTTATAAACACTGTACACTTGGGATACACTAAGTTTATAAAAAAATTTCTTTAATAATAAATTAACCTAAGCTTATTGTAACTTTTTTAAACTTATAAGCTTTTTTTTAAAATGTTTTGACTCTTCTGTAATAACACTTGGCTTATAACACAAACACACTGTATAGCTGCACAAAAGTACTTTCAGTATATTCTTATTCTATAGTTTTTTCTATTTTTATTTTATATTTTTTACTTCTTAAACTTTTTGTTAAAAATGAAGACTCGAACACACTCATTAGCTGAGGCCTACACAGGGTCAGGATCATCAGTATCACTGCCTTCCACTTTCATATCTTGTCCCACTGGAAGTTCTTCAGGAGCAACTACATGCATGGAGCTGTCATCTCCTACGATAACAATGCCTTCTTCTGGAACACCTCCTGAAGGATGTGCCTGAGGATGTTCACAGTTAACTTTTATTTCATAAGTAGAAGGAGTACACTCTAAAATAACAACAAAAAGTGTAGTATAGTAAATAAGCCAGTGACACAGTTGTTTATTATCATTATCAAGTATTATGTACTGTATATCATTGTATGTGTTACACTTTTATATGACTGGCAGTACAGCAGGTTGTTTTACACCAGCATCACCACAAACACGAGTAATGCATTGCATTATGATGTTATGATGGCTATGATGTCCACTAGGTATTGAGAATTTTTCAGCTCCATTACAATCTCATGGGACAACGGTTACACAGGCGGCCCATCATTGATCAAAGTGTCGTTATGCAGGGCATGATATATTCATGCACATAAAATGCAATGCCATGCTTGCTTAAAAGCTGACCAAGAGAAAATCAGTTGGCCTTTCAAGCACCCAAAAACATCTTTAACCTATCTGGTCTATATGGGATGTTTGAAGGTCAGTGATAATCACTGTATCTTTAGCATTTATAGGATTTCACATGAGTTATATATCTACTTCTGAACTTCTGCCTTTAAAGGGATGTAGAAAAGCTTTAGACAAAGAATAGCATCAAAACTTTTTGACCTAGCGTCATAAATAAGAAACAAAAAATAAAAACCTTTGAAATTTTCAAGTAAAAATAGTGATTTAAAAGCAATTTAAGATTGCTCAGTACTACACAAATATGAGCATTTGTATTTGAAGTATTTACATAAAATATTGGTTATGGTTCTTATCCATGGGTAACAGAGACTCACTTATAACAAGAATTTGAATGGATATTGAGATGCTGGTAGAATTTCTGAGAAACCTAGAGAAACAGGTTGGGAAGCAGGCAGGAATAAAGATAGGTCAGGCCACCAGAACCAGTCTTGTGAGGACCCCGGTGTTGACCATTCTGGACCCTGGACCCAGTAGCTCATAAGGCATCCTGTGGACATTGGGCATAGTGGTGGTACCATTGCCACTGTTGCCATCCAGAAATGGATTCCCTCTGCATCACTAGCTGCCTGATCACAGTTCCAGCCCAGTGCATCTGATGGGCTGGCCTATGGCACATACCCGTACCCTAACTGGAAGCGACTTCCGATCTTGAACATCTGGCTTTTTTGACTTCTATAGGGAACGCACACTCAGCTTCCTATTAAGATTCATAAGTTCAAAGATTCCACAAAAAGCCTAGAAAGAGTCTAGTTTTATCTCTATTACATAGTAAAATTGAAAGGGGTTCAATATGTAGTATAAAACATTTAGAGTCATGTTTAACTTTTGTAATCAGGTACTTTTCCTTTGACCTGGTCTAAATGTTTGTCTCCTTTCCAGAAATCTTTTAAACTAGGATTCTCACTTCATTAGAGAGATGTTTTTGTTTTATATAATTTCTCTGACCTCACAATATTTGACTTAACCGGTACTTATTTTGAAAGTTATATTATTAAATGAGGGGAAAATTATTACAATAAACCCAAAGAAGATAAGAACTTAATAAAACTTGATAAATAGAAGAAAGCAGAGTTAGAGTAGAATCTGCTGAGTCATATAAGAGCATTCTTTTCACTTCTCAGCAAAAGCATTCTGAAAATTCAATGACATAGACCAATATTATGATTGTACTGGGCGTTTTTAAAAATGTAAATGGATTCTTCTAAACTAGATAACCAAAAGATGCAATAAATCTTGGCAGCTAATTTGAATTTACTCTTAAATTAGTTTCAAGGTGATCTCTCTTTTTACCCATTCTTAAAAAAATTGAGGATGACAACGTCAGGGTCTTGGTGTGGAATTTTACTTAGTGATTTCAGAAAGATGACTTTTTAGATGAATTCTCTAGCTGTTTATTAAATACCTTTTACATTGAAAACACCGGAATCACACATAAAAGAATAATGTGACACTATTTCTGCTTTCAGGGAGCTTTCACTCCACTGTGGTGAGAGACTTACGATATGACTGATATAAAGCAGGAAAGCAAAAGTGCCAAATAGAGAAGTTCCAAACCATAGCAGGCTAGAAAAAGGAGGGATATACTCCATTATGGGGAAGCAGATGAAGCTGCCTTTGAACTAGGCTTTGAAAGACAAAAATAAGAAGAAAGAGGTGAAAAATTCAATATAGGATGAAGGGACTGAAATTTCAAAGATAAGATCAATTTAAGTGCTTGGCCTATTCAGAAAGCAGCAGATAAAGCTGCAGAGAAGGAACATAGGACTCATAAAGGATGGCAAAGAATTTGGCTTTTGTCTTACATTCTCCTCTGGAGCTCTCCTGGGGCAGACAGTGCTGGCTGCTTACCCCACAACCATACCCCTTCTTATGGTAAGCAGAACCTTCATTTTGGTCATTATTGAGCATCCCAGGGATTGAATGACTATTATTCCAAGCCAGTTATACAATTCCTTCCCCCTTTGCAGTTATTGGTTTAGATATGCAAGTGGGATAAAACCTTGGTCAATGAGTGGTAATAGAATGTATGCTGGATGCTTTCTGGAAAAGGGACTTGAGACAGCAAGTTGATTCTGCCCGTCTTTGAACATCATTCTGGGGATATGTTGCTTGAAAAGGTAGCAATTAACCTGTGTCCCTGAGTAGAGCAGAGAAGCCATGTGGAGTCCTCTCTAGACTGAATTGCTGAAGTAACTGACCTTAGTACCACCTACTTGGGCACTTATTGTTATGAGGAATGAGGAATTTTACTTCCTGCTTATGGTGATTTTGATATTTAATTACTTGTAGTGAATGCATTTGCAGTATTAGATTTATCCTGTTCTGACTCAATCCTGAAATCTGCTCGGGACATTCAGGTTAAAGAAAATGCTTACTTTTTCATCTGTCACTCTATTTAGGCAAAATTTTTCCTGTTAATTACTTTCGTATTTAATACTTTTTTTCCTTTAGGAACAAATTTACTCTCAAGTTCTGTTAAATATTTATTTAGTTGTTATACCCAAGAGCAGAGTAATAGATGAATATGGAAAATGGTCCAACAGTTAAAAGTGCTCAGATATATTCATATGCTAGAATGTGCTTTTATTATTTAGTGGAGAAAATGAATTTTTCTGCAGAAATGTTATTGTTAGTACTTTCTGCACTACTGGGAAGAATGGAAGTCATCTTTATTAGCCTTCTCATTTGAAGAGAATACAAACTTTCAGCAAAGTTTTCATGAAGGAGATTATTCTCACTCCAGGGAGCTCAGTAAGATCTGTGCTGTGGATCAGAAAACTGAACCAGGCCACGAGGACGCCACTGGAACCCAAATTTGTTTGTTGGGATTCTGCCAGCTGAGGCTTTATTCTTTTTTCCTCACTCCTGATGATTCTTTTATTCTCCTTTTGTTTTTAGCAGGCACTACTGGAATTTCATCTATTCTGTTCTTCCCGTTTAATGCCAAATCTTTTCTTCTGATCAGTGTGTTAATTTGTAATTAAAGTTGCCTAAGTACCTTGAACATATCCTCATCTAGTCAAGTGAAGCCTGGAAGTCGATACACAAGTCACAATCTCCTTTAGCTACATGATTATTTAAAACTGAGAGTGTGGTAAACTTCTGGAGTTCAAACAAAGCCGAAACCCAAAACTTCATACACAGTAACACATTTATTTAGTCTTAAACATCATGAGTTTCTGAGTGTCTACTTTTCCAACCTCTTCAAATAACGAACATTATTTGAAATGTCTGATTTGTATTTCTTCATTTAAATATAAAAACATAGGGGCTGTATTTTGAAGCCATTGTTTATGTAAAACTTCCCATAAAAAGAGTTTTTAATTTTCTTTTTAAATGTCTATTTCTTCTATTTTAACAATTTATATCTATTTTAAAATTTGGAAAATATTGAAAAAACACAAAAAAAGAAAATTATTCCAAATCACAGCAAGTGTGGTTCCTCTTGACTGATGAGATAGCCTATTTATTTTTATCTATTAAGATGTGTGTTTATGAGTGTGCCTATATTTGTGTATACACACACATATGCAAGTATATTATGTATTTAATATAGAGGTATATAAATAAATTCAGATTGGTATTTACTGTACTCACTATTTTTAAGGTAACTTTTTATGTTGATATAATTTTAAACTTTCATATAGTTTTCAATTTTGGTACAAGAAACTCCAGTATACCCTCTATTCAGATTTAACAATTACTTACATTTTTCCTATTGGTTCTCAGCATTTTATAACTTGCTGTTTTAGTAGCAAGGATACCTACCATATTTTCTAGAAATTACTAAATATGCTTGTACTACATGATTCTAATGATGACGATGGGGATGATGACAACAATGATGGTCATTGCTAAATAGTTATTGGACACTTTTATGTGTCAGGCAGTGTTCTAATTGCTTTACATGTAATATTTCAATCCTTAAAATAACTAGGAGGTATATATTCTTATTGCTCTATGTTAAGAGTACAAACCAAACACAAAGAAGTGAAGCAACACAAACTGGCAGGTGAAAAGCAAGGAATTGGTTAGGGAAAAAACCTCAACCTTCGTAGCAGAGGTGCTGAAAGTAAAGTGTACTACTCATTGGATCAGAGCAAGACAGGTCATTACTCACAGCACAGCAATAGCAGAAGCATCAGTATGTTAGTGCTAGTTCTCCTTACCCTAAATATCATGGGATGATGCAATGGCCTGGTTGGGCTGGAACCCAGGGCTAAGGGCTCAGTACCTTTTATAGTATGCAATAAACAAGCCCCTCCTGATCAGTCACATGGGTATGCTTTGGTGCCTTGACCTACTTAACTGCGTACGAGTCTATCTGCAGAAACAGCATCAGGCTAGAGGAGATTAGGCCCTGTAACTTGACATACTGAGCAAAGATGTGCATGAATGCTTGAGGCCATGGCAGACTGCCCTTCTCAACTAATACGTAGTCAGATAAATTGATCCACATGATTGATTATATTATGTCACCTTTGATCTCATTTTAAAAAAATTTACTATAAATTATTTGATTAGTTCCATTGTTTGGGCTATAAAAGGTGTTTCTATTTTTCTTTTTTTTTGAGGGAATTTATAGTCTTATTTGTTTTTAATTTTTGTCTTAAAGAAAAAAGTTAGAATTTTATAAACCTTATTGTAGCATAAATGGTCTGTATCTCAAGTCCCATTTTTCCCCTGGGTTTTCTTGTTTTATTTTAATTATATATTGATAAATTATAGTTGTATATATTTAAGGGGTACAAAGTATTGTTATGATTTTTAAAACAATGTGACATGATTAAATTAAGCTAATCGACATATTCATCACCTCAAATGAACATTTTTTATGATGAGGCCACTTGAAATGTATTCTCTTAGTGACTGAAATATACAGCTTTCAAGTATTAGCAATATTCACCGTGTTATGCAATAGATCTCAAAAAAGAAATCAAACATTCTTCTTATCTAACCGAGATTTCATACCCTTTGACTATCTCCCCATTTCCCTCATCCACCAGCCTCTGGTAACCACCATTCTACTCTCTGTTTCTATGAGTTCAATTATTTTAAGTCCCACATATAAAACATATAGTATTTGTTTTCCTGTGTTGGGCTTATTTTACTTAGCATAATGCTCTCTAAGTTGATTCATATTACAATTGACTGAATTTCTCCCCTTTTTAAGGCTGAATAATATTCCATTGTGTTTATATACCACATTTTCTTTATCCGTTCATCCACTGATGGACACTAAGGTTGATTTCATAACTTGAATATTGTATATAGTGCTGCAATCAATGTGGGAGCACAGATATCTCTTCAACATACTGATTTCAAATCTTTTGAGTAAATACCCAGACTTTAGATTGTTGGATTATATGATTGTATTTTTAGTTTTTTGAGGAACCTCCAAGCTGTTTTCCATAATGGCTCTACCAATTTACATTCCCACCAACAGTGAACAAGGATTCTCTTTTCTCCACATTCTCACCAACACTTATTTTTCATATTTTTGAAAATGGCCATTCTAACAGGTGTAAGGTGATATCTCATTGTGGTTTTAATTTGCATCTCCCTAATGATTAGTCATGTCACAGACTTTTTTCATATATCTGTTAGCCATTCGTATGCTGTCTTTTGAGAAATGTCTATTCAGATTCCTTTCCCTTAATTAGATTGTTTTCTTTCTATAGATTGAATCCTTTATATATTTTGAATATTAATCCCTTGCCAAATATATGACTTGCTAATATTTTATTTCTGTCGATAGGTTATCTTTCAACTCTATCAGTTTTTTTTCTTTGCCACACAGAAGGTTTTTATTCTCATTTGTCTATTTTTTTGTTGCCTGTGCTTTTGAAGTCAAATCTAAAAAATCTTTGCCCAGACCAATGTTGAATAATTTTTCTCCTATGTTTTGTTCTTATAGTTCTACAGTTTCAGGCCTTATGCTTAAGTCTTTGAAACATTCTGAGCCTATTTTCATATATGGTGTGAGGTAAAGGTCCACTTTCATTTTTTTACATATGAATGTCCACTTTTCCCAACATCATTTATTGAAGAGACTGTCCTCTTCCCTTTGCATATTCTTTGTACCTTTGTCAAAAATGAATTGACTGTAATTGTATGGGTTCATTTCTGGGCTCTTCAGTCTGTTTTCACTGGTCAATGTGTCTATTTTTGTACCAGCACCATGCTCTTTTAGTTACCACCACTTTGTAGTATAGCTTGACATCAGGTGATGTGATGCCTCCAGGTTTGTTCTTTTTTTGTTTGTTTGTTTTGTTTTGTTTTGTTTTTGTTTTTTGTTTTTATTATACTTTAGGTTTTAGGGTACATGTGCACAATGTGCAGGTTTGTTACATATGTATCCATGTGCCATGTTGATTTCCTGCACCCATTAACTCGTCATTTAGCATTAGGTATATCTCCTAATGCTGTCCCTCCCCCCTACCCCCACCCCACAACAGTCCCTGGAGTGTGATGTTCCCCTTCCTGTGTCCATGAGTTCTCATTGTTCAATTCCCACCTATGAGTGAGAACATGCGGTGTTTGGTTTTTTGTCCTTGCGATAGTTTACTGAGAATGATGGTTTCCAGTTTCATCCATGTCCCTACAAAGGACATGAACTCATCATTTTTTATAGCTGCATAGTATTCCATGGTGTATATGTGCCACATTTTCTTAATCCAGTCTATCGTTGTTGGACATTTGGGTTGGTTCCAAGTCTTTGCTATTGTGAATAGTGCCACAATAAACATATGTGTGCATGTGTCTTTATAGCAGCATGATTTATAGTCCTTTGGGCATATACCCAGTAATGGGATGGCTGGGTCAAATGGTATTTCTAGTTTTAGATCCCTGAGGAATCGCCACACTGACTTCCACAATGGTTGAACTAGTTGACAGTCCCACCAACAGTGTAAAAGTGTTCCTCTTTCTCCACATCCTCTCCAGCACCTGTTGTTTCCTGATTTTTTAATGATGGCCATTCTAACTGGTGTGAGATGGTATCTCACTGTGGTTTTGATTTGCATTTCTCTGATGGCCAGTGATGATGAGCATTTCTTCATGTGTTTTTTGGCTGCATAAATGTCTTCTTTTGAGAAGTGTCTGTTCATGTCCTTTGCCCACTTTTTGATGGGGTTGTTTGTTTTTTTCTTGTAAATTTGTTTGAGTTCATTGTAGATTCTGGATATTAGCCCTTTGTCAGATGAGTAGGTTGCAAAAATTTTCTCCCATTCTGTAGGCTGCCTGTTCACTCTGATGGTAGTTTCTTTTGCTGTGAGGTTGGTTCTTTTTGCTTATGATTGCTGTGGCTATTTGAGATTTTTTTGGATCCATATGAATTTTAAAATTGTTTTTTCTATATCTATGGAAAATGACATTGGAATTTTGGTAAGGATTACATTTAAATCTATAGATTGCTTTGGATAGTGTGAACATTTTAATATTAATTCTTCCAATCCATAAGCATGGGCTATCTTTCAGTCTATTTTTGTCTTCATTTATTTCTTTCATTAATATTTTATAGTTTTCAATGTAAAGGTCTTTCATCTCCTTGGTTACATTTATTCCTACGTATTTAATTTTTTTGTAGCTATTGTAAATGTGATTGTTCTCTTGATTGCTTTTTGGGAAAGTTCGTTTTTAGTGTAGAGAAATGTTCCTGATTTTTGTGTGTTAATTTTGTATCCTGCAACTTTACCAAATCTGTTATTAGTTATAATGGTTTTTGGTTATAGACTTTAGCTTTTTCTGTATATAAGATCATTCCATCAGCAAGTAGCAATGGTTTTAATTCTTTTTTATTTAGATGCCTTTTATTTCTTTCTCCTGGCTTATTGCTCTAAGCAGGACTTCCATTACAGTGCTCAATAGAAGTAGTAAGAGGTGAATTTTTGTCTTGTTGCAGTTGTTAGAGAAAAGGGTTTCAATTTTTCATCAAGTATAATGTTAGCTGTGAGCTTATTATATATGGCCTTTATTGTGTTGAAGGACTTTCCTTGTATACCTAATTTGCTGAGTGTTTTTGTCATGAAAGGATGTTGAATTTTTTCAATTTTTTTCTGCATCTAATGAGGTGATTATATAACTTTTTGTCCTTCAATCTGTTAATGTGGTGTATCACATTTATTGATTTGTGAATGCTAAACCATCCTTGCATCCCAGAAATAAATCTCACTTGATCATGATAAGTGATCCTTTATGATGCTGAGTTTGGCTTGCTACTAATTTGTTGAGAATTGTGTCTATATTCATCAAGGATATTGGCCTGTAGTTTTCTTTCCTTTTATATCGTTGTTTGGCTTTGGTATCAGAGTGATGCTGGCCTTATTAAAAAACAATTTGGGTTTGAGACCAGCCTGACCAACATGGAGAAACCCTGTCTCTACTAAACATACAAAATTAGCCGAGCATGGTGGCGCATGCCAGTAATCCCAGCTACTCAGGAGGCTGAGGCTGGAGAATTACTTGAACTCGGGAGGCAGAGGTTGCAGTGAGCCGAGATTGTGCCACTGCATTCCAGCCTAGGCAACAAGAGTGAAACTCTGTCTTTAAATAAATAAATAAAGTTTGGAAGTAGTTTTCCTCTTTAATTTTTTGCCAAGTATTACTATCCCTGCATTATTTTGGTTTTTATTTGCACAGAATATCTTTTTTCAATCCTTCATTTTCAGTCTACGTGTATCCTAAAAAGTGAGGTAAGTCTCTCGTAGGCAGTGTATAGTTGGGTCTTTTTTTTTTTATACATTCATTTACTGTATGTCCTTTTATTGGAGAATTTAATCAATTCACATTGAAGGTACTTATTGAAAGGTAAGGACTCACTACTGCCAATAGTGAGGAATTACTGTTCACAATTTTGTTCATTGTTTTCTGGGTTTTTGGAGATACTTTGTTTTTTCCTCTCTTGCTGTCTTCCTTTGTGGTTTCATAAATTTCTGTAGTTGTAGTTTTGAATCTTTTTTTATTTTTCTGTGTGTCTCCAATAGACTTTTTGGTTTTTGTTTACCGTGAGGCTTACATAGAATATCTTCTACGTATAACAATCTATTTCAAGCTAAGAGTGAGCAAATTTTGCATACAACAAATCTACACTTTTACTTCCCCCCACACACAATTTTCATTTTCAATGTCTGAATTACATCTTTTTTTATAGTATGTATTCCTCAACAATTTATTTCAACAGTAGTTATTAATGCTTTTGTCCTTTACCCCTGTACTAAGAATAAAATCATTTTATATACTAACATTATAATCCTAGAGCATTCTGATTATTGCTCTCTATTACTTAGACCATTGTGTTTGTGCATTTATAACTTTTATGTTATTTATTAGAAGCTTTTTGTTTCAATTTAAAGAACTCCCTTTAGCAATTCCTGTAAGGCAGGCCTAATGGTGATAAACTCGCTTAACTTTTGTTTACCGGAGAATGTTTTTATTTTTTCTTCATTTCTTTTTTCTTGTTTTAATATTTGTAGCAACTTTATTCACCAGAACCAGAAAACCTGAAAAACATTCAGCCATCCTTCAATGGGCATATGGTTAAACAAACTGATACATCCATAACATGGACTACCTCAGCAATACAAGAAATGAACTATTGATACATGCAGAAAATTGTATGAATCTTCAGGGAGTTATGCTGAGTGAAAAAAGCCAATCCCCAAAGATTGGACATTATATTATTCTTCTTATATAATGTTCTTAAAATGACATAATTATAAACATAAATAACAGGTTAGTAGTGGCCAGGGGTGGGGAATGGAAAAGGGGAGAGGAGTAGATGGGAAGGTGGACAACACAAGGGATCTTTCTGGTGATGGAAATTTTCTGTATCTTTACTGTATAAATGTCAAAATCCTGGTTTTGCTATTGTGCACATCTTGTAAACATCTTATTTTGTAAGATGCTACCATTGTCTCCCTCATTTCCAAAAGAATGCTTTGCCAGGTATTCTTGGTTGACAGGTTTGTTGACAGGTTTTGAATATTTCATCCCACTCTTTCCTGCCTTGTAAGGTCTCTACTGAGAAGTCCACTGATAGTGGTATTAAAATACCATTGTATGAAATGCACTTCTTATCTCTTGCTGCTTTCAAAATTGTCTTTATTTTTAATAATTTGATTATTACTTGTCTTGATGAACTCTTTGGGTTGAAAAATATGGAAAGCTTCACAAATTTTCATGTCATCTTTGTGCAGGGACCATGTTAATATTCTGTCATTCCAATTTTAGTACAAATGCTTCTTGGCTTACAATAGAGTTACTTTCCAATAAACCCATCGTAAGTAGAAAGTATTATGTTGAAATATGCAGATGACTGAAAGCAATGGCTGGCTACTTTATTTAGGGATGGTGAAATATGTATGGTGTCTACCAAATGTTTATCACTTTTACGCTATTGTAAAGCTGAAAAACCACAAGATAAACCACCATAAATCAAAGATGATCTGTATATGTGCTGCTAAAGTGAGCACTCTATTTTCTTTAACCAGAGAAATGAAGTTATTGTAAACATTCTTCACACACACACATCTTCTCACATCTCTGGTTATTTTCTTCAAGTAAATTTCTTGAACTAGAATTATTGCCTCAAAGAGATTGCATATTTTAAGTATTCTTTTTGCCATATTGCCAATTGCACCGCTGAAATATTTCATGAGTCAGTTATTCAGCAGCATTTTCTACAAATATCATTGTCTCTTCCTTTTCAGTATTATGTTTCAATATCTCTGCTTAGCCTTCCTTCATCTTACTGAATTGACAAGAAAGTCCAGAATATTGGTATTGGGAACATTTATACAAGCAAAAATCCATTTCTAATGAAAATTCTATGTTTTCAAATTATTTGTTGGCCACCCAGATAACAAGCCTTGTTAAAAACCAAATTGATTTGCTCTCACCTATTTTGTGTTTTCTAAGGATCAGAACTTTGATGAATATATGGAGGGGTTGTTAAAGTTAGCATAAGACAATAAAAATGTCTTCTATATAACAAAAAATACATATAGCAATACTAGACTAAAATTGTTTAGTTTTTGTTTTATAATTATGGATTCTCAGCAGCATGTACTGATACTTCCATTTTCTTATAATAAAATTAATAAAAATTATCAGACAATATAGATATGGGAACAGTTTTTGTTACATGTTTAATTTCCATGTTTCTTCTCCCAGTTTCCACTGACTGACTGTCTTCTGCATTCTTCCCATTTTTATTCCACAGTATTTTAGTCCTCTGTCAGTCGGCTCCAGATGTTTTCCTGCAACTGTAATTTGCACGAGAATTCTAGTCTTTGCCTGTGCCTTTGCTCAGCATTCATTTGAATTTGAGTTTTTATAACTGCCTTACCAAAAAGCTTTTACTTCTCTCTAAAATACCCTGTAAAATGCTTGCTCTTGATTACTTATACCCTGAGGACAGCTTTGCTCTCTGTGAGGTACCAAAGCTCTGACTGTTGCTCTACTCTCATTACTCTATGCTTCTGCTGCCTCTGGCCTTTTGTGTTTTGAACCTCCTGTGGTCTGTGGCTGCTATGAGAAGGTCAAAGCTACAGAGTAGCTAAAATGATTAGTGAAGGGCCAACCTGAGAGGATATTAATCTGCTTCTCCACGAAATGGCAATCATAATGTTTCTTTATTTTCAGAATTTATTTTTATAACAATTTAAAATGTTAACAGTCAGGGATAAAATAGAATTGAATAAACAGTATAGTTTATTTAATATGCCTTTTCACTGTGTCTCATCATATTGGTGATACTGAAATATTCTTCTTCTGAGATAGATTTGGGATCTAAGGGCAGGCATGTTGTAATCTGAGGGAGAGGGGCTGACCAGTTAATGTCATAGAGTTTTGAGTCTGTTGATTCATTTTCTATCCTGTAGAATGAGCAGTTAAGAATTCTAGTTGGCCCAGGTTCTGCCTACTGGTATAACTTCTATATCTGATGTCCTTCAGAGATACCCTGAAGGGAGTACTGGGGTGGATTCTCATAACGAGGCTGTTCATAATGCATAGAAATCCAGTCTGGCTCTGCCAGCATCTTTTGTAGTCCTGACTTAAAAAAAAAAAACAAACCTTGCTTTAGCTGAGTTTCCCATATTGGTTTGAGTCATTTATGTTCTGTTGTTCAGGTTCAGAGTTTTCTTTTCTTTTTTCTTTTTCTTTTTTTTTTTTTTTTGTTGTTGTTTTTCTAAGACGGAGTCTCGCTCTGTCGCCCAGGCTGGAGTGCAGTGGCACTATCTCTGCTCACTGCAAGCTCCGCCTCCTGGGTTCATGCTATTCTCCTGCCTCAGCCTCCCGAGTAGCTGGGACTACAGGTGCCCGCCACCACGCCCTGCTACTTTTTAGTATTTTTAGTAGAGATGTGGTTTCACTGTGTTAGCCAGGATGGTCTCCATCTCCTTACCTTGTGATCCACCCACCTCGGCCTCCCAAAGTGCTGAGGTACAGAGAGTTTTCTTTTAAAAAATTATTGGTCTTTTTTTTTTTACGTCAACATTCCTGCAGATTTTGATAAAATCTTTGTTTATATTGTTTGGTTTTAGAAACTGTATTTGCAGTAAACCAAGCCAGATAACTTGTTGCATCACGGTGCTTAATGGATTTGCTTGGCTGAGCTGTCAGAACTTGGTTTATTATTTTTATCCACGTCTTATCCTGGAATCCTGACTCCATTTTTATCTACTTAATGGCTTTAGTCTTAAGGCCCAGAAGAAAAACAGTGACCAGCAGAGCACAATTCCTTAATCTGCTCATGTGTATTAAGCCTAAATCATAAAATCCAGATTATGTTTTGAAGATATTTGCAAATGTGTTAAGTTGGAGCTATGGTATGGCACGCGATAGAAGGCCATTCTCTAGC
Organism: Nomascus leucogenys; assembly: GCF_006542625.1. Taxonomy (NCBI): domain Eukaryota; kingdom Metazoa; phylum Chordata; class Mammalia; order Primates; family Hylobatidae; genus Nomascus; species Nomascus leucogenys. The sequence goes on along the minus strand of NC_044383.1, from coordinate 53,621,117 downwards.
TCATGAAGGAGCACATGGATAATGATTTCTTTCCATTACCTTAGTTAGTTGTACATATCCCACTATCAATATTAGTATTCAATAAGGACATCAGCCTAATTTGGAGATATATGACTATTCAAATAATTTGGTCGTTGCCATTTTGGCAGGACACATAATTTATTGATTGGAAAGACAGTAGTCTTAAATTGCTATCCCTGCTTTCCTCTTGGTCTATGTAATTTCTTGTCTTAAATCTTAAAGATACTCTGATACCTTTAAGTGGGCGATCACATCCTTTAAAGCTTCACTTTTTATGAAAATACAGACCGAATAGCCAAAGATAACAATGATAGCTGAACGATTTTGTTATTGCCAAACCAAATTGCTATTTTCCTATTCCTTGATAGAGGAATCATCATTGCCCCCCAACCCAGAACTCACTTTAATTTATCCAGTTTAATGGTTTTATTTGGAACTGTTAATTATTATGTCATTTCTTATACTAATTTCTGTTGCCTTTAAGGCTATTTTGACTGCAAATAACTGAAACCCACTTAAGAGCTTAAGTAAAAGAGGAGAAATTATTATAAGTGTACTCTAGTATCTCATGGAAGCCTAAAGCAGAAAGTATATTAGGCTTTAGGAAGGACATAAAACAGGAATCTAAACAGCCACACTTTTTAATTTCTACTAAGACAGTCTCTTACCTCCTTATATCTATGTTACTGATTTATTTCTATGAACTAGAATTCTATTTGGTCACAATGCAAGTTCCGATAGTACATATCTTCAGCCACAGGATCAGTGTCTCAATTCCAGGCAACAGGGCAGAGGATTTGATTGGTCTAGTTGGGTTTATTATGAATTCATATTCAATCATCTCTGTCTGTGAGATAGGGCCATGTAGGACAGAGAGAACTGTGTAACCATTGGAATTCAAGAGGGCAGAATTTAGAGTAGGAGATCATGGTCTACTAGACATCTAAATAATTATCTACCACATTTTCCACTGGATAGAAACATAAATGCCATGGAACAGCATTAAATAACATCTCAGTTAAAAAAGCTCAGGGAGCCAGGCGTGGTGGCTCATGCCTGTAATCCCAGCACTTTGGGAGGCCAAGGTGGGCAGATCACAAGGTCAGGAGATTGAGACCATCCTGGCTAACACGGTGAAACCCCGTGTCTACTAAAAAAAAAAAAAAAAAAAAAAATACAAAAAATTAACCAGGTGTGGTGGTGGGTGCCTGTAGTCCCAGCTACTCGGGAGGCTGAGGCAAGAGAATGGCATGAACCCAGGAGGTGGAGCTTGCAGTGAGCCGAGATCGCACACTGCACTCCAGCCTGGGAGACAGAGCGAGACTCCGTCTCAAAAAAAAAAAAAAAAAAAAAAAAAAAGGTCAGAGAGTCTGATAATTTTATCCAGATTGCCATGTAGGCTGCACTTGATTTTGAGGATAACTTTGGAATATTGAACTCAAAATAGTGTTATTATTTCAATTTTATTTTCTAATGTGTGCATAATAACCACATGGGTTTAGCTTTGTCTCAAAATTTAAATTAATTTTTAAGCTCATGTCTGAGTAGCTTTGTCTTTCCTAGTTTATTTCACTTCATTCTTTCTTACCTAGATTTCATTGGCTAGTAGTTTTATGAACAAAGCTCATGGATGCTGTAATCCTGTCTACTTGAGAATGTCTGATTTTATTTTTCTAATAGTTGAGGAGTGACTTGGCCAGACCGAATCCTTTAGTACTGCCATACTAGTATTGATTCTGGTATCTTTTGCTTAGCTCTGCCTAGTGTCTTGACTCGAGGCATTGGGTTCTGCCTCATTATAGAGTGAATCACCAGGCTTCTCAGAGTAGGGAAGAATTGCTTGGCTATTTAAGTGATCCAGAAGCCCAACTGCACCCTATAAAGCTCTTCTGCCAATCGTTCTGTTTTGAAACCATAGTATGTCTTCCTTTTTTGTAGTTCCAATTATTGCACTCCTTGTATTTCTAATTCTTGAGATTTTGCAAGGTTCTGAGATGTGCATTTCTAAATTTCTTGGCTTTTGTACCCCTAAGCTCCTAAGTACATCTGTCTCTGCTCTTCATAGTTACTGATATGACCCTTTGCTTCTAAAAATTTGTGTTTACTGAGATTTATTTTCTCATTGTCTTCCTAGATTAATATCTTATTAACTCTTTGTAACTGTAGTGGTATTTTCAGAGAGGTTGGTGATAAATGCATGTATTTAATCTGTTAGAATGGCGATCATTAAAAAGTCAGGAAACAACAGGTGCTGGAGAGGATGTGGAGAAATAGGAACACTTTTACACTGTTGGTGGGACTGTCAACTAGTTCAACCATTGTGGAAGTCAGTGTGGCGATTCCTCAGGGATCTAGAACTAGAAATACCATTTGACCCAGCCATCCCATTACTGGGTATATACCCAAAGGACTATAAATCATGCTGCTATAAAGACACATGCACATGTATGTTTATTGTGGCACTATTCACAATAGCAAAGACTTGGAACCAACCCAAATGTCCAACAACGATAGACTGGATTAAGAAAATGTGGCACATATACACCATGGAATACTATGCAGCCATAAAAAATGATGAGTTCATGTCCTTTGTAGGGAAATGGATGAAACTGGAAACCATCATTCTCAGTAAACTATCACAAGGACAAAAAACCAAACACCACATATTCTCACTCATAGGTGGGAATTGAACAATGAGAACTCATGGACACAGGAAGGGGAACATCACACTCACGGGACTGCTGTGGGGTGGGGGGAAGTGGGGAGGGACAGAATTTGGAGATATACCTAATGTTAAATGACGAGTTAATGGGTGCAGCACACTAACATGGCACATGGATACATATGAAACAAACCTGCACATTGTGCACATGTACCCTAAAACTTAAAGTATAATAATAATAAAATGAAAAGCCTTCTTGGTGGACATATAATGTAAGGCTGATAACACCATGTGCACAGAATACCCTTTAACTTTGCATTTTCAGAGATTACTCTAAGTTTTATTGTACATGCAGGTGTAGATTCCCAGGTTTTCTGGGCTAAAGGTTACACAGTTGTTGAGGGCCCTCTTTAATAAGAGGAATCCAAACTTTAAAATTCAAATTTAGATACAAATATAAACATTTCTTTAGGATAAAGAAAGCATAACTTAAGTTTTATAAAGCTTACATATTCTATAAATATTTAGAAATCCCAAAATAGAACTTGCTACATTTGTCACTGCAGCGTGACTTCAATTATTTCAAAAAGCCCCTAAACCTGTGAAATTAACCTGTGCACACATTTCTGCTTGCTTATAGAAATGAAGGCCAGATGCTGACAACGACAAACTAGCCACAAGGTGAGAAATGAGCTCTGTAGTGCTACCCTAACCTGAATGCTTGCCTTGTTACCAGACTAAATCCCCATGCAGTGGGAAGCGATACACTTTGCTAGGCACATGTAGTGTGAGGCACAAAGGAAACAACTAAACTGCTACACTTCAACTCTCTCTGGAAAGTCCCACCTCTGTCCCTGAATCCTGCCCCCAGTCTCCTCCTACCTGCCTTAAAAGCTCTTAAAATCTCCCTTTACCTTTGAGTGCTTTGAGTGTAAGCTCACTTTCTTCTTTCCTCGATCAATGAGTAAAGTTTCTGTTCTGCTTTACTGAACCTGGTCTTGTTTTATTGGTGTGAACAATGCTGAGCAGGGAAAGGGCCCATTAGGGTCAATGACCTTTTTGAAGGTTGGTAACATTTTATTAATTAATGGCCTCACAAAGTTCTATAATACTGTTTCCTATGTATTTAGTTCCATGCCCTTTGATATCCTCATTGTAAAACAAATAAATTTGTAATATCCTCTGTGAAAACTATAGAAAGATATCGGGGATGCTACCCCGATAGTCACGTAGGTTCTTTTCTATTTTCCCTAAGCATCGGCCGGCTTGAGAAATAAAGGGACAGAGTACAAAAGAGAGAAATTTTAAAGCTGGGCATCTGGGGGAGACACCACATGTCAGTAGGTTCCATGATGCCCCACAAGCTGCAAAAACCAGCAAGTTTTTATTAGGGATTTTCAAAAGGAGAGGGAGTGTGCGAATAGGTGTGGGTCACAGACATCAAGTAGTTTATAAGGCAATAGAATATCACCAGGCAAGTGGAGGCAGGGCGAGATCACAGGACCACAGGACCAGGGCAAAATTAAAATTGCTAATGAAGTTTTGGGCACCATTGTCATTGATAACACCTTATCAGGAGACAGGGTTTTGAGAGCAACCGGTCTGACCAAAAATTTAATAGGCAGGAATTTCCTCTTCCTAATAAGCTTGGGAGCACTATGGGAGACTGGGGTCTATTTCAACCCTGCGGTCTACAGACCACAGGAGACGGCCACACCTGGGGGGACATTTATAGGCCCATACCCCCAGGTGCGTATTCTCTTTCCCAGGGATGTTCCTTGCTGAGAAAAAGAATTCAGCGATATTTCTCCCATTTGCTTTTGAAAGAAGAGAAATATGGCTCTGTTCCGCCCGGCTCACCTGTGGTCAGAGTTTAAGGTTATCTCTCTTATTCCCTGAACAATTGCTGTTATCCTGTTCTTTTTTCAAGGTGCCCAGATTTCATATTGCTCAGACATACATGCTGTACAATTTGTGCAGTTAATGCAATTATAACAGGGTCCTGAGGCGACATATATCCTCCTCAGCTGATAGGATTAAGAGATTAAAGACAGGCATAGGAAATCACAAGGGTATTGATTGGGGAAGTGATAAGTGTCCATGAAATCTTCACAACTTATGTTTAGAGACTGCAGTAAAGACAGGCATAAGAAATTATAAAAGTATTAATTTGGGGAACTAATGTCCATGAAATCTTCACAATCCACGTTCTTCTGCCATGACTTCAGCCGGTCCCTCTGTTTGGGGTCCCTGACTTCCCACAACAGAAAGATAATTGTCTTTTAGTCTAGCTGATTGGAAATTTTTTTTTTTTTTTTTTTTTTTTTTTTTTTTACTGTTAATAGCTGGGACACATTCAATATGTGATTATATAAGATATACTTACTATTTGTAGTACTGCTCTTGGTTTGTGCCCTACAAATGCAGGTATTCGAATAAATTCTATTCTGAAGAATGCCTGAAAAACATGTTTTTATAATTATGCAATATTATTGAGAATATTCTTGAAGGAATAGAACTTTCATTTTGATTGGTGTCAATGAGAACTGAATCATTTTCTTATAATTTTACATGTCTGATAATTAGAAGAATTTTCCACAGACTAGCTTGTTGCTCCATATATTTCAAATCTATTTCTCCTCCATTATCTATGAATATTCTGTGCTGAAAATCAGAGGGCATATTCATATCAAATTATAATCTCTGGAAATATACATTAATTTCAGTGATGCCTGATGAGTCAACAACTTAAGTATACATATAAAAACTGTGAAACTTATGTAGATTAGGAACAAGAGAATATATCTCCAATTTAACTTTCTCTTAGCCAGATTCTAAAACATCCATGGCTAATCCATTTCTATTGGACCTCAGGGGATTTGTAATGGGGATGAAGTCAGAAAAGAAAGAGACAGCAATCTAACCAATTGCCATTAAAATATCTTATGTTTGAAAGTTTTAGAAAAACTAGTGATTACATGAACATGTTGCAAAGGAGCCTCCTAGGGCATTGCAAGGGCCTCGTCTAGTGAGTTGCCCTAGAGAGAAGCTTCATTAGTTTCATAGGAAATCACCCTCTGATTACAGAAACTTCTGAGTGACAGATTTGCCTAGAGGGACCTTTCTTTAAAACTCAGATATGTCACAGTTGATTTTGTGTCTGGTTGTATTTTCCTATTTAGTTTTTTATTAAAAGTTAAGAGCAACTCCAGAGTCACTGAGGTTGTAACCTAAGAACTATTCCCTGTTTCTTAGAGTACCAATTCTATATGGACTATTAAAAATGAAAGACGCGTAACATTGTAGACAACAAGGAAGTTGGACGGAAGCAAAGAATGTGTGCTGATCTAAAAAAAAAAAAGAAGGCCTAGTTTTAAACTGTTGAAGGTAGAAAGACAAGTGTTGTAAAGCCCGGGAATTACCAGAAGATAGCCACTGGCTTTCTAAGAGTTCTATGATAATTTACTTACAATAACAAGGCTCTCTCCAGACACTGAAGTATAATCTCAAAAACTAAATTATTAACTTATAGGAAAATAAAACTTTACACGGATCAGAATACTTGTTTTAACATGACAAGGTTTCTCTCCTATAGGCTAGCTTGAATGGCAAGTCTGATTATGAACAAAAAGTTGCCTGGTAAGTGTGAAATGTGAACATAGGGTGTATGTGATCTTAAGCAGTTCCTCAGACAATATATTTTGATCTTTCTTCCTCATATCTATTGGCCAAGGCTGGCTTTTCCCTTGACTTGGTTAGATGCACATTGCCATATTTGTCATGTATGTTCTTCCTGATTGAAACAGTCTTTGTTCACACATATTAATGCCATTGCTATGACTGTGGTCAAATGTTATGCCAAACTGGTAGCTATTTTAAATCTTCCAGATAACACAACATACATAATATATATGTATGTATATTACATTTTTAGATGTTTGTATCAAAGTAATATTCACCTACAATTGACAAGCATAGGGCTTAAACAAAAACAATAGCCCATTGCCTCATCAATCTCCATTTCCTAGATCTTTCTCCTAAAGATTACCTGCATATCTGTGAATGATGTGTAGGAAGGAATTTCTTTTCAATTTTTAGATATTTTGTATTAGGTTCTTACCAAGGCAGATGAGGATTTAGCCTACTTATAGCTACCCCATCTTCCTTTTCATATAGTTATAATATCATTTTGTTCCTGAATCCTTATATTTGAAACATTAAATAATATTCTTAACCTTTACTATTTTTTCTGCTAATTATAAACAGTAATTTTTAAATTCTATAGTTCATAGATGTAGATATTAGTTACCTCTTGCTCCTCCTCTCAGCATTTCTCTCTTCCAGTTTCTGTTATGTATATTTTAACTGTTACATTGTCACAATTGATAACAGTTTCTTACTATATATTACGTGAAAGAGGGGGTTAATTAAACTCAAGACTAATAATGTTTGCATTCTGTGAATTGGTTAAGAAAAAAAAAAACCAAAACCAATTTTGTCACAATAATCATGGTTTTAAGAAATCTGTACCTTGCTTTGCTATAAACTCCAGAAGAAGCCTCATAATATGCAATATGAAACGTGTTTAAAAGTTGCTTTGGGTGTACACTACGTCCTTCAGATCTTAACACAGACACTGGGCCAATCAGTTCAAGATAACCAGTCTTATAGTTGGTAAACAGCCTGATATTACTTTCTGATATTCTGTGTAAAATCTTCTCCTAAAAGTCCTTGGTGAACTCATGTCTTCACTGACTTCTATGTATGCATACATGTGTTCACACCCACAATGAAGCTGTACAAGGAGTTAATTCAAGTGCTGCTTGTGGTTTTTAATCTTGTAAATTGAGAAAACTAATAGCAGGACTTATTATACAATTATATTTCATTGAGAAGTGTCTTTTTTTACATTTCTGGTTCAGTATTTTGTTTTTCAACTGCCCTCCTTTTTCATCACTATTTATCTTCATTATGTAATCTTTTCTTCCTCTTACCTCACTTCATATAGTACAGCAGCATTCAACAAGTCAAGATAATAAGGATACAAATTGTCTCCTGGATGAATCCCAGGAACCCTAAATTCAACATGTTAAAAACTTAATTCAGAGCCAGGCACAGTGGCATGCGCTTGTAATCCCAGGTACTTAGCAGGCTGAGGTTGGAGGATCCCTTGAGCCGAGGAGTTGGACACAGCCTAGGCAGTACAGCAAGACCTCATCTCCAAACCACCACCACAACAACAAACAAACAAAAACCTCAATCCTTCCTCTTGTATCTAGCCCAAGTCCTCCTATATTCTCCATCTAAGGACACCCACTGCTAAGGACAAAAATCAAGAAGGCATCTTGGGTTTCTCCTCTCATACTTCATATCTTGTCTGCTGTGAAGTCGTTATTTGTTCTGCCTCACAAAGAACAAACGGATTAGGATAGTTTTCTGTCCTCAGTACTATCTTCAAGCCATCCTACATTTCAAGTTAGAATAATGTTTCTTATACTCAGATCTGAGTAACCACATTTTCTATTTAAAAGCCTTATTTTTTTTCTCATTGTGTGCATGACAATACCTCAGATTTCTCACACAATATTCAATGCCTTTGATTATGTAGGTTGAGCTCATCTCACCAGCCTTGTATCTTAATGCATCTCCCCTTACTCTTTACTCCACTCTGAACTGTCCTTGACCCTCCAATATGCCACTTCCTCTTTTGTCTTTAGGTTTTTAAATATTTTGTCTGTTCCCACTGGAACATCCTCCAGTCACTCTTCACGTGGTGAACATGTGTGCCCAGTCTCAGTTTAGATGATAAACCCTTCCTTTAATATTTTCTTTTAGAGTCATTAAATGCCAACTGTGTTTTCAAACATAATGTCTTAACTGCTTTTCAGAATACATATAGTATGCTGAGATGATCTCTTTAACTGTTTTATACACTAGAGTGTACATTCTCCATGGAGATTATATTTTATTCACTGTGTAGGCCTAATGTATAGATGGCAGCATTGCCTGGTGTCTGTTTGCCAAGTGAATGAATGAAAACATCCAAGTCCTTTTCATAGATTGCTTGATTCTCTCAAATTATTTTCATTAGAGCAGATGACTATTTCATGGGATGATACAAGTATAATTTGGCTTTAAAAGGAATAGATAGAATAGATGACACCTTCAAGTTGTTATGAGGGTTCTGAGAGTAATAAATTTACTGTCTTCACAAATTCCAAAGTAGATACCATTAAAATAGCTTTTTCATAGCCCTCTTCAAGATACTGAGAGTTGCAGGAGGCATTCAGATGCCTAGGCAGATAGGGGTGGGTCCCCAGTGAAACCCCACATCCAAGCTGAAGACTGTTTAATGCCTGAAAGCCAAGCTACAAGTTAAATCCTCAGAATGGATTGAGAACATGTCTTTCTGTTTGGTGCACCTTCCTCCATAGATCCCCACCCTTCACCTATTTTACATATACCTATCCTTCCCTAATTTGTTTTCTACACTGTCATGTCCACCTTTGACTCGTGTCTTTGCTTTAACCTTTTTTGCATATGCACAAGCCAGTCAGCATGCACTCCCTATTCTGAGTCCATATGAGGCCCCAGACCCAGCCACATGGGGGACTTTCCTGCTTTCGGGTAGGGGAATCACCCCCCACATCCCCTCTTTGCTGAGAGCTTTCCTTTTGCTTAATAGATTCTACTACACTCACTCTCCAGTGTCCGCATGCTTAATTCTTCCTGGTTGTGAGACAAGATCTCGGATTTAGCCGAGCTAAGGAATAGAAAGATTGCAACAATACCAGGTCTACCTAGGCATGTAGAAATTGCCATTGCTACCTTAGGCATGTAGAAATTGCCACATGACTAAGAAAGCTACTCTTGTATATATTTTAATTCTCCAATGACATCAGTGTAAGAATAGCAATTGCTGCTTGTATTTTGGGGATTGTAAATAAGATCTTTGTAGTTATTCTGAAAGATTGCATTATGATAAATTTGTACCAACTATTTAAATTTAAATTTAACAACTTATTTTTCTCCCAGAAAGCTATTTGAAATCTTTTTCTGTAATAAATTGATTCAAAAGAAACTTTCCATATGGGAAATTTGTTCTCCAGTTCTTTAACCTCCACAAACTGTTAGCTGGCATTCTGTCTGCAGAGATTTCAAAATTTCTCTATGCCTTCTAATGTGGATATATCACTGAGAGAGCTGTGTTTCTCTTGGAGGGTTAGATATAGTGCCTAATTTTGGCTCATTCACCTCTTCCATAGTTATATCCGTTGTTAATGCAGAAATTTTCTTTTCCAGATATTCTATGTCTTTTTCTGTACCTTCCCATAGAGATTTGCTCTTCTTGTTTTGTAGTGGCATGTTTGGTGTTTGAGGCAATTTTGGCTCGTTAAATTGTCCACATTTAAAAGTTACTCCAAAAATCGTATTTTCAGACTAGAAGTTGGTATAAGGCAGAACAACAATTTTAACATTTATAAGCCCTGCTCTTTCATTTGTTCTGAGACTGACTTTGTCCACTAGATTGATGGATTTTCAGCCGCTTTCCTTGAAGCCCCACTTCACACACAAGCCTTGGGGCTGGTGGCAGGAGAAATCTGGGGCCAGATGAGTGGCATGGTGCCTTCTTCTCTACCACACTCAACCCAAATATCTCTCCTTTTATTTACATGTTGGGTTTCTGAGTAAGATTTCATCTGGGAAAATAAACTGAATAGAACATGTTATTGCAAAATAATTTTAAAACCTCTGCCAAAGAAGCTGAATAACACTTAGGAAGTAAATGTGATACAAAACTACCTAAGAGCATAATTTACCTTTGGTTCTGGCTATCTTCTATATGGCCTGAGTACTCTATTCATTCCATGTACAAACTGATCAACACTTTTGTCATAAAACTATGACTCATCACACTCAGAATCTTCAAGGGCAATTCCTATTTATAATAAAATGGATCCAATATTTACCTTCTGCAATAATTGTCCAGTTAGTCCCTTTGAAACTTCTGCCTCACTTGGGGCTGAGAAAGGCTGGATTCTTCATGTTGAGTAGCATTCTAAAAGATACCTTTTTTTTTCCTGAAATCTTAAGTGGGCACAGTATGCATTTTATTCTGCTTATCTTTGCATTTTAATACCCACTATAAATTTAATATAGTTATATATCTATATTATAAATGTTAAATATCTAAAATGTGCAAGTGCGTAGAAGTGACTCAGATCTTGTTTATTTCTATTTACTTCCAGTGCTGCTCATATCTCACTTGTCACTTGTAGAAGACATTGCCTGGTTTTTGTCTGACCACCATTCTTTGTCCCTACTACTGGAGATAGCAACACCCACCCCACTGGGGAAATGCTATGCCTCCTCTCCATGGGTTTTAGGGAGGAGAGTTTCAATACAGCCCTCTGAAACATGCCTGAGAATGAGTCACCTGACCCAATTAGCTAAACAAAAATGCTCATGTAGGATTTATACTTTATTTAGAGAGAAATAAGTTCTCTTTCCTGTGGGCTTTATTAAAGTGAGATGAGGTGAGTCTGAGTAATCGCAGAATGTCCTTGGTTACCTCTAGGTTTGCTGAGCTGGTGCTGTCTGTTGATTTATATACTCTCATAATAATACTCTTGGGGGTGGCAAGAAGTCTATCTCCCTGGAAGGGTGCCTGTAGCATGACTCTACCCAGAAAAAAAAATAGTTTCTATAAAATAGAGGATTTCTGTTTCCAAGATTTTCAAAATTTTAGTCTTCCCATTTCAAAACACTGCCATCTCTTCTTGTTGCAGAAAAAGTATGAAAACTAAAACTGACTTTGGTGGATTGCCGTTCCCAGAGATTCTGTGGTTGATAAGAAAACCAATCATTTAACATGCTTACCTTTTAACTCTTTCCTGTTTGTGATGTACTGAATAAATTCACACAAATTATTACAATATGCATCCTAAAAAATGTCCGCTGTAAAATATACTCTTTTCTTGTAGCCTGTTTGCTTATATTGATTCCATGGGTTTACCCTATAAACATTTGCATTAAATATAACTATTAATGATGATCCATATGAACTATTCTAATTGTTTCACCTTTGTTAATCTTCTTTCATGAATATGTAAACATAGCTACCTTTAAACTCAAATATCTCTTCCATACCTTGTGAGTTAGTTTCTAGCTTTCCATCAATGCACATCGAATAGACTCCTTTTCACTCCCTGACAAGTAGAGTGAGAAGGAAAAATTAGAGCTAGGGGTGAGACTGAAGTCATCACTATCCAAATGCCTATCCAGGAGAGCAGAGAGCTAGGAAATAGGTCATCATTTTGGTTCTTATTGTTTAGCTTGACTGAGTCCTACTTCTCTTCATCCCTCAAAGACTATAGTCATTGAGATAAGACATCATTTTAGCAGAGTGTATTTTGTTAATAATAAAAATAAAGCAAAGCTTTAGGGTTCTGGTTATTCTACAGTCATATTAAAAATAATTTAATTGCATTACTTCTCTAATCCTTGACTACTTCTCTGCTGGTACAAGGGTAGGTAAACTTTGTGGCAAACCTAACCTTGCCTACAGAACTTGGGATTGCTCTTCACTACAGTAATTGCTACCCCTCTGCTTAGGACATCCCTTTCCCACTCATCAGGCAAAGAGATACCAAAAGCTGGAGGGAAAATCATGTGTTATATCAAGAAATTTCAGATTTATATATGGTGTTGAAATCTGAATCTCAGATGCCTTGAGATGGCACGTAATTTAGACTGTTAGAAGAAAAACTTCAGCTGAATTAAATTTAAAGGAGTTTAATTGAGCAATGAACAATTCCTAAATTGGGCAGACCCCAGAATTACAGCAGATTCAGAGAGACTCCAGGGATGCCTCATGGTCACAACAAATTTATAGACAAAAAAAGGAAGTGATGTACAGAAATCAGAAGTGAGGTACAGAAACAGCTGGATTGATTACAGGTTGACATTTACCTTATTTGAACACAGTTTGAGCACTCAGCAGTGTATGAGTGGTTGAAGTATGGCTGCTGAGATTGGCCAAGACTCAGTTATTGTTACAAGCACATACTCCTAAATTAGGGTTTCAATCTTGTCCACCTATTAAGTTAGGTTGCGGTTCATCCACAAGGACTCAAATATAGAAGTACGGAGTCCTTCTTAGGTTATTTTTAGTTTACTTTAACAAGACTAAAAGGTCTTTTCTCTCCCACTGACAATGATTACCCAAGAAAAATTTTCGTTTGAATGAGGTGGATCAAGCTAAAACAATTATGCATATAGTTTAGCAATTAATTTAGCTCCAAGTAAGTTAAAGAACTAACAGGTGTTCAAAAATAGATTTTTAAAGATATCACAATATCCAAAAGTATTTGAATTATTTCGTAGTGAATTTTCCTATGTAGACCTTTACTAAAATTTACTTAGATAAAAAGACATATTCAGAAACACATTTATCAACCACAGGTAAAGGAAGAGCCAATTCTCACAATAAGAATTAGGAATTCTCACAGTGATATAGAGGAAGAAGTAGTAATCTTATATTCAGAGTTCAAATGCTGAAATGAGGCTGTTGTTGTTTGAAACCTAACTGTGGTATATATTCTGAAAGAGTTCACGTGTTACAGCAGTGTAAGGGCCAGCAGAGTTATTAAATACTTTAAGTATAAATGATATGGCTGCAAAAGGGGAACCATCCCATGGATATATCCAGCTGTCATTAACAAATAAGAGCTTCAGATAGCATTATCAGATATTCTTACCAACACTATACATTGCTCATTGGAAAGCCAGCACAGGTCTATAATTATTATGTTTCATACATTGTGGAACATTTTAAAATTAAAATTCATTGAAAAATACGCAAATGACACAAAAAGACATTTCTTGAAAGAAGACATACAAGTGGCCGATGAACATATGAAAAAATGCTCAGCATCACTAATCATCAGAGAAATGCAGATTAATACCACAGTGAGATACCATCTCACACCAGTCAGAATGGCTATCATTGAACAGTCAAAAAACAACAAATGTTGGTGAGGATGCAGAGAAAAGGGAAAGCTTATACACTTTTGGTGGGAATGTGAATTAGTACAACTTCTATGGAAAACTGTATGGCGATGTCTCAAAGAACTAAAAATATAATTACCATTTAAGCCAGCAACCCCACTACTGGGTATCTATTCAAGGGAGAAGAAATCACTGTATCAAAAGACCTGTATGCTGTTTATTGCAGCCGTATTTGAATAAGATATGCACATCATGAAATACTACACAATCATGAAAAAGAATGGAAATCATGTCTTTTGCAGGAACATGTATGGGGCTGGAGGCCATTTTCCTAAGTGAAATAACTCAGAAATAGAAAATGATTAACTCAGGATGAATTAAAAACTTAAATGTGAACCCCAAACTATAAAAATCCTGGAAGACAACCTAGGGAATACCATTCAGGACATAGGAACAAGCAAAGATTTTATAATGAAGGTTCCAAGAACAATCGCAACAAAAGCAAAAATTGACAAATGGAATCTAGTTAAACTTGGGGGCTTCTGCACATCAGGAGAAACTATCAACAGAGTAAACAGACAACCTACGAATGAGAGAAAATATTTCCAAACTATGCATCTGACAAAGGTCTAATATCCAGCATCTATAAGGAACTTAAACAATTTACCAGAAAAAAAAAAAAAAACTGCATTAAAGTAGGCAAAGGACATGAATAGACACATTTCAAAAGAAGACATACATGCGGTCAACAAGCATATTTAAAAAAGCTCAATATCACTGATCATTAGAGAAATGCAAATCAAAACCACAATGAGATATCATCTCACACCAGTCAGCATGGCTATTATTAAAAAGTCAAAAAATAACAGATGCTGATGAGGTTACAGAGAAAAGGGAACACTTATACTCTGTCCATGTAGTGTAAATTGGTTCAATCATTGTGGAAAGCAGTATGGCAATTCCTCAAAGATCTAAAAACAACTACCATTTGACCCAGCAATTCCGTTAATGGGCATATTCCCAAAGGAATATAAATCACTCTATCATAAAGACACATGCACACGAATGTTTATTGCAGCACTATTCACAATAGCAGAAACATAGCATCAACCTAAATGCCTATCAATGAGAGATTGGATAAAGAAAATGTGGTAGATGTGCACCATGAAATACTATGCAGCCATAAAAAAGAAAGGGTCACTTTGTGTGTGTGGGTAGGAACATGGGTGGATCTGGAGGCCTTTATCCTTAGGCAAACTAACTCAAGAACAGAAAACCAAATGCCACATGTTGTCACTTATACATGGGAGCTAAATGATGAGAACCCATGGAAACCAAAAAGGGAACAGACACTGGGGTCTACTTGACAGTGAAGGGTGGGGAGGAGGCAGAGGAACAGAAAAGATAATTATTGAGTACTAGACTTAGTACCTGGATGAAGAAATAATCTGTACAACAAACCCTCATGATGCAAGTTTACCTATATAACATACCTGCACATGTACCCCTGACCCTACAACGAAGGTTAAAAAACTTTTAAAAGAGAATGAAAGATCTCATGTTCTCACTTATAGGTGGGAGCTAAACAATGAGTAGAAGTGATCATACAAAGGGAAATAATAGACACTGGAAATTCAAAATAGGGGAAGAGTGAGAGGGAGATGATGTCAAAAAATTACCTATGGGGTACACTGTTCACCACTGAGGTAATGGTTATAGTAGAAGCCCAAATCCCACTACTATGCAATATATCCATATAACAAACATGCATATGTACCTTCCTGAATCTAATAAAGTATCAGCACTATTCTAAATGTTATCAATTAAGAAGACCATGCATGAAGACAATGATATAACACCTATAGTTGTAGGAGGTCAATTTATACATCAATCTTTGAGTTATGACTTTCATTTAAATCAAATGACAGTTGTTGTATATTGACTTGCACATTTTTATTTCTAAATTTGTATGGGCATACATATAGCTGTTATTGTGTTTTGTTTCATTAGCAGAAGAATAATTTCCCAAATCTTTAAGAGGATAGCTTTATATCAGTATGATTAGAGGTCAATCAAAATGGAAATGGAGATGAAATAGAAATTAGTTAATTCTAATAATGGTTCATATTTTTCTTCCAAATCATGGGTTGTTACCAAACAAAACTTTGTCTTTTTGCCCATGTCAAATTGAAAGCCAAACACCGAAGTACTTCTCTCTTGTAGAAAAGTTTATTGCAAAGCTGCTGAGCAAGAAGAGAGGAGTCAGCCTTAAATCTGTCTCAATGAGCTGAAGGCTGGGACAGATTTTATGGGTGGAGGGTAATGAGGCATTATCGGGGGAACCAGACTCTGATATTTCAAGGTAGGTCCTTTTCTATTTTCCCTAAGTGTCGGCCGGTCTGAGAAATAAACAGAAAGAGTACAAAAGAGAGAAATTTTATCATTGTTGGACATTTGGGTTGGTTCCAAGTCTTTGCTATTGTGAATAGTGCTGCAATAAACATACGTGTGCATGTGCCTTTATAGCAGCATGTTTTATAATCCTTTGGGTATATAGCCAGTAATGGCATGGCTGGGTCAAATGGTATTTCTAGTTCTAGATCCCTGAGGAATCACCACATTGCCTTCCACAATGGTTGAACTAGTTTACAGTCCTACCAACCGTGTAAAAGTGTTCCAACTTCTCCACGTCCTCTCCAGCACCTGTTGTTTCCTGACTTTTTAATGATTGCCATTCTAACTGGTGTGAGATGGTATCTCACTGTGGTTTTGATTTGCATTTCTCTGATGGCCAGTGATGATGAGCATTTTTTCATGTGTTTTTTGGCTACATAAATGTCTTCTTTTGAGAAGTGTTTGTTCATATCATTTGCCCACTTTTTGATGGGGTTGTTTGTTTTTTCTTGTAAATTTGAGTTCATTGTAGATTCTGGATATTAGCGCTTTGTCAGATGAGTAGATTGTAAAAATTTTCTCCCATTCTGTAGGTTGCCTGTTCATTCTGATGGTAGTTTCTTTTCCTGTGCAGAAGCTCTTTAGTTTAGTTAGATCCCATTTGTCAATTTTGGCTTTTGTTGCCATTGCTTTAGGTGTTTTAGACATGAAGTCCTTGCCCATGCCTGTGTTCTGAGTGGTATTGCCTAAGTTTTCTTCTAGGGATTTTATGGTTTTACATCTAACATTTAAGTCTTTAATCCATCTTGAATTAATTTTTGTATAAGGTGTAGGGAAAGGATCCAGTTTCAGCTTTCTACATATGGCTAGCCAGTTTTCCCAGCACCATTTATTAAATAGGGAATCCTTTCCCCATTGCTTGTTTTTGTCAGGTTTGTCAGATAGTTGTCGATATGCAGCATTATTTCTGAGGGCTCTGTTCTGTTCCATTGGTCTTTGTTTTTGTACCAGTACCATGCTGTTTTGGTTACTGTGGCCTTGTAGTATAGTTTGAAGTCAGGTAGCGTGATGCCTCCAGCTTTGTTCTTTTGGCTTAGGATTGACTTGGTAATGCGGGCTCTTTTTTTGGTTCCATAAAAACTTTAAAGTAGTTTTTTCCAATTCTGTGAAGAAAGTCATTGGTAGCTTGATGGGGATGGCATTGAATCTATAAATTACCTTGGGCAGTATGGCCATTTTCACGATATTGATTCTTCCAACCCATGAGCATGGAATGTTCTTCCATTTGTTTGTATCCTCTTTTACTTCATTGAGCAGTGGTTTGTAGTTCTCCTTGAAGAGGTCCTTCACATCCCTTGTAAGTTGGATTCCTAGGTATTTTCTTCTCTTTGAAGCAATTGTGAATGGGAGTTCACTCATGATTTGGCTCTCTGTCTGTTATCGGCATATCAGAATGCTTGTGATTTTTGCATGTTGATTTTGTATCCTGAGACTTTGCTGAAGTTGCCTATCAGCTTAAGGAGATTTTGGGCTGAAATGCTGGGGTTTTCTAGATATACAATCATGTCATCTGCAAACAGGGACAATTTGACTTCCTCTTTTCCTAATTGAATACCCTTTATTTCCTTCTCCTGCCTGATTGCCCTGGCCAGAACTTCCAACACTATGTTGAATAGGAGTGGTGAGAGAGGACATCCCTGTCTTGTGCCAGTTTTCAAAGGGAATGCTTCCAGGTTTTGCCCATTCAGTATGATATTGGCTGTGGGTTTGTCATAGATAGCTCTTATTATTTTGAGATACGTCCCATCAATACCTAATTTATTGACAGTTTTTAGCATGAAGTTTGTTGAATTTTGTCAAAGGCCTTTTCTGCAGCTATTGAGATAATCATGTGGTTTTGTCTTTGGTTCTGTTTATATGCTGGATTACATTTATTGATTTGCATATGTTGAACCAGCCTCGCATCCCAGGGATGAAGCCCACTTAATCATGGTGGATAAGCTTTTTGATGTGCAGCTGAATTCGGTTTGCTAGTATTTTACTGAGGATTTTTGCATCAATGTTCATCAGGGATATTGGTCTAAAATTCTCTTATTTTTTGTTGTGTCTCTGCCAGACTTTGGTATCAGGATGATGCTGCCCTCATAAAATGAGTTAGGGAGGAGTCCCTCTTCTTCTATTGATTGGAATAGTTTCAGAAGGAATGGTTCCAGCTCCTCCTTGTACCTCTGGTAGAATTCAGCTGTGAATGCATCTGGTCCTGGACTTTTTTTGTTTGGTAAGCTATTAATTATTGCCTCAATTTTGGAGGCTGTTATTGGTCTATTCAGAGATTCAACTTCTTCCAGGTTTAGTCTTGGGAGGGTGTATGTGTTGAGGAATTTATCCATTTCTTCTAGATTTTCTAGTTTATTTGCATAGAGGTGTTTATAGTATTCTGTGATGATAGTTTGTATTTCTGTGAGATTGGTGGTGATATCCCCTGTATCCTTTTTTATTGCCTCTATTTGACTCTTCTGTCTTTTCTTCTTTGTTAGTCTTGCTAGTGGTCTATCAATTTTGTTGATCTTTTCAGAAAACCAGCTCCTGGATTCATTGATTTTTTGAAGGGTTTTTTGTGTCTCTATTTCCTTCAGTTCTGCTCTGATATTAGTTATTTCTTGCCTTCTGCTAGCTTTTGAATGTGTTTGCTCTTGCTTCTCTAGTTCTTTTAATTGTGATGTGAGGGTGTCAATTTTAGATCTTTCCTGCTTTCTCTTGTGGGCATTTAGTGCTATAAATTTCCCTCTACACACTGCTTTGAATGTGTCCCAGAGATTCTGGTATGCTGTGTCTTCGTTCTCATTGATCTCAAAGAACATCTTTATTTCTGCCTTCATTTCGTTATGTAACCAGTAGTAATTCAGGAGCAGGTTGTTCAGTTCCATGTAGTTGAGTGGTTTTGAGTGAGTTTCTTAATCCTGAGTTCTAGTTTGATTGCACTGTGGTCTGAGAGACAGTTTGTTATAATTTCTGTTCTTTTACATTTGCTGAGGAGTGCTTTGCTTCCAACTATGTGGTCAATTTTGGAATAGGTGTGGTGTGGTGCTGAAAAGAATGTATATTCTGTTGATTTGGGGTGGAAAGTTCTGTAGATGTCTATTAGGTCCACTTGGTGCAGAGCTGAGTTCAGTTCCTGGATATCCTTGTTAACTTTCTGTCTCATGGATCTGTCTAATGTTGACAGTGGGGTGTTAAAGTCTCCCATTATTATTGTATGGGGGTCAAAGTCTCTTTGTAGGTCTCTAAGGACTAAATGTGGCAAATATACACTGTGGAATACTATGCAGCCATAAAAAATGATGAGTTCATGTCCTTTGTAGGGACATGGATGAAGCTGGAAACCATCATTCTCAGCAAACTATCGCAAGGACAAAAAACCAAACACCGCATGTTTTCACTCATAGGTGGGAATTGAAGAATGAGAACAAATGGACAGAGGAAGGGGAACATCACATACTGGGGCCTGTTGTGGGGTGGGGGGAGGGGGAGGGATAGCATTAGGAGATATACATACCTAATGTTAAATGAAGAGTTAATGGGTGCAGCACACCAACATGGTACATGTATACATATGTAACAAATCTACATGTTGTGCACATGTACCCTAAAACTTAAAGTATAAGAAAAAAGGAGAGAAATTTTAAAGCTGGTGTCCAGGGGAGACATCACATGATGGTAGGTTCCGTGATGCCCCTTGAGCTGCAAAGCTAGCAAGTTTTTATTATGGATTTCAAAAGAGGAGGGGTGTACGAATAGGGTGTGGGTCACAGAGATCACATGTTTCATGGGCAATAAAAGATCACAAGGCAAATGAGGGCAGAGCGAGATCACAGGACCAGGGCAAAATTAGAATTGCTGATGAAGTTTCATATCCCACTGCACATGCATTGTCATTGATAACATCTTATCAGGAGACAGGATTTGAGAGCAGACAACTGGTCTGACTAAAATTTGCTAGGCAGGAATTTCCTAATAAGCCTGGGGGCACTACAGAAGACTGGGGCTTATTTCATCCCTTATCTACAACCTTATAAGACAGTCTCTCCCAGAATGGCCATTTTAGAACCTCGCCCTAGGAAATGCATTCTCTTTCTCAGGGCTGTTCCTTGCTGAGAAAAAGAATTCAGCATTACTTCTCCTATTTGCTTTTGTAAGAAGAGAAATATGACTCTGTTCTGTCCTGCCCTGCAGGCAGTCAGGCCCAATGGTTATCTTCCTTGTTCCCTGAAAATCACAGCCATCCTGTTCCTTTGGGATGCCCAGATTTCATATTGTTCAAATACACATGCTTTACAAAAAATTTGTGCAGTTAACACAATAATCACAGGATCCTGAGGTGACATACATCTTCAGCTTACAAAGATGACGGGATTAAGAGATTAAAGTAAAGACAGGCATAGGAAATTATAAGAGGATTGATTGGGAAAGTGATAAATGTCCATGAAATCTTCACAGTTTATGTTCAGAGACTGAAGTAAAGACAGGTGTAAGAAATTATAAAAGTACTAATTTGGGGAACTAATAAATGTCCATGAAATCTTCACAATTTATGTTCTTCTGCCACGGCTTCAGCCGGTCCCTCTGTTCAGGGTCCCTGACTTCCTGCAACAGGCATGATCTGACTGGACCTTGGAATGATTTGATGCCAGGAGGCACTCTCTGACTAGATCATGTCATGGGGTGATGCCAGGGTTCATTGATCATGTCATGAAGGTGTCTACTTTTTAATTCAGTCACTGTTCCTTTGTCTGAGCACCTAGGTTCCACTGCTGATGGCATGCCTTTTTCATCTGGGTTTGCTCAGGTTACATAAGTTGAAACATGGGGATTCATGGCAACTGAAAAACAACTCACCATTTTATTACACAAACTTGAACCAGATTGGGCTGCTTCTGTGGTTACAGAATAACATACATCAGATGTTCACTCTGTTGAAGATGAAATATTTGACAATATTATGATTGCTGTTGTAAATTTGGTGAACATGTTCAAAATTGAAGATAAATTTGTTTTTGTGGTGATGATAGGAATGTGCATTTTGGTGTACTACATTATCATGGTACCAGCAATGTTCCTGCTAAATTAAGAAATTCATGAATCAAAAATGAACTTGGAATTGACATTTCTGAACACATAGTTCATAATTGCATTTGAATAGGCTGCAATTGTCTACTGACCAAACAAACAGCTGTAGTTGACAAAATTTAAAAACATTTTTATATATAAACATAGTAGCTGAACTATACTCAATACTGTAGCATAACAGACATACTTTCTCTCTTTGCTATTCTTATCAGATTTTAAAAATATTTGACTTTACAAAACACTTTGTTAGTCTTCCTGTTTGTGAGCTTTGTAAATATTTATTGAATTTTGCTGAAAATCAGTTGAAAATCTTTAATCAAAATACTCAGTTTTGTAGGGTGTTAAAAATTTTAACTTTTGAATATTTTAGCAAATTGTGATTACTAAGCACTAAGCTTACAAATAGGAAGGCTTTGAAATCTCTACCTACAAAATCAAGAGAAGAACTCAACAAATAGACAATGAGAGGACAGAATTTGCAGAAGGTATAATTTTGAAATTCTAAAATTATGGTTTGGAATCTTGATTGTAGGAAGATTTTTTTGATGGAGCGTTTATGTGTAATTAGACAAATGTAGATTCTGTGCCTTGTTAAAATGTAGCATCTAACTTTAGCAATATTTTTAAAGGAATCATAAATATAAATAACATTAGTAAATTTTATATGGTAAAAACGTTTGTTGAAGAGAGAGACTTTGAACAGAGGAAAGACTACCTATAAAAATACCTGGGCTGAAATGTTTTCACAATTTAATCAAAATTTTGAATTGGAAATATTCTTCATTTTGTAGAATTTTCACTGAGCTTACCAGGTACATCAATAATTGTAGAGAGATAATTTTTGTGATTAAAAATATTTTGGGATACTGAAAAGAGTCAATGAGGGAATCAACATATGAAAAAATTAATTATACAATTCAACCCTGATCAAATTAGAAGGCAAAATGTATTAAAAATTTTAAATAATACCCTTTTTAAAAATACATTATTTAAAAAAATACCTATGACATTATATTTGGTACACATGAGGTCAGAAAACTAAAGTAGGTGAATGTATACCAAGCTTAAAATTGCTTATAATCAATATAAAGGCTTTATCTTGTTTTAATACACATTGATACACAAAGATACATAGCATTTTAATTTTTATAAAATGTTTTATCCAAAAATTTGCTTTTGACTAGAATCATTCTGGTAAATGAAGCCTTTACTCGTGTCAAATGGAGTGACTGTTTTAATGGAACTGTTCTTTTTTTAATAGAATCATCGTTTAAGTATACCAAGAAAATAAAACTAATTGTCATTCTCTATGTAAATATCCCCAAAGTGTATAATTTTCTTATTGCATTATTTCTTGTGCCCCTTTTTACTCTTAAAATTTTCTACTGTTAAGTTCTATCTTCACTGGCAAACCTACTTGACAGAGATCTAGCCTAGATTGCTGTGTTGCTTTTGTTCTTATGGGATATATTAACTTCCCTGTAATTATTGTGACATGATTACCAGGGCAGTTTTACAATCCAGCTTCTGCTTTTTTTTAAAATTAAACCACATAAGCCGACTTGTCTGTGCCTAATTTCTCTATATAACCTATTTTCCAGCCTTTGATCCCTGACCATATTTCCAATTTAAATGTTAAAGGAGGTAGTAATGAAATCTCTAGACTGTAAAACTGTCATTCTCCATATACCTTCACTTCAAATATTCTTGAGGCTCAAAAATAATCTCAAGGCGCTCGTTTTATCTTAGGGTATGTAGAATGAAACTGTGATACATTCCAGATTGTGTTCTTGTAAGCATACAATATCATGACAGATATCTCTAGAGATTATTAACAAGAGGACACTGATAGGACCCCTATAGCAGGAGAATGTAAAGAAGAGATGGTGTTACCAGAACCCGAAACCAGGAGAGACTAGACAGAAGGAGGGTGAAGATGCTCAATGAAAACTAAAGTGTTAAAAGAGATGCAGCTGCTGAAAGGAAACAAAGCCACTTAAAGCAGATTTATGGGGTGGGAGAAATAACCTGGTTTTTCTCACCTCCAGCCTTCTAATTATCTTCCAGTGCCCCCTTTGGTCAAAGCTACCACCTGTGTGTACATGCATTGTATACAAAGATTATTTGCCTGTACACACAGATCTACACAGAGATAATCTTTGTACATAATGCATGTTCCCAAAGATAAGATTGGGTCTCTTCAATGGTCACCATATTTATAGTAAAATATGGCACATGAATATAACTGTCTGGCAACTCCAAATAGTACAGAATGACAGTTACTGATTTTCAACAATGAAAGTATAATAGCCAACCACTTTATTCAGAGGCCTTCACTCAGAATCTACTTACTTACTCTAGTTTTGCACAAAATTACCCTGTGTGCTAATTGAAAGCCGACAAGATTAGCAGTTTAGTAAGGTAAAATGGACTGTCTGGTGTAGGCAAAGACAGATCCAAAGTTGGAATATTTAGCAATCTAACAATGAAGAGAATAGAAAAAAAAACCAAACAGTAAAATTCAGACAAAATTATTTTAAACTTTTTCTGTGGTTGTTTAATACAGAAAAACCATCTATCAGACACAACTTGAGAGCCCCTGAGGGCATGCCCCTGAAGCTAGAAATCTTGGCATTTATTGATGTTGTTAAAGGTGAACATGAATCTCTAAGAAAAGGTTAAATTATTCACAATATCAGCTGTTGAAATGGGGAGAATATATAAATGTTATACAGATCTGTAGACTCAAGTAATGCCTGACCCCAGTTGAAATACTAATTATTTTGAATTATTCATAACATCTTAATACAATATATGTGGTATATTAGAGTAAGATATATAAAAACACTAAATGTGAACAAGAAAAGTTATTGTGAACAAGAAAAACAGGAAATGCTGTGCAAGCTTCCCTTAAACACACGCATGCACGCACACACACACACACACACACACACACACAGTCTTATAATAAAGAATCCAAAGGTAACGTTAATCTATTCCACAAATATTTATTGAGCACAAAATTTTCAGACAAATTTTGAATATGTTTTCTTTGCTTAAAAGTGACTTAGTTTCAAAAAAATCATCTCAGAGGGTAATTATAAAAAGCTGAAATAGCTAGATGCATTTTTTAATTACATCATTTATTTTAGATTGTCTTAGATACATGTAACTGGTCACATGCATAAGCCTGACATTTTACTTTGCTTATTTACTGATATTAAAATAGTGCATTGGGGACATGTTTGTTAATTGAATAGATTACATTTTAAAAATACGGGACATTTGGCAAGGATGTCAGATAATTTAAAAAAGAAGAGAGGTGAAACTAGTATTTGCATATTATGGCTAAAATATCTACAATGTTCATAAAAAGATATTTTTGGGAAGATTTTTGAAAAACTAGAATAGAAAGTCAGATGAGAGGTAACACTAGAGGTTGAGTTCCTACCCCCATACCTGCCACCAACCTTACCACCCAAAATAATTTGTAAAATTATTTTATATTCCTCTGCATATTTCTGGAGAGAAAGCTCTTAGCTTCCATTAAATACAAACCCTCCAGGCTGGGCGCGGTGGCTCAAGCCTGTAATCACAGCATTTTGGGAGGCGGAGGCGGGCAGATCGTGAGGTCAGGAGATCGAGACCATCCTGGCTAACATGGTGAAACTCTGTCTCTACTAAAAATACAAAAAATTAGCCGGGCGTGTTGGCGGGCGCCTGTAGTCCCAGCAACTCGGGAGGCTGAGGTAGGAGAATGGCGTGAACCCGGGAGGCGGAGCTTATGGTGAGCTGAGATCACGCCACTGCACTGCAGCCTGGGTGATAGAGCAAGACTCCGTCTCAAAAAAAAAAAAAAAAGAAACCCTCCAAACAGTCAAGTAGCACTGAACTAGAGTAATTGCAGTCTGTTCTTTCAGTATCTCAACCAAAGTTATACTAAGAATCACTGCTGAAAATACCTCATTTGTGGATTTGGCCATTTATATGTTTTAATGTGTTTATTAATGATTAAATTCTCACCATTATTTCCCCCAATGTCTAGACAAGTTTTAGTGAGTGACAAAAACAATTACAATCATTTTAATGTTCTTATGTCATATTTGCTATTGGATATAAAATTCCAAGTATAAAATTCCAGTGAGCTAAAATTCAGTGTAGCCCTTAGGGGAGGGATATAAAAAAATGACAGCTCTTCATTTGTAAAAGTTAAATGGTGGAAAATGGAATGGCATTTTTAATAATGTATAATGTAACCAATGAGCAAGCAAAGATATTTATCGTCTCACAGAAAAGTACATTTTATATGTTAAATTTATACCTATCCTGAATAGTCTCAAATCACTAAACATGAAAAAAGTAAATTTCCGAAAGGGCCTTAAATAAAGAACTCATAGGCCGGGCGCAGTGATGCATGCCTGTAATCCCAGCACTTTGGGAGGCCAAGGCGGGTGGATCACTTGAGGTCAGGAGTTCAAGACCAGCCTGACCAACAAAGTGAAACCCCCATCTCTATGAAAATACAAAAATCAGCCGGGTGTGGTGGCATGTGCCTGTAGTCCCAGCTACTCCAGCGGCTGAGACAGGAGAATCACTTGAGCCCAGGAGGTGGAGGTTGCAGTGAGCCCAGATGGTGCCACTGCACTCCAGCCTGGGCCACAGAGCGAGACTCTGTCTCAAAAAAAAAAAAAAAAAGGAAAGAAATTGTAGAAGACAAGTATATTAAACTCACCTTCCTCTCTAACTTTCTCTCTTCTCATTTCCTTTCAAACCCCAGCTCTCATTTTTATTCTTGGGCTGGAGTCTATGTGTTACAAAATCTAAAGATCTTGAGGACAGTTTACTACATACATTTCATCTGGTGCTGATTTTTAATTTCTCATCAATGAGTAACAAAATTATTTCATTTATACTTATAAATTTATCTTTTTATTTGTGTTGCTAAATACAGTGCGCTATTGTCATTTTAGGCCTGAATTTTTTTTTTGATGAACCAATTTTATTGGAATTGAAGAATAAGTAGATAACAATAAGCATAAAAATAGGAATCAGGAATCAACTCATCCTAATGTGTTTCTTCATTAAAATCAAAATTTAAGCCTGACTGATGAAAACATTTTTATCAACTTTATGCTGTAGCATTCCGAACTATATTACAGTTCATGGAATTCAGGTTTATTTCAAATGGCATCATTAACAAATTGGTAAATTTTAAAGGAAGTATAGACAATGAAAAATCCTTAAGCTGCGTGAAAATTGAGAATTAAGTGAGAAAACTAGAGAGGCAGCCTTCACAATTTCTTGACATTTGTATTTATATATGACATCCATTTATGTAGAATGTACTAAATGACAGTCACTATGTTATGTTCTGAAAATTAGTCTGCTCAATGACCTGATGAGGTACACGATATTGCCTGCATTTTATCTGTTCAGAGGAGTTAGCAATTTGTTAAAATTTACAGACAATAAATAGGTAGTGACCAAGGATTAAAATCAGGAATATATGATGATGAAGTTGATGATTGTTATTCTACTCCAGTTAAAAGTTTTCAGCATAAAATAACTAGAACATATACTGATAGAAAAATGAGCTACAGTAATCCTAATTTACGTTAGTAGAACAAGGGGCTAGAAGCTACACTGGCTGTATTTTACATGGCTTTCTCTCTTAGCTGACTCTAGAGGTCCAGTGGTTGTCTCTTGTTATTTCTTCTTATGTTTTTTCTTATTATATTTGCAATGTAAATGATACTGGATGAGGAAGAAAGGTATTTTGATAGTCAAACAGGCATTCATTAAATGTAGATTCAGCTACCAATATTAACTGAGCATCTATGATATGCTGACACTAACAATACCAGAGAGTGTTCTATGCATGATTTCATTCTGGCCATATAACATTCCTTTAGTGGTATTAATGGTATTAATTCTGTTTCCTATATCCAGGTTGCCTAGCATTCTGACTGTAAGGTTCTCTTTCTCTCTAGCTCTCCATCGCTGACTCTCTGTCTCTCTCATTTCTTTCTATTTCTCCTCTTCAACTTTTAAGTTCCAGGGTACACGTGCAGGATGTGCAGATTTGTTATATAGGTAAACAGATGCCATGGTGGTTTGCTGCACAGTTCAACCCATCGCCTAGGTATTAAGCCCAGCACCCATTAGCTATTCTTCCTGATGCTCTCCCTCCCCCTGCCCATCCCCCATGAAAGGCCCCAGTGTGTGTTGTTCCCCTTCACGTGTCCAAGTGTTCTCATTGTTCAGTTCCCACTTATAAGTGAGAACATGTGGTGTTTGGTTTTCTGTTTCTGCCATTGGTTTGCTGAGGATAATGGTTTTCAGCTCCATTCATGTCCCTGCAAAGGACATGACCTCTTTCCTTTATATGGCTGCATAGTACTCCATGGTGTATATGTACCACATTATCTTAATCCATTCTATCATTGATGGGCAGCTGGGTTGATACCATGTCTTTGCTATTGTGAATAGTGCTACAGTGAACATACACATGCATGTATCTTTATGATAGAATAATTTATATTCATTTGGGTCTATACTTAGTAATGGGATTGCTGGACCAAATGGTATTTCTGCCTCTAGGTCTTTGTGGCATATATCTTTCACAATGGTTGAACTAATTTAAAACCCTACCAATAGTGTAAAAGTGTTTCTTTTTATCTGCAACCTCTCCAGCATCTGTTGTTTTTTGACTTTTTAATAATCACCATTCTGACTGGCATGAGATGGTATCTAATTGTGATTTTGATTTGCATTTTTCTAATCAGTGATGTTGAGCTTTTTTTCATGTATTTGTTGGCTGCATGAATGTCTTTTGTGAAGTGTGTTGTCCTTTGCCCACTTTTTAATGGGATTGTTTGTTTTTTTCTTGTAAATTTGTTTAAGTTTCTTGTAGATTCTGGATATTAGACCTTTGTCAGATGGGTAGATTGCAAAGATTTTCTCCCATTCTGTAGGTTGCCTGTTCACTCTGATGATAGTTTCTTTTGCTGTGCAGAAGCTTTTTAGTTTAATTAGATTACAATTGACAATTTTTGCATTCGTTGCTATTGTTTTTGCATATTTGTCATGAAATCATTGCCCATGCTTATGTCTTGAATCGTATTGCCTAGGTTTTCTTCTAGGGGTTTTTATAGTTTTGGGTTTTACGTGTAATCCTTTAATCTATCTTGAGTTATTTTTTGCATAAGGTGTAAGGAAGGGGTCCAGTTTCAATTTTCTGCATATGACTAGCCCCTTCTCCCAGCACCATTTATTCAATAGGGAATCCTTTCCCTATTGCTTGTTTTTGTCAGGTTTGTCAAAGATCAGATGGTTGTAAGTGTGCAGTCTTATTTCTAAGTTCTCTGTTCTCTTCCATTGGTCTATGTGTCTGTTTTTGTACCAGTACCATGCTTTTTGGTTACTGTAGCCTTGTAGTATAGTATGAAGTCTGTCAGCATGATGCCTCCAGCTTTGTTGTTTTTGCTTAGGATCGTTTTGGCCATTTGGACTTTTTTGTTCCATATTAATTTTAAAATATTTTTTCTAATTCTGTGAAGAATGTCAATGGTAGTTTAATGGAAATAGCATTGAACCTATAAATTACTTTGGGCAGTATGGCCATTTTCATGATATAGATTCTTGCTAGCCATGACCATGGATTTTTTTAAAAATTTATATTTATCCTCTGATTATTTGGAGCAGTGGTTTGTAGTTCTCATTGAAATGGTCCTTCATTTCCTTTGTTAACTGTATTCCTAGGTATTTTATTATCTTTGTAGCAATTGTGAATGGGAGTTCATTCATGATTTGGCTCTCTGCTTGCCTGTTGTTAGTGTATAGAAATGCTAGTGATTTTCGCGCATTGATTTTCTATGCTGAGACTTTGCTGAAGTTGCTTATCGGCTTAAGAAGCTTTTGGCTGAGATGATGGAGTTTTCTAGATACAGGATTATGTCATCTGCAGACAAAGATAATTTGACTTCCTCTCTTCCTATTGGAATACCCCTTATTTTTTTTTTCTCTTTCTTGATAGCTCTGGCCAGAACTTTCACTACTATGTTGAATAGGAGTACTGAGAGAATTATTGTTTTGTGCCAGTTTTCAAGTGGAATGCTTCTAGCTTTTGCCCATTCAGTATAATAATGGCTGTGCTTTTGTCATATATGGCTTTTATTAATTTGAGGTATGTTCTTTCAATACCTAGTTTATTGGGAGTTTTTAACATGGAGAGATGTTGAATTTTATTGAAGGTCTTTTCTGTATCTATATAGATAATCATGTGATTTTTGTCTTTAGTTCAGTTTATGTCATGAATTATATTTATTGATTTGTGTATGTTGAACCAACCTTGCATCCCAGGATGAAGCCGACTTGATTGTGGTGGATAAGCTTTTAGATGTGCTACTGGATTCAGTTTGCCAGTATTCTATTGAGGATTTTTGCATTGGTGTTCATCAGGGATATTGGCCTGAAGCTTTCTTTTTTTTCTGCATCTCTGACAGGTTATGGTACCAGGATAATGCTGACCTCATAAAATGAGATAGAGAAGAGGCCCTTCTTTTCAATTGTTTTGAATAGTTTCAGTAAAAATGGTACCAGCTCTTTGTATCTCTGGTTGAATGCAGCTATAAATCTGTCTGGTCCACTTTTTTTGGTTGGCAGTCTATTTACTACTGCCTGAATTTCAGAACTGATTATTGGTCTATTCAGGGATTCAACTTCTTCCTGGTTCAGTCTTGGGAGGGTGTATGTTTGCAGGAACTCATCCATTTTTTCTAGATTTTCAAGGATATGTGCATAGAGGTGTTTATATTATTCTCTGATGGCTGTTTGTATTTCTGTGGTTTCAGTAGTGATTCCCCCTTATCATTTCTGATTGTGTCTGTTTGGCTCTTCTCTCTTTTATTCTTTGTTAGTTTAGCTATCAGTCTATCTATTTTATTAATTTTTTTAAAAAATTGATCCTGAACTTGTTGATTTTTTAAGGGTTTTTCATGTCTATCACCTTCAGTTTAGCTCTGATCTTGTTTATTTCTTGTCTTCTGCTAGCTTTGAGATCTGTTTGCTCTTAGTTCTCTAGTTCTTTTAGTTGTGATGTTAGGTTGTTAACTTGTGATCTTTCTAGCTTTTTAATGTGGCCATTTAGCACTGTAAATTTCCCTCTTAACACTGCTTTAGCTGCATTCCAGAGACTCTGGTATGTTGTCTCTTTGTTTTCATTAGTTTCAAAGAACATATTGATTTCTACCTTAATTTTATTATTTACCCAAGTGTCATTCAGGGGCAGATTGTTCAATTTCCATGTAGTTGTGTGGTTTTGAATGAGTTTCTTAATCTTGAGTCCTAAATTGGTTGTGCTGTGGTCTGAGAGACCATTTATTATGATTTCAGTTCTTTTGAACTTGCTGAGGAGTGTTTTACTTCCAATTATTTGATCAATTTTAAGTAAGTGCCATACAGTGATAAGAATGGATATTCTTTTGTTTTTGGATGGAGAGATCTGTTGATATTTATCAAGTCCACTTGATCCAGAGCTGAGTTCAGGTCCTATAAGTCTGTACATTTTAATGCAATATATCATCACCAATTGTATTGTTCTGCCGTATCTAGAATGAAGGCAGCCCTGTATATTTTTGAAACTTGTGTACTGACTAACAACTTAGGTGAGTGGCAGATGCTCTATGTGTTTCCCAGCACTGCTCCACCTAACATTTCAGTCTTGCCTTAATTTTTGGCTTACCATCCTGTTCCTTAATTTCTTATCTTTATATTGATATTTGGTCACCATGGTTTGACACTTGGCTCTCTCTTAAGAACTTGATTTGACTCCAATTCTTGTGAAACATTTCTAAAAGACTTTTCCATATGTTAAAGTAATTTTCAATGACAAAACTTTCATATACTGAGTGCATTATCTCATTTCTTCTGTAAATATACCCCTGAGGGTTTGTGTCTTGCCATTAATGATATTAGAACAGTGCAGTGTGTATATTATGGAGTTTAAACGGCATTTTAAAAAATGATTATATAACAAATTGAAGTAGTTTATTCAATTAGTGAGTGCTATAGAATATAAAATGCATCTATTAGAAATGCAAGTAGTTATTTTTAGTAATAGTGTCATTATCACTTGCTGTATCATTGAATATTATACTCTCTTGAACATTTAACTTAGTGCAAGGAAAGTGTTAAATTTGGGTGTGCATGTTTAACTAGCTTACGTCCAAAGAATTTGAGGCCAGGCTCTAGTATTGAGGGATTTGACAGACCTGGTCTTTGACTTTTAACAAATAATCATATGAAATATGTGAGATGTCTAACAATTTAGTGATATGTAAATGACTTTCAGTTCTGACGTAATCTATCTTTCCTAATAGACTCTCCATTTAATGTGTGAACTACCATGTAATGATCACTACCAGTACAGTTAAATGCTTTTATAATTAAATCTATATTGAATGGACTTCTGTATCTTTTCTAGGCACTTTCCTGCTATGTGTTTAAACTCTGTGTAATTTGGAGTACTGTCATGTGTAATTTGGAGTACTGTCATGTGAAATATGTGAGACTGAAATGGAATCATGTTCTGTGGCAGGGGGAAATATATTTTTGCTGAATAAATAGGCATTGAATTGCATTCATCTATCTAATTACATAACTTGCAATGCCAGTTATAACTTGAGAAAGATAATACCTTTTTGAAATCTATGGAAAATATTATTATAATATAGCTTGTTAAATAATATAGAAATGCTTATAATGATCTCTTTTGCTGTACTATCTGCCTAAGTACTCCAGGGAAACTGTGAGTTATGGTAGTTGAAAGCACTGACTCAGGAGTTAGCATGAATTTAAGTTCCGATTGTTCTATTTACAATCAATGTGATTGTGGGTTATTTATTTATCATTTGTAAGCCTATAAAATGGAGCAAATAATAGAGTTGTTTCAAATTTAAATGTGAATATGTGTAGGCAAACTGCAGTACAGTGTTTGATGACTAATATTATGATCTCTTTTTCTTACTCAATAATCTGTCAACATAAAATTATGTTGTGATTCTATTGAGGAAAACTGTAAAAATATACAACATTTCAAATTTGGCCTACAAATTAGAAAACAGATATTCATCAAAAATTTATTTTCTTTACAAAATTACGCATATAATATTTCCTGTTCCACGATGATCTATGTTATAATTCACCCTGAATTGGGTTATATTCAAATATGTTAATTTAACTGTACATAGTAAAATCTACAAAATGGTTGTTTTGGAGCCAGTGCCTTTTTTTAAGACTCCAGATTCTCTTTCAAAAACTATAGGATAGATTTATTAGCTTTAATAGAATAATATAAGTATTTGAATATGTGTAACCTAAAAATATATTTACAAAAAAATGTTTTAGTAGATACAATTTATGGCTCTATTTTACAGTCATGGATGAATAGATGTTTCTAAGTCTGTTATACAAACAAGTGACAGTTGTTGAACGTTTGAGTTTTCAAGTGTTCAAACAACTACTAGCTAGCAGACTGTTAAGGTGTAATGGGTAAATTATTGTCTGTAATTGACTTATTCTTCAACTTGTATTCTTTTTTTTTTTTTTGAGGTGGAGTCCTTGCTCTGTTGCACAGGCTGGAGTGCAGTGGCACTATTTCAGCTCACTGCAACCTTAGCCTCCCGGGCTCAAGCAATTCTCCTGCCTCAGTCTCCCAAGTAGCTGGGACTATACGCATCTGCCACCACGCCCAACTAATTTTTGTATTGTTAGTAGAGACAGTGTTTCACCAGGTTGGCCAGGCTGGTCTCAAACTCCTGACGTCATCACCTTGTGTTCTTAAATGTCACTTGTGTTTCTTTTTAATTGGTGAGATTGTCAGATTTTTAGAATTTCTACCACCACAGCTTGTGTCGCATGAGATTTAATCTGAAATTACTATCAAAAATTATTAGGATATTTTGAGGTGTTAGAAAGAAGAAAAAACGAGATTTCCTATATTGTCACATAGTTCCAAAGGTTCCAGAAAGTAAAAGCTCAGAAATATGACTATAAAATATTTTAAGTGATTACTAAAATATTATTTGGTGATAGGAATTGCCAGAAACAAATGGACAGATTTTGTTTTTCTTTTCAGTCTAGCACAAATACAAATGTATTAAAATATATTAATGTTTTTGATATAGCTGAAAGCAACAAGGGACTGGCATTTCAGTGTGCAGCCTGTGACACTCTATTCTTTCATTGATAGGGATAAACTGGTTCATTTTTTTTCTTTATAGAAGTGTACTGTAGTCTGAATCTTGCATTCTCTCTAACTTACATGGCCAGACACTGTAAACCGAGAAATAACAAAATGTAACTCAGTTCATTTCTCTGACTGAGTATGCAAACCTGTGAGCCAAAAATCAGCTTATATCTCCCCAGTGAGTCAGAATGAAAGCACAGAGAGAAAACCTTGGCTAAGGGAAGGAGTGAAAGAAGCATTGTACAATTAACTAAGACATGAAGACTTGTACCTTATTTTCTTAAAATTACCTGGACACAATGGAGGTAATTAACACAGTGTCCAAATGAAATACGATTTGCACAGTTTTGTTTCAAAAGTAATCTGTTTGCTATCTATTGACATAAATAAAAATCTGTGTTGATTACATGAGTACAAATTCTTAATGCTATGTCACTGTAGTTCACATATAACATATTTCTGGCTATCTTTGAGTTCTATGATGCCTTGTGGAATTTAGAAAAGAAAAAAAAAGATCATTGGTTTTGACATTAGATAGTTCAAACCTTACTTCTGCCACTTACCAGTGATGGAGTACCACTAATTTCTATGAGCTTCAACTTTTTAATTTATAAAATGGAGCTATTGAAGGGTTAGTGTGGGTATATAGTTAGAACAGCCTCTCAGGTTACTTCTACGCTATAGTGGTTATTTCTTTGTTTTGGCTTATTGTCAATTCATTATTTTTTTACATTTGAAGCAAAATCTGTGAGATTCATTAGAATGCTTTTTCTTACACTCATTCCGTGTCAAACTGGACTTACCAGTGATGACAGAACCACTATATTAAAAAATATAAAATATATTTTTTTCTTAGTCATGTGTTTGCAAAAAAAACAATGCTTATTAAAAAGAAATAAAGTACCAATAACCTGAGCGTTAATTG
The DNA here is from genome assembly GCF_006542625.1 of Nomascus leucogenys. Taxonomy (NCBI): domain Eukaryota; kingdom Metazoa; phylum Chordata; class Mammalia; order Primates; family Hylobatidae; genus Nomascus; species Nomascus leucogenys. Next base: position 53,586,731 of record NC_044383.1, on the reverse strand, counting down.
TGTGCCTTCAACCTAATAGATGTGTAACTTCTACGGGTCACAGTTTTCTCACTTGTAGAATGAAAATAATAAAAATATCTGCCTTGTTGTCTCACAAGATGTTATGAGAATCTCTCACAAGATGTTATGAGAATCAAGTCAGATTTATTTAAGATGCTTCTTAAACTGTAAATCAATGTGCAAATTTAGTCTGTCCTCTATATTCGTTTTCCAAGTAACGGTTTCATTTTTGCAGAATGATTGAATATTGGTGATTTTGTTACATTCTTGGCATACTTTTTCATAGTCACACTGGATCTTTTAAAATGGCTTGCAGTAGTTAGGAGGGCAGCCTGTTACCTAGCAACAGTGTTTTCTGAATGCCCACTTTGGCGACAGAGCTTATGGACACATCTATGCACTACTGAACTGTTATTCACACTTACCAAACAAATCTGTGGTATTTCTACAGCTAATTATGTGAACAATAATTTGATGACCATGACTAAGAACCATGTGTGTTATAACATGGGTTAACAACTCTTAGACAATTTTTAAAGAAATTGTATTTTATTTATTCATCATAATGTTTTATTTTTTGTACTGACATCTCTTTTATTACAACCATTACTGCATATCAGTAAGAGCTAATGTCCTTGAATTTCACAAACATCTACAAAATTGTATGTTTCCTATATATTTGGCAAGTACTCAGCCTTACTAAATACATACTTGAAATAACAGCAATAGTCAAAGCACAGAGTTTTATTTAAACTATCAAATAATTAACCTTCACAATAGATGTATAAACAGGCCCTTTATTAATAAATTTGTCATTGGTTGTTGCTGATTTTAGAAATGAATTCCAATTAAGCTAACATAAACCCTTAGTTTTACTAAATGTCATAGTGAATAGCTTTGTTCATATACATAAATATTAGTTTGTTAAACAAAGAGAGCCCTCTCATAATTTCTTTGGGGTTTTTAGTACTTGTAGTTCTTAGGTTCTACTGAAGCACGTTTTTGTCAAAGTGACCATGTAAATCACTGAAAGTGTGCAGGCATTTGGAGTAATCAAGTATTTCTCAGTAATCAGCCTGAAAATAGTTCTGACAGTTCACATTAGAGCTATTTAGTTTGTGGCTATGTTAATTGCTGTAAGATTAGCGGATTGTTGCCTTGGGTTTGTTACTTGTTCTTTTCCAAAGCCTTTGAAGCAATTATAATATCCATTTGTAAAACCCGATATAATACTACAGACAAGTAATACCTTTAGATTTTGCATTTGCACTTTAACGTCTTATAATATGGCATTAGCAAGATAGATCATTCCTTAATGCCTTAAATTCAGGACATTAACTTTGGTTTGTAAAAACTACAATGATGTCTAAATTCATCTAAAGTTTCTTTCTCTTTGCTTGAGTCATCATATGACTTTTCAAAAAATGATATCCTATATTTTATGTGTAGAGTCTTGTTTTTCACACAGCATTCAAGAAACATGTGCAAATTATTTTTTTTGCCACTTACTGTGATATTATTCCCATGTGCTACTTCAGGAACAGAATGGTTATAAGTAGTAAAGATTTTGGGGGCAGAAGAATTAAGAGTGATGTTTCTTGGCATGCAACTTCTTTTTATTTAAAAATAGGGACCAGGTCTTGCCATGTTTCCCGGGCCGGTCTTGAACTCCTGTGCTCAAGCAATCCTTCCACGTTGGCCTCCTGAAGTGTTGGGATTACAGGCAAGAGCCACTGTGCCCAGCCTCATGCAAAGTCTTAATATTGGTTGATCATAAAGTAAAAATATTGCAACAGTGCTATCTCCATGTATGAACATAAGGAATATACATCACTTTTCAATCAACAATGCCACATATGAGTTTTCACTAGAAATCTTAGTATAAAACAATATGCTACTCAATGAATAACAACCATTATTTGTTTTTAGAGAAATGGAAAAAAATATTTAAAAAACAATTCATGGGCATAACCATTTGAAAAGATGTGTTATGCTACTCTGATTAGGGGACTACAAGTGTAAAAATGGTTACATACTTATTTTGGAACCCATAGGATTGGGAAAAATGTAAAATTCTAACAATGTCAGGTTATGAGATTTTCTGGAAAATAACAACTCTACTACACTGTTAGTGGGGATCTAATGTACTGAAAGTGTATACACTGTGACCAGCAGTTTCGATCTAGATATCTGCAAAAGAGATTAGCACATCTGCTAACGGAGATAAGAACATAGATGAATTGTAAACAAATTAAATGTTCATTAAAAAGGAAAAGGATAAGTAAAATATGGTACATTCTTATATGAAGAAACAATCCACCACAAGCAGGGTTTAGTAGAAATAGCAAGCTGCAGGATCAGGCCCCTACAGAGATAAGAGGTATAGGAATGATGAAATAAAAAATATAAAATAAGGCTACTGTGTTTAAAGAATAAAAGGTGGAATTTAAAGTATGATTGCGAAATAAAAGCCTGCCAAAATTCACAGCTAGATTTCTTTAAAAAAAGAATCTAGAATTTCCAGAAATCAAAACAGTATATGGCAATTGAAAGAAAAGCAACTTATTACAGAGTTAAAGTTGTAATTAATTAAATGGAAGAGAGAGCAGAAGAAATTTATTCAGAATGAAGATGAGAGAAAAAGAAGTGGAAAAAGCAAAGGTGAAATTTGAGCAAATCTAGATTACAGACAGACAGTACACTCTATGTCAAAAAGGGTTCCAGAAGGAGATAATAAAAGGCAGAAAGCTGGTATTATGTGAGATAACAGCTGCTTTTTTTGCCCTAGAATTTGTTAAAGATACAAATCCTCAGATTCAGAAGTTCACATCTCAAGCAGGATAATTTTTAAAAAGTCATACCTAGACTGTAGTAAAACTGAAGAACCCAGAAGACAAAGGAAAGATTTTAAAACCAATCAGAAGAAAAAAAGACTGATTACTTAAAAATTGACTGTTAACATTGCAACAATAGAAACTGAAAGGAAATGGCCATGATATCTTTCATGTGCTGAGAAAGAACATTGAACCCATAAATGTAAATTCAGAAAGACTACCCTTCAATCATTGAGATGGAAGTCTTCCCTGGACCCCTTTGTGGGACTTGTCCTGGGTGATGTCTCATTTTGTTCGGCCACTGCACTCAAACCCCTTGAAGGAGATGGAGCATGCAGGTGAAAGGGAGCATGCGGAGGGCCGGGGCTGGGGCTAGTGCTTTTGGGCTCTGACCCCACTGTAGTATCTAGGGGTGTGTTACAATTAATACTCTTTTAGCAGTTGCCATCAGTGGAGCGCTAAGTGTTAACCAGCTCAGTGGAGAGTCAGGGTGACAGCCTTTTACACCCTGCCCTCTTGGTATCCAGGTCCTTGTCTGGCGTCCAGGAAGAATCAGGTAATACGGACTTGAAGGATGGTCAATGTGGACATTTTATTGAGTGATGGAAGTGGCTCTCAGGGGAATGGGGAGCTGGAAAGAGGATGGAGTGTGAAGATATTCTTCCCCTGGAGTTCGGTAGTCCCTGACCGGACTCCTCTCACATTGTCCCCAGCTGAACTCCTCTTGTCGTTCAGATGCTTCTTCTCTTCTTACCTTCTCTGCTGCACGGCACTGCTCTGCTGCTCTGCCTCTCTGCCACTCTTCTGCTCATGGAGCTTGGGGTTTGGGGTTCTTATGGGCAGGAGGATAGGGGGTGCTGTGGGCCAGCATGGTCTTGGGAAAGGCAACATTCAGATGCTGTATTAATTTGTTTTCATGCTGCTGATAAAGACATACCTGAGACTGGGAAGAAAAGGAGGTTTAATTGGACTTACAGTTCCACATGGCTGGGGAGGCCTCAGAATCATGGCGGGAGGCAAAAGGCACTTCTTACATGGTGGGGGCAAGAGAAAATGAGGAAGATGCAAAAGTGGAAACCCCTGATAAAACCATCAGATCTCATGAGACTTATTCACTACCACGAGAACAGTATGGGGGAAACCACCCCCATGATTCAGATTATCTCCCACCAAGTCTCTCCCACAACACCTGGGAATTATGGGAGTACAATTCAAGATGAGATTTGGGTGGGGACACAGAGCCAAACCATATCAGGTGTGAAAACCGGAATGTCTATTCTCATTTAGGGCCACGGGTCCAAGTTTGAGGGTGGAGCCCTCACCAAGGATCCCACCCTCCTGCCTTCTGCCCATATCATAATGACACTGGAATAAAGGTATTGTCAGACAGCAAACACTGAGAGTGTTCATTACCAACAAATTCTCCCTAAAGGAACTTTTACCCTTTACAGGGGAGAAAAGATCACAGATCTGGCATGCTAGAAGGAAATGTCAACAAATAAAATGGCAAGTTTCTGAGTAAATTGAACAAACATTTGTTGTATAATAATAATAACCATATCTAGTTTGGGGGGTTAAAATCAAGCTAGAATTGAAATCCTGGAGAACAGCATAATCATTGTAAGTGGTCTTAACTCCCTGAATAGAAGACATTGATTGTCAAACATCAGTTAAACTGCTTTATATGAGATATAGCTGAAATATGACATGAAAGGAGGGTTCAACATAAGCGGTTTAAAAAATGTACATCAGGTATAAATCAACTAAAGATGGCCATTGGAACCATACTAATACTTTACAAAACAGATTTTAAAGCAAAAATCTTAAAAGATAAAAAGAGGGTACTATTTTGGAAAAAAAATTCAATACCTATAGCTTTAAAATATATAAAGCAAAATCTTCATAACTTCAGGGAAAATAGATATATCCATTATTACATTCTTAGAAAAAAACTAGATTAAATTATTTTTTAAAAATCAAGAAGGATTTAAGATTTAAACAGCTCCATTAACAGGTTTGGTCTAGTGGACATATATAGCACCATGTACTCCAAAACTGAAGAATAAACATGCTTTACAAATTTTGTAAACATTTTGCAAAAATTGATGACATAAAAGGCTATAATCTGAATAAGTAATAAAATGCCAGTATTATACATCATTGCTGTCCAATTGAAATACAGTTATAGACAGAAGAAATACACTGCCATTTTTGAGTTATAAAAATGGAAATAAATTTATATATACTAGAAATAAATTACAAAAGTGGCCTTATTCTGTATATTCAGATATTTAAAAGGCATATTTCAAATGATCATGGTGGAACTGGCCTAATTGTCCCATAGAACTGATGTTTATGATTTATTTTGAATAAACATAGGAATTGACCCTCCCAGTCTTACAATTGTTACATTTGTCTTATCTGAGTTCTTTTCTCAGGAAACCAAGTTTCAGGCCTCCCAGATGGTATCAAGGAACTGAAACTTACTGATAACCAAATACGGACAATGAGATGGCCAGACCCCTCACCTGTCATTATTGCCTAACTGATTACCTGCTTACTGTTAGCCAATTATTCTTCCTTACCCCTCCCTAGCTGATCTCCTATTTCCTCACCTGTGGCACCTAAGTAAAGTCTTCTTCCCTGGCAATACTCATTGTCTCAGTGATTGGCTTTCTCTGCAGTGAGCAGCAGGACCTAAATTAAACCTCTAGAGTTTCAGTAACAATGGGTCAAGGGAAAAATAAATGGGTAAATTAGAAAATATTTAAATTAGAAAAATAATAAAAATTCTACTTGTCAAAGCATATATAAATGGACAACTTATAGGATTAAAGTATTATCTTAATAATTTTTTCTAAGGAATGAGGGTGGAAAATAGAGGCTAAGAAATCAATTTGATAAAAAAACTAGAATAGAAAATGTTATAGAAATATTTTCTATCTTAAGGAAGAAAAAAATAAACCCAAAGTAAAATAATAAAAAGAAAAATTTTAATACCATAAAAGAAATTAACAAATAGAACACAAATATATCCTTGAAAGGATGAACAAAGATAAGACCAATTCTTTAAAAATAGAATGAAAATAACTTCTGGTTAGACTAATCAATAAAAAAGACAAAAAAAAAACTATAAATGAAAAAAATCATATGTAAAGAAGCAGCAGTTATTTAAAAACATGACAAAGATAATAAATTTGCTAGTCCCACATTGGTTAGTAGAGAAGCTGCTAAATTCATATCATATAGTCCACTTAGCTCTTTTAAATCTGCTCTGATGAACTTTTTACAAGATAATCTTCCCCTGCAGTAGTAAAGGTAAACTCCCTGTAAATGTAATAGGGTAACCAGGCACATGAAATCGTAGGATCTGTTTTTTTTTATGTTTATTATTCTCTTGCTTTTAAATATTTATCTTTTTGTTGATGCTGTTAGGCAAATGATGCTTCCTGTAAACCTATAACTTCGGTTATATGATAGATAATTAGGTTATAAGTTTTATTTTTAGATGAGAACAGATGTTTATTTTTCTTTCATTTATCCATAAAATTCCTGACATTCTTTGATTTTCTTTGACTGCTTTGGATTGTCCTACTCAACTTCTATTTTGTATACTTCTTGTTGGAGAAGTTGGAAAGCTGAAAATGACCTTTCCCAAATTCTCTTGCAGCTAGGTTTCTTGTGAATTAGTTTCCACCATTTACATACAGTTATGTAGTATTCAAAAGGCAGAAGTGAGTTGGAGGCCACATGCCTGATGTTCCTGGCTTTGCTGCTGACCAGCAAATGGACACATGTTTGCTTGCCTCCATGGGGTCTGTCTCTAGCTTTCAGGTGTAAGGAAGCAGTGCTGGCAGTGGTGATGGTTCTTGCTCCTACTTCCTAAACCCTAGGGTCGAGTTTCAAGTTTTATTTTATTTTTTATTCTGGGTGTGAGAAGCATTGGTGGCTGATATGCATTCTTGGTTTCAATTTCTGTATGGTGATGATTTCAGGGCATTGGCCCCACATTGTTCTGGTATTCATTCTAAGAGTTCCAGTCTAGAATCTGGTTCTTAGGATATTTGGGTATGTAATTCCCTGATTAAATTCCTTCCTGCTTTAAAATATAATGTCTTGTTTCTTGTCCTAAATCTTGACAAGACAGACACGGAGATCCTGCGGATATTTTTTTCCTTTCTTTTTTTTTTTTTTTTTTTTTTGAGACGGAGTCTCGCTCTGTTGCCCAGGCTGGAGTGCAGTGGCGTGATCTCGGCTCACTGCAAGCTCCACCTCCCGGGTTCACGCCATTCTCCTGCCTCAGCCTCCCGGGTAGCTGGGACTACCTTTTTTTCTTTATACTACAGAGAATAATATTGAGGCAGGAGATCTTCTATTGTGCTTCTTAGCCACAGATTTGACAATAGAATCAATGTCAACCTAAGCAGTGTTGATTTGTTCTTCTCACATAAATCCTCAGGTATTAGTACAAAGATAGATAATCATTCAAGGTCTACAAACCAACATTGATTTCAATTTGAGAAACCTCCTTGTCAAGATAAGTCCTGCTACACCACTTTCTGTAACATAATTTTCCTCTAGCTTTCTCCTAGTCAGATGTTTAATATAGGTAAAAGCCACTGCCTGAGAGAAACAAAGGACAGTATCAATCTATATCCCTATGGTTAACCAGATATAGTACTAGGAAAATTTTTCATTAAAATTTCTCAGTGATAAACTGATTAATGTTTTTAATATCAGCAGATCCAATTAAGCCATAGTTATTCATGTTCATATGTGATGTGATTGCTAATTTGGTCAGTTTATTTATAACTCCAATGAGTTATCCATTCATTAATAAGAAGCATGTTTTACCTTGAGCAATACTTGGACACATCAACAGACCCTTGACCTAAGTCATGCGTTGCTCCTGGGAAGAACTGATGGGTGACAGGTGACCATTTTTCAAAAATCCATATCTGCCATTTGGTTTTGCCTCAGTAATGTCAGAATCTTCATTTTTAGACAAGTTTTGTAGAAAATAACCCCAGAGGATTTGAACAGTCATGTCCTAGGGCATACCACTTGCTGTCAGCTATTCTCCCTGCATAGAAGATACATTGTGCTACTTCTATTTTTTAATATTAAATTTAAGAGAAATAGAATAGGAATTGCGTTTTACTACTGTATCTAAATTTTTCCAGTTTAATGTATTACAAACTTAATTCTGTTTCATAGAAAACATCTATTAATAGTTTTCCACTCTAAAAACAAATTTGTTTATGTAGATCTACTTTGCTGATTGTAGTACTGTCTTTGAATTAGTGATCAATATATGGTGCTATTTCTCCCATGTAATACATGTAATACATGAGTCCAAGAATCAAGGGATGTAAACTAACACAAAGAATTGAATTATCTAATCAGGCTCAGAGATATTACCCAGTAACATGCTTTACTAATAAATTCAAGGGTACAAACAATCAAAAGGCATGGACGAAGCAGGAGAAGTCTGTGTCATTCTTTAGGAAGCCATGACTCATGAATTCATAAGTTGGCATACCATAAGCAACTCTAAACCAAAGACAAGGAAATCCTTTAAAAAGTATCCATAAAGATTTTCTTTCTATTTAATGTCATTAGTTTTTTACCAAGATAATGAGATATCAACTTGTTTGTAAGTTGATTAGACCACAACTCTCTGTCTTCTTTCTTTCCCTTGGGTATTATTCCCCTTCATCTTTGCAATTGACAGAGAAATTGATCACATGGCAACTTTAGCTCCTTTTTTTCCAGGGTAGAATGAGAGTGGCTTCCTTCACTATTATCCTTAACCTACCTGCAGAACTTTTGCTTCTCATCTCTGTAGCTTTGAGCATTGCTGATTCAAAGGTCTTAGTTCTCAAGGGAAAAGAAAAATGCTTCCACCAGTTGATGCACAATGGTCCTGTTAAAATGGAGGTTGAGACTTTCACCTGACTATTTTAGTGAGTTACAATATTGGATGAAGTGATGGGTCCAAGTTATCAAGGGGAAATAATATTGTGGCTATACAATGGGCCAGGGAGCACTACCTGTGGACCCAAGGGAGTCCTCTGGGGTGCCATATGTATTAATAAATATTAATGGAAAATTAAAATAATCCAAAATTTGCAAGACACTGAGGTTTCAGATGCTTTAGTGTCTTAAATGACCAACTAAAGATTTTCAACCCACTAAGGTGCTGGCCAGCTACAAAGGGAATACAGAATGGTTTGTGGAAGAAGGAGGTTATAAATATCAACAATACTCATGGCAAGCTACAGAATTAAGACTACTATAGCTGTACATATTTCCTTCTGTGATTATCATATGTGTATACATATGAACTAATTTTTTCTCCCTTCTTTCATCTTCTAATTTTACATAAAGATTGTTGTTGATGGTTAATTTTACACTTATGTTTTTAAGTTTCTCAATATTCAGATGAAATGTTGACAGAATTAGAGGAGAATTGACATTGCCCAGATATTGACACTGAAGCAGTCTATTAGAAATGAGCAGAATGACAGTTGCGACACTGCGTCTCCTTTTCGGGGGAGAGTATTTAAAAATGAAAGTATTCTAATTTGTGTGAAGGATAGTTACAGCTCATAAAGCATAAAGCTGTTGTTGTTATATGTGTAAAGGTGCAAAGTAGCCAAAAAGATAGACTGCCATTAGCTATTGTCTCTCAGCTCCAAATTCACCCTTCTCTATTGTGTTTTGTGATGCTGGGGCTGGGACTTTGCAAATATATGCAAATGTATTGCTGGCAAGAGTGCTTATCAGCACTCTTCTTGTTAGGTTCTGCCAATGGAGGGCAATAAAGGGAGCCTAGAAAATCCTGCTGAACTATGTTATTTGAGCTAGCATTTTATAATGTGCTTTATTTAGGCATCTGATTTAAAATGGATACCTAGGAATTCTCCCAACTCTTCCTCTAAGTCCCTGTGAAAACAATGAAAAGATGAAAACTCATCACTGAAGATACAGATAGTATTACCCTATTGTCAGATTCTGAGAGTTCTTAAAAATTAATTTCAAGACTGGTGATAATTGTCAATTCATGTCTTTGGCCCACTTTTTGATGGGATTGTTTGTTTTTTTCTTAACTGATTTGTTTGATTATGTTGTGGATTCTGGGTATTAGTCCTTTGTCAGATGTATAGATTGTGAAGATTTTCTCCCACTTTGTGGGTTGTCTGTTTATTCTGCTGACTGTTCCTTTTGCCATGCAAAAGCTCTTTATTTTAATTAGGTCCCAGCTATTTATCTTTGTTTGTATTGCATTTGATTTTGGGTTCTTGTTCATAAAATCCTTGCCTAAGCCAATATCTAGAAGGGTTTTTCCAATGTTATCTTCAAAAATTTTTAGTTTCAGATCTTATGTTTAAGTCCTTAATCCACCTTGAGTTGATTTTTGTATAAGGTGAGAGATAAGGATCCAGTTTCATTCTCCTACATGTGGCTAGGCAATTATCCAGCAGCATTTGTTGAAAAGGGTGTCTGTTCCCCACTTTGTGTTTTTGTTTGCTTTGTTGAAGATCAGTTGGCCATAAGTATTTGAGTTTATTCCTGGGTTCTCTATTTTGTTCCATTGGTCTATGTGCCTATTTTTGTACCAGTACCATGCTGTTTTGGTGACTATGGCTTTATAGTATAGTTTGAAGTCAAGTAATGTAATGCCTCTAGATTTATTTTAGTTTATTGTTGTTTTTGTTTTTGTTTGTTTGTTTGTTTGCTTAGTCTTGCTATGGCTATGTGGGCTCTTTTCTGGTTCCATATGAATTTTAGAATTCTTTTTTCTAGTTCAGTGAAGAATGCTGTGAAGAATGATGGCTGTATTTTGATGGGGATTGCTTTGAATTTATAGATTGCTTTTGGTAGTATGGTCATTTTCACAATATTGATTATACTCATCCATGGGCATGGGATGTGTTTCCATTTGTTCGTGTCATCTATGATTTCTTTCAGCAGTGTTTTGTAGTTTTCCCTGTAGAGGTTTTTTGACTCCTTGGTTAGGTATATTCCTGAGTATTTTATTTATTTTATTTTTTTGCAGCTATTGTAAAAGGGGTTGAGTTCTTAATTTAATTATTCACTTGGAAACTGTTGGGTATGGGTTAAAAAACTATTGGGTACTACACTCACTACCTGGGTGCAATATATCCATGTAACAAACTTGCACATGTATCCTCTATATCTAAAATAAAAGTTGAAATCTTAAAAAAATGACTGATGATAGAGAAATAAAGGACCATCAGTGACACAGTCATATTCCGTGGCCAGAGCAGAAGACCCAACCTCAGTGAAATGTGGAATGAAGACACTCTTGATTCCTTTTCCTCATGACCCCTAGTACTTACTGTTGTTGATAAGAAGTTTTATGTTATTCTGATCCATGATCCATTATAAATCACCTGATTTTTTTTCTCTCTGAAAGCATTTGAACTTTTTATTTATATGTGATGCTTTTAAATTTACAATAATTTGCATTGATGTCTTGATAGTTATTATTCAATTTACAACTCACATGCTTGGCACTTATCTAAAGACTCACATGGAACTTCAGATCTAGAATATTGTTTTCTATTATTTCTTTGAAAATTTCTTCCCTCTGTTTTCTCACTCTATGTTCTTATTAGTTGGGTGTTAAACTCTTCTAAGTTGGTGCTGTTCCCTGGATTGTAATTTTTGAATCTGCAGTCATCTTTTGTTTAATCTTTTTTATTTATAGTGTCCAATATCTTTAATGTTTGGTATTTTTGCATGTTTTTTTTTTTTTTTGAGACGGAGTCTCACTCTGTCGCCCAGGCTGAAGTGCAATGGCACAATCTTGGCTCACTGCAACCTCTGCTTCCCAGATTCAAGCTATTCTCTTGCCTCAGCCTCCCGAGTAGCTGGGACTACAGGCGCCTGCCACCATGCCCGGCTAATTTTTGTATTTTTAGTAGAGACAGGGTTTCACCATATTGGCCAGGCTGGTCTTGAACTCCTGACCTTGTGATCTGCCCACGTCAGCCTCCCAAAGTGCTGGGATTACAGGCACGAGCCACCATGCCTGGCTGCATGTACATTTTTAATTAAAAATATTATTTTAGAGATTTTGTCTGGTGTCTGTCTTCTGCTGACTTCCCCAGAAGTGGCAACATCTCAAATTTCAGAATGTGGGCATATACTAAGGCAAAAATGCATGATCATACTGCTAGACCAGTTTGAAGATAAACACATTGTTGTCGTTTTTTGTTATTTCTTTCTTTTATTTGGCTAATGGGATAAATCCTTGCCTGCCAGGCATTCTGTACACTGAAGTGGAAAGTTCCATTGTTTAGTATTTATTATCCAATTATTCCAATTTTCATGCCCACCTTTTTTCCCACACTGGTGACTTAAAGTATTAAACTTTTCCAGGGTCTAGCCAGTCATATTAATTTCCTTTGCACACATCATAGGGGATGGATTCTTATACTGTATATCAATCACTACTTCTCTGTGTGTTCTCTATCTTGCAGAAAATTGAAATTACTGTATCTATCATTTTCCCCATGCCAAATGTCATTATTTTAGTTCACATACCCATAAAATGTCTCTTCTTTGACTCATAAAAGCCATGGTAATGTAACTTTCAGGTTCTTCTCATTTCAGTTCAAACTTTCTTTCACCATCAGGGTTTTCTACCTAGATAACAAATATAATTATGTCATTATAACGTTTAAAAACTTCTCTAATTTCACCATTGACTAGGGAATTAAATGTAAACCTGTATTTTAGCCTACAATGTCTGTAAAAATCTGTCCCCGACATAATGTTTGTATATGCTTTTAATAATTAGCTTATTTGACAGTATTTTATTCTATATTTTCTAGACAGTATGCCTATTAGAAAAGGGGCAGGTTTTATTTACCTGTGCATTTCAGTGCCAACAAAAGTTTGCCACAAAATGTTTTTCTTAATTGATTCCACACACTTTTTGAGAATTCCTACAATATCAATTATTTGTCTAGATTCTGGATATACAGTTTTGAAGGAGACATATAGAATTACTGTTTTCATAAAAATCTGTCAGACACATTAAATATATGTGTAAAACTTTCCATCCTGTCTCCTTCCCATCTATGTCCTGCAGCTGAATTTTTCACCATTTTCATAAAATAGCAAGAATATTTAGAATTCTGGGTCTTGTAAATACATTTCTGTGGTGTAAGACTTAAAATTAATACTCAAAATTATGTGCTACCTTGATATCTGGTAAAATCAGGAGGGCTTGAATGTCCAAACCGCAAGTTCCCCTCTACCTTCTGACTCCACAGAAAAGACCCCCTAGATACCCAGCCCTAGCTATCAAAGGATCAGGCATAGTTCTGGTTCATCTCTGTATTGTGAGTTTCAGTTTCCCGACAGCAATGAAATTATTCAAATAAGGAAATCACATTGTCCTACAGGAAACAGGAGTACCCCACCCTCTTGATGCCACAAAGCCAGTCTTCCATGACCCCTGGTTGCTCACTGTGTTTCTATGCACAATCCCTGTGTGGTGCAGTGTCCCCTTCCTCCTAGATGTGAGTTATGTGACTAATAGCTGCTGTTGATCTAATTTGTCTAGTGTTGGGAATATATATGCAATTATTCCTACAACCATAGGGCAAGGAAACCTCTCACCAATGAGATGAATAGGGAGCTATTGAAATAATTCCTTTGCTTGTAAGTCTATACATTTCTTTGACTTATCTAGCCTAAAGTGTCTTCTTTTGTAAAGATTTTTCAACTTATCAGGAAGATTTACTCCATTTTCTTTACTATTTCTAATTTTTATTAATCTCTTTATAGTATGATATATACTTTTTATTTGAGTATTATATTCTCTCACATATAGTGAGCATCTCAAAGAAAAAATTCTCTTTTTATTCCTAGTAACTAGTAATATGCAGAATACTAAGTATTTGCTCAGAATTATTGGTTAGAAAAATCAATATATCCAAATATATGTTCTTCTTTTTAGCTGGGACTCAGCAACCATTTAGAACCATTTCACTGAGAGAGTCTTCCATGGTACCTATTATTTAGCAAAACTTAGTAACCTAAGATTAAAAGTTATGGCCAAGAAAATTCAGTTTGATTCCTCAAATAGTTTTTGTATATAAAGAAAATAAGCATGTAATAATATGATTGAACTGGAATATTTTCTATACAATTGTATACCATTTGAAGATTTCATTTGTATGATAGTATATTGAGATAACTAAATGTACAAGACGATAGAAAAAGACTAGGAAAGAACATGTTCTAAAATATGTCTCAATGAAGTAAATAGTTCCTGAGAGGTCTTGTATATTCAGGCAATATAATTATATGGAAATTGCTGGAAAACCACTTGAAATCAAAAGAGTGGCAATCTCTGTTCCATTTGGGTTGCTTCATTAAGTGGAAATAATAGAAAGCCATCATCATTTCTGAACAGTTGATTGAATTCCTAATAAATAATGGAAGGCAGAATACACAAAGTGACACATTGTTAAATTCTTGTACTAAATGTTTTGAGAGAAAGTCTGGGAAATAGGGTTCTGATAAATTTCTATGTAAATCAGTAAATAACCTAATTTGCCAAAGGAGGGAGTAAACTACCTCTGTAGTGTAGTGTTTATTGGAGCAATGAGTTGCCTATGTTCTTTTATGTGAGAGAGAGAAGAAAAACAATGGAATTACAGATAAATAGAGAAAACGAAGGCTTCATATGGGAACTGAATAGCAGAGAATGTTCCTATGATTTTCAGTGAAACAATTGCAACATACTTTAGTGTGCATAATTCTAGATAATGGCAAGAAGAAAAGCATAGCCTTTTAACATTTTACACAAGAATTATCCTTAGTGAAAAAATATGTTAAGAATGCTATTTCATAGTGACATATCCATTCAGAACCATAATGTATTAGACTTTGCAATGTCTAATTGCATCAAATAGATGCTACTATGAAATAAACCATCTCAAAACTTACCAGCTTAAAACCATTTATTTAGCTTATGATTTTGCTGGATGTCAATTTAGGCTGGGCTCAGTTGGACAATTTTTCTTCTTGGATGAGCTCCTTCATACAATTTTAGTCAAGATGTGATCAGCAGCTTTGGTGATCTTGGCTGAGCTTTCTCATATGCCAGAGGCCTTTTATAGGACAACTAGATAGATTCTGCCCTGGTTCACACAATCTCTTATCATCCAGGAGACTATCCCAGGCTTGTTCACATGGTGGCTGGGCAGAGTGTCAAGAGGAAAGGAAGCATGCAAGGACCCTGGAGGTCTGGTCTTTGAACTGCTACACTATTATTTTTACTGTATTGTATTTGCCACCACAGAATTATCTCAGATTCAAGGGGTGGAGATTTATGGACTTCTTCATAAGAGAAGCTATGATGTCACATGGCAAAAGATACTGACATAGAGAAGAACGGAGTATGGTAATTGTAGCAATGTAGCACATACATCTACAGAAAAAATGGAGACTACTGAGAACAAAGTCCTAGGAAATGATGACAGACATAAAATATTTTAAAATCAGTAGTTCTTTCAGAATATTGTTTTAAAAGTTGATAAGTATTTATTTTAGGTTTTTATTTCCATTGACCATTTCTCGAAAGTATTGATGAATGTAATAGCAAAACAATGGATCTTGCACAACATAAATGTAAGCTAATCTACAAAGGAATATAAACTCAGTTGCCATTACTAATTACACAAATTCATGGTCTTCCATTGATTCTATTCCAGCTAAAAATAAATTTTCAGCTATTCTTGTGTAATTTATTATAGGTTAATAAATTTGAATGGAAAGGGTTTACTGATAAATTTGATATTTCATTAATATTATTTAAAAACATGTAATAATGTAAAAGATCTAGGCCGGGCGCAGTGGCTCACGCCTGTAATCCCTGCACTTTTGGAGGCCCAGGTGGTTGGATCACAAGGTCAGGAAATCGAGACCATCCTGGCTAACATGGTAAAACCCCGTCTCTACTAAAAATACAAAAAATTAGCTGAGTGTGGTGGCAGGCACCTGTAGTCCCAGCTACTCGGGAGATAGAGGCAGGAGGATGGCGTGAACCCGGGAGGCGGAGCTTGCAGTGAGCCGAGATTGCGCCACTGCACTTCCGCCTGGGCGACAGAGCAAGACTCCATCTCAAAAAAAAAAAAAGAAAAAAAGATCTAGCTAATAACAATTTAAAAGGCCATGATTGATTGCAGTTTTTAGTTATATTTGTTATTGGAGAAAAAATGAATAGATTCTCTCTGTAATTGATAAGGAGTTTTTTTTTTAATTTCCTGTACCATAGCTAAAAACGTGACTCCTACAAAAACGTGAAACCTCCTTCATGTAACTATAGAAGTTGCCCCTACAGAGTGAGTGATCACAATCAACCGGTGTTGGTTCTAAAATATGAGCTAGTTAAATTTTCTGCAATATTTCTTAAAACAGCATTTTCAGCTTCCATCACATAAAGATTGATTATATAGAAACAGAAAACTGAGGTACCCAAATAAAACACACCCTAATTTATTTATTATTAGCTAGCTCAGAAAGCAAGGAATCAAAGTTTTATCCAATTCAGATAACTCATATTCAAAGAATATTACCATGAATATTTATATTAATAATCCATTTTTATATACTGGCAGCCAAACAAAACAGTGCTGAAATGAAACGAGATTTCAGAATTTAAAAAAGAGAGAGACCTCTACCTGAATTGCTAATTGATGAGAATACCAGTAAAGACACTAGTATTATTATTTAAGTAACATAGTGACTAAATTCTTCCTCCAAAACACAGAGGAGATGAAACAAGGTAATTGCTTTTCTACAATCTAAATTATAAAGCATGCCAGTGCTAAAAATTATGTTTGACTTCATATGGGAACCGAATAGCAAAGTTCTGTGACAGGGAAAAATAATTTTGCTTAACTTTTAGATAGATTCAGTGGCATGTAGAAAGCATAAGATATTTTCTCTTTTCTCAATACAAATTTTAAAAAATAGAATAATTGAGTTGAATTGTAGTGCATTTCAAGGGAACATTTCAGTTGTTCTCAATTTGGTTGTTATTGACATGATCAACCACATCAATTGTAGGCTATTGTCTATGGGGACAGAGTTGGAAAGAGGAATGAAAAACTTTCCTTTTACTATTGGTTTAACCACAGCTATTTGAATCTAACTTTCAATGCCACTTAAATTTATCGTACATGTATTTCATAGAAATAAATAATTGGACTAACATAAAAACCTACCAGTGTTAGAAGCTCAACCTGAATGAATATGCTTAGCTAAGTCAATTTCCTTTGTATTCTATATATTTTCCAAAATATATTCATATATTTTGGTTATAATTTCAAATTATGTTGTTCAATAAAATCAAACAATTTTTTTAAAAATCAGTATAAGTATCTGTAGCTAATGGCACACAAGATGTTAAACTGTTACATTATTTTCAAAACATGTTCCAAACTTAAAATACTATGTCATCCCAAACTGAGTCAGAACGTTTGGAGATTGTCTGTTATTAACATAGTACCTGATGGGTAGTGTTAGAATTATTTAGAATCACCAATTCAGTGTCTGTGTTATAAGCATTGTGTTAAACTTTGCAGATTAAGGCAAACATAGTTTCTTTCCAAGTCAAATTTGCAACTGAATGGAAAAGCTCACCATTTTCTTCTTAATCTTTTAATTGAATTTTTTTTTGTACAAATTTATGGGGCACTTGCTTACACATACATGATGTGTAGTGATCAAGTGAAGGTATTTAGAGTGTCCATCACCTGAGTACAACACACTTTTATTGGCTATAATCACCCTACTGTACCATCAAATATTAAATTTATTTCTTCCCACTGTATATTTGTACTTTTAACACAGTTTCTCTTTGTCATTCCTCATACTGTCCCTGCACACTCACCTTTCCCAGTATCAGTTATCTATGTTTCCACTCTCTACCTCCATGTGATCACATTTTTTAGCTCTCACATGTAAGTTAAGAGCATGAGGTATTTATCCTTTTGTGTCTGGCTTATTTCACTATGATAATAACCTCTAGATCCATACATATTGCTCCAAATGATATGATTTAATTCTTTTTTATGGCTGAATAGAATTCCATTGTGTATATATATCACATTGTTTTTAAACTTTTAGGTACGGGGTACATGTGCAGGTTTGTTTTATAGGTGAACTGCAGGTCCTGGGGGTTTGGTGTACAGATTATTTCACCATCCAGGTGACAAACATAGTATCTGATAGGTATTTTTTCTGATCCTCTCCCTTCTCCCACCCTCCACCCTCAAATAGGCCCCAGTGTCTGTTGTTTCCCTCTTTGTGTCCATGTGTTCTTGTTGTTCAGCTCCCACTTATAAGTGAGAACATATGGTATTTGGTTTTCTGATCCTGCATTAATTTGCTTAAGGTAATGGCCTCCATCTCCATTCATGCTGCTGCACAGGACATGATCTCATTCTTTTTATGGCTTTATACTATTCCATGGTGTACATATACCACATTTTCTTTATGAAGTCTATTGTTGATGTGCATTTAGGTTGATTCCATGTCTTTGCTATTGTGAATAGTGCTGCAATGAACATACACATGCATGTGTCTTTATGGTACAATGAGTTAGATTCCTTTCGGTATATTCTTAATAGTGGGATTACTGGGTCAAATGCTAAGTTGTTTTTTTTTTCTTTTTTTTTTTTTTTGGGACAGACTCTTGCTCTGTTGCCCAGGCTGGAGTGCAGTGGCGCAATCTCGGCTCACTGCAAGCCCCGCCTCCTGGGTTCACACCATTCTCCTGCCTCAGCCTCTCCGAGTAGCTGGCACTACAGGCGCCCGCCACCACGCCCGGCTAATTTTTTGTATTTTTAGTAGAGACAGGGTTTCACCGTGGTCTCGATCTCCTGACCTCGTGATCCGCCCGCCTTGGCCTCCCAAAGTGCTGGGATTACAAGCGTGAGCCACCATGCCCGGCCATACTAAGTTCTTTGAGGAATCGACACACTGCTTTCCATAATGGATGAACTAATTTACACTCCTACCAAAAGTGTATAAACTTTTCTCTGCTACCTTGCCAGCATCTTTTATTTTTTTAACATTTTAATAATGACCATTATGACTGGTGTGAGATGGTATGTCATTGTGTTTTTCCACTTGTTTTTGTCACCTCTTTTCACCTTCCTGGTTAGCTGCATTCCTAGGTATTATATTCTTTTTGTGTCAATTGTTAATGGAATTGCAATCCTGATTTAGCTCCTGGCTAAGATCTTGTTGACCTATAGGAATGCTACTGATCTTTGTATGTTCATTTTGTATTCTGAAGCTTTGTTGAAGTTGTTTATCAGATCAAGGAGGTTTTGGGCAGAGACTATGGTTTCTAGTTATAGAATCATGTGATCTGTATACAAGGATAGTTTGACTTTCTCTCTTCCTATCAGGATGCCTTTTATTTCTTCCTTGTGCTTAATTGACCTGGCCAAGACTTCCAATACTATGTTAAATAGGAGTGAAAAGAGAGGGCACCCTTGTCTTGTGCCAATTTTCAAGGGAGTGCTTCAAGCTTTTACTGTCAGTATGATGTTGGCTATGTGTCTGTCACAGATACCTCTTATTATTTTGAAGTATGTTTCTTTGGTGCTTAGTTTCTTGAGTGTTTTTAACATGAGAAAATGTTGAATTTTATCAAAAGAGTTTTCTGCTTATACTGAGATAATCTGTTGTTTTGGGTGGTGTGACGGTTAATACTGTTAACTTGATTGGATTGAAGGGTACAAAGTATTGATCCTGGGTGTGTTTGTGAGGGTGTTGCCAAAGGAGATTAACATTTGAGTCAGTGGGCTGGGAAAGGAAAACCCACCCTTAATCTGGGTGGGCACCATCTAATCAGCTGCCAGCATGGATAGAATATAAGCAGGCAGAAAAATGTGCAAAGAGAAACTGACCTAGCCTCCCAGCCTACATCTTTCTCCCGTGCTGGATGCTTCCTGCCGTAAACATCGGACTCCAAGTTCTTCAGTTCTGGGACTCAGACTGGCTCTCCTTGCTCCTCAGCTTACAGACAGCTTATCATGGGACCTTGTGATTTTGTAAGTTAATACTTAATAAACTCCCCTCATATGTATATTTGGTCAAGTGTTGATTTGAAGTCCTGAATATCTTTGTTAATATTCTGCCTTGATGATCTGTCTGAACTGTCAGTGAGGTGTTGAAATGTCCCACTATTATTCTGTGGGAATCTAAGTCTCTTTGTAGGTCTTGAAGAGTTCGCTTCATGAATCTATGAGCTCCTATGTTGGTGTGTACATATTTAGATTAATGAGGTCTTTTTGTTGAATCAGGCCTTCTACCATTACATAATACCATTATATAATATGTGTTATTGCCTGGGAAATGGGTTTCTTGAAGACAGAACTGTTGGGTCTTGTTTATTATCCAACTTGCCACTCTGTGTCTTTTAATTTGGGCATTTTAGGCCATCTACATTCAACGTGAGTATAGACATGTACGAATTTGATCCTGTCATCATGTTGTTAGCTGGATATTATGCATACTTATTTGTGTGATTGCTTTATAGTGTCAGTGGTCTGTATACTTATGTGTGTTTTTGTAGTGGCTGGTACTTTCTTTTCTTTCCATACTTAGCACTCCTTTCAGGACCTTTTGTAAGGCAGGTCTGGTTGTAACAAATACGGTTAGCATTTGCTTGTCTGAAAAGAATCTTATTTTTCCTTCACTTATGAAGGTTAGTTTGGCAGGGTATGAAATTTTTGCTTAAAAAATTATTTTCTTTAAGAATGCTAAATATTGGCCCCCAATCTCTTCTGGCTTGTAGGGTTTTTGCTGAAAGGTCTACTGTTAGCGTAATGGGGTTTCATTTGTAGGTGACCTGCCCTTTGTCTCTAGCTGGCTTTAACAATTTTTTCTTTTATTTTGACATTGGAGTATCTGATGGTTATGTGTCTTGAGGGTAATCTTCTTTTGTAGTATCTCACATGGGTTCTCGGCATTTCCTGAGTTTGAGTGTTAGCCTCTTGAGTGATGTTGGAGAAGTTTCCATGGATGATGTCCTGAAATACGTTTTTCAAGCTGCTTGCTTTCTCCCTATCATTTTCAGGGACACCAATAAGTTATAGATTTGGTCCCTACATAATCCCATGTTTCTTGGAGGTTTTGTTCATTCGTTTTAATTCTTTTTTAAAAAAATTTTGGGCTGGGCACAGTGGCTCACGCCTGTAATCCCAGCACTTTGGGAGGCCAAGGCAAGTGAATCATGAAGTCAGGAGATCAAGACTATCCTGGCTATGGTGAAACCCCATCTCTACTAAAAAAAAAAAAAAAATTAGCTGGGCATGGTAGCAGGTGCCTACAGTCCCAGCTGCTTGGGAGGCTGAGGCAGGAGAATGGCGTGAACTGGGTGGAGCTTTCAGTGAGCCAAGATCGCACCACTGCACTCCAACCTGGTCAACAGAGCGAGACTCTGACTCAAAAAAAAAAAAAAAAAAGTTGTCTGAGTAATTTCAGAGAGCCAGTCTTCAAGCTCTGATATTCTTTCCTAGCGTGCTCTATTCTGCCATTAATACTTGAGCTTGCATTACGAAATTCTTGCAATGTGTTTTTCAGATCTATCAGATCAGTTTGGTTCTTTTTTGTAATGACTGTTTTGTCTATTAGCTCCTGTATTATTTTATTGTAATCTTTACATTCCTTGGATTGGGTTTTGACTTTCTCCTAAATCTCAATCATCTTCATTCCTATCCATATTCTGAATTATATTTCTGTCATTCAGGCTGGTTAAGAACCCTTGCTGAGGACATAGTACAATCATTTAGAGGAAAGAAAGCACTCTGGCTTTTTGAGTTGACATGGTTATTGTTCTGGTTCTTTCTCATCTGTGTGAGTTGGTGTTCCTTTAACTGTAGTGTACACTGAGTACAGTGAGTGGACTTCTGGATGTTTTCAAAGGGCCAGGGCCTTGTGCAGGGTCTTTATTTGTAGCTGAATTCTTGCCTTTGATTCCACAGGGGGGTATATTAGAAAAGTATTTTTGGTGTTGAAGTTTTGGGCTGTGATCCAGTAGATAGTACTTAAGTGTAATGGCCAGTAGGTATGGTCCTGCTTGGCCAAGTGGCCCCTCTATATTTCCGCAGGATTGCAGCTGAGCTCCCTCTTAGTTCTCTGAAAGTGTGGTATCCTTGCCCACTTGAGTACTGGCTACAGATCTTGGCTTGGCACTCTTGGGCTGCACACTGCAAAGCTCTGGGGCAAGTTCAGGCTTTATGTTCCTTTCCCAGTTTGGAGGCAGCAGGCTAAGGGAACTTAGCAGTGGCTATGGCAGAGGGTCTTTCACTTGTCTCTTGGGGCTCCACCCCAGAGAGAGGCAGAGCTGCTATCAATCAGTGCAGTCACATGGGATGCAGTAGCTGTACACGGGGGTGGCGAGGGTGGTTGAGGGAGTGGGTCCCCAGGTTAGACAGATTGGTCTCTTCTCCTTAGGGGCAAGTGCAGCTTGCTGGAGATGTAGTGAAAGCACTCAGGGTCTTTGTTCCTTCCCTAGTCCAAAGGCAGCAAGGGCAGTACCACTACAGTGGCCATGGCAGAGGGGCTTTTAGTTGCCTCTGGGAGCTCCACCTCAAAGAAACATGGAGCTGCTGCTACTGGTAATGTTCAGCCAGGGGTTAAGGTGGTTGCACTGCTGGCCTGATCTGAGGACTTCATGTGCTGAGGAGTTGGAGGGTTGAAGGCTCACAGGGAGGAGAAACTGGGCTCCTCTCCATATAGTGACTGGTGCACTGGAAGCCCAGGTGAAGCATTTGGGCTCTTTCTTTCTTTACCAAACCGAAGGCAGCAAGGGCAAAACCACTGCTGTGGCAGTAATAGAAGAGCTGTGGGTTGTCTCCACAGGCAAACTGAGAGCACCATCAGTAGGTATTCTCAATTGTGGTTGGGGTGGCTGATCTGTGGTCCTGAGTCAGGTCCCCTGTTGGTGAAGAATGGGGCATGGGAGAGGCTCACAGGGAAGGGGGACTGGACTTCTTCCCATATGGGGGCTGTGGTGTGCCAGAAGTACCAGTGTAGGACTAGGCTCTTTGTTCCTTCCTCAGCCCCAGGGGGGTTAGGGTGGCACTGCTGTAGGTGCAATGGTGGAGAGATTGCGGGTCGACTCTGGGATTTCCTCCTCAGAGAAATGCAGAGCTGCCTCCTTCTGGTATCCAGGTGGGCTAGGGTAGTTGTGCTGGAGTCCCAGGTCTGGAGGCCCCACCCAGTGAGGAGAAGTGCAATAGGAACCCACGTGAACAGTCTGACCACATTTCTGTGGGGTGGCTGCACTGTTCTAGGGATCCAGGCCAGTCCCTAATCACCAAGCACCCTCCAGAGCCTGAGGGCAAGAGTGGCAAGAGATGGAGGACAGCCAAGATGGTGGCCTGCCTTTCCCTCTGAGAGCTCTTTCCCAGGGAAACTCAGAACTGCTACCAGCTGGAGAGCCCCTGTGTAGGGTAGCTGGAGTCCCAGGTCGGTAGGTTCTGCCCAGTGAGGAAAAACGGGATCAGGGACCTGCCTCTGGCTGCTTTTCCGCGGGGCAGCTGCACTGTACTGGGGATCCACCTCAGTCCCCACCCACTCTGTAGAACGTGAAGGCAACAGCAGGGAGGGCTGTGAGACACCTGAGATGGTGGCCTGCTTCTCCTTCTGGGAGCTCCATCTTGGGGAAATGTAGAGCTTCTCCCAGCCCAAGGGGGTGGGGTGAGAGCGGGGGCGGGGTAGCTTTAGTTCTAGACCAGTGGACCTTATCCTGCAAGGTGCAGTGGAAGCGAGGCATACAATCCGTTGCTGCTCAGCTTCTTGGACTTGGCCCCTTTTCTGGAGGCATGTGAAGGAGGCTGACTTCTTAGTTGCTGCAGCTGCAGCCACCAATGCCCACATTTTCTTTATCCATTCATCTGTTGGTAAACATTTAGGTTGATCCCATACATTTGCTCTTGTGTGTAGTGCTACAACAAACATGTGAGTGCAGCTATCCCGTTGATATATTGATTTATTTTTCTTTTTGGTAGATACTCAGTAGGGGCGTTGCTGTATCAAATGGTAATTCCATTTTTAGTTCTTTAAGAAATATCCATACTGTTTTCCATACTAGCTGTACTAGTTTACATTTTCACCAACAGTATATGAGTACCCGTTTCCTGCATCCTTGCCAGCGTCTGTTATTTTTTGCCTTTTTAATATAGTCATTCTAACTGGTATAAGATAATATCTAATTGTGGCTTTGAGTTGCATGTCTGTGTTGATTAGTAGTGTTGAGTATTTTTTCATATACTTGTTTGCCATTTTTATGTCTTATTTTAGAAATGTCTATTCATGACCTTTGCCCATTTTTAATGGGATTATTTGTGTGTATTTTCTTTTTCCTGTTGAGTTCCTAGTACAGTCTAGATATTAGTTCTCTGTCATATAAGCAGTTTGAAAATACTCTTTCCCATTCAAGAGGTTTGTCTGTTCACTCTGTTCAGTATTTCTTTTGCTGTGCAGAAGCTTTTTGGTTTATCTGAGCCTTATTTGGCTATTTTTGTTTTTGATACCTGTGCTTTCAATCTTAGTCATAAATTCTTTGCCTAAATCAATGTGATACCTCCAGCATTGTTCTTTTTGCCTAGGATTGCTTTGGCTATTTGGGCTCTTTTTGGTTCCATATGAATTTTAGGATTATTTTTTCGGTCAGAAATGATTCTGGTATTTTGATAGGGATTGCTTTGAGTTTGTGGATTGCTTTGGGCAATATGATTATTTTACTGACATTAATTCTTCTGATACATGAGCATGAAATGTTTTCTTCCATTTGTGTCAGTTTCAATTTCTTTTATCAGTGTTTTGTAATTTTCCTTGTCGAGATCTGTAACACCCTTTGTGAAATTTATTTCTAGCTGTTTTTTCTTGTAGTTATTATAAGTGGGATTGCTTTCTTGAGGTCTTTCTTGGCTAGATCATTGTTAATATATAGAAATGCTACTGATTTTTGTATGTTGATCTTGTATCCTGCAACTTTCCTGAATTCATTGATCACATATAGGAGTTTTTTGGTGGAGTCCTTTGTTTGTTCTAGATATAAGATATATGATCTTATATGATATCATCAAAAAAGAAGAACAATTTGACTTCTTTTCAAATTTGGTTGCCTTTGTGAACCCCAAAACTCTGAGACAGATTTCAGTTCATTTAGACAGTTTATTTTGTCAAGGTTGAGGATGCATGCCAGTGACACAGCCTCAGGAGGTCCTAATGGCATGTGCCCAAAGTGGTCAGAGCACAGTTTGGTTTTATACATTCTAGGGAGACATGAGACATCAATCAACATATGCAAGATGAACATTGGTTAGGTCTGGAAAGGTGGGGACAGCTCAAAGCAAAGGTGGGAAGACTGAAAGTGAGGGGGGGTGTCTTCCAGGTCAGAGATAGATAACAGACAAATGGTTGCATTCTTTTGAGTTTCTGATTGGCCTCTCCAAAGGAGGCAATCAGATATGCATTTATCTCAGTGAGCAGAGGGGTGACTGAATAGAATGGGAGGCAGATTGGCTCTAAGCAGTTTCCAACTTGACTTTTCCCTTTATCGTAGTGATTTGGGGGCCCCAATATTTATTTTCCTTTCACACTTTTTATTTCTTTCTCTTGTCTCATGGCTCTGGCTAGGACTTCCAGTACTATGTTGAATAAGTGGGGTGAAAGGGGGTATCCTTGTCTTGTTCCTGTTCTTAGAGAAAAGGCTTTCAACTTTTCCCCATTCATTATGGTGTTAGCTGTGGGTTTGTCATATATGACTGTTATTATTTTGAGATATGGTAACTTCTATGCCTAGTTTGTTGCGTTTTTATCACGAAGGGATGCTAATTTTATCAAATGCTTTTTCTGCATCTATTGAGATGATCATGTGGTTTTTGTTCTTAATTCTATTGATGTATAAGACTTACTGATTTGCGTATGTGGAACCATCCTTGCATCCCTAGAATAAAACCCACTTGCCACTGGATTCAGTTTGCTAGTATTTTGCTGAGGATTTTCATATCTGCATTAATCGGGGATATTGGCTTGTAGTCTTTGTGGTTGTACCATTGTATGGTTTTAGTATCAGGGTTATGATGGCCTCCTAAAATGAGTTCAGGAGAATTATCTCCTTTTTAAATTATTTTTTGATATGGGCCTGGGCTTTTCTTTTTTGGGAGGTTTTTATCACTGATTCAATTTTGCTACTTGTTATTGATCTATGCAGATGTTCTATTTCTTCCTAATTCAATCTTTGCAGGTTATATGTTTCTGTAAACTTATCCATTTTCTCTGGATTTTTCAGTTTGTCAGCATATAGTTGTTCCTAATAGTCTCTGATGATCTTTCATAATTCTGTGGTATCAGTTGTAATGTCCCCTTTTTCATTTATGATTTTGTTTATTTGGGTCTTCTCTCTTTTTCTTAGACCAGCTAGAGGTTTATCAATTTTGTTTATCTTTTTGAGAAACCAATTTTTCATTCCATTCATGTTTTATATAGATTTTTTTGGTTTTTTTTGAGACAGAGTTTTGCTCTTGTTGCCCAGGTTGGAGTGCAATGGCATGATCTTGGCTCACCACAACCTCTGCCTCCCAGGTTCAAATGATTCTCCTGCCTCAGCCTCCTGAGTAGCTGAGATTACAGGCATGCACCACAAGGCCTGGCTAATTTTTGTATTTTTAGTAGAGAGGGGATTTCACTGTGTTGGTCAGGTTGATCTCAAACTCCTCACCTCAGTTGATCCACCCACCTTGGCCTCCCAAAGTGTTATATTTAACATATATTTCTAGGTATTGTTAGAATTAACAACAATTAGAAAATAATTGGATTTTTTTCTACTTTTTTAATGTAAGCATTTATTGCTATAAACCTCTCTTAGCAATCCTTTTGCTGTATCCCATAGGTTTTGTTACATTGTGTCTTCATTTCCATTTGTTTCAAGAAATTTTTTATTTCCATCTTAATTTCTTCATTGACTCAGTGGTCATTCAGGTGCATATTATTTAATTTCTGTGTATTTGCATAGCTTCCTAAGTTCCTCTTGGTATTGATTTCTAGTTTTATTTCATTATGGTCAGAAAAGATGCTGGATACTATTTCCATTTTTAAAAATTTGTTGAGAGAAATTTTTGAACCTCCAAGTGGCTTGCTTGGATGTTGGTGGTTGAAGCAGTAGACCTGGTGGGTGGGTGAGGTAGGTCTCTAGGCAGCCTGTGTGTCATGGGCAATGGCAGTAGCAGTGACAAGACAATTTCTTGGGTCCTGAGCAGCGTGTTTTGATGTTGGCAGTGGCTGTGGTGGGTTGGGTATGCCAGTCTCCAGGCTCAGAGGTGGTGCTTGCAGGTAGGTGCCAGCTGAGGTAGTAGTAGCCGGGAATGTAGACCCAACTTCAGGTACCCAGAAGGAATGCTCAAGTGGTGGCTTGGGTTGGATTATCCAAGACCCTGGATTATGTGCTGTGTCTCAGAGGGAAATGTGCAGCCAGTCTTGACTTACTTGTGTTCAGGCTTCTCAATGGTGAGAGCACACACTAGCCATGATGTGTGGGAGAGAGTTGATTCTGAGGCTCCAGGCAGAGACCTAGGGTGATGGGCAATAGGAGCAGCGCTGAGGCCATACCACTGGGGTGAGGCTTGCCTCAGTGTCCATAGCCTGGGCCAGTAGTGGGGGAATGCATATCCCTCTCTCGCCCCAGTTCTGGTGGGGTTCTCCCCAAATCCCCGCTATAGGATCCCTCTTCCTGCTTTACAACTAAGTCGCAGCAGCATCTTGTGCCCCACTTGTGTCCCAGTTTCAGTCCTGCCAGTGCTTGCTTCCTAGCACTGGCAACTGCAGCCCATGTCCCACTTGATTCTCAGCTTCTGCTGAGAAGTCTGTTCACAGCTCATCCCGCAGTCCCAGCAGTGACAGCCTGTGTTATTCTAATGCCTCTGTCCCCGGGACAACAGCCATAGAACATGAGTTTTCCTAATGCTGTGACTGAAAATGGCTCCTTGCTGTAGCTGCCTGGGTCTCAGAAGGGGTATGGGATCCAGCAGGAGCTTCCCTCCTGGAGAAGTGCCATCTCATGGTCTCCTAGTAGCTCCCTATATTAGTTTCAGATCTGGGGAGGGTGGAGGGGCTATTCTGTGGTCAGGATTACACAATTCCACAGTGGGAATGTGGAATGCTGGAAGTCTCATCCCAAGGTTGGGAAGTCACTCTGGCTCCCAGATGATCCTGGCCAAGCAGACTGTCTCTTTTTCTTCTCCTTCCTTGCTTTTGGTGTTTCCTGTCACTTTTATGTTAAATTCCAGTGTTCTCTCTTGGATAATTATTCAAAGTGTAACTGTCTGTACACTATTCTGGTTCTTCTAAGTGGAGCAGGTGAGCATAAAATACTTCTAGTCTGCTATCTTGAAGCTGAGATTCTAATTTTTTAAGGTCGTAAAGTTTATTTAAGCCCTATGTAATTTTAGCATTAAAGTCATAAGTAGCAATCTATTAAAAGGCAAAGGGCATTTGCTATTTTTATAACTACATTGCAGTATTCTTATTATATTTTATGTAATATTTTCAATAGCTAAATTTCAATAGGATTTATTATGCCAGTTTAGTTAAGTTCTTAGAGACTTTTACCTATATACAGTAATTATGCAAAT
This sequence comes from Nomascus leucogenys, assembly GCF_006542625.1. NCBI lineage: Eukaryota > Metazoa > Chordata > Mammalia > Primates > Hylobatidae > Nomascus > Nomascus leucogenys. The sequence continues at coordinate 53,558,188 of NC_044383.1, read as the reverse complement.
TAATATTGCTTTGAGAATTGACCACTAACATTGATCACATGCAGTAATCAGTCATATAATGGGTACAGAATAATTTGTCCGTTTGAGTTTCAGCTGACTTATCAAGGCACTTGATGTAATTTAATCCTTGTCAGCTGTATATAAAACAGGGGCTGCTTTAAAGTAAGAAAATTTTAAAAGTGCTGCAGTTTTAATGTTCATCTTATTACCTAAGCAAGTGTTCTTGCTGGTATTCCAGTTGGAGTCTAACTTTTTTCTACTTTAAGACAAGGTTATTGAGGACTATGAGTAAGTGAAAATTAAGCTGATTATCCACATGGCCTCAAAGTTGTCCTTAGAAGGTGGATCATGACTGTCTTAGTCTATTCCTTCTCTTGGGGTGCTTGGGCTTGTCTGGCCAGGACATGGTCTGATGGGTTGGAGGGAGAAGTCCTCATCTAAAACTGTGGAAGATGACAAATAAATCACTTGGGTTCACTGGTCCCAAGTAACAAAGTGAACCAGGACTAAATTAAGCCAAAAAGAAGTTTCTCGTAAGGCTGGAGAACCAGGCTTAATGGACTACATTTATTGGGTGCTTAATAGGTGAAAAGAGCTGTTCTCAGTACTTGAATTGTCTCATTAAGTCTTTACTATAAGCCTAAGATGTGTTTTATTGTTCTTGTTTACAGCTAAAGAAATGGAGGTATGGAGAATTAAGTAAATTGTTCAAGGTTACACAGCGAGTGCAGTACAGGCCCCAGGACAGGAACCAGGCTGCCCTGGGTGACTGTGCATAACTGCAATACTGTTTTGCCCGGGAGGAGCAGCCGGATCAAGAGCACACCAGACATTTTTAAATCTGTGGAGCTCTCTGTCCAAGATTCAAACCTCACAAAAGACATCTGTTGATGTGACTTGGGTCTTAGCTAATCAGTGCAAGGGACTTTGAAAGGATTCCTATAATAATATGCACAATGAGAGATGAACAATTTCCCAAAAGGAAATGGCAATGCTGTTAGGAAGGAGAATGGGTGATGCATGCTTTAGTCCTTTTAGTGCAATAACAAAATACAATAAATTAGGTAGCCTTATAAACAACAGAAATATATTTGGAGGCTGAGAAATTCAAGATGAAGGCAGATTTGTTGTCTGGTTAAAGTCTATTTTCTGATTTATTTATGTCATATTCTTATGCTGTCCTCACATAGTGGAAGAAGTGACTGTGCTCCCTTGGACCTCTTTTATAAGGTACTAATCTCATTCATGAGGGCTCTCTGCCCTTGCACCATAATCACCTCCCAGAAGCCCTATCACCTAATACCGTCACCTTAGGGGGTTAGGATTTCAACATATGAATTTTGAGAGAACAAAAATATTCAGGCCATAACACTTGGTAATCCTTTAGAAATCAAATCCCTTCTACACTAGAGGACTAATTAAACTAAAAATCAAGTCTTATCTCTTGCAATAAGGAAGAGTCAAGAAGGTTATCAGCACCAAGGAACTAAGAGAGGAGAAAGAAAGATTTTTTTTTGTTCTAAGGAAGATGTAAACAAGCATGAGATGAAGAGGATAAAGAGTTTCCTAAAACATCAGACTGTAGCCTACTTTTATAATACATGCTTAGTTTATAAGCCACCAAAAAAATTGAGGGGAACTGAACCCACACTGTAAATTAGAATGGTACAGAGTTTACTCCCCATTTAATTTAAAAACATAACCAACTATAAACCACATAGAAGAGTATTCAAATAGTGGTTAATTTACGTTCTTCCCTAGTTAAGAAAGTGTTGAAACCCTTAACAAGGCATATCTTTTCCTCCCTAGTTTAAGTGCTGTGTTACTCACATGGACATACGTGCTTATATCCTGTACCATCTTTTCTTTACAGAGGCTGAAATAAGAATGGATCTTACTTAGATACATCTATGAAAAAATGGTCACCCTGCTCTTGGAGTTCAGCAGTGGGCAGATCAGGTAAACCTTCCTTCTTCTCTTAACAAGGCTTCATGATGTTTGGTGTGTACCAGGCCATTCATTAACAAAGGCCCGGAGAAAGCTTTGAAAATGGTGTGTGATCTAACCGCTGTATCTGTTGATTCTTTCAATTCAATATCTTAAAGTTGCCAATGGGAACTTCAATGTGAAGATGAGCAAAGAGATGAGAGTAGATAAGCTGAGAAAGGCCAAAAGGGGGCAGGGGATACAGGGAACACTGGCTAGAGGATTTTCATGAAATTCTCATCTGATGAATGACTGGTTCCCTCTAAAAGAGAAATTTGCTTATAAGGTGTACTTGTAATCAATTCTTTATATTTAACCAAAATGATAAATTTTGTTTATAATTTTATACATTGTAAAATTATAGGTTATCTTATACAAAATTCTTTTTTGCTTATTTTTGTCCTAATTTTAAGAATCCTAAGGGTAATTTTTGTTTAAAAATATTATAGGAGGGTCATTTATTATTATATTCTAATATAACAATTGTGTTATTTACTATAATGTTTATAGATTTGAATAGCTAATAGCTAGATTTTCTAAATTAAAAGACAAATGTAATACGATTTTCTGATTCTGGGCCTACTTTGCTAATTATATATAAGTTTACTTGTTAGTTTTGGCATAGACCCACTAACTTTTGTGGTACTTGACTGAAGTTCCTTTGTAACAGGTAAAAAGGAAAGCAGGTTGTGAGTGAATGCCATGATTTCTCTGCAGTGCAGTTCACTTGTTTAAATAAATTACTTTTTAAAGTGTTTTTGTTTATATGGACCTTGTTTGAGATAGAATATAGAGTGGCTTACTTGGGTATGATTCAATTTAAATTCAGTCTACTATATTGCAAACAGCTCTGATTTTTCATTATTTTCTAAATTAATTTATGGAGACACTATATGTTTGGGCATGGTAATCATAACATTTTGACAAAATAGTCTAAAATCTTAATATCGATTGTGGGTAGTATTAGCTCTTTCATCCAGTTGAAAGAAACAAGATAAATCAAAAAGATGAACAAGGAAGGTGGGTAACAGCTGGGATTGTGCGTGGAAGGCAAAACACGAAGGGACAGCAAAGCCATGGGCTGATACAGGAGGAGATGCAGAATTGATTCTTAATGTCCTATCTGGAAATAATTTTTGAAAATAAAATGAAATAAATTATGATGCTACCTTAGAATTCTTAGAAGAATAAGAAAGTTCTCTTTCTCATTCAGTAATGAGTGAATGAATGAGCTACTGCCATACTTTCCCCTTCTCAAACTTGAATAAAACCTACAGCTTCTATCTACACTTACTGTAATTTTACTTTATCTTCACTTTTCCCCTGAAATTGCTCCTGTCAAGGTCAGTAATTAGCTTCTTTTCATTAATAAATCCATCTGGATATTTAGCTTCGGCCTATTAGTTTCTCTATTACATTTGATTCTATTGGTTTCTGTGTGTTTTTAAAAGCACTTAAAAAATAAAAATTTGTTTTTTTGTTTAAAAATATTTCATACAAAAAAAGTCATATATACTAAAGGCATCATAGTAAAAAATCATCATCATAATAACAGTCCTGGTCACCACCCAGCAGTACCCTTCTCCACAACTCTCTAGATGCAAACAACTTCTACCCTTTTAGATGTTTCCTTGGTACATATGTTGTAATTGTAAGTAGTTTTCTTATTCTACAACGTAAAAACTTAACTTTAGACTTTAATTTAAATTTTTTGTTCCATGAGTATTTTAGTTTATACCTTCTCTTCCTCTAACCATCGCATCACAATATAATTATACATAAAATTTTGGATAGCATATTTAGTAGCTTCACTGTTATATGATAATTTAAATAGTTTATTTCTATTCCAAATAGTGTCTATAATTTTGTTTTTTTCTTATATGAGTTTATTAATAATGCCTCATTTTTTATTTTCTAATAGTTATTAGAATGACTATTTGCAGTAGTATCATTTTTGTAAAATATTTTCCAATACGGTTTTCTATTTGGACAAGTCTGCTAAATAATTTATCAGTTCAATCACTTTTTTTTCCTAGAGACATCTTCCTGGAACTCTCTGATCTCTTCTATTCAGACCCACCAACTCTTTTGGCAGTGGTACAGCATTTGTCTTGGAAATTCTTGCCTTTCTGCCCCTTTGTTAGTCTTTCTTATTCTTGATTTACTCTTTTCTTGGTGGCAATGTTTTTCTAGTAGTTTCCTGAAAACAAATGGGCCCATGACAAGCAAATATATAAGGATTTGCCTATTGAAAAATGTTTTTATTTTATATATTACCTTTACTAGTTAGTTTAAATAAGGGAAGAAATCAATACTGAATCTCATTTTCACTCAGAATTTTGAAAGCATGGCTTCATCGTTTTCTGGCTTCTAATATGGCTTTTGAAAAGATGAGATTGGCGTCTTTTATTTTTTCTATGTGACTTTAGTCCTCTCTTGGGAAGATTTGAAGGCTTTCTTTTTATTATTTTATTTTGAATTTTTATGATAATGTGTCTCAATACAGTTATTTAGTGTAGGTTTAATTTTTTTCTTTCCAATTATTTGGGCACTTGGGTAGTCATTTTCTTAAAGCTTAGAGGTTCCCAAGTTGTGGAAAATATAATTTTCTTATTTTTTCAGTGATTCCCTTTATTTTCATATCCACTTTCTTATTCTCAAATTTCTATTGGTTTAATATTTTGCATTCTGGATTGATACTATCTTTTTTCCCCCTATTTTTATCTTGATTTTTCTCTTATGTTTTGGAGGATTTCCTCTCATATATTCCAAACCCTCCACTGAATCATCTTTTTAGTTATTAGTTATCAGAGTTTTTGAATAGATCTTTATTTTTCTCTGAATGTCCACGTGTCTTAGCAGTGCACCTGCAGCACGTAGAGATTTGATCCCAACCTCATTTCCTGTCACATCTCTTCAAGCACACAATTATCTGTGTGTATAGAAACTTAAGTCAGTCTCCTGAACATGCCATGATGTCTCATAACTTTGTAATTTTGTGTATGAGGACTAGCTTTTGGAAACACTCTTTGGCCGTCTTGTGGTTGAGCCTTCCCTTGTATCTTGCTCACATTATATTTCTTTCTTTGTGTTTGTCATTGACTATTTTAATACTTTTGTGGTTGTTGTTTTTGCCTTCTCCATTAGATTATGAGTTTCTTATGGACAGAAACTGAGCTCCATTTGTCACTGTATCCAACATGGCTTGCTAGTTTTTATCACATAATAGATGGTCAATACATATGTATAATATTGTTTACTGATTCCACAAGACACATGTACAAATTAAACCCATGCCATTAAAGTTTTACTTCATATACAGTCAGCTCTTTTGTGATCCAAATAGTATGGTTTATCACTTTCAGGGAATTAATAATATATCATTTGGAAAATAATAAACACAGAATAAAAATAATTTGTGAGACAGTAGCCATTTAACATAATTTGTGAAAAAAACGTAAACACCGAATAATATAAATAAAAAATAGATTTTTTTGCTTTTATAGGACATCTATGGCTCATATCAGATGATTGCTGAAACAGCAGTTCATCCACAATCTCACCTCTCATATTAAATTAGATAAACCTACTCTATTATTAATATTGAAAGAATTTAACTGATAGAGACACTACTATATTTGAATAACCCACTTTTTTTTCCTTTGCTTGATGTCTAGATCCTATATTGGATAACATTAAGCATTAAACAATGCAAAGTATAAATGAAATAAAAAGGGAGGCTGTAAAAATTAAGATTATAATGTGGGACACACAAAAGAGCTGTTTCGATCCATGATATATTTTAAAAAGATTAATGTCATTTTCCAGAGACAAAGTGCAAAAGAACTACTCTAAAATGTGATTTGGAGCTTGAATTTCTCTGAGTTCTTTTGTTATAGCTTGTAATTTTTTTTTTTTTTTTTGACAGAATCTCACTCTGTCACCCAGGCTAGAGTACAGTGGCGTGATCTTGGCTCACTGCAACCTCTGCCTCCCAGGTTCATGCCATTCTCCTGCCTCAGCCTCCCGAAGTTTTTTAAATTTTAATTATTAAATGTTACTTTTAAGAGCAGTTTTAGATTCACAGCAAAATTGAACAGATAGTACAGAGAGTTAGAGAGTTCCTGTATATCCGGATCCCTATGTCCTCTGTAAACAAAAATAGTTTTATTTCTTCCTTACCGATATGTAGACTTTTAATTTCTTCTTCTTGTTTGATTGCATTAGCCAGGACTTCCAGTACGGTGTTGAAAACCAGTAGTGTGAGGAGACATCCTTGGCTTGTTCTTCATCTTAGCGAGAAAGCTTGAAATCTCTCACCATTAAGTATGATGCTAGCTATATATCTTTTGTAGATATTGTTTAGCAAGTTGAAGATGTTCCCCACTATTCCTAGTTTGCTGAGAACTTCTATCATGAATGGGTGTTGGATTTTGTTAAATGCTTTTTTCTACATCTATTCATATAACCATGTGAATTATCTTCCTTAGGCTATTGATATGATGGATTACATTTGTTGTTTTTTAAAAATACGTATTTATAACACTGACTGATTTTTTTTTTTTTTTTTTTTTTTTTTTGAGATGGTGTCTCGCTCTTTCACCCAGGCTGGAGTGCAGTGGCGCGATCTAACACTGACTGATTTTTGGATGTTGAACCAGCCTTGCATACCCGGAGTAAATCTCACTTGGTCACAATATAGAATTCTTTATATATATATACATTGTTGGATTCCATTTGCTAACATTTTGTTGATAATTTTTGCATCTACGTTCATGAGAGAAATTGGTCTGTAGCCTTCTTTTCTTGTAGGTTCTTTTTGTGGTTTAGATATTCTGGTAGTGCTTGCCTTATAGAATGAGTTAGGAAATATTATTCCCTCTGCTTCTATATTCTGAAAGAGAATGTAGAGAATTGGTATAAAAAGTCTTTCTTCAAGGTTTGGTTGAATTCATTAGGGAATTTATCTGAGCCTGGGTACTCAATTTTAAAAGGTTATTAATTTTTTATTCAATTTCTTTAATAGATATTGTTTGCTATATTCTGAATGTTTGTGTCCCCCAACCCCAGATTTATATGCTGAAATCCTGACTCCCAAGGTGTTGATATTAGGGTATGTGGTCTTTGGAAAGTGACTGGGCCGTAATGGCAAAACCCTTATTAATAGAGTTGGTGCTCTTACGAAAGTGACTTCGGAGAGATCCTTTGCCCCTTTTGCCATGTGAAATTACAGTGAGAAGGTGGCCATCTAGACCCTCATCACATACCACATCTGCTGGCACTTTGATCTTAGACTTTCCAGCCTCCAGAACTGTGAGAATTTTTATTTGGAAGCCACTCAATCTGTGGTGTTTTGTTACAAAAGCTAGAATAGACTAAGACATAGCACAATTCAGATCTTGTATAAATTTTGGAAGACTGTATCTATCAAGAATTTGATCCATTTAATGTAGGTTATCAAATGGGTAGACATAGAGTTGCTTATGCTCTTCTTTTATTATCATTTTAATGTCCAGGGGATCTGTATTGATGTTGCCCTTTTCACTTCTGGTATTAGTGTTTTAGTTTTCTCTCTTGCTGTTTTAGTTAGCCTGGCTAGAGACCTATCAGTTTTATTCATCTTTTCACAGATCCGTCTTTTGGTTTCTTTGATTTTGCTCTATTGATTTTCTGGGGTTTTTTCAGTTTAATTGATATATGTTCTAATTTTTATTATTTCTTTTCTTCTTCTTTGAATTTAATTTGCTCTTCTTCAACTAGATTTTTAAAGTAGAAGCTTAGATATTTGATTTTAGATATTTCTTCTTTTCAAATATATGCATTCAACGTTATAAATTTCCCTCTAAGCACTGCTTTTGATGTATACCACAAATTTTGAATAAGTTGTATTTCCATTTTCCTTTAGTTTATAATATTTTAAAATTTCTCTGGAGTTTTTTTTTTTTTTTACTTATGTGTTATTTAGAAGTATGTTGTTTAATCTCCAAGTATTTGGGGACTGTGGTGGTTAATACTGAGTGTCAATCTGACTGAATTGAAGGATGCAAAGTATTGATTTTCGGTGTGTCTGTGAAGGTGTTGCCAAAGGAGATTACCATTTGAGTCAGTGGACTGGGAGAGGCAGACCTTCAATCCGGGTGGGCACTATCTAATTGTCTGCCAGTGTGGACAGAATAAAAAGCAGGCAGAAGAACGTGGGGAGATTAGACTGGCTTAGCCTCCCAGCCTACATCTTTCTCCTATGCTGGATGCTTCCTGCCCTCGAACATTGAACTCTAAGTTCTTCAGCTTTGGGACTTGGACTGATTTCCTTGCTCCTCAGCTTGCAGATGGCCTATTGTGGGACCTTGTGATTGTGTGAGTTAATACACCTTCATAAACTCATATATATCTCCTATTAGTTCTGTCCCTCTAGAGAACCCTGACTAATATAGGGACTTTCTAGCTATCTTTCTGTTATTGATTTCTAGTTTAATTACAGTGTGGTCTAAGAGCAGACATTGTATGACCTATTTTTAAAATTTTGTTAAGATGTATTTTATGACTTAGAATATGGTCTATCTTGATGAATGTTTCATGTGATCTTGGAGAAGAATGTATAGTACGCTGTTGTTGGTGAAATAGTTTATAAAAGTCATTTATATTCAGTTGATTGGTGGTGGTGTTGAGATTCTTTCTTCAGCTGTGTCTGGTCTACTAATGAGCTTATCAAAGGCATTCTTCATTCTGTTACAGTTTTTTAATCTCTGGCATTAGTTTTTGATTCTGTCTTGGAGTTTTCATCTCTTTTCTTACAATGCCATTTGTTCTTGTATGTTTACTTTTTCAGTAGAAATCTTAGCATATTAATCACAGTTGTTTTAAATTCTCAGTCTGATAATAGCAACATATCTGCCCTATCTTACTCTGGCTCTGAGGTTTGTTCACTTTCTTTAAGCTATTTTTTGCCTTTTAGTATTCCCTGTAATTTTTGTTGAAATCTGGACGTGATGTACTGGGTGAAAAGAACTCTGGTAGATAGACTTTTAGTGGTATGACACGAAGATGTGGGAGGAGAAAAAGCATTTTATAGTCCTATGATTAGATCTTAGTCTTTTGGTGAGCCTGTGACTAGACTGTGAACTTCAACAGTGTTTCTCAGTACCCCCACCCCTTAAGTGGGACAGGATGGCTAGAGGGGGCTGGAATTTGGCATTTCCTTTCCTCATGTGGAAGGATAGAGGGAGCTAAATTTGGGTATTTCCTTTCCCCCATGTGGAAGGCCAGATGATGTTAGGTATTTTCCTTCCTCTAGATAGGTTAGAGTCTGATAAAACCCTGCCAGGTTAGGCTGTCATAAAATAGTTTCTCCAGAGGGCAGGCCTTGTTAAGATAAACAGAATAGTCTGATGTATTTCAAAATGGTTTATTAAAATAGATATGATAATAGCAATGCGTCATAAAGTTGTAAGGATTAAATATGTTGATACATTTAAGAATAGTGACTGCTACATAATAAGTTCTAATATCTGATAGACTTAGATTTTCAATGACTTCCTTGCTAGTTAATTAACTATACTATGTACTTTCGTGTATGGATGTGAGATTTCACAATTAACAAAGTTGATTGTGGCAAACTGAGAGTCTGGAAATTATGTCATTGTATTGTTTCATGCAAAAATCATTTTGTTATATACAAATAATGTGAGTAAATTTAATAAGTGCTGGTAACATGACAGCACAATCTCAGATATTATTCTTAATAAAATTAAGTAACTCATGGCTTATGTATTGACCTAGAAATATTGGCCTGGACTAAAAATCCCTGTTTTTCCTATTTCTACCTCAGTGAGACATGCAATTTAGAGAATACTTGTTTTTATTTCAAAGAAAACATGCAAACAACAGGGTGTGTGTGTGTGTGTGTGTGTGTGTATGCATTTATACAAATATAAAAATAGAAAAGAAAGTAACTGCTGGGATAAATGGCAGCCAAATAATTGAGGGTTAGCTAATTTATTTATGTAATTCACTTCATAATAAGCCAAAATATATTAAATCAGATTGTTCCTGAGCTATTCCTTCAAAGATGACAGAGGATGGTTTTTGGAAAGACAGAGATTGTAACAATACATGTATCTCTGGACAATCCACATTATTATTATTTTTGGAATCTAACCAGGAAGTAACTCTTCCTGGTTAATCATGCCTTAGAATTACTCTTCTTTAACCCATCAGGTGAATAATGTACAGAGAGCACTGAACTGGCAAATAAAGACCTGGAGGATCCCACATTAACAGCCAGCATTTTGTGGAGCAAATTGGATAAAGCAGCACTCAGCAGATAATTCCATTCTTCACCAGTGATTCTTTTCTTAACTCAATCCTCCCTGATTCTTGTTTCCTCACTCCTCTCCCACTGAGACACCTCTGGTCTCCACCTTACCAACTGCTCCCTTATCAGTACTCATCTCGGGTGGCCTCTCAGCAGCTTTATCAGTTCAGCTTGGCCTTCTTCAAACACTGTCATCTCCAGTCCTCTCTGATGCCATCCCCGTGAATTTCTTCCTGCTCCACTCCCACTTAGCTTCTTGGCCTCATTGCTGGTTCCTCTTCCTTTGTCTTATATGTTTTGAGTTTCCTAATTCCTCTTCTCTATCTGCATACTCTTCCTAGCTTAAGGTATCATTTTTGTGTTGATGTTTCACAAATATCTATGTCTGGGATTAATATTTTCTCTTAGACTCTATTTAAAATAAGTGGTAGATGTCGAATTGGGATGTTAAACTTAAATATATCCATAGGACTTTTGATTTCTCAACCCACTTTCAACCCTCATTCCTCATTATCTCAATAATGACAATACCTACCATCAAATTACTTAGATCCAGCTCCTTTTTTAAACTTTCATTTTAGGTTCTGGGGTACATGTGCAGGTTTGTTATCTATGTACACTCATGTCACAGGGATTTGTTGTACAGATTATTTTGCCATCCAGATACTAAGCCTAGTACCCAATAGTTGTTTCTTCTGATCCTCTCTGTCCTCCCACTCTCCACCCTCAGGTAAGCACCAGTGTCTGTTATTCCCCTCTTTGTGCATTCACACTCTTAAGAAGCACTCTCATTTGCAGGGATATGGTTGAAGCTGGAAACCATCATTCTCAGCAAACTAACACAAGAACAGAACACCAAACATTGCATGTTTGCTCTCATAAGTGAGAGTTGAACAATGGGAACACGTGGGCACAGGGAGGGGAACATCACACACTGGGCCTGTCAATGGGGGTGGGGGTCTAGGGGAGGGATAGCATTAGGAGAAATACCTAATGTAGATGACGGGTTGAGAGGTGCAGCAAACCACCGTGGCACGTGTATACCTATATAACAAACCTGTACATTCTGCACATGTATCCCAGAACTTAAAGTATAATAAAAAAAGAAGCACTCTTGATTCCTCAATTTTCTTTATACCCCATTTCTCATTTGTTATCAAGTCAGTAACACCTGCCAAAACTTCCTGAATATGACCCTTCTCTCTACTATTCTATACCCATCCAAGCCTCCAAGCTTTCTTACATTTTTCTACTGTGAATTCTTCATCCAGCCTTCAAAATGCTCTTGTAATCTTAAATGATCATATCCCTCTTTTTCTTGACAGAATATGGTGAGAATTAAGTAACAAGTGTTAATACGGTGTGTAGGCCTCTGTCTTACCTGCACAGTGCCTATAGCTCACTTTCATATGCTCCAGATGAAATGGTCTTCTTTCCCCCTTTCAAATATACCAAACTTCCAGGACTTTTCATTTGCACTTCTCTATGCCTATAAACTTCTTCCAGATTTTTTTTTTTTAATTTTTTTTGAGACAGCGTCTCACTCTGTTGCCCAGGCTGGAGTGCAGTGGCATGATCTCTGCTCACTACAACCACTGCCTTCTGGGTTCAAGCAATTCTCCTGCCTCAGCCTCCTGTGTAGCTGGGATTACAGGCACATGCAACCACAGCTGGCTAATTTTTGTATTTTTAGTAGAGACAGAGTTTCACCATGTTGGCCAGGCTGGTCTGGAACCCCTGACCTCAAGTGATCCACCCACCTCGGCCTCCCACAGTGCTGGGATTATAGGTATGAGCTACTGCACCTGGCCTTTTTCCAGATTTTTAAAAGATTATCTCCTTTTCATTTAGTCCTCAGCTCAAATGTCATCTCTGCAAAGTGGTCTTCCAGCCTGGCTAAAAAATCCAACCTTCACTCCTACTATTTAACCTTTTACTCTTTTTTTATTTCTTCATGGTACTATTATTATCTCTGATGAGCATGAAAGACAAACTCCACTGAAATATAAGCTTGATGAGGAGAGGAATTTGACAACTTTTTAATATTGTAGTTGGAACCTAGAATAGTGGGCAGGAAGAGAAGCTATTTGATAAATATCAGATGAACGAATGAACTGAGAAAAATTCAGTTCTTGAAGAATGCATTTGATGAATAACAAATTGAATCAATAATAAAGGACTTGAATAAAAAAGTAAGATATTATGACCCAGATAGCATTAGGAAAGAAGCCACTGGAATTAGAGAATTTAGAGAATAGAACAAGGCTATGCTTTCACTCATAATTGTTTAAAATGATTAATAATATCATGAAGAGGAGCTGAATCTTGGTATTAGAATCCCTGTATCATTTCTTGTATATAAGCTTAATCAATGATATATAAGGCAGAATAAATAATTCCTAACATTTGTTTTGTCATCTTTAAGGAACCCACAGTTAGAGAATTTTTTCAATGATTATTAATATGGGTACTGTACTTGGTATATCCTGTCTATATGCACAAAACAAGGTAAGCAATGCAATGCTGTTTTTGGAATTCTGTCTTCACAAATTTCATTGCTATCGGAGTCTACTCTGATAGATATGAATATTAAAAGACATTTGGCAAAAATAATAAGACTATAACATTAATAATACTAATTTTAGTAGAAAGTGCTCCCACCAGCCAACCCTACATCTGTATCTATATCTATATCTATCTATATACATTCTGCTCTATTTACTTATTTTCCAAAACACTGAAAGCCTTTGAATTGTCAAAACAGATGTGCTGGAAACCCAGATATGCTATCTCAGTTTTCAAAAAGAGAGGAATATTTAGCTCAGCAAGATTTGAATGTGAGAGTTTAAAGAGGAAATAACTCCCTAAGGGACAGGGTGGATTTACTAAGAAGGCACACTTTGATAAAACGCATTTCTTGCGGTGAAGTAGTTTCTCATGGTAGTACAAGTAATATAGCAAATTCTAATGTCAGTAACAATTTGACAAATTTTAAATATCATATCTCATGGAAAAATACATGTATAATACTTGATAGGAAATTAAGTGAATTCTTAATCAGTGAAACCGCTGCGCTTGAAGAGTCCTACTGATTATACTGTCATCGGCCTGCAGGACATAGATGTCTGGTGGTATGTTGTTGAGTTTTTTTATTAATATCACTGACTTGAATGTTGACACAGAAATAATTCTTACTAAGTTTGTAGAAAGCATGAAGCTGGGAGTATTACAAATATATTTAGTGACAGAATCATCATCTAACATGACCTCTATATGTTGCAAAACAGTTCTTTAACAAGATGAAACTTACTTGGAAAAAAACTGAAGTACTACATTTAACTTTTTTAGGAAAAATGTCATCTTTATTTCATATAGAAAAATTTTGTCTATAAAGTCAATATGAACCAACAGTTTTGTTTACTAAATATTTATTATGTACCTATATGTGCTTGCCTTTTAAAATCTTTTATGGATTTACTTTTTGGTTAATTTTTCCTTTTTTTATGGTTAAATTATTCCTGTTATTATGTGTTCAGTTCTCAGAACTCACTCTAAAATTGACATACACAAATTGGGGTTCATAGAATGGGGGAAGACTCTGGCAATTTTAATTTATAAAAAATGATGTAAAATTCTGAGAGGATGACTTGGAAAAAAGACAATTTATTAGGTTGGTTCAAAAGTAATCAAGAGTTTTGTCATTACTTTTAATATAAAGGGTTACTAGTTCTAAAATGGACTGCAGATAAAAATGGATTTATTTGTGGCTCCAGTGGGAAGGATCAGGACCAATGGACAAGAGTTACACAGAAATAAGTTTTAACTCAAGAATAACCTTTTATCTATAAGGACTTCCTGGAAAATAAAATGTATTGCTTTACTGAGATTTTTCAAACACTGGGAAATGTTCAAAGAGAGATAGAATGTCCAATTGTAATGAATGTTGACGATAGGATGGATGCACAGGTTTAATTTGCTTTCCAACATTCATATTTACTGCGTCCATCTTAACTTTTAGAATTACCTACTCTTGGCAAAATCTCTATAATTCTTTTCGACTGAAGACAAAGTCATCAGTAATGCTTTCTCTTGGCTCCCCAAATATTCTGGCTCTACTCCTGGTTTCCATCAGACTGTAAAATGTAAATGCTCAGAAAATGCACCTGCAATATCTTAAATTACTATTTTTGAATGTTGTTTTCATTTTTCTCTTATGTTTATGTAATTTGAGCTTTGAAAATTTCTGGTAATAGTTTATAATGACCTGAAGGGTTTTACATTTTCTATTAATTTTACAATATGTTGGCCGCGTACGGTAGCTCATGCCTGTAATCCCAGATATTTGGGAGGCTGGGGCGGGCAGATCAGGAGGTCAGGAGATCGAGACCATCCTGGCTAACATGGTGAAACCTCATCTCTAATAAAAACACAAAAAATTAGCCGGGCGTGGTAGCACGTGCCTGTAGTCCCAGCTACTCGGGAAGCTGAGGCAGGAGAATCGCTTGAACCTGGGAGGTGGAGGTTACAGTGAGCTGAGATCACACCACTGCACTCCAGCCTGGGCAACAGAGCGAGACTCTGTCTAAAAAAAAAAAAAAATGTACATTTTGATAGGATTAAATTATAGATAGCATTAAAAATATTTTCCAATACACGACATAAATATTTTAAAGACATATTTCACTAGTATTTTTTGTGGAAAATTGTACACTAACAAGTCAATTCCTTTTCTTGCCTACATGTATTTCTTCTGCATGAAGAATGTATATAATATTGATGTTATATTAGCCCTGCCACCTCTGTTACAATTATTTTAGCCTTTATAGAACTGTGTATTTTTTTTCTTTTTCTTTTTTTTTTTTTGAGATGGAGTCTCACTCTGTTGCCCAGGCTGGAGTGCAGTGTTGCGATCTCAGCTCACTGCAACCTCCGCCTCCTGGGTTCAAGCGATTCTCCTGCCTTAGCCTCCTTAGTAGCTGGGACTACAAGAGCATGCCACCATGCCTGGCTAATTTTTGTATTTTCAGTAGAGACAGGGTTTCACCATGTTGGCCAGGATGGTCTTGATCTCCTGACCTCATGATCCACCCGCCTTGATCTCCCAAAGTGCTGGGATTACAGGCATGAGCCACTGCACCTGGCCAGACGGGTGGAGTAAGTAAATGCAGTTCCTTTAGCATGATCAAACACGTAGGCAAGTCTTAACTTAGCCTGCTTGCTCAGGTCTCTTTAAGATGGGTCCATGGGAAGGCTTTTGGGAGCACAGAAATCTATTTATATACTTAGGGTATATGAATTTACATAGTAACATCACATGTGCAAAAACTGTAATATTCTTCGTTTCTCCATATATGGACTTGATTTAACATATAAGCCCACATTTCTGCTTCATAGCAGAAAACTTAAACTCACCAAGTCAAGACAACTTAGTCAGCTTTGGTTTAAAACTTTGTGTCCTTCAGATAAAGTCAGGATTCCTTTCTTCTCTTCCTTTACTACCCTCTTAAGTGATGTAAGAATCTTGGAGGCTGATGTAACAACTGACTTTTCTGGTCTGCGAGCCCTGAAATTATTTATCAATTTTTGCATATAAAATATTTTTATCTTGATTATTGTTAAGCTTTATCTTTTCTTTCTTCTCTATTACACCAGTATCTTCATTCAAGCTGAGTGTGATGCATTTAAAACCTTTCAAGGGCTTTCTTATTTTTCTTGGGATGAAGACAAATCTTGATAGAACACTTACTATGTATTTAACATAGTTCATGGCTGAACTGTTTAAAATGATCAAAATTTAAATTACATCAAAGTACAGCATGGCATGCCTTGAGTTACTTGGAATGATTCAGCCAAACTAGAAGAGATCAGATATCATGGTGCAAGAAAATGGGGCAGGCTGGTGCGTGGTCTCTTTAGCTTCAAGTGCAAGCTCCATGTGGCTCCTCCTACCTAATCCTACAGAGAAAGTAGCTCTAATAGAGAGAATACAGATGCAAAGGCAATGTAAACAGAGCACCAGATGTCACAGAGAGAAAGCACTCCCACACCCAAAAGACACTCATGAGATTTCCAAATAAAATTGACAGCCAGAAACCTTCATAAAGTATTAGAAGAAGGAAAGCATTATGTTGAAATCAATGGATAAAGAGAAAATTCTTGGCCGGGCACGATGGCTCATGCCTGTGATCCCAGCACTTTGGGAGACCGAGGTGGGTAGATCACGAGGTCAGGAGTTTGAGACCAGCCCGACCAACATGGTGAAACCCTGTCTCTACTAAAAGTACAAAAATTAGCCATAGTTTTGGTGCACGCCTGTAATCCCACCTACTCAGGAGGCTGAGGCAGGAGAATCGCTTGAACTCCGGTGGCGGAGGTTGCAGTGAGCTGAGATCATGCCACTGTACTCCAGCCTGGGCAACAGAGCAAGACCCCATCTCAAAAAAAAAAAAAAAGAGAGAGAAAATTCTTAAGTATTGAGGAAGTACATTTGTTAGATCCTCCTTCTTGTTATATTTATTTTGAATCCCCATCCCCATGGTCCATATTCCTCTATAGATTCTCATTTTCACGTGTTTCATACATATCATTTAATATGAATGTATCTCAGTCAAAATATTTGGTATTCCATACATATTTGTGTATACACATGATTTTATTTACATAAATATTAGGCTACAGATCTTTCTGTTTCTATGCAATCTGACTTGCAATCCTTATCCATGTTGCTGTTTTTACTGCTCTATCTTTGCCGCTGGCAGCTGAAAACTGTGTATCTGTGATATGTATAGTACGTATCTACCAAATTTGATGTATTCATTTCCCTTGAAATGACTAGCTGGGCTGTCTGTAACTTCCCATGACCACAACGTACAATGTACATTGAAATAGACATTGTTGAAAAAACACGTTTTTCAAGGACCACATGAGAATTTCCTCAGAATACATACACACTAAAAAATGAAACTACTGAATTTTGTTATATACATACCTACTCTAACTGATTTAGTTGAGCTAGATTGCTCTGGAGAATGGCTACAACAATTTGTGCCCATTAATGATGGTTTAACTTTTTCCACACATCGGTTCTTTGTCATTACTTGGTGTTAGCTCACTTTATTTTTTGACAATATGATTGAAGTAAAATTGTATCTTACTGATGTTTTAATATACATTTACTGATTACTTGTATTATTAAACATCTTTATATACTTATAAACCATTCAAGTTTCTCCTTCTAGTAATTGACTTTACATATCTGTTGAACATTTACTTTTGGGTTACTTTTATTCTTATCTATTTCAATTAATTATTCATATATCATACATAAAACAATCAGCTATTAGTTTGGGAAATATAAATAACTTTCCCAGTCTGTCTTTTGTCTGCTGTGGTTATCTATATAATCTTTCCTTGAAAAGAGTAATTCTTATTTTTATTTATATAATCAATCATCAATTGTTAAATTTACGCTTTTGAATTTTGAATTTAGGAAAGTCTTCCTTTGTTTAAATAATGATATTCTATGTTATCTTTTATTAATACTATATTTTATCATTTTACATTTAAGTTCTTATCAAATTGGAGTTGTATATAATATGAGGAATTAAACAAACTTTATTTTCTTCCTTAGTAATTCTTTTCCCAAAATAATCTGCTAACAAAATCATTTTTTCCTTTCTAATTTGTAGTGTCATTTCTATTAAGTGTTAATTGCCCGCATTTAGTGGGTTGTTTTAGTTTGAGGTTCTCCAAAGTGAATCCTTAGGTAAGCATTTGATTACACATAGTTTATTTGGATAAAGGTGCATTTTGAATGTAGCTACTATAAATGAGTACCTTCATTCTTCTAAGAGATAGTTGGCCGGGCGCAGTGGCTCACGCCTGTAATCCCAGCACTTTGGGAGGCTGAGGCGGGCAGATCACGAGGTCAGGAGTTTGAGACCAGCCTGGCCAATATGGTGAAACCCCATCTCTACTAAAAATACAAAAATTAGCCGGGCATGGTGGCATATGCCTGTAGTCCCAGCTACTCGGGAGGCTGAGACAGCAGAATCACTTGAACCAGGGAGGCGGAGGTCGCAGTGAACTGAGATTGCACCGCTGCACTCCAGCCTGGGTGACAGAGCGAGACTCTGTCTCAAAAAAAAAAAAAAAAAGACAGTTTTTTTAATATATATATATTTAAAATGTTAAACATATGGAACACTTCATGAATTGGCATGTCACCCCTCCGCAGAGGCCATGCTAATCTTCTCTGTATCCTTCCAATTTTAATATGCGCCGCCGAAGCAAGCATTATTTTTTTTCTCTTCTTTTCTCTTTCCTCCTTTTTCCCACTTCCTACTTAGTTCTTTAGAAATGCAATTAAAACCTTTTACCTCTCCTTCACCAGATACTCCCTACAGGGCAAGTTTATCTAACTATATGCTTAGGAGCTCCAGAACGGTACTCTCCCACCAGGAGATCGCCTCAAGAGACAACAGCCAATTTACGACACAAAATATGCCCACCGTGAAACTCTCTCTCACCTGGAGAATTTTGGCCACTGTTACAACCTAATTTCTGCCCATGAAGGCACCAGTGGTCTCCAGCTTGAGCACCCAGTAGTTAAGGCACTGAAGCAAGTGTGGACTCCCATCTCCCCTGCATACCTTTCATGCAGACTCCTTTTAAAAGGGCCTGCTTTCTACTCGAAAAGCAAAGCAATACTCTTAAAGAAGGATGTCAGTACTTACTCCCCTAAGCTAGCTTGGGAATAAAAAGTCACTTTCTTTATATCAGACCTTGCTCTTATTAACTGGACTCTGCAAGTGGTGAGCAACTGAACCTACATTTCATTTATACTACCACTTTAATCCCAGTGGTAAACTCTGGGAGCCAGAGTAGATACAGGAATTGGTACACCCAGAGTAAGGAATCCAGGGGGGTATGTACACCAAACCAATGGAATGCTGATAAATGGTTAACAACTGCCTTTCAGGAAACAAACAGTTCACAGCATTTGTGATATCTGCAGTGTAAATAACCTCACCAGGCAGAATTGCAAACTGCTGAGTGATTTCACGTAGCTTGCAAAGTTTCTGAAATTTTAACAATTGGTTCCCTTGAGCTGGCAGGAGCCAGCTCCAGCACAACGCTGAAAACCCAATTAATAGTTATTTGTTGAGGGCTGTTCCTGAAGACTGTTGAGTCTTTGGCACTCGGACCATCTGTGCAGGTGGCAAAAAGTCTCCAGTGACAAGACAACATCTCCAGGCAAAATAAATACAGGCGCTGGCAGTTGGAAAACTAGCACATGAAGGGAGACATGCAATGTGCAAACAGTATCAGCTGCATGGACTAGTTTCTGGAACAGAATAAAAAATCTATTTTATCCACCTCTGTCTATTACCAGGATGTTTAGTATGCCTTAACATTTCTTAGGGCTTGTTCTTCATTTGTTATTCTTTTTAAAATATTTCTTAGTTATTTATAGTTTCTTTTTCTTCAAATTCTGATTGCATTAGATTTATAGATTAATTGGGAGGAAAGTATACATCTTTAAAATTTTAGTCATCTTGTAACTGAGCCTTTATTATAAAGATCATAAGATGTTTGTTATACTTATTTTTTTTATTTTTCCTTGTTGTTTTCTTCCTCCATGTGTGCTTGCTTACATATAGTCATTCAGTAGTCAGTATTTACTAGTAATTGATTAATGTCATATCCTAATTCCTAGGCCTCCCCACAAGACTGATGAGCTTGTTTTTCTTTGAAAGAACAATGATTTTTAGGTTATGTAGATCTCCTTGATGGTGTCCAGAAGTTTGATTTGGCTGAGGGATGCAAATATCTTTGATCTTTGGGGGATCCCACCTCCTCTATACCTACTCTATTCATTAAAGCCCCCAGTTATGTTCAAAGGCAGGTCAGATTTGAGAGTTTGTCTCTCCTGCTCCCAAGCTTAGGCCAAATCAGAATAAACCTTTCTTTGCTCCTAAGTGTTGATGTGTCAGTATTTGTCTTATTTATAGTGCATTGAGTATACAAACCCAAATTTGGGGGTTCAATAACAATCTCATATATGCTATATATTTATTTGTCCACTTAAATCTTTTTATGTTCTGTGGAAAGTTCACTGCTATTTTCTATAAAACTTGTAATCATTCATTCATATTTTAACTTCTAGATAATTCATGGGATTTGATGCTATTGTGAATAGTGTCATTTCTATCACATTATCTCGTTATTGCTGTTATAGAGTTTGCTTGTTGACACTATTGAGCTTTCTATGTACACCGTCAGATTTTAAACCTTGTGGTCCCATGACCCCTTTATAATCTTAACAATTATTGATGATCTCAAAATTATTAATCCCAAAGATTTTGATGAGCTTTCATTTATGTGTGGTGATATTTATTGTACTAAAAATTAAAATAGAATATTTTAAACTATTTATTGAATATAATAACTCATTAGAAGTTAATGTAAATAACATTTTACTAGTCAAAAATGAGTAAATATTTCCAAAATAAGAATATATTAAAAAGAATTGAGTTGTTTTAGCTTTTTGCAAAGCCTTTAATGTTTGACTTAGTAGAAGTTGCTGAAGTTTTATATATGCTTTTTATTTCAGTCTGTTGCCATGTTACATGGCATATAGCTTCTGAACTCACTGTACAATCATAAGAAAATAAAAGTGAAAAAGTCAAACACAACTTAATATTATAAAAATAGTTCTGACCTTGTGAACTTTCTGAAAGGATCTCAGGAACCCCCAAAATTTTCAGACTACATTTGAGAACTGCTAATGTAGATGACTTTCTCATTCATAATTATTTACACATTCAAATATTTTATCTATTATTTGTTTTCTTTATTTTTTCATGCTGATGAGGATTTCTGGTTTCAGATTGTTCTCCTCAGCTTTGTCAAGGGTTTTCCAATATTAACACAATGTTCAATTTTTAAATTAATTTTTACTTAGTGGTTGTTCTCTAATTCAATGATTTATGCTGCAATTATGAAATTAATTTTTGATTCCTGCTTTTTTGGATTTGCTCTATTTTTTTCCAATTTTGTTAATTGAACTCAAAATGTTTTATTACTATTTTTACTGTTTTGATTGATATGTTTAAAGCTATATATTTCCTCTAGGTACTGCACTAACAGTGTACCATAAACTTTAATGTAGTGCTTTGTTCATGGGTGACTCATTAATACATTTATACTTCTCCCAACCAAGTATTTGTTGTTGTTGTTAGTTACATTTAATTAATTATGGCCAGAGAATATGAACTATATAATCTTAATTGTTAGAAATTCATAGGGATGTGGTTATAGTTTAGGAATTTAAATGAATATGTATTTATTATTAAGTATAATGTTCTTGATAAACTTTTAGTTTTTTTATTATTCTAAAACCAAGATTAGTTAGTATTACATAATAATAAGTAATCTACTATCACTTATTATTACTTAATAATAGATTAAGTAGTAAGTAATAATAGATTCCCATCACATTGATTCCACATGACCCATTCTTCCTCTTTCAAAGGTGATTCAATGATAGCAGATGTTACCCTTTGTCAGGCCTCTGAGCCCAAGCTAAGCCATCATATCCCCCTGTGACCTGCACATATACATCCAGATGGCCTGAAGTAACTGAAGAATCACAAAAGAAGTGATAATGGCCTGTTCCTGCCTTAACTGATGACATTACCTTGTGAAATTCCTTCTCCTGGCTCATCCTGGCTCAAAAGCTCCCCCACTGAGCACCTTGTGACCCCCACCCCTGCCAGCCAGAGAACAACCCCCTTTGACTGTAATTTTCCACTACCTACCCAAATCCTATAAAACAGCCCCACCCCTATCTCCCTTCGCTGACTCTCTTTTCGGACTCAGCCTGCCTGCACCCAGGTGAAATAAACAGCCTTGTTGCTCACACAAAGCCTGTTTGGTGATCTCTTCACACGGATGCGCGTGAAACCCCGTGCATGCTGACAGAATATATTTTGCAGTACATAAGAAGAAATCCAAGCTTGTGAATTTGGAAGTTTATGTAGATATTGCTCTACGCATACCACTCTCTTCTCTAAAGTAAGTGAGTTTTCTCTGGGAAGAAAAAGGTGAAGACTCCTACCCCCATTATGCAATCACTTGGCACCCGGGAAGAAAAGTTTTATTGCCCTTTGAATGGAAGCAGATGGCTCCAGGTCTGACACTTGGTATGTGAGGAAATGGGTCTGGGGAAAGAAAAGAAACATTTTTTTGTATGACATTTCAGTTTCCTTTGCTTAGAAATCCTAGCCATAGGGAAACATGGAAATATTCATATCGTGTCTCAGAACTACTATAATTCTTTTGTTCAGGCTTATTGTGCTTTAAAAATCTTCTAGATCTTTGCTCGTATTTATATTGCTTATGTATTAGACTCTGAGGTATTTTTGTAAAAATATTTCCAGCATAATAGTTGGTTTATCTGTTTACTCACAGCTTTAAGTTCTTTAAAAAAATCAATGTTGAGGCTATGTTGATAGGTGCATATATGTTTGTGATATTGCATTTTTTAAATCTATTGTTCTTTTCCAGATACATGACATCTTTTGTTTTACGTTGTGAATTTTCCTTGGTGAATTCTACTTTGCCTATTATTAAATTTTTCACCTGGCTTCTTTTTATTTTTTATTTGTTTGATACATGTATTTTCATTAACTTACATTCAAAATTTCTACATTCATTTACTTTAAGTTTGCCTCTTACAGGAAACACATTTCTGGATCTTTATTTTCTTATTTATTTTGTATCAAGCCTCAGATTCCTGTCTTTTAACTAATACATTTAATACACATACATTTATATTACTAATACGTGTCATACATACATTTAATACATATAAATAATATTATATTAGGACTTATTTTGCCATCTTATTTCATATTCACATTTTCTATTTCTGTATTTCTGTTTTGCTTCTTTTTGTCATTTCCTAACCCCATTGAAAAGGTTGATTATTCTAGTTTGAGAGTTTTTTTAAAAGTGTCTGTTAGTTTTCTGGAAGCTACCTCTAATTTATTAAGATTCATACCTAAGTTTATTTTTCTCTATCATTTCTGAAGTTGATCAGTATCTTTATATTTTTGTGCAAACAAGGCAATGATATTAGCATGATCATCTAGCTAACTTTCTAGCTTTCTGTTATCTCTTGCCCTTCCCATCCTTTAACCCTGACATATTGGTTTCATCTATTTCTTGTTCTGGCAGACTATGGGTATCCTATTTTAGGTAATGATAGAATGTTACAAGTTACTTATTTTAGCCCACTTCCATTATATATTTTAATGATTTCCTGTATTTATTTATCTTCTTGATGGAGTTCTGTTTCCCAGAGTGTTTTACAGAGTCTTTGTGTGATAACACTTCAGAGGCATTGAGAATATTTTCATTTACCCTCTTATTAAATAATAGTTTTGCTGTATATAAGTTCTATAAATTGAAATACTTCTGAAAACATTACTACATTTTTTTTCCTCAAAGTGTTACTTTTGAGAACCTGATGTAAGTCTGATTTTTTTTTTCATAGGAAGACACAGGTTTTTCTTTTTCTTTTATTTTTGTATGTATAAGTTTATGGGGTACAAGTGTTATTTTGTTACATGTATAGATTGCATATTGGGGAAATCAGGGCTTTTAGGGTATCAATCACTCAAATAACATACATTGTACCCACTAAGTTATCTCTTATCATCCATCCTCTTTCTACCTCCTTACCCTTCTGGGTCTTCATTATCTATCATCCCACACTCTATATACTCTACATCCATGTATATACTTTATTTAGTTCCCACCTTTTAAGTGAGAACATGCAGTATTTGTCATTTTATGTCTGACTTCTGTCACTTAAGGTAACAGCCTCCAGCTCTATTCTTGTTGCTGCAAAAGACATGATTTTATTGTTTAAGACTGAATAATATTTTATTTTGTATGTATGATACATTGTCTTCATCCAGTCATCTGCTGGGGGACACTTAGGTGGTTTCCACATGTTTGCTATTGTGAATAATGCTGTGATAAACATACAGGTGTGGGTATCTCTTTGATGTAATGATTTCTTTTCCTTTGGGTAGATATGCAGTAGTGGGATTGCTGGATTCAATGATAGTCCTATTTTTTATTCTTTGAAAAATCTTCACACTAAAGGTTTCACTAATTTACATTGCCACCAACAGTGTGTAAGAGTTCCATTTTCTCCACGTCCTCACCAACATCTGTTATTATTTGTCTTTTAATAATAGCCATACCAATTGCTATAAGATGACATCTCATTGTGGTTTTCATTTGCATTTCTCTGATGATTAGTAGGATTGAATGTTTTGTCATATGTTGGCCATTCGTATGTCCTCTTTTGAAATACGTCTATTCATGTCCTTTGTCTAATTTTTAATGAGATTATTTGTTTGTTGTTGTTGTTGAGTTCCTTGATTCTTTGAATTTGGATATTAAATTTTATAAATATATTATGTATGTAACTATGCCACATATAGTTTGCAAATATTTTCTTCCATTATGCAAATTGACTGTTCATTCTTTTGATTATTTATTTTGCTGTAGAGAAGCTTTTTAGTTTGAGTCCCATTTGTCTTTTTGTTTCTGATGCCTGTGATTTGAGGTCTTTGTCATGAATTCTGTGCCTAGCTCAATGTCCTGAGGAGTTTTCCTAGATTTTCTTCTAGTATTTTTATAGTTTCAGGTTTTACATTTAAGTCTTTAACCTATCTTGAGTTAATTTTTTATATGGTGAGAGATAGGGTCCAGTGTTATTCTTCTGGATATAGCAACCCAAATTTCCCAGCACCATTTATTGAAAAGGTGTTCTTTTCCAAGAGTATGTTCTTGTCATTTTTTTTCAAAGATGAGTTGGCTGTAAATATGTAGCTTTATTTCTGAGTTCTCTATTTGATTCCAATGATCTGTGAAGACACAG
This sequence comes from Nomascus leucogenys, assembly GCF_006542625.1. Taxonomy (NCBI): domain Eukaryota; kingdom Metazoa; phylum Chordata; class Mammalia; order Primates; family Hylobatidae; genus Nomascus; species Nomascus leucogenys. The sequence continues at coordinate 53,532,926 of NC_044383.1, read as the reverse complement.
GCTCATTATGTGGTTGTGTTGGGCTTCTTATGCTTGCTTAAATGTTTTATTCTAAAATCTTTCATTCTTCTTTAATTTTGAGACATTTGTAGTCATGTATTATAAATATTTTCATTCTTTTCTATTTTTGGTTGTTTTGAGACTCCCATTATATATGGATAGTGACACTTCCACTAAAGTCTACGTATCTTAATGTTTTTGTGGCAACAGAATTAGTTTATACAATAAGTAATTGTTCTCAGTGGGGACAGGAGGCATAACTTCAACTAATAAGTATTAAGCATTTGCCATTTCATTAATTTTCCTAAGTATTGCACTGTTAAACATGTGGGTGTTTTTTGCTTTTATTTTTTCAGAGGGAGATTATAAAACCCAGAGATGTTAGGTAATTTGCTAATCTGCCTAACAAAAGTGGTACTAGATTTCAAACCTAAGCCATCTAATTCTAAGGTTTGTGTTCTTTCAATTCATGATATTGTCTCACCTAAATATGTAAAACTAGAAATAAAAATGTAAAACAGTATCAACATATCTCTATTATGTAAATGATCTTTGAGGATTGTTTCAAAAATTAGTAAGAAAATATCTCTAATAAAATGCTCAGCTTATTAGATAAACTTAAAAGTCATGGGCGAACCCACCTAATCAAAGCCTCACTGAGTGTATGTCACTCTAGTTTTATATATGAAACCATGAAATATGTTAGCTGATCTTAGAAGCAATGTTTCAAATATGGTATTAAGTTAAATAAAACGTTTCCTCTTTATAATGGAAAAATTTGTTGTTTTATTTTTTCATTAGAAATCCCATCACATTTTACTTCACTGACTGACAAGTCAGTTTAAAGATATTACACATTAGAAAATAAATGTAGCAAAAAGGCAAATAATCCAAACAGTCGTATCAAGATCGTTGTTTTCACAAAAGCAGCATGCAGATGTATTCACTTTCACATATGACTTATCAGATCTTGAATTGTCTATATGTGCAAACTAAACATGCCATATGTCAATGCCATGCTGAGCAAAATTTCCATTTTCTATTAGCCTGTAATCTGAATGATAAATTAAATGATTCTCAGAAAATAAACGAGCTATAAAAATTAGACAGTCAAAGGAAATTAAAGCTCCAGTTAGATGATTGTGTTGGGCTGTTCTTGCCTTGCTATAAAGAAATACCTGAGGCTTGGTCACTTACAAGAAAAGAGGTTTAATTGGCTCAAGGCTCTGCAGTTTGTACAGGAAGCATAGTGCGGGCGCTGGCATTTAGTGAGGGCCTAAGGAAGCTTCCAGTGGTGGAAGGATAGGGGAGAGCAGGTGTCTCATATGGCATGTGTGGGAGAAAGAGAGAGTGGGAGATACCACTCAATTTTAAACAATCAGATCTTGCATGAACTCACTCAAAACAAAGGTGATGGTGTTAAGCCATTCATGAAGGATGTGCCCCCATGATCCCCATACTTTCCACCAGGCCTTACCTCCAGCACTGGAGATTACATTTCAACATGAGATTTGGAGAGTACACAGATCCAAACTATATTATTCTGCCCTGCTCTCCACAAATCTCATGTCCTTCTCACATTACAATATAAAATTATCTCTTCACAATAGTCCCCCAAAGCCAGAACTCATTCCAGCATTAACTCAGAAGTCCTAAGTCTCAAGTCCCAAATCTCATTTGGAAATGAGTTTCTTTCACCCATGAGACTGTAAAATCAAACCAAGTTATTTACTTCCAAGATGCAATGGGGGTACAAGCATTAGGTAGACATTCTCTGTCCAGAAGGGAGAAATTGGTCAAAAGAAAAGGGCTATGGGATTCACACAAGTCTGAAACCCAGCAGAACAGTCATTATACCTTAAAGCTCCAAAATGATCTCCTTTGACTCCATGTCCCACATCCAGGGCACACTGCTGCAAGGGGGTGGGCTCCCAAGGTCTTGGGCAGCTCTATCCCTATGTCCTTTCAGGGTTGAGCCCCCAAAGCTGCTCTTGCAGGTTGGAGTTGAGTGCCAATAGGTTTTCCAGGTGCATCATGGAAGCTGACTGTGGATATACCATTCTGGGGTCTGGTGGATGGTGACTCCTTTCCCACAGCTCCACTAGGTATGTTCCAGTGGGACCTCTGTGTTGGGGCTCTAACCCCACCTTTTTTCTTCTCCCTACCCTAGTAGAGGTTTTCTGTGAGGACCCTGTTCCTGTGGCAGGCTTCTGCCTAGCTACCCTAGGCTTTTCTATACATCCCCTGAAATCTCAGTGGAGACTGCCAAGCTTCCTTCACTCTTGTCCTCTGTGCACCTTCAGGCTTAATACCACATTGAAGCCACCAAAGCTTACAGCTTTTACCTTCTGGAGTGTTGGTCTGAGCTGTATCTAGGCCCCTTTGAGTTAGAGCTGTAGAATGGGGATGCAGGGAGCAGCCACCCTAGGTGGCACAAGGCTTTTGTGCTCCTGGCCTGGCCCAGGAAACCATTCTGTCCTTCTGGGCCTCTGGACCTGTGATGGGACGGGTTATCTTGGAAGATCTCTGAAATGGCTTGGAGGACTTTTTCCCATTGTCTTGGCTATTAGTTCATAGCTCCCTTTTAGTTATGCAAATTTCTCTAGCAAGTGGTTGCTCTGCGGCCTGCTTGGATTCTTCCCCTGAAAAGGGGGTTTTCTTTTCTACCATGTGGCCAGGCTACACATTTTTCAAACTTTTATACTTCTGTTTCCCTTTTAAATATAAGCATCAATTTTAGGTCATTTGTTTGCTCCCACATCTAAGCATAGGGTGTTAGAAGCAGCCACACCACATCTTGAACACTTTGCTTCTTAGAAATTTCCTCCACCAGATAGCCTAAATCATCACTATGAAGTCCAAACTTAAACACAGATCCCTACAGTGTGAACAGAATGCAGCCAAATTCTTTGCTAAGGGATAACACACATGAGTTTTGCTACAGTTTCCAAAAAGTTCCTTATTTCCATTTGAGACCTCTTCATCTTGACTTCCCTGTCCATGTCACTATCAGCATTTTGGCCACAACCATTTAACCGGTCTCTAAGGAGATCCAAACTTTCTTTTTTTTTTTTTTTTTTGAGATGGAGTCTTGCTCTGTTGCCCAGGCTGCAATGCAGTGATGTGATCTCAGCTCACTGCAAGCTCCGCCTCCTGGGTTCATGCCATTCTCCTGCCTCAGCCTCCTCAGTAGCTGAAACTACAGGCTTCCACCATCATGCCTGGCTAATTTGTTCTATTTTTAGTAGAGAGGGGGTTTCACCGTGTTAGCCAGGATGGTCTTGATCTCCTGACCTCGTGATTTGCCTGCCTTGGCTTCCCAAAGTGCTGGGACTACAGGCGTGAGCCACCATGCCTGGCTCCAGAAGATGCAAACTTTGATATTCTTGTCTTCTTCTGAGTCCTCCAGACTCTTTCAACCTCTTCCCATTCCAAAATTTCTTCCACATTTTCAGGTATATTTATACCAATGCCCCACTCCTCAGTACCATTTTTTTTGTGTTAGGCTATTCGTTCTTGCATTGCTATAAAAAAAAAAACCTGAGGGTGGGTAATTTACAAGAAAAGAGGCATAGTTGGCTCATGGCTCTGCAGGCTGTACAGGAAACATAGTACTGGCATCAGCTTCTGGTTAGGGCCTTAGGAAGCTTCTAATCATGATAGTAGGTGAAGGTGGAACAGGTGTCTCACATGGCATGGGTAGGAGCATGAGAGAGACAGTAGGAGGTGCCACACATTTTTAAACAATCGGATCTCACATAAACTCACTCATAATAAAGGGTATGGCACTAACCCACTCCTGAGGGACATACCCCCGTGATTCCAGTGCCTTCCACCAGGCCTCACCTGCAACACTGGGGATTACATTTCAACATCAGATTTGAGGAAGACACATATCCAAACCATATCAATGGTAATGGCTTTTCACTGTATAGGATATTAGCCGATGAAGTGGTGATAAAACATTAGATTTTCTATGCTAGAACCTCAGAGTTTCAATGCTGCAAGGGACTTTGAAAGCTTTTAATACAATATCCTAATACTGATAAGAAGAAATTGATACCCAGGAATGCTAAGTGACTAAATCAAAGGTAGCAGAGTACAAGTAGGCCCTTAGGCGTTTAGCAGTGATAATGAGTCTTTTTCACTGATAGGCAGAATGGTTTGGTAAAAGGCTTCAGAGCCTGGTGGACTTGGGCTTGAAACCCGGTAAGGCTACTTATGGCCATGTGCCTTGGAAAAGTTATTTAACAGGCTTCTCTACATCCATAAACTGGGGGTAATAGGACTTAATCTGATAGGGCTACTGTATATAGAAGTAGACATAATTATGTAAAATATCTGATTCAAAGTAGGCTTTAAACCAGTGTTAACTATCAGAGGTTATTATCAAAAGAAATGCTGTTATTATTTGTTGTAGATTCATTACATTTGAGTTTGTTCAAAATAGATCAATTTTTTTTCTGTTCTTTAGAATGAATTTTGATATGAGGTTATTTTGATCTTATATTACTTTCATTATTGATCACGTTTTCCTGTTGAGTGCTTTGAATTAAATTACATCAGAGGAATATGAATACATATAATTTTCGTTTTTTTTTTTAAGAAAAGGAAAAAAATTGTGGATATTTGCTCACCAGGCAAGTTTTTATTCATCATTTCAAATCTAAGAATAGAATGAGGATCTATGTGCTATTGTATTTGTTAAAGGAAATGATGCTACCATCTTGATAGAATGAAAAGGGATGATTTGGCTGGAAAATAAACTATAGAGGATAAAAAAAGATTATCAAATATTAGAGAATAACTTCAAATGTTGAAAAAGCAGATAAAAAAGTACTTTTAGTTGAAGATGGCCCTTAAAGAACTTAGTGATAATATTGAACTGTTAAAATATTCATAATGATTATCAACAAAGCTGAAGATAAATAGCTAAAAAAACAGGTGAAATAATGGAAATGGTAAATACATGTTAAGTGGACAAATTATAAAATACTATGTTTATATAAAGTGGTAGTAGGAACTTTTAAAAATGAAGTAAGGGTATGATATGGATTTTTTAGTTTTGCTGAAATCTTTTGCCTTCATTCGATTAAAGAAAAAGACAATATTCAATTTTATGGTTTTAAAGAAAGGACTAGAAAAAGACATAAAAATGTAAGTTGTTGGACTAAGAAAAATAGGAAAATTTCAAAAGGGCCAAATACACACTGCTTTCTGACTCTCAATGAATGTTTAATGCTGTTGGGTTTAGGTAATGGATAGACAAATATTTTAGCTTGCCTATTCACGTACACGATGCAGCAGAACCTGAAGAGTCCAGTCTGCAGCCCTCTTTCAGGGGTATGGATTTATTAGACTGGGATAGGACCTGGAAATCTGCATCCTAAAAAATTTCTTCAGATAATTTGCAACTAAACTGGAGAAGTACTGCAACATGTCAAAATATCAATTATGTTAAGAAAAATGAACATTGTGCTTTAGTTACATAGAATAAATTGTTCTAGACTCTTGGAAGCATAGATGATCATTTCCTAGATCCTCTCCTCAAAGAACTTAATCTATTAGAAGAGAGTTGCCCTAACAATCTCATAAGAAAAGTACTCTTACATTAGCTAAATGTAAGAGTAGATTACTTTCCTTTTGGAAAGGAGAAACGTAAGAGAGCAGGCTTTCTGAATAAGGTTTTGATAAACTATTAGGTCTTAATAGGATCCATGGGAAGAAGGCTTTCCAGGAATGAACAAGAATGTGAGCACCAGCAACAAAATCTGCTCAGAGTAGATTTGGAGAAAGGCAAATCATTTTAGTTTAGAAGACATTGATGGCCAAATGTTCATTCAGTCAATAAATATTTATGGAGAGCAAACCAGGGGAAAAATAGTGGTAATATGAGGAGAGAGAAGTAATTAGATTCAAATGATACTCAACTAGAACGTAAAGATCAATAAAATGTAGGCTAGAACTTAATGATTAATTGGGTTTGGGCAGGATGTGAATGAGGGAGAGGAGTAAAAATCACTTGAAATTTCTGGTGCAAACCACTGCCTGTGTTACAATAATAGCTACTGGTTTTTGGATGCCTCTTATAGACACTGAACTTGATGGTTTGACTTGGTTTCACTTAAACTTTTTGACAGTGCAGTACAGTGGGAAATACAGCACCTTTGTTGATACTAGAGATAGTCATATTATCATGAACGGATAAGGAACATTTTCTATACTTGACAGGACCACTTTCATTCGTTTTCTCTCCTGTTAAAGAAATCAGGAACAGTACAATACATTGATTAATATTCCACTACTGTCAATGTGAAATGATACTTTCCAATTCATATTCAAAATAAAAATATTTTAAATTATCATTGCTTTAGCTAAGATACTTAATTTTAGTAAACAGTCCTCTCATTGGAGATCAACTATGATCGTGCTTAACATTGAGCTTAAGAATTCATTAACACTGTTTATTACTCTCAATTTGGTTGCATGTTCTTGGACAAAGTTATTTATTTTAAAATAATAATCCCCTAAATTATTTATTATCAGGAGTTATGAAAACAAATGGAGATATTTTAGGGTGTGCAAATCAAATGTATTTTCCTCTTAATTTTCACTAAGAGTAGGGGTGAGTTTTTAAATATAATCCCAGGAAGAACTCATGTTCCCTCTCCAAAAAGTATGCTTTTTCACAGAAAGACATTACAAATTTAGAAACAGAGTAAAATTAGAAAATCAAAGATTATTATGAATAAATATAATGCTCTTTCATAGTTTCTGCTATTTTATTTTTCATTATAATTTGTGGCATTATGAATTTTGTAAAAGAATTTGGTCACGATTTCAAAAAAAAAAAAAGGAACCTAGTGTAATCACCAATTCTAACTTTAATGACCAATTTATTGGAAGTTAAGCAGTACAGCCACAGGATGAATATATGTATAATTACAATAATTCTTAACTAGAATATCACGCCAGGGTGTGGTTCCTTAGCACACAGTTCAGTGCTGCTCATACTTGCCCCCCAAATTTAGTGAGCACACATTTTTGCTTGAAGAAAGAACATCCTGTCAAAGTCTAGTTAAGCCTGTAGTCACCAGTGATGAAATGGAAGAAATTTAAATTCTACTGCCTAATGCCCCTGGGGCATGGGAAAGGTTTATAAGAAAGGCCACATTCTGCTCTTACCCACACATCCCATCAGCCCTGGATCCTACTAAATTCAGTAGGGACTAGAGACAAGACTGTGTACCTCAGAGTCATTTGAAGTGTCTGTAATGAAGAGAAGGATTAGAAAAATTTGGAGATACTGTACATATTAATATACAGATCTATAAACAGTCTTGAGCTTGAAGTAATGGTATAATTGCAATTTTTGTCATGTTCATAGAGAAGAAACTGCTATCATTAATTTCTTTTCTATTCAACTTCGGTACATAGATTAGAGGAATATCTTGTCTGTGATCAAACAAAACTATTTATCAGACCCATATGAAAATAGCATTATAGCTAGATTAGATGGATAGATAGATATCAACTTATTTCCACTACTGTTCAGAAGGTTGAGACAAGAACACATGCTTAGTCTTTAGACCTGTGCCTTCTCCCATTTCTTGGTTTCTAGTAGTGAGGGCTGACAGCCACAGTTAGAGCACAACCAGTGGAGAGTACATTGGGGGCTGGATGAGGTCTAAGGCCTGCAGTTAAAACTCTGGGTAATTATTTACTCAATCCATTTCTGTGAGACTAAAAGACATACTGCCAATAACAAGACAATGTGATTTTTTTATTATAGAACAAAGGAAAGTAAAATAAAAGCCAAGTGTAACCAGTAATTCATTACCAATGTAGTTAACACTGATTAATATCCAAAGGTCATTTGCAGTTGTGCTTTCAGTCCCCATGATCCATTTACCTCCAGGTTAATATTGTCCTCTTGCTTACTATCGTTAGTGAGAATCAGAAGCAGCAAGCTCTTTTGGGTCCCAGCTATTTTGTGTCTTATTAGCAGCCATCTTCCTACAGTAGAATAGTGTGATTCATCTCTCTCATGGAGCAAAACCTACTGCCTATTTCCATGTCCACCACCATCCTGGCTGTCTCTGTACAACACCCACTTTACCTCTAAGTTTAACGTAAGCTCCAATTTCCTGTAATTAAGAGAAAGATTACCTTCTAATAATAGAAAAGGCCTACCTTTTCTATTATAGTGGTTATTAGGTCTGTCCACAAATATTCCAAATTGCCTTTCCTTACAGAAACATGGTTGAATTGCATTTCACCAGTAATTTTAAATTAAGTATGGCCATCTAACTTGCCTTGGGCAAATAAATGTTGAAGAGAAATGTCATGTGCCATTTCCATGTGGAAGCTTTAAGAGTCAGTGCATGCTTTGCCACAATCACTTTTTCCTGCTGCAGAGACCATGAAAATAAGAGTTAATATCAAATGTATGTCAGCAGCATCTTTGAATAAACACAAAGAGCAGGGCCTTCTTTCAAATCTGCAGTGGACATGAAGCATTAGACCACTGAAAATTTGAGCTTGTTTATTACTACAGCATAAATTAGCTTATTCTGACTCACTTTATACTTAGAACTTGGCAATTTTCTATTCAACTTCACTGTTTCACCAGCTAAAACTGGTGAATGATTTGAAAGTTGATTTTTGAAAGCTTATTCTTATTTTAATCCAGAATACTCCCATTATATAATCACAGGAAACAAATTTTTAAAATTGATTTTTATTTTTGCATGAGGGAAAATCTCTTTTTTGACTTTCTTTATAATTTGTCCCCTACGTTGCAAATTCCAATTGTCTAGAAAATATAAATGATATCTCCACAGAAATTATATGTTTATAACCCTTAGTCAAACTAGCAATTAAGCTGGGCACAGTGGTACATGCCAGTAGTTCCAGCTACTCAGGAAGCTGAAGTGGGAGGATTGCTTGAACCCAGCAATATAAACCGCTCAGGCAGTTTGAGTCTAGTATAGGCAAGATAGTGAGACTCTGTCTCTAAAACAACAACAGCCAAATATCTAGATAGTTGTTGCTATATATATGTGTGTGTGTGTGTGTGTGTGTGTGTGTATATATTTGTTGCTAAGTATATATAAAGTTATTTAATTATATACTTGTAAATTTAATTATAATTAACTGTAATTGCTACATTATGTTATATAATTGTAAGTTATAAACATATAACTTCGGCAAAGATATTTATATATTTATTATATATTTATATTTCTATTACATTTGTATTATTTAGACAATTGGACCTTGAAATGTAGGTGGTAAGTTATAAAGTCAAAAAAGATTTTCCATCATGCCAAAAAAAAATCCATTTAAAACATGTGTTTCCTGTTTTATATATATACACCAATTAAAATTATTCTGAACACCAAGTGTTTAAGCAAAACTACATAAAAGCAGATAAAACGGTCTCTGACATCCTACTTTTGTCTTTAAGCTGTTATATTAGCTTAAACTGTATATCATGTTACTTTAAAATATCAAAAATCTGTGTAGATCTGAAATATGTTTTTTACCATTGTAAAGGTTTAAGTTTTTCTTGTTAAATGGCTATCTGAGCCTGGTTATAAAGCAGGACAATACAAGGTACAGCTATTGCCACGAGAGCTCCAAAACCAGTATATGAGCTCAGTTTTAATCATTTTAATTTTTCCTTTTTATTTTATATTTTTCACTGAAATTGAAAATTCTTTTCTGTCTTTATAGTATCTTATCCAAGATTCAAGGAAGAGCTTAAAGTTGTAAATTAGAGAAAGTTTGGCTTTTGCTATCTCTGTGTTATTTCTTTGTCCTCTGCTGTATTCCCTGTCAACACCTCTCCTTTCCTCCTCTATTTTCACACATATAAACACAGTCACAGATTCAACTCGGGTCTAATGCCAGTAAATTACACCTTTGCACAAATTGAAGTCACTAGTTTTCCTTTTCTTAATAATCCATGCATTTTAAACTGTCTGTGATAATAGAAGAGCCCTTGTATATCCTTTGAAAAACATTTCATACATCGGATGGGAGAGGGGCTTTGGGGAACAAGAGCTGCTTTCTAGTGTGTCCGGAACTCGTGGGTTCTTGGTCTCACTGACTTCAAGAATGAAGCCGCAGACCCTCGCGGTGAGTGTTACAACTCTTAAGGTGGCGCGTCTGGAGTTTGTTCCTTCTGATGTTTGGATGTGTTCGGAGTTTCTTCCTTCTGGTGGGTTCGTGATCTCGCTGGCTCAGGAGTGAAGCTGCAGACCTTCGCAGTGAGTGTTACAGCTCTTAAGGCAGCACGTCTGGAGTTGTTCGTTCCTCCCTGTGGGCTCGTGGTCTCGCTGGCTTCAGGAGTGAAGCTGCAGACCTTAGTGGTGAGTGTTACAGCTCATAAAAGCAGTGTGGACCCAAAGAGTGAGCAGTAGCAAGATTTATTGCAAAGAGCGAAAGAACAAAGCTTCCACGGTGTGGAAGGGGACCGGAGCGGGTTGCCCCTGCTGGCTCGGGCAGCCTGCTTTTATTCTCTTATCTGGCCTCACCCACGTCCTGCTGATTGGTAGAGCCGAGTGGTCTGTTTTGACAGGGTGCTGACTGGTGCATTTACAATCCCTGAGATAGACATAAAGGTTCTCCATGTCCCCATCAGATCAGTTAGATACAGAGTATCAACATAAAGGTTCTCCAAGGCCCCACCACAGCAGCTAGATACAGAGTGTCAACTGGTGCATTCACAGACCCTGAGCTAGACACAGGGTGCTGATTGGTGTGTTTACAAACTTTGAGCTAGATACAGAGTGCCGATTGGTGTATTTACAATCCTTGAGCTAGACATAAATGTTCTCCAAGGCCCCACCAGAGCAGCTAGATACAGCGTGTCAATTGGTGCATTCACAAACTTCCAGCTAGACACAGGGTGCTGATTGGTGTGTTTACAATCCCTGAGCTAGACATAAAGGTTCTCCACATCTCCACCAGACTCAGGAGCCCAGCTGGCTTCACCCAGTGGATCCTGCACTGGGACTGCAGGTGGAGCTGCCTGCCAGTCCCACGCCGTGCGGTCGCACTCCTCAGCCCTTGGGTAGTCAATGGGACTGGGCGCTGTGGAGCAGGAGGCGGTGCTCGTCGGGAAGGCTCGGGCCACACAGGAGCCCATGGAGGGGGTGGGAGGCTCAGGCATGGCGGGCTGCAGGTCCCAAGCCCTGCCCGGCAGGAAGGCAGCTAAGGTCCGGTGAGAAATGGAGCGCAGCGTGGGTGGGCTGGCACTGCTGGGGGACCCAGTACACCCTCTGCAGCCACTGGCCCTGGTTCTAAGTCCCTTATTGCCCGGGCCGGCAGGGCCGGCTGGCTGCTCCGAGTGCGGGGCCACCAAGCCCACGCCCACCTGGAACTCCAGCTGGCCCACAAGCCCCGCCGGCAGCCCAGTTCCCGCTCCCGTCTCTTTCTCCACACCTTCCTGCAAGCTGAGGGAGCCAGCTCCTGCCTTGGCCAGCCCAGAAAGGGGCTACCACAGTGCAGCGGTGGGCTGAAGGGCTCCTGAAGTGCCACCAAAGTGAGATCCCAGGCAGAGGAGGTGCCGAGAGCCAGCAAGGGCTATGAGGACTGCCAGCACGCTGTCACCTCTCACTGGCACCTCTCAAATCATGCCCTTTGGTGGAAACTTTTCAGTCAACCGATGGGAGCATCTTGGCTTTGAAGTTTAGACAAAGCAAGAGAGGGACTCAGGCCACTCACTTGCATAAATACTTTTATTTGTATTCAACTGTGTTTCAACTGACTTTCTAACCTTTTAGAAAACAGCATTTTGGATTCTTTGCACCACACAGTCGCTCTGTGTGAAATTTATAGTAATTTAAAAAGAAATTCCCTCTGGCTTCACATGACTGAACATTTGATTAAAATTAGAGAAATGGAGCTACCAGGCAAGTCATTCTAGCTCCGTATGGAACATCTGCTGAAGTAAGTCTTCAGAAGTCAGACAGAATTGAAATGTCATCCTCTGGGGGAAATATACATAACCCAAAATTAAATGATGAACATGAACGGAAGAGTTCATAAGGTGTGGACTGTGTGTAAGCTGATTAGTTACTGGCTTAAATGTAGGGGCTTTAGGAAAGAGTAAAAGAGGGGTTTGTGGATTTGTTTGCTTGTTTGTATTATTAGCCTAATAGAAGTGTAGTACTGTAGTACTGCACCCAAATCTAGGTGCAGTAAAATTGCAGGTAACGTAAAGGTTTTAAAAAAACAAAGGTTCACAATAATTCAATTTTAAAATATATTTAAATGTTAAAATATTATATACATTTAAAAACTCAAAAGAGTAAAAAATTATTAAGAAAACATCAGTACACAAGCCAAAATTTTTAGAATTCAGGAAAAAAAAAGTTATTTGGCTTAATGTAACATTAAAGAACTAAGGCTTTTAAGGAAATTATAATTAGAGATATTGGGAAATTAAAACATATGAAATGTTCTTGCTAAATTTTTAACATCTATAACGACATAACTGACTGACAATTTCACCAAAAATTATCTCCAAAGAGATATGTTACAATATTTCTTAACCAACTAAGCTAAAATTTTTTTCAAAGTTAAACAAGTGGCATATTAAACCCACTGAAACAATAAGATGAATAATTGTTGGTACTTTCTGGCTTTGACAAAAAAAAATTACTGATACCATTTTGGGCTGATGCAGTATTTACATCAACCAACATTGTTTATAGCTGAATAAACAATAGGTAGATGATAAGTCAAATCAATATTATTGATTATTTCTTCCTCTGTTACGATTAATTAGCCAATTACCATCAGCACAATAAAGTTTTATGTTAATATTTTATTGCTCATTTCTCAAAATAACCATGGGTATTAAGTTTTGTATATTCAAAATTATTTAAATAATAGATTTGGCAATTGTTTGACATGCTTTACTACTGTAATATTCTTATTGAACAAAATGGTTCAGTCCACTTAAATATTGTCTATAGAATCAAAATTCTAATGCTTGGTAGTTGAGAGTGAAATAGAAAAGTAGAACTTGAAAGACTGAGGTGCAGTATAGCAAAGCAGTATTAAAGAGAAATGGATTTCGAAGAACTTATGTTTCATCTGTGCTGCATTGGTACCATTTGTTGAAATTCACACAGCTTGTTACTTTCAGCAAGAAATATAGCATAAGATTTAAGAGATTATAAAAATGTTAGCAACTCATTGGTTAATAGAAATATGTTTTCATAAATGGCTACATCAGAAAGATTTTATTTCAAACGTATGCTTTAATAAGATATACTCATACATATTTATGTGGAAATTATGTGTATGACTCACAGGACTTCTCAGTGATTTGTGAAAGAATTAAAATTAGCCTGTGGGAGAGGGCAGGTGTCTCTCCTGTTGCTGCTCCTTAGAAAACCATGGTACTGGATGGCCAAATAGGAACAGCTCCAGTCTACAGCTCCCAGCATGAGCGACGGAGAAGATGGGTGATTTCTGCATTTCCATCTGTGGTACCCGGTTCATCTCACTAGGGAGTGCCAAACAGTGGGTGCAGGACAGTCAGTGCAGTGCACCATGTGCCAGCTGAAGCAGGGCGAGGCATTGCCTCACTTGGGAAGTGCAAGGGGTCAGGGAGTTCCCTTTCCTAGTCAAAGAAAGGGGTGACAGATACCATCTCACACCAGTTAGAATGGCCATCATTAAAAAGTCAGGAAACAACAGGTGCTGGAGATGATGTGGAGAAATAGGAACACTTTTATACTGCTGGTGGGACTGTAAACTAGTTCAACCATTGTGGAAGTCAGTGTTGCGATTCCTCAGGGATGTAGAATTAGAAATACCATTTGACCCAGCCATCCCATTACTGAGTATATACCCAAAGGACTATAAATTATGGTGCTATAAAGACACATGCACACGTATGTTTATTGCGGCACTATTCACAATAGCAAAGACTTGGAACCAACCCCAACATCCAACAATGATAGACTGGATTAAGAAAATGTGGCACATATACACCATGGAATACTATGCAGCCATAAAAAATGATGAGTTCATGTCCTTTGTAGGGACATGGATGAAACTGGAAACCATCATTCTCAGTAAACTATCGCAAGGACAAAAAACCAAACACCGCATGTTCTCACTCATAGGTGGGAATTGAACAATGAGAACACATGGACACAGGAAGGGGAATATCACACTCCGGGGACTGTTGTGGGGTGGGGGGAAGGGGGAGGGAGAGCATTAGGAGATATACCTAATGCTAAATGACGAGTTAATGGGCGCAGCACACCAACATGGCACATGGATACATATGTAACAAACCTGCACATTGTGCACATGTACCCTAAAACTTAAAGTATAATAATAATAATAATAATAAAGAAAAAAATTAGAGACTAAGAATAACCAACAACCAAAAAAAAAAAAAATACCATGGTACTCAAATGATTAGGTAAAATTTAGTTACCACGTTTAGTCCTTAAGGATTAAACTTTAGGACTCTGATGTTATTTACTTGTATTAATGTTCCACTACCATTTTAGAATACATTTCTTAATCTAGGTTAGGTTAATTGGGGTCCAGGAAAAGAACAGGAAAATTAGAACTTCAGTCTATGTACTACTGAAGTGGAGTCAAAATGTTGTATTATAGTTAGGGGATAGTTTTGAAAAGGAAATGTGTACTAAGAAAGAGATATAGAGAATTAAGCCTATCCATGTAATATCATTGAAGGAAAACACCCCAAAGAATCAGAGGCAGAATAATGTTGAAGCTGTAGTTCTAGCCCACATGGGTAATAAATACACTGTGCTCGTGCACTACTTTGGGTATTGGAATTCGAAATTGAGGTTAGATAGGAGATTGGCTCTCCAAGAGCTTATAGAATAAAGAAATGGAAAGCATTAAAAAATTGCAAAGTACTGTATATGAGTTTGTGTTTTGGCTTCTAAATGATATTGAAAGGTGCAGATTTCTTTAGCATACAACGTTCTTCTACAAATTAACTTGTGTAGTTATTAGGGATCAGATGTAATAAGTAATTATAATTAAGATATATCTCACATTATATCTATCAGTTTGAGTTAAAGTATAGTTCACTTAGAACTTGTAACTGTGTTATAAAGTGTTGCTCTTTATTTTTATAAAATAGAAAGCAGATACAATCTGGAAAACTTAAAGTTCTTATTAACTTTTGACTTGGTTGATTCTCTAATGTAGTTAATGAGCCAATAAATTTATGTATATGTTAGAGAAGGTTCTAAAATAAGTTTTTTTGTAGACTTACTCAAAATCAGTGAGCATGCTTTAATAAGCAGTTATTTGAATACATATAAAACAAACAAAATAAAATGTAAAATTTGACAATTTTGTCATTTACCCAAGCTGTTTAGCAGTATGAGTTAGATGTTTTATATTTTACAATATTTCTATTTATTTTAGTGCAAAATGACTCTCTGCCATTAAGTTTTTGTGGCAAAATAATACATTATAATAATGTATTCTTATATAAAATTTTATCTGGTTGCAAGCATGTCTTCTTTTCTCAACTAAGGATTTTTGGAGAATATACCACTCAATCTAAATCACTGTTTTAGGTACTGTGTTTGAAATTGGTGAAATTTTTACCTTATCATTCATAAGGTTATTATTCATATGCATACCAAGCTAAATTTTATTTGGAGTTTAAAATAAGGTACAAAATGTATAAGCTGATGGTAATGCTGCCCCTTTAGATACTGCCTGATAATGCGGTACATGTGTCCACATTTGTATACTGGAAAAGTTGTCGTCCTGAGACATGTTAGTGGAACGAAATGAGAACCAAGGTTGTACCATTCTCCTTATGTAGCAAAGCCAACTGGTAAAAGAGCATGCAACTAAAGGACTTATTGCATGTATTGACATGATTAGAGTCAACAAGAAGAATACCATATTTGTGGTACCCAAAATACTCTCAAATATTTAGGTTAGATTTACATGTTTACATATTTATACAAAACAATAACAAAATTTTTCTTCCCTATTTTTCTCCCTTTACCTTGTGCCCCTTATGTCTCTTAGGACTGACCTGCCTAAAACCATATGAAGCCTGTACTTCTGATTCTTTGTAATATAATATAATATGGAGAATTAGATTCTTTGTATTACAGGTCACTAGTGATTTTGTTTTAAATGGACCTGATTTTAATCTCTTTTTATAAGATGCCATTCTGGATTTTGTGACCATTTTTGTCAAAATGAACTTTTGTTTTCTTCTTTATCTCCTGGCTTTTCTATTTATTGCGATCTAATTCATTATTTTTTTATTTCATATTTACTTTGACTTGCTTCCTGTTTTTTATTCTATGAGCAGGTAAAAAGCTCAGAGGACTTTGTGCCTTTTCTTATTATTATGTGGGTTTTCTCCTCTACATCTTACCTTACTCCCCATTTTCATGGACTTAACTTTACCCTTTGTTACAAACTATTCTAGATATTTTCCCCCTCCAATGCTGTATACTTATTTGTTGCTGCATAACAAATTTTCCCTAAAATGAGCAGGTTAAAACAACAATAAATGGGTATCTCACAGAATTTCCATGGGTCAGGAATTTGGGAACAGCTTAGCTGAGAGTTCTGGTAATTTTAGCCGGTAATCTCTCATGAGTTCCAGGCAAGATGTTAGCAATGGCTTGACTGAAGCTGGAGGATTCACTTCCAGTTAGCTTACTCATGTTCCTGGCAAATTAGTGTTGGTTATTGACAGGAGGCTTCAGTTCCTTTATGTGTGTTTCTCTTCAGAGGGCTTTTTGAGTTTCTCATCACACAGCAGCTCATTTCCTTCAAAGTAAATGAACCAAAAGAGAGTCAGAGAGAAAGTGCAACGTCTTCTATTACCTAGCCTTCAAAAGTCAAACTATTAGTTATCCAGGTCAGCCCTATTCTATGTAGGAGAGAACCACATAGTGTGAATATGAGTAGGCAAGAATCATTCAGGGGCATCTTGGAGGCTAGTCACCACAAGTTTATGCAACAGATGACTTCCCATCTCAATTCTAATCATTTGAAATTTCTCAGTTGGATAATTTTTATTAAACACTCATCATCATTTAGATATCTAAATTTATCACCCTGTGAAACCAGTCCATGTTTGCCTTTTATTGTCTTGCTTGACTGAAACTTCATATCAGACTCACAGAATTTTAGATGCTCAATGCACAGCTTTTTTTTTATAGGCAAGAGGAGAAACTCACATGTGCATACCCTGTAGCACAATTTTTGTTACCTTTTCCTGTCAGTGTCAATATCAACTTGTTTCGATTATTTTCCGTGTTGCTGCTCAGCTTCTCTGTACTTGGACCCTACATTTTTATCTAGGCTGTCCTAGACAAAAGTTATTTTATCTAGGTTATTTCTACGGTTGTCTTCAACTAAAGTTAAGACTTAAAGAGAAAAAAGAAAAAGAATTGCTTATTTATTTTTAAAAAGTACCGTCAGCAGTCTATGACATGGAACTGAATTTACCCTGGAAAATGTTGACTATAGGAGGATACCTAAGCATGAGAATAGCTTTTGCAATTGTACTATGCAGAATATTTCCCAAGCAGTGGATTCCTCAGTCCTTATGTTTTGGCCTCAAACTGATGATTATTTAACAGAAGAAAACCATTTTTCTTGGAATGGTTTTGCACAGTTAGAAATATAATGTGTTCTCCGTCTCCCCCTATGCTTTAAATAGTACTCACTGATAGATACAGAATGTCAAGCCAGATTAACTACTGATTTTTTAGGCTTAATAGCTCTTTTATTTTCATGGTAATTATCATTGGTTGGACATTAGTGTAGATAATGTACACGTGGTTTCAAACTAACTATAGGGCTACATTAGCTTCAGTGTCCCTCTAAGTGAGAGAGAACAAAAAAAGTCAAATGAAAAATATATGAATACAATAGCCTATAGAACCCCATGACCTTTATTAAAGGTCCTGAAATTTTATAGGAGGTACTTTATGGGTGATTGGATGCAGTCTTCTAAATAAAAAACGATGTAGAACATTGATATAAAAAATGACACTAGATATAGAGGGAGAGATCTATGAGAAGAAAAAATGTATTAAAATGGAAAAATATATGTTTGATGAAGAGAAGCAGAAATAAAACATTTAAAAATATGAAATTAAGACGAAATGAGATGATGAACATTTGTTAATAGCCCTGCGTGCGGCACTGCAACCTGTAATCTCAGAGCTTGGAGAGGCCGAGGTGGGAGGCTCCCTTGAAAACCAGTCAGGGTAATGTACTGAGACTTAATCTCTACAAAAAATTAAAGAAAATTAGCCAGGAGTGGTGGTGCCTGCCTGTAGTCCCAGCTACAGGAGGATCACTTGGACCTAGAAGGTCAAGGCTGCAGTGAGCTATGATTATACCACTGCACTCTGGGCTAGGTAATAGATCAAGACCCTGTTTCAAAAAAAAGTTTATTAATAAAATATGGAAATAAGTTATAAAATGCCAATAGCATGACTACCTAAAACAACTGCTTAAAACACTTGCAAAGCACCTTGCATAAAGAGGACAACAATTATTTATTGAATGAATAAATTAATACCTAAACCGTTCTACCCTAAGATGCACTTGAAATCACCATTTCTGGGAACCTTGAAAATAATAAATGAATAAATGCTCAATTTGTTGAATTTCTACAATGTATCTTCAAATATGCTAGATATATTACATGCATTATCCCTACAGTAATCATATCAGGTAAGATTTTTTTACTGCATTTGACAGATGCACAAACTGAGGTTCAGAGATTGAATGTAACTTGCTCAATATTATACAAATAAGAAATGAAAAAAGATTTCAGCCTAGTCTGGCTGACTCCAAAGCCTAAGCTCTTAAGATTTCTGCTACGTGCACCTCTACATTCAAGAAGAAAGAAAATATAATAGTTAAATTTAAACTTAAAGTTCATAGACAATATTCACTAACATAAAAGACATTTCATGAGCATGAAATACAGAAGCAAATAATCTATGGTCTTGAGTGGTACCAGAGTCAGGCTGAAACAGATGATGATATTTTCAAGTAAATGAGTTACGATTTGAAAAAAGGAAATCCTAGGATGGCTTGGAAGCACAGAGTACGGCCACCTATCCTGGTCTAGGTAGGTTTTTTGGGTATGAATTCTGAGCTAAATATTAAACAGTGTGTAAGAGTGAACTCAGTGAAGTCAGAGGTGGGTTTTAAGAGGAGGGAGTAACATTTGTAAGGTTTGTTGCAGTCAGGGTGCAGGGAAGAAGCCCAGATATAGGCTAGGGGAGATAATAGACCAAAAGGGGTCTCGTTACCGAATTGGGGTTTTTTTCCCCTGAGGCAGTGATAAGCTACTGAAGGATTTTAAACAGGAGTCATATTTTCTTTTGAGAATGACTCTTCTGTCTATAGTGCCATAAATGAAGACAGAACACTACTGCAACATTCTAGGCAGTGTAGCATGATGATACCTAGACCCGTGGTATCCGAAGTATGGGGTGTATACTCCTGGGATACGTAAGAGTGGCTAATGGGCCAGACAAAAAAAGATACATTAGAATTTCTATTTATTTTTATTTTGTTTCAACCGTGTTTTTAGTTTTGCATATTTTTATAACATATAAATGTATACACATATAATAATGTTTTGAAATAAAATGTTTGGAGTACACTGTTTTAAAGATGGTCAAATATAAGTAATGCGTTAGATTTTTGTAGGATTTGGTAGGATTTTGTTAAGAGTTAGATAAATGGATGTAAGGTAGTGGGTAATATAGGTAAGAGAGAAAATACAACAAGAGAAACATAAAATGAGTAATTTAATTTTATCATGAATTCGTGGTACTATAGTTTAAGTAAAAATGCTGAAAAGACAGATCAATCTACTAGCACTAAAGTAAAATGGTATATTAGCTAGTGCCATAAGTTTTGGAGTCAATGTGATATGGAGGTCAATAGAAACCATGTAAGTGAATGAAATCAGCAAAGAAGTCTAGGGAAGGTGAATAAAAATGATAACCTGGCCCAGAACCCCAGGAACACTGACACTTAGAATGTGCACCAGAAAGGCAGAGGAGGAGACTGAAATCGAGGGGCCACAGAAGAATGAAAACTGAGGCAGAGAGTGGTTTAATGGAAACTGAAGAGAGTATTGATGTTGGACAAATATTGATGTACAATTCTGCTGAGAGACTAAGTAGGAGAAGAGCTAAAATGTATTTTGTGTTAGAACATATAGTGATTGGCAACCTTTTCAAGAAGCAGCTTCAGTGACATTGTGGGGATGAAAAACATCATGGG
Organism: Nomascus leucogenys; assembly: GCF_006542625.1. Classification (NCBI taxonomy): domain Eukaryota; kingdom Metazoa; phylum Chordata; class Mammalia; order Primates; family Hylobatidae; genus Nomascus; species Nomascus leucogenys. The sequence continues at coordinate 53,512,607 of NC_044383.1, read as the reverse complement.
AATTCTAAGGGTGGAATAGTGAATGACAAGTGAGGAAGTGAGGATTAGGAATGATTTCAATAATTTTGGCTGTGAATGTGGATCAGAGAAGACTGGAGTAGGATGAACTATTTAAAACATTAAAATAGGGAAGAAACTTACACGTTTAAATGATGCTGATGAAAAATCACTTACAGTAGCAAAGCAGATGATACAGGGATCTGTGATTTCTTTCCTGTCTTTATCAATATCTATCTTGTTCCTTATCGCAGCTCTGAACAAAGGAACTGAGAGGCAGAGTTTTCCCAAAACACAGTCCTATTTGTGAATTGAACTTACAGGGAGGAATAGAATGAACAGTACTTTCAGTCCCCCATGATGATGAGTGAAAAACAACCAGAAATACATAGAGGCAAAGAGATCAAAATAGGCCTGCATTTTTTACAAAAGAAACTATCCCGCAATGGATTCCTAGAGAGGCTCCCAGTTCTCTTCCCCAAGGGTAGCATCTGCTTCTTGTGAAATCAGCTAATATTAATGAGTAGAACTGAAAATGCTGAACATTGTCTTATCCATTAAATGTGACTTGGATGTGGGGTGGAATTTGGGGCACTGCTGCCTCAGGATGGGTTAGGAATTTGAGGGTGGTAGGAGCTGACAACAGGAAAATAACTGCTATTGATCAGAAAATCTTACCTCTAGCCCATTTTGCACATTTCCTAATTCATTGAGGACTTGATGACATATTTTCATTTTGTCTTATCTCATTTTACTCTGAGAAATAGATTTAATAGAATTTTCTAAAATTGTCCTTTTTTTTTTATATGCTGCCTCTTTTTCTGAATCTAGGTTTAATCCCTTAACATTTTCCATTGCCTTATTCATGCTTTTTTGTTTGTTGGTTTTTGGTACAGCATTTGCAACACCTTAGCCAACTAATCAGTTCATAGTACTATTTTTCCTAACTAGTATGTGAACATTACATGAGAAGATGTCATAGTCAGTTGTACTATCCTTGGGCATAGCATATATTCTGACAACTCTTCTAAGCATAATATTTTGAAATGAGTGAGTGAATGAATGAATAATGCATCATGGGAACAATTTTCCTGTTTCTCTAAAATAGGTACTTTTTATGGATTATTTTTGTAGATATAATGTAATTTAAATCCAAAATACAACTGAAGTCCCATTCATGCCAATAAGAAAGAGTGAAAAGCAGTCAGAAACATATAAAGGCAAAGAGGTCAAAACAGGCCTGTACATAAAAAAAAAAAACTATCTAATTATGTAAGTCCCACTGTATTTGAGACTTAAACATATTAATCACTTTGAAGACGTTATGCTTTAAATTCTCATAAGCATATATATTAGTGATAATCAGCTCCATTTTATGGATGAGAAAAGTAAGGCTAGAGAGATTACGTAAATTGCTCAAAATTTCTCAGCCAGTAAGTAGCAGAGTTAGGATTGAATAAGAGATGTAAAAGATGACAATATGGCAGTTTTTGTTTTCTGGACCCTGATGTATAGGTTTTCAGCTCTTATTTGCTAATATTTTTGTGCCACCTTGTTTCCAAAGATGGTTACTATCCATAACTTCCCCTCCCATGAGGGGTGGAATATGTTTCTCCACCCCCTTGAACCAGGACTGACTTTTGCCTGTTTTGATCAAGAGGATACAGCAGAAGTAAAGCTACTCCAGTTCCAGACCTCCTTGTTAAGAGGACTAGCAGTTTCTGCCTCCTATCTCAGAGCTCTGAGCTGTCATGTAAAAATTCCAGGCTGGAGAGAGAGGCTATGTGGCAGTGCAGGTGTGTGAGTGAAGAAGTTATCTTGGATGACCATCCCAGTCGAGGCTTCTGATGACTTCAGCCCCAGCCTCTATAGGATAAAACTGCATGACAGAACCCCTAAAGAGAACACCAGGTTAACCTAATCAACCTATAGAATCCTGAGAGATAATAACAAATTATGCTTGTAAACCATTAAATTTTGGGGTAATTTGTTACATAGCCATAGGTAACAGAAACAGTGTAATTTATCAAATTCAAGTTTAAATTAAAATTAGAAATCATAGTGTTCCTGGCTTATTATTATCTGATTAAATCTGTTAAGATCCTGTGACTATCACTGGCAGAATAAACCTTTTCTGGGTGACCAAGAAAAAGATGGTCCTAGAATCTGTCTAGGACATAAAAGGGGAGACGTGCATCCTTTGAACATAAAGGAAAATGTAGTGAAAAGTTGCAATGTCACCATTACTAATGCCATTTAAAAAGCTAACAGTGTTATTTAGTGCTGACTTACATTCATGACTATTTTACTACCTGTCACTACATTTATTCATAAAACTATATTTTATTTATAATTTTAGTTATAATCATTTATTAATTTGCCCTGACTTATTCAGCATTATCCAGTAGATGATATACTTGACTTCAGAAATGTCTGACATTAGCCCAAATATGCATTTCTTGTCACTGACCAAATTTGGCCTCATTTTATATTTGTACATGCTGCTAATTGCTCTTTAACTATTGAATCTTACTCATTAAAGGTTATTCTATGTTTCTAAAAAGCTCTATAAAGCTTTTCTAAAAATAAAGGTACTAATTGAGTGTTTATTAGATTGAACCCTATGAAATTCCCAATATTTGACCATTTTTGTCCTATAAAAATTGGTATTTCATAATACCATGTTGTAACTACCTTTTTAAATTTAATTTAATTTAATTTTATTTATTTTATTTTATTATTATACTTTAGGTTTTAGGGTACATGTGCACAATGTGCAGGTTTGTTACATATGTATCCATGTGCCATGTTGGTGTGCTGTACCCATTAACTCGTCATTTAGCATTAGATGTATCTCCTAATGCTGTCCCTGCCCCCTCCCCCCACCCCACAACAGTCCCTGGAGTGTGATGTTCCCCTTCCTGTGTCCATGTGTTCTCATTGTTCAATTCCCACCTATGAGCGAGAACATGCGGTATTTGGTTTTTTGTCCTTGTGATAGTTTACTGAGAATGATGTTTTCCAGTTTCATCCATGTCCCTACAAAGGACATGAACTCATCATTTTTTATGGCTGCATAGTATTGCATGGTGTATATGTGCCACATTTTCTTAATCCAGTCTATCGTTGTTGGACATTTAGGTTGGTTCCAAGTCTTTGCTATTGTGAATAGTGCCGCAATAAACATACGTGTGCATGTGTCTTTATAACAGCATGATTTATAGTCCTTTGGGTATATACCCAGTAATGGGATGGCTGGGTCAAATGGTATTTCTAGTTCTAGATCCCTGAGGAATCACCACACTGACTTCCACAATGGTTGAACTAGTTGACAGTCCCACCAACAGTGTAAAAGTGTTCCTATTTCTCCACATCCTCTCCAGCACCTGTTGTTTCCTGACTTTTTAATGATGCCCATTCTAACTGGTGTGAGATGGTATCTCATTGTGGTTTTGATTTGCATTTCTCTGATGGCCAGTGATGATGAGCATTTTTTCATGTGTTTTTTGGCTGCATAAATGTCTTCTTTTGAGAAGTGTCTGTTCATATCCTTTGCTCACTTTTTGATGGGGTTTTTTTTTTTCTTGTAAATTTGGCAACTACCTTTTTATTGAAGCTTTATAATAACCTTGTAAGCCAAGGCAGTAGAAGATGGTGTATACACATTTTTACTGAGAAGGAGAGTAGGCTAGATGTTAAGTGACTTAGACTTTGTCTCACAGCTAGAAAGTAAGAGTTGGAATTTGGATTTATGACTGCTAACACTGAGTCTACTAATTCACACTTTTTCTTCTACAGTAATTATTAATAACCATCACTTATTCTCTGCTGATAATACAAGCTTATCTTCAGGTGGCTGACTACATTTAATATTTCAAGGTCAATATGGTAAATTAAGACTGTTATCACTGAAAGTGGGTTGGATATAGAGAAGAAAACAAGATGATGATATGGAAATAGCAGGAGCTGGTTTGTCAGTGATTCAACATGTCCTATAATGTTTTTCTACTCACATACATCTGTAAGTATGATTCCTTGTTAGATCTGAGTGTTTTCAATAAGACAAAGCATGCACAAACTTTCAAGAAAGGAGGAATGAGGAAAAAGATAGACAAAATTGGTTAGAAGAGCTCAACAGAATATGATTTGTCAGTCAATTCTAAATTAAATTGAGAAGAGAAAAATCTAACACAAATTTAGAAGGCAAGGTCTGTAATATACAGGGAGGATACTTTTAATTTAACCTTCATATAGTGATTATTGTCACATGGCCTTTCTACCTGTAGCTCTGATCCTAATTGGCAAGGTATGCCAACCATGCCAAAAGGAGTCAAAGAAAACCACCAGTTCAGTTCAAAAGTCAAGACATGGTCTCTAGCTGTTACTGAAAGATTCCCTATAGGAACTGCTATTATAGGAAGCTGTAATGTGACTATACATTATCATTTTATTTTAAATAATGTTGAAAGCCTGTGTCAAATGGCAAAATGTTGTGAAGAGAAATACTTGTTGTTGGAGAAATAATAGTAATAATTGTTAAAATTAATAGTGCCTTCTTAATTTAGGAGATTTATTCTTTTAGCATACTTTAGCTCTCAAATGTAGCAGTCTAATTCAGGAACTATCCAGTCTATGCTGGTGTGGGTTTATCATATTATTTACTAAATACTTATATGTATCCCTATTTGTCAATGGCTGATTTGTTCGGCTCATTTGTGGCCATTCTGCTCCATTTACTGTCCCTGTTTAAGATTAGCCCACTGTGTCAAACCCGGTTCTTTCTCCTGAAGTCACATTTCCAAGTCGCATTTACACAGCTCATTCAGAAAAACTTTCAAGCTTCCAGTTATTCTTCTTCCTAGAGTGGACTCGTTTCCATTTGTCTCTGCAGTGAGTACTTCCAGAATTGGCAAGAATAAGAGAAAAATAATAGACTTTTGATATAGCACTTGCTCAGAGTTATTTAACCATAAAAACTCTTGTGATAATAAAACCCTTACCTCTGTTTTGACCCATTCACCCCCATCTCCATTCTCTGCTTTGTTTTTCTCCATAGTACTAATCATTTCTTAATCTCCAGTCTAATTTACTCATTTTTACCAGTTGTTGTTTTTTTTTAAATTTTCCAGGAGTCTCTAGAATGATAGTTAAATGAGGGTAGATACCTTTATTTATTCACTACTTTATTGTCGGTGTCTGACACTAGAATGTGCATAATAAATGTTTGTTAAATCGATAATGAGCTAACATGGAGATCTGCTTCTTCATCTGTATATTTTTGATAATGAAAGTATAGACATCTCTTATTAGCCAAAACTTTTTCATTCCTAAAAGGAGCGATAGCAAATTTCCAGATAGCGGGAGCCTATATTTCATTATTTTTAATGCAAAAAAATCATAATAAGTTCTAAGCACATCCCAAAATGCCAACCAAGTGTTATTAAAACATTTAAAAATATCGAAGTCATAATCCACAAATGATTTCTGGATAGCATAAAACAGTCAGAATACAACATACCTAATTATTTAACAAGTAATAAAGTGAAGTTACTTCACTGGTGGTGAGTGTGTTTCTGTGCAGTATACAATATTACTGTGAGTTTTCCTTTCACACTGCAAAGGGCAAGTACTCCAATGCAAATAAAAAATAAAATAATATGATAAATATAGAAGTGTCTAACTAAATTGAAACTTGTTAATAGTGCCCTCAGGCATCTGACATAGCAAACAGGAATCTGTTATAGTATAAACTTCAAAGTAAAGTGTGGAGAACATAATAGTAATAATATGTAAAAAGTTTAAACAACTTTAATATACATCATAATCTCATCAGGAGAACAGCAGAGATAAAACCACAATATGATTGATGTTTTCTCACAAGGAGGAACGCCCAATTTAGATTTCTTTGCCAATATGCACATGCAATTTTGCTTAGGGACCTTTGGACTTTGATAGTGAAGTTTTGGTCAAAAAAATTTTCAAGTCATTATAGTGAATGAATAGTGAAATTTTTGAATAGCAAGAGCTAATTGTATATATCTCAAAGGGTTTTTGAGCATTAAATGGGATATTCTCTGTAAAGGACTTGACCCTATTACTCATTGTATAGTAATGTATGTTATGTCTGAAAGTAGTAAAAAGATAGATATGATTGTTGTCACTAAATTCACTATCAATTAATGATATGCCTATTTTTGCTTGTGAATATTCTCTGTCCTGCACTCATCAGTGATTTTTTCTAACTCAGTAATCTTACAATTTGCCAATTTTGGGAAAATGAAATAAAAGAGAGGCCCTAAAACAATCACATAAAAGTGTCATTCTAATCAGCTGTGAGCAAGTAATTGGCTATCCTGTAGCTGCAATGATAACTGTTATTCTTTCCAGCTGCTCTTAATAGGACTCTTACATCAATTTGTCTGGTGTCCAAAATAATTTTCCAAAAGTGTTACCCTGGGGCCTGGGAACCAGTCAGGTTGTCAGCATTTAGTTTTAACATTTTGGGAAGGACTGATATCCTGTTTTGCCTATCTTAAGTCCATCCACATTATTTGAGATTCCTGGTCTCTAATAGGTTTATGTATCCAATATTGCACTTATGAAATTATATATTTATTTTGAAATTGTTAGTGCCACTGTGGAACTACCTTGCATATCTAGCTTGGTTGATAATGACCAACAGCAACAACAGAAAGGTAGAGTAAAATATGAGTCTCCCATGCTACCAGATAGTAAAATTTTATTTTTCTTTTAGAAAACATTATCTACAAGTAAACTAGAAAAATAAGTTTCTGGTGAAATAGCTAAATGGTTTATTTCCCTCTGTATGGAAAATGTCTGTAGTAGTCTACATAATTTAGTAAAGGGGTACCTTATTAAGCTAAAAAGTTAACTGAAAGAGATACCTGTTAGTCTCATTCTCTACATTACGAATGACTTAAAAAAATACTATTCACCCACAACAGTATCACTAATTAAAACCAGAATTTGTATTCATATTACCATTTTAGCTTCATATGCACAGCTTTAATTTAGTTTCTGTTTCTTTTTAAAATTCTCCTGTGCAATTTGGAGTTCAAGAATATATATTTTGAGTTTACAGGTTAAATAAACAGCATTTGCTCTAGTCCTGGTAAACAAGCTTGAATGAAATTTGGAAGAGAAGTATATGCTAACCAATAAAGAGCTAAAATGCAAACATACTGAGTAGATTAGGGAAATACAAGTTTCTCCTATTAAAAAACTAATTGCTTTTTATTGACAGTGGATTAATTAATATGCATATGACTTAACTATATCTTATTAGTTCACTCATTTAACAAATATTCATTTAATACTTTTACAGTTTCAAACATTTTACTAGCACAAATTAATTTGAATAATAACAAGAAGAAATACACAAAAAATTATAAGGGAAAATCAAAGACTAAGATTAATATATGCTACTATTCAATGGACTTATGGACTAGAAGCTGGGAAATTCTCCATGATTCCAAAGACAGGTGGAAGACCACAGAAGTCTTTTTTCATGTAAGCAATATATCTTCAGCCTTATTTAACAGAGACAGTAAAAATCACTGAGAATACATAGAAAAAGTCTAAGAATTAAAGAGGAAAATGAAAAAAGAGTGAAAATCAGTAAAAAAGAAATAAAGGATGCAAAAGAGATGTACAACAAAGCAAACAAAATTGATGTTTCATAAAAACACTAATATAAAAGACAAACCTCTGTTGTGATTGATTAAAACAGGAATTAAAGAAGATACAGATATTGTAAATAAAAGGAAGGCATACACACAATAGCGATTACAATGATAAGACAAATACTATAAAAATATAGCAATAATTTTGAAAATTTTAAAAATATATTAATGTCTAGAAAACTGCAATTATGAGAACTGACTCACGAGGAAATAAAAACATCAATAGTTCTATGTCTGTCAAAGCAATTGAAGCACTTGTTAAAAATATTATTCCTCAAAGAAAATACCAGGCCATGATGATTTTACAAGTTATATCAAATAAGAAAGAAACCATACCAATTTTCTTTCTTTTTTTTGTGGTAAGAATGTTTAACATGAGATCTTGTATTATTTTCCTGATTTTGTTTAGTTCTCTCTCTGTATTCTTTGTAACTCACTAAGCTTCTTTAAGGTGATTATTTTGAGTTATTTGTCAGACAATTCATAAATTGGCATTTCTTTAGGGTCAGTTATTAAATATTTAGTTTTATTATTCTTTTAATTCTGTTGTTTTCTAGATTCTTCATGTTTATTGTAGTTTGCATTGGTGTCTGGTCACGTAAAGAAACAGCCACCTCTCCCAATCTTTACAGACTGGCTTTGGCAAGAAAATATTTTCCTCGGTCTGCCCATCTAGAGATTCTGGGATCCTCTCAAACCTTCTCTATGGATGTATTATCTCTGGAGTTATATGTACCATGGGCCAAGACATTGGAGGCATGTGCCACTCCTCTCCCCTGCTTTCTTGTGGAGAAGCCTTGTGTTCTGTGCCTCTCCCAATCTTTCTGAGCCATGCTAGGCGTATCAGGTACCCTGCCCCTTTTTCTTTGCTTTTAGCTGCCACCACTGCACCCCACCACCCAAACCCCTGCCAAACTGTGAAAGTTCCACCAGTGCTCCAGGTAAAATGAAACAGAAACTAGCCCTCAGGAAGCACACTGAAAGCAGGGACTTTAGAAGAACCCTCCACTTCTCTTGCTCTTGAGAGAGTAGCTTCCATTTCTGCATCTCCTTTTAATCCTGCAGAGCTTTGACTGCCACAGGAAGCTTCCCATCATTTTTTCTTTATTCTTAACTGCTTCCAGGCATCTGAACTATACTTGTTCAATCAGCACTTCATCTCAATTTTTTATCAAATTGTCTAAACAACAGAAAAGCAGAAAAGTTATTTGCCCCATTCTCCAATTCATTTACCAAAATCAAAATTATTAGGAGAAAAAAATTACATATGCATTTTAATCATACATATATAACAAAATCCACAAAAAAAATATTAACATTATTCAATGTGTATGAAAAAAAGATACACTCCAATTATGTTAGGTCTATTTTACGTGTAAAGGAACAGTTTTGTTTTATAAAATACATAAATGTAATTCATATGAACATATAAAAAAGAAAAATCATATGATCGACTCAGTTGATGCAGAAAAAACATTTGATTAAAAAATTAACTACAATTCACAAAAATCCTTATTAGAAAGTTAGTGTAGAAGATAACTTTGTTTTCCTGAAAAATTGATTCTATTTTTTAAGTTACACTTTTTATACTAATTGGGAAAAAACAAAAGAGTTGGAAATACGGAAATACGCAAAAAAAATCACATAATCACCACTTCCATTCTATTTTATAGTGGAAGTTCTAGGAAAACATGACAAATTTTTACAATAGATGGTTGAGAAAGAATACTATATTACTATACATGCCATATTCAGTTATATAGAATATCTTAAAAAACTAGAACAAATTATTAGAAATGATAAGGATATTTATCAAAGTAACTAACTATAAGATTAATGTATTAGAGAAAATCATATTAAATTTGCTATTATGTGATCCTTTAGACATATAAAAATGGTATATGTTATGGTTCAACCCAATACAAAGCCTGTTGAATTTCTAAATATCAAAAGCAAACAATAAGAAACATGCTTTGTCTGTGACATTATTTATAGTATTAATAAATAATATCAAGTATCTATAAGTAAAGCTGACAGAAAGGTATAAAATTCTGTTGTTTGATAGTAAGGATGCCTAAATAAGTAAGAATTTATGTCATGGTTATAAATAAGAAGGATTCATGCTATAAAGTTGTCAATTTTCCCAATTGATCTATAGACTCAATAAAATCCCAGTTAAAGGTTGTGAGAAAAATTAATGCAAATCTAATTACAGGGCCTTACAAGAAACTTTATTAGATGATTCTAAAATTTCTGTGGTAGAATAAGTAAACAGACAAGAATAGCCAGGATATTTCTAAAGAACTACAAGGAGCAAGGAATTATCCTACCAAGTTTCAGGATTTATAAAATTTTTGATTAAAATACTGTGGTACTAATCCATAAATTAAAAAATATATTTGTAACCAATGCAGTAGAATTAGGTAAGTGGAATACACCTATGCATTTATGAATATTGATATATGACAGAAGTAGCATTCTAGATCATAGGAGAAAGTAAAACTGATCAATACATGGACTAGAAAATTGGCTGTCTATATTTTAAAAGGTTACATTGAACTCCTACCTCAAACCACACACAAAAGTAAATTCTAGATGGATTAAATACTTAAATTTCAAAAACAATGATTAAAAATAAAGGTAGATATTTTTAAAATCTTGGGGTAGGAAATATTTTCTTAAAATACAAAAAAAACCACATAAAATATTGGTAAATATTACAATGTTAAAAGTAAGAATATTTGTTCATCAGGACATAATTTTTGTAAGTGACAAGATTATATAAATTAGAAAAGGATATTCTTGTTACATATGACCAACAACATATTAGTATCAAGAATAGCAAAGAACTTCTACCAACCAATAAACAAAGCACAAACAACTCAATAAAAAAAATAAGCAAAATATATGCAACAACATTTTACTGAAGAGGAAATACATGCAGCCAAGAAATATATGAAGAGGTGTTCAATATCCTTAGTGATCAAGTAAATGTAAAGCAAGACAATATCGATATTAATTTTTACACTCATTTGATTGGCAATGTTAAAGGCAATATCAAGAGATATTCTTGGCAATGTCAAGAGATGTGTGTTCACCAGCTGTCTTATACCTTGTTGGTGGGAGGTTTAAATGGTGCAACGAATTTTCAAATGGTTTGGTATTATCCCTTAAAATTTAATAATCACATACTGTATGACACAAAAGAATCTACAGGCATGTATTCAACAGGAAATGTACAATAGGAAACTGTGCCAGAATGTTCATAGTCACACATTTCATAGGAGGAAGAATCTAGAAGTGGTTCAGAGGCCCAGCAAATGGAGACAGGATGGGTGAGCTATTCACCTAGTTTTCTGGTATCATGCCAGACAGGCTGTGAAATATTCAAAGGTTGACAGACAATGATCTTGCTCTCCAGGACTTGTAATTTTTACAGAAATATAAATATTAGTAGAAAAAGTCCAAAGTGATGAAATTCAAATTATCTAATTTTGATGTTCTGATTTTCATAAGCCATATTATTTTATATTAAGTAAAATCATATTGAAATTTATGGCCTTAGTGTCATCACCTAGAATACCTAGAATGTATCACCTGGAACAGTGCCCTGGCACATGGTAGGTGTCCAGTAAACATTTGTTAGAAGAATAAATATGAAATTACCAAAATTATGCATATGTAGAATACTAAATTTAAGTAGCATATTAAAATATAAAGTATTAAAATACTGAAAAATGAAAATGTTTGCCCAAAGCTCTCTTTGGAGATGTATTGACAAGGACAATCAGGAAAAATGGCATATAGAAGGCAGAACTAACATGCAGCTCCCACTCAGACAGACAGAGCAGCATTAGGAGACTCACATCATAAACTTTTGCTGCAAGAACTACTGCAGGGACATACCAGGAAAGCTACGATAATCCATAGACCCTTACAAGGAAGCGGCTTGCTGCGACAGGCTCTGTGAGATGGCTGAAAAACTGTGGGTGCTCAAAGTGTGAGAGGGAGAATGTCCATCCTTGAACACACATCCTCACCGGGGAACCTGAAGATCCAGATCACGAGGGAAGGATTTGACCTTACCTATATAAAATATAGGGGTAGAGGAAGCAGCATCAAGAGCCCTGTGGACATTCTTGGTTCCAGGAATCCATTCCTGACTTTTTCTTGCAGGGGTCCTTGGGGAGGAAACCTTGGCGGGTGGGGAGGCATGAAACCTGAAAGCCCTCCTTGCATTCTCAGTGGGGAGGCTTATAGCCTGAGGAAAGGTATCAGCTCTGCTCACCAGCTGCCTGGAAACAAACTTGGTGCTGTTGAGGGGAGACATAGTGGGAGTGACTGGCCTTTTGGGCTGCCTGGGAGCTGGGTGAGACCCGTCATTGCTGGCTTTCCCTCACTTCCCTGGCAACTTGTATGATGCAGCAGAGGCAGTCATAATCCCCCTGGGAACATAACTCCATCAGCCTCAGAACCACACCCAGTCCTCCACAGCAGCAACAAACCCTGCCCAAGGAGAGTCTGAGCTCAGACACCCTGCCCCCACCTGATGGTCTTCCTTGCCTGCCCTGGTGGCCAAAGACAAATGACATGATCTCTTGGGAGCTCTATGGCCCCGCCCACTGCCTGAGCAACCTGAATACTCATTCAGGCCACCCTAGGACAAGATTGTATCCTACCTTATATGACCACAGCTGATACTCTCTTGAAAGCACCACCTCTGGGCTGTAGGCCAAGCAACAGAAAGCCAATGCACTAAACAAAAACACAACCAAGGACCCTCACAGAGTCGACTGCACTTCCCTGCTGCCTTCACTAGAGCAGGTTTTTGTATGCATGGCTGAGAGAGCTGAAGAGACATTGCATCACAGGACTCATTGCAGGCACTCCTCAGTACTAGCCCAGAGCCTGGTAGCTCTGCCGGGTGGCTAGACCCAGAAGACAAGTAACAATCACTGCAGTTTGGCTCTCAGGAAACCTCATCCACAGGGGAAAGGGGAGAGCACCACATCAGGGGAGCACTCTGTGGGACCAAAGAATCTGAGCAACCGTCCTTGACCCCCAGATGTTTCCTCTGACATAGTCTACCCAAATGAGAAGGAACCAGAATACCAATTCTGGTAATATGACAAAACAAGTTTCCTTAACACCCCCAAAACATCACACTAGCTCACAAGCAATGGATCCAAACGAAGAAGAAATCTCTGAATTGCCAGAAAAAGTATTTGGAAAGTCAATCATTAAGCTACTCAAGGAGGCACCAGAGAAAGGTGAATACCAACTTAAATAAATTAAAACAAGTGATATAGAATATAGATGGAAAAAATTCCAGACAAATAGATAGCATAAATAGAAAACAGTCACAACTTCTGGAAATGAAGGACACACTTAGAGAAATGCAAAATACACTGGAAAGTTTGAGCAATAGAATCCAACAAGTAGAGGAAAGGACTTTGGAGCTTGAAGACAAGGCTTTAGAATAAACCCAACTTGAAAAAGACAAAGAAAATGTAATTTTAAAAAATGAACAATGCCTCTAAGAAGTTTGGGATTATGTTAAACAACCAAACATAGGAAATAATGGTCTTCCCAAGGAAGAAAAGAAATCTAAAAGTTTGAAAAACATATTTGAGGGAATAATTGAGGAAAACTCCCCTGGCCTTGCTAGAGATCTAGACATCCAAATACAAGAAGTACAAAGGACACCTAGGAAACACATTTTGAAAACATCATCACCTAGACTCAAAGTAATCAGGTTATCTAAAGTTAAGATGACAGAAAGAATCTTAAGAACTGTGAGGCAAAAGCATCAGGTAACCTATAAAGGAAAACCTATCAGATTAACAGCAGATTTCTCAGTAGAAACCCTACAAGTTAAAAGAGATTGGGGTCCTATCTTTAGCCTCTTTTAACAAAGCAATTATCATCCAACAATTTTGTATCCAGTGAAACTAAGCTTCATAAATGAAGGAAAGATACGGTATGTTTCAGACAAATGCTGAGAGAATTTGCCACCAAGCCAGCACTACAAGAACTGCCAAAGGGGCTCTATATCTTTAAACAAATTCTCAAAATACACCAAAAAGAACCTCCTTAAAGCATAAATTTCATACCTATAAAACAAAAACACAATGAAAAACAACAAGGTATTCAGGTATCAACTAGCACAATGAATAGAATAGTACCTCACTTCTCAATACTGATATTGAATGTAAATGGCCTAAATCCTCCACTTAAAAGTTATAGGATGGCAGAATGAATAAGAATTTATCAACCAAGTATCTGTGGTCTTCAAGAGATTCACCTAAAACATAAGAAACTTAAAGAAGTGGAAAACAACATTCCATGCAAACGGACACCAGAAACAAGTAGGAGTAGCTATTCTTACATCAGAAAAAACAGACATTAAAGCAACAACAGTTAGAAAGACAAAGAGGGACATTAAATAATAATAAAAGGACTAGTCCAATAGGAAAATATTACAATCCTAAATATATATGCACCTAACACTAGAGCTCCCAAATTTATAAAACAGTTGCTACTAGCCCTAAGAAATGAGATAGACAGCAATATAATAGTAGTAGAGGACTTCAATACTCCACGGAAAGCACTAGACAGGTCATCAAGACAGAAAGTCAACAAAGAGACAATGGACCAAATACCCGAGAACAAATGGACTTAGCAGATACTTGCAGATGCATTCTAATCAACTGCACAATATACATTCTATTCATCAGCACATGGAACATTCTCCAAGATAGACCATATGATGGGCCACAAAACAAGCCTCCAAACATTTAAGAAAATTGAAATTATATCAAGTATTCTCTCAGATCACTGTGGAATAAAAATGGAAATCAACTCCAATAGGAATATTGAAAACCATGCAAATACATGGAAATTAAATAATCTGCTCCTGAATGATCATTGGGTCAACAATGAAATCAGATGGAAATTAAAGAATTATTTGAACTGAATGATTATAGTGACAGAATCTATCAAAACCTTTGGGATACAGCAAAAGCAGTGCTAAAAGGAAAGTTCATAGCATTGAATGCCTACATCAAAAAGTCTAAAAGAGCTCAAATAGACAACCTAAAGTCACATCTCAAGGAACAAGAGAAACAAGAATAAACTACTTTTACACTGCTGGTGGGAATGTAAACTAGTGCAACCACTATGGAAAACAGTGTGGAGCTTTCTTAAAGAACGAAAAGTAGATCTACCCTTTGATCTAGCAATCCTACTCCTGGGTATCTACCCAGAAGAAAAGAAGTCATTATACAAAAAAGATACTTGCACATGCATGTTTATAGCAGCACAATTTGCAATTGCAAAAATGTGGAAGCATCCCAAATGTCCATCAATCAACAAGTGGATAAAGAAAATGTTATACACACACACAGACACACACACATACCAACCATGGAATACTACTCAGCCATAAAAAGGAACAAAATAATGGCACTCACAACAATCTGGATGAATTTGGAGACTATGATTCTAAGAGAAATAACTCTGGAACTGAAAACCAAACATTGTATGTTCTCACTCTATGTCAGAGCTAAGCTATGAGGATGCAAAGGCATTAAGAATGATACATTGGAATTAGGGGGCTTGGGGGTAAGTGTGGTGGGTGGCGTGGGATAAAAGACTACACATTGGTATAGTGTACACTGTGTGAGTGATGAGTGCCCTAAAATCTCAGAAATCACCACTAAGGGAACTTATCCATGTAACCAAACACCACCTTTTCCCCAAAAACCTATTGAAACACAGAAATTAAAACACCAAAAGCAATGGCAACAAAAGCCAAAATTGACAAATGGGATCTAATTAAACTAAAGAGCTTCTGCACAGCAAAAGAAACTACCATCAGAGTGAACAGGCAACCTACAGAATGGGAGAAAATTTTTGCAACCTACTCATCTGACAAAGGGCTAATATCCAGAATCTACAATGAACTCAAACAAATTTACAAGAAAAAAACAAACAACCCCATCAAAAAGTGGGCGAAGGACATGAACAGACACTTCTCAAAAGAAGACATTTATGCAGCCAAAAAACACATGAAGAAATGCTCATCATCACTGGCCATCAGAAATGCAAATCAAAACCACAGTGAGATACCATCTCACACCAGTTAGAATGGCCATCATTAAAAAATCAGGAAACAACAGGTGCTGGAGAGGATGTGGAGAAATAGGAACACTTTTACACTGTTGGTGGGACTGTAAACTAGTTCAACCATTGTGGAAGTCAGTGTGGCGATTCCTCAGGGATCTAGAACTAGAAATACCATTTGACCCAGCCATCCCATTACTGGGTATATACTCAAAGGACTATAAATCATGCTGCTATAAAGACACATGCACACGTATGTTTATTGCGGCACTATTCACAATAGCAAAGAGTTGGAACCAACCCAAATGTCCAACAATGATAGACTGGATTAAGAAAATGTGGTACATATACACCATGGAATACTATGCAGCCATAAAAAATGAGTTCGTGTCCTTTGTAGGGACATGGATGAAACTGGAAACCATCATTCTCAGTAAACTATCACAAGGACAAAAAACCAAACACCGCATGTTCTCACTCATAGGTGGGAATTGAACAATGAGAACTCATGGACACAGGAAGGGGAACATCACATTCCGGGGACTGTTGTGGGGTGGGGGGAGGGGGGAGGGAGAGCATTAGGAGATATACCTAATGCTAAATGACGAGTTAATGGGTGCAGGAAATCAACATGGCACATGGATACCTATGTAACAAACCTGCACATTGTGCAATTAAAAATATTAAAAAATAATTGTTTTTATTAAAAAAAGGATAGTCAAAACTATAGAAATTAGTTTTCTATTAGTGGTTGTTAATAAAGTAAATAGCATTCATGAATCACTATAAATAACTAATAGTCTTTTACTGTTAGTAATCCACAAGGTAGATATTTCATTGGTATAAATTACTAAGTAATATGTAATGGCCCACTAATTGTATTATTGCAGCTAGTTGGTTTTAATGATACTTTTACTAGTACAAATACTAACTCTGTTAAAATTTAGTGATGTATTTCTACATGTTTTTTTTTAACTTTTATTTTAGGTTTAGGGGTTCGTGTGTACTTTTATTACATAGGTAAACTTGTGTCGTGGGGATGTGTTGTACAGATTAGTTTGTCATCCAGAAATTAAGCCTAGTAACCAACTGGGGTTTTTTTTTGGGTTTTTTTTTTTTTATCCTCTCCCTCTTCTTAATATCCACCCTCAAAAAGGCCCCAGTGTCTATTGTTCCTTTCTTTCTCTACATGATATCTTAAATGATACAAATTTTAAGAGTTCCAAAAAGAATGTAATAAAATAATAATAAGTACCATAATCAAGATCAACCATAGAGCATGGAAAGATATTAGAAAAAAAATTAAAAATTAAAAAAATTATTTGCATCAAACAAAAAATTTGGGGAGAAAAATATAGAGTGCCAGGGAAAAAGAAAAAATGTTTTAGTTTCAGTTATATATATCTTAGAAACATAAAATATGACTGATAAATTTCACCAAAAACTAAAACAGAAAAAAATCTCAAGAATTATTAAAACTGACTATAGATTTTGCAAATCTAAGCATACAATTATGTAATTTGACTACTAAATTACACTCTTTTTGAAAATTATTGATCTCAAGCAAGAAATTCTAACTTTCCAGATGGTAGGAAGTTTGGGAAATGAATATTATATAAACATTTCAAATGGGAAAATAAACGATTAGAATCTTTTTACTTCATCCTATTTCAAATGACTCTTCATTTTGTCTATGTTTTAAACTCTTTGCAGACAGAACAAAATGGACCCAAGAGGGCAGGTTTTTCACGTATTTCAGATAAACATGAAGAAAGGGGAATATATGTTAAATTAAATATTTCTAATTGTATTCTGATTTTAAATGTTTATAATTACCAGTGCTGCAGTAAAGAAACTATATGTAAATGAGGAAAATAATGCCATGTGGCATTTGAATGCATGATTCAGTTTTTAGTGATGCAATGTCTAACATCAAAGATCAGCCAAGAAACTTTATGAGCATGATTATGAGAACTTTTGCATTTGGCAGGAATTTTAGCAAAATTTGAATATGTTGGGAAACATTTATACAGAATACAAATATTGCCACCAAAACAACTACATGTTATTTGGGGCATGAAAAACAATTGAATAAGACAATAATAAATGTGTTTATGGAAATAACTGAATAAGAATTGATATTACTTGATACACACACACATGCATACATGTATAACTCATCACATAAACTTTGCTCAATTGAGAATAATTGCTGTTTGATTTGAAAAATTCCAAAATGCATATTTTGCAGACGAAATATTTTTGTGTGGGTTTGCTCAGTAGATGACAAAATTGAGGAAAAAATAAAGACATTTTTATTAGACTTGTAAAATCTGAATGTAACCAAAGATAATCCAAGTGGAAGGGTAAAACAATCTGCAAGGAAGAGAAAAGATTGCAACAAGGGGGAAAAGGACTCTCTATTCAATAAATGTTTCTGGGATAATATGCAGAAGATTGAAACTGAACCCTTACTTTCACCTTATACAAAAACTAAATCAAGATGCATTAAAGATATAAATGTAAGACCACAGACTATAAGAATCTTAGAAGAAAACCTAGGAAACACCACTCTGGACATTGGCCTTAAGAAAGAATTTATGACTAAGAGACCTATCGGTGTGCTGTATTCAAGAGGCCCATCTCACATGCAAAGACACACATAGGCTCAAAATAAAGGGATGGAGGAAACTTTACCAAGCAAATAGAAGCAGAAAAAAGCAGGGGTTGCAGTTCTAGTTTCTGAAAAAAACAGACTTTAAAACAACAAAGATAAAAAAAGACAAACAAGGGCATTACATAATGTAACAAAATCAATTCAGCAAGAAAAACTAACTGTCCTAAATATATATGTACTCAATACAGGAGCACCCAGATTCATAAAACAAGTTCTTAGACCCTACAAAGATACTTAGACTCCCACACAATAATAGTGGGGGAATTTAATGCCTCACCATCAATATTAGACATATCATCAAGACAGAAAATCAACAAGGATATTCAGGACTTGAACTCAGCTCTGGACGAAGTGGACCACATAGATATCTACAAAATTCTCCACTCCAAAACAACAGAATATACATTCGTCTTGGCACCACATGGCACTTACTCAAAAATAGATCACATAATTGGAAGTAAAACACTCCACAGCAAATGCAAGAAACTGAAATGATAACCATCTCTCAGACCACAGCACAATCAAGTACGAACTAAAGATTAGGAAACTCACTCAAAACCACACAACTACGTGGAAATTGAACAATCTGCTCCTGAATGACTACTGGGTAAATAATGACATTAAGACAGAAATAAATAAGTTCTTTGAAACCAGTGAGAACAAGGGGACAATGTACCAGAGTCTTTGGGACTTAGCTAAAGCAGTGTTAGGGAAGTTTATAGCACTAACTGCCCACATCAAAAAGCTAGAAAGATCTCAAATCGACACCCTAACATCACAACTAAAAGAACTAATGAACCAAGAGCAAACAAACCCAAAAGCTAGTAGAAGACAAGAAATAACCAAGATCAGAATGGAACTGAAGGAGATAAAGACATGAATAATCCTTGAAAAAATCAATGAATTCAGGAGCTGGTTTTTTGGAAAAAATAACAAAATAGATAGACTGCTAGCTAGACTAATAAAGAATAAATGAGAGAAGAATCAATTAGACATAATAAAAAAGGATAAAAGGAAATCACCACTGACCCTACAGAAATACAAACAACAATCAAAGAATATTATAAACACCCTCTATGCACATAAACTAGAAAATCTAGAAGAAATGGATGAATTCCTGCAAATATACACCCTCCCAAGACTAAACCAGGAAGAAGTTGTATCCCTGAAAAGACCAATAACAAGTTCTGAAATTGAGGCAATAATAAATAGCCTAGCAACCAAAAAAAGCCCAGGACCAGACAGACATATATCTGACTCCTACCACAGGTACAAAGAGGAGCTGGTATCATTTCTTCAGAAACTATTTCAAACGATTGAAAAGTAGGGACATCTCCGTAACTCATTGTATGAGGCCAGCATCATCCTGATACCAAAACCTGGCAGAGATACAACAAAAAAAGAAAACTTCTCTTTTTTTTTGTGGTCAACATCCCTGGTGAACACTGATGCAAAAATCCTCAATAAAATACTGGCAAACAGAATTCAGCAGATGCTGGAGAGGATGTGGAGAAATAGGAATACTTCTACACTGTTGGTGGGAGTGTAAATTAGTTCAACCATTGTGGAAACAGTGTGGTGATTCCTCTAGAATCTAGAGGAATCTAAAGCTTCTTGGCTGATCTTTGATGTTAGCATTGCATCACTAAAAACTGAATCATGCGTTCATGATCTAGAACTAGAAATACCATTTGACTCAGCAATCCCATTACTGGGTATATACACAAAGGATCATAAATCATTCTACTATGAAGACATATGCACATGTATGTTTATTGTGGCATACACAACATTGTGAATACACAATATTCACAACAGCAAAGACTTGAAACCAACCCAAATGTCCATCAGTGATAGACTGGATAAAGAAAATGTGGCACATATGTACCATGGAATACTATGCAGCCATAAAAAAGGATGAGTTCATGTCCTTTGCAGGGACGTGGATGAAGCTGGAAACCATCGTTCTCAGCAAACTATCACAAGAACAGAAAACCAAACACCACATGTTCTCACTCATAAATGGGAGTTGAACAATGAGAACACATGGACACAGGGAGAGGAACATCACACACCGGGGCCTGCTGAGGGGTGGGGGCCTGGGGGAGGGATAGCATTAGGAGAAATACCTAATGTAGGTGATGGGTTGATGGGTGCAGCAAACCACCATGGCATATGTATGCCTATGTAACAAGACTGCACATTCTGCACATGTACCCCAGAACTTTAATAATAATAATAATAATAATAATAAAGATTATCCACCATGGACAGGTGCAGTGGCTCACGCCTTTTAATCCCAGCACTTTGGGAGGCTGAATGGGGTGGATCACCTGAGGTCAGGAGTTTGAGACCAGCCTGGCCAACATGGCAAAATCCCGTCTCTACTAAAAATACAAAAATTAGCCGGGTGTGGTGACACTTGCCTGTATTCCAGCTACTCTGGAGGCTGAGGCAGAATTGCTCGAACCCAGGAGGCATAGGTGGCAGTAAGCCGAGATCATGTCACTGCACTCTAGCCTGGGTGACAGAGTGAAACTCTGTCTCAAAAACAAAAACAAAACAAAACTAAACAGATTATCCATGAGGATCAAGTCGGCTTTGTCCCCAGGATGCGAGGCTGGTTCAACATATGCAAATCAATAAATGTAAATAATTACATAAACAGAACTAAAGACAAAAACCACATGATTATCTCAATAGACATAGAAAAGACCTTTATAAAATTCAACGTTCCTTTATGTTAAAAACATTCAATGAACTAGGTATTGATGAAATATACCTAGATTGATGAAAGATCTCAAAACAATAAGAGCCATTTATGACAAACCCACCACCAGTATCATACTGAATGGGCAAAAGCTGGAAGCATTCCATTTGAAAACTGGCACAAGACAAGGATGCCCTCTCTCACCATGCCTATTCCACATAGTATTGGAAGTTCTGAACAGAACAATCAGACAAGAGAAAGCAATAGTGTATTCAAATAGGAAGAGAGAAAGTCCAACTGTCTAAATTTGCAGGCGACATGATCTCATGTCTAGAAAATGTCATTGTCTCAGCCCAAAAGCTCGTTGAACTTCAGCAAAGTCTCAGGATACAAATTAATGTGCAAAATTCACAAGCCTTCCTATACACCAACAATAGGCAAGCAGAGAGCCAAATTATGAATGAACTTCATAATTCACAATTGCTATAAAAAGAATAAAATACCTAGGAATACAGTTAACAGGGGAAGAGAAGAACCTCTTCAAGGAGAACTACAATCCACTGCTCAAAGAAATAAGAGAAGACAAAAACAAAGGGAAAAACATTCCATGTTCATGGACAGGAAGAATTAATATTGTGAAAATGGTCATACCGCCCAATTTATAGATTTAATGCTACTCCCATTAAACCACTATTTACATTCTTCACAGAATTAGAAAAAACTACTTTAAAATTCATATGGAACCAAGAAAGAGCTTGAACAGCCAAGACAATCCTAAGGAAAAACAATGAGGCTGGAGGCATCACATTACCTGACTTCAAACTATATTGAAAGGCTACAGTAACCAAAGCAACATGGTACTGGTACAAAAACAGACACATAGACCAATGGAACAGAACAGAGATCTCAGAAATAAGACCATACATCTACAACCATCTGATCTTCGTGAAACCTGAGAAAAACAAGCAATGAGAAAATAATTCCCTATTTAATAAATGTTACTGGGAAAACTGGCTAGCCATATGCAGAAAATTGAAACTGGATTTCTTCCTTACACTTTATTCAAATATTAACTCAAGATGGATTAAATACTTAGATGTAAAACCCAAAACTTTAGAAACCCCAGAAGACAATCTAGGGAAAACCATTCAGGACATAGGCATGGGTGAAAATTTTATGATGAAACATCAGAAACAATTGCAAAAAGCAAAATTGACAAATTGGATCCAATTAAACTAAAGAGCTTATGCACAGCAAAAGAAAATATCATCAGAGTGAATAGACAACCTACCGAATGGAAGAAAAGCTTTGCAATCTATCCATCTGTCAAGATCTAATATCCAGAATCTTAACAAATTTACTTAAGGAACAAATTTATTGTTAAATTTTTTTAACAAGGAACTTAAAAAGAATTTACAAGAAAAAACAACCCCATTAAAAAGTGAGCAAAGGACATAACAGACAGTTCTCAAAAGGAGACATTTATGTGGCCAAGAAACATATGAAGAAAAGCTCAATATCACTGATCATTATAGAAATGCAAGTCAGAACCACAATGAGACACCATCTCATGCCAGTCAGAATGGCAATTATTAAAAAGTCAAGAAACAACAGGTGCTGGCGTAGTTGTGGAGAAATAGGAATGCCTTTACACTGTTGGTGAGAATGTAACTTAGTTCTACCATTGTGGAAGACAGTGTGGTGTTTCCTCAAAGACCTAGAACTAGAAATACCATTTGACCCAAAAATTCCATTACTGGGTATATACCCAAAGGAATATAAATCATTCTATTATAAAGATACATGCACATGTATGTTCACTGCAGCACTATTCACAAGAGCAAAGAGATGGAATCAACCCAAATGCCCATCAATGATAGACTGGATAAAGAAGATGTGGCACCTATACACCATACAATACTGTGCAGCCATTAAAAGGAAAGAGATCATGTCCTTTGCAGGGGCAGGGATGGAGCTGGAAGCCCTTATCCTCAGCAAACTAACAGAGAAACAGGAAACCAATCACCACATGTTCTCACTTATAAGTGGGAGGTGAACAATGAGAACAAGTGGACACAGGGAGGGGAACAACACACAATGGGGCCTGTCAGAGGGGGCATGGGGAGGGAGAGCATCAGGATAAATAGCTAATGCATGTGGGACTTAATACCTAGGTGATGGGCTGATAGGTGCAGCAAACCACCATGGCACACGTTTATCTATGTAACAAACCTGTACGTCCTGCACATAATCCTGGAACTTAAAATTAAATTACAAAAATTAAAGAAAAACTAAAATAAATTATGACTAAGTCCTCAAAAGCTAATGCAGCAAAAACAAAAGTTGACAAGTGGCACCTAATTAAACTAAAGAGCTTCTTTGAAGCAAAAGAAACTATCAACAGAATAAACAACCAACCAACATAATGAGAGAAAATATTCACAAACTGTGCATCTGACAAAGATCTAGTATCCAGAATCTATAAGGAACTTTAACCATTGAACAAGCAAAAAACAAATAGCCCCATAAAAAAGAGCAAAAGACATGAACAGACACTTCTCAAAAGAAGACATACAAGCAGACAACAAACATTTGAAAAAACACTCCATATTACAAATCGTTAGAGAAATGCAAATCAAATTCACAATGAGATGTCATCTCACACCTGTCAGAATGGCTATTATTCAAAAGTCAAAAAACAACAGATGTTAGTGAGGCTCTGGAAAAAAAGGGACACTTACATACTGTTGATGGGATTGTAAATTAGTTCAGCCGCTGTGGAAAGCAGTCTGGAGATTTCTCAAAGAATTTAAAACAGAACTACCATTCAAAATAGCAATCTGACTACTGAGTATATAGCTAAAGAAAAGTTGTTCTACCAAAAGACGTGTAATTCTATGCTATCATAGCACTATTCGCAATAACAAAGACATGGAATCAATCTAGGTGCACATTAATGGTGTATTGGATAAAGAAAATGTGGTAATGTAGTATATATACATCATGGAATATTATGCAGCCATAAAAATGGATGAAATTATGTTCTTTGCAGCAACATGGATGCAGCTGGAGGGCATTATTCTAAGCAAATTAAAGCACTAGCAGAAAACCAAATACCCAATTTCCTCACTTACAAGTGGTAGCTAAACATTGAATACTCATGGACATAAAGATGGCAGCAATAGACACTGGTGACTACAAAAGGTGGGAAGAAAGAAGGAGGGCAAAAATTGAAAATCTCACTATTGGGTACTATGCTCAGTACCTGGCTGATGGGTCATTTGTACTCCAAACCTCAGCATTATGCAATATACCCAGGTAATAAACCTGCACAAGTACCTCCTGAATCTAAATAAAACTTGAAAAAAAAAGATTGCCACAGGAGATTAAAAAATACAGCATAGGTAATTTTATATTGCTTGTTTTGTGAACATTTAAATTTCTTAGTGAAGGATGCAGCTAAAATCTCTTTTGACACAGTTGATATTTTGTTATTGCTCTTGTTAAAGAACTATACGGCTATTTTTCAGCCTCCAAGAAACATGGGAGTATGTTAAAAGCACATTTATAGTCATCAACTTTAAACTGGCAACAGATAATTTTTAATGTGATATTATTTCTTGAAGAGTACTGTCTAAGATTAAAATATTTTTAAAGATAGGATTTGACTTATTTTTAACTATGAAGTTTAGTTTTTAGGCTACATTAATAGTTTTTGATATAATATTGAAAAAACTTAACGTTCTGTTACCTCATACTACCATCTCCCAAATTTTAGCTATAGTTTTTTAAAAACTTATTAAGGTGTATGACATTTACAGTGTACTGTGTCACTATAAAATTGCATAGTTTTAATTCTATGTTTAAGTTACTTAGACTCACTACTCATTTAAAACAGCTTATCAAGTCCCATGGATGTTATTTTCATTTGTTTTTGAATTTACTGGATTTTAGTTCTTGCATCTTAAAATATCTGTGACATGCTGAATAATGGCCTTTTAAAGAGATCTACATCTTAATCCCCAGAAACTGTGAATAAATTACTTTATATGGTGAAAGAGAATTCACACATGTGGTTAAGGTAAAGATTTTAAGATTTGGAGATTAGCCTGTATTCTCTAAGTGGGCCCAATGTAATTATACATGGCCTTATAAGAGGGAGGCAGAATTAGAGTGAGAGAGAAGAAATGTGATGAAATAAGCAGAGGTTGAAGTGATATGGCCAGAAGCCAAGTCATGCCAGCAACCTCTAGAAACTAGAAGACATGAGGAATGGATTCTCTCCCCAAAACTCCAAGACAAACCAGCCCTGCTGATTATTTGGTTTTAGGCCCACAAGACTCATTTTGCAATTGCGACCTCCAAGACTGTACAAGAATAATTTTGTATTGTTTTCAATCATCAGGTTTATAGTAATTTGTTACAGCAGCAATAAGAAACTAATACAACATCTACCATGTAATACTTATAATTGAAGAACATTTTTGCATCTTTAACTGCTTATAATATTCTTAAGTCACAATTCTATACTTGACAACTTTGGAAGCATTTAAAAATTTCTCTTGCAAATAAACATTAATTTGCAGAAATCTAAAGCCAGTCTGATTTATTCCCCCATATTTTAACCTAATGTTTAAAATGTTTTTCTTTATTTTTGAAGTTTAATAACTTCCCCAGAATACTTATGGTTTTAATATTTTCTCTCAATTTTTTTTCTGAAATAGCACGTTATTTTAATATGTAGATTTAGTTATTACTATATATTAGCAAAATATTATTTTATATTTGAATACAATTTCTGCTTTGTTGGACTTTCTATCTTAGTAATCAATTATATTTATGTTGAGTTGTTTTTGTTCTTCTTATCGTTTTTTTTAAATTGTTTTACTTTTGTGGTTTTCCTCTACATTTACTATGATATTCAGCAGCCTCTAAGACAAGGATATGTACTCTCACCACTTTAATTCAACATAATACTGGAAGTACTGTCCAGAGCAATTAGGCAAGAGAAAGAAATAAAAGGCACCCCAATTGGAAAGGGAGATGACAAATTTGCCTTGTTTGCAGATGACATGATCTTATACCTGAAGACTCCACTAGAAAACCATTAGAACTGATAAATGAATTCAGTAAAGTTGTGGGATACAAGATCAACATACAAACATCAGTAGCAATAATATATGCCAATAGTGAACAATCTGAAAAAGAAGTCAAGAAAGCAATCCCATTTACACTAGCTACAAAGAATACAAAATACTTAGGGATCAATCTAACCAAAGAAGTGAAAAATCTATATAAGGAAAACTTTAAAACTCTGATGAAAGAAATTAAAGAGGACACACAAAATCTGGAAAGATATTCTATACTCATGGATTGGAAGTATTAACAGTATTAAAACAACAATACTAAACAAAACAATTTACAAAGTCAATGAAATTCTTATCAAATACCAATGACATTCTTCAAAGAAATAAAAAATTAATTTGATTTTCAGATACACTTTGCAAATCTAACTTAGTCTGCTAGCGATATTGTTATGTCATTTTACTGGTGTTCTCATTTTTTGCAATCACATTCTTTTATTTCGTTTCCTTTGATTATGGTTTCTTCTGGTCTGAGTTTGTTGTTTATAGCACGCACTTTTCTTTCTTTTCTATTATATTTTGCCTGTTGTTTTATTGGATGGTTGCTCTGCCACTTGTCTCAGTCATGTACTTAAATTAACAGGATCATCCCTATCCAAACACAACTATTTTTTCCTAGTAGTTTCAAGTGTTGGTATGTTGCAGTCTGTCTCATAAGGGAACCAAGAACTCAGGAGAAACTGTGCAGTCCATTGAAAAACTGGCTCTCATTAGATGTTAGTTAAATTTACTACAGTAAAGTTTACATCACATTATTGGAGCTGTTTGCCATGGGGAAATATCTGATGCTCTAAATACTTAACTCCAGTCGTTTAGTTTCCCCATTACACTTAACTTTCTTTAGTAACAATTGCTTTTTTCCTTCTGTCAGTTTCTTTTCTGATTTTAGGCTACTAGTGAGATTCGTTAGGATTACTTGACTCATTGGGGAGTGAGATAGCGTTAATAATTGCATGGGTTACTCAGTTTTTCTTTGAGTTTTGAGATATGAATGAGGGAGAAAAATCAGTTTCCATTCAGATTTTGGAATATTAATAAAAATTCTTAGAATTAGTTGACTATCTTCTCAGGAATAGGATTTGCTTAATAAGAGTTGCATAGCAACTTTTGTCTTTTATCTTTTGGCTAGATGCTTACCATATTATGTTGTAACCCTTTGCTTGCTTATTGATGGTGAATATTTTTCTTGCTTAAAAAATTAGTTTGCAGAAGATTCTGTGATATAGCTTTCTTCATTATAATCCATAAAGTCCTTTTATCATGAATGTGCCTCTATTTCTAATTAGACAAAATCCCTTCATACAGTATATCTTATATATCTCTAGTCTTTGCCTTGTGCTCTTTATAAAGTTCGTACTCTAGGCTGGGCACAGTGGCTCACACCTGTAATCCCAGCACTTTGGGAGGCTGAGGCTTGCGGGATCACTTGAGGTCAGGGATTCCAGACCAGCCTGGCCAACATGGTGAAACCCTGTCTCTACTAAAAATATAAAAATTAGCCAGGCATGGTGGCACACACCTGTAATCCCAGCTGTTCGGGAGGCTGAGACATGAGAATCGCTTGAACCCAAGAGGCAGAAGTTGCAGTGAGCTGATATCGTGCCATTGCACAAATTTAGCCATGCAAGATAAAGATTGAACTATCCGATTAATAGATCAAAGGAAATTACTTGTTGTTCATCCAATTCTTAAATACAGTTGGCCCTCCGTATCTGTGAGTTCCACAGGAAAATATTTGGAAAAAAATTGCATCTGTACTGAACATGGATAGGCTTATTTTCTTGTAATTATTCTCTAAGCAATACACTATAACAACTATTTACATAGCACTTACATTGTATTGGATATTATAAGTGGAGATTAAAGTATAGGGAGAATTTGCGTAGGTCATATGCAAATACTACATTTTATATCAAGGACTTTAGCATCTGAGAATTTTGTATCCATGGGAGATCCTGGAAGCAAACCCCTACAGTTAACAAGGGATGACTGTATATATTTTAATCTCAAATTACATCTTAATAGTTACCTCTCACTTTGAAGGCACAGAAAAAGATGATAGCTTGCCACATTCCTGGGTAGAAAAATGAGAGAAATTAAATAAATTATAATGGGGCCGATTTAGAAACACAAAACATTCATTTTTTTTTTTTTAATCTCTGGTAAATTGAGAGGGAGTATACAGGACACGAAAACCTGAAAGGTTCTAATGCCCGTTGAAGCACATTTATATTAATCAAATAGAAATGTATCATGGCTTTAAACTCCCTTTATTGGCTCATCCAAATCAGATTGAAAAATTATGAGGTTTCTATCTGAAATATCTATAAGCTGGGCAGATAAACTTATGTGTGAATCAGGTTGAGTGCAAAACAATAGTGTGGGGTGTGGGCTGAAAAGAGTACGTTTCTGTGCACTGCCTGAAAGGATTTCAATTTAATTTTTGTAAAACACTGTGTCTGCAGAAAATATGTGCAATGGCCATATGCAACCTGTGGGCAGCCAGTTTGCCACCTTCATCCTAATTTGAAACCTGACCTTTAAAGACAGAACAGATATACCGGCAGCCTAAGAAACTATCAGAAAAACAATACTAGCCAATTCAACTCCATGATACACCTGAAATCTTCTTCTTTTTTTTTTTTTATTATTATACTTTAGGTTTTAGGGTACATGTGCACAATGTGCAGGTTTGTTACATATGTATCCATGTGCCATGTTGTTTTGCTGCACCCATTAACTCGTCATTTAGCATTAGGTATATCTCCTAATGCTGTCCCTCCCCGCTACCCCCACCCCACAACAGTCCCCGGAGTGTGATGTTCCCCTTCCTGTGTCCATGAGTTCTCATTGTTCAATTGCCACCTATGAGTGAGAACATGTGGTGTTTGGTTTTTTGTCCTTGTGATAGTTTACTGAGAATGATGTTTTCCAGTTTCATCCATGTCCCTACAAAGGACATGAGCTCATCATTTTTTATGGCTGCATAGTATTCCATGGTGTATATGTGCCACATTTTCTTAATCCAGTCTATCGTTGTTGGACATTTGGGTTGGTTCCAACTCTTTGCTATTGTGAATAGTGCCTCAATAAACATATGTGTGCATGTGTCTTTATAGCAGCATGATTTATAGTCCTTTGGGTATATACCCAGTAATGGGATGGCTGGGTCAAATGGTATTTCTAGTTCGAGATCCCTGAGGAATCGCCACACTGACTTCCACAATGGTTGAACTAGTTTACAGTCCCACCAACAGTGTAAAAGTGTTCCTATTTCTCCACATCCTCTCCAGCACCTGTTGTTTCCTGACTTTTTAATGATGGCCATTCTAACTGGTGTGAGATGGTATCTCACTGTGGTTTTGATTTGCATTTCTCTGATGGCCAGTGATGATGAGCATTTTTTCATGTGTTTTCTGGCTGCATAAATGTCTTCTTTTGAGAAGTGTCTGTTCATGTCCTTTGCCCACTTTTTGATGGGGTTGTTTGTTTTTTCCTTGTAAATTTGTTTGAGTTCATTGTAGATTCTGGATATTAGCCCTTTGTCAGATGAGTAGGTTGCAAAAATTTTCTCCCATTCTGTAGGTTGCCTGTTCACTCTGATGGTAGTTTCTTTTGCTGTTCAGAAGCTCTTTAGTTTAATGAGATCCCATTTGTCAATTTTGGCTTTTGTTGCCATTGCTTTTGGTGTTTTAGACATGAAGTCCTTGCCCATGCCTATGTCCTGAATGGTGTTGCCTAGGTTTTCTTGTAGGATTTTAATGAAATGTTCTTTATAAACAAGGTAAGATATTAGTGACACATAAAATAAATATAAACCCAGTTATCTCATCCTTCTAGGCTGTGTTCAGATGATTAGAGCTGTACTCCTACCAGCAAGCAGCTTTATAAACACAGGTGAAATTGTTAGCTCTTTTACTCTCTGCTGTACTGCTGCATTTATTTCCATTCCCCTGTATTCACTCTCCCTCCTGGCTCCTGAAACCAGATAATAGAGGCTAATATATTGGGAGAACAATAGAGGTTAAGTAAGGACATTGAAATGATTAAATCCACAGGGAAAAGCTGGACCAAAGTATTGCATTTCCATACATCTCCTCACTGCTTTAAAATACCATTTAGCCTTTTTTTTTTGAGAACTGATAGCTGCTTAACACTTGTTAATTGACTCTGAGTGCCTAGTGGATTTAGTTTCCATTCAAATTGAGCCTGCAGAGAGAAAGCAATGAAAGAAAAATGACAGCACTAAAGCAAAGGATGGAGGCAGAGAGTGCCTTCTGCCCAGTAGCATTACAGTGATCTGAGAGAATAGGGGAAGATGAATGCTCTGACATCTCATAACTGTGGCATGAAAAATGGGGATCAGGCAAATAGTAATGTAGGTAAGAAATTTTCCTATTACCATTGTATTCCACTTCAACCAGGCAAAATGACAAGAAAGTTTCAAATGGCATTTGTAATGATGTACCAAATTATGATCTTGGTAGAATATTTTTTTTCTTAATTTGCAGCTTCTTATTCTTTTTTTAGTTACAATGCTAAAGCCAAAATGAGAAAATAAAAAAGTGTTTTTGCAAAGTATTTGGTTTTAATTTTCCATTTAAAAAGATCAGAAAGATTATCTAAAAGATGAGGTCTCTGAATTGGCCTAAATTTTATAGGCAGAAGAGGACAGAGAAATGTGTGCCTATACATTTTAAATAAACAGAGTTTTATTTTTCAGCTATTAAAGGATAAGCTTTGAACTAGAAATAGAAGACAATTCATTAAGATTAATCAGTTTTTCAGTTAAGGAAAATATAGTAGTTTGACATCTGAATCACTGTTTCTAAAATAATTTTTAATTTATCTAGTTGTGCCTTTGTTTCTAGCATACGTACTAGCAACTTTATTTCTCTATAGGTAAGTTTGCCCAGAATGCTTTCAGTCATTGTAAGGACAATTATAAATAAAATATAGGAGGCTTAATTTCCCTGTTGAAAATAAGAGATTTCCTTCCCCTCTTTTTCTTAGTGCATTTACTTTAGAAATTATA
The DNA here is from genome assembly GCF_006542625.1 of Nomascus leucogenys. Taxonomy (NCBI): domain Eukaryota; kingdom Metazoa; phylum Chordata; class Mammalia; order Primates; family Hylobatidae; genus Nomascus; species Nomascus leucogenys. The sequence goes on along the minus strand of NC_044383.1, from coordinate 53,481,217 downwards.
AGTAGTTTCTCCTCTTATAAAAACTGTATATGAATACTTTTGAAAACTAGATAGGTTGTTGGTCAGTTTTATGACCCAGAGATGTCTTTTTCAAGGACTTGGGAATTATATCCTTTGAATATAAACACCTAAAAAGATAGCACCCCTATATTCTATTTTCAGGAGGATAGAAGCCTAACTTTAGCTGATGCCTGGCTTCAAGTTATAAAACTACCTTATTTCATAAAGATATGAGAAAATTATTTTTCTTTCGTATAAGCCAATTAACTAACACAGATGGTAACTTCAATTATTAGGTGAATTTAAGATAAATTATGTGAAATAAATGGTGCTGTCAGGGCCTCTTACTGGAGAACTAACATTGTTTCCCTTGAGGATATGTATATGATGGATTGTATTTGCTTGGCTATATGAAGGGTGAGATCTCTTTCTGTCTTTTCTGTCCCTTGGCAGATTACCTATGATGTGCATTACTTTCAAATTTAATGCTTATTCAATCATCAAAGTATTTTATTCTCTACTACTTTTGTGGAGAATATTTCTAGGTTGAGAGAAGAGTTTGTTTTTAATTGTATTTCCCCAACATCATCAATAATACTAAACTTATTTTCAGGGCATGTTTTATTTCACTTGGGTATAATATACTTGTACACAAAGGTGAAAGCTGGCAGCCTGATTATAATATGTCATTGTGTTTACTCACTATCAGGTGTTCATTGAGAGGAAACATGACTTTCAGATCCTTGATTCTAAAAATGTGTTTTAGACTATTTCCACCTAGGTTTTTTACAAAATAAGTATGGAAAAGTCTTGCTTAGTTACAGAAGCTCTCCATATTAAAAAAAAAAAATACTCTGGATGGAAGGGAAGAACATCACGGTCAAATAGAAGTCTCCACCAGTCGTCTCCCCCACAGGAACACCAAATTTAACAACTTTCTACATAAAAAACACATTTATAAGAACCAAAAATCAGGTACCAGGTCAGACACCATGAGGTAGAGCACCAAGCAGGCTCTAGGCTCTTGGACAGCGTTTCTGGACATGCCCAGGGCCAGAGGGCATCCCACTGCTCTGAACGGTGAGTCCCAGGGCTGGCTGCTTTCACCACAAGCTGACTGAAGAGCCCCTGGGCCTTAAATGAACCTCAGCAGTAGCCTGATAGTACTTGTGGCTCTGTGGTGGTGATAGCCATGGGGAAAGGCTACTCTGCCTATGGAAAGGGGAGGGAAGAATGGGGAGGACGTTGTCTCTGGTTGGAGTGCCAGCTTAACTGCAGTAGAATAAAGCAACAGGTAGACTTCTAAGGTTTTTAACTCCAGTCCCTGCCTCCTGAATGACATCTTCCTGGGCCCTGGGTAAACTCGCTGCCCTGAAGGAAAAGACCTATCTGGCTTTCCTGCCTGCTGATTGTAGAGCTCTAGGGCCTTGAGTTAAACATAGATGGCAGCCAGGTAGTGATTGTGGTAGGCCTGGAGCGAGACCCAGTGCTGTCCTGGCTTCGGGTGTGACCCAGCACAGTCCCAGTGGTGGTGGCCACAAGGGTGCTTGCATCATCCATCCCCCAGTTCCAGTGGCTCAGCACAGAGAGACAGAGACTTCACTAGTTTGGGAGAAAGTAAGGCAAGAGGGTAAGAGTCTCTGTCTGGTAATGCAGAGAATTTTTTCCAGATCTTATCTAAGACCACCAAAGCAGTACCTCTACAAGTCTGCAAGAACCACAGCATTACTGGGCTTGGGGTGCCTCTTAATGCATATATCGCTTAAATTACAACACCCACATCTCTTTGAATACCTGGAAACCCTTCCCAAGAAAGATGGATATGAACAAGCCCAGAGTGCAAAGACTACAATAAATACCTAACTCTTCAATGCTCACTTGAAACACAGTGGTTTTACTCTTGCTCTCTCACCATCTATTCTCAGGGCAGCAGCCACAGAGAATTAAAAGAGAAGTCAGATCATGCCTCTCCTCCACTAAGACCCTCCATTGCTGCATATCTCACTGGCGTAAAAGCTGGCGTTCTTTTGGCAAGACTCCCTGTGATCTGCTCCCCACTTCTACCTTTTTGACCTTATTTCCTACCTTTTCCCCCGTCATTCCTCTCCAGCCACACTGGCCTCCTCCTTGTCCTCTGGCTCACAGGCCATGTGCATGGCATTTGTTATCTTACACTGCCATGTGGATGATTCATTACTTCACTTCATTTATAGCTTCACAGAAATGCCACCTTCGATGGCCACCCTAGCTAAAATTATTCCTCTTTTTCTCCACAAGTTGGGGATCCCTATACTCCTTTCCAGTTTTTGTTTTTATGTTTAACATCTACTGTCATTTACACATGTATACATTGTTTGTTTTTCTTGATTATGATCTATATCTTCCCAATACAATATAAATTCATGAAGGTAGAGATTTTTGTCTCTGTTGTTTACTGCTGTATCCTGAGTATCTAGGATAGCGCCAAGTATATAGTACATGCACAAAAACTATTTATGTATTAAATAATATGAGTCTATACAATTTTATTTTAATTAAAAAATGCATTTGGAGACAGCATTTGCCCAAGGTCCCGGGTACAGCTGGTGGTAGTGATAAATGAAGACAAGACTGAAGCCAAAAAAGATAGATTAACAAAGCCAAAGATCATTTCATATGCAGAAACAGCTTCTTGTGATGACTGTATCCTTCTTCAATTGAAGCTTCTTTGTGGGTACTCCCAATATGATAACATGCATATTATTCAATAACATTTATTGAGCATGTTATGTTCCAAGCCCTGTTCCAGCTGCTGGCAATTGGCAGTGAGCTCAACGAGCAAGAATTATGCTTGTTTTAAACTTGTCTTCCAATAGAGGAATACAAACAGTAGAAAAATGAAAGTATCCATCAATGACAAATGTTGTAAAACATGTTGGTATCATATTAAGTGTTTGGTGTAGAGTGGGAGAGGGGATTTATTTTAAACTTATTGTCCAAAGAAGAATTCTTCGAGGAAGGGAAATTTTAATCCACAGTCTTCATGAGAAGAGTAAGATGTCTGCAAAATGTCCGCAAAGATCTTGTCAAAGATCTTTCCAGACAGAGGAAATAACTATTAATAGTATAAAGGTTTATAGTTGGAAAGAGCCTTCCACACTGGATTAACAGAATGCCAGAGCGGTTGGAACATAGCAAAAAGGGACAGCATTGTATGAGATGAGTTTTGAGAGACAGGCAGATGCTAGTTTATATGTAGCCTCATAAGCCAAAGTAAAAAAGCAATGAATTGTTATTATTAAGTAAGAGAATAACACAATCTGATTTATTGAGCACAGATCACCCTACTTGTTACTTGACATGCTATGTAGTACATAGAAGAAGGAGAATATTGTGGTGATTCAAGATAAATATGATATCCTGAAGGAGGGTTGAAACCATGGATGTGTGGAGAAGTGGATAAATTTGTGAGATAATTTGGAATTTGAATCTGTTGAAACTGTTTGTGGATGAAGAGAGTAAGGGACCAGAAAAAACTCAAGCTTATATCTTTGGATTTTGGCTTCAGGTACTCATGAACGAAGTGGCCAAGGAAGAATGGGATGCAGAAGATGTTTAGAGGGGAAAAAAAAAACAAGAGTTCTGCTTTGACCCTGTAAATATTGAGATGTCTATTAGAAGTCAGGTGGAGATGTCAGATTGGCAGGTGACTATGTGCCTTTGAGCTTATGTTACAAGTTGGGGAGTAAACATAATATTATAAATAGGATTTAAACCCCAGGGAAGGGAGTCACTTATAGAAAATGTATAGTTAACAGTTTGAGCCAATATTTGGTGTTTTAATAGAAGAGAAATCATCCAAGGCTTCTGGGAAGGAAAGGCCAGTAGGGAGGAGGGATACCTGTAGGGTGTGATGTCACAGAAGACAGGGAGGGAGTGGTTAACTCTGCTGGATATTGCCCATGGTTCACTGAGATGAAGACAGAGTACTGACCACTGTGTTTGGCAACATGGAAGTAACTGGTGACCTTGACAAAAGCGGTGGCACTGAAGTGGTGGGGACCATACTATGGATAGAGGCTCAGTGACTTGATGACTTTCTTCACTGAGAGAAAGCAGCGATTGAAGTAGACATCAGTTAATGAATTATCCATGACTTCAAATCTTGTTTATGGATACTAGTCCTAGCTTTTTCCATGACACTACTCAATATCTGTATTCATATTTAATTATGGATATTCCAGTTGTAAATGACACTTTGTTAAAAAAAGGAATATTTCATGCTTGAGTTTACCTATAAGATTAAACATTTAACCAGTTAATTGAAACAGTTATGAAGCCAGTTACATTTGAAAACCAATTAGAGGGGAGGAGCTTCTTCTCCTTATGATTTCATCAGTGTATGTATTTATAGGTTTAAGGAACTGTTTAACAGATATTTTTAAAGATATTTGAATTTATAATACCTGGAGGGAATACTTATAATTTACTCTTTCAGTACTTGGCAGATGGCAAACCCCAGAAAATAATTTTGCCCTTTATAAACATAATATATTTAATCAAGACAGTAGTTTAAATCTCCTACTTGCTATGGCTGGTTGGGTTGCTTTGCTTCCTGCTGACAGAGAACATGGGTAAAGCATCAATAAAATGCAAAGAAATGCTCTGAGAAGCTGGTATTCATTGTTTAAACTTATCATGTTCTAATATTGAAAGCTAGAAATAGTCAGATTTCAAACTCTTCACAGCAGGTGTTAAGTAAAGAGGAAGAAGAGAAAATCATCATTAATTCAGCCTATTGAACTGTCCTGACATGTACAATATGGCATGCTGTTTCAAATATATGTTATTTTCCTGTTTGTAGTAGTCCATCTGTTAAGAAGGTTTCTTTGAGTACTTTAGTTAAAAACAAGAAAACTCCAACAATACGCTTTCTGAAACCTTTTGAGTTCTTGTGGATTGTATGACATTCAACATAATGTATCACAAATAAAGAATTTGCAAACAAAACTCATTTTCTCTCTGTCTTTTAAAGAACACAGCTTGAAGATGTTTGGAGCACAGCATAGCACAGCACAGAGTGTTTCAGGGGAAATAAGTTGTGTAGGTGGCAAAATACCCCTACATCAGGGGGTTGATGACTGCTGTACATTAGCCAAATAAAGTCACCATTTATATTCTAATTGTAAATATGTTATTTTTTCTTAAAGTTGGCATGTTTTAAATATCTTAAGATGTAAGTATCTTAAGATATATATAAAGTGGGTGTGTTTTAAATATCTGAAGAAGAAACATCTTTAATAGCACAAAATATTGCTTTATTTAAGTGTGAAATTATGTCATTAAATGTGTAATATAAATTCAAGGGGAATGAATATGGTCTAATGGGTCTCCAAGTACAAATTGTATAGGTAGAGATTTCTATACAATTTAATAAGCAATTCCCTCTCTTTTAAAATAGATCTTATACTTTCAAATAAGAGAATGCTTGCATTAATTCTAACAGCATCAGTGTAAAATATACCCAGTCAAGATTAATGTCGAAAAATTATTTGAATTCTGCGGTTCTTTTTCTTCCTCCATTTAATTTCTATAAATACTTTTTAAGGTATTTATTTTTTTAGAACCCTATACTACACTGTCTCTATAGATTTGGCTACTGTATATTAAATTCAATAGGCAATGCAGGGCAGTCTTATCAGAAGAGTTGTCAATGTCTTACTGGGATCCATTATTCTTAACAAGTACTCCATATATCATGTGAAAGATTATTGAAAAAAAAAAAAGAAATTCAAAATATTCCAAAGGCATTTCCAACAAAATGTGACTCTCAAGGCTTCTGCTTACTTTACATTCCTTTTCATGTTTTTTTCTAAACCTCTTTGCTTGTCTGCATTTTTCTCCCCCTGATCATTTTCAGCGGATGTGTATAAGGCATTAAAATAAAAAATTCTGTTTCTGCCTGAAGCAGCTCATGCAGTGACACTGCACAGTCATTTTGAGGTATGCAAGACAAAAATTTGAAAACATCTATGATTAGTTTGAAAACAAACTGCAAGTCATTTGTGAATTTGGTTAGAGATTGTATTGAAAATAGTGATTTGTATCAGCAAAGATAAGGACATTTGGTGCTAAGCAGAATATATACCTGATTGTTTCTTAATAGAAAATCTAAAGCAATTTTCTGATAATCTGAGTGCCTAAGTGTTGGATCATATTACCGTAATCCTCATTTCATTTCTTTTAAACTGAGTAACACTTTTTTCCTTATTGAAGAGAATTTATTAGTATATCTTCCATTTAAAGATTTAATCTGTGATTTATGAGTGTTTGGCACCTAAGACAGAAGGTTTCTTTCAATAGGACTCCATCATATACAGTTTCTTAGCTTTTACTTTTAAAAAAATTTTCTAGATTAAATTAAGCCAACTTAGATTTCTTCTAATATTATCCAAAAGGCTCCTTTTCTCCAATTGAGATAAATAAAATGGTAGTTCAAACCTTCCATAAAAAGTGTGTGTTCAATGTCAGGCTTTTTGTTCTCTTTTAGGGTGGTTTGGATGTTAGGGATTTATTATGACATTTTTGTTGTCTCTTTGTAACTTTCCAGGGCAACAGTGAATTTCAGAGACATGGATAGTTTCACTTGTGTAGTAAGACTACTTCATCTCGCTCCCTTAAAGAGCTATTTACCCACAATGATGGCTCCTTCTCTTACTCTAAGTATCTCATCTAAGGGAGATGTGCAGAAAAGAGCTGACCCCATGTACCTGAGGAAATTAAATAATTTAACAAAGCGGAACACAGGTACTTCTCTATTTTATTTTTGTTTTGTTTTCAGTGTCCCAACAATTGACCATTTGGAGAAAACAATAATAACAATAATGACAAGGCCCGTGTATACATGCTTTAAAGTCATTGCATCATCAACATCTCTCTCTTATTTGACTCTGTAGTAGATTCTAAAGCAAGAAATGGTTAACCTAAGATGCAATCACCATGGAAATTGAATTTTTTCTTACATTTGTAAAAAAAAAAAAAAAAAAAGCATCAGTTTGCTTCATTCATGCTGTGTCAAAGTTCTGATTCAAACCAAATAACTCCATGCAGTCATTTACCGCTTGACTCGTTTTCCTTAACGTAATAATTACAAAGACTTATTGCATTCAGGTTACAAAGTGCTTTTGAGCTTCACATCAGCTTGGTAAAAGAAGCAGTGCAGGTGTGTGTTATCATTCTCAGTGGTGAAATTAAGACGAACTCAAGCCTTCATCAGTGGCTCCCTTTCTCACCTCCAAAAATTCAACACAGACTATCATATGTGTCCTGACACAATACATCAAAGTACAAATAAACTTACCAGGCCTTTCTATGGCACAAATGTGTTTTAGCAAGCTCATCGTCGTTCAGAGAGCCCCCAAGAGAGCAGAGCTGCCAGAATGAAGGTGCTAGTTAATATCACCTTAATTTTAATCCTGTTTGCTGCCATGGTTCATATCACTTTCTAAGATCACAAGTCCACGGTGGTGCTGTGATCTATCCCAAATAGAATATAAGTCATTCTCTTCCATGTTTTTTCCATAATACAAGAACACCAGTGGGTGAGATTTGGTGGAAATAGAAGTTTGGGAGAAAATACCTACCTAATATTCTAAGCATTTGTCGTAATCAATTTGTTTAAGACTGCTTTTTACTTTTGATGTTTCTAAGTATATTAAGATGATTTATTTTTGCTCTCTCTGAAAAATAAATAATGCAGACAACAAACTGTTGTGGATTATGGGATTTTTAGACAACCCAGATGAGATATATAAAGTAGACATTGCTCATTTTTTTACATATGATCTAAGGAGAAAATCTTATATGGCTATTGAAAACTCTGGAAACATAAAAGTACCTCTTAGGTTTCATTTTTCTCTTTTAAAACTAGTAAGATAAATTAAAAAATCACATTATCAAAGGAATCTGTTATATTCAATTTGAAGAAGAACCTGCAAAAGGCAGATATATAGTATTGGGGAACCTGCCCCAATATTCGTGTAGGTTCTTTTCTATTTTCCTTAAGCATCGGCCAGCTTGAGAAATAAAGGGACAGAGTACAAAAGAGAGAAATTTTAAAGCTGGGCGTCTGGGGGAGACATCACATATCAGTAGGTTCCTTGATGCTCCACAAGCAGCAAAAACCAACAAGTTTTTATTAGGGAGTTTCAAAAGGGGAGGGAGTGTGTGAATAGGTGTGGGTCACAGACATCAAGTACTTTACAAGGTAATAGAATATCACAAGGCAAATGGAGGCAGGGTGAGATCACAGGACCACAGGACCGGGGCGAAATTAAAATTGCTAATGAAGTTTCAGACACCATTGTCATTGATAACATCTTATCAGGAGACAGGGTTTTGAGATTAACCAGTCTGACCAAAATTTATTAGGTAGGAATTTCTTCTTCCCAATAAGCCTGGAATGCTGTGGGAGACTGGGGTCTATTTCACCCCTGCAGTCTCGACCATAAGAGACAGGCACAACTAGGGGGGCTGTTTATAAGCCTATACCTCCAGGTGCATATTCTCTTTCCCAGGGCTGTTCCATGCTGAGAAAAAGAATTAAGCGATATTTCTCCCATTTGCTTTTGAAAGAAGAGAAATATGGCTCTGTTCTGCCCAGCTCACCTGCGGTCAGAGTTTAAGGTTATCTCTCTTATTCCCTGAACAATTGCTGTTATCCTGTTCTTTTTTCAAGGTGCCCAGATTTCATATTGCTCAAACACACATGCTGTACAATTTGTGCAGTTAATGCAATTATTACAGGGTTCTGAGGTGATATACATCCTCCTCAGCAGACAGGATTAAGAGATTAAAGTAAAGACAGGCATAGGAAATCACAAGGGTATTGATTGGGGAAGTGATAAGTGTCCATGAAATCTTTACAATTTATGTTTAGAGATTGCAGTAAAGACAGGCATAAGAAATTATAAAAGCATTAATTTGGGGAACTAATAAATATCCATGAAATCTTCACAATCCACGTTCTTCTGCCATGGCTTCAGCCGGTCCCTCCGTTTGGGGTCCCTGACTTCCTGCAACAATATAGCATCCAGTAATGTCCTGAGCACTAAGGGCCATTCCCTGTGGGCAAGTGGGGACCTAGTCCATCATGTCTTCAAGGAGTCATAATGCAGTACAGCTTCCTTGATATAGGGAGAGAGTTTGATCCTAGATCAGGAGGCAGGATGACAATGTGGTTAAGACCGAAGCCTTCAAAGTTAGATCTACCAGGCCTTAATTCCCTACTCTATGACCTACTACCTGAGTGATAGTATGTAGATTATTTATTATCGGGATTATTTATTATTGGGATACACACACATACACACACACAAACACACACGCACATTTTGAAGTTTTGAATATGCCAGTCAAACAATTCAAGAATCAAAACAATATGAAAATACATAAAATGAAAAGTCTTGCTTTTACCATTACCCCCAATTACTGCTTTCCATTTCACTTAAAACACAAACATTTATGTAATATTTTGGACTTCTTAATGCAAATACTTCCTTTTTCTTTTTTTTTTAAATTATACTTTAAGTTCTAGGGTACATGTGCACAACATGCAGGTTTGTTACATATGTGTATATGTGCCATGTTGGTGTGCTGCACCCACTAACTCATCATTTAAATTAGGTATATCTCCTAATGCTATCTCTCCCCGCTCCCTGCACCCTATGATAGGCCCCAGTGTGTGATGTTCCCCACCCTGTGTTCAAATGTTCTCATTGTTCAATTCCCACCTATGAGTGAGAACATGCAGTGTTTGGTTTTCTGTCCTTGTGATAGTTTGCTGAGAATGATAGTTTCCAGCTTCATCCATGTCCCTACAAAGGACATGAACTCATCATTTTTTATGGCTGCATAGTATTCCATGGTGTATATGTGCCACGTTTTCTTAATCCAGTCTATCATTGATGGACATTTGGGTTGGTTCCAAGTCTTCGCTATTGTAAATAGTGCTGCAGTGAACATACATGTGCATGTGTCTTTTTAGCAGCATGGTTTATAATCCTTTGGGTATATATCCAGTAATGGGATGGCTGAGTCAAATGGTATTTCTAGTTCTAGATCCTTGAGGAATCACCACACTGTCTTCCACAATGGTTGAACTAGTTTATAATCCCATCAACGGTGTAAAATTGTTGCTATTTCTCCACATCCCCTCCAGCACCTGTTTTTTCCTGACTTTTTAATGATCACCATTCTAACTGGTATGAGATGGTATCTCATTGTGGTTTTGATTTGCATTTCTCTGATGGCCAGGGATGATGAGCATTTTTTCATGTGTCTGTTGGCTGCATAAATGTCTTCTTATGAGAAGTGTCTGTTCATATCCTTTGCCCACTTTTTGATGGGATTGCTTCATTTTTTCTTGCAAATTTGTTTATGTTCTTTGTAGATTCTGGATATTAGCCCTTTGTCAAATGGGTAGATTGTAAAAATTTTCTCCCATTCTGTAGGTTGCCTGTTCACTCTGGTGGTAGTTTCTTTTGCTGCAGAAGCTCTTTAGTTTAATTAGATCCCATTTCTCAATTTTGGCTTTTGTTGCCATTGCTTTTGTTGTTTTAGACATGAGGTCCTTGCCCATGCCTATGTCCTGAATGGTATTGCCTAGGTTTTCTTCTAGGGTTTTTATGGTTTTAGGTGTAACATTTAAGTATTTAATCCATCTTGAATTAATTTTTGTATAAGGTGTAAGGAAGGGATCCAGTTTCAGCTTTCTACATATGGCTAGCCAGTTTTCCCAGCACCATTTATTAAATAGGGAATCCTTTTCCCATTTCTTGTTTTTGTCAGGTTTGTCAAAGATCAGATGGTTGTAGATGTGTGGTATTAGTTCTGAGGGCTCTGTTCTGTTCCATTGGTCTATATATCTGTTTTGGTACCAGTACCATGCTGTTTTGATTACTGTAGCCTTGTAGTATGGGTAGCCTGATGCCTCCAGCTTTGTTCTTTTGGCTTAGGATTGTCTTGGCAATGTGGGCTCTTTTTTGGTTCCATATGAACTTTAAAGTAGTTTTTTCCAATTCTGTGAAGAAAGTCATTGGTAGCTTGTTGGGTATGGGGGATGGCATTGAATCTATAAATTACCTTGGGCAGTATGGCCATTTTCATGATATTGATTCTTCCTGTCCATGAGCATGGAAGGTTCTTCCATTTGTTTGTGTCCTCTTTTATTTCGTTGAGCAGTGGTTTGTAATTCTCCTTGAAGAGGTCCTTCACATCCCTTGTAAGTTGGATTCCTAGGTATTTTATTCTCTTTGAAGCAATTGTGAATGGGAGTTCATTCATGATTTGGCTCTCTGTTTCTCTGTTATTGGTGTATAGGAATGCTTGTGACTTTTGCACATTGATTTTGTATCCTGAGACTTTGCCAAAGTTGATTATCGAAGCTTAAGGAGATTTTGGGCTGAGACGATGGGGTTTTCTAAATATACAATCATGTCATCTGCAAACAGGGACAATTTGACTTCCTCTTTTCCTAATTGAATTCCTTTTATTTCATTTTCCTGGCTGATTGCCCTGGCCAGAACTTCCAGCACTATGTTGAATAGGAGTGGTGAGACAGGGCATCCCTGTCTTGTGCCAGTTTTCAAAGGGAATGCTTCCAGTTGTTGCCCGTTCAGTATGATATTGGCTGTGGGTTTGTCATAGATAGCTCTTATTATTTCGAGATATTTTCCATCAATACCTAATTTATTGAGAGTTTTTAGCTTGAAGGGCTGTTGAATTTTGTCAAAGGCCTTTTCTGCATCTATTGAGATAATCATGTGGTTTTTGTCTTTGATTCTGTTTATATGGTGGATTACATTTATTGATTTGTGTATGTTGAACCAGCCTTGCATCCCAGGGATGAAGCCCACTTGATCATGGTGGATAAGCTTTTTGATGTGCTGCTGGATTTGGTTTGCCAGTATTTTATTGAGGACTTTTGCATCGATGTTCATCAGGGATGTTGGTCTAAAATTCTCTTTTTTTTGTTGTGTCTCTGCCAGGCTTTGGTGTCAGGGTGATGCTGGCCTCATAAAATGAGTTCGGGAGGATTCCCCCTTTTTCTATTGATTGGAATAGTTTCAGAAGGAATTGTTCAGACTCCTCTTTGTACCTCTGGTAGAATTCGGCTGTGAAACCATCTGGTCCTGGACTTTTTTTGGTTGGTAGACTATTAATTATTGCCTCAATTTCAGAGCCTGTTATTGGTCTATTCAGGCATTCAACTTCTTCCTGGTTTAGTCTTGGGAGGGTGTATGTGTTGAGGAATGTATCCATTTCTTCTAGAATTTCTAGTTTATTTGCATAGAGGTGTTTATAGTATTCTCTGATGGTAGTTTGTATCTCTGTGGGATTGGTGGTGATATCCCCTTTATCATTTTTTATTGCATCTATTTGATTCTTCTCTCTTTTCTTCTTTATTAGTCTTGCTAGCAGTCTATCAATTTTGTTGATCTTTTCCAAAAACCAGCTCCTGGATTTATTGATTTTTTGAAGAGCTTTTTGTGTCTGAATCTCCTTCACTTCTGCTCTGATCTTAGTTATTTCTTGCCTTCTGCTAGCTCTTGAATGTGTTTGCTCTTGCTTCTCTATTTCTTTTAATTGTGATGTTAGGGTGTCAATTTTAGATCTTTCGTGCTTTCCCTTATGGGCATTTAGTGCTGTAAGTTTCCCTCTACACCCTGCTTTAAGTGTGTCCCAGAGATTCTGGTATGTTATGTCTTTGTTCTCATTGGTTTCAAAGAACATCTTTATTTCTGCCTTCATTTCGTTATGTACCCAGTAGTCATTCAGGAGCAGGTTGTTCAGTTTCCATGTAGTAGAGCGGTTTTGAGTGAGTTTCTTAATCCTGAGTTCTAGTTTGATTGCACTGTGTTTTCAGAGACAGTTTGTTATAATTTCTGTTCTTTTACATTTGCTGAGGAGTGCTTTACTTCCAACTGTTTGGTCAATTTTGGAATAAGTTCTATGTGGTGGTGAGAAAAATGTATATTCTGTTGATTTGGGGTGGAGAGTTCTGTAGATGTCTATTAGGTCTGCTTGCTGCAGAGCTGAGTTCAATTCCTGGATATCCTTGTTAACTTTCTGTCTCGTGGATCTGTCTAATATTGACAGTGGGGTGTTAAAGTCTCCCATTATTATTGTGAGGGAGTCTAAGTCTCTTTGTAGGTCTCTAAGGACTTGCTTTATGAATCTGGGTGCTCCTGTTCTGGGTGCATATATATTTAGGATAGTTAGCTCTTCTTGTTGAATTGATCCCTTTACCATTGTGTAATGGCCTTCTTTGTTTTTTCTGATCTTTGTTGGTTTAAAAATCTGTGTTAGCAGAGACTAAGATTGCAACCCCTGCTTTTTTTTGTTTTCCATTTGCTTGGTAGATCTTCCTCCATCCCTTTATTTTGAGCCTGTGTGTCTCTGCACGTGAGATGAGTCTCCTGAATACAGCACACTGATGGGTCTTGACTCTTGATCCAATTTGCCAGTCTGTGTCTTTTCATTGGAGCCTTTAGCCCATTTACATTTAAGGTTAGTATTGGTATGTGTGAATTTGATCCTGTCGTTATGATGTTAGCTGTTTATTTTGCTTGTTAGTTGATGCAGTTTCTTCCTAGCCTTGATGGTCTTTACAATTTGGCATGTTTATGCAGTGGCTGGTACCGGTTGTTCCTTTCCATGTTTAGTGCTTCCTTCAGGAGCTGTTGTAAGGCAGGCCTGGTGGTGACAAAATCTCTCAGCATTTGCTTGTCTGTAAAGGATTTTATTTCTCCTTCACTTATGAAGCTTAGTTTGGCTGGATATGAAATTCTGGGTTGAAAATTCTTTTCTTTAAGAATGTTGAATATTGACCCCTACTCTCTTCTGGCTTGTAGAGTTTCTGCCAAGAGATCTGCTGTTAGTCTGATAGGCTTCCCTTTGTGGGTAACCCAATCTTTCTCTCTGGCTGCCCTTAACATTTTTTTCCTTCATTTCAACTTTGGAGAATCTGACAATTATGTGTCTTGGAGTTGCTCTTCTCGAGGAGTATCTTTCTTGCATTCTCTGTATTTCCTGAATTTGAATGTTGGCCTGCCTTGGTAGGTTAGGGAAGTTCTCCTGGATAATATCCTGTGTAGTGTTTTCCAACTTGGTTCTATTCTCCCTGTCTCTTTCAGGTACACCAATCAGATGTAGATTTGGTCTTTTCACATAGTCCCATATTTCTTGGAGGCTTTGTTTATTTCTTTTTAATGTTTTTTCTCTAAACTTCTCGCTTCTTTGCATTCATCTGATCTTCAGTCACTGATACCCTTTCTTCCAGTTGATCAAATTGGCTACTGAAGCTTGTGCATGTGTCATGTAGTTCTTGTGCCATGGTTTTCAGCTCCATCAGGTCATTTAAGTTCTTTTTCTTGCTGTTTATTCTAATTAGCCATTCGTCCAATCTTTTTTCAAGGTTTTTAGCTTCTTTGTGATGAGTTGGAACATCCTCCTTTAGCTCGGAGAAGTTTGTTATTTCTTATCTTCTGAAGCCTTCTTCTGTCAACTCGTCAAAGTCATTCTCTGTCCAGCTTTGTTCCATTGCTCGTGAGGAGCTGCATTCCTTTGGAGGAGAAGAGGAGCTCTGATTTTTAGAATTTTCAGCTTTTCTTCTCTGGTTTCTCCCCATCTGTGTGGTTTTATCACCTTTGTCTTTGATGATGGTGACATAGAGTTGGGGTTTTGGTGTGGATGTCTCTTCTGTTTGTTAGTTTTCCTTCTAACAGGACCCTCAGCTGTAGGTCTGTTGGAGTTTGCTGGAGCTCTGCTCCGGACGCTGTTTGTGTTGGTATCACCAACAGAGGCTGCAGAACAGCAAATATTGCAGAATGGCAAATGTTGCTGCCTGATCGTTCCTCTGTAAGCTCGTCTCAGAGGGGCACCCGCCCGTATGAGGTGTCAGTCAGCCTCTACTGGGAGTTGCCTCCCAGTTAGGCTACTTGTGGTTCAGGGACCCACTTGAGGAAGCAGTCTGTCCATTCTCTGATCACAGCTTCTCTGCTGGGAGAACTACTACTCTTTTCAAAGCTGTGAGATGGGGACCTTTAAGTCTGCAGAAGTTTCCACTGCCTTTTGTTCAGCTGTGCCCTGCCCCCAGAGGTGGAGTCTATAGAAGCAGGCAGGCCTCCTTGAGCTGTGGTGGGCTCCACTCAGTTCGAGCTTCCAGAGCACTTTGTTTACCTACTCAAGCGCCAGCAATGGGGGGCGCCCCTCCCCCAGCCTTGCTGCTGCCTTCCAGTTTGATCTCAGACTGCTGTGCTAGCAGTGAGCAAGGCTCCGTGGGCGTGGGACCCTCTGAGCCAGGCATTGGATATAATCTCCTGGTGTGCTGTTTGCTAAGACCATTGGAAAAGTGCAGTATTAGGGTGGGAGTGTCCTGATTTTCCAGGTACTATCTGTCATGGCTTCCCTTGGCTAGGAAAGGGAATTTCCCAACCCCTTGAGCTTCTCGGGTGAGGCAATGCCTCGCCCTGCTTCAGGTCATGGATGGTGGGCTGCACCCACTGTCCTGTACCCACTGTCCAACAAGCCCCAGTGAGATGAACCTGGTACCTCAGTTGGAAATGCAGAAATCACCCATCTTCTGCATTGCTTATGCTGGAAGCTGTAGACTGGAGCTGTTCCTATTTGGCCATCTTGTCTAATCCCACAAATGCTTCTTTTTTCTTTCTGTTTTATACTAAAGCTGTCTACGCAAACTTGCACATCTAGAAGTCTCATTTTTTTTACTTACAATATCTCAGAAAATGTGACAGAGTGTATATGTGAGGATTTCTCACTAAGGTGGAAGTGATATAGACTTTGGAGGTTAGGTCATACAGAGAGTTTTAGTTTCCTTCTGTTTTTTGCAAGATGATTGCTCTTGAACCCAGCTAACACATTTTAAAGAAACCTAAGCACTCAAGTTGCAGAGGAACCTTGGTCCATGGCCCAGAGCCTTAACCCCACCATCTAGGTGCCAGGCAGCACCTACTTGCCAGGTGTTTGAATGAGTCAAATTGAAAGCAGCTACTCCAGGTCCTAGTTGAGTAACTTCAGATGGTGTTGCATCCAGCAGCAATGACTTGTCCTTGCTAAGACCTACCCAAATGGTGGATTCATTGAAAAAAAAAAAGGGAGGCCGAGGCAGGTGGATGACAAAGTCAGGAGATCGAGACCATCCTGGCTAACATGGTGAAACCGTGTCTCTACTAAAAATACAAAAAATTAGCCAGGTGTGGTGGTGGGCACCTGTAGTCCCAGCTACGCATAAGGCTGAGGCAGGAGAATGGCGTGAACCTGAGAGACAGAGCTTGCAGTGAGCCAAGATGGTGCCACTGCACTCTAGCCTGGGCGACAGAGTGAGACTCTTGTCTCAAAAAAGAAAAAAAAAAAAGATTGTTATTTTTTCAAGTCACTATGCTTGTTAAATAGCATTAGATATTTGCAATAAATTCATGGTGTATTTTGCCATTTTTCTGTTAATGGGCACTTGGATTGTTTCTAATCATTTGCTATTATAAACGAAGCTGCAATGAGTAACTCTCTAAATACTTCATTTCATATATGGGTATGTGTATTTATAAAATAAAATGCCAAAAGTAGTATTTACGGGCTAAAGGATAAATATTGCTTAAAACTTTCAATTGGTACTACCAAATTGCCTTCTATAACATACTTTTTTTAATTTATAAAATAGAATTGATAAAGTAGAATTTATTTTACAAGAGTGCTATGAGATTAAATGATATAATCCACAGTAGAGCAGAAAATACAGTGCTCAAAATGGTAAACAGTAAATTTTACAAGACAAAATTATCCACAATGAACTGCTTTTCAAATTTTTTTTCAAAAATGTAACTGAATACTTTATATGAAGATATTTTTACTTTGAATTTTAGTTTGTTCAATAACTATATATATTGTGTAATGCTATGACTGAAAATGCTTTGAAGGACATTTAGTATGTGTACTTTCAATCGCTTACATGATTCTTGTCACAAAAATAAGACATACTATTATTTTCCAAAAAGTAGCATTTCTTTTAGAAAAATTAGTTTTCTGTCTAATAGAGTCATCTTATTTTCATGTTGTTGTTAGCTAACTACTGTATTAATCAAGGTTCTCCAGAGACACAGAACCAATAGGATATAGACATATAGATAGATGAGAGAGGATTTATTAGGGAAATTATCTGACACAATTATGAAAGATGAGAAGTTCCATGACAGGCGCGCACCTGTAGTCCCAGCTACTCGGGAAGCTGAGGCAGGAGAATCTCTTGAACACGGGAGGTGGAAGTTACAGTGAGCCGAGATCACACCACTGCACTCCAGCCTGAGAGGTTGCAGTGAGCTGAGATCATGCCATCACACTCCAGCCTGGGTGACAGAGTGAGACTCCGTCTCAAAAAAAAAAAAGAAAAAAAAATCTATTTATTGTGAAATCCAAAGGTGAAAAACAACAAAGCTGTTATTTGATTTACAACAAATTTTCACTAGTATAAAGTCCGTTAAAAGTAGATGACATTTTTCCGAAGAAGAGATACAACTGTCCACCACCTATATGAAAAGATGGTCAACATCGCTAATCAACAGGGGAATGCAGATCAAAACCACAATGAACTATCACCTCACACATTTTAGGATGGCTGTTAGCAGAGATAAGAGATAATAGGTGTTGGCAAGGGTGTGGAGAAAAGGAAACACTTGTTTACTGTTGGTGAGAATGTCGAATATTGCAGCCACTACAGAAAATAGTATGGTTGTTCCTCAAAAAATACAACTCCCATATGATCCGGTAATCCCACTCCTTGGTATATATAAAATATAATCGAAATTAATATCTCAAAGAAATACCTGCATCACCCATGTTCACTGTAGCATTGTTCATAATAGCCAAGATATGGATAACGAGAGTGTGGTATACATATGCAATGAAATATTATTCAACCATGAAGAAGAAGAGAATCACTCTGCTTGCAACAATATGGGTGGACCTAGAGGACAATAAGCTAAATGAAATAAGCCAGTCACAGAAGGATAAACATTGTATTGAAACGGGAGAATTCCCCAGCTACCATCACAGGGCGTGCGACAAGGGTGTGGCTGGCCTGCCTGGTCACCACAGCTCAAACCCTCTGGGGGAACATGCAGATGGGCAGGTGCAGAGGCCTGGGTAAGCGCTTCTGGGCTCCGCCCTGGCCCCAGGGTAGCTTCTAGGGGTGGATGTCTGAGACTCCAGAAGTCCGAGTGGGCGCGTGTTACAAAGCTCTTTCAGATTCGCCATCCGCAGATGGCTTGTGTGCTAATCAGCTTAATGGACCCTCTGCCTTATCGCAAGGGCAGAGGGCCAGTGTGACACCTTTCTATATCTGGAGCTCTTGCCCAGTGCCCTGAAATAGGATCACACCCAGGCTCAAAGGACGAGTGCAAAATTTTACTGAGTAGTGGAGGTGGCTCTTCAGTGAGATGGAGAGCCAGAGAAGGCGATGGAGTGCAAAGGTGGTCTTCCCCTGGGGTCCAGCGTCCCAGCCACTGGACTCTTCTCCTACTGCCCCTAGTTACTCCCATCGGCCTCCAGATGTCCCTCCTCGTCTCTCTTTCTGCTGAGTCATTCCGTCCTCGCTGGTCGGCTGGTCTGCTCGTCTCCACATTCAGCCGCTGTGTGTGTACCCACTAAGGTCTTGGGTTTATATGGGCACAGGATGGGGGACATGGAAGGCCAGAGCAGTCTTGGAAAATGTAACATTGGGGCGTGAAAACAGGAGTTCCTGTTCTCACTTAGGTCCATGGGCGCAGGTCCGAGGGTGGAGCCCTTGCCAGGGACCCCACCCATCTCTACCCAGCACTTCCCTGCCCTCATCCTGTGTCAGTATGATTCCACTGACATGATGTATCTAAAACAGTCAAATGCATATAAGCAGAGGACAGAATAGTGGCTGCTAGGGGTTGGGGGAAGGGGCAAATAAGGAATTGTTGCTCAAGGGGTATAAAGTTACAGTTACATGACATGAATAAGTTCTGAAAGACTTGCTGCACAAGGTAGTATGGTTACTTAACAATGAAGTACTGTGCACTTCAAAATGTTAAGAGGATAGATCTTATGTTAAGTGTTCTTAGCACAAGCAAACAGACAAAAAGCTACAAAATAACCAAAAGAAACTTTGGAGGTGTTTGGATATGTTCAGTGCCTTGTTAGTGATAAAAATATGTATGTGTCCAAACCCATCAAAATGGATACATCATATCAGTATTATTTTCTATGTATCAATTAATTATATCTCAATAACATTTAAAGATGCAAACACAAAAAAATACATATATACACATAGGCTTTGGAGAAAAAAAGAGGCTTCTGTATTTTATTTTTTGGCTTCTATATTTGTAATATGGATAGGTTATAGTTTATTTATCCCCTCACCTATTGATAGATACTTATGTTGTTTCAACTTTTTCATAATTATTAGCAATGCTACAATGAGTATCTAAAATTAATTTTTCTGCTAATGTACCAGTATTTCTGAAACTCTGTTTCGAAAGTTGATGGTCAGGGTTTGAAGGATACATTTCTTCTTAATTTTATACTTAATGTATTGTAGAATTAATTATCCACCTGGTTCTACTATATTTATAGAAAATGATAAAGATGCAACTCGGGTTTCAACCCAGTTAATATATTTAGCAACAACATCTGAATATCATTTTATAAAAAATAGAAGATTGCCTTGGTTTGAAATGGGAAATATTCCCTTGTTCCCCTCACAGGGCATGCGATGGGGGTGTGGCTCGCTTCTTTGGTGCCTCGCTGCTCAAAACTCCTAGAGGGAGTAGGCAGATGGGCAGGCTGTGGGGCTCCAACCCCACGGCAGTGTCTAGGGGTGAACACAGTGTAAACACAGCTGAAGCCCCAGTGGGCATGTGTTACACGGTGCTCTTTTAGTTTGGCTGTCTTTAGGCGGCTTGTGTTAGGCAGCTCAATTAGACCCCCGCCTAATCTCAAGGACAGAGTACTTTCTGTATCCTGGGGTTCTCGCCTTGGTGCACTGGAAGAATTGGATCTCAAGTGGGCTTAGAGAATGAATGCAATGTTTTATTGTGTGGAAGTAGCTCTCAGCAGATGGAGGAGCCAGAAGGGAGATGGTTTTCCCCTGGAATTGGGCTGCTGAGCAGCCTGAGCTCTCCTCTGACCTACCTGGCCAAACTCTCTGTTGTTCCTCCAGTGGATGGCTTGTTGGCCTGCCGGCTTCTGTTGATGTGCACTTCTGCAGGCGTACTCCCCTCAGTGTCCTCTTGACGTCCAGCCACTTGTGTCTTCTTCCAGCTACTTGTGTCCTCTTCCGCCCATGTGTCCCTCTTAACGTCCAGCCGCTTGTGTGGGGGCCCACTAGGGTCTCGGGGGTTTTTATAGGCACGGGGTTGGGGTGTGGCGGGCCAAGGTGGCCTTGGGAAATGCAACATTTGGGCACGGAAACGGAAATGCTTGTCCTCACCTAGGTCCGTGGGCACAGGCCCCGGGGTGAAGCCCTTGCCAGGGACCCACCCTTCTCTACCCAGCACTTCCTGCCTCCCTCCTGTATCCATTTGACAAGCAAAATATAATACCATTTTTTGGTGACAATCTAGGAAAATTTGAGAGCTACTTAAAATTAAGATTTAATTGAAATGAATTAAATAAAACTAGGTCTAAAAACCTTAATGAGTCATTTGGATACATCCAACTATTCATATGTTTGACAATATTTGAAGAAATCTTTGGTTAATTATTATTGTACTGTTCATTCCTATTTTGGGCACTGTTTATGTGAAACATTTATGTGAAATGATTATTTTGAAACTGCCACTACAAACTAGTGGTTAAAGAAAGGCAATTATGGATATCCGAACACCAAGTAAATTCCTCAAGAATTTCAAACAAATGAAAACAAAGCATTCATATAATTTTTCAATAGAGAACTTTACCCTGAGGATACACCATAAGTAGCCTAGAAAACATGGTAATTGAGTTAAAGCTTACCTGTCACTCTAACTAAATAATGTTACAAAAGATTTTACTAATTACTTGCTCAGAAACAAGACATAAATGGCTGAGCATGGAGATAAAGTTTAATTTTCTGATGTTTCCTATGCCTGCACTTGGAACTTTTAATTAAAAAAATTAAGAAATAGCAACTACTTCTGACTTTATGCAAAAAGTCTCATAAACTTGGGCAGTGTCTAAAGAAAACGTATCTTCTCAACTTGCTGGACCAGAAATTTCATTTTGTCAATTCGGCAAGAAGTAGTAAGATTCAAAATGCTTCTTTATGCTAACAAAACTCGTAAAAGAATTATCTGTAAATTACAAAGTAAAAATAGTTTTGGTGTGTTCCAGGCTCTATGTTATGTGCTTCATACTATAACACATTTAATTATCTACCATTCTATAAAGTAACCAGGATTAACCTCATTGTTTAGATAAGCAACCGAGCCCCAGTGAAATTAAACTATTTCCTCTAGGTTACAGAATTTTTTAATGGAAAATACGAGACGCAATCCATTGGAATGTTAATATTTTAAGGTCGTGTACTTAGTCTTGTTCATAGCCATCTCTTCAGTGGATTCCAAATGAAGTCATAATAAATATTGTTGGCCATTCTAGTCTTTCTTATTCTGAGGCCTGGGCTGTTTTGACTGTGATACAATATCAACACATTTATTTAAAAAAATCTTTCCAGTCACCAGAATAGCTACTCATTAACAATATCAATATGCCAAGTTAATAATGATAAAATCAACTGATAAATTATATTGAAGTGTATTTTATTTAGGTCAATCAAAGACAAAGGGATTATATGTGCCTTGTACTATATGTTTCATACAGTTGTAAAATAACCTTGGCAAATGTTATTTTAATACAGTTTTTATTCATCTTCATAAGTATTATTTCATACCAATTAAAATAAACATTATAACTTTTTATATCAATTATATTTCAGTCATGTCTTTTTGAGGATTCATCTCCAATTTTGTTTTATAAGAATTTTCAAATATATTTAAAAGTAGAAGGAATAGCCATCACCTGGATTTAACAATTATCAAGATTTTGGCACACTTATTTCATCTGTTTCAACTTATTTCCTGACATATGTTAAAGCAAATCTCTAACTTTGTGTCATTTTCTTAAATGCTTTATTAGATTTAATAGACACTCGGAAAACCATTTGCTTGGCAGAATTGATCAGAACTGATATTAGAGCAGATCAGAAGATAATTTCCTTAGAATGATTCTAAGTCATTTTTTCCCCACTCATTTATAATTATCTTCTTCTGTAGGTAAGCACTATACTAGTCCAGACTGGATAGCCTCATGCTGTAGTAACAACCCCCAAATCTCAGCAGATCATAAATTTCTTTTCTGTTAGCAGTCAGTAGATTTCTGGCATTAGACGGATTATGCTATTACAAAGAGAAAGTGTAAAAGACGCAAAGATATACAGATGACGTATATCTTTGAGATATGAGAACAACAAAAGTTTTCAATAGTTAAGTATAAAACATCCTTATACAGTATTTACAGTATTTCTATATTGGGATAATATTTGAATGCAGGAAGTACGACAGCTATTGCACCAATTAAAGAACAAAAGATGATACAAGAGGAGGGAATGCTGTTGTGAGAGAAGTGTACCAGAAGCAACACTATAGCTTTAAAAGTCCCTATGTTGAGAAAAAAGAGGCTCATTCTCTTCTGTATGCTGTGTATGGAACTAAACATGTAAATGGTTTTCATACTTCTATAGATTATTTGGACTCTTTCAAGAAACTAATTTGTTTGTAAAATCTCATTTAAACACATATCTGAACTCTGAAAAAAATCTGAAAACCAATCTATTTACTATGCCCCCATAGTAAAATTGGTGTCCTGTCAACACATCTTAAATAAATGGTTCCTGATGAAATGATGTCTGCTTTAGGACTGTAGCTCTGCCAGTACTCTAGTGACAGAGTAGAGAGAAATTGAGTAATAGAACTGGTATCAAAGGAAAGATATTAAGTCCATGATGCATGTTTTTCTTCAAGGATATTTATTGTTATGGACTAAATGTTTGTGTCCCCTCAAAATTTATATGTTGAGATCCTAACCCCCAATGGGACATCATTAGGAGGTGGGGCCTTTGTGGGGGATAATTAGGTCATGGAGTAGAGCCCTCATGAAAGGCGCTAGTTTGCCTATAAAAGAGACTCCCCGGAGAGCTCTCTTTTTCTTTCTGTCACGTGAAGACACAGCAAGAAGACGGCCATCTATGAACTAGGAAACAGGCCCTTGTCAGATATCAAATCTGTCAGCACCTTAATCTTGGACTTCCAGCCTCTAGAACTGTGAGAAAAAAATATTGTTTAAGCCCCCTGCTCTGTGGTATCTTGTCATAGCAGCTCCAACATACCAAAGGAAAAAAAAAGTAATAATTGCAAACTCTTTTTGCTCTAGCTCTCTATGAACAAGTAAAATGAAATGGCCACTTGTTTAGACATTTGCTGATACCTTTTATTTGGAAAGAAGAGATAATAGTATTAGTCTCATAGTGAAAGTTGTAAGTATTTCATGAGTTAATGTTATGTCAAATATTTAGCAGAGTATCTGGTTCATAATCAGTACTTAATATTTATGTTGAACTATTATTTTCAAAGATGGAAATTGCTTTATGTATGTAAAGCAGACTCCATAATTCATTCTTTTTCTTTTTTTGAGGGACAGTGTCTTAATCTGTTGTTCAGCCTAGAGTGCAGTGGCATGATCACAGCTCACTGCAGCCTTGAACTCTGGGCTGAAGCTACTCTTTTGCCTCAGACTCCCGAATGGCTGGTACTACAGGCAAATACCACCACACCCAGCTTATAACTCATTATTTTATGAATATTCATTGTTATTTGCTAGGCATTGTGTTATGTGATCAAGCAGATATGAATGAAAAAGTTTCTATCCTTGAGTCAAATATAAGGGAGACAGACTAACAAATAATTTAAATGATATAAAAATACAAGTATTCCTGAGGATCTGTGAAAGCAACAATGATGACTGGGACTGATAATATATGCAGAAAAAAAATGAGGTCCGTTGCGTAGAATGATTCTATTTTTTTCTCTCACAGTGAAAAGCAATGGTTTAACACTAACTTGTCCTGGATAGTTGAAAGATTTTTCATTAAAATTGATCTTATCAATTGTAGTCAGGACTGCCTGTAGAGAATGAGGGAAATTGCATCAGTTTATACTTACAAATCTTTGTGACTCTCCTGGGCATTTTGAGATGATCTGACTGATAGTGATCCCTTAACTTTACACAATCTTAAGCGCACTTTGTTTTCTGGCTTTTCAGCAGATTTCTGCTGAGAAAGAAGGGAGGCTTGTTGCCTTTTGTTATGTTTTAATGAGTTCCTGACACAGACATGACATTACAACTACTCCCCAAATGGTTAAAACGTCCAAGTAACTTGTGCACATCTGTTTTTAATTCCATTTTCTAGTTCTGAGTTCTCAATCCTTTTATTATTTGTCTCTTTTCTAGCTTGCTGTAGTTATTTTCAGCAAGATATGTACAATAATTAAAACTACCATTTGTTCAGCATGCATTACCAGAGATTGTGCTAAATGCTTTAGATAAATTTGTTAATTTAATTCTAAAGGTAATCCTATGATGTGTATGTATGGTTATACATTTGTGTATATGTGTGTGTGCAAATATATGTTTTTTTTTTTCTTTTGAGATGGAGTCTCGCTCTGTTGCTCAGGCTGGAGTGCAATGGATCTTGGATCACTGTAACCTCCACCTCCTGGGTTCAAGCAATTCTCCTGCCTCAGCCTCCAAAGTAGCTGGGACTATAGGTATGCACCACCACACCCAGGTTTTTTTTAAATTTTATTTTTGGTAGAGACGGGGTTTCACCATGTTGGCCAGGCTGGTCTTGAACTCTTGACCTCAGGTGATCCACCCGCCTCGGCTTCCCAAAGCGCTGGGATTACACGTGTGAGCCACTACATCCGGCTCCAGTATTTTTAAAATTGAATTGCCTTTGCCAAAAATCAGATGACCACCACAATGAGATACCACTTCACCACACTAAGATAGCTATAATAAAAAGACTGATAACAAGTATTAGCAAGGATGTGGAGAAATGCTTTTGTTTGGAAATGTACAGCTTCTTTGGAAAACAGTTTGACAGTTTCTCAAATATTAAATACAGAATAACCATATGACACAGTAATTTTACAATTAGGTCTATACTCAAGAGAAATGAAAACATATAGCAACACCAATCACTTGTACATAAGTATTCATAGCAGCATTATTCATAATAGCCGAAAAGTGGAAACAACACAAATGCCTATCAGCTGCTGAATAGATATATAAAATGTGGTATATCTACACAATGGAATATTAGTTTGGTACCAAAAAATGAAGTACTGATATATGGTACCACATGGATGAACCTTGAAAACATTATGCTGAGTGAAAGTCAGTCACTCAAGACAACAGATTGGACCATTCAATTTATGCGAAATGTCTGGAACAGCCAAATCTATAGAGACAGAGAGTTCGTAGTTGCATAATGCTGAGGGGATTGGGAGAAATGAAGAATGACTGTTAAAGGGTACTTACCTTCTTTTTTGGATAATGAAAATATTCTAAAATTAATGTAGTTATGGTTATTTTACAAATTTTTTTCTGCACATTTTCTTCTCTTTTTAGAATTTCGATGATACAATATAAAGCATCATTCCTTATTGTCCCACAAATTCCTGAGTTTCTCTTTCCATTAATTTTTTTTCTATTTATTCAGACTGGATAATTTCTATTGATCTATCTTCAGGCCCACTAACTTTTTCTCTGTCATATCTATTCTGTTACTTAGTAGAGACAGCAAATTTTAATTTTATTTTTCTGTTGTTTTTTGGATGACTTATTTTTAGTTCTAATCTTTCCATTTTTCTTTTTAAAACATAGTGTTTACAATACTATTTCTCACTGAGGACTTCTATCTTTCCATCCATTTAAAGTATTTACCTTTTTCTTACAGAATATGAATATTATAGTTGATCTAAAGATCTTGTCTGATCTTCTTGAGGTTCACATCTGTTGACTGTTCTTTCCCTTTAGAGTTAATCACATATTATGTTTTATTTAATGCTGAATAGATTTGAATTACTCCCTAGACATTTTGAATATTATGTTTTAAGACTCTAGGTGTTCTTAAAATTCTTCAGAGAATGTTGCATTATGTCAGAGATGATCCATCATGTTGTATTTAGATTACAAGTTTGGTCTTTTCGGGATAGTTTTAATGTCAGTTCAGTTATTAAAGCTCTAGCTATGCTACTTTTTGTGGTGTGTTATACCGAAATACCTTTTGCTGACTATTCCTCTTTGGAATGTCTCACATAATCTCTGGATCCCAGGATGTATTTTCCCAGTCCTCTGTTCAGAAAGATGGGGTTTCTCTCAGAGGCTCAGCCACCTATGCTGCTCCCATATTCTGTCGGAATCAGATCTCTTTGGGACAAAGTGAGAGAAAAGAGAGACAGAGAGAGAGAAAAAAATACAGGAATCCTTTCTGCATTCTTCAGACCAAGGAAGCCATCTTTCTCTGGTCAGAAAGATGGATTTTCTCCCAGGATTTTAGGTGCCTGTGTAGCTATCACCACCACTGGGTAGCTGCCTTTAGGACGGTGCAAAAATAAAGTGAAATGGCACTTCACCCTGTACACTCTAAGTTTACAAGTACCTCCGTCCCTAATCTTCTGGACAGAAAGACAGGGTTTCTGTCTGTGTTTTTGCTGCCCGTGCTTCACTGCATATGAGACTGCATTGGGACTGTTGTTGGGTTAAAGCTGAAATAAAAGAGGAAGAAAAGCCCAGAAAATTTGCCCTATTATAAATCAGTCTTCAGGCATTGACTTCCCTCCTCAGTATGTCTGTTATTATTAACTTTTCAGGTCCTCAGCTAGTTAGTTTCTTTTTGTATTTTGTCCAGAGGTTTCAGTTGTAATCAGTGGGAGAGAGAGGCTGTAGTAGATTTATTCCTTCTTGACCAGCACTAGAGTTCCGGAAACCTTGCTTGATTATAGTAAAATGAGGAAAATGAAGATTCAGACAGTAATGTAAATAATTCCTAACACTTATCTTAATCATTGCATTCTGCATTTTATATATGAAGAAGAATCCTTTACTTTTCTTTCGTATTTGTATTTTGCAAAGTAAAAAAATAGTGGCCTGTGATTTCTATTGTGTTATGCGAAGATAGCTGAAGGAGAACAGGGGCAGGAACAGGAGCTAGAACAGAAGAAAGGTCACTAATAAGAAAATGAGAGAAAGATAAAATGGATCAAAAGATAGGTCTATGTGGGTTGGCTGACATAATTAAAATAGGCATTTGTCATATGTCTCACTCAGGCAGGAAACAGATGGTATGGTAAAAGAGTAGCCAGAAAGAGTTAAATGAAGTTACTATCTCATTACAGGAGTAGGCAGGATTAGGAAAATCATAAGGCATGCCAAAACGCAAAGGGACTAGCAACAGCTGAAAGCTGTTCCCATCCTTGAACCTGAATGAGCAAGGGGAGGAAACAGTTATTAGAACCCATAATAATAGGCGCTGTGGTAGAGAGTTTATGCAGTTTTATTGAAATCTGTGGTGATAGCCAGAGAAATGTAGCCACGGTCACAAACTTGCTGGGGAAGAATTAGGGAGTAAATATTCTGTCCTGCATTTCCTCCTGTCCTCTAATCTCCTGCTGGTGCCTCTCATTGTCTGAACTCAAACATCAAGGGAGCCCAGATGAGGCAGTTCATAGATGTCACCTCTCAGAACATAGAGTAGGTTGGAGAAAGGTGGGAAGTGGCTATCGAAGACAAATGGAAAATATCTACTCCTCTTGTCCGTCGGCCACAATTCTTATCTAACAAGAAGAAAACAGAGTTATATCATCACAGAATGATATCACAAGTTTTAATATCATCTTTTACTTAAATTAATAAATTAGGGCCACCAGCGCCCTTCAGATATATTAGAAGAAAAAAGGGGGAGGGGAATAAATGATCAATTTACATAAAACATAGCTGCTATTGTCCACTCTTAATGTAGTTTGTCTCGAGGATTAAGTCAATAAATAGCTCTTTGCTTCCACGATCCCTTCTTTCTTGTACTCTCTACTAGCATGTTGACTGATTGGATCGTCAATCTGGTGGAATGATTAAAACTTTTATTCACAGAAGATCTAAGTCCTTAGTGGTCCTGTATTTATTAGTTTCTGTAGCTCTCCATTATCTATTGAGCATGGAAGTACCACAAGCTAACCTAGTGAATCCTCTGGATTTCAGAAATAGTAATCCTTGAGTCTATTGTGCAATTTCTTCTTGACAAAAAGGATTAATCACCACTTCTAACTAAGTGACCTTAGTTTCTGCTTAGCAGCAGGAGGAGCCTGAAATAGCCAAGGTACACTGTGGTTGGCAGAATAATGTCTGCCCCAAAGATGTCCATATCCTAATCTCCAGAATCATTACATATGTTAGGTTATGCAGGAGAGGTTGTAAATGGAATTAAAGTGGATAATCTGACTTTATGATAGTGAGACTATCCTGGATAATCTAAGTGAGTCCAGTGTTATCACAATGGTCCTTGAAAGTGAAAGAAGGAGGCAGAAAGGATAGACAGAGGGAAGTGTGACTATGAAAGTGTGGCTAGAGAGATGTAGCGTTGCTGACCTTGAAAATGGACAAAAGGGGCCGGTCATGGTGGCTCACGCCTGTAATCCTATCACTTTGGGAGGCTGAGGCAGGCAGATAGCCTGAGGTCAGGAGTTCAAGAACAGCCTGACCAACATGGCGAAACCCCATCTCTACTAAAAGTATAAAAATTAGCCGAGCATGGTGGCAGACACCTGTAATCCCAGCTACTTGGGAGTCTGAGGCAGGAGAATCGCTTGAACTTGGAAGGCAGAGGTTGTGGTGAGCCGAGATCACGCCACTGCATTCCAGCCTGGGCAACAGAGTGAGACTCTGTCTCAAAACAAAACAAAACAAAACAAAACAAACACGGACAAAAGGAACCATGAGTGAAGGAATGCATGTAGCCTCTGGAAATTATAAAAGTTAAGAAAAAATTATTCTTCCTTAGAGCATTTGTAAAGAAATGCATCCCTATTGGTATATTAATTTTAGCCCCATGACATCTATGTTGAACATCAAACCTACAGAACTGTAAAATAATAAATTTGTGTTATTTTAAGACACTAAATGTGTGATAATTTGTTACAAGAGCAAGGGATAACAGATATATTCTCACTTCCAATTTAATGGATCTTTGATTGTGTCTCCTAGTACAAGCATTTCTCTCTTGAGGAATAAGTACTCTAAATCCACTGAGCCCAAGGTTGGTTGCAAGGCAAGAAATAAAAAAAATTTCAGTGGGATGAGCCATTCTGGCCTCTATCTACCCTTTGGTTTTCAGACCCATGAGTTCTGAATTTGGGGTAATAATGTCATATATTGGTTCCTGGCTTAAGAAATTTTTCATATTCTATTGGGAAATGCCTCTTTTTTTTCCGTTTTGTTTCTTAGCTGACAAATAACAAAGGCTTCAACAGGCCATTCCATTGTTCTATCAATTCAACTGCTCCTGGAGTTGATAGATATTTAAGACTAGCTAATATGCTCACTGTAAGCACATTTCCATGCTTTCTTCACTATGTAATAAATTCTTTTGTTAGAGGTAATATTGCTGCAGTTTATTAAGGAATCATGTAAATCTAGAAATGGCAGTGCGGTCATAAATTTTGTGGGCAGAGAAGGAGGTATAAATATTTAATATGTATCTCCTTCCAGGAAGACAAACACAAGACTCTTTCCATTGTGGAAGGAGTTCAATGTAATTAACATGCCTCAAAGTGTCTGACTGGTTTTGACCTGGAATGCCGCCATAACCAAAGCTTAGCAGTGTCCTTTGCATCTGGCAGTACGGATACTTATGATATTTAGACCAGCTTTGTTGAACTCATAAAGAGCTTTTATCTCTGCCTTTGCTTAGTGATTATCCCCTGAAATATGTGTACATGTTGGTACTGAGTAATAAATATATGTGTGAATCTGATTTTACAATCAACTCCTCGTGCTCTCACACTCATCTTCCAATATTCTTTTATGTATTCTTGACCAAGTTAGACACTGCATCTGAGTAAGTGTGGATTTGTATCTCAGAGTATTTCTTCCTATAAAATAAACAACCATATGACATGAAATTTTTTAAACTGGGAGCCTACTCTTTTATTTCTGTATTTTAGGGTTATCCTAACTAGAAAGATAATACAGCAACTATTCATTTCTAGCTGGCTCCATATTCCCATGCAGACCCATCTGTATTGCTGGCCTTCACTTCTCTTCCTCTCCCCATGAGGCCATAAGTATTTATGAAGCTTATTTTTGCCTTTTGGAGTAGCTGGGGCCAGGTGTCATACAGTGGGATGCTGCTCTGCACATTAAATGTTATGATTTGATGAATCAGTAACGCCCAGTCCAGATGAACAGTTTAGGTGATATAGTTATTTGATGTGCCGTGATCCAACATTGAGTTTCTACCATTATCCACTTTTCAAATAGAGAATAGTTATGAGCAGAATATGGCATGGCCTCACTCTAAAACTCTAGGGATTTGTACCATGATTCAACTATCAGGGCCTGGAAGAAATTCCACAGCACCTCCCTATCTAAACTAGACACTGCTCATACCACCGTATGAATCACAAGGTCTAGGAGTTAGGGCAGCTTGCCTGTAGTCTAGACCTGCTATAGAGCCTTCTTTTTTTTTTTTTTTTTCCAAAACTAGAAGCCTCACTGGTTATCCAGTTAAGGGACCAGAAATTCTCTGACCATTGTACTTTTAAAATTTTTTACAATTTGGCGTACTCCTATAGTGGCCTTCTACTTCAGAGAAGGCTCTTGAGAATTGTGGGATTCTCTAACTTCTATCTGGTAATGAACCAGTGTAAGTTCTTTGAGATGAGAAGAAGAGTGTATTTTTAATAGACTCTATAATGACAGGGGGTAAGAGTTGTTATTGAGTTGAAGTATGATATTGAGGGTATATTACTATCATGGACATAAGAAGGCAAGATGCTTCTGATTACCCTTACCAAGCTGTATAGAAAATAAAAATTTTGTAGGTTAATAGCTGCCACTAACTGCCAGGAACTGAGTTGATTTACAATTTGGTTTTTGCTGAGTAAATCTGTACTTGAATTGGCTTCATCCACCTGATTAAGATTACCATAATCTACAGTTGTTGTTTATAAAATGAACGCATCTCAGTTTTCCAGTAGTTAAAATACGTATTGAATAGGAAAATGACATCTGTCACCACATCTACATCCTTTGAATCTTTGAAAATGGCAATAATCTCTGCAATACCCCCAGGAACACAGGGCTGATTTTTAGTTTACTTTGTTAGTGATGTAGGTGAAGGTTAATTCTTGGGACATCCTTCTGGTCCTTCCCACAGAATTAATTATTACTCCATTGGTGCTGGAATGAATGCAGGATTCTGCCAGTTGCTAAATGTATCTGTTCTCAGTATGAAATTTGGGGGTAATAACTACAGGAAAGTTCTGTAGTACCACCAATATTTTTGTGAGATGAACTAAGGCCAAAGCTCCATCTGTCATCTAACTTCCGTAAGCCCTAACTCTGACCCTGTGGTCCGTGATGGCTTTTTGTTTTCTCTGGAGACTGGAAGAAGTTTGAAGCCAGTATCTAATGTCTCTTACAGTGTTTGGGTTTTGACCTTCCCCTAATGCATAGTCACCTTGACACATAGCTGCAGGTCTCTCTGGGGAAAGAATGTAAAAAGATTTAAAAATATATACATCTTAGCATCCTTCATCAAATAGACGTGGCCTATTTTTAACTGGAGGAGCTTTAAGTTGCGAACTGGGAAAATCTTGAGTCCTTACTACTGTACTTGAACTTAGATTTGTCTACTAAATCTAGAATTTTTCCCCTAATTTTTGTCAAGAAACACCTTCATAGGCTTGGTAGCCTTGGCGTTTATTTTATTCAATGATCACGCAGCCATTGCCACAGAAGCCCACTATTCAAACCACTGCGATTACCATTTTCCCTGTGGCCTTGGTCAACCCTTCTGGCTGTGATTGCAATTACTGCTGTCTGGCATCTAGTACTCTAAGATCCTCTTATTTTCACTGAAATTAAAGAAATAATTTTCACTGCACTACACACCATCACCACTATCATCTCAAACCTGCAGAGCTCTTCAAGGATGCTTGTGGCCTCTCTGCAGTACATTTCTTAATATCTTAGTAAGGTGATTATCCTATGGGCTCTCCCATAAGAAGAGATTAGGAGGTGGTTGATTGGATTGCATACTATGGATCCATTTTATCTCTCTGAGCCTTAAGACTCCTTTCTCTCAGATGCCAGGGGAGTTCTGGCATCTCAAGTAACTGTAGACACTGTTGGGTCCAAGTTTCACTTACCAGTTGAGCAGATTGTTGACACTACTACCAGATCCTTTTTTTTTTTTTTTTTTTTTTTTTTTTTTTTTTTTTTTGAGACAGCTTCTCACTCTGTGGCCCAGGCTCTAGTACAGTGGCATGATCATGGCTTAGTGCAGCCTCGACCTCCTGGGCTCAAATGATTTTCCCATCTCAGTCTACCAAGTAGCTGGGACTACAGGCGTACACCACCACACCTGACTAATTTATAAATTTTTTGTAGACACAGGGTCTTATTATGTTGCCTAGGCTGTTCTTGAACTCCTGGGCTGAAGTGATCCTCCCACCTTGGCCTTCCAAAATGCTGAGATTACAGGCGTGAGACACCCACGGCACCTGCTTGAACCAAGACATTAAGTCATAAATCCTT
The DNA here is from genome assembly GCF_006542625.1 of Nomascus leucogenys. Classification (NCBI taxonomy): domain Eukaryota; kingdom Metazoa; phylum Chordata; class Mammalia; order Primates; family Hylobatidae; genus Nomascus; species Nomascus leucogenys. Next base: position 53,448,286 of record NC_044383.1, on the reverse strand, counting down.
AGTAAATGTACTCACTCACATAAATTTGACCTAGTATAATATTTTGTCTCCCTTATATTAATAGTTTAGGAAGACATTGCAGTACAAGTCCTACAGATACAAATTGACGAGATCTTGCCAATTTAGTCTATAAGATGTGTCCTTAAATAATATATCTTGTGTATTTCCTGGGTAATTTTGGGTTCTAATTCTGTTTACGAGCCGGGAGGCAAGGAGTGATAAGGAAGGCCCCCAGGAGAACCTGTATGACTTTTAGAGATAAATTTCTCAGGTGAAATCAGTGTATCTTTTTAAAAAAATTTTTAAGGGCAGAAGGTACTGCTTTCATTAGCAAGGATGTTTCTTTCTTTAGCATAAGAGCCATTGAAAATTAAATTGATGCCAAAACTCTGTAACTCTTTTAATTAATTAATATGTGAACTTGATTGTCATTCACAAGTAATTTGCTGTTACAGACAATAATATGTTCCTTTAAAGCTAACATAGTTTTCCTGGTTTTCCATTTGTGCCTTTAATTTTGAATTCATTACTTTCAATAGAAACTTTTCTTTGTGTGCTTTCTCAAGGGCAATCAGAGCAACCAACTCACCCTACAATCATAATCACCATTGTCACCACGGTGACCATATGCTGCAGCCCATAAACTGAACAACCATGATACGAGGCTGTGCCACAGACTACCAGTATAACCTCAATGTGATCATTGAGGACATGGGCTACCAAACCCCAGAATTCCGTTTTGATGGCTATTTCCTCCCTCAGGCTACTTCTGGTAAAAATTACTTTATTGATTAGGAAGCCCATCAGGAAAGAACGGGCACAACTGTAAAGGTAGAGAGAATTAAATACAGCAATAATTTGATCAAATAGTGCAAACCTGCAAGATGAACAAGTTGTGGGAATCTAACGTACAGCATGGGTGATGATGGATGTGTTAGTTAATTTGGCTGTGGCAGTAATCACACAATGTGTACATATATCAAATTATTATGTTGAACACCTTGAATATAAACAATTTTTGTCCATTAAGTATTCTAAAATAGAAAAATTACAGAGACAATTTGCAAAGGTGTGGGCAGGTTAAGGAAACAAATAAGTGCTTGCAAAGAAACTAGAATCTTGCAACAGCTGGAAGCTATGAACAACCCTTAGTTTGAAGAGCTGGGGGCAATAAGCAGTTGTCAGAGCCTAATGCCTTAAGAGAATAGCATCCAGAATATAGCTGTGTTTTTGGGTAGAAGAATACTGTTATTGTCATGCCTATTAATGAGCACTGAAGGGAATACGTTCTCTGATTTCTTTTCTCTGATCTACTGCTAGAGTATCCCATTCAAGGATACTACCAGAAGCCAGAGGACAAGAAAGCTCAGATGATTCAGTGCATTCTGCCCACACCTCAGGCCAGAGAAAAGTTTCATTAGGTGGCAAGTGAATGTAGAGGGGACCAACAGAAAATATGGAGAATGCTCTATTTCAGTGAATCCAAGACGTCATTGAGTGTAAGACTCATTTGAGTTTTAGAGATATTAAAATGGGAAAAATTTGCTTTTAATATGTGTTTAAACTTAATAAAATACCATAATACAGGAATAGGCAAGGATACAAAAATTAAAATTATTTAGATGGATTAAAAAACAGCGGGCCCTTGAGGTAGTTATTTATTTTAATGGTACATTAAATGTACTATGTTTTCTGACAGTAGCAGAAAATTGAGTACTATACTTTCAAGACAGTAGCAGGGGGAAAACCCTTGAGCAATAAAAATTTTATTGTTTGATAAAATGAAGCAAACAAATTAATCTGGAATTTTTTTCTTTAGGTTAATTTAATGAAGAATACACCATATCGAATCTTTGTTTTAAGGTATAATGATTCTAGTCCTAATGTGAAGTAGATCCTTAAGACAGGAATTTGGGTATGGGAGCATTTTCAGTAGAAAAAGGATGGTTTTAAGCAAGGCTAATGAGATAACCCTTGTCTGTGACTTTTTGTATTTTTATACATTAGAGAAGACTGTTATTTGACTTCATTTGTATGTCCAGCTCAAGGTAAATTTAGGAATCACCTTCATTTGACCACTTTCACCTCGGCTTTCTTAATTTTACCATTATAAGATAATAACTATAAAAATTTATCTTGATGAAAATTAAATAGTGGGAAAAGGGAGATCTAAATAGGAAGTTTGAGGCCAAGGCGAGCGGATCACAAGGTCAGGAGATCAAGACCATCCTGGCTAACACGGTGAAACCCTGTCTCTACTAAAAATACAAAAATTAGCCGGGCGTGGTGGCGGGTGCCTGTAGTCCCAGCTACTTGGGTGGCTGAGGCAGGAGAATGGCGTGAACCCGGGGGGCGGAGCTTGCAGTGAGTTGAGATGGCTCCACTGCACTCCAGCCTGGGTGACAGAGCGAGACTCCATCTTAAAAAAAAGAAAAAAATTAATAAATTGTTAGAAGTGAGCAGAAGTATAATTTAGAGAGATTTGGCACTTATCCTATACTACCAAGTACTGAACAGGAAAGATACTTTCCTTCTGGGAACAAATTGCAGTGTCTTTAGAGGAAAACACAAAAGCACCCTCAGGAGAAGGAGTGTTGAAATCAAATAATAATTTTAATTTATGTTGCTTTTCATTTAAAGAACTCAGTCACATTTGCTTATTAGCTTTCAGAAAGTAGTTGTAAATTGTGTTTGAATTATTGTAATCCTTTTTTTTTGTTACAAATAAATTGAGGCATAGAGAAATTGACATGTAGTAATTGCTATTGAGGTTATTTTAAGAGGGTAAATGTCTAAGTGTCTGATAGAATAAGGGAACTTCAGATAGAACCTATCCTTTCTAGAATCCCTATTCATAATGGAAGCTTTAGAAAGTCATATTTGTATTATGTACTCTCCTTCCTTCTCCTCATACTCAGCCATGTCTGATTATATCACCTGTGGGTACATGATCCAGGGACAGGTAGATTTTTACTGGTAGCCTGGTCAGGCAGGGATGATCTCTTTCCAAGCAACACTTTTGGTAGAAATGGTTAGAATCAAGAAATTAGAAGCAAAAGTAGAACTGATGAAACACATGTAGAGTAATTGTGGTACTCATTCATAGTATTTGCAGAAACAGCAGTAAAATAGACTTTCCAAAGAATTAAAGATAAGATCTGTCCTTTAATTCTTTTCATATTTTTAGAATTAAACCTCACTTAGTTCATTAAAATACATATAACAGAAAGTCAAGGGTCAGAGAGTTTATCCAATTTCAAGACAACATGTTAGCCTGCCAAAGTTCATGGATGCTAGTCGGACATGAGACTCCTGGGATAGAGAAGAAGGTTTATTTATTACTTACAGCAATAGCATTAGGCAGAGTATCAGCATTTTTGTGCTAGCTTGACAAGTTGCAATTTCTACGAGGTGACATTAAGGAAGCAAGATGACATCTGTGTGTGCAGTGGATAGCACGACAGAACTCTGAGCTTAGGAAACGTGAATCTTTTATAATGGGCAATGCACATACCTGTCCTTCTTTTAGGAGGCAGACCCTGAAAGCTGTAAGGAAACCTGTCCTTGCCCCAAGGGGGATACTATCTCTGTCTTCCATGGCTGTTTTAAATGCAAACATCCTTAGAAAAATAGTCTAGAAAAAAGACAGTGCCTTTGCTCACAAGTTGTACAGAAACATGAGATACCACAGAGAATTGTCTCTCAATATAGTTTAGCAGATATATAAAATTATTTTTTAATATATGAGATATAAAAATCAATGGAAAATATTAAGAATCTTAATCTTTGTAATACATGTAAACATTTCATATACAGAGAAATGGTAATTAAGTTAGTTTTTTTTTTTTTAGTATTACCAGACTCTGTACTTCAATTTATTTCTAGATGCATGAGCTTTTTAATGCCACTAATGTAATATGTAAGATTTTTAATCCTAAATGATTAAATTTTGCTTTAACTTTTTTCTGTGCTTATTCCACTAAGTTTAATACCTAATTTTTCATGTTTCTAAATTGTACATAATACATTTTAATATGTAAAATGCTTTGATTCTGAAACATACTTCTTCATGTAATGATCAAGTAAATAGATTATAAGAACGTAATCTGCGTAGACATTGTTCCACTCAAGGATTCTATTAAAAGTTATATTGCTTGAATGTATAGTTGGTATTTTCATTATTACTCTCTTTGAGTAATCCTGAGTTTAGGGCCTAATATCCAGAAATGTAGCCTTCCAATTTATTAAACATCATAAAAAATTTATTTTACTCTGATGAATAGATGTTATATAGTTTAGTGTATTATAGTGTGTATTTCTATATATGTCTATTCAGGATGCTCTAGTGGTTTCCAAAAGAAATACAAATAATTATTTCAAGGATATTGAAATACTCCTTGCTGCTCAGTTTATATGAATGTATCTTCTGTTTTCAGCAACATGTACAAAAACCCATGAACTTGATTTTTTATTTTGATACAGGAGTCAACATTTTAGCATTTCTAACTAAATTTAATCCTGAAAATATGAATTTCTTTTGGGGGAAAAATGATTTTGTGGATGCAGGATTTGTCCATATCACATTTCCATAAAGTTTCTTTCCAAAATTTGTCTCCTGAACATCTTCAAAAAATTATTATTAGTCCTAACAATTCCAAGTGGGCTTGGCTAAAGCCTCACCTCTCAGGTGTGCATATTGTTTGTATTTATCTTAGTCATCAATCTGTTGATTTATATCGGAATGTAAGCATGTCCTGCCATATAAACATTACTGTCAGGAGAACTTATTGTATAATAGAATATTACAGAACTTCACTCAATTCATTAAGCTCTTATACTTTATTTTCCTAGTGAGCTTGGAAGGTGTCTCCACAGTTATTCTTCTCCGCAAACACAGTGAGTGTCCAAAACATTCATATCTCTGTACTCTTTCTAGGCAGTCTTCTGAAGCTAGAGCCACCCCTATTATCTCATAGCTTGTTTTATTTGTTCTTATTGCACTGTCTTCTGCCTTACTAAGCAGTCAAATTATTTTTACTATCATATAAAACTTATGTTTAGTAGCACTATTTTTAAACTGGAAATTGTTATCCTGACATCTGCCCCTTTATATAAATCAGAAATATTTCTCAGATCTCCAGAGCCCTCTGTGTTTAAAGGTAATTAAAAACTTTCTTTCAGAATTCCTACAAAGATTCTTTTTTTGTGTATGTGGCCTCAAAAGCACAAGCAACAAAAGCAAAAATAGATAAATGGAATTACAGCAAAGTAAAAGCTTTTGCACAACAAGAAAATAATCAACAGAGTGAAGAGACGACCTATTGAATGTGAGAAAATATTTGCAATCCATACCTCTGATAAGGGGTTAAATATTCAAAATACTTAAGAAAATCAAACAACTCAATAGCAAGAACGCAAATAACCCAATTACAAATTGGGTTATTTGATTTCCTTAAGGATTTGGCAAAAGACCTAAAAAAAATTTCTCAAATAAAGTTATACAAATGGCCAACAAGTACATGAAAAAATTGTTAATATCACTAGTCATCAGGGAAATGCAAAACTACAATGAGATATTACCTCATACTGTTGGGATAGCTATTATCAAAAAGACGAGATAAGTGTTAAGGAGGATATAGAGAAAGGGAACCCTTGTACACCATTGGAGGGGATGTGAATTAGTACAGCCATATTGGAAAATAGTGGGGAAGTTCTTCAAAAAATTAAAAGAGCTGTCATATGACTCAGCAATTCCACTTTTGGATATATCTAGAAAGGAAATGAAATCATTGTGCTGAAGAGGTATCTGCATGCCCACTTTCACTGCAGCATTGTTCACAGTAGCTAAGGCATGGAAAGACCTAAACATCATGGGTGGATGGATGGATTAGGAAAATGTGGGAAATATACACAATTTTTAAGATTGAATAATATTCAGTCTTAAAAAAGAATGAAATTCTATCATTTGAAATAACATGGATAAAACTAGAGGAAATTGTGCTAAGTGAAATAATCCAGGCACAGAAAGACAAGTACTGCATAATCTCATTTATATGTGGAATTTTTAAAAGTCAAATTTATAGAAGTAGAATGTATGATGGTAGTTACTAGAGGCTGCAGTGTGGAATAGAGAAGATGTTCAAAGGATACAAATTTTCAGTTAGACAAAAAGTTCAGTAGAGCTACTGTAAAACATGGTGACTATGGTTAAAAACAATGTATTGTATACTTAAAAATTGCTAAGATAGTAGATTTAAATGTTCTCACCATAAAAAAATGGCAAGTATGTAAAGTAATGGACAGATATGTTCATTAGTTTGATTTAGCCATTTTACTGTATATATATATATATCAAAACATCACATTGTACACTATACATACAATTTTCATCAGTTAAAAATTGATTAATTAAAAATCAAAAAACTAAAACCAAAATGACGCCCCAAACAAACATACAAACCAAAAAGAAATAGCTGAGTTTCATATATAACTACACCACAAACAAATTTTAAGTGTAAAACACCGTAGCTAGGGTTTTGTTGGGTTTTGTTTAATAGCCAAGAGTCTAGGCCCCAAACTTACATTCCTGCTACTTAGCACGACATTTGAAATTCCACTAGTAGAGATTCATTTGGAATGACAGCCAGGACAGGTTTGGAAGAAGTAAAAAACAAATTTGTAAAATTATTATTGATCCGTATGGGATTTTCTTATCTCTTATTTTTGGACTGGTAGAGTGGTTAAAGGGGAAGACATGTTTGTGGAATATAGCCTTCCTCATTTAGCAGTTTAAGTGAACTGGAGGCCAAGGATTAATATTCTCCAAGGAAGCAAATGCCAATATTTGGAGAGGGAAGTGGGAACAGGAAAAATCAAACTATTATCTTTCCTAGAAGATTTCTCAGGCAGCCTGCAAGAATTTCTGCTTGGCAGGCTGAAGCTAGATACTCTTAAACAGAAGACAACTTTGCATTTCACAGTTAGAGATGAAAGCTTACCATACAAACAAATAGAACAAGAGAGTTAACACGGAGGAAATTTTTTTTTTTTTCAAAGTGTAAAAGTATTTGAATCTTTCTCGGTTTAACAAGGAGATTTAGAAATGTGCTTGCATTTGGCACTGAGAGTTATAGATGGGGGCACAGGAGAAGAAAGAAAGAGGTTGCAGAGAATTTGTTTCACAAGTTTATCTGTGCAGTTCCACTCATTTTTCTTGGTCAGTGATATATCCAAACTACGGCTAGAATGCACGTAAGTAGGACTGAATCTGTTAAAGCACCCTGCCAAAGAAACAAGTGGATATTCTTAACCATATTTAATCAATACAGAAAAGATATCTGATAGGATGATATAAGAAAAAAACATAGACTTTTCAAGAAGATGAATGAGGAATGGCTCTTGGAAATTACATTTCATCTATATGATGCTTTTCTCTTCTTGCCTATAGTTAGGGAAATGTAATATCTTTTTCTTTTGTTACCTAGTTTTCTATCTTCCACTGATCTTCCTTATGTCCATCATCTAGGCCATACATATCACTTTCTTATACTAGGTCTTAATGAATACAAGTAACCTTTGTTCTTTGAATTTACTCCGTTCCTGGGTTTAGATGACTTGTTTGGATAGTTGTGTTCACATGGTAAAGGATGCTGTGATATCTGAATATCTGAATCTATTTGGTTCCCTTTAGATATGGGATAGTGAGAGGTTTGGATAATGATGAATTTTTCTGAAAACTTACTTGAATCTATGTGAAAATAGAAAATAGAGTTCAACTAGTAATCATTAATTGTGGTTCTGGAGAATTCTTTGTCCTCTTGTCAGCAATTTGTCAATGCTCATAGTGTGTTTGCCACGTTATTGGTGGTATTGATGATTTCAAAACACTGAGCTTAGAGAGAAGACATATCCTACCTGAATAAAGACTGGAATTTAAAAACAGAAAAGCGTGTGTAGCCTGCCCCTCCCTTTGTCACAGCCAGGCTTCTCTCTCCAGCCAGACAGGCCTGTAGGCTACTCTGAGGATGTGGGACGAGGGTCTGGGTCAGCAGGCAGGCAGTGACAAGGCTGAACTTCAGCACTGCCCCCAACTGCAAGGGGAAGAACAAGGAGTCTGACCTGGCCCTCTTCATGTTCTAGGGGATCTGGCCAGATGCCAGGAGAGGGTGGAGAATTGTAGCAGAGCAGAGACTTAGAAAATAAAACACCTAATCAACTAAATAAACATTATAAATTATATGCCAAACACTTTGAGAACTCTATGATCTGTAGACCTTGTATTTATAGGGCAGTTCTTTGAGATAATGCAACATCCACACGATGTGCTCTTACCAATCATTTAGACAATCCATATAGTAGACACAGAAAATGAATAAAAGAATTGAGTGAAGATGAAATCAGAACATGGAAACAGGAAAAAAAAATGACCAAACTTCTCAACAGGAAAAGAAAATAACATAAAGAAACTAGTAATAGCAATGCTCAGAATCCCAACTGCGGAAGAAGGAGATGAGGACATTTTATCTTTAACCCTTGAAGAGAAGCAAAAGAAAGAATACCTAAAATTTGTATTAGAAATTTGTATTCTTACAGGAAAGCAAAACATACCTCTGTATAAACATGAAGCTGATGAAATCCCAGAAGGTCTCTTTACTCCTGATAACTTCTAAGAACTGGTGGAGTGGCTGATAAATTCTGTTGAAGAGGTCCTGAGAAAGCAGTTTGAGACAACTGCAATTAACACACTGTTCTCTTAAGAAACCCATCAGAAACAGATGCTAGAGATCTGTCAGAGCTATATTCAGGAAGACATGTTCAGGGAAGTAAGAGACTCGCTCTTCTTTCCCTTATCACTGTCAATACAGAGGACATAGTGGGGGAAGATCATCACCTGTGTTGGTGAGGTTTGTCCATGAATCTCATAACCTGAAAGAGGATGTTGTAGGCTTCCCACCTTAGGAAGCTGATGCACACATTTTGGCTGTAAAATTCCACACGGTGGCAACTGAGAAGTGGGGGCTGTAAATGGAGTAATATTATGGGCAGGCTTCCATTCTGTCCACTGAATTTTCTTCCAAAATGAAAGTAGTTGCTTCTAGACTTTAAAAAACATATCCCCAAGATACCTATAGAGGAAATATCTCTTCCTCTTCTTATGTCTTAAATATGTGGTTGGTAGAATCACTGATTGTTATGGGGAGTTTCTGTTGCATTGGGAACAATTGAAGTTTGTTCTTTTTTTTTTTTTTTTTTTCTTTTTTGAGACAGTCTCACTCTTTCCCCCAGGCTGGAGTGCAGTGGAGCAATCTCGGCTCACTGCAAGCTCCGCCTCCCGGGTTCACGCCATTGTGCCTCAGCCTCCCCAGTAGCTGGGACTACAGGCGCCCGCTACCACGCCCAGCTAATTTTTTTGTATTTTTAGTACAGATGGGGTTTCACTGTGTTAGCCAGGATGGTCTCGATCTCCTGACCTTGTGATCTCCCCGCCTTGGCCTCCCAAAGTGCTGGGATTACAGGCATGAGCCACTGCGCCCAGCCTGTTCTTTTTTTCTATCACTCAGTTACCACAACTGCTTTTAGAACTTGAAAATGTATTTTTTTTTTCTTTTTCTGAAGAGTGAAGAAAGGCGTAAACTGAAGGAAATTTGCCATTCTGCATGGACAAGAGGGCAGGATGCTTTTGAAATTTTAGTAGACCTTGTGAAAGTACTTATTTTATGTTGGCATGGTATAAATAGTGAAACAAATATCAGATGCAATAATCGTATAGCTGCCCAAGCATTTGTACCCTGAAGTACAGTAACAGATTTTGATTTAATTGTTACCATTGTTGTTCTTTAAAGTGTCCTATTTTTTTTTTTTTTTTTTTTCCACAACAGACTTTTGGAAAAATCTCTAGGGGCAAACCTCTGAGGTCTTGTCTGCAGCCAGTAGCTTGACTGCAATACTGCCGTCACTCAGTAAAGTGACGGAAAAAATTGAAGTTTATAATGAGTTTTGGTTTGAGGAAGCCACAATATGACAATCCAACTTGATATTCAAATGAAATTCCCCGGGAAATTACACAGAGCTCAGCAAGCTAACCTGAAATTCCAACTACCCTATGAGAGCTTTTATAAAGAAAACCCATGTTCAACAGTGGAGCACATTATTCAGGAACTTAAAGACAGATTTTCAGAACAGCACCTCAAAGCTCTTAAGTGCTTATCTCTGGTACCCTCAGTCATAGGTCAGCTCAAATTTTACACATCAGAGGAACACTATACTGGCATGTATAGAAGTGACTTACCCCATCCCAACGTGCTCTCAGCCAAACTGCATTGTTGGGGAATCAAATGGAAAGACAGAGGGAAGAGTATAGAGCTTCCATCCACCATTTATGAAACTCTCCACTTGACTAAATCAAGTTTTTTTTTACTGATGTGTATGCATTGCTTAAGGTCCTGTGTATTCTTCCTGTGATAAAAGTTGAGAATTAGTGGTATGGAAATGGACAAAAAGCATCTCAAAACATACTTGAGGAACCCTTTGACAGACCAAAGGTCGAGTAACTTGGCTTTGCTTAACATAAATTTTGATCTAAAGCATGATCTGGATTTAATGTTAGACACATATATCAAACGTTATCCAATTAAGTCAGAATTCCCCACAGATAATTCAGAAATCATTACAAATACTGAAAAGCTTCTTTAAACGGGCTTTATCTTACATTTGGTATTTGGAAGAAAAGCTGTAAGGTGTATGCAGGTCACTCAATCACTGAATATCTCTGCCAATAGGCCTCCCATTGAGTACATTAATTACTGATAATCTTACTATTTAAATGGCTCCTGCTTGAAATCTGATGCTTTGAGGACCTATTTTTTTCTTCCGGAAGCTAGCATTGAAAACACCCTGTTTTATGTCTGCATGATCTCTGCTACTGGCACTCTGGAATTGTTTTAGTTAAGTCATTTTAGGTATAATATTTATTATCACTTTGGATTTGATTCTTGGATATTGAGTTATCAATTCTTTGAAGAAATATATTTTGGGGAGGTGTGGGAGTAAGGATTACATCTTATAATATGTTACAATAAGCCTCATAATTGACCTTTGACTAATAAGAGTTTCAGGTATGTTGTTAAAAATCTGTAACTGACAGTTAAAGAACTACCAGAGTGAGACGCTTGTGAGATCAAGAAACAAGGATTTTAGTGCAGGTTTTATCTTTAGTAAATGAACTTAAAGGAACAAGTTACAGTTAAAGTTTGAATGGAAAAGCCTGTCGTTGTTGTTCCACATTTGGTTGTTACTGTTTATATTTACTTGCTGAACCTACATCTTCGTATGCTTTTTAGCAGGTGTATGTAGAACACTTTCATTTATAGTCAAGGCAGAATCAGAGGCCGTGAATACTGACAACTGACTTGTCTATTTTCTTCTGTCTTTTTCCATGACTATATCTTCTGCTTCATCTTGATTTATAAGCAAAAGCTGGAAAACTACAAAAATAAGTGTTTTGTATTTTATCTAGAAATATTATAGAAAATATTGCTATTTTTGAAGAAAATCAGTTTTGTATAATTTATTTTAATCTAAATGTAAATTTTGTTTAAAAAAGAAAAGTATTGGCCGGGCGCGGTGGCCCACGCCTGTAATCCCAGCACTTTGGGAGGCCGAGGCGGGCGGATCATGAGGTCAGGAGATCGAGACCATCCTGGCTAACACGGTGAAACCCCATCTCTACTGAAAATACAAAAAATTAGCCAGGCGAGGTGGCGGGCACCTGTAGTCCCAGCTACGCGGGAGGCTGAGGCAGGAGAATGGCGTGAACCCCGGGGGACGGAGCCTGCAGTGAGCCGAGATCGCGCCACTGCACTCCAGCCTGGGTGACAGAGCGAGACTCCTTCTCAAAAAAAAAAAAAAAAAAAAAAAAAGAAAAAAGAAAAATATTCTGTATATTGCTTTTTATTATATGTATGTATTTAGCAAGTGATATTTCATTTATTTCACCAAATAGGTTTAATTAAATTAAACTCTTTTCTTCCTATTTAAAAAATTGCAAGTGGGAAATGTCACACACACACACAGAGACAGCGTGAGCGAGCGGCAAACTTTATGCTTATGAATTTTTTATTAAACAAGCCCATCAGGAATCTCCTTGGCAGTGCTTCGGCACATTATCTTCCCTACCCACTTATGAAAATCATCTATAAATACATCTATAACTGCATTGCTGATTCAGAAAGAAGTCAAATAAATCCTCAAAAGGGAAACATATAGTGAAGATCATTAATCTAGAGTTGGGTGAGCACGATTCAAGTCCCTGACTGTTCCAGGGAACTCCATTTATCCATGGTTTGTTCCATGAGCTTCATTTATGTGGCTCTCTAGGACTATAGAGTCAAAAGACAAAGCCTGGGTCCTGCTATGTCAGAAGTTTAACAAGAGAACCTCTGCATAAAGTCAGACCAGCGATGGTTACACCGTCTGTAAAATAATCAACAAGGAGTAATTACTCATTTTTTCTTTTTTTGTTTTCTTTTTGAGATGAGTCTCGCTCTGCCACCCAGGCTGGAGTGCAGTGGCGCAATCTCGGCTCACTGCAAGCTCTGCTTCCCAGGTTCACATCATTCTCCTGCCTTCCGAGTAGCTGGGACTACAGGCACCCACCACCACACCCGGCTAATTTTTTACATTTTTAGTAGAGACAGGGTTTCACCATGTTAGCCAGGATGGTCTCGATCTCCTGACCTCGTGATCCGCCCGCCTTGGCCTCCCACAGTGCTGGGATTACAGGCGTGAGCCACCACACCCGGCCAATAAGGAGTAATTACTCTTTGCTGAGGTTCTGGGTTTGGGGGAAAATATAGTATCTCTTGAGACAATCTAACTATAACTCTTGTGAGATTTGTGATCAAACGTGAGATCCATCCTGCTGAAACTGAAGATGATCAAAGACAAAGAAGAAAATCTTAGCAGCACCCAGAGGGAAAAGACAGATTAAATACTGGAAACAACATTTAGATCAGCCAAATATTTCTCATCCTCAATAATGGAGCCAAAAAACAGCAAAATAACATTTCCAAAGTGTGATACAAAAATAAATCTTAACCTGGAATAGTATAACCAAGGAAGAGGGAGATATAAAGACATTTTCAGTGAGAGTCAAAGAGAGAGTTTATTAGTAATGGCTCCTTACTGAAAGATATTCTAAAGGATACACTCTGAAAGGCTAGAAAATAATTCCACAATGAATATCTGTAATTAAAAAAGGAAAGAGTTACTAGAATATGTGAAAAAAAATGGATAAATTGCCACAAATGTTGTCTGTAAAACCCAAAGCAATAGAATATGATTTGTGAAATCATAAAAATAACTAAAACAGTAAAGAATAATCGCGTGTAAGTCAATGCTTAGACGTTAAAATAATTTTGTTTGAGAGGATAAAAATAAATAATCTTTGAAGAGTTAAATATGCTTCTAACATTTTAGGGTAAACACTAAGAGTAACTTTCAAATTCACAGGGAGAAAAAAATGGGATAGGAAAAAAGTTCTGAATCAATTCAAACAAATGGAAGAAAGAAGGAGAACATGCACACGTATTACCGTTTGCCAAGCATTATGGCTCCTCTTGTTGTTGACAATTATACCTCTCTACCGTCTTGATGTCAGGTTTGTTCCTATAATTTGCTCTGACCAATGGAATGTTATTGAGGAAGCTTTCTGGGCCAGGTAATGATATGGCATCTTCCCGCTACCTCTGCTGTGAGGCTGGCAGAGGCTGCTTCTGAGTCCTGGAGGTAAGGTGAGTGGAGAGACAGTGCCACCTGTGATGGACTTATAAAATGAGTGTGAAACACATCTTTGTAGTGGCAGGCCCCTGTGATTTTAAAGATTAATTGTTGCCAGAAGTACAATCTAGCCTATCCTGACTGATAAGCAAGGAAAATCTTTCATAAAGATCATTGGGGCTAATAGCTGTGTGACTTTGGGCAAGTCACTTCACCTTTCTGGGTCTTTATTTCCTCTTCAGTGAAATGATGTATTGTACAGACAGAAAAATCTCTTGAAGATGTAAAGGAAAAAGAAAAAGAAAATATGATCCAATTTATGTGAATAAAACCTTCAAAATAATAATCATTTCAAATCATACATATGCATATCTGCATCTATATCTACCTGTTTGTAAATGTAGAAGAATAAATCCAGATGGATACAAACTAAATTGTTAACAGGGATTATTACCAGAAGGGGTGGGAGGTAGGGAGGAAGATAAAGAAGGATGTACTTTTTAATTCCATTAATTTATTATTTGAACATTTTACACTTGATTTTTACACATTCAGTATAATTTCTTTCACAAAGTGCAATAAAATGAATGGTGATAAAAAAATGCGATCCATGGTGATTAATAAATGAGAGAGAGAAATATATCTTTCAGGTGATATCAATGGTTGGATGTTAAAGTTACATTATTTCATTTGAGAGGATAAAAATAATAATCTTTGAAGAGTTAAATATGTGCCTAACATTTTAGGGTGAATAATAAGAGTAACTTTCAAATTCACAGAAAGAAAAAAAAATAGAATAGGAAAAAAATTCTCAGTTCAAACAAATGGAAGAAAGAAGGAAGGTGTGTACATGTGTTACAATTTGCCAAGCATCATGGCTCCTCCAATTAAATGTTGCCCTAAGTATTTTGTACCTTCAGGGCTATACTGATATAAATGAAGAATTGAATGGCTATTGTAAGACACTTTGTTTTATTGCCTTTTCAATCATAGTTTTCTTAAAATTAGTTTCAGAAAGAATAGTCGTATTATGCTGGACTTCTTACTTCTTAAAAAGTCATTCCTTCCCAAAGCTCAAGTTGATTGAACTTGAGACTCAACCAACAACGCAGCAATTTGAAATTGAGATTCTGGTGTCCAGAGTCAACAATATCTACTTTTTAAAAAGTTCAAGTAAAGTTTTTTTCTGTCTTATGTGCTGTCGGTTATACATGTACAAAAGCATTTCATGTCCAGAGTGCTTGTGAAGACACGCACTCATATAGGAACTGTAGCTAGCAGTTACACTGTTACTGTAAATTTTGGGAAAGGAAGGCTGAGAATCTCATAGATAGAAGTGTGAACGTTCTAGGGTGATTGACTGACATACTGTCTTTGAGGAATATTAGAAGAAAATATATAACCCTATTTCACAGAAACAGCATTATAGTCATTAGGAAACATTTTGAACTTAGTACAAATATGGCAAAGGATTATCAGGGTATATTTGTGCTAAAATATCACAATTAATTCAGCATATGTTTAGCTAGTGCCCACTATATTTCAGAGTAGTTCTGAGATTACAGAAATGATTATGATGTGGTACCTGCTCTTAAGGAACCTATAGTTTAGGAGAAAAAGTACTCATAGTCAAATAGTTGTAATTACAATAATCTAGTTCATGCTCAACTTAAAAAATTTAGCTTGTCTTTGAAATAAAATCATAAAGTTCACCTAGGAGGAAGTCATCATATAATTAAAGACAAGATCTAATTTTTAATTTTATAACATTGTAATTTTTTTTTTTTTGAGACAGAGTCTCGCTTTGTCACCCAGGCTGGAGTGCAGTGGCTCAATATCAGCTCACTGCAACCTCCGCCTCCTGGGTTCAAGCGATTCTCCTGCCTCAGCCTCCAGAATAGCTACGACTACAGAAGTGTGCTACCATGCCTGGCCAATTTTTGTATTTTTAATAGAGACAGGGTTTTGCCATGTTGGCCAGACTGGTCTCAAACTCCCGGTCCCAGGTGATCCAACCACCTCCTCCTCCCAAAGTGCTGGGATTGCAGGCATGAGCCACCATGCCCAGCCCACAATTTTAATAGTATCATTTTACATATATCCAAAATCATCATAATTTCAGAAAGAGCAAAATAGAACTGAAAGATTGTTGTAATTTTTTTAGTTATTTCTATAAATGAGCTTATGCATTCTAAACCAACCACAGAAAAAAGGAAAAAAATGAAACAAAATGTATCTCTGCTTCTTGATATGACTTCCCTATAGCTATTTTCATGGCCTCAGTCAATTAAATGCTGGCCTAAGTATTGTGTGCCTTCAGGGCTATACTGATATGAATGAAGAATTGAATGGCTATTTTGAGACACTTTGTTTTACTACTTTGTTTGATCATACTTTTCTGAAAAGAATAATTTCAGAAAAAATAGTCTTATTCTGCTGAACTGCTTACTTCTTAATAAGTCATTCCTTCTCAAAAATTTTCACCATTGTGAGGATCATATTTTACTTAGAAGAATAATTTTTATGAAAGTGATGGAAAAAATGCTTCAATGAGTTTACACTTCAGATACTTTTCTGAAATGAACACTGATCAAAGCCTTTTTGAAATTACGACAAATTGAGAAGCCTTCTAGGTCTTGACTATTGATAATTGAGTTTCTCTGGTGATACACAGAAGTGGAAGGAGGAAAGCAGGTATTTAAAATGCATATACATATAAAGAAAATATGGTGTAAGGGAATGAGCTTTGGACTGAGAACAGAAGGTAGGTAAGTTAGTCTTACTAGCTGTGTGTTTGGAAAAGTCAGTTAACAATGCTAAACCTCATAATTGAAATGGGGAATGTGTCGATTTGGGGTCTCAACAGAAAGGGAAGTCACACTCCGATAAATTATTTATAGAGGTATGGTCAGGGTTAAGGAAATTGATAGCAGATATCAACACATCTAAGACCTAAATATCATGGAAGCGGTTACCACACTAGGCTTGAAAATTCAAAGGGAAAAAAGTGTCACTGGAACCTGGTGAGAATAGGAGCCACTGAGGAGGGGGACTCCCATCAGATGCTGAGGCCATAGATGGATACAGCACTGCAAGAACTGTGGTACCAACATAGTGAGGGAGCTGGGGAAGAATTATTCCTCCTCCTGCCTTC
Source organism: Nomascus leucogenys (assembly GCF_006542625.1). Classification (NCBI taxonomy): domain Eukaryota; kingdom Metazoa; phylum Chordata; class Mammalia; order Primates; family Hylobatidae; genus Nomascus; species Nomascus leucogenys. The sequence continues at coordinate 53,431,356 of NC_044383.1, read as the reverse complement.
TGATTTCCCAGTCATTCCTCCCATTGGCTGAATCCAAGTAGAAGCTAGTTCAGGTGGTATAATCGGTAGAGTTCATTCTTTTGGGTCACAGGGAACTGAGGAGAAGGGTAGACACTGAATGTTGTGGGAGAGGTTAATACGGAACATCAGGAGAAGAATATTAATGTCTGTTACTCATGATTGGTTCAAATTTAAGTGAGATTTTGTATATTAAAGTCTTTGTGAACCATGATAGTGCTGGCAAAGTCAGATGAGATTCTAACACATTTAAGTAGTTTATAAATCCCTCCACTACCATTAATGAATAGCTGGAGGGACTGTACTCTTCCTTCTCCACAGACCAAAGTGTTATACTCTTTTCCTACTTCTTTTCTTCTTCAAGGCTGCCATTGAGATTTATTTTGAACACATTATTTTATTAGATAAAAATATTGGGAGGGGTGGAGCCAAGATGGCCAAATAGGAACAGCTCAGGTCTACGGCTCCCAGTGTGAGCGACGCAGAAGACGGGTGATTTCTGCATTTCCATCTGAGGTACTGGGTTCATCTCACTAGGGAGTGCCAAACAGTGGGTGCAGGACAGTCGGTGCAGCACACCGTGCGCCAGCCGAAGCAGGGCGAGGCATTGCCTCACTCGGGAAGTGCAAGGGGTCAGGGAGTTCCCTTTCCTGGTCGAAGAAAGGGGTGACAGACGGCAACTGGAAAATCGGGTCACTCCCATCCTAATACTGCGCTTTTCCAACGGACTTGGAAAACGGCACACCAGGAGATTGTGTCCCGCGCCTGGCTCTGAGGGTCCTACGCCCACGAGTCTCACTGATTGCTAGCACAGCAGTGTGAGATCAAACTGCAAGGCAGCAGCGAGGCTGGGGGAGGGGCACCCGCCAATGCCCAGGCTTGCTTAGGTAAACAAAGCAGCCAGGAAGCTCGAACTGGGTGAAGCCCACCACAGCTCAAGGGGGCCTGCCTGCCTCTGTAGGCTCCACCTCTGGTGGCAGGGCACAGACAAAAAACAAGTCAGCAGTAACCTCTGCAGACTTAAATGTCCCTGTCTGACAGCTTTGAAGAGAGTAGTGGTTCTCCCAGCACGCAGCTGGAGATCTGAGAACGGGCAGACTGCCTCCTAAGTGGTACCCTGACCCCCAAGCAGCCTAACTGGGAGGCACCACCTAGTAGGGACAGACTGACACCTCACTCGGTCGGGTGCTCCTCTGAGACAAAACTTCCAGAGGAACCATCACACAGCTGAATTGAATTTGCATTTCACGAAAATCCGCTGTTCTGCAGCCACGAAAATCCACTGTTCTGCAGCCACGAAAATCCACTGTTCTGCAGCCACCACTGCTGACAACCAGCCAAACAGGGTCTGGAGTGGACCTCTAGCAAACTCCAACAGACTTGTAGCTGAGGGTCCTGTCTGGTAGAAGGAAAACTAACAAACAGAAAGGACACCCACACCAAAAACCCATCTGTACATCACCATCATCAAAGACCAAAAGTAGAAAAAACTACAAAGATGGGGAGAAAACAGAGCAGAAAAACTGGAAACTCTAAAAACAGAGCACCTCTCCTCCTCCAAAGGAATGCAGTTCCTCACCAGCAACGAAACAAAGCTGGACGGAGAATGACTTTGACGAGGTGAGAGAAGAAGGTTTCAGACGATCAAACTACTCCAAGCTATAGGAGGAAATTCAAACCAATGTCAAAGAAGTTAAAAACTTTGAAAAAGAATTAGACAAATGTTTAAAATAACCAATGCAGAGAAGTGCTTAAAGGAGCTCATGGAGCTGAAAGCCAAGTTTCGAGAACTATGTGAAGACTGCAGAAGCCTCAGTGGCCGATGCGATCAACTGGAAGAAAGGGTATCAGTGATGGAAGATGAAATGAATTAAATGAAGCAAGAAGGGAAGTTTAGAGAAAAAAGAATAAAAAGAAACGAACAAAGCCTCCAAGAAATATGGTACTATGTGAAAAGACCAAACCTACATCTGAATGGTGTACCTGAAAGTGATGGGGAGAATGGAACCAAGTTGGAAAACACTCTGCAAGATATTATCCAGGAGAACTTCCCCAATCTAGCAAGGCAGACCAACATTCAGATTCAGGAAATACAGAGAACGCCACAAAGATACTCCTCGAGAAGAGCAACTCCAAGACACATAATTGTCAGATTCACCAAAGTTGAAATGAAGGAAAAAATGTTAAGAGCAGCCAGAGAGAAAGGTCGGGTTGCCCACAAAGGGAAGCCCATCAGACTAACAGCTGATCTCTTGGCAGAAACTCTACCAGCCAGAAGAGAGTGGGGACCAATATTCAACATTCTTAAAGAAAAGAATTTTCAACCCAGAATTTCCTATCCAGCCAAACTAAGCTTCATAAGTGAAGGAGAAATAAAATCCTTTACAGACAAGCAAATGCTGAGAGATTTTGTCACCACCAGGCCTGCCCTAAAAGAGCTCCTGAAGGAAACACTAAACATAGAAAGGAACAACTTGTACCCACCACTGCAGAAACATGCCAAATTGTAAAGACCATCGAGGCTAGGAAGAAACTGCATCAACTAATGAGCAAAATAACCAACTAACATCATAATGACAGGATCAAATTCAGACATAACAATATTAACTTTAAATGTAAACGGGCTAAATGCTCCAATTAAAAGACACAGACTGGCAAATAGGATAAGGAGTCAAGACCCATCAGTGTGCTGTATTCAGGAAACAGATCTCACGTGCAGAGACACACATAGACTCAAAATAAAGGGATGGAGGAAGATATACCAAGCAAATGGAAAACAAAAAAAGGCAGGGGTTGCAATCCTAGTCTCTGACAAAATAGACTTTAAACCAACAAAGATCAAAAGAGACAAAGAAGACCATTACATGATGGTAAAGGGATCAATTCAACAAGAAGAGCTAACTATCCTAAATATATATGCACCCAACACAGGAGCACCCAGATTCATAAAGCAAGTCCTGAGTGACCTACGAAGAGATTTAGACCCCCATACAATAATAATGGGAGATTTTAACACCACACTGTCAACATTAGACAGATCAAAGAGACAGAAAATTAACAAGAATACCCAGGAATTGAACTCAGCTCTGCACCAAGCAGACCTAATAGACATCTACAGAACTCTCCACCCCAAATCAACAGAATATACATTTTTTTCAGCACCACACCACACCTATTCCAAACTTGACCACATAGTTGGAAGTAAAGCTCTCCTCAGCAAATATAAAATAACAGAAATTATAACAAACTGTCTCTCAGACCACAGTGCAATCAAACTAGAACTCAGGATTAAGAAACTCACTCAAAACCGCTCAACTACATGGAAACACTGAACAACCTGCTCCTGAATGGACTACTGGGTACATAACGAAATGAAGGCAGAAATAAAGATGTTCTTTGAAACCAATGAGAACAAAGACACAACATACCAGAATCTCTGGGACACATTCAAAGCAGTGTGTAGAGGGAAATTTATAGCACTAAATGCCCACAAGAGAAAGCAGGAAAGATCCAAAATTGACACCCTAACATCACAATTAAAAGAACTAGAAAAGCAAGAGCAAACACATTCAAAAGCTAGCAGAAGGCAAGAAACAACTAAAATCAGAGCAGAACTGAAGGAAATAGAGACACAAAAAACCCTTCAAAAAATTAATGAATCCAGGAGCTGGTGTTTTGAAAAGATCAACAAAATTGATAGACCACTAGCAAGACTAATAAAGAAGAAAAGAGAGAAGAATGAAATAGATGCAATAAAAAATGGTAAAGGGGATATCACCACTGATCCCACAGAAATACAATCTACAATCAGAGAATACTACAAACACCTCTATGCAAATAAACTAGAAAATCTAGAAGAAATGGATAAATTCCTCGACAAATACACCCTCCCAAGACTACATCAGGAAGAAGTTGAATCTCTGAATAGACCAATAACAGGCTCTGAAATTGTGACAATAATCAATAGCTTACCAACCAAACCTGATGGATTCACAGCCGAATTCTACCAGAGGTACAAGGAGGAACTGGTTCCATTCCTTCTGAAACTATTCCAATCAATGGAAAAAGAGGGAATCCTCCCTAACACATTTTATGAGGCCAGCATGATCCTGATACCAAAGCCTGGCAGAGACACAACCAAAAAAGAGAATTTCAGACCAATATCCTTGATGAACATTGTTGCAAAAATTCTCAATAAAATACTGGCAAACCGAATCCGGCAGCACGTCAAAAAGCTTATCCACCATGATTAAGTGGGCTTCATCCCTGGGATGCAAGGCTGGTTCAACATATGCAAATCAATAAATGTAATCCAGCATATAAACAGAACCAAGACAAAAACCACATGATTATCTCAATAGATGCAGAAAAGGCCTTTGACAAAATTCAACAACTCTTCATGCTAAAAACTCTCAATAAATTAGGTATTGATAGGACGTATCTGAAAATAATAAGAGCTATCTATGACAGACCCACAGCCAATATCATACTGAATGGGCAAAAACTGGAAGCATTCCCTTTGAAAACTGGCACAAGACAGGGATGCCCTCTCTCACCACTCCTATTCAACACAGTGTTGGAAGTTCTGGCCAGGGCAATCAGGCAGGAGAAGGAAATAGAGGATATTCAATTAGGAAAAGAGGAAGTCAAATTGTCCCTGTTTGCAGATGACATGATTGTATATCTAGAAAACCCCATCGTCTCAGCCCAAAATCTCCTCAAGCTGATAAGCAACTGCAGCAAAGTCTCAGGATACAAAATCAATGTACAAAAATCACAAGCATTCTTATACACCAATAACAGACAAACAGAGAGCCAAATCATGAGTGAACTCCCATTCACAATTGCTTCAAATAGAGTCAAATACCTAGGAATCCAACTTAGAAGAAATGTGAAGGACCTCTTCAAGGAGAACTACAAACCACTGCTCAATGAAATAAAAGAGGATACAAACCAATGGAAGAACATTTCATGCTCATGGGTTGGAAGAATCAATATCATGAAAATGGCTATACTGCCCAAGGTAATTTATAGATTCAATGCCATCCGCATCAAGCTACCAACAACTTTCTTCACAGAATTGGAAAAAACTACTTTAAAGTTCGTATGGAACCAAAAAAGAGCCTGCATTGCCAAGTCAATCCTAAGCCAAAAGAACAAAGCTGGAGGCATCACGCTACCTGACTTCAAACTATACTACAAGGCTACAGTAACCAAAACAGCATGGTACTGGTACCAAAACAGAGACATAGATCAATGCAACAGAACAGAGCCCTCAGAAATAATGCGGCATATCTACAACTATCTGATCTTTGACAAACCTGACAAAAACAAGCAATGGGGAAAGGATTCCCTATTTAATAAATGATGCTGGGAAAACTGGCTAGCCATATGTAGAAAGCTGAAACTGGATCCCTTCCTTACACCTTATACAAACATTAATTCAAGATGGATTAAAGACTTACATGTTAGACCTAAAACCATAAAATCCCTAGAAGAAAACCTAGGCAATACCATTCAGGACATAGGCATGGGCAAGGACTTCATGTCTAAAACACCAAAAGCAATGGCAACAAAAGCCAAAATTGACAAATGGGATCTAATTAAACTAAAGAGCTTCTGCACAGCAAAAGAAACTACCATCAGAGTGAACAGGCAACCTACAAAATGGGAGAAAATTTTTGCAACCTACTCATCTGACAAAGCGCTAATATCCAGAGTCTACAATGAACTCAAACAAATTTACGAGGAAAAATCAAACAATCCCATCAAAAAGTGGGCGAAGGACATGAACAGACACTTCTCAAAAGAAGACATTTATGTATCCAAAAAACATGGCAAAAATGCTCATCATCACTGGCCATCAGAGAAATGCAAATCAAAACCACAGTGAGATACCATCTCACACCAGTTAGAATGGCCATCATTAAAAAGTCAGGAAACAATAGGTGCTGGAGAGGATGTGGAGATATAGGAAGACTTTTACACTGTTGGTGGGACTGTAAACTAGTTCAACCATTGTGGAAGTCAGTGTGGCTATTCCTCAGGGATCTAGAACTAGAAATACCATTTGACCCAGCCATCTCATTACTGGGTATATACCCAAAGGACTAAATCATGCTGCTATAAAGACACATGCACATGTATGTTTATTGCGGCACTATTCACAATAGCAAAGACTTGGAACTAACCCAAATGTCCATCAAGGATAGACTGGATTAAGAAAATGTGGCACATATACACCATGGAATACTATGCAGCCATAAAAAATGATGAGTTCATGTCCTTTGTAGGGACATGGATGAAACTGGAAACCATAATTCTCAGTAAACTATCGCATGGACAAAAAACCAAACACTGCATGTTCTCACTCATAGGTGGGAATTGAACAATGAGAACACATGGACACAGGAAGGGGAACATCACACTCTGGGGACTGTTGTGGGGTGGGGGGAGGGGGGAGGGAGAGCATTAGGAGATATACCTAATGCTAAATGACGAGTTAATGGGTGCAGCGCACCAACATGGCACATGGATACATATGTAACAAACCTGCACATTGTGCACATGTACCCTAAAACTTAAAGTATAATGAAAAAAAAAAATATTGAGTGTGGGAAGGTTACAGCATACACTGTCATTTGTCCTAGCAATCACACCCCATAGCCCAGAAATGATCCTAATTGTAACTGGATATTATCACAAAGTATGTATCAGTTATATTGCATTTTCTTCCATAATGCCTCCTGAAAAGTACATTTTACAATGAAATAACTTTATGATATGTTATTCATCATCATTTTTGTTCTGGTATAAATTTTATTCAGCTTAATAAAGGTTTATATTTCATAATAGCCAGTAGGATCATAGCATGGCAAATGTGCTAGTCTGACAGAAATACTTTAATGTCAGAGTTTCCTCATGTCAATCACAGACACTCTCCATTGTTTTTCTGCCAATGTACCATGGCAGACCTGCTGGACCCTTGCAAAAGCCCTAATTAATGTCCTACTCCCGTCAAAGCCATTTTCTGGGCTGTTGCATATGGTACTTTGAGACCCAGTGCACAATAGCACAGTGACTTTTGTACTGATAATAAGTGAGTCAATAAACTGTCACATTCTGTGTTGGCCAAAGAATGAGAGCTAATCTTCTATTTAGATTCTAAGATTCCATTTTGTATGAACAAAATGTACTTAAATCATAAAGTTACTTTACTGTGAACACTTCCTCTTTTTATTTACTTCTGTTCTCTCCTGCATCTGTATTCGTGAGCCTAAGTCTGAGACCGTGATCTGTGATCTAAATTAGCCCCTTAATTTCTTCTTTGGATTCCTAAAATCTTAATTTGAATATTACACTCTTAATGTAAATGTTACTTTTTAACTGACATAATATCATTTAAAATGCTCTAGGCTGCAAGTACAAACTCCCCAATTAATGGCGACTTAAATAATTATTATCTCAAATAATAAGAAATCCAGGGGAGGGTGATTTCAGGGCTGCTTCAACAACTAAGTTAAATCGTCAGGTACCCACATGTTTTTTACATTTTCCCTTTTTGCTATTTCTGTAGGTTATAGCTCTTTTCATTCTCACAGATGGCAATAGCAACTCTGAGGCACTCAAAAAAATATTGCTTTTTTTTTTTTAAATCCAGAGGAAAACTTTATTCTATACACTCCCAATAGATGATTTTTTCCTTATGTCTCATTGGCTAAAACTGGGGGTCATATAATCACTGTTAGTCTAATCACTGGCAAAGGAGTTTTGGATTTTCATGACTGGCTAAGATGAATTATAATCTACCCAGGGATACCCCCCTTCCATAAGAACAAGGCTACAGATTACTGGACAAAAGCACTGCAGGAAGATGGGGACGATCATTGTTGAGTAGTCAGAGTGGTGTTAGACATAAGTACCTATGTGATGTTTGTTGCCCTGTGGCTTTCCATTGCCGTAATCCCTTTTTCATGAATTTTGTCTCATTCAATTCTCTGTCCACATGGAACTAGTTTCACTCTTCCTGTCAAAGTAATCTTTAATCTGATGGGAGCCATCCACTTCTACTTGTGATTCTGAATATAAATTCTTAGACCAGCATTAGGAAAATATAGTCAAGAATTGAAGAAGTACATTAAGAGGAGTACCTTTTCCTCCCCCAGATAATACCACTGAATCCACTGCTTTGGCAGCTATTGAAGTCTTCTTTTCTCTTTCTCTCTCGTTGAGATTTCTTTTTTTATTTACTATATCATAGAGACTGGAAAGTAAACTTCATTTCCTTATGACAGTGGATGGTCATGGTACACGTTTCTGGCAGGTAGTTGTGAGTCCAAGTATTTGAGGAAGTCTTGCTATCCTTAATGATAAGGCAAAACTTTGCTAGTACAGTTGGCTTTACTTATCTGCAGGTTCTGCATATGCACACTGAACCAACTACCAATAAATAATATTCAGAGGCCAGGCACCGTGGCTCATGCCTGTAATCCTAGTACTTTGATAGGCCGAGGTGGGTGGATCGCTTGAGCCCAGAAATTCAAGACAAGCCTGGGCAACATGTTGAAACCCCATCTCTACAAAACATACAAAAATTAGCCAGGCATGGTGGCGTGCACCTGTAGTACCAGCTCCTCTGGAGGATAAGGTGAGAGGATCATCTGAGCCTGGGGAGGTCAAGGCTGCAGTGAGCCAAGATTGAGCCGCTGGACTCCAGGTGTCAACAGAGTGAAGCACTGTCTCAAAAACAACAAACAAAAATGTTTGAAAAAAACAATAAGACACAGCAATACAATAATAAAAAATATCACAAGTAAAAAGAACAATACAGTATAAGAACTGGTTACTTAAAGTATACTGGAGGATGTATGTAGGTTACATGCAAATACAATATCATGTTTTATAAGGGACTTGAGCATTCGTGGATTTGGTATCCGTGGGGGATACTGGAGCCAATCCCCCTGCAGATACTGAGGGATGACTATATACAGTGACTGTACAAGTCTTTTGTCCTTGCTCTTTTATTCTGCTCAGACGCCAATGCATGACTGGAAATGCAGCAGCCAGCTTGCAAATTTAAGGTCAAAAGTCCCTGCTAAGGTCGGCAAAACAGGACAAAGAGTTGAATGAGTCCTGGAGATGTCATTGAGCCTCCTTACTAGACTTGGATTGCTGACAAGTGATTAAAAATCAGATAAACAAACAATAAAAAATTGTGTCATTATTGAAGTTATTTTTTAAGTATTTTAGGAAATAGAACAAAGTTCCCAGTTGACACGTTAGTGGTTGAGTCTGTTTACTTGTTAAGTTTTGTTGAGCTAGTTGTGTTTTCCTGAAATCCTATGAAACGTCCTCCTATTTTCAAAGCTTGGTCCATTATTTCATCACATTGGAACCAAATGTAATGGTTTTTAAAATGCAATTTTTGGAGAGCTGATCGGTCATTTCTCCATTCAAAATACTTCTAAGATAAATGGCATCCAAGTTTTCCACCTTGTCACCCCTGCTTTGGTGTCCAGATTTATATCTTACCTTCTTGCTACTTACACTGTGGTCATGCACAATTAGCTTCCAGTAGCCATAAGCACTATTTTCCTACCTGCTACTTTTCTTATTCGTGGTCTTTTCTTTGCCTAAAACATATTTCAATGTTTCTCTGTTGAAATTTTTTCCATCTTTATTACTTAATTCAGATGACATCTTCTTGAAGACGGCTTTTCGTGCCTAGGAGAATATCCTGCTCATAGTAAGCAGCAAGTAAGTGTTAGCTATAATTAACTCTCCTTCCCTTGCATTATGTAAAACATACATTAATTAAATATAAATTGTGCTGTTTAAAGTAGTTACTTCCATATATAATTACTTTCCCCAGATGATTTTAAACGATTTAAGGGTAGACTTGACCTGCATTGTAAGTGTTCAGTTGACAAATTGTACTCTACTTAGGAAACTTGAATTGGGTGACATAAATACTCTGAATTCTTGACTTAAGAGAATGATTAAAATTAAAATTAATCCATGATGGGGGAATCACAAGCACGTTGGAAATGCAATGATGATTCTTGTACCACTTTTCACACAAGTACATGTAAATATCCATAAGTTAGTTTCATGCAGTACATCTTTATGATTATATTTTCTTAGACTCTTTCTAACTCTATTTATCTTTCTTTCAAAACTTAATGCACTACATACTACTTTTTGGTTCTTCATTATAAAATACATCTATTCTAAGGTCCCTGAAATAATAGATGGCAAATTATCAATATAATAAAAGTGATAATAACCAGAATCAGCTCCTGGCACTGGCAGACCACTTGTGGGAAAAATAACATTAATACATTAACTAATTGAAGGTAATGTGTAGATTAATAACAGTGCTTATTTTATTAATAAGATAGTACTAAACAACCATCAGTAACATGAAATAAAGACTTTCAGGAGAAATGATGCCTTTGCTTTTAATTCCGTTTCTATGTCTGTGCCTATTTCTGTTTGGTACCCAATATACACACTTAGCTAAAGCCATTTGGGTAAGATATTTCTTCATTAGAAAGAAATTTTTTTTGTCTTATATGGTGAAGAAGTTCATCCTCTTGATCTACTGATGCATTCCTTTTACAGATAAATAGTGAGGATTAAAGAAGAGCAAATACTTTTTTTTAACTTGTTAGCATGAGCATAATACATATATGTGCTTTTTCATTCACAGTGTTTCATAAGTGGCAAGATATCAGCTTTGCACTGTTTATGTCTGGAAGTGGTAATGTAAAAGTTTAGGCTGAGCTATAAATATATTTTGCTCTAGTTTTCCTGGGATTGAACAGCATATATATGTGAAATGGTGGTTCAGGTAGATCATGACACTGGAATATTTTGCTTATCTGTGTAAAACTTATGATCTATGTTGAGAATTTCTCAGGACTTAACATAATTCTAGATCTTCCAAGATAGCACCAGAATGCTGTTCTCCAGGAGATGGTTCTGTTCCATTCCTGACAGTTTTGTATTCATACTGCCCACTGCCCATCCTTTTCAGCATTGCGTAAATCTCTGCTGTTAACCTTTCTTGGGAGCTATGTGGCAAGTGAAAACCCAGATACTGATGTGACACTGAAATAAGAGAATTCCTAACTCACCCCTCCAACATCCTGGTTCTCTGATGAGCAGTATTCACTTCTTCAAGGCCCCTTGCTTGGTTTTCATTTGTTGTTTTGTGGACTTAAATTATTTGTTGTACTGCCTCCCATGCCACCCCTTCAGCCATGAATAAAATCTTGCCCTGACCCCAAACCATTTGATGTAGGCCTCAGAATCCTAATAGTCCCTTTGTGAGGCTGGATAGCTGGTACTGTTGCACATAATCCACTCTCCCAATAGTTAGACCATGGGTTTGGGTGAAACTATGTCATCAAGTTTTTATATTTTATGCCAAATGATTTCAAGTAGGTCTTCTGATTCATTACAAAGTGGCCAATACTCACTCTGTGTAAAAACAGTCAGAGTCACCATCTGCTTGACACTAACTAGCCTTCCAGGATCTGGCTGGCTGGCAGGTGGTCCACAGAGTGCCAGTATTTTGTTATTCTTAGCTTTGTACTTCCCATTAGCTGTTTTCATGATTATTTGTGTGACAGCCAGTGTCTCCTGGTAAGATCTGGTCACAGTTGGGCATATGTTGCCCAATTGCTGAGCAGAAGGACAGAATTGAGAGAGCTGTACAAGTTACCAGAGTGAGTCCTGGTATCCTGATCTTATTTGTTAGCATCATTGTAGACATGACCTAGGCCTAATAGTCTTGATTATCTGGAGAAACATATCTGAGCTCTCTCCAATTCTGTCGAGATCCTAGATCAGTTTCTCACCTTTGTGGACAAGAATTAGAAGTCAAGGGAAGGGGACACATTGATTTTGTTGCCCTGGAAACTTTAATACTACATTCAGTTAAATCCAGAGTGTTAGCCAAACCCATAGATTATATGGGTACATGATTGTTTTTTCCTCTGGGAATTACTTACAGTGGCTTTTTGCTCATGTTATTTTTCCTATTTTTTTCCCAATTTTAAAACATTTTTGTAGGTTTACGGATGTGCAGGTTTGTTATATAAGCCAATTACATGTCATGGGAGTTTGGAATGCAGATAATTTTGCCACCCAGGTGATAACCATAGTAATGGATAAGTAGTTTTTTCATCCTCACCCTCCTCCCTCCCTCTACCCTCAGATAGGCCCCAATATTTGTTGTTTCCTTCTTTGTGTCCATGTGTACTCAATGTTTAGCTCCCACTTCTACGTGAGAGCATGCAGTATTTGATTTTCTGTTCCTGTGTTAGTTTGCTTAGATAATGGCCTCCAGCTCTGTCCATGTTGCTGCAAAGGACTTATCTCATTGTTTGTTATGGCTGCATAGTATCTCTTCCCCTTCCCCTTCCCTTTGCTTTCCCCTTCCCCTTCCCTTCCTTCCCTCCCTGCCTCCTTCCTTCCTTCCTTCCTTCCTTCCTTCCTTCCTTCCTTCCACCCTTCCCACCTTCCTTTTTTCCCTCCCTCCTTCCTTCCTTCCTTCCATCCTTCCCACCTTCCTTTTTTCCCTCCTTCCTTCCTTCCTTCCATCCTTCCCGCCTTCCTTTTTTCCCTCCCTCCCTCCCTTCCTCCCTCCCTCCTTCCTTCCCTCCTTCCTTCCATCCTTCCCACCTTCCTTTCTTCCCTCCCTCCCTCCCTCCTCCCTCCTTCCTTCCTTCCTTCCTTCCTTCCTTCCTTCCTTCCCTCCTTCCCTCCTTCCCTCCTTTCTTCCTTTTTTCTTTCCGTCTTTCCTTCCGTCCTTCCTTCTGATGAGAATAATTATTTTAATTAAGGAAAATTAACAGCATGTTTTTGTCTAACTTCTAATTTGTACAAATGATTTTAGCACTTAGGAATAGACCTATTCAATATCTTTGGGTGCTCAAGCAGAGAAATGAGTCACATTATTAATATTTATGGTTATGTTAGTGATGTATGGTCATTGTAGAAAACACAGAAGTGTCTGGGTGTGGTGGCTCATGCCTGTAATCCCAGCACTTTGGGAGGACGAGGCGGGCGGATTGCTTGAGCCCAGGAGTTTGAGACCAGCCTGGGCAACACAGTGAAACCCTGTCTCTACTAAAATACAAAAAATTAGCCAGGCATGGGCATGGTGGTGTGTAGCTGTAGTCCCAGCTACTCAGGAGGCTGAGGCAGAAGAATTGCTTGAATCCACGAGGCAGAGGTTGCAGTGAGCCGAGATCACACCACTGTACTCCAGCCTGGGTGACAGAGCGAGACTCCTCCAAAAAAACAAAACAAACAAAACAGAGAAGTAGAAATTTCCCATAATTCTAACAGATTTCTACTATAAATCTGCCTCATTGTATTTCTCTATCTAGCTCTCTCTCTAGCTATGTTTGAAATTATGATGAATTAATTATATCCCATCTTTTAAATTGATATTATAATGTAAGCACTTTGGTTTTAAACATTTTTGTAGACATGATGGTTAGAATTTTTTTTTATATTTGTAAACTTTAAATAAGAGATACTCCTGTTAACCCTCAAAGTTAATTCCACTAATTCAATATTACAAATAATGCTATGATATTCATAATTTTACATTAACCTTCATTACATTTCTATTTTTTTCTCTTAGGATATATTCTTAGAAGGAAAATTGTTCTTGATAGGTATAAACAATGTAATATCTTATGATATATTTGTTGAATTGTTCCAGAAATGTTTTATAACAATTTATAATCCTTGTATTAGCATCTAAGAGTATATTTCCACAAATCCTTAAGCAGTATTAGAAATTTCTTGTTTATGATTAGGATTATTATCCTATCTCAAGATATAGTGACAAATAATCATGGGCCTGTATTATCAGAGGTTACCCAGTCTATCCACCATATTCTGATACTTAAAGATACTTTGTTCTGATACTTAAAGATACTTCATTTTTGTTATAACCTAACAGAATTGTAAAACTGTGCCTATGAAACTAAAAGCTGTCGTAGTGATGAAGTGACAGTAAACAGAAACCAAAGTTATTCTGCTTGGCAAGTTATTCAAATTTTATTGAAGAAAGGGTTACTAATTTATTTTCACCTTTAAACCAGATCACAAACTTAGACTGCTAAGGAGATAGCCTAACTAACCTCTGCCCTCCTTTATGAAAGATGGAACGTTGATTGATTTCTAATTATCCATATTATAGCTTAATATATCCCAATTAAGCACTATAATACTGGTTTTGTCAGGCTTCTTCAATAAACTTCAGAATCAAATAGAAGCAATGGTACAAAGGTTAACTAGAAATACATTGTTATTCTGTGGTCATCTCTTGCAAGTTCTGGGACAGTCATTTCAGTGGAATGGTACAAATAATGAACATTTGCCTGCCACAGGCCCTGAGCTGCCCTGTGAGGTCCCCAGGTGCCTGCCTCTCTCCCCTCTTCAATTCTCAATAAGCAAGCACATTTGAAGTTGTCTGTTGACCAAGATGGAAAGCTCCACAACAGTTCAAAAGTTTTAGTTGCATCCTACCTGAGGGCATGATTTGTCTTAAGGAAATTTTCTGCTACAGCATTTGAAAAACCAAAAGAAACAAAACCTTTCTCTTGTCAATGAAAACAAAAGTCAAAGTAAATGCTTTTAATGTCTAAAGAATTTTTCAGTTGCAATGTTAGAGTCCTTTAGCACATCTCATTGAATACTATTCTTTTCATTCACATGACTGAATTAGGCAAAGTTATCATCAATTTCAGATTACTTTGATTCTTAATCTCATTTTTCTCTGACAGAGTTGCCATCCATCCCTTCTTTCCCCCAGGATCTTTCTTTTCTCTTCAGATCTATATGTAATGATTACTGTCTTGTAGTTTCCTGGCCTTCAATCCGATTTTTTTGCCCCTTTCAAATTGTGAGGTACCTCAGCAGGGAAAACCTCACATATGAACTCACTTGAATCATACAAAGAGGATAATACAGGGAAGGTTCTTCCTCATTGCTGCCTCTTCTCTTTGTCATTTGTTTAACATAGAAACTATATTGGTACTATTCCCCTTTTCTCTTTTCTCCTAAACTCGCCTAAGGTCTTGTTCTTATTATTTTTTTTCTACCTGCTGATGATGCTTATATAGGCTTCTTTCTGTAACAATTAAAAGGTTTTTCCCCTTCTGGGTTAGACTTGGTTATTTTTTTGCCTCTGTATTCTATGTTGCAAATATGATTTAAATTTAAGAGGGTACTTATCTTATGTGTGTTGTTCTCATTGTTGGTGTCATAGTGTTCTTAGTCTTCCATCACACTGTGTATTAAAATGGGGACAACAATGACACTCTTGCATTATTCTTCCTATACAGGTTCTATTTATTAATATGTTTCTCTGAGAATATCTACAATTTGTCTCTTCTGTCTTATGAGAAGAGCATAATCTTGATCTTTGATCACAAACTCATCTTTCATGGGAGGCCTACGAAGGCAATCCTCATTATCATGTAAGTGGGAATGCCAGATGACCCTTTAAGAAGGAGAATCATTTTAACTTTCCCTGGCCACCTCCCCTTGGCTCACTGTATTCTGCTACCCCCGCACCAACATATTTTGTTCTACTCAAAAAACTTTATGATTAACAACACCTCCTAAAAGTAAATTTCATTACATAAGCTGTGCTTAGTGACTATATTATGAATAAAAACATTTTTATTTAACTTACTGCAATTCTTTAATCAAAGGAGTAGGCTATTTTCAGGTGTTTGACATTTTGTTCTAACTGCTTAAGGGGTTTTATAGACTCTTGTTGGCACCACATGGGCAATAAATTTCTCAAGCTGTGGCAGCCAAATTGGTATTCATAATATTTTTCTGTAGGGGGAGGGGGGAAGGGGGGTAGGTTTCTGGTACAGTAGCAGTTTCTATTATCAGATATTTATCAATCACCCTGAATATGCAAGGATCTATATAGGACACCAGAGGGATAATAAACTGTACTGAAGACTGTATATATATATATATATATATATATATATAAAGTTACTCAGAAAAAAGCCATCAGTTGACAAGATGCATGTAATCTAGAGTCTGTTCACAAAGGAGAAAGACGTTAATCAAAATCTTAAAACATAAATAGAATTTAGGAAATGTGAAATACTATGGAGGGAAATTCAGTTATGCTTTGGTCCTAAATTTCAAGTTATCTGGTGCATAAACAAAAAGTGGGGAGTGTGATCCTTAAAGGTGTGTCTAGGAATCTTCTTAAGTCATAGGAATGGGTGACTGTATTGGAAAATGACATTACAGCCCGTTTATTTGAGTGTGTCCACTCTGGATCCTGCAGGACAATTAGCTGCTTGATCATTCCATGGCTACTCAGATATAGTCATTTGGAGGTAAAAATGTTTTAACATGACTCAGTAATTACATTATATAAATTTATTAAAAATACATAGAAGTCACCAAGACTTATCCTTTAGTTTTATCCTTTAAAGTGACCCAGAGAGGTAAGCTTGCTCAAAGTTCTATGTTTAGTAGCAGAATTAGAACTAAAAATTTGCAGATGTTTTTGACTTCCAGATTGAGGAGGAGGAAGAAACAAAGCATTATTTTTTAGACATGCTGAATTGGATATGCTTGTGAGATTTCCTAGATGATGTCTAAGAAATACGTTGTTAATTATGTTGGGACTTTAGGGAAATAGTTCAAAAGATAAGGATTTCAGACCTGTAAGAATATAGGATGATGTGAAGGATGTCCGCTAATGAAACACTTAGGTATCTTAAATCTGACTCAAAGGGGGAAATTTCAAAAATATTGTGAGTAATGCCTGGCCATTAATATCACATTATCCTTCTGTCCATCCAGCTTCTCCCTATTGCTATGATCTGAATGTGTGTACTCTCCCCAAATTCCTGTGTTGAAGTGTAATCACCAATGTGTTAGTATTAGGAGGTGGAGACTTTGGGAGGGGAGTAGGTCATGAGGGTAGAGAGCTCATGAATGAGATTAGTGCCTTTATAAAAGAGACCACAGAAAGCTAGTTTGTTCCTTCCACCAGGTGAGGACTCAGCTAGTAGATGCTGTAAATCCTCAACAGATATCGTATTTGCAAGTGCCTTGATCTTGGACTTCCCAGCCTCCAGAACCTTGAGAAATAGATTTCTGTTGTTTGTAAGCCACTCAGTTTATGGTAATATATTATAGCATCTTGAACAGATTAAGATGCTCATCATCATACTAATACACATTCCACAAAGCTGTTCACACCATTCATGTGTCCATTCATTCAAAAATATTTATTGCTAGACCCTATTTTAGGTATCAGGGATAAAATGATTAACAAAGCAGACAAGGTTCCTGTTTTCAGATAGTTGATATTATAGTGGGGAAAAGAAATAGTTTCGGAATTTAAAAAATAATGACTAAACAAAGGAAGATCATGGTAAGTACTGTAAAATAAATAAATAAATAAATAAATAAATAAATAAATAAATAAATGGGAGTGATGTGATAAAGAGTGCTTGGATTGGGGCCTACTCTCGGTAGTCAAGGAGAGCCTCACCGAAAGGGTAACATTGGAGGAGACACCCTAATGACTTGGAAGAAGAGCATTCCAAACAGGGAAAACAACAAGTAAAAAGTGATCAAATGGGCATGAATATAAAGCATTCAAAAGAAAGGAAGAGGGTTAGTGTGGAAGAGCAAAGTGAACAAGGGGAGAGCAGCATGAGATGAAGTAAGTGGGAGGGACAGGGAGCAGATCTTATAGGGCCCGTCAGGTCATGGTAAGGGACTTGGGTATTATTTCATATGCAATGGAAAACTATTAGTGGTTAACGCAAAAGAGTGATGTGTTCTGATTTATGTTTTAAAAATATGAGTTAGCTGCTGTGTTGAAAACAGGCTGTAGGAGGCAGGAGTAGAAGCATAAAGACCAATTAGGAGCTATTGCAGGAGTCCCCATGACAGACTATGATACTTGAACTACTGGTTTCACAATGGTGAAGAGGAGGATGAAACCTAGATATGTTTTGGTAGGAGAATTGAGTCAGCTTCATGATAGATCATATGAGGGTGGGTGGAGAGTCAGGGGTGATGAATGAGAAGAATTGAGGATTATTCCTGGGTCCTGGCTTTAGAAAACTTGTGGATAGAGGTGCCGTTTATGAAGGTGAGAAGGAATTGGCTTTAAGGAAGAAATCAAGGCTTCTATTTGGGCTACCCTAAGTTTGAGATACCTATTATATATCTATATAGAGACGTGAAGCAGGAAATGCATGAATACATGAGCTTGGAGATGTGTGGAAAGACTGAGACAGGGGTAGTAGGACATATGTTACTGAATGAGTGGTCCTAGTGAGACAGTGTAGATGCAGGAGAGTTGACCAAATTTTCAAGGTTGAAGAAAAAAAAAAGAAACTGAGAAGACAAAGTCAGGTCAGAGAAAACACAAATTATTAATAGGGAGACACAGACACAGAGCTTTTGATTTTTTTTTTTAATGGTTACTTACCCAATATATTTTTCTTTTGGTTTGTGCTACTGGCATCTTGGTCTGAAATATCTGCTGTATAGCATTTTTGTTAAACAAGTAACATTTTCACTGTTCCGCGCTGAATTGTGTCCCAGCAAAATGCATGTTGAAGTCCTAACCCTCAGAACCACGGAGTGTGACTGTATTTGGAGATAATGTCTTTAAAGAGGTGATAAATAAAATGAGCTTATTCAGTTGGGTCCTAATCCAATCTAACTGGGATCTTTATAGGAAGAGGTTAGGACACATACATGTGTGTGCACAGAGGAAAGACCAGTAAGAAGGTGGCCAAGAACAAGACAAAAAGAGACAACTTAGAAGAAACAGGCCAGCTGACACCTTGAGTTTTGGCTTCCATCCTCCAAAACTGACAGAATACATTTCTGTTGTTTAAGCTACGCCGTTTGCAGTATTTGTTATGGCAGCCATAGCACACTATACACACTCCCGTCTTACTTCATTTTTCTACAGCATTTAAAATGGTCAACTATCCATTGAAAAATTGTTGCATTTTATTAGTTCTGATAGAAACGTTGCTAGAGTAAAAGAGTCTCAAAATAACAGAGACTCATACTTAAGAGTCAGAGTGTTAAGTCCAGGGCTAGTGTGGTCACTCTGTGGTGTCAGGGACCCAAGTTCATTCTAAGAATTTGCTTTGAAATCAGGCCGGGCGCGATGGCTCACGCTTGTAATCCCAGCACTTTGGGAGGCCGAGGTGGGCGGATCACGAGGTCAGGAGATCGAGACCACGGTAAAACCCCGTCTCTACTAAAAATACAAAAAATTAGCCGGGCGTGGCGGCGGGCGCCTGTAGTCCCAGCTACTCGGAGAGGCTGAGGCAGGAGACTGGCGTGAACCCGGGAGGCGGAGCTTGCAGTGAGCCGAGATTGCGCCACTGCACTCCAGCCTGGGCGACAGAGCGAGACTCCGTCTCAAAAAAAGAAAAAAGAATTTGCTTTGAAATCCTTGGGGATTGTTTTCCTTCATGTGACCTCAAATAGATTACCTCCATATCTACATTTCAGGAGGGAGAAAGAGCACAATCAGCCCTTTAAGGAATGACCTGAAAACTGTGCACATCTCTTGTCCTTACAAACCATAGGTCAAGAATTAGTCACACAGGCATGCCAGCTGAGACCAACTAAAAAGTGGGGATTCTAAAACCAGAGAGGAAGGAAAAATTGATTTCCAAAACAGTTTTATATATACTAGGCACTAAAAATGAATTTAATCTGTCACTTTGATTTTATTTTATCACCAAAATCATTTCTAAGTATTCTTATAAAACTTTAGAAAGTTTATATTTCCTAAAATTACTCATCTTATATAGTTTAAAGAATTGTATTCTACATTTTTATTTCTCTATTTAACCAGTTATGATGTAGTGGAAAGCAAAATAAGACTATACCACTATTTCCTAATTTTCTCACTTGTAAAATTAAAAGATTTAGTTAGATAACATTCCCTCCAGTTAAAATTTCGATGAAGGTATACCATATAACACATATATTCCATATTTTTTTAAAAAAATTTAAAAATAAAAAATGTGAATGTAATTGTCATATATAATAAATGTTAATGGTAATTATTTATTTGTAAATAAATATTCACCCAGTTCTTAAACAGCTCTTTACTATTAAAACAAAACAAAACAAAAACTTTTCCAGTCTGTTTATACATATTTAGCCACAAGGTGGCGACAGTAGTGACATTTCCCTTTTATTTTTCTCATGCTAAAAAATCACCATGTTTAGAGTAATGTCACCAAGTAGGTCCTGTTTCTTCCTCCCTCAGTTTCACATGTGCACACTCACCCTGATAAAGCAAGAGGGGCAGGAATTTTGCTTTGTGTGCATCTAATTTTAGTAGGAAAAGGAAATAAAACCTATTAAATTTTGGTAATTGAGTGCAAAAACTAAAATATCTAAAAACTGCAAATATCTGCAAAATTTATAATTTTAGTATAAAAGAAAATAAAACCTATTAAACTTTGATAATTGAGTGCAAAAATTAGAATATCTCAAAGCTGGAAACATCTGCAAAGTATATAAGAGGATGTTCATGCAGTCATAGAAAACCCAAAAGCAAAAATTTCGAATTCCCCATATATACCATACTTACGCTTAACCTATAGTAGCTCAGCAGCCTGAAAAAGCTTCTCTATTCCTTCCAAGTATAGTAATTTTCTAATCAGCAATACATTCAATTACTACCTAATCTGTATTAGAATAGTAATTTTTATAATGTAGACACAGCATTTATTACTTACCATAATGTATATTTCACAGAATAAAGTAGCAAAATAGCTACTCTTCCAACATTTAAAACTGTATTTTAATTAAATCTAAGGTGCAAATAAACAAACAAATATTATTTTCTATAATTAAAGACAACTTAGTCATTTGAGAATGTGAAGATATATAAATCAACTGTAGAATTTTATCTTAAAGTTTACACTATAAAGACATACAACGATATCTGTCCATTGAAAAAGAGAAAGTTTACATGCTGTAAATGCAGATAAAAATCAAAGCACACTGACATAATTAGGAATCACATGTAATCTAAGTTTGGGGAAGCTGGTTTTTCTGTTATTGGAATTGCTCTTCATTGAGAATGACCAAAAATGTAGTCACCAAAACTCCTTCCCCTCCCAGAGGCATGCACCCTGCCCATAGTCAGAGGCCCTTCTCTTGGCTTCCTATTTCCCCAGATGGCCAGTGTGGTCCTGGGCTTGTGATTACTCAGTAAATATTAATGTGGGCAAATATGCTCTCTTTCTGTGGTGCTCTGCTCTGGCCTGGGATTGTTGTGCTCTGGGCTGCAGCTGCTACCCTGCTGTGTCTGGTAAACCTGGTCACCTGGGAACTGTGCTACCTGCCAGGCAGCTTGGTACATCCTGCAGATGCCTCAGGTTTGCTCTGCCATTGGTATTACAGGCAAGAACATCCACATTCCTACTGCCCCACCTTGGCTGACACAGGACTCTTCTTCCTGCATCTCCCCTCAATGTGCTTTTTCTCACTTCTTATTTAAGGAGCTGCCAAAATCCTTGAGAAAGTATCTTGTCTTTCTCTATCTCAAGATTCTGAAAGTCAAATGCTTCTCTTGTGGTGGTGGTGTTCAGTATGAGAGTGAATAGTCATAAGTTAATTCCCTTTGACACACTTGAAGAAAGCGTTTGTTTTAGCAGGCTTAGGCCACACTTATTTCTCTGATTTCACCTCCCTAATTCATCATATTTTGGGGTGAAAATATAGTACCTGACCAGGCTCAGGATGCGTCTCCTTAGAAACTTGTATACAAATCCAAAATACCCAATTCCCCCTTTATTTTGCGACCTTATGCATTAGTTCCCTAATGACCATCATTTGCCTAATCCAAATACAACTGCTTCCCATTTCCCCTGTCCCACTCCATCCACCAAGGACTCCCTATTTCTGCTCCACCCCAACTTTAATGCAAAACTAAGCTCTCACTCTCCTTCACAAGAAATCCAAGCACACTAGATATATTGCCTTGTTATCTGTTTTTACATTAAAAACACACACACACACACACACACACACGTACTGGCTTTGTCCTGTATCAACTATTCGAAGCTGAAACTCTCTTCCCCATTTGTTACTGAGCTAGTCTTGGTCACAAGAGGCAGTTACATGAGACTGGGAAGGGGGTGTGAAGCAGCAGCTACGATTGTGCTTGGGAGGTCAATGTACGGTTACATGCTGCTGCAGCTCCTCCGTTGTTGTGAATCCACCAGCTCTTCCTGCAACTTCCTCCAGATGTCCTCATTTTGTTCCATTACAAAGGGCATCAGGTTCCCTTGCGTGTTACCCACATATAGGGAGGCATAGAAAAGATGAGAGACCAAGGCAACTTCCAGGTTGTCCTTGAGGTTCCCATCTTATTCTCACAGATTGCTATTTTTTCTTGCTCCACCCTCCCTTTATCCACCTTCCCCTACCACACACCTTACATCAGTCTGTCCTTACACTCATATGTCCTTTTCAACTGCTTGCCTTACCAGCTCCAGGCTCTAGCTCAGGTGCAAAAACAATAGGCATATATGAAAACTTTAGTAGGTTCTCACAATATCATAGCCAATTTCTATGATAGATCCATTGTTTTGTGTATCAGTTCTTGTAGTTCTTTTTCTGAAACCAAGCCCTGACCAATAAATAAGTCTGAGAGGCAGTTCCTGGGGAATCCAACCCTAAGTATGAATTCTCTGAATTTGGTTAAGGGATATTTGGAATAGGTTCTCTAATTTGGTTACACTTAAATTCATTAATAACCCTTTTTCTGTGTGAAAGGTAGCACTGGTGTTCCATGACACGCAATGGAAAATATTTATTTAAATTATCATATTATGCACTTGTAATCAAGAGCATATAGTGTCTAATCAATAACATACATTAAAGTTAGGGCATTAATTGAGAAAGGGGGGACCTCATTAATTGGAAAGGAGTTATATGATCATATTTTGATGAAGCAGAGAACTTGAATGCATACATTTTTTGTCTGCTTTGACATTACAAATAACCTCTTTTCCCATGTGTGAGAAGTTGGTCTCCCTTTGCCCAAAGACACTGTAATAGCCTTTCCTGAGGTAGTTGCCTTGCAGTAAGCTAATGATCCTCCTCCTGACCTACCTTCATTCCTTCTCATTATCTCTAAATCTATAACCAGACTAAAATCCCAACAAGATTCAGAGCGTGAGGCACAAGGTGCACCCAGTGAGGAGGTATGATACACATTTTAAAAATTGCAAGCTCTTTGCCAATTTAGTTCCATAGAGGTCTGGAGAACAAATGTGGGAATGGACCTTGGGGTGTGGGATCAGGTCTGAAGGAATATAAAATTGGATACAACCAAATTCATTGAAATTGGACATTAAGCAGAATTTGTAGATTCCCTGTATTCACTTGAGGAGCCGAGAATGGCTCTAACAGCTTATGTGGTTGCTTGTTTAAAACCTGGATGTGTTTGTGGCCTGTACTGAAATAGATCAAAATACCCGACTTCCTTGTTATACTAAATAGAAAAATAGAGACGTTGTGATGCCAGAATGGATCTATACAACAAGATCTATATGCCCTTCCCCTAAATAGATCCTCCAGAAAGAGTACATTTCTTTCTCTAAGTCTCTCAGAAATACGTTTAAGAGGGAATCATTAACATTATTGAAGAGCTCTGTGATAGATATTTTCTGTAGGCCAGAAATGATAAATGGGCTGGATTCCTTGGATTCAGTGGAAGGGATGGCATTCCCGGGTGGCAGGAACCAAGTGGCCAAATGTGCAAGACAATGTAGGCCTGGTAGCTGGAATGGGTGAAAGACATAAAGCAGTGATCAGAGGCTGGGTGTGGTGGCTCATACCTGTAATCCCAGCACTTTGGGAGGCTGAGGCTGGTGGATCACTTGCGGTAAGGAGATTGAGACCATCCTGGCTAACACGGTGAAACCCCATCTCTACTAAAAATACAAAAAAATAGCCAGGTGTGGTGGCAGGCACCTGTAGTCCCAGCTACTCAGGAGGCTGAGGCAGGAGAATGGCATGAACCCAGGAGACGGAGCTTGCAGTGAGCTGAGATCGTGCCACTGCACTCTGGGCAACAGAGTGAGACTCCGTCTCAAAAAAACAAAAACAAAAACAAAAAACAGTGATCAGAATGGTCTGAACAGCACGGGTATTTGGCTTTAGTTTAGTTATGATCCTCTTCCTCTCCCTCCTCTTCCAGCCTACTAAAATCTTAAATGATTTGTGTAAAGCAAAAAGGTTTTAGATCTGGTGAACAGAAATTGTGACCCCTGAATGAATTTCCAACAATAAGCCAATTGACAGACCCAGAGACCTCCAAATGAAGGAGAGGCCAGATCTGAAGGAGAGGCCAGATCTTCTTGAACAAGGACATGCTACCAGACCAAAATTTCTAACGTAAATTTTCCTTCTAACCCTAATTTTCCCCCAAGGAGATGTGAATCCATTTCCTCGACTGACCATTTATAGCAGAAAGGAAATAATGAGATATTTAAGGAATTATTAGACACTGGTTCAGAGCTGACATTAATCCTTAGGCATCTAAAATGTTACTATAGTCCATCAGTCAGAATAGGGACTTACGGAAGTCCGATGATCAGGGGAGTTTTGGCGGGGGTCCATCTTACTGTGAGCCCAATGGGTCCCTGAACTAACCTTGTGGTTATTTTCTCGATTTGGAATTCATATTTGGAGTAGACATGCTATTAGTGTCTGAAGCCTCACATTGTTCCTCTGACCTGTGGAGTTAGAGGCATTATGGACAAGGAAGGGTAAATAGAAATCATTATAATTGTCCAGAGCAGAAGTCAGCAAACTTTTTCTGTAAGGGGCCTGTAAATTAATAAATATTTTAGGCTTTGTGGGTCAGATATAGGCTCTGTTTCTTCACCTCTTCCTCCTTCTCTTTCCATTTTCTTCCTTCTCCACTTCCTTCTTCTCCACTTCCTCCTCCTCCTTTTCTTCTCCTTATCATTCTTTATTATTATCGTTATACTTTAAGTTCTAGGTTACATGTGCACAATGTGCAGGTTTGATACATAAGTATACATGTGCCATGCTGGTTTGCTGCACCCATCAACTCATCATTTACATTAGGTATTTCTCCTAATTAGGTATCTCCTAATATACATCAGGTGTCTCTCCCAGTCCCCCATGCCCCGACAGGCCCCAATGTGTGATGTTCCCCTTCCTATGTCCATGTGTTCTCATTGTTCAACTCCCACTTATGAGTGAGAACACGTGGTGTTTAGTTGTCTTTTCTTGTAATAGTTTGATGAGAATGATGGTTTCCAGCTTCATCCATGTCCCTGCAAAGGACATGAACTCATCTTTTTTTATGGCTGCATAGTATTCCATGGTGTATATGTGCCACATTTTTTTAATCCAGTCTATCATTGATGGACATTTGGATTGGTTCCAAGTGTTCTCCTTTTGCTTTTTCCTCTGCTTCCTGTTCCTCCGCCTCTTCTTCTTCTAGTCATTCTCCTTCTATCTCTACTTTCATCTCCTCTTTTCCTCCTCATTCTCTTCTTCCTCCTCTGTTTCCTTCTCCTCATCCTCCATCTTATTTTGCTTCTCAACCCTTTAAAAATATAAAAATAATATCCTTAGCTTACGAACTGTATGAAAAGGAGGCAGACGGCAATATTTAGCCTATGGGCCATGGTTTGCCAACCCTCGCTCCTGTGAACTGAGCCATGTTAAGTTATCTTGCCAAGAGAAAGGGCAGGTCGCTGCATCTGGTCCCTTCTACCACCAAGAAAGAGGCCCGGCACTTTGTGTTCTTCCTGAAGAAAACAGATCTCATTTGGTTATACTACTCTGACTAGGTAACAAGTAAACCAAAAAGCTGCCATTTTTGACTGGATCCTGGAAAAAGAGCAGGTGATGAAAGAGGTCCAGGCTGCCATGCAAGCTGCTCTGCCATGTATGTCATATGAACCAACAGATCCAATGGTGCCAAAATTATTTGTAGGGGACAAGGATGGCCCACCCTCCACCAATCCTCCCTCTCACCTTGCACCTAGGGCTTCATGGGGGGTGGCCTTTGACTACTTGCCTGAGGAAGCAAATGATTCTGCACAATATACTGGCACTACCAGAAACCAGGCAGTGGCAGCACTACAGCCCTACCCAGAAGTGGCTGTGAAATGCTGTGGTGAAGGAAAGTCCTCTCGGTGGGCAGAACTTTGAGCAGTACCCCGGTTCTTCATCTCGCCTTGAAAAAAACGTAGAGATATACATATATGATAACTTATGATCAGTGGTTAATTTGGTTCTCAGTTACCTGGCCTTTCTTTCCTGCTATGCTCTTTCATCCTTATTCTTTTCAACTTCTTTTCTCTACCTCTTTCTTCCTTCTCCCTGTACCCTACCTCTTGTCTTTCTGATAAAACCTCTTTATCATCTGACTCCTGGGCCCTAAAGTCTTTCTCTACCATTAAAAACTATACTCTCAACAGAGTCTATCTCTATTATGTTGAGTCTATCTCTCAACATAACAATAACATCTGCTTAGAAAATACAAATTTCTCCAGTTTAGATGCACATGCAAGTGGCAGGAAAACAATGTTTTTAATACTTTACTCATGCCTCCTTTTAGGGTTTAGATGCTGTTGTCCCTTCCAAATCTCATGCTGAAATGTGTCCTCAATGCTGGACTTGGACCTAGTGGGAGGTGTTAGGGTCATGCCGGTGGACACCTCATGAATGGCTTGATGCTGTGCTTGCAGTAAGGGGTGACTTCTCACTCTATGAGTTCACATGAGATATGGTTGTTTAAAAGAGCTGGCAGCTCCTTCTTCTCTCTCTTGCTCCCTCTCGGCATGTGATACATTGGCACCCCTTCACTTTCTGCCATGATTGTAGGCTTCCTGGGGCCTCAGCAGAAGCTGAGCAGATGCCGGTATCATGCTTGTGCAGCCTGCAGAACTATAAGCGAGATAAACCTCCTTTCGTTATAAACTATCCAGTCTCAGGTATTTCTTTGCAGCAAGGCAAATGGCAGAATGCATCTCCTTTTCTGGAGGCAATTAATTTTCAGTTGATATATTCAATAGCAGTATGATCTTAATAGGTTTTTAGCAAGACATCCAGGTCATTTGTCTTTGAGA
Source organism: Nomascus leucogenys (assembly GCF_006542625.1). Classification (NCBI taxonomy): domain Eukaryota; kingdom Metazoa; phylum Chordata; class Mammalia; order Primates; family Hylobatidae; genus Nomascus; species Nomascus leucogenys. The sequence goes on along the minus strand of NC_044383.1, from coordinate 53,404,141 downwards.
TAAAGAACAACAACAAAAAAGTATTTCTTTTTTCATCTTGATCTGTCTAAAATTCAGCCATTTCTCCACTCACTATATCTGTTGAGGTTTCCAAGACCACTTCAAAATTGATGATTCACTAGAAGGGCTTACAGGAATTAGTAGCTGTTATACTCATGGTCATGATTTATTACAGGAAAACAATATAGGTTAAAATCAGCAAAGAAAAAACCTCAGGGGGAGAAGTCCAGAAGAGAATGCACAAACTTTCAGGTATCCTTCTCAGTGGAGTTTGTACAGGATGGACTTAATTTTCCTAGCAATAGAGTATGACATTACATGCAAAGTGTTGTCAACTAGGGAAGCTCATCAAAATCCTAGTGTTCAGGTTTTTTATTGGGGGTTCAGTCACGTAGTGTGTAACACCTATGTGACTGACCTCAGCTACTCAACTTCAGCCCCTAGTGCAAAAACAAGTGTTTACCATAAATCACATTGGTAACATAAACTCTTTGGTCAAACTGTTACAGTGTGACCCAAGGTCTCAGGCATATAAAAACACTTAGGCAGAGCATTCCAAGGACTCAAGAGTTCAGTTATCTAGAGTCCATGAAGGCTTACTCCCGAAAACAGGTCTTTCTTGAGAATATAAGGATTTGAGAAACTGAAGCCTGCTTTTCTGCACACCATGGGTGTATAGATTAGGACTACTGACTTGAGAGTGTCTGTGTTCAGTAAGAAACACCAGTAGAAGAAATGTAGCGTCAGACAGGAATTATAGGGTAGAGATCAACAGCCCTGGCTTTGATTAGACAGAGGAACTATGCCACACTTTCATGACTGACTATTGGGAGGTCACTTAACTTCTATGTTGCTATTTTCTTTTTTTAATTTGTGGAATTGGGCTATTTGGAATATCTACAACAAAGACTTATTATGAGGATTAAATAACCTAAATTATATAAAATATTTACCACAGTAAGTGTTCAATACATCCTAACAAAAGGCAAAATGACCACGGACACCAACTGCTAACTGTGTAGTCTCTTGCCCCTAGAATGCTTAATCTTTTCCACAGCAAACTCCACCATGCAACAGCTCAGTGCCATCTGGAAATTTATATATTACAAATTAGCACTGTTGTGCTACTGTTTATTGTGTTTGTAAGAACAGGGTTTGGGAAAGACCAGTTTCACAGGTTGTGTTATATGGGAAGTGGACTCTAGGAGGCATTAGCATGCAGAAGTTATATTAGGGAGTGCTTCTCAGAACCTCAACTGTGAAAGGCAAGGGAAGGGAAGAAAAGGGAAGAAAAGAAGTCTGATTGAGAACAGGGAAAAGCTGAGATGTGAAGTAATCTCAGGGGAATTCTTAGCCAACTCTACCACAGCTCTGAAGCTGGCATGGCCCTACAGACTTTGAGTGAAGAGAGCAGAACTTTATAATCCTGTGTCAATACAATGATTAAATTTTGTCCACCCTAGAAATAGACACTGTCCTGGGTGAGGCAGCTCTCTTTTGCTGCACCATCACTGCTGGTGGCTGACAGGTAGGGGCAAGGGCAGCTTTCTAGGCATGCAACCTGTGCAGACTCCCTGGGCCTCATGCTCACGAGGGCCCAACATTTGGTTAATGCTCTGCTGCCACCACATTAAAATGCTTAACAATATTTTAACAAAAGGTCTCCCAATTTAATTTTGTATTGGGTCCAAAAAATTATGTAGTTGGTCCTGGCTAAGGGCTGTCTGTTAGCAGCACTCTTAGTAGCTGGGGTCTATTAAAGAAAAATAAATATTTAATGATACTTGTTAAATAACAATAATGAAGACTTTATTCATGACCATTGCAATAGATATAAAGACCACTGTAGTGGGGTCTTGCAGGAGGAGAGAGATTGGACTCAACTCTGAATACAGCATAGGCAAGTGGGAATTTATGGGCAATGATCAGGGTGGGAGTCAGTAGATTAAAAATTACTAAGAGGAAACACGGTCGGGGTGCAATTGTGACTTGAAGTCAATCCAGGGTAATCAGACATCACCTGTGGGACGGTGGAGGATAAGGAACCTGATCACATATCAGGGGTCACCAAATATTGGCGATGGGGGATTCTCACTAAACTGACTTAGCAGAGTTCTTTGCTAAAACTGGATTTTATGAGGAAGTGCACAGATGGGCCTAGAGGAAGTTTCAGAAGCCCAACTAAAGTTTGGACAAGCAAATAATCTTTGTCAGATTATATGTCTATATTTCTGAAGGGGAGTTTGGGTGGTACATCACAGTACCAACTACTTCTGGTATATTAATGGTGATAATCACTTCTAATAAGAAATTGAGTAATTTAAAATAAGCAAATAGGATACATTAACTGATTAAAAAGAAAAGCTTTGGCCAGGTGTGGTAGCTCATGCCTGTAATCCCAGCACTTTAGGAAACTGAGGAAGGAGGATGACTTGAAGCTAGGAGTTCAAGACCAGCCTAGGCAACAAAGCAAGACCCTGTCTCTACGAAAACAAAATTTTTAAATAAAAAATTTAGCCAGGCATGGTGACATATACCTGTAGTCCCAACTACTTGGAAGGCTTAAGTAGCAGAATATTTTGAACACAGGAGTTTGAAGCTGTACTGAATGAGTGCACCACTGCATTCCAGCCTGTGTGACAGAGAATCTGTTTCCAGAAACAAACAGCCAAAACCAAAACAAAGAAGGAAAGAAAGAAAAAATTTAATTCCATGTCTATAAATTGAGGAGTTCTGTTCTATTCTCTGCCTTCTTGAAATATAAATTCTGATATTTTAAATTATCATGCATCTATTTGAGTTACTGTTTGGAGCTTACAACTTAAGTAGACAACAGAAACAATGAGGAGTTTTATACATCCTGAAGTCTCTGTTAGAAAGATTATGGCCTTGTGCCAGTCAATTGTTTGGCTCAGGGTCAACACAAGGAGAAAGCAGGGTGGAGAAGAGAAGCAGACATTTGCTTTTCTGGGTAGTTTTCTGGGTACCTGATTTTCTGGGTAGTCAACTTGTTGGGAATTATTTTACATTGTTCAATATGAGAAGAGTACATACACTAAGAAAAGCAAAATAATAATAATAATATAATAATAATAATTCTTTCTTTCTCCTTATCAGCTAAAGATACTTTTCCTAGATTCTCAACTTTGAATTGAATTTGACTTTTGATATACCTTCCCTTTTCCTACAAGTAATTTTTTGGAAAGTGCTGTAAATTTAAGATAGTAAGCTAGGATCTTCAGGAGAAAAGAAATGTGTAATAGGACAAAATAAGGTTCCCAAGATATCTCCTCAGTAAATACGTATTCAATAACTTGCTATATGGAAAATTTGCCAAAATAAATATTTTGAACAAATCCATATCACTACTGAATTCTTTGCCAGTTGTTTAATCTCTTGTTTTGAGAAAGGAGCTTGACGCAGGTGTTTATAATAGTAAAATACCAGTCTTCATTCAGACTAAATCCTTTATTCAATGTCTATCTCAGATATATCTAACCTTTTTGAGGTTCACACAAATTTTCTTTTATTTTTGAGACAAGACAGCATCTCCGTCTGTCACCCAGGCTGGAGTGCAGTGGCACAAACATGGCTCACTGCAGCCTCGACCTCTTTGGCTCAAGAGATCCTCCTGCCTTAGCCTCCTGAGTAGTTGCGACCACAGATGTGTGCCACCATACCTGGCTAATGTTTTTTAACTTTTTGTAGAGACAGGGTTGCACTATGTTGCTCAGGCTGGTCTAGAACTGCTGGGCTCAAGCAGTCCTCCGACTTTGGCTTCCTAAAGTCCTGGGATTATAGGCACGAACCTCTGTGCCTGGCAGATATTTTTAATGCTAGTCATAACAAGAGTATAATACATTGATTACTTTTTAAAAAATGATTTTGATGTTAAAAAATTACTGATTTTGAAAACACTCACTAAACAAAAGGTACACTTTAGGATGTCCAAAAATTGGCAAGAGAATGGTTAACAGCTTAAATATCTTATTTTCCATGAAAACTTCCCTGACAATAAGAACCTGTAGGTAACTTGTTCTGTGATGTCAGAGAAGAAAGGAAGCAATAGGGTCAAGCAATGGAATTGGTATATAGTTAGGGACAGAAAATGAAATACAAGACAGTGACAGGGACCAGGTGGGAAGGCAGAACGGTGTGATGACTAAAAGTACAAGACTCCTGGCTCAGACTGCTGGGTTCAAATCCCAGCCCTCCCACTTTGTGAAGCTGACAATTTAGTTAGCCCTCGTTTCCCCCACCATGTCTTAGTTTTCTCATGTATAAACAAACATGATACTTACCTCATTGGTTACTATGGGTATTAAATGGATTAATAGGTATAAAGTACTTAGACTAATACCTGACATGTAACTGTCCTTATTGGCATTTCAAAATTATTAAAGGAAAAGGATCTCTAATATACCAGGCACTTTGCATACCTCGATTCATATAATTCTTTCAATAACTGAAATATAAATAGTATTATTTTTGCTCTACAGATGAAAAAACTGAGGTTTAGACAGATTAAATAATTTATTTACAGACAAGCACATTGTGAGTGACAGAACAAATACCCAAATAGGGTCAACTCAAGTAGGACCATTGCACTTCTTTGCTTCTAACTCTTCAGTGTTTCCCTACATGGAGCGAGGAGGTTCAGGTGAGAAAATGCCAAAAATACAAGTCCCATTACAGCTGGCCTTAAAGGATATAAACAGCTGCTTATATTCAGATTGTGTCTGTAGGTTTATTTTTTTGCATTGTGGACTTTGTACACAAATCTTTTCAGTTGTGCAGATTAATTTGAGATAAGTATCAGTCAGGCTTCTTACAGTCAAGCACTGCCTGACTGAAAATAGGAGACCTATGGCAGGGGGTGAGTGACCTCAGAATTGCTATGCAGTCTGGCTCAGGCAGGCTTCTTGCAGACTGCTAGCTAGCATGTGCCTGAGGGAGGTTGGGAAGCTTGGCCAAACTAACACCAGAGAGGGTTGCTGACCACTCTTCCTATGCTATCTCCCGCTTGTCAAAATGAGTATGTGCTGAAAACTGAAACTGTGATAGATGTGTCAGTGATTGGTGGAGGGCACCCTGAAACACCAGCTTTTAACATTTGTCTCATGATTTCTCATAAATAACATTGCATATGAGTATAATGAGCATAATTTCTAGTTTTCCCAGGAGGGTACTGGTTTATGCCTATTGTCCCAGTGTATATTTATCCATAGCACTGGCTTCAATTGTACGAAATTGTCCTGATTCCAATGATGAATTCTACATAGCTGCTACACATAATGATCATTCTACATATCTGCTATATATAATGATCATTCTACATATCTGTTGTATGTAATATTTTCTGTCTCCCTTTCTAGCTATCTCTTCTTTTGGTCTTGTAAATGTGACAAGTCCCCTTCTGTGTATTCATTTATCTGCAAACTATTTTTTTTTACTTTTCAATTATTGTTTATTACCTACTTAAACTTGTTTACACTGCTAAACTGATATCTTTATCTGTGAAAATTATTTGAGCATCTCCAGTTGGAATAGAATGCATCATAATTGTTCCCCCTAAAATTAATGGAAATTTATTTTTCGTTTAATAATTTTTCACTTGTCAGCAGTGTTTTCAGGAATTAATTAAATGTGTTAAATTAGGGACAGCCTTATTTCTGGTACCTGGCACACTGTAGGCACTCAAAGAATGAATATTAATTAAATGCTAAATGAATAAATAAGTGAATCAACAGGTCCATGTGTATCTTTACAGCAGGAATTCCAGCGGACTTCTGTAGACCTGTTATTGTGTTTTGTATTCATTGTCTTCTCATATACACACATTTTATTACATGCACCCATTGTGGCTGTTAGTTTGAATTTCTGATGATGCTCAATGCCCATGTTACATTGTAGTAAGTATTACTTCTCTTCACCAATATCTGATTTCTACTTCTGGGTACATGGGTGGATCACTATTCTCTATTTTATTGAAGTTAGGTGTGACTACATATCTTCCCTTAAAAGATGAAGTGTGGCTATATAAGCAGGACTGTGGATAAGCATTTATTGATGGTGTTCAACTCTCCACACTGCCTTTCATCTGCTTTCATTGTTCACAGAAGCACATCATAATACAGAGGTAGCATAAGATCCAAGCAACTTGGAGCATTAAAGCAAAACAAGGAGGAGAGGTGTTCTGGAGAACTGCTTGAAACTGCAATGGACTTTGCAACAGCAGCCAGTACAGTGGTGTTCTGGCAGTGAGATTTGAGGATTGTTTGTTACAGAGGTGTAACCTAACCTGTCTTAACTGATACACACATGAAATACCGTGGAGATTTAGTTAAATTATTCGAGTGCATTTTATAATTATAGATTGTTTTCACCAATTAGGTCTAAAGACAACATTCCTTAAGAATTTGGACGTATGTTTGTTCACACATATATGTCTTAGTATTGTAACTCTATACAGCAAGAATCCTGGAGACTTAGAAGGATGCTTACAGGTTGTGTGTCTCATGACTTCCTTTTACAACTGTAAAATTGGGATCTAGAAAGTGAGGGATGCCCTGCTCAATGTCACATAGATGGCTAATTGTAGGGACATGAGTAGAGTCTAATGTTCTCATCTATATATTTAGTGTTACCTTGGTTACATTTAACTATATCTCACATTCATGATAATTCTTTCAACCACAAGCCATAGCACTGGAAATTTCCACCAGAATATTCAATATGGATTGAAGCTAAACACTAAACTTAAATGTCTGTTAAAAGTTATACTAGAAGAGGAGACAAGATTAGCACTTAATACTCATTCAAGTTAATAGAACCAGCGAACAACAGTAATTCATAGAGCTCAAGGAATGAAATAATTAGGGGCATTTGGTATAGAGAAAGCTTGATAATCATAACGAGGTCCAGAAAATAAAAAGAATTGATCTCCAAGGGAGCCCCCTGGAGAAGTGCCAGCAGCTGAGGACCTTGGGGCCTACAGAGTACAGTCCACTGGGCAGAAAGTCATGCAGAAATAGGGCAGGGAGGGGCAGAACATGCCGTCAAAAGGCTAAGTATGGTAGTTAATTCCAAGTTTTGATAAAAATTAAATCACTTATTCGTTAAATAAATTCACTATAATTAATTATTACCCATTGGCATTAAATCACGTCTTTTTTGTTGTTGTTATATATTCTCTTAATTGGATTTCCTTTGGGCACATGTATCCCTCTTTCCAAACTGCATTAGGCAATACTTTTATTACAGATGCTTTCAGCAGTTGGCAGGGGGCAAGAGGTAGGATTTCCGAAAGACCCATGATTTCATTCTGTTTTTCTGTAAGCTAAAAAAAAAAAAAAAATCCCACATCTTGCCAACTAGTGTCCTTTTTGACACCAAGTTTGACTAATATTACATATCTGAAAACCACTAACAATTTTTCTCCAGCCTATTTTATATTTAGCCACAAATTCTTCACATATTTCTACTGGGATTAAAGAGTTATCAGCTATTGGGAAATCTTAGCATATAGCTCATTACAATGGAATATATTATTATAAAAATTTAGGAAACTATATTGGTTGTAGAAAATGTACAAAGATACATATTAGCATATATTCCCGCTCCAGCATTAATTCTAAAAACATTTGAGAAATATAAAAATTTGCTATTTCATTTATGCCCCTGAAGGTGGCACTGATGATACTGAAACTTTATTGGTTTGTGCAATGTACCTGCAAGGGTTAATCTGTGAGATCTGGCCATTTCCTTTGATACCAGGGGGCACTGTCCTATTCTCAGGGTGTGACCTGCAGGAAGGGAGTGGAATTTGTAGAAACCGGTCTGATCTGGATTATCTGTCTCTCCATCGCACCAGCTCCCATAGTTTTAATTAAACTCAGTGTATAGTAATCTCTTATACTTAATAAAGCAGTTATTGCATTTCTGATTTCCTTCTAAACATTTATAAACTTCTATTCCAAGCTCTACTTTAGCATCAAAATGCTTTTGTAGGAATTTTGAGAAGAGACAGCAAAATATAGTGTCAAAGAAATGAAAAAGAAGTCAACAGAAAAAAACGGCCCCTTTGACCTGAGCTGTGTGGCATTTTATTTAAACAATAGTGGCTTACTAGGAAATGTGGCCAATATTATATATGCTAGAAAATGACCAGAATAAATCACTGCCTTTCCGCAGAAGTGTGGTACTCTGGTCTATTGAAGGGCTTTGCACTCAGATGAGGTCAACAGGTGAAACTTGGCTTTTAGCATTGCCTTTGAAATTATGTGACCATTACTTTCCCTGACTCTGTATTTTCAGTCATAAAACGGGACTAATAATACCTAAATTAGTGAACATATGTGCAGAACCTAACAAGTGGAATGTGTCCTCAATAACTTCTAATTAACCTCCTCATCCAATTCTGCCAATAGCTGTTAATATTTCTTGAAATATCTTGCCAAGAACATTCCTATTTGTATGATCAATAATCCTTGGAAAATATTAAAAATCTTGAATAAAATAAAGCCTAAAATCCCAGCAAAATTTAGACATTGGAAGGTGAATGTTTCTAAAAGTGCAATCATAACTGTTCAAATATTTCAAAATATAATGAATATAAACTTGAAAAACCACAGAGACATTTGCTAAGAAATGAATCTGTAAGTCACCACAGAATGTTGACACTGCTTAGCACAGTCTTTGGCACACAATAATTGCTTGTTTAACATGAAGTTTAGTTGCTAAGTAATCATTTATTGTGTTCAGCCCATTCAAGTGAATAAAACTGATAGAGAAAGTAAGGAACTGACACAAATGTATCCAGCTTATTGGTGTTCGGGCTGAAACTAGCAGTAAATGTTATGCTTTTTGGTTAGATGTCAACTATGAGCCCACGACTGCTGAGCACTCAATTATAAAAAGGAGAAGGGATTTCTTTCTTTCTCCAAAGTGCTAATGTGTAAAAATAAATATGCATTTTAAAAGCCAATCCTTGCTTAGTGTGCAAGATTTTGGATGGTATGCAAAAGTAGTGAAAACACAATTAATTTCAGAGTATTAGTATTATGTGGTGAGAGAATACACAAATACTAGAAGATTTTTTTAGGTTGGCAGATACCATAAGCCAATGATGAATTGAGCATGGGTTGAATATGATTGGAGGTCATGCATTAGCTAAGGAGAAATGTGAAGCATGCCCACCCCAGTACGTCTGGTTTTCTGTGTTTCTGAGAAAGGAGATCATACTGTTGGCATTGGAGGTACTGAACAGATGGAACAAAACCTCATAGGATCTCCTTTCATTTCATAAGAAGCAACTATAATGGACAGGAGTGAACTCATATTGGATCTCATTAATAAACCATAGAATGTTGAAGCAACAGAGCCCAAGGATTATAGTACTATAGGGAGCAGTTATTAGGAATAGAGAGGTCTCTATGGTGTCCCACATGGAGTCTTCATAGTCAGCTCAGGTGAATGACTCCTCCAGAGAGTTTCAGTCTGTCACTGCCTTGTGCTTTTTCCCACTCCTGCGTGGGGCTATGTTTGCTCAGTGAAACCATGTTGTCCCTCTTTTAATCAGTTGTTTGTGAATGACAATGTGGAATAAAAAGGACTTTTCCAAGCTAAGAGGTAGAAGGGATAGAAGAATCAACTCAATTTCTGCTTGACTGGATTTCTTTTTTTTTTTTTTTTTTATTATTATTATTATACTTTAAGTTTTGGATTTCAAGGAACGGAGTCCACAGGAGAGAGTCAGATTCCTGTTAGAGCAAAAGGCAAAAAGAATGTCTGCAGGGCCAGGCGCGGTGGGTCACGCTTGTAATCCCAGCACTTTGGGAGGCCGAGGCAGTTGGATCACGATGTCAGGAGATCGAGACCACGGTGAAACCCCGTCTCTAGTAAAAATACAAAAAAATTAGCCGGGCGTGGTGGCCGGCGCCTGTAGTCCCAGCTACTCGGAGAGGCTGAGGCAGGAGAATGGCGGGAACCCGGGGGGCGGAGCTTGCAGTGAGCCGAGATTGCGCCACTGCACTCCAGCCTGGGCGACAGAGCGAGACTCCGTCTCAAAAAAAAAGAATGTCTACAGAAGTGGTTGACATTAAAGTTTCTTTAGTGACTAGGCTTTCACTGATGATTGACCTTGAGTTCATAGATGAATTAGAAAAACTTTCAGGAGATTAGTCATAAAAGAGGACAGACAGAGCCAGATGGAAATAGAATCTGCTGGAGGTGAAGGATGTCCAGTATTTCTTGGTACTGAAAATGGTAAGAATGAAGACATAGAAGTTTACCTTAAGTTGAGAGGCTAAAGGAGGTGTCTAGAGGGCAGTAGGTCTATTTTGCCTGAACATGCAGATTCCTTCTTCATTTCTGACATGGAGGCTTTGAGAAAAGCAGAGAAAAATTACAAAATAAGTACGTGAATTGAAATATTTATCATTTGATGGGTAAAATGCTTTATAAAATCATATATATATGCATACTAAAGATCATACTGTATATAATTTTCTATTTTACCTTTATAACTTCTACTTTATATCATAAATATGCTGGTAATTACTCTTCTCAGCCATAATTTTTGAATGGCTGTATATAGATGTACAGTAATTTATTTAACCATCCCTTTATTGTTGGAGAGTTAAGTTGTTTCCATAAGTATAGAACACATAAATTTTACCCAAGCAGTATATCACTGAAAATACATTTAGAAATGGAGTTGTGAACACTGGGGAAGGTGCCAGTATTTACTGTCAAATTTAAATAAGCATTTTAGATTTAAGACTCTTCAGAGGCAAAAAATTGAAATGAGATCTATAGAAGTCACAGTCAGAATGGTTCGAGGTTAGTTATTTCCTTACTCTTTTTGGGAGTCAAATTTACCTTTACGTCTAAGAATGGTCATTCCAAAGAAAATGAACCCCAAATTCTGCATAGATAGGTCAGGGTCGTAAGTGAAAGAGACACTGTGAATCAGCAGTATTTGGAGTTCAGAGACGCTGACTTCAGAAGTTTTCTGATGGTCTGTGGAATACGTAGAACTTTTAAGTGGAGAATGTATTTACTTTTTATTCCCCCATTCTACCTCTGGGAGCTACAGGGCTTTACTATAGACCAAGTAATTGGATCCAGAAAGGAATGCATCAGTGATGGTTTTGAGTTGTATTAATTCTTTGGGACCCTGGGATACAATTTAATACCCGGAAAAAAATAAAAATGAGTGGCATGCTTGTCATTAAGATTTTTATGAAAGTCTATCTCCAAGCCTTAACTCCTCAATCATTACTATAGGCTGTTTATGAACAGAATGATAAACCCATGCATTAACGTAATTGGATTTAGGCAGAATTTATGAAACATTAATAAATTTGATCTAGATTAGACTTATATCCTCTCTATATGGGGGTTTAAATTACTGAATTTGCAGAACAATCTCATCTCCATATGTTATTAATAAACAACTGGTTCTCAACCAGTCGTTTGGTCTTCTCCTTTCTAAGAGATATTTGGCAATATTTGTGTATTTGTGACACGTTTAGCTGTCACAACTGGTAAAGAGTACTACAGGAATCTAGCAGGCATAGGCCAGAGCTGCTGATGAACATCCTATAATACACAGGCCTATCCCAAGAATAACAAAAATTTGTCCAGTTAAAATATCAATAACGCTGAAGCTGAGGAGCCATGCAATAAGCAATCCTGTGTAACAGCTAATGCTCTGGAAGGTTCCAATGCCATTTTAGCTCATTACATTATTTTAGGAAATCTTAAGCCTTCTCAATAGGTATTGGAATGTCACTGCTTTCCTTCTTGTAAGTTTTAAAATATATTTTGTGCTTTTATATGTATAGATGTCTTAATCTCAGTCATAATTGATATGTGAAAGGTAGGAGGTGAGCTTGCCCCTCCTCAACACCTCACGTACACAGTGTATTTTTCTGCTTACACATAATGTATTCCACAGATTGGGAGAAGAAAGGGGTTCTTCCCCCATACTTTCCAAAACATAGACTTTAACTTTCTTCCTTGAAACAGTGACCATACCTACCAGCAGAGGCTTCTTTATGACTCTAAGAACAGCAGGCAGATTCACAGCTGGAAGCAAAATGCTTTCCCTGGAACGATCTTTTCTAATAAATTGTGCTTTGTCCTTGCCAGGACAGAAAACAGTTAAAGTAGCAGAAACAGCTTGCCCCTGGCTGGTGGGGAAGGAGGAGAGCCTAAATTAACACTCACTTCTCAATCCTGACTCGTTTCTTCTTTTACTTTCTTTCTTCCTCTCATATCCTCAGGCTTTTAATGCCCAGCCTAGGTGGAAATTAATGACAAATCTTGGCCAAAAACTTTCAGGATAAAATTCAGCCTCTCTAGGGACAACCCACAAAGCTTTTCATTACCTAGCCTCTGCTTGTCTCTCCCACTTCTCATCTGTCCTGGGTTCCAGGCATAAGCCCTAAAGCAGTGATTCACAAACTCAGGTGGACATTGAAATCAAAATGGGTGGGCATTAATGTAAAACATTTTGGGAACACTGATATGGAGTATCTGGATCCATATTTTCAATAAACTCCCTAGGCAAATCTGATAAACCCCACTGGAATTCACAATCCATTGCTTAAGTATGCCAGACCTTCCCATAAATCTTTTCCTCTGCTCAAGCTCCTCCCTCTGGCTAGACTGTACTTTTAACCTCTGTGGAGTTCTTCCTGAACTTTCCAGGCCAACTTAACCACTCCCACTTCTCTCCCCATAACATATTGCTTATGCAATAAGCATATTGCTTATTGATATGGTTTGACTCTGTGTCCTCACCCAAATCTCATCTGGAATTGTAATTCCCACGTGTGAAGGGAGGGACCTGTAATCCTCACGTGTGGAGGGAGGGAAGTGATTAGATTATGGGGGCGGTTTCCTCCTTTCTGTTCTCATGATAGTGAGTGAGTTCTCGGGAGATCTGGTGGTTTTATAAAGGGTAGTTTTTCCTGTGCTCTCACACACTCTCTCTCTCACCTGCTGCCATGTAAGATGTGCCTGCTTCCCCTTCCACCATGATTGTTAAGTTTCCTGAGGCCTCCCCAGCCATTCGGAAGTGTGAGTCAATTAAACCTTGTTTCTTTGTAAATTACTCAGTCTCGGGTATGTCTTTATAGCACTGTGAAAATGGACTAACATGATGTATATTATTAAAACAAGTGGAATAATACATAACAATTCATTGTGCTACATTCTTTTCCTGGGTAGTTTGCAAGCTCCTTAGAGGATAAATATTTCTTAAAATAATCAATACACGAAATACAGTTCACAGCAAACTAGTCATGTTGGTCATCACAAGCATCACACTGAAATCCTGCAGGTTTGAGTTTCTAGCTGTAGAAAAATTAAGAAAAAAAATATGTATATGTATTCTGACCAGGCCTGGTGGCTCACACCTCTAATCCCAGCACTTTGGAAGGCTGTGGACAGATCACTTGAGGTCAGAAGATTGAAACCAGCCTGGCCAATATGGTGATACCCTGTCTGTACTAAAAGTAAAAAAAAGTAGCTGGGTGTTATGGCAGAGGCCTGTAATACCAGCTACTTGGGAGACTGAGGCAGGAGAATTGCTTGAACCCAGGAGGTGGAGGTTGCAGTGGGTTGAGATCGTGCCACTGCATTTCAGCATGTGTGACAGAGCAAGACTCCATCTCAAATATGTGTAATATTTCCTAAGAGTAAGCCTTTAGTCATTTATGAATCACTTTGTTTTTTATTCTTTTCACAGATCAAAGGTGACTATTCACATTAGAATTTACAGAAAGATCTGAATACCTGAGGAAATATATGAGTAATAAATAACATTAAATAATAAATAATAAAATGGCTATGTAAAATTATAGATACACACATATATCAATGACTGGAATGAAATATACAAAGATTGCACAGTGAGATTAATTAAATTTAGGATGGATTTGCATATTATAAGAACAAATGCAAATTAAAAGCAAGAGGCTTAGTTCTCCCTGTTAAGAACCAGGTAAGAGCTTTCTCTCCCCTCCTTTTTCTTAGAACACTTATCTTACAATATCTTAAATACTTTCTTGTGTCTTTGAAATGTATATAAATCCTTTTGAAGACTGGATAGGCCCTTTGTCACCTCTATGACCTAGCAGTGTCTTTCTCAAGAACATGGGAGGGATTTCTTTGAAATGCAAACGTCAAGGGTGATAGCACCTCTATCTCTCAGTTTCTGTGGTTAAGGTAGGAGCCTAACTTCAGCTGGAGGGTTGCAAAACTACTTCCTCTCATTTAGAGATGAGGAATTTGTTTTTCCTCTGGATACAGCTAATTAGTTAACACAGATGGTCACCTCAGTGATCAGGTAAAGTGAGGATGAATTATGTGTGACAAATGTTCTTGTCAAGGACTAGTCATTGTTTATCTTGAAGACATGTATGTATTAGGTTGTATCTGCTTGTCTACATGAAAGGGTGAGATTTCTGTCTTTGCAGTCTTAGTGGATTGATGGTGATGTACATCACAATCTGGCTTAGTTCTTATCGATAATAAAAGTTTTTGTTTTTGTTTTTGTTTTCCACTACTACTTTTAAGAAGAGGATTTCTGGGTTGGAAAAAGACTTTGTTTTTAATTATATTTCCCAACAATATTTCTGTTTAATTCATACATGTTATGTAATGAACTTCTCATTTAAATTTAAATCAAGAAATTTTCTTAAAATATTTTTGCTGCATGCCAAGAACAGCCTTTTGTTCTTGAACTTTTGAATTGAAAGATATCAAGAGAAAGAAAGTATGGCAGTCCAGGGGAAGGAAGGACAATAGGAAGAAGGTGGACAGTCAAATATTTATTTAATATAATTTGAATGCTAAGTATGTGTAATGTGTGGTCTGAAAATGTGGGAATAACAATAGAAATCCTGGTGCCTCTGGAGCTCAGAAAATAATACCCACAAATGAAGGCCTCAGCAGCAGCCACAGAAGCAAAAGTTTTTCCCTGACCTTCTCTTGCCCTCCTGCCCCTCAGTCTATTCTCCCCGAAGGCTAACCATAGAAACTAGAATTCCTTTTCCCCAAGGATTTTCGTAGAAACCGGAATCCCTTTTCCCCAAAGCCAGCCATAAAACCTAAAAATATTACTTTAACTTTCCTTCTGATTTTCTGTGTGAAAACTGGCCATAAAGAAATTATCTGACCTAGTTGTTTGACTGTAGGTTCTGAGACCCCCATTCCAGAAAGGGTCCCGCCCTACCCCCAGAGGGAAGAAATGACGCTCAAAGAGGCCAAGAAGAATCTAGACAGACTGGCCTTGCTGGGCTTCCAGACTCCATCTATTTGTATGAGATTATGCCCTTTTTGTTTAATCATATTTTTACACAACTGTCATATTTTTACACAACTGTTTTTTTGAACCTAAGCATAAAAATAGACAATTTCTCTTGTATCTTTGGGTCACCATTCTGAAATTTCCCTTGTATAAATGTTAAATAAATTTGTTACATTTTCACCAATTAATATGCCTTTTATGAGTTTTTTTTTTTTTTTTTTCCAGCAGAACTTCAGAGATCCATTTTGGCCCCTACAGTGCCCAACTCAATCCAGAAGCCCATGGTGGCATTAGTTTATATGCACAATGTTGTACAAATGTCACATCTATTTTCAAAATATTTACATCATTCAAACAGAAACTCAGCATCCATTAAGCAATAATTTTCTATTCTTTTTTTCTCTAGCCTCTCTTAACCTCTAATGTTTATTTCTCTATGAATTAGCTGCTTATAGGTAATTTCATATAAGTGAAATCAAACAATATGTGTGTTGTTTTCATTGTCTGGCTTATTTGACTTAGCATAATGTTATCAAGGTTTATCCATGTCATAGCATGTATCAGAATTTCATTCTTTTTATCGCTGAATAACAGTCCATTGAATGTATTTATCACTTTTATTTTTGATGGAATCTTGCTCTGTCACCCAGTCTGGAGTACAGCGGCTTGATCTCGGCTCACTGCAACCTCTGCCTCCCGGGTTCAAGTGATTCTCCTGCCTTAGCCTCCCAAGTAGCTGGGACTGCAGGTGCCTGCCATCATGCCTGGCGAACTTCTGTATTTTTATTAGAGATGGGGTTTCACCATATTGGTCAGGTTGGTCTCGAACTCCTGACCTTGTGATCTTCCCGACTCGGCCTCCCAAAGTGCTGGGATTACAGGTGTCAGCCACCGCACCCTGCCACTCACATTTTCTTTATCCATTTATTTGTTGATGGGCATGAGTTATTTCCAGCTTTTGGCTATGTGAATAATGCTACAGTGAACATTTGTGTACAAGTATCTGATTAGTCCCTGTTTGTAATTCTTTTGGGTATACCCCTAGGAGTGCAATTACTGGTCGTATGGTAATTCTATGTTTAATTTTTTGAGTGACCGCTAAACTGTTTTCCACAGCAGTTGCATCATTGCACCGTCAGCTACATATGAAGGCTTCAGTTTCCCCAAATCCCTGCCATGACTTGTTATTATTCATCATTTTTATTGTAGCCATCCCAGTAGGTGTGAAATGAT
Organism: Nomascus leucogenys; assembly: GCF_006542625.1. Lineage (NCBI taxonomy): Eukaryota > Metazoa > Chordata > Mammalia > Primates > Hylobatidae > Nomascus > Nomascus leucogenys. The sequence goes on along the minus strand of NC_044383.1, from coordinate 53,387,586 downwards.
ACCTCATTTTGGTTTGGATTCTCATTTCCCTAATGACTCATGATGTTGAAAATCTTTTCATCTGCTTATTGGCCATTTGTTGATGTTCCTTGAAGAAATGTCTATTCAAGTACTTTGCCAATTTTTAAATTGAGTTGTTCATATGTTGTTAAGTTGTAGGAATCTCTACATATTCTACATGCAAAGTCCTTATCAGATCTGTGTTTGGCAACCTGAGCAATGTTTTAAGGGAAAGAGCAGGACCAACTATCGGGCTTACTTCTGTCCTTCCCTTCCCTCCAAGATCATGAGTTCAGGATTCCCAACTATTATCTTTCTATTCATTATGTTTAAAATTTTATCTCCTCAACCCCATAAGACTTTCAGAAGTTCAACTCAGCTTCTTAGCTGCTGTTTACTGCTAGGTATTTAGCCTCTTGGTTCTATGCCACTTCCAAATTGGCAGTCTTCGAGGAGAAAAGCTGCATAGAATATCTGGCTTACTTTCATGAGCTTTCTTTCTCTCCAGTATCTTGGCCGTTTATTCAAACACACACACACACACACACACACACACACACACACACACACACATTTATATTTTGTCTAGCATATCTATTATTCTCAGTGGGACTATGGTTAACAAAAAGTTACTCTTCTATTGCCAGAACTGGAAATATTTGCCTCATTTTTTGACTGCTTCACAATAGTCCACTGAATGAATATTCCATATTTTAACTTGGCCTGTATTGCTGGAATTTAGGTTGCCAGTCTTCTGCTATTAAAACAATGCTGCAATGCCTAACCAAGTTATCTCACAAGTGTAAGTGAATTTGTACTTTTGATAAATAGTACCAATTGCCCCCCCATTGCAGTTATAGAAATTTTACTCCTGCCATCAATATGTGATAATGCCTAGACCATCACCCCCTTGAGAACAGATGGTGTTCTTATACTTTTTGATGGGCAAATATGTTACCACACTGCAAAGATATTTCTAATAAACTAGATTTTTATAATATAATACAAATAATAGCAAAATAATGACAACATTTAATGCATGTTAGGTGTAGGCACATTTCTAACTGCTTTGTAATTCTTAAATATTTTAATTCCAGGCCTACCATTAGGGCAGACATTGGTTTATTCTTCTTCTACAGGTGCTAAAACCAAAGCAAAAAGATCAATGGACCCCAAGGTCCTCAGAAGTTAACAAAATAATTGCGACACAGGATATCCGACTTCTGACTTCAGAGTCTGTGCTCTTAATTGAGTGACAGGAACCCAGATAATAAATTCAAAATAATGCCTTTCCTAAAATAACCTGTCTTCCTATAATTAGAAGCCATTTAGAATGTCCACACTGTAGTAATTTCCTAGGGCTGCCATAACAGATTGCCACAAGCTAGGTGGCTTAAAATAATGGAAATTTGTTCTCTCATAGTTTTGGAGACCAGAAGTCTGAAATCAAAATGTCTTTGTCATGGCCACACTGCTTCTGAAGGCTCCAGGGGAGAATATGTTCCTTGCCACTTCCAGCTCCTGGTGGCTGCTGGCATGCCTTGACTTATGGCCCCATCACTCTAATTGCCAGAGTGATTCATGGTCACATTGCTTCCTCTTCTGTGTCTTTTCCTCTGTGTGTCTCTTTCTGTTCTACCTCTGCCTCTCTTTCTTATAAAGATACATATGCTTGATTTAGGACCCAGCCAGACTATCCAGGATACGTTCTTCCTCTTCAGATCCTTAACTTAATCACATGTTTTACGACTATTCACTCTTTCGTCATACAAGTTAATATTCACTAATTCTGGGAATTCACACATGGACAAATATTTTGAGGGGGCACCCTTTAACTTACTAGATACATTTTCCATTCAGCTAAAATACTTGAACCCCTTTCTTCCTTCATTCATCTATCTATTCATTCAAAAATATTCATTTAAGGCTTGCTGTATGAAAGACATTGTTCTTTCAAGGTGTTAGGGAAAGAGCAATGAAGAGAAAAGATGACAACTCTGGCTTCATGGTACTCATTATAGTTGAAGAAGCCAAATAATATAAGAAATATGTAAATATATGGAATGTCATCTGGTGATCAATGCTCTGGAAAAAAATAATAAAGCGGAGAAGGGAGACAAAATGCTGTGGGAGAGTATGGTTGATATTTTAATTGTGACAGTATGGGAAAGGCCTTTATGAGAAATGACTGTGGTAGACTGAAAAACATCTTCCCCATAGGAAACAGGTTCAGCCTCAGAACATGTGAATGTTGACATATAGGCAAAGTTTCCTGATGTGATTAAGTTAAAGATTAAGAGACGAGGAGATTATTCTGTATTATCCAGGTATGTGCTAAATGTTATGGTAGGTACCTTTGTAATAGAGAGGCGGAGATGATTTTATAGAGAGAGAAGAGGAGGCAATGTGACCATAGAGGTAGAGATTGGAATGATGAGGCCACGAGTCCAGCTTCTACCAGAAGCTAGGAGAGGCAGGGAACAGATTCCCTGTAGAGCCTCTAGAGGGGATGTGGCCTTCCCAATACCTTGATTTGAGCCCAGTGAAACATTTCATTCTGCCCTCCAGAACTGTGAGAGAATGGAATTTCTATTGTTTTATGCCACCGAGTTTGTGGTAGTTTGTTATAGCAGCCATGGGAAAATAATACGATGATATTAACACAAATTCCTAAAGGAGGTGAGGGAGCAAGCCATGCATATGTATGAGGAATGGGAACCAGGCAGAGGAAGGCCTCATGTCCAATCCACATTGAGGTGGAAGTGAGTACCTGGCATGATCGAGGAGACATTAAGGCAGCCACTGAGACTCCCTGCTGTGAGCAGGATGAGGGCAGTAGGAGATAGGATCAGAAAGATCAGAGGAATTGAAGACCCAGTCAGATGTTCATTCTTACTTCTGTGAGGTGAGGAGTCACTAAAGGGTTTCATGTACAGGATGGTAAGATCTGACCCTTGTTCTGAGCAGTTCTAGATTTCTATCAGAAGGAGCCAGAACCACTGTTTGTGGTATTGATAATAGACTATAGGGGGCTAAGGACAGTAACAGGAAACCAATCAGGAGGCTATTGATTATGTTTAGTAGGCCACTTATGCTGAGTCTGAAGTTTATAGGAAAGGTCTGGATTGGAGATAAATACTTCTGAGTGTTATGACACTGGAAATGTGCTTTAAACTATTTCAGCATAGAGATAGGAAGTTATATATGTCTTAATTCAATTTCACTCAAGAGACACTTAATTTTCCTAATAGGGAATGCTTTATACCCATGAAGGGTAATAACATTTAATCAAAAGGCAACTATAAGTGGTTTAGCTATTATCCCTGATCAACACCAGAGGCTTTGTGAATGGATGTTAGAAGAGGATTTTCACTGGTGAAGTTAGTGGCTTTTTAATGAGAATAATGAAGATGCCTGTAAATTATATGTGAATTTAGTTGTATTCAACATATACAGATCTAACTATGTTAGACTTCCCCCACTGCTTATGTAGGATAATCAAGTCAGGAAAGCATTTTCCTCCTTATCTTTTAGAATGTCACTGAAGGCAGGATTCTAATGTAGTTACAGGTTAGAACATTCCAGCTGGCTGTTTCAAATATTAGGTTAACTGAATCCTGCTTCTAAAATATTTTTGGGCTAGAGAATTTTTTATGCAGGAAGTGGTTGCTTTATCACAAAACCCAGAGAACTGGGACTTTATCAAGCTGACAAAAGCAGGTTGTATAAGTGTTTTTGTGCCTGCTTATTAATAAGAGTTGGGCTTACAAATGGCAGTATAAGTGGCAGAATTTAGTCTGTAATTTTCTTTTATTTAGAACCTGGCACAGTGATTGTAAGCAAATAGGAATCGTTCATCTTCCTAATCCTCATCTTTCAGCAGCTTAGGTTCAACAGAATATTTACATTATGGTTTTAGAGCAGAAGTTCCCATGCTCAATATATACAAACTAATTTAATAGAAAGAGTCTCCTCTCTTCAGCTCAAACATGTAGGCTTAGAATTTATTTCCTTTCCCTTGCTACCTACATATTAACTAACATATAATCTATTATCTTTCACAGAGTCACTCTGGTCACCATCTAAATGATTTTTTAACCATATTTTGTGCAAAACTTCAAAAAAAGTGGATTCTTTCTTACTGTAAAGTATCCTTTATACTTTATGGCATGCAAAATATTAGAGCATGGATAAATTTTCCTCATGTCATACATGAAGCAATAACTGTCTAGAATGAATGAATATTATACTCAACATTCTATATTGATTTTATGATACAGTATAAAGAATAAATGTTCTGGAACACCTTTTATCCAGAAAAGTTTTTTTTAAGTTTTGTTACTTATTCATTTATTTTGAAACAATAATGAATTAAATAACAAATATAAAGTCCAGATATATAGAATTATTTTGAATAGTCTCAGATCCCAGAAGAGGTAAATGCTACCCATTCTCTAGTCTTTCTTGCTTTATACATTTGACTCTGAGATAAATGAATGAGGTTGTTGGGAGGATGTGAAAGTAGGCATTCTCTGCACTGTATTCTTACATGCAGAAACATTTCACTACTCATTTTTCACTCTAGCTTGGAGGGTCTTTCTAATTCTAGGAGTTTGCCTTGAGACTCTGTATTATTTGCCATGTGAGGAAACTTGGGTTATGGGTGGATAAATAACTTGCCCAGGTACATGTAGTTAGGAAGTAACAAAGTCAGAACTACAACGGAATTCTCTCTGAGTTGTGTATCTGTGCTCTTTTTATTGTCATACTACTTAATTACAATAATCCTGAGAATTAGATAGAGAAGTTAATCATATTCATAATCCATACATGGAGAAAGTGAACTTTCTTCTTAAATGACAGAGCTCTTTAATAGTAGAATAGGCCTTTAACCAGACCTCTCTGGGTGGAATTCCCTTGTATGGACCTCTCAGAGGTCCAGTTTATGATGCATACATTTGCTTTTCTTACCATGTCAAAGTAAGCACCCTGCAAAATTCTCCCTTTAATTCTCACTCCTGATTGCTTATAAATAAAATGACTTTTTAAATCTCTGATTAGATAGGAAAATCTCTATATCACTTTCTTACTCATTTTATTTTCTTATGCCTTGCAAATTTGAGAAAATCCATTAGACAAATACATCGAGTAAAGTCATTTTAATCCAGTTTCTTAAAAAATAATTTCTATTGAACAAAGAAGAGAATTGGCTCCATCAAACTTTTATTTCACTTTATCGTGAAACCTCTAAAAATGTTCTTAATTTCCTTAAGGAAATTGGCTTACAGATGGTTTACTTTTATATATATAAAATCACGAATAGCTAAGAAGATACAGTGGTTTCTTTTCTAGAGAGTAAAAGTAAACTCCATCTCATTTGTAGTGTACAAACATATAATCTACCATGGCATTTCACCAAATGCTCTTTTATGAATAAAAATAAAAACATTAGCCTAATTTTTCATAGTCAAAGATTAAGTCTCTTGCTTTTTGGCAATTTATATAAATTAATTCCGTTTGGTATTTTGTTGATGAAAAGAAGATGAAGCAGGAAAAGGGGAAGGAAAGAAGAAGGAGAAAGAGGAAAAGTACAAATAAAGGAGAAAGACAACTAGAAGGAAAAATAAATCTATAAATAAATATATATATTTACATGTATTACATATACCTACATATGTATGCATAGGCAGGTACAATCTAGTAATATTTTAAACTAAACTAATGTGATATAAATTTGTATAGTTTATGTGTTATATCAATGTATGTGTGCATCTATATGTGTTAACACACTTTTGTATCCTGGGAAATATGGTTGTCTGAAAAGCATCTGTAATTGTGATAGGCAGAATTCTAAGAGGATCTCCAAGATTTCTGGCCTCTGTACTACCCCTTCTCCTTGAGTTTGGGAGCGACTTCTGAACATGATGGGATGTCACAGCTGTGATTAGGTCATGTGATATGGCAAAAGTGAGATGATTTTGTGATGTAATTTAGGTCAAATTAGTTGATTTTGAGTTCATCCAAAAGAAGAATATCCTGGGTGGGCCTGATACAATCTTGTTAACATTCTTAAAAATGGGTCTGGGTGCTGGGAGTGGTGGCTCCCGCCTGTAATCCCAGCACTGTGGGAGGCCGAGGTGGGCAGATCACCCGAGGTCAGGAGTTCGAGACCAGCCTGACCGACACGGAGAAACCCCATCTCTACTAAAAATTTAAAAAAAAAAAAATTAGCCAAGTTTGGTGGTGCACGCCTGTAATCCCAGGTACTCAGGAGGCTGAGGCAGGAGAATCACTTGAACCCGGGAGGCGGAGGTTGCGGTGAGCCGAGATTGCACAACTGCACTCTAGCCTGGGCAACAAGAGTGAAACTCCGTCTCAAAAAAAAAAAAAAAAAAGTCTGGGCTTTTTCTGGCTTTGATGAAGTAAGGTGCTGTATTGTGAGAGGGTCTGTGAGCAGATCACGTGGTCAGGAGCTGAGATCCAGTCCTGGCCAACATCCAGCAAGAGAGCAGGATCTCGGTCCAACAGCAGTATGGAATGGAACTTAATTCTGACAACCACTTAGGTTGGTGGAAAACTTTGATCTTTAGTAAGAAATGCAGCCCCACTGATATCTCATTTGCAGCCTGTGAGACCCTTAGCAGAGGACCCCCCTAAGTTGTGCCTGGTCTCCTGATTCACAGAAATATTACAAAAAATTATGATTTTAAGCAACTACATTTATGGTAACTTATTACACAGCAATAAAAAACAAATGTAATAATTTATTCAGAAGTTATATATACCACTGATTCTAATAGAACCATACAGATACTTTCTAGAATCTAGGCTTAGGTAGATGTATTCCTGGGGCTCTTTCAATTCTAAAACTTTGGGCTCAGGAGGTAAGTTTCATAAACTCAAATGCATTCACAGTTGACATTGTGACATGTAGTGTGAAGTGGTCCTACAGTAAGACAACACGTCTACACTTGTACCGTTGCTACCACCAAAGGCACACTTCCTGCCTAGTTACAGTATTTTAAAACAATCTTCAGACCAAATGAAATGACCAGAAACATTCTATAAGCACATAAATTTTATGGCCTAGAGAGTGAGATTCTACTCTAGGATTACCCGTTTAGAAGAATGATTGAGAGATGACTCTTCATATTCTATCTCTCTAAAATAAAATTTAAAACAATATAGTTTTTTGTGCCAAGCAGTTAGGAAATCTGATATACAAATATGTATCGAATGTATCCTGCATATGGTCACTGTCTAGTTATTGGGAATAAAGATTTGAATAGGTTCTATTCTTCTTCTTTTTAAATTTCTTTTTTTATTTTTCGAGATGGAGTTTCGCTCTTGTCGCCCAGGCTGGAGTACAATGGCGCGGTCTCGGCTCACTGCAACCTCTGCCTCCTGGGTTCAAGCTATTCTCCTGCCTCAGCCTCCCGAGGAGCTGGGATTACAGGCACCTGCCACCACGCCTGGCTAATTTTTTATTTTTAATAGAGATGGGGTTTCACCATGTTGACCATGAATAGGCTCTATTCTAAAGAAACTCACAATATACTAGGTGATAGAGATATTTAAATAAATAATGATTCAGAATAAATGAATGTATGAATTCAAATTCATACCTGTTGTAGAATCCTTTCTATTAGAGAGTAAGATGCTTTGTATTAGACATGAAAATAACTTTACATAAATAAAATAGGGCAATGAACCATGTTGTTTAAGGCTGAAATGCAAATGGTTACAAAATTTGTATAGGGAGACTGAAATTCTGAAAATCTATTTACCATTGAAATATTGATCAAGTTATTATAAATGGAAAACAATTGACTAACATTCTAAAATTCATAGTTGATTAGCTGTGTTTCTCTCCGTAATTTCAGGGTAGCATCCAAAGAGTGTTAGTGAAGAATGAAATGATCATCTCAATTGGAATCATGAAGACGCTTTCCTTTGCTGAATTCAATTAGCTATTTTTTTCTATCTCCTAGCAACATTTTTATATTGTTTGAATTTATCCTAAATGAGCTAGTGTCTGTCATTTCTAGTATGCAAATGGTTTATTGAAGTTATTTTAATAGAATTAAATCATATTACAGATATCTAGCATTTTTGCCAGAATTCTCACTGATTTTGAGAAAGGGCTGACTTACCATAGAGATGTTGTTATATAGAGAGTGAAAACATATTTTAAAGGGTAGTTTGATCTGAAGTATTTAAGCATCATTGTAGCACTTCATTTATTTTCTAATGTTTAGTAAATACTAAATTAATATGTGCACAGGACGGAGAGCTAGGCACAGTACATGGTAATAATGCATGATTTTCCTCTTTAGTCTCAAATAATTTCTTTTACAGATTCTTGTTCATATATGCACTGTATCCCAAAGACCCTTTATGTTGATTATATTGTAAATGTATTATATATATTACTCTTCTAAGAGGATACTGTTGCCTTAAAATGCAGAAGAACCATTATTTCATTTTTAAAATATAGTCAGGCAACAAGATTCTCTATGAAATAAACAGCTTGTACATTTAAAATGTATACAATTATTTTGTATATGTGATTTTCCATTTCTTGGTTTCTTTATTTGGGGTAAGTAGTAGAACTGCTTTGGAATTATTTTCTGGGCTTTATTGCTCAGATACATAATTTTTAGCACCCCCGTCTGTATGAAATGCTTTCTAAATGATTATAAAGAACTCCCAATATTTTACATTCCTTGAATGTAACTTCTCTTCAGCTATTGCCAATAATGATTAAAAAAAAGTGAAAGAAGACACTACAAAATGAAGAGAAAGGCAGAGAAGGGTAAAAATAAATGCAGAAACCAAAAAGAGGTAAATGAAAAACAGTAGTTTAAAGGAGGCCAAGAACAAGTTATGGTAATATAGGAAAAGAAACAGGAAATCGAAGCATGCCATTTATACACACAGTCATAGCACCCCAAGGATGCCTTATGTCTGTATTCTGGGTTTTGCTTAATGAGGTAATATGAGTAGAAATTACTTTCTAGCCATAGTATAGACAGATATTCTTTAATAGTCTAAGTCCATGAGTTAGCCCTTGAATCAAATCTTTAAGTTAGATTTGTAAAAACTTGGGAGAGAAATTATCTAACAACTTGAGGGTTGTTAGATAATTTAGATAAACACAAGCTTGGTTAAGGTATATGCATAAGTCTTTTACTAAGATAAATGTTATTCTTGAGCCAGAAACCCTATCACACCACTGCCTCTTGAGAGGACTTGAAGGTCATCCCAGTGTTTCTTTATTCCCTGCCACTAAACCCTCAGAACTTAGAGGCTGACAGTTGATAACTATTAAAGATCTGTGCCAAGAATGTAAGTACTGTTCATGACAATCCACTGAGGAACTGTTAACAATTCAGATGCTTGGGCCCTATCTAAACCAACTAAACCTCAGAATTTCTGAGGATGAATCTAGGGCATCGGCATTTTAAAAAGCTTCTCACGTAATTCTATTCTTTGCCCATAATTGAGAATCAATTGCCCAAGGTGACCCCTGCCTCTCCACCTGTATTTCTTTAGTAACACCTGTCTCTGAAAAGATCACAGCTCCTTTTTTTTAGAAATTATAATCTTAGAGAAGGCCCCCGATTAGAACACCTATCACATAGGTCTTTATAAATATATCAATTATTTGGGAAAAATTTTTCCAATGAATCTTTTTCAATCAAGCTGTTGATGGTGACAATTGAAATTGTGAGAATTTTTTTGGCAAAAATGATGGTCAACAATGATGAATATTTGAGTAGACACACTGAAAAATTATGAGATATAGCATGAGCCATTATGTTCTCAATTTGTTGTTGTAAATGTGTAAAAAGTTTTTCTTCTTCATTAGCAATTGCAGTTTAGTGGCTCAGGCTTCTATAGAAGAAGTATATAATTTATTAGAGCATGTCAGATAATTCTTATTAGATTACCTTTTGAGAATGCTTTCAACAGGATCATTTCTGTCAGCATACAAACGTGCTGTAATTTCTCCCATCTTAAAGCAAAGCTTTTTCTTGATTCCGCATCATTTCTGTCTAGTAACCCTCTCATTACTGTAACCCCTCTATAGCAAAACTTCTCTGAATTTTTTTCTAACTCTTCCTCCTGTCTATTTTCTCCTGAACCAACTCACTCTCTCACAACTCTGCTGAAACTGTTCTTACAGAGGTCACCAATGATTTCGTGTTAAATCCAATGACCCTCTAACTGACACATCAACATTTTTAGAGAGAATTGATCTGTATTTCCTCCTTGAAATATTTTCTTCACCTGGCTTCCAAGACTCAATACACGCTTGCACTTTTTCTCTTACCTCATTAATCACCTTTTCAGTTTCCTTGCTTGTCCCTTTTCTTTAACCTCTGAATGTTGATATGCCTCAGGGCTCGGTACTGGGAGCCCTTCTATTTGCCCTGTACATTCACACCTTGGTGATTGCATCCAGTGTCCTGGTTTTAAAAACTGTCTTCATTCTGGTGACACCCAAGTTTATCTTTCACACCTGAAGGTCTCCTCATTCAATACCAACAACTAGCTGTGTAATAGTTATGACAAGCATAGTACGTCCCAATCCAAACACTTGCTCTCCCCTCTACTCCTGAACCTAACTCTGCTTCAGTGCACTTTTTTCCCTTTAAATGGCAGTTTTATCCATTTAAAGAGTGGATGCCCAGGTTACCTAGGTAAAAAGAAAAGAAAAAAAAGCTTAGAGTCCTCCTTGATTTCTTCCTCTCTTTCACATCCCACAACCATTCTGTCGGCAAGTCATTTTTGCCTCTACATTATAAATATACCCAGAATATGACTACTTATTACCACCTGCACTGCTGAAATCCTGGTACAAGCCACCATATTCTCTTGCCCCAGTATCCTTCTAAGTGATTTTTGTCTCTGCCCTTGCTTTCTGTCTATTCTTAGCCAAGCAAGGAAAGTATTTCTTGAAATCATCGATGAAACCACATCTTTCCTTAACATTTCACTCAGAGTAAAAGCCAATATTTACTAAACGGCTCACAAGGCTCTCATCTCTTATTCTCCACATATTCTTACCCACCCCCATAAGTTCTCACTGGCTCCTTGCTCTTCCTAGTCATACCTCAAGCCTCAAGGCTTTCCACTGCCTACTTCTTTTCCCTGTTTCACAAACATCTGCATGGTTTCAATCTTTGTTCAGTTCACCTTTCCAGTGAAGCCAACCCTGGAAATGATATTAAAGACTAGAAACCTACTACTCTCCTCAATATTTTCCCCCTCTCCTATGTCTTATTTCTCTCCACAGTAATCTCTGTTTTCTGGAATACACACATCTTATGTAACTTATTGTCTATTCTCCTAAATTACAATGTTAAGCTCCATAAAGACATGCGTCTTAATTGTATTCATGCTATATCCTTTGCACTTTGGATATTGCCTACCACTTATGAAATGATTAATAAAATATTTGCTAATGGAGTGCATCATTTATGTAGCACCATCACTGGATCACTAGATCCATAACACAGAAATTTTTATTACTTAATTAATCACAGACTTTACATTGATTTTATATTAGAATTCTTAATCAAATGAAGTAAGATTAAATTCCAGGAACACACAGGTTTTTTTTTTTTCTTAGCATTGTCTGCTTGCTGTAATTTCATAGAGACTCCATGTTACCTTCATGCTGTGTTTGCAGTTACACAAAAGTGTTAAGAGTTTACACAGAAATATGCCAACTGTAGCTTTAAAAAGAGTGTGCAATGTCTTTTGAAATCCATAACGCTCATTTCCTGCTGTGCTTAATTTCAGGACCCAGAGCTATTATTAAATTTTAAAAAGTGTTTTTTCTTTTACCTGGAGACCATATTGTAACATATTTATTTATTTATTTTGTGTATGTGTGTGAAGAAAGTTCTAAAACTGTTTCATCAAGTCATACTCTGGGGATTCTGTTTCTGAGGATTTTTTACCTTGATTCCTGAACTTACCATCAATAAGGGAACTATTTAAAAATATTTTTGAGATGGTATTTCCATCAAGCTCCCTAAAGTGAGTAGAAGTTCCTAGTACTGTATATTAAGGGTTTTTATGATTCAGACATGGATGATCTAGCTATAATTTGGCTTCTGGGGGCAGTAGGTATAACTAGGAACAAGTTGGTCAATGTCGATTTGCCAGGTGTAAGGAAAACTGTTGTGTTGTTGCTGTTATCAGCATGTTCCCTGATTAGTTACTGCAGTGAGGCTGTATTTAGGTCATAAGGATGGTTTCATGGAGACATTTTTACCTGACTGTGTAAACTTATGCCACTTATTATTGTGTTCACGGGAGTAAGAGGTGGCAAGGTTGAAAGATGTCTTTCATTATAACTCCTGTTCCAGTTGCTCAAAATGTATCAAGAAACCATATGTTTCTTAAGAAACTTTTAATATATATTTTAAGTCTATAAACAGTTTCTGAATGATGAATCTGAAAATTTTTGTGAGTACTTTTTGTTCACAAATCACACACAAACAAATGTGTAAAGACTTGTGAATTTCCCAAATTTATCTACCATGGGGAAAAAAGGAGGAGGTGACACTATGTTGCTATGTAGCACATGTTTACATGTACTATAATCTGTACAAAAATTAATGACCTGCCTAACTTCCACTTTTAGCTTTATGAAGTGAGAGAGCAGAGTTATGAAGGTAACATTTTGCTAGCCTCTTCCGAATTATCTATTTTTATTGATTCTTTTAACTCATGCTATCTTCTTGATGTCCAAAGATATCTTTCAGGTGCAATGACAGAGGGACCTAGTATAGCTTGATTGAGAGGGTTACCATGAAAATCCTAGCAATTTAACATATAATTCCACAGTGCTCAGTATTTGTAAATTATAATAAGGGATTATTCTGGGATTATTGCAACCTCACAGTAAGTAAGCTGTATTAGCTATGATGGCGCACATAGTTTTGTGCAATTGCAAATTGTCAGAATGGTTTTTATTCATAATATGTACTAACTACAAGGAGTACATTTTAAAAACTCGATCTCAGAGAAGGGGGTCTGCCAAAATAAAAATGTACTAACAGGGGCCATTACTCTTCATATTTGAAGGCAAGTCTTGGGCAATGGAAGGAGACTATTGGCAGAGGCAAAAGAGAGTGTAGACTAGAGAAGTTTCTGGTGAAAGTATAGGCACTTGAGAGCATATAAGGTAAATTTGTCCACAGTTTGTGGATGCAGCAAGCACACTTAAAGTTCTTCAGACAGTGAAGACACAGTCATGTAATATGCAACTGAAGGACATAGTGTTCCTGGAGTGAAATGGACACTAAAATGTGCAAAAAGTTAGAAAAGAAAATTTTGTCTGTTCTGCAGTTTTGTCCAGAATGTACTAGAAATGACAAGTATTGAGCAAATTTTCTAAACTGAAGTGGAAGCAATTGATGAGATGAGAATAGAATACTTAAAGATACATCAACGATTATCCAAGACTTTATATGCATAATAAAACAACATGTACAAAATTGATTCATTACCTGCCAAATTAAAACCCATGAGATTTAACAAAAATAAAATTAAAGATGCATGCTTATTGTTACATTAACTTCAGTTGGAGAGTCATATTTTAGAGATATTTATTGTTAAATTAACTTCAGTTGGAGAATCATATTTTAGAAGAGTCAGCCATAAGATGGAGGCTACATAAAACAAAAAATTTATAGCTCTGCATCGCAAGGGTTCTTATTAAAGCTCTAAAGAGACAGAGGGAGCTTGATGCACTGTATTCCAAATGAATTATCTATGATAACATTGATTTAAATGATTTATCATCCTCAGAAAGAAAAAGCATGTCTTTTGGGTGCATCTTCAAATTATTTATATAAATACACATTTAAGGGAATGTCAACATTGTTTGATTACAGATGTATTTTCACTTTATAACATAAACTTGGCAACTCAAGTATTCTAAATTTCATTTTAATGACTCTAAAATTAATTTGATTTTCTTTATACTTTCTTGTATAACATGGATCAGTGTTTTTCCTTTTTAAAGACAAGATTTTCAGAATTTAATATTACCTAGGTCATAGTTTCTTTTAGAACAGCAGAAAACAGCACAATATTCAATTAAACTGAAGTCCAGCACAAGAAAACTGCATTGTGATAAATTCTTCAGTTTCTAAACCATTTAGCTTTGGCTCTTTATGTAAGGTACAATATGGTGATCACAAAGTGTTTCCTTTATTTCAGAACACTCTGTTTTTCACTTCTACCTCTTAGAACTCGGGGGTCAACATCTACCCATCATCTCTCTCAGTTGTTAAACCTGGATAATCATTTTAGAAATGGAATTTCAGTCCTTGGCACAGTAGTCACCTCTGCATTTCTTCCCATTCTTGTATTTATGCATTTATCTCTTTTCTTTCTGATCCAAAATGCCTGAACTGAATTAATTTTTCCTTTTGAATCGTTGCTTCCTCTTTACTTTTAAATTTTTATTTGCCTTACTGTCCTCTCTGTTATTTAGGTACAAAACTGTAAAGTTGCTTTGATTCCTGTTGTTTCCATGACCTTCCTCTCTAATTTGTGACCAAATTCATTAAGTATTATTAACTGAACCTCTGAAGGTCCTGTTACAACTCTCTCTGTCTCTAATCTCATTGGCTTTGCCCCTAGTTTGAGTTCCATGACTTTTCATCGAGCCTATTGTAATAGTTTCTAAATTGATCTCTTGTATTTACTTTTTCCTCATCTCCAATTCTTTTTATATCACAGGCTTACCATAGCAGTCATTACTTAAGTATTTCAGTTATTCTCTATATTTTTAAGAAGATGGCATTTATTAATTGAGGTATCAGGTAGCTATGTGTTTCTCCTAGAACCTATAAAAATTTCTCAACACTGATTACTTCTCAGCTCTTAATCTTCTTCACCTAAAATGTGAAACTTCCAAGCACAACTTTCATTCATCTTTAATTAATTTAGTAAAAATATATTTTTTCTGTATTACTAAATACAAAGATATAGTCTAGATGAACAGAATATATAGTTGGATACTTTCTTTGCCCCCAAGAAGCTTATAGCATTCCAGGGAGATTAAATGTATACTTAAGTACCTCTAAAAAATAAAAAGTACTATGAATAGATTTCAAAGAAAATTTTATTACATTCAATTTATCTATTTAACAAATATTTATTGAATGCCTACCCTGTGCCTATCACAGGGTTTGGGTTAGGGTGCCTATCACTACGCTGAATGTTGAGGATGTAACAGCAAGCAAGGCAAAGATCTTACCCTAATGGAGCTAATATTTAAAAAGAGTTAAAAATAATACGCAGATTAATAAATAAATTCATATATAGTATTTTGGAAGGTGGACATAAATCATATGGAGGCAAATAAACTAGAATAAAGGAACAAAAAGTAACAATATAGTCAGGAAGGTCTTTTGGGAAGTGCTGTAAAGAAAGTGCTCTCAGAAGATAGGACTGTGTGACAGAGACCTAATGAAATGAGATAGCCGGCCACAGGAGGATATTAAGGAAGAGCATTCCAGGAAAAAGAGCAACAGTTGAAAGGGCCAAAGGGACAGTGAGCCTGGATACCCAAAGGAAATGAAGAAGGCACATCCACAGGGAGATAAATGGATTGGAGGGTGGGTGTTAGAAGTCAAATTTGGAAGGCAGGCCCAAAAATAAAGAATATGTGACTTTATAGGCTACTATAAGGGACTTGGGGTTGGATGGCTTTTTAAAATATTGTATATATTTAAGGTATACAACATGATTTTTTAGATACACATAGTGAAATGTTTACTACAATCAAGGAAGTGAACATATCCATAAACTCACATAGTTTAATTTTGAAAGAATTATTCTAGGTGCTCTGTGGAAAAATTTCAAAAAGAAGTGGAATCCAGATTATCTGTGAGAAGGCTCTTGGTGAGATCTAGCCTACAGAAAATAGTTGCTTAGGCTCAGGTGATGGTTGAAAGATGAGAAATGTTCCATCCAATTCACAGTTGCGTTTGTAAGACAGAGCTGATGACACTTGCTCAGAGTATATTGTATATGTGGTGTGATGGAAATAGAATAATCAAAAATAATGCCTGATTTTCCTGTCTTTTTAAAAAGAAGAATGAGAGAACGTCACTTGGGAGAAGAATAGTGAAAGTTCTGTTTTGCTCATGTTACATTTGAGATTTCTGTTAATATCCAAGTGTAGATGTAATATAGAAAGTTGACTACATCAGAGGAGAGGTCAGTGTTGGACAAAATGGAGCTAACCAATTATAGATGACATAGAAACTTTTGAGACCAGATGAGATCACTTAGAAATGAAGGTAAGAATTGGAAGAGAAGAGGCTCAAACACCAAGACCAGGAGACACTGACACGTTGACATATGGATAAGGAACATCAAAAAAAGTACTGAGATGGCACTCATAGATCTGGGATCAGAGAAAGCTTTATGTAAGAGATGTCATTTAAACCATGACTAAAGTATGGGCAGAATTTTCACAGTAATGCTGGCAGGAAGAAGTTGAGACAGTAAGGAGCTGCACCAGCAAAATCACATGGGCAGCAGTGTGGCATTTGACAAATCATTTAACCACCAGCCAAATTGGAGTAACAATTCTCTAAAAAAGCTCAATACATTTCTTATTATCATTCCTTTGTTTGACATTATGCATCAAGATAGTTTTTTTTTTCTAATGTTTTATTCCTTTTCTATTCAAAGTGTTATGGTGGAAGTAGATTAAAGCCTAGAAACTATGTTATTTCATTACAGTGGACGCAAGCTGCTATTTATTACCACTGACTTTTCACTTTCCAGAGAGGGTTCTTTGCATAGCCATGAAGTGACAGATGGCAATGGTGTACCAATTATAATTAAATAACAAGTGTATCTATAGAATGGAACTCAATATAAATTCATCAAGAAGCCCTGGGTATTATCATAGAGGAACTTCCACAATTTTCTGTGCTTTTTATCTTCCAAATTTATAATAAACATACATTTCTCTTGGGATTCTATATAAATTAAGCATTATTCATGCCTGCAAAGCGTTTACCCTCTGGTACAAGGAATATGTAAAGCATGTATGTTAATTGTTACACAAAGCTGACTATGCTTTTAGTATTTTTACCTCTAGCTACTGATTTAATTTTCTAGTGGTCTAAAAGTTTTTAGTTGCTGACATCCTCTTGCCTTGAACAGGCTTACACAGGCAAACACAGGCTCAGACCAAAGTGTCAGTCTCCTGAGATTCTGTTTTCATTTCTCTGTCTAGTACTGCTGTTTCCCACTGAGTGTTGGTGAACACCTACACCTTCTTGTCTTATTTATTTATGTTTGTTTACTTGTTTATGTCATTTTTTGAGATAGGGTCTCGTGCTGTCACTCAGGCCGGAGTGCAGTGGCACCATCTCAGCTTACTGCAATCTCCACCTCCCGGGCTCGAG
The DNA here is from genome assembly GCF_006542625.1 of Nomascus leucogenys. Taxonomy (NCBI): domain Eukaryota; kingdom Metazoa; phylum Chordata; class Mammalia; order Primates; family Hylobatidae; genus Nomascus; species Nomascus leucogenys. Next base: position 53,370,127 of record NC_044383.1, on the reverse strand, counting down.
GGATTCTCCTGCTTCAGCCTCCAGAGGAGCTGGGACTACAGGAGCACACCACCACTATCTCTAGCACACCTTTTTTCCCCAGTGAATATGGCTCTTTACACACTGCAAATTGCTGGTCAGATATCTGCTCTTCATATACTAATGGCTTGGAAACATTAAACTACCATTGTAACATCAAATATATCCCCTCATTCTGTCTTGTTTTAACCACACTTGGAATTTCCCGAAACAGCTGATGTCAATGGGTCTAAGTCTACACAGATGTCACTTATTTTATTACCATGTGTTAATGTAGCTACTGTCCCTCAGGAACAGCCCTGCTGCTGGGTTGGTTTTCCTTTACCTGTCCTGGTCCTGGGTCTTCTTCCTTCTCTCTTTATTGTTGGTTGTGCTGAGGCCCCAGTGTACCTTAATCAAAGCCCATCAAAACTTTGGCAATGATTATCAAAAAAGAAGTACAAAAGTGCTTAATTAAGAGGGGACTACCTGCGCTGAGGTTGTTCATGAAAATTTGGTGTGTTGTCTCTCTGAGTCCCGGAACATGGAGGGCATGAGGAGTGGAGTCATGCCTACTCTTCCTGACTCAGGAAAAGGGAAGCTTTGGATTATGGGGAAGAGGGCTAAAGTCTTGTGGTGATGGGAGTACTACTTGAGATTCTCCCTTTTGTTTTCAAATGAGATTTTCCTCTCCTGAGTGTGCTGTGAAACCTCACACGGTTCTTTGTTATACAGGGTCCACCAGGAATCAGCCATAAATAGAGTGGTGCCACATGATGTTAGTTCACCATCTGCTTGCTTCCTTCCTTCTTCCATGCCAAGAAGAAAGCCATGAAAATGGCTTATGTCAATCGCTTATGCTAGTTCACTGGATTATACGCAATTTGAATTGGCTATAAATATAATAGCAGTAAGCGTAATTTAATTCCAGCATCTAAGTACTTGCAGCAATATTGTGCTTTTACCACACTATCCCAACATGTACACGTAACACTCTATTTTCAGCTGATCTCAATGCCATCAATTGGATGCTCAAGCTTTTCAGTGTTGCCTGAGGCTCTGCTTCCCACTTCTTACTCCTGCTGTACCTGTTCTTGCATTTCATTGTTATCATAAAATTTGTGGAATGCGATGTCATTATTCCCACTCACTTCCACCATTCTCCAAGAGTTCTTCTCCCCACCCTTTCTTACTTACTGGTTTTCCAAATAGATTTTTTTTACTTAACTCTTTGATGATTTCTGGAGGAAGCTCATGTTCTTTCTTCTTTCTTTTGTTATTGTCATTTCCCTGGGATCCTGTCTCCACAGGCAAAGCTCATCACATTCTCTAACATAAGGCACTGATGGAGAATGTAGCACTGGAACTTAGAACTCCAAAGTTAGATAAGACTTCTGCAAATTGAGTTTAAAATGAAGACATTCTGGATGAAAGAAGTGGAAGAAGTACTGTGCTTGCTAGCAAAGCAGTCTCTTACTAGGAGGCACATTTTTTATTGTGGTAAAAACCACATAAACCTCAGATACCTTATTGAAAAAGTTTTAAGTGTACAGTACAGTATTGTTAAGTATAAGCCACAATGTTATACACTAGATATCTAGAACTTTTCATCTTGTATGACCGGATCTCTATATCTGTATGCATTGAAGAGTACCCCGTTTCTGCTTCTCTCAAGCCCCTGGCAACCACCATTTTACTTTGTTTCTATGAGTTTGACTACTTTAGATACCTCATATAAATAGAATCATGCAGTATTTGTCTTTCTGTGACTGGCTTATTTGACTTAATATAATGTCCTTAAGGTTCACACATTTAGCATATGATAGGATTACCTTTGTATAGCTGAATAATATTCCCTTTTATGTACAAATAACATTTTCTTTATCCATCAATGGACATTTAGGTTACTCTGGACAGGAGCTACTCTACCTAAATCTTACTCAAAATTATTGCATATGAAATTGTCATTTTTATAGGTCAAAGCATTCAAATATCCAGTAATTTAATATGATTCAATATATTATATTTACAGCAACTCAAATGATGAAACGTTAGTATGAACTTAAAAGTAAAGTGCAAACCTAAAGCACATTGTTCTCCAGCAAAGTTGATATCACTTCCTCATTAGTCAACAATCTTTTAGTGAGCAAAGGCAGCAGTTCCCAAACTTCACTGCACTTTCGATTTATCAAAGGGGATCTATAAAACCAATGCCAAGATTGGCACCCCAGAAAAAGTAAATCAGAATGCCTGGAAATGGGTATTTTTTAGCATTCCAAGCTAATCCCAAGATGCATTACTGTTTGCAAACCATGTGACAAGGGAGTTTCTTTCTATAAGGCATTCTTTATATTCTATTAATGAATGTAGGATGAATAGTCATTTCATATCATCAGATTGGATTAGCTTATTATAAATTACATTATTCTTTCTCTGAATTCACTGTTCTAGAAGGTGTATAGCTAGACATTTATTCACTTATTGTCAGAGAGGATGTAGTCAGAAGACATGCTCACATATTTGGCTCTGGGTCATCTTTTCCTGCCCGTGTAGCCCCTCACTTTCGTCCTGGGAAATAAGAACAACTGTAATAATAATAGATAATATGTTTTCAGTCCATGCTATATAATGCACCCAAATTAACCATTTAATATTCACAAATACTATGAAAGATATGATTATTGTACTCATTTTACAGATAAGAAGACTGGTCAAAGAGGCAAGGGGCAGTTAAGGTGGCGAAGCAATGATTATGACATGGCAATCTGGCCTTAGAGCATGAGCTGGTAACCACTATACTGTCCTGTCTTCTCATCGAATGAAGATTTCTCCTCCTTCTCTTCCTTTTTCCTTCCTCCTCCTACTCCTTTTCTTCCTCCACTTCCTCCTCCTTCTCCTTTTCTTCCTCTACTTCCTCCTCCTACTACTTTTTGGTCTTCACCTAGCACAACATAAGATCTGCAACTGATGTAACATCATATAACCTTATAAGTTTCCAAATCCAACCTTCTAATTTACTCTCATTGCCATACATCATGGCATGAATTCCCCTAATCCAACAGATCATAGTATTCATATTCGTCTTTTGTAAATTTATTACACTTTTGCATTATTACATCATCATTTTAAGAAGCATTCAACATAGCATTTAAGGATTCTGGAGGCATGTTAGAACAAGGTCCTAGTACTTTTCCTTACTTCATTTGACCATTTATGTTGACACAATGGCTTCAAATCACAAGCCACAGGGCTCCTACAATTATGACTTATCCACAGTAAATTGTTTCTTACAATACAGTTCATTCTTCATCTTCTCATTTATGCTTCCACAGTCTGGAATCATTTCCTTTTTTTTAAATTATACTTTAAGTTCTAGGGTACAAAGGACATGAAATCATCCTGTTTTATGGCTGCATAGTATTCCATAGTGTATATGTGCCACATTTTCTTAATCCAGTCCATCATTGATGGACATTTGGGTTGGTTCCAAGTCTTTGCTATTGTGAATAGTGCCGCTAATTTATTAGTTCCTCTTAGTGCAGAGCTGAGTTCAATTCCTGGATATCCTTGTTAACTTTCTGTCTCGTTGATCTGTCTAATGTTGACAGTGGGGTGTTAAAGTCTCCCATTATTATTGTGTGGGAGCCTAAGTCTCTTTGTAGGTCTCTAAGGACTTGCTTTATGAATCTGGGTGCTCCTGTATTGGGTGCATATATATTTAGGGTAGTCAGCTCTTCTTGTTGAATTGATCCCCTTACCATTATGTAATGGCCTTCTTTGTCTCTTCTGATCTTTGTTGGTTTAAAGTCTGTTTTATCAGAGACTAGGATGGCAACCCTTGCCATTTTTGGTTTTCCATTTGCTTCGTAGATCTTCCTCCATCCCTTTATTTTGAACCTATGTGTGTCTCTGCACGTGAGATGGGTCTCCTGAATACAGCACACTGATGGGTCTTGACTCTATCCAGTTTGCCAGTCTGTGTCTTTTAATTGGAGCATTTAGCCCATTTACATTTAAGGTTAATATTGTTATGTGTGAATTTGATCCTGTCATTATAATGTTAGCTGGTTATTTTGCTCGTTAGTTGATGCAGTTTCTTCCTAGCGTCGATGGTCTTTACAATTTGGCAAGTTTTGGCAGTGGCTGGTACTGGTTGTTCCTTTCCATGTTTAGTGCTTCCTTCAGGAGCTCTTGTAGGGCAGGCCTGGTGGTGACAAAATCTCTCAGCATTTGCTTGTCTGTAAAGTATTTTATTTCTCCTTCACTTATGAAGCTTAGTTTGGCTGGATATGAAATTCTGGGTTGAAAATTCTTTTCTTTAAGAATGTTGAATATTGGTCCCCACTCTCTTCTGGCTTGTAGAGTTTCTGCTGAGAGATCAGCTGTTAGTCTGATGGGCTTCCCTTTGTGGGCAACCCGACCTTTCTCTCTGGCTGCCCTTAACATTTTTTCCTTCATTTCAACTTTGATAAATCTGACAATTAGGTGTCTTGGAGTTGCTCTTCTCGAGGAGTATCTTTGTGGCGTTCTCTGTATTTCCTGAATTTGAATTGTTGGCCTACCTCGCTAGGTTGGGGAAGTTCTCCTGGATAATATCCTGCAGAGTGTTTTCCAACTTGGTTCCAATCTCCCCATCACTTTCAGGTACACCAATCAGACATAGATTTGTTCTTTTCACATAGTCCCATATTTCTTGGAGGCTTTGTTCATTTCTTTTTATTCTTTTTTCTCTAAACTTCTCTTCTCACTTCTTTTCATTCATTTGGTCTTCCATCACTGATACCCTTTCTTCCAATTGATTGCATCGGCTACTGAAGCTTTTGCATGTGTCACGTAGTTCTCGTGTCATGGTTTTCAACTCCATCAGGTCATTTAAGGACTTCTCTACACTGGTTATTCTAGTTAGCCATTCGTCTAATCTTTTTTCAAGGTTTTTAGCTTCTTTTTGATGAGTTTGAAATTCCTCCTTTAGCTTGGAGAAGTTTGATCTTCTGAAGCCTTCTGTCAACTCATCAAAGTCATTCTCCATCCAGCTTTGTTCTGTTGCTGGCAAGGAGCTGCATTCCTTTGCAGGGGGAGAGGCGCTCTGATTTTTAGAATTTTCAGTTTTTCTGCTCTGTTTTTTCCCCGTCTTTGTGGTTTTATCTACCTTTGGTCTTTGATGATGGTGACATACAGATGGGGTTTTGGTGTGGTTGTCCTTTCTGTTTGTTAGTTTACCTTCTAACAGACAGGACCCTCAGCTGCAAGTCTGTTTTGCTGGAGGTCCACTCCAGACCGTTTGCCTGGGTATCAGCAGCGGAGGCTGCAGAACAGCGAATATTGCTGAACAGCAAATGTTGCTGCCTGATTGTTCCTCTGGAAGCTTCGTCTCAGAGGGGCACCCAGCCATGTGAGTGTCCATCTGCCTCTACTGGGGGGTGCCTCCCAGTTAGGCTACTCGGGGTTCAGGGACCCACTTGAGGAGGCAGTCTGTCCATTCTCAGATCTCAAACTCCATGCTGGGAGAACCACTACTCTCTTCAAAGCTGTCAGACAGGGACATTTAAGTCTGCAGAGGTTTCTGCTGCCTTTTGTTTGGCTATGCCCTGCCCCCAGAGGTGGAGTCTACAGAGACAGGCAGGCCTCCTTGAGCTGCAATGTGCTCCACCCAGTTCAAAACCTCCAGACCGCTTTGTTTACCTACTCAAGCCTCAGCAATGGGGGGCGCCCTCCCCCAGCCTTGCTGCCGCCTTGCAGTTCGATCTCAGACTGCTGTGCTAGCAATGAGCGAGGCTCCGTGGGTGTGAGACTCTCTGAGCCAGGCGTGGGATATAATCTCCTGGTGTGCCATTTGCTAAGACCATTGGAAAAGTGCAGTATTAGGGTGGGATTGACCCGATTTTCCAGGTGCCATCTGTCACAGCTTCCCTTGGCTAGGAAACGGAATTGCCTGACCACTTGTGCTTCCCAGGTGAGGCAATGCCTCGCCCTGCTTCGGCTCATGCTCAGTGGGCTGTACCCACTGTCCTGCCCCCTCTGTCTGACAAGCCCCAGTGAGATGAACCCGGTACATCAGTTGGAAATGCAGAAATCACCCGTCTTCTGCGTCGCTAACGCTGGGAGCTGTAGACTGGAGCTCGTCCTATTTGGCCATCTTGGAACCGCCCTGTCTTTTTCATATTCTTACAAAAACACACGTTTTCCAAACTTTGTTCTACATGTCAGCAGAAAAGAGGTGAAACATCAGACTGCAAAGCAGTAAGACAAGGCATTTATTGGGATTTTAGGAATCGCAATTTGGGAGACACAGATTTGGCCAAAGGTCAAATTGAGTTCCAAATAGAGGGGAGGGTGTAGGGATTTATGAAAGAATGCTGAGGGTGTTTACATAAGTTATTTTGAAAGAATTATTGTTAATGGAGGTGGCTGTCTTAGTACACGAGTCCACAGTTCACTGGTTGTCACTGTTCAGGAGTTGTAGCACTGGTGAAATTCAGCTGTTTTCCAGGATATTGTGGTCACTGCCATTTGGCTAAGTTTGAAAGGTTCAAGGCAAGTTCCTATTTTTCTCAGGTTTTTTTTTTTATTTTTATTTTTTGGTTGCAGGTTGATATGATTTGGCTCTGTGTCCCACCAAAATCTCATTTACTAGCTCCCATAATTCCCATGTGTTGTGGGAGGGACCTGGTGATAGATGATTGTATCATGAGGATTGGTCTTTCCATGCTGTTCTCATGATTGTGAATGGGTCTCATGAGATGTGATGGTTTAAAAATGGAAGTTTCTTTGTTTTTTGCCTGCGACCATCCATGTAAGATGTTACTTGCTCCTCCTTGCCTTCTGCCATGATTGTGAGGCTTCCCCAGCCACATGGCACTGTGAGTCCAATTAAACCTTTTTCTTTCATAAATTGCCCAGTCTTGGGTATGTCTTTATCAGTAGCATGAAAATGGACTAATACACAGGTTGTGCAAGTAGTTCTTTTTTCACGTGGCTTCCTGACTTCATTTTAGAGCTGTGAACCAAAGTGATGTCATTTTGTATATCACATCTCATGTACAAAACACTATTTGGTAAGGTTGTAAAGAAGGTTCCATGAAAAAGAGAACTCCATGACTGTGGTTGGCCTCCCTAAAATGGCCATGTCTTTATCTCTCAGAATCTGTGACTATGTTCTTACATGACTATAGGGACTTTTCACATGTGATTAAAAGATGGATAAGATTATTGCAGATTATTTTTGTGGGCCCAGTGCAATTTACTAGGGTCCTTATAAGAGAGAAACAAAAGGATCTGGGTAAGAGGTATGACAATGGAAGTAGAGGGACAGGGAAGAGATTGGAAGATCCTGCTGGCTTGAAGATGGAGGATGAAGTCATGACTCAAGAAATGCAGAAAGCCTGTGGAAGATAGAAAAGGCTTCTAGATTCTTCCTTAGAACCTCCAGAGGGAATGTGGCCCTGACATGAAAAGAGCCCTCTTTTTAATGGAACCTTCTTTACAATCTTGCCAAATAGTGTTTTGTACATAAGGCGACCTTTTCAGACTTTGGAACTGTAAAAGAACAAATCTGTATTGTTTCAAGCCACTAAGTCTGCAGTAATTTGTTATAGTAGCAATAGGGAACTAATGCACTGGCCAAATAAATTTCAGAAATGCTACATGCTTTCTTATCTTTTAGAAAATGTACAGTGTATATTAGCATAAAAATATTAATGCTTAATACTAAAACATTTAATAGAATTGCAGTAATTTTCCCCTGGGAAAGGAGCTTTCATGGACAGAGAGCTTTGGTTGTGAATGACCTTAATTACTGGGCTATGTTTTTGTTTATAACCTGCTCCACACTCAATAAATCCAAGGTGTTGTAAATTAGAAGACTGAGTTATGAACAGTATCTTGGCCATTGTTCTGGAAGGATACAGACTTACTTCATGACTCCTTTATTCAGTTGATGCATTTTAGTTACTGTATTTTCTCTGTGTTTTCTGCTCATACAAAATGGTAGCCCTGTAGATAATAGGTTTATGCTTATATTAATAATTGTTTGGAATGGCTGCTCATTTACAGATTAATGTGTTTTCCTAACAAGCTTGAGTAATATTTCATTTTATGACAGCAGGAGTTTAAAATAATAATGCATCTTTTAAAAAATCGCTATGTTCTGAGAAATATTTTATAATGAACTCTATATTTTAGGATGAAACATGTTCTGATTCATCAATTATTAGAAACTTTGAGATTTTTTTTCAGTGCATTGTCAATATAGTTTAGAATAACTGGCTTTTTTTCTTTTTGCACGGGTTTGGCACATGTTGATTAGAGAGAAAGCCAACATAAAGGTCAAGTGACTTTTAATTAAATTAATTAATTGATTTTTTTTAAGTGATGGGGATCTGCTAAGTGATCCTCCCACCTGAGCCTCTTGAGTGTCTGGTTCTACCCAAATTCAGTGACACAAACCTTTCAGGTGGCTCCTTAAAATGTTTTTTGGAATAAATTTCTGGGTAGATAAGTATACATACCAGAAATTTAAGTGTATTTTACCATAATAATGTCAATAATTAATACCAAAACATCTAATAGAATTGCAATAATTTTCCCCTTGGAAAGCTGCTTTTGAGGACAGAGAGCTTTGGTTTGAATGAACTTAATTACTTGTAAAATTAAGAGTACAGTAAAATGACTTTTCTATAGTCATTTTAGGGACGGTATAGTATACTGTGCTATATAGCAAAATAGTGCAATAAATAGCATCTTTACTTACATTTGCAGTAAAATTTTTGAAATCTCTAAAATCATGCTGTGCTATTTTAGCAAAAGCAAAAAAAGTAAAAATATAGAAAAATATAACACAAAAATAAGATCTACCAATAATTAAATAAGGACAGTATAGTATACTGTACTGTCCCTAAAATATATAGTAAAATGACTTGCATCGTACAATAAGTTTTGAGATATTAAAATGCATTTTTCCTAATTTGTTGTTGGCTTCCCTTAAGGGACATACTAGAATTAAATTTGTTTCTCTGGCATTCCAAATATGTCTCACATTGAAGTATCACGTAATAGAACTGGAGATAGCACAAAAATAAAGGGGACTTCAATAATCTAGAAGAAGTAAGTGCTTATCCTATTTATTTTTAAAAATATTAAATTTCTAATTTAAGCCAGGCATGCAACTAAATGCTTCCTAGAAATAAATTTTGTCCCTGCTTTCAGTGTGCTTACAATACAATTTTTCAAAATCTCCATTTTTTCCATCTCCTTGACTTACATATAAAACTCAGAGATTTGTGTTAATAAATTTTCACTACTAAAAATGGTGGCTGAGTACACTATGGAGTTTTTAGTCTTAAAGGGCTTCAGGTTCCCAGGATGATTCTCTTGATCCAGGTCAAGGTTCTAACAGTGATATTAAGTGTGCATTTTGAGATGGATAACCAAATAGAGACAATAACTCTATTTTTAAAACAGAACCATAATACCATTATCATATCTTTAAAAATTAACAGTAATTTATCAATTTCTTCTAGATTTTCTAGTTTATTTGTGTAGAGGTGTTTATAGTATTCTCTGATCATAGTTTGTATCTCTGTGGGATCGGTGGTGATATCCTTTCTTATTTTTTATTGCATCTATTTGATTCTTCTCACTTTTCTTCTTTGTTGTTCTTGCTAGCGGTCTATCAATTTTGTTGATCTTTTCAAAAAACCAGCTCCTGGATTCATTGATTTTTTGAAGGTTTTTTTTGTGTCTGTATCTCCTTCAGTTCTGCTCTGATCTTAGTTACTTCTTGCCTTCTGCTAGCTTTTAAATGTGTTTGCTCTTGCTTCTCTAGTTCTTTTAATTGTGATGTTAGGGTGTCAATTTTAGATCTTTCCTGCTTTCTCTTGTGGGCATTTAGTGCTATAAATTTCCCTCTACACACTGCTTTGAATGTGTCCCAGAGATTCTGGTATGTTGTGTCTTTGTTTTCATTGGTTTCAAAGAACATCTTTATTTCAGCCTTCATTTCGTTATGTACCCAGTAGTCCACATACACCCTCCCAAGACTAAACCAGGGAGAAGTTGAATCCCTAAATAGACCAATAACAGGCTCTGAAATTGAGGCAATAATGAATAGTCTACCAACCAAAAAAAGTCCAGGACCAGATGGATTCACAGCCGAATTCTACCAGAGGTACAAGGAGGAACTGGTACCGTTCCTTCTGAAACTATTCCAATCAATAGAAAAAGAGGGAATCCTCCCTAACTCATTTTATGAGGCCAGCATCATCCTGATACCAAAGCCTGACAGAGACACAACAAAAAAAGAGTATTTTAGACCAATATCCCTGATGAACAGAGCTGCAAAAATCCTCAATAAAATACTGGCAAACTGAATCCAGCAGCACATCAAAAAGCTTATCCACCATGATCAAGTGGGCTTCGTTCCTGGGATACAAGGCTGGTTCAAGATACAAAAATCAATAAACATAATCCATCATATAAACAGAACCAAAGACAAAAACCACATGATTATCTCAATAGATGCAGAAAAGGCCATTGACAAAATTCAACAGCCTTCATGCTAAAAACTCTCAATAAATTAGGTATGGATGGGACGTATCTCAAAATAATAACAGCTATTTATGACAAACCCACAGCCAATATCATACTGAATGGGCAAAAACTGGAAGCATTCCCTTTGAAAACTGGCACAAGACAGGGATGCCCTCTCTCACCACTCCTATTCAACATAGTGTTGGAAGTTCTGGCCAGGGCAATCAGTCAGGAGAAAGAAATAAAGGGTACTCAGTTAGGAAAAGAGGAAGTCAAATTGTCCCTGTTCGAAGATGACATGATTGTATATTTACAAAACCCCGTCGTCTCAGCCCAAAGTCTCCTTAAGCTGACAAGCAACTTCAGTAAAGTCTCAGGATACAAAATCAATGTGCAAAAATCACAAGCATTCTTATACACCAGTAACAGACAGAGCCAAATCATGAGTGAACTCCCATTCACAATTGCTTCAAAGAGAATAAAATACCTAAGAAGCCAACTTACAAGGGATGTGAAGGACCTCTTCAAGGAGAACTACAAACCACTGCTCAACGAAATAAAAGAGGACACAAGCAAATGGAATAACATTCCATGCTCATGGATAGGAAAATCAATATCATGAAAATGGCCATATTGTCCAAGGTAATATATAGATTCCATGCCATCCTCATCAAAGTACCAATGACTTTCTTCACAGAATTGGAAAAACTACTTTAAAGTTCATATGGAACCAAAAAAGAGCCCGCATTGCCAAGACAATCCTAAGCCAAAAGAACAAAGCTGGAGGCATCACGCTACCTGACTTCAAACTATGCTACAAGGCTACAGTAACCAAAACACCATGGTACTGGTACCAAAACAGAAATATAGACCAATGGAACAGAACAGAGCCCTCAGAAATAATACTACACATCTACAACCATCTGATCTTTGACAAACCTGACAAAAAGAAGAAATGGGGGAAAGGATTCCCTATTTAATAAATGGTGCTGGGAAACCTGGCTAGCCATATGTAGAAAGCTGAAACTGGATCCCTTCCTTACACCTTATACAAAAATTAATTCAAGATGGATTAAAGACTTAAATGTTAGACCTAAAACCATAAAAACCCTAGAAGAAAACGTAGGCAATACCATTCAGGACATAGGCATGGGCAAGGACTTCATGTCTAAAACACCAAAGCAATGGCAACAAAAGCCAAAATTGACAAATGGGATCTCATTAAACTAAAGAGCTTCTGCACAGCAAAAGAAACTACCATCAGAGTGAACAGGCAACCTACAGAATGGGAAAAATGTTTGCAATCCACTGATCTGACAAAAGGCTAACATCAGAATCTACGAAGAACTCAAACAAACTTACAAGAAAAATACAAACAACCCCATCAAAAAGTGGGCAAAGGATATGAACAGACACTTCTCAAAACAAGATATTTATGCAGCCAACAGACATATGAAAAAATGCTCATCATCCCTGGCCATCAGAGAAATGCAAATCAAAACCACAATGAGATACCATCTCACACCAGTTAGAATGGCAATCATTAAAAAGTCAGGAAACAACAGGTGCTGGAGAGGATGTGGAGAAATAGGAACACTTTTACACTGTTGGTGGGACTGTAAACTAGTTCAACCATTGTGGAAGACAGTGTGGTGATTCCTCAGGGATCTAGAACTAGAAATACCATTTGACCCAGCCATCCCATTACTGGGTATATACCCAAAGGATTATAAATCATGCTGCTATAAAGAGACATGCACACATATGTTTATTGTGGCACTATTCACACTAGCAAAGATTTGGAACCAACCCAAATGTCCATCAATGATAGACTGGATTAAGAAAATGTGGCACATATACACCATGGAATACTATGCAGCCATAAAAAAGGATGAGTTCATGTCCTTTGTAGGGACATGGATGAAGCTGGAAACCATCATTTTCAGCAAACTATAGCAAGGACAAAAAAACAAACACCGCATGTTCTCACTCATAGGTAGGAATTGAACAATGAGAACACCCAGACACAGGAAGGGGAACACCACACACCAGGGCCTGTCCTGGGGTCAGGGGATGGGGGAGGGATAGCATTAGGAGATATACCTAATGTAAATGATGAGTTAATGAGTGCAGCACACCAACATGGCACATGTATACATATGTAACAAATCTGCAAGTTGTGCACATGTACACTAGAACTTAAAGTATAATTAAAAGAAATTAACAGAAATTTATTACTGTCATCTAATATCCAGCCAATGTTCAATTTTCCCTATTGTCTATACATAGCCATTTTTACCCCAGTTGATATGTTTGAATCAGGATCAAAACCAAATCTGTCTACTTTAATTTGTTGGTAGGTCTTTTAAGTCTCTTTTAATTTCTAAATTTTTGCTTCCCCCATTCTTCTTGCAACTTGATTGTTGTAGAAAATAAGTCCTTTGTTTTGTAGAATTTCCCCGATTCTGGCTTTGGCTGATTGCATTCCTGTGGCACCATTTAACACATTCTTTTCAATACTTCTTTTAAACTGATAGTTGGGTCTAGAGGCTCGATTAGATTAAGTTGATTATTTGACAAGCCTACTTCAAAGGCAGCACTGTGAGCTTCCTATTCTTAAGATATCATATCATAATGAATATACAGTCTGGTTATCTGTTTTTTTGTGTATGTTGTAAGATTGATCTGTGAGTTCAAGTGATATTATCTTCACCCATTTATTATAAAGTTGTAAATTGTGGAGAATATGTTTCTGCAGTTAGGGCTTTCTGAATAAATTTTACAAAAATGTGCTTCCTGGCCTGAAAGCAAGCTTAGAAGGCAATTTATGACTGATCAGATAATGAAAGCATTCCAAAGAGATTGACCTAACTCTGGCAGTAAGAGGCTCAGGGCTTTGTAGACATATCTGAGTTGTGAAACTGGAGACACTGGGCTCATCTTTTTCCTCAGAGGTTTACTTTCATACCAAAGGGTTAGGGTAAGGATCCTTCCATCTGGTCTCCAAGTATACTCAGAAGGTGAGGAGGGACAGTGATGTCTTTGCTTTGCTTTTTAGAAACAAAAGGAAGCCACATTTTGTTGTATGTCACTTATAGAGTGACCCACCACTTTTGTAGGGAATTTATTCCATCTGGCACTCACATGATACTCTGAAGGCATGCTGGGTGTGGGGACCAATGCTGCAGTGTTACTTCACTTGGTGATCTTTTTGTGAGTGTAAAAAGAAATCTGCCTCTGATCTTAAAACCTTGTGTGTGTATTCAGAAAACATTAATGGAGATGAATATTAAAAGCCTAACAATTGCAAAGGAAACAATCAACAGGTTGTAAAGGCAACCTATGGAACGGGAGAAAATATTTGCAGATGTTCTATGTGATAAGAGCTTAACATCTAAAATATATAAGAACTGCAAATAACTCATTAGCAAAGAAAAAAAAATTCCAAAAATGGGCTAAAGACCTAAACAAATATTTCCTATAAGAAGACATGCAAATGGTCAACAGTTATGTAGAAAAGATGTTCAATATCACTAATAATCAGGGAAATGCAAATCAAAACCATGGAGCTATCACCTCACACCTATCAGAATGCCCACTATCAAAAAGATAAAAGATAAAGTATTGGTAAACCTTTAGAGGAAAGGAAATCCCTGTAAGCTGTTGGTGGGAATGTAAACTGGCAAAGTCACCATGAAAAACACTATGGAAGTTCCTCAAAAAATCAAAAATACCATACTACCATATGGATCCAACATCCCACTTCTGGGTCTATATCCAAAGGAAAGTATTATTATTATTTATTTTTTATTTCCATAGATTTTTTTGGGAAACAGGTGGCATTTAGTTACGTGAATAACTCCTTTAGTGATGATTTGTGAGATTTTGGTGCACTCATCACCCGAGCAGTATGTACTGAATCCAATTTGTAGTCTTTTATCCTTCATCCTCTTCCCACACTTTCCCCTTGAGTCCCCAAAGTCCATTATGTTGCTTTATGACTTTGCATCCTCATAGCTTAGCCCCCACTTATGAGTGAGAACATACAGCATTTGGTTTTCCATTCCTGAGTTACTTAACTTAGAATAAGTCTCCAATCCCATCCAGGTTGCTGCGAATGCCTTTAATTCATTCTTGTTATGGCTGAGTAGTATTCCATCGTATATATATATAAACATATATATACCACAGCTTCTTTAACCACTTGTTGATTGATGGGCATTTAGGTTGCTTCCACATTTTTGCAATTGTGAATTGTGCTGCTATAAACATACATGTGTAAGTATCTTTTTCGTATAGTGACTTCTTTTCCTCTGGGTGGATACCCAGCAGTGGGATTGATGGATCAAATGGTAATTCTACTTTTAGTCCCTTAAGGATCCTCCACACTGTTTTCCACAGTGGCTGCACCAGTTTACATTCCCACTAGCAGTGTAGAAGTGTTCCCCTTTCATCACATCCATGCCAGCATCTATTATTTTTAATTTTTTTTATTCTGGCTATTTTTGTGGGAGTAAGGTGGTATTGCGTTTTGGTTTTGATTTGCACTTTCCTGATCATCAGTGATGCTGAGCACCTTTTCATATGTTTGTTGGCCATTTGTATATCCTCTTTCAAGAATTGTCTATTCGTGTCCCTAGCCAATCCTTTGATGTGATTTTTTTCTTCCTGATTTGTGTGAGTTCATTGTAGATTCTGAACATTAATCCTTTGTCAGATGTATACATTTTGAAGATTTTCTTTCACTCTGTTGGTTTACTGTTTACTCTCCTGACTGTTCCTTTTGCCATGCAAAAGCTGTTTAGTTTAATTAAGTCCCACCTATTTATCTTTGTTTTTATTGTATTTGCTTTTGGGTTCTTGGTCATGAAATCCTTGCCTAAGCCCAATGTCTAGAAGGGTTTTTCTGATGTTGTCTTCTATAATTTTTAATAGTTTCAGGTGTTAGATTTAAGTCATTGATCCATCTTGAGTTTTGTATACAGTGAGAGATGAGGATGTAGTTTCATTCTCCCACATGTGGCTTGCCAATTATACCAGCACCATTTGTTGAATGGGGTGTCCTTTCCCCACTTCGTTCTTGTTTGCTTTGTCAAAGACCAGTTGGCTGTAAATATTTAGGTTTATTTCTGGGATCTCTATTTTGTTCCACTGGTCTGTGTGCCTGTTTTTATACCAGTACCATGCCATTTTGGTGGCTATAGCCTTATAGTATAGTTTGAAATCAGGTAATGTGATGTCTCCAGATTTGTTCTTTTCACTTAATCTTGCTTTGGCTCTGTGGGCTCTTTTTTTGTTCTATATGAATTTTAAGATTGTTTTTTCTAGTTCTGTGAAGAATGATAGTGGTATTTTTATGAGGATTGCATTGAATTTGTAGATTGCTTTTGGCAGTATGGTCCTTTTCACAATATTGATTCTACCCATCCATGAGCATGGCATGTGTTTCCATTTGGTTGTGTCATTTATGATTTTTTTCAGCAGTGTTTTGTAGTTTTCCTTGTAGAGGTCTTTCCTTGGTTAGATATATTCCTAAGTATTTTATTTTATTTTTTTTTTGCAGGTATTGTAAAAGGAGTTGAGTTCTTGATTTGATTCTCAGCTTGGTCACTGTGGGTGTATAGGAGAGTTACTGATTTGTGTATATTCATTTTGTATTCTGAAACACTGCTGAATTCATTTATCAATTCAAAGAGCTATTTAGAGGAATCTTTAGGGTTTTCCAGGTATACAATCACATCATCAGCAAACAGTGACAATCTGACTTCCTCTTTACCGATTTGGATGCTCTTTATTTCTTTCTCTTGTCTGCTCTGGCTAGGACTTCCAGTACTGTGTTGAATAGAAGTAGTAAGAGTGGGCATTCTTGTCTCAGAGTAAATGCTTTCAACTTTTCCCCATTCAATATTATATTGGCTGTAGGTTTGTCATAGATGGCTTTTATTATATTGAGGTATGTCCCTTGTATGCTGATTTTGTGGAGGGTTTTAATTACAAAGGGATGCTGGATTTTCTCAAATGCTTTTTCTGCATCTATTGAAATAATCATGTAATTTTTGTTTTTAATTCTGTTTATATGGTGTATCACATTTATTGACTTGAGTATGTTAAACTATCCCTGCATCTGTTGTATAAAACCCACTTTATCATGGTGGATTATCTTTTTGATATGTTCTTGGATTTGGTTAGCTAATTTTTTTAAGGATTTTTCATTTGTGTATATCAGGGATATTGATCTGCAGTTTTCTTTTTTTTTAGGTTTTTTCCTGGTTTGGGTATTAGGGGATACTGGCTTCATAGGATAATTTAGGGAGGATTCCCTCTTTGCCTATCTTGTGGAATAGTGTCAATAGAATTGATACCAATTCTTGGAATGTCTGGTAGAATTCAGCTCTAAATCAGTCTGGTCCTGGACTTTTTTTTGTTGGTGACTTTTTTGTTACCATTTCAATCCTACTGCTTATTATTGGTCTGTTCAGGGTATCTAATTCTTTATTTAAGCTAAGAGGGTCGTATCTTTCCAGGAATTTATCCATCTCCTCTAGGTTTTCTAGTTTACGTGTGTAAAGGTATTCATAGTAGCTTTGAATAATCTTTTGTATTTCTGGGAATAAAGTTATTTTAAATAACTAATATGCCATAATCAAGTGAGAATTCAAAAGTTTGATGCAAATCTTTTTAACAATCGATCTTATTAGTAGTAAAAAGAAAATGTAACATATGTTCTAAATATAGAATGGGGATGAGTGTTTAATAGAGCTGAATCTGCCTTTGCAAAAATAATGACAGTGAAAGAAATCTAACATTGATGGCTCCATCTTGTGTCTAACCTCACATGCTAACTGCCTTTGTTAACTATAAAGCAAAGATGCAAACAGTCCCTTTCTGAAAATCACCTTCTTTTATTTCAGGGACTGAAACTGTCTTTGTAAGACTAATGAAAGTCCAGAAGACTAGGATTATGGGAAAGGCCTAAATTCTAGGATGTAGTTAAACAGTAACCAGCCATTGCTCTCTAGCTTGACTCTCTATAATTCCCTAATGCTTAAGAGTCATGCAGCCAGAAATCACAGGATTTATAACTTCCATAATTCTTCCTAGAGATAACAATACATTGTCAAAACCCAAGCTTGGTCTTTGAGACATTTTGCAAACTTTTTAATTATGACTGACTCCACCAGGACTAATGACTCATATCAAGGAACTGACTCAAATGGTGACCCCCACCCGGGAACTGACAGCATGTCAGACAGTATGGACACTCCTGTGATTTCATTGCTAACCAATCAGCAGCACCTATTCCTAATTCATGCCTGTCAAATTATCCTTAAAAACCCTGGTTTTCAAGCTCTCGAAGAAGTGAATTTCAGAAATGTCTCTTCTTCTTCTTCTTGGCCAGCCATGTGATAATTAAAGTTTCTTTGCTGCAAACCTGCTGTCCTCAGTGCATTGGCTGTTTCTGGACAGCAGGCAAGAAGAATCCATTGAACTCTTACAAAATTCAACATTTATTCACAGTTTAAAGAAATCTGCAGAAGAATAATTGCAAAGGAAATACAAATTATGTTATGTCAATAACCAACTCCATGCTTAATCATAATCAATAAAAACTTTCTCACAAATGAACTGTATGTATATATGTCAACATTTTGACAATGCATACGGTCCAACTCAACAATTCTACTATGAGATTTCTCCTTAGAGAATTATTATATAAGGATGCATGTATAACATATTATTTATAATTGTTAATATAAAGTAATAAACTAAAGTTTCTAAAGGTGAAATTAGTATGGTCAATTACTATTTATTACCACAGGCAAGTGCTATATAGCCATTAAAATTATGGTTGAGGGATCTAGTTAGAGTTGCTAGATTGAACACACCCATATTCTTTCAATTTTATGAAATGCTATTGAATGATAGTACAGAAATAAAACAAAGTTTGCAAACACAAGTACAAAGAGAAAGAGAGATTATACATATGTGGAAAAGAGATTTCAATGTTTTTGAGGGAGAGAAAGCAGATGGAAGAGAGATAATTGACTAAATATAATGGATTGGGATATAATTTATTGTACCCACAGAGGGTCTTTGGTTTAGTAGTGAGCATAAACACCCTGCAGAACCCCTAGGGAGTGACAGAAATTAGGTGAACAGTTGGAATTTAAAAGTTTGCATGCAGAGTGATTAGAACCCACTTCATTTCTTCCTTTGTTGTTAGAGGATATTATTTTCAAGCCAAATGGTAACCTGAAATAAAAAAATACCCTAGATACAACGGGGGTACAGGCATTAGGTAAATACACCCATTCCAAATTGGAGAAATTGGTCAAAATAAAGGGGTTATAGGCCCCATGCAGGTCTGAAATCCAGCAGCGCAGTCAAATCTTAAAGCTCAAAAATGATCTCCTTTTGACTCCATGACTCACATCTAGGTCATGTTGATGCAAGAGGTGGGCTCCCATGGCCTTGGGCAGCTCTGCCCCTGTGGTTTTGCAAAGTAAAACCCACTCCTGGAACCAATGTACTGTATTAGTCTATTCTCAAACTGCTATACGGACATGCCCAAGAATGGGTAATTTATAAAGGAAAGAGGTTTAATTGACCCACATTTACACAGGGAGGGGGCAGACTCAGGAAACTTAGAATCATGGTGGAAGAGGAAGAAAATATGTCTTTCTTCTCATGGCAGCAGGAAGGGGAAGAATGAGTGCCCAGCGAAGGGGAAAGCACTTTATAAAACCATCAGATCTTGTGAGAACTCACTCTCATGAGAACAGGATAGGGAAACCACCCCCATGATTCAATTATCTCTACATGGTCCCTCCCACGACTTGGGATTATGGGAACTACAATTCAAGATTAGATTTGGGCGGGAACACAGCCAAAGCATATCAGAGGCCAAAGAGCTTCTAGTCCAGATTAGAGCAGAAGGACAGAGAGCTCCACTAAGAAATGCTCCCGGAAAAAAGTCGAGCTGATGTTACATAATGTTAGGTGATCATTTTGGATATAAATATTAACAGATATGTAACTGATAGGATGGAGTGTGTGGAAAAAAATGCTAGGTATTATGCCAGGTAAAGTGTCTTTGTAATATGTAGTTAGGTATTTTTTTATTAATGTATAAAATAATTATTCTCTATTGTTTTGGAAGGTTTAAATATCCATGAAAACTTATTCAACTCCTTTTATTATAGAATTTCTGCTGGCTAAAATTTCAAGTCTCCCCATCCCACATCCTTTTGCTTCTAGGTTGGGCTATATAAATCAAAAAAATATGTCACTTTTGGGCCTAGATGAATGAAAAGGCAGGTAGGCCTTTCCTACGTTCTCTTTTTCCCTTCCTGTCAGAATTCAGAGGTCACAAACCCAAGGGAATGATGAAGTTATCAGATAGAAGAAATTATATGTAGAAAAGCCATCTGCCAGCTAATAATGTCTGCATTGCCCTGTTAAATAAAAGAAAAACGAACTGCTGTTGTCATAAGCTATTGCTGTGCTCTGTTGTTACAGCAGCTATCCTAGCTAATACCAAATGCAGCTTAGAGATTTTGTGTTAAATTGGGTTTGGTCTGTGATATGGTTTGACTTCGTATCTCCACCCAAATCCCATCTCGAATTGTAATCCCCACATGTCAAGGGAGGGCCCTGGTGGGAGGTGATTAGATCATGGGGCAGACCTCCTTTAATAGCAATTAAAGAATTGCTATTCTTTAATATATAGAGAGGAAAACCTCTCAATTTTTGTGTGAAAATAAACATTTGGATTAACATTTCTGAAGTATTGGATGATAAAAATAATAAACCCAGATTGAAACATGAAAAGATTGGAAGCATCTTGAATTCCACTTTGGGGTGTCTCACTAGGGATTTGACAGAACTTTTATGAAAGCTGAGCATTCTCAGGAGCCAGAGGAGCAAGTGGAAAGGAATTGGGAATCCCAACTGCTGATGCAATATCCGTATTAATTCAAATGTGGAATACTGTCTTTTAAACTTTAAAATGTGGATATATTATTGCAAATATTTAAAAAGTTGATAGATAAATTCATCTCTGAGATCTTCCCCTCTTGAGCTCTAATTCTTGAAGATCTTTCATGTCACTTTCTAAGAAAGTGTCAGAATATTATCCGCTAATGAGGTGACTTTGAATATACGCTAGGGTCCAATTTTATACTACATTTAGGTTACTAGCAAAGTCTTAGTCAAATATACATGTGTGAAACATATTGTAAATGGCTAGAGTAAAAGCACTCGAATATTTTAAGCAAGTGTAATTATTTTACATTTTGAGGATGCTTTATATTATTCAAAAAAGAAGGAACTCCAGAGCCTTATCTGCAAATTTTAGATGAGCAAAGTAAGTTTAATTAGAGCTAAAGCACCAATATTTAAAATTATTTATATAAAAGTATAATTACATACACTGTGCACATAAAAATATAATTATATGTGTATAATTGTCTATATATTTAAAAGATAGTACAGATTGGATTGCAAAAAAAACCCCTGTAGATTGCTTGCAGCAATATGTTCACATTTTTAATTACCTAGTATTGGATAATAGAATGTATCTTGTTTTTATGACTCTGGAAAACCTTCCCTCATAATCTGTTTTATATTGTAGGACAATGATAAGGCATGTTATGTGAGAGACAGAAAGAGTAGGAGGTACCCTTAAATGAATAGCTTATCTTGGATGTTAAGGTCAAGATGTAGCTACAGAAACAAAAGTGGAGTTATAGATAGCACACTAGGAAAGTGAAAATTCTCATGAAGAACTCATTGCTTTTTCTAAAATATTAAAATAATCTCTTTCAGACATTGATATTATTTAGTATCTAGTTTGTTTTGAATCCATGCCAAGATTTTTAGAGACATAATCTGTCTTATTTCTTGTTCTTTGCAATGTTTGACACTCTATTGTTCCTGAGAAGTAATATTAGGTTTTATTTTTATTGCCTTATTTGTTCCTTTGGAAGTATAACTCACTTTCTTATGACATATTGGATATTGAAACAACACCAAGAATGTACCTTACAAAATTTTATAATGTTTTTCTAAATCTAAAAACAATTTAATACTAAGTCTACATCTTCACATATTGTACAGGTACACGTTATTATTATTTTCTCAGATTTTTCTGTTCATTCCACTTTGGAAAAATCTTGTTGGTTCATTAATTTTAAAATCCTTGACCATTATGTCATTAGTAGAATAAAATAGAAAAATGGTCTCCTAGGATTTTGATATTATCACAGATATATTTGTATTTTGTTTTTAAAATGTGACAGTAAGCCAATCATTATGACAGCTATGAAAATTTCAAAAGCTAGTACCTGACTCATTCTAAAATGAGACTTTCTTTTTATGACTTTTTGGAATAGTTAAATTGATAAAAGGAATCTAAATGTTATAAACAGTGGACACATTTTGGCTATAAAATACAGTTGATAATGTTAATAAGTTATTAAATAAATGAGTGTCCGTTAATAATTGAACCACTAGCTAACTTTTCTTAATTATAAAATGAAAGAAATATCTAAAGATGAAGAGCTAAGAATACAAAAAATATTAAAGATAAAATTTAAGAAAATCTTCAAGGCAAAAATCCTAGGGGAAAGAAACAAAGGTAAGATCTGGGACATCTAATGTGTCAATATGAAAATTATTAGAAATGGAGGCAGAAAAATATGTATTACAGGGCAGACTAGTCAGGACTTTTTGTTGTTTTCAGATGAGGGAAATCCAGCTTGATCAGTCTAGGCAGGACAGTTAATTTATTTACTTACCTAATTAACACTTGAGGGAGGCAGGGATGCAGCTGGGCCTCAGGAAAACCACACCAATGACTCCAACTCTGTCAAGCCTCTCTTTTTCCAACTTGCTTGTCAAACTCTTTATTCATAGCAACTACTTTATCTCAGATGAGTTCCTTCTATGAGGATGGAAGAAAGCCTGCTGATAGCTCTCAACTTCTTCACCAAAAAGTGATTAAGATGAAATGTCACTATTCTCAAATCAAAAAGAAAAATTCTAAGGAAGCTTCCATACAGATCCAGCTTGGATCAGATGCACATTCCCGAACCACTTATATCTGGCCCTAGGTACGGGTAAAATGATGTAACTTAGCATGGAATAGGAGCTTACTCTTGGGCCACCAAAGAAGGATCAATGGATCTTCTATTGCAAACACAAATGTATAGTAGGGGAAAAGACATTTTTCTGAGAAAGGTGGTTGAAGTCATGGCTAGGGAGCTACAGTTATGTCTAGAAAAAAATCCTTCAAAATAACGAAGAACAAAGTGAGATGATAATGTAAAAATATTTATACTAACACCAAAAATATATGCCTTTTGGAAACAGGTATTCATTAAGACTATATAAGATATTAAAGATTTGAATTTGAGGGAAAATAAGTCCATAGCAGATCATGAAATATTTATCAAACATTTAAAAATGTTTCCATTTTATTATTCAGACGTATATATGTGTATATTTCTGTTTCAGAAGGATTTAGTGACAATAGATTTTTTGAGAAAGGGAGCCAAGTTGAAGTTAAATAAAAAAATAAGAACAACCTCGTGTTGAAAGAACTCTGCAAATGTTACAGAATATTTTTAAGATCTTATCTGAATTATTTCTGTCAGTAAATGAAGGAGGAAGCTACTTCAAACTCCCCCAGACATTTCATTTCTTTCATCAAACATATCTTCATACATGTGCCCTAATGTATATTAGAAATTGCCAAATAGAAAATTGCAGTCACAAACTCATTTTGATTTTTTATAGTTATCTTTTCCAAATGTTTGTATACAAGAACATCACTATACACTGCTAAGATAAATGCATACAAGAAAAATATACATAAAAAATAAATAAAAGCTTAACATAAACTGGAAGAAGATGGATTTGTATAGGATAAGGAGGTCACTATTAGATAATACTCTATGAGTATCAGATTGTAACACTGCATTATTGAGTGGTTAAAACTGATGGTTTTATCTTTATTCTACATGAATGAGATGTAAACTGTGAATGTCATTGATGTTTATGCTATCTAAGGAGCTGCTGTCTTATCTTGTGTTGGTTCTTAGCTCTATATTTTGAGAGGTCTCATAGAATTGGAGCAATTCTCTGAACCTGCTTTCCATGGGGCTCTGCTTCACTGAGAAGGTTTGGTGTTTTAAATTACATGGAAGTTTTTATATGAGCTTTATATGCTTGATGCCAGAAAGCAGAAGAATCTTTGGATGTGATCTGGACAATCTTGCCACCAACATTGGGCTGAATGGTTGATGTGAGGTCAGTTTTCCTGCAGTATGACTGAGGGTTCATGCCATTTTGGTGAATCCAGACCATGTATTTTAGGGAAAGACCTAAGGTGTGGCTCTAAGTGCTCTCACCTAGCATGCGATTTACACATCCAAGGAGGGTGAAGCTTTATTTTGTAATACTGCACCAAGAGGAATGCCTTGATTTGGCAAGCCGTTGGTTATGGTCACTCCTTATACTAAGAAGAAAAAGTTTAGCTTTCTTTCTGATAAAAGCCAGAGCGTCCTACAGACATTCAAGATCTGAATAGCTGAAGAAGACAAGGCCAGAAAGTAACACAATATTAAGATGGTGATGGTACTCTGTTGTGTTTTACTTTTCAAAATATGGTAGGACCTTATGTGACTGAAGCTATCTCCCTTGATGAAACTAACATGCAAAAGACATTGGGTACATTTTTCATTATACCTTGCCAATCAAATTTCCCATCCTGATTTTCTTTGGTTAAAAATTCATTAATCAAAGTGTGCCATATTTCTCAGAAGGTGAATTTTTTACATTTCTGAGCTTAAAGCCAATAGAAAGCTGGCACTAATAATTTAAAAGTAAGTCAACCCTTATGTCAGTGACTATTCAGATATTAAAGTCACATAATATATAGAGGACTTTGAAGAACTCTTTTTCTTCAGCAGGAATAGTGGTCCCATAGAGAATCCTCATTTATACCTAGTATCTCAAATCTTGTGGTTGTAAAAATGTTACCTGTCCAATTTTAAAATCAGGCCAGATTTATAGTTGCTGCAGCAGCAAGGCTGGATTTTTCTGGCATAATACATTTTATCAAATAATTGTTCCATATCTTTTACAACAATTATTACACTAGTTTAGAATTTCTTTAAGCATGCTTGAGGTGATGTTTAATCACATTTAACCTAATTTGGGAAGGCAGTTCTACATTTAAATACATTTTATACAACATACAAATTTCCACATTAGATTATATAAGATTTGAGATGACTATAACCCAATACTGATCTAAATTCCCAAGCAAGAATATACTAAATATACACTTAATTGCTTGTAATTATTTAAGCATATTGAAAACTTAAAAAAATTGTGAATATCCTCGAACACTTGGAAAGAATTTTGTGTACATGTATATATGAAAATACATATATTTTCACATTTAAATGGGCCTATATGTCTAGAAAATCTTTATAAAAAAAGAGGACATATACATTGGTTATGTAGAAAATAGGTGCGTACTAGCTAAATATGTCAGTTCGTCCCCTGTGAATTCTGCATAGGCTGAAACCACAGAGCACATTACATGTATCATGTACTTAAGCATTATTAATTTTTAAAACTTTATTGGAAAACGTTTGGGCAATAAAACTAAAAATTAATAACTTCTAAACCCATAAATTATTAAGACGTCCATTTCTTGCTACATCATAGTAGCTTTTATCAAATCAACTATCACACTGAGACAACAAGAAAGGCTAGATTGAAAAACAAAGACAGAAAACCAGGACCTGCAAAGCCAAGGCCACAGAGAGAGCATAGGCTGACCTTCTCTACTGTGGCTTCCCCTCTGTGTGTTTCCTGAGTGTGTCAGAGAAGCCAAGCAGAAAGTAGAGACTGAGTGGTTTTAAATGTCTCCTGGGAAAAATTATAATCAAGGAATAAAAAAGTCAGCTAGGCCAAAGCCCTGGAAAAAGGGTACCACAGAGAAGTGAAACCAACATTGTATAGACATTTGATGCTGCAGGTCAGTTGTCTGGGTGGCCTCGGAGTGACCTAGTTCTCTGCCTTTTCTTGCTTGGAGTTCTCAGGAACAGCTGTAGATTGTGATGGGAATGCAACGTCTTGAGTTAGGGAGGAACTACTCTGGTACAGCCTTGGCTTTACTCCTCTTTTCCCTGGAAGCCAGATGTCTTTCAAAGCTTTGCCCAGTGAGTTACGTGCCCCTGATGTATATAATCCGGGGTGGGCTGCCTGTTGGGGTTCCTGAGCTGTGATGCAAGTGGGGCATGCTCAGTTGAGACTTCATGTGCCCTGGGCAGCTTTGTTGAGGTGTGGAGGGATTGGCTTACAACAGATCCTAAGCTTCTTTTGTCTCTTGCTGCCTATCTGTGAGTAATAAATCTGTTTCACATAACTTGTTTTGGGTACGTTTTGTCTCACCAGACTCAGGCAAATGGTAATTAGTAAACCTGCTTTACAAAATTGACCTAGTGAGTAGAGGCTGGTCTGAAAGAACCATGGCTTATGGGCAAAGTAGGGGAAGCAAATAACCCCCAGGCTGGTACTGGGAGTTACTGCTCTACCCATTTTGCCAACAAGCATCAGCCTGGGCAAACAGGGGCTGGATGTGCAGCTGGATGTTTGATCAGGGAAGAAGGGTGATAAGGTAGGCATAGGTCACCTCCCCGACCCAGATGTGTGAGCTGGTTGCTGATTGAGGCAGAGAGAGAGGAATGCAGAAACAGGGGAGCACTGCACAGGATCCCCTGGCTATTGGACACTTATGGGACTGTTCATTCCTGGCTAGAGAGCTGGGAAAGCGAGTACTCAGAAGAACCCTGAAAGGGAACTAACACATGTGCTATGTGGGCCTTCACAGAAAAAGAGACTCATTATCTAGAGGATAAATATAGAGAAAGGCCAGAGGAATCTCATGCAGCCTAGTTGATTTTTTTTTTTTTTTTAATCAAGGGACACTGCAAATCCAAATGTCTCAGGCAGAATGGCACAGTTAGAAATGGGGCCAGTCAGCCTGAGAAATTAGGTCCTCAACTGGAGGTCAAGGCCAATGTCCCTATAATCCTGTTAAAACAAGAGGAGAAAAGAAAGGAACTCAGACTTTTCTGGGGTTCTTGGATATTAGAGCCCACATAACAATACTTCCAAGTCCCCTTATGGGAAAAATTAAACTGATGACCTCAGGAGATTTGGGGACAAATATGTGACTCACAGTACTTATTTGCTTATGCTTGGGGTCCTTTGAGCCATTTCAGGTGCCAGTGACTGGTTCCCATAGCTGAGTACATGAGAGTTGTGAGACAAAGTAGCAAACATCATGCACCCCTTAAATATATACACCTACTATGTGCCCACAAACACACACACACAAAAAGAAGCCATGTGTATTAGTCAGGATTCTCTAGAGGGACAGAACTAATAGGCGATATATATATATATATATATATCGCCTATTTTACATTTATGTATCGCCTATTATATACATATATCTCGCCTATTATATATATAGGAGTTTATTAAAGAGTATTAAAGTAATACAGTCACCAGGTCCCACAATAGGCTGTCTGCAAACTGAGGAGCAAGGAAGCCAGACTGACTCCCAGAGCTGAAGAACTTGAAGTCCCATGTTCGAGGGCAGGAAGCATTCAGCACAGGAGAAAGATGTAGGCTGGGAGGCTAAGCCAGTCTAGTCTTTTCACGTTCTGCCTGCGTTTATCCTAGCCATGCTGGCAGCTGATTAGATTGTGTCCACCCAGATTAAGGCTGAGCCTGTCTTTTCCAGTTCACTGACTCAAACGTTAGTCTCAGCAACACCTTCACAGGTGGAATCAATACTTTGCATCCTTCAATCCAATCAAGTTGACACTCAGTAGTAACCATCACACCGTGTTTGCTCATTTCTGCTTTCCAGCATGATGTCACAAAGCCCCTGACTCTGTGATGATGTGCAGCTCTCAGACGCTTTAAAGACAAAACAGGATAGACCACTCCCACCCCCATGCCTCTTGCCCTAGTCACTGTATTCCTTAGAAGATAAATAATCCTAGTCCTTTCCTTTTCTACACATAAGATAATATCTGACAGGGTTAGTGATTATGCCTCTGTAATCTAGAGCCAGATGTACTCTTACACCCAAACCTTGATCTGATTCTGCTGTAATATAACTTCTGAACAAGTTTAATACAATTTTACATGTACTAAACCCTCACCATGTCTATATAAGCATTGGGCTAAAATACGATGCCAAACAGTCTAAAAAAAACCCTCCACAGGGCCGCGCCCAGGCTATAGGCCTCGGTCTATAGTCCTCAATAAAACTTATAAATAAAACCCACTGTAACTCTTTAAAAGCTTTTTTTTTTCTTTAGTTGACATACGCATTGACACTTTGGCTGCTTGTGGAACAGAATATCACTACATCATAGCCAAGAATTCAAGCCTAACAGTGGAATATGTCCACTTCAGCCTGCCACCCAAGTCCCAAGTTTATTCCACAAAAGCAGTACTGCAAGCTAAGTGGAAAATAGGATATTATTTTGCTAATTCAGGCCTTGCTACACACTACACTATCATAATGTAACAGCCCCTTTTGGCTGGTCAAAAAGGCCTTTGGGGCACGGAGAGTAACAATGGACTGTCCAGGCTGAATGCCAGAGTCACTTGGGCAGGAGGCCAAAAAGGTATTCCAGAGACAGTGAAATAAATATTTTTAACCCTGGAGGCACTCACTAATTAAAAGGAGGCCCAATAGCTGGCAGGCATCTTTGGGTACTAGAGACAGTATATACCCCACCTGGGTGTTCTGTTGGTCCCCTTAGTCAGGTGACCAGCAAAGCTACCAACTTTAAGTGAAACCCTTTGCAGCAGCAGGCTTTGGAAGCCATTCAATGAGTTGTGGCCCAGGCACTGACTTTAAAAGCTTTAAAGCCTGCTACCCTGATGAAATGACGTGTGCATAACCACTCTGCATGTGGATTGGAGTCTGTGGCAACAGAAAACTGCCACTGGGGTGTACGAGCCTCTTGGAGTTTGGACATGTAAGTTGCCTGAGGCCGCCCCCAGATACACCTCTTTTGAATGACAACTCCTTGCTTGCCATTGGACACTAAAGGAGACTGAGCATCTTGTGATTGAACTGCCACAAAAGACACTGCAACTTGAACTGCCCATTCTCACCTGGGCACTCACAAACCTTGCCAATGAAATTGGACAGGCTCAATACAGCTCAATGATCAAATGGATAGGATACATTCAAAAGATTGGGCCTAGCAGCCAAGGGACCAGTAGGCTCCGTGAGCAAGTGGCTAACTTGCCAGAAGGGACTAAGCAACGTGTAGGGGATGTTTTGGATCCTCCTATGGATACCTGGGGCCCAAGACTCAGACATGTGCCTACTGACAGTATGACATGGCTTGTTTACTGATGGCTGTGCCAAGTGGCAAGCAGGCAGGGTTCCCTGGGCTGTGGCAGCCATCTAGCCAGGGGATAGCTATCTCATGACTGAGACTGGACATGGGCATTTTGAACAATGGGCCAAACTTCATGCAGTGGTGATAGCCACATAGACTTCCTCTACCACCCTATCTTGCTACATTTTCACTGACTCATCAGCTGTTGCCAACAATCTAGACATCTCGTCAGAAGAAAGGCAACAAAGTGGATGGATTATTAAAGGACAAGTATTATTACAATAACTTGCTGTCTGGAATGGGAAAGTATATATGTCACTCATGTGGAGGCTGGGACTAACATAGCTTCTCTTAAAAGGAACACATGTCATGTTTTTGATTACTCCATGGAACTTCACTCTGACCAAGGAATGGTTACCACCCAAGTAACACAACAATGTGTGCATTATCCTACAATACAATGGACTTTCCATACACTTTGTCATCCTCAGGCCAATAGAGCTGTTGAATGGTGGCGGAGCCAACTCACAAAACAACTGAAGAAATGACATCAAGATGGCCTGCTAATGGAGTGACAACCCCTTCTGACTAGAGCAATGTGGTCACTAAACACTGCACTCTAATGCAAGGGAAACATGGTACTGCAGCTCAAGTTGACAGAGCTTGGTGGACATGGAGGTGGACTAAGTAGCTGCCTGGAGCTTGACAGAGATGCAGAGCTTGGTGGAAGTGGAGGTGGACTAAGTAGCTGCCTGATTAGGCTGTGCCTGCAAAATCCCAATTCCAGTGTTCCCAACTATGATTTTTCTTCTTCCCCTTTAGAGTGCATGTCCTGGAGGGTGGTTTGCAGTTTAGGCCACCCTAGCACCCCAGGCAAGGCTTCCTAACTTCAATCTAAAGGTGATACTTCTCCTGGGTTCCTCTCCTCTATGGGATTCCACAGAGGTGGAGAACAAGACCAAGGAATACCAGGATGCTAGGGTTCCTCTGGAGGCAGGGAGTGTTTAATCCTTCCAGTATAGTGGATGTTATCAGACATGTCAAGTTAATACAGGATATAACCTCCCTTCCTAGGCTGGATGACAGAGGCCCAAAGGTCTGGGTCAAGCAACAAGAATAACGAGTGATCACAGAGGTATTAGCCTTGGGACTGGGGCAGACAGATGAGTTCAATACACCAACTCAGCCCAACCCTTATGCAATAGGTAGGGGATACCTGAGATCCTGGGAGGGGTAGAGGGGTGGGGAACTAACGTGTTAATCTGCCTTTTCCATGAGGACAGGGTAGTACAGGCCTAGAAATATAATATCATTTTTAGGTTCTCCCAGACTGTGGCAATGTGGATAATCGATAAAGTGTTAGATCTTTTGTTTGGGCCTCATTCTGTCACAGACCACAGTTACCTGCCAGTGATAAAACCACAGCAGTATTCCTTAATGCCACGCTGTATACTAACAAAACCTGAGCAGCCCTGGCTTATTGAATGAGGATCTGGTACCTGTTGCATGGGAGAGAGCAGTAGGTTCTCTGTTTTAACTTATAACTGACTGTGTGACAAAATATCACAACTATAACTAAACAGAATCTTGGTGGGCTTGTGCTTTGATGCACTAAGCTCCTCTGATTACATAGATCAGAAATGTTCCAGTGGTAATGAAGAAAACAAGAACCGGACCAGTGCCAGTCCTCTGCATAGGAGTTTCATGAACAATATTATATGAAGGAAACTGGGCTCATGCAACTATGCCATCAATGAGACTTGGCTGGGAAATGTCAATGCCTCTTTACCAGTGAGTGGCTCACTGAACAAAGCAACAAAGAAAGGGGTGCTGTGTGTGCCCAAGTGTTGCATCTCTCTCTGCAGGTGGCTAGGGATGGCCTAGATCCAGGATGGACAATGCCATGCCTGTAAAGCTGGTAGCTGGTGGGATCCTGCACATTGGGTGTACTAGGGGTGCCCCTAGATATCACCCTGGGAAGGAGATGCTCCATAGGGCCAGTGGCCTTAAGCTTTTACACAGGCTTACTAGGAACCCACCAGGAGGTGGGATTGACTTTGGGTTTATGTCCTTTATTAGATCTTTGATGTCACACATGAGTTGGTACTCATGAAAAAGTAGTAAGAACCCTTCCTCTGACCATGCAGATATTGCCTTTCCACTGCCACTGTCTTGGAGGCCCTAGACATCCCCCAGATTCCTCAGGAAAGTTGTTTTAGACAATGGAATTCCTCAAGACTTTCTTTTAGCCCAATTGAGAGGAGTGTATGTGATTGGCAATACCTACTGCTGTAGCTAGATAAACACCTTAGGTACAGTAGAGACATAAGTATAGGAGATCTGGAAGCAGGTCCACTAGCTACAAACAGTGGGGCTGTCTGATAATCCTTCTTTGCTTTTTTTTTTTTTTATAATTATTGTTTTTATTTTATTTTCCTGTGAAAACCAGAAAACCTGCTAAACAAATTCTGAAAGAGCTGTAACACTGTTACCATAATTCTTTTTTTTTATTATTATTATACTTTAGGTTTTAGGGTACATGTGCACAATGTGCAGGTTTGTTACGTATATATCCATGTGCCATGTTGGTTTGCTGCACCCATTAACTCGTCATTTAGCATTAGGTATATCTCCTAATGCTGTCCCTCCCCTCTCCCCCTACCCCACAACAGTCCCCGGAGTGTGATGTTCCCCTTCCTGTGTCCATGAGTTCTCATTGTTCAATTCCCACCTATGAGTGAGAACATGCGGTGTTTGGGTTTTTGTCCTTGCGATAGTTTACTGAGAATGATGTTTTCCAGTCTCATCCATGTCCCTACAAAGGACATGAACTCATCATTTTTTATGGCTGCATAGTGTTCCATTACCTGAGACACTGGGATCTTGGATTGGGTCACTGCCTCAGGCAGGTCTGGCTGTCCTGCTAATGGTGTAGTCCTTTGGGATCCAGTAAAGGATTTTCTGTCTGTTACTCAACAGTGTTGCACTAAGTTTGGGTCAGTCAAGGTGCTACATTAGTCTAGCTAGATAAACCTCTTCCTCCAGGTCCAGAGAGGTTGGTGGGCATATGAAATGGACTGACTTTGCTACGAGAGATGTCTGGCTAGAGGGGTAGACCTTAGGACAATTCCCCAGGAGGCCTTGGACATACATAGTTATCCCCATTTCTTGCTTGTAGTTCTCACAAATAACTGTAGAATGTGCTGGGAATGCAACATCTTGAGTTAGGGAGGAACTGCTCTGGTACAGCCTGGGCTTTACTCCTCCTTCCTGTGGAAGTGAGATATCCTTCAAAGCTTTGCCCAGTGATCATGCGGCCCCTGGGTTATATAACCCAGAATAGGCTGCCAGCTGTGTTTCCTCAGCTGCAGTGCAAGTGGGGCATGCTCCGTCGTGACTTTATTCACTCTGGGCAGCTTTGTTGAGGATTAGGTGGTCAGCTCACAATGAATCATAAGCTTCTTTTGTCCCTTGCTGTCTATCTGTAAGTAAAAATCTCCTTCATATATTGTGTGTGTGAGTGTGTTCTATCTCAACAGACTCAGGCAAATAGTAATTAGTGAACCTGCTTCACAGATGCTTAGAAGCTAAAAGGTTAAGCAGCGATGTCAGCACTATCAGGGAGCTGTGGAGACTGGAATTGAAGTTCAGAACCTTTCATGGGAGGCAGCTCAGGTAAACATCCAAGCAAAGTGATAAAGGAAGAAAACAATACGAAACTCATTACCCTCTGTGGGCTGCTTTCAAGCTTTAACTTCAGATCCTCCTGCTAGTTTTTACTTTTCAGAGTGTTTAAGTGGTTGTTTTTGGTTGTTGTTGTTTGTTTGTTTGTTTTTTGTAGTTTGTTCAGTTTTAGTTGTGAACAGTGCATTAGACAGATTCTAGTTGGCTTACTTCATCTTAGCAATCATCGAAAACTTAGATATTTTATCTTTAAAATTACAAACCAATATGGATTACTACAAACATCTATTAGAGCATTGCTATCTTTAAATATGATTCCCTAGATTGGGTGTGATACTTCTGTATTTTAGAAAGTTCCCCTGCCCCAATAAATCTAAAACGTCAGGTTAAAACCTCTCATTTCTTCTTTATTTGCCTAGTTCAGCCAATTTGACTCTCAGTTGGATCTTGAGAATCTCAGTGATGTTTCAGTTTGGAGGTCGGTTCAGAATAGCTTTCTATTCTAATTTTAATACCTCTATTATCCTAATAAAAGTGTTGTTGATGAAATAATTTTGAATATCTCAATAAAAATCTCAAGTGCCTACCAAATATTCTTTATTTATAAAGAAATATATATAAGTTGAAAGTTATATATAAAATATATAAGTTGAAAGCTTATATATTTTATACATTTTATATATCACGTAGTCTTTGAATGTGAAAAAAAATCAGTTAAAAGTATCAGTCGTATTTACAACAAAGATAGTAGCATGAGCCCCACCAGGGTCCTCTTAATCCCTGATTCCAAGTTCTCAGTGCAATGACCAATAGACGAGACAAATTAAAGAAGACCTACATCATGTCTGGGGGACAATGAAGTATACCTTCCACATACCAAATCGTTGAGCGTTTGTACTTGAGATAGTATTGATAACAACCAGTGCACCGAGTCAACCTGCAACTCTTTCTCCAAACAGATGTCATCATAACTGGCCCGTATTAGCAGAGGAAACCCTTCATATTTTGTAAGAAGATGTTGAGCAACAGGGCAGTTGGTGGAGAGTATGGAAACATATAAATACAGTTAACAGGGAAAAATATTTTTAAATAATATCGAGATCTAATTCTGCATCTCAAAAGGGTCTCCTCAGTATATGGGAAGTTAATAGAATGATACTAGCTTCTGAGTATTTTCTTCTGAGGTGTCTCCATATTATTTATAAAGAAGGTGACAAGTACTCAGGGTAAAAAACAAAACAAGAAAACCAGACCGTCCTCAGACTTTCCAATACTAAAAATCTGAGGGTGGTAAAACAACTGCTTCAGAATTTTGAGGGAAAAAGAAAATTTGTAACTTTAGCTTTTAATATAGCTAAGTTGTCTTTCACTTTGAAGGCAATAGACATATGTTCTTAGATGTTAAAAGATTGAGAACATATACCAACCTCCAACAAAATGGTTGTAAAAGAATTAAGTAGTTTCTTAGTTATAAAAATAGACTTTCCTTTGTCTTCAATCTTTAATCAGGGTTTTAGCGCTGTGGTAGAACACATAAAAAGTAAAAGTACTTTCATATTCAAGTGAAATTCATAGACTTTGATAAAGTTTGTCTTCCATTTGGTTTAAACATCACAACTTATATTTTTTGGTCCCTAAATAATATCTTGATTATGGTTGACTATCTCTGCAATACAGTAGGTAAGTATTGCTTCTGGTTCATATCTATCATGGGAGATTTAATGAATCACAAGGAGAAGATTTATTTTTAAGTGTTGACTTAAAAATGACTATGTCAGGGAATTAACAGGTGCATTAGCATCTTGATGTGGAAATCATTTCTGTTCTTTGTTTCCACTCATTGTTTCCAAGTTGTTTTTCTGTCATACCAAGGAGAGATTTCCTGAGGAAAAATAAAAGCCTTCTGATTGGATCAGGCTTACATGATGAATTATCATTTACATCTCTTCCAACTCAACAGGGAGAAAACAATTTTTTGTGTAGTGAGGTGGTGGCAGGCAAGAGAAGGAGTGTATACAGAGAGAGCATTCATTTTGATTCTGGTGCAGTGCACAGATGAAGAATATCCCACATGGAGTCTCTTCCAGCCTCTGCTTAAACATATAATGATTTTATTTTCTTGTGTGCCTGTTCCCTCTGCCTGTGGGAATAGGGAGAATGAAGAAAGATAATTGAGCTTATTCTTTCATTTGCAGCAAAACCCAAATATATACTTGAAGGGAAACAGGAACAGGTATTGTCATCTTATATATAACTACTCTCATTCTCAGTACTTAGAAAAGGCATGGCTGCTTTTGCCATAAATATTTTAAAGTTTCAGCGAGGCTCAGGGAGACGCAGCCTTCCCTGGCATGCAAGTGGCAGTATTTGTTTGAAGGACAAAACTGCATCATGCTTTTCTTGTGTGTGATGTGTGTGCATGTGAATAATTTCAAATGATTTCAACAGTATGGTATATCTCATGTTTTATGGTTTCCCCAGTGAAAGGCTGACAATACCCTTAAGATATTTTCTTCAGCCTTCTTCATTGCAATTTCATTTTATAAATAATTAACCTCCTTTCACATTAAATAATTTTTCAATATATGAAGTTTCCAAATGTCTAACACGAGTTAACAAAAGTATAGCATTTTTACCAGAAATAAATATAACTATATATGTCATTGGTACTCTAATTAATAGGATATTAAGGTAGTGTGTGTAGTATAAAGAGAGTAACTATAAAATATTTTGTGGCAAGTAAAATCTGGGGCATGCTAAATATTTAAATTCCTGTGAAGATCCAGGCCAAACAACCAGGACGATAATAAAAAAGTATGAAGCTTGTCACATGGAAAATGCCTCAAAAATAATATGAAGTTTAGGAGATATACCTAATGCTAAATGACGAGTTAATGGGTGCAGGAAATCAACATGGCACATGGATACATATGTAACAAACCTGCACATTGTGCACATGTACCCTAAAACCTAAAGTATAATAAAAAAATAATATGAAGTAATATTCTACCAAAGTCATGAAATTTTTTTTGGTCCCCAAACCTTCCATCTCTGGAATACATGGTATAAATAAAATTCTGATAACAATTATCATAGTGAAGCACATAACTTTGATTTAAATAAGTGATCCATTGAATTAAGTTTATGTAACTGGAACTATTTCAGGATATATAGGTGTAAAAGTTAATGTTCCTGTCCTTAAAATAATTATAATTTTGATGGATAAATAAATTATAAATACACATGTCAAAAGTTAAACAATATTAGCTTCAAATAAGAGTTTAGGTAATCCCTGGAATAGATGACATTTTAGTAAAATAAATTACAAATATGATAGCTATTATAGGAGAGTTCAGAAGATGGAAGAATATCTTCTATTTAAGCAAGATTATCTTGAGGAGGTGAAATTAAAAATAAACCTTATAAGTATATCCTTGAAGATGAGAACAGAGAAACATTCTAAGTAGTATATTAAAAATGAATCCATGTGGGTGATGTCAGAGTAAGGACCTCCAAAAATTTTCTCTTTCATTAAAGCAATAAAAACACTGGCAAAAAATGTTCAGTCAACTTTTTCAAAAAACACTCAAATTAAGAAAGACTTGCAGCAACCCAGGAAGTGTTTATTCACGAAAAATGGCTGAATCTAAGTAAAAACAGCGAGCTTTGTATCATTTTAACTTGCTCTATCCTATCTCCTTGTACAGCTCCGCAGTAGCTTTGAAAACAAGCAGCCCACAATCATGGTGACAGCCAGCAGTCTGGCAGACACTGGGATAGAAATATAATGTTGGATATTCTACAAAGCTTCATTCCCAGAAAATTGTGATTATTTACACTGTCTCCCAGTTCCTGGAAAACTCCACTTACAAGACTGCCTTTATTTGACCTGATTTTGGAGCTTGGGTAGTATTAACAGCTTTATCCTCAGGGGCATTGGTTAAAAAAAGAAAAAAAAAATCCATGGGCAAAGTTTAACATTATGGCTCTGTGAGACAGTAGATAACATTAGAGCCAAACTATAGAATTTGGCAATGATGAACTTAGGCAAAGTAAGATGTTTACAAGGTAAATCTTAAGAATGAGATGTTTATGAGGAGTTTGGAAAAGCTTTGACTTATTTCTAAAAATCTACATGGCTTGCTGCATGTGTGTACAGCTCTAGGTATGTCCAGAGTTGTGTGATTGCTCTGGAAAGATCTGAGAAAGTCCTAAGCTCTCACTTCTAATTAACCTTGAGCCTTTGTGCAAACAAGAAGTAAAGGTGAGCTGAGTGTTTAAGATGTATCTCAATACACATGCTAAGCTCCTTGGCAAAGATTAGTTCCACACATTTAAAAACACCTTTTTCTAATCATTAGCTGACCAAAACACCAACCAAGCAGAAATTTCAGTTGTCATACTTTGTACCATATTTTAAAAATTAACTCAAAATGGAACTAACTAAAAAAAGATTGGAGGCTGTAATGTTGCAGCTAAAACTATACAACTCTTAGAAGAAAATAAGCATAAATCATTTTGACATTGGTTAAAACAATGATTTCTTAGATATGACACCAAAAGCACAAGCAGCCAAGAAATATATATATATATATATATAGCAAATTGTTCTTTATAAAAATTAAAGCTTTTGTACTTCAAAGAACATTATCAAGAAAGTGGTAAAATCATCCACAGAATAGGACAAAGTATTTGCGATCATAACTGGTAAGAGCTAAGTTTTAGAATATATAAGTAACTCTGAGAATGCAACAATAAGACAAATACCTTGGTGAAAAATGAGCAAAAGATTTGAATAGATATGTCTTCAAAGAGATATACAAATATCTAATAAAAGCATTAAAAGATACTAAACATTATTAATTATTAGGGAAATGCAAATCCAAACCACAATGAGATACCACTTCAAACACACTAGAATGTTATCATCAAAGCAGGCAGATAATAGTAAGTGTTGGCATGGATTTGGGAGAAATTGGAATCCTCATATATTACTGAGGATGTTGTAGTTACGTATACTGAAGAGAATCATAAACACATGTCCACACAAAAAATTGTTCAAAATGTTTATAGCGTCATTATTCATGATAGTAGTGTAGCACATATTTATCAGCTATTGAGCAGATAAACCAAATTGTATTCATATAATATATCCATACAATGGAATATTATTCAGCCAAAAAGGTAATAAAATATTAATACATGCTATAACATTGATGAACTTGAAAACATTACATTAAGTGAAATAGGCCACAAAGAAAAGGTCATATATTATATGAATCCATGTATATGAAATGCCTAGAATAGGCAAATGTGTAGATATAGAAAATTGCTTCTGGGGCTCAGAATAGGGTAAAATGGGAAATGATTTAATGGCCATTGGGCTTCTTTTGGGGATTATAAAAATATATTGGTATTTGATAGTGTTGATGGCTGCAAAATATTGTGATCCTACTCAAACTCCACTGAGTTCTACACTTTAAATAGATGAATTTTATGGTATGTAAGTTATATCTCAAAAAATAATAAAATGAATGAACGGAGATCAATATTTGAAATGACTGTATACAGAGCGCAGCAGAGTCTGTCCCAGAGAAATAAGAATTTAATAGAAAATTATAAAAGTTAACCATTTTAAGTCACTAGAGTGTCACTAAAGAATAAGTGGGACATTGTGCTTGCTTACATCTCCAGGGCAGTGGGGCAGAGATTCTGCGAGGGTGGAGGCAGGCAGTGAGAACAGACGCTGCTGAAGCTCTCTATGTAAGAGAGCTGACTTCATCTGAAACACAATGTGAGGACGTTTATCGTCTATAACAATGGAGATATTCGTGGTGAACACATAAAGGAGGCAGGTAATATTAATAGCAACAAGTGAAAATGTAGATCAAATAGAAGTTTATCAGAGTGAACTAGAGAAAGAGCATAAAAAAGCCCTCCTAGGGTTGGAGAATCCTCAAAAACTGACAAAACCTAGCTTTTCAAAGAAGCCTGACTTTAATCAGATCACATTTTGGAGCAATTTGTATCTCAGTGCTGTCAAAAACAATACAGCAATCAGCTAGCAATTAGTGGATACTAATAGCTGGGCATGATATCCATAGTGCTAGATCAGCCAGAAATGTAACAGGAAGATCACAGAAGGAGACAAAGTGAATGCTGATGAAAACCACAATCATCTGAGAAACGTTCTGTGTATTCCCAAAGTGTGTTCTCTGAGGAGCAACATCAGAAGCTATATACTGTAGGGGAAATAGACATCAATAGAATAGTTTTGTCAAGTCACCAACCAATGAAAAAGCAAACAGTCAAACAACACAAATCTCGCAAACGTTTAATAAAGTTATAGTAAAGTTTCTCGAATTTAGCAGTTTTATGGCATGTTGTGATATCCCATCTCAAGTGAAAACAAGATGCTTCATTTTAAGCTGCTAGAATGGAAGCAAGCCTTGTTGGCATTTTTTGATTTTTGTATGTATATGGACATGTAGTACACATTAGGGTATGTGTTACCTTCTTAACTAGTAGTTCATAGGCTTTGAGAGGACTACAGAGAAAGATAAGTCCCTTTAGCTTGTTCCAGCTTTGGTACAAGTTGCACCACTTGGCTCGTATGAAACAGTAGAGTCAATGTTATTCTAAGTGTCCATGACAAAACAGGATACTGAATGAAGCCTATGGAAATCTCTGATAAGAGAATCAGAGTACAGTTCCCTGGACTTTTCTGTAAAGCTATGCAGTTTTCTATAAATCACTTATTTTAAGAAATTTCTGGTTTGCAAATGGACCCTGGTTGAGACTAAATGCTTAAAGATGAAACACAATGTGACGAGATGACTTGAGATGCCCATTACAAATTGGATATTATCTGATCCATCAAGCTATAAAATTGGTGTCCCAAGTGGCATTCCATTATCAAATGGAGATAGTACACATGAGGTTGGACTGGAGAACATTATATGATCAGTTGGTTCACACCACAGTGTACCTTCTTCTGCTGCACCGACACATTCACTTCAGCTTATACCTATAGACAGCTAAGGACACTCCCATAATGAATTGAATAAGAAAGAACAAATTAGAGTCTGGTTTATAGGTGATTTTATATTACATGTTGGCTCTTGCCATTAGGGCATTGCTATAGTACTACAACTCCATTAAAGGGTGGTTATGAAAGACAGAGTAATTACCCCATAGGTAGAATTGGCTGTCTCCTTTATCCAGTTCAGATTATCTGATGTTTGGATTTATGCTGCTTCACTAGTGGTATGACCAAATGGTCAGGGGCTTGGGAAGAATAGGACTGGAAGATTGATGGCAAAATATGAGCAAAAGGGAAGAGGTATGTTGATGGCTGTCTCCAAATGGGAGAATACTTTTTCCCTAAAAATAGTTTATAAATGACATTGACTGCAGATATGGCTCTAAATGATCAGGTGAACAAATACTTTGTGCAT
Source organism: Nomascus leucogenys (assembly GCF_006542625.1). Classification (NCBI taxonomy): domain Eukaryota; kingdom Metazoa; phylum Chordata; class Mammalia; order Primates; family Hylobatidae; genus Nomascus; species Nomascus leucogenys. Next base: position 53,330,007 of record NC_044383.1, on the reverse strand, counting down.
GTCAGTATCTTTTTCTACAACTCTATGCTTTCCCAATGGGCTCATGAAAGAGGGTGGCTATGGTGGCAGAGATTCAAGCCATGCATGGGTTTTACAACTTGGACTTTCTCTACAATGACTACTGTCATTGCTGAAACATTACTTGACAACAGCAGAGAATAATGCCGAGCTCCAGATATAGAATCTGGAGGGACTATTCAGCCACCTTGGAGCAGGTCGATTACATGGAGTCCCTTCCATCATGGAGGAAGAAATAATTTATTTTTAATGTAATAATTGTATGTAATTCTGCCCATCATGCTTCTACCAAGAACACCATTCTCTGGTTTGTTATGTATCCCATCTATTATGTATCCCATCTATGTTATGTATCCCATCTATTATTGCTTCTGATCAAATAATTTATTTTATAGTAACACAAATGAAGTAGTAAGTTAGCTCTCAAGAGATTTAGTAATTTTACATGCAGAAGCAGTTGGCCTTGTAATATGGAGAAAAGAATAATTGAAGACATCTATATGCTAATGATTCTAAAATTTTTATCTCCAAAGACCTGAATAGACATTTCTTAAAAGAAAATATACAAATGGCCAATAAGTATATATAAAAAATGATCAACATCACTAATCATCAGGGAAATGCAAATTGAAACCATAATGAGATAGCATTTTACCCCAGTTAAAAGAGCTATTATCAAAAAGACAAAATATAACAGAAGCCAGTGAGAATACAGAGAAAGCGGAACGCCTGTACACTTTGGTGAGAATGTAAAGTAGTATATCCACTATAGTAAGCATTATGGATGTTCCTCAGAAAACTAAAAAATAGAATTACCTTATGATTCAGCAATCCCACTGCTGGATATGTCTAAAATGAAAGAAATTGGTATATCAAAGAGCTATTTGTACTTCAGTGTTTATTGCAGCACTATTCACAATAGCCAAGATATGGAATCAATTTAAGTGTCCACGAATGGATGAATAGGTAAAGAAAATGTGGTATATATACACAATGGACTATTATTCAGCCAGATAAATGGCACCCCGTCATTTGCAGTGGCATGGATGGAACTGAAGATCATTATGTTAAGTGAAATAATCCAGGCACAGAAAAACAAATATTACATGTTTGCATTCATATATGGGTGCAAAAAAAAAAAAGTGGATCTCATGGAGGTCGAGAGTGGAATGGTAGTTACCAGAGGCTGGAAATGGTAAGGGTGGGAATGAAGAGAAGTTTGGTAGTGGTACAAAAATACAGTAAAATAGAACAAATGCATTCTAGCATTCAGTAGTACAGTAGGGAGATTATAGTTAGTAATATTTTATTGAATATTTAAAAAAAGCTAGAAGAGAAGAATTTGAACATTCCCAGAACAGAAAAAGATAAATATTTGAAATGATGGAAATCTAAATGGCCACAATTTGCTCATTACACATTGCATACATGTGTAAAAATATCGCATGTACCTGCAAAATATGTATGACCACTGTATTTCAATAAAAATAGAAAAAATGCATATCTCCAGCCCAGATCATCTCCTTGATTCCAGACTCACATATTGAATTGCCTAGCTGATATCTAGATATCTAATGGCTTCTGCTATAGTTTGAATATCATTTTTTTAATCCCTATCAAGTGTCATATTGAAATTTGATCCCCAGTGTGATGGTGCTGGGTGTTGGGGCCCAGTGGGAGGTATTTGAGTCATGGGGGCAGATCCCTTATGAATAGATTAATGTCCTTCCTTGGGGGAGTGAATAACTTCTCACTCTATTAGTTCCTATAAAAGCTGAGTGTTAAAAGACCCTGGCACTTCCCTGCCTCCACTGCCTTTTTCCTTTTCTCTCTTGGTGCAATCTCTACTCATGCCACTCCCCTTTGCCTTCTTCCATGAGTGGAAGCTGCCTGATGTGGCCCTCAGCTGATGTGGATGTCAAATCTCAAACTTTGTAGCCGTCTAGAACCCTGAGTCAAATACACCTTTCAGTTTATTTGAGGAATACCCAGCCTCAGATATTCCTTTGTAGCAACACAAAACAGACAGCTTCTTAAAATTAGCAAGTTCAAAACCAGGCACTTGATTTATACTCCCTTCCTCTTATAGTCTTTTCCATCTTAATCAGTGGAAACTCTTCTTTCAGTAGATTCAACCCAAAATCTTGGAGTTGTCCTTGACTTCCCTCTTTCTCTCATATACCACGTCTAAATCATCCTCAAAGCCTGTCAACTGTACCTTCAATAAATACCTTAATGCAGTCATTTACTGCTATTTCCTGTGGCCTACGTTATTGAATAGCCTCCTAAATACTTTCTCTATTTTGATCTATGAAAGCCACCCCTCTGTCTCTAAATCTAATCTACATAGAGCAACCAGATGAACCTTTAAAAATATGCTAGATCATGTAATTTCTATTTTAAAAATCTTGTAATGGCTTCCCATTTCCACTAGGTCCCACAAGACATAACATATTGTGCTTCTCTCTTTCTTGGTGCTTCTTTGACCTTCTTGAGTCACTGGTCTTGGTGTTTTTCAACAAGTCAAACTGCACACTTCAGAGTATTTGCATTTGCTTTTTCTCTGCATGGAATACTTTCGTACTACTTATATATTTTTCTTCGCTCTTTTAGGTTTCTGTTCAAATGCCTTTTAAAGAAGTATTCTCTGACCACTGCGCCCTCCACCCAATCACTTTGTAACTTCATTTTTCTGTTTCTTTTTTATTCTTAAGTACTATAACCACAACCAGCTGACATGGCTGCTGTCTTCTTCTCCTCCCTCTTATTCATCGCCTCTTCCTTCCCCTTTTTTCTCTTCTTTCTTCTTCTATTGTTGTTGTTGTTATTTTGTTTATATCTCTCCACTAGAATGTAGGTTTTCCAAATATAGCTATCTTGTCTATTTCATTCTGCTGTATGCATAGTGCCTAGAATGCATGGGGTCCTAGCACAGGGATAGGTAATCAGTGAGCATTTGGGAAGTAAAATTAATTTTTCATCAGTGATGTGCTAAAACCTTGGATATACATCAGTTGATATAAGGGTGCTAAGAAAGTTTCTCTTTTTATAGGAGTAAAATGGCTAGGTGCAGTGGCTCACACCTGTAATCTCAACACTTTGGGAGGCCAAGGCAGGAGGATTGCTTGAGCTCAGGGGTTCAAGGCCAACCTGGGCAACATAGCAAGACCTCGTCTCTATAAAAATTACTTTTAAAGACTAAAAATTCTTCATCTAAAAATTGACTCCTGCCTGTTCTTTCCTCTGGAAACTTTGTCTTAGAGGGGCACCCACCAGTTACCAGCTGGAGCTCTCAAAAACAAGCAATGAGGAAAGGATTCCCTATTTAAAAAATAGCGTTGGGAAAAGTGGCTAGTCATATGCGGTAAACTAAAACTGGCCCCCTTCCTTACACCTTACACAAAAATTAACTCAAGATGAATTAAAGACTTAAATGTAAGACCTAAAATCGTAAAAACCCCGGAAGAACACCTAAAGAATACCATTCAGGACATAGGCATGGTCAAAGACTTCATGACTAAACCACCAAAAGCAATGGCAACAAAGCCAAAATTGACAAATGGGATCTAATTAAGCTAAAAATCTACTGCACAGCAAAAGAAACTATCATCAGAGTGAACAGGCAACCTACAGAATGGGAGAAAATTTTTACAGTCTATCCATCTGACAGAGGGCTAATAGCTAATATCCAGAATCTACAAGATACTTAAACAAATTTACAAGAAAAAACAACCCATCAAAAAGTGGGCAAAGGATATGAACAGACACTTCTCAACAGAAGACATTTATGTGGCCAACAAACATAATGAAAAAAGATCATCATCACTGGTCATTAGAGAAATGCAAATCAAAACCACAATGAGATACCATCTCACGTCAGTTAGAATGGCGATCACAAAAAAGTCAGGAAACAATAGATGCTGGTGAGGCTGTGGAGAAACAGGAACGCGTTTACACTGTTGGTGGGAGTGTAAATTAGTTCAACCATTGTGGAAGACAGTGTGGCAATTCCTCAAGGATCTAGAACCAGAAATACCATTTGACCCAGCAATCCCATTACGGGGTATATACCCAAAAGATTATAAATCATGCTACTGTAAAGACACATGCACATGTATGTTTATTGCCGCATTATTAGCAATAGCAAAGACTTGGAACCAACCCAAATGCCCACCAATGATAGACTAGATAAAGAAAATATGGCACATATACACCATGGAATACTATGCAGCCATAAAAAGGATGAGTTCATGTTCTTTGCAGGGACATGGATGAAGCTGGAAACCATCATTCTTAGCAAACTAACACAGGAACAGAAAACCAAACACCGCATGTTCTCACTCATAAGTGGGAGTTGAACAATGAGAACACATGGACACAGGGAGGAGAACATCACACATCAAGGCCTGTTGGGGGACAAGGGGAGGGATGGCATTAGGAGAAATACCTAATGTATATGATGGGTTGATGGGTGCACCAGACCACCACGGCACGTGTATACTTATGTAACAAAACTGCACATTCTGCACATGTATTCCAGAACTTGAAGTGTAGCTTAAAAAAAAGAATTCTAAAATTAATGCTTTGTCTAGCTGACATTTCTTATTCTCCGAAAGTCATAGGGTTTCTAACAATTTATATTCCAGGCATCTTCCCAGTGGCCCCCACATTTTATCTGCTGCTTTCATATATGTAAGTCTTTTTTTATTATCATTATTATACTATAAGTTTTAGGGTACATGTGCACAATGTGCAGGTTTGTTACATATGTATGCATGTGCCATGTTGGTTTGCTGCACCCATTAACTCGTCATTTAGCATTAGGTATATCTCCTAATGCTATCCCTCCCCCCTCCCCCCACCCCACATCAGTTCCCGGAGTGTGATGTTTCCCTTCCTGTGTCCATGAGTTCTGATTGTTCAATTCCCACCTATGAGTGAGAACATGCGGTGTTTGGTTCTTTGTCCTTGCGATAGTTTACTGAGAATGATGATTTCCAGTTTCATCCAGGTCCCTACAAAGGACATGAACTCATCATTTTTTATGGCTGCATAGTATTCCATGGTGTATATGTGCCACATTTTCTTAATCCAGTCTATCGTTGTTGGACATTTGGGTTGGTTCCAAGTCTTTGCTATTGTGAATAGTGCCACAACAAACATACGTGTGCATGTGTCTTTATAGCAGCATGATTTATAGTCCTTTGGGTATATACCCAGTAATGGGATGGCTGGGTCAAATGGTATTTCTAGTTCTAGATCCCTGAGGAATCACCACACTGACTTCCACAATGGTTGAACTAGTTGACAGTCCCACCAACAGTGTAAAAGTGTTCCTATTTCTCCACATCCTCTCCAGCACCTGTTGTTTCCTGACTTTTTAATGATGGCCATTCTAACTGGTGTGAGATGGTATCTCATTGTGGTTTTGATTTGCATTTCTCTGATGGCAAGTGATGAAGAGCATTTTTTCATGTGTTTTTTGGCTGCATAAATGTCTTAAGAATTGTCTGTTCATATCTTTGCCCACTTTTTGATGGGGTTGTTTGTTTTTTTCTTGTAAATTTGTTTGAGTTCATTGTAGATTCTGGATATCAGCCCTTTGTCAGATGAGTAGGTTGCGAAAATTTTCTCCCATTCTGTAGGTTGTCTGTTCACTCTGATGGTAGTTTCTTTTGCTGTGCAGAAGCTCTTTAGTTTAATTAGATCCAGCAGCACATCAAAAAGTTTATCCACCATGATCAAGTGGGCTTCATCCCTGGGATGCAAGGCTGGTTCAACGTACGCAAATCAATAAATGTAATCCAGCATATAAACAGAACCAAAGACAAAAACCACATGATTATCTTAATAGATGCAGAAAAGGCCTTTGACAAAATTCAACAACCTTCATGCTAAAAAGTCTCAATAAATTAGGTATTGATGGGATGTATCTCAAAATAATAAGAGCTATCTATGACAAACCCACAGCCAATATCATACTGAATGGGCAAAAACTGGAAGCATTTCCTTTGAAAACTGGCACAAGACAGGGATGTCCTCTCTCACCACTCCTATTCAACATAGTATTGAAAGTTCTGGCCAGGGCAATTAGACAGGAGAAGGAAATAAAGGGTATTCAATTAGGAAAAGAGGAAGTCAAATTGTCCCTGCTTGCAGATGACATGATTGTATATCTAGAAAACCCCATTGTCTCAGCCCAAAATCTCCTTAAGCTGATAAGCGACTTCTGTAAAGTCTCAGGATACAAAATCAATGTACAAAAATAACAAGCATTCTTATACACCAATAACAGACAAACAGAGAGCCAAATCATGAGTGAACTCCCATTCACAATTGCTTCAAAGAGAATAAAATACCTAGGAATCCAACTTACAAGGGATGTGAAGGACCTCTTCAAGGAGAACTACAAACCACTGCTCAATGCAATAAAAGAGGATACAAACAAACGGAAGAACATTCCATGCTCATGGGTTGGCAGAATCAATATCGTGAAAATGGCCATACTGCCTAAGGTAATTTATAGATTCAGTGCCATCCCCATCAAGCTACCAATGACTTTCTTCACAGAATTGGAAAAAACTACTTTAAAGTTCATATGGAACCAAAAAGTAGCCTGCATTGCCAAGCCAATCCTAAGCCAAAAGAACAAAGCTGGAGGCATCACGCTACCTGACTTCAAACTATACTACAAGGCTACAGTAACCAAAACAGCATGGTACTGGTACCAAAACAGAGATATAGATCAATGTAACAGAACAGAGCCCTCAGATATAATGCTGCATATCTACAACTATCTGATCTTTGAAAAACCTGACAAAAACAAACAATGGGGAAAGGATTTCCTATTTATTAAATGGTGCTGGGAAAACTGGCTAGCCATATGTAGAAAGCTGATACTGGATCCCTTCCTTACACCTTATACAAAAATTAATTCAAGATGGATTAAAGACTTAAATGTTAGACCTAAAACCATAAAAACCCTAGAAGAAAACCTAGGCAATACCATTCAGGACATAGGCATGGGCAAGGACTTCATGTCTAAAACACCAAAAGCAATGGAAACAAAAGCCAAAATTGACATATGTAAGTCTTAAAGATCCTCTAATCTCTTATCTCACTTTACTCTTTTCCCCACTATTTAGATTTTGTCAGCCTCACTGGATTTTTAAAAATCTTAAAATTCTACCCATTTTATTGGTTTCGTAATTTCACCCATCTTTTGAATTTATTATTATTATTTTTTATTTTTGTGGCTTCTTTTGGTAAGAAACATTCCCTAGTGCCCAGGAAACTTGAATATCTTTTTTCTCTAGATAAGAAAAATTTGAAGAGTTCTCATATATAACCCATGCAAGCTGAAAGTTAGTAAAATGTACCAGATATCATGTTTCATTTTGTTGAATATACATAAGAGATTCATTTTAAATTGAATAAACTTAGTGAGGACTAGTCTGCAAAGGCATTGTTTCTCCAAAGTTATGGCATAATCTTATATATGAAAATACATTATGGAAAGCTTAGAAAAATATGCTAGGCTAAAATCCATTTCATGCTGGATCAGAGAATATACAAGATAATCCTGGGCCATCTTTTAGTGCCAGAAAGTAGTAAAGTAATCCAAAAACAACACAATGGGTGTTTGTCAAAGGGAAACAGAAGCCAATTGAAAGAGCTCCTAATGACCAAAACTGGAGCAATTAGAGCAACAAAATAAATATGGTAGTACCAGATTGCAATACAAAGTAAAATAAATACCCATTAGTTCATACTATTATAAATAAATGAAGGAATAAATACAAATGGAAGACAAGAGACAAATCTCTTGTATAGAAGAATTCCATATAGTCTATGAACAGACTCTCCCTTCAAGAATGTGAGCATTACCCTCTTCTTCTTAAGTGTGAGCTGTGCTTAGTGACTTGCTTCCAAAGAGAATAATATGGAAAACGGGAAAGAAGGACAATTTTACATTGGAGAAATCTAACAAACAGTACCTCACTTAATGAAGGTTAACATAATCAATAATAAGTCCATTTGAGAGTATGTACTCTTAATATGATATTATATGAGGCGAAGGACAGTTCTCTTTTATCTCACTCCTCAAAACTCAAAACCCAGTCTAATCATGAGAGAAACACCAAACAAATTCTTATTGAGGAGATACTCTACAGAGTATTCAACCAGTACTCCATAAAATGTCAAGGTCATCAAAAAAACAACAAAAATGAGAAACTGACACAGCTGTGAGAAGCCTAAGGTGACATGATAACTAAATATAATATCATGTCCTTTATGAAGTCCTCGAACAGAAAAAGGACATTAGTGAACAATGTAATGCAAGTATGGACTTTACTTAACAATAATGCTGCATTATTGGTTCATTAGCTGTGACACAGGTATTGCAGTAGTGTAAGATGTTAACAATAGTCAAAACTGTGTGTACTGTATATGAGTATCTTTGCAACTTATCTGTAAGCCTAAATTTATTTCTGTAAATCTAACTATGTACATCTATTATAACAATTTTATTTAAACGTTGTGCATAAGGACGTGATAGTATGTCCTCTGACTTTGAGATACTTTATTTCTTTTTTTCTAGTAGGTCTCCTAAAGAATTTAGTTAGACTTAAATTCTTTTCAGAGTAAAAATAAAATCTAAAAGAGTCTATCACTTTGCTAAACTTCATGAATATCTGTTGGTATTGCTCATGGTATTGTTTCACAGAATGTTTCTAAATGGCACGTTAAAGAATAGTGTGAGATGTTGTATTAGTCTGTTCTCACACTGCTATAAAGAAATACCTGAGACTGGGTAATTTATAAAGAAAAGAGGATTAATTGGATCACAGTTCTGCAAGCTGTACAGGAATCATGGCATGACTTGCTTTTGGAGAAGCCTCTGGAAACTCAAAATCATGGCAGAAGGCAAAGTGAGAGCAAGCACATATTACATAACTGGAGCAGGAACAAGATGCTACACACTTTTAAACAACCAGATCTCATGAGATCTCTATGATGAGAACAGCACCAAAGGGGCAGTCTGCCCCCATGATCCAATCACTTCCTACCAGGTCCCACCTCGAACACTGGGGATTACAATTCAACAGGAGATTTGGGTCCAGACACAGATCCAAACCATATCATTCTGTTCCTCATTCATACCAAATCTTATGTCCTTCTCACGTTGCAAAATGCAATTATATCTTCTTAACAGTCCCCCAAGTCTTAACTAATTTAAGCATTAACTCAAAATTCCAAAGTTTCATATGAAAAAACACCAGTCCCTTCTGCCTATGAGTCTATAAAATAAAAAATAAATTAGTTACTTCCATAATTCAATGGGGATACAGGCATTGGGTAGGTACTCCCATTCCAAAAGACAGAAATTGGCCAAAAGAAAGAGGCTAGAGGCCCCATGCAAGTCCAAAATCCAGCAGGGCTCTTGTTCAGAAAGCCCCAAAATATTCTCCTTTAACTTTATGTCTCACATCCAGAGCATGCTGTTGCAAGGGGTGCACTTCAAAGACCTTGGGAAGCTCCCCCTCTCTGTGGCTGCTCTCATGGGCTAGTGTTGAGTGCCTGTGGCTTTTACAGGCACACAGTGCAAGCTGTCAGTGCCCCTACCATTCTGGAATGTGAAGAATGGTGTCCCTCTTCCCACAGCTCCACTAGGAAGTGCCCCAGTGGGGACTCCGTGTGGGCGCTCCAACCCCATATTTTCCCTCTGCACTGGCCTAGTAGAGGTTCTCCATGGGGACTCCATCCCTGCAGCAGGCTTCTGCCTGGACATCCAGCATTTTCCATTTGCCCTCTGAAATCCAGGCAGAGGCTCTCAAGCTTCAACTTTTGCACTCTGAGCACCCTCAGGCTTAACACCAAGTGGAAATTGCCCAGCCTTATGGCTTGCACCCTCTGAAGCACTAGCCTGAGCTGTACCTGGGTACCTTTTAATCAGGGCCAGAGCTGGAGCAGCTAGGATGTGAGGAGCAGTGTCTGAGGTTTCACAGGGAAGTAGGACCCTCGTCTGGGCCCATTAAACCATTTCTTCCCCCTAGGCCTCTGGGCCTGTGATGGGAGGGGCTACCTCAAAGGTCTCTGAAGTGCCTTGGAGGCCTTTTTCTCATTGTCTTGGCTATCAGCATCTTGGTCCTATTTACTTAGGCAAACTACTTCAGCCAGCTTGAATTCCCCTTCCCAGCAAACATGGCCTTTCGTTTTCCACCAAATGGCCAGGCTACAAATATTCTATCCTTTTATACTCTGCTTCCCTTTTAAATATAAGTTTCTGGTCATTCTTTGTTCATGCATATGAGAATAGGTTGCTAGAAGCAACAAGGAAACATCTTGAATGCTTGACTGCATAGAAACTTCTTCCACCAGATACTCTAAATTATCACTCTCAAGTTCAAAGTTCCAAATATCCATAGAGTAAGAGCACAATGCTGCCAAGTTCTTGGCTAATGAATAACAAAAGTGTCCTTTGCTCTGGTTCTCAATAACTTCTCCATTTTCATCTGATACCTTCTCAGCTTGGTTTTCACTGTCCATATCACTATCAGCATTTTGGTCACAACAATTTAACAAGTCTGTAGGAAGTTTCAAATTTTTCCTCATCTTCCTATCTTCTTCTGAGTCCTCCACACTCTTTCAACCTATGCCTGTTACCCACTTCAAAAGTTGCGGTCACATTTTCAGGCACCTTTATAGGAATGCCCCATTCCTTGATTCCAATTTTCAGTATGAGTCCATTCTCACACTGCTATAAGAAATACCTGAGAATGGGTAATTTATAAAGAAAAGAGGATTAATTGGCTCACAGTTCCATAGGTTGAACGGGAAGCATGGCAAGATCTGCTCTTGGGGAGGTCTCAGGAAACTCAAAATTATGGCAGAAGGCAAAAGGAGAGTGAGCACGTCTTACATGACCAGAGAAGGAGCAAGAGGGGAGATTCCTACATAGTTTTAAACAACCAGATTTCAGGAGAACTGCGTCATGAGAATAGCACCAAAGGAGGAAATCTGCTCCCATGATCCAATCACCTCCTACCAGACCCCACCTCCAATATTGGGGATTACAATTTAACATGAGATTTGGATGGGGACACAGACCCAAACCATATCAGATGGCACGTTGACACCAGGTGTCAAGACGTCAAGGGAAGGCACCTTCTCTCTCCTCAATGCCATCAGGTTACCTTCTGTTAATTCTGGCTGTGGAAACTTGAAGAAGATATAGAAACACATAGGATTTAGAAAAAGATAACCAATTCACATCCTTTTTCTTAAAGTAATTCCCTCCGATTCTTTGTGGTACATCAAATATGTTTACACATTTTTCTAGCTGTCATAAGCTGAAATCTGAGGTGGAATATCTATGTACCTATATGCACCATTCACCGTATCTAAGACCATCTGGAGTTAGTTCTAAACACTGTTTACTGCTTACTCTACTCATGAGAGAATTACCACTTTTACTTGTCCCATGTGTATTAAACTGTTTTTGCATTGCATAAATAAATACCTTAGACTGGATAATTTATAAGAGAGAGACAGCAGGGGGGAGGAGGCGGCACACATTTATAAATGACCAGATCTCATGAGAACTCATTTGCTATTACAAGATTAGCACCAAGGGGATTGTGCTAAACCATTCATGAGGAATCCTCCTCTACGATCCCATCACCTCCCACCAGGCATCACCTCCAACAATGGAGATTACATTTCAACATGTGATTTGGGAAGGGACAAATATACAAACTTGATTACCATGTTTCTTCAGTAGAGGCTTCTAGTACTTTTTGGTGTCCATCACACCTTTGAAACCTTTTAGCCTCATCAGTGTATATGCATTGTCAGAATTTATGTGGGTTAGACTAAATAACTTTTGCTAAGCAGATGCTGGTGTACTTGTAAATTTAGGTTTCCACATCTGAATATAGAGATAAATCCCCAGAAGTTACTCTGTTCTGTGGCTAGAGATGTGTTCAGTTGAACATTTAAACCACTGATTTACATCAATTACAGATATGATTAAAGAAGGGTAAACTCACAAGCAGGTTTGCAATTCTGAAGCAAATCTCTTTCTGTGCTGGAGCAGTGCATTAACTTACAGTTTCCACAGTGCTGCTCTGTTCAATTGGTTGCTTCAATCAGGGTCTCTGCATGGGTTTCTGAAACAGAGCTTAATGTCAGGATGAGTGCATTACTTGTGATCCATTTTCTAATCTTCCTGACTACTAACCCATTTCCTCAGGTTAACTGCTTAAAGATTATGTCTCTCCCTGTGCAGGAGTATATCTGTCTGTGGGCAGCCATACAACACCCTGTGTGGTTTCTGAAATGGGAGGATGGTTGCGAAGGGTTCAGCTTCTCTGCCTGAAGGCATCCCTGTGGAATTACATCTTGCAAAAAACATGACTTTCTGAGGGTCTAGAATACATTTATGTGACACACATCAAAAGAATGATAGCAAGCATTGCATAACAACAGACAGGCATTCACACTGAGACTGTTAGATTGCTGAGAACACTGATTCATTTTTCACATCATCCTTTCAGAAATAATAGTATGAATATTTATAATTGCCAAAATGCTGTTATCTAGGAATTTAAATAAACAACTAGTATTTATTGTTAGCACCAGTACAGTTAATGTTATAGCAAAACTATTTTACTTAATCCTTGCTACAGTTAACAAGTGTTAACATTCCTCATTTATAGATAGGAATCAATCTCATCAAGGTTAGGTAGTGTGTCTGTGATCTCACTATTATGGGCAAATATGGGGATTGAACCCAGATACATTTTGACTCCACCCTTACTCTTTAGCTTTGCTTTATTAAAACAAAGTAGCCAGTAACAAACAAATGAGCAAACAAAAAACAAAATGGGAGGGTTAAGCCAGGTGTATTCAGATACCTTACGTGTTTGCAAATATTTCTCTTTCTATATAATTGTCAGATTAGAGGGTCATGAGTAAAATCTTTGATAGGAAGAAGGACAGAGAACGGAATGAGAAAAGAAATTCTAAAATAAATTCAGATTTAAAAAATAGTTGTTTGCCTAACTCACACATTATAGTGTTAAAGGCAGTATTTTATTAATAAAATGTAAATTCATGAAGAAAACGGATGCTGGGAGAAAAGAGTCCAGGAAAACAAAGACATTTAATGCTGAGAATCTAGGTTTAGGGTTCTAGTGCAAATCAAGAGCACTTTTAGGAAAATATCAAGATATCAACACAACCCAGAAGATGGGCCAATTACAATAACTACGTAGGTAACTGCTGTAGGATTAAACCTGGAAAAAATAACCAAAACTAATATTGCTGGATAGTTCAAGCTGAAAACAAAGAACAACTGTGAATTTTTAGTAAGGAAAATACTTTGCAGCATAAGCAACAGAAGTTTCTGTTTAGCTGCCTGCAAAGAACTGATTTGAAATAACTTGTTTTTCATGGGCTATTGAGACTGAGATGGTTCTGAAAGTCATCTTCTCTGAGGGAGTCCTAATTTGGCTTATTCATAGAACATTTTAAATGGTTTTTGGACATGGATTACAAATGCAATCACCCCACCCTTATAACAATATCTAGGATTATCTTGGTACTACGTCTGTTATTGAAAGTGTCTCATTTTTTTTTCTTTTGCTCTTTTAGGATGAGATTACAATATGGTATGAGATAGGGACATAAAATTTTCTTTCTTAAATTGTTGCCCATTAACTTAATTATCACTTGTTGAGTAATCTGTCTTTTCTCTACTGACACTTATCATACTTATCAAATACCATACATTGTACATATGTAGACATATTTCTATGTTTGCTGCCTTTGCCACGTCTATATTTATTGGGGCCAATGAAACACTGTTTTAATGATGACATTTTACAAGTGACTTTTACCATCCAATAGCGGAAGGCATCTTTTCACAATTGTATTTGTCTATTCCTAATAGTTTATTCTTTGTGATAAATTTTAAAATCATTTTTCATTATGTGAATACATTTTTTTAACATTCATGGCATTCAAAGCCAAAGATATTAAAATGTATACAGTGAAAATTCCCCCTCCAGACTTGTTTGCCTGGTTTCCATGCCACCTGCCTCCTTCAAAAAAGACCTAATATTTGCTTCATATGTATCCTTCCAGAATTTCATTTTTATGAAAAAAGGAACTACTTATCAAGGTATTTTTATTTAACAATATACTTAGGAATATCTTCATTTTAATGTATTGACAGCATCTTTATTCTTTTTTATTATTTGATTGCATTTTATGGATGTACTGTAATTTATATAACCAGTCTACTATTAGTGGACAGTTAATGTTTTGCCAAATTTCTGCTCTTACAAAGAATACTACAGTGAGAAAACTTGTACCTGCACAAATTAGCATAAGAACAAGTTTGTCAGTAAAACAATTTCTCAGAAATAGTTGTTGGGTCAAAAAGTACAAGCACTTATAATTTTGATAGGTCTCACCAAATTGCTATATAAGGTCACACAAATTTATAATCTTCACAGCAATGTGTGAGGATAGCTGTGCCTTAACAACATTGTGTACTGTCAAACTTCTGACTTTTTGCTAATCTGAACATGAAAAATGACATCACATTTATATTTTTCCTACTATGAGTGATACTAATCATCTGTTCACATGTCTAACAGTCATTATATTTCTTTTATTTAAAGCAAACTATCTATTTATAGTCTATGATCTTTTAAAAATCTAGTTCTTTGATTTTTATTGGAAAATTTTCTGGGAGCTCTGTATAAATATAAAAACAAAATACTCTGTGATATGAGTTAAAGATATCGTCCCCCAGTTTATTATTTGGTTTTTGGCTTGACTTTTTTTCAGATTTTAAAATGTAATTAAATTATATCAGTCAATTTTATGGATTCTGAGTTTGACTCATTGCTAGGAGGCCTTTTTTTCTTTAGTTATAAAGAAATTTTATGTTTTTTTATACTTTTATTATTTCATTTTAAAGTCTATATTATTGATTCTTTTAGAATTATCCCCCTGTATGACTTGAAGTATAAGTTCAACATTTTTTGCTTAATTTTCTATGAAATTAGGGGAAATATGAAATTATGAAATTCTCAATTCCTTTTTTTTTTACTGATTTTATATTCTACTTTGATTATACATTGAATTCCCATTTAGAGTCTATTTCTGGGCTTTCTATTCTAATTTCATTGGTGTAGCTACTTATATGCATTCCTACTGCTTTTACTGTTGAGATTTTATAATACATTTGAGCATCTGGTAGTGTCTGTCCCCCATTGCTCTTTTTCCAGAGACTTTTCTATATTTTTTGCTTGTTTTTCTATATTTTATGATTATTTACTTCCAAAGAATCCTCTTTAATAAGCTTGAATAATAATAAAGTTATCGATTAGGAATAATGACATAATGTTGCTGTTGGAAGTTTCAGACAAGAGCTTGTTATATTCTTCCACTTGTTCAGGTATTCTACTGTATCCTTTAGTAGTATTTTAAACTTCTCTTCATAAAGGTTTTACACATTTATAGTTAAGTACCTTTCTTGGTAATTTATATTTTTATGGCTATTGGAAATTGAATGTTTTTTCTACATTGGACTCTAACTGATTATATAAATGACACTAGTCTCTGGATGTTAATTTTATGCCTCACTATCTTACTGAATTCTCTTACAGTTTGTCATATTATCTGCTAATAGTGTTAGTTCTATCTCTTGTTCATTTTTTATAGCTTTAGTTTCTTTCATTTTACTTCCAGTAAATGTCAAATAATAGCAGTGGTATCTGGTATCTTTTTCTTTATTTAATTAGAAAATTTTCTAGTGTTTCTCCATAAAGAATAATACTGGGAATTGGGCTAAATCAAATACATATTTTCATGTTGGAAAACAATCTATAACTTCTCACTGAGTTTAAAAAATAACAATTACAATATTGAGTGAAACTGAACTAATTTAACTATTAGTCTCGTAAATTAAATATTTGCATCATGAAATACAGCGTACCTTCCTGTTGGCTAAGTATTTTATGTTCTTCAGTAAAATTTTCTGGTTTATTTATTTGGAGGTTTCATTAGGATACCAGTAACCTCTTTGTCTTGATATCCATTATCTATACTTAAGACTTCATTTTACTTGAATTTTAACCAGCTTTTGATACTCTTCTAAATTCTCTTTCTTAAAACATTCTTTTCTCTGATCTAAAAATGGCTTACTCTATTGGTTTTCTTCTAATGCCTCTGAGTACTACCATGAGTTTCTGCTTAGTTTTTTATATTTGTTTTCATTATGGTAAGTAGGATCTTTTCTACAATACTTTTTCAACTGGTTCTAGGGGACAGGTGCTAAAAGATCTGTGATCCTAGTGAAAGATTTTTTCTGATAGTTTTTTTGTTTGTTTCATTTTAGTCTTTCAATTGCAAATAATGTTAAGCAATGCTTGAGACAATAAGCACATTACTATTAGTTCTTAAAGTGAGTAATTGCAGTGCTTTACCATCAAATATAATGATGTTGCTGGCCTGTCATTATTATTCTCCTATTTTTTAAAAATATAATTTCTTTAATAATGGCATCTATTTCTAGACTTTCTGATATGGAAGATAATTACATCTTTTCTAATGGTGAGATAATCACATATTTCTGTTCTTTTTTTGGTATACTGTATATTTTCTTAACGTTAATTTTTTATTTTTTTGTTTCAATGGTTTTTTGGAGAACAGGCTATGTTTGATTACATGAGTAAGTTCTTTAGTGGTGATTTCTGAGATTTTGGTGCACCCATCACCAGAGCAGTGTACACAGTACCCAACATATAGTCATTTGTCCCTCTCCACCTACCACCCTTTACCCCAAGTCCCCAAAGTCCAATCATATCATTCTTATGCCTTTGCATCCTAATAGCTTAGCTTTGACATATGAATGTTTGACATATGACATACAATGTTTGATTTTCCATTCCTGAGTTGCTTAGCTTAGAATAATAGTCTCCAATTCCATCCAGGTTGCTGTGAATGCCAGGATTTCATTCCTTTTTATGGCTGAGTAGTATTCCATGGGGTGTGTGTGTGTGTGTGTGTGTGTGTGTGTCTGTATATCACATTTGCTTTATCCACTCGTTGATTGATAGGCATTTGGGCTGGTTACATATTTTTGCAATTGCAAATTTTGCTGTTATTAACACGCATGTGCAAGTATCATTTTTATATAATGACTTTTTTTCTTCTGGGTAACACCCAGGAGTGGGATTGCAGGATCAAATGGAAGATCTAGTTTTAGGAATCTCCACACTGTTTTCCATAGTGGTTATACTAGTTTACATTCCCACCAACAGTGTTCCCTGTTCACTGCATCCACACCAACACTTATTATTTTTTGATTTTTTAAATTATGGCCATTCTTGCAGGAGTGAGGTGGTATCGCATTGTGGTTTTGATTTGCATTTTCCTGATAATTAGTGATGTTGAGCATTTATCCATATGCTTGTTGGCCCTTTGTATGTCTTCTTTTGAGAATTGCCTATTCATGTCCTTAACCCACTTTTTGATAGGATTGTTTGTTTTTTTCTTGCTGATTTGAGTTCTTTATAGATTCTGGATATTAGTCCTTTTAAGGATGTACAGATTGTGAAGACTTTCTCCCACTCTGTGGGTTGTCTGTTAAAGGCTGATTATTTATTTTGCTGTGCAGAAGCTTTTAGTTTAATTAAGTGCCATCTACTTATCTTTGTTTTTGTTGCATTTGCTTTTGGGTTGTTGGTCACGAAGTCTTTGCCTAAGCCCATGTCTAGAAGGGTTTTTCCAACGTTATCTTTTAAAATCTTTACAGTTGCAGGTCTTAAATTTAAGTCTTTGATCCATCTTGAGTTGATTTTTGTATAAGAGATGAGGATTTAGTTTCATTCTTCTAGATGTGGCTTGCCATTTACCCAGCACCATTTGCTGAACAGGATGTCTTTTTTTCCCCCACTTTGTGTTTTTGTTAGCTTGGTTGAAGATCAGTTTGATGCAAGTATTTGGCTTTACTACTGGGTTCTCTATTCTGTTCCATTGGTATATGTGCCTATTTTTATACCAGTATTATGCTGTTTGGGTGGGTATGGCCTTATAGTATAGTTTGATGTTGGGTAATGTGATGCCTCCAGATTTACTCTTTTTGCTTAATCTTGCTTTAGCTATGTGGGATTTTTTTTTTTGGTTCCATATAAATTTTAGAATTATTTTTCTAGTACTGTGAAGAGTGGTGGTAGTATTTTGATGGGAATTGCACTGAATTTGTAGATTGCTTCTGTAGTATGGTCATTTTCACAATATTGATTCTACCCATCCATGAGCATGGGATGTGTTTCCATTTGTTTGTGTTGTCTATGACTTCTTTTAGCAGTGTTTTGTAATTTTGCTTGTAGAGGTCTTTCACTTTTTGGTTAAGTATATGTCTAAGTACTTTTTTTGCCGCTATTGTGAAAGGAGTTGAGCCCTTGATTTGATTCTCAGCTTGGTGGCTGTTGGTGTATAGCACAGCTATTGATTTGTGTATCTTAATTTTTTATCTTGAAACTTTGCTGAATTTATTTACCAGTTCTAGGAGGTTTTTGGAGGAGTCTTTAGGGTTTTCTATGTAAACTATCATATCATCAGCCAACAGCGACAGTTTGAGTTCTTCTTTACCAATTTGGGTGCCCTTATTTTTTTTTCTCTTGTCTGACTGCTCTGGTGAGGACTTCCAGTAATATGGTGAAAGTGAGCATCCTTGTCTTGTCCCAGTTCTCAGGGGGAATGTTTTCAACTTTTCCTCATTTAATATAATGTTGGCTGTGGGTTTGTCATAGACAGCTTTTATTACATTAAGTTATGGCTTTTCTATGCTGATTTTACTGAGCATTTTAATCATAAAGGTATACTGGATTTTTGTCAAATGCTTTTTCTGCATCTACTAAGATAATCACGTGATTTTTGTTTTTAATTCTGTTTATGTGGTGTATCACATTTATTTTGTTAAACCATCCCTGCATCCTTGTCATGAAACCCACTTGATCATGGTGGATTATCTTTCTGATATTCTGTTGGATTCAGTTGGCTAGTATTTTGTTGAGGATTTTTGCATCTGTGTTAATCAGGGATATTGGTGTGTAGTTTTATTTTTTTGTTATGTCCTTCCCTGGTTTTGGTATTAGGGTGATACTGGCTTCATAGAATGATTTAGGGAGGATTCCCTCTTTCTCTATCTTTTTGAATAGTGTCAATAGTATTGGTACTGATTCTTCTTTGAATGTCTGATGGAATTCAGCTGTGAATCTGTCTGGTCCTGGACTTTTTTTGTTGGCACTTTTAAAATTATCATTTCAATTTCACTGTTATTGGTCTGCTGAGAGATTCTATATCTTCCTGGTTTAATCTAGAAGGGTTGTATATTTCTAGGAATTTACCCATCTCCTCTAAGTTTTCTAGTTTATGCAAATAAAGGTGTTCATAGTAGTCTTGAATAATATTTTGTATTTCTGTGGTATCAGTAGTAATAGATCCCATTTTGTTTCTAATTGAACTTCTTTGGAACTTCTCTCTTCTTTCTTGGTTAATCTCATTAATGGTCTATCAATTTTATCTATCTTTATAAAGAACCAACTTTTTGTTTCATTTATCTTTTGTAAATTTTTTGTTTCAATTTCACTTAGTTCTGCTCTGATCATTATTTCTTTTCTTCTGCTAGGTTTGGGTTTGGATTGTTCTTGTTTCTCCAGTTCCCCAAGGTGTGTCTTTAGATTGTCTATTTGTGCTCTTTCAGACTTTTTAATGTCGACATTTAATGCTATGAACTTTCCTCTTAGCTTTTGCTGTATCCCAGAAGTTTTGATAGGTTGTGTCACTATTATCTTTCAGTTCAAAGAATTTTTTTCGATTCCCACCTTGATTTCCTTGTTGACCCAATGATCATTCAGGAGCAGGTTATTTAATTTTCATGTATTTTCATGGTTTTGAGGGTTCCTTTTGGAGTTGAGTTCCAATTTTATTCTACTGTGGTCTGACAGAGTAATTGATATAATTTCGATTTTCTTAAAATTTTTGTTTTGTGGCCTACCATATGGTCTGTCTCAGAGATTTGTTTCATTTGCTGATGAATAGAATGTATATTCTTTAGTTGTTGGGTAGAATGTTCTGTAAATATCTGTTAAGTCCATTTGTTGTAGGGTATAGTTTAGGTCCATTTTTTCTATGTTGACTTTCTGTCTTGGTGACCTCTCCAGTGTTGTCAGTGGAGTATTTAACTTCCCCCTATTATTGTGCTGCCATCTATCTCAGTTCTTAGTTCTAGTAGTCATGGTTTTATAAACTTGGGAACTTCAGTGTTAGGTCCATATATATTTAGACTTGTGATATTTTCTTGTTCAACTAGTCCTTTTATCAGTATATAATATCCCTCTTTGTCTTTTTTTCTTTTTTTTAAGACGGAATCTTGCTGTGTCGCCCAGGCTGGAGTGCAGTGGTACGATCTCAGGTCACTGTAACCCCCGCCTCCAGGGTTCACGCCATTCTCCTGCCTCAGCCTCCTGAGTAGCTGGGACTACAGGCGCCCGCCAACACGCCCGGCTAATGTTTTGTATTTTTAGTAGAGACGGGGTTTCACCGTGTTAGCCACATTGGTCTTGATCTCCTGACCTCGTGATCTGCCTGTCTCGGCCTCCCAAAGTGCTGGGATTACAGGTGTGAGCCACCTCACCTGGCCCCCTCTTTCTTTTTTAACTGCTGTTGTTTTAAAGTTTGTTTTGTCTGGTATAAGAATAGCTACTCCTGCTTGCTTTTGGTGTCCATTTGCATGGGATATCTTTTTCCACCTCTTTCTTTTTTTTTTTTTTTAGATGGAGTGTGTTGCTCTGTCACCAAGCTGGAGAGCAGTGGTGTGATCTCAGCTTACTACAAACTCTGCCTCCCAGGTTCAAGTGATTTTCATGCCTCAGCCTCCTGAGTAGCTGGGATTACAGGCATGCATTACCACACCCAACTACTTTTTGTAATTTTTGTATTTGTTATTTTAGCTGGGATTACAGGCATGCACCACCACACCCAACTAATTTTTGTAATTTTTGTAGTTGTTATTTTAGCTGGGATTACAGGCATGCACCACCATACCCAACTAATTTTTGTAATTTTTGTAGTTGTTATTTTAGCTGGGATTACAGGCATGCACCACCATACCCAACTAATTTTTGTATTTTTGTAAATTTGGTAAAATTTTGTAATTTTAGTATTTTTGTATTGTAGATGGGGTTTCACCATGTTGGCCAGGATGGTCTCAATCTCCTGACCTCGTGATCTGCCCGCCACGGCCTCCCAAAGTGTTGGGATTACAGGCATGACCCACCATGCCTGGCTTCCACCTCTTTACCTTAAGTTTATGTGAGTCCTTATGTGTTAGTTAAGTCTCCTGAAGACAGCAGAAACTTGGCTGTTGAATTCTTATCCATTCTGCCATTCTGTATCTTTTAAGTGGAACATTTAGGCCTTTTACATTCAATGTTAGTATTGAAACGTGAGGTACTATTATATTCATCATGCTGTTTGTTGCTTGAATACCTTGTTTTTTTTTTCGGTGTGTTACTGTTGTATAGGTCCTGTGAGATTAATGCCTTAAGGAGGTTCTATTTTGGCATATTTTAAGGATTTGTTTCAAGATTTAGAGCTCCGTTTAGCAGTTCTTGTAGTGCTGGCTTGTTAGTGGCAAATTTTCTCAGCATTTTGTGTGGAAAAGACTGTATCTTTCCTTCATTTATGAAGCTGTTTCGCCGGATACAAAATTCTTGGCTGACAATTGTTTTGTTTAAGGAGGCTGAAGATAGGGCCCCAATTCCTGCTAGCTTATAGGGTTTCTGCTGAGAAATCTGCTGTTAAACTGACAAGTTTTCTTTACAGGTTATCTAGTGCTTTTCCCTCACAGCTCTTAAGATTCTTTCCATTTTCTTGACTTTAGATAACCTGATGACTATGTGCCTAGGTGATGATCTTTCTGCAATGAATTTCCCAGGTGTTCTTTGAGCTTCTTTTATGTGGATGTCTGGATCTCTAGCAAGGCTGGGGAAGTTTTCCTTGATTATTTCCTCAAACATATTTTTCAAACTCTTAGATTTCTCTTCTTTCTTGGGAACACCAATTATTCTTAGGTTGACATTTCATATAGTCCCAATCTTCTTAGAGGCTTTGTTCAGTTTTAATAATTATTGTTTCTTTGTCTTTGGTGGATTGGGTTAATTCAAAAACCTTGTCTTTGAGCCCTAAGGTTCTTTTTTTCTGTTTGTTCAATTCAATTGCTGAGACTTTCCAGTGCATTTTGCATTTCTCTAAGTATGACCTTGATTTCCAGAAGTTGTGATTGTTTTTTATTAATGCCATCCATTTCACTGAAGAATTTTTTTTTCATATTAGTATTATGTTTTTGATTTCTTTAGGTAGGACTTCACCTTTCTCTTTTGCCTCCTTGATTAGCTTAATAATCAGACTTCTGGATTCTTTTTCTGGCAACTCAGAGATTTTGTTTTGGTTTGGATCCATTGCTGGTGAGCTGATATGATCTTTTGTGCATATTAAAGTACCTTGTTTTGTCATATTACCAGAATTGTTTTTTGAGTTCTTTCTCATTTGGGTTGACTATGTCAGAGGGAAGATCTGGGATTCAAGGGCTGCTGGTCAGATTCTTTTCTACCATGGGGTGCTCCCTTGATGTCGTGTCCTTTCCCTTCCCCTAGGAGTGGGGCTTCCTGAAAGCCAAATGGTAGTGATTGTCTTTGCTCTTCTGGGTCTAGCCACCCAGTGAATCTACTGGGCCCTGAGCTGGTACTGAGGAGTGTCTGCAAAGAGTCCTTTGATATGATCCATCTTCAGTTCTTGCAGCCATAGATACCAGCACCTGCTCTGGTGGAGCTAGCAGGGGAGGGAAGTGGACTCTGTGAGGAGCTTTGATTGTGTTTTTGTTTAGTGCACTGGTTTTGTGTTGGTTCAGCTGTGGCCCTATAATGAGGATACGAACTTGCCATAGGAATACTTGGTTAAGTATGGGGTTTATCAGGTGTTGGGCAGGGCCATAGAGCTCCCAAGAGATTATGACCTTTGTCTTCAGCTACCAGGGCAGGTAGAGAAAGAGCACCATGTGGGGACAGGGACAGATGTGTTTAAGCTCTGCCTCTCCTTGGGCAGGGCTTGCTGTGCGTGTTGTGAGGGATGGGGATGTGGTTTCCAGGCCAATGGAGTTATATTCGCCAGGGGATTATTCTGCTTCTGCTAAGTCATACAGGTCCCCAGGGAAGTGGGGAAAAGCTGGCAGTCACAGGACTCACCACACTCCCATGCCGCCCATAGTCCTAAAGGCCAGTCTCACTCCCATCGTGCACCACCCCCTCCAACAGGACTGAGTCTATATTTCCACGCAGCTGGTAACCAGGGCTGAGAACTTGCCTCAGACCACAAGCCTCCCAGCTGAGAAAGCAAGCAGACTCACAGGTTTTCAGCATCTCAGGGAGCCTCCAGCAGTGATCTAATTCCTTCCTTTGAAGGGTCTGTGGATTCTCTTGGCTTTCCTGGTCTGTTCCTGCAGTAGTTCTTGTAACAAAAGTTCATGATATGAGTCTCCACATGCTGCTCTGTCTATCCGAGCAGGAACTGCAAGCTAGTCCTGCCCTCTCTCTGCCATCTTAATCCCTGTATTCATATTTCTTTTTTAATTTCTCATGTTAATTAGATAAATTCTCTTAACAGATGCATTGCAGAAAACAATGTTGCTGAATTGTGGTAAATTTATTCTTTAATATATAGCTAAATTTTATTTGTAAATATATTATTTAGTATTTTAAAATTCATAACCTTTAAGGTAGGCTTATAATTTGTACTTTTGCGCTAATTAGTTGTGGTATTTGATTTTGTTATTTTGCAAATACTTAATTGGCGCCCACTTTGCTGCAGTTATTATGCTGTGTATCAAGAGTACAGTGAATATCAAAACTAATGTGTTTCTGAGCTCACAGTGTAAGGTACAATTGGAACCATGGTACATTTTACAAAACGGTTTACAGTGTCATAAGAGGACAAAATAAGAGAATTTGACGTAGTATGGAGTTTCTAAATGTTTAAGATGTCTTTTCTAAGGAAGTGACAATTGAGTGAAAACTAAAAATTGAGTAGATGTTAATGTGTAAAAGGATTGAAGGGTCAGAAAGAACCCCATGATTACAGATTCTGTGGCAGGAAACACTAGGGCACATAGAATAAGAGAGAAGGTAGTGCATCTGTGGTGCAAGTGGCAAGCTCTGGCAACTCTTTCAGCTGTTACTTTTGATGTTTACCTCCATATCTATGAATCGTGTTTATCTGGCTGCTTCATTATATTTTTGTTATCTATTAACTTTCCACTCTTCAAGATGAGTATTATTATATTCTCTACCACTCTATTACTCACATGCATAAATCCTGTCTCCTCGTGACTCCAAGTTGGTTATATCATAACACTGTTTGCATTATTTTTATTTTTACATATTTTGACTATATAGAATGAATTCAAAGAAGACCTGTGTTGCACAATATGATACAGTATAGTTTGAAAACTATACTTTTCTCCTGAATTAATAATTATCCCCATCTATATGTAGTGTGTCCTTTAGATCTCTTCCACTAGCTTCAATTGCCTCTCAATGTCTTTAAACACAGCAGTATTTTATTAATTTCACTTTCTTCCAGACATCTTTCCCAGGGACTCATGGCCTGATCCAATCTAGACCGGCAGTTTTCTAGCACTCTTGCAAGGCTATTTATTATCTTCTTTTGCCATTATCCATTTTGTTTGTCTGTTTTATGCATAGCAGATCTCTTGTTTTCTGAATCCCATATCTTCCTCTTTCTTGATCTCTCTCAGTTTCTTCCTTAGAACAGCTGCATGGAAGATAGGATTTTGGAGGTATTGTGTGTCTGAAAGTGTTTTCTATTCCGCTTTGCCATTTTTGTATTAGTCAGGCTGCAATAGAATGCTAGGTTCGAAATATTCATCCCTATAGAATTTTAAAGGCAATATCATGTTGCTGTCGACATTCTGATTCATTATTCTTTGTATGGTACTTTTTTATTTTTCTTCTATGTCCCTTAAATTTTAAAATTTTATGGGGATGTACCTTACATTTTAAATTATTCTGAGAGTGTGTGAATTTATTTTTTCCATTGTGTTGAGTACTCAATGGATCATTTCAAAGTAAAAATTCATAATCCTACTTCTGGGAAATTTCTTTGATGATTCCCATTCCCAAATTTGTTTATAGTACTCTGATTTGCATATTGGATCTACTGAAGTGAGCTTTAAAAATATTTTTACTACCTTTCTTCATTTTTAAAATTGTGATCTGCTTCCCAGCATATCATCTTAATTTATCTTCTAGTCATTCTATTGTTTTCTCATTTCTGCCAACATGTTTATGATTTCTAAATGTTCTTTTTTCTCTAATATTCATTTATTAAAGCACTTTGCTTTTGTTTCATGGATGTGATATTTTAGAAATATTTTGTAGTCTGTTTTACTAAGTATTGTTTTCCTCTTTGCATATTTACTTGTTTATCTTGGCCTCAATTTCTTACATTGGAGGACTACCTCAGACACACACACACAAGCCTGAAGACTTGTGGCCCTAAATGAGGACAGGCATTTCTTGTGTGTGTCTGAGATAGCTTACTTTTTTACATTTGAGAGGACATGGAGCTGATTGACACATTCTATGCATGATTCTATGCCTAGACACATTCTATGCATAAATGGGCTTTGTAGACTTCATGGTAGGTTCTATCTGTCTCATTGGGTTTCTAGTAGAGAAATAAGGGTGACAGAATATTATTTGAGTGACTATTTTCTTATTCTTTCAAAGGAAGCTATATAGCTAGTATCATTCTAAATGGAGAGAAGATAGGCTAATTATTTGTGTATGACAGAAGCCCTAGAGAAGTAATGATTAATTCTCCTAAGGAACATAGTTTGAGAAGGATTACTTTGACCTCAATGTATCTTTATTAATAGAATGTTTTTCTTGGGCTTGTTAGATTTTCTGAAAAATAATTTTTCACTGAGTTATCTAGAGGTATAAAATGCCAACATTATGGCAGCTCTATGTGTGGAAGTCATACCAGATGTTTCAATACTTCAGTGAGTAAAGGTTCACTGAGGCCCCTGTTTGCAGTAAGTGCTGGACTCTTACCCTCAACTGTGCTAGTGGTTCCCTGGCCAGAATTCTGTTATTTTCGCTAGAAAAAATCCTCAATCCATAGTAAGAGAGATGAATGGGAGGGACTATTCTGCTCAGAATCAACATGAGTACTCAAGGGTGTAACTTGTTAGTTGCACTTTTAACTGATCCATTAGCCCTAATTTTATCCACACTTCCAGAGCTACATGATGCCATCCATCTTCAGGCTTCAGAAGTTTCTGCAGTGTAATGGAATTTACTCCAGTGCCTGCTTACAATTCAGTTTTCTGGGGTCTTCTAAGTTATTTACTGCTAAACATCTCAGATTTTATTTCTATTTTCTCCTCTTCCAGTCTCTTTTCTTTCTGGAATTTTGTGACAAAACAAAACAAAATACAACATATTTTACTGTTATTTCAAGGAGTTTAGAAAGAAGCAGAGGAAAATACATATGCTTAGTTCACTATTTATAACCAGAAGCCTGATTATTTTTTCTTTATATTACACTTTAATATTTTGCAGATATAAGATTGTCTCATTATTCTCTATTCCAGGAAAAACAAAGCATTTGCTTTTCTGTTTATTCCTTCCTGATAGACTTCAAAGAAATGAAAAGCATGTATCTATGGGAATGTTATTTGCAAGTACATTACATATTTATAAATATTTGTTAAGAATAATTTGTATAATATCATGATTTTATTTTCAAGAAAATAAAGCCTCTGTTCCCCACTTTATATAAGTCTCCTTTTAAGACTTTGTAGTAAATATTTTGGTTATTTATATATGTTTCTTATATTTCTTGTTAAGATGGTTACAGATTATTTTAAATAACTTTGTAGATTTTTAAAATACAATATTTGGCTGGGTGCAGTGGCTCATGGCTGTAATCCCAGCACTTTGGGAGGCAGAGGTAGCTGGATCACTTGAGCCTAGGAGTTTAAGACTAGCCTGGGCAGCATGGCAAAGCCTTATCTCTACAAATAATAAAAAAAAATTATCCAGGCATGGTAGTGCATGCCTGTAGTTCCGTCTACTGGGGAGGCTGAGGTGGGAGGATCACTGAGCCCAGTGGTGGAGACTGCAATGAGCTGTGATGGAGCTGCTGCACTCCAGCCTGGGTGACAGAGTGAGACTCTGTCTCAAAAAAAAAAAAAAAAAAAAAAAAAAAAAAGACTCCCTTTTACACAATATTTTATTTCCATTTAATTTCCTGAGATTATTCAGTGTATAAATTTTAGTTTGTGAACATTTATTTTGTAACCAGGGAGCTACCTGTATTTTTTCCTTCTGATAAATTTCACTGAATATTGTTCTTGTACCTTAAAAAGACAAATAGTATTGGGAAATAATTTTCTCACTCTTTACAATGACTATTCTTATTTTTGAAACTCTAAAGCAGTCTCATTAATTTCTGCCTTCTTTTATTTGTCTTTTCTGGAAGCATTAACAACTGCTTTTCTATTGTCTTACAATATTACTTTAGTTTAAAAGTTTTCTTGTGAAGTAATGCATGCAATTTTATATTTGTGTGCAACCCTGACTTTATAAGAAATATTTCTGTGAATAATGTAATCATTTTCATAACTTTATAAATCATCTGCAATTATTTGTATTAGTTTTTTTTACCCATTATTTATAGGAACAGTGTTTGCTTTTTAAGTAACTGAAATTACTTACTTGAACTTTCATTATTACATTTTAAAATTACTCTGTTCAGTAGGGATCTCACACTGGTGGCCACAAGGCTGCATTCCACCCACGGACATATTTTGTTTAGAAATTTTGTTATGTCTGTGAATAGTCTTTAAGATGCAATGTAACTATGTACGAATTGATTATAACTCTAGAAATTCAGCACCTATTATTTTATACCTGACCAATTTCACACACCTTATGCAGATAATTGTCCTTTTAAGCTCTAATTTAGGAAATTCAATTTTATTTGTGATTATCTCATATTTAGGCTAATGGTTGTTTCATATTTAGGGGAAAGAAAAACTTTAAATTTGTTCATGAGAATCAAAGAATAATTTTCAAAATTGTTTATATGCAGTATGATAAGAGGCAAATACTATGTACTAGGCACAAAATAGTTAACCTGATATTGTTTTCTTTAAATAACTGCATTGGATCATAATTATGATTGTTACTTTTTTTTTCTTTTTTTTAAATTATACTTTAAGTTCTGGGGTATATGTGCAGAACATGCAGTTTTGTTACATATGTATACTCGTGCCATGGTGGTCTGGTGCACCCATCAACCTGTCACCTACATTAGGTATGTCTCCTAATGTTATCCCTTCCCTAGCCCCCCACCCACTGACAGGCCCTGGTGTGTGATGTTCCCCTCCCTGTGTCCATGTGTTGTCATTGTTCAACTCCCACTTATGAGTGAGAACATGTGGTGTTTGGTTTTCCATTCTTGTGATAGTTTGCTGAGAATGATGGTTTCCAGCTTCATCCATGTCCCTTCAAAGGACATGAACTCATCCGTTTTTATGGCTGCATAGTATTCCATGGTGTATATGTGCCACATTTTCTTTATCCAGTCTGCCACTGGTGGACATTTTGGTTGGTTCCAAGTCTTTGCTATTGTGAATAGTGCCGCAATAAACATACATGTGTATGTGTCTTTATAGTAGACTCTGTCTCCAAAAAATAAAAATAAAATAAAATAAAACAATAGCCAAATTCTACCAGGGATATTGTTTTATTTTATTTTATTTTTATTTTTATTTTTTGGAGACAGAGTCTTACTTTGTTGCCCAAGCTGGAGTGCAGTGGTGTGATCTCGGCTCACTGCAACCTCCACCTCCCAGGTTCAAGCGATTCTTGTCCTTCACCCTCCTGAGTTGCTGGGATTACAGGCACATGCCACTGTGCCTGGCTAATTTTTTTTTTGTAGTTTTAGTAAAAAAGGGGTTTCACCATGTTGGCCAGGCTGGTCTCAAACTCCTGGCCTCAAGTGATCTGCCTGCTTCAGCCTCCCGAAGTGCTGGGATTACAGGAGTGAGACACCACGCCCGGCCATGATATTGTTTTAATACCTCTAAGTTTTGTCTAACTAAGCAAGATGAAAGAATTGAGCTAATAAATTCAGCGATATTCTAATTAGCAAGCTGTAGAAGTAAATATATCAATAGAAAATATGCCCTCTACTGCAGAGCTAACTAATATAGCGGGACAGAGAAGGAGCTGCCACATTTTTTCTGTAAAGGACCAGATGGTAAATATTTTAAATTTTCCAGTTGTATTGTCTATATTGCAGCTACTCAACTGTGTTGTATAAAAGAAGCCATAGACAGTATGTAAATTAATGTGCATGGCTGTGTTTCAATACAACTGTTTGTTTTTTGTGGTTGTTGCTTTGTGTTGTTTTAAAACAAGTGTTAAGTTGGATTTGGCCTATGGGCCATATTTTGCCAACTTTTGGGATAGAGCAATTTAGCAGGTCTCACCTACACAGACAGAAGTTGGGGAAAACTCTAAGGGTGGCCTGGAAATGATACGGACGGGAGACAGGAAAATCCTGGGTAGAAGAGGGCAGTTCTCCAGCAAAGGCCCCACTCTCAAGCCTGAAGACTTGTGGCCCTAAATGAGGACAGGCATTTCTGTTTTCACACCCCAAAAGTTGCCTTTTGGCCCGCTACACCCCCATTCTTCCCCCATATAAACCTGAAACCTTAGCGGGCACAAACAGAAGCGGCTGAACAGAAGTGGCTGAACAGAAGCGGCTGAACGTCGGGACCAGCAGACCAAGCCACTGCGGAACAATGCAGCAGAAAAAGAGAGAAGAGTAGGGACTGGACGTGAGGGGAGTTCAGCAGCGGGCAGGCAGAGAAGAATCCTGCTGCTGGGCAGCCCAACTCCAGGGAAAGACCACCTTCCCACTCCATCCCTCAATTCCAGCTCCGCATCCATCTCACAGAGAGCCACCTCCACCACTCAATAAAACTTTGCATTCATCCTTCCAGCCCACTTGTGATCCGATTCTTCTGGTACACTGGGGAAGGACTCAGGATATAGTAGGCTGTCACACTGGCCCCCTGCCCTTGCGATAAGGCAAAGGGTCCATTGAGCTGGTTAACACACAAACCATCTGCAGACCGCAAGTCTGAAAGAGTTTGGTAACACACGCCCACTTGGGCTTAGGGAATCGCAGACACCCACTCCTAGACACTGTCTGGGGTCGAAGCCCAAAAGCGCTCCCGCGGGCCTCTGCGCCTGCCCCTCTGCATGCTGCCCCTAGGGGTTTCAGCTGCTGGACGACCAAGCTGGCGATACCCACCCTTGCCGCACTTCCTGCGAGGGGGATCAGGGAAGTCTCTCCTTTCAGAGCCTGGTCATGAGAGTTGCATGATGGCTTTGTCCTTCAGTTTTCTCACTGACGGAGTAACTGAGAATGGGGAGATCAGTCAAGATATGGTCTTTCATATGTGCATGCATTCAGTCTTTTTCTACATACTACACCCAATTTTTTTCTTTATGTTTCTGGTATGAGAGTGACAATGATTTTCATCTAGTTCAATGAGTCTAGCTAAATTAGGAGTAAATTGAAATAATTATGATTAGAGAATGAAGTTCATCTATTTTATTTTCATATTGGAATTTGTCTTCATGATGATGCTTACTATCTTCTGTCTGACCTGCCGGATCAGATGTGCACATTTTTCTGCGTTACATGTCTCACAGGAGGCTGAATTGTATGGCTATAATCCATGGTCCTGTGAGCCCACCGGCTGCTGACTGTCTTTACCCATAAAGGAGGAAGGAGTAAGCTCTTTTGGAGATAAAAGAGGGAGAAGAAGACAATTAAGGTGTTTATTCCCTCGGCTCCTTCCCTTTTTTGAAGGTTACAACATTTTCTGATAGTTCTTTCAGGGTTTTTAGGCTCCCTCCCCTCACATTTTCAGGAATCTGGAAGTAGCTCCTGGATGTTGCATCCTCCCTGTGGTTTCTCTGTATCTTGACGTTTTCTTTGTAAATAGACTATTTTTAAAACTCTTCTCAAATTAGCTATCTTTTGTGTGCAATTTGTTTCCTGCCAAGACTCTAAATAATAGAGTTCACAAACAGATGATCAATACCTTGGGGGCCTAAGGAAATGGAAAATATTTATAGAAAAAAATGTTCATTATATCGATTAATTTTTTTTTTCTTTTTGTGAGATGGAGTCTCACTGTGTCACCAGGCTGGAGGGCAGTGGCATGATCTTGGCTCACTGCAACCTCTGTATCCTGGGTTCAAGCAATTCTTCTGCCTCAGCCTCCCGAATAGCTGGTACTACAGGCATGTGCCGCCACACCCAGATAATTTTTGTACTTTTAGTATTTTAGGGTTTCACCATTTTGGCCAGAACGGTCTCGATCTGTTGACCTCATGATCCGCCCGCCTCAGCCTCTCTAAGTGCTGGGATTACAGGTGTGAGCCACCGTGCCTGGCCTATGTTGCTGAATTATATTACTTAGTTAAATTTTGTCTTATTTAAATTTTTATTTTTGTAATCTATAGAGAGTTATATTAAAGCATTACCTATAACAAATATATTTATATTGCTGTCTTTTTTTATGTAACGTTATTTAATTGCCCTTAAAATTTGTAGACTTTAGTTTCATTTATGAAAAATGACCTTCCCTTTTCCGTTCAATAATTTTTCATCTTTAATATCTCACTCTTATTTAAATGTAGCTGATCCAGCATTTGCTTACATTAGATTGATAACATTTTGCCTTTTCTTTCATTTTTATCACATATAAAATATTTATTCTTATTATTTAAGTAATCTAATTTCATAACCAAGTGGAGAAAACACTAAATATAATTTAAAAAGAGCTTACAATAATCTCAATAGCCAGCTACTGTTAGTATTTTCATATTTGGCATATTCAGGATGAGTAAGATGAAATAGTTGGTAAAAGCAAAATGTAATAAAAATAAAATATCCATTTCTAAATTTTATTTTAACTTAAAACTTATAAAGTGCATTAAAAGGCAGTAGTTTTGTATGTACACCAAATACTTTTCTATATGGAACCATAAAAATAGGATGATGATGATGATGATACTCCCTTTCTGAACACTTTTCATTTTCTCCCTCTGCCTGTGAAATTAAATGTCAAAAAATGTGCTTTCAGGTAGTCTTTGTAATAATCCCCTGACTCCTTTTAAGGAGCCGATTCACAGGACCTGTATTTCAGCAATTCTTATTTATTAGGAATGGAGAGGGATTTGGAAGTTTGGATGTTTAACAATAACTCACGGTGCTTTAGGTGCATGTGGCCTTTGGACCACTGTTTCAGGAAAATTGTCTTGATGTGACCAGCAAGGCCCTCAGAGCCACTTCTGACTGTTTCTAGCACTCACTCTCAAAGGAACCCTCTCTACTGGCTTCACTTCAGCCATACTTAACTATTTGAAGTCTCTGAATGTTGCCAGGTTTGTTTATGCCCTATAACTTTGTTAGTAGTGCTCTCTTGAGCTTGTCTATCTGTAACATCAGTTTATTTATTGACTTTTATCTCCCATCCTATTTCCAGTCATTGTGAGATACACTGTGTCAGGGAAAGGCTATCTCATAAGCCATCTTACTGATGCTGCCTTACTCTTACTAGTATGAACATCCACTGTCCTCTAAGACACTATGAGGACAAACTCCAACATGGCCTATGCTCATTTAATGTAGCCACTGGTACATTTTTGTGATTCCATAGTCACCATTATCAGTGGACCTCCTACCTTTACGGTGCACTAATCTGTGCACTCCTCCTGTGCTATCCAAGTCTGTGTTCTTAGAATTGCAAATGAGTGATCAGCCCTGAATCCTCAGTCTCCTTTCTGAATATCTCTTCTACCTTCAAATCTTAACTAAACTTGGCTATCTCCTGAAGACTGCATTCTCAAAATGAAGTATTCTGAGATAACAGCTTGGGTCAACAGCTTCTTTGCAAGCTGCATTTTTTGGAAACGATTATTTTTTCTTTCTTTGCTAGAAAGAGCTACTACTACATTGAGGCTAGCACCATTGTAATTTACCATCTTGCTATTCCCTCACCACTGCCATGTGGTTTTCTTCCCATCATTAACTAAAGACATTAGACTCCTTATTGTAAACCAAAAAGTGACTGAGGAATATCTCAATCGATTTAGAGGTTTATTTTGTCAATATTAAGGACATGCCCAGGAAAAAGAAACACAAGTCAGTGTAGGATCTGTGTCCTATGCTTTTTTCAAAGAGGGTTATGAGACCTTCGATATTTAAAGGGAAAGAACATGTGAGAAAGAAAAAAGAAAAAAAAGGAAGGGAGGGTAGACAATGAGGCAAGTGGTTATTTTCTTGTGAGGCTCTGATAAGTGCTCAGTGAATCTACATTTTACAAGTGAAAAGAAGTGGGTAGAAGGAAAGTCAATTATGCATTAATCTTGTTTTCAGTAAATTTAGATTTTTTACCTAATACAAGTAACTATGTAAAATTAGAGTCATGGCTTCGGGAACAAAAGGAAGGTAGTTTTTGTATGACTAAGTTACCAAGATTAACTTTTCCCTTTGGCATAGTAAGTTTGGGGTCCTGAGACTTTATTTTCCTTTTACATTATCAACCAAGATATCTATTATGCATTATTCTGGCTTCACGAAACTAGGTCTAATACAAACACATGCAGAATTTGTTATTATTAGTCATGGTAGGTAACAATCTCTTCATATTAATAAGAGTACAAAAATGTTCACCTGCATGTTTGTTTCAATTTATCTCAGTAAGCTTCTAGAGTTTAGTTCTGCCTAGTCATTAATATAATTGCAAATGTATAATTAACATAATTGCAAATGTAAAATTAATATAATTGCAAAATATTTTATATACTGTGGTTACATAGTGTTCATATTCTGTGGTTACATATTCTCAATATAAAGTGTGTATATAGTATATATATCATATATGCAAATATATAAATGAATATAAAATATCTATGTATATAATCTATTTATATATCAAGTACTAATATTAAGTAGGCTATTCCCTATCCTACTTTGGATGTTCAACTGTTTTCAGAAAGGGGCCACAATATCTATTAGAACTTGTTCCCAGATTTCTTCTTTTCCCACAGAGCCCTGACAGATGAGAAGCAGGAATTTTTTGTTGAAGAGCTTTCATCCTTTAGTCATAGAATCATGGAATTATTCTGGAGCATTTTTTCCTTTTCTTCCAAGTGTTCAAGTAATAAGAAAGACAGCAGGATCTTTTATTTCAGAACAAACATGAAGTTATTTAAGATTATGTTTTTGAATAGTCAAAAGATTACTATGGAGACTAAAGAGCGCTTTCAACCTAGAAAAATGACTTTGAATTAAGAAAAAAATACCTTAAACACTTGTCCTAGATAAGAGCCAGTGTGAATCGCCTAAGCACTGACTATGTGATTTTTCAGAGTGCTATTTTGCAAAGTCATCCCACAGCCAGATTTCTAAACATAGACCTTGTAAATCAGAGGGAAAAATCCAGAAGACATTTTTGTACACTAGGGTCAGATGAAAATTTCCACTCTGTAGTACTTTGTCCTCTAAACAACTTTATCTGCCCTTTATTTTCAATTTTGGAGAATGGGGGTGGAGGATTAATTAAGAAAGTCAAACATTTATAGAAACATTAAGTAATCAAATTGTTATTATTTGTCTTGACATCTGGTATCTCCCATATTCCATCTTCATAAGATGTACTCTCCTCTCTTTTTTTCCCAACATTATGGAACATGCTTCATAAGGTCAAGATCACAAAACGTTTTTCTTCCTTGGGAAAGTGACTATCTAGAAAGCAGCTGAGGTTAGGGGCTGCAGCTAACTATTGCAGTCAGTTATGGAATTTTAGGAATAAGAGCAAAAGCATAGAGCACGAGATTAAAGAAAGAATACATTTTTAAAAACTCCGTAGTATCACTAGCCTCTAACACAAGCTGCTCCCACATTAACTACTGAAAGGCAATACAAGCAATTGCAGTTATCTGGCAGAAGGAAAATTACTTGCAGCTACTTTCAGCTACAGGCATGTTCTTAGCTAGACGCACTACATTGGAAATACATGGTGAGTTTTGTCAATCCATATGTAGTGAAAGCTTAAGTGATTATTTAAGTAGCTGTAGCAAAGGAGTGTAAAACTAGCATTTATTGAATACAGAATTATAGATTTGGGCGAGTAGTGAAACAATAATCGGCAAGTTTCCATTCTATAAACAGGCTCTTCTTGTAGAGTGACACTTCATTCAAAAGAATGTCTTCTACACTGTCTTGCACAGACATAATTATAAAAGATTCTTAGTGGTAGAGAACACTTACCAAATAAATATATGTTTAATAACTACTCAGAATAAAATGTTTCTATGATTTCATAGTTTTAATCTTCCGTGATATGCAATTCTAATGATTACTGCTTAAAAGAGGGTTTGCATTTGGGTGAAAAACAATGAATCAATCTGTTATTCTGTATTTTAAAAGAGATTGAATTTCTGTTTTCAGGAAAGGAAACTTTTATGTTCTTATGTACTAAGTATGCAGGGATTTAAGTTTATATTTACTTTTTTTCTGCATCAATAATCTATGTTTCAAAGTATTATTTGTGTAACACAGTGTAAAAAACATACTGAATTAAATTCTCCCCTGAGTGAAAAACAATTTAGATTAGTGGTTATGTCATTTGACAAGTGAAGTCTACATCTAAGAAGAAAAATAAAATGTTAAAACAATGTTTAAAAAAAATTAAAACAACAACATACTTACAAGTTTCCAAAAGAGTACTTTTTAATGAAGTGGATATCTTTGTCTGAAAAAAAAAACAATAAGAACCAATTTTGTAGACAAAAATAACTTGTTTTTCATTTTTCATCTGCCATGTTTTTGCCATGTACCTAATTTTTGAGGGGGAGGGTTTTTTTTATAAAATAGAAATAATAATATATACCTAAATTTTCATGATGATATTGTATTTGTTGCTTTTTATTGCATGTATAACAATTTGAAACAGGAAATGTTTAATAAGTAACACGCTCATCAAATGTCAGATACTTTTATGGATAGGCACAATTTTAGGTTCAAGGTTTGGTTTACATACTTAACAAATAATCAAGAAGCATTTGCACATCACATTTAGTCAAATCTGTGAGAACTGACTTTCTATAATTCATGGAAAAACTAATGCTTCTTTGTGTTGCCTAATATGCCTTCTTATAAATGGACCACACTGCTCTGACAGAAAGTTGATGAGAACACTCTTTTGAAGACTGTGCAAACCAGCATAAATAAGATGCATGCAATAAGTATGACACATGGATATATATCTGAAATGTCATTCATATATCAGGCTCCATTTGTATTATGTTAAATTCATTGTGTCAAGAATATGCATAATATGCATATGTAGGATTCATAATCACTCAAATGTAGATTATTATGGAATAAAATGTAGATTTATTCAACTGAAAAATAATGAACTATGATAAAAAGCAAAAACAAAACCCAGAACAAGTCAAAGGCAAAAAGGCAATCTTTCCTTCATTATATTTGCAAAGGAAATATCTGTATGACACCTCAACAAATTTGGTCCAGTACTTTTCTCAAGTGATGAGACACTTGGTCCACTTAATATCAGGAGTCTACAAATTAATAATCTTAAACAGATCTTCAAGAGACTACATGATTTATATATTCCTCAATTATATTAGCAGTAAGAAACAACTCGTGTCATATTTACTCATTGTAATCATGCAATAAAAAAGTTGATAGTGCCTGTTTGCATCCATATGACTCAAATAATTTGAGTATCTTTTTCTCTATATTTTCTTCCTTTGTTTAATATATTAGAGCTCCTTGCGGATATAAGAGAAACAATAATAATAATATTGCACTTGTTGCCCATCCTTCATCCATATTGTGTTATTTTATTTTAGTGATATAAATTTAAACAGGCTAATAAAAAATAGTCTCCTGAATATACTTTGAAACAAATACATACCTTTTATACTTTGTTATTGTGAAATTTAACACACATGCCAAAAATGCAACCCCTCAACAAATGGTCACATTTATTATTATAAAATGAGCATCTTTGTAACTACCACTGTTGGCATCTATGGCCTGTCTAAGAGCAGGCTGCTGGCTGCAGTGGGGGAGGCTCTGCCGGGGCTGCATGATCCAGGGAGCAAGCAGGAGCTGGGAACAGGTGGAAGCCCTGTCCCCTTCCAGGTTGGAGGGGCGAGAGCCCCACCCTCCCAGGCACAGCTGCAATCACCCAGCCATGGCTTCAGACCTAGGCATCTCTGCATTCTCAGGGGCCCAGGAAGCCTTCCTGCCCCTGCAGACACAGAAGTACCTACTCCTGCTGCCTGGCCTCTACCCACTCCCAGTGCCCACTCCAGTTTCAGAGCAAAGTTGTGACTGAGCCTGGGCACTGTCACAACCCAGCCAGGTGTGCATATGCTGAGGGCAGTGCTGACACGCCAGTTCCCTGCCACCTTGGCTGCCTCCAGACTTTGGGCGTCTATAAGCACAAGAGGGAGCCTGTGGGGACCTTAAGGGCAGCTCATTATGGGCCTGCAGACACCCCTTAACATGGACTGGGTGCTGTGGGCACTGTGGATGGCAGGTTAATGGCAGCAGGAGGCAGACAGGTTCCTGGGCAGAAAGGGGAAGGTATACTGTGAAATCCTACCTTCAGGCCAGTGATGGCCTGAGGCCTGGGGGCTGGGCTGCCAGTTTTGTGGACTGGAGTGAGAACTTACGGTGCTTTTTCCAGCCTGCCCATGGCCACTCATGGACCAATCAGCATGCACTTCCTCCCCTCTGAGGCCCATAAAGACTCCAGAGTCCCCTAGACTTGAGCAGAAAATGGGACAAACTGCCTGTGGAGAGGAGCTACCCACTGCAGGCCTCCTCTGTCTCTTTTGTCACTCAGTAAAGCACCTCTTCACCTTGCTCACCCTCCACTTGTCCAGATGTCTCATTTTTCTTGGACATGGTACAAGAACTCAGGACTCGCTGAATGGTGGGGCTGAAAGCGCTGTAATACAAACAAGGCTGAAACACGTCCCCTACTTGCCACATTGCAGGTGACAAGAAGAAGAGCTGAGGCCCTTTGGGGAGCCAAGACCTAGGAGCTCCCTGAGCCAGGGCTGTGACACCCTCTTTGGGGCTCTGTGGTTCCTGGTGTCCCCAAGCTTCCAGGTGCCACTGCCTTCCCTGGTGCCTGCAGTGGAAGCCACTTGCAGTACGCCTGGTCCAGCCACAGCCTTACAGGGAGCCAGAACCCATGTCGATGCCTGGAGCTGCCTGCCCCACTGCAGCCAACATGCCCGGCTCTGTGTCGTGGCCAGACCCCATGCTCACTAGCTCATACACCCCTCACTGCTCCGCACCTGGCTTGCCCGTGGCAGGTATGGTATGTGGGCTGGTGGTACCAGCCTAGTGCAGCCTGCCAGGTTGAGTGGGTGGAATGAGCCCAGTGGGCCCAAGTAAAACTTGGGTAAAGGCACCACTGGCCAGGGAAGTTTCTGGCTGAAGAAGTGACACCCCAAGGATCCCGTGACATCACTCTGGTCAAGAGATTGAACACTATCCGTACTCCAGAGGCCGGCTTCTCATAGTCCCCATCCCCAACCCTATGTCTCCTTCCTTCCCCTTAATTACTATCCTGATTTTTATGTAATCACTTCTTTTATTTTCTTAATTCATAACATGTTCTTTGGAAGAGCTTCTACAGAAATTTTAATTTCGCCAATTTAGGTCATGTTTGTAAATGAAATCATCTAGTGCCTAAATATTATTTTGTATATGGGCTCTTTCACTCAGTGTTACCCTTATATGATCATATCATGCCTGTGGCTGCAGTTCATACTGCATTGTATAAATATATAAATTAATTTCACATTTTACTATTATTTGGGTTGTTTCTATTTTATAACTATTGTGAACAATTTCATTATGAACACTCTTCTAAATAGTTTTTAGTGTCCTGCTGAACAAATAAATATATAATTTTTATATATTTATACAATGCAGTATAGAAGTGGAATTGCTTGGTCATAGGGAATGCACAGTTTAAACTTGTTAAACTTTAGTAAATAATGCCAAGTTTTTTCCCCAACAGTTGTCCTATCATCAGTATATATGAGTTCCTGTAGCTTCAATACTTGACAGCAGTTGGTATTATTGGTCTTTTTTATTGTATCTATTTAGTGGGCAGTGGTTGCTTCTCCCTGCGGTTTTAATGTGCATTTTTTTATTTCTCTTGAGATGGTTGCATTTTCATATTTATGAGCTATTAATATCCCTTTATATAAAGTGCCTGTTCAAGTCTTCTCTCTCTCTCTGTCTCTCTTTTAATGGAAAATCTGTCTCATGTTTTTCTTATTGATTTGTATTTCTTTACAAAACCTGGATACAAACTCCTTGTCAGTTACAGGGTTACAAATTTTTCCTGATATGTGGCTTGCCTTTTCATTCTCTCAGTTGTTCTTTTTAAAAGTTCATAATTTGAATGTGGCCAAATGGGAAAGGTTTTCCCTTCATTGTTAGTGTGCTTTGTGTCCTATTTAAGAAATCTTTCTCTAGAATGATGACATGAAGATATTTGCTTATACTATCTTCTAAAAGCATTATGTTCTAGGCTTCACATAAGAGCCTATAACGTGTGTGGAATTTATTGTTGAGTGAGTGATGTGATATAGGATCCAATTCTCTTTTTATCTAGACAGATTTCTAAATGTCTAAGCACAAGTTTTTGAAAACAGTCTACTTGTTCTTCCTCCGCTGCTCAGCTGTGCCATCTTTGCTTTAAATCACGTATCATTATATGTGTGGGTATTCTCACCAGGTTTTAAAATTTTGTCTATTCTTGAATCCATGGCCATAGTTAATTACTCTAGCATTTTTTCTTTGTAAAATTGAACTTAACTTTTACTTTATTTTTGATTCAGGGAGTACATGTACATGTTTCTTACATGGATATAATACGTACTGGTGGGGATTGGGCTTCTAGTGTACCCATTATCCAGACAGTAAACATTGTACATATTAGAAAATTTTCCAGCTCTCACCCCACTTCTACACTCCTTAATTTTGGAGTCCCCAGTTCTACTATTTCCATCTTTATGTCCATATGCACCCATTGGTTAGTTCTCCATTTTTGGTATTTACCCAGTAGGATACTAAGGACTATATAGAGGAGTGTTCATAATGGAATTTTTCACAAGTCATAAAATAGAAACAACTCAAATAATCAATGGTAGAATGTGAAAATAATTTTTATATATTTATAGAACGCAGTATGGATGACCTGCAGCCACATCATGGTATGATCGTATAAACCTAACACTGAGTGAAAGATACTACACAGAAAATAATATGTATGCACTATACGATTTCATTGATACACACTACACAAATTCTACATTTTCGTTACTAGAATATGAAACAACATTGACTTTTAATTTATTTTTATTTATTTATTTTTTAATTTTCATGAATTTTGGGTACAAGTGCAGTTGTTTTACAAGATATATTGGGTAGTGGTGAAATCTGGGCTTTTAACGTACATTGTACCCAACAGGTACAATGGAATAATGTACATTGTACCCAATAGGCAGTATTTCAGTTCTCAACCCCCTCTCATCCTCCCATCTTTTGGAATCTTCAGCATCTATTATTCCACTCTATATGTCTGTGTGCACCCATTGTTTAGATCCAACTTATAAGTGAGAAGAGGCAACTTTTGACTTTCTGCTTCTTAGTCATTTCTCTAAGAATAATGATGACCAGCTCCATCCATGTTGCTGCAAATGACAAGATTTTATTGTTTTTTTTTTAATTTCCAACTTTTATTTTAAGTTGTGGGGTACATGTGCAGGATGTGCAGGTTTGTTACATAGGTAAATGTGTGCCATTGTTGTTTGCTGCACAGGTCATTCCATCACCTACATATTAAATGCAGCTTCCATTAGCTATTTTTCCTGATGCTCTCCCTTCTCCCATTCCCACCCTGTGACAGGCCCCAGTGTGTGTTGTTCCTCCTATGTGTCCATGTGTTCTCATTATTAACTCCCATTTATAAGTGAGAACACATGGTATTTGGTTTTCTGTTTCTGCATTAGTTTGCTGAAGATAATGGCTTCCAGCTCCATCCATGACCCTGCAAAGGACATGATCACGTTTCCTTTTGTGGTTGCATAGTATTTCATAGTGTATATGTACCACATTTTCTTTATCCAATCTACAATTGATGGGCATTTAGGTTGATCCCATGTCTTTTCTATTGTGAGTAGTGCCACAATAAATATATGCATGCATGTATCTTTATAGTAGAATAATTTATATTCCTTTGTGTATATACTCAGGAATGGAATTGCTGGGTTAAATGGTATTTCTGCCTCTAGGTCTTTGAAGAATCGCAGCACTGTCTTCTACAATGTTTGAACTAATGGTTTTTTCCTTGTAAATTTGTTTAAGTTATTTATAGAGGCTGGTAATTAGACCTTGGACAGATGGATAAATTGCAAAAATTTTCTTTCATTCTGTAGGTTTTCTGTTTACTCTGTTGACAGTTTCTTTTGCTGTGCAGAAGCTCTTTAGTTTAATTAGATCTCATTTGTCAATGTTTGCTTTCTTTGCAATTGCTTCCACTGTCTTCACCATGAAATCTTTGCCCATGCCTATGCCCTGAATGGTATTGCCATTCATTTCTTCTAGA
The DNA here is from genome assembly GCF_006542625.1 of Nomascus leucogenys. Taxonomy (NCBI): domain Eukaryota; kingdom Metazoa; phylum Chordata; class Mammalia; order Primates; family Hylobatidae; genus Nomascus; species Nomascus leucogenys. The sequence goes on along the minus strand of NC_044383.1, from coordinate 53,288,054 downwards.
TTTTTATAGTTTTTGGTTTCACATTTAAGTCTTTAATCCATTTTGAGTTTATTTTTGTATATGATATAAGAAAGGGGTCCAGTTTCAATTTTCTGCATATGGCTAGCCAGTTCTCCCAACACCACATATTAAACAGGGAATCTTTTTCCAATTGTTTGTTTTTGTTAGGTTTGTTGAAGATCAGATAGTTGTAGGTACACAGTCTTATTTCTGGGTTCTCTATTCTGTTCCCATTGGTCTATGTGTCTGTTTTTGTATGGGTGCCATGCTGTTTTGATTATTGCAGCCCTGTAGTATAGTTTGAAGTTGGGTAGCATAATGCCTCCAGCTTTGTTCTTTTTGCTTAGGATTGCCTTGGCTGTTTGGAGTCTTTTTTGGTAACATATGAATTTTAAAATAGTGTGTTTCTAATTCTGTGAAGAATGTCAATGGTAGTTTAATGGGAATAGCATTGAACCTATAAATTTTGGTGGGCTCTATGGCCATTTTCACAATGCTGATTCTTCCTATCCATGAGCATGGAATGTTTTTTCATTTGTTTGTATCCGCTCTGATTTCCTTGACCAGTGGTTTGTAGTTCTCCTTGAAGAGGTCCTTCACTTTCCTTGTTAGCTGTATTCCTAGGTATTTTATTCTTTTTATGGCAGTTGTGAATGGGTTTTCATTCATGATTTGGCTCTCAGCTTGATTGTTGTTAGTGTACAGGAATGCTAGCAATTTGTGCACATTGATTTTGTATCCTGAAACGTTGCTGAAGTTTCTTACCAGCTTAAGGAGCTTTTGGGGACCTGGTGTGGAAACTCACACCTGTAATCCCAGCACTTTGGGAGGCGGGGGTAGGTGCATCACTTGAAGTCAAGAGTTTGAGATCAGCCTGGCCAACATGATGAAACTGAGTCTCTACAAAAATTACAAAAATTATCCAGGTGTGGTGGGTCACGCTTGTAATCCCAGCTACTTGGGAGGCTGATGTGGGAGGATCACTTGAACCCAGGAGACAGAAGTTGAAGTGAGCCAAGTTCATGCCACTGCACTTCAGCCTGGGCGACAGAATGAGACTCCATCTGAAAAAAAAAAAAAAAGAGAGAGAGAGAGAAGCTGTTGGGCTGAGATAATGGGGTTTTCTAGATATAGGGTCATGTCATCTGTAGACAAGGATAGTTTGACTTCCTCTCTTCCTATTTAAATACACTTTCTTTCCTTCTTTTAACTGATTTTCCTGGCCGGAACTTTCAATGCTATGTTGAATAGGAGTGGCGAGAGAGGACATCCTTGTCTTGTGCTGGTTTTCAAGGAGGAATGCTTCTAGCTTTTGCTCATTCAATATGATATTGGCTGTGGGTTTTTCATAAATGGCTCTTATTATTTTGAGGTATGTTTATCAGGGGAACCCACCTCCAATATTTCAACATAGATTCTTTCTTTCTATTTTCCATAAGTGTTGGCTGGCTGAGAAATAAAGAGACACAGTACAAAGAGAGGAATTTTACGGCTGGGCCGCGGGGAGTGATATCACGTATTGGTAGGACCGTGATGCCCACCTGAGCCTCAAATCAGCGAGTTTTTTATTAAGGGTTTCAAAAGGGGAGGGGATGTAATAACAGAGAGTAGGTACAAAGATCACATGCTTCAAAGGGCAAAAAGCAGAACTGCTGATAAGGGTCCAACAAAGATCACAAGGCAAAGGGCAAAAGCAGAACTACTGATAAGGGTCTATGTTCAGTGGTGCATGTATTGTCTTGATAAACATCTTAAATAACAGAAAACAGGGTTCAAGAGCAGAGAACCAGTCTGACCACAAATTTACCAGAGTGGAGTTTTCCCCCACCCTAGTAAGCCTGAGAGTACTGCTGGAGACCAGGGCATATCTCAGTCCCTATCTCAACGGCATAAGACAGACATTCCCAGAGTGGCTGTTTATAGACCTGCCCCCAGGAATGCATTCCTTTCCCAGGGTATTAATATTAATATTCCTTGCTGGGAAATGAATTTAATGATATCTCTCCTACTTGCACTCCGTTTATAGGCTCTCTGCAAGAAGAAAAATATGGCTCTTTTTGCCCAACTCTGCAGGCAGTCAGACCTTATGGTTGTCTTCCCTTGTTCCCTAAAAAATTGCTGTTATTCTGTTGTTTTTCAAGGTGCACTGATTTCATATTGTTCCAACACACATGCTTTACAATCAATTTGTACAGTTAACACAATTATCACAGTGATCCTGAGGTGACATACATCCTCAGCTTACAAAGGTAACAAGATTAAGAGATTAAAGTAAAGACAGGCATAAGAAATTGTAAAAGTATTATTTGGGAACTGATACATGTCCATGAAATCTTCACAATTCATGTTCCTCTGCCGTGGCTCCAGCCGGTCCCTCCATTCGGGGTCCCTGACTTCCCACAAGATATGTTTCTTTAGTATGTAGTTTATTGACAGTTTTTAACATGAAGAGATCTTGAATTTTATGGAAGGCCTTTTCTGCATCTATTGAGATACTCATGTGGTTTTGTCTGTAATTCCGTTTATGTAATGAATCACATTTATTGATTTGCAGATGTTGAACCAACTTTGAATACCAAGGAAGAAGCCAACTTGATCGTGGTGGGTAAGCTTTTTGATGTGCTGCTGGATTCAGTCTGCCAGTATTTTGTTGAGAATTTTTGTATCAGTGTCCATCAAGAATTTTGGCCTGAAGTTTTCTTTTTTTGGTTGTATCTCTGCCAGGTTTTGGTATCAGGATGGTGCTGCCCTCATAGAATGAGTTAGGGGGGAGTACCTTCTTTTTAATTTTTTTGGTTAGTTTCAGTAGAAATGGTACCAACTCCTATTTGTACCTCTGGTAGAATTCAGCTGTGAATCCATCTGGTTCTGAGCTTTTTTTTGGTTGGTAGGCTATTAACTACTGCCTCAATTTCAGAGCTCATTATTGGTCTAATCAGGGATATAATTTCTTCCTTTTTCAGTCTTGGGAGGGTGTAGGTTTGCAGGAATTTATCCATTTCTTCTAGATTTTTCTAGTTTATGTGCATAGAGGTGTTTATAGTATTCTCTGATGGTTGCTTGTATTTCTATGGGGTCAGAGGTGATGTTACCCCTATCATTTCTGATTCTTTATTCTTTTTATAACTGATTAGTATTCAACTATACATACAATTAGTATATATTTACACAACATTTAAAAAACCTATCATCCTCTGATGGACACTTAGTTTGATTCTGTGACTTTGCTATTGTAAATATTGTTTGCTGCGATAAACATATGAGTCCACGTGACTTTTTGATAAAATTCTGTTCCTTTGGGAAGACACTCAGTAGTGGAATTGCTGGGTTAAATGGTAGTTATATTTTCATTCCTTTGATAAATATCCAAGCTGTTTACAATAGAAGTTGTACTAGTTTACATTCTTCCCAGCAGCATATAAGCCTTCACTTTTCCAACATTCTCTCCAACATCTGTTGTTTTTTGACTTTTTCATAATATCCATTCCAACTGGTGTGAGATGGTATCTCACTGTGGTATTAATTTGAATTGTCTGATAATAAGTAATGTTGAGATTTTTTATGTTTGTCAGCTGCTTGTATGTCTTCTTTGGAAAATGTCTATTCATGTTTTTTTCCCACTTTAAAACAGGGTTATTTAGCTTTTGTTATTAAGTTGTTTGAATTCCTTTTAGATTCTGGATATTAGACCTTTGTCAGATGCATAGTTTGCAAATATTTTCTCCCTTTAAATTATTCTCTTCTTTATGTTATCTGTTTACTCTATTGATTATTTATTTTGCTATGCAGAAGCTTTTTGGTTTAAGTCCTAATTGTCCATTTTTGTTTTTGTTGTGTTTCTTTTTGAGGACTTAGTCACAAATTCTTTCCATGGACTAATGTCCAAAAGAGTTTTTCCTTGGCTTTCTTCTAGGATTTTTATAATTTCAGGTCTTATGTTTAAGTCTTTAATCCATCTTGAGTTAATTTTGGTATACGGTGAGAGATAGAGGTCCAGTTTCATTCTTCCGCATTTGGGTAGCCAGTTTTCCCAGCACCATTCATTGAATAGGATGTCCTTCCCCCATTGTTTCTTTTTGTTGAGTTTTTGAAAATCAGTTGGTTGTAGGTATGTCTTTATTTCTCAGCTTTGCAGTCTGTTCCATTTATCTATGTGGCTGTTTTTTGTACCAGCACCATGCTGTTTTTTGTTACCATAGCCTTATAGTATAGCTTGAAGTCAGGTGATGTGATGCTTCTAGCTTTGTTCTTTTTGCTTAGGATTGCTTTGGCTATTCAAGCTCTTTTTTGGTTCCATATGAATTTAAAAAATTTTTTTTCTAATTATGTGAAAAGTTATGTTAGTAATTTGACAGGAATTGTGTTGAATCTGTAGATTGCTTTGGGCAGTATGGTCATTTTAACAACATTGATTTTTCCTATTCACGAGAATGGAATATTTTTCTTTGGTTTTTGTCTTCTACAATTACTTTCATCGGTATTTGTTGTTCACCTTGTAGATATTGTTCACCTCCTTAGTTAAATGTATTCCTAGGTGTGTGTGTGTGTGCGTATGTGTGTATGTATGGCTATTGTAAACACAATGAATTCTTGATTTGGTTCTCAACTTGAACATTGTCTATGTATAGAAATGCAACTAGTATTTGTATGGTGGTTTTGTATCCTGAAACCTTACTCTGATGATCTTTTGAATTTCTGTGATATGTGTTGTAATGTCACTGTTATCATTTTTAATTGTGCTCACTTGAAACTTCCCTTTTTATCTTGGTTAATCTAGCTACTTGTCCATCATTTATCCTTTATATTTGAAGCAAGAGAGAATATTATTTATATTTTCTTGAAAAATCTTAAAATAGGTTTATTCATTTTGTCAAGAAATGTCTTTTGGCTTTATTTATTCTCTAGAGTGTATTTATTTTCTATTCATTGTGTTCTGTATTTGTCTTTACTATTTTCTTCTTTTTTACATTTAATGTATCTTTTTACTAAATTTTTTGAAGTGAATGACAAGATCATTAATTTGAAGGCTTTCTTATTTTCTGACACATGTATTTTAAACTACACATTTTTATATAACATTTATATAAAATATGTAAAATTATTTTGATCATTAGATTTATTTTTTCTAGTTTTCATTATTATATCTATGACTCATGATTAAACTATAATTCTTAATTTTCCAAAAGATTGGTATCATCTAATAATTTTATTATTAATTTCTAATTTAATTTTATTGTTGTGAGGACATAAACTGTGATTCTAATCCTTTGAACATTCTCAAAGACTTGCTTTAATTCTCAACAAATTGTTCAACATTTAAATATATTTCATATGTGCTTGAAAATAATGCGGTTTCTGTAATTTTCCAACTATGTTCTGTATAGCCTTTAAGCAGTTTTGGAAATCTTTTGTTCAAATATTCTAAAGATTTACTGAGTTATAGTCTTTTCATTTTATGAGTTACAGATAAAAGCATATTAAAAGTTCCCAGTTAGATTGTTGGTTTAGTTTTTACCTTACAGTCTGTCAATTTTCAATTGTGAATTACACACCACACACATAAAACCATATATATATTATATTTGTGTCATTTAATTCATGTATAGAAATTTCGAATTTAAAACTCCTGTATTTTCACTGTGAATGGAATCTGTAATGATTTTAATTATCTCTATTTACCACTGATATTCCTTTTCCTTAAAGTGCCTTTTTGTTTTTCAAATATTGCTATAGCTGAACCACCTTTATTTTAGTTAATACTTGCATGGTATATCTTCTTTATCCTTCAGTTTACTTATGTTTTACATGTGTTTCTTACACATAGAATGGAGCTTTATTTCCAGAATATAACATTATTTGTAAAATTCACCTAATTGTCAAATTACTTTCAGTGTGATTGCTAATATTAGTAATTAGTGAAATACTAATGTTTACCATGTTAGTGAATACTTTATACTTCTCCTAAGAGTTCTATAATCCATGTTCATAATGGTCTTAACTTCTTTTAGGATGATTCTGTATTTTTTATTATTAACTTGCTTTGCTTTGTCATTTGTAAACTATAAGTTACTTTATTATTATTTTAGTGCTAATTCAGATTCCATGTCCTTGGTTAATTAAAATCTAATGTCCATTGTCAATACTTTCCCTTTTTCAGCCAACACTAAAACCTTATAATGTTTTAGTTTTATTTACTACTTTTATGATTTTTAACTTATTTTTAATAATATGTATACTCTGTTATTAATATGCTATTATAAATATTATGATTATTTTATCTGGTCAGTATTTATTTATGTTTATCACATATTTACCACTTTTTGGTTTCTTTTTATTCTTTCCTGAGTCTTTAACCTTGCATAACATTTATGATTTGTTTCAGATGAAAAATGTCTTTATTATAATATTTCTTTCAGTGCAATGTCTGCAGTATAATATTTTGTTTTTGAGTTTTTGAACAGAACATTTCTTTCTTTCACTTTCTTTTTTAAGACTTATTTTTATTAGTATAGCATTTTTTTCTGGTAATGTTTTCTTTCACTGCTAGGAATGTGTCATACCACTGTCTTTGGCTTCCATTTTTCATATAGAAGTGACTTGTAAGTTACTCTTTGTAGACTATCTCTTTTTTTCTGGTTAGTTTGACTACTTTGTCTTTGGTTTTCTGTACTTTTATTATGATATTTCTAAGTGTGAATTTCTTGAACCTGGAGGTTAAGTTGAATGTCTTGAATATGCTTGCCAAATGTGTAGCTTGATGTCTTTTATTAAATTGAGAAAAATTTTAGCCACAACTCTGTCCGTTTATTCCGCTCTATTTCTTGCTTTCCTCTTTTCTTGAGATGCCAATTACATGTATGTTGTATCTTTTTACCATGTGTCTCTTTCTTTATTTCATCTTTTCTGCTTCTTCGTGCTTTTACTTCTACTTATTTTCTTCTAACTTTATTGTTTAGTTTCATAATTAACTCATCAATGCTATGATCTCACTACAACCTTCCTAATTTCAGTTACTATGTTTTTCATTTCTATATTTTTGGTTCCTTTCCCACAGTGCTCTAATTCCAGCTGTGTGCTTTAATTTTCTGTCTAATTTTTATCTCCCTAATGTAGTGATAACCTTATGTTAAAATCTGTATCTGATAATTTTTATTTCTGGAGCTACTGCTTCCACTGTTAGTTGTTTTGTTGATTTTATATCATGTTGCTTATTATATTTATATCTCTTTTAATTTTTCATTTTGTACTAAATAGTTTGAATAGGATTAGGAAGATTTCCTAGATAAAAACAGTATCATTTTGCTCCAGGAAGGATTTTGTTTGTTTGGCACTGACACCACTAACAATGTGGTATCATTATAATTCAGTTTCAATAATTAACATTTTGGGGCATATCCAGAAGATTTGAAGTTTAGCTATGGTCTGTGCAAGGACTGTTGCATATTATATTTTTGTTTATTTCCTGAGTGCAGCCTTTTGCCATTATAACTACACATAGTGGGTGGGTTGCTAGACATTCCACTCTTCATGGGCCCTGTGCTTCAACTTTTGTGGCTTAGATCCATGAAACTCAAAGATGCTGCCCAATTTATCACTTGGTTTCTCATATCAATAAATAAAAATGTCAGGCCTCTTTCTTGGTCTCCTGTTTCTCACCACAGTGTCAGTTCTTTGACAACTTCTGGAAAATTCTATTAAATGTCTAGGTTTTCTAATTTTCATTATTGGCTATTTTGGTCCAAATTATCTAAGTTTTCTGTTATCTTAAGTCAATGTCTTATATATTTTATAATTCAACCTAGATATCTATGTGTTTCGATTATCTATTAGAGAAGCTGCCTAGAACTGAAGTTAAGATTGTAGCCTATGGATCTTGATTGCCTGGGTTCAAATCATACTCTGAGACTTCCTGGCTCTTTAGACTTGAGAAATAACTTCATCTCTCTGTGCCTCAGTTTCCTTATCTGTAAAGAAGAGACAAAACTGTATTTCACTTCTTAATATTAATATTTATGAAGCATTAAAAACCATTTGACTTACATGACTTAAAGTACCACAGAATATTATAAAGTTAATACTTGATCTGTGATGACTGCAACATGTTATTTTATGCATCTTTCCTTCTTAATATTTCTTTTTTGGCCAACTTCTTTCAAAGTTTTGTAACTAAATCTTGCCTTCCATAACCAAAAAAAGACTCACAAAGATGTTTTTCTAAAAGTCAACAAAATGGCTGGAATTTTTATGGCTGGTACTACACCTGAACATATAGATACATATGTGTATATGTATGTGTGTGTGTGTGTGTGTATGCTATTAGATATATATAAAATAACATTATATATAAAATGCTATATAGATATGTGTATATATTGGAATATATATACATATATAATGTAAACATGTATGTGTGTATGCTATTAGATATATAATAGCATATGTAATGCTATATAGATACGTGTATCTATTGGAATATATATACATATATAATGTAAACATATGTATATACATATATAATGTAAACATATGTATATATATTCCAATAGATACACATATCTATATAGCACATATATATGTATATGTGTACGTATATGTGTATATATATTCCAATAGTTTTCCCTTTCTGTTATATATAAAATCATATAATGCTAGAGTTAAGAGTTAGAGGGGACATTTCAATTCAGTGATTCCAAAACACTTCTTCAGCTATGTCAGGATCCTGTGGATGATTTTCTGAAAATCAGTCTGGAAGCAGGTCATTGAGGACATTAAGATGTATTAAATCTGGAAGAGTTTTCAAGAATTGAACTCTAATAAATATTGTTTCCATTCTGCTAAATGAAACTGCCTTCCCACCTGAATCCATTATGACTTATATTGTTTTAAAGTTTAGATACCAGTTATTTTTAGAAGCAAAATACACATACTTTTTTGTTGAGAAGATAGTGTATTGTCATTATCTTGCTATCGTAGTTTAATATTTTAAACCTCTGTGTTTAAATTATTTTCACTTCAGTGTCAAAATGTGGGAAAAGTTTATTCTGATTAGGGTCTTCTTTTTAACTTTGTAGTACGAAAAAGGCCTTGAATGAATTACTTACTTCTTCCCATGCTCCACAAAAATAAAACCCCACAAGGAATTACTTGATCAATTTTGAATTCTATAAACAACATTCCTATGTACACATTTTAAATACAAGAGCATAAAAATGATAGTGTGTTCATTAAGAATGTATTTATTTTTGGCTTAAGTCCTACTTCTTATTACCTTAAAAGCTGATCATGGTTTTCAAATCAGGTTTAGGGAAACACAGTAAAAGAACAAAAGTAAATGTATGAATTTTACTCACATCGTATGTCAATTCCCTTAAGCTAGGTTAGAGTTTCTTGAGACAATGTAGCAGAAGCATTTTTTTTTTTCTCCCACACTAAGAATGCATTTAATGAAAGAACAGTCTCACTAGCTTTTCCCGATTGGTCTTGTTCTGCCTGACTTGTTCAGCGCTTTCATATCAGGTAGTATTTATCCTTCAGGGCACTTATCACAGTTGCAGCTGCTCTGCATAATTATTTGCTGTCTTTTCCAAAAGACATTAAACATTAAGAGAATGGAAACCTAATCTTATTTGACCACCACTTATCCTCGGGACCAGTCAAGTGTCCGCATATGGTATGTGCTCAATAAATAGTAATACAATTATTGTTTTAAAGCAAGTGCTTGAATGAATCAATAAATGCACTGGCTCTCCTACATCAGAAAATCTGTATTTGTCTGAAAGAGAGTTATTAGCTAAAGTTCAGGTAAATTATTATATATCCAGTATGTTTTTACTTCCCGATAGATATTTCTAATGAATAAAAGCCAGTATTTAAACTTATCTTTAAATCACAAAGTCTTTGGCCTTCTTGTTTATTTATTTTTAAAACCAGTGCATATCTGAGATCTTTTACCATGTTGTTGGTGATAATTATAAAGCAAAATTGGAGTAAAGACAAGGGTCATAATGATTTGGGCTAAAAAGCATACCACATCACGTATTGAATAAATATAGCAATCAAACTGATAGATAAATTGGCAGTTCAGTAACATTTATATGCATTGTAACGAACCCAAACTTGTCCTCTCTGCTGATTGTCTCATTTGTCATTTTTGAAATAAAAAATGTAAATTTCGAAGCTTATAATTAGCCATTAAAGTTGAATAATTAAATCTTCTACTATAACGGAGTTTTTCTATGGAGACAGGATAATGACATTGCTCCATGATTAAAGATAAGAGTTTCATCTAACTTAAGACGTTTGTCATTCCTTTTTGGGGCTACTGAATATAGCAAGTTTCATTCACTTAATTATATTCACATCTGCAGCAAGAGATAAGTTTCGGAGAATATTTATGCATGCATATACAAGACAGATATATACACACACATCCATACACACGTCTCTTAAACATATATTTTGGAAGAGTAAAAACTGTCAATTTACTAAACTCAGTTGTGTGGCAGATGACAAAGCGACACTTCCAAAGTTCTACTGCTAAAAGGCTAATTATACTTCTTGATGAATTTTTATCCCCCTGTGGTGAAAAGAATCATCATGGTCTGTATCAGTGGCCCTTTGTGCTCAGCAAGCTTCTAAGTGTTTCATATTCGTTAACTCATAATTTCACAGCTGGTGAAGTAGGTGTTATCATTATCTCTACTTAACAGCCTGAAGAAAGGCAGGAGTGAAGAGGTGAAATAATTTATCCAAGATCACAAAATAAGAAAGCAGTGAAGCCAAGATTCGAATCCAGGCAGTTGGCTCCAAGTCCATTACTCTTATCTACCAGATCACTGAACATGACTCTGCCCCATGCCGCCTTACCAAATGACCTCTTCTTACTGCTTTCCCAAGGCACTTTGTGCCTCTCTCAGATTACTTATCATAACCCTCCCAGTCATCACCACTACTAGATTGCAATTTCCTGGGAATAAGAAAGTTCTACATTTTAATGTCTAAAATATTTTTATACATTTAAAAGTAACTGAAATATAGAGGTAATAAGATGTTAAACATCCACACCCCTACCACATTTGTCAATTTTAGTGCTGAGGTGTTTAATAAGATAAATTCAATACTACAGATAAATGAAGTTCTTTATTTTCAACTTCCCAGGCTCATTCTCTGGCTTCTTTTCTTCTTCCCTAGAAACAAACACTATTATGAATTTCATCTCAATTTTTTCCAATCTATTTTTAAAAGTTTTAACACAACTTACATATATATGCATTATGTGTGTGTGTATGTGCATACACACACTTTGACTTAGCATTATGTGTATATTTATCTCTTTCTTTAGTATGAAACATTTGTTCTGTCAGTAGCATTTCATCGTATGAATGTATTGCAATTTATTGATCCATTCTATTGCTGATTATATTTGGGTTATTTCCAGTTTTCTACTATTGATGGGAATGCAAATTGGCATAATCGCTTTGAAGACTGCTGGGCTGTAATATAATCTGCCAAACTAATCTACTAAAGCAAAACACATAATACCCTTTAGACCAGGAATTTCACTTTCAGGCAAACGCCCAACATAAATGTGTATACATGAGTACCAGAATATATGCACAAGAATGTTCAATAGCACATTATTTATAATAGCTAACATTATATATTTTTTCAGTTCTAGGCTGTTGATACATGGATACAGTTCTTTCATTTTAACTGCTTTAGATATTTTCATCGTGTGACTATTAAGATGTTGTCGCTGTTACTATAAACAGTATTGCGATGTCTGATGATACACTTCTACAGAATTTCTCTAAGGTATACATATACACAGAAGCTACATGTCTTGATGTTTTTAAATTAGCATAGTTGGAATAGTCTTGAATATTCACAAATCACTGTGAAAAACAGTTTATCCTGATTTATTTTTATCAGACACCGTCAGAATTCTTGCATTCTACATGTTTAATAACATTGGGAATTGTCAGGATTGCTTTTGTAAGTATAATATATTCTGTGAGTGAAATTGACTGTTCTTGCTTTAACTTGTGTTTTCCTAATTATTAGTAAAGTTGGGTAGCTGAATATATATATTATTTTTGGTGAGGGAAGGGGCATGTGGTGTATCTCTGTTAGGAATCACTTAACACATATCTCAATTGGATTACTGTTTTGGATGTGAAAAAGTTCTTCATGTATTTTTGTATGTACATTCTGCCTATTATACATGTAAACATATTTTCTAAGACTGTCTTGCCTTTATACTTGGTTTATGGAGTCTTTTACAAGATAGAAAAATTTTGTTCTAATGATGTCATATATTTTAATTATTTTTCTTCTTTCATGTGATTTGTTTGGTATCATCACTAAATATCCTTTTCTATCCCAATATAATTAAAAACTTCCCCTGTATTATTTCTTATAGTTTTAAAGTCTTGTTTTCCAATTTAGGTCTTTAACCTATTTGAATTTAATTTTCCAAGTATAGCGATTTTTTTTGTGTGTGTGTAATTCAGAATGTCATTTGTTCCAACAACATTTATCAAACATTCCATTTTATCTGATTTGATTCAGATAGTAATCTTGGCTATATGCCAAGATAATACACACAATGTATTTTCCTCTTTTTCTAGAAAATGAAAAACCCCTGTGAGAGGTTTTGCTGTGAAATGGAGCAAAGGAATGAGGAAATACCTGGACTGAAGTATAGAGCCAAGCTATGCCTATTCTAGCTCCAAAAAAATCTTGACTATTATAACTTGTCCATGGCCACGATGCCAAGACACTCTAGAAGGCATGTACACAAATTGAAGGCATTTCTCCATTGTCCAAGATACCATCTTCTATATAAACAACTAGCTACCTCACTTGCTTGTCTTCCATTTTGCATTTTGACTTGCTTTCTCATTTTCACTCCCACATTCTATTACATTACAGTTTTAATATTTATCACATAATAATAAGATAAACACAATGTTAGATTCAAGGCTGGTTGGTCCAGCAGCTAATGAACGCATCAAAGATCCAGTTTATTTAATGTTGCTCTGAAATCCACTGAGTGTCATTTTTAAGGCTGATTCTCTTTGTGGTCATAAGGTGGCTGCCTGTTTTGATCAGGTATGCTCCAATAAAAGAAGAAGAAAATTTATTCTTTGCTTAATAGGCAGAAGAGTTTTCAGTCACTTAAACTAGTGACTTAAGCAGGATGATTGTGCTCTTAACCAACAGGGGACATTTGGAAATGTTTGGGAACATTTTGGTTGTTATATCTGAGGAAGGCGTTAATGACATTTGGTGTGTAGAGGCCAGGGGTCCTACTAAAAATCTTAAAATGCAAAGGATATCTCCCTATAACAAAGAATTATCTGATTCAAAGTATCAATAGTGCTGAAGGTAAGAAACTAGGTTATACAAATCGCATCAGTCTCTCTGTAAAGAGTGCTGATGTTTTCCCATTGTTCATCAAAGTAAATTGTTATTCATGCAATGCAATGCAAGCCACTGCATGATCTAGTCTCTACTGACCTCTCCACTTCATGCTTTGTCCCTCTCTACTTTGCTCAGTATTTCAGACACAAAGCCCTTTACAATTTTCTCCTCAGGGACGTCTCCTCTAACTACCCTATCCACTGCCACCATTCTCCTATACTTCAGTGCCTTGTTTGTTTCCTTACTAGCAAATCACAATTTGTAACTGTATACTTATATGTTTGTGACTTATTAATTTTTCCTCCTCTACATCTAATTATATTTAAAATTTCTGAAGTATGACTGTTTTCTTGGCCTCATAACAACTTTATTGTAACTAAAACATAGTAGATCCATGATAATCTTCTTTTGATATATGCATGTATATAAGGACACATAAACATACCTCCACATACTATTTAAATATGCATATATAGGCAAATAATTTTGTAAATATATAAATAACATTTCTGAATAGTGAGATTACTAACAACATTTTTTTAACTTTTTGCTTATAGGTATTTTCTAATTTTTCTACCACAACCATGCTATTTTTGTACTGAGAAAAAATAAATGCGAAAAAAAGAACAATTTCTCAAATTATTTTGGCCTAAAGTCTTAAAATAAATATAGTGCATAGTAACTTTACAGATTCAAGAAGCTTTAAAATATCCTCTAATATCTTGCTGGAATTGGGCCCATGAAACTATCTGAAATAGCAGATTATGGAAACATTTGTGGTTGTTTAGTACTCAATGGAAATACTTTCTCTTTTGGTAATGAGCAGACTGCTGTTTTGTTGTTGTTTACATGTACTTTTCATGAAATTATACATAAGTACATATCAGTACATGTTTTCTCACAATCATGCACTTTATCTTTTAAAATCACAAAAAGAATGTATTTTTATTATATACATAATCTAATTATGTTACTAAAAATGAATGACACTTTGGTATCAGTTTAAACCAGATTTTAGAAAATTCAATGATTGCTTTTCTAAAGTAAACAGTGTTAGCATATATCATCATTGGGAACAATTTTATATGTTCACTGAAGTGACACTTACTTTTTAAAAAATACAATTTACAAACTAAAGCAAAGAAAACTGTATGGAGCACAGTGTTAAGAACTAGAGGGACAAAAAGAGGAAAAGTCCAAATGTTTGTAATAGTAAAGGGCCTTCTACAGAGCTATACACACTTGATCTGGGACTTACTGACTCAGGGGTACAGGGTAGGATGAGAGTAGCTCAAACATTGCGAGGGAGGCAGTGATATTGAAAGCAAACATAGTCTATTTAGAGGCTTGTATTAAAGTAATTATAACCTGGAGTCCATCGTGACTTATACAAGCTCTTGGATACAGATGTGTTTCAGAATTCAGATCTTTTTCAGATTTCAGAAACACAGTAAGGCACACATACTCTATAACACTCAATGGGATCTGATAATGTACCCTGTAATCAAATGAATTAATTTTTCCAATAAAATAAATAAATATTTACACTATGTGGAATAAATATAGACTAGATACACTCTAAAGTCAGTCCAAGTCAGGCTTTGCTGTCAAATGTGTTCAGGTCAGGTCAGGATTTGTTATAAAAGAAACTACAAACAAACATTCAAATTCGTAGCTTTGGAATTGTAGAGAAGGTGTTGTCAGCCTTATGTAACATTTATTGATAAATTATTATGTGCTATGTAAGTACCTTACATGTTTTAACAATGGACGAGTAACAAGACCACTAAGTCAATACAGCTAGAAGGTCACATAGCTAGAAAGTGATGGGGCAGGGATTTGAATTGAGGCAATTTTTGATATATTACCTCTCTCACAGTATACTCTAGCCACTTATCTGTAGCTGCATGAAGGATTGAATGAAGGACAGGTTGGAAATGAGGCCAAAGAGATAGGATGCAGAAAAACTTTAAGAGTGAGGAGAGGGACACAGTAGAAATTAAATATCCAATGGTTATCCTCAATGAGGTTTTTCTAATCTATGGATTATCAGTTATTTTCAAACTATTTTCATTTTTGATGTGCAATGCAAATATTTCTTGGAAGATATATGTGCAGAACAAATAAGCAAGCAAGCAAGCAAGCAAGCAGTATTTGACTGTTAATCCTTATTATTCTTAAATGAATTTCACTTGACGATTCTTAAATCCTAATCCTTCCACACCCAAAGGAAGCAGTTTAAATCACCTCCATGAAACTAAAGTTTCCCAGTGTCCAAAAACAGCTTTTGAAAACGTAAAATGCCCTTGAACAACCGGTGTACTTTTGCCAAGAATATAAGGCAACCTTGGCGGCTCAAGGCGCTGGTGCTCCCACTTGGTTATTTTTCCACACTCGAAAAGCCATCTCAAGTTTCTGAGAGTTGGAAGCTGCTGCTTCTTCTACACTACTTGTAAGGAGATGCAAAACCAATCAATGCTTGCCTCTGGAAAGCTGTTTACTAGCTTCTTCCATAATTCAGGGTGGCAGGCTGTCTGACTCCTCAGGCTAAGATGTGGTATAATGGAAAGATGCAGGATCCAGAAAGAGAGGAAGCCTGATTTCTAACCCCAGGAAAGTCCTTACAGAGTGAGAAGACTAAGCTCTCATTTCTCTTCTCTCACCACAAGGTCCTCAGCTTTTGAGTGAGAGACTTGTCTAGCGGTATGTTTTGGGTTTTTTGTTTGTAGTGTTTATTATAATTATTTGATCATAGTATCTTCTATATTGTAAACATTATAAATATAGAAAATGTAGAAAATCCAGGTTTTGTCATTGTCAGGAATATAATATTTTTCATCCATTCACATAACAAATATTTCTTGAGTAGCTACTTTTAGGCAATGCTAGATGTTACAAAAAACAGATAAAAATGTACAGAGTTTCTTTCCTTGTGGAAATCTAACCTAGTGAGAGCCATAGATGATTAAATAGATAATGACAATAGAGGGTAATCTGTACTGTGATGACTCCTGTGGGAGTGAGGAGGAGGCACCTAACTCAGAATCAGAGCAAGGTTTTTTTAACAGAGTGAAAAAAACATTATTTAAAACCCAAAGTGCCTTTGTTCTCCACTGTCTTCTATTTGAAGCAGAGTAGTTAAGTAGTGGGAAGTTAAATCACTTTAGTATATGATTCTCATCTATCTTGCAACAGAGATCGATAAATAAAGAATAAAAGGAAAAGAAAGCTTTGACTAGGTCTCCTGTGCTAGCAAAAACTCCTGTCTGGAGTGGATGGTCCTTTATTTTAGCAGGCAAGAGTGAACTGGGTAGCAGGAGCTAATGTTCTGCATAATAATGTGAAAAGCATTGAAATGCAGAAATTTTGCAGAAGAAAGATTCCTGCACAGCTTGGCAGAAAATGAGCGCCGTATTCTTAAAGAAGGATGGTTAAGTCTTAAAGCCTCGTATTTCAGTAACTTTAAAGCTTATCTTTTACTTCAATACTTAATGAAGGCTGCTACATATTCAAAGATAAATACAAATGAAGTCACCTTGGGGTGCTATGATCTGAACATGTCCCCCAAAATTCATGTGTTGGAAACTTAATCACCAATGCCAACGGTGTTGGGAGGTGGTGGGGACTTTGAAGAGATGTTTAGGTCACGAGAGCTCTGCCTTCATTAATGGAGTAACATCAATATAAAAAAATGGTTTTCAGGAGGGAGTTTTCTCACTCCTCTGCTCCTCTGCCGTGTATGGGCATAGCATTTATCCTCTTTTCCCTTTCTGCCTTCTGCCATGTGAGGACACAGCAAGTATGCCCTCACTAGATGGTGGAGCTTTGGTCCTGGACTGCTTAGCTTCCAGAACTGTAAGAAATAAATTTCTGTTGCCTATAAATTACCCAGTCTCAGGTACTCTGTTATAGTAGCACAAGACAAACTAAGACATAGGGAAAATCAAAGAAAAGGAATAGGCATAGAAATTTTTGGTGGCCAGGGAAGAGAAGGTGAGAAACAGCAGTAGGAGTTGAAAAATGACTGAAGTCATGGGTTCAGCAAGGGTACACGCTTGTAATCCCAGCACTTTGGGAGGCTGGGGCGGGCGGATCACGAGGTCAGGAGATCGAGACCACAGTGAAACCCCGTCTCTACTAAAAATACAAAAAATTAGCTGGGCGTGGTGGCGGGCGCCTGTAGTCCCAGCTACTCGGAGAGGCTGAGGCAGGAGAATGGCGTGAACCCGGGAGGCGGAGCTTGCAGTGAGCTGAGATCGCGCCACTGCACTCCAGCCTGGGCGACAGAGCGAGACTCCGTCTCACAAAAAAAAAAAAAAGACTGAAGTCATGGGTTCAGCAAGGGTAGTGGTTCCGGGTCAGAAGGCATCTGGTATATTTAAGTGCCTAGTGCATCACAGAACTCTTGATTAGGTCACTGGACTTCCTTTAGAGTATGGGATAAGAACTTGAACAAGTATAATTTAAATCTTTCAGAGAATAGGCAGCCCAACTAGTGTCAGGGTTACATTATTATAGAGAAATATGAACACAGAAAACTTGACAGTCAGACATAAGATCCCAGGGGAGACTGGATTCTGCCTAATGTCAATCTTCCTTTTCTCTACCTCAAAATGATTCACAGAATAGAAGAAAATGACTGTGTTCACAGAAAAAACAAATCAAAGGAATAATTACTTTTTTATCTTCCATAAAATTATAAGTATCAGATTCTTAAACTGACTTAATGTATATTATGTATTGTTTTATATGATATTTGTTTTCTTTCAGTTTATAGTCTAGAACTCTTTTTTTTTCCTCATAAGGTAAGCAAGATCATATAAATTAAGTCATCTGTTGGCATAGGCCGAACCAAGATGGCTTGGTGCTGGAGTCACCTTATGCTGAGGCCCTAGGTTGAGGCTAAGGTACTTGTACTTTCCTCTACATCATGTTCCTTATGGGAATGTAGGTCAAGGAGGACGGGCACAATGTCTATATTGCTTCCCAGCTATGAGTATCCTCAATTCTCAGCACAGCGTCTATCACGTAGTAGAATATTTTTGTTCATGTCTGTATAAAAGTAAGACAGACATTTATGTAATGAATGTGAACTCTCACACATGTACTTGTGGTTATGGTTTTACTATGAGTATGCCCTCTATTTGAGATTCTTTTCTCCTATAATGATGAAGTTTCATCAATATATTTAATATATATTCTTTATCACACTGATTTACTAATATATTGTGAAGGAGTGAGGCTGAGGTGCTAGGGTCACCTAAGATCAGGAATTTGAACAAAGCTAACTGGCCTTGCTGATACAGGAACCAATAAGCTTGTTTTTTGAGCAAGTGACCTTAGCAGCAATACAATGAAGTATTTTGAACTATATAGCAAGATAAGTAGTAAATACTGAAATGCAGTGACTAATGAGTTTCAGAATTACAGTTCAGCAGTTATCAATTTTTTATGATGATTCTACTATGCTTTATGCCCCCAATTGACACTGCATATAAAAGTACGTGTTAAGACTGAAACTGTCAGTATCTTCACACCTAGTTGTCCAAAAAACTTTTACTGGTTAATATATACCTTAAAATTAAGAGTGTAAACTGTGAGGTGGCTAATCTTGCTAGTTTTATCTTAGATAATTTAAAAATCCTGATGATAGATTTTTATTTTCATTTTTAAAGACACGTTTTTTCCTCAAGGGCTAAATGGGTATTTACATAATTTACAAATATAAATTATTAAATCACTGCTGGTTGTGGATGTTCAGCCAAACATCAATGCATTGCTTTTTGACTTTTCTCAGCAGAACATCTCCACGTCAGTCTTTTCACCTCTTTTTTTTCCAGTACGTTGGGGTTATAAAGCACCACAACATCAAATAAGGCCATAATGGAAAAGTATTTTGACATTTTAAAATGTGTTTTGACAGATCAGGTATTGCTTTTGAAGTGAACTTGAGCAACTTATGACTTTTTTATGGTTAACTGCATGCAACATGGTCTGACTACCAAAGATAAACATACTTGTAGAAAAAACACTAGGTAGATGGAAGGGAAACAAAAAATAAAATGCATAGATATTTATAATCAGTTCAGAACACTTTAAGTTACTCCCAGTGTCATTGTAGCAGGGCAGATACTTGATAAAAATATATAAGAAATGCAGAATCACCTGGATAATAAAACTGTAAATAATCTAATATGGCTTTCAAATTAGCACCAACCATATTATATAGCCTACATCAATTAAATGGATATAAATGTTGCCAGGCATCTCATCTGCTTTAATATTTGATATTGTATGAATATAGCTGTGTACTTATGAATCAAAGTGAATAAATAAATGTAGATAAAATTAAGAAATTGCAATTGATGTGACTAGCAAACCTGATGTTTCTAAAGCTGACTACTTGATCATTCTTATTTCTCTGGCTCCCATGCTTCTGCATCTGTTGGTGTTTCTTGGTGAGTGGCTAGTGCACACGATGCACATACCTGTTTTTTCAATTGCTCCGTCTCTTCTCTGTTTCCAGACCTATCCCCCACAGCAACACATCTTCCTCAGTAGATTCTCAACTATTTTCAGTCAAGACTTGTTTTAACCAGTACATAGGGAGAACAGAGAAGTGGGTTTGAGATTTTGATTTAACAGAACTATCTGAGACTTTTAGGATAAATAGTTGTTTTCAAAAATGCCATAGAGGAAAATAAACAAACAAAAATGTTATCTTCTATTTTTATAACTCTCCCAACCTACCTGTACTTTTTTTTAGAATGATAAATTTTCCTAATTGGACAGATTTTCCTTGAGAGCAAAATCCTGTTTCATTCCATTTTGCATCTCCTTGCTTAATGAAGAGGCTGCCTCAGAGTAGGAGCTCCCTCTATGAATGTTAAATAAATGATGGGTGGGGAGATGAATGGATGGATGGATGGATGAGTGGATCCGTGTATGGAAAGGGGGCTTCAGAAGCATTAGGAGACTGCCTGAGTTTCCACAAAGCGATGTGAAGCTGATCTGAATGTTTTCTTTTGCCTTACTTGCTCTTAGCTAAACAATTGCATTCCTTCCTCTTTTCTTGTCATGTATTAACAAACACAATCTAGCAACACTGGAGCAAAAACAAAAATTTCATTGCTGTTTTAGTTACCTATTGCTATATAACACACCACTTTAAAAGTTAGTGGCTTACAACAATTTGTTAATATTTCTTACAGATACTTGGGTTGGCTTTGGGTCACGCTCAACTGTGGTCTTCTTTGGGATCTCTCCTGCAGTTGTAGTCAGACAAATGGTGGTTGGGATTTGAGTCATCTGAAGCCTTGGCTTCACCTGGATATTCAAGACATTTTCATACAGCTGACAGTGAACTGCAGCACTTACATAGGGATTCTCCATGACGTTTACGTGTCTCACTGCACCAAACTGGGGTTTGAAAAAAGGAAAGAAGCAGCTGTCACACTTGTTAAGGACTGTGCCTGGAATTGGATCCAGGGTTCATGCATTTTCAAGGAAGTAAAGACATACGCTTCAAACATCGCCGTGTGCTGCCTCCTATTGGAGCACATATGACTGGTATTGTCCTTTCACCCACCAGGAGTCCACCTAAGACTGTAAACTGCTGCTCCCTGTTGATTGCTTAGCTCCTATTAGAGTGTCAGGTAGGTAATAGATAATCAGTAAATAACTCATTAAATTAAAAATACTTATTAGAAAAATGATATGCAGCAGAAAATATACTAGATGTGGGAATAGTCTGATAGTTCCCCTATTTCTCTTGTGTTTCTTGGAGGGTAGCTAAAAGGCATGATGAAAAAGAGGGAAAAAGCCTCTTTTGTTGGCACGTACAGTCCAATATGGCAAATGGAAAATGACAGCACACAAACAAATACCGAATTTGGAATTGCTAAATATGAAAACCTGTAGGACCAGCTATATAGAGAATAATGGAGGAGGGCCTTATTTCAGATAGTGTTGTCAGAAAAGGCTTTTCTGGGCAGGAGATCTTTAAGCTGAGAGATGAAACAGGAGAAGAAGTTAGCCATGTGAAAAACTGGAAGCATATGCATCCATTTCAAAGTAAATGGAAAGAAGCCAAGGCAAGATGGATAGTTCCAAGAAATGTAAGAAGTCAGTGTGGCTGGAAAAAGTTTATTAGAAACAGGAAATGAAAGGGTAGCCAGACCATGGTCAGATTGTGTCATGCTTTGTAGGATGAAGAGAAATAAGAATTTTATTCTAAATGCAATCAGAAGCCAATTAAAAACTTGTAAGTGGGAATAATTTACGCTTTTAAAATGTCATTCTGGCTGTTTTGTGGAGAATGGTTTTGAAAAGGCAAGAGAGGAAGTAATGAGAAGAGTTACAACACTTTTATGATTGCCCATGGGAGAGACGACAGTGATTTGGAGGGAGTGAAAGTAGATATATTTTTGAGGGAGAATAAATAAGACTTGAGAATGAATTAGGGAGGAGTAAGATAATTCCTCAGCTTTTGCCTGGAGCACTAAGATAGACATAGTGCCTTTCACTAAGGTAGGACACACCGAGGGAGAAATACATAGGAGAATAGCAAGGGTTCCTTTTTGATGTACCAAATTTGAGGTATTTATGTGATAGCCAAGAGATATCCAGTAATCACTTGGACATACAAACCTGGAATTTGTGAAAGAGGAAACACAAGGAGTCCACAGCATATGCATGATATTTGAATCTTATCCATATGCATTGATGAGATTCCCTGGGGACCAAGATTCTAGATGAAAACAGAAGAAGGCATAGGGCTAAGCTTTGAGGCAAAGAGGATTTAGAAGTTAAGACAAAGAGAAGCCGAAACAACAAACACAACTGAGAAGGAGCAATCAGAAACTTAACGGCGAATCAGAATAGTGTGGTGCTCTAGATGCTGTGAATGGGAGAGCTTCAAGAAGGAATATGCGTTTATTTGGTCAAGAGTTGGGGAGAGAATTCCTGGGAGATGCAGACACAGACATATATACAATTTTGGTGAAATAGAGGTATCTTTGACAGTAGATGCAATAATGCATTGGAAAATAACAGAGTGCAGGTGGGAAAGGGATAATAGGAGTAGAGAAGGGAGAAAGTGAACACCTATATATAAACATACTTTTTGTTATTGCTGTCTTTGCTTTTCTACCAAAGATTTGTTTTTATTTGTTGACATCATTTATTGTAATTTCATACAAGACCCAAAGAAAATTATTTTTTAAAATGCTGTAAGATAACTTCAATATTTCAATGAAAAACAGATTCCAAACAGTTATATTGTTTGAAAATCAGAAAGAATCATGTGATCTAATGACTTTTTGTTTTAGTTTTTTCTCTTTATTATACTTTGAGTTCTGAGGTACATGTGCAGAACATGCAATTTTGCTACATAGGCATACACGTGACATGGCTGGCTACACCCATCAACCCATTACCTACATTAGGTATTTCTCCTACTGTTATCCCTCCCCTAGCCCCACACCCCCCAACAAGTCCTGGTGTGTGATGTTCCCCTCCCTATGTCCCTGTGTTCTCATATTTCAACTCACACTTATGAGTGAGAACATGCGGTGTTTGGTTTTCTGTTCTTGTGATAGTTTGCTGAGAATGATGGTTTCCAGCTTCATTCATGTCCCTGCAAAGGACATGAACTCATCCTTTTTATGGCTGCATAGTATTCCATGGTGTATATGTGCCACATTTTCTTTACCAAGTCTATTACTGATGGACATTTGGATTGGTACCAAGTCTCTGCTATTGCGAATAGTGACACAATAAACATATGTGTGCATGTGTCTTTATAGTAGAATGATTTATAATACTTCGTGTATATACCTAGTAATGGGATTGCTGGGTCAAATGGTATTTCTAGTTCTAGACCCTTGAGGAATCGCCACCCAGTCTTCCACAATTGTTGAGCTAATTTACACTCCTGCCAACAGTGTAAAAGCTTCCCTATTTCTCCACATCCTCTCTAGCATCTGTTGTTTCCTGACTTTTTAATGATCGCCATTCTAACTGGCATGAGATGGTATCTCATTGTGGTTTTGATATGCAGCTCTCTGATGACCAGTGATGATGAGCATTTTTTCATGTGTCTGTTGGCTGCATAAATGTCTTCTTTTGAGAAGTGTCTGTTCATATCCTTTGCCCACTTTTTGATGGGGTTGTTTGTTTTTTTCTTGTAAATTTGTTTAAGTTCTTTGTAGATTCTGGATATTAGCCCTTTGCCAGATGGGTAGATTGCAAAAATTTTCTCCCATTCTATAGGTTGCCTGTTCACTCTGATGATAGTTTATTATGCTGTGCCGAAGCTTTTTTAGTTTAATTAGATCCCATTTGTCAATTTTGACTTTTCTTGCCATTGCTTTTGGTGTTTTAGACATGAAGTCTTTGCCCGTGCCTGTGTCCTGAATGGTATTGCCCAGGTTTTCTTCTAGGATTTCTATGGTCCTGGGTCTTACATTTAAGTCTTTGATCCATCTTGAGTTGATTTCTGTATAAGGTGTAAGGAAGGGACCCAGTTTCAGTTTTCTGCATATGACTAGCCAGTTTTCCCAACAACATTTATTAAATAGGGAATCTTTTCCTCATTGCTTGTTTGTGTAAAGTTAGTCAAAGATCAGATGGCTGTAGAAGTGTGGTGTTATTTCTGAGGCCTCTGTTCTGTTCCATTCATCTGTGTATCTGTTTTGGTACCAGTACCATGCTGTTTTGGTTACTGTAGCCTTATAGTATAGTTTGAAGTCATGTAGTGTTATGCCTCCAGCTTTGTTCCTCTTGCCCAGGATTGTCTTGGCTTTGCAGGCTGTTTTTTGGTTCCGTATGAAGTTTAAAGTAGTTTTTTTCCAATTCTGTGAAGAAAGCCATTGGTAGCTTGATGGGGATAGCATTGAATCTATAAATTACTTTGGGCAGTCTGGCCATTTTCATATTGATGCTTCCTATACATGAGCATGGAATGTTTTTCCATTTGTTTGTGACTTATTTCCCTGAGCAGCAGTTTGTAGTTGTCTTTGAAGAGGTCCTTCACGTCCCTTGTAAGTTGTATTCCTAGGTATTTTATTCTCTTTGTAGCAATTGTGAATGTGAGTTCACTCATGATTTAGCTCTTTGTCTGTTATTGGTGTATAGAAATGCGATTTTTGCACATTGATTTTGTATCCCGAGACTCTGCTGAAGTTGCTTATCAGTGTAAAGAGATTTTGGGCTGAGACGATGGGGTTTTCTAAATATACAATCATGTCATCTGCACACACAGACAATTTGACTTCCTCTCTTCCTATTTGAATATGCTTTATTCCTTTCTCTTGCCTGATTGCCCTGGCCAGAACTTCCAATACTATGTTGAACAGGAGTGGTGAAAGAGGGCATCCTTGTCATGTGCTGGTTTTCAAAGGGAATGCTACCACTTTTTGCCCATGCAGTATGATATTGGCTGTGGGTTTTTCATAAATAGCTCTTATTATTTTGAGATACATTCCATTGATACCTAGTTTATTGAGAGTTTTTAGCATGAAGGGGTATTAAGTTTTGTTGTAGGCCTTTTCTGCATCTATTGAGATAATCATGGGTTTTTGTCTTTGGTTCTGTTTATATGCTGGATTACATTTATTGATTTGCATATATTGAACCAGCCTTGCATCCCAGGGATGAAGCCAACTTGATCGTGGTGGATAAGCTTTTTGATGTGCTGCTGGATTCGGTTTGCCAGTATTTTATTCAGGATTTTTGCATCGACGTTCATCAGGGATATTGGCCTGGAATTTTCTTTTTTCGTTGTGTCTCTGCCAGGTTTGGTATCAGGATGATGTTGGCCTCATAAAATGAGTTAGGAAGGATTCCCTCTTCTTCTATTGTTTGGAATAGTTTCAGAAGGAATGGTACCAGCTCCTCTTTGTACCTCTGGTAGAATTCGCCTGTGAATCCATCTGGTCCTGGACTTTTTTTAGTTGGTAATTGCTGCCTCAATTTCAGAACTTGTTATTGGTTTATTCAGGGATTTGAGTTCTTCCTGGTTTAGACTTGGGAAGATGTATGTGTCCAGGAATTTATCCATTTCTTCTAGATTTTCTAGTTTATTTACATA
The DNA here is from genome assembly GCF_006542625.1 of Nomascus leucogenys. Lineage (NCBI taxonomy): Eukaryota > Metazoa > Chordata > Mammalia > Primates > Hylobatidae > Nomascus > Nomascus leucogenys. The sequence goes on along the minus strand of NC_044383.1, from coordinate 53,262,538 downwards.
GAGGTGTCTATAGTATTCTCTGATGGTAGTTCATATTTCTGTGGGATCAGTGGTGATATCCTCCATATCATTTGTTATTATGTCTATTTGATTCCTCAATCTTTTCTTTATTCGTCTGGCTAGTGGTCTGTCTATTTTGTTGATCTTTTCAAAAAACCAGCTCCTGCATTCATTGATTTTTTTTAAGGGTTTTTCGTGTCTTTATCTCCTTCAGTTCTGCTCTGATATTAGTTATTTCTAGTGTTTTGCTAGATTTTGAATTTGTTTGCTCTTGCTTCTCTAGTTCAATTTTGATGTTAGGGTGTCAATTTTGGATCTTTCCTGCTTTCCCTTGTGGGTATTTAGTGCTATAAATTTCCCTCTACACACTGCTTTAAATATGTCCCAGAGATTCTGGTACATTGTGTCTTTGTTCTCATTGGTTTCAAAGAACATCTTTATTTCTGCTTTCATTATTTACCCAGTAGTCATTCAGGAGCAGGTTGTTCAGTTTACATATCATTGTGCAGCTTTGAGTGAGTTTCTTAATCCTGAGTTCTAATTTGATTGCCCTGTGGTGTGAGAGACTGTTTGTTATGATTTCTGTTCTTTTACATTTGCTGATGAGTGTTTCACTTCCAATTATGTTGTTGATTTTAGAATAAGTGCAATGAGGTGCTGAGAAGACTGTATATTCTGTTGATTTGGGGTGGAGAGTCCTACAAAAGTCTATTAGGTCTGCTTGGTCCAGAACTGACTTCAAGTACTGAATATCCTTGTTAATTTTCTGTCTGTTTGATCTGTCTAATATTGACAATGGGGTGTTAAAGTCTCCCACTATTATTGTGTGGGACTCCAGATCTCTTTGTAGGTCTCTAAGAACTTGCTTTATGAATCTGGGTCCTCCTGTATTGGATGCATATGTATTTATGATAGTTAGCTCTTTTTGTTGCATTGATCCCTTTACCATTATACAATGCCCTTCTTTGTCTCTTTTGATCTTTGTTGGTTTGAAGTCTGTTTTATCAGAGATTAGGATTGCAGCTCCTACTTTTTATGCTTTCCATTTGCTTGGTAAATATTCCTCCATCCCTTTATTTTGAGCCTATGTGTGTCTTTGCACGTGAGATGGATCTCCTGAATACAGCATGCTAATGGGTCTTTACTCTTTATCCAATTTGCCAATCTGTGTCTTTTAATTGAGGCATTTAGTCTTTTTACATTTAAGGTTAATATTTTTATGTGTGAATTTGATCCTGTCATTATGATGCTAGCTGCTTGTTTTGCCCGTTACTTGATGCAGTTTCTTCACAGTGTTGATGTCCTTTACAATTTGGTATGTTTTTGCAGTGGCTAGTACTGGTTGTTCCTTTCCACGTTTAGTGCTTCCTTCAGGAGCTCTCATAAGGCAGGCCTGGTGGTGGAAAAATCTCTCAGCATTTGCTTGTCTGTAAAGGATTTTATTTCTCCTTCACTGATGAAGCCTAGTTTGGCTGGATATGAAATTCTGGGTTGAAAATTCTTTTCTTTAAGAATATTGAATATTGGCCACCACTCTTTTCTGGCTTGCAGGGTTTCTGCAGAGAGATCTGCTGTTAGCCTGATGGGCTTCCCTTTGAACCTTTTTTCAAGGTTCTTAGCTTCCTTACATTGGGTTAGAACATGCTCCTTTAGCTTGGAGGAGTTTGTTATTACCCACCTTCTGAAGCCTACTTCTGTCAATTCGTCAAACTCATTCTCTGTCCGGTTGTGTTCCCTTGCTGGTGAGGAGTTGTGGTCCTTTGGAGGAGAAGAGGTATTCTGGTTTTTGGAATTTTCAGCCTTTTTGTGCTGGTTTCTCCCCATCTTTGTGGATGTATCTACCTTTGGTCTTTGATATTGGTGACTTTCAGATGGGGTCTTTAAGTGGATGTGCTATTCCTTTCTGTTTATTAGTTTTCCTTCTGACAGCCCCCTCTGCTGAAGGTCTGCTGTAATTTGCTGTAGGTCTACTCCTGACCCTCTTTGCCTGGGTATCACCAGTGGAGGCTGCAGAACAACAAAGATTGCTGCCTGATCTTTCCTCTGGAAGCTTCGTCCCAGAGGGGCACCTGCCAGATGCCAGCCAGAGCTCTCCTGTATGAGGTGTCTGTCGGCCCCTCCTGGGAGATGTCTCCCAGTCAGGATACACGGGGGTCAGGGACCCACTTGAGCAAGCAGTCTGATCCTTAGCGAGCTCAAACGCTGTGCTGGGAGGTCCACTGCTCTCTTCAGAGCTGTCAGGCCGGGAAGTTTAAGTCCGCCGAAGCTGCGCCCACAGTGGCCCCTTTCCCCAGGTGCTCTGCCCCAGGGAGATGGAGGTTTTATCTGTAAGTTCCTGACTGGGGATGCTGCCTTTTTTTCAGAGATGCCCTACCCGTAGAAGAGAAATCTGGCAGTCTGGCCACAGCAGCTTTGCTGAGCTGCAGTGGGATCCGACCAGTTCCAACTTCCCAGCGGCTTTGTTTACACTGTGAGCATAAAACCTCCTACTCAAGCCTCAGCAATGGTGGACGCCCCTCCCCCAACCAAGCTCAAATGTCCTGGGTAGATCTCAGACTGCTGCTGTGCTGGCAGTGAGAATTTCAAGCCAGTGGATCTTAGTTTCCTGGGCTCTGTGGGGTTGGGACCTGCCAAGCCAGACCACTTGGCTCCCTGGCTTCAGCACCCCTTTCCAGGGGAGTGAACGGTTCTGTCTCACTGGCCATCCAGGTGCCACTGGGGTATGGAAAAAAAGAACTCCAGCAGCTAGTTCAGTGTCTGCCCAAATGGCCACCCAGTTTTATGCTTGAAACCCAGGGCCCTGGTGGGGTAGGCACTGGAGGGAATCTCCTGGTTTGTGAGTTGTGGAGACCGTGGGATAAGCGCAGTATCTGTGCTGGAGTTCCTCAGGCTCAGTCCCTCATGGCTTCCCTTGGGTAGGGGAGAAAAATCCCCGGACCCCTTGCGCATCCCGGAAGAGGCGATGCCCCGCCCTGCTTCACCTTGCCCTGCTTCACCTCGCCCTCCGTGGGCTTCACCCGCTGTCCAACCAGTCCCAGTGAGATGAACTGGGTACCTCAGTTGGAAGTGCAGAAATCACCCACCTTCTGCGTCGATCTCACTGGTAGCTGCAGACTGGAGCTGTCCCTGTTTGGCCATTTTGCCACAGGATCATCAAAGATTTTATATGCATACACATACACAAATGTAAAATCTAGTTTATCTTCTTTTACACAAGGCACTTGAATTTTGATTATTTTATACTTAGCAATATAGCTCGAAAGTTTTTTATATTAGCTTATACAGAGTTTTGTTGTTGTTGTTGTTTCAGCTACATAGTGAAGCATTCCATTGTATGACTCTACTATACTTTAGCCATTTGGGGTATATCTTATATTATTATACATGATGCTGCAATTATATTTTGGAGTTGCCATATTAAAATGCATTGCTCTTCCTTGACATTTGTCCTAATCAGCATTTCTAACAGCAGTGTATAAATGTAACTGTTTCTTCACAATTTAGTCCACTTTGTTCATTATCAAGCTTTTGTATTTTTCAGATCTAATAAATTAAAAATGGTATCCCAGCATAGTTTATATATATATGTGTATATATATACACCCATATATATGCATACATACACATATGCACACATATATACATATATTTGTGTATATATATATAATTAATAAAATTAGCATAACAAAATTAAACATTTTAGGATGAAAAATAAAGTGAAATTTAATACATTTACAATGTTGTAGAATCACTACTTTTATTAAGTTTCAAACATCTTTATCACCCCAAAAGAAAACTTCATACTTATTAATTAGTCAACTATCATATTCCCCCCTCCTCAGCTCCTAGCAATCGTCAGTCTGCTTTCAGTCTCCATGGATCTATCCAATCTAGATATTTCCTATAAATGCAATTATACAAAATAGTTTTTGTTTGGCTTTCTACACTTAGCAAAATGTTTTGAGATCCATCCACATTGTGGCATATATCAGTATTTCATTCCTTTTTATGACTGTTTAACATCCCATTTTATGTATATACCACAGTTTCTTTATGCATTGATTCACTTATGAAAAGTTGAATTTTGTTCACCTTTTGCCTGTTATGAACTTTTGCTGCTACAGACATTTGTGTATAAATATTTGAGTACCTGTTTTCAATTTTTCGGGTATATATGTAGGAGTGAAATTGCTGAATACTAAAGTAATTCAATGTTTAGCTTTTTGAGGAAATGCCAAACTGTTTTCCATGACAACTAGATCATTTTGCTTTCCAATCAGCAATGTCTGAGGGTTCAAAATTCTTTACATCCTTGACAATACTTAGTCCTTTTCCCTCTTTTTAAAAAAAATTATAGCCATTATGGAAAACAGTATGGAGTTTCTTCAAATAATTAAAAATAGAACTTCCATATAATCCAAAAATTTCACTACTGAGTATATATCCAAGGGAAATGAAACCAGTATGTTGAAGAGATACCTGCACTCCCATGTTTATTGCAGCACTGTTAACAATAGTCAAAATATGGACTCAACCTGTGTCCGACAATGAATGAATGAATAAAAATATGTGGCATGTATACAATAGAATACCATTCAGCCTTTAAAAAAGTAAAATCCTGTCATTTGCAACAACTCAGACAAATCTGAAGATCATTACTTCAAGTAAAATAAGCCAGACACAGAAAGATAATACTGCATGTTCTCACTCACTTGTGGATACTAAAGGAGCCGATCTCATAGAAGTAGAGAGCAGAAGAGTAATTACCAGAGATTGGAGAGGGGAGGCTGAAGGGGTATATATGAAAAGAATGGTCAAGCAGTAAAAGTTACAACAGAAAAAAGGAAGAAATTCTGGAGTCCTATTGCACAGTTGCGTGACTACAGTCAACAGAAAGGTATTGTATATCTCAAAACAACTAGAAAAGAAGATTTTTTTATGCTCCCACCACAAATAAATAATAAATGTTTGAGGTGATGGATATGCTAATTATCTTGATTTGATCATTACACAATATATACATGTGTTGAAACATCACGTTATACCCTATAAATATGTACAATTATGTGTCAATTAAAAAATAAAAATAAGTGAATATATATTACTGAAAGAATGTTGATTAAACTGGCCCCTTTAACAAAATGAATTTCCATCTTTTTTTTGTTCAAGCCAGCCAACTTAGATGGCTGTAGAAATTATTGCTTCCTCTCACAGGACACACTTGGCATTTCCCTATCTATTTCCCTTTCCTTCCTATATTTGCTATTTTGTGTTCAGTGACACCTAGATCTCTTTATTTTTTCATTCCCTACTATTCTGCCATTTTTTTCATCCCAAGCATACTGTGCAATTCTATCCAATCATCTATCCTCACTTTAGAGGGTTCATTCTACTTCCACTTCAGAATATTCATTCTCAAATGTGAAAATGTGAGGACTGTTAAGAAAATAACTATGGTCTCTCATAAACTTTAGTCCTTAGGTTGAAAATTTTTTAACATAATGGTAAAGTGCAAGTATTCTTAATTTATGTGGTCACATAGCACTAACGGAACTGTTGCTCAAAAACAGAATGGAAATTATTTGGCCATCCAAAAAAGGTTATGCTATTTAACAGTTGAAAAAGTTATTGGTTTATGGATATTCACAGCCTCTTCTCTTTCTTACTTTTGCACGACTCACCAGCTGAGCATTCTCTCTTCTTTTCTTAGTGCTTACTTTGCAGATTATAATGTTTATTTACATGTGTCAAAGTACTTTCACATTTGGTTAGTTTGGAGATGTGGGCAAGAGATACTAAACGGGAGGAGGAAGTATCTGCCTGTGAAATGGTTAAGATTCAGTTATCTGAGAAAAAATAAAGAAGAGGAAATAAAGAAAAGAGGAAAGGGAAAGGGAAAAAAAGAAAAGAATCATTATATGGGCAGGAGCTTAGAGAAGGGTTAATAGTAAAAATTTAGAGACAGAGGCTGAAGGATGTGAGCAATATTGAAAGCTAGAGAAACAGGAGAGAGAATTTTCAGAAAGCATTATTTTGGATTACAAATGAGATTGATTTCAAGGTCCTTTTGACATGTCAAAAAAGGTTGAATGTATTTTAAATTCTTTCAGTTGCTATGTTTCTTATGCTAAATGCAACATCCCATGGAAGGTGAAATATAAAAAGTCCCAGCTTATTTTTAGGTTGCTTTTATTTTGTTGTCTTTTTGAGGTAATTATTTAAATGAAAATACAATATTAACATAAAATTCTGGTAGATAATCTACAAATCCTGAAAACATATTTGCTAACCCCAGTTTGAGAAGTTTATGGATTTTCACACTCAGTGCTCATGACAGAGCTAATTTAGGCCCAACTTTGTGAAATATAAAAACTGTTGAAGGAAAAATAGTACAGTTCTCCCATAAAATGTTAATGCATTTTACTTCATTTTTTTTTTTTTGTTATTTCACAAGACACCTTATATTTCTCTGTAAAGTCTGCATGAAAAATAGAAGAGGTAGGGAAGTAGCCTTCCTTAGTGAGTTAGGGTTCTCAGAAACACAGGGGCTCTGAATTCCAAACATAAGTGGAAGTATGGTTGTAAGATAAGTCTTCGGAAATAAAAGGTCAATATCTATCGTGATGAATAAAAATGATCTATTCTTTAAAAAGATTATTCTCTCTCCTAATATTATATATTTTTTCTTCTTATATTTTCTCTGCTTCCTATCATTGTAAATATTTAAAAATATTTAAATACCAAATGATTTCTCTTTATGGTTCATCTTTTTTTCTGCAAGAACCTCAATTTTGTTTGTTTTTTTGTTTGTGTGCATCTATGTATATATAATATTTCAGTTAAAAAAATCAAATAAAAACAAGCAAATAGAGTGAACAAAATGTGAAAAGCCCTTGCCCTACACTGGCAAATATTTACTCTTCAAGGCGAAATTTTTCTTAATAACTTCCTTGCCCTTCAAAAGTTATGAAAATATCCATTCCTGTTTATTTTTAATGGGTGAAAAAAGAATAAAGATAGTGCTTGCCAATTAGAGTGTATGTTGAATCCGACTTATCTCAAATAACCACTTGTGACTGCTATGTTTTTTCATTACTTACCTACCTTCTCCTTATGAAACAAATAGTACTTTATTTTTCCGATTTGTAAAAGTGTGTTTATTGCCAAGACTTCCGAACATATGACTAGTTCTAATCCATCAAAAACATAATATCTAGTAGCAAACCATATTATTCATAGCATTAAATCAGCTGTCTTTATAACATGAGTTCTACGTTCCCAGCATTAATAGACAAGCCTGTTTTTGCTTGCGATCGAAGTGCCCATTTGGTATTACCCAAATGAAACAACTTCATAGAGCCATACAGTGTTTACTCAGTTTGACAATGCCCTGAAGACCATTTCCTTCATTCATTTTCTTTGTTCACTCTTTTTAGTATATATTTATTGAACCCTCTGTGTTCCACTTGGCAAAGAAATAAATACATTGAGTTTTCTACAGAAAAGTTTGTCAACATTCAAAGTTTAACAATAACATAACACTTAAATAACAAAGCTGGCAATTGTCACATGACAATTTTTTATAAGTGTCTAATACATTTTGGCATATTCTTAGAGGATTGTGAATGAAAATGGTCAAGGAAGCCCTCAGATTAAAGGTACAACTTGAACTGGAAACTTGTAACAGCTGCAAGAAACCAATCTTAAGAGAAAAAAGAATATTCCAGGAAAGGGAAGAGAGAAAAGAACATTCCAAGAAAGGGACCTAAGCAAAAATGCCATGGTAGGTAACAGTGGGTAAATGCCTCTTAATGCATAATTCACTTGGCAGTATTAGAGGGATCAAACAGGCAATGCAAGAGTGCTACCATAGTAGCTTTAATTTACAAAGTATGAAAGAGCCTAACATTAAGACAATCTACATTTATTCCTATTTCTAAATTAATTGAATAGATAAGAAACATTCCTTATTTAAAATAGTGAAATATTTAATTTCCTTTGGAATGTACATTGTATTGACATTTAAATGGAATTTGTTTGCTGTGACATTGTACCGATTGGATTATGGAAGGGCTATGGAGCATTCTCTGACTGTTGGTTCATCTCCATCTAAAAGATGAACAATACTTCCTAGGTATGACTATTGCAAAATCCAAATCACATTGTTTCTCTTAACATTTCTAGAGTAGACATTCTTCTGAAGCTAGGGTAAATTAGGCATTTTCCAAGACGGCTATGTCTAAAAACAAGTCCACAAATAATCCTGTTGCTTACATTGGATGAAAATATATTGGGCAATAAGTTAAAAAAAAAAACTTTTCTATAATAAAATTCACTTTAAAATTTTGACGGAAAAAGCAGTTGCTAAATTCATTGGAGTATAATTTATTATTACTAATGTCAAATAAAAATGTTGTGATAAATCTTTGCTTGTTTTATAAGTGATTTATTTTCACACCCTTCCACTTACAACTGCAACCTTAAAATAAACTGAGAATACTAACAGCATGTTAATTACTGAAGAATTATATAACTATGGTATCAGTCCATAATGAAGTATAATAATGTTCAGCCAAACCTAACTTTAAAATTTTAAATGACTAAAGACTAAATTAAACATACTTTTAAACCATTGCATCATTAATTGGATATTAACAGGAGCCTAATCTTCAAGGTATTTAAAAATTACTGGCCACACAATGACGTTTGGATTGTATCTTACACAAATTATTTATGCAAAATTAATACAGTTCAGATAATTCAGATCTAAACTTGAAATACATTTCATATCTTAGTTTTCTTTTTCAAATGCACTAGGGCTAATTGTGGGATCTACTGATAGTAAAGTTTTTCCTTTAAAATTTAACCAGAATAAGATATTAGAATATACTCAGTAAAATTTATCACCATCAGAACACATTGAGAATCTATCTTCATAACATGCTTTATTAGTTGTTGTGCACAGCAAGTTAGACAGACATAATCTGTCCCTGAGGAATTTACAATCCAACACTGATAATGCTGACACAGGTGCTGCCAAGGTAATTCAGGCAAAGAAATCAGCATTAAACAGATAGATAAATAGGTGAATTTAAATATAGCTAATAATAAATAACTCTAAATGCAATAATTTGTGCTCTGATACTTCGAATATGTTTTCTTTCAAGTAACTCACTAGTCTGTCAATACTTGTGTCACAGGAACGTATATGAAGGTACAATGGCATAATAAAGACTGGTCAATGAAGTTGCATGCTTGGGTGGGAGAACAACAGAAAAGAGCAAAAAAACCCACAGTGGTGGGAAATTTCAAGAAAGAAAAGGAATTGGCTCAATGTGTCTCAGTGTCAAAAACTGGACTAGGAATGTGAATTTGCTCTTTGGATCCAAATAGAAGGAATATTTAAAACAAGTATTGATCTTCTCTCAGTTCACTCCTGTGTGTCATGTGCTTGAAATAATTCACTAAAATAGTAAAAGAGAAACGAAAACCTCCACGAATTGAATGTAAAAGGGATGAATTCCTCCAGCAACCTGATCAGTAATTCCTAGTTTCTGTTGCTGGGATCAGAAAAATTTATCATGATCTTAGAGTAAAGGAATATCTGTAATATTTACCTTGTTCTTTGTTGAAAATAGTCTTTATAAGAAAACAACAAGTATTTATGTGCTTTGCTTTTGTTTGGTTGTACTACGTCTTTTTCCCAAACAATGTAATTCTACATGGTTGAGGAAAACAAGCATATGTTCAGACAAAGCTAAATAAATATATACATTTTGACTGGGGGGAGGACACTTTGGCATCGTCCACAGTGTTTAAGGTGACTGAGTTGTGATGACAGTGAGGAGCTATTGAATCTGCTCTACTGTGCCCTATTTTCTTCATGGAAGCCAAATCTGATTCTAGAAGAGAGAAAATGAAGCTAGGTTGCAAGCACTGCTGAAATAACCTGGCAGGATTTTATTCATCTGGTTTAAAGAAAACACTAAAGTCTGAATAAGATTTTTTTTTTTCAGAACAACAAAAAAATTCTCTTTCAAATGTATAAAAGATCAGACTTTTAAAAAATGTACTCAATGTCCTTATTAAATAAAGCTATTTTGGAATATAAAGTTGACATAGTGGCATATTTAATATTTTTAAAAATATTTAGCCAAAGGTTCTATGTTTCAAACAATTAGGTTAACACTGCTTTTTATTTGTATAAATTTATGAGGTACAGGTGTACTTTTGTTTCTTGGATATAATGTGTAGTGGTGAAATCAGGGATTCAAGTGTATTCATCACCAGAATAACCTACTTTGAATTCATTAGGTAATTTCTCATCATCCAACTCCTCCTATCCTCTCACTCTTTGAGTATTCATTGTTTATCATTCCATACTTTACATTAATGTGTACATATCACTTAGCTCCTACTTCTAAGTGAGAACATGTGGTATTTGTCTTTCTGTGTCTGAGTTGTTTCACTTAAGATAATGGCCTTAAGTTCCATCCATGTTGCTGCAAATGACATTATTTCATTCTTTTTATGGCTGCATAGTATTATATGGTGTATATATACCATATTTTCTTTATCCAATCATCCATTGATGAACACTTAGAGTGATAACATATCTTTGCTATTGTGAACAGTGCTGTGAATAAACATACAAGTGCAGGTATCTTTTTGATATAATGATTTCTTTTCCTTTGGATGGATATCCAGTTGTGAGGTTAGTGGATCAAATAATAGCTCTATTTTTAGTTCTTTGAGAAATCTACATCCTGTTTTTCATAGAGGTTGTACTAATTTATGTTCCCACCAACAGTGTGTAAGCATTCCTTTTTCTCTGCATCCTCACCAGCATCTGTTATTTGAATTTGTGTATATTAAGTATACTGTTTTGTATTCCTATATTAATCACAGATTAATAAATATGAAATAATACAAAAGAAAAATTAAGAAAAAAGGCAAAAAGTAATCAAGTATATTTTGAATATGATCTATTATTATAGGGAAAGTCTTGAGAAAGAGAGAAACATTTTAATTAATCAAAAGTGACAGAAAGGAAATTCTCACAAACAAATTTTTTGACAATTTGGAGTGCTGGATTTTTCTTTATTATTATTATTATTATACTTTAGGTTTTAGGGTACATGTGCACAATGTGCAGGTTTGTTACATATGTATCCATGTGCTGTGTTGGTTTGCTGCACCCATTAACTCGTCATTTAGCATTAGGTGTATTTCCTAATGCTGTCCCTCCCCCCTCCCCCCACCCCACAACAGTCCCCGGAGTGTGATATTCCCCTTCCTGTGTCCATGAGTTCTCATTGTTCAATTCCCATCTATGAGTGAGAACATGTGGTGTTTGGTTTTTTGTCCTTGTGATAGTTTACTGAGAATGATGACTTCCAGTTTCATCCATGTCCCTACAAAGGACATGAACTCATCATTTTTTATGGCTGCATAGTATTCCATGGTGTATATGTGCCACATTTTCTTAATCCAGTCTATCGTTGTTGGACATTTGGGTTGGTTCCAAGTCTTTGCTTTTGTGAATAGTGCCCCAACAAACATACGTGTGCATGTGTCTTTATAGCAGCATGATTTATAGTCCTTTGGGTATATACCCAGTAATGGGATGGCTGGGTCAAATGGTATTTCTAGTTCTAGATCCCTGAGGAATTGCCACACTGACTTCCACAATGGTTGAACTAGTTGACAGTCCCACCAACAGTGTAAAAGTGTTCCTATTTCTCCACATCCTCTCCAGCACCTGTTGTTTCCTGACTTTTTAATGATGGCCATTCTAACTGGTGTGAGATGGTATCTCATTGTGGTTTTGATTTGCATTTCTCTGATGGCCAGTGATGATGAGCATTTTTTCATGTGTTTTTTGGCTGCATAAATGTCTTCTTTTGAGAAGTGTCTGTTCATGTCCTTCGCCCACTTTTTGATGGGGTTGTTTGTTTTTTTCTTGTAAATTTGTTTGAGTTCATTGTAGATTCTGGATATTAGCCCTTTGTCAGATGAGTAGGTTGCAAAAATTTTCTCCCATTCTGTAGGTTGCCTGTTCACTCTGATGGTAGTTTCTTTTGCTGTGCAGAAGCTCTTTAGTTTAATTAGATCCCATTTGTCAATTTTGGCTTTTGTTGCCATTGCTTTTGGTGTTTTAGACATGAAGTCCTTGCCCAGGCCTATGTCCTGAATGGTATTGCCTAGGCTTTCTTCTAGGGTTTTTATGGTTTTAGGTCTAACATGTAAATGGATTTTTTTACATCTTAAAGAGCAGAAGCATTGAACAAATATTTCAAATTATCATCCTCTGGCAGGATTTCTCTAACTTAAAAACAAAAAACATTCCCACAGAAAGGAAAATATTTTTCTTTCTTTCTAAATATATTGGAAATCCCGCTCCTCTAAATATGTCAGAGAAAATGGTAAAATAGAAAGAAATCCTTGATTGAAGGAATTTCTTCTAAAATGAAAGCAAGGACATGAAGAAAATCTTCATAGACAGATACATAGACAGATACGTAGCCTAAATGGAATGAAAAAGAGAGATTATAATTATGACTAGTATAAGCAATAGGAAGTTAAGGATAGGACCACTCCAGAAGTTAAACTTTTTTTTTTCTGAAACAAATCAGTGGCTTAGAAAAATAAGAACAGTTACATATTGAAAGACATACAGAGACATAAGTGTTCCACACAAATGTTAACAGTGTCTGGAAATTTGGGAGATCTTGATTCAGACAAACCAAATAGTACAAAAGAGTTTCTTAAAAATCTGGGGAAATTGATTATGTGCTTGATATTATTTGATATTAAGAAATTATTGCTAATTTTGTTATGAATGATAATGACATTGTTTTTATACAAGAAATCGTTCATACTTTTTGGAGATACACACTGAAGTATGTAGAGGCAAATGATGATAGCTGTGATTTGCTTTAAAATAAATTCAACATTGAAAAAAGAAAATAAAATAAGGGATAGATGAAGCAATCTAGGGCAAATCTTAATTATTAATAGGAACCTGCATGTGTGAAAGTTGATTGGACTTTTCTCTCAATGTGTGTTTGAAATTTTTTGTTATACAAATGTTAATATTTTATGATGATAAAAATAATATACATATGTTTTAGAAATTTTGGAAAATACAGTAAATTATAAGTAAAATAAAATTCAGCTATGGTTCTACCATCAGAAATAATTTATCTTAAAGGTTTGAGATATTTATGTTCTAGAAGCTATTGATAGAGAATTTTTATTATTATTCAGTTTTAATCATAGTAAGTATATATGGTGAATTATATAATGATGTCTTGATCCTTTCATTTTTATTTTGTGTTTTAACTCCTTTCTAAAAGAGTCTTATAAAATACATTTAATGTTAAGACTAATCATATTATATATAAACATTTTAAATTTCAGGTTTCATAAGTAACATTTGAAAGTTGTTCATGACACTTAAAAATCTACCTATCTTTTTGTTAAGTTTATAAATATTCTGTTTTTAATTCACAACAAGAGTGTCTGCTGTGTTATTTTGTTCACATTGTGTATATATATTCTACATCAGAAAAAAATGATGAGTTCAGTAGAAAGCTTTTTCTAAATAATTCCTGGTACGAAGTTGGTGTAAGGTGAGTCACACATTGCTGAGAATTCAGTGAACACAAGCTACTTAATTTCTGTTGATTTTAAGAAGTGAAGACATGTATATGCCAGTCCAGAACTCCTAGGGTGAAATGAAGATGAAACCTTCCCTGACCATCAATAAGTAATTTTTACTTACTGAGAGATGGAGAAAGACTAATTCAGGGATGGCAAAATGCAGATTATTATTTGACACACATTATTGCCCCTCTCAGTAATTCTTTGATGCACAAAAAATAACCTTGACTGTAAGTTGCCTGCTTCTCTATCAAAATTGAAACATTGATGGAATAGTATTACTTACCCATCATATTTGCTTATTACTAGATGGTGAGTTCCTTGACGGTAAAGACAGTATCTTTTATTTCTGAAAGGCAAATAAGTAGGCACTCAAAATGTAACTAAAATATAGATAGAGAAATTATTTTCTTAAAAGTTTATTATGTGATCATTAAGAATGTCTAAATTAAGATGCAGACTTAAGATTTCATAAGAATAGAGAAATATAATTCAAAGCAGAAAAAATTATTAACTACTTTTAAGAAAGAAAGTCAGATGAGAAGATAGATGTTCTGATGATATCTCCATTCCATCTTACGTCCTTTCTGTTTCTGAGGCTTCAATTTCTATCTTTCCTTCAAGAGCCAGGTAAAATTAATCTGCTCCAAATATATATATAATCTCTTTGGTTCAACTATCCCTGTGTTTCATCTAAACATACTAAGACCTTTTTTTTTTCTTCTCGTCTCAAAACTTAAGCATCTTGGTTTTATGGCTATAATTTTATTTATATTTATTTTTGTTTTACTTAAATTGCTTAAAGCATAATACAAACTATGTATTTATGTGTTGAAAGCCTATATGAGTAAATGGATAAACATCATAATGTACTCTACTATTAATCAAAGCAAGCATAGGATAATAAAAGAGATTCTTATTAAATAAAAAAGGAATGAACTACCTATTGTCATGGCAGCATTATTAAACTCTTTAGGAGACTGGTATAAAATGACCAGCTGGATTTTTCTTTTGCCCTAGAATTATTACCAAGGCCCAAAGCTGGAGACCAAAGGAAGTATTACAGTTCTGAGAATTACTTGAGATTAGGGCCAGCCACCTCTTCAAAAAGAATTATTGAGAGGGTCCAGCTCAGAGAATAAATTCAACCATGTATGATATTCAAAATATTTACTAACCAGTTTGGCACCACACCGACTAATTCAACTGGATGCCAATTGGAAAAAACCAATGTGGCTCTAAAAGCTAATACTATTTTCACTTTTACCCTCTGACAATGTCAGAAGACCAGGAGAGCAGCTCTGTAAAATGCAGTTCCTTCTCATCAGGGAGGTTGCTTTCCCAAATGGAAGATTGGCAATGATATGCTCATTGACTTGGAAACGTTGTGATCTTCCCTGGTGCTACTGGAGGAACACCAAAAAGAAAGGTAGACTGCCTGTAGAAAGGGGACAGGTACTGTTCCTCCTTAATTTACAGATTACTAAGAGAAACAGAAGATAGATTTTTCACCTTCTCATATGTCCAAGATCTGCCAAGGGTCTAGCAAGCTTGTCCAACCCATGACCTTTGGGTCACGTGCAGCCCAGGATGGCTTTGAATGCAGTCCAACACAAAATCATAAATTTTCTTAAAACATTATGAGATTTTTATTTTTATTTTTATTTTTGTAGCTCATCAGCTATCATTAATGTTAGTGTATTTTATGTGTAGCCCAAGACAATTCTTCTTCTTGCAATGTGGCCCAGGGAAGCTAAAAAACTGGACACCTCTGGGGTGGGGGAGGGAGGGGGAAGGGTGGAAGGGGGATGGAGAATACAGTATTACTAGTACTGCCACCATGTGGTTACAAACAGTCATAGACACCAGAGGGAGCCAGTGGGATGTCATCCATTTGAGACCAAGGGAACACCTTGGGCTTAAACAAACTACACATAAATGAACCTCCTTTGCAGTAGGACAAGTTGGCCCTTCACCTGTCCAAGTCAAATACCAGAAAAGTAATGCTAACTTTATCAGAGACCTCTACTTCCTACTGCTTCAACCCTCTTTTAGGCTTTCGGTGTTAATATCTTTACTATCTCCTATCTTTGCCCCCTCAGTTGACCTTTTTTTCCCACATCATTACGTCCTGCATTTTAGCAGCCTAAGAAATGTTACCTTTTTACGCTCTTTTACACCTTATTCCCAGTAAAGGATCCTTTTTCTTGTTCCTTCTTCTCAGTGCCTCATTCTCTATTAATTCCTTATAGCACATCTTTTTTTTACATTATATTAAATAAAAAATTTCGTCTAGTTTGAAAGAGCTCCATCAATTCATAACTTCGCAATCAGAGAATGAGTTGAAGTTCAGCAACCCACCTTTCTTCCTGAGAATCTTGCTACAGTAAAATCCCACACAACCATATGTGGCAGGCAAGTATAAAATGCTGTAAAAGAAGATAAAATGAAAGTCATTAAAATAACCCTCATAAAAAACTTAAAACCCACAGAAACAGCATGCAATATGAAATTGCTGTAGAATTTATGTGTAGTTAAAAGAAACAAATAGGTTTTTCATCCAATCAACCATTTGGCCATCTGACCATTAGAGTAATTGTTTTTTGGTGTACTGATTTCAGCAAATTAATTTCCATGGAATTGACCTTGAGCATTGCCCCAAATTCAGAGGATAAAGTTAGTAAAAGAGAAAAAAAAAGTGCATGGTAGAAGGTCATGTCTCTTTAACTCCATTCCAAGATGGCAAATGAATTTTGGGGAAGGATCGAAAGCATGTTAAATCAGATAAGCTAATGATGTTTAAAATAAGGAGGACCAACTCTCAGCAACTAAAATGGGTTTGTTTAACTACTGAAAGAGATGGAAAAGTCATGAAATATGTTGAGATGTCATTAAAGGAAACATTATTTAGCTGTGTCATGAGGCTCAGAAGGCTCAGTTAAAAGCAATGATTGAAAAATGATTCAACCTATAAATTACCTTGGGCAGTATGGCCATTTTCACGATATTGATTCTTCCAACCCATGAGCATGGAATGTTCTTCCATTTGTTTGTATCCTCTTTTATTTCATTGAGCAGTGGCTCGTAGTTCTCCATGAAGAGGTCCTTCACATCCCTTGTAAGTTGGATTCCGAGGTATTTTATTCTCTTTGAAGCAACTGTGAATGGGAGTTCACTCATGATTTGGCTCTCTGTTTGTCTGTTATTGGTGTACAAGAATGCTTGTGATTTTTGTACATTGATTTTGTATCCTGAGACTTTGCTGAAGTTGCTAATCAGCTTAAGGAGATTTTGGGCTGAGACGATGGGGTTTTCTAGATATACAATCATGTCATCTGCAAACAGGGACAATTTGACTTCCTCTTTTCCTAATTGAATACCCTTTATTTCCTTCTCCTGCCTGATTGCCCTGGCCAGAACTTCCAGCACTATGTTGAATAGGAGTGGTGAGAGAGGGCATACTGCCCAAGGTAATTTGTAGATTCAATGCCATCCCCATCAAGCTACCAATGACTTTCTTCACAGAATTGGAAAAAACTACTTTAAAGTTCATATGGAACCAAAAAAGAGCCCGCATTGCCAAGTCAATCCTAAGCCAAAAGAACAAAACTGGAGGCATCACGCTACCTGACTTCAAACTATACTACAAGGCTACAGTAACCAAAACAGCATGGTACTGGTACCACAACAGAGACATAGATCAATGGAACAGAACAGAGCCCTCAGAAATGATGCTGCATATCTACAACTATCTGATCTTTGACAAACCTGACAAAAACAAGAAATGGGGAAAGGATTCCCTATTTAATAAATGGTGCTGGGAAAACTGGCTAGCCATATGTAGAAAGCTGAAACTGGATCCCTTCCTTACACCTTATACAAAAATTAATTCAAGATGGATGAAAGACCTAAATGTTAGACCTAAAACCATAAAAACCCTAGAAGAAAACCTAGGCAATACCATTCAGTACATAGGCATGGGCAAGGACTTCATGTCTAAAACACCAAAAGCAATGGCAACAAAAGCCAAAATTGACAAATGGGATCTAATTAAACTAAAGAGCTTCCGCACAGCAAAAGAAACTACCATCAGAGTGAACAGACAACCTACAGAATGGGAGAAAATTTTTGCAACCTACTCATCTGACAAAGGGCTAATATCCAGAATCTACAAAGAACTCAAACAAATTTACAGGAAAAAAACAACCCCATCAAAAAGTGGGCAAAGGACATGAACAGACACTTCTCAAAAGAAGACATTTCTGCAGCCAAAAAACATATGAAAAAATGCTCATCATCACTGGCCATCAGAGAAATGCAAATCAAAACCACAGTGAGATACCATCTCACACCAGTTAGAATGGCCATCATTAAAAAGTCAGGAAACAACAGGTGCTGGAGAGGATGTGGAGAAATAGGAACACTTTTACACTGTTGGTGGGACTGTAAACTAGTTCAACCATTGTGGAAGTCAGTGTGGCGATTCCTCAGGGATCTAGAACTAGAAATACCATTTGACCCAGCCATCCCATTACTGGGTATATACCGAAAGGGCTATAAATCATGCTGCTATAAAGACACATGCACACGTATGTTTGTTGCGGCACTATTCACAATAGCAAAGACTTGGAACCAACCCAAACGTCCAACAACGATAGACTGGATTAAGAAAATGTGGCACATATACACCATGGAATACTATGCAGTCATAAAAAATGATGAGCTCATGTCCTTTGTAGGGACATGGATGAAACTGGAAACCATCATTCTCAGTGAACTATCGCAAGGAGAAAAAAACAAACACCGCATGTTCTCACTCATAGGTGGGAATTGAACAATGAGAACTCATGGACACAGGAAGGGGAACATCACATTCCGGGGACTGTTGTGGGGTGGGGGGCAGGGACAGCATTAGGAGATATACCTAATGCTAAATGACGAGTTAATGGGTGCAGCACACCAACATGGCACATGGATACATATGTAACAAACCTGCACATTGTGCACATGTACCCTAAAACCTAAAGTATAATAATTAAAAAAAAGAATGAGCTACAAATATAAAAAAAAAAGAAAAAGGAAAAATGATTCAAACTTTTGCTTTTGTATCCACAAAAGCTAAGATTTCTCTATAATCAAAGAAATCGTTTGGAAATGGAAGCAAATGTAATTTGACGAAGTTTAGTAGAGCAAAATGCAATAATTTGTAAAAAAAATTCATTCTTTTATTTTATTCACTAAATTTTCCTATCTTAATATGGTATCATATTTCATTGCACTTTGAGAATTGTTTAAATGTACTTATTAATTTAAGAGATTAAGAAATAGGCTGTTTCTACTTGTTATCCCTTAGAGGTGATGCAGAAAAATCCCTTTTTCCTTGTGCATTCTTTCTCTGCAAGGCCATTTATCTGGTAGTTCTGCCAGAGTTTTTTAAAGGTAAGATAAAAAGGTATTGTCGGACTGCTTCCCCACTGCAGAGATACACAATGCTCAAGCTGATGTCAGTACTCACTGTTGTCATACATTTCTGCATTACAAAATATGCATAATTGTGGTGAGAGGTTCATCTATGTATTCAGGTCTGTTTTTAATTGTGTTATAAAATTCAAGTGGATGGGCATAGTGTCATTGTGAATTATCATCTAATATCTAACATACTAGCAGATGTATGTACTTACTTAGCTTTACGTTATCCAACTGCCGCCCCAGAATTTAAAATTTTTAAATGTTATGCTTTGTCCTCATTTCCTTAATACAAGTAATTTAGCCAAGAGAAAAGTTTTATAATTTGACTTTCATTTGGAAATGTACCCAAGGTCAGGGGATCAGTTTTGGCTTACAGGGTGTCTTTGTAGCTTTCCTGGGGAGTTTTTGTTGGTGTGTGGGAGAGGCAATGATTTTTGGGGGAAACCTATAACTTTATCTTTGGTTTATTCTCTTCTCTTAATTGATCTTTCACCACGCTTTCTCCGTTAAAGGATTCTCCATCCTTGACATTGACTGCAAAGGACTGGAGAAAATGCACCCCTCTATTTGCCAGTTACAATCTTGATCCCTTTAGTAAATACTCATATACATATATTTCAAAGAAGTTTTAAGCATCTGTTTCTTTTAGGTTTCCAGTAGTAAAATTAAAATGGCACTCTGTGAAGGATCTCGGATATGAAAGCCTACTATTGAATAATTACTCTAACCCTCAATCTGTAAATGATTGTATAGCTTCACTGGCTACACTATCATGATGTCTATACACAGATGTTTTCTAGGCCAGGGGAGTGTCTTCCACTTGAATAATTCTTTCTTAGGATTACTTCTGTCTGCCTACACTACCTCTCATCCCTTGCCTTTGACTTTTTAACTTCCTCTCACATCACAAAATCTCCTGCTTTTCAGGCCCACTATTCTTCCAGTTAAAAGTTAACACTATCCAGCCTCTATTTGGAGCCCTTACAGTTTACAACTTGCAGCATCCCAACTCGTGTTGTTAGTCAGAGATATTTTATCTTCCTATGACCTATATCTCTGGGAGAAGGAGTTCATGACAGACTTTGAATGCCAGAAAAGGAGGCAAAGAGAAAAGACAGTGTTTGTAATCCTGCACTATGCACTGCATTTTATGTTCTTTTAAACAAATTTTTTGTTACCCTGAATGTCTAGATAGATCAAATATATCTCACACAGATCTGATTAGTCTCTACTGGCTTTTCAAATAAGACTCATAATCCCCTTGCTATTATAAAATTGGCCTCATTATGTTCAAAGAGTACTGAAGCCCTTCCCGACCTTGAGCTCTCTTTCAGAGTATTTTCTGTTTACTTGGTATAAGGATTTGCTGTGTCCAAACCCTAGTTCCCAAATTTCTGCCCTGCCTACCCGGGAGAGAGCAGGTATGAATGTCCTTCTTAAACAATTAGCTGTATGTGTTATATTTAAAATTCTTCGTGTGTTTTTCAGACTTTTTCAAGTTTCTTATATTACTGCAGCCAACAGTGGAGGTCATGTTGAAAGAAATGACAGAGGAGGATGTTTTGATGCTTTTCCATTTCTGTTAGCAGCAGCTACAGCACTGGAACATGAGACAGAAGCTCATTGAACCATGCTAATCAACTGAGGAAGGCTTCTTCTTCTATAATTATCTTTCTTATTGATCAAAATTACCTGCTCTCTATATAAAAGTCCTAGCGTATGGGGAATGGAAAGCCATTCATTTTTAGTGAGAGCATGTTTTATTGTGCTCTTATTTTGAAGTATCATCCCTCCTAAAAATAGGTATTGAAATTTTTCTGGTTGAGATGATTTTGTAAGCACAAGTGCTTAATATCTGCCTTCTAGATTCCTATGAAAATTTCTAGCAAAATTTGAATAAACAGAAAATATATTAAAATTATAAGAAATACTCAAAATCTTAAAGGCATTTATCTCTCTAGGGTGAGATTATTGTGAGTTTCATCTCCCTTTTATTTTATTTTGAAAATTTTCTACTTTCATAAAAATAAGACAAGTCCTCTTAATGCTAAGACATGGATTTAAAAATCATTAGGAAGTGGAGAAAATAATTGCAACCAATTAGATAGAACCAATATACTCATATTGTTAATACATAAAAATATTAGAACAAATCATCAAAAAGTGTGGATACCTTATTCAAAACTGTATAAAAAATAGAACTTCTCTGGGAAACAACAACTATAAATGGGTATATTTTCAACCTCAGGTACAATACAATGCTAATTAAAATAAAGTGGTGTATTATTTATTATTTTTCAAAAATTATTTTCAAAATTTTAAAAATTTGTACCCAGTATTGTGGGGATGTGACGAATTGTCATACTGAACTGTAGTGTAAATTGATCATAGTTTTTGGAAGGAAAACTAGGCAAACTATCAAAAGACTTAAAAGTGATCATAAACATTGCCCAACAGATAAAACCCTACGATTTTATTCTAAAAAGGTAATTAGAAAAACATACAAGAATAAACCTAGACACATTTGCATTAACTACAAAAATGTCCCAACTTTCTTGGTTTTTAAGACATGAGTATTAAATAAAATATAATAATGATTTGATAGATTTATTTAATCGATAAAAATATTGTTTTAAGACGTGGTGTGGAAAATGTTCACAACATGATAAAAATTGAAAACAATAAAAAAGTAAACATTACTATGTATAGTATGATTCAATTTTAGGGGTGTTTATTCAAAGAGACAGAAAAAGAAAAGACTGAAACATTACGTACAATTTTCTATGAGTGATGATATGGATTTATGGATAATTTTGTATATACTATAGAGATAATACAAAGAGTTGCATTGTGAAGTCAGAGGAACATAAAATCAGAAGTTTTACCCAATGTCAAACTCAGGCGGTTATGAAGCACAGACCAAGCATGAAAAGTCTAGGATTTTCAACACAGATCCCTTTTATCTTGCTGTTCTAGTAGGTGCTCTAATGTAGATTTAATATATGAGGCATTTAAAGGCTATATATGGCCATCACTTACACAAAAGGGAACTGGTTTAATCGCAAAAACATCTCCATTTTTGTGCTCCAATATTTACAAAGCTTATGTGACATTTTCCAGGGAGCCATACTTCATAAGTCAATAGATTCCAGAATTTTTCCTATAATGAATATTACACAGACCTGGCACATCCTGCCGCAACCATTCCATAAATGTGGACAGTCTCCTAGTAACTACGACATTAGTGTTTGCCAAAAGATTTTTAGTTGGCTTGCTTACGAGGAGATTCTTCTGGTTTTCTTTTATTTGCTTTATGAGACATTCACCAGTAAAGGACAGGAATAGATTGCATGCCTGCTACAAACTCTTTCTACAATACAAATAATTATTTAAAATTTTTTCCAGTGATAGGCACTGTAATAAGTATTTCATGTATAGACTCTCATTTACCACTCATAATAATCCTGTGGTGGAGGTGCTAGTATTTATCTCTATTGGAGATGAAGAAGCTGATACTTGTAATGATTCATTACTTCTCACATGAACACAAAGCTAAAATGTTTTGGAGCTGGAAGTCAAACAAACACAGTCTGATCCCAAATTGACATTCTTGGCCATTGTGGTCACTGTTCATTTTATTTACTTGAGAAGATTCCATGGCATATTTCTATTTCTGTGAAGATGAAGTACATGTATGTTTCCTATTCTTCTAGCTAAACACAACTAAAAACTATGGACGTTATATATAAAACAAATGTTACGAATCCTCTGAAATTTGGAGAGAAGGCTGATCAGCTAGGGATCTTTGGATTCAAAGAACGACATGATGGTGAATTTTCTAAGTTTTAGGTTTGCCCCATATATCCCAGACTGGGTGCTGGAAAAGCCAGCAACCTACATAGGCCAATGGATACAGACAAAAAAAGCTCGAACAAAATTTTGCTGTTTAGCTGAGGACCAAAACTTGTAAAAACAGCCACTCTATTCCAGCCAAACATCACAAGAAAAACTGTAGCCTCATTTTCAAACACATTAGCAAAGGTTAAGTGGATAGCCACATTTCCACCAGCATCAGATTAAAATAAGGTCGTCCAACGACAATATTGGGGTGGGGTCAGAGAGGCCTGAATAGAGGGCCTGGGTTTATCCTCACAAGGATGAAAACCCCCCTCACTTTGGTGTCAGTGGAGACCAAATGGAGTTCTTGAATTTCCGTCTCCAAAACACAGCAACAACTGCATCTTTCCCTAATCCCCCACAACACATACACTGTTGGGATGAGGTCAGAGGAGGTCGAATAGAGAATCAGGTATCTCTCCACTACTCAATGATAATAAGACTGCCACTCACTCCACTTCCACAGAGTCAGTTTAGGCCTTATGAGAAGGAGCAACAAGACACCCTCAGCTATCCCAAACAGGATGGCATTGTGGAGGCCTAGTAGGAAGCTAAAAGACCCCCACCTCTCTCTCTCTCTGTCTCTCTCTCTCTCTCTCTCTCTCTCCTGGTAGCAATTTAAAGCCCGCAACTTGGGTGTAAACAGAGGTCAAGTGTTGAATCTGGACTTCTAACTTCACATGGCAATAACAAGGGGCAATGACAATCCTCTGCCATAATGGTATCAGAAAAGCCAGTTAAAATAGGTTTTAAAATGACCAAGAGTTTCACAATATGCCACCCATAATGTTGAGGTTACCACTGAAAATCCTTTACTATACTAAGAATGAGGAAGACCTAAATTTAAATGAGAAAAAAAAATCAACTGAAGCTGACACTGAGATGACAAAGACATTAGAATTACCTGAAAAGTATTTTAAAGAAGCTATCATAAAAATGCTTTAATGAGCAACTAACACTTTTTAAAATACTGAAAAAATAGAAGGTCACAGCAAATATATACAAGATAGAAAGTCAAATTAAATGGGAAATTTTGCAACTGAAAAATGCAATAAATTAAATTTATAAAGTCAATGGATGGGCTCAAGAGCAGAATGGGGGGAACAAAGGAGATAATCAGTAAACTTGAAAACAAAATAATACAAATTATCCAATTCAAACAACACAGAAAGTAGAGTGGAATAAAAAACAAAGTCTCAGGGACCTGTGGGTATATAGCAAATATTTAACATTTGCGTCAGCGGAATACTAAAATGAAAGGAAAGAAAAAAGGAGGTTAAGGCTGAAAAATCATTCAAATAGTTAATGGTTTTAAAGTTCCCAAATTTAGCAAAAGAAATAAACCCAGAGATTCAAGAGACTAAGTGAACCTCAAATAATACAAATGCAAGAATTTCACACCCATGCACATCACAGACAAACTTGTGAAAATAACAAAGAAAAACCTTAAGAGCAGCCAAAGAGACACAATCTTACCTATAATAAAAAAATAATTTCAATAACGTCAGATTTCCGATCAGGAATCCTGGAAGCCAGAATGAAGTGGCACAATATTTTGCAAGTGCTGAAAGTAAACAACTAATCCAGAATCTTATGTCTAGTAAAATTGTATTTAGGAATAAAGGGGATATCAAGACATTCTCAGATGAGAAAAACTAGATAATTTGTAATCAATCAGACTTACTATAAAGAAATGATTAAATGAAGTTTTATGAAAATAACATTATAGTAGAAGACATTTTGAAACATTAAGAAAGAAGAGCGACTAATGGAAGGAGAAAAAATATGAACAAATACATTATCCTTTTTTTCTGAGTCTTACGTCTGGCAGTTGAAACAAAATCTATAACACTGTCTGATGTGCTTCTAAATGTATGTAGAAAAATATTTAAGCCAATTACATTATAAAGAGCGGAGGGAAAAGAGACACAAATGGAGATTTATAAAAGGTTCAAGGGTTATAAAAGGTTTTCATAATTCATTTGAACCGATAAAATGATAAAACCAGTCAACAAGAATGTTATGCAATACCCAAAAAAGACAAAAATGCCATAAAAAGAAATAGCTTAAGTGTACTATAAATAAGTCAAAATGCAATTCTAAAAAAAAAAGTTCAAGGGATCAGTGGGGAAGCAGGGAAAAACAACAACAGAGAAATAAAAACCAGTGAGAACAAACAGAAAACATCCAAAAGAAAAAAAAAACGATGGGGTTAAGCCATAACATATCAAGAAGTATATTATATGTGGATAGTCTAAATAACACCAATTAAAAGATGAAGTTAATTACAAAATATGATCTAAATATGTACTATCTGTTAGAAGTTCTGTTGCATATAATGAAATACGTAAGTCAAAAGTAAAAGAATAAAAAAAAATATTGTGACCCAGTGCGGTAGCGCTTGCCTGTAATCTCAGTATTTTGGGAGGCCAAGGCAGGAGGATTGCTTGAGGTCAGGAGTTCGAGACCAGCCTGGCCAACACGGTGAAACCTTGTCTTTATTAAAAATACAACAATTAGCTGAGCTTGGTGGCACATGCCTGTAATCCCAGCTACTTGGAAGGCTGAGGCACGAGAATCACTTGAACGTGGGAGGTAGAGGTTGCAGTGAGCCGAGATCACACCGCTGTACTACAGTCTGGGTGAGACAGCCAGACCTTGTCTCAAAAAAATGAAAAAAGACATACTGCACAAAAATTAAACAGAAAGAGACTATATCAATGTCAGATTAACTAGACTTCAGAACAAAGAAAATAACAAAAGACAGAGAAGGATGTTATATAATGATAAAAGAGTCAATCCTCCCATAGAAATTCAAAATGTTAATGCACCAATTAACAGAGCTTCAAAATATGTGAAGAAAAAACTGAAGGAACTGAAGGAAAAAGTAGAGGAAACCAACAATTACATTTCAAGACTTCAACTTTGTAATTGGTAGAACTAGTAGACAGTAAATCTTACTAATATACTTATAGCAGATATAGATATATTTATTTGTCTTATATATCTCTCATATATGTATTTTTCATATAATATATCATATATCTTATATGACATATATCTCATAAAAATATATATGTCATATATCCCATATATCATGTATATTTATGATACCTATGAGATATATATATGACATATAAGATATAGTTACAGAAGATAGAGATACAAGAGAACTCAACAACACTATCAACCAACAGGATCTAATTGATATTTGTAGAACACTTCACCCAACAACAGCAGAATAGAGCCTTTCTAATGTCCACACAATGTGTCAGAAGAACCACCACATTCTGGTGTATAAAAAAAGGCTCAAAAATTTAAAATAATTGAAATCATTTAGAATTGTATTTTTTTCACGTATTTGCGACTAGAATAAAAACAAACTAGATATCAATAGCAACAACAACAAAAAAACAAAAATATGTAAAAACTGGAAACTAAGCAATACACTTATAAATAATCCACATGTCAAAGAAGTCCCAAGGGAAATCAATTTTAAAATACATTGAAAATGAAATTATTAATGCAATATACCAAATTTGTGTGGCAAAGTTAAGGCAGTGCTGAGAGGAAAATGTATAGAATTAAATGCACAGATTAGAAAAAAAAAACTTAAGAATCTAAGACTCCATATTAAAAACTTAGAAAAAAAATCAAAATAAAGGCAAAGAAAGAAGAAAGGTAATAAAAATAAAAGCAGAAGTCAATAAAATTGAAAACAGATAAATAATAGAGAAAATCAATAAAACAAGAAGTTGGTTATTTGAAAGTAAAGTAAGATTGACAACTTCTAGAAAGACTGACAAATAAGTGATAAGACACAAATTGCCAATATTAGAAATGAAATGGGATATCTAGAGCCTGCAGACATCAATACGATAAGAAATGATACTACCAAAAAAAAAAAACTCTACATCTAAAATTAGACCACTTAGATAAGCATCAATTAGTTTCTTAAAAACACAAATAGCTACAATTCTCCCAGTATAGCAATTTGAATAGTTCTAAAACTATTAAAGACACACAAATGTTACATTTATAATTTAAAAGCATTCCCAAAGGAAATACCGCCAAGATATTTCATTGGAAAATTCAACCAGCAGCTTAAAGAAGAATTTCTGTACAATCTCTTTCAAAAAAAAGAAAAGGAGGGAGCATTTTCCAATTCATTTTATGAAGCTATTAATGCACTGATTCCAAAGCAGACAAAGTCAGTATAGAAGAAGAAAATTGCGGAACAATGTCCTTCATAAATATAGACTCAAAACCAACAAAAATAGAAGAAATAGCATTCAGCAATATATAAAAAGAATTATACACCAAGATCGAGTAGATCTTATTTTAGGGATGCAAAAATGCTTCAATATTTGAAAATCAATCAATATAAGCCACCATATTAATAGGCTAAATATCTTTTTGAAAATCACGTGATTATATCAATTCATGCAGAAAAAATACATTTCACTTAATTCAATACTCTTTTAGAAACAAAATAGAAACAAAACTCTCAGAAAAATAAGAATAGAGAAAACCTCTTCAACTTGATAAAATATGTAAAAAATACTACAGCTAACATTGTATTTAATGGTGAAAGAATGTATGCTTTACTTCTAAGATGAGAAGCCAGGAAAAGTATATGTTCTCACTACCTTATTCAACATAGTACTGGAAATTCAAACACAGGAAGTAAGGCAAGAAAATAAAATAAAATGCATATATCGTAGATTAAAAATGAAGAAAAAAATGATCTCTACTTGTAGATGACATGATTGTTTAGGTAGAAAATCCCAAGAAATCTATAAAATATTTCCTAGAGCTAATAACTAGGTTCAGCAAGACTTCAGGAACACAAGGTAAAAATACAAAAATTAATAGTATTTCTATATTCTAGCAACGAACATGTGGACAGTGAATTTAAAAATAAAAATAGCATTTACAATCTTAAAAATAAAATTAAATCATAAAAATAAATTGAGATTGATGTATTTTTGAAGAGTGAGATACTTGACATTAGATTCATTTCTTTTTAACTTGTTTTAGGTTTGGGTGTACAATTGAAGGTTTGCTACGTAGGTAAACACGTGTCATGGGGGGTTGTTGTACATATTATTTCATCACCCAGGTATAAAGCCCAATACCAAATAGTTATCTTTTCTGCTTCTTTCCCCCCTTCCACCCTCCACCCTCAAGTAGAACCCAGTGTCCATTGTTTCCTTCTTTGTGTTCATAAGTTCTTACTATTTAGCTCCCACTCATAAGTGAGAATGTGTGGTGTTTGGTTTTCTGTTCTTGCATTAGTTTGCTGAGCATAATAGCCTCCAGCTCCATCTGTGTTCTCGCAAAAGACATGATCTGGTTCTTTTTTATGACTGCACAGTATTCCATGGTGTATATGTATCTTTTCTTTATCTCATCTGTCATCGATGGACACTTAGGTTGACGCCACGTCTTTGCTATTGTGAATAGTGCTGCAATGAACATTTGCGTACATGTATCTTTATGGTAGAATGATTTATATTCCTCTGGGTATATACCCAATAAAGGGATTGTTGGATAGAATGGTGGTTCTGTTTTTAGCTCTTTGAGGAATCATCATACTGCTTTTCAATGGTTGAACTAATTTACACTTCCACCAACAGTGTGTGAGTGTTTCCTTTTCTCTGCAATCTTGTCAGCATCTGTTATTTTTTGACATTTTAATAGCCATTCTGATTGGTGTGGGATGATATCTCATTGTGGTTTTGATTTGCATTTCTGTAATGATCAGTGATATTGAGCTTTTTTCATACGCTTATTGGCTGAATGTATGTTTTCTTTTGAAAAATGTCTGTTCATGTTCTTTGCCCATCTTTCAATGGAGTTGTTAGTTTTTCTCTTGTAAATTTTTCTAAGTTCCTTATAGATGTTGGATATTA
This sequence comes from Nomascus leucogenys, assembly GCF_006542625.1. Taxonomy (NCBI): domain Eukaryota; kingdom Metazoa; phylum Chordata; class Mammalia; order Primates; family Hylobatidae; genus Nomascus; species Nomascus leucogenys. The sequence goes on along the minus strand of NC_044383.1, from coordinate 53,233,592 downwards.
GATCTTTGTCAGATGCATAGTTGGCAAAAATTTTCTCCCGTTCTGTAGGTTGTCTGTTCACTCTGATCATAGTTTCTATTACTGTGCAGAATCTCTTGGACACAGCTAAGATATTGTTAAGAAGGAAATTCATAGCACTAAATGCCCACATCAAAAAATTAGAAACAGCTCAAATTAACAACCTAACTTCAAAATGGAAAGAATTAGAGAAACAAGAACAAATCAACTCCAAGCCTAGCAGAAGACAATAAATAACAAAAATCAGACCTGAACTGGAGGAAATCAAGACCCACAAAAAAATTCAAAAGATCAATGGATTCAGGAGTTGGTTTTTAGAAAAAATTAATAAAATAGGCTAGTAGCTAGATTAATAAAGAAGAAAAGAGATAAGTCCCAAAGAAACACAACTTCTTAGATGAATTTTATTGGTTCATTCGGCTTTCTATTACTTCTGGAGTCCATTTCAGAAATTTGCATTTTCTAATAAATTTCTCATTGTATATAATTTTAAAATGTGTTTACACAAATATTTTTTAATTTATGATTTTAAACATTTCTATCCTGTTTTCATCTGTTCCCTTTTGTCAAATTTTTATTTGTGTAATTTCTCTTATTTTCTTAGTCTTCATTTTTTTATATTACCTGTTTTATTTTAAGAATATTTATGTCATAGGCTTATGTTTTTTAAGTTTTATATTGCTAAATGCTTGATGCAAAGAGAATGTGCCAAAGCCAAAATTTACAAATTCAAATAAACTATAAATATTTATTTCTTGATATTTAACATAATTGTTTTTCTAACAAAATATAAACAAATATTTTTTCTTGTACCCAAATTCAAAGACTGTGTAATATATTAAGTATTTACTTTTTAAATTAATGTTTTCAAATTTTCAACATTTCTCATTTTGTATAGTTTCTACTTATATTTAATTTTTCTGATATTTTCTTCTGTAGTATCTCTCTAAAGAATCATTTGTCTACTCATTATGTTTATTTTACACTAAATCTTTGAGTATACTTATAATTGATGTTTTATAATTTTTATCTGGTATTTTCACATCTCTGCCATTTGGGATCTATTCTATTAACTAATTATTTTGTAACTAATGATCATACTTCACTGTTTCTTTGCATGTCTAGTAATTTTTTATTAGATATGGGACATTGTTAATATTACATTGATGAGTATCTTGGTTCTGTTTTCTCTGTGTAGACAGTGTTGAAATTCATTTTAAGAAGGTGTTAAACTACTTGTAGATTATCTTCATCTCATCAAGCCTCATTTGTGAGATTTAATAGAGCAGACCCAGTGTAGCCTTTGCTTTTGAGTAGGTTAGCCCTACTTACTAGAGTGTGAACCTCTGGTATTATTGGGTGTTACAAGCATTAAACGACATGTTTCCACCTTGGTCCACTAGAAATTAAATATCCACCAGCCCTGTATGAGCTTTAGGGCCTATTTAGCTCACAGGTCCCCAGTCACACCTTGCCTGTCCTTATAAACTTTCATTCAATGTATATGTGGCTCAGAATCCACAATAGACTCACTGTAACCCATAGGCAGATTTCTAGAGCTTTTTCTCAGTATATATCCCTCCCTTCTGGTGTTGTGCTACATACACCAGAAGATGTACATACATATATCGTAGCCTTCAAACACTTTACCTTCGTTTTCCCAAATTGGTGAGGCTAGCATTCTCTGCTTAAATTGCCTCTCTCTATGTTGAGGCCTGAAAGTGCTTCAAAGGATGAAATCAGTGTTATTTTAGGATTTGCATTGTTTTACTTCTCTCAGGTAGGATACTCCAGTGTTGCATGCGTCCAAAGCCTGAAAAAAATATTTTTATATATTTGGCTTAGTATTCTAGTTGTTTATGGAAGAAGAATCTAATACCAAATCTAATATTATGGCCATATGTAGAATTTCAGAGGTTATTATTTTAATTAAAATAAGATTAAATACAAATTATTAAAACTACTAGCAATGTGCTTGCTTCTTATCTCATTAGTGTAAAATTATTAATCAGTTTTTTTATGGCAAGAAAAATTGACTCATTTTTTAGTATAAAGATATTGAAAAGTGAGAAGAGACTTTATGAAGCCTAAATGGAGAGCCCTGAAATTTTACATATAATTTTATTTTTATTCCTAATATGGATATATGTAGATTGAGAGCTACATATTCTGATATATCAATCTGAGTTCCTTCAGGAGGTAGAATCTCCATAGTAGATTAAACAGAGAAAAGTTAATATAAATAATTATTTAACTATAATAAAAAATTATATGATATGAGAAAACTCAATATGGTACCCTAGGGATAAGGGAGAGTACCCTAGGAAGGACAAACTTTGAAGATATTCAGAACTTGCTGGAGAAGGTGTGATTCCACACACTGGGTAGCTAACAGTTTTGCCGGTTTGGCCAGGCTGGAGTTGGTTTCCAGTCATTGGGTGAGCAGAGAGTAAGCGCAGCTAGGGAGGAGAGGGGTTGGAGCCTTTCCAGAACACAGGCAAGATATGCAGGCTCTACAGAGGGAGCAAAGTCTCATTGGACACATCCTGGAGGGAAGAAAGGCCGACTGTGAGTGGGATTGCCCTAGGAATATGGGTGCCATCACGGGCGAGATGTCCTTGAGCGTGTAGTGGGGAGTAGGTTTGTTAACGGTTTGGATAGGAAGCCTTTGGGTGATGGTTTTGGAATGAGAGGGCAGCTGAAAGGTTATTGCCAAGTTAAATGCCAAGGTTACTGACGAACCATGCACTTCGGGACGTCGCTCTGGCGCAGAACTCCACTGAAATGTTCTTACACCCATAGGGCTAACCCATGAAGCTGTAGACAAAAAGAGCAGGAGCGTCCCCTCTTCCTGCCATATCCCATCAGCGACCCCTGCTGAGAAAGTTTAACATCGCGCGTACTGTAAAGAGATGTTTGAGTTTCTTCTATTATTGCAGGACAAATATTGAAAGGTAAATTGGGATCTGAGGGTCAATATACTTATAACTGAAATACCTGGCTATTTGTCGAATATGTAGGTCAAAAATATACTCTTTTCATACCAAAATAAATTATGAGATCTATGGCCTTGACTGGTGGTGTTTAGGCTACACATTAAAAATGAGACCTACATTTACCCACCAGAAGGCTATCATTTCATATTTATCAAGTTTCTACTATAAATTAGGTTATAACATATGATCTTTTAAACTATATAATCCTTTAAACAGCAGCTATAAACTTTCAACATAGATTTTTTTCTGTTAAATTCATTAGAGTAGTGTTTGTGTGTGTGTGTGTTTCAGTTCTTTTCTTTTTTAGCTTAAAATTTTCTCACACTATAATAAACAAATCAATTTCCAAAATTTCATAGAATTCAATAATTATGTTTGTGGGGCCCAAAATTAATTTGCTTTTTCCAAAAAAATTGAGGATCATGAGAAAGGAATATTATTTTTCATGTTGATGCCTCAAGTTGCCTTTTGAGCCTTTGCCCAAGATCCATTTAAGTAGGATTCAGCAAAGGCACAGAATAAGGTGGTCCAGTTTTGAAACAGGCAATATAAAGAATCATAAGGAACTCCTCAGAATAGGAAATAATTTTTTATGCAACAGATAAAATAGCTTTAAAAAAAGAAAGGCATTATTTGGTATATTTAAACTGTGAGTCATGTTTAAGTATATCTTCTGCATAAAACATATAATTTTATATTTTGTATAAAATTACTTGAAATCTATATTTCATTTGACATTGCTTAAAGATGTGTTCTTTATGTACTATTTCTACCAAGAGTTTAATTCAACATACTGAAGCTCATGTTTGATATATACTATAACCATTGCTCAGATGATATAAAATTCTAGCAAATTAAAAGAAAAACCACTCTTACAGCCCCAAAACTGTCATTCCAGACTGGATTTCTTTTACCTTCTGTTTTGGTAGTTACATTTCTCACTTGTAACATAAATCTCTAATTCCTTTAGGCAAGTCATTAGCTTCAACACAGATGGCATTATTAGGATAATTTATCAACCATCCAAGCCAAAGGGAAATGAAAATTTGTAAAAAATGGGGCAGAATTAGGGATGAAGAGCAGGTCTGATGAAAATTGATCTGGAGGGTGAAAAACTGCCAGGAATTTTAATTTATCAAATTAAAATTAGATTTGAAGACTTTTCCTAAACCTAAAGAAAATGTAAGTAAAACATAATCACTGGCATTACTGGAAATAACTGAAATTACTCACTGTAGTCATAGAATGAAAGTTTCTTAACATTGACCATCTAAAGCAAATTCCTTTCAATGGAAATGTTCATTGAGATGAATGGAATTTTTCAATAGAGTATTTCTAGTCTAAATCTAGTAATTCTTCAGGAATATAAGATCTAATAAGTAAGTGCTGTTTTCTTATAGCAAATGTTTTTATTTGTTCCATTTGTGTGTGTGTATGTGTGTGTGTGTGCGTGAGAGAGAGAGAGAGATAGAGAGATATTACCTCTTATGTGTAACATTTACTGATGATACTGCTGTTGTGTGACTTGTGTGGTTTTGGGCTATGAAATCTTAGCAGGACCATCACTGTCCATCCTGTGTGCACACCATTTAGAAATCCAGTGCCCTATTGGGCACTGTAATCACATTAGATCACAATTAATTATTTAGCCACGTATGGATAATAAAAACATACTCCTTCAGGCACTTTTTTTATGTGTCATTTGCTTGTATCACTTAAGATTTGACAATTCAGAAGACACTTGGTTTATGTGGTATGAAATCTACTTGCGTTTATTGAAGGAAATAAAAATACTGAGTAATGCAAGGGGCAACTGTTTGGGGGTACCATACCTGGAAACATACGTTTAAAATAAAGGCATAAGCTGGGTTTTGTTTGCTCATTTTGTCTCGCAGTTGACAAAGGAAACACTAACTTTGCATCCCATCAGTTCTTCTGGGAAAGAGCTATTCTTCTTATAAATGTACCTAGATGGACATCAATAAATATGTATGAGTTATGAATGAATGAACGAGTATCTCTTTTGAATCATATTTGACTTCTTTCTCCATAGCAGTAGGGATAATTTTATACTGATTCATTTACAATGTCACACATGTCTTGTGACCAATTGTTTACACTTAAATATGCAGCAAGGTTTAAGATTTATTCTATTATCTGGATTGCAGTGAATTCAATATCTTGGGGGCCATTTGACTTCAGCAACAAGCTTAAACAAGATTTTTAAAGGCACTTTTTAAACACTCAGGATATCTAGGCATTTCACAAGGATTAATTTCATTAATCCATACAAAAAACATGATGTAAATACTATTATTATTATACACATAAAAACAAATGTACAAAATTGAAGAAGCTTTTGACAACAACACAGCTGGTATTGTGGTGAATCCTGTATATGAACTGAATGGTCTGACTCCAGCATCTGCACATTAAATACTCCATGGTATTGCCTTCTTGGAGATTGCTTCAGAGAACAGGCCATGTGCCCTCTTCTGAAAAGAATTGCCTCATAAAGTGCCATATGTCGACATTTGTGGATTTTAATAACACTTAGGTTATCTCTCTACCTTTCGTCTGTATTCACTCATCTTTTAAACTTCAGATTCCATAAATCGTAGCTATGTAACACTCTTGCGGACTTTTGGAAACTCAATGTTCTGTGTGAAGCAAGAATTAAAACCTCTCCATTCCTATCTGGGCGAACTCTAGGTAGAAGGTAAAATCTTTGTGACTGGATTATTAGAAGAAACAGTTTTCTTTTTTTCTTTTCTTTTTTTTTTTTTTTTTTTTTTTTTTTTTTTTGAGATGGAGTTTCACTCTTGTTGCCCAGGCTGGAGTGCAATGGCATGATCTTGGCTCAGCGCAACCTCTGCATCCCGGGTTCAAGCGATTCTCCTGCCTCAGGCTCCCGAGTAGCTAGTATTACAGGCATGCACCACCACACCTGACTAATTTTCTATTTTTAGTAGAGACGGGCTTTCTCCATGTTGGCCAGCTGGTCTCGAACTCCTGACCTCCAGTGATCTGCCCGCCTCGGCCTCCCAAAGTGCTGAGATTACAGGTGTGAGCCACTGCGCCCAGCCAGAAGAAACAGTTTTAAGCAACATCCTGGCTCTGTAATTCAGTGAAATTTGAAGTGAATGCAGAGAATATTTCTACACTTAAGCAGAAGAAAAAAATACCATTAAAAAACAGAACAACAACCTAAATGGATTCAGATGGATAAATAGATAGGTAGGCAGATAGATAAATGGAAGTTGAGAGAGAGAGAGAGGACCCAAGTTTGATAAGTATTTAGGCGCAAAGAAAGGAGAATAGAAGGTGGAGGGTGATTTATGGCAAGTCAAAAAGGGGAACAAAGTATTTGTGTTCTAAAATTTTTTTCTTTCCAGATTGCTGAACATATTTATTTTTGGTCTTTATTCATGAATTTTAATTCAAGGTGCCCAGATTCCTGGAGCCTTTAAAGAGCATAATGTCTATCCTTCAATAAGAGAAAGCATGTGGTTTCTATTCTGGTTGTGAACCTGAGGAAGTTACATTGCTGGCCGTGTTTCTGTGTGAAAACTAGTGATTTAGAAACATTCTGAAAACCTCAGCAAGACTCATCAGAACCACACTAATTACCAGATTGAACTTTCTTATTTTCTTTTGCCTTAAGATCCAACTTACTGAAGTAGAATACCCTCCTACTCCCAGCCTCAGGGAGGAGACTACTTCCCCCAAAACTTTTAGCATGGTACTTCTGTGCACAGCAGCTTCTCCACATGGGCGGTCACACATCTGGAGAATTACTGGGCTCAGAATTGAAGGGAATTTTAAAGTCCCACTGAACCAACTCACTTTTAAGTACCATACTCGGTCCCTGGCCCATGCTAAAGGCTGTCTTGACATGTCTTGTCTGTCTTCCTCACTCCTGAACTGAGGGAGGACTTTTCATCTTTGGGAGAGCTCTGATTTCTTGGAAAGATTTTCTCTCATTACATGGAAATCTGTACTCCTGTGAGTTTCACTCACCAGTCCTAGTTTAGTCCTCAGCTACATAAGGTTATCCTAATTTTTCTTCCACTCACCTGGTGTTCAAATATTGAAAAGAAGATATTAGTATCATTTGATAAGCATTAATTAAGAACCTTCTATGCGCCAGACACTGCAGTAAGGACTAAGAGCTTAAAAATAAAGAAAACACAATTCTTTCCTGAAAGGTATCATGGGGTAAGGTAGGAGGGGGGAAAATGACCCACAATAAAAATACAGCCTGGGCCTGAGCAAATGTCACTTGTCAGAGGGCTTCTAAGAAGAAGGAATGCTTGAGCAGAATTGCAGAAAGCAGATGATCTATTTGGACGAAAATGTTAACGTCAGATAAGCTACTCTGAGCAAGAACATGCAGTCACGAGAACATCTGGATTAAAGTGGTTAATTGTAGTTTTCCTCATTGAGAGAAAATAAGTTTAGGGAAAGGTCTGATTATAGGAGAAGACAATAACTTGACTTTGCTCTATAGGCATGAGCAGCCTTTTTTTTTATTATACTTTAGGTTTTAGGGTACATGTGCACAATGTGCAGGTTTGTTACATATGTATACATGTGCCATGTTGATTTCCTGCACCCATTAACTCGTCATTTAGCATTAGGTATATCTCCTGATGCTGTCCCTCCCCCCACCCCACAACAGTCCCCGGAGTGTGATGTTCCCCTTCCTGTGTCCATGTGTTCTCATTGTTCAATTCCCACCTATGAGTGAGAACATGCGGTGTTTGGTTTTTTGTCTTTGTGATAGTTTACTGAGAATGATGTTTTCCAGTTTCATCCATGTTCCTACAAAGGACATGAACTCATCATTTTTTATGGCTGCATAGTATTCCATGGTGTATATGTGCCACATTTTCTTAATCCAGTCTATCGTTGTTGGACATTTAGGTTGGTTCCAAGTCTTTGCTATTGTGAATAGTGCCGCAAAAAACATACGTGTGCATGTGTCTTTATAGCAGCATGATTTATAGTCCTTTGGGTATATACCCAGTAATGGGATGGCTGGGTCAAATGGTATTTCTAGTTCTAGATCCCTGAGGAATCGCCACACTGACTTCCACAATGGTTGAACTAGTTTACAGTCCCACCAACTGTGTAAAAGTGTTCCTATTTCTCCACATCCTCTCCAGAACCTGTTGTTTCCTGACTTTTTAATGATGGCCATTCTAACTGGTGTGAGATGGTATCTCACTGTGGTTTTGATTTGCATTTCTCTGATGGCCAGTGATGATGAGCATTTCTTCATGTGATTTTTGGCTGCATAAATGTCTTCTTTTGAGAAGTGTCTGTTCGTGTCCTTTGCCCACTTTTTGATGGGGTTGTTTGTTTTTTTCTTGTAAATTTGTTTGAGTTCATTGTAGATTCTGGATATTAGCCCTTTGTCAGATGAGTAGGTTGCAAAAATTTTCTCCCATTCTGTAGGTTGTCTGTTCACTCTGATGGTAGTTTCTTTTGCTGTGCGGAAGCTCTTTAGTTTAATTAGATCCCATTTGTCAATTTTGGCTTTTGTTGCCATTGCTTTTGGTGTTTTAGACATGAAGTCCTTGCCCATGCCTATGTCCTGAATGGTATTGCCTAGGTTTTCTTGTAGGATTTTAATGGTTTTAGGTCTAACATTAAGTCTTTAATCCATCTTGAATTAATTTTTGTATAAAGTGTAAGGAAGGGATCCAGTTTCAGCTTTCTACATATGGCTAGCCAGTTTTCCCAGCACCATTTATTAAATAGGGAATCCTTTCCCCATTTCTTGTTTTTGTCAGGTTTGTCAAAGATCAGATAGTTGTAGATATGCAGCATCATTTCTGAGGGCTCTGTTCTGTTCCATTGATCTATGTCTCTGTTGTGGTACCAGTACCATGCTGTTTTGGTTACTGTAGCCTTGTAGTATAGTTTGAAGTCACGTAGCATGATGCCTCCAGTTTTGTTCTTTTGGCTTAGGATTGACTTGGCGATGCGGGCTCTTTTTTGGTTTCATATGAACTTTAAAGTAGTTTTTTCCAATTCTGTGAAGAAAGTCATTGGTAGCTTGATGGGGATGGCATTGAATCTATAAATTACCTTGGGCAGTATGGCCATTTTCACGATATTGATTCTTCCAACCCATGAGCATGGAATGTTCTTCCATTTGTTTGTATCCTCTTTTATTTCATTGAGCAGTTGTTTGTAGTTCTCCTTGAAGAGGTCCTTCCCATCCCTTGTAAGTTGGATTCCTAGGTATTTTATTCTCTTTGAAGCAATTGTGAATGGGAGTTCACTCATGATTTGGCTCTCTGTTTGTCTGTGATTGGTGTACAAGAATGCTTGTGATTTTTGTACATTGATTTTGTATCCTGAGGCTTTGCTGAAGTTGCTAATCAGCTTAAGGAGATTTTGGGCTGAGACAATGGGGTTTTCTAGATATACAATCATGTCATCCGCAAACAGGGACAATTTGTCTTCCTCTTTTCCTAATCGAATACCCTTTATTTCCTTCTCCTGCCTGATTGCTCTGTCCAGGCATGAGCAGTCTTTAGATGGTTAAAAGCAGAGAGAAGTGACACAATGAAATCTGCCTTTAAGTTTCATTTAATTTGATCGCATAGTCATGCCTTATCTTTCTTGGATTAGATATACCCAGTTCTTTAACCACTTCCCAAATGACACAGTTTGTCCTTTCACCATTTAGTCACTCTTTTTTGAAAAAAAAAAAAGTCTTTATATAAGTAGTCTGGAAAATCAAATCCCTGCAGGGAAATATAAGACATGTGTACAATGGTTGTAAATGAGACACTAGAGAGTGGTCAAGTTCATGGGAAATTGAATGCCTGTATTGACTAACATTGTGAATGTTTCCACTTTTTCATTAATCTTTTGGCTGAGTAAAGCCATTGTGGGCTGGATTTGATTGGGCCTGCAATCTAATAATAATTTTTGATATAACTTTTCTAAAGCCAAAGTCTCAGAACTTGACACAATATTCTTATTATGGTCTGTACAACACAGATTAAAAGCAGAGATCACCTCCTTTACACTCATCTATGTTTCTATTAATCTGGCCCACTGTTTAATGAACACTACACTTTCATGTTGTGCCATGCTATTTTTTCATTTCTCTCGCAGCACCATATCTTCCCATACTCTGCTGGAACAGTTCATTTTCTCGGTTAGAATTCAGTAACCCAGTATAATCGGGAAAACATCTAACTTGTAGTAAGAAGACCTGGCCTCCAGTTTTGATTCTGCTGTATATAGGCTTTTTGATCTTCAAAAAAAAAAAAGTGGGGGGTAGTTGCTCTATGAGATGCCTCATTTTTGAAAGGTTATCTGGTGCTTTCCTTGAGTCACCATATGTAATTGTTGTGTTAATGAAATGATAACATGTTTTGTAAGTGGTTTATAAATTGTGAAGTGGGTCACAAATATTTCTAATTTTACTTATTTTTCCTGGTTAAATCTCCCCTATTTGATTTAGCTAACACTCCTGCTTGCCTTAAAAAAAATAAATAAAATAAAAATAAAACTTCTCTCTTCTACCTTTCCTTTAGTGAAACAAAGTAATCTGCTGACCCTGTAAATTGATTTTTTGGCTGCTATCATTACATAGCACACACATTCTGAATCATCTGGGTATAAAAGTGATTTTTTTAAACAAATAAGAGGTGCTATTTGTTCATTTTCAGTTTTATTTACAGAAAAGTTAACAATTCCTGAATATGAAATGTTACAAAACAATTTTGCTGATTCATTTCTGACTTAATCGAAATTCTCTTTTTAATTCTCTTTGTAATGCAAAGCTATAGAGTTCGGTGTAGAGGATTTGCTTTGTTTTTGTTTTTGTTATTCATAGAAAATATAAGAAACAAAAATCCCTTTTGTCATGCAGATATGTGGAGTTAAGTATAATTACAGAATATTCCAATTGAAGTGAATATACTAACATTATTATGAAATATTCAGCATTGTCTTAGGGTTCTAGCATAAATTTATTTCTTATATCTTTAAGACGAGTTTCCCATTCTTGTCATATCATAAAGAGAATGCTACTAAAGGAATCTAGAATAAATATGATATTTCTCAACAACATTATTTTATGAGTTTTCTATTCTTACAGTTTCATTTCATGTTAGAATAAAATGGAAATTTATCAAATAAGACTGTCATAAAGGTTCATTTGACACCCAAAACGATATAACACAGTAAAGGGGAAAATATACATTTGATTATTGATGCTAGTATTTTGGAGTGTTCCCTGGTTTATACATACAGCAGTTGTCTTTTAGATTATCTTTATTTTAAAATGCCCCATAGGAAATATTGAAGTTGAATCATGAATAATTATATATTTTAAGCATGCAATGTCTAATTTCAAGTCAATTTGAGAGGATAAATGTTTAAATCATATAAGCAGGTTAAAATAAATGTTATTCTCGATTTTAAACCACTGAGGGTTTAAATAACGCAACTTCCAAGGCCTAAAGAAAGGAATGACTTCCTGGCTACCTTACTAAATTCACACATTTGTTATACATTTAAGGTAAAAGGTAAGAAAGAGATTTCTGTGCAATTCCTACTTTAAAAAAAAACAACAGCTTTTTCTACATAATGCCTCTCAATTATTTATTTACATACTCATTCAACAAAGAATTAACAAACACCTGTTATGTGCCAGGCGCTCTGCCAGGCACTGCAGACCTTCCCATAAGCAAGACACACTTTTTTCCTCATGAGTTTCTTTTCTGGCTAGGGAGATTGGCATTAAGCAATCCTCATTTCATTGTGATTGTGATAACACCATGTAAGAGAATCTAAAGAGTGCTACATAAATATAAATTAGGCAGACTCGACCTTGTTTGAAGAGACCTTTGAGCTGGAATTAATGAAAGTGAGAGGTGAAGAAGCAATAGTCTTGATGTGGGGGTGAACATGATAAATATGAAGAACCAAACAAAGCCAATGTGGCTGAGGTCAGAGTCCACATGGGGAGGATGGCATGAAAATGCATTTGTTTTGCTAATCTAAGGCTTAACTTAGTTCCACTCTGGGTCAGCTCTGCACAAGTTCCTAGAAATAGACTGATTATTAACATAATCCATGGCGGAAATATGTCAAAACATAAATCATTTTTAAGACAGCAATAACTTCTATTTCTGGCAGTTTGGTGGAATAGATATACTGAATTACCCTCTTGTGTGAAACAATTAAAATACTGAGCTGACCTGGCACAACAAAATAAGAAAAACTCAAAATTGAAAAAAAATATCAGATTGACAACCTCGGAAGATAAATTAGTCTTTCATTTTGATGGCTTCATGGGGTAAAGACATAAATAAAGACTAGGATGCTGGCATGATTCGGGGTTGGGGATCTAAAATCAAACTCCTGCATGGGTGCTAGCAGGCTATACCCTCAGCGTAAGATGATATAACCCCTGCCAAGTGGAGAAATGGAGACTGATATGGCTTTGAGTTGTGCTGAGGAGATCTGTATTGAGAATCAGTAACACTGAATGTCTTTCAAGAGCTGTGTTCTGAATTCACACACCCAGAGTAGACTGATCAGCCTCAAGCTAATAATTTAATTGCAAATTGTTCTGAATCAGAGGTTGCTCCAGAGACTGACTGAAGAAAGCCCAGAGTCTTTCTGAGGAACTCAACTTCAACTCACATCTCAACAAATTCTCATAAACAAAGTTGAAAGAAAAATGCTTCACTTATAGTCAAAAATCACAAAACAGGTTGGGCGCCATGGCTCACACCTGTAATCCCAGCACTTTGGGAGGCCGAGGTGGGTGGATCACCTAAGGTCAGGAGTTCAAGACCAGCCTGACCAACGTGGAGAAACCCCATCTCTACTAAAAATGCAAAATTAGCCAGGCATGGTGGCGCATACCTGTAATCCCAGCTACTAGGGAGCCTGAGACAGGAGGCGGAGGTTGCGGTGAGCTGAGATCATGCCATTGCACTCCAGCCTGGGCAAAAAGAGCGAAACTCCACCTCAAAAAAAAAAAAAAAAAAAAATCACAAAACAAGTTCCTTAGAGTGAGAACCAGCAGAAACAATACAGAGCTGAAACAGACCCACAGAGACTTCAGATATTAGAATTACCAGACATGAAATATAAAATTATTATGCTAAATATTCTTAGAGAACTAAAAAGAATGAAAATGTTACCAGAGAACAAGGGACCACAGAAACAAACAAAAATGACCAATCAGATTTGAGAAAGGAATAGCACGACACTACTAGAAAGGATGCATATGGTAATTGAAATTAAAAACCACATGGACAAATTAAACCAGTAAATAGACCCACCTAAAGGAGGGAGGAGAGGCAGTCCAAAGTGTTGCTACACAGTTTGACATAGGTATACCTGTCTCTCTCCATCTTTACATGTTTGTCTCTCTTGCCCTTGACCTAGTCTTGCATGGTTCTATCCTGTTTGGCATTGGGTTTTCCTTGGGCCGAGGAAGCTACTTTTGCACTCAGGCTGTTATTGAAGTAGGGATGGTTCTGCCACAGTTCTGCCCTGCTTTGAGGTGCATGGGTGAGTGCTACCAGTCTCTGGTTACCATCAAGAACCTGAGCCATTGGTGTCCCTGGGTGACAACTGAGTAGCAGAACTAAATGAGTCCTGTGGAGAGCTGCCCTACTCTCCTGCTTAAGTGAGAGAAGAATTTTCACCCTATATAACCTGACAGGAATTTTCCCTCACAGAGGTTTGAACAGACTGATCCATGACCCATGGGACAGAAAACTGTGACTGACTGCTGACTCACTGTGATGTTTTTATGTACACAGTGGCCCAAATGCATTTCATGCTCTATTCTGTGCTGAGCTATTTTGAAAATCTGAATAAATAGGGCCTCTGTGGGAGATTTTAGGATCCTAGAAAATAGCATTTTGAATTATTACCTACTTTTATAATGTTCATGAGTTAATGTTTCCCAAAGGACCTAAATGTTTCTCAGTAGGTATTTTCTGCTAAGTTGGAATCTGTTCTTGCATTGTCATATTTTCTTTGGCCAGAAAGATTCTGGGGGCAATTTGAAACCAATGCTTACATCCGGAGACCAGGCTAAGACCACCAAGTATTTAAGAAACCTGACTTTAACCAGCAGGTGCCCATTTAGTCCCTTGAAGATAGTATGGGATTTTTTTCAATTAATTTCTAAGCTAATTTACTAATAATACTATAATAAACCCAGCCCATATCCAAAAAGGGTAGAATAATTTGTCAATTTTTTTATTCATGCTCTGTGTGTAGTTTAACTGTCCAATACAATTATAAGTTGCTTATTTTTCAATGTGGATTTTTTTAGTATGTAGTATTATTGATAGGCTTGTTTCAAGAGAGCCTAGGCACATGTGATTCTAATCATGAGGGTCTATGCTTGCCTGACGATGGATATGCTTGAAGGTCAAAATGCAGTTAAGCATAAGAAATATCATGAAGTGTTACTAAATACAAAGCCTAAATCAGGTACTAGCCGTGACTCAAAGAAACACTCCAGCCTGAAAGTGCTCAAGTAACTGACAATCTAATAATAGAAATATTTAAAATACATGTGATTAGTTGTGGGTTTTAAAATATCATTTTAAGATTTTCTTCTTGTATTCAACTTTGTTATATTTAGTTCATCTTTCCATTCTTCTCCTTTCACCATGAGTTCATTGAATATCTGACCACCTCCAGATATTAGCAAGATCACACAAGCAGAAGGTGAGGCAGAATTTCATGTTATTAGGCCAGGAAGAAGTGCACGTGTCTTTACGTTATCTTGTGTTAGGTGCTTCGCCACCCAGCCTCATCCCCAGCCTCCTGAAGGAACTCATGGGAGACCTGCTTGTAGAGAATGCAGTCCTTGAAGAGGGGCCAACTGGCAGCTTGTTCAGGGAAACAGATAATCTATTCAAGCAGCAAAAAGCTTGATTGATCTCCTTGCCCTTCATTACACCCTTATACCATCTGCCTCTGCCAAGAGATCAAAGAATCATGAAAAAAGAAGGAGTTGGAGTGTAAAGTTTCCTAAGTATTGGGGAGCCTGCTTTCTAAAAGAAGGAAGAAGCCTGTTAGACCCACTTGTAGAAGACAAGAAGAGCCAAAGAGGAGTTATAAACAGGGAGACCTGAATTTAAATATAAAAAATCAGACATTTCCCATGATAGAAGCTTTCTATTTAGCCCGCCTAAAAATTAACTAAACCACATTTGCCTAGAGGTTTTGAACTGGGATCTGAGTTATCATATGGTAGGAATACTACAGAAGGCATTTTAATACTAGGTAGAAGATGGAACTGGATAAACTTCTAATTTATTAGGTAGAAGATGGGACTGATAAAGTTCTAAATTTAAAGTTCTACGATATCATTTTTTAAAAATAATATTTTTATCTCCCATTATCAAAGTCAAAAACAAAAGACAAGGAAGAAAATGAAAAAGTCCTTAAAAAATCACATCCCTCAAAAAACAGTATTGTTACAACTGCTGTGTATCATTCTACACTTTTCCCCTGTGCATTTCACTGGTGTAGAAACTCCACATACAAAAACTGTTTTCAATAAAAATGGATTTTATGACATTAAACCTAATTTTTTACTTAAAATATAATATACGTCTTTCTTGATCAACAAATGAGCTCCACATCAAATAATTTAAATAACGCATAGAATTTCATGTGGTGAAACAAACTATTTATCTGCTGTTTTTAAACTTTGTTTTCTATCTGCATTTTCCTGCAGTTCACAAATAACAATAGGATCAACCTTTTTTACAAGAAGATTATCTTGCACATTCTTTGTAAGTTGTAAGTGGTTTAATTTGTTTTCCCCAAATCATAAAACATAATTTCATAATTTGGTCCTTATCGAGTAAAATGAAATTCTTCTTTTTTAATGACTAAGGGACACACATGAAGGCAAATTACCAACCTATTTTGGGTTGGCAGATGCTATAAAAGGGAAGACTATTTTCTTTACCTTCTAATTAATTGCCTGTGAGTTAGATATTTTTCAGAAACCCGTGTTACCTTTTATTTAATACCACCTCTATCCCTTTTAGCTAAATGTACTGAAAAGAGAAGAAGATGTAGTGTCTAGGAATTTAGTATTATTCTCAAATGGCATTGAATCTAAAATGGAAAGCTTTGTTTTTGGACAGATATATTACATTTCTGTCCTCTTCACTAAATCCTGGCCAATCTGGAGGGTGCGTAACAGGAAAGTATATATGTAGCACAAGGAAAAAATCAATAAACTGGGGACTTGGAATTGATTTTACTTTGCTACATTTCTAGGAAAAAGCAAAATCATTGGCAATAGTCCTGAAAGAGAGTGTCTTAGATCCTTTGTGTTGCTGCAAAGGAATGCCTGAGGCTGGGTAATTTATAAGGAAAAGAGGTTTATTTGGCTCATGATTCTGAAGGCTGTGCAAGAAGCATAGTGCCAGCATCTGTTTCTGGTGAGGGTGTCAGGCTGCTTCCACTCATGAAGGGAAGCCAGTGCATGCACAGACCACATAGCAAGAAAGAAAGCCAAGAAGGAGAGAAGGGAGGTGCCACACTGTTTTTAATAAATAGCTCTCGCAAGAACTAAGAGAGTGAGAACTCATTCATTACCATTAGGATGGCACCAACCCATTCATAAGGGATCCACCCCCATGACCAAAACACCTCCCATTGGGCCCCACCTCTAACACTAGGGATCCAGTTACAACATGAGATTTGGGGGGAGTCAAACAAACTAAACTATAGCAGGTAGACTTTACATTAAAATATGTATCCTACTAAAATTATATAATATTTGCAATATTCTTAATTCTTGTAAAATAATTCAATGTAAAGGCTTGAAGCAATTTACAAAATCTAAAATCATTCAATGTTTGCCTTGTAAGGATGAACTGAAGAGATATTTGTTATGCTTTCTTTTTTATGCTGCTGTATTTTTTCTAAAATTCTCTCTAGAATACAGCATACTGTTTTTAAGGATCTTTCCTAGTTTTTCTGTTTTAGTTTTAATTATGTCTTTTATCTGTATCTGTATGTTACTTCCCTAAACTGTACCATTCGCTTCTATTTCTTTCAAAAACTGCTTTTTATCTTTCTATAGTCAACGAATATGATTTTACTTCACAGGTTGATATATTTCCTCTGGCCATTTTTAATAACCTGGTGAAATAATACCTCTTCATAATTAGGACATAAATAATTTATTTATTTAAACATTCTGACAAAAATAGACCTACAAGTACCCAGTGGACTAAGCAAAATGTTGATAATAAAGACCCAAGAGTGCTCATTTTGGTGACCATAGGCAAGTTTTATACTTTTCAAATGTCAAAGGTGTTAATTAACTTTACTCTTTCCAAGATAGAAAATAATGCTTACTGCTTGAAGGTTGATTGCTTGATACAAATTAATGCTACATAGGAATTAATACCAGGAAAAAATGAATGCACATAAGGGAAAGAAAAGCTTGATTAACTACGCAGATGGATATGCAGAGCACAGAGATGAAATGAGGGTTTAGGAGTTACCACTGCACTAAGAGTTGCCCTTTCCACTTATGCTTACAATGTTAGCACAGACAAAGCCTTCTCTTGAATTATTTTACCTTGGAAAATTCACTTGTGTATGCAAAGCTTGCTTATTGCTTTCTGTTCCTTCTGCACATCTTTGCATTCTGTTCTTGTTCTGTCCCGCAGGATTAGTAGCCAGGTTACTCTTTCAGTCCAATCATGGCCCTAGTGTAGGTTTGTTACCATCATGTTAAACAGCCTTCATGTCATGGTGTGAAAAATTCTTGATCCAAACTTTGCTTTTCACTCATGCTAGTTGTCATATGAAAAATACCTTCTGCTGCAAATAAGAAAAAAACCTGTAACAGTAGCTTAAACAAGTAATGAGTTTGTTGATTTCCACTATTTTCACCATGCATGCTCCTCTTTCACAGGATTGCTGCTTCATAGTCCCAAATGGCTGCTACAGTTTTGGACATCACATCTACATTTTAATCACTAGCCCTTATATAATTACCCACTATCTTCGTAGAACTCACCTCATTTCTTTATTTTTAGTTCTAAATAGCCATTTATTTCATATCACTTATTTCATGGCATTATTTCTGTCATTATGCCAGACCTTACCCTTCTTCTCAGATTAAAATCATTTCTACACAAACAGGCATAAAAATGTCCGACAACTTTATAGCATTTTGTCGTTTATACTTTCTAAATGCTAGACATTATAATTCTAAAGAGTGTTATTCGCTGATTTTTATTTTTACATAGATACACCTACAGCTTTTTCGAAGTACTGAAATAGTAAAACAGAAAGGATCCCAAAGTAATTATTCCCTCAGGCATGAAGATACAATTAGGCATGTTAACTGATGTAAGTCTGTGTACATATACATTTTTAGGCATCACTGTTATTACAGTACTAATTTCTAGGAGGACAAGTTCTTTTCATATTTAACACTTTATCTTCAGCAACTAAAACCTCCTGGCATATTGTAAGTCTTATAAAAATGAATAACTGTATCATTTTTCATTTATGCTTTGCATTATCTTTTTTGCATATTTTATTTGTTTGGTTTACAAGTTTATGTATTACATAGTTCAAAGGGCCATTTATTTTGACTTCTGAAGTCCTGATATTCATTAATAGACTTATTTCCTAAGGGGATATCTAACCACTGTGGACAAAAAACATTAAATTTCAAGGTTTTCCTGACTTTGAAACATTATGTCTATACATTTGATATATGAAGGCAAACCTATTCCCTGTTATCTGGTGGGCACAGCTCATGGATACTGAATTTACCATCATATATTGAAAATTATTTGAGTTAAAACATAAAAAGGTAAGTATTCATCCTAATTTCGATTTCAAACAAAAGCAGTATGAATATGCTATATGTGAAGAAAGAAAGTGATTTTTTGCCTACTGCATAGCAGGCTAATTTTCAGATCAAAAAGATCATACACTTAAATATCCTCTTTGAAATCTTCCTAAAGAGTACAGGAAATTGTGCACTTAAAGTAGATATGATTAAAAAAATACTGACTGAGCATGGTGAGACTTTATTCTTCATGCCATTTTTAGCATTTTCTACTTATATTCAGATTGTCCCATTTTCTAGCATTTTCTACTTATATTCAGGTTGTCCCAGTTTGACTTAATAAAATTCCAGTGGAAACCATTTTTTCTTCAGAATAGTGCATTGGAACCATCAAGAGATCTGCTGAGAATCCCTCTAGAGAGAACACTGAATAGATTGAGAAAGAACTGGTGATTCACACTTAAATAATTGTACAAAACACATAAAGTTTTTCCTCTCTTAACTGCTGATAAAAGTGACATTCTGCATACTCTCCATATGTGTTCTCATTTACTGGCAGTATCTTCTTATGGAACTATCAAAAGCAAGGCAAAAGAAATAAACAAAAACACTTTTAATAAAAATGCAAGTGAAATATATATTCGGGCTTGAGATTTATTCTACTTGAAGATTAACATAATAGTTTCAGCATTTTTCTCTGCATCAGCATTTGTTTTGCATTGCAAATAATTGGTAGTATATACTTAGGAATTTGGAAATGAAGTAGTTTGGAGGAGGCATTACTACCATCATCACTGTCTGCTTGTCAGTGATGCCTGGGGACTGACCAGCAGAAAGTTTGGTCTTTTCTTTCCATTTCCCACAGCAAAATATACACAGACTTTCATGAGTAGAAATTTCTTAAGATATGTTTAAAGAACAATTGCTAATATTTTGTGATGGCTTACTGTGATTCAAAAACTGTCTTAGCAAAGGACTTTCCATATAATTATTCTTGCAAAAATCCTAGTGTAAGTATTGCTTTGTCTATATTGTGTGAATAAGAGAACTGAGCTACAAGATGATAAAGCAGCTTGCCTAAGGTCATACAGTCAGTAATCAGAACAGAAATTTGAATATAGCTCTGGGTTCTTAATTTCTATTCTGCAGGAATGGGTGAACCTCACATAACTACTAAATACTTTCAGGCAATTTTAAGATGAAAATATTTCTCTGAGGTTAAGCAAAGTAATATATATTTTTAACACTTTTTTCATGGTATAGATAAAATCTTTATATTTCTATGTATTGTATTAGTTTGTTCTCAAGCTGCTATAAAGAACCTACCTGAGACTGGGTAACTTATAAAGGAAAGAGGTTTAATTGACTTACAGTTCCAAAGGGATGGGGAGGCCTCAGGAAATTTACAATCATGGTGGAAGGGGAAGCAAACACGTTCTTTTTCACAAGGCAGCAGGACAGAGAAGAATGAGTGCCCAGTGAAGGGGGAAGCCCCTTATAAAACCATCAGATCTCATGAGAACTAACTCACTATCACATAAAGAAAATGGGGAAAACACCCCCATAATTTAATTGTCTCCACCTGTTCCCTCCCACAACACATGGAGATTATAGGAACTACAATTCAAGATGAGATTTGGGGGGGGACACTAAGCCTAACCACATAATTCCTCCCTTGTCCCCTCCCAAATATCATGTCCTCAAAATTCAAAACACAATCATGCCCTTCCAACAGCCCCCCAAATATCTTAACTCATTCCAGCATTAACTCAAAAGACCAAGTCCAGCCGGGCGCGGTGGCTCACGCTTGTAATCCCAGCACTTTGGGAGGCCGAGGCAGGCGGATCACGAGGTGAGGAGATCGAGACCACGGTGAAACCCCGTCTCTACTAAAAATACAAAAAATTAGCCGGGCATGGTGGCGGGCACCTGTAGTCCCAGCTACTCGGAGAGGCTGAGGCAGGAGAATGGCGTGAACCCGGGAGGCGGGGCTTGCAGTGAGCTGAGATTGCGCCACTGCACTCCAGCCTGGGCGACAGAGCGAGACTCCGTCTCAAAAAAAAAAAAAAAAAAAAAAACCAAGTCCAAAGTCTCATCTGAGACAAGGCAAGTTCCTTCCGCCTATGAGCCTGTAAAATCAAAAACAAGTTAGTTACTTCCTAATACAATGGTAATACAGGCATTGGGTAAATACAACCATTCCAAATAGGAGAAGTTGGCAAAAACAAAGGGCTACAGGGCCCATGGAAGTATGAAATCCAACAGGGCTGTCGTTAAAGTTCCAAAATTATCTCCTTTGACTCCATGTCTCATGTCCAGGTCATGGTGATGCAAGAGGTGGGCACCTACAGCTTTGGGAAGCTCCACCCCTGTGGCTTTCCAGGGCATAGCCCTCCTTCTGGCTGCTTACGTGGGCTGGCATTTAGTGTCTGCGGCTTTTCCAGGCACACAATGTAAGCTGTCAGTGAATTTACCATTCTGGGGTTGGAAGGACAATAGGCCTTTTCTCATGACTCCACCAGGCAGTGCCCCAGTAGCAACTCTGTATGGGGGCTTCGATCCCATATTTCTCTTCCGCAGTGCCCTAGCGGAGTTTCTCCATGAAGGCTCTACTCCTGTAGCAAATTTCTGCCTGGTCATCCAGGCTTTTCCATACATCCTCCGAAATCTGGGTGGAGGTTCCTAAACCTCAATTCTTGACTTCCATGTGCCCACTGGCCCAATACCACATGTAAGCCACCAAGGTTTGGGGCTTGCACCCACTGAAGCAATGGCCTGAGCTGTACACTGGCCCCTTTTAGCCATGGCTGGAACTGAAGCAGCTGGAATGCAGGGCACCATGTCCTGAGTCTGCATAGAGCAGGCTTCCCTGGACCCAGCCCAGGAAACCATTTTTCCTTCGTAGGCCTCCAGCTCTGTGATAAGAAGGGCTGCACTGAAAGTCTCTGACATGCCCTGGAGACATTTTCTCTATTGTCTTGCTGACTAACACTTGGCTTCTTGTTACTTCTGCAAATTTCTGCAGCTGGCTTGAATTCTCCCCAGAAAATGGGTTTTTCTTTTCTATTGCATTGTCAGGCTGCAAATTTTCCAAACTTTTATGCTCTTCTTCCTCTTGAACACTTGCCCGCTTAGAAATCTCTTCTGCCGCATACTCTAAATAATCTCTCTCGAGTTCAAGGTTCCCCAGGTCTCTAGGGCAGAGGCAAAATGCCACCAGTGTTTTGCATAGCAAGCGTGATCTTTACTCCTGTTCCCAATAAGTTGCTCGTCTCCATCTGAGACCACCTCAGCCTGGACTTTATTGTTCATATCACTATCAGCATTTTAGTCAAAGCCATTAAAAAAGTCTCTAGGAAGTTCCAAACTTTTCCACATCTTCTGTCTTCTGAGCCCTCCAAGTGTCTAGGAAGATTCAAATTTTTCACATTTTTCTGTCTTCTTCTGAGGCCCCCAAACTGTTCCAACCTCAGCCAGTTCCAAGGTTGCTCCCACATTTCTGGGTATCTTTACAACAGCACCCCACTCTTTGTGGTACCAATTTACTGTACTAGTGCATTCTCATGCTGCTATAAAGGACATACCTGAGACTGGGTAATTTATAAAGGAAAGATGTTTAATTAACTCACTGTTAGCATGGCTGGGGAGGCCTCTGGAAACTTACAATCATGGCAGTTGTAAGTTTGCAAAGATGTCCTCCTTCACAAGGCAGCAGAAGAGAGAAGAATGAATGCCCAGCAAAAGGGGAAACCCTTATAAAGGGTTTTACACAAGAACAGGATGGGGGAACCACCCCATGATTCAATTATTTCCACCTGGTCCCTCCCACAACACATGGGGATTATGGGAACCACAATTCAGGATGAGAATTGAGTGAAGACACAGCCAAATCATATCAATTGTCTATACTAGAAATTATAGTAGAAATTATGCTGATACAGTTTGGATATTTGTCCTCTCCCAAATCTAATGTTGAAATGTCATCCCCAGTGTTGGAGGTGGGGCCTGGTTTGTCATGGGGGTGGATCCCTCATGGCTTGGTGCTGTCCTCAAGTTAGTGAATGAGGTCTCATGAGATCTGGTTGTTTAAAAGTGTGGCACTTCCCCTCCCTGTCTCACTGCCACTACTTCCATGTGAGATGTCAGCAGCTTCCTCTTCACCTCTGCCATGATTGTAAACTCCCTGACGCTTCACCAGAAGCAGATTCCAGCACCATTCTTTCTATACGGACTGCAGAACCATGAGCCAATTAAAGCTCTTTTCTTTATATTTACTCAGCCTGGGGTAGTTTTTATAGCAGCGCGACAATGGCCTACCACAAACTGTCAGGCACACTCAAGAAGATAGACATAAAAAAATGATGGAATAACGTGGTAGTTAATAATAATGTCAGGAAGCACCAAGAGGTTCAGCATAGCAGCCTTGTGCAAAGACAGATTAGTGTTGTAAAGAGGACTAGGTTGTGATGTAGAAATCATGCAAACTTCTGTTAAGTGCAATTTTGCTAAGACTGATAAAAATATATGTAGTTTAGGTTGTGCCATTGTTTGTCTTCATCATAAAAGGCTGGAGAATTCTCACTTTCAAAACTTATCATTTTACCAAAAGATTTCTGCTATTTACAAATTGAGGCAACTTGCTATGGCTAAAAGTCAGGTTCATTTTTACAGCAATCTGCTTATTTTAACATTTACTGATTTCTTACATGTATGCAGGGATAAGCTATTTTTTCTTGGAATCTTGTCATATATTACAATAATAATGTAGTATCCATGCTACTTTATATTTTACCTTAGAAAAGACATTACCAGAGCAACCTGGAGGCGATTAGAGTTGACGTTATTTCAGTTGATTCAAAGAGAGAACATATAGAATATCTTTAAATTTTCAGGTTTACTTCCTCACTTATATCAATCAAAGTGAACACAGTAATAACCTTTTCCTTTTTAAATATTTATACTTCACTTCTAAAGTATCCCAAAGAACAGAGCAAGTTACTTGCAAAGTTCAGCATCAGCAGTCTGGAAATACCGAAAAGCGCCTCATTGTCTGCACAGCATGAAACCTTCCCCTGACCTAAATGGATCAAGAAAATCAAAACTGCAAATATTTTTTTCAGAGCCAACTATGTGCTGGATTTTGCTAAGAAATTTGGTAATTAAAAATATTCTTTAAGCTATAGCCTTTACTTTCAAAGAGCCTGCAATCTAAATATGATCAAAGTTTACTGAAGTGTACACTGACACACATAGCACCACTTGTTTTTCTTTTTTTATTTAGTTACATGACACTGACCTCTTCTGGTTTTACTATAAAAAAGGACATCCTTGCTGCCTCTTCATGGTGTTGCTCCTCAACGACCAGTACTCTCTTTTTCCTGTCTTTCACTCTCCCTTGGTAATGTTTGAGTGTTGCTCTAAGTCTGTGTGTATGAATGTTAAATGTTAAGCTCAAATCCAGACCTGTCCGCTAACTTCATTCCTAAATGTCTGAGAGCCTCATAGACATCACCACACAGCTATCTCATTGGCTTACCACCACCAGTTTATATAAAATGACTTTTTCTCTGTTGTACCTAATTAAATTGTCCTCAACTTTCCCATGTCTGACAATGTTTCCAACTTCCTTTCAACCTCTTTAGCTCCATCCTTGATTTTCCCTTTGATTTATCCCTTGGCCTCTTCCTCAGATAAAATATGGAATGTACTTTCTACATGCTTTATTCTCTACTTTCTACCACAGCACCCTAACAAAATCAAGTTATCTTTTTTTAAAATATCAGTCTAGTCTCCCATCTGATCCCTCTGTCGTTGCTTCTCAGATATTTTCATGGATCCCTATTTTCTATTATATTTGTTAGTAATTAAATTTAGCTTCTACAACATGAAGAGCAGTGTCTTAAACAAGATAAAAAGGTATTTCCTTGTCTCTTAAGTCTGGAAGCAGGCAGTTTACGGGGAGAACAGTGGGTCCATGGTGTTGTCACTGATCCGATCTCCTTTGCTCCTCCTGCGCCACTAACCTTAGAGCATGATTTTTATCCTCCTGGCAGCAAGATGGTGGCTACAGCTCTAGACATGACATTTGATTTCCAAGAAGAAAGAAGGGGAAATGGGGGAAGATAAGCGGCAATATGGGCTAACAAAATTAGTCCCTTTAAGCTTTCTTGGAGGCTTCTCTTAACATCTTTACTTTACATAATATCGGTCACCCAAATCTTCAAGAGAAATGGAAAAATAGTTTTTAGGTGGGTAAATTGACACATTCAAAACAGATTTCTGTTAATGAGGTGAAGTAGAGGATTAGATATTGAGTCAGTGACTTACTGTATCTGTTTTTTTTTTTTTAGCAAAGATAATTCAAGGTGTTTCATAGAATGTAAGTTTCATGAGTAGGACAGATTGAGGTATTCACTCCCTCTTATTCCCCACCTATCTCATACCACTGTTTATCTTATCTCCTTGGTATCCCCTTTACTGTTCCTATTTTCCTTCTACTTTCCCCCTACCTGTCTGAATTTTATGCATCTTTTAAGATCAGTGCAACTATTTTTTCTCAAAAATTTTCATTTTCTACCCTAAATTTGTACTAATCTCTCTTATAAACCTCTCAAACATTTTATTTTTTAAGGTATCATTTACAATATTACAAATATGTGATATGCTTTATTGTTTCCACTAGATTATAAGATATTTGAGCAGAAAAATAGTGTCTTACTCATCTATTTCCCCAGATCCATAAATGATTTCAAGAAGATTGTGGGTAGTCAATAAATGTTTGCAAATGATTGAAGACAGCATGATTGCATAAGGTACTGTATCAGGGAGCTCAGTTCTAAGATTTAGCTATTGCTGATTCATTTGTTCACTTGTTGACCTTGCCAAACAATTCACCTTCTGGCCAGCAACCTGAGAATATAAGAAGACTGTATTAGTCTGTTTTCACACTGCTGTTAAAGACACACCAGAAACTGGGACAAAAAGGTTTAATTGGACTTGCAGTTCCACATGGCTGGGGAGCCCTCAGAATCACGGTGAGAGGGGAAAGGCACTTCTTACGTGGTGGCGGCAGAGAAAAATCAGGAAGAAGCAAAAGCAGAAACCCCTGATAAACCCATCAGATCTCATAAGACTTATTCACCATCACAAGAATAACATGGGAAAGACCAAACCCCGTGATTCAATTGGCTCCCCCTGGGTCCCTCCCACAACATGTAGGAATTCTGGGAGATACAATTCAAGTGAAAATTGGTAGGGGATGGGTGGGGCGGGGAATACTGCCAAATCATATCAAAGACCATGCTGTTCTTCTTTCCTAAATTCATGTACCAGATATTTGTTGAACTTCCATGCTTTCAATTCAATGTGTTCCCCAAAAGTATGTGTTGGAAACTTAATCTCTAATGCAACAATGTTAAGAGGTAGGACCTTTGACAGGTGATTAGGCCATGAGGGCTTCACCTTCATGAATGAATGAATGTCAGTAATAAAAGAGTTTCAATCTCTCAGTTGGATCAGAGGCAGAAGCCTCTTGCTATGGGATGATGCAGCAAGAAGGCCTTCACTAGATGTTGGTACCTTGATATTAGACTTCCCAGCCTCTAGAACTGTGAGAAATAAAATTCTCCTCCTTATAAATTACCCAGTTTGTGACATTCTATTATAGCAATGCAAAACAGATAAAGACAACCCACATATCAATAATTATGCTCAGTTTTGGAAAAGCGAACCTGAATAAAACATGAATTCTACCTTAAGAAGAGTTCAATATGTAGTGGGAAATAGAAGTGAAAGGGGGAAGAAAGAGACAGAGAGAGAGAGAGAGAGATAAAGTGGAAGAGAGACAGACAGCAAGAAAGAGGGAGGTTAGAGTTCAAGAAATGACAAGAGTGGAGTAGAGAAGTTTTTAACAAATTCATGCATCTGAAAAATAAGTAGATTTTTGCTAGATATAGAAAGGAAAAAATACTTTTTTTTTGCAGGGAAATCAGCATGAACAAAGCAGTAGAAATATGAAAGAGCATAGCAGTCTACAAGAATCACTGTACTTTTGCCTGGTGCCTGTGTAGGATAGAGGGAAGATAATGAAGCAGTTTGTCAGAAGTGGTAGACAAGTAGACTCATGGATAATACTAAGGGAATTAGAGTTTATCTCAGTAGTAACAGGAGATTTTTTTTCTATCTGTTTGTATGCTTTTAGCTGAATTTGAGGTACAGGGTGTTGGGATAATTATTTTTGTCATATCAAGATGCCTCCATCTTCAGGCAGCACTTCTAACTTTCTCCCAGAGCAAGATCCCACCTAAAGACATCAATAGTAATGTAGTATTATTAACTAGAATGTAGCCATATTTTAATTTCTCCGGTTATACCATAAAAACTTGTATAGCTATGTGAATGTGTGTGTGTGTTTTCTGATTCAGAGGCCCTTTAAAGTTCGTGCAATGCATCCTCATATTCTACTCTTGAAATCCAGAACTATCTTCACACTTTAGTTTTGTTTTTTATAAAATCAAATCTTTGAAGAAAACAGGCCAGCTGCCTTCTTGAAAGTTCACATACTTAATTTTTTATATTGTTTCCTCATGATTAAAGTTAAACATTTTCCAAGAATATTATATAGTTAATATTGTTTTATATGTAATATACATACATACATATTATATATATGTGTGTGTGTATATATATATATATATATATATCTTGTTCTGTTTCTCACTTGTCTCTTTCAACATAGTATTTATTAAATCTACCATTACCATTACCACTCTCTATACCTTGGATTCCCTATTTCTAACCACAGGACAATAATCTTCAGTGGGCTGTCGCTTTCCACGTATTACCTATTCATAGCTCCAGAGATGGAGACTCACACTGCATCAAACTAATGGTGACCAACGACAACACTACGTGAACATTTGTGCTCATATACCAAGAACATAATTTTTGAACAGACTAGTGATGTTATCAGACATGTGTTTTTGGAAGATTATACTGTGCTAGTATAGAAGACCAATTAGAGGAGGAGAAAGTGGAGACAGAAAGGCAATTAGAAGATAAATAACAAAATGTAAAAGAGAAATGAGGAAAGGCTGGTTTAGGATACCACTAGTACTTGTCATGGTAAAGATCAGGACAGATGGACATCCAGGAGATAGAATCAATAGAATTATACTTAAAGGTTATTGACATTTGTTAAAGAACATTCCCTTTCCCATATCATCCAGATCCCTTTATGATGTTGAAAGGGAAATGAATATTGTTAATAGAATTTCAGGAAAAATGAAAATACAAAGTAAACTTTATTAATTATTTACATAGTTAGACCTATTTTAACTCTAAGAGAAAAGAATGATCATGGCAAGGCAGTAGAGTGGCATGAACAGAGAACTGGGAAATTGAAATTCTTCCTAGGCTAACAGAGCAGCTCGAGCCTTGAGTGTGGGCCACAGAGTCCTTGCTGATTTGATTTATTTTGAAAAGTCCGGACAATATTTTTATCTTGTGTGTCTCATATATCCAATTATAAGAAAGCCAACTGGCAAATTTTGTTCAGGAGAGGAAAAAATACATTGATGGGAAATTATGGTGTAGTGGTCAAGAATATATTCTCTAAAGAGTAATTTTAGGGAAGATGGCAATGTAGGAAGCACCAGGAATCCAGCTCCCCATTTAGTCAGCAATTATAATGGCAGCATCTCTCCAGTATAACAGTATTGGTACTGTGGAATATATTAAAAGTTTGTGACTTCTAGAGGATGGCTTGGATGTTAAATTGCAGTTAATGTCAGCCAGGTATAACTCTTAGTGCAGTAGCCGCTGCCTGTCCTCCACTTTACAGCTTTATGGGAGCTGACTGTGCATGTGTTTTTAGAAGAACTTACAAGTAGCTTGTGGGAGTCAGGATGGGCAATAAAGACCCTACCCTTTAAATACTAGGGACTTGCTTTCTGATAATTTATTGATGGTTCTGATTGTGGAGGTGCAGACACAAAAGTGGGCAGCCATCATTGCATCCCCTACCACAAATGTTGCAAGCCTCTCTCTTTCTCTTTATGGCTGAAGTGATACCTGGGAGATTTAATGGTCCAGCATTTTTTTCCTCTTTCATTTCCTTTTTTTCTCCTTATGGAAGACAGACAATTAAGGACTAGAATATTCAAAAGCAACCATAGATAAAGGATAATTTAGAAAGTCACATCACATGTCTAGGGAGAGATACAGAATCAGAGAACTGAGAAGACCATAAGTTTACACTCAGGCTTGGCACTAAGAACCCCTACAACAAATCAAACGACAACTACCAATAAGCCCTGGGAAAGGGGGATACTCTCATATCTGAGGTTACTACATTAAAATATTAATATATCCAATTTTCAACAAAAATTACCAGGAAACATTAAAATAGACCAATTCAAAAAGATTGAAAAGGTCAACAAAAATCATCCCTGAGAAATACCAGATGGCAGCCTTACTAGAAAAAGATCTAAAAACACTCAACAGTTAAAAGAAGATTTTTAGCAAAGTCAAGAAAATAATAGATTGACAAAATAATAATCTAAATAAAAAGAAAATGTAAAAAGGACTTACCATTCCAAATTCTCCAGTTGAAAATTATAACAATTGTTATTAATAATTCACTTAGGAGTCTCAGAAACACAGCAGGCAGGAGAAAGCATCAGTGAATTTGAAGACAGGACAATTAAAGTTACCAAGTTTTAGGAACAATTTTTTTAAAAAAGAAAAGTGAACAAAGCTTAGGGGTCTGTGGGACACTGTCAAGAGAAGCAGCATACACACTGTGAGAATACTAGAAGAAAAGAGAAAGGGGCAAAGAGATTATTTGAAGAAATAATGGTTGAAAAATTCCCAAATGTAATAAAAGACAAAATATAAATATCCAATAAGTTCAACAAATTCCAAGTAGGATAAACTCAAAGAACTCCACACCAAGACACGTTATAATCAGTCATAGCCAAAGACAAAGAGAGAACCTTGAAAACAGCAAGAAAGAAGTGACTCATTACATAGAAGGGATCCGCAATAATATGATCAGGACATTTTTGATGAGAAGCCCTGGAAGCCAGAATGCAGTGGGTTGATGTATTTAAAGTGCTGAAGAAAAAATAAAAAATTGAAAGAATGAGAACTCTGCACCTCAAAAAACTGTCTTTTAAAAGTGAGGGAGAAATTAATACTTTTCCAGACAAACAAAAGCTGAGGGAATTCATTACAACTAGGCATACCCTTTAAAAAATAATAAGGAATTCTTTCAGGTTGAAATAAAAGGACTGAGACAGTAACTCAAAGCTGTGTGAAAGAATAAGATTTCTGTTCAAAATAAATTCATGGATAATTATAAAGGTAAGTATTGCTTCAACTTAGGTTTATGATTTCATCTTTTTTTATGTTATTTAAAATACTAATGCATAAGAACTATTATAAATAATTTTATGATATCAATAACTGAAAAATGTTATAAAGAAGCTATATTGAAACAGGGCTTTAGTATTTTATTGAAACTAAGCTGATACGAGTTCAAATTAAATTGTTGTAACTTAGATATCCCATAGTAACTACAAGGAAAGTAGCTATAGAATATTAATAAAGGAAATGAAAAGAGAATTAAAAAGTTTTAGTACAAAAAGTCAGCTAAATGCAAAAGAAAGTAATATGCAGAAGAAAGTTGGGCATGGGGAGTCCCAATAGGACATATAGAAAACAAATAACATAATGATAGAAGTAAGGCCCTTCTCATTAGTAATTATTTTACATGTAAATGAATTCAATTCTCCAATCAAGACATATTGGAAGAATACATTTTTAAAAAAATGTTTCAATTATATGCTCTCTACTCATTTTAGATCCAAAGACACAAATGGGTTGAAAGTGAAAGATATAAAAAGACATTCATGCAAATAGTAACCAAAAGAGAACTGGTATGACAGTATTAATATCAGACAAAATAGACTTTAAATCAAAAATGTTTACAATTAAAAATGGGCATTACAACAAAAGGCTCAATGCAGCAAGAAATATTTATAACAATTATTATAACCACATTTATATATATATATACCACATTTATATATATATATATATGGTATATATATATATAAATGTGGTATATATATATATAAATATACCACATATAAATATACCACATTTATATATATAAATGTTTATAACAATTATTATAACCACATTTATAAATATGTGGTATATATATATAAAAATATACCACATATAAATATACCACATTTATATATATAAAAATGTTTATAACAATTATTATAACATTTATATATGTATATACCACATTTATATATATATATATCACATTTATATATATATATAATGAATATTATGCAACTTTCTAAAGGAAGGCAGTTCTGAAATATACTACAACATGATGAACCCTGAAGACATTATGCTATGTGAAATTAGCTAGTCACAAAAGAACAAATATTGTATAATTCCTCTTAAATGAGGTATCTAGAATAATCCAGTTTATAGAGATAGAAAGTAGAATGGTATTTCAGCAGAAAGGGGTTGGAGGTAGGGGAGAATAAGGAGTTATTTAACAGATAGAGAATTTCAGTTTTGTAAGGTGAAAAGAGTTCTGGAGATAGATGGTTTTGGTTGCACAATAATGTGAGTATACTTAATGCCACTGACTGTACACTTCAAAATGGTTAAAACAGTAAATTTTATATTATGTAGTGTATTACCACAATATTTTTAAAAAGAACATAATCTCTAGAGCCTGAGTGTGTGGGTGTGACCCTGGCTCTGGAGTGGCCGAGTGATCATAAGCACATTAATCTTTCCCTTTCTGTTCTTCTATTTGTCAAATGGAGATAACAGTCTTTGCCTCATAAGTTGTTGTGTAGATTAATTGCGATAAAATATGGAAAGCAGTTAGAACAGGGCTTCACCCATTGTAAGTGCTCACAGATGGCTACGAATTATTATTATTCAAAGGTGTCTTCTAATAAAAATGCAGGAAAACAGAAAATTGCTAACAATTTATTTTAGCAGGGATTTTTTAAATTCTACTTTTCCATCATGAATATTTACAGACAGGTATCTTACACAAAAATTGGCTTTAATTTAGACAAGTCTTTTTCTGAGATAAGATTTTACTATCATTTGTCTGTAGAATTTATTTCAGTGTTAGTTCCAGCACTCCTAGTATCTCATGGCTCTGTAATATTAGTTTCTCAATTCAATATTATTTTTCTTAGAATCAGTCATTATGAAAAACAAAGATGTTTCTCTATATTCTGAATCTCTTCGAACTTCCATAGAATAGTATTTTCCAAATTGTAGACCTGAGTCCTTTACAAGTGATTGTTACAATAAATGTTTTTAAATGACAGGATAAGAAAATCATGTTTGTGGTTTTAGTACCACAATTAGATTTTAAGAGACCTTTGAAAAAAAAACTTAGTCTATTGGGATCTGATTAAAAAAATATGCAAGATATGGGTTATGAAAATGGGCTATATATATCTTAGACCTGCTCTGAATGTAGGCTATGTCATTTAATAGTTCTATGGTCAATGAGCCTCATTTTTTATCATTTAAATAAGGAGAATCAAACTTAATATCAGCATGGCTTTAATACTTATATTAAATTATGTATGTATGTTAAAGCACTGAGTTAGACTGCATCATTTTTCACAAGTATTTGTGATTCATCACTGAAGATGAATTATGTTTCCCCAACTCAATAACATCACACTTAGACATGTGGTTTGCTTTGGCTAATGGTATGTAAGTAGAATGATGTGTTTCATTTCTGAACAAAAGACTTACGTTATCGGCATATAGTCTTTCCATGACCTCTCATTTTTTTGTGCCACAAGAAAGAATGATGTTTAACATAGAACCTATTCCATTAGCTACGTTCTTATTGAAGACAGTATGTAGCAGAGTCACAGCTGACTTAGAATGTACACTTAATGTAAACAAGAATTAAGGTTTTGAAGATGTGAAAGAACAACAAAAAAGTAGAATAGAATAGAAAATAATGGAAAACATCAGGTGATGTCAATATTTGGGGCAAATATTATTCTGGGATGCTTTTGTTTTCATCTCAGCTGTATGTGTGTATTGTATCAGGATGTGATGACGAATGTATTTCTTACCGTGTGTCAGTTTTTGAAAAATTATAATGCAAGATGGAGTTTTACAAGTAAGGAAGAATTGTTTTTATTTCTAATGTTGTTTTAGAAAGCAAACAAAGTGTGATTAATTCTCCCAGTATTAGATATTAAATAGTACATGTATTTCAGGTAAAGCCGTATATTTTAATTCATCTAATTTGGTCATTGCCTCAATAATTAAGTTTTGCCTCTGTATATTGAAATAGATTTCATTTTTGTCTACCCCTCAAAATGTAATGTTAATACACATATGATCTCTTTGGCTTCAGTTATTACACATAGATTTGGTGAGTTATATTCTAAAGATAAGAGATACTACAGCCTACATTTTCTTCCTTCAATGAACGTGCTCCAGAAAGGCCTGGATGGCCTTTTGCTCTGGCAGTGCAGAAGGGATTGTTCTATGGAAACTTGAAGTTACTAGCTGACTTTTGAAGTCCTTTCTACCTGTCGGATCCTAGAATTCTGTAGGTTTGTAGGCTTCTGGCCTTCAGGAGTGAACACATTTGGACTTGTTCTCTCCTTGACCTCTAGCTTCCTGTGACTTTACATTATCCACACCAACTTTCAATTTGGTTTCACAACTTGATGGCACACTGTTTCCAGTCGCCTGGCAGAAAATGCCAATTCCTGTGCATCCATTTTCCACTTCTTAGTTATTTAGGACAGGACTAAATCGTTTGAAGCTCAGGGGAGAGAATTTAAGGAAAGCATTCTGTATCAGGCTGACACACAGAAAAACCGGAGGACTGAGAATCAGGAGAGAGTAGCCACTGAATCCACTCCTTATGTGCAAGACACTGAGTAGGGTGCTAGAAAGCATCTCACCAAGGGGCAACCTTTATCGGTGCTGAGATGCAGGTCTCCCTGTAGATAACCTAAGTGGTTTCTGTGACCTAGTTCCCTCTCTACCATGTAAATCTGGCCATCCACAGCTGGAAATATAAGCAAAGTACTCCTATTTTCTTGGAGAAAAAAACTGAGGCAGACACAGGCAGGAAGTATTCTATTATTTATATAAGCATTTGAATAGCAAATCAAGTATGATCACAGCTCCTATTCTGCAGGGCAAGGTGTAATTCAAGGCAGAAAACATATACTAAAGGTCTTATGATGTGCCAGATCCTTTAATGAGCATAGTAGATATAAAGATGAAGGGATATTGCATCTGTATCCATGAAAGAGTTTATATCCCAGATGGGGAATTGGGCTCAGAAATAGACAATTTCAGTATCATATAGCCAGAACTAAGATACAGTTGTACGTGAAGTGCCGTTGTAGAATATATAAATAGAATTTGAACATTCTCATGTAAGGCAAGTCTGCTTAATCTCCAATTCAATTTAAAACCAATGTTCCTTTGCCTTTTGAAGGCAAAAGAACATGTTACTACATAGAATACCTAAGAGCTGTAAGGAATTAGAGTTAATTAAATTCTTGGCTAATTCAGGTAAGCCAGCTCCAATATTTATGGTTCTTAGGAATCTCAATCATTATTTGTAAAATATATTTTAGTTATTGACTGATATATTTCCTGATAAACACAATTGACATTATTGTTCTTTTAAACACAGTACTTAATAAGCCAAATAATGACATATGTAGTTCTCTATAACTAAAAGACATTTCAGAAATATAAACAAATTTTGTTAAAATTCCATGCCTATCACAGACTCAGAAAAACAGAATGTCCAAAGATTAGGTTAAGATATATTCTGAAGCACAAATACTTCGAACTAATGAAACTGCAAGCTCCAGATGGACGAAAATTGTTGTCTATTTTCTTTACACAAAGAACCGTGCTTGGCATATGTTGTTGCAGAGTAAATAGTTGAATGAATAAACAGCCTGTAATTACAACTCATAGAGTAGCATCATTTAAAATAGATTAACCTAGACAGTTTTACTTCATCCCTGGATCCTAAAAGATTGTCTAGAATGATGATATTTAGTGCGTATGAATTTCATGGCCAAAATTCAGGTGTTTATCAAGTGTAGCATTTAATACTTTTCTAACTACAGCTTATGTCACATTATTATTATAAGTATTCTTATTCACATTCTCACTTCCATTGTTCTTCTTTCTTCCTCAACTTATTTAATGTACTTCAGTTATAAAGTCTGGACTAAGGGAGGAGGAGAGGGAGGACTAAGGAAATATTGTTCATATAGGTTCTTCTGGAAAAGGTTTCAAACAAAATTCAGCTGAACAGATGTTTTGAGGAAACCTCAGCAAAAAATGTAAAAATGCTGCAGAGCATTGAGTATTCAAGCTGAAATACAGGAACAAGTAAAGCTTGATTAAGAGTGACAAAATAAAATAAAAGTAACTGCAAAAGCTGCAATTACTTTTGCCCCACCCTAATGTTATATATTTCCACAAAGAAGAAATAAAAACGAAGACAGGTTAAGTTGTACAGTTAATTTCTAAATCTTTAATAACAGTCAAACAGCATCAATTGAACCTAATAAATACAGCAGTAGAAGTTTAGAGTGCAATAGAATGAATAACATTACTGAATAAAATTGGGTAATAAAGGAAGAGGAGATAAAAGTTTTATTTTTGCTCGTAGTGGGGAATAAATAAGAATTATCTAAATTAAATATCTAATTATCTAAATTAATTGTCTAAATTAAAAAGATGCTAAGGTTCCATTCAATAAAAATATTATGGTTACCACTAAGAAAGAAGCCAAACATACACACACACACAAAGCAATGTAAGCAGACAAGACAATGAAAATCTTAAAACTGTAAAAACATTATAAATTATATAATGTGAGAGAGAGAGAAAGCCAATGAAATGTGATTCAATACCTGTAATTAGGTTTAATTAACCTATTAAAATAAAAATATTTCATATTGTATCACAAAGCAAGTGACAACTGTGTTGTTTATACAAGTGTCACAGTAAACAAAGTTATTTCAAAATGCTAAGATAAAATTTTGGACAGCTGTATTTCAGTAAAATGGAGTAAAACAAAGCAGAGGTCTTTCTCTACCAGACACGGTAAAATTTTAGCTAAAACTCATTACATAAGAAAAACACGAATTATTGTAACAAAAGGTAAGATTCATAATATAAATGTAACATTTGTAATTATCTTTATGCCAAGTAATTTAACAATAATTTTTATTAAGCAGACATTACAAGGGATAAAAAAATTACACAAAACTAATATTAGAAAGGTTTGAGTCTGTCACGTTCCAAGACAGATCAAGTGAACAAAAAAAGATTATCAAAGACTTATACATTCAAATCAATATGATAAAATCTGAGGAATATATATTTAATATTTTACCTTTTTTTTTTTTTTTTGAGATGGAGTCTTGCTCTGTTGCCCAGGCTGGAGTGCAGTGGCGCAATCTCGGCTCACTGCAGGCTCCGCCTCCCAGGTTCACGCCATTCTCCTGCCTCAGCCTCCCGAGTAGCTGGGACTACAGGCGCCTGACAGCCGCACGGCTAATTTTTTGTATTTTAAGTAGAGACGGGGTTTCACCGTGTTACCCAGGATGGTCTCAATCTCCTGACCTCGTGATCCACTCACCTCGGCCTCCCAAAGTGCTGGGATTACAGGCGTAGAGCCTATACCTTCTTTTTATCTGCCCATAAAACGTACACAAAATGGACCAACTATTAAAAAAAAAAAAAAACAAGCCAACTTTAACAAATTCCAAATAAATAAAAATAATAAATACAATATTCTTGGATCACAGCTTAATAAAAATAGAAATTAAAGTTTTAAAAGTTAGAAAAAATGGTTTCCCTGACAAGGGATTTTAAAACTTTATCTTAAGAAATTCTTGATACAGGGGAGGTTCAGTTAATATCGTAAGATTTGCATGTAAGTACCAATGAAAGTACAGATGAAATAATACTAATGGGAACATTCATAACATTAAATTTTCTTATGTATTGTTACGAATTAAACTTGATGTTATCCATACATATGTAAATTAAGTATCTGATTTTGAAATGTTAAAAACAAAATAAACTAAACAAAATATTTTATAAAAATATTATTAGAAAAATGGTAGAACAAATTTTTAAAGCTTTATTCTTTGGAAGTCAGTAAAATAGTTAAATCATTAGCTAATTTAACTAAGGAATAAATAAAGGAACTCACAGCACAATAGAAGTGACCAATGGGGAAAACAATCACAGAAACTGAGATAAAAATTTAAAATAGGCTGGGCGCAGTGGCTCACACCTGTAATCCCAGCACTTTGGGAGGCCGAGGCGGGCGGATCATGAGGTCAGGAGATTGAGACCATCCTGGCTAACACAGTGAAACCCCGTCTCTACTAAAAATACAAAAAATTAGCCAGACGTGGTGATGGGCGCCTGTAGTCCCAGCTACTTGGGAGGCTGAGGCAGGAGAATGGCGTGAACCTGGGAGGCGGAGCTTGCAGTGAGCTGAGATGTGCCACTGCACTCCAGCCTGGGCAACAGAGCGAGACTGTCTCAAAAAAAAAATTTTTTTAAATAATAAAACACCACTTTGCACAATTCTGTAAAAAATATCTTGAATGAAATGGATAATTTTTGAGAAAAAATGGAATTCATTAAAACAGACTTTGTTTTATAAAACAGATTAAAAGTTATAATTTCTGCAATAGAGAAAGGGAAAGTTGCAAAAGAGCTAAATCCCTTTCTTCCAAAGAACTGGGTTCTCATGCTTCCACAGCCACTTCTACTAAACTTATAAAGAAAAGATTTTGATGTTTGCTAAGCTTTCTCAGAGTATAAAAAAGTAAAAAATAAATTAAAATCCCAACTCCGAGATTGCTTTTATAATACAAATACATTGATACATTGATATGTAAGACTTCTTTGAAAAAAATCTTTATAATATTGATGTTGGACATAATGGTAGATATAAATCAATAGAAAGCTATATCATTACCTTAAGAACAATCAGCTTCTGCAAAGTGCATATTCTTCCCAAGATAATTTCTTTTTAAAATTCAGTGCAAAAATGCCAACTTTTTTAAATTATAAAAGCTGATTCTGAAGTTTATATTAAAAGTTAAATAATCAGGAAAACTTGGGAAAAGAACATTAGTGAGAAAAGACTAGCCCTATCAAACAATGACCCATACTACCAGCCTCAGTAAATAAAATGGTAACTGGCCAATGAATATACAGATCGATAGAAAAAAAAGGAAAGTTCAGAAATGGACTCAAATCCTACAGAAATTCAAAATATGATAGATAAGTATATCAAATGAGAGAGACAAAAATTTACTTTTTAAAAGTAATGCTGCCACCTCATACCTATTAGAATGGCTACTATTAAACAAAACAAAACAGGATACAATTTTTAGCAAGGATATGGAGAAATTGGAACCATATACATTGCTGGTGGGAACGTAAAATATTGCAGTCACTGTGAAAAACAATGTGGCAATTCCTCATAAAATCAAAAATACAATTACCATATAATCTAGGAATTCAACTTCTGGGTATATGCTTTAAGGAATTGAAAGCAGGAACTCAAAGAAGTATTTGTACACTCATGTTCATAGCAGCATTATTCAGAGTAGCCAAAAAAGATGGGGAGTCTGGTTCCACAATCAGAGCTTAGAAGCAAGCTGGCTCTACTCTCTCACACAGAAATCCAAAATCAAATGTACGATGATGGAATTATCACCAGCAATATCCCAGAATTCAAATAAGAGAGTGCACCATTTCCCAGAGCTTCAGAGAAGAAAACAATCTTCAAATAGCTTGTCAGAAAACAAGATTTTCCTATCCACAACAACCCTTTTCTCAACCAGCCCAGCACAAAGTACACAGAAAAATTTCTCCCAACTCATGGTTTCTGCACTGGGCAAAGCATGATTGAGGTGGAAAACTAGCTTCCACACCATCATGGGTTCCCTGGCAGGAGCCCTGTTCCTGCCTGACTCTATGGGAAGAATTGCCAGTGCCTGAATGGAGTCATGTTCCTGAGGACAGCCTAAGACAAAGGAGGCAAGTGGCACTACCAACCCTAGTCCTAGAAGCTGTGCTCTGCAACTCTTCCAAAGGAGATGCCAAATTTCATTGACTGTTCAGCAGCTACTTGCTATAGGAGGTATGTTCCACAGGTCCTTTTGGCACAAATCTGTAGCTAGCCTTCCCACGCTGCTGGGAATATCCACCTTGGGAACACCCCCATTCAGTATGAGCAGTACTCTAATCATTTGCTAGAGGCAAGGCTTCAGTAGCCATCTAGTGCCAAAAAGGAGGCAGTGAACCAATGGAATTTTTAAAAAAAGAAAGAAAATCAACAGGTAAATTACAAACAACATCTAAGCAAACATACCCAATAAAAACCAAAACAAGACAGAGAAGAATGGAATAAATAACTAATCATTCAATGCAAAATCACACAGATACATTCATATGAAACAGATACATTCATAGTAGGGAACAGGGAACCATGACCTCCCCAAATGGACAAAGCAAGAAACCAGTGATAGACCCAAACAAGACAGAGTTATGTAAACTCTCTCACCAAGAATTCAAAATAGAAGTCTTAAGGAAACACAGTATCTCCAAGATAACACAGAAAGCCAATTCATAAATTTATCCATGAAATTTAAAAAATAGATTAAAATAATTGTGAATATTAAACAAAAATCCCAGAACTGAAAAATACATTTACTTAATTGAAAAATTTATTAGAGACTCTCAATAGCAGAACAAATCCAGCAGAAAGAAGACTCAGTGAGCTTGAAACAGGCTATTCGAAATTATACAGAGGAGAAAAAAGAAAAAGGAACAAGAATCGCCTAAAAGATACAGAAAATTACCTCAAAAGACCAGATCTAAGAATTCTTAGTATTCAAGATGGACTTAGGCAAGAATAAGGGGTACAAAGCTTATTCACAGATATAATAATAGGAACCTTCCCCCAACTTAAGAAAGAAAAAATACCAAGGTAAATGGGTGTCAGAGAATACCAAATGGATTCAAACCAAATAAGACTACACAAAGACACATAGAAATCAAACTTTCAAAGGTCTTTGAGGATCCAAAGAGAGGATCATTATAAATTGCCCAGTCTCAAGTATTTTTTGATAGCAGTGAGAGAGCAGACCAATATAGAAAATTGGTACCAGGGATGGGTATTGCTATAAAGATACCTGAAAATGTGGAAGCAGCTTTGGAATTGGGTAACAGGGAGGATTGGAAGAGTTTGAAGAGTTCAGAAGAAGACAGGGGAAGATAAGGGAAAATTTGGAACATCTTAGAGACTAGTTAAATGATTATGACCAAAATGCTGATAGTGATGTGGAGAGTGAAGTCCAGGGTGAGGAGGTCTCAGAGTGAAATGAGGCAATTATTGAGAATGGCAGCAAAGGTCACTTTTGTTATGCTTTAGGAAAGGGCTTGGCTGTATTGTGCCACTACCCTAGGGACCTGTGGAACCTTGAACTTGAGAGTGATGATTAAGAGAATCTGGCAGAAGATATTTCTAAGCAGCAAAGTGCTCAAGATTGACCTGGATGCTTCTGACAACCTATGCTCATATGCATGAGAAGAGAAATGACCTGAAGTTGGAGCTTATAATTAAAGGGGAAGCAAAGTGTAAAAGTTTGGAAAATTTTCAGCCTGGTTATGTGATAGAAAAGAAAGCCCATTTTCTGGGGAGAAATTCAAGCAGGCTGCAGAAATTTCCATAAGTGAAAAGGAACCAAGTACTAATAGCCAAGATAATGAAGGAAAGGCCTTGAGGGCATTTCAGAGACCCTTGTGGCAGCGCCTCCCATCACAGGCCCAGAGACCTAGGAAAGAAGAATGGTTTCCTGGGCCAGGCCCAGAGCCCTGCTACCCCACAAAGCCCAAAGACACTGCTCATGGCATCCCAGCTGCTCTAGCATCAGCTGTAGCTAAAAAGGTCACCAGGTACACTTCAGGTTGCTGGTTCAGATGCAAGCTGTAAGCCTTGGCTGCTTCCACATGGTGTTAAGCCTGTAGGTGTACAGAGTGCAAGAGTTGAGGCTTGAGAGCCTCTGCCTAGATTTCAGAGGATATATGGGAAAGCCTGTATGTCCAGGCAGAAGCCTGCTACAAGGGCAAAGCCCTGATGGAGAACCTCTACTAGGGCAGCGTGGAGGAGAAATGTGAAGTTAGAGCTGCTTTAGAGTCCCCTCTGGGGCACTGCCTAGTGGAGCTGTAGGAAGAGGACCACTTTCCTCCAGACCACAGAATGGTAGATCCACTGGCAGCTTGCACACTGAGCTTGGAAAAGCTGCAGGCAGTCAACACCAGCCCTTGATAGTAGCTGAGGGGACAGAATCCTGCAGAACCCAGAGGTGGAATTGCCAAAGTTTTGGGGAGCAAAACCTTTGCATCAGTATGGCTTAGATGTGG
This sequence comes from Nomascus leucogenys, assembly GCF_006542625.1. Lineage (NCBI taxonomy): Eukaryota > Metazoa > Chordata > Mammalia > Primates > Hylobatidae > Nomascus > Nomascus leucogenys. The sequence continues at coordinate 53,192,189 of NC_044383.1, read as the reverse complement.
GACACAGAGTCAAAGGAGATTATTTTGGAGCTCTAAGATTTAGTAACTGCCCTGCTGGTTTTGGATTTGCATGAGGCCTGTAGCTCCTTTCTTTGGGCCAATTTCTCCCTTTTGGAATGAGAATGTATACCCATCACTTGTACCCCCATTGTATCTTGAAAGTAACAAGCATTTTTTTTGGATTTTTACAGGCTCATAGGTTCAATAAACTAGCCTTGTCTAAGATGAGACTTGAATTTGGACTTTTGAGTTAATGTTGAGATGTATTAAGATTAGAGGACTATTGAGAAGTCATGATTATATTTTGCAATGTGAGTGGAACGTAAGATTTAGGAGACCAGGGGTGGAAAAATCTGGTTTGGATTTGTGTTTCCACCAAACTTCACATCAAATTGTAATCCCCAAAGTTGGAGGTGGGGCCTGGTGGAGGGTAATTAGATCATGGGGGCAGATTGCTAATGAGTGGTTTAGCACCATCTCTTTGGTAGTGTGTCATGATTGTGATAGTGAGTTCTCATGAGATCTGGTTGTTTAAAAGTGTGTAGCACCTCCTCCCCTTACTCTCGCTCCTGCTATGTGAAGTACCTGCCCCCACTTTGCTTTCCACCATGATTGTAAGTTTCCTGAGGCCTCCCTAGAAGTCAAGCCGATGCCAGCATCATGCTTTCTGTATAGCCTGTGGAACCACGAATTAATTATATTTATTTTCATTATAAATTACCCAGTCTCAAGTATTCATTTACAGCAATGAGAAAATGGACTAACATAGATTGCTTTCAATATTTGGGCTCTTTTTTTATAGTTTGATGTGAATTTTAGAATTTTTGTTCTAATTCTGTGAAGTATGATTTTGGTAGTTTGATAGGCATACTGTTAAATTTGTAGATTGCTTTGGATAGTATGACCATTTTAATGATACTGATCTCTTGTTGAGACCTTTCACCATTTTAATGATACTGATCTCTTGTTGAGACCTTTCACTTGTTGAGACCTCACCACTTTCTTGGTTAGCTGTATTCGTAGGTATTTCATTTTATCTGTGGCTATTGTAAAGGGGATTGTGTTGATTTGACTATCAGCCTGGACATTATGAGTGTTGTGTGGTTTGCTGTGTTCCCACCCAAATCTCATGTTGAACTGTAGTTCCCATAATCCCCACGTGTCATGGGAGGGACCTAGTGGAAGGTAATTGAATCATGGGGGCGATTACCTCCATGCTGTTCTCATGACAGTGAGTGAGTTCTCACAAGATCTGATCACTTTATAAGGGGCTTTTGCCCTCCTTCACTCTGCACTTCTCTCTCCTGTCACCATGTAAAGAAGGATGAGTTTGCTTCTTCTTCCACCATGATTGTAAGGCACCTTCGGTCACCTGAAAAGATTTCTTTCTGTTTATCTAGTTGACTGTGGTAGTTACTGGGTTCCATACTTCACTCTCCTTCCCAAATTTCTCAGAATTAATTTTGAAAAAATCAGCTCAAGTTAGTTCATCTACTTGAAAGGAATCTGAAGTTAACATCTTATATAAATCAATGGGCATTAAATTTTAGTTATCATTGGGATTTCTGCTACCCTACAGTTGTATAAAAGTCACTAAGGCATGAAGGAAACTCCTGTAGTGGGGGCTCAATTGCCAAGAATATTCAATACAAAGTGTTTGCTTTCTCTGGACCACTACAAGGAACACTCCATCTTTAGTGACCCTGGAAACCCCTAAACGAATGTCTAGGCTTCTTGGTGTCCTACCTTTGCAGGTGCTGGTCCCAAGAGGGGACAGACAGATCTACCCTCTTGAGGCTGAATGAATCTTACCTCTACCTCTCTACTTCTTAGAGGTACTCTGCCCTTTGTCTTCCTTTGTGGTACTCCTAGCACAATCCATGCAAGGACTCAAGCTCTAGAAAAATGAAACTCAGAAATGAAAATATTTTGAAATAAATTCTGCTTTTTGAACAGCAAAATTCTCTAAGACAATGAGTTGTACAATGTCTTAGAACATGGGTGATATATGTAATACACAAAATTAATATATTAATAGATTACCCTATAGATGTTTATCTGATTCTTAGAGAAATTAGTTAAAATTATGTTCAAATAATTTTTGAGCACCTATTTTCTTCCAGACTCTGAATTTTATGCTTTCAAGTGCTACCTTTATAGTTTTTTATTAATTTTTTTCTTCCCATTCCTATAATTATTCAAGCTTCTTTCTGATAATCCTTTGGCTTCCAGCAAGAAATCTGAGATAATATCTTAAGATGGGGTTGTGCAAATTGCATTATTGAGGTCATAATGGTCAAATTTAAACTCCACATCTTATATTTTTAGGTACAGGTAATTGAATATAAATATAAAATATGACATTTGTCTTGCTGCTTTAAAAGTTAGAGGTAGGTCATTTTACTGATTTTAGTAAAATTTAGTTGTTTGCTAGAATATGCTGCCATATTCAAGGAGAGGTCATTGCGGAAGGTTGTAAAAGCAAATTAAAATGATCCAGCATTTTCTAGTTCCTTTGTATGCCATTTTCCCTCATTTAGCTTTTATTCCAGACATTGAATTACTGTGTTTTGAATTGTACTTTGACAGAATTTAGCAATAAAGATTTTATGAAAGATAGAGTTACTAAAACATTTTGAATCCTGATTTGTAAAACGCAGTTTTAATTGGTTTTGCTTATAGAATCCATCTTTGAAATCTAGTACAGATTTACTTTTACATAGAGACCTGCATTTTTATTGCTTCTTACTTGACCTACACTCAATTTTGGAGAACTGGAGAGACCAAGGACTCAGATAGTAATCATGAAGTGTACATTAGAAGCTTGGAGAAACAAAATTAAATTAATAAAAATGTACGTCTAATTTAGAAAAACTGAAGCCAAAATTTCTCTGTTGGAACTCAAATTACCCAATTTAGTTGTCAACAGTAGTCAATTAATGTGGCCTCCAAACCTATACTTTTGGTATTCATGTCAAATGGTCTTAAGTTCACTAATACATAAGGCAATGTCATATCATAGCTATTCATAAAAGTGATCTTGCTAAAACTGAAGTCAGATCATGTCATTTCTCTGCATAAATCCCCTGAATAGCTCTGCATCATAGAGTAAAAGTCCAAGTCACAAACAAAAAGCTTAGTACCTTACATTTACAAAGTCTGTCTTTATGTTAGCAAATTATGGATACATTTCTAAATCATTAAATAATGCTTATTTCTCTTAAAATAAGTTCTAGAAATATTGCAACCTTATCACATTGAGCTGGATGAATATTAAAAAAGGGAAAGCCAGCCATAATAATGGCACTAACTATTCCAGTTTAGACCTACAGAAAGAGGTAGTTCAGAGGGAGAACAGGGGAAACAAGATAGTGTAGCAGATCACTGTGGATGATAAAGCTTTTCTTTCTGGTACATTTATTTTCAGTACATTTGTGAAAATCATTTGAATAATATAGGCCTAATAATGAGTAACAAATGGGAGATGTTTTGTTTCTTTTTACTTCTTGAAATGTAATTAGCTTTATTCTGAATTCTCTCTACATTAATATATTTCATCTTAATCATATAGATGTCAATATCAACACATCCATCAGAGAAACCACATCCAAGCCCAATTCAAAGATAATTGCTTCCAAATACGATAGCAATGGGGTTTAGAGCTTCAACATTTAAATTTTGCAGGGAAACAAATATTCAGTCGGTAACAATGGTAATAGAGAACTCCATGTCTTATTGTAGTAGTGGAAAGCAGCATGGCAGAAGAATATGGAGAAAACGAGATATTACTGCAACCATTTTTGGAAAAATATAAACTTTTAAACAAGCGATTTGGACTATTGATCTTCTATAGCTGTCTCCAGAAAATTCCCCCAAAATCACTTGTTTCAAAGATCCCAGCAGGTGTGCTCATCCCTGGTGTTTTTCTGTAGTTTCTGCAATGTGTTAACTAGCTAAACAGTGATGGTTAGTGGCAGCTTCCCTTGACATTGGCTTCTTTAGCTTTTCAAACACTTAAAAATTCCCATCTTACAGTTAAAACATTTAACCTCATAGAGATACAGTGGAATGAGACTGGAAAACATGAAAGTAAGAGGGGAAAATAAAGAGAGGTTAGTGAATGGGTACGCACTTACCAATAGAGAGAAGAAATAAGTTCTAATGTTAGATTGCAGACTACGTTGACTATAGTTAGCAACAATATATTGTATATTTCAAAGCAACTAGAATAGAGGACTTGAAATGTTACCAGAACATGGAAATGATAAATACTGAGGGTGATGCACACCTCAAATACTCTGACTTGATCATTATACATCCTATGCATGTGAAATATATTCACGTGTACCACCTAACTGTGTGACAAATTGAGAAGTTTCTGCTTAATTTTTTGGGGAGACATTACATTAGTATTTGATTTCTATAATTTTGAAAATTGGAAAAAAATTTTTAAAATAATTATTTATCTATTAATCAACAGGGATTTGTGTGTGTGTGTGTCGGTGTGTGTGTGTGTCTATGTGTGTGTGTGTATCTGTGTGTTTTCAGAGAGAAGAAATTATTTAAAAGCATTTTTAGCCTTCTTAAAACAGATGAAAAACAAATTAAAGAGCACCCTGGGATGACAAGAACATTAGTGGTATTTACATTCTCTCTAAAATTGTTTAATTAATTCACACTTTTGGGTGTATTTGAATAGACCTTTGTTTGCAAACACATTTTTAGAATTGTTAAAAGTTGCTTAAAAATTAAACTTTTCAGAATATCTTCTATATCTATGATTTTCTCCTGTAAATTTTCTAAACTTTTTTGGTTTTTTTTGCAATTTACTTTTTTTCTTGCAAAGGTAGGCAAAAAAAGTATCATATTTCACTTCTGGTGGATTTTTTTTGGATTAATTTACAAATTTTGTTTTTGTTTTTGTTGATATTATCTTTATTTTGTTCTCCCCAGGATCCTTTGTTTTATGTTGTCTAGTCTAACTTCGTAAATTGAATTCTGAGTAATTTAATTTCATTTCTTTATATTTACTAATACATGTTTAAAGAAGTTTAATAACAAATTTTCTATAGCAATCTCTAGCAGCATTCCATATTTGGATATGTTGCCTTTCCATTAATATTATTTTTGGCTATCTCTGACTGAATTTGATTTCCTTTCCTCACCTAAGAATTTTAAAGAAAGTGTTTTCAAATTCCAGTTGCTTAAGGTATTTTTATTTCTATATTTTCACTAATTTCTACTACCAACTAATTTTGTCAAAATATTATTTGTATTTAAAATTTAAAATGCATTTTTGTGTTCTAATACATAATCACTTTGTGTATGTAAAGTGAGCACATGAAAAATTTGCTATCTATAGTTATTAAAATTAAGTTATATTTACTCAGATTTATTGGTTACATATTTCAGATTCCCTACATTTTTATATGCTTTGTCTATATGATTTGTTATGATTATATGAATAAAAATTATCTACTATTATTGTCTGTTGACATCTCCTCTCAGTTCACAAAATTTATACTTCACAAATTTTGTTATTAATATTTCCTAATTTATTAATTAGCTGCAGTAGACCTCATTGTAGAATTTTCTTTTGATTTGATACCTTTAATGGAATGAACCTTTCAGCATATCTGTATAATAAATTATCTTTATCTGGTTCCAGTATCACAACCACAGCATTTGATTAATACACCTTAGCTTTTTCTTTTTTTAAAATTTAAGTAGATGAGTTGTCACCATTTATATTTGCTGTTATACTGTATTATTTTGCTTTAATTGTGCAGTTCTTTATACTTGTATAAATTTAAGGGGCAAAAGTGCAATTTTGTTACTTGAATATATTGCATAGTGGTGAAGTCTGGGTTTTTAGAGTGTTCATCACTGAATAATGCACCTTGTACCCATTAAGTATGAAGCTCCCACTTTTAGGTGAGAACGTGTGGTATTTGTTTTTCTGTTTCTGAGTTGTTTCACTTAAGATAATGGCCTAGAGTTTCATTAAATGTTGCTGCAAAAGACATGCTTTTATTCTTTTTTATGGCTAAGTAGTATTCCATTGTGTATGTGTACCACATTTTCTTTATCCAGTCTGTTGATAGACAATTAGATTGCTTCTATATCGTTGCCAGTGTGAATAGTGCTGCAATAAATATACAAGCACAGGTCTTTTTGATATAATGATTTATTTTCATTTGAGTAAATACTCAATGGTGATATTGCTGATTCAAATGGTAGGAATCTCCATATTTTTCATGTAGGTTGTACTAAAGTATATTTCTACCAACAGTGTATAAGTATCATCCGTTATTTTATTTTTATAATAGCCATTTTGACTTAATTTATAATATATCTCATTTTGTTTTTAATTTGCATTTCTCTGATTATTAGTGATGTTGAACATTTTTTCATATGCTCTTTGGCTATTTGTATGTCTTCTTTGAAAAATGTCTATACATATCCTTTACCCACTTTTTAAAGGGGCTATTTGCTCTATTGTTATTATTATGTTTTTATTTTCTGAGAGTTTTTATACTATAAAAATAATTTGGCTATTCTTTCGTATGTTTTTGGATGTGTATGCATATATGAGTGTGTGTGTTTTAATTCAGGCAATTTGGAAGAGTTGTAATTTTTTATACTTCTATTTGTTATAACTCTGTGCAACATAATTACCGTGAAAATATCTTATTTTTCCTAATCATAATTTCTTCTTTGTGGGTATAAAAGCATCTTCTTGTCCTCAATGAGCCACCACTGTCTTACTCTCAATCTAGGTGGTTTGGGTAAAGCTGACTTCCCCACAAGCTTTAAAAGTGGCATATGATAATAGGTACATGCATTGGAGGGGTTCATTATTTTCCACTTTTCTGTGTAACTTTCTCACTATAATAAAAATGTAAGAGAAAACAAAAGAAATTAAAAGCTAAATCAGTTTAAATGTTTTTTGACTATAAAATTTATTTTTTTTTTAGAATCATAAAGCATGCCATGTTTTAGCTATTTTCTTAATTGTGGAAACTGCCTTTGCATTGGTCTTTTTGTTTCTTTATCAGCACTCCTCAGGACTGTTCTAGAAAGTTTAGAGATGATCATCTGCATTGGGTTATGCAACAAAACAAGGATAATTAACTTCATCAGATTTTGGACAGTGCAAAATGGTATAAAATTCTGAAAATTATATTCTAAATTACCTTCCAAAGAGCGTACATGAGATAAGAATAAGAATACGATAAGAGGCTGGTTGTCGTTGCACACACCTGTAATCCCAGTGCTTTGAGAGACTAAGGCTAGAGGAGCACTTGAGGCCAGGAGTTCAACACCAGCCTGAGCAACACAGTGAGACCATATCTTTACAAAAAGATTTGAAAAATTAGCTGAGCATGGTAGTGCATGCCTGTAGTTCTAGCTACCTAAGAGACTCAAACAAGAGGATTGTTTGAGCTTGGGAGTACAATACCACAGTGAACTATGATTGTGTCACTGCATTCTAGCCTAAAAAAAAAAACAAAGAAAAAAAAAGAAAAAGAGTACAATAGGAGTATGACTCTAGCAAAATAAGTGTGGTGTGGGAAATTCATTTTTAGGAATTCATAACGTATACTAAAAAATAAAATGTATTATTTTAAAATGCATAGAAGCCTACTAATTTGATTTAACTCCATTTTGACTGTGTTCCAAATAGACTTTTGGAAATATATCTTAACATCTCTAGGTACATGATTCCATTTAATTCTGATATACAATATAACAAATGCTGTTATAACTAACTAAGCCAAAAATCATTGTTACTCTATAATATTTATTTTAAAATACATAACAAATCAAACATATTTTCAATACAACTTTTATGGAGAGAATTAGAGTATGATTTACTTTTTTATATGATACATCTATAATGTTATTCTAAGGATAGAAAATGTTTTATTATCTTTGTGTTGTGGCTCATCAGTTTTGACTGGGAAGCTCCCACTGTTTTCTGGATGACTTTGGAATTGGTTCTTCTTCTTGAATAATATTTACAATTCCATGTCTCTCTCTTAAATGTCTCTCTCTACTTTTATGAAGAAACAGGAAGCATGGAATCAAGACAGTGATTATAAAGGCGAATCCTGAGTTCATCCTCTTGGGAGCATGTGTTAATGTCCAGACATCTTCAAATGAGGGGAACAGAAGGATTTGATGCACTTTCATCCAGTTGTACAGACTGGCTATGAAAACAAATATTGGTTTGAGGCTGCTTTTCATAAAATGTTAGGCATTTCAGAAAATGCCTATCATCAGGAAAAATATAGAAAAGCTGTGCTGTAACCTTAAGAAATTTTTACTCAAAGGAAAAATTCAAAGAAAGAAGAAAGTATAACTGACAAAATAAGCTATATTGCTTTAATTTAAATTATGTTACAAGGGTATATCTATAAATCCCGAGTTAATATCAGTCACACCGAAGCAATAATTCAGCCAATTTTATTAATTTTTATTATTAGTCCAGCCAAGATATTGTTTATCTATATTTTGCAATAAAAATGTGAGTGAAACTTTAGACCATATCCTTTCCATTACTTAAAAGTAAATTACTAAATGGTTCTTGAGAAAGATAAGAAGATTTTCCCAAGCAGGATTTCATTCTGGTAGTAGAGGGACAATAGTGTATTTTTAGCAGAACGCAAGTGGTTTTAGGTGATATCTGGCTATGTATTTGATAGAGGATGCATTTGTATTATTCATATTCTTTTTCTGCTACTTCATACAGAAAAATTCTGTCAAAATAGTTGTTTTTGACTTTTTAATGCATATTTGCAATCAGCAAATAAAGTAGCTAATCTATTTCAGCCTATAGATTATGAATGTTTATTGTTAGGAATCCATAACATTGATATAGTCAGTATAAATTAGGTACACAAATTACAAGCTGAGGTTTTTAATATGCCAGCTACTGTATCCCAAATATAAGCATTTGATACTAGAAGATAATTGGTTCAAATTACTTCAGTGTCAGTGCCCTTGTCCAGTCACCCCTTGAAACATTAAAAATGTTTTCAAAGATTTGGAAATTACCAACAAATATAACCTTCAACTCACACATTATAAAATAGTTTCTTTTTTGATTAGTAATTTAATATCTTATTACATGCCAAGGATGCCATTAGGAAATACTGGTGAAAAATAAACATTAGAAATAATTATTTATTTAATGGTGATAAGAGAATAGTATTTATTTATATTTTATTAATTCATTCACTATCAGTTTAATCATTCAGGAAGTATTTATTGAATGCCTGACATATTTCCAAGGCTACATATATTATTATTATTATTATTATTATTGTATTTCCTAAGAGCTTTTCTTATAATAGAAGAAATATAACAAAATACTAATTGATATAAAGACAAAGAATATAATATAATTGACACTATTATATTTGTTAAAAAATAATTGCTTTGGGCGGGTGCGGTGGCTCACGCCTGTAATCCCAGCACTTTGGGAGGCCGAGGTGGGCAGGTCATGAGGTCAGGAGATCGAGACCACCCTGGCTAACACGGTGAAACCCCATCTCTACTAAAAATACAAAAAATTAGCCCAGCGTGGTGGCAGGCACCTGTAGTCCCAGCTACTTGGGAGGCTGAGGCAGGAGAATGGCATGAACCTGGGAGGTGGAGCTTGCAGTGAGATGAGATTGCCACTGCACTCCAGCCTGGGCCACAGAGCAAGACTGCATCTCAAAAAAAAAAAAAAATTGCTTTAAGAATTTAAAAGATATTTCTTTCTGAGTTATTAAATAAAATGACCATAGAATAGACAGCATCTTTGCTTGACCATACAGAGATGGCAGATACAAAGTCCATCCCAGATATATGTAACTTTACTTTTCTAAAGAAAAAGTTTTTTTTAAAGTTTGATGTAAATAAGTGAATTTTTAGTAGACTGACTGAGAGGTTTAGGTATAATATAAGAAAGAATTTTTAGAAATAAGTTTTTAAGATTGGTTGGGGTCAGAATATTGAAAATTTTGAATACTTAACTAAGGCATTTTGTTCTACTCTACAGGCAGCAGTTGAGCAACTTAAAGCAAGATTTAATTAAGAAAATGTTGACAAATATTTAAAGCTGTTATTTAAAATAATCTAAATACAAAAGCACATCTGAAATAAAAAAAACCGAAAACCTCCAAAATCTACTCCTCCAAAATAAAGAAAAAATGAGGGCACTTGCAAAAATTGTCAAAATCAATTTTTTTTTTTTTAGAATTCAATTCCAAAGTAAAGAATTCTAGGAATAAGCCAAGGGTTGAAACAATCTGGGGAATAATTATTCAAGAAAAATGTGTGTATCTTGGTAAGAACAGTGAGTTTTGTGGTGTTTTATCTTGTCCTGTTCTTATTCCCTTCTTTCCAGTTCCATGTAGCCTAGAAAACCAATAACTTTGCAAATACAGGAGTTGTGAAAACCAGCATCATAGAAGTCATCGTAAGTGCAGAATGTGTTTGGAGAAAGTCCCATTCCCAGAAAATTGTCACTATTTAGCCCATCTGAAAGTTGCATAAAAAGCTCTACTGTCGACATTTGTCTTTATCTGAGCTGATTCAGAGCTTGCTTTGTGCAAATAGCACAACCCATCAGAGGCAATTGCTTAATATTGCAGCTGCCTTCAGTGGAGATTCCAGTTGGGACTAACAAGAAGCTGTTTTAGAAAAATAAAATACCCTTAAAAATAAAAACTAATACATTCATGGAAACCTAGAAAATTATGCATATGATTAGGGTTGTGAATACACTTAGGAAAGACCTGAGAGGGCCCTAATCTCTCACAGCTGGCTGAGGATAAGGCTTGATGTAGCCAAGGAGTGAAGGCAAAACTAGAGATGTAAACTGTCCACTGGAGTGTTGAAAGAGTCTCCCAATATAAACAAGGGTCCTTTGACAAAGGTTGGGAGATTTATTTGTTCAAGGCACTTAAGGAAATCTTTGTCCAATCATTAGGTGGTGAATAAAGTGGCCAATAAAGACATAAATGTTCACACATGAAAAAGAGTACAGCATACTTTACAAAATTGATCAAGAAAGTCATTATACAAACAAACAGCAACAACAGTAAGAACAACAAATAAAAACAGCACATCTTGTTTTGGTGGAAAAGTATTCTGAATTCCAGATTTGCCACTAGATATTCATATTTGAATGTCTAGTTTTTAACACAAAATTATGACGCATGTAAAAAAATAGGAAATTAGTATGGCTCATACACAGACAAAAAAGAAGCAATGGATCATGTATCTGAGGAAATCCAGATGTTAGACTTATCTGAAATAGACTTTAAATCAACCATAATAAATATCCTGAAAACAGTAAAGAAAAACACATGTAATTAAACACAAGTATGAGAATAATGTGCCACCAAACATCAATGAGATAGAAATTATTGAAAAAGAACCTAGTTAAAATTCAGAAATTGAAAAGTATAACTACTGAAATGAAAAAGAATTCACTAGAGGGAATCACAACCAGACTTGAACTGCAAAAAGAAAGGCACAGAGCACTAGAAGATAGGTCAGTGGAGATTATTTATTCTGAGAAACAAATAAGGGACAAAAATATAAATGGAGAGTCAGATTATACATCATGACCTGGTTTGATTTATCAAAATAATCTATGGTTGGATTAATATATGAAAATCAATTATTGCAAAATGGCATGTTAACAGAATAAAGGGCAAACACACATGATCATCTGAATAGATGTAGAAAGAAATTATTTAATAAAATCCATTATGTGTTTATGATGAAAACACTCAACATACTAGAAGTAGAAAGAAATGATCTCATCATCTTAAGTATATCTATGAAAAACTCACAGCTAACATCACATTGAATAAAGACAATGCTTTTCTCCTTATATCAGGAACAAAACAAATACATCTACTTTTTTTAAATTTCTATTCAACATTGCACTAGGAGTTCTAGCCAGAGCAATTAGTTAAGATAAAAAATTATAATTGGCATTCTGATAAAAAAGGAAAAAAGTAAATTTTTTTTCTCCACAGGTGAAATGATTATTTATGTAAAAAACCCTAAGCAATTCATACATTTAAAAAGTTAAAATTAAAAAATAGCTAATCAAGGTTGCAGGTCCAAGATCACTATAAAAAGTCAATTTTGCAGACACACATTAGCAATTAACAATTGAAAACTAAAGAAAGCAACTTATTCACAGAAGCATCAAAAAGACAATATGTTTAAGAATAAATTTGACAAAGTGTAAAATTTTAGCATTAAAAACCACAAAATATTACTTAAAGTAATTAAGAAATATCTAAATAACTGGAGGGACATCCTATTCCATGAATTGAAAAACTTAATGTGCTTGCAATTAAAATACTCTTCAAATTGATCTACAGATTCAACACAAACCCAATCAAAATTCTAGCTGCCTTTCCCCCCAGAAATGTATAGGCTAATCCTAGAATTCATATGGAAATTCAAAAGATCCAGAATAACCAAAACAATCTTGATAAATAAAAGTTGAAAGTCTTACATTTTCTGATTTCAAAACCTACTACAAAGCTACAATAATAAAAATAACGTTTCTTGGCATAAGGATAGACATAAAAATCTATGAAATATGACTGTTAATTCACAAATAAAACCTTACATTAACAGTCAATTGATTTTTGAGAAAGATGCCAAGACAACACAACTGGGGAAACACAGCCTTTTCCAAAATGATGCTGGGACAAATGAAATGGATATTCACATGGAAAACAACACAACCGAACCTCTATCAAATGTATTATAAAAAACTTAACTCAAAATGGACCAGAGACCCAAATGTAAACAATAAAACCATACAATTTTTAGAAGAAAATGCAGAAATAAGTATTTATAACCTTAGATTAGGTAATTGCTTTTTTTTTTTTTTTTTTTTTATACTTTAGGGTTTTAGGGTACATGTGCACAATGTGCAGGTTTGTTACATATGTATCCATGTGCCATGTTGATTTCCTGCACCCATTAACTCGTTATTTAGCATTAGGTGTATCTCCTAATGCTGTCCCTCCCCCTCCCCCACCCCACAACAGTCCCCGGAGTGTGATGTTCCCCTTCCTGTGTCCATGAGTTCTCATTGTTCAATTCCCACCTATGAGAGAGAACATGCGGTGTTTGGTTTTTTGTCCTTGCGATAGTTTACTGAGAATGATGTTTTCCAGTTTCATCCATGTCCCTACAAAGGACACGAACTCATCATTTTTTATGGCTGCATAGTATTCCATGGTGTATATGTGCCACATTTTCTTAATCCAGTCTATCGTTGTTGGACATTTGGGTTGGTTCCAACTCTTTGCTATTGTGAATAGTGCCGCAATAAACATACGTGTGCATGTGTCTTTATAGCAGCATGATTTATAGTCCTTTGGGTATATACCCAGTAATGGGATGGCTGGGTCAAATGGTATTTCTAGTTCGAGATCCCTGAGGAATCGCCACACTGACTTCCACAATGGTTGAACTAGTTTACAGTCTTCAGAGGGAATGCTTCCAGTTTTTGCCCATTCAGTATGATATTGGCTGTGGGTTTGTCGTAGATAGCTCTTATTATTTTGAGATACGTCCCATCAATACCTAATTTATTGAGAGTTTTTAGCATGAAGGGTTGTTGAATTTTGTCGAAGGCCTTTTATGCATCTATTGAGATAATCATGTGGTTTTTGTCTTTGGTTCTGTTTATATGTTGGATTACATTGATTGATTTGCGTATGTTGAACCAGCCTTGCATCCCAGGGATGAAGCCCACTTGATCATGGTGGATAAGCTTTTTGATGTGCTGCTGGATTCGGTTTGCCAGTATTTTATTGAGGATTTTTGCATCAATGTTCATCAAGGATATTGGTCTGAAATTCTCTTTTTTGGTTATGTCTCTGCCAGGTTTTGGTATCAGGACGATGCTGGCTTCATAAAATGTGTTAGGGAGGATTCCCTCTTTTTCTATCGATTGGAATAGTTTCAGAAGGAATGGTACCAGTTCCTCCTTGTACCTCTGGTAGAATTCAGCTGTGAATCCATCAGGTCCTGGACTCTTTTTGGTTGGTAAGCTATTGATTATTGCCACAATTTCAGAACCTGTTATTGGTCTATTCAGAGATTCAACTTCTTCCTGGTTTAGTCTTGGGAGGGTGTATTTGTCGAGGAATTTATCCATTTCTTCTAGATTTTCTAGTTTATTTGCATAGAGGTGTTTGTAGTATTCTCTGATGGTAGATTGTATTTCTGTGGGATCGGTGGTGATATCCCCTTTTTCGTTTTTTATTGCATCTATTTGATTCTTCTCTCTTTTCTTCTTTATTAGTCTTGCTAGCGGTCCATCAATTTTGTTGATCTTTTCAAAAAACCAGCTCCTGGATTCATTAATTTTTTGAAGGGTTTTTTGTGTCTCTATTTCCTTCAGTTCTGCTCTGATTTTAGTTATTTCTAGCCTTCTGCTAGCTTTTGAATGTGTTTGCTCTTGCTTTTCTAGTTCTTTTAATTGTGATGTTAGGGTGTCAATTTTGGATCTTTCCTGCTTTCTCTTGTGGGCATTTAGTGCTATAAATTTCCCTCTACACACTGCTTTGAATGTGTCCCAGAGATTCTGGTATGTTGTGTCTTTGTTCTCGTTGGTTTCAAAGAACATCTTTATTTCTGCCTTCATTTCATTATGTACCCAATAGTCATTCAGGAGCAGGTTGTTCAGTTTCCATGTAGTAGAGCGGTTTTGAGTGAGTTTCTTAATCCTGAGTTCTAGTTTGATTGCACTGTGGTCTGAGAGACAGTTTGTTATAATTTCTGTTCTTTTACATTTGCTGAGGAGAGCTTTACTTCCAACTATGTGGTCAATTTTGGAGTAGGTGTGGTGTGGTGCTGAAAAAAATGTATATTCTGTTGACTTGGGGTGGAGAGTTCTGTAGATGTCTATTAGCTCCACTTTATGTAGAGCTGAGTTCAATTCCTGGATATCCTTGTTAACTTTCTGTCTCGTTGATCTGTCTAATGCTGACAGTGGGGTGTTAAAATCTCCCATTATTATTGTGTGGGAGTTTAAGTCCCTTAGTAGGTCACTCAGGACTTGCTTTATGAATCTGGGTGCTCCTGTGTTGGGTGCATATATATTTAGGATAGTTAGCTCTTCTTGATGAATTGATCCCTTTACCATTATGTAATGGCCTTCTTTGTCTCTTTTGATCTTTGTTGGTTTAAAGTCTATTTTATCAGAGACTAGGATTGCAACCCCTGCCTTTTTTTGTTTTCCAGTTGCTTGATAGATCTTCCTCCATCCCTTTATTTTGAGTCTATGTGTGTCTCTGCACGTGAGATGGGTTTCCTGAATACAGCACACTGATGGGTCCTGACTCCTTATCCAGTTTGCCAGTCTGTGTCTTTTGATTGGAGCATTTAGCCCATTTACATTTAACGTTAATATTGTTATGTGTGAATCTGATCCTGTCATTATGATGTTAGTTGGTTATTTTGCTCGTTAGTTGCTATAGTTTCTTCCTAGCCTCGATGGTCTTTACAATTTGGCATGTTTTTGCAGTGGCTGGTACTGGTTGTCCCTTTCCATGTTTAGTGCTTCCTTCAGGAGCTCTTTTAGGGCAGGCCTGGTGGTGACAAAATCACTCAGCGTTTGCTTGTCTGTAAAGTGTTTTATTTCTCCTTCACTTATGAAGCTTAGTTTGGCGGGATAGGAGATTCTGGGTTGAAAATTCTTTTCTTTAAGAATGTTGAATATCGGCCCCCACTCTCTTCTGGCTTGTAGAGTTTCTGCTGAGAGATCAGCTGTTAGTCTGATGGGCTTCCCTTTGTGGGTAACCCGACCTTTCTCTCTGGCTGCCCTTAACATTTTTTCTTTCATTTCAACTTTGGTGAATCTGACAATAATGTGTCTTGGAGTTGCCCTTCTCGAGGAGTATCTTTGTGGCGTTCTCTGTATTTCCTGAATCTGAATGTTGGCCTGCCTTGCTAGATTGGGGAAGTTCTCCTGGATAATATCTTGCAGAGTGTTTTCCAACTTGGTTCCATTCTCCCCATCATTTTCAGGTACACCAATCAGACGTAGGTTTGGTCTTTTCACATAGTCCCAAATTTCTTGGAGGCTTTGTTCATTTCTTTTTGTCCTTTTTTCTCTAAACTTCCCTTCTCTCTTCATTTCATTCATTTCATCTTCCATCAGCGATACCCTTTCTTCCAGTTGATCGCATCTGCTACTGAGGCTTCTGCAATCTTCGCGTAGTTCTCGAAACTTGGCTTTCAGCTCCATCGGCTCCTTGAAGCCCTTCTCTCCATTGGTTATTCTAGTTATCCATTCTTCTAATTTTTTTTCAAAGTTTTTAACTTCTTTGCTGTTGTTTTGAATTTCCTCTCGTAGCTCAGAGTAGTTTGATCGTCTGAAGCCTTCTTCTCTCAACTCATCAAAGTCATCCTCCATCCAGCTTTGTTCCGTTGCTGGTGAGGAACTGCGTTCCTTTGGAGGAGGAGAGGTGCTCTGTTTTTTAGAGTTTCCAGTTTTTTTGGTCTGTTTTTTCCCCATCTTTGTGGTTTTATCTACTTTTGGTCTTTGATGATGGTGATGTACAGATGGGTTTTTGGTGTGGATGTCCTTTCTGTTTGTTAGTTTTCCTTCTACCAGACAGGACCCTCAGCTGCAGGTCTGTTGGAGTTTACTAGAGGTGCACTCCAGACCCTGTTTGGCTGGGTGTCAGCAGCGGTGGCTGCAGAACAGCGGATTTTCGTGAGACCACAAATTCAGCTGTCTGATAGTTCCTCTGAAAGTTTTGTCTCAGAGAAGTACCGGGTTGAATGAGGTGTCAGTCTGTCCCTACTGGGGGGGTGCCTCCCAGTTAGGCTGCTCAGGGGTGAGCGACCCACTTTAGGAGGCAGTCTGACCGTTCTCAGATCTCCAGCTGCGTGCTGGGAGAACCACTACTCTCTTCAAAGCTGTCAGTCAGACAGGGACATTTAAGTCTGTGGAAGTTCTTGCAGAGTTTTTGTTTGTCTGTGCCCTGCCCCCAGAGGTGGAGCCTACAGACGCAGGCAGGCCTCCTTGAGCTGTGGTGGGCTCCACCCAGTTCGAGCTTCCTGGCTGCTTTGTTTACCTAAGCAAGCCTGGGCAATGGCGGGCGCCCCTCCCCCAGCCTCGCTGCCGCCTCGCAGCTTGATCTCAGACTGCTGTGCTAGCAATTAGCGAGACTCTGTGGGCATAGGACCCTCCGAGCCAGGTGCGGGACACAATCTCCTAGTGTGCCGTTTTCCAGGCCCGTTGGGAAAGCGCAGTTAGGGTGGGACTGACCCGATATTCCAGGTGCCGTCTGCTTCCCCTTTCTTTGACTAGGAAAGGGAACTCCCTGACCCCTTGCGCTTCCCGAGTGAGTCAATGCCTCGCCCTGCTTCGGCTCGCGCACAGTGCGCTTCACCGACTGTCCTGCACCCACTGTTAGGCACTCCCTAGTGAGATGAAACCAGTACCTCAAGCAGAAATGCAGAAATCACCCGTCTTCTGTGTCGCTGGGGCTGGGAGCTGGAGACCGGAGCTGTTCCTATTCGGCCATCTTGGCTCCACCCATCAGGTAATTGCTTTTTAAATTAAGACAGCAGAAGCACAAGCACCAACAACAAAAATAGATAATTAGCCTTCTTTAAGATAAAAAACAAGGCAAAAATATATGCTCTCTCTACTCTTGTTCAACATTTCACTAAAGTTCTGGTAGAATATAATCAGGTAAATAATAATGATTTTATACAAAAATTGAATAGAAAACTTCCTGTTTCAGGCAAACATAGAGTTTTTAGATTGCAAGGAATCTACAAACATCATTTGAGAATAAATAGATGCATCCACTAACATTAGAAGACATACAGAACATAAAATAGGAATAAAAAATCAGTTTAATTTCTGTGTATTAGAAAACATGGTCACTGAAATTAAGGATGCAATACCATGTAAAATAACTAAAACCAAATGAAATATCTAGGTGCAATTATAACAAAATACATACAGGTCTTGCATACTGAAAATTAGAATACACTGATGAAAGAAGTCAAGGAAGATGTAAACAAATGGAAAGATGTACAGTGTTCATGGATTGGAAGGCTCAAAATAATATAGATGTCAAATATCTTCAAATTCATAAACAGGTTTACCACAATACCTATAAAAATCTCAGCAAGATTTTTTGTAGATATAGACAAGATTGTTTAAATTTATATGGAAAATCAAATGATTCAAATAGCTAAAACAATTTTAAAAAAATAAAGTGAGATAAATAGTTTAGCCAATGTCAAGATTTATTATATATCTATAGCTATCAAGATTCTAGTGGTACTGGCAGATAATAGGTAGATCAAAAGAAATAGCAAACTCAGAAATAACTCCACATAAGTATCTGATTTTTGTTAAATGCGCAAAAGCAATGTATTAGAATATTGAAAGCCATTTCAGCCATGGGTCATTGCTAGGCAAAAGAAAAATACAACAAAACCTTGGCTTAAGACTTAAATCTCACACTTTATAGAAAAAACTCACTCAACATGGATCACAGACTTAATGTAGTATATAAAACTATAAAGCTTTTAGAAAGAAACAGAAAATCCTCAGAATCTATGGCTATGCAAAAAGTTCTTAACATCAAAAGTACAATTCACGTAAGCAAATTTTTTATAAATTAGACTTCACCAAAGTTCTTTTGCTCCATGAAAGACCCTGTTAAGAAAATGAAAAGCCAAACTACAGACTGAAAGAAAATAGTTGCAAATTATATATCTGACAAAGGCCTAATGTTTATAATATATAAGAAACTATCAAAAGTCAACACTAAGAAACAAAAACAAACAACACATTTTTAAAAATCCCGTTAGAAAATGGCAAAATAATGAACAGTTATTTCACTGAAGAGGACATACAGATGACAAATAAGCACACGAAATGGTGTTCAACATCATTAACCATTACAGAAATACGAATAAAAATCACAGTTGTATATCACTACACACCTATCAGAAAAATTATAGTAAAAAGTAGTGACAACACCAAATGCTGATAAGGAAGTGGTGAAACTGGCACATGTGAAATGGTACAGCTACGCTGAAAAACTGTCAGTTTCTTAAAAAATTAAATATACAATGGAGAAATAAAATTTTATCTTGACAGAAAAACCTATACAGAAATGTTGATAGCAATTTTATTCATAATAGCCCCAAAGTGGAAACAATCCAAATGTCTTCCAGTGGATGAATAATTAGACGAACTTTGAAACAGCCATGCGATGTAATACTAATCAACAATAAAAAAGACCAAAATGTTGACATGCACAGAAATTTGGATAAATCCCCAAATAAAATGCTGAGTGAAAAAAAGCCAATCTCCAAATATTATATAGTACATGAGCGCAATTAAATGATATGCTTGAAATTAAAAAAAATTAGTGAATGGAGAATAGATTATTAGTTTTTAGGCTTTAAGTAAGTAAATAGAATGAGGGAGAGGAAAAAGGAAAATTAGCATGGCTATAAAAAGAAGAAAAAAATTAGTAATCCATATGGTGATGGTAATGTTCTGTCTCTTGATTGTATCAAAGTAAATACCCTGATTTTGATACTTTACTATTGTTTTGAAAGTTTTACCATTGTGGAAACTGGGCAATGTGTACATGAATATTTGTGTACTATCTGTGATAACAGCATGATAATCTGTAATTATTAAAAAATATAAGTTTAATTGAAAAAGATCCTGCTTATTAAAAAGGAAAGGAAGTAAAAGTTCACAGAACTAAAACACTGCAAGACAGAACAGGTGGAATTTGACTGTAGGAAAGAAATTGAGAAAGGATATTTCTGTCATTTTCTACTATTTTCAGTTAGATAGTCTGTAAAACATTTAAAATACAATAATTATTATGTACTTATTTTCAAAGCACTGACTCTTACTTTAGGATTACTTTGCTTTATAGTTATATTTAAAAAACAGCATAGAGAGGTGGAGCAAGATGACAGAATAGAAGGCCCTGCTGATTGTTCCCACTACAAGGACACCAAGTTAACAACTAGCTATGCAGAAAAAAAAAACTTCATAAGAACAAAAAATCAGATGAGCGCTCTTAGCACCCAGTTTTAACTTCATATCACTGAAAGAGGCACTGAAGACATAGAACAGTCCAGAATCACTATGCTACCCCTCCCCCATCTCTGGCAGTGGCCCTGTGGTGCGGAGAACCTCTCTGGGGGCTGCGAGAGGTAGAACACAGGCTTTCTGAGGCATTGAACTCAGTGCTGTTCTGTTAGAGCAGAAAGGAAAACCAGATCAAATTCAGCTGATGCCTTCCCACAAAGAGAGCATTTAAACCGGCCTTAGCCAGACGGGAATCACTGATCCTAGTAGTTGATACTTGAGTTCTGTCAATCCTTGCCGTGAAGGTCTACAGTACTCTGTCTCTCCAAGTAAACTTGAAAGGCAGTCTAGGCCTTAGGATCTGCAAGTCTTAGGCAAGTCCCAGTGCTGAACTAGGCACAGAGACAGTGAACTTGGGTGGAAGGGAGGGGCACATGATCTACTGTGACATAAGCTAAGGCAGCTAAGGGAGTGCTGGCATCACCTCTCCCCTAAGGCAAGGCTGACCAGCTTGTGGCTCCAAAAGAGACCCCTTCCTTCTGCTTGAGGAAAGAAAAGGGAAGAGTAGGGAGGACGTTTTCTTGCATCTTGGATACCAGCTCAGCCACAGCAAGATAGGGTAACTGTCAGACTTGTGAGGCCTCCATTCCAAAGCCTGGCTTCCAGACAACATTTCTAGGCACACTCTGGGCCAGAAGGGAACCCACTGTCTTGAAGGAAAGACCATAGTCCTGACAGCATTCATCATCTGCTAACTGAAGAGCCCTTGGGCCCTGAATAACAAGCAGTGATACGCACGTACTACATTAACGGCCTTGGGTGAGCATCTGAGACTTATTGGCTTCAGGTGAGACTGAGGACGTTAACAGATGTGGTGCCAATGGGGCAAAATTTCTCCTGCTTGAGAAAAGCAGAGAGAAGAGTAAAGGGGACTTCATCTTGCACCTTAGGTACCAGCACAGCTACAGGGGTGAAGGGCAACAAGCAGGCTTTTGGGGGTCACTAATTCCAGGACTTGAGTCTTAGCATTTATGGACATGCCCTGGGCCAAAGGGGAGCCCACTGTCCTGAAGGGTGTGTCCCAGGCCACACAGTATTTACCACATGCTGAGTTAAGAGACTTTGGCCCTTATGGGAACATTGGCTAGCCAGTCTGGCAGTAAGGCAGAGAGCCTCTCTGGGTACTAGAGGAGGGAGAACGCAGTGATTGTGAGTCATTGAACTCACAGTGGCCTGGGGTGGCAGTGGCTATGGGGTAAGGCTCCTCTGCTTTTGAAAAGGGATGGGAAGAATGCGAAGGACTATGTTTTGTGGTTTGAGTACTGCTCAGCTGCAGTATGATAGAACAGCAGGGAGACTTCTAAGGTTCTTGACTACAGTTTCTGGCTCTAGAAAGGCATCTCTGGACCCACCCAGCACCTGGGGGACCTTGCTGCCCTAAAGGGAAGGACATAGGTGTGGTTGAATTTGCCACCAGCTGAGGCTGATTGTAGAGCCCCACAGCCCTGAACAAACATAAGCTGTAGCTAGGGCGTGGTTACAGCAGGCCTTGGGTGAGACCCAGTGCTGTGCTGGCCTCAGATCTGACTCAGTGCAGTCATAGTGGTGGTGGCCATATGGGTGCTTGTGTCACTCCAGCCCCAGCTTTACATGGCTCAGAACAGAGAAAGACACTCGGGGAGAAAGTAAGGGAACAGAATAAATGTTTCTTCCTGGTAATCCAGAGAATTCTCTCAGATCTTGTCCAAGACCATCAAGGCAGTCCCTCTATGAGTCATCAGTAAACAGAGTTGCTGGACTTAGGTGCCACCTAAAGCACATACAGCTTAGATCACAACACCCAAGTCCTTTCAAATATCTGGAAAGCCATCCCAAGAAGGATGGGTACAAATAAGCCCAGACAGTGAAGACTACAGTAAATACCTAACTCTTCAGTGCCCAGACACTGACGAATATCCACAGTCACCAAGACCATCCAGGAAATCATGACCTCACCAAATGAACTAAATAAGGCACCAGGAGCCAATCCTGGAGAAAGAGATACATGACCTTTCAGACAGAGAATTCAAAATAGCAGTGTTAAGGAAACTCAAAGAAATTCAAGATAATGCTGGCCAGGCATGGTGGCTCATGCCTGTAATCCTAGCACTTTGGGAGGCCGAGGCGGGTGGATCATGAAGTCAGGAGATTGAGACCATCCTGGTTAACACGGTGAAACCCCATCTCTACTAAAAATATAAAAAATTAGTTGGACGCGGTGGCGGGTGCCTGTAGTCCCAGCTACTTGGGAGGCTGAGGCAGGAGAATGGCATGAACCTCGGAGGTGGAGCTTGCAGTGAGCCGAGATCGTGCCACTGCACTCCAGCCTGGGCGAAAGAGTGAGACTCCGTCTCCAAAAAAAAAAAAAAAAAAAAAGATAATGCCTAGAAGAAATTCAGAATTCTATCAGATACATTTACTGGAGATTAAAATAATGAAAGTGAATCAAGCAGAAATTTTAGAGCTGAAAAATGCAACAGGCATACTGAAGAATGCATCAGAGTCCTTTAATAGCAGAATTAATGAAGCAGAAGAAAGAAATAGTGAGCTTGAAGACAGCCTATTTGAAAATACACAGAAGAGGCAGAAGAAAAAATAATGAAAATGAAGCATGCTTACACGATCTAGAAACAGCCTCAAAAGGGCAAATCTAAGCGTTTTTGGCCTTAACAGGGAGGTAGAGAAAGAGATAGGGGTAGAAAGTTCATTCAAAGGTATAGTAACAGATAATTTCCCAAACCTAGAGAACGATACCAGTATCTAAGTATAAGGAGATTACAGAACACCAAGCAGATGTTGCCCAAAGAAGACTACCTCAAGGCCTTTAATAATCAAATTCCTAAAGATCAAGGATAAAGAAAGGATCCCAAAAACAGCAAGAGAAAAAAAACAAATAATGTACAATGGAGCTTCAATAAGTCTGGAGCAGACTTTTCAGTGGCAACCTTACAGGCCAGGAGAGAATGGCATGCAATATTTAAAGTGCTGAAAGAAAAACACTTTTACTCTAGAAGAGCATATCTGCTGAAAATATCTTTCAAGCATGAAGGAGAAATAAAGACTTTCCCAGACAAAGAAAATCAGAATGATTTCATCAACACCAGAGTTGTCCTACAAAAAATGCTAAAGGGAGTACTTCAATCAGAAAGTAAAGGACATTAATGAAAAATAAGTGACCATCTGAAGGTAAAAAACTCACTGATTCTATTAAGTACACAGAAAACCACAAAATATTACTGTAACTGTGGTGTGTAAACTACTCTTGTCCTAAGTAGAAAGACTAAATGATGAATCAATCAAAAATAATAACTACAATAACTTTTTAAGACATAGTACAATAAGGTACAAATAGAAACAACAAAAAGTTAAGAAGGAGGAGGATAAAGTCAAGACATATAGTTTTTAATCTTTTTTTTTGCTTGCTTGCATGTTTATGCAAATAGTATTATCAAGTTAAAATTATGGATTATGAGATAGTATTTGGAAGCCTCATGGTAACCTCAAAGCAAAAAACATACTATGCATACATAAAAATAAGCAATAAACTAAATCATATTACCAGAGAAGATCACCTTAACTACAAGAAGACAGGAAGGAAAAAAGGAAGAAAGAGAAGACGTAAAACATCCAGAAAACAAATCACAAAATGCCAGGAGTAAGTCCTAACTTACCAATAATAGCACTGAATGTAAATGAACTAAACTCTCCCAAAGACACAGACTGGCTGAATGGATTCAAAAACAAGACCCTAATCTGTTGTCAACAAGAAACACACTTCACCTATAAAGACACATATATACTGACAATAAAGGGATGGGAAAAGATATTCCATGATAATGGAAACCAAAAAAGAGAAGACACCATCATGCTTATATCAAACAAAATAGATTTCAAAACAAAAACTACAAGAAGACACAAAGAATGTCACTATATAATGATAAAGGGGTCAATTCAGCAAGAGGATATAACAATTTTAAATATATATGCACCCAACACTGGAACATTCAGATATATAAAGTGAATATACTTAGAGCTAAAGAGAGCGATAGGCCCCAATAAAATAAAAACTGGAGAATTCAACAACCCACTTTCAGCATTGGACAAATCTTCCAGGCAGAAAATCAACAAAGAAATGCCAGACTTAATCTGCACTATAGACCAAATGTATCCAGTAGACATTTACAGAACTTTTCATACAGAAGCTACAGGATACACATTCTTTTCCTCAGCACATGGATCATTTTCAAAGACAGACCATATGTTAGGTCACAAAACTAGTCTGAAAATACTGAAAAAATTGAAACAGTACCCAACAACTTCTCTCACCACAATGGAATGAAACTAGAAATTAATAACAAGAGGAATTTTGGAAACTATACAAATACGTGGAAATTAAACAATATGCTCCTGAATAATGAGTGAGTCAATGAGAAAACTAAGAGAAAAATTGAAAAATTTCTCGAAACAAATGATAATGAAAACACAACATACCAAAACCTATGGGATATGGCAAAAGCAGTACTAAGAGGGAAGTTTATAGCTGTAAGTGCCCACATCAAAAAAGAAGGAAACCTTCAAATGAACAATCTAATGAGGAATCTTAAAGAACAAGAAAACAACAACAAACCAAACCCCAAATTAGTAGAAAAGATAAATAATAAAGATCAGAGCAGAAATAAATAAAATATTTTTTAAAAAGCTGAACAAAAGAAAAAGTTGGTTTCTTGTAAAGTTAAATAAAATTGACAAAAATGTAGCCATAAGAAAAAAAGAGAGGACAGCAGGGACATGGATGAAGCTGGAAACCAGCATTCTAAGCAAACTATCACACAGACAGAAAACCAAACACCATATGTTCTCACTCATAGGTGGGAGTTGAACAATGAGAATACATGGACACAGGGAGGGGAACATCACATACCTGGGCCTGTCAGGGGGTAGGGAGCAGGGGGAGGGACAGCATTAGGAGAAATACCTAATGTAAATGACAAGTTGATGGGTGCAGCAAACCAACATGGCACATGTATACCTATGTAACAAACCTGCATGTTGTGCACATGTACCCTAGAACTTAAAGTATAGAACTTAAAGTATAATTTAAAAAAAAGAAAACAAGAGAGGACATACAAATAAATAAAATCAGAAATGAAAAAAAGACATTACAACTGGCACTGCAGAAATTCAAAGGATCACTGATGACTACTATGGGCAACTATATGCCAATAAGTTGGATAATCTAGAATAAATGAATAAATTCCTAGATTCATACAAACTACCAAGATTGAACAAGAAAGAAATCCAAGACCTGAACAGACCAATAACAAGTAATGAGATCAAAGTTGTAATAAAAAGTCTCCTAATAAAGAAAAGCCTAGAACCCAATGGCTTCACTGCTGAATTCTACCAAACATTCAAAAAACTAACACCAACCCTACTGAAACTATTCTGGAAAATAGACCATGAGGGAATACTTCAAAACTTATTCTATGAGGCCAGTATTACCTTGACATCAAAACCAGACAAAGATACATTAAAAAAAAAAAAAGAAAACTACAGACCAATATCTCTGATGAATATTGGTGCAAAAATCCTCAACAAGAGATGAGCAAAACAAATTCAGCATTACATCCTTTATGACCAAATGGTATTTATGTCTGGGATACAAGGACAGTTCAACAAGCCAATATCTCTGATGAATATTGATGCAGAAAGCCTCAAAGAGATATGAGCCAAACAAATTCAACATTATATTAGAAAAATTATTTATTATGACCAAGTAGGATTTATGCCTGAGATGCAAGGATGGTTCAATCATCCTTGATTAACCTTGGATAAATTAACCTTGATCCTTGGATAAATCAATCAATGTGATCCATCTTATCAACAGAATGAAGGTTAGAAAACATATGATCATTTAAATTGATGCTAAAAAAGCATTCAATGAAATTCTACATTTATTCATGATAAAAACTCTCAAAAAAACCTGGCAATAGAGGGAACATACCTCGACATAATGAAAGTCATATATACCAGACCCACAGCTAGTATCATACTGAATAGGGACAAACTGAAAATCTTTCCTCTAAGATCAGGAGCACAACGAGAATACCCACTGTCACCACTGTTATTTAGCATAGTACTGAAGTCCTAGCTAGAGCAATCAGACAAGAGAAGGATATAAAAAGCATCCAAATTGAAAAAGAAGAAGTACAATTATCCTTGTTTGCAGATGATATGATGTCATATGTGGAAAAACCTAGACTGCACAAGAAAACTATTAGAACCAATAAATTCAGTAAAGTTACAAGATACAAAATCAACACACAAAAACTAGTAGCATTTCTATATGCCAATAGTGTACCATGTGAAAAAGAAATAAAAACGTAATGCTATTTACAATAGCCACACATAAAATTAAATACTTAGGAATTAATAAAAGAAGTGAAAGATCTCTATAATGGAAATTATAAAACACTGATGAAAGAAATTGAAGAGAACACAAAAACTGGAAAGTATTTTATATTTATGAATTGGAAGAATCAATATTGTTAAAATGTCCATACTGTCCAATGTAATCTACAGATTCAATGAAATCCTTGTCAAAATACCAATGGCAATCTTCACAGAAATAGGAAAAAATACTAAAATTTATATGAAACCACAAAAGGCTCAGAATAGCCAAACATTTCCTAAGCAAAAAGGATAAAATTGGAGGAATTACATTTCCTGACTTCAAATTATATAACAGAGTTATAGTAATCAAAATACCATGATACTGTCAAAAACAGGCACGTAGACCAATAGAAAGGAATAGAGAACCCAGAAACAAATTCACACACATACAGTGAACTCATTTTTGCCAAAGGTGCCGAGAACATACACTGGGGAAAAGATAGTCTTTTCATAAGTGAATTCTGGGAAAACTGGATATCCATATGCAGTAGAATTAAACTTGAGCCCTATCTCTTACCATATACAAACAATCAAATCAAAATGGATTAAAGACCTAAACCTAAGACCTCAAACTATAAAATTACTACAAAAAAACTTTGGGGAAAATCTCCAGGACATTGGTCTGGGCAAAAATTTCTTGAGCAAGACCCCAGAAGCATAGGAAAATCAAAGCAAAAATGGGCAAATGAGAAGAATCCCATCAACTTAAAATGCATCTGCATAGCAAAAGATACAATGAACAAAGTGAAGAGACAACCCACAAAATGGGAGGAAATATTTACAAAGTACTTATCTGACAAGGGATTGATAACTGGAATACATAAGAAGCTTGAACAACTCTATAAGAAAAAAAATCTAATAATCCAATCAGAAAAATGGGCAAAAAATCTGAATAGACATTTCTCAAAAGAAGACATACTAATGGCAAGTAGGCATATGAAAAGGTACTCAATGTCATTGATCATTAGAAAAATGTAAATCAAAACTATAATGAAATCTCATATCACTCCAGTTAAAACGGCTTTTATCCAAAAAACAGGCAATTAGAAATGATGGTGAGTATGTGGAGAAAAGGGAACCCTTCTACACCGTTGGTAGGAATGTAAATTAGCGTAACCACTTTGGGAAACAGTTTGGAGGTTCCTCAGAAAACTAAGAATTGAGGTACCAATTCTTATGCTCAGTGATCCAGAAATCCCACTTCTGGGTGTATACCCCGAAGAAAGGAAATCAGTATACTGAAGAGTTATCTGTACTGTTATGTTACAGCATTGTTTACAATAGCAAAGATTTAGAAGCAACCTAAGTGTTCGTGAATAGATGAATGGTTAAAGAAACTGTGGTAGATATACACAATTAAGTACTATTCAGCCACAAAAACAAGTAAGATCCAGTCATTTTCAACAACATGGAAACATGGATGGAACTAGAGATAATCATATTGAATGAAATAAGCCAAGCACAGAAAAACAAATATCACATGTTATCACTTATTTGTGAGACCTCAAAACAAAAACAATTAAACTCATGGACACAGAGAGTAAAACGATAGCTTCCAGAGGCTGGGAAGGGTAGTTGGAGGGCTCACAGGGGAGGTGGGAATAGCTAATGGGTTAAAAAAAATAGAAATAATATATAAAGCATGCTATTTGATAACACAATTGGGTGATTATTGTCAATAATAGCTTAATTGTACATTCTAAAATAATTTAAAGAGTGTAATTGGATTGTTTGTTGTAACTCAAAGGATAAGTGCTGGAGGGAATGATTACGCCTTTCTCCATTGCGTGCCTATAACAAAACATCTCATGTACACCATAAATATAATACACCTACTATGTACTCACAAAAATAATAAATAAATAAACAGCACATAAATTGCTGTGTTGCTCAAACCATCAAATTTTATTTAGCCCCATCTGAACACTTTCTAAATTTACAAGACATAATATTTTACAACAAAAATTGGCCTTCATTTCAATGACTCTGAACTCCACTAGAATCTGATCAACAAATAGAGAATAAAATAAGGTATGATAAGATTAGAATAATGAATATATTGTCTTTTATATGATAATTACTTGAAAACACTTAAACTGAATCATCCCTCTTTTAGTCAATGATATCCATTTCTAGACCATCTCGAATACATAAACATTGTTATAGTAAATAAACTCTAACACATTTCAGCAGTTTAATTGGCTTTGCTAGCAAGTTCGAATTTTATTTTAGAATATGCTGTTGTCAACTCCTTGATCCAAACTAGGAGACTCCTTTTAGGTGAAACAATCTCTATACATGCTGACCATGGCAATGATTGGGTTGTTACTATGGAAAAAGCAATTGAAAATTAACCAAGACTACCAGCCACATCAATTAATTGTCAGGACTCAGGCTCTCTTGCTGGGGAAAAGGTCACAAAAGCACAAGAGTTCAAGAAAAAACAGTGTAGGATGAGAACTGATGTCAAGCTGAAACAAGGCTTTTTATTAAACATTTAAGGGATATCCCAATAGGATATAAGTCTGAAAATTGATCCCAAACCAGGAGATCTGTTCTCAGTGAAAAAATACTTACAAAAACTTCAAGTGAGTTCCCAGAACCAAGGTGTCTGGTCAGGTCCTTCACGAGACCAGCAAGCCTTTGAGGAAAGTTTGTCAGGAAATGACAGCGATAGTCTTGAAGTGGAAACTGGTAGCAAGAATGTCACTAACGCCACTTTCTGGCCTTTGAGAAATACAGTGTCTGATAGAATAAAAGAGCTTGAATTTGAGAGGCCTGCAAAGAGAGTGGTGTTTTGAAGGAAAAGTTAATGAAGACAAGGATATTTTTATTTTACTGGAAAATATAACTCAAGTTTCATAGCATGTGGCAGATGTATGGAATGACAAAGGAAGCAGTTTTATAAATCTACATAACAATGATGACCAGGGAGGTGAAGCTTCTGAGGATAACCAAGGTCAACAGCCATGATCAAAGTATGATGGGGAATAAATGGCAGGTGTATTTTGTACTATCAACTCAGCTACTCCAAGGTTTTGGCAGTTTATTAGGCGGTGGTTTCTTGAGGACCACTTTGAGTAATGACATGACATTGTAAAGAAAGAAAATAGAATTGCTTTTGTACAAATTAATTCACTCAGCTTTATGCAAGACATTGATTACGTTAGGCACTGAGGATTCAGTAGTGAGGTCATCGGACAAAATCATTACCTTCAGAAAGCTTAAATTCTATTAGAAAAGAAATACAGAAAGGGCACAGGTTGGTATCAAGAACTACTTCGTGTCTCTAGGTAAGGTCTGTGCATATTTTATATCAGTATATACTTGTATATGTATTATTACAACAATGAGAGTGGATAGGGAGAGTAACAATGGTGTCTAAAGTGAAACAGGACAAATATTTAACAGCTACAGAAGTCCAAAAGAATTCTGCTTGGACCTAGCAGAATTTTGTTTCTCTCTCTCTTTCTCATCTGTCTATAACTTCATGTGATCTAGTCTAATTTCTGACTCCCTGAATTGAATCTAACCCCACACTTGCTGCTGTGCCAGTTAATTCCTGGTACAACTCAATGTATATTTGTGGCCTAAACATTTTTATGCTTCTATAACCTTTCTTCTCCTACTTCAGCCTATCTGAAGTTTTATATCTTTATTTATGTCCTAGCCTAAAGTTTATTCATAATCTACTCAGTTCTAATTACAACGTATCTTGCTGCTAGATCTTAATTTTGTCCCAGCTTTTCTAATTTTGGACTGGCTCACATCTATCTATTGAGGACTAATACTAAGAAGCATACAAACGACAGATACTTATAATAAATAAGCACTTTTAAATTTAGACTTCCTGTCTTTGGAATGACACTGGATGGACATAGACTTCCATAGAAAGTTGCCTTGTGATTTTCCTTTGGATTTAATTAAGTAATTGATTGCTTCAGAATGCACTGTTATTTAAAACACTCTCTCCCAAACTCCCTCAAGGGAAAGAATACTAATGATAAATAAATTTAAGGAAATTTGCTTCCTTAAAGCATAAAGACTAATTTGCTGATGGTGGTAAAAACTTTGGAAAATCACACAATAAACCAAGTCTCTTGGACAAGTCAGCATCAAGCTATCCTATTATTGACCCTTTCATTATTCTCATTGCCATGGTGTAGAAAAGGGAAGGGTTTTTGCAGAAGTGGAAAAACTCTAATATTATTGCTTATAAATCTGAGTGAATAATTTGAATGCATGTGTCCCTCATAAAATCTCTAAAGATTCTTCCAGTCAGTAACAGTTTCAATTCCTTGAAGTTATACCAAAAATATCCACAGCTCAAAAATGTCCACAGCTATTAAAATGAGGGTTAGGTGAGGTGTGAATAGAACCTGTATCCATATGCGGGCATTCTATATTAGGGTTCTCCAGAGAAACAGAAATGATGGATATATATTTAGAGTGGTATGTATTATCATCATCTCTCAGTATACACATGGGAGATTGATTCCAGGACTTCCTGAGTATACAAAATATGCACATACTCGAGTCCCACAGTGATACTGCAGAACTCATGTATATAAAAAAATTGTCCCTTTGAATACAAAGTTTTTGCATCCCTTAAATACTGCATTTCCGATCTTCTTTTGGTTCAAAAAAAAATATGTGTATAAGTGGATGTGGACAGTTCAAAGCCATGTTCAAGGGTCAACTATACAAGAAATTGACTCATGTGATTATGAAGGCTGAGAAGCCTCACAATCTTCCATCTGAAGTTGGAGATCCAGGAAAGCTGGTAGTGTAAATTCTAGTCCAAATCCAAAGGCCTGACAACCTGGAGAACCATTGGTATAAGTACCAGTCAAAGGGCAAGAGCAGACTGATATCTCAGTTCAGGCAGTCACACAGAGAGGGAATTCGACCCTCCTCTGTGTTTTTGTTCTATTTGAGCTCTGAAGGGGTTGGATGATGTCCACTCATACTTGGGAGGCAATCTTCTTTCCTCAGTCCACCAATTTAAATGCTTATATCTTCTGAAAATATCTTCACAGACATATCCAGAAATACTGTTTTACCAGGTTTCTGGGCATCCCTTTGGCCCAGTAAATATGATGCATACAATTAATTATCATATGTCCACTTTCACAGTGAATAGCCATGAAACCCTTCTATGTTATTCATCTCACTGGGCCTTTTATCATGTTCATTACAAATCCAAAAGCGGTAACATGACAGAAGTTTAAGTGGTGTCCAAACATAGCAGCAACTGTCAGGAAGAAAAAAAATGTGACAATGGAATGTGTAAAAGGGGATGTGGGATGGGCTTAAAATGAGGAAAGAAAGAATAGATAAGAGTCTGGTGAAGGAAAGCTTAAACATTGCATCTCAGTTTCTGACCACTGCTGCCAAGGCAGACAGGCGACATCTATTCTCCACCCTGATGTTAAGCATCATTATTTTCTGAGGTTGATAGCAGGTGAGAGATGTGTTCTAATTCGCAGAATAAGAAGGGTATCACACATACAAGTTATACAACAAGTTAGATGCTGGAGAGCCATCAATGTCCAAGTAATACTACATAATTCATGTAATCAATTTCCTTAATTGGATTCTATTATCCCACTGAATTAAATCAGAAAGTGTTAATGTGGAAAAATCCACCAATAAATCCATCTGAAAACTTTTGATGACTAAGGGATCAGAAAAATATCTAGAGCCACAGTATTTGGTAGCTGTACCATTTCAACAGTGGGAGTCCACATGAGAAATCTACCAAAGAGGTTGTTAGAAATACAAACTCAACCCTCATCAGTTTCCTGAATATGGATCTCCATTTTAACAGATCCCCAGCTGAATCATGCATATTAAATATTGAAATGCACTTGTTTAGAACGCTAACTATGGAGTCAGTTTTTTGTGTATATGTTTATTTTTTTATTTATGTATTTATTTTATTTTATTTTATTTTTTTATTTTTATTTTTATTATACTTTAGGTTTTAGGGTACATGTGCACAACGTGCAGGTTTGTTACATATGCATCCATGTGCCATGTTGTATGTTTAAATACTAGCTTTGACACTTGTTAAATGAATAACTTTGGGCAAATTCTTAAACTCTGTCTCAGTTTCTTCATATTGCAAATGAGGTACATATTGGATGTACTTTCAGGGGTCATCGTGATGGTTAAATTAGTTAGTGCATATTACAGATTGAGTATCCCTATAATGCTTAGGACCAGAAGTGTTTTGAATTTTGGACTTCTTTTTTCAGATTTTGAAATACTTGCATATATATAATAAGATATCTTGAGGATGGTATCCAAGTATACACAGGAAACTCATTATGTCTTATATACACCTTGTATGCATAGTCTGAAGCTGATATTACACAATATTTATAAGAATTTTGTGGATGAAACAAAGTATGGCTACACTGAACCATTAGGAAGCAAAGGTGTCACTACCCCATCAACACATGTGGATAATCTGTGGCTGTCTGGCATCACCATCATTCCTGACTCTGAATTGATATGCTACCAATAAGCAATCTTTTTTTTTTTTGAGACAGGCTCTTGCTCTGTTGCCCAGGCTGGAGTGCAGTGGCATGATCTCGGCTATGCCATTCTCCTGCCTCAGCCTCCCGAGTAGCTGGGACTACAGGTGCCCACCACCACGCCCAGCTAATTTTTTTTTTTTTTTTTGTATTTTTAGTAGAGACGGGGTTTCACCATGTTAGCCAGGAAGGTCTCGATCTCCTGACCTCGTGATCCACCCGCCTCGGCCTCCCAAAGTGCTGGGATTACAGGCATGCGCCACTGCGCCCAGCCTCAATCAATTTTTTATAATTGGTGGTAAAAATATGACATACCATTAACATAGTGGAAAACAGCATTTTCAGGGCAATGAAGCAGCACAGTAGTATCACCAGAATACCTGTATCAGCTGTTAAACAACAGCAACAACAAACAATGGTAGTCGTTCAGTCTTTACTTACAATGCTGTGTTTTGACTTAAGGTTAACTATATGCTACATTTTACTTTTTTTTTTTTTGATGAGAAGAAACATCCGAAGCATAGAGGAAGTGAGTCCTTTAGGAATAAGAAGGTATTTTGTTGCATGGATTTTTAAAATGTTTCCTGCAGAATCATCTGCCTCATTAACAATGGCTTTCACTCAGTGGTCTCTCTTGGGTTGTATAAACTGACATAATTTCTTGTTGTTACATTTTCACTGTGTCATTTACAGGCACTTGTTCTGCAGTACTAATATCATCTTCATCATCACTATTACCATAATCAGCTTGATTCAGAACCATTTCAGCTATGTTACCATTGGTCAATGAATGAATAACTGGAGCCTCATTGTTGATGTTAAAATATTCTTTGATACCTATTTCTTTCAGCTTACTGATGGATTCTGAAGGTATATGTTTTCGATATGTAAGGAAGTCAGATATCATTTCTTTTCACTTGATATACAGAATCCTTCAAAGTCACCACCTTGTTCATCATCATCACTGAACATAGACACAGGCTGGAGGTTGTGCCAGGCATGCACAACTGTGTCTCCAGTCACTGTGTTCTAAGTGTCGGCAACAGCATATTTGGCAAAAATATGCTAAACTTCATGATAATCTCCTTTTGAAAACCTTCCCTACCCATCATCCGTTCACTGCTGCTAGCATGCTGTTCAAAAATTTTTTTTATATTTCTCTTTGTTGCTATAAGGATACCCTGGTTACATGGATGAATTAATAAAATCACATTTTGGGGAAAGTACCTGAAATAAACGTATTTTAAATGAGAATTTTAGCTGGAGAATGAGCAGACTGTTTTCAAGGAATAACAAAGTCTTACAGTTGTCACCTAGTCCAGCTTCCCTGCAATGAGCATGAGACAATGGTACAAAATATTTGTGAAACCAATCAGAAAAGATGTTGCTGGTGGTCTATGCCTCTTTGTTACCATAATAATGGACTGGTAAAAAGTTAGGATGGCCATCATTAAAAAGTCAGGAAACAACAGGTGCTGGAGAGGATGTGGAGAAATAGGAACACTTTTACACTGTTGGTGGGACTGTAAACTAGGTCAACCATTGTGGAAGTCAGTGTGGCGATTCCTCAGGGATCTAGAACTAGAAATACCATTTGACCCAGCCATCCCATTACTGGGTATATACCCAAAGGACTATAAATCATGCTGCTATAAAGACACATGCACACGTATGTTTATTGCGGCACTATTCACAATAGCAAAGACTTGGAACCAACCCAAATGTCCAACAACGATAGACTGGATTAAGAAAATGTGGCACATAGACACCATGGAATACTATGCAGCCATAAAAAATGAGGAGTTCATTTCGTTTGTAGGGACATGGATGAAACTGGAAACCATCATTCTCAGTAAACTGCTGCAAGGACGAAAAACCAAACACCACATGTTCTCACTCATAGGTGGGAATTGAACAATGAGAACACATGGACACAGGAAGGGGAACATCACACTCTGGGGACTGTTGTGGCGGGGGAGGGGGGAGGGACAGCATTAAGAGATATACCTAATGCTAAATGACGAGTTAATGGGTGCCGCACACCAACATGGCACATGTATACATATGTAACAAACCTGCACATTGTGCATATGTACCCTAAAACTTAAAGTATAATAATAATAAAATAAAATAAAAAGTTCACCCCTTGAAAATAGGGAGGATACAAGCTTTTGCCTATCAGAGCAAATTTACATTTATGCATGCCTACTGCATTAGCACATCCCAGCACAGTTATCCTGTCCTTGGCATTCTTAATTACTGTAGGGGCTGTCTAATTAGCTGTAGTTAATGTCTTTCTGGAACAATAATGCCAGAACAGAGATGTGTAGTCAGCATTACAGATTTGTTCTGGCATCAGATTTTCATTAGCAATAACCTTGGCAAACTTGTCAATGAATTTCCCCACTGCTTCATGATCAGTAGATGATTTATACCACAAATATTTAAAAATTTAATGTTGTGTCTTTTCAGAAGTTTCTGCAACCAGTCCATTGAATTTTCACAATTTCCATTAATTTTCAGTTCATTGTGACAGATCTTTTTTTGTTTTATGATTAGCATAGCATTGAGTGGCATGTGTTCACTGTGATGTTAACAGGTCAATTCTAGCAATACACAATAGGGATCTTTATTTTTAACTTTAAGTTTATAAAATGTTTTATAAACTTATGTTCATTATTTTCAGCATACAACTTTAAGAGTTTATTCTTCTGTCTCTTTAGGTCACATATGGTGATCATTCTACTACCCTACTCTTCTTTTAAGACTCATACCACTGTTTAGGTTCTCCAACAGCTTGACTTTTTAGCTGTAAATAGACATAATCCTTCCCCTTTTTCTAATGACTGCTCCCCATGTGGTGTCTGCAGACCTTTTTGACATTTTCAGCAATATCTTTACAGCACAAAGCAGGTAATAAGCAAAAAAAAAAAAAAAAAAAAAAACACAGTGAGTAAAGCTCGTAGATCTTGGCTTCATGTGAGGCATTGTTGAAAATCTGCCTTTGATATGTCCATCTTGGACATGTACCATATAATAGCCCTTTTTGGATGGGGTGCTTATATGGAAAATTCTGGGCATGTGTAGAAAAGTTACATTGCAACTGAGAGGGCTGGAAGGTCTTTTTTTTTTTTTTTCCTTTCGAGGATACTGAATAAAATGTGTGTTGTGTCACTGCATTTTGACTGAAACCTCTCAAATGAGATAGGATGTGAAATTTTCCACTTGTGGCATTACATTGGCACTCAAAAAATTTCAGATTTTGGAGCATTTCAGATTTTGGAGCATTTCAGATTTTTGGATTAAGGGTGCTCAACCTGTAAGTAATTTTAAAAGTACCTGTCATACTGTAAATGCCAAATAAGAATTTATCATGATTATCACATATGGTTCGCCTCTTTTATTCTCAGACATGAAACTGTTTTATCCTTTAGTAAGAACTTCCTAAATAACTACAAATTACTTTATGCTGTGGATGGTCAATTTCAATATAAATATATCACTGTTCTCTACTCTGTATTGACTGACTCTATTTTTTATATACACTGGCTCTAAATACCTGTTATAGTATTATTGGAGGATAGAATGATCATCATTGAGATTATGAAGTGTCAAAACATGACAAAATGCTTACCTTAAATAAATAAAAGGAAAATGGTGTCTCTAATGAGTCTGTGACTTTAGGTGAAGAGGTTATAAAACAGAATATTGTAGCATAGGTTAAGTACTATTAGCTACTTTTGAAAAAAGGTGTGTTCAGAAAAATAGTAGCCATTTCTCAAGCAGAAATTAAAAGGATAGAGTCCAGAAATGTAGTATTGGTTGGTCTGGAAAGGAAATTTCTCAGTGTGGATTAAAACATGATCTCTATGAACTGATCAAATCAGGGATGTTGCATTAATCTAGTATTAAGGTGGTGTTCAGTGATGCCCAGAGAGAATCAGCTAATGCTTTAGCTAACTTCTGGAAACCTGAGAGGTTCAGGATACACACAGTTAAGTCTAGAAAGGTAGGCATATGACTAAAAGGATTATGAATTTCGCTACAGTACATGGAGTTTACTAGAATTAAGTAGATAATTGACACAAAAAATGTTTAAAATACCTAGGAATACAGCTAATTGGGGATTCAAAAGATCTCTACAATGAGAATTATAAAACAGTGCTCAAAGAAATCAGAGAAGACACAAACAAATGACAAATATCCCATGCTCATAGATAGGAAAACTCAATATAATTAAAATGACCATGCTGCCCAAAGCCATTTACAGATTCAGTGCTATTCCTATCAAACTACCAACAGCATTCTTCACAGAACAA
This sequence comes from Nomascus leucogenys, assembly GCF_006542625.1. Taxonomy (NCBI): domain Eukaryota; kingdom Metazoa; phylum Chordata; class Mammalia; order Primates; family Hylobatidae; genus Nomascus; species Nomascus leucogenys. The sequence continues at coordinate 53,154,702 of NC_044383.1, read as the reverse complement.
GAAAGAAACTATTTTAAAATTCATATGGAACCAAAAAAAAGCCCAAATAGCCAAGGCAATCCTAAGCAAAAAGAACAAAGTTGGAGGCATCACGTTACCCTATTTCAAACTATATTACAGGGCTACAGTAACCAAAACATCATGGTACTGGTACAAAAACAGGCACATAGACCAATGGAACAGAATAGAGAGCCCAGAGATAAGGCCACAGATCTATGACTACCTGATCTTGACAAAGCTGACAAAAACAAGCAATAGGGAAAAGACTTTCTGTTTAATCAGTGGTGCTGGGATAACTGGCTAGCCATATGCAGAAGACTGAAGCAGGACCCCTTCCTTACACGATATACAAAAATCAACTCAGATGGATTAAAGACTTAAATATTAAACTTAAAACTGTAAAATTCCTGAAGGCAGCATAGGCATAACCATTTTGGACATAGGAATGGGCAAAGATTTCATAATGAAGACACCAAAAGCAATTGCAACAAAAACGAAAACTGCTGAGTGGGATCTAATTAAACTTAAGAGCATTTGCACAGCAAAAGAAACTATCATCAGCGTGAACAGACAACCTACAGATACACATAGATTTGCAATCTATCCATCTGACAAAGGTCTAATAGCAAGCATTTATAAGGAACTTAAACAAATTTACAATACAAACACCAACAACCTCATTAAAAAGTTGGCAAAGAACTTGAATAGACACTTTTCAAAAGACGGCAAACATGCAGCCAACAAGCATATGAAGAAAAGCTCAATTTCACTTATCATTAGAAAGATGTAAATCAAAACCAGAATGAGATACCATCTCACATCAGTCAGAATTGCTATTAATAAAATGTGAAAAATAGCAGATGCTGGCAAGCTTGTTGAGAAAAGGGAACACTTATACACTGTTGGTGGTAGTGTAAATTAGTTCAACCACTGTAGAAAGCAATAGATTCTCCAAAGTCAATGTGAAAGAAAAAAATCTTAAAGGCAGGAGTGTGGGGTCCCATACAAAGGGAACCCCATCAGAGCAATAGCAGACTTTTCAGCAGAAACCATTCAAGCCACAAGAGATTGGTGGCTTACATTTAGCATCCTTAAAAAAATACAAGCAAGAATTTCACATCCAACCAAACTAAGCTTCATAAAAGAAAGAGAAATACAATACTTTTCAGGTAAGCAACTGCTAAGGGAATTTGTTACCACCAGACCTGCCTTACAAGATATCATTAAGGGAGTGTTCAACGTAAAAGCAAACGACCAATACTTGTCACCATAAAAACTCACAGGTAAGTACACAGCACACTGACACTATAACGCAAGTATATGATCACGTCTATATAATTACCAGCTAACAACACAATGACAAGATGAAATTCTCACATTTCAATATTAACTTTGAATGTAAATGGCCTAAATGCCCCACTTATAGACACAGAGTGGTAAGTTGGATAAAGAAGCAGCGCTGAACTGAATGCTGTCTTCAAGAGAGCCATCTTACATACAATGGAAATCATGAACTTAAAGAAATGGAGAAAGACATACCAAGCAAACAAAAAACAAAAAAGAGCAGAGGTTGCTATGCTTGTGTAAGAGAAAACAGATTTTAAACCAACAAGGATCCAAAAGGACAAAGAAGGACATCACATGATGATAAACAGTTTAATTCAACAAGAAGACTTAACTATCCTAAATATATTTACATCCAACACTGGAGCACCTAGACTCATAAAACAAGTTCTCAGAAACCTATGAATAAACTTAGCTAATCACACGCAATAAGAGTGCTGGACTTCAAGATTCCACTGACAGTGTTAGACAGAACATTGAGGCAGAGAACTAGCAAACAGATTCAGGACGTAAATAAACACTTGACCAAATGGACTTAACACACATCTACAGAATATTTCACACAACAACTACAGAAAATATTTTATTCCCATCTTCACAAGGCACATACTCTAAGGTCAACCACTTACCCATAAAGCAATTCTCAAACCAAAATATTTTTAAAAAATTATACTAATATGGTTTGGCTTTATCCCCACCCAAATCTCATCCTGAATTCCCATGTGTTGGCGGAGGGACCCAGTGGGAGGTAATTGAGTCGTAGGAAGAGGTCTTTCTTGTGCTGTTCTCGTGATAGTGAATAAGTCTCATGAAATCTAATGGTTTTAAAAAAGGGGAATTTCCCTGCACAAGCTCTCTCTTTGCCTGCTGACATCCACATAAGATGTGAGTTGCTCCTCCTTGCCTTCCTCCATGATTGTGAGTCCTCCCCAGCCACGTGGAATTGTGAGTCATATTAAACCTCTTCCTTTTCTAAATTGCCCAGTCTTAGGTATGTTTTTACCAGCAGCGTGAAAACAGACTAATGCAGCAAATTGGTACCAGTAGAATAGGGTGTTGCTGAAAAGATACCTGAAAATGTGGAAGTCACTTTGGAACTGGGTAACAGGCAGAGGTTGGAACTGTTTGGAGGGCTCAGAAGAAGAAAAGAAAATGTAGGAAAGTTTAGAACTTACTAGAGACTTGTTGAATGGCTTTGGAAAAATGCTGGCAGTGATGTTAACAATAAGGTGCAGGCTCAGGTGGTCTCAGATGGAGATGAGAAACTTGTTGGGAACAGGAGGAAAGATGATTCTTGTTATGTTTTAGCAAAGGGACTCATGGCATTTTTCCCCTGCCCTAGAGATCTGTGGAACTTTGAACTTGGAAGAGATGATTTGGAGTATCTGGTGGAAGAAATTTCTAAGCAGCAAAGCATTCAAGATGTCACTTAGGTGCTGTTAAAGGCATTCAGTTTTATAAGGGAAGCAGAGCATAAAGTTTCAGAAAGTTTGCAGCCTGACAATGCTATAGAAAAGAAAATTCCATTTTCTGAGGAGAAATTTAAACTGGCTGGAGAAATTTAAACTAGCTGCAGAAATTTTCATAAGAAACATGGAGCAAATGTTAATCTTCAAGACAATGGGGAAAATTTCTCCAGGCCATGTCAGAAGTCTGCACGGCAGCTTCTCTCATTATAGGCATGGATGCCTAGTAGGAAAAAGTGGTTTTGTGGTCTGGGCCCAGGGTCTCCATGCTGTGTGCAGCCTAGGGACTTGGTGCCCTGTGTCCCAGCCACTCTGGCCATGACTGAAAGTGGCTAACATGGAGCTCTGGCCATGGCTTCAGTGGGTATAAGCCCTAAGCCTCAGCAGCTCTTTCACATGGTGTTGAGCCTGCAAGTGCACAAAAGTCAAGAATTGGGGTTGGGAAAACTCTTCCCAGTTTTCAGAAGCCGTATGGAAACTCCTAAATGCCCAAGCAGAAGTTTGTTTCAAGGGCGTGGCCCTCATGGCGAACCTCTGCTAGGGCAATGCTAAAGGGAAATGTGAGGTTGGAGCTCCCACACAGAGTCCCTATGAGGGCACTGCCTAGTGGAGCTGTGAGAAGAGGGCTATTGTCCTCTAGACCCCAGAATTATAGATCGACTGACAGCTTGCACCGTGCACCTGCAAAAGCTGCACTCAATCCCAACCCCTTAAAGGCAGCTGAGATGGAGCCTGTGCCCTGCAAAGCTACAAGGGTGGAGCTTCCCAAAACCACAGGGACCCACCTCTTGCATCAGCATAACCTGCATGTGAGACATGGAGTCAAAGGAGATCATTTTGGACCTTTAAGATTTGACTGCACTGCTGGATTTTGGACTTGTATGGGGCCTGTAGCCCCTTTATTTTGGCCAATTTCTCCCATTCAGAGTGGCTGTATTTACCCAATTCCTGTACCTTCATTGTATCTAGGAAGTAACTAATTTGCTTTTGATTTTATAGGCTCATAGGCAGAAGGGTCTTGCATTGTCTTGAATGAGACTTTGGAAATTGGACTGTGGACTTTTGAGATAACTCTGAAATGAGTTAAGGCTTTGGGAGACTGTTGGGAAGGCATGATTTTTCTTGACATGTGAGGACATGAGATTTGGGAGGGGCCAGGGGCAGAATGATGTGGTTTGGTTGTGTCCCTGCCTGAATCTCATCTTGAATTCTCACATGTTGCAGGAAGAACCCAATGGGAGGTAACTAAATCATGGTGGCAGGTCTTTCCCATGCTTTTTCTAGTGATAGGGACTAAGTCTCATGAGATCTGGTGGTTTTAAAAAAGGGGAGTTTCCCTGCAAAAGCTCTCTTTTTTGCCTGCTGCCATCAATGTAAGATGTGACTTGCTCCTCCTTGCCTTCTGCCATGATTGTGAGTCCTCCTTAGCCATGTGGAACTGTGAGTCCAATTAAACCTCTTTCTTTTGTAAATTGCCCAGTCTTGGGTGTGTCTTTATTGGCAGCATGAAAATCGCCTAATACACATACCAAACACAGTCTCAGACCACAGCACAATGAAAATAGAAACCAATAGCAGGAAGTTCTCTCAAAACCATGCATTTACATGGAAATTGAACTGTATGACTTTTGGGTAAATAATGAAATTAAAGCAAAAATAAAACTCTAGTTGAAACAAATGAAAACAAGGATATAACTTAACACTATCTCTGGGACACAGCTAGAGCAGTGAAAGGAAGTTTTGTAATGTTAAATGCCTAAGTAAAAAAATCAGAAAAATCTCAAATTAACATCTAACATTACACTTACAGAAACTAGAAAAACAAGAGCAAACTAACCCCAAAGCTATAAGAAAATAAATAACCAATATCAGAGCTGAGCTGAAGGGAACTAAATTGATATCCAAAAATTCATACAAAAGATTAATGAAATCAAAAGTTCATTACTTGAAACTATAAATAAGATGATAGATCAGTAGCTAGATTATTAAAGAGAAAAGATCCAAATAAACATAATTAGAAACTGCAAAGGGAACATTACCACCAACACCACAGAAATACGGACAACCCTCAGAGACTAGTACAAACACCTATATGTACAGAAACTAGATAACTAGAAGAAAAAGATAAATTCCTGGAAAGGAACAACCTCTCAAGGTTGAATGAGGAAGGAACTGAAACTCTAAAAAGACCAAGAATAGGTTCCAAAATGTAATTAGTATATAAAAAAACCTATCAACAAGAAAAAGCCCTGGACCAGATGGATTCACAGCTAAATTTTACCAGATGTGCAAGGAAAAGCTGGTACCAATCCTAGTGAAACTATTCAAAAAAATTGAGAAAAAGAGACTCTTCTTTAACTCATTTTATGAGACCAGCATCATTCTGATACCAAAACTTGGCAGACACAATGAAAAAAGAAAACTTTAGGTGATTATCCTTGATGAACATAGATGTAAAAATCCTCAACAAAATGCTAGCAAATCAAATCCAGCAGATTAAAAAGTGAATTCACCATGATCAAGTAAGCTTCATTCCTGAGACACAATGTTGGTCCAACACAAACAAATAAAGAAGTATGATTTATTACACTAACAGAACTAAAAACAAAAACTGTATGATTATCTCAATAGATGCAGAAAGGTTTTTGATAAAATTCAATATCCCATTAACATTAAAATTCCTCAACAAACTATACATCAAAGCAACATACCTCAAATTAATAAGTGCTGTCTATGACAAACCCACAGCCAACATCATAATGAATGGGCAAAAGCTGGAAGCATTCCCCTTGACAAGTGGAATATAATACTGGAATACATAAAACTCCTATTAAACATAATGCTGGAAGTCCCAGCCAGAGCAATCAGGCAAGAGAAATAAATGAAAGGTATCCAAATAGGAAGAGAGAACATCATAAAACAAGTTCTTAGAGACCTATGAATAAACTGATAATCATACATATTGCTAGACTTCAACACCCCAGTGACAGTGTGAGATAGATCACTGAGGCATAGAACTAACAAACGTATTTACCTATCAAAATATCTCTGTTTGCAGATAATATGATTCTACACATAGGAAAACCCATTGTTTCTGCCCCAAAGCTTCTAGATCTGATAAACATTAGCAAAGTTTCAGGATGGAAAGTCAATTTACAAAAATGAGTAGCATTTCTATACACCTACAACATCCAAGATGAGAGCCAAATCAAGAATGCAATTCTATTCACAATAGCCACAAAAAATAAAATATTTAGGAATGCAGTTAACCAAGGAGGTGAAACATCTCTACAATGGGATTATAAAACACTGCTGAAACAAATCAGAGATGAAACAAACAAATAAAAGAACATTCCATGCTTATGGATAGGAAGAATCAATGTTGTCTAAATGGCAATATTGCCCAAAGCCATTTACAGATTCAATGCTATTCCTATCAAAGTACCAATGACATTCCTCGCAGAATTAGAAAAAAAAAACTATTTTAACGTGCATATGGAACCAAAAAAGAGCCCAAATGGCCAAAGCAAACCTAAGAAAAAAGAACAATGCTGGAGGCATCACATTACCTGACTTCAAACTATATTACAAGCCTACAGTAACCAAAAAGCATGGTACTGGTACAACATAGACACATAGACCAATGGAACAGAATAGAGAATCCAGAAATAAAGCAGCACACCTACAACCATCTGATCTTTGACAAAGTCAACAAAAACGAGCAATAGGGAAATAACTCTCTATTCAATAAGGGGTGCTGGGATAACTGGCTAGCCATATGCAGAAGATTGAAACTGACCCTTCCCCTTCAAAATATACAAAAATAAACTCAAGATGGATTAAATACTTAAATGTAAGATCTAAAACTATATAAACCCTAGAAGAAAAGCTAGGATATACCGTTTTGGACATTGGCCTTGGCAAAGATTTCACGATGAGGTCCCCAAGAGCAATTGCAACAAAAACAAAAATAGAGAAGTTGGACTAATTAAAGTAAAGAGCTTCTGCACCAAAAATGTATCTATCTATCAACAGAGTAATCAGACAACCTACAGAATGAGAGAAAATATTTACCTACAGAATGAGAGAAAATATTTGCAAGCTATGTATCTGACAAAGGTCTAATATCCTGAATCTATAAGGAACTTAAACAAACCAAGAAACAAAAAACAACCCCATTCACCAATGGGCAAAGGACATGAAAAGGAATTTCTCAAAAGAAGACATACATGCAGCCAACAAGCATATAAAAAATGCTCATTATCACTGATTACCACATAACTGTAAATCAAAATAATAATAAAATATCATATCAGTCAGAATGTCTATTATTAAAGAGTCAGAGAATACAGATATTGGTGAGGTTGCAGAGAAAAGGAAATGCTGATACTGTGAATGGAAATTAGTTCAGCCACAGTGAAAAGCAGTTTGGAGATCTCTCAGTGAACTTAAAACAGATCTACCTTTTGACCGAGTAATCTCATTACTGGGTATATACCCAAAGAAATATAAATATTTCCACCAAAAAGGCTCTTGTGTGTTTATTGCAGCACTATTCACAATAGCAAAGACATGGAATCAACCTGGATTGTCCGTCACTGGTGGACTGAACACAGAAAATGTGGTATACATATAACATGGACTAGTATGCAGCCATAATTAAGTCATTTCCTTTGCAGCAACATGGATGCAACTGGTGGCGATTATCCTAAGTGAATTAATACAGGAACAGAAGATCAAATACTGCCTATTGTCACTTATAAGTGGGAGCTAAACACTGAGTTTACGTGAACACAAACTGTAGAATAATAGATACCAGGGCCTACTTGAGGGTGGAGAGTGGGAGGAGGGTAAAGTATTGGAAAACTTCCTGTCAGGTACAATGCTCACTACCTGGGTGATGAAATCATTTTTACACCAATCCCTAGTGACATGCAGTTTGCTCATGTAGCAAACTTGCACGTGTACCCCCTAACACTAATATAAAAGTTGAAAAAATTAAAATAAGAAAAATGCATCAGGTGACAATATCCTCTTGATTCTCTGACGCAGACACATTTAACATTTAAATATTTACATTTTAGGGCTAAAATTTGGAAAGGCCTTTTACATGAACTTTATAAATACATGCAAGGTTTATGCATATTACACTAAGTAGTTTCATCTATAATTTTATGATACCCCTTTTTTTTTATTCTTTGAACCACATTTTCTTCCACAATTCTGAGTGATGTGTTTCTGAGCTTCCAATTTCCTTAGGTTTTACCATAGGGATCAACAAATCTAGGACATGTCATGGATATCAAGGGACTTGTTATGTTTATAAAGCCTTCCTTTTTCTGTCTCATGATGCCTATTTATTTATTCTTCAAGATTCTACTTACATTCCAAGTCACCAAAACCTTTCCTAACATCCTAGGGCAAAATGAACTGATCTTTCTTCAGTGGTTCCACAGTGTTTTGTTCACAGCACTCCTGTAACTTCACATGTTATTACACTCCATCTTATACGGTGAGAACTTTGTGGGTAATTACTAAGTTTTTCTTCTCTATGGTGGGATGGTACCTAAAATAGTACCAGCCTCATGATATAATTCAATTCATGTTTGTCAGACCAACGGATGATTCTATAAATAATGATTTTGTATGTGGCAAAGACTGCTAATTATTCCTCAACATCATTCTTCCCTCTTCCTTTACCAACAGACATTGCTCCCTGAGTTTCAGCTGGGCATATGGCTGCTTGGTTAGAAACAAATTTCCCCATGTACTTGAGGGAATAATGTGAATACATGTGTATAAAAGGTATGTGAGCAAATGTGATGTGTGCAAATTCTGAGTCACTTTCACGGAAAAAAAATTATGTTCCTTCTGTTTATTGTCATTATGTGAAAACCTGACAAGGCATCTTTGGCATGCAGACAAGGGCCACACCGTGAGAGATGGAGGAGCAACAAGTTAGCAATAATCTGGGCACCTAGACGACCTCATGAAACAAAGCCACCTACACACAATCCGTATCCTTTTGGTCTGTGATGAGAGAGAAATAAACTTCTATACCATTTGAGATTCCACCTCTGAGATGTCTGTTAGAGAAGCTAAGCCTATATCCTATATCCCATGTAGTCTACCCACTCTGTGCAGGGCAGTTGGTCCCATTGCAGATATATTTAGCAACTTTCAGTTCTGATGGATATTGTCACATCCTGTCTCTAGTTGCAGCAGCTCCATTAGCACACAGTGAGCCACAGAACCAGCAACCCAAGCCAATGACAGTGGCAGCACAACTCCAAACAGTAATAGGAGCTCTAAATAACTTTACAGCCAGAGCCAGCAGCTCCACTAGTTCGCAACGGTTGCTTCTGTCAGCAGTTTCACGGGATTTTTCAAGTTTGTTTCTTTGCCACCAGATAGCTAAGTGTTATCTTCTTAGCATCTAAATGGCTGTATCTACTGATGTGTTGTAAACGTTTGACTCTGTAAAGCAAACAAAATAGCTCCAGTTTGTTTACTAATTTCCATGCGTAAATACTCCCAGCATGAACAATTTCATGCTACTCATTGCAATGTGAGTTCACTAAACGTGAAGTTAAGAAGAGTTGCACACACGTGACTTTTTTGACCTGTTAGGAGCTGCATCCAACACACCACAAACTTGACAGTATCCGTTTTCTGTTGTGATGTAATGAACTACCCCATCTTATCAGCTTTAAACAACTGATTATTTGCTTACAGTTGTTGGGTGGCATCACTGGGTGTTTCCTATGCTGTTTGTTTGTTGTTGTCGTTGTTGTTTTTCTGGGATCACTCACTCATGTAGTGGTAGTCAGTTGAAATCTCAGTAGGGCCTGAATGGTCTAAGATGACCTCACTCACACGTCTGGCAATTGGTGCTCACTGTAGGCTGGATACCTTAAATCTCCTCCACAAGAACTCTTATACCATAGCAGGCTAGTGTGGTGTATTTTTACTTGGCAACTCCAGGGAAGATTTCTAAGAAGGTAATAGAAACAACTTTAACACCTATTGACACTCCGCTCTGAAGTTTCATAATATTCAATTTCTTTTCCATCCTATTAGTCAGCGAAGGCACAAGGCTATCTCAAATTTAACACAATAAAACATTTTGATGAAACAAGAGAGCAGTTTAATGGTGATATTTTCCTCTCGCATCTATCATTCTATTTGTATTTAAGCAGAGCTATGGCATCTTACACTCAGTGGGTTGGCTACTATCTAAAACAACATGAGAAAACAGAAAATACAAGTGTTGTTGGGGACGTGGAGAAATTCGAAGTTTTATACACTGGTGGTAGGAATATGAAATTGTACAGTCACTGTAGAAAATGGTATAATAGTTCTTCAAAATATTAAAAATAGAGTTATTACATGATCCAGCAATTCCACTTTGGGGTATATACCCAAAAGAATTGAAAACACTGTCTCACAGAGCTTATTTGTATACCCGTGTTCATAGCAACATTATTTACAATAACCAAAACATAGAAGCAAACCGTGTCCATCAGTGTATGAATGGATAAAAATATGTGGTATGTACACGCAATTAAATACTATTCAGCCTTAACAAAGAAGGAGATTTTGACATGTGCTACAACATGGCAGATCGTGACGTCATAATACTAAGTGTAACAAGATAGTCACAAAAGGACAAATACTATATTATTCTACTTATATGAGGTACCTAGAAGTAGGCAAATGCATAAAGGCATAAAGTAGAATGATGTTTGCTAGCGGCTGGAAGGATGCAATGTGAAGTTGTTATTTAATGGGTACAGTTTTAGTTTTTTAATGTGATATGAATTCTGGAGATTAACAATGTGAATGTACTTAATGCATCTGAAGTATGCACTTAGAAATGGTTAAGATAGCAAATCTTGTATTTATTTTACCACAATAATAAAAAACACAAGCAAAAATTATCTGACATTGTTTTAGAGGCAGACTCTTCATCTTCTCCCTTTGAATCTAAGATGAGCTCCTGACTTGCTCGAAACCAATAGAAAGAAGCTGAAGTGTGATGCATAAATTCTGATGCTTTGTGGAGAAGACAATATAATTTTGTGTTCCTTGCTGCAACACTTGCTTGTGGAGTACTGAATTGCCATATAAGAAGTCTGATTGCTGTGTAGCCACCATGCTGTGGTGAGAAAGCCCAGAGCACTTGAAGAGGTGATGAGTAAATGCTACCAACAGTCCCAGCTGAAAGTCTCAGAAAACAATCAACACCAACTGACTGACACAAAAGTGATGATGCTTCTAGATGATCTTAGCCTCCAGCCATAGAGCCACATGCAGTCCTTTGAGCCTTTCCAGGAGAGGATCCAGACAATATGAGACAAAGACAAGCCATTCTTACAATGCCTGGTCCAAAGCACCCAGATTCTGTAAGCTTTATAAAATGTTTTAAGCCTTTGTTCTTATAACAGCTTTTTGGAGATATAACTCACATACTATAAATTCATCATTTTAAAGTACCTATTCACATAGTAGTGCAACCATCACCTTTATGTATTTTTAACACTTTATCACCAAAATAGAAAGCCCATAACCATTAGCAGTCATTCTACTCTATTACAATCCTACTACTATTCTAGAAATTTCACATGAATGGAATTATACAATATGTTGCCTTTGTGTCTAGTTTGCTTCACTTAGAATAAGATTTTTGGAGTTCATCCATGTTGTGGTATGTATCAGTACTTCTTTTCTTTATAAGGCTGAATAGTATTACATAGTATAAATATACCACATTTTGTTTATTCAGTCATAGGTTGATGGAAACTTTTGATGTTTTCTACTTTTGAGCTATTAGGAATCATGATGCTGTGAACATTCATGTACAAGGTTTTACATGGACACAAATTTTTATTTCTTTTGGATATATATTCATGAATGAAATGTCCGGGTCATATAGTAACTTTTTGTTTAACATTGTGAGGAATTGCCAATATGTTTTCCAAAGTGGTTTTCCCATTTTTTTCAATCCCACCAGTGATGTATGTGGGTTCCAATTTGTCAGCATTCTTGTCAGCACTTTTTTCTGTCTTTTATTTTAGTTATCCAAGTGGGTGTAAAGTAACATGCAACTTTAGTCTTTATATGCATTTTGCTAATGATTAATGATGCTGAGCAACTTTTTATGTATCCACTAATGACATATGTGTATTCTTTGGAGGAATATTCATGTCCTAAAACTATTAAATTAGAAAAAGAAAATATGTACGATGAATAAGTCAAAAGATTTAATGTGCAACATGAGGATTATAGTTAATAATAGTGTATTGCATTCAGAATTTTTGTTTTTTATTTATTTATTTTTTTTTGAGCAATGGCTAACAAATTTTTATTTTATTTTATTATTATTATACTTTAAGTTTTAGGGTACATGTGCACAATGTGCAGGTTTGTTACATATTAATACATGGGCCATGTTGGTGTACTGCACCCATTAACTCGTCATTTAGCATTAGGTATATCTCCTAATGCTGTCCCTCCCCCTTCCCCCACCCCACATCATTCCCCGGTGTGTGATGTTCCCCTTCCTGTGTCCATGAGTTCTCATTGTACAATTCCCACCTATGAGTGAGAACATGCGGTGTTTGGTTTTTTGTCCTTGCAATAGTTTGCTGCGAATGATGTTTTCCAGTTTCATCCATGTCCCTACAAAGGACATGAACTCATCATTTTTTATGGCTGCATAGTATTCCATGGTGTATATGTGCCACGTTTTCTTAATCCAGTCTATCATTGTTGGACATTTGGGTTGCTTCCCAGTCTTTGCTATTGTGAATAGTGCCCGCAATAAACATACGCGTGCATGTGTCTTTATAGCAGCATGATTTATAGTCCTTTGGGTATATACCCAGTAATGGGATGGCTAGGTCAAATGGTATTTCTAGTTCTAGATCCCTGAGGAATCGCCACACTGACTTCCACAATGGTTGAAATAGTTTACAGTCCCACCAACGTGTAAAAGTGTTCCTATTTCTCCACATCCTCTCCAGCACCTGTTGTTTCCTGACATTTTAATGATTGCCATTCTAACTGGTGTGAGATGGTATCTCATTGTGGTTTTGATTTGCATTTCTCTGATGGCCAGTGATGATGAGCATTTTTTCATGTGTTTTTTGGCTGCATAAATGTCTGCTTTTGAGAAGTGTCTGTTCATATCCTTTGCCCACTTTTTGATGGGGTTGTTTGTTTTTTTCTTGTAAGTTTGTTTGAGTTCATTGTAGATTCTGGATATTAGCCCTTTGTCAGATGAGTAGGTTGCGAAAATTTTCTCCCATTTTGTAGGTTGCCTGTTCACTCTGATGGTGGTTTCTTTTGCTGTGCAGAAGCTCTTTAGTTTGATTAGATCCCATTTGTCAATTTTGGCTTTTGTTGCCATTGCTTTTGGTGTTTTAGACATGAAGTCCTTGCCCATGCCTATGTCCTGAATGGTATTGCCTAGGTTTTCTTCTAGGGTTTTTATGGTTTTAGGTCTAACGTGTAAGTCTTTAATCCATCTTGAATTAATTTTTGTATAAGGTGTAAGGAAAAGATCCATTTTTAGCTTTCTACATATGGCTAGCCAGTTTTCCCAGCACCATTTATTAAATAGGGAATCCTCTCCCCATTGCTTGTTTTTGTTAGGTTTTTCAAAGATCAGGTAGTCATAGATATGCGGCATTATTTCTGAGGGCTCTGTTCTGTTCCATTGGTCTATATCTCTGTTGTGGTACCAGTACCATGCTGTTTTGGTTACTGTAGCCTTGTAGGATAGTTTGAAGTCAGGTAGCGTGATGCCTCCAGGTTTGTTCTTTTTGCTTAGGTTTGACTTGGCGATGCAGGCTCTTTTTTGGTTCCATATGAACTTTAAAGTAGTTTTTTCCAATTCTGTGAAGAAAGTCATTGGTAGCTTGATGGGGATGGCATGGAATCTATAAATTACCTTGGGCAGTATGGCCATTTTCACGATATTGATTCTTCCAACCCATGAGCATGGAATGTTCTTCCATTTGTTTGTATTCTCTTTTATTTCATTGAGCAGTGGTTTGTAGTTGTCCTTGAAGAGGTCCTTCACGTCCCTTGTAAGTTGGATTCCTAGGTATTTTATTCTCTTTGAAGCAATTATGAATGGGAGTTCACTCATGATTTGGCTCTCTGTTTGTCTGTTATTGGTGTATAGAGAATTTTTGTTAAATAAGTGGATTGTAGTTGCTGTTAACATGGTGGGGGAGATGGATCACTTTGTGAAATAATGGATATGTTAATTTTTTTCATTGTAGCAATGATTTTATGGTATATATATATTTTATAACTTCATGTTATATACTTCAAATATACACAGTGAATTTTTCAAACAAACAAATATATTGCCCATGTTTAATGGAGCTATTTGTCTTTTTATGATTGAGTTGTAAAAGTTCTTTAGCTGTTCTAGGTATAAGTCCCCTATGAAGATATATGACTTTCAAGTATTTTCTCCGGTTGTGTGTGTTGTCTTTTCATTTTCTTGATGGTTCCCTTTGAACCATGCAGAGCAAGATTGATTTTTTCTCGGTATTTCCTCTTATTATTTGCTAATATACCTACTGCTAGCAGGTCATATAGTTAGATTAGAAAATAGTTAGATTGGAAATGTAGTTTTTATTCTGAATGCCTTCCTCAGGAGGAGTTACTTTTCTTTAATTATTTTTTGCCCAAATTGATAAATTTATATTCTTATTAATACTACATCTAAACTATTAATAGTTGGCATTCATAAATTAAGAGAAATGTAAAATACTACGTCTGCTTTTCTAGCTTTTGAAAAACTGCAATAATAAGGATTTAGGTTAAATATTGTTCACCTAATGGATTATAAGCTTGTAAATGATTCCATAATAATGTAATGTAAAACATTGTTTTATAAAACAAGCTTTTAGAAAACACCTTGTATTCAAGGGCCCAGACTGGGCAGAAACAAGGAAATGAGTTAGTTACTCCCCTCAATCTTCTTTTTATTTTAAGTGGTGAGTTTTTCATATCATCTTTGCAAAGGAGGTTCTTATATCGGGACAGATGATATTCAAATAGAGAAATCTAGCATTTTATAAAAGATAAGCTTTTAACTTTCCACAAGAAGTTCCCTTTTAAATGTTTTATATAAAAAGTAAGTATACTATATATTGCTGTATTATAAATGATAAATGAATATGATTTTCATTACTATAAATTAATTTGAACATCCAAAAAATTGAAATGTTGTATTTTTGCCAAAAATCCAAATTTCCAGGATTAGAAGCCATTTACTATTTCTTATATAACTGTCTAATTTACCTAAAGGCCCACTGCTATGGTTTGAGTATGGTTTGTTTGGCCTCCACCAAGTTTCATGTTAAAATTTGTTCCCCAGTGTTGAAGGTGGGGCCTGGTAGAAGGTGTTTTGAGTCATTGGGCAAATCTCTCATGAATAGCTCGGTGCCATTCTCTTTGGTAATAAGTTCTCCCTTTTAGTTTCCATGAGAACTTGTTGTTGAAAGAGCCTGATATCTGCCCACTGCCTCTTGCTTCCTCTCTGGCCATGTGATCGCTACACACAGTCTCCCCTTCACCCTCTGCCGTAAGTGGAAGCAGCCTGAGACTCTCACCAAATTCAGATGTGGTGCTATGCTTCTTGTACAGCCTACATAACCATGAGCCAAATAAACCTTTTTTTAAAAAAAATATATATATTTTTGTTTCATATGAAATTTAAGTAGTTTTTCTTAATTCCGTGAAGAAAGTCAATGGTATCTTGATGGGGATAGCATTAAATCTATAAATTACTTTGGGCAGTATAGCCATTTTCATGATATTGATTCTTCCTATCCATGAGCATGGGATGTTTTTCCATTTGTTTCTGTCCTCTCTTATTTCACTGAGCAGTGGTTTGTAGTTCTCCTTGAAGATGTCCTTCACATCCCTTGTAAGTTGGATTCCTAGGTATTTTATTCTCTTCGTAGCAATTGTGAATGGGAGTTCACTCATGATTTGGCCCTCTGTTTGTATGTTATTGATGTATAGGAATGCTTCTGATTTTTGCACATTGATTTTGATCCTGAGACTTTGCTAAAGTTGCTTTATCAGCTTAAGGAGATTTTGGGCTGAGACAATGGGGTTTCCTAAATATACAATCATGTCATCTGCAAACAGAGACAATTTGACTTCCTCTCTTCCTATTTGAATCCCCTTTATTTCTTTCTCTTGCCTGATTGCCCTGGCCAGAATTTCCAACACTATGTTGAATAGGAGTGGTGAGAGAGGGCAACCTTGTCTTGTGCCAGTTTTCAAAGGGAATGCTTCCAGCTTTAGCCCATTCAGTATGATATTGGCTGTGGGTTTGTCACAAATAGCTCTTATTATTTTGAGATACGTTCCATCAATACCTAGTTTATTGAGAGTTTTTAGCATAAAGCGGTGTTGAATTTTATCAAAGCCCTTTTCTGCATCTATTGAGATAATCACGTGGTTTTTGTCATTGGTTCTGTTTATGTGATGGATTACATTTATGGATTTGTATATGTTAAACCAGACTTGCATCCCAGGGATGAAGCCGACTTGATGTGGTGGATAAGCTTTTTGATGTGCTGCTGGATTCCATTTGCCAGTATTTTATTGAGGATTTTCACATTGATGTTCATCGGGGATTTTAGCCTGAAATTTTCTTTTTTCGTTGTGTCTCTGCCAGGTTTTGTTATCAGGATGATGCTGACCTCATAAAATGAGTTAGGGAGGATCCTCTCTTTTTCTGTTATTTGGAATAGTTTCAGAAGGAATGGTACCAGCTCCTCTTTGTACCTCTGGTAGAATTCGGCTGTGAATCTATCTGGTCCTGGGCTCTTTTTGGTTGGTAGGCTATTAATTACTGCCTCAATTTCAGAACTTGTTATTCTTCTGTTCAGGGATTCGCCTTCTTCCTGGTCTAGTCTTGGGAGGGTGTATGTGTCCAGGAATTTATACATTTCCTCTAGATTGTTCTAGTGTGTGATGTTGGCTATGTAAACTAGGTGCCACTTACTGCTGAGAATGTGAACAAGGTGGGATAGGCCATAACTAACAACACAAATATGTCTTCAAGATTATTTGTTTAAAAAACTGTAGTCTATAAAAGAGATAAGTAGGGTAATTTGAAATGAAGTGCAATTTTTCATTAGATGATGATGTCTTTGGATCCACTGAGGTGTTCAGGGAAGATTCTGTTTTACTTACAGGAATTTTCATTTTTAAAATTTTAAAGCTCCCTGTCTTTCTTTCACCCTCTCCCTCTTTCTCTCCTGGCAACAATAGGTCAAGTCTGGCTGTATCATAATTCTTTTCATAAGGTTAACTACCCTGAGGTTGCTTGAGGTTGTTTTATATTCGCTCTTTCTTCAGCTGCTGCCCAAATTCTTATCATTGCACAGTGTAAATATACACAAATGAGGAGTTCAGTAACAATAAATCAAGTGCCGTACATAAATAAATAGAAACACTGTAAGAGTAATAGTCCAGCATATGTAGGAATAAGCAGCAAATGATAGTGGATATTCAGGAAACAGTTTGAATTGCAGATTGTTCTAAATTCATTGCAAGTTAACATCTGAGATGCTGAATTTGTAACACAGATGAATGATTACAGAAAGCTTTATTGGGAAATGGATCTTAGATAAAATTTTGCTAGAAAGGGAGATCTCAAAGAGTGTGAGATGCAATGGCATGCATAAGAAAGTGGAGGAGGTAAGGACTGTTGGTGTGGTGCACATTGCTAGGGGTGGTTTCTTAGCCAGCCTCAGTGGAATACAGGAGGAAATCTCAGCCACAGATGTATGGTGGAACCATCTGGAGAACTTTTTAGTCCCATGTGTTCTTTGCCAAAAAAACACTAATAAAATCCATGGGAGCTTGTCAGGCAAATTGGCAAGCTATAGCTGCTGACAGAAGCAATTATTCTTGCGTTTATCCAAAAAAGCAAGACCAAGTCACTTTCCATATGCGGGGTCCATTGCTTAAAACAAACAATTCTGGTCCTTATGACCATACTATCAGTGGGGAAGCCTGATGTGGCAGAGAGAGAGATACAACACATGTAATCATTGAACACATCAGGATTCAGTTGTGAGTCCTTCCTGCTTGTATGTTATTATGAATGTGATAATCCATACATCTTTTTCTCTTTGCTTCTCTATTTGTTTAAATTGATTTAATAACCAACTCATTCAAGCATTTTGGCTTGGTCTGTGAACTTTTCAATTCTGTGACCTCTTAAATAGCTTGCTCAGCGCATACTTGGAGGCCACAACTGCAACAACATAATTTCCCACATGATGTAACCTATTTTTAAAATGTTCCACAAGTGGTTTTAATATGCAGCTCAGTTTGAGTACTGCTGGGATAAAGAATTTGAAGATCCAAAGGAAAATTACAGATGGTGAAGGACTTTAGATGTGATGTTAAAAAAAGATTTATATTTTGTTACCTAGAAAACCAGGAATCCTTTAAATACAATAATAAAGATATAAAATGTGTGCATCTTTAAGATTGAATTGACAGTGGTATGTGAGTAGGACTGGATAAGGGAGATGACTAGATGCCTAACAGGAAATTAGAAGTGTTGAAAAAGACCAGTCTGGTGAAATAAACCTAGAATAGGATTATAGAATCTGAATGGAAAGGAAGAGGACATTTTGGTCGTCTTAGATCCATTCACTTCCCAATTCATATTATGAAGGCAGTATTAACGAGGTATAAAAACCAGACAAAAATATCATAAGAAAATAAAACAATGGACCAATATCCCCTATCAACATACATTCAAAACTCTTTAACACAATTCTTAACAAATTATCAGCAAATACAATCTGGAAACATATAGAAAGTCTATACTATGTACAATGGTGGTTTGTACTAAAAATGCAAGATTATTTTAACTTTGGAGGTTTTTCTCAGTGTTCTACTCCATACTCAATTTTCAGTAGTCCCTGCCCAGCTGATTGGGTCATCAACTGTCCCACTTTGCCTGGGTCTGTTCCAGTTTTTTGTTTGTTTTTGAGACGCAGTTTCGCTCTTGTTGCCCAGGCTGGCGTCCAGTGGTGCGATCTCGGCTCACTGGAACCTCCGCCTCTCGGGTTCAAGCAATTCTCCTGTCTCAGCATCCCGAGTAGCTGGGATTACAGGCATGCGCAACCACGCCCAGCTAATTTTGTATTTTTAGTAGAGATGGGGTTCTCCATGTTGGTCAGGCTGGTCTTGAACTCCTGACCTCAGGTGATCCACCTGCCTCGGCCTCCCAAAGTGCTGGGATTACAGGTGTGAGCCACAGAGCCCAGCCGGGTCTGTTCCAGTTTTAACACTCCTACTTTCCAGAAACCCCTCCCCAGGAGGCAGAAAATTTTGGCTTTTTGGTGATGGGAAAAAAATTGATGGAAATGTACAAAACTCATGCTGTATTTCCCAAAATAGTGGCTGAAAGCACCCATGTTTTTTGTTTCAAGTGGATACTTTATAATACACCTTCTCTAGTTACTTTCATTGTGTTTTGCCCTTTCCGCTAATGTTGGCAACCATGATTTGTAGTTCATGGCAGTGGATCATCCATGATTCATTACACTGATTGATGTGACTTAAATGTGCAATTTAATAATTATGACCTTTAGCAGTTCATCTTTGATTTTGCCCAGGGATTGACTGTTATGCTTAGTGCTACTTTAGCTTTTAACATTGTGAATATTGTGACCATGTTTTCTAAGTGTTAAAATTATGAAGCAATTGCAATATCAAAACAAACACGCAGAAGACATCACTGAAAAATAGGATAATTTACTGGGCAATTTGAATAACAAATGAAAGGACACACATGACTGGAATAAGGGGGTAAATAATCAAAACACAGCATAATGTACAATACATAAAAAAGAATTTGGGCTTAAACACAGGGGAGAAGAGGATATGAACGCACACAGGAAGATGGAAGCTTTCAAGTCCAATATGAAATAGGCATATACTTCAAGCCAAGAAAAAGTTTTTAGCCTCCCCAAAAGAAACCAATGCTCAGATAAAAATAAGAGTGACTGAATTTGTTTGGGGATACTACATGATCAAACATATATTAAAGTACTGTTCCTTTGATTGCTCTATGAAACTCAATAAATATACATTTCCTTATTCAAAACTGGCAATTAAAATGTTCCGTGGAAGTACAGAAGAGAGAATTTTAATAACAGATGTGGTGCTCCCTTCAGTGTGGAGATTCCTTAAAATCTTAACAACGATCACGCTTTCCAGAGCATATAAAGTAATTTTTAAAAACTTTTATTTAAAAAAATTCAGGGTTACATATGCAGGTTTGTTATTACATATGTAACGTGTGCCATGGGGATTTGTTGTAGAGATTATTTCATCTCCAGGTATTAAGCCTAGTACCCATTAGTTATTTTTCCTGATCCTCTCCCTCCTCCCACCATCCACCCTCCAAAAAGCCCCTGTGTGTGTTGTTCTCCTCTATGTGCCCATGTGTTCTCATCATTTAGTACCCACTTACAACTGAGAACATGTGATATTTGTTTTTCTGTTATTGCATTAGTTTTTTTGAATCATGGCAACAACAAGAGTATTCGTTTCAAACTACTAGAAGGAACATTTATTTGAATGATAGAGTCTCAAATCACCTTTTTGATTTCTATAAAGATTTAAATGAAATGTAAGAAAATATAAAACTAAAGATTATGGATATTTTTGTCCAAATACAGAGTATACTTTTCTTCTCTATCTGCATATTTGGCAAACAGTAAAAATGTAAATTTTGGCAGATGTAATTAAGTCTATAAACTTCTTCATCAAGGAAACCTGAAAGGTCTCATCTACTAAATGTTCTATACACCTTGTACACGACACTCCAAAAGGGAGTATGACTTGTTTACCTGTGATTTTGAGGTTTTCATAAAATTTTTTGTTTAGTTTTTAGTTTCCTCAAAATGCACAGGAGCACTTAATGAGATTTTTTAACTTTATTAAAATGGAAAGAGATAGTCTCCTTAGATATACATTTACAAAATGCTTAGGATTTTCTGCCATAGAAAATATGTCAAAATATTGTTCTGCCATAAAATGACATTTTTAAACTGTGGGACAAGAATAGTGTCTTCCAATTAAAAACTTAATGGATATAAGAATTAAGTAAATGATTACAGAAAAATAGAAATTTACATTATGTTTCTCCAAATGGATGCTTTTAAGGAGGCCATCACTTGCCAAGAAAAGGATGAACTGACTATGCTTGTTTTGTTTAATGTTATGTTTAGGTTGTAATAGAAACACACACACACACACAAACAAGCTGCCTGCAGAAGGCAAAACTGAAAGAGCACACTGTAACCACATGCCGACTGGGGCTTCAGGAGCTGTAAACACAACCCTAGACGCTGCCGTGGGGCCAGAACCCAAAACGTTCCCCACAACATGCCTGACTGCATGCTCTCCCTAGGGGTTTGAGTAGAGGGGCACTGAAGAAGCGAGTCACGCCCCTGTTGCACACCCTTCGAGGGGAAAAAAAGAACTTTTCCCTTCTCAATAAAACTAGCACATACAATTCTCACACCTATATCTCATCCCACTTCCACCTTTAACGTCTCTCATTCTAATACTTAGTTGCTCTTTGAACTCCATGATGAAGTCTTACTCAACTAAACCATCAAGTTTATCATATCCTCCACTGTTTGATTTTCATTTCACAACATGAGGATGACTTGGGTATTTATCTAAAATGCAGATTCATGGTCTTCGCCCCAGTAAATTTTTATCCGAGAGATTTTGAGTAGGGGTTGTGATCTATATTTTTTAAAACCTCCCCACGTGAGACAGACACATATTTGAAGGCAGTGCTTAGTTTCCCTCTCCACCCCGCCAAGTTAATTTTCTTGTTTTTGGAGATCCAGCCTTGAATGAATTCCCCAAGAGTGGGACCAACCCAGACGTTTAGAATAGTCTCCTAAATGCACAGGGTTTTCCTGCATCAATTACAAAGAAGCCTGGACTTCTTGACATATGTTTATATGTCCCACCATAACCTTTTGGATCAACAGTGTTCAAAATATATCCTATTTCAGACACTTGATGTCTGTCCTTTTGCCTTTCTCTCATGAAGTCCTGCTGGTAGGACATAAAGCCTAGGGCACCCTCATCACCTGCCTGACCCTAGTGGCTTGTTCCTGTCTTGGTCCCATGTTGCTACATCCTGCCCAGAATTAAGAGATTTTCCTAAGCTAATAGACCAAATGAGATATGTCACAATAAGACTGTATGCGAGAACTCCAATTCCTCCAAAAGAGAATTTTCAATTAGTTCATGTTGTACCATGTTGGAAAGTCAGTTACATTATAAAATTTCCTAGCTCCTCAAACCCAATCTGAATGATTCTTGTATACTTAGTTTTGAGATTCTTTCTAGAAAAACTTCCCAAATTGATGAGTTTATCATTGGATCCACCAACAATGTTAGATTACTAATTAATTCCCTTGTGCCTTCTAAGTCATTTTGAAGATCTAGTGTTTTTCAGGTGTCACTCTTCTTTTTATTTTTTTAAGTAATTTCTAGGACTCAGATGTTTTCCTCAAGGAGATGCATTGTTTTAGTAAAGTTCAGTTTGAATCATTTTTACTACATTTTTATTTAATCCCCAACTATGTTGTTTTTCTTGAGATATTTTATTTGCTGTCAGTAGGCATTCTAAGCAGAGGTTTAGCTGATAATTAGCCATTTCTTTAGCGACACATCTTACTTGACAAAGAGGGTTAAAAAAGATGATTTCTTTTGATTGTACTTTTTAGTTGTAATGATATATTCCATTATTTACTATTTTAAACTGATACGCCTTAGCTCAGCACTAGGTTTTGTATCATCAAACTAAAAAAACAAATTTAATAATTTTTTCTGCTCTTTGAACCAAAACTTAAGAAGTTTGTGGAAATGTGAAAAGCTAGAATAACAAATATGCAGTTAAGCACAATCCTCTGAGAAACAGAAAATAGCAATAATTGTTTAGATTATAAGATTTGGGGTTCAATGTTCAATAAAACAAAGGTATTATTTAGATTTATTTTTGTTTCCTTACAACTAAACTTAACACAGGCTTTTATAGAAATTTAAAAATATTTATATAAAAGGATAAGGGACTATTAAGAAGGAAGATAAATATTTCATGTAGAACTACTACATCAGCTTTCTTGAAATAATTAACTGGTAAGTTCAATTTACCCTCAAATCAATTAAGATTCAATAACAGTTTCAACCTTTTCCCCTTTTGGTTGAAGTTTGACCAAATTGATTTTGTTATTTTGACAGACTGTGGTCATAATCAAACCACTTGAACTTCTTTGTGTCATCATAAAGGGATTATTTCAGAATATTAAGAAAAGCATCCATAGCTTTATTATACTTTTTGTCCACACATTATTTGACATGCCATCTTTTTCACATGAATATGTAAAATGATGTAATCCTAATTAGATTCACATCATACAAATTAAATTTGTATGATGGAGTGACAAACTGAGGCCTCTCTACAGTTATTTATGAATTGCAAATTTGAGGATTATATTTGAGAAACAGTTCTTTATGATCATTACAGCCCAGCTACTCCAGATTTTTCATGGAAGTTATTTTAACAATAAAAAAAGACTGATATAATTTAAGATCTCAGTGAGATGAAGCATGGGTGGATCAGTAACAACAGACATTATATAGATTATATACCAAGTTGAAACTGAGGGTTCATGAAGTATAGTTTCATCTTTTTCATTGATCATCCTAGCAAATACATATGCATTTACCCCTGTTAATTCATGCACATACTCTCAACCACATCTGCCTTCCCTTCCTACCTCTAACACTACCACAGATTGCAGGTTGCCTTTTTTACATGCATGTGGCTATCCAGTCACATATCCAAAATCTTTTTACTCACCCTCCCTGAACAACTGGCAGCTCAAAACATCCTCAAGAAACATGACTTGGGTGAGAGAATGCAGACTTTGTTTACAGGTTAGCAAGTTTGTTTAAACAGATATTTCTGAAATTCAAGCTGGGATGTGAACTCTAGATGGATCCAGATGGATATATCTTAGTGATTCCAGGGACTCCTTCACCTTGGGGTGGAATGCAATTAGAGTGAAACAAAGTGGGATTCTAATGCACAGGGCCTAGATTAGGGTCCTCAAATGCCTGATGTAGTGGATATTTATATCTGTCTAATATATTGCAGTATGTGGAGCAACACAAGGTGGCCACTTTTAGTAAAAGAAAGAATACTAGCTGGGTGCGGTGGCTCACGCCTGTAATCCCAGCACTTTGGGAGGCCGAGGTGGGCGGATCACAAGGTCAGGAGATCGGAGACTATCCTGGCTAACACGGTGAAACCCCGTCTCTACTGAAAATACAAAAAATTAGTCGGGCGTGGTGGGGGTGGGGGTCCTGTAATCCCAGCTACTCGAGAGGCTGAGGCAGGAGAATGGTGTGAACCTGGGAGGCGGAGCTTGCAGTGAACGGAGATCGCGCCACTGCACTCCATCCAGCCTGGGCGACAGAGCGAGACTCTGTCTAAAAAAAAAAAAAAAAAAAAAAAGATTACGTCCTATATGAATGGATCTGTTGATTGAACGCCTCTGAGAATTGTTATTTTTATAGAGGTTTTAACCATAGTCTTGAAAAGCCTGCTAACTCTCCCCTTCTTTGGCAATCTGGAAAACCTGCTGCTTAAAATGATATTGTCCAGACTTAGCATATTAGACATTAAGGAAAAGTCCTAAAGTAGAAGATGGTTCCCAGCTGATAAAGAATGATCTTTGGCTGTCCTGACAGTGCATTCAAAAGCTTCATATCTTTTAATAAAGAGTTCCATTGAAACTCTTTTTTGGATCACACTGTTGTTTGGAGACAAACCAAAAAACAAAGGTGCACAAATTTTGTTCCATAGTCTACCAGCAATTTTTCCAAAATTTTAATTTTTTAATTTTTTTTTTTTTTTTTTTTTTTTTTTTTTTTTTTTTTTGTCACATTCAGGTTTGTTACATATTATTCATTTTTTTCAATTATCGTCATTTATTAGTGTTCTATGCTTCCCCCCCCCCCCCCACAACAGTCCTGTGTATGTTCCTTTGTCATAGTTTCATTTTTTCCTATAGGAACATTTTTT
Source organism: Nomascus leucogenys (assembly GCF_006542625.1). Lineage (NCBI taxonomy): Eukaryota > Metazoa > Chordata > Mammalia > Primates > Hylobatidae > Nomascus > Nomascus leucogenys. Next base: position 53,129,703 of record NC_044383.1, on the reverse strand, counting down.
TTTTTTTTTATTTTATTTTATTTTTTTAAGTAGTCTAGTGGCATAAACATGTCATTTAGCTTTTTAATATTAATGCAGGCATATAGAACCAAACAGAACTTACAGTCCAATCTTGGCTCAACTTACCAGTTTTGACATTAGGGACTGAGACTTAATTCCTTTATCTGAAAATAAGAAATAAAGTATCTAGTTCTTATGGTTGTTCATAAAATTAAAGGAAAAAAATGTATATTTTCTTTCTGCTATAAAATAAGCACTCAATAAATGGCAGTATTATCACCACCTCCGTGGTTTCTAGCACTGGTAAAGGATTAGAGCATTGCCATTGGACCATTAATTAATATAATTATCTTAATTGCTTGAATAATTTCTATTTGTAAAAACTATTTAGCCAAATCATTATTAATAAAATTGCCAAGGGCATACTTAACCTACACTATGCCAATCCTAAGTACTAAAATACATGTTCTTTTTAGAAGACTCCCTCTTTAAGAAATGGCATCATGTCAGAATTAAGCTTTTGATATTCAATTTTTAAGTCTCTTTACCAGATAATACTAGATTTCTTTCTCCTTCTTTCCTCTCATTGCATGAGCAATTTTCCCACATACCTTTTTTGGATAAGTAGGGCCATAACCAAGGCAAGGGTGAGGATTTCTGAGAATCAGTATCAGTTTTGGTAAAGGCATAACGTGTCTAAAGGTTTCACTATGTGAAGATGAGGAGAAGGTTGTGACATATTGTCTTAAGGCAAAGCTCAATTAGATGCAAGGTAGACTTTCTTAACAAGTTCTCAACTTAACAGTAGTAATGATCCTTTAAATTTGTTTTTAATACAGTAAGATCTCTGTGGCAGCAATGCCCGTAATTTGAATTTGCTAAAGGTATTTCAGTCTTATTTAGTTATAATAAAGTAAATGGTCAAAAGAAAGTAACTGATGGTTGTCGATCACAGGTTTTGGTTCTCTACATGCTCCCAGAAGATTGGTCTCTAAATTCAGCTTAGTCCTTGCAAGAATTAATAAATCATATGTAATGAAGCTATAATCAGACAGATCATGCTTATGAACACTAGTACGTTGCTTTGGAAGCTTAGATTAACAACAAAAATTTGCCCAAAGATACCTTGTAGAAAGAAACAATAAGGAATTAAAAAGAGAATGAAAGTTCCAAGCCTATTTTTAAAGTAAAAGGTATTGTAGAGATCTGTGGGCAACTATGGATGCTGAAAAATGTCTAAAATTATTAAAGTACTGATTCACAATCACAGAAAAACAGATGTGTTTTGAATGTTAATCTATGTCAAGATACAGAAATCACTCATACCCTCAGAATAGTTTTAAGAGCTTGGATTAGAATGGTTACAACTTAAGAATAGAAACACAAAATGGACAGCTGATCAACAAAATGATTTTATGGCCCAGCTCTAAGACAATCAAGACAGACTGAAGGAGTGTGCAGCAGCAGTGTATGATGTGTAGAATCATCAGGAAGTAGAATGTGTATTTCTTCAAAATGTGGATAGAATAATGAGATTTAAGTCTACTGTCATCTTCTACAACAATGTAGCATAAGATTAGAGGAAGCGCTTTGGAGCCAAACCAGTTTAGATTTGAAGCATCATTCTTGCATCGTTCCAAATTGCCTTGGGCAAATTACTTACTTGTGCAATAAGGTTACTTTCCAGAATTTTTGTGCGTTTTAAATGAGATTCCATATATAAAGTGCTTAGCACACATGTGGTGCACAGTAAGCAATAAAAAAATATGTTTTTCTAATAGTTGTTATTAGTATTTTTCTTCTGGTTATGGCAAGGGTAACAATGGGGGTATTATATATGTACTTTGCATAGGAAATTAGAGCAAGTCTCCAGGAATTTTATTTTCCAAAAGACTTTAAGACTTCCAAGGAAGAATGTTATTAAGAGAAAAAGGATTGACAGATACACATGCCATAAACTTCTAAGATTAATGTTTCAAAACATAATGAAACAAAACTGTAAACAAATTTTCTAGGAATATTGCACCAGTAGGAACAAGAAAGGCCTATATTTTTTCTGTTCCTTTTTCTCTCCTTTCTTTTGGGATAATTTAATTTAGAAAATTTATTTAAAATTTTTAGGTAAAAATTTAAGAATTTTAATATTTTATTTTGTTTCATATATTAATTTTATAATATTTTATAAAATTCTGTATTATGTTAGAAATTACAATAAAAATTCTTAACTTACCATAGTTTGCTAGATTCAGCATAGTACTACTTCACAATTAACTCTTCTGAATTGATCATTTAATAATGGCCTTGTGTTATTTAAGCCCAGTTTTCCAGTGGTGTTAGATGTGTTGTTCTTCAATATTTGTGGATGTCAAATTGAAATGTAAGAACTTAATAAAAATTGGCTACTCACTTTTATGGCAAAAATAGAAAACAAATAACAGTACAGTAGACTTAAAAATAAACAAATGATTACACTATGTATAAAAGAAATAATAAAATGCAGTGATTATCTTAATAGCATTTTAGCCTACATAGGATGTTTGTAAAAATTACACTTTAATTATAAAAACAAAATCCAATTGAAACTAAAAGTATAGAAAATCATATATGCCATGACTTGCAAATACTAAAAATTAGAAAGCTGATGTGGTCGTATTAATATTAGAAAAAGTAGGCTTACAAGCCAAATATATTAATAGAGATAAAGAAGTATAATGCATGCTGATAAAAAGGATAAATTCAATAGGAAGATATAAAAATGTACCTGATAAAAGAGTTTAAAAATACGTGAATTAAAAACTGACAGAACTAAAAGGAATAAATAGATAAATTCACAATCATAAATGGAGATTTTAACAACCATGTCTTAGTAATTAATGTAATAAGTCGGAAAAAATTAGTAAGGATATAGATTTAAATAAGCCTGTCAATCAAATTGGTCACATTAATATTTACCAAATATTAAGCCCAACACTATTAAATGCACAGTTTTTTTTAAGTACACATGGAAAATTCACCAAGAAGAGCCATATGCTGGATGTCTAGAAATGTCAATAAATTTCAAAAAATGTAAGTTTTATAAAATATGTTTTATGACTATAATGAAAATGAAATTCAGTACTAATAATATATCTGAAAAAATCCATAAATAATAGAAATTAAACACACACTTAAGTATCTTAAAGAATCAAGAAAAAATTACAGTGAAAATTAGAAAACATTTTAAAGCAATGAAAATAAAAAGACAATACATCAAAATTTGTTGAATGCAAAGTAGTGCTTAGAAGGAAATATATATCATCAAATGCTATTAGAAAAGAACGAAAGTTTAAAATCGTTGTCTAAGTTTTCTCAGGTTTGAAAAGAAAAACAAATTAAATTAATAAGAGAAAGAAAACAACATATATAAGAGCAGTTGTAAATGAAATACCAAACAATAAATAAATTTAACAAAGCCAAAATCTTCTTTGAATTGACCTTACATGAATAAATTCTTAGCAAAATTGGATGGGGAAAAAGAGATGAAACACAAATTATCAAAATTGGCTGTAAAATACAGAAATATTGTCAAAACCTCAGCTATTGAAAGGATAATAAGGGCCAAATATGAACAATTGGTAATTTATTCTAAAAGGCAATTTAATAGTACTGAAAAGGTAATAACATGTGACTAGTTCAATAGCTGTTAAAAATTGAATTTATAATATGAATACCAAAAAGAAAACATCATACCCAAGTCATTTTACAAGATGAGTTCTATCAAATGTTAACAAAAAAAATCAATTTTCAGACACTTTCACAATACAGAAGAGGAGAAAATACTTCTCAGCTTGTCTTATGAGGTTAGCATAACCCTGATAATGAAATCTGAAAAGTAATTAATTACAATAATTCTAATAACCATAAAAAATCAATTACAGGCCAATAATCCTAATAAAAATAGATGTAACTATCATCATAAAGTATTAGAAATTAGAATTTAGCAATATATAAGGAGCTTAATATATCATGACCAAGTAAGATTCATCCCTAAAATGCAACATTAGTTCAATATTTGAAAATCAATTAAGTTATTCAACCATATTAATCTAATTAGGGATATAAATTATATGATTAACTCAATATATACAATAAATTATATGATTAACTCAATAAATACAATAAATTATTTGATAATGTTTAAAATGTTGGAAAGCTGAAATCAAAACTGTCTTTATTGGTATATGACTTATTGTCTACATAGAACATATGAAGAAATCTATAAAAGCTCATTAAATTTGTTAAGCAACAAGGTTGAAGAATATAAACTGCATATAAAAAATAATTTTTATTTTGATAAGCTCACACAAATCATTGGTAAATAAAACTTAACAAATTTTTATTTACAATAGTGTGGAGGGACTCTAGACTGCAAGCTACAAAACATCGTTGAGATAAACTAAAATGTGTCAAATAAATGAAGAAATATGACAAATTTATGAACTAGAGATACTAATTTTCCCAATATTGTTAAATAGATTAACATAATCACAAACCTAACACCCAGTATGGTTTTAATGTATAGAATTTGACAAACTGATTTTAAAATTATTGGGAATTTCAAGAGACCTTAAACAGCAAAATCAGTGTTGCAAAAAATAAAAATAACAAAGTTTGCAAACCCACCTGATTTGATTTCAAGGTTTCTTATAATTTGGTAATAGTCAAGACAGTGTGATAGTGGTATAAAGATAGAAAAAGAAAGTAATGGAACAATTTATAGAATCAAGCAGTAAATAAACATATGTATAATAATTTTATTTATACTAATAGCCAAAATGATTACAAAGAAGAGAGATAATGTTTTCAACAAATGGTGCTGAATCAGCTAGATATGGTTGATTAACTATAACTTAACCTTAAAATAACGTCATACACAAAAATTAATTTTAAGTGGATAATAGACAACATAAATCACAATCTGTTAAATTTTTAAGAAAAAATTTAGAAGAAATAATCATGACCTTGGATTAGGCAAAGATTTCTTAACTCACATGCAAATGGAAAAAGTAATAAATTAAACTTCATCAAAATTTTAACATTCTGCTATTTGAAAACCACCATTAAAAAATGAAATTGTATTCTATCAATTGGAAAAAAAAAAACATATCCGGTATTCACATCTGAGAAAGGACTTGTATCCAGACTACATAAAGAACCTTTTTAACTCAATAAGAGAAACAGAACTATTTTAAAAATGGGCAAAAATCTTAAATTGACACAAAAGAAGACATTTGAATGGACAATAAGTAAATGGAAAGATGCTTAACATTTGTAGCCATCAAGAAAATGCAAATTAAAACTACAATGAGATTCAATTTCACACTCATTTGAATGAGTAGCAGTAAAAATATTGGCAATATCAAATGCTAGCAAGGATATGGAGCAGCTGTTAACTCACATTATTATAGCCAGTGTTAAATGGTACTGCCACTTTGGTAATGTTTTAAGAGTTAAATGTATGCCTAGCCTAATCTTCAACAATTCTATTTCTAGCTACCTATCCTAGAGAAATGCAAACACAAGCCTTCAAGAAGTTATGCACGTTGTTTAGAAAAGCTGTATTTATAATAGAAAAAAATGGAAACATCTCAAATGTCCATCAGCAGATGTATTAGAAAACAAATTGTGGCAGATTCACACAATGGAATGCTAATCAGAATAAAAATGATTAAATTGCCAGTATATCCAACAGAACAAGAAAACCCGAAAGAAAAAAATTGCTTACTGTATGAATTTATTCATGTAAGGTTTTAGAACAGGTAAAACTTACATTGGATCAATTAGCTTAGGAAGCGGGGAGATATTAATTGTAAAGGGAAATGAGGGAGCTTTTATTCTATATCTTGATTAGTGTGGGGCTACACAGGTGAGTTCATTTGACAAACCCACCCAACTGTACAATTAAACTTTGTAAATGTTGTCATCTGTACATTTTACCTCAATATAGTTGATTTTAAATTATTATTTTAAATGGGAAAGAGTATTTGCATAAAATTAATTTGTATCTCCAATGAATAAGAATGAAACTAGAAGTGAAACATAGAAGACATTATCAGCATCAATTTTTAAGTGGCAAACAGTATGTTGTATTAGTCTGTTCAGGCTGCTATAACAAAATACCATAAACCAGGTCACTTATAAACATAAATTTGCTGCGGAGGCTGGGAGTCCAAGATCACAGCACCAACAATTTCATTGTCTGGTGAGAGCTCAGACAGTTTATAGATTGCAATCTTTTTGCTATAACCTGATGTGGTGGAAGAGGCGAAGGATATCTCTGTGGCTTCTTTTCCATGAACATTAATCCCATTTGTGAGGGCTCTGCCTCATGATCTAATCACCTCCCAAAGGCCTAACCCCTTTTCCTAATATCATTACCTTGGGGGTTAGAATTTCAACATATAAATTTGGGGGAAGATGAACATTCAGTTCATTGCAGTAGGTGTAATATTAAGATGTAACAATAGCTAAAATAAAAGCTCTCTGTAGTAGAAAGATAAAATTGATTTATTTAAGCCATTGTTAAATATACTGTCTCGTAGCTAAAGAGAGAACATGGCTTTAAACAGCCAACATTTTGTGTTTTCTGTGCTTGTGTCATTACTCCAAAAGAATACTACTTAGAAAAAATTATGACTCCCTAAACTACTTAGAAGTAATAAAATGACATATAGATTCAGTACATTCTGTAATCCATCACTATCATTTGTGCCCAAATGCCTCGGTACTTCTAGTAGAGTAACATGTAAAGCCAATTGGAATGACAAGGTAGTAAGAGATACTCTTATGGAGGTTAGGAGAGGTGTCAACACAGATAAAAGCACACAGCAGAGCAAGAGCCAAGCCCATAATTTTGCATTTACTTTAAGAAGAGTTTATTGTTCACTTAGTCAACCATGTTTTTTACCAAAGTCCTTTTATGTGCTGGGATTTAGCATGTATTGATTTGTTTTAAAAAGTACTTACCCTCAGGGTGCTAACAGTAAAGAGAGACCAGGCAATGCTTTTCTTTAGAACTGAGTGTGTTGTTGAGTAAAAGTGAAACATTAATAATTTTTCCCAGCTGGGCATTGTGGCTCACATCTGTAATTCCAGCACTTTGGGAAGCTGAGTTGGGCAGATTGCTTGAGGCCAGGAGTTTGAGACCAGCCTGGCCAACATGGTAAAACCCCATCTTTATTAAAAGTACAAAAATTAGCCAGGTATGGTGGCACACGCCTGTAATCCCAGCTACGTCAGGAGGCTGAGGCACAAGAATTGCTTGAACCCAGGAGGCAGAGGTTGTAATGAGCCAAGATCACACCATTACACTCCAGCCTAGGCCACAGAGTGAGACTCTGTAAAAAAAAAAAAAAAAAGAAAAAAAAATCCCACTAAACTTCAATGGCATTATTTATTTTTGACATTTTATTCATTCATTTACTGATATATTGATTACTATAGCAAATATTTCAACATTTCACTCCTATGTTCAGGGCTTATAATTCCAAGATGAAAACCCAGAACCCCTGTTCAGGTGGTGGCTCTCAATGGGGTCAATTTGCCCAAGAGCACTTTTGAACAGTGTCTGAGGACATTTTTTATCCCTGTAACTGAAGGACCGAAGATGCTACTGGCATGGAGTAGGTAAAGGCTAGGATACTGTCAACCTGCTACAATGAACAGAACAGCCTCTCACAATAATTATCTAGTGTAAATTGACAACAGTGTCAAAGTTGAGAAAACTTATTATAAGGAGCTCATTATCTGTGAAGAAAGACAGATACATATTAAATAAGTTTAATTCAGTCTAAGAAAATTATGAAAAGAGGAGTTTGGATGTTGTGATAGTTCATTTTATGTGTCAACTTGGCTGTGTCACAGGTTGACCACATGTACGGCCAACTCTTATTTTGGTTGCCTTTGTAAGGGTATTTTGGATGAGACGAATATTTAAATTTTGTGGACTTTGAATAAATACATTGCCCTCCAAAACGTGCGTGGGCTTCATTCAAACAGTTGAAGACCTGAGTGAAACAAGAAGACCAGCCTCCCCTGAGGAAGAGAGAATTGTCTAGCATGCTTCTTTCAAATGTCATTTGCAACATAGGCCTGTACTGGTTCTATAGAAGACTGCCTTTAGACTCAAACTGGAACATTAGTTCTCCTGGGTCTCCAGCCTGCCAGCCTTCATACATTCATACAGCTGCAACATTGGTGTTCCAGGGTCATTAGCCTGCTGGCCAACCCCACAGATTTTGGAATTGCTAACCTCCATAGTCACATGAGTCAATTCCTTGTAAATCTTTTTCTATATATGTGCACATCCTATTGTTTCTATTTCTCTGAAGAACTCAGGCTAATACATATGTGACAGAATTGAAGATTTTGAGGAGTACTTGAAGGAGAGAAGAAAGTTGTGAAGCTAATAATTGTTTGTACATAAATGGTGCCTAAACCATACAAATGAGATTAAAGGCTTATAATAACAGAAAATTTGAGATATAAACTTTAAAAATTAATTTTTGTGAACAGGAAACCTACAGAATGGGAGAAAATTTTTGCAACCTACTCATCTGACAAAGGGCTAATATCCAGAATCTACAATGAACTCAAACAAATTTACAAGAAAAAAACAAACAACCCCATCAAAAAGTGGGCAGAGAACATGAACAGACACTTCTCAAAAGAAGACATTTATGCAGCCAAAAAACACATGAAAAAATGCTCATCATCACTAACCATCAGAGAAATGCAAATCAAAACCACAGTGAGATACCATCTCACACCAGTTAGAATGGCCATCATTCAAAAGTCAGGAAACAACAGGTGCTGGAGAGGATGTGGAGAAATAGGAACACTTTTACACTGTTGGTGGGACTGTAAACTAGTTCAACCATTGTGGAAGTCACTGTGGCAATTCCTCAGGGATCTAGAACTAGAAATACCATTTGACCCAGCCATCCCATTACTGGGTATATACCCAAAGGACTATAAATCATGCTGCTATAAAGACACATGCACACGTATGTTTATTGCGGCACTATTCACAATAGCAAAGACTTGGAACCAACCCAAATGTCCAACAACGATAGAGTGGATTAAGAAAATGTGGCACATATACACCATGGAATACTATGCAGCCATAAAAAATGATGAGTTCATATCCTTTGTAGGGACATGGATGAAACTGGAAAACATCATTCTTAGTAAACTATCGCAAGGACAAAAAACCAAACACCGCATGTTCTCACTCATAGGTGGGAATTGAACAATGAGAACTCATGGACACAGGAAGGGGAACATCACACTCCAGGGACGGTTGTGGGGTGGGGGGAGGGGGAGGGACAGCATTAGGAGATATACCTAATGCTAAATGACGAGTTAATGGGTGCAGCAAAACAACATGGCACATGGATACATATGTAACAAACCTGCACATTGTGCACATGTACCCTAAAACCTAAAGTATAATAATAAAAAAAAATAAAAAATAAAAAAAGAAAAAAAAATTAATTTTTGTCACTCTTAGTGGTAAACACTGCTGTGCTCATAAGTACCCAAATTCTTTCTTTAGTTATTAGGTTTTCTGCTGTATTTTAGTGATAATATAAGATGAACATAAATAATAGGTGTCACTTTGGAGACAACACATAAAGCATATGGTCTATCACATTGACACATTCTTTTCCCTGCTCATGTAGCTAAAAGAGAGGTAATTCAAGATGGCAGAGCACGAAGTGGAAGAAGCCCAATTCTTGCACTCTCTTTCAGTAGGAGTGCTACCTAGAAGAGTCAACTACCTCAGTATTGACTTTCAGTGAACAGAAAAAGAACTCTTCTAGTTTGTTAAGCTTTTAAACATTGTAGTTTTATGCATCACCAAGCATTAGTTATTTTGACTAATAAAATTAATAAGGAATCCTAAGCCTGCTGAAGATGATAAGAATATCTAAGTTTCCAACATAATCAGTAATCAGAAATATATTTGATATTCTGACCCTTTCTTCAGGAGTCTTTCCAATATAATGATAACCTATCAGTAAAACTGTCATATAATTTATTATTTAAACTGTAATTCAAAGAGATAGTACCAAAAACTTATGGTATAAAACAAAGACAGTAACAAGAGAGATGTTTAGAGTTATATACCTGCATTTACAAAAAAGAACAATATTAAATAAACAACCTAACTTTGTACTTTAAACAACTAGAGAAAGAACAAACTAAACCCAAAGTTATCAAAATGAAGACAATAATTGAGTTTAGAGCAGAGATTAACACGATAGAGTATAGAAAAATAATTTAAAAGATCAGTAAAGCTAAGAGTTGCTATTTTGAAAAGAACAATGTAACTGACAGACTTTTAGCTAAATTAAATAAAGAAAAAAAAGACTAATAAATTCAGAAGTGAAAAAGAAGTTAGAACTGATGCCACAGAAGTGAAAAGATTATTAGAAACTATTATAAATGTATGTCAGCAAATTGGATAACATAAAAGACATGAATAAATTTCCAGAAACAAACTAGTAAAATTGAATTATGAAGAAACAGAAAGTCTGAGTAGACCTCTACTTAGCAAGAATATTGAATAGTAATAAAAAAAAATCCCCAAAATGAAAAGCCTAGGACCAGATGGCTTCATTGGTGAATTCTACTAAATATTTAAAAAGAATTAATGTCAATTTTTCTTAAATTATTTCAAAAAATATTTAAGAGAGAACACATCTAAACTCATTTTATGAAGCAAATATAACCTTAATACCAAAGTCATTAAGACATGAAAAGGAAAAAAAAAAGCATGCCATTTCACAAACAGAAGAAAAAAAAATTTTTTTAATAAAAAAAGTTTTAAAAACGAAACTAAAACTACAAGTGAAAATCCCTGATGAATACAAAAAAAATACTTGGCAAAATAGTAGCAAACAGAATTTAATATCAAATTAAAAGAATCATACACCATGATCACGTGGGGTTTATTCCTGAGATGCAAGAGCAGTTCAACATATGAAAATCAATTAATCTGATACATTACAATAAAAATAAAGTATCAAAAGAATCGCCTGTAATCCCAGCACTCTGGGAGGTCGAGGCGGGCGGATCACGAGGTCAGGAGATCAAGACCATCCTCGCTAACACAGTGAAAACCCATCTCTACTAAACATACAAAAAATTAGCCTGGCCTGGTGGCAGGCGCCTGTAGTGCCAGCTACTTGGGAGGCTGAGGCAGGAGAATGGTGTGAACCTGGGAGGCAGAGCTTGCAGTGAGCCGAGATCGCACCACTTCACTGCACTCTAGCCTGGGCAACAGAGCGAGACTCCGTCTCAAAAAAAAAAGAAAAAAGAAAAGAAAAGAATCACGTGATCATCTCAATAGATACAGAAAAGCATGTTACAAAATGCAACATCCTTTCATGATAAAAGACACTCAACAAACTAGCCTTAGGAGGAAATTATGTGAACATAATGAAGGCTATACATGAAAAGCCCACCACTTAATATATTTGACAATAAAAATCTGAAAGCTTTACTGTGAAATCAGGAACAAAGCTTTTACTCTGAAAACAGTATTACTCCCCCTCCCTGGCCTCTTCCCTCTCCTGGCGCCCACTCTTATTTCAAAGCAAAGTTGTCGCCAAGCCTGGTTGCTGCCGCAACCTGGCTGGGTGTGCACGTGCTTGGGGGAGTGCTGACATACTAGACCCGGCCTCCTCAGCCCCTTCTGGACTTTAGGCGCCAAGGAGCATGGGAGGAAGGCCGGCAGGGTGGGGCAGGGGGTGCTGAAGGCAGCTCAGCAGGGCCCTGCAGACGCTCCTTTGCACGAACGGCCTGGGTGTCTGGATGACATGTTGATGGCAGGAGGCAGACAGGTTCCTGGGTGTAAAGGGGCAGGTCCCTGGTGAAACCTCACCTTCAAGCCAAGGACAGCATGAAGCCTAGGGGCCAGACTGCCAGTGCCAGGTAGAGTTTGTAGCCCAAAGTGAGAACATATAGTGCTTTTTCTGGGCCCGCTCATGGCTGCCCATGGACCACTTAGCACATGCTTCCTTCTTTCTGAGCCCATACAAACCCTGGAATCAGCCAGACTCAAACAGATGTTGAGACTACCAGCTGCAGGAAGGAGCTATCTGCTTTGGTCTCCTCGATTCATTGAGATGATCTGCCTGTGGAAAGGAGCCACCCACTGTGGGTCCCCTCTCCATTGAGAGCTGGACATTCATTGGAAGGAAGCCAGGGGAAAGGAACTACCCACTTCGGGCTCCTAAGAGCTGTTTTGTTGCTCAGTGAAGCTGCTCTCTACCTTGCTCACCCTCCAGTTGTCTGCCTACCTCATTCTTCCTGAACTTGGGACAAGAACTTGCGACCTGCCAAATGGTGGGACTGGAAGAGCTGTAACATAAACAGGGCTGAAACAAGCCTCCTTGCTCTCCATGTTGCAGTCAATGAGGAGAGAAGAGCTGCTGCCCTTCAGGGAGCCCAGAACTAGGATCTCCCTGAACCAGGGCTGTGACACCTTCTGGGCACCACTGCGTTACCTTCATCCAGTGGCAGATGCCTGCAGTGGAAGCTGCATGCAGTACATCTGGTCTAGCTGCAGCCTCACACAGAGCCAGCATCTGGAGCTGCCGGCCCTGCCACAGCAGCCAGCACGCCTGGCTGTGCACAGTGGCTGGACCCTTACTCACTCACCCACACACCCCTCGCCACTCCATACCTGGCTCACCCTTGGCAGGTGTGGGATCCAGGCCAATAGTGCAAACTGAACACAGCCTGCCAGGCCAAGTGGGCAGAACGTGTCCAGCGGGCACAAGCAATACTCAGGCAGAAGGTACCACCAGCCACAAAGATTTTAGGCTGGTGACACCCCAAGGGTCCTGTGACACTATCATATATGTAATTGTAATCCAAGAGTGGGAGAAAAGAATAGGCAGAAGCAATATTTAAAAGTTGAAAGCTAAGAACTTTTTACAATTGACCAAAAGTATCAGGCTACAGACTCAAGAAGTTCTACAAACTGACAACAGAGTAAACATAAAGAAAACTAGATCTGGGCAATGTAGCAAGTCCAGTAAAAATAAACAATCAACCAAAAAAATTGAAAGCAGTAAGAGAAAACGACACATTTCCTTCCACAAAGTGACTGTAACAGACAGCTGAATTCTCATCTAAGGCAATGAAAACAAATTATACCATTCCAGAATTTTATAAAAATATCCAGTAAAAATATTCTTCAAAAATGAAGAACAAATAAAGACAGTTTCAAATAGAAAATACAGTACTGTGTTAACAGCAAACTTGCACTGAGATAAGTAACAAAAAAGTCTCTAAGAAAAAGAATAAATGATCACAGATTATGGAGACTAAGCAATGATATTAATATGAATAAGACATTAAAATATTGTATAATTAAAAGATAATGCTTACTAGGGCTTATAAAATATAAAAGATTAAAATATATTACACAAAATGTAAGTAACATAATGTGATTTCAAGTACCTTAAAGTTCATGCATTGCCCAGAAAGTAGTACATGTGATTGTGTTTAAATTCAATAATTTATACTTACGGATGCATATGTTGTAGTCTTTAGCATATGTCCTAGAAGAGTATCAGAATAATCTCACTAACAAGTTAACAAAAGAGAAAATAAAATAATGAAACATTGGGTTTACTTTAAACCAAAATGTATTAGCTTAGTATTGCTGCTCTAACAAATTATCACACATTTAGTAGCTTAAAACAATACAAATGTACTCTCCTAGATTCCTGGAGGTCAGAAGTCCAAATGGGTCTCAATAAGATAAAATCAAGGTATTGGCAAGGCTTTTTTTTTTTCTGAAGGCTCTGTGGAAAACCATTTTCTTGCCTTTTCCAACTTCTAGAGACTAACTGCATAACTTGTCTCTTATTTTTCTTTTATCTTCAAAGTCAGCGGTAGCTGGTTTAATCATTCTCACATGATATTACTGTGTTCACATACTCACATAGTATGACTCCGCTTCCATAATCACATCCTCTCTGAATTCCCTGCCTCCCTTTTTTACTTATAAAGATCCTGTGATTATAGTAGGCCCATGTCCTTGTGATATAGTAGGCCCATATCTCAAGGGGTATTCCTTATCTGTTGAGATAGGAGTAATTCAGGATAATTTCCCTATCTCAAGATTCTTAACTATCTAGCTTCAAATTGCCCTTTGCCAGGAAAGGTAACACATTTCAAGAACTGCAAATATGCCAACTAAAATGACTATTCTGTGAAACATAGCAAAATTTGCTATCAGTTTTCTGAAAAGAGAAAAGTGCACAGATTGTGAGCCTATAGCCCAATAAATAGTTATAATGTCATATATGTACTGTAACTTTTGTGATGAAATTCAAATAAGACTTTATTTGTGGAGGAGACTTTTAAAATTTTCATTTGCCCTAATATCTTGTAGGAAGTTGAGGGGTTGCAATGGAAAAAGAAATGTCTTTTAGGGGTAAATAGAGGGATCGTAGAGGAAAATATTTGAAGAGAGATATATCAATGTATTGAAAGGAACTGAAGGAAGGACTTAAAGTGGTTAAAAGGAGGAAGGAGATATGGAGGTAAAAAATTGAGGCGAGGGAAAGGGAGAAGTCTTAGATAAGCTAGTTTGGGATGATCTTAAGTTTCCCAAGAAGGCAAGGATATTCCATATTATCATTAGTAAAATCATGCCAACAAGAAAGGGAGTGGACAAGTGCCACAGTGGTGGACAATATGGTCAGCAGGGGTTAGAGATCGGTGATGTCAGTGCACTGAGAAGCTTCCATGTTTTTAACTAATGGTGTGTCCCAAACAAAGAAGCTCAAGACTCTAAACCAGCCTCAGAGTGTATGCTCAGAAACTCTAAATCTGTTATTGCTGTGCTTCAGCAAAATATTATCCAGAGCACTGGACTGGATCCAAAGCAAGACTCACCAACAGATCCCTAATCAGTTGCTAAGGAGTAAAGACAAAGGCTTCAAAGATGTGCACTTGAGGGCCTTGGTGAGAGGTCCAGGGGACAATAAAGAATCTGATTCTGCATGGGAACTATGCTGTTAAAGAAAAAATTATCCTGAAACTTTTTTAAATGGTAAGGAAATGTTTATTCAAGAGTATTGCGATAGAGATACTGCAATAAGGGAGTGATTGGGTTCCTTTCTGAATACAACAAGGACAATACAACAATTGTCCAATTGCAGATTTTTTTTTTTTTATTTTTTTGAGTCAGAGTTTCCGCTCTTGTCACCCAGGCTGGAGTGCAATGGTGCAATCTTGGCTCACCACAACCTCCACCTCCTAGGTTCAAGCGATTCTCCTGCCTCAGCCTCCCGAGTAGCTGGGATTACAGGCATGTGCCACCACGCCTGGCTAATTTTGTATTTTTAGTAGAGATGGGGTTTCTCCACGTTGGTCAGGCTGTCTCAAACTCCCAACCTCAGGTGATCCACCCGCCTTGGCCTCCAAAAGTGTTGGGATTACAGGCGTGAGCCCCTGCGCGCCCGGCCCAATTGCAGATTTCTAACCAAGGAACAGGGTGTGGAGGTCAGTGGATGGAAAATTACTAAGAGGAGACATCAAGTATCTTAAATGGATTTTTGCTAAAGACAGGTCAAGGACTTAGACATCAAAGGTGGATGATAAAGAAACTGTTCAGATATTAAGAGTAATCAAATATCAAGGATTGGGTGATTCTCACTACACTGGCTTAGCAGGACTCTTTGCTAAAACGGAGCTGGGTAGGCCAAAGACAAAACACAGGCCGACGTTGAGGCCTCACTGAGAAGAGAGCTCAGGGGAGTTTTACTAAAGTTTGGCCAAGGACAGAATTTTTGTCAGGCTCAAATGGTGGCTGGTTGGCTTAACAGATTAGTGAATGAAAAATTCCAGAAAATATTGGTTAATAACTCCTTCAGATTGTTGGGAAGAGAAAAGAAAAGAAAACAAAAAGCTTTATTCAAAGCTAATTTGTTAGAATGAAATGTTCATATTACAGTTGCCAAAAATAATTTTTATGGAAGACAAATATGAAATATCACCCACATAATTTGTGTCAAGAAAAAGTTCCTGTCAAAGCCCCATGAAACACTACAATTAGGATACGCTTCTATCTAAGCAAGTAAAACTAGGTATTGCAGCCATGGGCCCTTAAAAGGCATATTTATTAAATAACACTGACACAGAACAGTTAAAAATAATAACAGATACTCATTAATTAGAATGTGTTATTCAGGATTTTATATTTTAACTACACTCTAATTCGAGGTATAATCTCATGCGCAGTAAAAGAGATTTTTCTCATTTCGCTGCTTTGGATTTGTTTTTTTTTCTACAGCCTCTTTTTGTCCCAAAGAAAGAAAGAGAAAGGAAAAAAGGAAGTAAGAAAGGGAAGAAGCAAATAACAGACTTATTTCAAAAGTATTAAACTTCATTAGTAATCTACAGCGTGTGGCTTTTCTCTGGCAGTCAAAATATGGGAATGTAATTATTTTAAAGACCTGCTGGAAGCAGCTGATTAGAATTGCCATTCTAATTATTTGTTTCCATAGTCACCCCTTTTAGCTCATTCATGAAAATTGATTTCTTTTAACAGCCACTTATTATTTGTTTAAACCTACCAACTTTTACGCAGTGAATCTGTTCTTGTGCAGCTTCCAGTTTCTTCAATTCGACCCAGTTACATACAGAGCACTCTGAAAGAGCTTGGACTGGTGGCAGTTGTATGATTCACCAGCAGAAATCTCCCCGTAGCTTACTTTCCTAAGTTCTACTTTCTCACATGTCTGAAAGTGGATTTGAAGAGCAAAGATCCTAATCTGGAAGCTGTCTATTCCAAAGGCTTTTAGAAATAAGTGCTCCCACTTCCAGTGTCCTTAGCACTGCATTTGTAATGTCAGGTAAAGATGATCTTCATTTAATAGCTCAAAAAGCAATTGAGAGAAGACATTCATGTAGGAAAAAATGGCTTATTTAGAGTTTTATTCTCAACAAAGAAAAGAATAATAACAACAGGATTATTATTAATAATCCTAGGAACATGTATTAACTTTCAGAATTAAGAAAAAATAATAATCTGCCTACAAAATTATCAGAGAATGATGAGAAAATAATGAAAACAGAAGAAAAATGTTGACCACAAGAAAATGCAGCATATTAAGAAGTGAAAAGTAAATTCTCCTAATTGACAACGTTAAGATAATGACAATAGTTTGCACCTGAATTCACGTCCTGTGATTCAACCATCATCCTCATGCAATAGTTATTGTGTACAAGAATGATACTTATAGCAGGAAGGCCATCATTGAACAGAGTACCTAAGAGGAAACATGATTACTTTGGGAAGATCTTAGGTGAAGTAAAGGGTCCCAGGAGTATAGTTGTTTAATGACAGGCAGGATGAACTAGGCTCCGTAAGATAAGGTGTGAGGTGGGCTTCAAAAAAACAAGAATGTTGGCTTGGTTGAGAGAACCCTAGAATCTCATGAAGATCTTGAAGATCACTTTCTGAACTAGTGACAGGCATTCCGTGACTAATTTGGCTATGCAATAAATTGACCAAATTTGTATCTATTTTACGCACTCTCCTACAGAATTGAAGATACACAGATGTGAATCTTGTACTAGGTATTAAGTAACAATGTTCTGAGACATTTAAAACATTTACTTGGAGATACATTTTATTCAAACCAGAATCTCCTAATGCTTATTTTTGTAAATATGACACAGATATTTAGAAAAGTGAATAGCACACTCATAACACTTTCTCATAAATACTAAATGAATTAATCTACCTATTTAATAATTCAACAAATAGACTGAATTTCTCTTTGTTTCCAGGAAGCATGACAGGGTGCCACAGTTGATGCAAAGCCACGACACTTGTAATGCTGTCATTCTAGGGGAATGATAAATTCATGAGGGCTATAACAATGAAAGAGGATGTTCTTTAAAAGCACGGGAAATGAAACAAAAATATTTTAAGTGTGACATTTATTTTCAACAGAGCATCCATTTTCATAGCTTCATAGTTTCATTGTAATTTAATTTCATTGATTCAAGAAGTATTTATTAATATCTGGGAATTTGACAGAGAACCTTCTGACATATTCAGACAGACACATTCTCTGCCCTAATAAAGCTTCCATTCTGGTGAGGAGAAACTGGCAATGAAAATGAAAGCAAATATATGATAAATCCAATAGTATTAATTGCAAATTTTTTAAATGAGACAGTGAAAAAGATAATAAAAGATGGAGCATGCTCTAGGATGGATAGGGAGAGCTTGATGAAGAGAATGAGCAATGAACTAAAAGCTGAAAGTTGAGAAGAGCCCTCTCCTGTGAATATTTTGGGATAGCACAAGGTAGGCAGAGGAAACAGCAAGAGAAGGGGCCATGAAGCTAGAGTGAATTTGATTCACATAATAACGAGGTTTAGTGCCTACTCTAAGTGGAACCATTGTTAGAAAAATGTTCACAACAACATAATAAAAATTAGACAAGGGACATTCAGGGGTGTTTTCTACCATAGGCTACCTCTGCTTGGAAGCTTTACAAAGTTGAAATTTCTTTGTTAGGAAAGTGGAAGAAGTAGCTCTTTAATGGGAACCTTGTTCTCTTCTATTCTTTTGGTATTTTCTTATGGCAAATAAACTACACACTGCAGAAATCTTTGTGATTCTATCAATATTCCAAAATAGCTTGCTTGAGGAGCAGCAAGGTTAGTTGGCTAAAATGTCTTTGTCAGTCTTCAAACACATGGATTGGCAATGTGTACAGGTCAGAAAAAAAATATGGGCCTCAAGAGAAAAGCAAGAAATATCAATAGAATGTGGCAATGCCATGAGGTTGAATTCTCTAATTTTAGGTCCTGAACTTGGGTCAAACATCTGGAGACGGGCATAGAGGTCATAAACTACATGAACTCCTGCTGGAGAGATCAGCTCCCAGAAATCTGTCAGCTGTCCCATTTAATGACCTAGTTGGCAAGGATTGCTTGAGGACTGCAATACATGTGGCTAGTTTTTTTCCATGGCTATTATAAAAGACCCCATAATATTTATTAAAACTTCAGTGATGGGTAGGCAATGAGGGAGAAGGCATGCCCCTGGAGAATCACAACATCCCAGGGGCTGAGTGAACAAGTGAGCGATGTGTGGCAGAGATTAGGAATTCAACTTTTCCTAGCTAATTTAGAATTTGTTCAGTAATAGGTAATAGTAGAAACTAAACAAATGGGATATGTGAACATATAAGGCTACTACTATAGATGGAAATATAGGTGTAACTAGCTAGATCATGGCCATGTAATCTTGCCACTTCCAATAAAATAAGACAATACAAAATAGAATCTAATTTATTCAAACAGATCTGCATCAATGTTGCTCCTATAAAATGAGGGAGCGATATTAGATATTCTTGTCATACATATTGGCTTCAAACAAAACAAAACACAACATGACAAAATGGTACGTATCATAGTTAATTGCATTAACCTATCCTCTTCATACTGCAAAGTAAGAGTTATATAATGAAAATGTTAATGTTTCTCCTAAATATTAGGCTGTATATTTGATAGCTATGTATGCTAATAGCCCAGTAAAATGTGCATTTAATGTCCTTTAGCAATCTGTCACTCATTGTTTGAGCAATATTGTTTTGGCAATTTCTGAAATTGATTTCACTAACATTTTATTTCCTCTTAGGTTTTGTCTTGACAAAAATATTAATACATATAAAAATATCAATTTTATGATTTTACTTGGAAAAAATAGTTTAGAAAAGTTTTCTAAATATATTTTGTCCCTGGCAATTTATTAATCAATGATTTGAGCCTTACTATAGAAAAATTTAAACCTAATAATTAAAAAATAAAGTTAGGCTATTATAAACTTTTGAAAATTCTTTAGAAATGTGAAGTTTCATATTATTCTTGAAAGAAAAATATATTTTAGTTAATTATTTGCAGATTTATAGAATGTGAATATAAAAAATACAAATTATATTCTCTGCAAGATTATCCAGGAACTTTTTTGAAATGTAAGACAATCAAATTAAAGCTGGAAATATGAAAGAACATAGCAGGATTCAAAACATAGATATTGGATATAGTCCAGAGATCTGTAGAGTATAACTTTAAAAAAAGAATCCAAATTATTTTGAGAAATAAATAGATTTAAGTAGTAAATATATAGGATAATATGAATAAAGAAAACCATTATAAATCACTGAGAAAATGTCAAGTATCTGGTAGAAAAAGAAATCTATTTAAAATTAGAAAGCTGAAGAAGTCTCGGTATCAAGATTGAGGTCTTGGTTTTCAGGATTGACAACAATTTCTGGCCACAGTAGACACTGGATAAATTTCTAGACGTAAACAAAATATGACAGCTGTAGTATGCATTCATAATTTATGAAAGATAACACAGGAGATTTTAAATGTGGCTACTTTGTTTTTTAATGGTCATCTTTTAATATATCATAACTTCCTGTCTAAAGTTGATCATGTCATTAAATTCTCAAATTTCTAGTTGAGGAAAATAATTTTTTAAGAAGTGATGCAATGTTTTGTTTACATAATTTATGAGATCTGTGGTTGCATAGTCTAAGTGCAAAGTGCACTGAAAATATGTATTTAAAAATTTATTGAGTGAATCTACTACTTATCATCTTCTACTTTATAAAATGCCTTTGAAAAGTAGGCATTTCCAGAATGGAAATGTGAAATTTCAAATACTTAATCCAATTAGTTAATATCATCTACTGTCACAAATGCAAGTTAATTGATACTGTTTACTAAAATGTTTTGCTCTTGTTCAGGCATTTTAATTTAACTGTGATATATTTATTATTGAAATGTCCATCCTGGTTAGTTAAAAGATGCTAAAACTGTAATACTATCCACAATTTTCTTCTGTAGATAGTGATAGGTACAGTTTTTTCAATTTGGTTGAGTTGACAGTCAAAAACAAACAAAAAAGCAAAATATACGCAGAATTTATGACATTGATTTGACTCCCATATTTCAAACTCAGAATGTATAAACTTTATACATTATTAAATATTAAATATTAAAATTTGAAGATCATGATTACAAAGAAATGTATTAAAAGAAACCAATTAATCTACATTTTTCTGATCAGTGTCATTGTTCTTATTAAAATATAATGTATTTAGTGGTAATTGCTACCCACTTACTCTTTTTTAGCTAATTATTTTCTTTTGAAGCCATTATCATCAAATAACATATACAAAGACTACAGAAGGGAAGCTATGACATTGCCTTGGAAGATTTGTTGCCATCCTGTACCTGACTGGAAAGAGTAGGAGTTGAAATAGAGGCTGAGCTATCACCACAAATAAGATCTGAGATAAAATAATAGAAAAATGTACTTGTCCTATTACTTGTGAAGTTCAAGATGACAGATTATTGTAGAATATATGACATGGATAAAACATATTCTCAGGTCAGGTCATGCTATGATGGAAAGAGCTTGATTTTCCTTTCACTAGGACAACTTTTGAATAAAAAAATAAAACTGGTCTTAAAAGTAACCTCACTTATAAGTTTAAAAGGGAGGGGAGTTGAAGAGTTTAAGAGGGAATGGTGAGGTTTTACTTTTTGGTTACCTATGAAAAGTGTTAAATAATTTGAGTACTATAATCTAGGATAAATTAAATACATTTATTTATGGTAATTAGATTCACTTTTTGAATTATGTAACTTTAAATAAGTAAAAGTATTTGAAAACAGCGCAGCTGTTTATTCAAGTTTATCTGTCCACTTTTATAACACCTTACGAGATAAACGAATACGCACAAGGTAATGAGCAGAGCCATATGGCTTAAGTGCATTTCCTATATGAACTTCAAGGAAGTTGAAAGACACCTTAGACATTTTTATAGTCCAAATTAATGTTCAAAATTGCTCTTTGACGTATGTCAAAAACAATTTCTTTTCAGAAAAATTATTTACAATATTAAATTGAGAACAGTGGATGCAATATATCAGATTTTGAAATCCCTTTTAAGAGAAAGTGTGCAAGAAGACATCCTATAGAATATCAACTATAAATCTACAATCTAAACTAAATATTCATATTACTACTCAAGTGATTCTTTTTGGAGAGCTATTGCACTCAGCTTACTGGCTTGATGGAGAGTATACATGATGATGAAAAACATACCTCTTATATTCCTTTGAAACTAAAAGCCCAAAAATTACAACTATGAGAGAAAATATTTCCTATCCCTTAACGAATATTTATGGAAAATCGATTGGGTGTTAAACAGTATTTGGTAGTTTGGGGAATGATATGATTCAAATTCATGAAATAAATATGGTAATATCTCACATTGCAAGAAGTTTCTTCTCCAGTAACTTCATTAAGATTATAGCTAACCAGAAAATAAAAAGTCAGTACCTTCACTGAACTTCATATACTATAGTCAACACAAATCTTAGCATTTCTATCATTAGACAAAACTACAACATGATTTATTAGACAGATCTTCAATTCATTGCAGACTGGAAACATCTAACTAGATGGTGCTGTTTAGGAAAAGATTATTGTTATATATACTGTTCATTCAACATACTTATTTTATGTAGAATTTGTGCATCCATAAGAAAACTTCCTGGAATGATGGAAGTGTTCCAAATTAGATTGTGGTTCAAAATGGATTAAATACTTAAATGTAAGATCTGAAACTATAAAATTACTAGAAGTAAACATAGGAAAAAAACTTCATGACACTTTTAAGGGCAATAATTATTTTGAATATGACCCAAAAAGCACAGGAAACAGAAGTGAAAATGGGCAAATGGGATTGCATAAAAATAAAGGCTTCTGTATAGCAAAGGAAACAATCGACAGAGTGGAGAGAAAATTTACAAAATGGGAGAAAATTTTGCAAACATACATGTGATAAGGGGTTAATGTCCAAAATATGTAAGGAATTCAACTCAACAGTACGAAAGGAAATAACCTAATTTTTAAAAGTGGGCAAATAACCTGACTAGACACTTTTCAAAAGAAGATATTCAAATGGCCAATATAAAATGAAAATGTATGAAAAATGCTCAGCATCACTAATCATCAGGAAAATGCGCATTAAAACAACAATTAGACGTCCTCACAAGTGTTAAAATGGCTATTATTAAAAAGACCAAAGTTAACAAATATCTCTGGGGGTGTTAAGAAAAGTCAACCCTTGTACACTGTTGGTGGGAATAAAAATTGGTACAGCCATCATGAAAAAAAGTATAAAGGTTCCTCAAAAAATTAAATATAGAAGTACATGTGATCCAGCAGTGTCACTACTGAGCACATATTCAAAGAAAATAATATCAGTATGTCAAAGATATATCTAGACTTCCATGTTTATTTCAGCATTCACAACAGTTAAGATATGGAATCAATCTAAGTGTCCATCGATAGATGAATGGATAAAGAAGATGTAAATACAATCGTCATTGGCATACAAAAAGGATTTGTTTCAGGACCCCTTGGAATATCAAAATCTGTGGATGCTCAAGTCTCTTATATAAGAGGGTATGGTCATAGAAATGATAGATACTTGAGGTGATGGACTCCCCAATGCGCTGACTTCAACATTACACTGTCTTTGCATGTCACAAAATATCACATGTACCCTATATCACATGTATTAATATTATCTATCAATAAAAATGGTGTAACATTTGCATATTACCTAGGGACATTCTCCTTTAAATTGTGTGTATTTTATTTATAATACCTAACATAATATAAATACTATGTAAATAGTTGTTATACTTGTTTTAATTTGTATTTTGTATTGTTTTATTGTTACTTTTAAATGCTTTTTCCTAATATTTTTGATCTGGGGTTGGTTCAGTTGTGGACATGGAACCTGAAGATACAGAAGGTTGACTGTATACATGATGAAATGCTATTCAGCCTTTAAAGTGGGCAAAATGTGTTATTTGTGACAACCTAGAAGATGTTATGTTAAGCAAAATACCCAGGCTCAGAAAAACAAATACCTCATGGTCTCACTTACATGAGAAATCTGAAAAAAATTGAACTCCCAGAAACAGAGATTAGAATGGTGGTTACCAGGGACTGGATAACGTGTTGGTCAAAGGATACAAAATTTTTGATAGATAAGAGGACTAAGTTCAAGAGATCTATTGTATAACATGGTGACAATAGTTAACACGATTTATTGTATTCTTTTTTTTTATTATTATACTTTAGGTTTTAGGGTGCATGTGCACAATGTGCAGGTTTGTTACATATGTATCCATGTGCCATGTTGGTGTGCTGCACCCATTAACTCGTCATTTAGCATTAGGTATATCTCCTAATGCTGTCCCTCCCCCCTCCCCCCACCCCACAACAGTCCCCGGAGTGTGATGTTCCCCTTCCTGTGTCCATGAGTTCTCATTGTTCAGTTCCCACCTATGAGTGAGAACATGCAGTGTTTGGTCTTTTGTCCTTGCGATAGTTTACTGAGAATGATGGTTTCCAGTTTCATCCATGTCCCTACAAAGGACATGAACTCATCATTTTTTATGGCTGCATAGTATTCCATGGTGTATATGTGCCACATTTTCTTAATCCAGTCTATTGTTGTTGGACATTTGGCTGGGTTCCAAGTCTTTGCTATTGTGAACAGTGCCGCAAAAATCATTAGCATGGTAGAATTTAAGTGTTCTTACCAGAAAAAAAGATAAGTATGTGAGGTTATGAATATATTATTTAGCTCGATTTAGCCATTCTATGATATATGCATAGCTCAGACATTTTGTACTTGATAAAATGTACAATTTTTTGGCCATTAAAAATAATAATAATTAAAACCAGATGGTAGTGATAGCTACGTAATTGTATAAATTTGCTAAATTTCAGTAAACTGTACAGTTATAGTGAAGGAAATTTATGTTATGCAAGTTATATGTAAATAAAATTATAAGAACGGATATTTGGGGAGTGTTGGTGGATAGATAATGGTATGGTTAGATGATGATATATGCAGTAAAATAAGCATAGTGAAATGTTGATGGCAGAATCTAGATAAAGAGATTATGAACGGTCCCTATATATTTTATCATTTTTTTATATGCTTGACAAATTTTATAGTGATTTTTTTTGGGAAAATAAAGCACAATTAGTAGCAATTATTAGGAATAATAACACCATTTTATGGTTTAAACCAAGTGGAAACTCTACATTAAATCAGTTACTTAAAAAAATCAGTGTGACCACTCTGGTTGAGTTTCTAAAATAATGTTTCCTATTAAATATCATGAAATATCAGGACATTTTTTAGAATTGTCTGAGCCTGGTCTGTGGCAGGAAATGTAAAAAATGAACCTGGAAGATCTATCCCAAATGGAAAGGAACTTATTGAAAACTACTATAGCCATATGAAAATATCAAAGGGTTACCAAGTCTAGCCAATTTGAAGAGGGCCCAGTGGCCACATATAGACCAATTTTTCAGGTGAATAGGAAATTATAATAGGTTGGAACTCAGTAAAAATGTTTAAACAAATGACTATATATATATATATATAATTGTGTATATATATAATTCTATATACATGTAGTGTGTGTGTGTATTTATATTTACCTATGTATACACACTTCTTACCTTTTGAAGATGATAAGAAATCAATACATTCTTTTGAAAACTCGGTAAATAAAGGAAAAGTAGCAAGATTTATCTTGTGTTTCGTACATGAACTGTGCCACATGCTAAGCAAATAATATTGGGGATAAACATATTCTTTCAAAAGTATTTCTTCTATAGTAAAAACACAGTGTTCAAATAATATCACTGATCAATAATAAGTCATTGAGCTTAAACATAAACTATTTCCTATTATTTTTCTGTAGCATTCTAAATGCTCAGTTCTGTCTTACTTTGCCTTATTCTCAAATTTAAGATCACTCTAACCAGAACATTAAATTTGATATAGTGCTTTAAAGGCACTACTCCATTTTCTCATACGGTTGACTCCCCTCATTTGGGAAAAAAAAGTTTATATTTATTACATGTGAAAATTTTATTATTTTCTGATATGTGACTGTGATTATAATGTAGTGGTATATCAACGAAATGTATGAATGATAAGAAAAGTTAAATCAATATGTATTTTAGATATTGGGGCATGTTTTATGTTTTAATTCAAGTATTAACATTTTTTATACATTCAAAGTAGCATTAATTATTATGTAGACTTTTAACATAAAAGTTTAAAAATGTTTGAAAGTCACATGTTTTATTTGTATTCTTCTAGTGGTTCCGTTAAACTTACTTTTTTAATATTAAAGACTAAAAGTAGTATCTATTCCTATTGTCACCCATTACTTCTCTTCATCCACATTTATTTTGCAATAAATATTTGTTTGTATTTAATAATGTCTTTTTTTAATTGTGCTTTGTATTCCTAGGTAGACGAATGTGTGTGTGTGTGTGTGTGTGTGTGTGTGTGTGTGTGTGTGTGTGTATTTCTTGCTGAGATACATTTGCTGGTCACTCTCTTTTAAAAGGGATTGGTAGGAGTTATTGTGGACAATTCTCTAGGACTTTTTTATTTCTAATATTCAGAATATGATTGGGGGGCTGCATATAAGATAAAACACAAATAACGATGGCCTAAATAAGGTTTAGAGAGTTACTTTTCTCTCAGATAGCATAAAGTACAGCAACACCAGGGCACCCCTGGGAGTTCAGGTCTCTTCTATATATCCAGTTTGTCAACCTTAAAATATTATTCTCCTCCTCCCACTAAAAGGTACCTCATGGTCCAAGATGGTTTCTGGAAATACAACTATTACATTTACATTTAAGGCAAGAATTACCGTAAGGGAGGAAGGGCTAGAAAGAGTGCTTATCAGGTATCTTGTCTTCCCACTAATGAATTTCCCTCAGACTCCTATCTATTAATCTCACCTTATAGCTCCTGGCCCAGAACACAAAGGTATCCGGGAAAAGTCGTGTATCAGCTGTGTATATTGCCACCCTGAATAAAATTTTAGGTTTGTTTCCAAGAAAAGTAATACAATGAATATTATGCAAGCGACATTATAGGAGTCTTACTTTCTCCAGCTTAGTCAAACTTGTGGCTAGTCCTATCTGTCTTTTGGGTATTCTAAAAAGATGACATGAAATACCCCAAAAAACATGCAAAGGAAAAAGATGTTTGCAGGTTTGTGTTAAGGACGTATCAGGCACATCTGCAAACGCCATGCCTTTGTTCAGGAGTCCTGCCTCTATCTATTTGCTCTTCTCTCCTTAGGAAAATGCTTTTGTTGTCATTGCTGTTGCCGTAATATAGCCTGAGAAAGTATTTTTCCCAGCAAGAAATAATGGGATTAAATCCCAGGAGACTATGAACAAATCTGGTTCTTAAACCACAACATCTATCCCCTCAGGCTCAAAAATAGGCTGTTAGGGCACTTAGACCAGTTGTCAGGTTCTTAGGATCTGGTACTTCTCCGCAGAATTCAGCCTTAAACTGTGTGCACTGACTCTGTCTGTCCTGAACATGAGCAAGGCACCTCAGAGACTCACGACTGCCTGAATTTCTTTTCTTTTCTACCTTCAGGAAGGAGTAATATCTGAGTTTTGGGGGGGACATTGTGACAATAAGAGAAAGGTTTTGTGAAACCCTGTTAGTGGTTTCTTCTATCTTTTTGTGTCCTAGTATTTCTATCTAATATAACGACGAAAAAATCAAAATATACTTTGGCATAGAGTAGAAATTGGCAAACGTTTTTCTGTAAAGGTCAGATAGTAAATATTTTCAGCTCTGCAGGCTATACAATTCTGTTGCAACAACTCAACTCTGCTATTGTGTTGATTTCCAAAAGCAGTCATAGACAATTCATAAACAATGAGTGTAGCTCTATTACAATAAAACTTTATTTATGAAAACCGTCAGTGGGCCGTATTTAGCCTGCAGGCTGTATTTTGCTGACTACTGGCTTAGAAAATTGGTTTATTCCAATAGAGGAATTTGGTATCTTACCTATAACAAAATCTCAGAGACTAAGCTTACGTCACTATACAAGATGTCATGTCTCATCCCATTAGTTATTTGAAGAGCTGTTCTACCACCTTTACTTCAGAAATTGCAACATATGCCACCAAATATTGTTCAGAATTTATTGGTTTTTAAATGGTAATGTGTCTAATTGCTTTATTTTACCTTGAATTTTCCCTATTATCAGAAATAGTTTCACTTTTGCTTTGTGTTTTAAATCACCCAAACACTTATCTCAATTTCGCACATTCAGCAATGTGCATGGGTCTGTTACCCCGTAATATCCTATTGCAACTGCCTCTGTACTTCCTGAACTCTGGCTAGCCAGTTATGATACTTTTCTACAGAAGCTCTGATTACTGAAAATCATTTTCTTTTGTTTGTGATAATGCTTCCATAATTGCAGTTATAAATGAAAGGCCAGGGCAAATCCCTTCTCATCTGGAAACTCACAGATTTTATTATCTTCTGCTCAATCGAATTCAATTTTGCTTCCAGTGCTTTTCACACCCTGGGTCACATAAATGAAGCTCATGGTTCTGTGTCTCATTTTTACTCCCCCTTTTTTGATCCCACTTACCTAAGGGAGATGATATTTCTTAAGGCAATTTTTCCTTCTTAGGAAGCAAGATGCAAAACTGGTGACAGTCATACTCATACATCCAAAGGCCGACCACACCATGGCTGGAATGTCAAACCTAGATGGCACAGTGGCCGGCAAAGAAACGTGGCTTCTCTGCAAGCTGAGAGCATTTATTTATTTTTTATCAAGTAGTATTCCTAAAGTCCTATCACTGATCTGATTGCTTCAGAAAGCAGTGCCCTATATTAAAACCTTAACTGATGAAAGGAAGTCCAAGAAAGAGTTGTGGAGGTAGACATTTAAAAAATCTTGAAGTTAAACACTTAAGACTTCGGCTGTTTTGTTAAACATCTCTATGGCAAATTTTCTCATGCTATGGGAAAAATATCAACCTACTCTAAAGAGATCACTGTGATAAATCAATTATTATGAAAGACTTTTTAAATAAAAAACTAAGTATTTTTATGGGAAAATACACCAACTCCCAAAAGTTAGCCTCCATTATCATTCAAAAATTGTGGATTTCATATTTTCTGATGGTATTTTAAGCCTTTGTTTTAGATTGACAAATCTCTCCACTCAGTTCCCCTTGAAGTTTGTTGTCTTAAAACAGACCACAAAAGAAAAAAATCAGTGTGTTTGTATTCCAAATTTCTACCATCCTTCTGCTAGGTCAAATGGTTGGGTCTAAGGAGAAAAGAAATCTTAAAAAAAAAAAAGAATGACCATCTAGCCTCTTGTATTCAGCTATTTTGTCGGTAATGTGTTTTATCCGATTACATTTCCAATTATAGCCTTCAACAGTTTTCCTTACACTGTTTATAAACTGCTATAAATAAAGAAAAGAAAGAAATATCCAAATAGCCAACAGGTACTTTTAAGGTCATATTATCTTATCAATTTTGTAGTAAATACATATCGGTTTTCTCTCTCACTCTCTCATATATATAATATATATATATATATATACACCAATTTTGTAGTGCATATATATAATGTTATATATGTAGTGTATAATATATATACACTACAAAATTGGTATATATTATATATGATATATATTATGCATACACCACAAATTTATATATATACAACTATATGTGTTATATATATTATATATACACTATAAAGTTGGTACATATATTTTATATATATATGTGCATATATATATTTATATAAAATCCCTTTCATCAGTTAAGGTTCTAATATAGGGCACTGCTTTATGAAGCAATCAGATCAGGGATAGAATTTTGGGTAGTACTTCTTGATGAACATTATGGCTGTATATTAAATAAACAGAAAATGAAATTATAAATAATTTTCCAAAAACATTTTATCTCCTGAACTACTGTAATATTTTCCAATAACACTCCCCCTTATAAGCAAATATTTCTGTTTACTGATTCCAGAGCATTACTTCATTCATTTAATAGTGTGGGTTTTTATTTTGTTTTGTTTTTATTGAGCATCTTTTATGTATGTATTAGAAACTAGGCAAGGCATGGGGAGGGAAAAAGAATGAGACATACTCTATGCCTTGAAACTCACTGCAAAGTCAAACACATGGACTAACATCCATGAATAAAGGAGACACATAATTTAAAATTAAATAAAGTCTGCACATTGAGAGTACATTTAAGGGGTTAATTAATCATGTTAATTCATTAATAGGGAAATTAGGCAAAGCTCCCTGTTCAGCCCTCAGAAATTTTATGGGTAGAACTGGCGACAAAGGACACTATTAGCCCTCCATATTGGAAGTGTAGGCTTGCACTCAAAAAAGAGATTTGATCCAATGTACTTAGAACAGCAATATGCTCTGGGATGGAAAGCTTAATTAATCATGTTGGTAAAGTCAACAATACTAGACCTCACACTGTGGGTAAATCTGAAGACTTAATATTTAAGATACAGATATTTCCTATTTGGTACATAAGGAAAATAAAACAGTAGAACGACGGAGTTCTGACACTGATAACATTTGCCATTGAGATCGTGTGTGCGATTCAAACTGAATTATCCAGTTCATGTTTTCCTGATGATTAGATATAGAATCAAGAAGTTCATTTGGATGTAAAAGAATTTTAAAATTGGAAAAACTTTCAGTGAGCTGATTTAGAGCTACTTCGCCTTCCTTTGTAACATATCTTCCTTAACACAGTCTTCCTTAGGAGTATTTTTATCCTTGCGATAGTTTGCTGAGTGATGGTTTCCAGCTTCATCCATGTCCCTACAAAGGACATGAACTCCTCATTTTTTATGGCTGCATAGTATTCCATGGTGTATATGTGCCGCATTTTCTTAATCCAGTCTATCATTGTTGGACATTTGGGTTGGTTCCAAGTCTTTTCTATTGTGAATAGTGCCGCAATAAACATACGTGTGCATGTGTCTTTATAGCAGCATGATTTATAGTCCTTTGGGTATATACCCAGTAATGGGATGGCTGGGTCAAATGGTATTTCTAGTCATGTACCCTAAAACTTAAAGCATAATAATAATTAAAAAAAACAGAGTATTTTTAAGGAAGTGGTCATTTCCTCTGAAACATGTGCTACTGAATATCTTCTACAGATCTCTTACTTCTCCAGAATTGGCTGATAAAAGTGTTTACTGGGTGCTCAGACTGCTCTGTCACTGGACATGCTATTGGGTGCTTTTTCTGTCCCTACATTCTTCAGACACTCTTGAAATAAGAAAGCCTAGTCTTTGAAGTGGGAAAGATTTCTTCTTATTGAGATCCAAGATTATCACGGATTTACCTATGAGTGAAAGCTTGCCATAATTGCAATATGACCACTGTCACTAAGATGTAAACTCTGGACATCAGAGACCATCTTTGTTTTTCTCACTACTGTATTCTCAGTGCCCTGAACAGTGCCCAACTCATAGCAAGTACTCAATTGATAATTGTTTACTATTGAACAACTGAAGATCAAATATCCCCGTAACTGAATAAGTCTAGAAGCCATATTCTTTTAGATTCTTCCACAACTGGGATCAGTTAAGTTGCAGCCAACATGAGTTTGATTCACACATATGTTTGGTGCTCATGAAAAAATATCTATGAAACATAGAATGGAGTACCCAATGAGAAACAACATACAATAATTTTTGTTTCGTGTGGCTGAAATTTTAGTATACAAGACAAACTATGAAGATAAAGGTAAAAACAGGCAGATCAAGAAAATGATGAGTGGTGTTCTTTAGAGATTGTTTAGGAAAGGATCCTAGACAATATTTCACCTAAACAGAGACTTGTATTAAGTAAAGTAACTTGGGATAACATTGGGAAAGATCACATTAGGCAGAGGGAACAGATCGAGCAAAGCATTGAGGCAGGAATAAGCTTGGTGAGTCCATGGAACAGCGCATAGATAGGCTAGTATGGTTGGAATGGAGACGGCCAAAAGGAAAGAGAAAAGAAATGACTTCAAAAAAGAAGTCAGAGGTGAGATTATGCAACAGCTTTTTGGTGATGATGAAGAATGGATTTTATTTTGACATTAGACAATTTTGAATATGGAAGTGATGCAGTATCTTTTATAGGTAAGAACCTAGTAGCTGTATGGAGACAAATAATAGTAGTAGGTGACAAATGTGAGCAAGATATTTGGGGTACATTTGTAGATACTAAGGTGAACCCTACAGCTGGATTCAAGGCTAAGACAAAGTGAGGCTTCATGAACCAAGCCTTAGAATGGAATATGATTTGGAATTTAGCAGGTGTTTTCATTCACTTCAGGCACCTACAGGTTTGGTACTGAAAAAGTCACAGCTGTCTTTAGGTCTGTGTTTTTAATAATATGAACTTGAACTTTTTTGTGTGTATTGTAATCACTTCTCTATCATAGCCAATGGCTACTCGAGGGATTCTTATGGTGAATCTTCTGGGACTTCAGTAGTTGAAAATGAAGGGGAACATTGCTCTCTCACAGCTGAGAATGAGTGCTGCTGTCAGGATACAGGCATATGAATGGTCCACCTGATAACTTTATGACTACTCTCAACTTTTAATTACGTTTTGCACCAGTCAATGATTGGAAACACCACTGCAACATGAGCTGCCTAGGTAAAGATTAATGAGCTGCCTGGAGAGTTGATCCTCAGGGATATCCTGAATCTTGTTTTCCTGACTCAATCCTTACAGATCTCTGCCACAATGCAATTAAAATCATTAAAAAAATACCAGCAAAAATAAAGGGGCATACCGCAAACACAGATTTTCAGCAAAAAGCGGCATGAGTGTCAAGTGTTCTGGCTCCTTTCCCAGCTCTGTAATGATTAGTGAAGTCATGTGTAGAAAATATCTGCAGCGTGCAAAATTTCTGAAGCTGTTGCTGAATCAAAAGTGAATGGAAACAATGTGTGGTTTGCAAAGCTCAGAAGTATGACTATTTGAATTGACATGACAGGATTCACTTTTAAATTGTGATAGCCCAATCCTGTTAAATTATTAAATAAATTATTCAATTATATAATATTTAGAAAAATTACCTTAAAGTTAGAATTACAGCATTCAATCATTCAATTCTATAACCTTCTTTGTATGCAGCCCTTTCCTAGTTAATACATGGAATATTTATCTGTTGATTTTGGATATTGTGGTATTTCTTTGTTACACATCACAGTTGATCTCAGGAGAGATATAGCTCTGTGTCAATCCTACTAACATTCAAAGTTATTCTTATACAATGTATTTAATTTGACAAAATATTTCCAAATAATTCCCAATCTTATCAGTTCCTGCCACCAGAAGAGAGAGAGACCTGAGACTACTTAGAAAGATGATCTCTAAGGCAAGTTGTATATGAAAGACACATATGAATGATATGGAAGAAGACTTTGATGAATAAGACTACATATTAGAAATATATAGTTATGAGTATGTAATTTCACAAAATAATGTGAAGTGGTGGTTCACGAGGTCAGGAGATCGAGACCATCCTGGCTAACACGATGAAACCCTGTCTCTACTAAAAATACAAAGAATTAGCCAGGCGTGGTTGCGGGCGCCTGTAGTCCTAGCTACTCAGGAGGCTGAGGCAGGAGAATGGCATGAACCTAGGAGGCAGAGCTTGCAGTGAGCCGAGATCAGGCCACTGCACTCCAGCCTGGGCGACAAAGCAAGACTCTGTCTCAAAAAAAAAAAAAAAAGTTTCAATGTGATATTTTATTAAAATTGATAAGGTATTCCAGTTGTTCATATATAAGAATAAAGAAACAAGAAAGGTCTCTCAAAATGTTGGGAAATAAGAATAATTAGTGGGGCTATTACCCTTCCAAGAATTACGTATATTAAACCTCCTATAATTATAAAATGTAATCAACAAACTTTGCCACAGAACAGATAGCAGAAAACAAATAATCCTAGCTCTGTAAGAAGTTGAAATAGGATTTGTATCCCAAATTAGTGAAGAAGCAGCTAAACAAAGACTAACTCATTGCAAAAATATAATCAAAACTTTACCTTTGTAACTTAAAATATGAATTTCAGATATAATGATCGAGTTAAATGTTTACAAATAAACTTATTAAAAATTAAAAGTATGTGTGAATATATGTCTGTTTTGAGGATAAGAAAATACACTGTAAGCACAATTTCCATGAATTAAATTCATTACTAATTATCCTATAAATTTAATGCAATTTGATCAATTGCTCAGAAGAATTTTTCTTGAGAAATTTAGCAGACTGATTAAAAACGTGGAAAAAAACAATCTGTTAAGATCTAAGGCAGTTTTGCAAATGAAGAGGTAAAGTTTGGGAATGCTTGCCCTTCTAGACATTATAAAGCAGAATTGATTAAAACTGTTGTTAACACGTGCGCTTACAAATGGAGCTGTCCAACAAAGTAGTAAGCCTATAAAAAGTATAGAATAGCATCACTAATCAGTGCAGTGTGAATTGACTATATGCCTGATGGTGTAAGGAAAGTTAGATTATGATCTGAAGAAAGATAAAAGTTGGGTTTCTACATCACACAATAGATGGAAATAAACCTTTAAATGTATTAAAATTGTAAATATAAATGGAATAATACTAGAAAAAAACAAAATGAAAGAAAATATATTTGTGACCTCGGGGTAGGGAAGTTTTTAAGACCCCAAAAGCATAAGCTACAATGAGAAAGTTTGGTGGATTTCACTGCATCCTCAAGTCAAAGGTGTTCTTTCCGTGGGTGACACTACCCACGACATGAATAAAATGGTGACACATAAGAAGGTGTGTTTGTAATATCAAAAAAAAGACAAGAAATAATTATCACCTAGAATATATAGGAGTTTTTGTAAATCAGCAAGAAAAATAGGAAGCTCAGAGGAAACATGGGATTAAGGGTAAAAACACACATTTCACAGAATAGAAACTCATTCAGCTAAGACGAGTAGAAAAAAAATACAGCTAACTTTACCAGTAATTAGATTTACACAAATCAAATAGCAATAAAAAACCACTTGGTACCCACATTATGGCAAAAACTGGAAAGTTGCATGATATGAATTCCTACTAAGGATGTGGGGGAGAAAAAGAATATATTGTAACTGGGAAGCAATTCTCAAAAGTAATCTGAAGCACAAAGTAAAATTACATATTTATATACTACATGGCTTTGGATAATACACCTGATATCTCTATAATTGACTCATGGGTAATATAACCTACAAAAATTCCTGCATAAGTTCATGAGAAAATGTACAATTATGTTTATCACAATGTGTTTTGTTAATGGTAACAAAGTATTGGAAACAATCTATCAACCAACCACAAAGAATAGAGATAAGAAAAGAGTGACTGCTTTGCTAGGGCTGCTTACTAGGGTTTTCTCCAGAGGCAGATTTTGAGACAAGCACTGAGGATACCAAAAGGGTGTCAGCACAGTTTTAATCAATTCTGCTTTATAATGTCTAGAAGGGCAAGTATTCCCAGACTTCCTCAGGGAAGTGGGAAGTTAAAACAGCAAGGAAAAGTAGCCAATAAGAGCTTCGTACTTAAGCCAGCTACCACAGTGGGCAATTGAAACTTAATTGGCAGACAGGCTGCGGAAAATTGTGAAAAACACACATTTCAGAACAATCTCAGCCAACGGAGGAGCAAAGGTATTTATACACTCCCACCCAGTAGCAATTGTGAAGAACTGCCCAGTGGATGTGAATTTCCAAGCACTCTGGAATGCTATGCATTTCAGCAAAGTGAATTCCTGCAGGTCAATGGCAAACCACTGACAGACCTCAAGTACTAGTCATTAGAAATCAATCTGATAAACACAGAAATAGCAAGGAAGTCTGAGGGGATGGGCAGAACACCAACAACATCTGCTACTGTGATTAAAACATGTGATTTAGTGCTACACTGCCATTACCTATTTGCACATGGCATCATAAGTAGATTTCAAAATCAAGATAGAATCAAAATTAATAAAAATAATATTTTAAATAAAACATATATGTGAAATAAAACACTGTATGTTTTGAGCTATGTATACCAAATACATATTAAGGAAGAAAAAGGAGAACAATTTATAGCTAGATAAACACAACATGTAATAAACTTAGGGTTAGAGTCAACATATGTGTAGTGATCTGAAAAAAAACAAAATTCTCTATATGTCAAAGAAAATAAAAATATAAATGACAAAGTAGAGAAATACCACAAATGTAACAGGATTTAATACAATTAATTATTAAAAATGCTGATAAATTAAAAAAAGAATAATTTAATTTTATGAAGGGACAAAGATATAAACAAATAATTTGTAACTTATGAAATCATAGATTTATAAAACATAGCATGAAAATTGTGCAGCTCATTAATAAAGTTAAACAGCCCCCACAAAACAACAATGAGATTTTCTTTATTTTGCTTCTCAAATTAGCAAACGTTTTAGTAGTAAATACTCATAATACAAATTTTCTAGAAAAAATAGACAATATTTATCAAGAACCTTAAAAATATATTGACACTTCTACTCAATAGTTAAGTCAGAGTTTAGTCCAACGATAAAATCAAGACAAAGAAAAGTAATCTTGTAAAATATGTTAATCACAGTTAGTTTTAACAGAAAAAAAGGGAAACAATAAATTCCTTGAAAATCAAATCATAAGGAGATGACGATATAAACTTTGTTTCATAAAAATGTTGTTGCTTCTTCATTATCTATAGTGTAGAACAGAATTGGTCAAAGACCCTCTTCTACCCCACCCTGGTCTTGCCCTCTTCGACCTGGATGATTTTGTCTATCATTCATTGAATAGCTATTTATCAATTTTCTAATAAATACCAGATCCTACATTAATTGTGGTGATAAATAAATAATCAAAAGAGATACATTCACTATTCTCAGAACTTAAATTGCTGTGTGTTTGTGAGAGGAGAGAGCTTAAAAAATACCTTGGCATGATTATTTTATATAGTTGTTAGTACCATGAGGAAAATAAAGGATAATGTGACAAAGGAACAGCATGGAGGTGAGGGTGGGCTACTGTTTAAACTAGGGCTCACGGACAGCCTCCCTAAGATAACTTTGAGGTGAGGACCCAATGATGAGAAATTATTTTTCTTTACATTCATTCAAAGAAGCTTATGATCAAATTAATATTTATGTATCCAGCAAAAAGATAATTTTCCCGCTATAGTTTCAGAATGTTCTATTTCATATTTAAATGTGATGTGATGTGAATTTGTCACATTAAACAATGAAAATACAGCATCCTTCAGAAAGCTATTTGAGAACAACTTTTCTGTCTTCTAAAAATAATCCACTGAGTTTGGGGTCTGAGTGAAAGAGTCAAATTCTTAACTCTGTCAATTATTATTTATGTGACCCTGTGAAAATTTTTAAACTCTCTGTCTCTGTTTCTTTATTTGTGAAATGGGGATATAAAATAATTCCTACTGGTGGTCAGCAGAACAGTGCTTCCCAAAGATGTCTATGTCCTAATTTGTGGAACCTGAGAGTATGTTATTTTATATGGCAAGAAGGAATTAAGATTGTAGATGGAATTAAGGTTGCTAATTAATCAACCTTAAAATAGGAAGATTATCCTAGATTGTTCAGATAAGCTCAATGCTCACAAGATCTTTAAAAGTGGAAGGGCCTGATGCAATGTTTTATGACTGTAATTGCAGCACTTTGGGAGGCTGAGGTGGGGAGATTGCTTGAACCCAGGAGATCAAGACCAGCCTGGGCAACACAGAAAGATGCCATTTCTACTAGCCAGGCATGGTGGCACATGCCTGTAGTCCCAGCTACCAGGGAGGCTGAGGGGAGAGAGTCGCTTGAGCCTGGGAAGTCAAGGCTGCAGTGATCTTTAATAGCACTACTACCCTCCAGCCTGGATGATAGTCCTAGACCCTGTCTCTAACAGGGACAGGGTCTGGCTCTGTCAAAAGAGAGAGAAAAAGATGTGACAATGGCAGTAAGATTGAAGCGAAGCAATATGATGATGCACCTCACCATTCCTAGCTTTGAAAATGAAAGTGGGCCAGGACCCAAGGAACACAAGCAGACTCTAGAAACTAGAAAAGGTAAAGGGATGGGTTACCATAGAGGGCCTTCAAAAGAGAACCAGCCTAGCTGACTGAAATAGGTTGGATTCCTGTCCCTGCCCAAATCTCATGTTGAATTGTAATCCCCAGTGTTGGAGGTAGGGCCTAGTAGGAGGTAATTGGATCATAAGAGAGGATTTCTCATGTATGGTTTAGCACCATCCCCTTGTGCTGTTCTCATGATAGCAAGTGGGTTCTCATGAGATCTAGTTGTTTAAAAGTATGTCGCACTTCCTGCCACACTCTCTCCTGCTCTTGTATTTGCCATGTGAAGTGTCTGCTTCCCCTTTGCCTTCTGCCATGAGTGGAAGCTCCCTGAGGTCTTCCCAGAAGCAAATGCTACCATACTTCCTGATATGGTTTGGCTCTGTGTCCCCACTCAAATCTGAAATTGAATTACAATTCTCAGTGTTGAAGGAGGAGCCTGGTGGAATGTGATTGAAACACAGGGGGACAGACTTCCTCCTTGCTTTTCTCATCATAGAGTTTTCAAGAGATCTGGTTGTTTAAAGTATGCAGCACCTCCTCCTCTCTCTCCCCCTCTCTCCTGCCACTATGTGAAGACATGCTTGCTTCCCCTTTGGCCTTCGGCCATGATTATAAGTTTCCTGAGGCCTCCCAGCCATGCTTCCCATACAGACCAGGAACTGTGAGTCAATTAAACCTCTTTTCTTCATAAATTATCCAGTGATATGGTTTGGCTCTGTGACCCCACCCAAATCTCATGTTGAATTGTAATTCCCAATGTTGGGGGAGGGACCTGGTGGGAGGTGATCAGATCATGCAGATATCCCCCTTGCCGTTCTCATGATAGTGAGTGAGTTCTCATAAGATATGGTTGTTTAAAAGTGAGTAGCACTACCTCCTTCACTCTCTGTCATTCCCACTATGTCATATGAAGAAGGTCCTTACTTCCCCTTCACCCTTATGCCATGATGGTAAATGTCCTGAGGTTTGCCCAGTCATGCTTCCTGTTAAGCCTGCAGAAATATGAGTCAATTAAACCTCTTTGCTTCCTAGCTTACCCAGTCTCAGGTAGTTCTTTGTAGCAGTTTGAGAATGGACTAATACAGAAAATTGGTACCAGAGAGGTAAGACATTACTATAAAGATACCTGAAAATGTGGAAGTGACTTTGGAACTGGGTAACAGGCAGAGTTTGGAACAGCTTGAAGGGTCAAAAGAAGACAGGAAGATGTGGGAAAATTTGGAACTCCTAGAGACTTGTTGAATGGTTTTATATACCGAATGTACGAAAATACTGATAGTGATATGGACAGTGAAGTCCAGGCTGAGATGGTCTCAGATGGAGATGAGAAACTTATTGGGAACTGGAGTAAATGTCACTCTTTCTATGCTTTAACAAAGAGACTGGAAGCATTGTGCCCCTGCTCTAGACATCTGTAGAACTTTGAACTTGAGATTGATGATTTAGGGTATCTGGTGGAAGAAGTTTCTAAGCAGCAAAGCATTCAAGATGTGGGCTGGCTGCTTCTAAAAGCCTATTCTCATTTGCAAAACCAAATAAATGACCTGAAACTAGAATTTATATTTAAAAGGGAAGCAGAGCATAAAAATTTGGAAAATTTTCAGCCTGACTATGTGGTAGTAAGAAAAGCACATTTTCTGGGGAGGAATTCAGGGCTGCAGAACTTTGCATAAATAAAGAAGAGTCAAATGTTAATAGCCAGGGCAATGGGGAAAATGCCTGCAGTGCATTTCAGAGACTTTTGTGGCAG
The DNA here is from genome assembly GCF_006542625.1 of Nomascus leucogenys. Taxonomy (NCBI): domain Eukaryota; kingdom Metazoa; phylum Chordata; class Mammalia; order Primates; family Hylobatidae; genus Nomascus; species Nomascus leucogenys. Next base: position 53,089,775 of record NC_044383.1, on the reverse strand, counting down.
CTTCTCCCATCATAGGCCTGGAGACCTAGGAGGAAAAAGTGAGTTCATGGGTCAGGCCCAGGGCCCAACTGCTCTGTGCAGCCTCAGGACATGGCGCCCCGCATCTTTGCCACTCCAGTTCCAGACATGATTAAAAGTCCACAGATACATCTCAGTCCACTTCTCCAGAGGATGTAAGCTATAAAAAACCTTGGAAGCTTCCATGTGTTGTTGGGCCTGCAGGTATACAGAGGGGGAGAGTTAAAGCTTGACAGCCTCCACCTAGATTTCAGAAGATATATAGAAATGCCTGGATGTCCAGGCAGAAGTCTGACGTGGGGACAGAGCTCTCATGGAGAACTTCCAGAGCAGTCTGGATGAGAAATATGAGGTTGGAGCCCCTACATGGAGTCCCCAATGGGGCACTGCCTAGTGGAGCTATGAGAAGAGGGCCTCCATCCTCCAGACCCCAGAATAGTAGAAAGCTTGCACCAGGCAACTAGAAAAGCCACAGGCACTCAGTGCCGCTCAGGAAGCAGGAATGTGCCACGGCCCTTCCTCTTTCGGATTTGGATGCTTCAGCTTGAGTTTATAGGATTTTGTGAGTGAGTCATAGTATTTCACCGGATACAGAGAAATCTGACACTCCACAGACTCTAGAATAGGTCAAATTCCATGAATTATGTGAGACATTGAAATACTCTTTTCACATACCCTGTTTCTTTATACTAAAAGTTATAAGGCCAATCAGAACTTGGAGGAATGGGCTAGTCATTCTTTCACAGCTTTCTTATAGTAACACACTGCCTTCAAATGAGATTCAGGAAAATGGAACATGTAGCCTTAAATCCGGCTTCACACTCTTTCCCATGTGTCACCTCAAGGCTTGATCCTGATTGACACCATGTAGCATGCCACTGGGCTGTCTGCTTTGGAGTCAGCGTAAGAGAGGAAGGGCTGTGGCACAGTCCTGCTTTCTGAGCCGTATTCATGTGGGTTTATATGTTTTAGTTATAGCTAAATGTTTTCCCAGTATGTGAGATTGCTCTTCCTGGGTGTCCTCATCAGTTTATAATAGAGATGTATTGTGTAACTTCCCTGAGTTCAGAATGCCCAAGAATAAATGCTGGCTCCATGATTTATTAAATGAGCAACTTCAGGCAAGTTACTTCATCTCTGTTTCTCTATTTGTAAAACTGCTTTACAGGATTCTTGTGAGGATAAAATTAGTTGTCATATAGTGCTAGGCTAAAGGCCTGCAATATGTAATTAGCCTGCAATAAATGTTAACTTCTATTATTACCTATTTAGGTGACCTGTGAGTGATAGCATTTAAATACAAATATATGATGCTCTCATGGGTTTGAGAGACAAAATATGTAACCTTGCCATAGGTGAAGGAACCAGAAACATGGAATATCAGCAGCACAAAGCCTAAATCTACAAATGTATGAGTACTTTAGATAGGAGAGACTACACTGACATTCTACACCAGATTTCATACAATTTTAGGGTGAAAAAATGTAAAGTCCAAGAATTTCATTTGACATCTACTGTTTAAAGAACATTACAATATTTCCTTACAAAAGACAATGACAGAAATAAAAATTATAGCCTCCAGGGGATACTTACTGAGTTATAGACTTACACCTCAAAAGGAAGCATGCTATTGTTTATTGTAATTTTCTTCCTTTAACTTCTTCAGTCTTCACCTTCCTTATTACCCTTACATAGGGTTTCTTAGAGTCCCAAGCTAGAAAGATCTTGACTGACCTGCACTGGCACAGTGTATCTAATGCTATTCTTCTCCTCTAAGCTCAATTCCACTTGTGAACTCAGTTGTATTTGAGACCTCAAATCAGGAGCATGTTTTGTTTAAATGTTGTTGACAAACACCAGCATCATAAAGATCTTGAGTCCTAAAACCTGGCATTTATGGGACTGTGTTAGGGGCTGAGAATCTAGGGAAGAGTGGCATGGTCCCTCTACTGCAGGAACTCATTCACCTCTAATAAGAAGCAGACACCAAACACATGGCATCATTACAGCATAGGGAGTGCTGGACAGAATGAGGGAAAGTGTCTTGGGGACTCAGAGAAGAAGCAATTAACTTTTTCTAGAAGGTAGAGGAGGAAGTCCTGGGATGCTGCAGCAAGGGCAAACATCTGTCCCAAGTCAAGGACACGTGAAGGTCCACAAAAGAAAAGGTTTAACAGACTGCATAGAAGATTACATTTTCATCAGATTCACAGCCTGCATCCCTGATTCCCTTTCTATGGCCCCAAATTTGGCAAAACCTGAATTAGTCAGAGGGGGTTAGCTCCCCGTGAGTGTCTGTCCCAAGAACACTAACAAGTCCTTTCTCAATTAATACAGCCTGTGACTCAGTTCAGACTCAGTTCATGAACTCCACTGATGAAATTGCTTAGGCTATTTACTAAGATATTGCTTTGAACTAAATCTCTTAAACTGTAAATGCCTTTATTCAAGGATATTTTCCTATAAATTCTAGTGCTTGTGCACGTTGACTCTGGAGTTATTTTTTTGTGGCCTAGGGCATTTGGGCAAGTTGTTTGACTTGTTTCTGTCTTAGTAGTTCATCTGTAAAATATAGAAAAGATAGAATGTGTCAGTCAGGGTTGATTAAGGATTAAAGGTGTCATTCATACACAGAAAGTAGAGTGCCTGGTCCCCAGTAACTGCTCTATAGCTGTTCTATCATAATTCACACAACTTTATGCCACTGAATTTATTCTTTGAAGACAGAGAAAAGGAGAAGGAAGAGTAATCTCATTTCATAATATTGCCTAAGGCCAGCCTGGAAAGAATGTTATTTTTTTTCCCTGAAAGATGATAATAATTATGACAACAATTGTCACAGTTATTTTAAAATTTTTGCTGTTCTATTATATATTTAATCAAAATGGGAAATGTGTTGTCACATAATAATTGATCATGAGTATGATGACAAGTGGTTCTGGGCATCTATCAAATGAACACTAATACATAATACATTTTTTAAGTCACCAGATAAAGGTCTTTACATTACAATTTCTACATTTTCAGATTTGTTTATCTTTGTGTTCTCTCAGTGAATTTCACCATTCGTTGATCATTTTGTGTCAAAATACCCGTACTGGCATTCTAGGCCTTGTGTGGATAAGAGACATACAAGGAAGGGCTCTGGTTCCAGAGCTTCCAGCCACTGCTCTGTCTTGGCCATATGGGTCTAGTACTACTCTCTGCTACTCTCTAGGGTTTCCATGTAGAATGCTTCAATATTTCAATCTAATGGTAGACCTTTCTTCCAGCCTAAACCATTTCTAGACATACAGTCTTAGCCAGCCAAATGTCATCTTTTCTGAATAGGTCAGCCTGCAGCTGCAAAGATCTCGAGAGCTATTGCATCCTGGAGTGGCATGACATTTTGTGGATCACTGCAGTTAAATAGAATTCTCAGCTGCTGACCAGGAACTCAGTTATTGACTTGACCAATCCTGGCTTTACACAAATATTAGCAATTTACACTAAAAAGGCTAATATTACTACTGAGGATTTAGTGTATCTGAGTTGATTCTCAGCACTGGGGCAATTTTGGAAAATAATTCATGGAGGGATACACTTACAAATATAATAAACATAACTTTTAATCATCTTTGTAAATATAAAAGCATATTATAAAATATATGTATTATTATAATTAGAGTAGTGTAAACCTAACAAGAAATTATCTTGCGAGGTCAATACTTTCTCTTTCATTTGCAATTCTATGCTAACTTCATTGCTTAATATACTTTTCTTTTTGGATTTTCCTTTTGGTAAATACTTTTTATATCTATTTTCTAGCTGTATTTATAACAATTTTACTGTTACACCTCAGCAAAAAGTTAGATTACATTGTTTGCCTGTATTCTTTTACTTAGCCATTCCTTTGCTCTCTTATTCAACAAACGTTGGTGCAGTCTTCTACATGTCATGCCCAAATTTAGCACTAGAATTATAAAAATCAAGATAGAGATTTTTTTTTTCCTTAGTGGGATGGGCTGATGAGAGGGTTGAAAGGGTGTATTTCTAAAACAAATCCCACTCAAAAGGATTATGTGCTACAACACAGAATATTCAGAAACATTTATCTCTAAAACTAAATCTAATTCTGTAAGTATAATCCAGGAAGAAGTTCCAGTTAGGAATATAGAAACATTATAGCCCTCCAGGGTGGTAATTTTGAAATTAGTAGGTAAATGCTGGAATTTTTGCCCCAAACAAATACTACTTCTTTATACCTGCACTTCACTTGCATACATGCATTATTTCTCCTGAGGTTCATAACTTGAAAGCCCAACATATATTTACACAATTTTGTGGAACAGAGCTCATAAAGCACAATTCCATTTATGTGGTGGCACAAGTTAAAGAACTCACTGCAAAAAGGATAATAAAGGTAATGATGACACCACAAATACAGCCTCAATATGCATCTACAAAATATGCCTGATTCTTACAACAGAAGCTGCAAGTACTCATGCATGAAATTCTGCTTAAATTCTTCAGAAAGTCAGAGATCACAAGTTAACAATTATTCTTATTATAGAAGTATCGGGCTATCTGTACAAACCAACCAGATCCTCATAAATTTGCTATATGATATCACAGATAGATAATATTCTATCAGCTTTATTGTTTCAAAATATGGAAACTAATATTTACTAAAAACTAATGTTGCTTAAGATATGTAAGTAAAGACCAACAGCACTAGGTTAGAATAATTGCTAATCTTTTTGGAAGAATTTAGACTAAACATTCCAAATAAGATATTCTATCACTTACAAAAAAACTCTGAAAGAGAGCTGCTAATATTTGAACGTGCTTGTGAATTGTGGGGTATGGAGGATGAGGGGAAGAATGTCATTAAATTGAAGATTTTTATTCTGTGGGTGAGCTAGAGATTGTGAGCTCCAAAGCCATTGTTTTGTAAAAGGGCCATAATATGTAAACACGGAAGGAGTCTAGAAACCAAATAATTAGTCAGAAAAATTGTTTGTTGACAAAGGGTGATTTATTGGGGGAATTTACAGACAGAAGCATGGTCTTGGGCAGGAGCAAGACAGGTAGGTCCCAGCACCATTACTCTTTAGACCCAGGGCCTATATACCATGAGTGTATGGGGTCTATACGTGAGACAGTTAAAGGCAACCCTCCAGAACAGGTAAGAATGCTATGTGCTTCATAGCCTATATTTTCTGTGATAGCATCAAGATTGCTTCTATCTAAAGGCAGGATTTATAGTAAATGCATCTTATTACACTAAAGACAGTAAATAAAATAGGAATCAGGATGCATTCATGGGACTGGACTGGAGTTAATCAGAAGTACAAATAGCAGAGTAGCATCCAAGATGGCATCACTTTTGTCTTCATAGCCTCCCTTCTATAGTCTGTGTTTTGATGGATGAAGCTAGAGCTTTTCAGTTAACATTTCCGTTTTGCCAAGTTGGTCTGTGTTAGACCCTAACAGTTGAGCACTAGATGAAGACTGCAAGGATGAAGGAAGAAGAAATCTGTTCCTTCCTGTTTGTTTTCTCCGGGCTTCCTGCCTGCTTCATGTGCCTGTGAATGTCATTTTAACAGTATTGTTTCATACTGACAGTACAGTTACTTCTTGTAGCAACAGATGAATTTGGTTTATATTTTCTAACACTTGTGGAACTAGTCTCATTGCATTCCCCCTCCATCACAGAAAACCAGCACTAATCCATAAGAGTTCCCCACTCAAAGACTTGATCATCAGATTCACGGAGGCTGCTTCTTTGAGCTAAGATGCCAGTGCCAGTTACCTCTTATGAAGGGTCCCAGCCCAGTGGAGCCCATCCTCCATGTTCAGTGTCACCAGTATCAGCTACCAGCATCCCTCTTCTGTTGGTCTGGTTACCTCCATGGAGTCTCTTCATGCTCCTAAGATTTAATAATTTAGCCTTGGAGTGGAGCCGCTTCTTACAGTTCTTACATCTATAATACCCTAGTGTTTTCTTTTTGCCTTTAAAAATGTATCTATGTAGCATCTTTAATTCTACTTAATTCTTAATCTTACGTTCTATCTGCTAAAATGACAGTTTTTATCTTTTTCTTCCTGACTGGACATTGACTGGTGGAGATCTGGGAAGGGCCTTGATTTTCTGCATGTCTAACAAGCTCCCAGGTGATGCTGATATTGTTGGTCCATGTGTCACAATCTGATGAAGTAGAATGGCAGGGAGATTTGTGAAAATTTTTAATATATGGTATTTTCATATAATTCAAATGGTACATGTGAACACTGAATATTTGTAAATGAAGAGATTAATTACAGATGTAATACTAATAAATGCTCTAAATGAAATAGCTATTCTCCGTACAGATAGACTGGCATGAGAACAATATGGGCACATTGAGGAACATCTTTATATCTTTAGATAAATCCATACCAACTGAGAAACAGGAGTCATTCTGACCTAACGCTTGCTTTTTATGTTCTGGTTGGAATGTGTTGGTGAGTGAATGAGTGTTTTAGAAAAGGATATAATTTGAAAACTGAAAAAAAAAAATCCACTGACTGCCTGTCTTAACCTGCTACATTTGATAAAACAATGATTTGAAACATCAGCAGCGTTTACTTTCTTTTTCTTATCTTTTTTTTTTTGATGGAAGTTTCGCTCTTGTTGCCCAGGCTGGAGTGCAGTGGCGTAATCTCGGCCTACTGCAACCTCCATCTTTCAGTTTCAAGTGATTCTTCTTCCTCAGCCTCCCCAGTGGCTGGGATTATAGGTGCCTGTCACCACACCCAGCTAATTTTTGTATTTTTAGTAGAGGCACGGTTTCATCATGTTGCCCAAGCTAGTCTTGAACTCCTGACCTCGTGATCCACCCTCCTTGAACTCCCAAAGTGCTGAGATTACAGGCATGAGCCTCCGAGCCCGGCTCTATTTTTTTTTTTTTTTTTTTTTTTTTTGAGATGGGATCTCGCTCTGTCTCCCAGCCTGGAGTGCAGTGGCACAATTATGGCTTACTGCAGCATTAACTTCCTGGGATTAAGGGATCCTTCTACTTCAGCCTTCCAAGTAACTGGGACTACAGGCACACGCCATCACACCAAGCTAATTTTTTCTATTTTTTTGTAGAGACACAGATTTCACTATTTTGTCTAGGCTGGTCTCGAACTCCTGGGCTCAAGTGATCTGCCCACCTTGGCCGCCCAAAATGCTGGGATTATAGACATGAGCCACTGCCTATAGCCAGCATCATTTGCTTATACATGTCAATAATGTGCTTGGCATAATCCATCAAACCTAATACATATAGATTGAAATAATTAAGTAGGATTCCAAAATACATAAATGATGATATATTGAGAAAGAACTGTCCAATTTACAGAGATAGGGTTTTACACATATTTGAAATCTGATCTCAAGAGAGATTGTCAGAATCAAGCAACAGCTAGCATTGGCTTCTGCTTCAACCTGGCAAATGAACAAGTTCAAGGATATGTTACAACGGCTTGCAGAAGCCGTATGTTAATAAGAGGCATAAGAGGAATAGGTATGAATAATACCATGGCAAAATGCACTAATAACCTAATCCAGGGGATTCATTGTTTGTACCTTTCTGAACGAGGCCAGTAGAAATATACCTGAGCAGGATTGCCAAGTACCTCTCCAAACACCCAAGAATGGCCTCAGAAATATAAAAAATAACCACCACTCCTACATAAAACAAAATAGATGAAGCTTCTCAAAAAAACTGAACAGTACTATTACTCTAATGAGGTGGTTATAGAGATTGGGGATCTATTGCAAATAAGAATAATGCTGCCTTTATGGTTGTAAAAGCTAATTATAAGAATTAATATAATTTATCTGTGACTTTTATCAACTTTGCTTCAATCAAGTACACTTGTGGCAACTACACAAAATCCCAAAATTTTGTGATGCTGAGAATTTAAGCATTCATCTGTAGAAACCTATACAAAGTACAATTAAATAAATTGAATCTAAATATTTGCCTAGACAATTAGTATAAGGAAATCAGTCACTTTGGAGTTTGTATACTTTAAAAGGGATCAGAGGCCACTTAACACCTCTTTAACAGTCTGTGAAGATGGTCTTCATCCTGTTTATCAAGACATTGGGCCTGGTGCCTGGAAAATTATAAACATTCAATAACTAAGCTTTTAAAGGTAGTTAAATAGATATTCAATGAGTTTTGTTTGTGTGTGTGTTTTTTTGGAGACAGAGTCTTGCTTTGTCACACAGGCTGGAGTGCAGTAGTGCAATCTCGGCTCACTGCAACCTCCGCCTTCCAGGTTCAAGTGATTCTCCTGCCTCAGCCCCCCGAGTAGCTGGAACTGCAGGCACACACCACCATACCCAGCTAATTTTGTTTGTTTGTTTGTATTTTTTGGTAGAGATGGGGTTTTACCATGTTGGTCAGGCTGGTCTCGAACTCCTGACCTCAAGTGATCAGCCCGCCTCGGATTCCCAAAGTGCTGGTATTATAGGAGTGAGCCACTTTGCCAAGCTAAGTTTTGAATCATTCTAGTTTAAGGAATAGGTGTTCTGTAAAGTAATCGGATGTTGGTAATCTTAGGGAGTAAGTACATTAGCATAATGGACCCCAGGGAATTATAGTTGTACCTAGTTTGCACTGAAATTTATTAATGATGGTTACCAGGTTGGAAGGATATGGCGATGGGCAAAGGACACTTCTCTTAGAAAAGATGACGGAGAGACTAGATACTAGTAAACATGACTTCAGAAGAAAAATTTCACAGTAAGTTAGAGGAGAAGGCACTGTACATTTTATCTTTTTTGATAGAATCATACCTGCAATCTAGACGATTGTCCAGTTTTTCAGAACATTTTGAAATTTGAAATTGCTTATTTCATAAAAAGCTCTTATTATTTTGAGATACGTTCCATCAATACCAAGTTTATTGAGAGTTTTAGCATGAAGGGGTGTTGAATTTTGTCGAAGGCCTTTTCTGCATCTATTGAGATAATCATGTGGTTTTTGTCATTGGTTCTGTTTATGTGATGGATTACGTTTATTGATTTGCATATGTTGAACCAGCCTTGCATCCCAGGGATGAAGCTGACTTGATCGTGGTGGATAAGCTTTTTGATGTGCTGCTGGATTCGGTTTGCCAGTATTTTATTGAGGATTTTCACATAGATGTTCATCAGGGATATTGGCCTGAAATGTTTTTGTCGTTGTTCTGTCTCTGCAAGATTTTGGCATCAGGAAGATGCTGGTCTCTAAAATGAGTTAGGGAGGATTCCCTCTTCTTCTATTGTTTGGAATAGTTTTTGAAGGAATGGTACCAGCTCCTCTTTGTACATCTGGTAGAATTTTGCTGTTAATTCATCTGTTCCTGGACTTTTTTGGTTGGTAAACTATTAATTATTGCCTCAATTTCAGAACTTGTTATCGGTCTATTCAGGGATTCGACTTCTTCCTGGCATACTGAATGGGCAAAAACTGGAAACATTCCCTTTGAAAACTGGCACAAGACAAGGGTGCCATCTCTCATCACTCATATTCAACATAGTATTGGAAGTTCTGGCCAGGGCAATCAGGAAAAAGAAAGAAATAAAGTGTATTCAAATAGGAAGAGAGGAAGTCAAATCGTTCCTGTTTGCAGGTGACATGATTGTATATTTAGAATACCCCATCGTCTCAGCCCAAAATCTCCTTAAGCTGATAAGCAACTTCAGCAAAGTCTCAGGATACAAAATCAATGAGCGAAAATCACAAGCATAAAATAAAATGCCTAGGAATACAACTTACAAGGGATGTGAAGGACCTCTTCAAGGAGAACTACAAACCACTGCTCAAGGAAATAAGAGAGGACACAAACAAATGGAAAAACATTCCATGCTCATTGATAGGGAGAATCAGTATCATGAAAATGGCCATACTGCCCAAAGTAATTTATAGATTCAATGTTATCCCCATCAAGCTACCACTGACTTTCTTCACAGAATTAGAAAAAATTTCTTTAACCATCACATGGAGCTAAAAAAAAAAAAAAAAAAAAAAAAAAAAAGAAGAGCCTGCATAGCCAAGACAAACCTGGGCAAGAAGAATAAAGCTGCAGGCATCAGGCTACCTGACTTCAAACTATACTACAAGACTACAAGAAAACAGCATGGTACTTGTACCAAAACAGTTATGTAGACCAACAGAATGGAACAGAGGCCTCAGAAATAACACCATACATCTACAACCATCTGATCTTTGACAAACCTGACAGAAACAAGCAATGGGTAAAAGATTCCCTATTTAATAAATGTTGGAAAAACTGGCTAGCCATATGCAGAAAACTGAGACTGGACCCCTTCCTTACACCTTATACAAAAATAAACTCAAGATAGATCAAAGACTTAAATGTAAGACCTAGGACCATAAAAACCCTAGAAGAAAACCTGGGCAATACCATGCACGACATAGGCACGGGCAAAGACTTCAAAAGCAATGGCAACAAAAGTCAAAATTGACAAATAGGATCTAATTAAACTAAAGAGCTTCTGCACAGCAAAAGAAACTGTCATCAGAGTGAACGGGCAACCTACAGAATGGGAGAAATTTTTTGCAATCTATCCATCCGACAAATGGCTAATATGCAGAATCTACAAAGAACTTAAACAAATTTACAAGAAAAAAAACAAGCAACCCCATCAAAAAGTGGGCAAAGGATATGAACGGACACTTCTCAAAAGAAGACATTTATGCAGCCAACAGACATATGAAAAAATGCTCATTATCACTGGTCATTAGAGAAATGCAAATCAAAACCACAAGGTGATGCCATCTCACGTCAGTTAGAACAGCAATCCTTAAAAAGTCAGGAAACAACAGATGCTGCAGAGGATGTGGAGAAATAGGAATGCTTTTAGACTATTGATGGAAGTGTAAATCAGTTCAACCATTGTGGAAGACAGTGTGGCGATTCCTCAAGGATCCAGAACTAAAAATACTAATTGACCCAGCAATCCTGTTACTGGGTATATACCTAAAGGATTATAAATCATTCTACTATAAAGACACATGCAAACATATGTTTACTGCGGCACTATTCACAATAGCAAAGACTTGGAACCAATCCAAATATCCATCAATAATAGACTGGATAAAGAAAATGTGGCACATATACACCATGGAATACTATGCAGCCATGAAAAAGGATGAGTTCATGTCCTTTGTAGGGACATGGATGAAGCTGGAAACCATTGCTCTCATCAAACTATCACAAGTAAAGACAACCAAATACCGCATGTTCTCACTCATAAGTGGAAGTTGAACAATGAGAACACATGGACATAGGGAGGGGAACATCACACACTGGGGCCTGTTGGGGGGTGGGGGGCTACTGGAGGGATAACATTAGGAGAAATACCTAATGTAGGTGACAGGTTGATGGGTGCAGCAAACCACCATGGCATGTGTATACCTATGTAACAAAACTGCACGTGTATCCCAGAACTTAAAGTATAATAAAATAAATAAATAAATAAATAAATAAATAAATAAATAAAATAAAAAGAAATTGCCTTTTCATAAAGTGGTCCATTTTGTTGCTAACCACTTCTAATTATTAGAAATTTTTCCCTTATAGAAGTCAGGGTATGTTTCCTGGTATTCTTTGGTACTAGTTCTGCTTGCTAGAGCAATTCAGAATCAGGTGTATCCCATCGCAAGCATCATATTAATATTTGAAGACAGCTGTAATGTTCTGAAGAGGGAAACCTTCTCTCCTCCCAGTCACTCACTGCTAGAACCTTCCACCAAAGAACATGCCTTGTGTACCCTTCTCCACATTGGGCAACAAATTTTACTTTGTCAGTTTGTTTTCTAAATATAGAACCATTCCCAGGCTGAGTAGAACATTGAACCCAATATTACGTTCTCTTGAACATTTTAACTGAACATGAGACTGACATTTTTTCTTTCTTTTTTTTTTTTTTGAGTCTCACTCGGTCACCCAGGCTGGAGTGCAGTGACAGTGACATGATCTCAGCTCACTGCAACCTCCACCTCCTGGGTTCAAGCAATTCTCCTGCCTCAGCCTCCCATGTAGCTAGCTGTGATTACATGCATGCACCACCATGCCCGGCTAATTTTTTGTATTTTTAGTAGAGACGGAGTTTCACCGTGTTGGCCAGACTGGTCTCAAACTCCTGACCTCGTGATCTGCCCTCCTAGGACTCCCAAAGTGCTGGGATTACAGACGTGAGCCACCGCCCCTGGCCTGAGATTGACATATTTCTATAGCATTAAAACTTCATTGCATTCATTTTAATTTTGTCTGTTATTCAATATATGTATTTTGGAAGTAAAGAAGGGGGTGCATTATAATTTATTATTGTTATACATGTATGGAAGCTGTTTGCTGAACTGGAATTATTTTGTGGAATTTAATTGTTTACGTGCAGCTCAGATTCGTAATCTACAGACAACGTTTGGTATGTATTCCAGGTCTTCAGCATAATTATTCAAAATAAAGAAATGGGAGACATGCACTGAACTCAGAATCCTCTGAAATTTCAAAAGTGAACATTTCAATAAGAAGCTTTCATCTAGGTTTTTATGGTTTTAGGTCTACATTTAAATCTTTAATCCATCTTGAATTAATTTTTGTATAAGGTGTAAGGAAGGGATCCAGTTTCAGCTTTCTACATATGGCTAGCCACTTTTCCCAGCACCATTTATTAAATAGGGAATCCTTTCCCCATTTCTTGTTTTTGTCAGGTTTGTCAAAGATCAGATGGTTGTAGAGGTGTGGTATTATTTCTAAGGGCTCTGTTCTGTTCCGTTGGTCTATATCTCTGTTTTGGTACCAGTACCATGCTGTTTTGGTTACTGTAGCCTTGTAGTATAGTTTGAAGTCAGGTAGCATGATGCCCTCAGCTTTGTTCTTTTGGCTTAGGATTGTTATTTCGGCACTATTCACAATAGCAAAGACTTGGAACCAACCCAAATGTCCATCAATGATAGACTGGATCAAGAAAATGTGGCACATATACACCATGGGATACTATGCAGCCAGAAAAAAGGAAGAGTTCATGTCCTTTGTAGGGACATGGACGAAGCTGGATACCATCATTCTCTGCAAACTATCACAGGGACAAAAAACCAAACACCACATGTTGTCACTCATGTGGGAATTGAACAATGAGAACACTTGGATACAGGAAGGAGTACATCACACACCGGGGCCTGTCATGGGGTGAGGGGTGGGGGGAGGGATAGCATTCAGAGATATACCTAATGTAAATGATGAGTTAATGGGTGCAGCACACCAACATGGCACATGTATACATATGTAACAAACCTGCAGGTTGTGCACATGTACCCTAGAGCTTAAAGTATAATAAAAAAAAAGAAGCTTTCAGAGAAGGATTGCTATGAAGGTTTTGTACTAGTCAAAGTCTTAGAGGTAGAGATAATAATGGACTTTTTAAATTGTAAGTCTACATGAATGGTGGTCATAAGAAAGTAGCATAAAACCCCCCCAAAGGTGTTAACCATAAAGTTATCATCTTCGTCTAAGATTTTATTTTGGTTACTGTATTCTAAAGAATAAAATCTTTCTTGAATTTTAAAAAATAATAATAAAAGTGTCCTATCAGACTTGGCTTATTCTAATTCACTGCATATTTCAAACTCCCATGATTGACCAATATTAGGTTTTTATTTAGTCACACTGAGTTCCTTCTTTTTTGAACTCAATGAAGTGGGAGACCCATCAAAAGTTCTTACATCTGCCAAGCACAAAGTCTTTTTTATGAGTTTTATCAGTGGCTGCTATTTTGCCTTAGGTATAACAGTTAGATTTAGAATATATTTGAATTTAGAAGCCATGAGCCCTTCTTTTGTGCAGTGAGGAAACATCTATGAATCTGTGAAATCAGTGAATATATACTGCTTCCTTTATATTTGTTCCTTCTTGCCAGGACATTTTTTCTCATTACACAGGTTTGGAATGCCTTAAAGCATGATAATAATATAATTTGTACTGCTGTCACATCTCCAAGTGCTTAGCAAAAGGAGTTATGTTTTAGGGACAAACTGAGTTATACCAGAAAACAACAATACTAGTGGTAAAACCTAGCAACCAGAAATGGATCATTTTTCAAACTTACATAAAACATTAATGCTGCAAACAGCATTCCAAGGATTTTTAGTATAAACTAATGATAAACCTTAAGGAGTCTAAAGTCATACACCAGCCTAGACAAAAGTAGTCTCACCCATTCTTAAACCTTTTACAGGAAATATGGAGCTATAACTGTTACATTTTTGTATTTCTGCACTTCAGATAAAAACAAAAACTCAATCATGGAAGCTTAAATGTCCCTTGAGATGGGAGGGTAGAAAACAGACTTTGCCTCTAGGTCAACTCCTGAAATAGAGGCTTCAAATTGGTAGTCCACTGATCAGACTTATTCCTTGTCTGTCTTTTTGTTGGGCTTGCAGCAAGACTCAAAGACTCTTAATTACTTGTAAATATTAAAACATTAGGATATTTCACATATAGTAGCAGATTTCTCTTCAAAAATAGAAAGATATGGCACTGCACATGCAACTGTCTCCTAAAGTAGCATCGGAATATAGGCTTTAGACTAAATGGGTCATTTAATTGGCCATCTTTATTTATTCATCTTACCTCCCTTTCCCTAAAGGATAAGGTAAGGGAGAAGATGTCAAAGTTAGTTACAGACTACAATGACTACGGCTGTAGGGGGAAGTTTTGGTTAGATTTTTAGGGATGCTGATTCTGGGATGCACCAACCTGTGCATAAATTTGATTGAGGGCCATCCATAACCTACATTTATGCCCAATAACAAGACACTTTGGTATGATTTAGCTCACTGTAAATTTTGCAAAATTGATTTCATCTCTCCAGTATTACCTTGGATTATAAAGCCAAGTGAGAGTCTCTCCTACAGAAGGAGGCAAAAAAGGTCCCAGAGGCTTTGTCAAGCCAGGAGGAACACTCCAAGTATGGTTGGAGGTTATGGCCATAGGACAGGGGTATATGTAACTATGACGGAGTGAACGCAGAAGGTAATCAGCTATGAGCAGTGTGGAGGTTAAAAGATGATACAGCAGGGGTATTATAGCAAATGCAATGACCAAGACAGATGAGAGGGAAGGAGGGGATGCGAGCTGAGCTGTTTAGAAACTTGGCTGCAAAAGAAAAATATGTACTGGTGGCAATTTAAGGGATGCCTGGATTAGGTTCCAAATGCCCATCTGTAAACTAAGGAATTTGGCCAGCTGAACAGCTGCACTAGCAGACTGAAACTAGACCAATCTCTTAGGTAGGCAGGAGGAAGGGCAGACAGGATAGGAAACAAGCCATCTATCTTTTTATATTTACTGTTGCACTTTCCACCCAATACTGAAGCAATACAAAAATTAGCATTTTTGTAGCCAATTACAAGTTTTCTGAAATGGTAAAACTCAATCATAACTTGCTGAATTAAATTCATAGATGAAGAAAAACAAATATTTATTTTACTTTAGAATTGGTTTTATTTCTGTGATTTACAAACATGAAAATTACAATATGGACGTTTACATTTAAATAAAATAATTTTACGCGGGTGGTTGAACTGTGGCAAAGGAAACCGAGAAAAACCTGCAATTAATACTAATAATATTAGTAAAATAAATAATTATATATTATGAATAAGGTGCATAGTGTGCATTATATTATTTTATCCTTGAAACGAATTTTCAAGGCAAACATGTTATCTATAATTTACAGCTGAGGAAGGGAAAGATACGAGAGAGAGCCTGTAGAGCCAGGGAGTATGAAAGCCAGGTCTGCAATCAAAGATGGTTTGATTCTACCACCACACAAATACATGGTGGGTTTGGTACATTAATCTATCTCAAAGGTTACTGTTAATTTTCGTTGTTTTGTTAATATTATATTAACATATTCTTGAATATTTCAGAGCATGTTTTACAATTATTTTGAAATAAGAATCTGTAAGCAATGACTTTTTTTTATATTCCTTGCCCGACAAAGCTGCCTAGGACCTTCAGTATAATTATAGAGAAAAGTGGTTAAAGGAGGCACCCTTTGTTTCATTTCTGATTTCAGAATTATTTTTTAACATTTAATCTTTAAACAAGATATTTGCTGTAGGTTTTTGTGAATACCTTTAAATAGGTTAATGTTTTTATTAATATTTTATTAATATTTTGCTATAGATTTTATTATAAGGGGATATAGAACTTTTTTCAGTTGCTTTTACTGAAGCTAATAAGATATATGAATTACAGTTTTACTCAGTTAATTTATCATTAAACAACTTTCATTCATAAGTTAAACTATTAATATATTGATAATGGTAAATTATGTTTGTTACATATTGTTGTATTCAGTTGATTAAAATCTTGTTCAGTATATTTGTATCTGAATCCATGAGTGAGATTTCCCAGTGAATTTCCTTTTAGACTTCTCCTCATCAGGTTTTTGGAATCAAAGTTATGCAAGTCTTAAAAAAAAATGAGTTAATGAGTTTTCATTCTTTTTCTACATTCAAGAGCAGTTTTATGAGAGTAGAATCATTGGCCAGAATGGAATCTAATAATTGTTTAATATTGCTCTTTGCGCCTAGAGTTTAATAATTCTCTTTGTGGAAAGAGTTTAATAATTTAATTTCTTCAATAACTATGTCTATCCATATTTTGTTTTCTTATGGTAGTTCTTTGTTATATATGTTAGTTGTATCTCTTTTATTTGTTAATTCCACGTAAATATTCAAATATATTGAAGCAATTTTTTTACTATCTTTTTAATGTTTGTCACATCTGTATTCATGTATAATTTTTAATTCTATTTCATCTCAATCCCTCTTTTTATTTTCTTAGTCAATTTTTAGGAAAATTGATAATTTATGAAGCTTTTTAAAGAACCTACTTTTTTTTATTTTCAACGTTATACATTTGTTTCCTATGTAATGAATCTTTTCAGTTTTAATCATTTTATTTCTTCTATTTTATCCATGTTTTCTTTTGGTCTTTTTCTGACTCAAAATAGGTAATTCAGTCACTGATTTTCTTTTTTTAAGTAAGATTTTAAGACTGCAGCCTTCCACTCAAGATACTAATTTAACTGTATCCAATTTTCTATAAGTAGCATTTTAATCACTCAGTTTGATCATTTTCCCTTTCTAATTTATTCAGAGATTATTTGGAAATAATATTTCTTAACATGTAAACATACATAAATTTTGTTCTATTTTAATTATGTTACAGCCAAAAAATATATTTATGATACAAAGCTATTGAAATGTATTGACTTTATTATTCAATACAAAATCAATTTTTAAAAGTTATCTGTGTGATTGAAAACATTGTGAATTACACAGTCGTTGTATACGATTTATTATTTGTGCATGAATATCTAATTGTTCTGGCAACTTTACTTGAAAAGTGTATGATTTCCCAATAAGTTGATGTATATCCTTTGTTGAAAATCAGTAGACCTTAAATATAATGATTTGTTTTTGGACTCTCAATTTAATCAGTATAGATATCTTGATCTACATGTCTAGTCTTATGCTAGTACCATACTGTCTAGATAACTACAGCTTTAAAGTGTTGGGTGTGGAGTGGAAGTCCTCCAACTTTAATTTTTAAAAATTGGTTATTCTAGATTATTATGTATCTTCATATAAGTATTTGGATCAGCTTGTAATTTCTATAAAAATGTCTGCTGGAATTTTGATAGGTATTATGTTGAATTTATAGATAAATTTGGGGACAATTGCCATCTTGACATTAATGAGTCCTCCAACCCATGAATACAAAATATTCCTTTATTTATATAAGTATTCCTTTATTTACCGCGACAATATTCTGTCACTTTCAGTGTATAAGTGATAAATTTCTTTTGTACTTTGTGTTAATTTTGTTGCTACATATTTTACTCTTTTCATGCTGCTGTGAATTAAGTTGTATTCTGTGATGTTTTGGGATTGTTAATTGTGTATAGAAATACAACTGCTAGCTTCGATTAATCATTTCATTTTGAGATAATTGCATATTCACATGCGATTGTAAGATGTAGTATAGAGAGTTGTTTTGCCCCATCTCCCCAGTTTCCCAAATGGTTTCATTTTGCAAATTATACTATACTATTACCATCAACATACACTGATACAGTAAAGGTACAGAAGAGTTTCATCACCAAAAGGTAACTCATGTTGCCCAATTTTAGCTACGTCCACTTCCCTTCTCTTCCTCCTTATCCACTAGCAACTACTGTTTTCTATTGCTGTAACTTTTTGGAAGAAGATTTTTAAATACATAATATTTTGCACATTTATGTGCTACACGTGATTTTTGTTACATGCATAGAATTGGAATGATCAAGTCAGGGTATCTGGGGTATGCATCACCTTCAGTACTTATTATTTTTATATGTTCAGAACATTTCAAGTTATCTTCTCCAGCTACCTTGAAATACACAATATGTTGTTGCTAACTATAGTCGCCCTACTCTGCTATCGCACATTGAAACTTTTGTCTTCTATCTAACTGTATGTTTCTACCTATGGATAAACCTCCCTTCATACCCTCACCCCCACACATACTCTTACCTGCCTCGGATATCTATCTATTTACTCTCTATAGTAACAATTTTTGTATGTTGACTTTGCATCCATTGCAACTTTACTGAGTCATTAGGTTTTTTGCAGATATAAGACCATATTATCAGTAAAAAGGGAAAGTTTGACTTCTTTCCTAAATTGAATGTCAATTATTTTTTTTTCTTTTGCCTGATTGCTTTGGCTAGGACTTCCAGTACTTTGTGGAATTAAAGTACTGAAAGTGGGTATCCTGTCTTGTTCGATTCTCAGGATAAAGACTTTCAGCTCTTCCTCATTTGGTACCATGTTAACAGTGGATTTGTCCCATATAGGCTTCATTATGTTGAGCTATGTTGCTTCTGTGCCTAGTTTGTTGAGTTTTATAATGAAGGGATGTTAAATTTTATCAAGTACTTTTTATATGTCTACTGAGATGCTCGTGTTTTTTTTTTCTTCATTCTGTTGATGTTATGTATCACATTTATTGATTAGAGTATGAAACTTGAATAAATCCCACTTGAACATGGGGTATTATGTTTGAGTGTGCTGTTGGATTCATTTTTCTAGTATTTTGTTGAGAATTTTGCATCTATTCATCAAGGATATTGGCTTGCAGTTTTTATTTTCGTTATGTCTTTATTTGGTTTTGGTGTTAAGGTAATTCTGGCCTCACACATTGAGTTAGGGATAATTCTCTCCTCTTCATTTTTTTTGGAACAATTTGAGGAGATTTTGTGTTAGTCCTTCATTGAAAGTTTGGCACAAATCAGTAGTAAAGCTCTCTGATCCTGGACTTTTTTCTGTTGGAAAACTTCTAATTACTGATTCAATCTCATTACTGATTATTGGTCTGTGCAGGTTTTCTGTTTCTTTCTGATTCAATCTTAGCAGATTGTATATTTCCAGGAATTTATACATTTATTCTAGGTTTTCCAGTTTGTTAAGTATATAGTTGTTCATCATAGTCTCAGATGTATCAGTCTGTGTTATCAGTTGTAACATGTCCTACTTCATTTCTGATTTTATATGGGTCTTCTCTCTCTCTCTTTTGTTAGTTTATCAAATGGTTTATCCATTTTTTTCATTTTTTTCAAACACCAACATTTAATTTCATTGATCTTTTATTTTGTGTTTTGTTGTATTTTATTTAGTTCTACTCTGAATTTTATTATTTCCTTCCTTCTACTAATTTTGGCTTTGATTTGTTCTTGCTTTTCTAGTTCCTTGAGGTGCATCATTAAATTGTGTATTTGAAATCTTTCTACTTTTTTGATGTAGGTGTTTATTGCTATAAACTTCCCTCTTAGTACTGCTTTTGCAATATCTCATAGGTTTTTTGTATGTTGCGTTTTTATTTTAGTTTGTTTCAAGAAAATTTGTTATTTACTTCTTATTTTTTTCCTTGACCTAATGGATATTCGACAGCATGTTGTTTAATTTCCATGTACTTGTACAGTTTGCAAAGTTCTTGTTACTGATTTCTAGCTTTATTCCATTGTAGTTTGAGAAGATATTTAATATGATTTCAATTTTTAAATATTTGCCCATGTCCCTTGAGACCCAGGTGGTCTGCACTGGGGGTGGTGGTGTCTACAGAGGGCTGGGTGCACCAGTCCTCAGGCCCACAGGTGCTGCATGTGAGTGGTTTGCAAGCTGTCATGGTAGTGAAAGGTGGCGTGGACCTGACCTCAAATGCTGAAAGGAATGCTCAGGTGCAAATTGTGGGCTGGGCTAGGTGATCCCCAGTTCCTTTGTTGGCATGTTCAGGTACCTGGTGTGGATGGAGCTGGGCTGAAGAGACTTACCCTCAAGCCTCCCAGCGGTGCGTGTAGGGACTGGCTTTTATAGGCAGGAACAGGGTAGAGCCAGGCCCGCAGTGGAGCGCTCAGTTGGGGGCAGCAGCCGCTGTTCTGTGGTTCTATTACTGAGGAAGGCAGAGTTGCTTGCAGTGGAAGCAGCCATCAGATGTCAGTGGGGCACACGCTTCATTCATGCCTCAGCTTCACCGAAGTCTGTAGCAGTGGATGTTATAGGCAGTGGAATTTGTCCTCAAGGCATTTGAAAATGCATAGCTGCCCTTATGCTGTAGGTGGGCTAGGTTACTGGCAGTTGGCCCCAGTGGTGGCAGCTGTGGTGAGGGAGTGTCAGTGGGGCTCTAGGGATGTAGGGATTCAGAGGCTGTTGTACCCCAGGGCAGGATGCAGTCTAGTGCAGGATGGGCTTTCAAAGTGGCACCATACTGCTTAGGACTTGGGAGTTTGTGGGACCCAGTATGAGCTACCTCTGCAGCAATACCTTCTTTTGGTCTCCAGGCAGCTTCCTGTGTTAGTCTCAGGTCCCATGAAGGTCAAGGGGCTCTCTCATGGCTAGGATTGTAGGACTTATAGTTGGAATGTGGATCACTGCGTGTCTTTCACTCACCCTTTTCCTGCATCAGGGAGCCCGTCCAGAGTTCCAGCCTATCCTGGCCAAACAGGCTTCCTCCCTTCCCTCTCCTTCCTTGTTTGTGGTGCTTCCCATCATTTCTCTGTTGAATTTCAATGTTCTCTCTTAGATGATCTATTTAAAGTGTGATTATCTATTTACCGTTTTGGTTCCTCTCTGTGGAAGAGGCAAGTACCAGATACATTTAGTCAGCCATCTTAAAGCCCCTATCATTTTCATAATTTTTTATTTCAAGTATATTATATAAATTGAATTGGATTATACATAATTTGTTGTTATTGACTTTCATCATTCATCATAATTCTCTGGAGACTCAACCTATTTCTTGTGTTTATCAACAGTTTCTTCCTTTTTGTTGCTGAATTGTATTTAATGTTATAGATGTACTATAATTTAAGTATTTCTTATTTGTTTTTAGTTTTTGACTATTACAGGTTTTTGGATAAACATAATCTTTGTTTCTCTAGATTAAGCTCAGGAGTTCAATGACTGTATCAAAGGAAAATTGCATGTTTTTCTTTAGAATTTGAATTTGCCAAATTGTTTTCCAGAATGGATGTACCATTTGACTTCTTCACAGCAATGTATAGATGATCCAGTTTCTCTTCATCTCCACCAGCACTTGATATTGCCAGTATTTTTTGCTTTAGCCATTCTGATAGGTGTACAATGACATCTCATTATGGTTTTGGTTTGGATTTCTCTAATAATGATATTGTGCCATCATTTTATGTGCTTACTAGATAGATAGATTAGAAGATGGATGGATAGATAGATAGATAGATAGATAGATGATAGGTAGATCAATAGACTGATAGAAGATAGAGAGATAGACCCTAGTTCTTCAGATATCTGGTTTGCAAATACTATCTCCAAGTCTGTAGCTTGTGTTTTCATTCTCTAAACAAGATCTTTCACAGAGCAAAATTTTTAATTTTGATGAAGTTCAGTTAATCAATTTTTTCCTTTAATGAATTTTGCTTTTGGTGTCAACAATTCTTTGCTTAGTCCTAGATTCTAAAAGTGTTCTAATTTTTTCTAAAAGATTTTTAGTTTAAATTTACATGTTCGTTTTGCATTAATTTTTATACAAGGTGTGAGATGTAGGTCAAGTTTAATTTTTGTTGTTATTGTTGTTGCTTGTAATTGTCCAATTGTTCTCTCACAATCTGATGAAAAAGCCACTTTTCAAAGTTCCACTGAGTTGCTTTTTCATCTTGCTACACCTGCATCGGGCAATTTTTGGGCTTCTTCTTTCAAAAGTCGTGGTATTCAAGCTCTGAGATTCTTTATGCTGTTTGATCTAGTCTATTGTTGAAGTTTATGAATATATTTTGTATTTCAGTCAATGAATTCCTAAGTGTCAGAATTTGAAACTGTTTCATTGATCTATTGTATCTAAATTTCCACCAATACCATACAATATTGACAACTGTAGTTATATAATAAATTTTTAAAAACTGGAGAATCATTTCTCCCACTGCATTCTTCATTTTCAAAGTTGTTTGACTATTCTAGGATCTTTTCTTGTTATCTTTTTTATATGAATTTTAGAATAATCTTAGTTATACCTAAAAATAATACTGTCATTTTGACAGAGGTTTTTCTTGAATTTTTTAAAATAGGTATATCAGCTAGGGGAGAATTGAAGTCTTTACTGTGTTGAGTTTTCCAAAATATAAATACAGTGTGACTTTCCTTGATTTATTTCACCAGCTTTTTGTAGTATTTTTCTTTTCTGAAGGTCAGTTATGTACATTTTTTGTTAGATTTATACATGTTTTATTTTTTTCAGTGATTGTAAACTCTATTTTTTATATTTTGTATATGTGTGTTTAATGCTAGTATATAGTAATAAAATCAATTTGTATATGTTTATCTGAGTTTTTAAATAAAGCAATGATGAATCAATTCAAATTTTTCTGCGTTAATATAATCATATATTGTTTCTTTCAACTGTCAAATGGTAGATTACTTTGATTGATTTTCAAATGTCAAACCAATGTTGCATCCTTGTAATAAACACCACTTACTCGTGATGTATAATTATTTTTATATATTGCTAAATTCTATTTGCTAGCATTCTTTTGAGAATCTTGAAATTATATTTATGAGAGGTATGCATCTACATTTTTTTCATACCATCTTTATGTGGTTTTAGTATCAGAGTAATATTAACTTCATAAAACCTATTGAGAAATATTTCTTTCCTCTTTTGTTTTCTTCAGGAGATTGTGTAGAAATGTTAATTCTTCTTTAAATATATAGTAGAATTTTCCAGTAAAACCAACTGAGCCCAGATATTTATCATTTAAGAGATTTAAAGTTAAAAATTCAATGTCCTTATTGGTTATAAAACTATTTGAAGTTTTGTAAATATGCATTTATTTTGTAATGGATGAGTTTTGGTGGTTTGTGCTTTCGAAAATTGGTCATTTAAAATTCATGTGTAATGTCATCTGTAGTATTTTCATATTATTTTGATGTCTGCTGGGCCTATAGTATTGTCCTCATTTTATTCTTGTTGTTGGTAATCTATATTTTATGTATTTTTATTTCTCAGTTGTCTTGGAAGTTTGTGTTATTCTTTCCAAAAAATAAGGTTTTTGTTATTTTCTATTCTGTTCTGGTTTTTAATTTTATTAATTTCTGCTCTTTTTATTTTACTTCTGCTTATGTTAATATTGCTTTGCCATTCTAATTTTAGTTCTTGGAGGAAGAAGCTTAGGTTATTGATTTTATACTTTTCCTCTTATCTAATGTATTCGGTTCTGTAAATTTATCTCTTGGCACTGCTTTAGTTGAAGTTCACAAATTTTAATATGTATTTCTAATTGAATCTTATTCCCAGTTTCATTATGAATTATATTCTTTATTTCATTTTCAGATTATTCATTGCTTATATGTAAAAGATAATTGTTTTGTTTACTTATCTTCTGCCACCTTGTTGTAGTTGCTTATTAATCCTAATAACTTTTTGTGGATTTTTAAAAAATAGTCTACAAACAAGATCATGTCATTTGCCAGTGAATACTGTTTTACTTCTTAATTCTCATTCTGGGTGCCTTTTATTTCTTTTGCTTCTTTTTTTTTTTTTTTTTTTTTTTTTTTTTTGAGACGTTGAGACGGAGTCTCGCTCTGTCGCCCAGGCTGGATGGAGTGGCACAATCTCGGCTCACTGCAAGCTCCGCCTCCTGGGTTCACGCCATTCTCCCGCCTCAGCCTCCCGAGTAGCTGGCACCACAGGCGCCTGCCACCACGCCAGGCTAATTTTTTGTATTTTTAGTATAGACAGGGTTTCACCGTGTTAGCCAGGATGGTCTCGATCTCCTGACCTCATGATCCGCCTGCCTCAGCCTCTCAAAGTGCTGGGATTACAGGCCTGAGCCACCGCGCCTGGCCTCTTTCGCTTCTCTTATTGCATGCAGTGTTTCTTCCAGTACTAAGTTTAATAGGAATGCAGAGAGCAAATATCTTCACCTTTTTACTGATTTATGGGAAAGGCATTCAATCTTTCACCATTGAGTATATTTGCTTTTTATTTTTTGTAAGAGCCCTTTATGTCAAGGATGTTCTCTTCTATTCCAACTGTCAAGAATGTCTTTAAAAAAAATTTGTTTGTTTTTAAATCATGAATTGATATTTCATTTTGTCAAATGCTTTCTCTTTATCTATTGAGATGATTAAGGCCATTTTTTTCTTTACTGTATTAATATGGTATACTACATAACTCATTTTCTGATGTTAAACTAATCTTGCATTTCTGGGATAAGTTCTAATTAGTCATACTGATAATCCTTTTTGTATATCATTAAATTTTGTTCACAGAAATTTTGTTGAATATTTTTGTCTACATTTAATAGAGTTATTTGTCATTTTCTTTTATTGTAACGATTATCTGCTTTTTGTATAAGGGTAATACTGTTGTCATTGAATTAACTGAGAAGTGTATCTCATTTTTATTCTGAAAAAGATTGTGAAGTATTGCAATGTGTGGAGTATTGCATTATTTCTTCTTTAAATGTTTGCTAAAGTTTGCTAGTGTAACCACCTTGGCCTGAGTTTTTCTTGGTGGGAAGTTTTTTGGTTACTAATTCAATTTCTTTACCTCTGTTGTAGCTTTTTAAGGCAGTCTAACATGTATACTTTGGTATCTCATTGTGGTTTTAACTTGCATTTCTCTAATAGATTATAATGTAGATCATCTACTCATGTAATTATTTGCCATCACATATCTTTCTGATGCAGTGTCTGTTCACATATTTGGTCCATTGTTTATTTTTCTTATTGATGTGCTTTGATAATTGTTTCTATAGTTTAGATACAAGTCCTTTGTCAGAAATATTGTATTAGTACATTTTCGCACTGCTATAACGAAATACCTGAGACTAGCTAATTTATAAAGGGAAGAGATTTAATTGACTCACAGTTCCACATGGCTGGGAGGCCTCAGGCAACTTACAATCATGGAGGAAGGTGAAGGGGAAGCAGGCACCTTTTTCAAAAGGTGGCAGGAGGGAGTGAGAGCAAAGGAATAAAAACTGCCATGTAGAAAACTATCAGATCTCGTGAGAACTCACTCATTCTCATGAGAAAAGCATGAGGAAAACCATGCACATGATCCAATTATCTCCCACCAGGTCTCTCCCTCAACACCTGGAGATTATAATTTAAGGTGAGATTTGGGTGGCAACACAAAGCCTAACCGTATCATTTCACCCGTGGGCCCTCCCAAAATCTCATGTCCCTTTCACATTTCAAAACCAATCATGCCTTCCCAACAGTCCCCCAACATCTTAATTCATTCCAGCATTAACACAAAAGTCCACAGTCCAAAGTCTCATCTGAGAGAAGGCAATTCCTTGCCACCTATGAGGATGTAAAATCAAAAACAAGTTAGTTGCTTCCTAGATACAATGGGGGTATGGGCATTGGGTAAATTCTTCTATTCCAAATGGGAGAAATTGACCAAAACAAAGGAGCTACAGGCCCCATGCAAATCCAAAATCCTGTGGGGCAGTCATTAAAATGTAAAGCTCCGAAATGATCTCCTTTGACTCCACTTCACATTCAGGGGCATGCTGATGCAAGGGTTGGGCTCCCATGGCCTCGTGCAATTTCTTCACAGGCTGGCATTGAGTACCTGTGGCTTTTCCAGATGCACAGTGCAAGCTGTCAGTGGATCTACCATTCCGGGGTCTGGAGGATGGTGGCCCTCTTCTCACTGTTCCACTAGGCAGTGCCTCAGTGGGAACTGTATATGGGTGCTCCAACCCCACATTCCTTTTCTGCACTGCCCTGACAGAGGTTATCCATGATCATATCAGCAGTAGACTTCTGCCTGGACATCCAGGCATTTCCACACATGCTCTGAAATCTAGGCTGAAGTTTCCCAACTTCAATTCTTGAGTTCTGTGCACCCACAGGCCCAACACCATGTGGAAGCCACCAAGACTTGGGGCTCTTACCCTCTGCAGCAATGGCAAGGGCTGTACCTTGGCCTCTTTTAGCCATGGCTGGACGTGGAGCAGCTGGGACAGAAAGCACCAAGTCCTGAGGCTGCACAAAGTGGAAGTCCCTGGGCCTGGCCCATGAAATCTTTTTTCCTTCCTAGGCCTCTGGGCTTGTGATGAGAGGAGGGATGCTGTGAAGGTCTCCGACATACCCTGGAGACATTTTTCACATTGCCTTGAAAATTAACATTTGGCTCCTTGTTACTTATCGAAATTTCTGCAGCCAACTTGAATTTCTCCCTAGAAAATGGGTTTTTCTTTAAAACATCATGATTGGGCTGCATATTTTCCAAACTTCTATTCTCTGCTTCCTCTTGAATGCTTTGCCACTTAGGTATTTCTTCTGCCAGATACCCTAAATGATCTCTCTCAAATGTAAAGTTACACAGATCTCTAGGGCAGGGGCAAAATGTCACCAGTCTCCTTGCTAAAGCATAGCAAGAGTGTCCTTTGCTCCAATTTCCAATAAGTTTCTCATCTCTATCTGAGACTACCTCACCCCAGACTTCATTGTCCATACTATCAGCATTTTGGTCAAAAGCATTCAACAAGTCTCTAGGAAGTTCCAGACTTTCCCACATTTCCCTGTCTTCTGAGCCTTCCAAACTGTTCCAACCTCTGCCCACTACTCAGAGCCAGAATCACTTTCACATTTTTGTGTATCTTTATAGCAATACCCCACTCTCTGTAGTACTAATTTAATGTATTAATTAGCTTTTGCACTGCTATAAAGAAATACCTGAGACTGGGTAATTTATAAAGGAAAGAGGTTTAATTCACTCCCAGTTCTGAATGGCTGGGGGAGGCCTCAGGAAAATTAGAATCATGGCAGAAGCTGAGGGGGAAGCAGGTACCTTCTTCACAAGGCCACAGGAGGGAATGAGAGCAAGGCAGGAAAAATTGCCACTGATAAAACCATCAGATCTCATGAGAATTCACGCACTATCATGAGAACAGCATGGGAAAAACCACTCCCATGTTCCAATCACCTCCCACCAAGTCTCTCCCTCAACAACCGGGGATAACAATTTATCAAGATGAGATTTGGGTGGAGACACAAAGCCTAACCATATCAACTATAATTTCCAAATATTTTTCTCAGAGTGTGTCTTTGCCTTTTCTTTCTCTAAACAGTTATCTTTCACTATGCCAAAATTTGTAATTTTAATGAAATCCAATCAATTTTTTTCTTTTATTCATCATGCTTTTGGTGTCATATCTAAAACTCTTTGCCCAACTAAAGTCACACAGATATATCTATATCTACATACAGATATAGATATAGATATTCTTTGAGATGGAGTCTTGCTCTGTCACCAGGCGGGAGTGCAGTGGCACAATCTCAGCTCACAGCAACCTCCGCCTCCCGGGTTCATGTGATTCCGCTGCCTCAGCCTCCCAAGTAGCTGGGATTACAGGCATGTGCCACCACACCTGGCTAATTTTTTGTATTTTAGTAGAGACACGGTTTTACCATGTTGGCCAAGATGGTCTCGATCTCCTGACCTCGTGATCCACTCGCCTTAGCCTCCCAAAGTGCTGTGATTACAGGCGCAAGCCACCACGCCTGGCCTGAAGTCACACATATATATTTCTGTCTTTTTTTCTAGCGATTTTATAGTTTTAGATTTTATATTTAGTTTTATAATCTGTTTTAAGGCTTTGTGTCTAAGATGAGAGATATAGGCTAAGATTCTCTTTATTGGCATTGAGATGATGAATTATTCATTTTTTCTTCATTGAATTGCCTTTTCATGTTTGTTCATGTGAGCTTGCTGTATTTGTATAGGGCAGGTTTTTGTTTCTGTATTCAGTTCCACTGACTGATGTGTCTATTCTTTTCAGAATTTATTTACTGTTTTTTAATATGGGATAGTGCTATGTTGTCCAGGCCAGTCTTCAACTCTTGGGCTCAAGTGATTCTCTCACCTCAGCATCCTGAATAGCTGGGATTATATGTTCAAGCCACCATGTTTGGCTCAGTGCGTACATGCTTTAGCCAATACCTACTGCCATGATTACTATATTTTTATGATAAGTCATGAAATTGGGTAATGTGAGTCCTCCAATTTTGTGGGTTTTTTTCTCAAAATTATTTTGTCTACTCTCATTCCTTGTCATTTTTCTAATCCCCTTGCTCTTTCTATATATACATATGTATTAGAAATAGTTTATCAACATCTACCAAAATAATTCTAGAAATTTGATTGTGATTGCATTAAATCTATGAATTCTTTTATTTTTCTTACTCAGAGGTTTCCAGCACACTTAATTTTGCAGACCACTGGTTTGTAGCTTTCGAGGACCAACATCTGTATCAATTCCTATAAAATGTCCAATCAATTTCAGTTCCGTAGCAGGCTCTTCCATACTGCACACCATACTTATGGCTGGAGGTCCAGTTACACATGCATGAAGGCTGCCCTGCCCGCTGGTTCCTGGAGGAGGGCGCGTCTGAGTTCAAGCCTCTTCCAGGAGTTTGATCTTCCCAGGGGTCATTTCCTTTGGCAAGAAGTCAGTTTACATGTGTGGCTTTGGTGCCTGTGAGCAGGAAGCACCAGAAACGTGCAGGATGTTCTGCTTTTTCTCTCATGAAGATGGGCACTTGAGGATCCAGTGCCCTTGTGCTTAATGACAGGAATCCCTCCTCATTGCTTAGTAGGTTAAAATATAAGGAAGCCTCCACTTTACGAAACACAGAGAACACCTTTTTAGATTGCCTATTTATTCTAGAACTACAAAATTTAATTCAAGAAAATATAGGTCCCATGAAAGACTTAAAAGTTTTATAAAACTAAAATCTAGTTTTTCCCGATAAATTGTACTTTAGGCAAAACCCTCCCAACGCTTCTAAAATAATACTAAAAGGGGCATCTGAATATATAAGAGCAATTTAAAAAATTAAATATTTATTTGAATAACAAGTTTAAGTTCGAGCTGCAATGTTGGCAATGCAGGTTTTTAACACAGATCACAAAAAGCGTGCACAAAAAAGTACTGGGGCAAAGGACAAAATAACGCTAAGAATTAGGCTAAATAGCTGCTGATTTTAACAAAAGGCCTGAAATCACTATACAAAATATAAAATGTATGAAACACTACCATCCACAGAACAGTCTTTATTATTGATTATATTTAAAAATTATTTGCATAATTATATATTGAATTGTAAATGAGTATTATACATGAACCTCCATTCGGAAGGCAATTCCTTGTAGCACTATAGAACATCTAATTATATTGCAAAAAGCATCCTTTTTTGCTGTCGATAAAACAGTTAATGGTATTACTGTATCTATCAGGAAGGCTACAAAAAAAGAAATAAGATTTCTTTTTTGTCTTCAAAGTGTTTTCCATGCAGTGAAGCACTTGCTGTGTTAAACTGAATGCACTACTGGAGAATGTTCTGGGTCCGAGATGCTCTTGAGAGACAAGACTAGGCTTTTCAAATCAAACACTCAAAGGAATCATGCAACCTTCTAAGGACTGGGATACCGTCATGTGCCACTTACCAATGCTGTCTCTCCAGAAAACCATTGAAGACGCTTAAAAAACACATCAGACTTCTATGATAAATATACATAAAATGAAGACACCAACTGCTATTTGACACGACTACTGGTAATGTCTGTGCTATGTGAGAGCACCTTTAAAAAGAACCTATGCAGCAAGAGCTAAGTGTCTAAAGATTCAAAATGAATCAACAGTATTGGATAACAATATAATTCTCAACTCAGAAGCTGCCTCAAGATTAGGTGCATCTTCAGTTAATGTAACAGGAAAAGAAGGCAATGGATTTTATTTTATTAATTGTATCCACTTACAAACCGACCTAAGGTCACCCCGATGTGTAGACACAATGAGATTTTTGTTGTGCATAGTCTTTAATTGAAGTGATAAGGGAAATAGATCTATTTAAAAACAAAACCAAACAGCTATTTCTGTCTAGATTAAGAGGTGGCCCCGGGTGTGGGATTCACATTTTGAGTGGCCACTTGTGGTGCGACCTCGATGATCCGGGGTTTGTCTATGATTCTCGCTGTGCGGTTGCCCTTCTCTACAATCCCAATAATCCATGCTTGGTGGCCTTCACCATATTTGGGGGACTTTATCTCTGCACAGAACCGAGATGCTTGCTCACGTGGTAAACAGATCAGAAGGCCGCCTGAAGCCTCCGGGCAGGTCCCGTGCATGAGGCCGAACATGTTTCCGCAGGCCTTGCTCACCGCAGCCATCTTGGCCAGCACCGGGAGGTTGTGAATTACAAACGACACCTCGTTCCTCTGCTGCTTGGCCAGGTTCTACGCATGGCCCAAAATCCCGAAGCCCGTGATGTCAGTGGCGGCGTGGGCATTGAACGTGTGCATGAGTCCTGCAGCTGTCCTGTTGAGCCTCGCCATGTTCATCATCGCCTCCTGGTAGGCCAGCTCTACATCTTCTTGGGTGACCACTAGTTTAATCTTATTCCATTTCTCAGGAATATCCAGCCACTGGTGCACAGCCACTGCCACCTGTGTCCCCAGGGGTTTTGTCAACACCAGCACGTCCCCTGGCACTGCATTGTCTGGCATGATAAATTCATTGGGCTGGCAGACAGTGGTAGCGACTCCTCCCAGGACAATCCAGGGGTTTAGTACTGTTTGGCCGCCCATTACAGACGTTCCTGCTTCCTCAGCTGGGTCTTTAAAACCTCGGATAATCAGAGGCATCACTTTATCCCTTTCCCTGTCGGTCATTTTATTACTGACTCCAAGGAGCATCAGCATATTGTCACATTCCGTGACCCCCATTGCATAGAGGTCACTGAGGACATTGGCACATGCTATCCTGCCCATCATGTAAGGGTCGTCTACGATCGGGTAAATGTAATCTGTGGTTTGAACCAAGGAAAGCACACCGTGCCTCAAAGGAATGACGCAAGTATCCATTCCAATGCCAAGCCTTGGCATAACGGCTCCCAGAAACTGCTCATCTTCTTGGAAGTAGTTCTCCTGTAAAGATTCCAGCAATTTTTGCAGGACATCTTGGGGCACTTTGCAGCCTGTGCCCTTCAGTTCAGTGAATCTGGTTAGCCGGAAGCTTTTGTCCAATTCGTAACTTTCCGAGTTAAAGGACTCCCGCGTAGACATGGTTCTTGGGTCCCGCTCTCCTCACAGCTCAGCCCCTCCCCTCCCTCTGCGGGTTGGCTGGGTTCTTCATGGATCCACCCGCTCGCTTTGCGCCCTCCGCCTCCTCCTGAAAACGGGCTGCGGGCCGCTCCCACAATGCACCGGGCGCGGCCGGGCTCCCTTAAGCGTCGCCTGAATGAAAATGCCGCGCCCGGCGGCGGCGGGGGCCCGGGCCCGCGCCTG
This sequence comes from Nomascus leucogenys, assembly GCF_006542625.1. Classification (NCBI taxonomy): domain Eukaryota; kingdom Metazoa; phylum Chordata; class Mammalia; order Primates; family Hylobatidae; genus Nomascus; species Nomascus leucogenys. Next base: position 53,057,843 of record NC_044383.1, on the reverse strand, counting down.
GGCGCCGCGGGGGTTCGCCTGCCTCAGAGCGGCCCTGCGGGAGCGGGCCGCTGCGCTCCCGCCGGCTGGGCGCGCGGGGTATGAATTCTTTTGAGAAGGACTGACAATATAAGACTTCCAATCTGGTAATTGAATAATATCTCCTTTTATATGTGACTTTCATTTTTTAATCAATATTTTTTACTTTTCAGTATATAGATCCTTCAAATTTTTGTCAGATTATATTGAAGTATTTCATTTTAGATAGTACTATTATAATAGTACTTTTTATAAAATTTAAATTCCAATTATTTATTACTAGTATGTAGAAATACAAAGGACTTTTTAATTAGATATTGTAGTCTGTAACCTTTCTAAACATATTTGTTACAGCAAATTCTTCAGAGTTTTCTACTTATACAGCCATGTTTCCTGCAAAAAGAGAAAATATGTTGATTTTTCCCCAATCTTCATCTTTCATTTTTATTTTTCATAGCTGCTTTTGGTGGTTACGACTTCCAGTATAGTGTAAATAAGAGTGGTGACAGTGGACAGACTTGCCTTATTCTGACTTTAGAGAAAAATAATTCATTGTATCATCATTGTTAGTTGTATGATTTTTTTAGATACCTTTTTATAAGATTAAATTTTGATCTTCTTGGTAAAAATTTCACATATTGTGCTAAGAATTTCCACAGAAAAAGGATGGGGGAATGGGAATTAAGGCAGAAAAAAAAAGTCATTTAGGAAAGAAAAATACTTTACCCTGGTATATAGAAATCATTTAACTAAAAAGTGAACTATAGTCATTTCTAAACCAGAGATGCATTCTTAAAGTGTGATTCCTAGAACAGCAGCAGAAGCATCACTGGTAACTCAGAAATGCAGTCTTGGACCACACTTCCAAAGCCAGTCTCTGAATCAGAAACTGGAGGTGGAAACCAGCAGTCTGCCTTTTAACAAGTCCTCCAGCTGATTCCAATGTACATAACAGTTGGAGTACCACCAATCTAAACCATAGGCTGCAACTCATAATATGTTTAAATACTTCACAAAATGGCAAAGCACACTTGTTTGTCAAATAAGAGCACATTCTCATCAGCTCTGCAACCAAGAACAGACCTTAATCAGTTTGTGCTTACAAAATCAAAAAACCCACACCCTGGGACCAATCTAATTGGAACATACAGAACAAAGTCAGTTCCATTTCATGGTGTTCCAACTAATGAAACTTTACCTCTCTGCCTAGAATGTAGAACTTTATTCTGCTCTAACATTTTATGCCTGCTTTCTCTGTAGCAAAGGATTTCCTATGTGAGTTCCTGAACCCCTTCTGTTCTGACCTGGTAGTCACACCTGTCAACAAGGTGCTCAAGTTCTGGCCTTTGGATTCTGGCGGAACATCAAAACTGCTGAGTAAGTAAGCTCCCAATAGTTTATAACTGCAGCTTTCAAAATTTTGGAATCAGCAGAATTACTTCTTCAAATGAAACTTTACGAGAATTTCAATTTATAAAACGAATATATGCTGAGCCATTGTTAAGAAATGGAGGAGCTGAGTGGCAGCTGAGGCAGGAAAGAGGTAATCCTAGGTTCTTTTCCTGGTTTTGTGAGCATTTTAGACTTTATGAGATGAGAATTTTAGGCTTCATGAAATTCACTGATTAGATAATCACTCAGAACTGGGAACTGAAAGCTGAAAAATCAGAATATCTGGACACCAGTAACTTTCCAAGTCCAATATTTCAAACCAAACATAATTTGTATTTTTAGTGAAACTCATCAGTTAAATGACCTTCAAATTTTACACTAAATGGGATGTTAAAAAAAGGAAAAGAGTGACAAATTTATTTGGTCACAATCAGTAAATACACTTTCCATTTTCAAGGTTGGATTTATGTTTCCTAGATAGACTCGCTTCTTCAGGGATAAGCGTGGGGTAGATCTTGTTCACTTTATTTTACAAAAACTCTTCCAAGTATGCCATTTATATGTTCACATCAAATAATCTTCACGGATTGCATGAGGGTTAACTACTAGTAAATTACCAAATTATATTAACCTAAAGTTAAGTGACTAGAGCTTTTATTCTTCTTTTTTTAAGTTATTTTTCTAAAACTCACTTGGAAAAAATAATGATAGTGAAATAAGCACAAAAGCTAAGAGAAAACGACTATGGCCAAAAAAAAAAAAAAAATATGATGATAGTTGATATGATTTGGCTGTGTCCTCACCAAAATCTCAACTTGAATTGTACCTACCAGAGTTCCCAGGTGTTTCAGGAGGGACTTATGGGGAGGTAATCGAATCATGGGGGCCGGTCTTTCTCGTGCTGTTCTCCTGATAGTAAGTCTCTGATGGGTTTATCAGGTGTTTCCGCTTTTCTGCTTTTGCTTCTTTCTGGTTTTCTTTTGCCTTTGCCATGTAAGAGTCTTTCACTTGCCACCCTGATTCTGAGGCCTCCCCAGCCATGTGGAACTGTAAGTCCAATAAAACCTTTTTTTGTTCCCAGTTTTGGGTATGTCTTTATCAGCAGTGTGAAAACAGACTAATACAATACTGATAATGACAAATCTATTGTCTTTTGCTTAAATATTCAGTGAAAAATGTCTGCACAATCCTCTCTCAAGCATGATGAAAGCTACTATTTACTTTAGGGAAGTGAAAGTGTATTTATTATGAGGGAGCTTTCTTTTACTTTCACCGTGTTAAAGAAACTGTGTAGAAAATACGCATTTAAAAGATCATAACGAAGAGCAGAATTACCAAAAGAACCGACTGGCTAGCCACTGAAGTTTAACTGTTTCTTCAGGTACTCGAAAATAAATGAGTAATTAATTTACTTTGATTCCCAAAAGTATTAATGACTATCTTCATCCTCCCTCGTTGTCTGGAAGAGAGTAACACAGAAATCACTAGCAATTTTCTCACTTCTAATTAAGTAAGCAAATATGCATTTACAGTTTTGAGAAATATTCCTACCTAAATAATTATAAGTATGGATTACATTCTGTTTTAAATTATTCTAAAAGTTAAAATCACAGGATAAAATGTTCCTTAGTAATGCATGAGTCACCACTGTCCTAACACAATTTCTCAGATATGTATTCAATGTATTCATGAACCTCTATTTTAGGACACAATTTATATAACACACAGCATTTATCATCTTACTTGTGTCTTGTAGAACAACAAATGGGCATGTTTTCTAAGTGTTTAAATAATGATTTGAGAAGATCCTTATAGCATCTCTTCGAGGTATATAGTAACACCTTTCTCCTAGCAGTAAGGAAACAAATGAAACCCCAAGATAGATCAAAGACTTGGTAAGAGACTGTGAGAATTTTTCAGGCCTCAGAACTGCATTATCATTGTTCACTGAGAAAAATACAGGCAGAATATGAACACATTTGGCAATAACACTGAATTCAGCATTCTTGTCCTCCATTCGAAGTTATAAATTAACTTACTTTCTCTAGAAAACTATATATTTACTGCATATCCCACATTTAACTCAAATCAGAACTTGACCTAATAGGCATATAAAAATGACATCAAGCAGTTACTTCTTGGAAAGACTTCCGGTTCCAAAATACTGACAAAGAAGCAAGCTGGCTTAACTATCCCCCACAGAAAACCAAAAACAAATATATAGTACTGAGATTATCACCAGCAATATCCCAGAATTCAAATAAGAGGATAAGACAGTTCCCAGAGCCAAAGGGAAGTGAAAAGACTCGAAGCACACGGAAAGAGAATCAAACCTCTATATCCATGATGCCCCTGCCCCGAAAATGCCCCACGTCAAGTGCATGAGAATTTTATGACTCATGATTTCTAGAGAGGGAAAAATGAAATTAAGATGGACTACCAGCTTCCCCATCATTTAAGATTCCCTGGCAGGAGACCTGTCCTTACTTCAACCCACAGAAATCACCAACAGTATTTGAAGGGTAGAATATCCCTGAGAATCACCCTAAACAAAGGAGGGAGGTAGGACTACCATCCCCTGCTCTGGAAACTCTGCTCTATAACTCTGCTAAAGGAGGTGCCAAATCAGAGTGGCTGTTCAGAAGCATCACATTGTAGAAGGTTTGTTCCACAGGTACACTGAACACACATCTGTAGCCAGCCTTCCCACACTAATGGAATACCAGCTTTGGGACCTTCCCATTCTGACCTTCAGCATTCTGATTGTTTACTAGAACTGAGCCAAACCTAGGCTTAAAGGCCTTCAAGTGCTGAAAAGGAGGCAGTGACCCTGTTGGGGTAAAAATAAAAACATCAACAGGCAAATTACAAAAAAAAAAAAACTAAGCAAACATATCCTAAAAAAAACAAAACAAAACAGAGAGCAAAGACTAGAATAAGTAACTAATTCTTCAATGCAAATATATAGACATACATCTACAAGAAAAAAAAATGGAATCATGAACTCTTCAAATGAACAAAGCAAGGAACCAGTGACTGACTCCACTGGGACCATGGCATGTGAATGCTCTTAATAAAATTCTAAATAGCAGTTTTAAGGAAGCTCAGTGATTTCCAAGATAACCCAGAAAAGCAGTCCAGACATTTATTAGACACATGTAACAAAGAGATTGAAATAATTTTAAAAATCAAACAGAAATCTTCTAACTAAGAAAAACATTTGCTGAACTGAGAAATACATTAGAGGCTCTCACCAGCAGAATGGATCAAGCGTGAAAATGATCAGTGAGCTATTCAATAATATACATAAGACAAGAAAAAAAAATGAATGAAAAGGAAAGCTTACCTACAAGATATAGAAAACTACCTCAAAAGATCAAATCTAAGAATTATTGCTTTTTAAGAAGGAGCTGAGCAAACACAAGGGGTAGAAAACTTAAACAGAAAATTTTCCAAATTTTGAAAAATGGACAAATATTTAAGTACAGGAAGGTTAGAGAACACTACATAACTTGACCCAAATAAGACTACCTCAAGGCAGGAATTAATCAAACTTTCCAAGGTCAAAACAAGGAGAGGGTTCTAAAAGGAGTAAGAGTAAGCAGAAAACAAGTTGTAAAAGAGCTCCAATTCATCAGGGAGCTGACGTCTTAATGAATACCACACAGACCAACAAGGTGTGGGAAGGCATTTTCAATGTACTGAAAGAAGTAACTGCCATTTAAGAATATTTTATCCCACAAAGCTGTCTTTTACATATGAAAGAGAAACTCTTTCCCGGACAAACAAAAGCTGAAAAAAATTGCCCACACCAGCCTCTTTTATAAGAATTGCAAAAGGGAGTTCTTCCATCTGAAAAGAATCTGAAGAAAAAAAAAAAACCACCAACATTGAAAACATTAGAAGGTATAAAACACACTGGTAAAATTAAGTACATGAACTAACCCAGAATACTCTAATATTGTAATTGTGTTGTGCAATTCACTTGTAACTCTAGTATAAAGCCCAAAGGCAACTCTATCAAGAATAATAATAGCAATAGCAACCTGTGAAGAGATAGGCAACATTAAAAGACGTGAATTGAGACAACGTAAAGTCAAGGTGTAGTTGAAAATAAAGTTAGTGTAGCGTATTTCTTTCCATTATTTTTCTTTTTGTGATCTAAGATGGCATCTTTATTTAAAATAACTTGTCATATCTATAATATCTATACGATGTTTCTTGTAAGCCACATGGTAACTGCAATGCAAAACTTGTAATAGATTCATTAAAAATCAAAAGCAACACATTAAGGCATACTACCAGAAAAAATCACCTAGCCACAGGAAACACAGTAAGCAAAGAAGAAAGGAAGAGAGGAGTTACAAAACAACCAGTAAACAAAGAACAACATGGCAGTAGTAAGCCCTTACTTATCATTAATAACACTGAATGTAAATGGATTCAATTCTTCAATTAAAAGGCATAGAGTGGCTGAATGAATAAAGAAACAAGACTCAACTATATTATGCATATTCCAAAAAAAAGGAAGAAAGAAAGAAAGCAGCACTTCACATATAAAGACACATTTAGACTGAAATTGAAGGGGTTGAAAAAATATTCCATGCATCTGGAAACCAAAAAATAGCAGGAGTAGCTATTCTTATATCACATAATATAGAATACAAATCAATAACTTTAAAAGCACACAAAAAGATCACCATAAAATGATAAACGGCTCAGTTTATCAAAAGGACATAACAATTTTAAGTATCCATATGCCCAACACCAGAGTGCCCAAGTATATAAAGCAAACATTAATAGATCTAAAAGAAGAGAAAGATTACAATACAATAATTACAGGAAACTTCAACACTCCACTCTCAGTAATGGGAAGGTAACGCAGACAAAAAATCAACAAAGAAACATCAGAATTAAACTACACACTAGTTCAAATAGGCCTAGTGGACATTTATGGAACATTTCACTCAACTGCTGTACAATACACATTCTTTTAATCAGGACATGAAACATTTTCTTGAATAGACCATATTGTGAGCCACAAAATAAGTCTTGACAAATTTAAAAAGGTAGAAATCATGTCGATTATCTTTTCTGACCACAAGTGAATAAATTTAGAAATCATTAACAAGAGGAACTTGGAAAATACACAAACACCTAGAAGTTAAACAACATGCTCCAAAACTAACAATGGGTCAATGAAGACATTAATAAGGTAATTAAAAAAAATTAAACAAATCAAAATGGAAATACAATATAGCAAAGTGTACACAATACAGCAAAAACAGTACTAAGAGGAAAGTTTATAGAAATACACTTCAAAAAAGTTTACATCAGAGTTTACAAGAAAAAAAGTGAAAAGACTTCAGATAAACAACTGAATGATTCACCTCAAGAAACTAGAAAAGCAAGAACAAAGCAAATTAAAAATTAGTAGGAGACAAATAATAAAGATAAGAGCAGAAATAGCTAAAAGTGGTACCTTATAAAAGAAAATAAAACAGAAACAGAAGACCAACTAAATAACTTGGTTTTTTGAAAAGATAAATAAAATCAACAAACCTTTAGCTAGACTAAGGAAAAAAGAGGGAAAATCCGAATAAATAAAATCAATAATGAAAAAGAAGACAACTCAGACCACAGAACACAAAGATCAGTAGATACCATTATGAACATCTACATGTCAACAAATTGGAAAACCTGAAGAGATGGGTAAATTGCTGGACATGTACAACCTACCAAGATTGAACTACGACAAAATAGAAAACCTCAGCAAATAAATAATGTGTAATAAGATTAAAACTGTAATAAAAAGTCTCTCATCAAAGAAAAACTCAAGACATGATGGCTTCACTGTTTAATTCTACCAAACATTTAAAGGAGAATTAATAACAATTCTTCTCAAACTCTTCAAAAAATTAAGAGAAGGAGATGCTTTCAAACTTGTTATGCAAAGTTAGCATTTTCCTGATCCAAAACCAGACAAAGACATAACCAAAAAAGAAAACTACAGGCCAATATCCTTGATGAATATAGTTCCAAAATCCTCAACAAAATATGAGCAAATATGATTTAACAACACATTAAAAAGATCATTCACCATGAACCACTGGGATTCATCCCAGGAATGCAAGTGATAAATGTAACACATGCAAATCAATAAACATGATGCATTATGTTAATAGAAGCAGGAACAAAAATCATACTCTCATGTCAATAGATGTTGAAAGCATTCAATAAAATTCAACATTCCTTTATGATTAAAACCCTTCAACAAAATGGGTATAGAAGGAAAATACCTTAAAATAATATAGGCTATATATGACAAACCCAAGATGAACATTGGACTAAACAGGGGAAAAAAAAAAGTCTTTCCTCAAAGATGAAGAACAAGACAAGGATGGCCACTTTCATCAGTTTTATTCAATATGATACTGGAAGCCCTGGCCAGAGCAATTAAACAAGAGAAAGAAAGAAAAGGCATACAAATTGAAAAGGAAGGAGTCAGATTAGCCTTTTTTTCAGATAACAAAATGTAATACTTAGAAATACCTTCCACCAAAAATACTGTTAAATATGATAAGCAAATTCAGTAAAGTTCAGGGTACAAAATGAACATCCAGAAATCAGTACCATTTATATACATCAACAGCAAACAATCTGAACAAGAAATCAGAAAAGCAATCCCATTTGCAATAGCTACAAAGAATATAAAATATTTATGAATCAATTTAACTAAAGAAGTGAAAGAGCTATGTAAGAAAAACAATAAAACACTGATGAAAGACATTGGAAAGGACACAAAAAATTGAAAAAATATTCCATGCCCGTGGATTGAAAGAATTAATATTGTTAAAATGAAAATACTGCCCAAAGAAACTTATAGATTCAATACAATTTCTATCAAAATACCAATGTCCTTCTTCATAGAAATATGGAAACAATTCTAAAAATTATATAGTACCACAAAAAACCTCATATAGACAATGCTGAGCAAAAAGAACAAAGCTGGAGGCATCATACTACCTGACTTCAAAATACACTACAAAGCTATAGTAACTAAATCAGCATGGTACAAGCATAAAAATAGACACACAAACCAGTGGGAAAGGATAGCGAGCCTAGATATAAACCTATGCACTTATGGCCAACTTACTTTTTTGAGAAAAGAACCAAAAACAAACATTGGGGAAAAGACAATTTCTTCAATAAATGGTGCTGGGAAAACTGAATAATCATACACAGAAGAATGAAACTATACTATTATCTCTCACCATATACAAAAATTGAATCAAGATGAATTAAAAACTTAAATCTATCTCCTGAATCTATGTAACTCTTAGAATAAAACATTGGGAAATGCTTATGAGATTGGTCTGGGCAAGGAATTTTTGTATAAGAACTTATAAGCATAGGCCACCAAGGGAAGAAAGATAAATAATATTATATCAAGTTAACAAGCTTCTTCACAGCAAAGAAAACAGTCAACAAAGTGAAGTGACAACCCACAGAACGGGAGAAAATATTTGCAAATTATTCATCTGACAAAGGATTAGTAACCAGAATATATAAGGAGCAAAAACAACTCTACTTGGGAAAAAAATCCAATTAAAATTGGGCTAAGAATCTGAGTAGACAGTTCTCAATAGAAGACACACAAGTGACCATCAAATATATGAAAAAATGTTCAATATCACCAGTCATCAGAGAAATGATTACCATATAAAATATCATCTCATATTGGTTAAAGTGGCTTAAAAAATACCAGTAATAACAGATGCTGGTGAGGATGTGGAGAAAGGAAAACCCTTGTATACTGTTGATGGAAATGTAAATTAGTATAGCCACTAAGGAAAATCATATGAAAGTTCCTCAAAAAACTAAAAATAGAACTCCCATATAATCCAGTAATTCCACTACTGGGTATATATACAAAAAGAAAAAGAAAATTGTATATCAAGGAGATACCTGCTCTCCCATGTTTATTTCAGCACTATTCACAATGGCCAACATATGAAATCAACCTAAGTGTCCGTGAATGTATGAATGGGTAAATAAAATGTGGTATATATACATAATGGAATATTTTTTAGCCATAAAAAGAATGAAATTCTGTCATTTCCAGCAACATGGATGGAAATGGAAGTCATTAAATAAAATAGGCAAAGCACAGGAAGACAAATATCATATGTTCTCACTCACATGCAAAAGTTAAAAAAGTTATCTCGTAAAGACAGAGACTAGTGGTGCCTGTGAAGGGCAATGGTGAGGGACAATGAGGAGAGGTTGATTAATGGGTATAAATACACAGTTTGACTGAAGAATTAAGACCTAGAATTTGATAGATCAATAGGGTGACTACAGTTTACAATAATCTCTTGTATATTTTAAAAGAGCTAGAGGAGAATAATTTGAATGGATTTAGCATAAATAAAAGACAAATATTTAAGTGGTAGAATCCAAATTACACTAATTTGATCTTTATATGTTTTAAGTGTGTATTAAATCATCACCTATACCCAGAAGATAGGTGTATCTATTATGTATTAATTAATTTTTTAAAACATTACAGTTACTTGTTGAAATCCACAGAAGCCTTGTGTGAATATAGACAGTGATGAATACTAAAGATTCAACGATGAAAAATGCACAAAAAAGCATTTTTATGAAAAAAAAAAACAATTTTTTTCTCTTTAGGGCAGAAGGGTTTAATCAAAAGTTTTAATTAATGCTTTTGAAGTTAGCATTTAATTTATAATTTACTTAGTTTATTGCAAACAAGGCTGACTTCACATATCTAAATAAAATATTTTCCTCAGCAAATTGGCCCTTGAGAGAAGAAAAATTGCAAAATCTGAATTGATTTTTTAATGTACATCTTTCAACTGCTGCTTTTTCAGAGAACCTGAATTCCATTCCCATACTCAGTTTCTTCTCTCATTATCTTTACCGGATCCTTGTCAATTTTATTTTATTCACCTGAAAAATTATCAGATCCACACCTCTGTGGAGCCCATGAGGAAGAACACTATGCATGTAAGCAGCAAACTCCAGGCTGGGTTGGCTTAGACCTGAGACAGGCAGCAAGGGCATTTCCAATTGACAGTAGAAAACAACAATGGGAATGGAGGCTTTTTGTGAAAAAAAGGTTCTCATAAACTCATGGGCAGCCATAAGCTTTTAAAGGGAGCCACACCATAGACTTTGATTTCCATCACCTGTAATTGTCAAATAATAATGTTATTATTATTAAAAACAGATAATGTTTAGTAAGTTCTTGCCATGAGCCATACAGGAACAACTATGTAAACCATAAAGGTAGTAAAATCAAAAATGAAAAGCTTTGGTAACATAACTAGAAAACTTACTGTTTAAAACAGGATTTTTACTAAGTCTAGGTAAGAAGACTTTTTGTACTTCACAAAAGGTATCCAAAAGAGGACAGTTTAAGTGGAATACAAAGGGATGCAGGCTTTAATGAGTTTTTTGGTAGACAGTGAAACATGGTACAAGTACCATTCAGACTACCAGTACTAGCACATGATCAGGGATCTGAAGTTAGGAGAAAGATGAGGAGAGAATGAGAACCAGCAGTTATTAGAGTATGTATGTATTTCATTCAATGATAATTTAAAAAAAAACAGAGGAAGTAATATTATATTCTTTATCTCATAGATGAAGGCCTCAAGATGAGTTTAAAAGGGCCAGAACTAAAATTCAAACTTACCTGGGCCTCATTCCAAAGCCAGTGTTTTGCTCTTAGAATTATCTGCCTCTGCACACCAGTCAGAGCAAGATGCTGCTCTAGCCATTCCTGGATGGTGTCCTCAGCCCAGTGTCAGTGTAGATGGATTCTGGCAAATACACACACCTGTATTATAGTTACAGGTGTCACTTTAGGATGTTAGTGGGTCATTTTTCTAGGTGCTGTAGACTGGCTTTGGGTCTTTGGGTGAAATTTAACCAAAAGATTTTACAACTGGAATCAGGTTTTCTAAACTGTTACAAAATTGGATTAAAGCAGTTCATTCTAGTTGTCACCAAAGCACAACCTCCTTAACTGGATATCACATTAATTGGGAATTCACAAATATGAAATTCCACCATGCAAATAGTATTTCAGTTTCTCAGGCCACAGACCTTGGAATTATGATTGACAATTCTCTTTCTCTCACACCCTTTGTTCAATTTCTCTGGAAATCCTTTTGTCTCTACCTTCAAAATATATCCAGAATCTGGCCCTTTCACACCATCTTCACAGCTACCACTCTGTTTTAAGCCACCACTATTTCTCACTTGAATGTTTCAATAGCCTCCTAATGGTCATTTGCTTACATTCTTGTCCTTACCTATTGTTCTTCACAGAGAATCCAACTGATCCTTTTAAAATTCATTTGCTCCTCAGTGCAAAATCCTCCCTTGGCATTCTATTTCACTCAGGATAAAAGACAAAGTTCTTACGAGATTTACAAGGCCTGACTTGATCTCCGCCTGCACTCTCTTTGCTCTCCAGCCCCATCTCCAATTATTCTCATCTTTGCTCATTCTGTTCCAGTCATCCTTGCTATTTCTTAATACCAGAGTCATGCTCCTTCCTTGGAGACTTTGTAAGAGCTGTTTCCTCTGCCTGGAATTTTCTTCCCCCAGAGTCAATGTGGTTGCCTCCTGTACCTTCTTCCAACCTTTGTTCAAATGTCACCTTTTCAATAAGTTTTACTCTCCCCACCCTATTTAAAATGACAACATCCTTTAGTTAACATCCTCCTTATTATGCTGTAGCTACTTTTTCTTTTTCAATCTCGGATCTCTAAAGGATTTTTTTTACAGAGATCCAAGAGCATACTTCAAGCATTTTTATAGAGATGTAAACCAGATCAATCCAGGCATACCCCTTGTTCTGCTACACTTTTTGGCTATAGCAGGGAAGCATTCCCTTTGAAAAACAGCACCCCAAGTGGAAGTGTTCCTTATACTACCATTGGGAAGCCAGTGATCTCATTCTTCATTAAAAAACACCAATTTCCCATCCAACAAATTCATTTTTATTTCAGAGCATTCTTGTGAAAATGTACGAGATTCTCATAACTGAGTATATTGATTCACCACTAAGATAACAGCACTTTCAAAATAGTCTCTGAGAATCAGAAAAAGAGAATATTTTAACACTTAGGAATTCTGTAGGTGTTGAAAATACATCATTGCTTTGTGGATTTGTTCAAAATCCTCTTGACTGAGAGGGGAGATTTTTTAAAGAGGCCAAAGTATTTTATCTGAGAATGTAAATTAAACAAACTTGTTCTGGTTGTTTTCAGGAGTTCTAGAAGCTTTACAAGGTTTAGTGAAAAAATTAAGTATTAACAAAAATGAAGAGGATCAGGTAGCTTTTATTCTATGAAACTACATTTTCATTCTGTATAGCAATAGATGAGCTCTTATCAGTGGGTGCTTTCTAAACAGACCTCAACATTGTAAGATAGTGTCTCTGATAACAGGTTTGTAATTACATGAGAAACACTTCAAGTGTATGGTTACTTCTCTCACAGACTTAAATTTAGGTTCCCTTAGATTTGAAGCTAATCAGGGAAAACTTCTACACTAAATATGTTTATCCAGTCACTGCAGCCCAACTAGGCTTTTACAGTAAAGTATAGTATAGCAAACTCCACAAAATTGCACAAACTCTTTGTCACAGCCATAAAATGGGTCCTAAGTACTTACGTCCATAAGGGGAAAATTAGAGTGACCAACTGAACAATCATCAGTGCAATTAATAGATTTCAGTCAGGTCAATACAGTTTGATATTGATTGTTCTCTTCCCATCCCTCATCACCATCTACTTCATCCCCACTCTGGTTTCAACCATTAGGGGGCTAGGCTTGGGGTTTCATGGGTAGGCTCCCTCCCTATGCATTCCACTCCTCTCCCCACTGGAATCCTCTAGACTTTACTCCATCAGGATTTTTCCCTGAGATAGAATTTCTTTCAGTTTAGCTCAATTTAATTTTAGGTTTCTTCTTTTAGGATTTATTGACAGGAATGTTTCACCTTATTTGTGACATAGAATGATTCTATTTCACATTAGAATTTTAGAATCAGTCTCTTGAGTAGTAATTTGGCAGAAATATTTTATTTGGATTAATCAGCAATCCACAGTTTGCTCTTGCTACTGTGTTTAAGTCACAAACTCCCTGATCAGTGTTAAACAAATTGTTTTTCAAAAATACAAACAGGATTTTAATAGATGTAATGCCACAGTAGGTTCTGTGGACAAACATGTTTGGGAAATGTTGGCTTAAGTCAAATTAATGGTTTTATTTCAGTTTTCTATTTTGTTTTGTTTTATTCATATGCTTGATGAATCTATAAAAGGTGATATAGTATAATCTTCAGAATTATTTAAACTAGAGAGTATTTTAGACTAATATGAAAGAATAATTTAAAAAATTCTATCTTAAAGTACTAGTAATGTAAATATTCCTTTTAAAATATACATTTAGTTTTTTTAATTTCCCGATTAAGTGATTAATTAAAATGTCAGAATTCTAAGAAAAATTTGTTTACAACATTAGGAAGGGTACGTAAGTACATTCAGATGTCAGTAATACTATCCTTTGTCATTAAAAAAAAATGGAAGTTTAAAATATCCACCAGACACCAAATTGAATTTTGATAAGATTTTCAATGTTAAACCTGTTAAATTGACTGACTCAAGTTAAAAAGGAAAGCCTTTCCTAATTTTTGTTCTAATTCCATCTTTTAAAAGTAAAATTTTAAAGAATAACTTTATTATTACTATTCATATTATCATTATGGTAGACAGAACTTTGAGCTAAGGTAAAAAGGCAAATTCAAGTACCAGCTGTGACTTTTATCAGCTAGAGTATTGGTCCAGCAGAGTTTCTATGTCATCCTTCAAAGGAAAAATAATAGTAATACAATTTAATGACACTCAATATTCATTACTGAGAATTTTCAATGGTCCAGGCCTTATGCTACATGGCAGGTACATAAAACAATGAACTCCAAAGTTTGCAGCAATCTAGTAGGGGGAAATAAACATAATTTTTAAGAAGACAACATAAAATAGTGAGAAAAAATATGGACCAAAATACAAATGTAACAGAGTTGTTACTAAGAAATTGGCATTCTGTAATTAGTGTCAGGGCATTGAAAAGGAACTTAGCTAAGGCAGGAGAATCAGCCTCTGCAAAGGTGTGGTAATGTGGAAGAGTATGGCAAGTTTTGGAAACCATGGGTGTCATGGATCTTTTCCATGATAGGCAAAGGCCACGTGACGGAAACTCTCACTCATAAGCTAAGAAACTCGAACTTATTTTACCCAGGCAGGAGGGAAGTTTACAGGGTTTAAGCAGTGTGGTGACCTGAGCATGCATATGCTTTGGTTAGGGAAACAGGACCATAGGAGAGCCAGGGCAACATCATTTTAAAATCAACATCATTTTAAAACTAGCAAAGCATATTCCTTGATAGTCATGAGCAATGGTCATGAGGTGTTTACAACCACTGAAGCAGTTTAGTAATGCTTTCCCACAAGGACAAATTCCTATGACAGTGGAATGTTCAGATGTCCTGATATCACATAACAACATATGCTTTTAAGATAGTAATAGTCATGTTTGATGTACTTAGGCACTACAATACCAAATATAACTTTCTTTAAATCAACAAAGTACTAAATTTTGTCATGTCAGCTCACCCACAAGTAGAGCTAATTTAGCTTAGCTTTTACACAGATGAGGCCCCTATGTAAGAAGAGTTTAAAACAAAGATGACGTGTTCCTCCTGCTCTTGCTTTCTGAGAACACCCTACTCTGTAGCTGAGTAGCTTTCAATAAACTATCTTTCCCACTGAACTCTGTGACTTGCCTTGAATTCCTTCCTGTGCAAGATCAAAGAACCCTATCTTGGGGTCTGGATCAAGACCCCTTTGTCCAGCAATACTGAACAGGTTATACTGCCCAGGACAGGAAAAAGGTGATCATCTACTCTACTTCCCCATAAATTTGTTTGGAGGATCAGTTTCTTTTTAGAACATTCTGTCATACAAACACAAGGTATTTGTAGGATGCTCCTCTCAGAGTAAGGCTTTTACCAGGTTTTACGACATAAACTCTACATTTAACTTTTTTTTTTACGTTTTCTGTCCTAAATGGTGGATTCCCTCTAGATTTCCTGTCATGAAAAGGAATTCTAGACAAATGCCACAAAGTCATATAGCAAGATTTAGGGGTAGACCTCATTTGGAAATTTTACAAAGCCCAAGGATAAGCAAGTGTAGGGATGATACAGTTACACAATCTTTAATTCCCTTATTGTCCCCCAGAGGTGTGTGCCGCTACCTGGATGCTACAGGGCCTACAGTGTGGACACCTATTTCCTCCTCCCAGCTTTTCCCCCTTTTTAAAGGTCAGCTGGGGGAAAGTAGCCTTGCCAATGAGGAGATTAGGGGCTGTCAAAGCAGAAGAGCCTGGATCAGTGTGCCAGCTCTTTGTAGGCATTATCTGCAATATAGGTTGCCCAGCATCCAGAGACCTGAAGGCCTATGGAATATTGCAAGGCCCTGTCGTAGGGATAGAGTCATTAGTCTGATGAAAGCCTGAACCTGGGGGCATATCCTGTCTCTGAGGAAAATTGGACCTTACAGTCCAAGCTATCTTGTCCAGAAAACCCTAGTAAGCTCCCAGGGTCATTTTTAGATTATCCTGCTTATTTCTCTGTAGCTCTATATTGATGATTTAGATGCTATAGAAAGTTTATGCATTTCAGAGATGCTCACTGTAATGTGCTGTAGTCCCTGTAGTCCCAATCGCATGCAATAATATCTCCAACTTTATTTTTTTTTTTCTTTTCAAGGCTTCTCAGGCTGGAAAACACTAAATTAAGCATTAAATTGTAGTCTGATTTTTAAAATTACTAAATTTTATGAAACTACTTTGCATCATTATTTAATAAAATACTACATTGTGTGGCTCAGATAATTAAATCACAGAAAAATGTCCAATGTCATACTAATGATAATGAGAGAGACAGCACATAGCCAAGGGTCCCCGGCGAAACCCTGCCTTCAAGCCTAAAACAGTCTGAAGGCCAAAAAACCGGACTGCTGGTCGCAAATGAAGCCCATCCTTTCCCGATTGATTCTTTCTGAATAATGCCCACCTGTACACTAGAGGATGGGGTAGAGTTCAGGAAGTTTGCACCGTTTTGCGGGGGAGGGGAGTGGAGAGGAACCTGGCCCCTGCTGTTCAAATGTGGTGACTTGGGATTCAATCTGTGAGGCAGGAAACCTTCTAACAGGACTCTCTTGCTTTGCTGAGAGTTATTTTTTCTTTTCCCTTTTCATCCAGTAAATTCCATTTTCCTCACCTTTCTATGTGTCTGTGAGCCTAACCTTTCCTGGTCATGTGACAAGAACCCTGTTTTAGCTGAATTAAGGAGAAAGTTCTGCAACACTTTTGGCCTGCAGACATGGGGCTTGAAGAAGGATGGTAACATATAAACTAAAATATATTTTTTTCTTTGACTTCTAAGCTTTTTTTGTCCTCAGCCTTCTTCTGAGGGTAGAGGAAATTATGCCTCACCAGACCACACTACTCCTGGGGGTCAGAAATGTTGGCCATTTCTTTCTGTTTTCAGGATGGACTGGTGAACTGGTGGTTCCCCAGCAACCCCTCTCAAGTTTAGGAACCCATTGGCATAAGAATTAGAGGTTCTTCCTCCAGCCATCTTTCCAACCCTGCATTTTAACTATTTTTTCCTTTTCTCTACCTGTCAGAAGCTAACTTTTATGTGACAGGCTTTTCTTTTTCTTTTTAGAAAACACTTTACAGGGCAGGACCCCAGCTATCACTGTTTATATTCTCTGTAAAATTTTAATTATGAAAAAGGATTTGTGGGGTTGATCTTAAGCTATAGCAAACCCAGTGTGCTTTGCCTAACTTTCTGTATGTTCAGTAGCAAACTTTGCTGCAGGCCTCCATCTTATTTTACCATGATCTGTAACCACATGGCAATGTTTTGTTCTAGCCTCCACCATTTTACAATGGCACTTAGGTTCAATTCTGGCTTAGAGAATGAGTACTTTAGGTTGATATCTGTATAACTATTGCCATTTGCTGATTCTCTTCACCTCTGTGAACAACTTCCAGCCTTTTTCTTAAATCTTCTTTTCTCTGGGTTATCTTGAAAGGTTCTAAATTCTGTAAGAACTGCTTACACCCTTTGGAAATACCTCATATATTCACAGTTAAATCATAACCTTAATTGAGGCTTGTTGGTTTTACCTGTGAGGTTACCATTAGTAAAGTTTAAAAGACAAAAAATATTGGCTTCCTGGTGCAGTTAAAGTCAGGTAGTAAGGGAGTTAAAAGGATTTTCTTAGAGAGTGTTCAGCTTAATTGCAAGTAAATATTCAAGTTATAGGTATATTTAAAAGTCTTTTATGTTTTTCTCTTCTGGGATCTTGTTTTGTTGGAACAAATTTTTTTCCAGTTGACTGATTCTTTTTCAGTTGACTGAATTCTTTTTCTCCACCTTGTCTTGCCACTCTTAATGTATGCATGAGAGGATAATAATCCAATTAGGAGATTAGCAAATGAAAAATCTTATAGCCACTGGATTTTCTTCTGCCAGTCTATGTAGTTATATATGGGTTGTGTGTGATGTCTATAAAAGATAGCTAATTAATTGGCATGAAGAAAAACAAGTGCTTCGATGAAATATTTTTAAGGTAAGATAAAAGCTGTGGTGCCTTATAGTTCATGTGACTTTAACCTTTGAAAAATAAAAACAGCCTTAAAAATTATTAGTAAAATGCAGAGGTCATCAAAATGTAAATAGGTGAACTAAATCATGCAGGTCAGGTACTAGGTTTGCTAAATGTTTTGGGGTTGTAAACTGCTTTTTTGGTTTTTGAGAACTGTTTAACTTCCTGCCTAACAATTGGTAAGGCCTGGGAACATATGACACTAATCATACCCTTAATTATGCTGAAAGGAGTCAAACCTTCAAAACGTGGCTGCACCTAGCACACAATTAAAACAACTTACCAGACTTTACATTAAAGTTAAAAATTGCTAGGAGTTGCCGTTATAACATGTAATAGAAACTACTAGAAATATATTTACATACAAGGTGTGTAAAAACAGTAAAATTTGTTTTTAATAAAAGATTATTAAAAGGCAAAAAAATAAATTCTTGCCTAGGGTTAAATAATTGTTTTAAATTAGATAAGATAAAGCTATAAATTCAAACAACTGGTGGAAAGATTGTAAAAATTAATATTGCAAAATAAATTCCATGTATGAGCATATTGACTAAATTCAATAGGGTTTTTCTGTACATTGAGCATTGAAATAAAAGCACAACAAGGTATTCTTAAGGTGCTAATCTGCTTTTTAGCAAAATTTGTAAGGCGTTATAAAAGGTTTTTGCTTTTTAAAATTTCAGAGTCATCATTTTGGCAAAATAAATAATTTATGGTAATCTGAAATTCTATTTAATAACATGAAGTGTTTTAAACCTCTAACACATCTATCAGGCTTCTCAAAATCAAACTTCAGTTTCAAAATTGTCTTTCCTGATGCCTAGCTTTTGGATGCTACAGAGGGCCCCTGTAGTATTCACAAGAGAGGTAAACAGGATTATTTGACATGTTTAGTTACATGGACTTGACAAAGTGGTGTTCAATGTTCTTTAGGTTATAATTTGGTGAATAATATTAATATATGTTCTAAAACTGTAGGAGATTTCTAAAATTTTAATGTATAAAGTATATGGTCTCAATCATAAGTAAGGTTGTTATGCTAAGTTATTGTAAACCACAGAGATAACCAAACTTATTTGTCAATTGTGTTTCTAACTGTAACTGCCTTGGACATTTTGTTATTCAGAGACAATTGTTGCCTTGTTTTGATCCTTTCCAAAGATGGTTTATAATCAGCCATAGAACTCTGACAGGTGCTCTCAAATACAGCTTTCTGATAACTTTGGAGATTGGGACATTGGAATAAAGGAAAAATGTACAGGACTCATGAAGAGCTTAAATGTTCATGAATATCAAGCTAAACAAGGGTTAACTAAATGGACTAAACTCAGAAAAATGAAGCCATCTTTTTTACTTTTGTTTGGAATATTGCTGATTCTTGTTTTGTTTTTTAGAGTCAGTAAAATTTATTTTGAACTATTTATGGCCTTTAATTATTGAGTAATGTATACTCCTGTGAACAAAATTTGAAGCATATTTGTCTATCTCTGCCTGGCTTTTCCAGAATTTGGAAACTAGTTGTGAGTATTCTTATAGCAATATAGTTGTTTGCATCAGTGAAATACTCTCCATTTTCTTTCACAACAGGGCGCAGTTGGAGAAACTGGTTGTTTTATCAGGGCTTTGACTAGAAGGGAGTGCCTCCCTTTAAGGAGTCAAGTTCGGCTTGCAGAGCTGATAAAAGGTCCTTGAGAAAACTGGTCTCATACTCTTGTCTATGCGGTCTTGTACAGGGTTCCTGACCTATGGTTAGTAAAGAGTGTCACTTTCTGACAGGCACAGGAGCTCCAAGTTGATTTGGGGACCTTAATAGGAGAGGATTATGCAACTCACAGGTATTTGAGGCTACAAACCCATGGCTGGGCTTGGATTTAAATGGTCTTATCTGAGATTCCTTGTGGAACAGAGTTTCATCAAAGCCAATCTAAAAGGCTTATGTATAAATAATTATTCCTGCTGCACTTTATGCAAATAGTCAGGTCAATTATAAGACTAAAATTTATTTTGCAAACATTATGATTTTTTTTAACAAAAATGAGGACTGGAGAGAGAGGAATTATGTTTCAAAATGTATTATACATTTGTCATTTGATTCTAGACTCATTAGCTGTTTTTAAGCTTTTGCTCACATTAGACTAACTCTGCTTTTTCCTGTGAACCAACCAGCAATCTCTGACTGTAGCTCAGAAGGAACAAAGGGATGGGTGATATAAAACTCTGGATCAATTATTCTAGTTCTGAGCAATTGTCCTGCAAATTCTGCTGGGTAATGGGACTAAATAGGATGCCCATCACCTGGAGGATGCCTTTTTGCAAAAGTAAGACCAAGGGAGCCAATGAAAGCCAAGCCCCATGCACCAAAATCTTAGCAAGTATAACTGTAGCCACCAGTTATCTGGGCATGTCACAAGACATCCTTTTCTCTCCTCTGTTGGAGGAGGACTCAATTCCACAGCTTCACCTTAGCGTTTGGTTTATGATAAGGAGTTCTTGCAATCCCTGAGACACATTTTTTTATCTCAAACTTAATTCCAAGCTTTGCATCCAGAAAACTGGATCAAAGGGATTCAGAGGTAGATGATAATGAGAGCTGAAAGGCATAGTGCAGGTGAGCATGACTGATTCCTGTCAATTAAGCCAAGTTTCCCATTTCATGGATAAAGATCATGCTAATAACCATGGCATAAATGAGGTCTAGGGAATTCAAAGGTACTGAGCAGGGGAGATAGGGCGTATGTGGATAAGAGCAGATATTCCTACCACCTAAACCCCCTGTTAACGTCATTTCAACACTACTGGGTGGCACTTTGTCACAGTCATTAGGACTCAGGGATACAAGGACGGAGTAAAGAATGAGAGATGCCTTGATTTCTCTCCCTCATGTACCCCGGGTATTTGCTAGGAAAAGAAGGGAACCAGGGAGGCCTGCTCCTCTCTTTCTAGATGAGTAGCCATTTGTCTTCAGTCTCTACACCTTTTGAATTCATCCTGCACCCCAGGACTCCTCTGAAAAAAAATGCCTTTTTCTCCCATTTTTCTCCTCTGTGCTCCCTTCATGGATAGGTAGTTATGTCTTTATACTACAGCACACTCCCCTAGGATGCATCCTCCAAACTGGAAAGAGTTAATTTGCCAAACCTTAGACTGGTTGGCTTAGGATTGGGCTCAGGGAAAGGGAAACCAGAAGACTGGCATGCCGAAAGAACAGTAAAAGTTTTTTTGTTTTTTTTTTTTAATTTTTTCCATCCACACTTTTGGACTTCCTCTACCTGTGCAAATTGGTAAAAAGTCTTGGGATTTTTGGGCTGTCATTAACCTCCCCCACCACCTTGTTTTGTTTTAAGACTTGTTTTCTAATAACCCAGTTTGTCTCTTCTTGACTTCTGGCCATTTAACTCCAAATGGTCATGCAACCAGAGCCTGGGACAATTGTTCCTTTTGCTGAGAACCCTTAGATAGGCCTCTAAGGGAGATCTGACTGCTCTTTTCCCAAAACAGTGCCACCTGTCAGCAGGAAGCAGTTAAGATCAGTCTTCATCCTTTTCCTTCTGTTTATTCTAATGGCAGTTAGGTGTACTTTTTAGAGGGGGGAATGATAGAGACAGGAGACAGCCAAGGGTCCCTAGTGAAACCCTGCCTTCAAGCCTAAAACACCCTGAAGGCTGAAAAGCTGGATTTCTGGTCCCAGATGATGCCTGCCCTTTCCTGACTGATTATTTCTGAATAATGCCCACCTGTGCACTGGACGGGGTGGAGCTTGGGAAGTTCATGCTGTTTGCAGTGGGGAGAAGCTTAGCCTCTCCTGTTCCTGTGTGATGACCTGGGCTTCAGTGTGTGAGGCTGGAAATCTGCTAGCAGACCTCTCTCCCACTTTGCTGAGAGTTATTTTTTCTATTTCCTTTACATCCAATAACTTCTATTGTGCTCACACTTCTAGGTGTCTGTTAGTCTAATCTTTCCTAGTTGTGTGACAAGAGCCTGGTTTTTGCTGAACTAAGGAGAAAGTTCTGCAACAATAATGTAAAAACTTCCACTTCAGAAGGAGATGAAGCCTTCGGAAAAGTTTCATGGGGAAGGATTTGAGGTATTTTGAAAGAAATGGAATATTTTGATACACAAAGACAAGGAAGAGTACAATCTAAATGTGTAGGCAGGAGAGGAAAACAAAAATAATAGCACAGCCACAGAGCTGGAAGTGAGCATGAAATCAGTAGATAGGCTTTGTAGGGTTGACATGGGTCAATGATAAGGTTCTTGGTCAATTTCCATACTAAGTAGAAAAAGAAATCTTCAAGAGGTAAAATGGACTTTATTTTAAATATAGATATACATATATGTATATATACATACATATATGTTTGTGTATATTAAAGTACAAAATAGTGCTGTCACTCTTGCTTGCAAGCCCTTTTTTATTAGTGAATTCAAGTACAAAATCCTCAAGAAGGCTTTTTTTTATTATTATTATACTTTAGGTTTTAGAAAACATGTGTACAATGTGCAGGTTTGTTACATATGTAACCATGTGCCATGTTGATTTCCTGCACCCATTAACTCGTCATTTAGCATTAGGTATATCTCTTAATGCTATCCCTCCCCCCTCCCCCAACCCCACAACAGTCCCCGGAGTTTGATGTTCCCCTTCCTGTGTCCATGAGTTCTCATTGTTCAATTCCCACCTATGAGTGAGAACATGCGGTGTTTGGTTTTTTGTCCTTGTGATAGTTTACTGAGAATGATGTTTTCCAATTTCATCCATGTCCCTACAAAGGACATGAACTCATCATTTTTTAGGGCTGCATAGTATTCCATGGTGTATATGTGCCACATTTTCTTAATCCAGTCTATCGTTGTTGGACATTTGGGTTGGTTCCAAGCCTTTGCTATTGTGAATAGTGCCGCAATAAACATACGTGTACATGTGTCTTTATAGCAGCATGATTTATAATCCTTTGGGTATATACCCAGTAATGGGATGGCTGGGTCAAATGGTATTTCTAGTTCTAGATCCCCGAGGAATCGCCACACTGACTTCCACAATGGTTGAACTAGTTTACAGTCCCACCAACAGTGTAAAAGTGTTCCTATTTCTCCACATCCTCTCCAGAACCTGTTGTTTCCTGATTTTTTAATGATGGCCATTCTAACTGGTGTGAGATGGTATCTCACTGTGGTTTTGATTTGCATTTCCCTGATGACCAGTGATGATGAGCATTTCTTCATGTGTTTTTTGGCTGCATAAATGTCTTCTTTTGAGAAGTGTCTGTTCATGTCCTTTGCCCACTTTTCCATGGGGTTGTTTGTTTTTCTCTTGTAAATTTGTTTGAGTTCATTGTAGATTCTGGATATTAGCCCTTTGTCAGATGAGTAGGTTGCAAAAATTTTCTCCCATTCTGTAGGTTGCCTGTTCACTCTGATGGTAGTTTCTTTTGCTGTGCAGAAGCTCTTTAGTTTAATTAGATCCCATTTGTCAATTTTGGCTTTTGTTGCCATTGCTTTTGGTGTTTTAGACATGAAGTCCTTGCCCATGCCTATGTCCTGAATGGTATTGCCTAGGTTTTCTTGTAGGATTTTAATGGTTTTAGGTCTAACATTTAAGTCTTTAATCCATCTTAAATTAATTTTTGTATAAGGTCTAAGGAAGGGATCCAGTTTCAGCTTTCTACATATGGCTAGCCAGTTTTCCCAGCACCATTTATTAAATAGGGAATCCTTTCCCCATTTCTTGTTTTTGTCAAGTTTGTCAAAGATCAGATAGTTGTAGATATGTGGCATCATTTCTGAGGGCTCTGTCCTGTTCCATTGATCTATGTCTCTGTTGTGGTACCAGTACCATGCTGTTTTGGTTACTGTAGCCTTGTAGTATAGTTTGAAGTCAGGTAGCATGATGCCTCCAGCTTTGTTCTTTTGGCTTAGGATTGACTTGGCGATGCGGGCACTTTTTTGGTTCCATATGAACTTTAAAGTAGTTTTTTCCAATTCTGTGAAGAAAGTCATTGGTAGCTTGATGGGGATGGCATTGAATGTATAAATTACCTTGAGCAGTATGGCCATTTTCACGATATTGATTCTTCCAACCCATGAGCATGGAATGTTCTTCCATTTGTTTGTATCCTCTTTTATTTCATTGAGCAGTGGTTTGTAGTTCTCCTTGAAGAGGTCCTTCACATCCCTTGTAAGTTGGATTCCTAGGTATTTTATTCTCTTTGAAGCAGTTGTGAATGGAAATTCACCCATGATTTGGCTCTCTGTTTGTCTGTTATTGGTGTACAAGAATGCTTGTGATTTTTGTACATTGATTTTGTATCCTGAGACTTTGCTGAAGTTGCTAATCAGCTTAAGGAGATTTTGGGCTGAGACAATGGGGTTTTCTAGATATACAATCATGTCATCTGCAAACAGGGACAATTTGACTTCCTCTTTTCCTAATTGAATACCCTTTATTTCCTTCTCCTGCCTGATTGCTCTGGCCAGAACTTCCAGCACTATGTTGAATAGGAGTGGTGAGAGAGGGCATCCCTGTCTTGTGCCAGTTTTCAAAGGGAATGCTTCCAGTTTTTGCCCATTCAGTATGATATTGGCTGTGGGTTTGTCATAGATAGCTCTTATTATTTTGTGATACATCCCATCAATACCTAATTTATTGAGAGTTTTTAGCATGAAGGGTTGTTGAATTTTGTCAAAGGCCTTTTCTGCATCTATTGAGATAATCCTGTGGTTTTTGTCTTTGGTCCTGTTTATATGCTGGATTACATTTATTGATTTGCATATGTTGAACCAGCCTTGCATCCCAGGGATGAAGCCCACTTGATTATGGTGGATAAACTTTTTGATGTGCTGCTGGATTTGGTTTGCCAGTATTTTATTGAGGATTTTTGCATCAATGTTCATCAAGGATATTTTTCTGAAATTCTCTTTTTTGGTTATGTCTCTGCCAGGCTTTGGTATCAGGACGATGCTGGCTTCATAAAATGTGTTAGGGAGGATTTCCTCTTTTTCTATCGATTGGAATAGTTTCAGAAGGAATGGTACCAGTTCCTCCTTGTACCCTGGTAGAATTCGGCTGTGAATCCATCAGGTCCTGGACTCTTTTTGGTTGGTAAGCTATTGATTATTGCCACAATTTCAGAACCTGTTATTGGTCTATTCAGAGATTCAACTTCTTCCTGATTTAGTCTTGGGAGGGTGTATTTGTCGAGGAATTTATCCATTTATTCTAGATTTTCTAGTTTATTTGCACAGAGGTGTTTGTAGTATTCTCTGATGGTAGATTGTATTTCTGTGGGATCGGTGGTGATATCCCCTTTTTCATTTTCTATTGCATCTATTTGATTCTTCTCTCTTTTCTTCTTTATTAGTCTTGCTAGCGGTCTATCAATTTTGTTGATCTTTTCAAAAAACCAGCTCCTGGATTCATTAATTTTTTGAAGGGTTTTTTTGTGTCTCTATTTCCTGCAGTTCTGCTCTGATTTTAGTTACTTCTAGCCTTCTGCTAGCATTTGAATGTGTTTGCTCTTGCTTTTCTAGTTCTTTTAATTGTGATGTTAGGGTGTCAATTTTGGATCTTTCCTGCTTTCTCTTGTGGGCATTTAGTGCTATAAATTTCCCTCGACACACTGCTTTGAACGTGTCCCAGAGATTCTGATATGTTGTGTCTTTGTTCTCATTGGTTTCAAGGAAAATCTTTATTTCTGCCTTCATTTCATTTTGTACCCAGTAGTCATTCAGGAGCAGGTTGTTTGTTTCCATGTAGTTCAGCGGTTTTGAGTGAATTTCTTAATCCTGAGTTCTAGTTTGATTGCACTGTAGTCTGAGAGACAGTTTGTTATAATTTCTGTTCTTTTACATTTGCTGAGGAGAGCTTTACTTCCAACTATGTGGTCAATTTTGGAATAGGTGTGGTGTGGTGCTGAAAAAAATGTATATTCTGTTGATTTGGGGTGGAGAGTTCTGTAGATGTCTATTAGGTCCACTTTGTGCAGAGCTGAGTTCAATTCCTGGATATCTTTGTTAACTTTCTGTCTCAATGATCTGTCTAATATTGACAGTGGGGTGTTAAAATCTCCCATTATTATTGTGTGGGAGTTTAAGTCCCTTTGTACGTCACTCAGGACTTGCTTTATGAATCTGGGTGCTCCTGTGTTGGGTGCATATATATTTAGGATAGTTAGCTCTTCTTGTTGAATTGATCCCTTTACCATTATGTAATGGCCTTCTTTGTCTCTTTTGATCTTTGTTGGTTTAAAGTCTATTTTATCAGAGACTAGGATTGCAACCCCTGCCTTTTTTTGTTTTCCATTTGCTTGACAGACCTTCCTCCATCCCTTTATTTTGAGTCGATGTGTGTCTCTGCACGTGAGATGGGTTTCCTGAATACAGCACACTGATGGGTCCTGACTCCTTATCCAGTTTGCCAGTCTGTGTCTTTTAATTGGAGCATTTAGCCCATTTACATTTAACATTAATATTGTTATGTGTGAATCTGATCCTATCATTATGATGTTAGTTGGTTATTTTGCTCGTTAGTTGATGCAGTTTCTTCCTAGCCTCGATGGTGTTTACAATTTGGCATGTTTTTGCAGTGGCTGGTACCAGTCGTTTCTTTCCATGTTTAGTGCTTCCTTCAGGAGCTCTTTTAGGGCAGGCCTGGTGGTGACAAAATCACTCAACATTTGCGTGTCTGTAAAGTATTTTATTTCTCCTTCACTTATGAAGCTTAGTTTGGCTGGATATGAAATTGTGGGTTGAAAATTCTTTTCTTTAAGAATGTTGAATATCAGCCCCCACTCTCTTCTGGCTTGTAGAGTTTCTGCTGAGAGATCAGCTGTTAGTCTGATGGGCTTCCCTTTGTGGGTAACCCGACCTTTCTCTCTGGCTGCCCTTAATATTTTTTCCTTCATTTCAACTTTGGTGAATCTGACAATTATGTGTCTTGGAGTTGCTCTTCTCGAGGAGTATCTTTGTGGTGTTCTCTGTATTTCCTGAATCTGAATGTTGGCCTGCCTTGCTAGATTGGAGAAGTTCTGGATAATATCTTGCAGTGTTTTCCAACTTGGTTCCATTCTCCCCGTCATTTTCAGGTACACCAATCAGACGTAGGTTTGGTCTTTTCACATAGTCCCAAATTTCTTGGAGGCTTTGTTTGTTTCTTTTTATTCTTTTTTCTCTAAACTTCCCTTCTCGCTTCATTTCATTCATTTCATCTTCCATCAGCGATACCCTTTCTTCCAGTTGATCGCATCTGCTACTGAGGCTTCTGCAATCTTCGCATAGTTCTCGGAACTTGGCTTTCAGCTCCATCAGCTCCTTTAAGCCCTTCTCTCCATTGGTTATTCTAGTTATCCGTTCTTCTAATTTTTTTTCAAAGTTTTTAACTTCTTTGCTATTGTTTTGAATTTCCTCCCATAGCTCAGAGTAGTTTGATCGTCTGAAGCCTTCTTCTCTCAACTAGTCAAAGTCATCCTCCATCCAGCTTTGTTCCGTTGCTGGTGAGGAACTGCGTTCCTTTGAAGGAGGAGAGGTGCTCTGCTTTTTAGAGTTTCCAGTTTTTCTGCTCTGTTTTTTCCCCATCTTTGTGGTTTTATCTACTTTTGGTCTTTGATGATGGTGATGTACAAATGGGTTTTTGGTGTGGATGTCCTGTTTGTTAGTCTTCCTTCTACCAGACAGGACCCTCAGCTGCAGGTCTGTTGGAGTTTACTAGAAGTCCTCTCCAGACCCTGTTTGGCTGGGTGTCAGCAGCGGTGGCTGCAGAACAGCAGATTTTCGTGACACCACAAATTCAGCTGTCTGATAGTTCCTCTGGAAGTTTTGTCTCAGAGGAGTACCCAGCCAAGTGAGGTGTCAGTCTGTCCCTACTGGGGGGGTGGGTGCCTCCCAGTTAGGCTGCTCAGGGGTGAGGGACCCACTTTAGGAGGCAGTCTGTCTGTTCTCAGATCTCCAGCTGCGTGCTGGGAGAACCACTACTCTCTTCAAAGCAGTCAGTCAGACAGGGACATTTAAGTCTGTGGAGGTTCCTGCTGACTTTTTGTTTGTCTGTGCCCTGCCCCCAGAGGTGGAGCCTACAGAGGCAGGCAGGCCTCCTTGAGCTGTGGTGGGATCCACCCAGTTTGAGCTTCCTGGCTGCTTTGTTTACCTAAGCGAGCCTGGGCAATGGCGGGCGCCCCTCCCCCAGCCTCGCTGCTGCCTTGCAGCTTGATCTCAGACTGCTGTGCTAGCAGTCAGCGAGACTCTGGGCATAGGACCCTCTGAGCCAGGTGCGAGACACAATCTCCTGGTGTGCCATTTTCCAGGCCCATTGGAAAAGCGCAGTGTTAGGGTGAGACTGACCCGATATTCCAGGTGCCGTCTGTTACCCCTTTCTTTGACTAGGAAAGGGAACTCCCTGACCCCTTGCGCTTCCCGAGTGAGGCAATGCCTCACCCTGCTTCGGCTCGCGCACAGTGTGCTTTACCGACTGTCCTGCACCCACTGTTTCGCACTCCCTAGTGAGATGAAACCGGTACCTCAAACAGAAATGCAGAAATCACCCGTCTTCTGTGTCACTCAGGCTGGGAGCTGTAGACCGGAGCTGTTCCTATTCGGCCATCTTGGCTCCACCAAGAAGGCTTTTAATAATTTAACATTATAAGTTCATGAAGAGCTACAAAATTATTTTGCTGAGGACTTTATTTGCAAAGAGCTCATGTTTTCTTGTTGCTCTTTATAACAGAGCAATGGAGAATCTAGATTTTTTTCATCATCTAGTGGTATATAATACTAACAATATATTCAGTATATATCCCTAAAGTAGAATTTCAGAGAAGTTCATCAAAGTTTTAATGCTGAGCATATAAAAACATCTGTCTAGTGATAACAAAGGAAGAGTCGAGAACACAGAGAAGTGGGACACATAGAGAAATGGTGGATCACCGTTTCTCAAGTCTCCATTGTGAAAGGACAAAGGAGATGAGCATAAACATTTAACATGTTTAAAGATTCAATTCTGCCCACACCTGTTCCATCAAGGCCTACAAATCACATGTAGAGGCCTGGATGCCAACTCAGGCTTCTCAGGGGAATTGGATACATCAGGCATTCCAGGGGTTGGGGAGAAAAACACTGAGTTATTTATTTAGCAAGGTATTATTTGAAAATTTTAATAGCTTCAAATGGAAGATAATTCCCAAATCTCACAGGATCAGAAAAGTGCTAATGAGAATAGAAGTCTATCTACTTTCCTATGCCATCTCCTTTTTAAGAAGCTACTCACACTGTCTTTTATTTTTATCTCCATTTATATTCCTGAGTTAAATATGGTATGCAAAATATACAAGATGGATTTGATAGTGAATGCTGAGTACTAGAGAAAGCTATGGTATTGTTGACTTCTAGCTCATCTTGTCCTGCTTAGTGGTTATTTAATTATTTCATTTTAAAGGTCTGCAGTGAGATTTGAGAATGAGGTAAGAAAGTTATCAAAATGGGTATTTACAACATAGGCAATGGGAAAAAGATTGAGATAGTCAAACAACCTGAGTTTAATTCCTATAACCGTCATTTCTAATGAAGATTTTGCATTGTTTTTTAAAGTATTCTGCAAATGTGCTGAATATTCTGTTTGCCTAGTTCTTATATCTGCTCTACTCTGTCTTACTTTGCTATATGTTCCAGACATATAAACTACATCAACAGGCCCCTTGCCACACAACTTCAATTTGGATCTGGGCCATTAAAATCACAAGCATAAATTTGGAAGTCAGGAAAAGAGCAGGTTCAGAAAAAGAGGCTAGATTTCCTTCCTTCCAGGTCTTGAGTTGGCACTGGCAAGGCTTTCCCTTGCAAAGATTGGAAGCCCAGCTTTGACTGTGCACATATTTGAGAAGTACATGGATAACTCCCTTGCCGGGGGAAAATAAGAAAGTGTTAATACTTAGCGTAAAGTGAGATATCACAGATTATCATGGATTATCACAGGTAGTAGTTTGATTTGAGGTACAAGTGGAAGGGCAGACATTGGTAGAGCAAGTAGCTGTGATTCTTAGTCACTATTGTAACAGCAGTCACTAAAACAAATTGTTGCAATGGATTGCTGCTTTTGATGGCTCTAGAAATTATACAGAGAAAAAAATGACAAACTCATAACCTGAATGCCCAATTCAGAACATGGGTAGAATAGCAAATATATATATATATATATATATATATATGTATATGCTAGGTTTGAAGGAATGGTTTATTTCCTATAGCCCAAGGATAGACATAGTTGAAGTTTAGGGTCTGATTGTAAAGGTATAATTTCAGCTACAATCACCTGAAGAACAATGCCAAATCTTTTATAATAAGGTAAAGACACTAGTGGGGAAGAAATGGAGCCTGAAGTGTGAGACAGGGATAGATGAATATACCCAAGGAAAGTTAAGAACGCTGTATTCCAAAATTCTTTCTTACTGTGAGTGAAGTCTCTTTCCTGCTGCCCTAAGCTGAGAGAACATGTTTTCTTTTTTTTTTCAAATTTATAGATGGATTTTTTTATTATTATTATACTTTAGGTTTTAGGGTACATGTGCACAATGTGCAGGTTTGTTACATATGTATCCATGTGCCATGTTGGTGTGCTGCACCCATTAACTCGTCATTTAGCATTAGGTATATCTCCTAATGCTGTCCCTCCCCTCTCCCTGCAACCCACAACAGTCCCCAGAGTGTGATGTTCCCCTTCCTGTGTCGATGTGTTCTCACTGTTCAATTCCCACCTATGAGCGAGAACATGCGGTGTTTGGTTTTTTGTCCTTGCAATAGTTTACTGAGAATGATAGTTTCCAGTTTCATCCATGTCCCTACAAAGGACATGAACTCATCATTTTTTATGGCTGCCTAGTATTCCGTGTTGTATATGTGCCACGTTTTCTTAATCCAGCCTATCGTTGTTGGACATTTGGGTTGGTTCCAAGTCTTTGCTATTGTGAATAGTGCTGCAATAAACATACGTGTGCATGTGTCTTTATAGCAGCATGATTTATAGTCCTTTGGGTATATGCTGGGTCAAATGGTATTTCTAGTTCTAGATCCCTGAGGAATCGCCACGCTGACTTCCACAATGGTTGAACTAGTTTACAGTCCCACCAACAGTGTAAAAGTGTTCCTCTTTCTCCACATCCTCTCCAGCACCTGTTGTTTCCTGACTTTTTAATGATGGCCAGTCTAACTGGTGTGAGATGGTATCTCATTGTGGTTTTGATTTGCATTTCTCTGATGGCCAGTGATGATGAGCATTTTTTCATGTGTTTTTTGGCTGCATAAATGTCTTCTTTTGAGAAGTGTCTGTTCATGTCCTTTGTCCACTTTTTGATGGGGTTGTTTGTTTTTTTCTTGTAAATTTGTTTGAGTTCATTGTAGATTCTGGATATTAGCCCTTTGTCAGATGAGTAGGTTGCAAAAATTTTCTCCCATTTTGTAGGTTGCCTGTTCACTCTCACAGTAGTTTCTTTTGCTGTGCAGAAGCTCTTTAGTTTAATTAGATCCCATTTGTCAATTTTGGCTTTTGTTGCCATTGCTTTTGGTGTTTTAGACATGAAGTCCTTGCCCATGCCTATGTCCTGAATGGTATTGCCTAGGTTTTCTTCTAGGGTTTTTATGGTTTTAGGTCTAACATGTAAGTCTTTAATCCATCTTGAATTAATTTTTGTATAAGGTGTAAGGAAGGGATCCAGTTTCAGCTTTCTACATATGGCTAGCCAGTTTTCCCAGCACCATTTATTAAATAGGGAATCCTTATCCCATTGCTTGTTTTTGTCAGATCAGATAGTTGTAGATATGCGGCATTATTTCTGAGGGCTCTGTTCTGTTCCATTGATCTGTGTCTCTGTTTTGGTACAAGTACTATGCTGTTTTGGTTACTGTAGCCTTGTAGTATAGTTTGAAGTCAGGTAGCGTGATGCCTCCAGCTTTGTTCTTTTGGCTTAGGATTGACTTGGCGATGCGGACTCTAACACATTTTCTACCAGATGAAGGCCTTTCAATGATTTCACAACTGCCTCACAAAGAGATGGTTTTTTCCTTAGGACCTGATTGCTCCCAGGCTTATAGTGAGAATTGGGAAGAGTTAAATATAGGCAGATGTAGAGGTATAAGACTTGGCCCAGAAGCAAATAGTTTATGAGCTAAAAGAATTAAAGAAGTAGATACTGACTTACCTTCACTGCTCACAACACTTCTGCTAATGTCAGAATTTATTGACTCGTGTGATGGTTAATACTGAGTGTCAACTTGATTGGACTGAAGAATACGAAGTATTGATCCTGAGTGTGTCTGTGAGGGTGTTGCCAAAAAAAGATCAATATTTGAGTCATTGGGTTGGGGAAGGCAGATCCACCCTTAATGTGGTGGGCAGAATCTAATCAGCTGCCAGTGAATATGAAGCAGACAGAAAAATGTGAAAAGGAGAGACTGGCCTAGCCTCCCAGCCTACATCTTTCTCTCATGATAGATGCTTCCCACCCTGGAACATCAGACTCCAAGTTCTTCAGTCTGGGGACTCAGACTGGCTCTTCTTGCTCCTCAGCTGTCAGACAGCCTATTGTGGGACCTTGTGATTGTGTAAGTTAATACTAAATAAACTCCCTTCTGTCCCCCTAGAGAACCCTGACTAATACAATTTACAACATTCTTTTTTATTTCCATGGAACAGTTTTATACCAATACAAAATTGCCCTGAACAGAGAACTCATTTGTGGCAAATAAAGTGTTTAGAGGGTTCCCACCTGTGAAATAAAGACATGTGTGTCATCACCCAAAAGAAGTTACCAGACAGAGTGGTGGAATAACATAATGAATGTTCACTTAAAGAAACAGATGGGAGAGAACACCCCGTACAGTTGGGGCACTATCCTATAGAAAAGGATGTATTTCTTAAACTAGCAGCCTCCGTTATAGGTAGCAGTAGATCCCATATAAGAGATTCATTTTTTGAAACTTCCCTTTCCTGAAATTTGGGGCTTGGTTCATTTGGAGGGTATACAAGGAAGGAATTATTTCCACCAGGAATCATACTTATTGTATTAATTTGAAATTGCATGATTTATCTTGGTAATTTGTGAGTAGGATGTTCCTGTCACTGAACCAACAGGCATAGAGAGTGTCACCAGCCATGGAAGTTAACTTGAATGACTTTCTTAGGACTCTTTTTCTTAGTGAAGAACTGCAGAGACCCAATAAAGAAAGAGTAGCAAGGACTCAGATTATATAGCAATAAAATATTCGGTCTCCCCAGCTTGTCCAACTATGATACTAGCAAACAGAACATAAAGAGAACATGGCATGGGTGTGGAAGAGTGAAGCTGTGTTTGTTAAAGCATTTTGACCACCTACATAAGTGGGACCTATAGCAACAATGAATTGTGTTAATTAGTTCCTCCATCCGTTTTTGTTCATTGCCTACATTTTAGGTGTGATGTTTTTACTGAATTGACTTCACCTCATGATGACATTGTAGCTGATAAGACTTGCATACTCCCTGAAGTGAGATTTTTAATCTGGGCAAAGGATAAGTGTGGCTATGGAGGGACAAGAGTAAAAGACTTTGAATTGCTGCTCCATATCTGCTCTCCACCTCCTGTGCCAAGTCTGTGCCCTGGGATGCAGACCTTTCCTGATGAATCAATATGATACCTTGCCCTCTAGCTTCTTGTTGGATTGAGTTTATGGAAGTCACCAGCAGAAGATCAGAGAGCTGGAAGAGTGTTAGGATATTTATTTCACCATCTTTTTTCATGATAAGCCTACATGATAAGCGGAATGTATCTATTAAAAACCTTAGCTCCTATGAGTAGCACCACACACAGCTACAACTACTTTCTGAATGCTTGTAACTGCTCCCATTTCTTAATCATTCTGAAATAGTCAAGTACGTGCCCCCTTCCAGCACCAGACAGCTTCACCACCCTTGGTTAGTTTTCCCTAATCCTGTTCACTTCTTTGGTAATTTGCCTCTCCATTCAACTTTCTCAGCTATCCTCCCTTGAATGCACCATGTTTTGTTTTTGTTTTTTTACTGGAACAGTTAATCACATTATTTTTACTTGTAAAATACATTTTTATCAGGAAGAATTTGCCTTCAGCTAATATCCCTAATGTTAACAGTTTCTGCACAGTTCTTTTATACCAATATAGTTCATTGGAACAATTTTAGTTAGGTCATAATGAGCTAATTATCAAGATTGGTAAGCAAACTTAACCTCCGAGACAAAGATAGTTTACAACTTTAAGTGAATAGTTTCCTTCAGCAAACATTCATACAAATGCAGTTTTCTACACCAAATATTTTCCGGTTTAAGGTTACAAGTCAGTAAGCCTTAAAACAGGTAAAACAATCATTTAGTAGTAAAGAATAGCTCTCTTATCTGTTACTCAAACAGGCTTAGAAACACAACTTTATGATAATAAAGTAGACAATAGTATATATTTGACTTTATGGTAATAGGCATGTAAATATTTGCTAACCTACTATCTCTCTGGCAAGATTCAATGGTTAGCTAAGTGCTTGTCTTTTCAATGCTTCTAAGCCTACATACTCATATTTTCTTTCACTTGGCTGAGACCTGTAACTTCTGTTTCATTCTCATTTATCCCCAAGATATAAATTTTTCAAAATATAGCTTATAACTTTCTGTTTTGACCATCACCATGTACCATGCACAAAATATTTACCAGTTTATCTCCAATATATTTTTCTATGAAAT
Source organism: Nomascus leucogenys (assembly GCF_006542625.1). Taxonomy (NCBI): domain Eukaryota; kingdom Metazoa; phylum Chordata; class Mammalia; order Primates; family Hylobatidae; genus Nomascus; species Nomascus leucogenys. Next base: position 53,022,928 of record NC_044383.1, on the reverse strand, counting down.
GAGAGTGATAACATCTATTTTATAAGATTTAGAAAAGGAATATTTAGTTAAGATATGCAAAAATACTTTGGAAAATAGTATGCAAAAATGTACAAAAGAACATATTTTGGGGGAAGAAACCAGGATTAGAATCCTAACCCTCCTACATATTAATCTATATCTGTACCTATCTACCTATTAAATTAATTTCTCTTCAGCTCATTTCTCATTTGCAAAAAAATAGGATGACTACAGCTTCCTAACAGGATTAAATAGTATAACAGCTAAATGAGACTATGAATAAAAGTATTTAGTGTAGCTCTTTGTACATAATAGGTGCTCAAGTAATAAGTCCCTCTTCAGTGATAACCCAAGATAATACCATTATCCTCCTCTATGTTATTCTGTTTCAGTATCAAAGAACAATTGCACTGGACAAAGTTAGACCAGAAAGACTTATTCAAGACTATTTCAACATTACAATAGAGGAGAGAGATTAAATATGACCCTACTGAAACAAAAGGCAGAAGGCTTTTTAAGCTCTCGAATGAGCTAGTGGAAAAGTGCTGAAGGATATTGGGTGTGGCGAGGTTGATCAATAGGATATGTGGAGTATATGGGATTATCTCTGAGTTTGTGAATGTTTCATTCTGTAATCAAACCATCTGTGTTTGCTAATTTGTGTCCATGGAAGTTATGTTAATACCTTCCCACAGAGACTAGGCAATAGAAGCACGTTTGCCTTCATGATTACGTTTCAACAAGATGACTCCCAGATCCTTGAGAAAGACACTCTTGGGTTCTAAAATTAACAAGAGGCTGGAAGATTTATGTACATTACAAAAGAGACTGAGAAAAAAATTCAAATTACAAGTTTTCTACAGTAGCTCTAACAAAAAGGAAATCAGGGGACTAGTGTCAGGAAGAAATCTCTCTGAGGTTTAGGCAAGCTGAAGGGAAATTAAAGCTGTCTTGGTCAGTGGTACTAAGGTTGCACATTCGAGGCAATATTATTTTTCTGAATTTGGACTTATGTTAATTGAAAACAGTGTTATTGTTAGGTAAATGTTGGTGAAAGCTTCACAGAGAAAATTAGGGCCAAGCATGGTTTATGAATACGATTTTTCCAGACAGAAAGTGTAGAGCCATTTATTGAAAAGGAAATGTATGGAAAGTCAGGAGCATAAAGCCACCGGATATATGAATGTGAATAGATTGTTTTTTACTTTGCTTATTTTCTCATCTATAAAACATGTTTAGTAAATCCACCTCACAGATGTTGTTTGTGAATATACCACACATATTCACAGAGGCCCTAGAATGTGTGAGATAGACAATTCTTTTTATTTCCACCCATTCATTCTTCCTCCCTTTCCTATTGGTCATGAAGCTTCATCTTTTATATTTCTTTCTCTGGTTTCTTTTTTTTATTTTTTAATTTAATTTTTATTATTATTATACTTTAAGTTTTAGGGTACATGTGCACAATGTGCAGGTTTGTTACATAGGTACCCATGTGCCATGTTGGTGTGCTGCACCCATTAACTCGTCATTTAGCATTAGGTATATCTCCTAATGCTGTCCCTCCCCCCTGCCCCCACCCCACAACAGTCCCTGGAGTGTGATGTTCCCCTTCCTGTGGCCATGTGTTCTCATTGTTCAATTCCCACCTATGAGAACATGCGGTGTTTGGTTTTTTGTCCTTGCGATAGTTTACTGAGAATGATGGTTTCCAGTTTCATCCATGTCCCTACAAAGGACATGAACTCATCATTTTTTATAGCTGCATAGTATTCCATGGTGTATATGTGCCACATTTTCTTAATCCAGTCTATCATTGTTGGACATTTGGGTTGGTTCCAAGTCTTTGCTATTGTGAATAGTGCCGCAGTAAACATACGTGTGCATGTGTCTTTATAGCAGCATGATTTATAGTCCTTTGGGTATATACCCAGTAATGGGATGGCTGGGTCAAATGGTATTTCTAGTTCTAGATCCCTGAGGAGTCGCCACATTGACTTCCACAATGGTTGAACTAGTTTACAGTCCCACCAACAGTGTAAAAGGAAGAAGTTGAATCTCTGAATAGACCAATAACAGGCCCTGAAATTGTGGCAATAATCAATAGCTTACCAACCAAAAACAGTCCAGGACCTGATGGATTCACAGCCGAATTCTATCAGAGGTATACCATTCCTTCTGAAAGTATTCCAATCAATAGAAAAAAAGAGGGAATCCTCCCTAACACAGTTTATGAGGCCAGCATCATCCTGATACCAAAGCCTGGCAGAGACACAACCAAAAAAGAGAATTTTAGACCAATATCCCTGATGAACATTGATGCAAAAATCCTCAGTAAAATACTGGCAAACCGAATCCAGCAGCACATCAAAAAGCTTATCCACCATGATCAAGTGGGCTTCATCCCTGGGATGCAAGGCTGGTTCAACATACGCAAATCAATAAATGTAATCCAGCATATAAACAGAACCAAAGACAAAAACCACATGATTATCTCAACAGATGCAGAAAAGGCATTTGACAAAATTCTCTGGTTTCTTTTATCTCATTTTATTTTTTTTTATTTTATTTACTCTGTGGGAAAAATTACTCATTGCTAGAGAACAGAGCTAATTTCTTCATATAATTCATGTCAATTAGTGCCAATGTGTCTGTGTTTAAACCAACCAATGAAATATTTCACTTTTTATATTGCCACTGGCAGAATATAACCTAGAACTAAAGCAAAACAAAACATAACACCTAGTTCAGACCTAGTTACAAGGGAGGTGCAGATCCTTTCAGTTCAGGAGGTAGAATTTCAGTGGCTAGGCATTGGCTGCTTTGAGTCACACAACCTAGAAATAGTTTCTTCCGCCCTCCTAGTTGGGTGTGAAAATGAATGACCTTCCCTCACCCTTGTTTGTTGTTTTCTAGGAGCCCAGAGGTAAACACATCCTGCCAAAATAACGTGAACATTGTCTTTTCCATCGCCCAAGTTTTATTCCCCAATTATTACTCATCTTTCCTTGTTTCTTCTTTGTAAATATAGAAGTTGTCACCCTCCTCTTATCCCTTTATGTAGTTGTTCTAGGCCATTTTATTTTTTCCTTGAATCTCCTTTTTCTTTCTTCCCACAAGACATATTTAAACTCCTTTGGTACACTTTTGGACTTCTCACTTTCTCCTTCTTTCCTAAGGCAGTGAATACCTTGGGGCTTAATTCTTTAAAATGGAGAGAAAACTCTCAAGATACTCTCATAATACTTTTTCTTACCACTTCCTTTGTACAGGAACTTTTCTCTTCACAAGACCCTCACACTCCCTAGCAAATTTAATTGTTTCTAGGTTGTAGAGCCTTCATTAATCTGCCTCATTGCCGTGACATGCAGATATTCCATAATATGCCCACATTCTTGTTTATGCTTCACTAATAAAAGCTTTGCTCATGGCTACATTTACTCCCTCCTACTCTCCCTGGACCTTCTAGCTGGCTCATTCTTCACTTCTTTTTATTGTTGTCTCTCTTCACATGCTTGAAGCCAATTCCACTCTCTCATACATTCCTGTGCCTAACTCACGTGAGATGGGTGTAACTCTGAACATTACCTTATGCCAACAAACAAGTGAAGCAATATATAGAAGAGCAAATCTGTTTGTCAGTTTTATCCAGCTCGTTTTTCAAAAGAAGAGAGGGATTTGTGTAATGGTTATGCCTTACTGAGGCGAAAATGCCCTAAAGGAGAAAGCAGACTGTCTTTTTGCTGTATCACATTTAATATGATGCTGAGGACAAAGTGGGTGTTATACAGAAAATAGTATTGTTCACAGGCATTGTGAATTCTTTTAAATTATAACTTTTAAAATTCAGAGAGAATTTTTTCACTTCCATTTTAAAGCATTCAGCCTATTATAAAATTATACTGCCCACAGGTTTATGAATAAGTTGTTTTTCCTGTCAAATTGCAGGTTATCAGAAGTATGTGTCAATTACAAGTGTAAATCATTTCTACCTGTGACATCAATTTTATTTATTTGCTAGCTTTCATAGCCCAGCAATAGGATACAAAATTATATCTACAGTTGATACTAACCCTGGTTAAGCCCATGAAAAGCAGTCCCTGAAAGTGAATTCTGGATCTCTGCCCTACTTACAAACACACAGCACTGCCTTTTTCCAACGTAGAACCTTCATATGTATTATTTCATTTATTCTCAAAATATTTCTGAGGCATGGAAATATACTAAATGCTCCTCTTACGGAGTAATTTAGAGCAAGGCGGTAGCCCTGATAAATCCTTTTAAGACTCTCCCTAGGACAGCCCACCTCCATTATTAACTCGTTCCATGTGGTACCCCAAATTACAAAATTACAATTACAATTTCATTAAAAAAAACTAAGGACAAACAATTAAATATTTCTCTTCAGGCATATATATTCTCTGCTATGTTAAGCTTCTGAAAGACAGAAATATTTTTCTCATTACTGAGTCTCCCTTCTCACCAAAATATATGAGCAATAAAATATTGTGGAACTCAACCAGAAATGAGGTATGATCCCACAGCAGTGTCTCAAATTAACCTGTCTATCTAACAAATCTTGGGGCTCCAAAATCACTAAGCTAAAGGGAAAAGTCAAGCTGGTAACTGCTTAGGGCAAACCTGCCTCCCGTGCTATTCAAAGTCATTCTTCTTCTCAGTGTGATAAATGCATATCTGATTGCCTCCTCTGGAAAGGCTAATCAGAAACTCAAAACAGAGCAACCATTTTTGTCTTATACATCTAGGATCTGGAAGCCCCTTCCCTACTTTGAGTTGTCCCACCTCTGCTTCCAGTTGCACCTTTAAGGACTGAACCAACGTTCATCCTATATATGCTGATTGATGTCTCAGGTCTCCCTAAAATGTATAAAACCAAGCTGTGCTCCAACCACCTTGGGCACATGTCATCAGGACCTCCTGAGGCTGTGTCACAGGCATGCTTCCTTAACTCTGGCAAAATAAATTTCCTAAATTGAGACCTGTCTCAGATTTTGGGGGTTCACTCTCTGTTTCTCTCTCTCTCTCTCTCTCTAATCTGTCTATAATTTTAGGAATATATATTGAGTTTTCCATTTAGTTTCTGAAAAATTTATTCTATTAATTTTTCCAATATGAAAACATTTTGTTTCTACTTGAAGGAGAACTAGGAAATACCTCAGTTATGACTATTTGAATTGTAAATAACAGAAAGAAACTGTTACCAGAAAAGGGTCCAGATCCAGACCCCAAGAAAAAGTTCTTGGATCTAGTGCAAGAAGTAATTCATGGGCTAGTCTGTAGAATAAACTAAAAGCAAATTTATTAAGAAAGTAAAGGAATAAAGAATGGCTACTTTATGGGCAGGGTAGCCCCGAGGGCTGCTGGTTGCCCATTTTTATGTTTTTGTCTTGATTGTATGCTAAACAAGGGGTGGATTATTCATGCCTCTCCTTTTAGACATATAGGGTAACTTCCTGACGTTGCCATGACATTTATAAACAGTCATGGTGCTGGTGGGAGCCTAGCAGTAGGATGATCAGGGGTTACTGTGGTCGCCATCTGGCGTCTTTACTGCACACTGTTTTATCAGCAAGGTCTTTACAACCTGTATCTTGTGCCAACCTCCTATCTCATCCTGTGACTTGGAATGTCTAACCATTTACAGAGGCAGCCCAATATTTTACCCAGCCCCTATTTAAGATGGAGTTGCACTGATTAAAATGCCTCTGACCAAACTGAAGTGACCTTAAGTAAAATAAGTAAATGGATTTGATGAAGCTTTTGCCATTTCATGGAAATCAAAAGCAGTTGATCCTTATAACCGTGGCCATGATCGGAACTAATATATAGAAAGCCATCAGAAACCTAAACAGTACACCTTCTTCACTCTCTCATCCTTTTATCTCTCCATTGTCTGATTCATTCTTCTTTCCTTGCAAGCTTGTTCTCTGTGATTCTTCATATACAGATGAAAATCCTTGGTTTCCTGAGTTTAGTTTCCTTATTTTCTTGATCTAACCAGATTAAATCCAAATTTTCTTAGTCTTTATATCAAATTTAAAATTGAAAAATAATTTCTCTAGCTAGGAGTAGACATCCTTAACTACTTCAATTAACTGTAGGCATGATGGTGGGAAAAATGATGGAATAGAATCATGACTGTTGTGGTGTATAGTTCTTACAGAAAGAGACTTACTGAAAACTTAACAGGTATTTCGTTGTTTTCTAAATTACAAAGCCAGTTGATTACATAGTTAATATGAGGCAAAAAGATATGTAGCAAAATGTTACTCAGATGAAGGACCAGAAACAAAGATTCTTTGTCTGTTTTTCTCACCGAAAAAAATCACACCTGGAATCCTTCTAAGGGGTATTCTTCTAAGACAGGCTGAAAAATAAGGAAGTGCATCTATTGACACGTATCATTTTCTTTGTTTTTTATTTTTATTATTATACTTTAGGTTTTAGGGTACATGTGCACAATGTGCAGGTTTGTTACATATGTATCCATGTGCCATGTTGTTTGCTGCACCCATTAACTCGCCATTTAGCATTAGGTGTATCTCCTAATGCTGTCCCTCCCCGCTCCCCACAACCCACAACAGTCCCCGGATTGTGATGTTCCCCTTCCTGTGTCCATGAGTTCTCATTGTTCAATTCCCACCTATGAGTGAGAACATGCGTTATTTGGTTTTTTGTCCTTGTGATAGTTGACTGAGAATGATGTTTTCCAGTTTCATCCACGTCCCTACAAAGGACATGAACTCATCATTTTTTATGGCTGCATAGTATTCCATGGTGTATATGTGCCACATTTTCTTAATCCAGTCTATCGTTGTTGGACATTTGGGTTGGTTCCAAGTCTTTGCTATTGTGAATAGTGCCACAATAAACATACGTGTGCATGTGTCTTTATAGCAGCATGATTTATAGTCCTTTAGGTATGTACCCAGTAATGGGATGGCTGGGTCAAATGGTATTTCTAGTTCTAGATCCCTGAGGAATCGCCACACTGACTTCCACAATGGTTGAACTAGTTTACAGTCCCACCAACAGTGTAAAAGTGTTCCTATTTCTCCACATCCTCTCCAGCACCTGTTGTTTCCTGACTTTTTAATGATGGCCATTCTAACTGGTGTAAGATGGTATCTCACTGTGGTTTTGATTTGCATTTCTCTGATGGCCAGTGATGATGAGCATTTTTTCATGTGTTTTTTGGCTGCATAAATGTCTTCTTTTGAGAAATGTCTGTTCATGTCCTTCGCCCACTTTTTGATGGGGTTGTTTGTTTTTTTCTTGTAAATTTGTTTGAGTTCATTGTAGATTCTGGATTTTAGCCCTTTGTCAGATGAGTAGGTTTTAAAAATTTTCTCCCATTCTGTAGTTTGCCTGTTCACTCTCATGGTAATTTCTTTTGCTGTGCAGAAGCTCTTTAGTTTAATTAGATCCCATTTGTCAATTTTGGCTTTTGTTGCCATTGCTTTTGGAGTTTTAGACATGAAGTCCTTGCCCACGCCAATGTCTTGAATGGTATTGCTTAGGTTTTCTTGTAGGGTTTTTATGGTTTTAGGTCTAACATGTAGGTCTTTAATCCATCTTGAATTAATTTTTGTATAAGGTGTAAGGAAGGGATCCAGTTTCAGCTTTCTACATATGGCTAGCCAGTTTTCCCAGCACCATTTATTAAATAGGGAATCCTTTCCCCATTGCTTGTTTTTGTCAGGTTTGTCAAAGATCAGATAGTTGTAGATATGCAGCATTAAATCTGAGGGCTCTGTTCTGTTGCATTGGTCTATATCTCTATTGTGGTAGCAGTACCATGCTGTTTCGGTTACTGTAGCCTTGTAGTATAGTTTGAAGTCAGGTAGCGTGATGCCTCCAGCTTTGTCCTTTTGAATTAGGATTGACTTGGTGATGCAGGCTCTTTTTTGGTTCCATACGAACTTTAAAGTAGTTTTTTCCAATTCTGTGAAGAAAGTCATTGGTAGCTTGATGGCGATGGCATTGAATCTATAAATTACCTTGGGCAGTATAGCCATTTTCATGATATTGATTCTTCCAACCCATGAGCATGGAATGTTCTTCCATTGGTTTGTATCCTCTTTTATTTCATTGAGCAGTGGTTTGTAATTCTCCTTGAAGAGGTCCTTCACGTGTCTTCTAAGTTGGATTCCTAGGTATTTGACTCTCTTTGAAGCAATTGTGAATGGGAGTTCACTCATGATTTGGCTCTCTGTTTGTCTGTTATTGGTGTATAAGAATGCCTGTGATTTTTGTACATTGATTTTGTATCCTCAGACTTTGCTGAAGTTGCTTATCAGCTTAAGGAGATTTTGGGCTGAGACGATGGGGTTTTCTAGATATACAATCATGTCATCTGCAAACAGGGACAATTTGACTTCCTCTTTTCCTAATTGAATATCCTCTATTTCCTTCTCCTGCCTGATTGCCCTGGCCAGAACTTCCAACACTATGTTGAATAGGAGTGGTGAGAGAGGGCATCCCTGTCTTGTGCCAGTTTTCAAAGGGAATGCTTCCAGTTTTTGCCCATTCAGTATGATATTGGCTGTGGGTTTGTCATAGATAGCTCTTATTATTTTGAGATACATCCCATCAATACCTAATTTATTGAGAGTTTTTAGCATGAAGCGTTGTTGAATTTTGTCAAAGGCCTTTTCTGCATCTATTGAGATAATCATGTGGTTTTTGTCTTTGGCTCTGTTTATATGCTGGATTACATTTATTGATTTGCGTATGTTGAACCAGCCTTGCATCCCAGGGATGAAGCCCACTTAATCATGGTGGATAAGCTTTTTGATGTGCTGCTGGATTTGGTTTGCCAGTATTTTATTGAGGATTTTTGCATCAATGTTCATCAAGGATATTCGTCTGAAATTCTCTTTTTTGGTTATGTCTCTGCCAGGCTTTGGTATCAGGATGATGCTGGCTTCATAAAATGTGTTAGGGAGGATTCCCTCTTTTTCTATCGATTGGAATAGTTTCAGAAGGAATGGTACCAGTTCCTCCTTGTACCTCTGGTAGAATTCGGCTGTGAATCCATCAGGTCCTGGACCCTTTTTGGTTGATAAGCTATTGATTATTGCCACAATTTTAGAGCCTGTTATTGGTCTATTCAGATTCAACTTCTTCCTGGTTTAGTCTTGGGAGGGTGTATTTGTCGAGGAATTTATCCATTTCTTCTAGATTTTCTAGTTTATTTGCACAGAGGTGTTTGTAGTATTCTCTGATGGTAGATTGTATTTCTGTGGGATCCGTGGTGATATCCCCTTTTCATTTTTTATTGCATCTATTTGATTCTTCTCTCTTTTCTTCTTTATTAGTCTTGCTAGCAGTCTATCAATTTTGTTGATCTTTTCAAAAAAACCAGCTCCTGGACTCATTAATTTTTTGAAGGGTTTTTTGTGTCTCTATTTCCTTCAGTTCTGCTCTGATTTTAGTTATTTCTTGCCTTCTGCTAGCTTTTGAATGTGTTTGCTCTTGCTTTTCTAGTTCTTTTAATTGTGATGTTAGGGTGTCAATTTTGGATCTTTCCTGCTTTCTCTTGTGGGCATTTAGTGCTATAAATTTCCCTCTACACACTGCTTTGAATGTGTCCCAGAGATTCTGATATGTTGTGTCTTTGTTCTCGTTGGTTTCAAAGAACATCTTTATTTCTGCCTTCATTTCATTATGTACCCAGTAGTCATTCAGGAGCAGGTTGTTCGTTTCCATGTAGTAGAGCGGTTTTGAGTGAGTTTCTTAATCCTGAGTTCTAGTTTGATTGCACTGTGGCCTGACAGACAGTTTGTTATAATTTCTTTTACATTTGCTGAGGAGAGCTTTACTTCCAACTATGTGGTCAATTTTGGAATAGGTGTGGTGTGGTGCTGAAAAAAATGTATATTCTGTTGATTTGGGGTGGAGAGTTCTGTAGATGTCTATTAGGTCCACTTTGTGCAGAGCTGAGTTCAATTCCTGGATATCCTTGTTAACTTTCTGTCTCGTTGATCTGTCCAATATTGACAGTAGGGTGTTAAAATCTCCCATTATTATTGTGTGGGAGTTTAAGTCCCTCTGTAGATCCATCAGGACTTGCTTTATGAATCTGGGTGCTCTCGTGTTGGGTGCATATATATTTAGGATAGTTAGCTCTTCTTGTTGAATTGATCCCTTTACCATTATGTAATGGCCTTCTTTGTCTCTTTTGATCTTTGTTGGTTTAAAGTCTATTTTATCAGAGACTAGGATTGCAACCCCTGCCTTTTTTTGTTTTCCATTTGCTTGATAGATCTTCCTCCATCCCTTTATTTTGAGTCTATGTGTGTCTCTGCACGTGAGATGGGTTTCCTGAATACAGCACACTGATGGGTCTTGACTCCTTACTCAGTTTGCCAGTCTGTGTCTTTTAATTGGAGCATTTAGCCCATTTACATTTAAAGTTAATATTGTTATGTGTGACTCTGATCTTGTCATTATGATGTTAGTTGGTTATTTTGCTCGTTAGTTGATGCAGTTTCTTCCTAGCCTCGATGGTGTTTACAATTTGGCATGATTTTGCAGTGGCTGGTACTGGTTGTTCCTTTCCATGTTTAGTGCTTCCTTCAGGAGCTCTTTTAGGGCAGGCCTGGTGGTGAAAAAATCACTCAGCATTTGCTTGTCTGTAAAGTATTTTATTTCTCCTTCACTTATGAAGCTTAGTTTGGCTGGATATGAAATTGTGGGTTGAAAATTCTTTTCTTTAAGAATGTTGAATATCAGCCCCCACTCTCTTCTGGCTTGTAGAGTTTTAGCTGAGAGATCAGCTGTTAGTCTGATGGGCTTCCCTTTGTGGGTAACCCGACCTTTCTCTCTGGCTGCCCTTAACATTTTTTCCTTCATTTCAACTTTGGTGAATCTGACAATTATGTGTCTTGGAGTTGCTCTTCTCGAGGAGTATCTTTGTGGTGTTCTCTGTATTTCCTGAGTCTGAAAGTTGACCTGCCTTGCTAGATTGGGGAAGTTCTCCTGGATAATATCTTGCAGAGTGTTTTCCAACTTGGTTCCATTCTCCCTGTCATTTTCAGGTATACCAATCAGACATAGGTTTGGTCTTTTCACATAGTCCCAAATTTCTTGGAGCCTTTGTTCGTTTCTTTTTATTCTTTTTTCTCTAAACTTCCCTTCTCGCTTCATTTCATTCATTTCATCTTCCATCGCTGATACCCTTTCTTCCAGTTGATCGCATCTGCTACTGAGGCTTCTGCAATCTTCACGTAGTTCTCAATACTTGGCTTTCAGCTCCATCAGCTCCTTTAAGCCCTTCTCTCTATTTGTTATTCTAGTTATCCATTCGTCTAATTTTTTTTCAAAGTTTTTAACTTCTTTGCTATTGTTTTGAATTTCCTCCTGTAGCTCGGAGTAGTTTGATCGTCTGAAGCCTTCTTCTCTCAACTCATCAAAGTCATTCTCCATCCAGCTTTATTCCGTTGCTGGTGAGGAACTGCGTTCCTTTGGAGGAAGAGAGGTGCTCTGCTTTTTAGGGATTCCAGTTTTTCTGCTCTGTTTTTTCCCCATCTTTGTGGTTTTATGTACTTTTGGTCTTTGATGATGGTTATGTACAGATGGGTTTTTGGTGTGGATGTCCTTTCTGTTTGTTAGTTTTCCTTCTACCAGACAGGACCCTCAGCTGCAGGTCTGTTGGAGTTTACTAGAGGTCCACTCCAGACCCTGTTTGGCTGGGTGTCAGCAGCGGTGGCTGCAGAACAGCAGATTTTCGTGAGACCACAAATTCAGCTGTCTGATAGTTCCTCTGCAAGTTTTGTCTCAGAGGATTACCCGGCCGAGTGAGGTGTCAGTCTGTCCCTACTCGGGGGGTGCCTCCCAGTTAGGCTGCTCGGGGGTCAGGGACCCACTTTAGGAGGCAGTCTGTCCGTTCTCAGATCTCCAGCTGCGTGCTGGGAGAACCACTACTCTCTTCAAAGCTGTTAGTCAGACAGGGACATTTAAGTCTGCAGAGGTTCCTGCTGAATTTTTGTTTGTCTGTGCCCTGCCCCCAGAGGTGGAGCCTACAGAGGCAGGCAGGCCTCCTTGAGCTGTGGTGGGCTCCACCCAGTTCGAGCTTCCTGGCTGCTTTTTTTACCTAAGCAAGCCTGGGCAATGGCGGGCGCCCCTCCCCCAGCCTCGCTGCCGCCTTGCAGTTTGATCTCAGACTGCTGTGCTAGCAATCAGTGAGACTCTGTGGGCATAGGACCCTCTGAGCCAGGTGCGGGACACAATCTCCTGGTGTGCCGTTTTCCAGGCCTGTTGGAAAAGCGCAGTATTAGGGTTGGACTGACCCAATTTTCTAGGTGCGGTCTGTTTCCCCTTTTTTTGACTAGGAAAGGGAAGTCCCTGACCCCTTGTGCTTCCCGAGTGAGGCAGTGCCTCGCTCTGCTTCGGCTTGCGCACAGTGCGCTGCACCAACTGTCCTGCACCCACTGTTTGGCACTCCCTAGTGAGATGAACCAGGTACCTCAAACGGAAATGCAGAAATCACCTGTCTTCTGCGTCGCTCACGCTGGGAGCTGTAGACCGGAGCTGTTCCTATTTGGCCATCTTGGCTCCACCCGTCTTAATTGACAAGTATCATTTTCTCATAATTTTCTTTAAATGCTTAAAGAAACATATGATTTTAAATTGTGCTTTATTAATACACCAGGGTAAAATGTATAAGCAATGTAATTCAAGTTTTCCTATGAATTTGTTGAATGTATTGCTTAAAAAGGTAATTCCTCAAAATTTGAATCATAGTGTATATTGATTAAAAGACCACCAAAACATTCACCATAAAAAGTAAACATTATTTCATTTTCTATAGTTTTAAATTTCAAATAGTTTTGTTCTTCAAGACTAAGACACTTCCACAGATAAAAGATTTTCTCACTTTTTTTTTTTTTTTTTTTTTGAGATGGAGTCTCTCTCTGTTGCCCAGGGCAGAGTGCAGTGGCACAACCTCAGCTCACTGCAAACTGCGCCCCCTAGGGTCAAGCAATTCTCCTGCCTCATCCTCCCAAGTAGCTGGGACTACAGGTGCCTGCCACCACGTCTGACTAATTTTGGTATTCTTAGTAGTGACAGGGTTTCACCATGTTGGCCAGGCTGGTCTCTAACTCTTGACCTCAAGTGATCTGCTCACCTCGGCCTTCCAAAGTGCTGGGATTATGGACATGAGCCACCAAGCCTGGCCTTCTCACTGTTTACTCATGAAATAAACATAAGTCAAAGAAATCAAATTTTTTCCCATAACCTGAAGTTTATTATTGGCTTGATAGCCATGGTTGCTATCAAGAAGAGAACATTAAAAAGAAAGTAACCCCTGCAATCAAAAAGAAAAGTAACCCCTCTGTAAGTGAAAATTTGCATTATACAAGGCTTATGTATGGAAACAAAACTCTAAAAAGAAATGTAAATAAATGAAACTAATTCATTAACATTATAGAGGTTCAATTGAAGACCTTTTAATAAAAGCTTACAGAATAGTCTTTCTCATTGTCAATCTAATAAGGTCTTCCTCCATTGCTTTTCTTAATAAAGCTGTTAAAATATTAAAAATATATAAATATAAACATATTGATAAGAAGACTAGGAAATATTTTCTAATTAGTTACCAAGGCTTGACTTTCTAATTTCTATAGAATGAGTTCAATCTTCTAGAAACTGAGGAAGAGACATTCCCATCTGACACCTATCTCTTGTCACAATTCCCAAGTGTTGCATACTCCACCTATCCCAGGCATTATAATAGTTCCCTGGAAAACTGATACTCTATATTCTTCTACACATTCAAAAGAGTAGCGGAAAGCCAGTGTGTTTCTAAATCACAAAGCCAGTTGTTACTGTGCTTGTGTATATGTGCTCACACACATATGAATGTTTGCTGGTTGGGACATGTACAGGAGAGCTGAGGAAGAGAGACAAACAATGAAAAAATGTGCCTAATGCTGACCTAATGAAATGATACCCTTCATGAGGTACAATTTCGCATGCCCTGCTGCCACAATTGTTCTTCCATAGACACTACTTTGCTTACTGATTGGTTTTTCTTTTCCATACATAAGAGAAATTGATCTCACATCAGTCCATTTTCATTTGACTTATGCCCCTAAGTTCCTTCTCACCCTTCTTTTTCCATTTGTTCTTTATTTATTCCTCAACATCTGTCTTCTCTTTGAAGGCATCCTTAATTCATGCAAACAAAATTTTTCCTGCTGTTTACTTTCCTCAACCGATCTTTGCACCAACTAATTTTATAACTTATATTGTTTTAAATTATTTGCATAATAACGAAGTGAGAAGTCCCTTACATTATATAGTATTTGCTTAATTCTGTACCTTTAGCACGTGTCAAAACATAGTTAATAACAACATATTAGTTCTCTATTACTGCATAACAGTATTGCCACACATTTAACAGTTTAAAACAATTCGCATTTATTATCTCACAGTTTCTGTGGATCAGGAGCCCAGGCATAGCTTAGTTGGGTCCTCTCCAAGGTTACCATCATAGTGATAGAAAGGGCTGAGTTCTCATCTAAAGGTCTGAATGCGGAAAGATTTATTTCTAAGTTCATGTGGTTGTTGGCAGAATTTAGTTCCTCAAAGGCTATTAGATTGAGGGCCTCACTCTCTTTCTGCCTACCACCTGGAGGCTACTCTCAGTTTCTTGCCATGCGGAACTCCTCAACATTGCCACCTGCTTTATCCAAGCCAGCAAGGGAGGGAATCTCTTTATAAGACAGTTAGTGTTTCTTATATAATGTAATTGTATAAGTGACATTTCATTACTTTTGCCATGTCCCACTGGTTAGAAGCAAGTTACAGGTCCCACTCATGCTCAAAGGAAGGGGAATACACAAGAATATGAATACAAAAAGGTGAGTATAATTGAAGGTCCTTTTAGAGTCTGTTCATTACAAGCACATAAGTTTTTCTTTTATTTATTTTATGTTTTGATGGAGTGAGAAGGAATAACACAGCTGGGTACTGACAGGATAGACAGGAGCAGCTCCAGCAATTGGAGTGCCAGCTTGACTGTCTTTCCTTTGATTTTTCTTTCACACGACCATCCTTTGATTTTTCTTTCACACGACCATCCTTGTTGTTCTATGTATATGTTACTCTGTCTCACTCTCTTCCTCAGGTAGAAGACAAAATCTAAAAGACATACTTACAAGTCAGTCCTGCAGAAAATTTTAAAGATAAAACAATAATTTACTAAATGCAGACTATAAAATCTTAGCTATATTGTGCTTATAGCTCTTTAAAAACTCAAATATTTATTATATGAAAATATTAGAATATAAATGTATTTATATTGGGTATCCCTGTACTGTGGGGCTATGGGTGATTTTTTAGTGATGTTGCTGCTATTTCTGCATAATTTCTATTACATGAATGTATAATTGTTAAAATGACAAAACAAAAGATGAAATTGATTTCAAAGTAAAAACAGTTTTTCATATTATATACCAGCTATTACCATTAGTCTGATGAAAATAAGATAAAATGTAATCAATATTTTTTCCTGGTAGCATCTTGTTTTGGATGTGATGATTCAGAACATTGACTAAAAATTACTAGAATTTCTAATGCCTTTATGTTGCATATGAGTTTGAAAATAAGCCTATATTCATGGGGGCTATTATTCTAGGGTCATTTACACTGTAAGGATGCATATGATCTTTTAAACCTCCAGGAAAAAGAAACAGAACACATAATTCAGGGCCATTGTTAACTCTGAGTTGAATTTTGAAAAAAATAAAGTTGCCCCAAATATCTTCTTATCATAAAAGAGGAAAATCTAAGGAGAGATTCAGTTCTTTAAAAGTTTCAACGTTTTGTACAAAAACACCTTGAATGCTACAATAATTATCTGAAGTAAAAGATTACATCTGGTAATTGAAATGTGGCACTGTGGCTCACGCCTGTAATCCCAGCACTTTGGGAGGCTGAGGCGGGTGGATCACGAGGTCAAGAGATCGAGACCATCCTGGCCAACATGGTGAGACCCTGTCTCTACTAAAAATACAAAAAAAGTAGCTGGGCATGGTGGCACATACCTATAGTTCCAGCTACTTGGGAGGTTGAGGCAGAAGAATTGCTTGAACCTGGAAGGTGGAGGTTGCAGTGAGCCGAGATTGTGCCACTGCACTCCAGCCTGGCAACAGAGCAAGACTCCATCTCAAAAAAACAAACAAACAAAAAATGTCAATAAATCACAGGCACACTGTCATTTATTCTGTGGAAGGCTTTGGCCCTAGAACATATCTATAGAGTTTGTTGTTGCTTTAAGCAACAAGAAATGAAGGTGTGGTTGTCATGATCCACTCCTAGAATGGTTGCAGGAAACCAATGCCTTGACAAAAGGTTACTGATGTGTCTTTTGTAGGTCTTGAAAAAGATCAGAAGTGAAGAATAAAATAGTGAGGGTTTCCTAAAAAATATAGTAACATCCTGATATCACAGCTTAATTGACCTCAAATATCCTGAAAGTTTAAAAGCTTTGGTCTTTGATGGAAATCTTAATGTGAATTATCGATATGTATTCTGCACCATTTTGGTACTGAAGGTTTGCATATCACAGGTTTTATTTAGCATTTTTTATTCATTGTGTTTTGTGCACTATTTTTAGCACTGAGCCAATGAACATTTCTCTAATTCAGTACATTGAACTTAGGCCAGAACAGTTGTACCATTTTTATGAACTAGAAAGAGGGCCTAGAAACTTGAGCTTGTCATGGGCTCAAGAAAGGTAAAAATAGGAAAAAAATATATACTCATGTTTTATTTGTATAAAATATATTTATATAAATATACATAGTATGTGTATGTGCATGTGCATATGTATATATGTACTTATATATGTATGTGATTTAAAATGCTAAAGGAAAACCATAAAAGTTAATGGATATTCCACTAAACATCTGCAATAGTTTGTCAACTACACTAATTGGTTAGTATTCATGAATATTTAACTATACTTGAAAAGAATTCTATTCACTAGAATTGAAACACAATGAGGGAAGAGATTTATGTCTGCTCTGTTCTTTATTCTGCCCCAAGTTTCCTGAATAACACATGCACAGAGTAGAATCTCAATAAAATTTTTGAATGAACAAATGAATTTGTAGGAATAACTTTTCTTGTTGACGTGTGTCCCTGCTTAGACACAGTGATTTTTGAGGAATCATAAGCAGTGGTACCTTAACGGTGGGTACTTGGAGCCCAACAATTTCCAGAGCAACACCTAAAAAAATGGTCTCAAAATATTTCCGGCAAAAACAAAAAACAAGCAAACAACAAACAGTAAATGAACATGATAATGCAACCTCTTATATTAGTGTACCTAAAGCTCAAGCTTTCCTCTCCAGGGTCCCTATGTTGCTATGTTCCTCCTAGCAAGCCATGCAGCACTTTTATAGTAGTATTTATTAGTACTGAAAGGAATATCTCTCCAGTCTTTCTCAAGATGCAGAGGAAACCAGCCTAGTATCTATTGTAGCCCAGTGAAAGATGATGCCTTACAGGTTTTTTTTTTGTTTTGCATAATACACAATGTAGAATTATATATGATCAAACTAATGCTTCTTGGGTGCCTGCAATGTGTTCAGCATTATATAAGCACTACCTATTACACACATAGAGTAAAGCATGCCTCCTGTCTTCACAGGCCCTGCATTCTACTGGGAAGATAAGAAAAGTATGTTCAAATATTTTTCTCCTGCAATTGCTTTGTCTTCTGTTGAAATTCTACACAGAAAATCCTTTAAAAGATGTCCTGATAAATATGTAACTAATTATCATTACCTCATGCTATATTTAAAGATATAAAATTTAAAATATTGTAATTAGTGTCCATACTTTGGTGATTGTGTGAGCTTCTGCTGTAGCTGATCGAGCCTGGATTTGCGAGCAATTTACCTTCAGTGGGCATAGAAGAACCACAAAACAAACAGACAAAATTTCCTTCCTATCCTTTTCAGATCCCTATTAGACAGAGAGTGGAAATAAAAATGACCACTGGGGCCTGTCACGGTGGCTCAAGCCTGTAACCCCAACACTTTGGTAGGCTGAGGCAGGCGGATCACAAGGTCAAGAGATCGAGACCATCCTGGCCAGTATAGTGAAACCCTGTCTGTACTAAAAACACAAAAATTAGCCAGCCATGGTGGCGTGTGCCTGTAGGCCCAGCTACTTGGGAGGCTGAGGCAGGAGAATCACCTGAACCTGGGAAGAGGAGGTTGCAGTGAGCCGAGATTGCACCACTGCACTCCAGCCTGGCAACAGAGCGAGACTCCGTCTCAACAACAACAAAAGCCCACTGGCAAAAATTAATGGAACCCTTGGGAAAGGCAATGGAAAATTTTCAGCGTGTCTTTAGGTAGCAGCCAATGAAAGCTATCTGGCTTCACAGTGGTTCTGTGTATTATTCCCCACAGAACTAAGGGAGCACAATTTATAAGTACAAGAAGATGTGGATTTAAAAAAATAAAGAAACGAATGCTTCTCCAGCTAATAACATGTTAGACAAACTCCAGAAAAAATCTACTGTTTTGGGGGGCGTTTTGTGTGAATATGACACTTTCTTTCTGGTCACTATGGGTGTCCCCACTCCTTACTGCTTTACACAGATTCAATTCTGAAGTGCGTTATTATATGCCTGGCTCTCAAAGCATTCTAGTGTTTACCAATTGGAAGACCTAAATAATATGAAAATTTGCTTGTAATCCTTGCTGATTGGTATCTATGGCTTGTTGAAGAAGCTCAGGTTTTTGTTTGGTATCCTATGTATAAGATGAACTGTACTGTGTTGCCTAGAGCATCAGAATCCCTCCCTGATCTCAGGAATTGTACTGCCAAAAGTAACTACCACTTACTGTACTGTTAGGCCTGTCATCGCCCTGTCTCAGTCCCAAGTAATTTTTTGTCACTTGTGAATTTAGAGCCCAAACTGGGAGTAGTCACAGTGAGTGGAGTGGGTTTTCAGAGAAAGTGGATGGAGAATACTACACAGCAATTAGGGCCATGTTTCTCAACCTGGTTGTACTTAGAATCACCTGACAAGTTTTTTTTTTAAAAAAACTACAATTACTTGCTCTACTTCTCAAAGATATTAATTTCATTTGTCCGATGACAAGTCAGACATTTGTATTTAACAAAACAAACAATCAAACAAACAACTTTAGTGATTCTAATGGGAAACCAGAAATGATAATCACTAGGTTTTAAAATAATGACACTTTCCCAACAAAATAGGACTCGAAGCCAGGACATTTCCATAAAAGAATGCTTCAAGTGTGCTTCATTTTAGGATACATTTTTCTTAATTGAACAATGGAGAAAGGGACAAATATGTGGTTTTAACCTTCCTCCTATGTTGTAATTGACTTTGTCACCCCAGCGATGCATATTGAAACTCCTGTGCAGGTTTGTGTTTTGAAGTTGGAGGCCCACAGCAGCATGTTCTGCATTCACAGACTACAGGCACTTAGAGAATGTGGCTACTACAAAAAGAACTGTGTTCAGAAGTTCTAGAGAGTAACTCTCAAAGAGTAAAGGAAGGCCCAGGAAAAGCTAGAATTGCTGCAGATTCATAAACATAATCCTAGAGAGAAAGGACTTGGTGGAAAATTTTGGAGTAATGTTAGTTTAATTTCTTTGTTCCCAATAGATAGAGAAATATAACCCTTCTGGGTGGAACACATGTGTGATACTTATCAGAGCTATAATATTTTGGAAAAAAAATTGTTCCAAAATAAATACTGTATAGAAAGAGGAAGAATCCTGGTTCTGTGATCAAATTTCCTAATGCCTAATTAATATTTCCCACCAGACATCTTACTAGAAACTCAAATTTCATTTGTTCAATTATGAATGAGCTTTCTTTTCCCATATCTTCTCTTTCAAGCCTCAGCAACTGGAGATCCAATTTCTCATCTGTGAAATAAGATGTTTGAACTAAATAGCTCTCAAAAGGCCCTTCCAGCTCTGAAGCTATAAGGTGCTGGGTAATTTTCAGTTTATTACTAAGAGCTTTACAATTATCTAGAACTTAATTCTTTCAAATCATTTAAAATCATTATTTTTACAGTTAAAAATTGTATATTGTCCCTCTCTTTTTTCAATCTAATCAAACAAAGGAAATTCAGCATAGTTGTAAATTACCACAGACCAGAGAATGAGGAGTGGTAAGGCAAGTTCAGAGAGTGGGTTACCACTTCAGGCCATGCTTAGACCTCCAGACATCCCTGTGCTGCCTAATTCCACTGAGAATGGCAACAGCATTCCGTAAAACTTCCCTTCTAAGCATTCCATTCCACATTATACTTCCTACTATCTTTCTAAGAGCACTAGCTAAAGCAGTTTATCTGTTGAAGACTGTTTGCAGAGCTCTTAGTTTAGGAGAAGGTAATAGTCTCAGAGAAGTACAGCTCCACGTAGTGTATCTCAGTGCACAGCAGACTGGCCTACTAAGGACAAGCTAAATACAGGGGGGGAATGAAGAAATGGCCCAGCCTATGCTTAGCTGCTGGGAAGCTTTCCCCAAAACCCCTATCTCCTACTCTGTGATCACAGAGAACCCAAGGCTTTATTTGTATATCTGAACTTGAAATAAACCTTGAATACAGGTCTAATGGGAATACTGGGAGGAATTTTAGTGTTCTAATACGTTTGCTATCCAAACATCTCCTGGAATAGACATCAAAGTAAGAATCCATAGCTTTTATGTCCTATGGTTACTCCTTCCTAGGTATAGTGCCTCTTTACTACTAGAACATTTTCTTCTCATCTCTCTAGTTAACACAAGTGGTACCAAAATGAGTTGTGGTTTCTTTGAGGTGGTGTTCAGCTTGCCATTTTTGTGGCCTTTTGCTCAAATACTTCAAAAAGTTATGCTTTTAAGAAACATAAATTATAATTCTTTCTATATGTCTATCATTGAACTGTAACTGTCTTGAAGTTAGCATTGCATCGTATATGAAATATTCCCAGAGAACAGAACAAAAACCAAAAAAGATTCCTTATATTAATACTTTACAATGAGACAAATAACTGTCCAGAAACATCACTATCTCGCAGTGACTTGGCTGAGAATATTTTTTTAAAGGCAGCTCATGGGAATTCAAATTAAAAGAAGCATTCTTAATAAGCACGGAACAAGAACAAAGAAGGTCACTTGCATATTTTAAATGTTTAATGTCATTAGTCTCTTACAGCCTTGCTTTCTGTGATGGGGGCAGACATACGCAACACACTTAAAAATTCTTTGGTTGCTCCCTGGACTATTCTTGTTGAGCATTGTCTCTTCGACTCTTCCACTTACCTGAGTTCATATACTTTTCATCCATTCAGTTGTCCTCAAGAATCAAACATATTTTCCCTTTTGGTAATGTTCATGATTTCTTCTCATCTTGCATGCTTATTTTACCTTTTAAGGAAAAATATAATTTCCTTCATTGCCAAATTCTTAGGCTGCTGCCGTCTTTTGCTTATATGTTATTCATTCCTTCTATTAATATTTCAAGTACATAAATAAAATCATTGTGATAGGTGAACAGCTTATGTCTTCAATCTGAATGGGTAATGGAGACATTTTGTGTTTTCTTAAGTAAAAGAAGTTCAAGCCCGACCTTTTTCTCTAAATAGTCTCCAGTTTTCTATTGTATCTTTTATTTACATTTCTTATTTCAGTCAAATATACAACATGAAATAATTTCTCAAGAAGAAATACTCTATTCCAAAAAGTAGGGTCTTCAGAGGGCCCTGAATTTTAAGATCCTATTTTAGTGTGAGGTTTCTACAAGGTTATGTCCTCACTGGAAGACTGCACTATGACAACAATCATTTTCGTTCTTTACTGTTCTCAATTCTTTATTATTTTAGTGATTGGTGTAATGAGAGTCTAAGAGTTGTGTATTAAATTGTTGGACAATGAACTGAGAGCATAAAACCTTGCTGTTTTATCTGTTCCTATCTTCTTCCCCTCATGCCACCTTGTAACCAGACCTTGTAATCAACAGAGATGTAGGAATACATCTCTGTATTCCTAGTACTGAACACCCGGCTCTATTAGAGTGCTCATTACGCTTGGTCTTTGTGTTCTTTGGCTGCCTGTGTGCTCCTCAAATATGATGCCCAGATATTTTCCAGCTCTGAGTACTCGATGTTCAAAGAGGTTTGTTTTTGAACTGATTTCATTTGATTTTTTAATTTTAGTATCTATAAAACTTAAAGTATTCTGAAATTTCTTCTGATTTTCAGAAACATTCCAGAGAATAATTTATTTGTTTTGGGAAATTCTGATATAGTCTGAAAGGATTGTGTTAGAACAAATACCATTCCATTACTTTTTCCAGGCTCAGTTTTTGTTGTTTTATTTATTCTTCAGGAGCTTTCAGATTCCAGCTGCCTAGTAGGAATCAATATATGTATTATTTTGTCTTTTCAGTGTCAAACCTCATAGTGACTTGAGTGAGAGTCTCTTTTTATGACAATGAAAATGTGAATCTATATTTAATACAAAATATTATTTGAGCAAAACATACAGGTTTCCACTGAGGCTTTATCAAATACAGTTTAAGATAATGTCAAGCAATTACACATTCTCCAGGGGTATTGATAGGTGAACTTTTCTGAGCAACTATTTCTATCATGTAATTTAAATACAAAATGTCCTAGTTATGTACATAATGATGGTTGTGTGTGTGTGTAAAATCTCTTTTTATTTTGCCTAAAAGTATCCACTTCAAAATTATTGTCACCAGTTTATGAGCTCTAGTTTAGCCATTTCCATTTTCAACTGCATCTGACAGTCTTCCACCAGAATTAAATTATTCCCCTGGAATTCTCCTAAATTGACAAATAGGCTCTACCTTTCAGAGTGCTAAATCTATGTGCTAAAAATAACAAAAAATTATCCCCCAAAAAATATCCCTTATTTCTACTAGCAGGTATTTTCTCTTTCAATACCATTTAATTGTCATTACAAAATTTGTCATTTATTTCCAGAATCACTCAATATACCCAGAATTACAACCACTCAACTATAAATGCCATTTAATTTAATAGCAATAATAATAAAAGGTTATGGATAATGTGTGATTTTTTAAGCTAAAATTGAAATAGAACATTTCAAAGTGGCTGAATGCTAACATAAATTGCCATTTATTGTTTATTACATAAACAAAACCAAGACAAAAAATTTATACTTGTTACTTCCCCTTAGGGTAAGAGATTGCTGCAGGGTCACCTGGGATTTCACTCACCACCCTCAGCCTAGAAGTATCACTGTCACTCCCTGCCTGACTGTAAAGGTGCTGGGACATGTAGACTTTTCAGAGGCTCCAGAGGAGTGGAGGATAGGAAATTTTTACTTAACATAGGGAGAAGTCGATGACAAGACGCATCATCCTAGGTGAGAGCAGAATATATTCAACTTATTCTTAGAAAAGCTCTACTTATAGGTCATTTTAAAGATATGTAAAATGAAATTCTCTAATTATTTGCTTTTGAATTCAGACTATATGCCTCAGTTTTTATATTTGTTAAATGATAGATTTTTAAATAAATGCTCACAAACTTCCCTTTCAATCACCCTATATTGAAGTACAAAAAACAGTTCTATAATATGATTATACACTTTAATAATTAGTTTTATAAAAGCTCAGGTAAGTAAGGGAGAAAACCTGTATGATTCATGAAGTAGTGAATTAGTTGGAGATATCAGTGTAATCAGTATAATACAAACACAGAAGAAATACAGAGGAATACATATGTAAATATTTATAGATATACATATAATAAAACTTATTATATACACATATATTCCCTTCCTCTGTTAGCTGAGAGGTCCTAGAAGCAAGGGTTCCTCAGTGACAATAAATGCTCCAAGTGCCCAGATCTTTCTTTCCAACATCATTCTCCAATAAAATGAACCAGGACTTCTTGGAGATACGACTGATTCTATGGCTAAGGCAGGGAATGTGCAAGATGCCTGTGGAACATCTTATAGTGCCAGAAAGAGAGAAAGTGCTTCAAACACACACACACACACACACACACATATACACACACACACACACACACAGTCACATACATTAATGGGGGTATGTCAATGGGACACAGGAGTCCAACTGAAAAAGCTCTCAATGGCCAAAGCTGGAAATAATTTAGCAATAAGTAAAGGAGTACTGGTTTATAACACAAAGTGCAAAACAAATAGTCATAAGTTCATATTAATATAACTAAATGATTAAATAAATAAATGGGCAGATTAAACAAATATCACATACAGAAGAATCCAGAGTAATTTATGTACATGCATTTATGGTGCCACAGAACTCCCCACTCCTTAATTTTAGGCTTCACATAGTTATCTTCTCCCAGAGGTGCAGTATGAAAAAGAAGTATTTAAAAAAAAAAACACTTTACAGTTAAAAAAGAGGAACTTAAGTAAAAGAGTAACTTTACAGAAATCTGACAAGCAATATCTCAGCCAGGTATGTGAGGTTAGCATCATCCATGATAATTCAAGTTGATAGTATCTGCCTGGTGATAGAACAGAGGGCCCCCCACATGCAGACACACACACACACACACACACCAGGATCTCTGCACAGGAAGAGTGGGGTGGGTCAGGCTGCTGGTTCAGGCAAGCATGTGCCCTGAATGCCTGGAGATCTGCTTGGGGTGGGGGCAGTTGTGCTCTTGAATGCAGCTTAAAATTAAGGAGAAGAGAATGTCAGTTTACCTCTGTGTTCTTCTTCTCTAAAACCCATGACCCCAATCTACTACTGAGAAAAACATCAGACAAACTCCAGCCAATTACCTTTCCATAAAATACCTGACCAGTACTCCTCAAAATTGTCAAGGTCATAAAAAAAACAAGGAAGATCTGTGAAACTCACAGTCTAGAGGAGCCTGAGGAACTAAGACACTAAATATAATGTGTTATCTGGATGAGATCCTAGAGGAAAAAGAGAACATTAGGTAACACTGAAAAATTTGAATAATGTGTAAACTTTTGTTAATCCTAATGTATTATGATTTATTCATTATTTGTGAAAAATATACCATAGTAATAAAAAGTAGGGGAAACTATAGGGAAAACTAGGTATGGTCCACATGGGAAATCTTTGTACTATAATTGCAACTTTTCTGTAAATTTAAACTGTGTGTGTGTGTGTGTGTGTGTGTGTGTGTGTTTCTTTTTTTTTTCCCAAGATGGTGGATTAGAGGTTTTTAGTGTGCCTCGGCTACTTGGAAATAGCGAGACAGTGCGTAAACATCAACTCTGTGAGCTTTAATTCAAAAAGGAAAATGGGAACACACTAAAATTATGGACACTCCAGATCCCAGGGAGGATAACATAGCCAAACAGCCCCCATGACAGCAACTAGCTGATCAAAGTGAGTGAAACCCCAGTATGTGAAAGAGACAGAGAGCCTCCCTCTGTGAATCACCTTTCCACTGAAGAGTCAAGCAACCCAGGCTGCGGGAGAGTACTTTCTCCCAAGTGCTGGTGCTAACTTGGGAGAGGCTTGGAGGCACTGAAAGGGAATGACACCAGAAGCTGCAGGCATTTTTCCAGATCTGGGACTGAGAGCAAGATGCCATTTTTCATCTGGGCTCATACAAAGTCAGCTGTTCATTGACAACCCGACAGTGTGGCTGTATGGACATTTCTGTCTTGGGCAAGAGATTGGAGCACTTGTTCTGGAGTGAGTGAGGGGCCTTAACAGGGAGAATTTTGAAAAGCACCTGAGTAGTAAACTCTGGAATTGTATTCTTCCCTCTCACAGACCTGGGGTGGTAGGAAAGCTGCTACTACCATGGTTTCTTCTGAGTGACAAGTGGCCTTGAAGGCAAGGCCAACTTGACCTGGAACCACTCCGCGTGTGTCATTGCTAGATACCCCAGACTACTCCACTGAGATCATGGTGCAGTGGAGCCCTCTCTGCTCTATGACCGGGAAGAATTCCAGGCATTTGGAGCACTCACTTGGCTGAACCAGCAGCTTAAGCTACCCCAACCTTCATGGAAATAGAGTGTGGTGCAGTGTGACCCTCTCTGCCCCACCCCCAAGCAGATCTTCAGGCATTCAGAGCACATGCTTGTCTGAATCATCAGCCTGACCCACCCCACTCTTCCTGTGCTGAGATCCTGGGGTGAGTGTGTGTGTGTGTGTGTGTGTGTGTGTTGGAGAAGAGGGGTCATCTTTGCTTCATGCCCAGGCAGATATCCATATATGCGGAGCACTCACTATCCTGGATTAAGAATTCAGGTTGCCCCACTTTCTGTAAAGAGAACTTGGTGCCCAGGAAGTTTCCTAGGTCCATGTCTAGAATCGCCTCTGGTTGCTTAGTGTCTGTCCTCTGGATTCTCCCTCAGCACTGGTGATTGTGCCTGCCATTGGAGGACCTGTAGGTTGGCCTGCCTAATCTGACCACATTTATTTTGCTTTTCAAACCTCCCAGGGTAGAGCAGGGAGCTCAGACCACTGTGCACTCCATGAATCAGCCCATTGCCTGAGGTAACAGAGAGCTTCTGAGACCCAGTAAACAAAGATTAAGTATACACCCAGCTATGTTGGCTGCAGATAGCTGTTACCCATAAGCACCCTCTACTGCCTTGTAAGTCAAACTGCACAGCCCAATACAAAATCTAATAAAAGAAGTGCATAGGGTTACAGAAGCAAAGCCAATATATCCTACCCAGCATTCTCTACAGTCACACCACCTTGGGAAAAAGAAAAAAGGAAAGTAAAAGGAAACAATAATATTATTGGGAAAGGAGGGAAAAAATCCTACTTACATGAAAATAATTACAAAAATGAGATGTGCCAGTGCCTTTAGATGAGAAGGAATAAGCACAAGAATTCTGGCACCATGAAAGATCTGAATGTAGGATTCACCAAAGGATCTCACTATCTCTTCAGTAATGATTCCTAACCAAAATGGAAATTCAGAAATAACAGATAAAGAATTCAAAGCATGGATTACAAGGAAGCCTAATGAGATCTAAAACAAGGTAGAAAATCAACACAAATAAACCTCCACCCCAATCCAGGAAATGAAGGAAGAGATAAAAATCCTAAAAAGGAGTCAAGCAGAGCTTCTAGAATTGAAAAAAAAAAAAACTTAAGTAATTTCAAAATACAGCTGAAAGATTTATCATTAGTCTGAACAAAGCAGAAAAATTTTAGAACTTGAAGATCAATCTTTCACAGTCAGTCAGACAAAAATAAATAAAAAACATTTTAAACAAACATAATATTTGAGAAATTTGAAATTCTGTAAAGTAACCAAGCCTATGAATTATTGAAATTCCTGGGAAGGGAAAAATGGTAAACAAATAGGGAAACATATTTGAGGAAATTAGTAAAAATCTCTCTAATCTTGCAAGAGAGATAGACATCCAGATACAGGAAATTCAGAAAACATCTGAGAGACAGTATATGAAATGAACATCATTAACTCATATAGTCATCAGACTGTCCAAGGTTGACACTAAAGAAAAAATCCTTAAGGCAGATAGAGAAAAAGTCAGATTACATACAAAGGAAACCCCACCAGGCTAAGAGCAGACTTCTCAGCAGAAACTTTAGAAGCCTGGAGATACTATGGGTCTATTTTCAGCATTTTTAAACAGAACATCCAAGCAAGAATTTTATATCCCACCAAACTAAGTTTCATCCATGAAAAAAGAAATAAAATCTTCCAGGCAAACAAGCACAAAGAAAATTTGTTACCACTAGACCAGGCTTACAAGAGATATAAGGTTCTAAACATGGGAATGAAAGAATGATACTGGCTACCATAAAACCACACTTAAGTACATAGCCAACAGACCCTATAAAGCAACCATATGATAGAAACTACAAAGCAACCAGCTAAAAACATCACAATAGGATCAAAGCCATACATATCAGTATTAACCTTGAATGTAAACAGTTTAAATGCTCCATGTGAAAGGCACAGAGTTGCCAGTTAAATAAACAAGACCCATCCATCTGCTGTTTTCAAAAAATTCACCTCACACATAACAACACTCATAGTTTCAAATAATGAATTGGAGAAAGATCTATCATGCAAATGGAAAAAAAAAAGAGCAGAGATTGCTTCTCTTATATCAGATAAAATAGACTTTAAAGGATCACTAACAAAAAAGGACAAGGAAGTCATTACATAATGATAAAATTTTCAATTTAACAAGGAGATTTAACTATTCTTAATATATATACACTCAACATTAGAGCACCCAGATTTGTAAAACCACTACTTCCAGATATATGAAAAGACTTAGACAGCCAGACAGTAATACTGGGGGACTTCAATATCCTACTGACAGTGTTAGATAGATCATTGAGGCAGAAAACTAACAAATAAATTGTGGAGTTAAATTTGACACTTGATCATTGGACCTAATAGACATCTACAGAACACTCCACCCATCAACCTCAGAATACACATTTTTCTTACCCGCACTCGGAACATAGTCCAAGATTAACCACACACTCAACCATAAATCAAATCTCAATAATTTCAAAAAAAACCACCAAAATCATACAAACCATACTCTTGGATCACAGTGAAATAAAAATAGAAATCAATACCAAGAAGATCTCCCTAAACTGCACAGTTACATGGAAATTAAACAACTTCTTCCTGATTGACATTTGGATAGACTACAAAATTAAGGCAGAAATCCAAAAATTCTTTGAAATAAATGAAACAGAGACACAACATACCAAAATCTCTAGGACACAGCAAAAGCAGTGATAAGAGGTTAGTTTATAGTGTTAAATTCCTACCTGGACATCCCAGATTAACAATCTACCATCAAATCTAGAGGGACTAGAAAAACAAGCACAATCTAACCTTAAAACTAGCACAAAAAGAAATAACTAAAATCAGAGCAAAACTGAACCAAATTAAGATGCAAAAAATCCATTAAAAATCAATGAAAACAAACTTAGTTTATTGAAAGGATTAAAAAGCTTAATAGACCACTAGCTAGATTAATAAAGAAAAAAAATCCAAATAAGCACAATCAGAAATGACAAAGGACACATTACAGCTGATCCCACAGAAATACAAAAGACCCTCAGACACTATTTTGATTATGAACACTTCTATGCATATAAACCAGAAAATCTAGAGGAATTGCATAAATTCCTGGAAACACACAACCTCCCAAGGTTGAATTGGAAGAAATTCAAACCCTGAACAGACAAATAACAAGCTCCTAATTGAATCATTAATAAAAAAACAGCAACCAAAAAAAACCCTAGACCACATGGATTCATAGCAGAATTCTGTGAGATGTACAAGTATGAGCTGGTGCCATTTCTACTGAAACTATTCCAAAAAAATGAAGAGGAAGGACTCTCCATAACTCACTCTATGAAGCCAGCATTATCCTGGTACCAAAATCTGGCAAACACAAAATGAATAATAATAAAACTATAGGCCAATATCCCTGATGACCAGAGACACAAAAATCCTCAACAAAATGCCATCAAACCAAACTCAGCTGCACATCAAAAAGTTAACTCACCATGATCAAGTAAGCTTGATCCCTGGGATGCAAGGTTGGTTCAACATATGCATACGCTTATGAATGAATGACATTCACCACATAAGCAGAATTCAAAACAAAAACCATATGATCATTTCAACAGATGCAGAGAAAGCCTTCAATAAAATCCAACATCCCTTTATGATAAAGCTGTCAACAAATTAGTCACTGAAGGAACATACCTCAGAAAAATAGAGCAATCTCTGAAAAACCTACAGCCAACATCACACAGAATGGGCAAAAATTGGAAATATTTCTGTTGAGAATTGGAACAAGACAAGTATGCCTACTCTCACTACTCTTATTCAACATAGTGCTGGAAGTCCCAGCCAGGTTATCAGGCAAGAGAGGGTAATGAAGGGCATCCAAATAGGAAAAGATGAAGTCAAACTATCTATCTTTGCTGAAAATATGATTCTATAGATCAAATACCATAAAGATTCTGCCCAAAGTCTCCTGGAACTGATAAGTAGTTTCAGTGAAGTTTCAAAATACAAAGACAATATACAAGAATCAGCATTGGTATACACTAATAATATTCAAGCTGAGAGCCAAATCAAGAACTCAATCCCACTGACAATGGCCACAGGAAAAATAAAATACCTATGAATCCATCTAACCAAGGAGAGGAAAGGTCTGTAAAAGGAGAACTACAAAGCACTGCTGAAATGAATCAGAGATGGCACAAATAAGTGGGAAAACATTCCATGGCCATGGTTGAAAGAATCAATATTGTTAAAATGGCCATACTGCCAAATGCAATCTATAGATTCAATGTTATTCCTATCAAACTATCAATGTCATTTTTTACAGAATTATAAAAGTCTCTTCTACAATTCATATGTAACCAAAAAAGAGGCCAAAGTAATCCTAAGCAAAAGGAAAAAAGCCAGAGGCATCACATTACCTGACTTTAAACCATACTACA
Organism: Nomascus leucogenys; assembly: GCF_006542625.1. NCBI lineage: Eukaryota > Metazoa > Chordata > Mammalia > Primates > Hylobatidae > Nomascus > Nomascus leucogenys. Next base: position 52,992,405 of record NC_044383.1, on the reverse strand, counting down.
AGGCTATAGTAGCCAAAACAGCATGGTACTGGTACAAAAGCAGACACATGGACCAATAGAACAGAATAGAGAACTCACACATAAAGCTGCACACTTGCAGCCTTCTGATCTTTGACAAAGTTGACAAAACTAAGCAATGAAAAAGGACTTCCTATTCAGTAAATTGTGCTGGCATGACTGTCCAGCTATATGCAGAGGAATGAAACAGAGCCCCTACTTTTCACTATATATTAACATTAACTCAGGTTGCATTAAAGATTTAAATGTAGGCTGGGTGCAGTGGCTCACACCTGTAATCCCAGCACTTTGGGAGGCTAAGGCGGGTGGATCACCTGAGGTTAGGAGTTCAAGACCAGTCTGACCCACATGGAGAAACCCTGTCTCTACTAAAAATACAAAATTAGCCAGGCGTGGTGGCACATGCCTGTAATCTCAGTTACTCAGGAGGCTGAGGCAAGAGAATCGCTTAAACCCAGGAAGCGGAGGTTGTGGTGAGCCGAGATTGTGCCATTGCACTCCAGCCTGGGCAACAAGAGTGAAACACCGTCTCAAAAAAAATAAAAAATAAAAGTAAAATATTTAAATGTAAGACATCAAAATACAAGAATCCCGGAAGAAAGCCTAAGTAACATCATTATGGACATCTGCTTTGGGAAACAATTTATAACCTAGTCCTCCAAAGCAATTGCAATAAGAACAAAAATTGACAAGGGGAACCTAATTAATCTAAAGAGATTTTGCTTATCAAAAGAAACTATCAACCTGGTAAACAGACAACCTACAGAAGGGGAGAAAATACTTCTAAACTGTGCATGCAACAAAGTTCTAACGTCCAGAATCTGTAAGGAACTTAAACAATTCAACAAGAAAAAAAAAAACCTCATGAAAAAGTAGGCAAAGGACATGAACCAACAAAAGGAGACATACAAGTGACCAAGAAACAAATGAAAAAATTCTCAACATCACAAATCATCAGAGAAATGAAAATCAAATTCACGAGATACCATCTCATACCAATCAAAATGGCCATTATTAAAAAGTCAAAAAACAAATGATGCTGGCAGAGAAAAAGGAAGGCTTATACATTATTGGTGAGAACGTGAATTAGTTCAGCTACTGTGGAAACCAGTTTGAAGATTTCTCAAAAAACTTAAAACAGAATTACAGTTTTCCCCAGCCATCCTGTTACTAGACACATATGAAAAAAAATCATTCTACCAAAAAGGCCCATGCACTTTTATGTTTAGCACAACACTTTTCACAGTAGCAAAGACACAGAATCCACGTAGCTGTCCATCACTGGTGGATTGGATAAAGAAAATGTGTCACGTATAAAACATGGAATACTATGCAGCCATAAAAAGAATGAAATCATGACCCTTACAGCAATATGAATACAGCTGGAGGCCATTAGTCTAAGTGAATAAATACAGGAACAGAAAACCAAATGCCACAAATTCTCACTTATAAATGGAAGCTAAACATTGGGTATTCACAGAATTAAGGATGGTAATAATAGATACTGGAGATTACCAGAGGGGAAAGGGAGGTGGGGGTGGGAGGGCAAGTGTTGAAAAACTAACTGTTGGGTACTATGCTCACTTCCTGGGTGATGGGTTCAATCATACCCAAAACCTAAGCATCACACAATATACTCATGTAGTAGATGTGCACATGGACCCCCTGAATCCTAAATAAGAGTTGAAATTATGTAAAAAAGTAAATAAAATAAAACTATTATAAATAAAAATTATATTAAAAACTGATAAATAGGCCAGGCGCAGTGGCTCATGCCTGTAATCCTAGCACTTCCAGAGGATGAGGTGGGCAGATCGCCTGAGGTCAGGAGTTTGAGACCAGCCTGACCAACATGGTAAAACCCCATCTCTACTAAAAATACAAAAATTAGCTGGGCATGGTGGTAGACGCCTGTAATTCCAGGTACTTGGGAGGCTGAGGCAGGAGAATCGCTTGAACCTGGGAGGCAGAGGTTGCAGTGAGCCGAAATCGCTCCATTGCACTCCAGCCTGGGTGACAAGAGGGAGACTTCGTCTCAAAACAAACAAATGAACAAACAAACAAACAAAAATGATAAGCAAACTCAGAGATATGCTTCTCAAGATTAAAACCACTTACTAGTTGTATGTTGCAATAATTTTAAATTTGTGTACATCAGTTTCCTAGTCTGTAAAATGCAGATGATAATACTTAACTAATAAGCTTGTTGAGAATATAACACAACTTTAAACAGAAAGTTTTATAGCAATGTCTGAAGCTTAAAAAGCACTACATGTGTTAGTTATTGTTTTGGTCTATTGTACCTGTTACTACTCTGTGCCCTTCTGCTTTGCCATTCTGCTGCTGTGGACATATCTTCTCTAGCAACATTTTCTCTATTGCGAGCTAGATCATTTCGTCTAGCACACACACAAAACCCTCCCCCATGCCAGGGAACATTTGGCAATGTCCGGAAATGTATTTGATTGTCACACTAGGGTGGAAAATATGCAGTAGCTGGAAGCTGAGGATGCTGCTAAATGGCCAGTGATGTGAAGGATAGCCTATCACAACAGGTAATAATTATCTCACCCAAAATGTCAACAGTGGTGAGGTTGAGAAACTCTGAGTAGCATCTTGCTTCCCAGACTTATCTTTAATGTAAACAAAGAAATATGAAACACTCTCATTTGTATGCTTCCAGGATAGACTGAGACTTACACAGCAGGTCATATGTTTTTTATAGATTGTGAAAACTAAGACCTTCTAAACACTCTAAGATATGTGGTAAAAGCTTTAAAAGCAATAACAAAAATCAACACATCTTCAGTAAAATCATATTAAGGCTGAATTAATTGGAGGCGTTTTTTTAAGTTTTCATATTCTTTGGAACCAGAAATTGTTGATCTGGATTAAGACTTTCTCCACATAAAAACATCAGAAGCATTATAAAATTCATTTCAAATAGTTTAGGATATTAAAAACACCTTATGAAGAATCTAGGGATGACTGTAATTCTATTAATTTGTGAGCAATTTACTTAAACTTTAAATAAGAAATCCCCTGCTTTTGGAAAGTATAGATAAAGAAAAAGTTCTTATTTTACTTATGACATTTGGGATATACTATACAATTTTATGAAAGGACATTTAAAAAATACTTATTTGTAATGAGAATAAAAATTCTACACAGTCTAATTTAACCTACATCAACTGACTAAATAAGGGTCCGCAGGTAATGGAAGGTTTTAGAAAATTATCTGCTAAACTCCTTGATATGTTAAAAAAATACTAACATTAGCTGTTTATAGAAAAATACTAATATACTAATTTTTGTTTAGTATTTTATCTGCATGTAAATGTGTAATATATTTGTTTCAGATTAAATATTTATGCAGAGATAGATACTTTGGCAAAATTCTTCACTCTACATTTCTGTTTGAAAAGAACTGCATCATTCTATGGTCATAAATCTCAAAATGTATATATAACTAAAGATATAATGCACATTGATATATGTATTATATTTTTAAAGAAGAGAGCATGCTATATTTAAAGTTTTCATCAATATTTTAATGACCATCTTCAAAGATTGATAATTTATGCCAGTAAGTTAGGGCCATAAGTCTCAATTATATCTTCTTGTCAAAGGTATTCTGTGAAGACTTGTGGGGAAAGAAACCTAAGATACATGAAGAGTTTTAAAGATTTTAAAAATCAATTTTTGAGTGCTTTATGAGACTATAAATTCCTTGCCAGACACAAAATGCTATATCTCTCTAGTTGTGTGCATTCTCCATGAAAACATGGGTATTGAAAGCAGAGCCTGTTATTTTGCACAACATCGAATTCTCAGAAACTAACTCAGTCTTGCGATAAATAATTTTGAGTAATTAAACGACAATGGGCCTTTAGGCTCTGGCCATGAATGACTTACCCTCCACGTCTAAAACATACATATATCAAAATAAAAAATATAAAATGTTAAAAAGAACTTTCTGCAGGCACTAGACAGCAACTAATACTGGGCTATGATTTTCAAGAGACAGATGGCACACTAAGTGAGCCCATATTTACACCGTATTTACTCCTTGAGGGCACATTCTGAACTACAGTGCAAACGGAGAGCCACAGAGTGGGAAGAAACAGATTGGCTTCAATACTGCTAAGGCAGCAAAGACGGAGGAAAAGTCAGATTACTGGAAAGAAGGTATCTACAGAATAGAAGCCCTAGATATCTGTGAAACATTTCCATCCGATCTTTGGCCACTTTCTAAACTGTAAAGGCAAGGACTGTGACTACTGCAGTGAGAGAGAGAGAGAAAGAGAGAGAGAACAAAGACAAGCAATTGACAGGAAGCTAAAGATATTTCAAAAGTTGCTGAGTGTTGGAGAAATGTTGACTTTGATATTCAGGCCCAGCCAGAGTAGAGGAGCCTTAATACATATCTTGGCTGTTGAATGAAGATTCCAGAAAAATACATATCCTATCTGTAAAGCCTATGAAGAAGAACTATACCCTTGGAAAAAGAGAAAAATTAAAATAGAACTATCCCAATCAAGCCTAAAACCATGCCTCAGCAAGATTAGTAACATCAGCAGGTAATTTGGCTACAAGACAGAACTAAATCCACTACTCTTTGGGGGAAAATAACATAGTCCAGAGCTTCTATATTATGTCGTCTTCAATATGTTTCATTAATCAAAATTTACTAGATACGTTGAGAAGAATTTGACTGGTAATGAGGAGTGAAGGCAGCCAATAGAAGTAAACCCAGAGATGATAGTGATCCTGATCAGCAACAAGAACTTAACTACAACTAACATGTGAAAGGAAACAGAAGTAAATGTGGGTAAATTGAATGAATCAATAGAGTATTTCAATTGAAAACATAATCTAGAAAAATAATCCAATGACCATTCTAGAGCTATAAAAATAAATATATGGAATAAAGAAAGGCTTAGTAAATTAGTGGGCAGAAAATTATCCAGAAGGAAATTGAAAGACAAAAAAGAATGAAAAACAACTTAACTAAACACGATGTAACAGAGATAGATATATTAAAAGATGTCCCATGTATGCAGTTTGTATCACAAAAAGCAGAAATAAAACAACGGTAGTTAAACTATAGTAAGATTTTATATTGCGGAAGATGGTAAAAGTACTAACATAAAGAAAATTGTTTTAAGCTAAGCTTGCATTTTGTAATTTCTAGAATAATCAATAAATTAATGATACTAAAAGCATCACAAAAATGAAATTTAAAAGCAAGCAGGAGACATAATGGAAAAATTTAAAAATATATATTTTGGAATAACACAAAAGAAATAAAGAACAAATAAAGGAACAAGTAAAAAAGACAAAAACATCAGGATGACAGACTTACAAGCAATAATAACAGTAATAGGTTAAATGTAGATACAGTAAAAATAAGATTTTAGATTGGATTAAAAGATAGAACTCAAATAGTTCTGAAAGACATTAGGATTGAGAAAATAATGAAAATCAAAGAAAATAACTTTAAAGGAAATAGGAGAAATAAAATGATAAAAATAAGAACAAAACTAATGCAATTTAAAACATGCATTCATTAAAGAAAATAAACAGATGCAAAGGATTCTTTTTTTGTAATAATTACTAAAACCACTAAATAGCTATTAAAAATTATGAAAACAGGAGTCAGAAATTACTATTCACTAATATGAGGAATAAAAAATTTCATATCATAACAGATTCTATAAACATAAAAAGGATAATAATACAATATTATTTGTCAATAAGGAAAAAAATGAGGAAATATGAATTACTTTATGACACTAAAATCGGCAATTTGGACAAAACGCACAAATTCCTTAAAAATACAATTTATCAAAATAAACATGAGATGCATAATTATTAAATGTAATTATCAATATATAAATATACTTAGTATTGTTATTAAAATACTACACATTAAGTATTTTTATTAAGTGCATTTAATAAGACAGTTATGTAATCATTAAACTAATTGAAATGTATCTAATTTTAAAAATTGATTAGACCAAAAACTTCTTACGAAGAAAACTCCAGGCCTCTGGAGCTCTTCTCTGATGAATTCTATCATATTCTGAAGGAAGAAATAATACATATGTTACATATTTTTAATTTTGAAAGCACACAAGAATTAAACACTTAACAAGTTATTATACGAGGCCAGGGACATTAGATCAAAAGGAAATTACATACCGATACTACTCTTGACAAGACAAGCAAAATCATTGTCAAAAATTAACAACGTAAATCCAGAAATATATTTTAAATGCAATAATGGTTGATTCATCATTAACTAATTCACATAATGCATCACATAAGCATAATAAAAATGTGTGAGTGTGTTTACAGTAGATATAGAGAAAACATTTGTTAGATTTCATCAATCATTCATAATAAAAAATAGCAAATTTGCAATAAATGATGGTTTCCTCCATCCAATAAAGGGCATTTACTAACAAAATACTTTCATCATATTTAATGGTGAAATATTAAGATGAGGAATAATACAAGCTTGTCTTCTCTTACTACTTCTATTTGACATTATATTGGAAATCTCAGTTTGTGCTCTAAGGCAAGAAAAAGTCACAAAAATTAGAAAGAAAAAATTAAAGCTGTTTATTTGTGGATATTATGGATATAAACAGTAATTGTTAAGGTATCTGCATAGATGTGAACAGGAATGAGGAGCTCTGGGTACTGAAGTTAAAATGATTTAGTTTTCACTATCCAAAAATAAGATATACTAAAACAGTTCAGAATAGACCTATGAAATTTTAAAAATAATAAGGCCTGAGATTCTTGTACTCTTTCCTCAGCACCCAAAAGAAGCAGCTCAATTTTCCTACAACTTCTGTCAATAAATGTTTTCCTCATTGAAAAGGCAATGTGTAAAAATTCATCTTAGAATTTTCTACAATTTATATTATCCATGGTTTGTAGGGTCCATTTTGCTTGACGACTTTGTTTTGCCACATGTGCTGAATAAGTTAAAAGAAACAGTTCTTAGAAGAAAGTTAACAAAAGTCTATCTTGTTCGTAATAATAGAACACTAAACTCTTACTCACTCCTAAGAGTTGTTAAATCATCATACTTGTATTTGCTTAAATGTTCAAATGACTCAACTAAAATAATATTTTCTTTCTTTTCTTCTTTCTGACTAAAATGCAGATAAGGTGTGTTCACCTTGTCAAGAATTCTCAATGATTCATATTATTCAGATAATTTTTTTCTGCTTTTTACTGAAATGACTTGGTATTTTCTTCAAGTTCCAAAATGTTTTTCATAAGAATTGATATATTAATCCTCATGATCTGAAGGAGTTTAAAAAAATTAATTGCTCATATATTTGAAGAGTTGAACTTAATTACCTAACACTGTAAGCTTTTCTACATTACATTTCCCTGTTTTATCATGTTCTTCTTCAACAAGATAATTTTTATAATCCAAATTTTTTCCCATGGTGCTCCCTTCCAGCACAAACCTTTCAGCTAGCCCAATAAAATTAACATCATGTTGATCAATGCATGGATTACTAAAAACTCTCTAATTGCTCTTCCATAGCAGTGCTCTTCCATAGCAGTGCTCTTCCACAGCAGTGCTCTTCCATAGCAGTGCTCTTCCATAGCAGTGCTCTTCCCTGCTTACTCGGTGTTGCTTAGATGATTGTTAAATCTCTCTTCTTTTATTATTAGTATTATCACTATTTAATGAATGGCTTTCTAAACTATATAGGCTCAAGAAGACATCATTGTAACATACAAGATGATCCTGGAGTTGGACTACTTGCATTTGAATTCTATACTAGTTGCATGATCTCGGACAAGTTGCTTAGTCTCCAAATGCCTTTGTTTCCTAACTTGCAAAATGAGGATAATAACAATATCCTATTCATAGAAACATTTTGAATGCTTGTAAATGAGAAAACACAGGCAGAGCACTTAGTAGAGAACATAGAATATTCTAGGTATAAAAGAAATGTTGATTATTAGTGCTATGCTATTGCTGCAGCTAATGCTATGAAAACTTTCAGAATGTGAGCCTCTCAAGATGAGAAATTGTTTCTCACTCATCTTTGTATTCCCAGCAAAAAACAGAGTGCCTAGCATAAATAACTGTTGGCTTAGTAAATGAATGTATGAATAAATGTGATTACAGGGTCTATTCTCTACTAGCACTTTTGTGTATATACCTTTTTTGTATCGTTTGACAATAAGGTGTCTTTATCATCATTATCATCATGATTATTATTTCCATTTTGCTTGTTTAAAGACAATAACCCATTCCTTTTTAGATTCCCATATGCTGACTTTTAAATGGTTTATAATATGTAAAATAAAGTGGGATATCAGAAAAAGGTGAAGATATTTTAGAAACATACATTTTAAACTCCCCTCTCTTCTAACACCTGCCAAAAAAGTACTCACAAAATAAAATAAATATGATGGATGAATGGATGAGAGAAATCTTAGTGCATTACAGGCCTTGCAACTTTCCAGAGAAAATTGTCTGGGATGCCTGATGAGCCCAGGGCTTCTAAGTTAACAGTAGCATCTGGGGAAATATCCACGGAATACTCAGCTGTTGCAGGTGTCAGAACATTGCTTTGATAGTTTTAAGAGCTGTCTGTTATATACATACTCTGCTAGTGGATTCTGAGTTGACGACGGAACTTAAATTGCTTCATTACGTCTTGCAGGATCACACCATCCTCCCTTGTACATGAAGAAACCTGGAAGCAGAGAAGCCATCCACTCTCCCCATGTCAGTCAGCCAGTTATCCACTGCAAAGGTAAGTTCATGTTCTGCAACTGGTTTATTACTTCCTGTCAGTGAACAATTTCCCTACTTTGGAAATAATATCCATGAAGATAAAAGTAAATATGCTTATTTACAAGGACTTGTGGATGTAAGGGAGGACAAAAAAAGCTAAATGTTAAAATTGTTAGCTCCTATGGGAGCAGTAGAAAACATTTAGGAGTGATATTAAGGACTCTCAAGGAGAAAAACATAAGAGAAAACAATGTAAAGAAATAAGATAATAATTTCTAAATGTAATAATTCAATAGATAAACTGGAAGAAAAATCTGATACACATGTTCTAAAACTAAGCAGTAGGCTTCACAAACTTAAAAAAAATTCCCATAATGTTTAACAAAAAAATTAATATAAATAATAAGAAAACATACTAATGCCTTCAAGGGCAGATTCAAAAGCACTAACATGCAAGTAATGTTTTTCCAGGAAGAAAAATAATAAAAGATAGATATAATAATTAATGAAATTATGAAAAGAATCTTACCTTAATAGGAAAGCTGGGTCTCCTAATGAAAATAAATTAAAAATTTTATTCAGGGTTAATAACTAAAACATAAAAAGACACACATTTAGATTTTACCTAGACAGATACCGATAACAATTCTATGTCCTAAAAGTAAAAAAAATTATCAGCTTCCATACAGAAATATAAGTTTTTCAATTAGGAAAAAAATATACTAGTGTTAGACCTCTTGAGTACAAAATTAGAAACCAGAATATAGGAAAAAATCTTTATAGAAAATGAGAAAGGGAAAATAATATTTACATACACACAGAGACAGAGAAAGAGAAAGGGAGAGAAGGGGAATTTTAAATATCTAATAAGACCCTACTGAATGGAAAATAAGATAATACCTGTTTTATTTTTATTTATTATTATAATAAAATGGAAATCAAATATTTTAATATATGATAAAAACATGGTTTTAGTCTGGTAATAATAGGAAAATAACATTCAAAATGGAGATACAAATTAAGCATTTATATGGACCTATTTCATAAAAAGTAGGCAATAACAAAAGTGTTCAAGTCAGAAAAACAACAGAAAATCAGAGGAAAATTTTGGCATCTGTTATTTTCCTCCTGGGCATGTGTGTATTTGGTTACTAACTGCACTTATACAGCAGGTATAAAATAAGGATGTTCAAAGATATATGAGTATCTTAGTTATAAAATATAAAATTAGAACAAAATGAAGATCATAATTTAAAAATTATAAAATATAATGGGTAGTATCATGTAAAGTGGACCTGAAGGACAAAACCACTGACAAAGTGATTGTCTACTGAAGAAGATAAAATAACATAGCAGAGAAGCACATAACGGAAAGAACTACTGTAAATGTAATGAGAAATTCATGTGACCAAAATACTCATCTTTAAGAATTTATCAGGCTGGGCGCCGTGGCTCATGCCTGTAATCCTAGCACTTTGGGAGGCCGAGGTGGACGGATCACTTGAGGTCAAGAGTTCAAGACCAGCCTGGCCAACATAGTGAAACCCCATCTCTACTAAAAATACAAAAATTAGCTTGGCGTGGTGGCGTGGGCCTGTAATACCAGCTACTCAAGAGGCTGAGGCACAAGAATCGCTTGAACCTGGGAGGCGGAGGTTGCAGTGAGCTAATGTTACCCCACTGCAATCCAGCCTGGGTGACAGAGTGAGACTCCATCTCAGAAAAAAAAATAAAGAATTTATCAGATCAAGTAAACAAGAATAATCATAGATTTTAAAGATTTTCAATAGTTAATAAAATCTAATATATAAATATATTTATGTATATGCATGTACATATTTGTGTGCCATATATACTACACATATATATAATACTTACGCTGTACATATAGATGTAGCATATACAAATATGTAGTATACACACACATGCCCAAGTGTTCATATAGCCTTACGATGCGGAATATCTTGGGAAATATGTCTTACACTTGTCAATATATTTAAAAAGTAATGGATATTTTAGGTCACAAACTAATTGCTCTAAAATAAAACTAGGTCAGCACTGAAAAGATGGCCAAATAATTTGAAGTTTCTGGAAACTAAGAAACAAAGTTGCTATACCAATAGAATGTTGTCAAATTTCATGGAAACCACTTCCCACGCCAACCCCAACTCAATTTCAAGTGCTAATATTCAAAACCACTAAGGATTTCCAATAAATTATTTTAGGGTTCTTTTATCCCTATGATTTTAGTAGATATTTGAAGTCAAGTTAACTCAAGACCTGGTATGATTTTCTACCAATCAGTAAAAGAGCAGAGCCCCAGGGGACTCAATTAAATTCAGTATCAGGATAGAATATGGTGAATATATCTGTGATGAAAAAAGTTATCATCAGCTAAGGACGAGCATTTAAAGAATAGTACAGAAGAACTTTATGGGAAGTATCCAATATACAAAATAGAATATTTCACAATGCACTTTTTATATATAGTCATAGGCAATAATTCAGGCCAGCGTACATCTACCTTCCAAAGGAATTATACAAGAAGATTTCCCTTCCTGGAATGCATGATGTAGCAAGGTTTCATGTAAGTAAAATTGGAAACCAAAACAGAACTTGCAAGAACAACAGAAATAGAGTTGTTGAACTCTTTTAGAAACAGAACAGATGGTCTCTAAGGTAAAGAAACTAATAATTCTTTCATGAGCATAAATCTCTGATATTATGTCAGAGCAATAAGATGGTGAAATCTCTGATATTATGTCAGAGCAATGAGATGGTGAAAAAGGAGAATGGAAATCAGAGCCACAGAAACATGATGAAAAAAGATTATCAAGTTTGTGAACAGGACCACAATTCTACTTTCTCCTAACTATAAAAGTAATCCATACTAGGAAATGAATGATTGGTAGTAGTAAAATACTAGTAATAAATAGTAGTAAAATAGTAGTAACAGTAGTAAATAGTAGTAAAATAGTAGTAACAGTAGTAAAATACTACTGCTAAAGTTATCCCAGGACATTATTCCTAATTTTATTGTTATATATCTGAACACTCTTCTTTGAATTGTTTTCTTCATTTATTTAAAAATTTTTTGTTGCATTTTACTGATATTTTGTGTCATATCATAAAAATAGAAATAAAAAGTCACACATAAAAACATCACCCATAACAAAGCCCACACCAAGATAACATTTTGATACTATCTATCTATCTATCTATCTATCTATCTAATCTATCTTTTAGCTTAATGTGTTTTACAAATTTTCTACATCATTAGTCACCTCTATATAGAATGACATATAGCAACATATTGTATGACATATAAATGACATATAAATGACAACATATAATTTAACTATATTTATTCTAAAACAAATATGTAATGAATACTTGCAATGTATCAGGTAGTAAATTAAGTCATATAAATGATAATTTATAATTAAGTCATATAAATGACAATTTATAATTAAGTCATATAAATGACAACATATAATTTAACTATATTTATTCAAAAACAAATATTTAATGAATACTTGCAATGTATCAGGTAGTAAATTAAGTCATATGAGAATTACCAGATAGCAAATGGTGTCCAACAACAGAGAATACAATAAAATAATAAACAGGTTAAGGATAAAGGGGTGGGATTAGTGTAAATTTTCTATATAAGGAATAAGAGACCTCACTAAGGTTTCACTTGAGTTGGTACCTGAAGGGAGTGAGAAAAGTGAGCCAAGTGAATACATGAGGCAAACATTGCAGATGGTAAAAAGAGCAAGGCAGGGATGGTGAGGCATGGATGTGTTTGGTATTTGAGAAAAAGCAAGGAATTCAAAGAGGTTGGGGGATGGTTGGTAGAAGAGATCAGAGAGTGTGACAGGAAAAGCATATTTCAGATGTAGGGTCACGGTGAGGACTTTGAATATGAATTCTGGGTGAGACATTATGTCACCGGAAGATTTTAAGCAAAGAAGTGACATGATCTAACATATTTTGAAAGTGTCATTGTAGCTACTGTGTTGAGAATAGGCATCGAGAGAAGGTAGGCCAAAGGACAGAAAGAGGGAGACCAATAGAATAATTAGAATAATTCTGGAGCTCAGAGATGGGGGCTAGGATTAGATAGAAATGGAGATGATGAGAAGTATTTAGGATCTGCATATACTTTGGAGGTAAAGTCAGTAAGATTTATTAGTAAATTCAATCTTGGCAAAGAGCAAGCATGAATTTAAAAAATATATTTAGCAATAATTTTGTATTAGAAAATTTGAGATATATTTATTCTAGATGCAGAAGATGTGACTGGTTTGGCTCATTCAATATCTATGAAGTCCAGTAAAATACCAGACCTGTAATGGATACTCAAGAAATATGTCTTGAATTAATGAATAAATGTTAGGAAACTGTATATTGTTTATTTTATAAAGTGAATAGAATTCACATAGTCAGTCTAATATCACATATTGTAAAAGTTCCTTCAAATACCTTTAAGAAATGGTACCTAATCAAAACCCTACGAATATTGTCAGCATTCCGAGGTCCAGGCAGGATGGATAAGATAATCAAGAAAGCTTGTCATAGAATAAAGCTGGAACTGGGATAAGCCTGTTAACCTCATTTTATTTAAAAACAACTACATGTTTTGTTTTCTGTCATAGATCCTTAGTTATTTTATCATGTGTTCCTCACAGAGTGATGTTTTCCTTAAAAATTAAAATATATGTGGATATGAATATGTAAATAAAGTATGTTTTCCTTACATAGATTATAAAAGAGTCATTTAAGGCCATTTAATGCTTCTCTTTGTAGTAGCTCTTATCTCACACAGTATTATCTTTCTCCCACATGAATGGTATATTAGCAATAGTGAATCTAAATAACCCTTATAATTCATTTTTGCAGACATCAAAAATTTCCAAAAAGTAAAAAATCCAAACATATTTATCTTTTCTTTAGTTATACTATATAAGTCATACCCCAAATCTTCTGATCATAAAGGATTTTATAATTAGATGAAAATAGGATTAATGGTGGTATTATTTTAAAGTTATAATGCAGAATGAGCTAGCTATGCTTTATATAAGGGCAAAATTTTCCTGAGTTATTTTGCCTTTGTAAATGCCTTCCTTGTGCTTGAGTTACCAAATGCATGCACCCCAGCCTATCATATTGTTACACAAATGTAACATAGGTTTTTTGTAAGGCAGACTGACATATCTAAAAGTTTGGCTCATTCTAACTAGCCAGGTAATCCTGGGCACATTATTCAATCTCTCTGAGCGTCAGTGTTTTCAGAGATGATAAAATGTGCTACTCATGAAGTTTTCCATTCATTCACTTATTTATTTAAAATATTGTAAAGGCCCTAATATTTAATTTATTTAAAATATTTTAAAGACCCTAATATCTAATAATATCTAATAAAGGCTCTAATATCTAATAATGAATATACCAGAAATCCAGCAGCATCTAAAATATTCGATCTAAGGGCACACAAAATAAATATTGTTTTCCCTTTCATTTGAAGAATATATAAATACATAAATACACATTTATATATTTAACACTTCACCATTATATAATTATTTTATTTAAATTATTTTAAAGTAAACATATTTTACAATATTTTAAATATTTTTTGAAAAAATATATATTTATTATTATATATAAATATAAATATATATAATATATAATGATAAATATATATTATATATTTAAATACTTATACATTATATTTTTCTTGTTTGAGATAAGAGCTACTAAAAAGCACAGAATGGTATTTAAATGACTTCTCTTACATGTATATGAAATTAAAATTTTCATTGGAAAGAAGGTCATGCAAAGGGCAAAACAAAGGGTTGTTATGTAAGGGACAAGTTTGAGAAAATCAAAACAACATTTTCAAGTACAAGTAACGTTGGCTGGGTATTAAAACTCGCAAAATGTGGCAAGCCAGGTTTCCATTAGCAACCAGAGCAGTCGGCCTTCACCAACACCTTAATGTCACTCTGATGAATGTGTAAGTTGAACTTTAAAGAAGAAACTGGTACCTTAGTATAAAGGCTAGAATGTAAAAACAAGTCCATTAAGACCACACCTATGCTTTCTCAGAACCTTAGAGTTTAATTAAAGTAACGGATAAGTTCTTGCACACCTTGTACCAGAACCCACTTTAGATAGATAATTTTTTGTTTTTTTTTTTTTTTTGAGACGGAGTCTTGCTCTGTCGCCCAGGCTGGAGTGCAGTGGCGCAATCTCGGCTCACTGCAAGCTCCGCCTCCCGGGTTCACGCCATTCTCCTGCCTCAGCCTCTCCGAGTAGCTGGGACTACAGGCGCCCGCCACCACGCCCAGCTAATTTTTTGTATTTTTTAGTAGAGACAGGGTTTCACCATGGTCTCGATCTCCTGACCTCGTGATCCGCCCTCCTCGGCCTCCCAAAGTGCTGGGATTACAAGCGTGAGCCACCGCGCCCGGCCGTAGATAGATAATTTTTCCAAGCCTCTGAAGTAATTGTCTAGAGCCAGTACCCTAATTAAAGATTAGATAGAGTAAAACACTTTGGTTTTCGGTTTGTAGGTGTATCGAATGTATACAAGCACTAGAGAACACTTGTAACTTTGAGTTGGTCTGGCGAGTTACTCCGATCTTCTCTCTGTAACCAGTTGCAGAAATAAACTCCCTTCTTTCCCAGTCTGCCTGTATCTTGTTATTGGACCATGAGAACAGACAGCTGGACACCCATTCGGTCTGAATTCAAAAATGCTTGGCAAATTTCAGGTGACATTTTGGCTTTAGAAAGAACTATAATTTCTAGTTAATTTGGTTTTACTATAATACATATGTAGATTTAGGAAAATCAATAAAATTACTTGAAAGGGCAAAGCCAAGTTATGGTAATATATCTAATTGTGAATTTTAATTTTGTTTTGTATTTTTTAGTACTTTTCTCATCAGAATGCTGAATGAACAAAATTATGACATACTAATCAGAATGCTAGAGAAAAAGAGATAATTCATTAGCAAATGGTAGTATATATTCAGAAAAATGACTGTTTTTAACTTCTTTAAAAATTCATTTTACAAAGTAGAGATATTCTGTAATCTAACTCAGATAATCAAAATTCTGAGAAAAATCAAATGCAAGATAGCATTTGTTTATTGTCATGATTTTAAAACAGTATACCAACATTGGTAATTTCTTTCATTATTATGGAATTGTTCTTTATGAAATGGAATCAATAAAGCTTAAGCAAACTTAAAATAAGCTTAAAATTACAAAATAACATTTCTAGAAGTATTTATTTTGGTGATAACCAAGAAGATCTTTCATGAAAATTTCTTCCTCCTTTCTCTTAATACTGTACACTGAAATTAGTTAAATTATCATATTAAGTAAGGTCTTTGTGTTGCAGAATGGAGGAGTGGGTTAATAAGAGAAAATCATCTCTTAATGGCAAAATTAGCAAATCTTATGCAATTTCCCATCAAAATGTCATGTTAATCTGTCTAGGCCTAGTTAGAAGCAGACAGGGCATAAAAGTTAACCAAACCTCTGGAAAAGAACCAAAGTTTGCAGAAGAGGCAGGCAGCCCACCCTGACACACACCCACTCATTGACCCTCCTCTGCCCCCTCACAAAATACACTCATGGACCTATGAACAGAAGATATTTGAATAAAAGCCTGGTATGATGTATTCTAATCAGATTTTAGAAATATCAGGTTATTATTCTACTTATGAATCACTCTAATTTTTACTATATATATCTTAAAATGCACTGTAATAGGTAATTTTAATAATATTCAAAGTCCATAGACGCTAAGTACTTGTATGTTTTAATGCATTTTTTAAAAAGGAAAGGGTTTAGATCTACTCGGGAATTGTCTCATGATGAATATATGAAAGCTTCTTAGGCCTGTGAGCTCTTTTCTAGACTGCAAAATGAGACCTTAGCAACCTAGGAGTGCTTGTGAAACTTCAGCTTTTATACTAGAATTTTAGAGTGTCCAGATTTGAAGGAAAAATATCATTTTTGTGAGAAAATAAGGCATCTGTGATTGTGTGTGTGTATATGTGTGTGCTTGTGTGTTGGAGTTTAAGCACTGTGGTGGATCAACAGCAATTAGTGTGAAAAATATGTGGTATAAAGGAGAAACTGGGTTAAAACTATTGAGGAATTAAGGAGCATCATCAGAAGAGAAGAGACTGGCAGAGCGGCAGGAAGAGAAGCATCATGACAAGAGTCTGGAAGAATTCTTTAATTCTGACATGAATAATGAAAGAAAGCCAGTCACAGTCAATCTGGATTTTGATGCCTCATCTAATGTCCAAGAGTTGCTACAATTACTTCAGAGTTTGCAAACCAAACACACTACTTAACTCATGGATATCATATTACTGAGGCATATAAGCATATTTGTGTAAACTGAGATGCAAATTAAATTAGCAATGATAAACTACCTTTTATCTATTAAATTGTCAAGCACAAAAAACAATATTCAGGACCTGGATGTGTATGATAAGATGGGGCTTGTGATTCTATTCTGATAAGGATAAAATTGGCATGCAATGTCATGAAAGAAGTTTGGGATTATATATCAATACATTTGAAAAGTTTAACATCCTTACTATTTAATGTGGAGCCCACTTCCCCAGTATCTCTCAAGAGAATAACAAAATGTGTCGAAGTTTTACAACAAAAGATAATTAACTGCTGGAACTGTCTGGCTCCTATGAACTTGAAAAACTGGCCCCCCAGCTCTCCACTGGGGGACAAGCCCTCGGATTAAAGAAAAACTTCTGAGAGCAGAATCATAATTGAGGAGGACAGGGGCAGTAGAGACAAATAAAAAAAGATCTAAACCAAAGTGGGTGAGGAGTCTAGATGCAGAATATCTCAGAAAGTAAGCTGCCACGCATTTGAGCATTACAGAGAACAGCAGAGGGGAGCCATGTGAAGTTATCAAAGCTTTCTTGAAATGTCCCTTCATCCTAAAAGTGTATGGAGCCTAATTTTACATGAAAATGTACACTATAAAATTATTACAAGAAAAAGAATAAGAATAATAATACCCCAATAATGAAAGCATATCATAAAGATACACCCACAAAAAAGCTAAATGCCATTAAGAAAATAATATAAGACAAAAAAGAACAGTATAACATAAATAAAAATATTTAAAAATTCAGCAATAATATGTCAGTCTTCAGGAAACAAAAATAAAAATAATTATTTAGAAAATAACACTAAAGTAAAAAGAAAATTATAATGAATAAATGTAGATAATCTTTTAAGAGAAATAGAATGTATAAAAGAGTACATTTTAAAAGTAGTATTAAAAATTAGAAGAAAGAGATGAAAATAATTAAAGAAAATGTCAAATATCAAAGATAGGCAGAAAATGTTTAAAGTATTTAATAGAAGTTACAGAACTGAAAGCCCAAGCAAGATAATAAAATAACTTCCCTGAAATAATAATAAAAAAACTTGAAATACATACTGAAATAGCAAACCATAAATCTAAGAGTGTTGCCCCAGAGTCAACAATACCATTGCACATTCCAGTAAAATTATTAGAAAAAGAAAAATTATTTGTGCATCTAGAAAATATAGCATTTAACTTATATGGGAAAGTATATTAAATTATCATGACAATTTCCAGAGCCGCACTTTAAGAAAGAAGAAAATTGAGAAAAATGTTTAATGTATTCAAGAAAAAAATGTATAAGCCAATGATTTTATATCCAAAACAACTGACAAAATGCACAGATAAGCTGTTAACAACATGAAAGAACTCAAAAAATAATGTTCCCATGAGCATTTCCTCCAAAATACACTATAGAATAACATATAGATAACCACAATGACCAGAGAGAGCCAGACATAAGGACTGATGTGAGCATTAAACATATGGTTGTCCATAGAATTAAGATGACATGAGAGCTAAGACGAAGACAGTGTGCAATGACTATGCATTCTGACCATGTGTTTATGAAGGGATTGTGGTAAACAATGGAGAAAGATAAAAAGTAAAGTGATCAATAGTCATTTAAGTGCTAATACTAGTACTGCTATTCTAAGAGTAATTGATACAACAAATGAGAAATTATTGAATTTTCAAATTTTATCATCTTCTTTAAAATCAAGAGATAACAAAAACATCAAAGTTCTGTAGTCTTCAATTTTACATAAAAATATCAATATACATTTTTCAGGTGTTGTATCTTGGGTGAATTAAACTACAAAGAGATAGTATTCCATATCAAATGATAAGTTAAAAAGAACTTTGACTACTCTTAAGTGTAAGTGTGGAAGATACAGGTCAACTGGAGCACCAGTTGTCTTCTAGTGTGACTATGTATTGATCTAACCTCTGGCAAAAACCTTGTTTGACAGTATCTTTTGAATCTGTTACAAGTTTTACTCTTTCTTATAACTACAACAGAATTACATATCTATTTTCATCAAAATATAGATGTAAACATGTTATTAGCTGCATTATTAATAACAGTAAAAAATTAGAAACAACTAAAATGTCAATCAAACTTAGAATAATACATTGTAATATATTCATACAAAGTATATTTAATGAACAACTGATGTACATAATCACTCCAGTGAATTCCCAAATCATAATATTGAGAGAAGAACGTTAGACACAAAAAACCCACTGCTTTGATTCAATTAATGCAAAGTTTGAAAACAAGATAAACTAAGCTATGGTGCTAAAAGTTAGGTAATTTATTTTTATTGTGGAAATGGGGTTAATAACTATGTAGGCCGTGTAAAGGTTTCTGCAGTTTAAAGGTGTTACATTTCTTGAACTGTATAGTGGCTATATGTGTATGCTTTCTATATAATAATTTATCAAATATAGGTGTACACGTACACTTGTAATTTTTTCCGTGTGTATGCTATAATAGATAATTGATGCTCTGGTAAACCTTGTATACCCCAGCTACTGAGGATGTCTGAGACTGATAGCTCACAGGTGAGTTCCTCCCTTGAAATTGCCCTTGGCCACAGAGAACTCTATTCTAAAGTATTCTCCTACTAGGGAGGCACCATACTCCATCACTGGATCATGCAATGATATAAAGGCCTAGACACTGTATTTCATGTCAGAAAAACACTGAAAAGCCATTCCAGTTCTAAAGCTTTATTGAAACTGTGTTATGGGTTGGCTTCTCTTTCTGCTCAATCCTACTTTTTTTGGTTCATCACAGATACATCTACCAAGCGCATTCCCCAATAAATCCTCTCTGAATAAAATTCTCCATCTTAGAGACTATGTCTAGGGAACTTCATACGATTCTGTTGTTACTAGAAGGGGTCCTAGAAAACAAACTGTAGAATAATATTCTAAAGCTGCATCAAAATGTTCAGGCCATCTAGCAATGGGGGCTGCATTGCTGGTGGTAAATGGAGGATAAGTAGACTTCACATTTCACAGTTGATAAAATTGTTGCAAGTAGTGAACTCAGAACTCAGGTGCAGTACTGGTGGAAGAAGACACACTGGCTATGTAAGTACTTCTGGAACTTAATGTCATATAGAAAATGGTAAGTATAAGGACTACGAAGTAAATAGACTTTACTGAGAATCATTTTATTTTAAGAGTTGATAATGATGAGTTCAGGAGATTAATTAGTTATCATTCCAAGGTAAAATGTGAAAGCCAGAAGGACTCTTGGCAGAATCTAAGGAGACTCTAATCATCTGCCACTGGTGGGCAGTCACCAGAGGACTAAATTCAAAAGTTAATAATACAACTAGTGGAGCTTCAAAGATAGTTGGATTCTTAGCCTCAGCAGGTTTCATAAGCCAATGTCAAGATACTAACAAGAAAGAAATATTCCCCTTAGATTTGGAATGAAGATAATTGATTAGACATAGCTGAAAACCTTGAAGTTCTATTTTCCCCCAAATGCTCTTTTTTGGTGGAAGTATCTTCTAATTCCTTTGATACAAGATAAAGCATTTCTTGGAGATCATACAGAAATTTCAAATGACTTAGGTCCTTTAAAAGACAATGCTTCCATCTAACACCCCCACACACTAAGGAGCTATCCTTATTTCCTTCCAGGCAAACATTCCAATAATAAGGGTTAAAAACCAGCACATTTCAATGAGACAAGTGCTGAACTAGCTAAGGGAAGAAAGAGACTATATGTAAAGGAATTGTAGGAGCTGTCTAATAGGTACCATGGGAGCCAGGAGAACATGAATGAAACTGGATCCTGAAGGTGACATAAAAAGGGGCATAGAACTTAGAGTTGGATATGAGATACTTTATCAATATGGAGCACTCTCTCGTGATATGTAATTTAACGCACTGGCAAGGACACCAGGAAACAGTGATATATCAGCAGAATGGCACTAGGAAAGTTTGAAAAAGTAACGGCCCATATAAATGTAGCAGAAGTGCCAGAATTGTGTGAAAGATAGAAGATGAAGGCATTAAATGTGCATGCTACAGTGACATACTATGTAAGATCAGAAAAACCATCAGTAAACTATATTCCAAGAAAGGTTAGAAGCATAGCTAATTCATTAAAGCAACACGGATTACACTGGTGAAAAAGGCACTGTCATTTCTGAACTCAGTATGGTTCTCCTCTGTAGGCCAGGGAATACTGTGACAGGACTGGCCTCCCTGAAAGAAACATGTATGAGAGTATCCTGAAATAAAAAGAAGCCAGATAGTGGCTCTTAACTGTCAAAGCAAGAAGGACACATTTACCACCCTAGGCACCAAAGCTGAAGTGGCAGGCAGAGGAGGCATGCACTGCAGAGATGTTATATATATGATTATATATATGCATGTTATATGACTAGAGATATGATTATACATATGATTACTATAACACAATATTTTCAAAGACAACTTAGGAAATCATCAAATATGTTGCTCAATTTACATAATTAAAATAAATAAAGAATGGATAATTAGGAGACTGAATGCAACTATACTAATAAAATATTGTTTTCTCTTTGCCAGTCCTAAGACCTGAGTACAGTTCTCAGATCCAGAATCCATGGCGTGAGAAAGGATCAGGCAACACCACAAATATATTAAAAAGTAATTCCTCCTATTCTTTCTGAAAATAACTGACAATTATGTAGTAAATAAGCACATATGAAAGAAAGGACATAGCCACACCTTTTGGGGATTATTGGATATGGATCTGAATTGGCATTGATATCTGTGGACCCAAAGCACCACCATTTTCCTCTTGCTAGAGTGGCATTAATGAAGTTCTGGAACATGTCTGGTCTATAAACTGTCCAGTGGGCACGTTCCTGATTTCTAAATATAACCTGAATAAAGAGACTTGGTAGTTGGCAGAATCCCAACACTGATTTGTTAGTTTGTGTGGTAAGCGGTATTATAGTGGGGAAGGCCTGTTGGAAACTTCTTAAACTATTCATTTCCCCAGAAAAAAAAAATAAGAAACAATATTATATATTTGAAAAAATTGATTAGTGTCACCTTAAAATATTAAAAGATAACTGGTGTCTTAGCCTGCTTTGTGCTGCTATAATTGCATAACTGAGACTGGGTAATTTATAATGAACAGAAATTGGTTTGGCTCATTGTTCAGAAAGCTGGGCACTCCAATGGCCTGTTTCTGGCATCTGGTCAGCCACTGATGAGAGCCTTCTTGCTGGGTCATCCTAGCAGAAGACAGAAAGACAAGAGAGCAAATGAGAGCTAGAGAGGGCCTAACTAGTTTTTATAACAAATGCATTATTTTGATAACAAACCCATACCTGAGATAACTAACCCACTCCAGTGATAATGGTATTAATCCACTCATGACAATAAATCGCCTCTTTAAAGGTCTCACCTCTAAACACTGTTGCATCGGAGATTAACTTTCCAACACACTGATGTTGTGGGACACATTTCATCCATAGCAACAGGTGTGATTATCCCCACCAGATTCCCATATAATTCAGTGCTCTAGCCCGTAAGAAAACAGATTATATGGATCACAGTGGCCTCATATAAACTTTACTTAGTAGTAGCTCTAATTACAACTATTATGCCAAATATGCTATCTTTGCTAGAGCAGAGTAATTTAGCTCCTGGCACATGTAGCTATTGACCTGGCTAACAGCTTATTTTCAATATCATATTTAAAGGAGCATAACAAATAGCTTCACATGAGATGAACAACAGTATGCACTTATGATTTTGTCTCAAAGCTGTTAATTTTCTGAAGGTAAACACCCTCTGGACATTCCCCAGATAATTACTTTGTTCTATTTTGGTGTTTATGTCATGTTGATAGGAGGATGAACAGGAAGTGGCAACTCACAAGGAGGGCAAAGTAAGATACACAGGCCCTAGAGGGTGGGAGATAAATTCTATAAAGATTCAAGAATGTGCCAGGTAGGTGAAGTTTTGTGGCTCCAGAAATCCAGGTCATATTGGTACACCCAATCTAATGTATAGGACGAATAATCAAATTTTGCATATCCCACAAGTAAGAAACACAGGACCTCATAAGATGCTGATTTCTGGAGGCAGCATATTCTTGGGAAACTTGGTCCCAATTCGTTTCCTCAGTGATTTGAAAGACTGTCAGCCTTCAGTGATACCTAAAGCAAGAAAGGCCTCAAAAGGGACCAGGCTATGGTAAAAGGAGACATTCCACCTAGGTGCTATGACCTGGGAGTCCTTATGGCTGTGCATCATTTTTAACAAAACTTTCAATAATAATAAAATTATTTCATATTTTCACGTCCAATATAATAACTAATGGTCATAAGTCTGAAATAAAGTCTTCAGCAGTTCCATGGCCACTCTGGAGATTTTGGGGAGAATCCTTTCTTGCCTCTCCTAGAATCTGGTGACTGCTGGTATGCCTTGGCATCCCTCATTGTATGTATCAAAACTCCTTCTACCTCTCTCACACAGATTGTCTAGGACAAGCTGCTTCTCTCAAGATCTTTTACTTTATCACATCCTTTGCTATATAAGGTAATATTCACAGTTTCTTGATATTAGGATATGAGCATATTTTTTTTCAGAGCCAAATTCAGCCCACTACAGGAAGCCTGTGTTATTTGACAGCTCTTATGAAGCTTTTAGATGGGTGGAGATGGGTGGAGATGCAAGAGAGACTACAAATGAACAACAACAACAAAAATCAGCCAGTAACTGGTACGTACAGATAATCGAAGTTATATTATAGAAAGTCATTAGGTAACTCTTTAAGATTAATTTTTCTGGAAGATCTCTAGGAATTAGTGGCATTTCAACAATAATCCAAATGACAAGAAAAAATTAGGAGTTCAAATACCTTGAGGAAGAGCTTCCTAGGCAAAGGGAAAAGTTAATGCAGAGACAAAAACTACAACAGGTATGGCATATTAAATAAATGAAAAACAAAACCATATAGCTAGAAAACAGTAGATGCACTTGGAGGTGTAGACATGGACCAAATCATATAGAACCTTGTAAACCAGAGTAAGGAATTTATCGATTAGTAACACTTACGTTCTGTAGTCTCACATAGCTTCCAAATTTCTTAACATAGTATACATTATTGTGGTGCTCCTTAGACATTTGCTGCAATCTGATATCCTTAAATAATTTCTTCCTAACCTCTGTTTGTTATCAATGTTGGGATGACGCTTTGCATAAATAATTTATTTGAAATTACTAAGTCACCTGAATCCTTATATTAGCATAAGATGTGAAGTGTCTGATTCCAATCATAATTATAAAAATGGTTGATCCATGTTATGTATCTCAAAATACTTGCTAGTTGATTAATTTGCTGAGTGAAACTTTTTATATTAAAAACTAACAAGTACAAATAAGAAGATGTGCTTTTATTTATATAGCATTTCTCATAAATCAATCAACAAGGGCAGGATAAATTGTTTTAATTGAATAAACAGAGAATTTCCAAAGGTCACTTTCACTTTGTATTAGAGTAACATATCTGTTTAATTTTTATTTTTGTGAGTACATAGAAGTTGTATATATTTATGGGGTACATTAGATGTTTTGATATAGACATGCAATGCATAATAATCATATCATAGAGAATGGGATATTCATCCCTTCAAGCATTTATTCTTTGTGTTATGAACAATTCAATTATATTATTCTGTTTATTTCAAAGTGTACATATTGACTATGGTCACATTTGTGCTATCAAATAGTAGGTCTTATTCATTCTTTTTAATTTTTTGTACCCATTAACCATCCCCACCTCCACCCACCATCCCCCCTACCCTTCCAAGTCTCTGGTAACCATCATGCTACTCTCTTTGTCCATAAGTTCGATTGTTATGATTTTAGAACCTACATATAAGAGAACATGTGATATTCATCTTTATTTGTCTGGCTTATTTCACTTAACATAATGATCTCCAGTTCCATTCAGTTTGATACAAATGACAGGCACTCATTCCTTTTTATGACAGAATAGTACTCCATTGTGAATATGTACTACAGTTTATTTATTCACTCATCTGTAAATGGACACTTAAGTTGCTTCCAAATCTTGGCCATTTTGAACAATGCTAAAACAAACATAGGAGTGCAGATATCTCTTTGATATACTGATTTCCTTTCTTTTCAGTATATACCCAGCAGTGGGATGGCTGGGTCATGTGGTAACTTTAATTTTACTTTTTTCAAGAACCTCCAAACTGTTTTTCATAGTGACTATACTAATTTACCTTCCCACCAACATTGTACAAGGCTTCCCTTTCCTCCACATCCTCACCAGCATTTGTTATTGCCTGTCTTTTGGATATAAGCCATTTTAACTAAGGTGAGATGATATCTCATTATAGTTTTGATTTGTAGTTCTCTGATGAACAATGATGTTGAGCATCTTTTCATATGCTTGTTTGCCATTTTTATGTCTTATTTTGAGAAATATCTATTCATATCTTTTGCCCATTTTCAAATCAGATTATTAGATTTTTTCCTATAGAATTGTGTGAGCCCCTTATATATTCTGATTTTTAATCTCTTGTCAGATGTATGGATAGTTTGCAAGTATTTTCTCCTACTCTGTGGGTTTTTTTCTTCACTTTCTTCATGTTTTATTTGCTGTGCACCTAGAAAATATAGCATTTGACTTATATGGGAAAGTATATTAAATTACCATGACAATTTCCAGAGCCACACTTTAAGAAAGAAGAAAATTGAGAAAAATGTTTAATGTATTCAAGAAAAAAATGTATAAGCCAGTGATTTTATATCCAAAACAACTAACAAAGTGCACAGATAAGCTGTTAACTTTTTAACTTGCTGTGATCCCAATTGTGCATTTTTGCTTTGGTTGCTTGCGCTTGTGGGGTATTCCTCAAGAAATTTTTTGCTCAGGCTAATTTCCTGGAGATTTTCCCCAGTGTTTTCTTGTAGTAATTTCACAGTTTGAGGTCTTAGATTTAAGTTTTTAATCCATTTTGATTTTTGTGTATGGCAAGAGATAGGAATCTAGTTTCATTCTTTTGCATATAGATATTCAGTTTTCTCAGCACCATTTATTGAAGAGATTGTCTTTTTCTCAATGTATACTCTTGGTAACTTCGTCAAAAATGAGTTCATTGTAGGTGTGTGGATTTGTTTCTGAGTTCTCTATTCTATTCCATTGGTCTATATGTCTGGGGTTTTTTGTTTGTTTGGTTGGTTGGTTGGTTGGTTGTTTTTTGATTTTTTTGTTTTTTGTTTTTTTGCCAGTACCATGCTGTTTTGTTACTATAGCTCTGCAGAATAATTTGAAATCAGACATTGTGATTCCTTTAGTGGTTTTTTTTTTTCTATTTTTGGATAGCTTTGGCTGTTCTGGGTCATTTGTAGTGTCCTATTAATTTTAAGATTGTTTCTCTATTTGTGCAAGGAATGTCCTTAGTATTTTCATAGAGATTGCACTGAACCTGTAGATTACTTTGAGTTGTATGGACATTTTACCATATCCATATGGTAAAATTAACAATTTAAAATAATGTTTTCTCCAATCCATAAACATGAAATATTTTTTTCACTTTTTGGTGTCTTCTTCAGCTTCTTTCATCAATGTTTTATAATTTTCACTACAGAGATCTTACACTTATTTGGCTAGTTCCTAGGTATTTAATTATTTTTGGCTATTGTAAATGGGATTACTTTTTTGACTTTTTTTTCAGATTGTTCACTGTTGGCATATAGAAATGCTACCGAATTGTGTATGTTGATTTTGTGTCTGGCAATTTTAATGAACTTGTTGATCACACATAAAAATGGCAATAGTTTCTAATGGTTTTCTTGTGGAGTCTTTAGGTTTTCCTGAATATAAGATCATATCATCTACAAACATGGATTATTTGATTTCTTCCTTTCCAATTTTAATGCCTTTATTTCTTTCTCTTGTCTGATTGCTCCAGCTAGGACTTCCAGGATTACATTAACAGTGGTCACAGTGAGCATCCTCATCACGTTCCAGGTCTTAGAGAAAAGGCTTTCAGTTTTTCTCCATTCTGTATGATATTAGGTGTGGACTGGTCATGTGGCTTTTATTATGTTGTTATTCTTCTATAACCAGTTTTTATATGGCTTTTTGTATCATGAAGGAATGTTAAACTTTATCAAATGCTTTATAGGCATCAGTTGAAATGATCATATGGGTTTTGTCCTTCATTCTATTGATATGATGTATCACATTGATTTGCATATGTTAAACCATGCTTGCATCCCTGGGATAAACCCTACTTAGTCATGATGAATAATCTTTCTAATGTATTGTTGAATTTGATTTGCTAGTATTGTGTTGAGTATTTTTACATCAATACACATCGGAGTTATTTACCAGTAGTTTTCTTTTTTTGATGTGTCTTTGTCAATATTGGTATTACGGTAATACTGGCCCATAGAACGAGTTTGGACGTATTCCCGCCACTTAAACTTTTAATAATAGTTCGAGTAGTATTGGTTGTAGTTATTTAAATGTTTGGTAGAATTCAGCAACAAAGACATTGGGTTCTGGGCTTTTCTTTACTGGGAAACTTTTTATTATGGCTTTCATCCCATTACTTGTTATTGGTCTGTTCAGGTTTTGGATTTCATCATGGTTCAATCTTGGTAAGTTGTAACTGTCTAAGAATTTGTCCATTTATTTTAGATTTTCCAATTTACTGGCACATAGTTGCTCATTATAGCCTCTAATGATCCTTTGAATTTCTGAAGTATCAATTGTAATGTGTTTTTTTCATCTCTGATTTTATTTATTTCAGTCCTCTTTATTTTTTTCTTAGTCAGTCTTGCTAAAGGTTTGCCAAATTTGTTAAATGTTTTAATAAAACCAGCTTTTTATTTCATTGATCTTTTGTATTTTTTAATTTTAATTTTATTTATTTCTGCTGTAATCTTTTTTTCTTCTACTAATTTTGGGTTTGATTTGCTCTTCCTTTTCTAGTTCCTTAAGATGCATTACTAGGTGATATATTTGAAGTTTTCCTTCTTTTTTAATGTAAACACTTAATAGCTATAAAATTTCCTCTTAGTACAGCTTTCCCTGTATCCCATAGGTTTTAGTATGTTGTGTTTCCATTATCATTTGTTTCAAGAAATTTTCAATTTCCTTCTTAATTTCTTCATTGAGCCACTGGTCATTCAGCAGCAAGTTGTTTAATCTCCATATATACTTAAGGTTTCCAAATTTATATTGTCATTCATTTCTAATTTTATCTTGTGGTCAGAAAAGATGCTTGATTTTATTTCAACTTCTTTTAATGCTTTCAGACTTGTTTTGTGACCTAATGTAAGATCTATCTTTGAGAATAATCCAAGTGCTGAGGAAAAGCATGTGTATTTTGTAGGTCTTTGATGAAACGTTCTGTAAATATCTATTAGTTCCATTTGTTCTATAGTGCAGATTAAGTTGGATGTTTCTTTGTTGATTTTCTTTCTGAAAGATCTGCCCAGTGCTGAAAGTGGGATGCTGAAGTCTCCATCTATTATTTTATTTGAGCTTATCTCTCCCATTAGCTCTAATAATATTTGCTTTATATATCTGGGTGCTCCAGTGTTGGGTGCATATATGTTTAAAATTGTTGTGTCCCCTTGCTGAATTAACCTCCTTATCATTATATAGTTACCTTCTTTGTCTCTTCCTAATTTTTTTGTCTTGAAATCTGTTTTGTCTAAGTATAGCAACTCCTGCTGTTTTTTGGTTTCCATTGGCATGAACTGTGTTTTTCCATCCCTTTATTTTCAGTCTATGTGTTTCTTTATAGGTAAAGTGCATTTCTTACAGGCAATGGATCAATGGTTCTTGCTTTTATTCATCCGGCCACTCTATACTTTTGATTGGACAGTGTAGTCTGTTTACATTCAATGCTATTTTTGGTAAGTAAGGGTTTAATCCTGCCATTTTTTAAATTTGTTTTCTGGTTCTTTTGTGTTCTCTTTCTTGTGGGACATACCTTTTAAACAATGGTCAGTTTTTCACATGACTTGTTTTTTGTAGTGTAATTTAGAAGGCATTGCTTAAATAAATCTCCTATAATATCTTACAGTGTTTCTGTGAAATTTCTATGGGGTAAAAATACTGCATCTTACAAAATTCTTTTCCAAAATGTATATACCCTAAAAAGGTAACATATTAAGCGATTAATGTGCCATTGTTTAATAAGAGATTAGAAAACAAGTCAATTCATTTACTCAAACACAGGTTGCAAACCAGCTGCTCAGGTTTAGAATCTGGCTGCAATCTTGTTTTGTTTGGCTAACAAAAAAGTGTTTGCACAATGCTTGAATTCTAATGACTTTAAACAAGTGTTTAAATGCTTCTTGCCATTTTCCAGTGGCTCTTCTCAATTTCTGTCTTGTTTATACCAGGCTCAAATTATGTATTTATGTTATTTTTTAGCATTTGTGTTTGTGACCTCCATCAAAGTACCAATACGTATATGGAGTGAGAGAGGGCACCACCTCAAGCTAGTGTAGTTGTGCAGCTCAGAGAGGACATGTCCAGCAATTATTAGAGTGCTTTTCTAGGTCCTCTTTTATTAACATATCCCCACTCTATGCTGATAATCTCACCCTATGTTGATGACTCTCAAACGTACATAGGTGTCCTTTCTTCTGAACTGTGATTATATACAACCCTCTCTTGTACTTGGCACTTAGATTTCTACAGACATCGCCAAAATTTCACTTTCTAGCTTGCCTCTTATGTTTTCCATTTCAGTTAAAGGCCCAGTATTGCTTTAATGTGAGCTACTTGGGGGCAAAGATACCCCTATATCTCTAGCAAAAGAGACTTGGTCTTGGTCATAGTAGGTGCTCCATTTTTGTTTTTAACTTTTTATTTGGAGATAAAACTCACAAGAAGTTGCAAAAATAGTAGTTTTCATGTAACCTTCACTCAACTTTTTCCCAATAACAACATATTATATAGTCATAGTACATTTTTGAAACTAGAAAATTGATATTGGTATAAATATTATTAGTTAAACTATATTTTTTTCAGATCTTACCAAATTTTACACACACTTGTGTTCTTCTTTTTAGGGTATAGTGTGACAAAATTTTATCACATGTGTAGATTGGTTTAACCACCACTACAAACATTACACAAATATGTTACATTGCCGGAAAGAAACTCCCTCTTGCTTCCTCTCCATAGTCAGACTCTACTCTATCCCTAAACCCTAAATACTTATCCTCCATCAATATAGTTTTGTCATTTTGGAAGTGTTGTAGAAATGAAATCATATAATATGTAACCCTTTGAGATGGGCTTTTTTTTTTCATTCAGCATTATACCCTTTCAATCCATCCTACTTGGTGGGTGCCTGTATAAAAATAGTTTATTTCTTTATATAGCTAGGTAATATTTCATAGTGTGTATGTATGTACCACAGCTTGTTCATACATTTGCCTATTGAATAACATTTTGCTTGTTTTCAGTTTTTATCTATTACAAATAAAGCTGCTCTGAACTGTTATGTGTAGGTTTTTGAATAGACATAATTTTTTATTTCTTGAGTATAAATATATACACAGAAGTGATCACTAGATCATACAGTAAGTGAATGTTTAACTTCATAGGAAACTGACGAAGAGGTGACAAATACCTCTTCAAGGTGGCTATACCATTTTACATTCCTACCAGCAAAGGCAGAGAGTTCCAGTAGCTCTGCATCATTGCTAGTACTTGATATTATCAGTATTCTTTTTTTTTATCTTAGCCATTCTCATTGGTGTGTGTGGTATGGGTATCTCATTATGACTCTAATTTGTTCTCTAATATGGCTTAAGATGTGAACATTTTTTATATATTTAATTGACATCTGCATATGCTTTTTGGTGAAACATCTCTTCCCTATTTACTGTAGAAGGGATTTGATTGACTTCTTATATGCTTTGTAAATGTTATCTTCCAGTCTGTGGCTTAACTTTTTATCCTCTTCACAAGGTGTTTCACAGAAAAATGCTAATTTTGATGAAGTTTCAATTTATCCTTTTTTTTCTGGATCACCTTTTTGGTGTCATGTTTAAGAACACTGAAACTAGCCTTTTGTTACAAAGATTTTCTGCTAAAAGATTCAATGTTTTAAATTTGTATCTATTATCCATTTTAAGTAAATTTATGTATGATGTGAAGTTCAGGTTAAATTCATATAGTTTCAAATAATGTATTGAAAAGGCTACTCTTTCTTCATTGAATTGCTTTTGCCATATTTTTGTGGGTCAATTTCTACATTTTCTATTCTGCTCCATTGATTTACATGTCTGTCCCTCCTCCAATACCACACTGACTTAGTTACTGTGATTATGTAGTCTTAAAATTGGGAAACATAATTCTTTAAACTTTAGTCTTGTTTTTCAATATTATATTTAGCTAGTCTACTTTCTTCATCTTTCATGTAAATATTAGAATTAGCTTGTCTATATCTGAAAAACATAGCTACTGAAATTTTGATAACAATGCATTAAAATTATAGATTAATTCAGGGATAATTAATATCTTTACTATGTTGACTCTTCTAATTCATAAATATATGCCTTTCTAATTAGGTAGGCCTACTTTAATTTTTCCATCTGTATTTTATAATTGTCAGTCTATGGGTATCAGGCATTTTTAAAGTATATAACTATTTCATTTTTGGAGTAATTTTAAATTGTATTGAATTTAATTTTTATGTTCAACACTGATAAGTCATATGCCACTTAATCTTTTGGTCAACCATGAGCCACATCTCTGAAAATCATTTTATAAGTTGTAACATAACAGAGCTAAAACATTACTATTACTCATCTACATCATAGCCTTCCTGACATCATAACAATGCACTACTCACATGTTTGTGGGATTCTGATGTAAGTAAACCCTCTCAGCTATCAGTTGTATAAAAGTATACCAATACAATTATGTAACATACATAATACTTGATAATGATAATAAATTACCATGTTACTGGTTTATGTATTTACTATACTACACATTTTGTCATTTTAGAGTTTACTCTCTCCACTTGTTAAAAAAGGTAAACTGTAGGTCCTTCAGGAAGTATCCCAAAAGAAGGTATTGTTATCATAGGAGATGACTGCTCCAAGCAGATCGAAGACCTTCCAGTGAGACAAGATGTGGAGGTGGATGGCAGTAATAGTGATGATTCTTAACCTGTGTAGGTGTAGGCTAATGACTGGGTTTGTGTCTTAGCTTTTAACAAAGACATTTAAAAAGTGAAAGAAAAATAAACAATGTAAAAATAGAAAAAAGATTAAATAAGGACATAAGGAAAGATAATATTTTTGTATAGCTGTACAATGTTTATGTTTAAGTATTACTACAAAGACTTATGAATTACTGAATTATAAAGAGTCAAAAAGTTAAAAAATTAAGTTTATAGGGAGGCCAAGGTGGGCGGATTACGAGGTCAGGAGATCGAGACCATCCTGGCTAACACAGTGAAACCCCATCTCTACTAAAAATACAAAAAATTAGCCAGGCGTGGTGGCGGGCGCCTGTAGTCCCAGCTACTCGGGAGGCTGAGGCAGGAGAATGGGGTGAACCCAGCAGGCGGAACTTGCGGTGAGCCGAGATCACGTCACTGCACTCCAGCCTGGGCGACAGAGCAAGACTCTGTCTCAAAAAAATTAAAAATAATAAAAATAAAAAAATTAAGTTTATAAAGTAAAAACGTTGATAGTAAGCTAAGATTAATTCAATATTGATGGTATTTTATTTTTTAATTTAGTGTAGGCTAAGTTTATAGTGTTTATAAATTCTATAATAGTGTACAGTAAACTCCTAGGCCCTCACATTCATTTGCCACTCACTCACTGACTCACCCAGAGCAGTTCCCATTTCTGCAAGCTCCATTCATGGTAAGCTCTATTTATATATAGGGCATTTTCTTTATTCAAGCATCCATTGATATATACTTAATACCATATCTCTGCTATTGTGAGTAGTGCTGTGATAAACATGTGAGTGCATGTATCTTTTCAATATAATGATTTCTTTTCCTTAGGTAGATACCCAATAGTGGGATTGCTGGATGAAATAGTAGTACTATTTTTAGTTCTTAGAGAAATCTTCATGTTTCACATACAGGTTGTAAAAATTTACATTATCACCAAAAATTGTATAAGCATTCCCTTTTCTCTGCATCCTCACCAACATTTGTTATTTTTTGGCTTTTTAATAACACCCATTCTGACTGGTATAAGATGGCATCTCATCATGGTGTTAATTTGCATTTCTGTAATGATTAGGGATGATGAGCATTTTTTCATAAGCTCTTGACCATTTTTATGTCTTCTTTTGCAAAATGTCTGTTCACATCCTTTGCCTACTTTAAATGGGGTTGTTTGTTTTCTTCTTGTTGAGTTGTTTGAATTCCTTGTAGATTCTGGATATTTATCTCATTGGATGCATACTTCGAAAGTATTTTGTTTTTCTGTAGGTCTTCTTTTTTTTCACTATTGATTATTTCTTTTGCTGTGAATAAGCTTTTTAGTTGAATTAAGTCCCATTTGTCTATTGTGATTTTTGTTACATTTGCCTTTGAGGTCTTAGTCATAAATTATATGCCCAAGCCAATATCCAAAAGAGTTTTTCCTAGCTTATTTTCGAGGATTTTTATAGTTTTTGGTCTTACATGTAAGTCTTTGTATATGGTGAGGGAGAGGGCTACAACTTTATTCCTTTATATATGGCAATCCAGTTTTCCAAGCACCATATATTGAATAGGGAGTTCTTTCCCCAGGTTATGTTTCTGTCAACTTTGTCAAAGATCTGTTGGATATAATTATGTGGCTCTATTGGTTCTCTATTCTGTTCCATCGATCTATGTATCTATTTTTGTGCTAGTAGCATGATGTTTTGGTTACTATAGCCTTGTAGTCTAATTTGGAGTCAGGTACTGTAACGCCTCCAGCTTGTTGTTATCTCAGCTTAGAATTGCTCTGGCTATTCAGCCTGTTTTCATGGTTTCATCTAAATTTGAATTTTAGATTTTTTTTCTAATTCTATGAAAAGTGACTTTGGTATTTTCATAGGAATTTCAATGAATCTGTAGATTGCTTTGGGCAGTTTGGTCATTTTAATGACATTGCTTCTTTCAATCCATGAACATGGAATGTTTTTTCATTTGTTTCTGTCATCTATGATTTCTTTTATTAGTGCTTTGTTATTTTCCTTGTAGAAATATTTTACTCCTTTGGTTAAATATATTTCTAGGAATGTTTTAATGATTGTAAATAGGATTAACTACTTGATTTGGTTCTTAGCTTGATCATTATTGGTGTTTAGAAATGTGACTACTTTTTGTATATTTATTTTGTATCTTATAACTTTACTAAATTGCTTCATCAAATCTAGCAATCATTTGGAGGCACCTTTAGGGTTTTCTAGATGTAAGATCACATCATCAGCAAATAGAAATAATTTTACTACCTTTTATTCCAATCCAGATGCATTTTATTTCTTTCTCGTTCTTGATTGCTCTGGCTAGGACTTCCAGTACTATGTTAAGGAATAGTGAAAGTGGGTATCCCTGTCTTGTTGAAGATCTTAGGAAAAGTGCTTTCAGCTTTTTCTTGTTTGGTACATTTACTCTGGATTTGTTATAAATAGCTTTTAAGTTTTTTTTAAACAGGGTCTCACTTTGTTGCCCAGGCTGGAGTGCAGTGGTGCAATCATGGCTCACTGTAGCCTTGACTTCCAAGGCTCAAGTGATCCTCCTACCTCAGCCTCCTGAGTAGATGGGACTACAGGTGTGTGCCACCACACTCAGTTAATTTTTGTATTTTCTCTAGAGATGAGGCCTCACTGTGTTGCCCAGGCTAATCTAAAACTCCTTGGCTCAAGTGATCCTCCTGCCTCTCAAAGCGCTGGGATTACAGGTGTGAGCCATCACACCTGGCCATGAATGGCTTATTATTTTAAGGAATGTGCCTTTGATGCTTAGTTTGTTGAAGGTTTTCATTTGTTGAAGGTTTTCATCATGAAGGGATTCTAACTTTTATTAGGTGCCTTTTTTATCTATTGAGATGATAATATGGTTTCTGTTTTTAATTCTGTTTATGTGATAAATCACATATATTGATTTGTGTATTTGAGCCATCCTTGTTTCCCTAGAATAAAACCCACTTGATCACAATGCATTATCTTTGTGATTTGCTTTTGGATTCGGTTTCCTCATATTTTGTTAAGGATTTTTCATCTATGTTTATTAGAAATATTAGTCTTCAGTTTTCCTTTTCTGTTGTGCTCTTGCCTGGCTTCGATTTCAGGGCAATACTGGCTTTGTAAAGTGAGTTAGAAAGCTTCTTCCTTGATTTTTTCAAAGCATTTCAGGAGGATTGATACTAGTTCTTCCTTGTACATTTGGTAGAGTTTGGCTGTGAATTCATTTGGTCTTCAGCTTTTTCTAGGGGTACTGGGGAGATATTATTGATTTATTCTCACTACTTGTTGATATGTTCAGGATTTCTACATCTTGCTGGTTCAATCTTGGGAGGTTTCCAGGAATGTATTCACTTCCTCCTGTTTGTGGACATACAGTTGTCCATAGTAGCCTGATAATTTTTTGTATTTCTGTCATATCAGTTGCGATGTTTCTTTTTAAATTTTTGATTATGTCTGCTTGAATCTTCTTTCTTATCTTGGTTAATACAGCTATTGTTCAATCAAATTTTTGCATCTTTTCAAAGAACAAAAAGAACAAACTTTTTGGTTTTTTTGATCCTTTGTATGATTTTTTCATTCTCAATTTCATTTAGTTCTTATCTGATCTTTGTTATTTCCTTTTTTTGTTAGCTTTGGGTTTGGTTTGTTCTTGTTTTACTTCTTAATTGAGGTAAATGCGATGTTTGGTTGCTAATTTGTGATATTTTGATCTAGGCATTTAATACTGTAGACTTCCCTCTTGCACTGCTGTGCTATATCTCAGAATTTTTTGTGTGCTGTGTTTCCCTTTTTGTTTCAATAACATTTTCAAAATATGTCTTAATTTTGTTGTTGACATAAATATTGTTCAGGAGTATGTTGTTTCATTTTTTTATATTTGTATAATTTCAAGTGTTTGTCTTTAAATTTATTTTTTAATTTTATTCCTCTGCGGTCTGGCAGAATACTTGGCATAATTTATATTTTTTACATTAATTGAGACTTGTTTTGTAGCATAACATATGGTCTATCTTGGAGAATATGTCATGTGCTGATGAAAAGAGTGTGTATTATGCAGTTCTTGGGCAGAATGTTCTATAAATCAGGTTTATTTGGTCTAAAGTTCAATTTAAATCTACTGTTTCTTACTTTATTTTCTGTCTCAGTTATCTTTCTAGTGTTGTCAATGGGGTGTTGAAGTCCTCCACTATTATTGTATTGTTGTCTGCCTCTCTTTCAGGTCTGGTAATATTTGTTTCATGAATCTGGGTGCTCCAGTGTTAAGTGCATACATATTTGGAATTTTCATATCTTCTTGTGAATTGGTCCCTTTACCATGATATGAGTTTCTTTTTCTTTTTGTTTTAACTGTTGATGATTTAAAGTATGTTTTATTTGATATAATGGTAGCTACTCCTGCTTGTTTTTTTTATTTGCATAAAATATCCTTTTCCACCCATTTGCCTTCAGACTGTAGCTGTCTTTACCAGTAAGTTGAAGTTTTTTATAAGTAATATATAGTTGGTTTGTATTTTTAATCCATTTCACCAATCTATTTCTAAGTGGAGCATTTAATTTATTTATGTTCAAGGTTAATCTGAGTTTTTTGTTCCTGTCATGATGTTAATTGTTGTCTAGTTGCTGTGTAGATTCATCATTTTTTTTCTTTTTGTCTTTTAGTTTGCTTGAATTCTGTCATACTGGTGTTTGATTTCTTTCCCTTCTTCATTTGTGAAATTGTTTTTTATACTTGTGAGTTTTATAGTTTTGTGTTATTTTATGATGGTGAGTATCCATCTTTTTTTCACTTATCTTTTTATTATTATTATTATTATTATTATACTTTAAGTTTTAGGGTACATGTGCACAATGTGCAGGTTTGTTACATATGTATCCATGTGCCATGTTGGTGTGCTGCACCCATTAACTCATCATTTAGCATTAGGTATATCTCCTAATGCTGTCCCTCCCCCCTCCCCCTACCCCACAACAGTCACTCCCCCCTTCCCCCACCCCACAACAGTGTGATGTTCCCCTTCCTGTGTCCATGTGTTCTCATTGTTCAATTCCCACCTATGAGTGAGAACATGCGGTGTTTGGTTTTTTGTCCTGGCGATAGTTTACTGAGAATGATGGTTTCCAGTTTCATCCATGTCCCTACAAAGGACATGAACTCACATTTTTTATGGCTGCATAGTATTCCATGGTGTATATATGCCACATTTTCTTAATCCAGTCTATCGTTGTTGGACATTTGGGTTAGTTCCAAGTCTTTGCTATTGTGAATAGTGCCGCAATAAACATACGTGTGCGTGTGTCTTTATAGCAGCATGATTTATAGTCCTTTGGGTATATACCCAGTTGTTTCCATGTTTACAACTTCACTGAACATTGCTTGGAGGTCTGGTCTAGTGGTGATAAAGTCCCTCAGCATCTGCTTGTCAGGGAAAGACTATTTCCTCATTTATAAAACTTATTCTAGTTCGACACAAAAATCAGGATTCACATTTTTTTTCTTTAGGCACTTTGAAAATAGAATCCTAATCTTTACTGGCTTTTAATGCTTCTGCTGAGAAGTTTGCTGTTAGTCTGATGGAGTTAACCTTTATAGGTGATAGACGCTTTTCTCCTCCTGATTTTAATATTTTTTTCCTTCACATTGGCCTTAGAAAGTCTGATGACTAGTTCATGATGAGGCCTTTCCTGCAATGTATTTTTCTGGGTGTTGTTGAGACTTTTGTATCTGGATACCTAAATCTTTTGCTAGACTAGGGAATTTTTTACTCAATTATTTTCCTAAATAAGTTTTCCAAACTTTTTGCTTGATTTATATGTTTGGCCATATTTTGTACTCTTTTTTCATTATTTTTAATTCATTTTTAAAAAATGTTTTTTGTCTTACTGGATTAATCCAAAAGACTTTTCTTCAAGTTCTGAGATTTATTTTCTTCTGCTTTATCTAGTCTGTTGCTGAAGACTTTATCTATTTTTTGTAATTTCTTCAAGAGATTTTTCATTTTTAGAAGTTCTTTTTGATGTTTTAAAAATCTGTTTATCTGGTAAATTTGTCATTCATGTTCTAGATTGATTTTCTGATTTATTTGTATCTATTTCCAGATTGCTCTTTATCCTAATTGAGCTTCTTTAAAAATCAGTATTTTGAATTCTGTATCTGGTATTTCAATAACTTCATTTTGCTTAGGACCCATTGCTGGAAAGTTAGTGTGATCCTTTGGGAGTTTCATAAAACTGTTTTTTAAAATACTTCTAGAATTGTTATTTTGGTTTCTTTTCATCTGGAGTGAACTGTTACTTCTTATTTTTGAGTGTACTTTTAAAAATATTATTTTTAACTTTTAAGTTCAGAGGTATACGTGCTGGTTTGTTACACAGGTAAACTTGTATCATGGAGGTTTGTTGTACAGATTATTTCATCTTAATACCAGGTATTAAGCCTAGTACCCATTATTTTATTTTTTTCTGATCATCTCCCTCCTCCCAGTCTCTATCTTCTTATAAGCCCCAGTGTGTGTTGTTTTCCTCTGTAAGTCCCTGTGTTCTCATCATTTAGTTCCCATGTATAGGTGAGAGCAGGTGGTGGTTGGTTTTCTGTTCCTGCATTAGTTTGTTAAAAGATAACGGCCTCCAGCTTTATCCATGTCCTGCAAACAACTTAATCTCATTCCTTTTTTATATCTGCAGAGTATTCCATGATGTATATTTACCACATTTTCTTCATCCAGTCTGTCACTGATGGGCATTTAGGTTAACTCTATTCTGTCTTTGCTATTCTGAGTAGTGCAGCAATGAACCTACGCATGTGTCTTTTTTTTTTTTTTTTTTTTTTGGAAATGGAGTTTCGCTCTGTTGCCCAGGCTGGAGTGCAGTGGCACTATCTCAGCTCACTGCAACCTCCACCTCCTAGGGTCAAGCAATTCTCCCCCAGCCTCCCAAGTAGCTGGGATTACAGGTGTGTGCCACAATGTCCAGCTTTTTTTTTTTTTTTTTGTATTTTTAGTACAGACAGGGTTTTGCCATGTTGATCAGCCTGGTCTCAAGCTCCTGATCTCAAGTGATTCACCCACCTCAGCCTCCCAAAATGCTGGGATTATAGGCATGAGCCACCTCGCCTGGCCAGCATGTGTCTTTATAACAGAAAAATATATATTCCTTTGGGTATAAACACAGTAATGAGATTGCTGGGTCAAATGGCATTTCTGTATGTAGGTCTTTGAGGAATTTCCACACTATCTTCCACAGTAGTTGAACTAATAGACATTCCCACCAACAGTGTATAAGCATATCTTTTCCTCCACAACCTTACTGGCATGTGTTATTTTTTGACTTTTTAGTAATAGCCACTCAGGTTGGTTTGAGATGGTATCTCACTGTGGTTTTTGTTTGCATTTCTCTGATAATCAGTGATGTTGAGTTTTTATTTTTTCATATGATTATTGGTCACATGTATGTTTTCTTAGGAAGTGTCTGTTCATGTCCTTTGCCCATTTTTTATTTTTTTATGAGTTTCCTTAAGTTCCTTATAGATGCTGGATGTTAGACCTTTGTCAGATGAAGAGTTTGCAAATTTTTTTCCCCATTTTGTAGATTGTCTGTTTGCTCTGTTGACAGTTGGCTGGGCAGAAGCTCTTGAGTTTAATTAGATCCCATTTGTCAACTTTGCTTTTTATGTAATTGCTTTTGGTGTCTTTTCATAAATTTTTTGTCTGTTGCTATGTCCAGAACGTTATTGCCTAAGTTATCTTCCAGGTTTTTTAAAGTTTTGGGTTGGTTTTACATTTATGTCTTTAATTTGTCTTGAGTTAATTTTGTATATGGTATACAAAACAAGTCAGTTTCAATCTTCTGCATGTGGCTAGCCAGTTATCTCACCACCATTTATCGAATAGGGAATCCTTTCCCCATTGCTTGTTTTTGTCAGATTCAATGCAGATACTTGTTGGTATGCAGTCTTATGTCTGGGTTCTCTATTCTTTTCCATTGGTCTATGTGTCTGTTTTTGTACCAGTACCATGCTGTTTCAGTTATTCTTGCCCTGTAGTATAGTTTGAAGTCGGGTAGCACAATGCCTCCAGCCATGTTCTTTTTGCTTAGGATTTCTCTGGATATTCGGGCTGTTCTTTGGTTCCATATGAATTTTAAAATAGTTTTTTTTTTCTAGTTCTGTGAAGAATCTCATGGTGGCTTAATAGGAGTAGCATTGAATCTGTAAGCTATTTTAAGCAGTATGACATTTTAATGATATTGATTCTTCCTATCCCATAAACATAAAATATTTTAACATTTCTTTGTGCCGTCTCTGATTTCTTTTGGCAGTGTTTTTTAGTTCTCCGTGTAGGGCTCTTTAACCTCCCTAGTCAGCGGTATTCCTAGGTATTTTATTATTTTCATGGCAATTGTGAATGGGAGTATGTTCCTCATTTGGCTCTTACCTTGACTGTAGGAATGCTAGCAATTTTATTCACATTTATTTAGTATCCTCAGATTTTGCCGAGGTTGTTTATCAGCTTAAGAATCTTTTGGGCTGAGACTATGTGATTTTCTAGATATAGAATCATGTCATCTGCAGACAGGGATAGTTTGACTCCCTCTTGTATTTGGATGACCTTTGTTTATTTCTCTTGCCTGATTGTCCTGGCCAGAACTTCCAATACTGTGTTAAATAGGAGTGGTGAGAGATGACGTACTTCTCTTATACTGGTTTTCAAGGAAAATATTTCCAGCTTTTGCACATTTAATATGTTGGCTGTGTGTTTTTCATACATGCGTCTTATTATTTTGAAGTATGTTCTTTCAATACCAAGTTTATTCAGGGTTCTTAATATGAAGAGATGTTGACATTTGTCAAAAGACCTTTCTGTATCTACTGAGATAATCATGTTGTTTTTGTCTTTGGTCCTGTTTATGTGATGAATTACATTTAATGATTTGTGTATGTTGAACCAAGTTTGCATCCCAGGGATAAAGCCTACTTGACTGTGGTAGATAAACTTTTTGATGCACTACTGGATTTGGCTAGCCTCACAAGCAGGAATGATTGTTCAGGGTATGGGAGGATCCACTGTTCTTTGCACAGTGTTAGTGCAAGGTTGGGGCACTGGCGGGGATGGGGCTGGCTGGCTCTGTGCTCACCAAGGCTTGCTCTGCAAAGGTGGCAAGCAGGGAGAGAGGGGATGGACTGCACTCTCATTTGCTAGTGGTGCAAGTAAAGCAAAACGCACCTATGCAAACACATACCAGTCCCATTGCCACGGGCTCAGGGGATGCTGCAGTACAGGAAGAGAGCATGCAGGCTACTGTGTGGCCATAGGGGTCACCTCACTGGAGCTCTCTACTGGTCAGGCACAGAAGCTATGGTGTGGGCCCTCGGGGCACCCAAGACTGCCCTGTAAGCAGATGTGGGCAGGCTGGGCCCCTGGGAGAGGCCAGAAGACCAATGGGTGCTCAGGTCTGACCAGCACCCTCTGATGTGCAAGACCATCCTGCAAAGATCACGTCAAACAGTGCCTCCTGGGGCTAAAGTCTCTTATGGGAGAAAGTTGAGCCTAGAAGAATGGCTGTCCCTGGTCATGCTCCACTACCGGTGCTCCAGCACCAAACCCTCTGGGCTCCACGTCAGCTGGTTGCTGCCACCCCCCCGCCCCACTTCTTTAAGCAACTCTCCCAGTCATCTCAAGTGTCTGTGGTGGTCGAGGAGTCCCCTCCTGGTGGGGTTTTAGAGCCCAAGTTCAACTCACCCATTGCCTCAGAGCTATTATGGTTAAAAATGAATCCTGGTGCATGATAGCCCATGAGGGTTCCCAACTTTCTCTCCCTTCATCCCAGCTTCTGTGTCTTTCTTCTGTCCACTCTCCGAGTTTATTTTCATTGGGACAGGACTTTGTTTTCCTTGAGGATGTGACTATAATGTATGTTGATTATTTGGCTTTGCTTCTGTATGTTTTCATGGATTATTTGGCTTTGCTTCTGTATGTTTTCAATGGTGGAGCTCCGTATGAATTCCTTGTTTATAGATAGCCTTATTGTGGTGGCTCAAATGCTGGTTGTAGAAGTGGTGCACTGTGCATGTGAGTAGTCTCACAGCCTCCTGTGAAGCTGAGGTGGCAGGATTTTTAAGAACTGTATATTTTTCCCAAGTGCCATACAGTTGTGTCAGCAGATTATGTATTGGGTTGTTCAGGCCTACTTCTAGGCCAGTAGGTGGCGCTAGCAGGCAAAAGCTGGCTGTGGAAGTTAACAGTAGGCCTTCTGCTTGATCTTTGTTTACCAGTTCTCCAGTGTCTCAGGCAATGGGCAGGGCCATGGAATGTACCGTCACCCGGGCTCCATACTTAGCTCCAGAGTGGGGGAATGAAGCTGGGCAGAGCTGGACTGGACAAGATGACACGTGAGTCTCCCAATGGCTGGTGCAAGCACCAGCTTCAGTGGGAGTCCAAGGGGCAGCCACCAAATGCCCAGAGATACGCCCAGGCAAGGAGTTAAGAAACCACTGATGC
The DNA here is from genome assembly GCF_006542625.1 of Nomascus leucogenys. Taxonomy (NCBI): domain Eukaryota; kingdom Metazoa; phylum Chordata; class Mammalia; order Primates; family Hylobatidae; genus Nomascus; species Nomascus leucogenys. The sequence continues at coordinate 52,949,449 of NC_044383.1, read as the reverse complement.
ACCAAGTTCCCTGCACAGGGAGGGAGGGGTGGCCCACGTTTTCAATCCTGGCAAGTAGGATTGAGATCAGCCTCCCTCCCACTCCTCAGAATCAGCAGAGTTCAGTCTCTTTCCTAAGAGCAAGATGAGGTACCCTGCAATGTCACACACAGACTGGTCCCCAGGTACAAAGCTGTTGCTGTCTGCAATCTTGCCACCCAGGCAAAACTGTGGCTCCAGCAAAATCTCCTCCTGCTGTAGTCCCATGAGAGAGAGAGACTAATTCCAGTGCCTGCAGCTGGAGTACATTCAACACTTGCCTCTCAGTTCTGCTGGTGGGCGTCCTTCCCATGCTCCAAACCAAGTGCTTCAATCTCCAGCCCAAGACTTAAATATACTCAGTGGCCACCGCAGCCAGATTGCCAAACATTACCTGGCTTGGTATGTGCCTGGATAGAGAATGGCATCCTCCTGGGAAAATACCTGAAGGCTTTTCAAGTGCCTTTCCTTTTCACAGTCACTCAGCCTCTCCCCAAGTTAGATCCAGCACTTGGGAGGGACAAGGTGCTCTTCCATGGCCTGGTTGTATGGTTCCCCAGTTGAAAGGTGGATCACAGAGGTACACTCTCTGTCCTTCTCCCATATTGGGGTTTCACTCACAGTTCTGAGCCAAATGTGATCATAAAGGCTGCTTGCTCACCTTCTCTTTCCTGGAATCTGAAGTGTACTTCACTTTTCCAATGAATTCTCATTTTCCTTCTTGAATAAAAGATCCCTGTGACTCTCCACACACTATTTTGCTATTTACAAGTAGATGAGGCATACTAACAAAGCCTCTAATCCACCATCTTGGGAAAAAAAATAAGTTCAACCTTTAATCTGAATAGGTGTTGGATTTTTGTTCAAATATTTTTACATCCATTGATAAGAAAATGTGACTTTTCTTCCTTAGAATATTGATGTGGTGGGTGACCACATTTGATTGATTGATTTTCTAATATTAAACCATCCTTGTATGCCTCGACTAAATCCCACTTGGTCATGGTACATTGGTGTTTTAGTATGTTTTAATATATTCATGGGCCTTATTTGCTAACATATTTTTGAGAATTTTTGCATCTATATTCATGATGGAAATAAGTCTGTATTTTCTTTTCTTTTTTATTATCTGTATAATTTTGATGTAAGGCTAATCCTGACTTTATAAAATGAGTTAGGATGTGTAATATCTTCTCTTCTATTTTTTGGCACAGATTGTGCAGATTTGGCATTATTTCTCCATTAAGTGTTTGGTAGAATTTATAATGGATATATCTGAACCTAGAAATTTATTTTTCAGAAGGTTGCAACTACAAGTTCAATTTCCCTAACAGTCATATAGCTATTCAGGTTTTCTAGTCTATCTTGTGTAACAAATGAATCACATGCCTATGATTCCAATTGGCTATCCTGGAAACAATGTTGAAATATGGTTTGCTTGCTTGCTTTTTCCTTGTATACTTTACTAATTATTTGTCACTCTTGTACTGGTAAGTGCTATGGTTTGTGAGAGGATGCTTTCATCATTCAGTTCTTCATGGAACTAAAGGGATCACATGAAGATCTACAGGAAGGACATTTCAAGTAGAGGCTAGAGCTGTTGCAAATGCTCTGGCATATTAGAGGAACAATAACAACAAAAAAGGTTAATGCCGCTAGAGCTTAGTGAATGACAGAGTAAATGACATGGGGAGATGAAAGACAGGTAGGACCTTCTATTTTAATTGTGATAAAAATTTATTCTAAATTCTTTTTTTTTTTTAGACGGAGTCTCACTCTGTTGCCCAGGCTGGAGTGCAGTGACTCTATCTTGGCTCACTGCAGCCTCCACCTCCCAGGTTCAGGTGATTCTCCTACCTCAGCCTCCAGAGTAGCTTGGATTACAGGCATGCAACATCATGCCCGGTTAATTTTGTATTTTTAGTAGAGATAGGGTTTTGTCATGTTAGCCAGACTGGTCTGGAACTCCTGAACTCAGGTTATCTGCCCGCCTCGGCCTCCCAAAGTGCTGGGATTACAGGTGTGAGCCATCATGCCTGGCCTCTCTAATTCTGACAGAAACCATTGGAGAGTTGTAAACAAGAAGTGTATCACCTGATTTGTATTCCTAAACTATTACTTTTGTTAATGTGGAGTGGATGGATTATAGGGAAAAATAATTAAGTAGGAAGACTAGATAGTAGGGTATCACACTAGTCCAGGTGAAAGACTATGAAGAACTGGATTAGAGTTTTGACAGTAGAAATATGATAAATAATTATATTCAGGGTATGTTTTCAAATAGCACGAACAATTCTTGTTAAAGAATGCTGCAAATATGTGGCCACAAAAGTTGTCTTGCCCAATGTGTATTATATTATAATATGTATTATGTTATATATGGTAAGTTTTGTGTAAACAGACATTATAATATAAACATTATTAGTTAAAATCGTTTTTCAGTTAAAGCAAGGCTCTGTTTTAATTACAACTACGAGAAGGGATTACAGATGTTTTATTAATATATTGGACAATATGTGGTTAGACAAGTACAAATATTAAAATATAATAATTTAAATATTCAATTAATTATTGCATAGTTTAATAGTGTGATATTGGTGTGCTTTCTCACCAGTTCTAAGTTGATGTTAAACTACACATTTTAGAATTAACTTTCTTTTATGTGATATTCAGAATGACTACGTCAACAATTATTTTATGTTCATGTGTTTCTTTGCATTAAGTTGGCAGAAAATGGTATGGTATGGCATTTCACTTAATCATTAGTAAACAAATACCTATTGAATTAATTAAATTATTTTGTCTTGGTTTAATATTAAACAATTTGGTAAGGAAAAACAATATTTTAAAACTAAAACAAATGAATGCGTGAGCAATTCCCTGTTAAGGGTATTGTTTTTAGCAAATGGAATAAAGCCAACTATGATTACAGAACCAACTTCTTTGCAGAAAGACTAAATAAACTCTCAAAGACATTCTATTTTCTTTGAGTGAAAAAGGTTTAAGGTAGGGCTAAATAATCATTTAAGATAATTTAACATATCTAATAATTATAAGTAAGTAAATGGGGGTCCCATTACAGAGATTCTTAATCCTATCTAATTATCTATCTACGGATTTTCGAAAGTATTAATGCCTGGTCTCAACCTCAGGACAACTACATCAAAATTGCTAGGAATGCCTAGCATCAGGTTTTGAAGCCCCTTGGATAATTCTGATATGCAAACAAAGTTTAAGCTGTGATTCTTAACTTCAGTATATTGAAATTATCTTGGGAGTTTTAAATAACATTGATGCCACCCTGCCTTCCCAGGAGTTTCTGATTTAGTTGGTTCGAAAGGTATCCTGGGAATTGAAAGTTACAAAAGCTCCTCCAGGTGATTATAATGGGATTCCCAGGCGGTAACTACTGTCATTAAACCACTGCTTGGTTCGCCCCTACTAGGCAGGTGAAGAGAATGGACCTATTGAAAAAAGCCTCACCTGCTCATATAAATACAACATAGAAAACATACTTATGATGATAAGACTCTTCTCTAAATTCTGGATGAAATTAATGTCCACTTCATTAGGTTTTGTGAGACCTTAACGTAATATATGAGTACTTTACTCATTAAAAACACTTAATAATGTTGGCTACTATTATTAATACATCAACATCACTAAACTTTAAATGTCTTGTGTGATTTAAGTCAGTCAGTCTGACCTACTCAAAATCGTATGACATCATCCATCCCAGTGTGTGGAACATAAGTAATAAGTATGTGTTGAAAAAACATATTTATGAATGAGTGAATGAATGAATTGCTTTTGCCATTAGAAATGAGAAATAAGGGCAAAGCTCAAAGGTGGAATTTTTGGGAATATTTATAATAATGGAGAAACAAGAAGAAAGGAAGCCAGAGAATAGTACTGTCAGGGAGGGAGAAAGCTGGACTGTAAAATGTTTTGTAAGGCAAGACAGAGAGATTTAAACAGGAAGATAACTCTACTGTGTCAAATATGGCAGAAAGACTGACATTAGCATTTCTCACTAATTCTTATAAAAATGGTATCAATTCAAATTAGCAAAAGACTAGAAGTTTTATGCTCAAAATAGTCTACAAACTAAGTTACTAGTAAACAATGATTTTAATTAAAATATAAAACAAATCACATTATAAGTCATATACTTTATCAGGCTACTAAAACTCACTGACATCAAGGGCATTGTCATTAGGCTTCCAGCATGTGCTATCCTGACTATTCAGTCTGCTTGTGAGAAATTATTTTATCTGTAGTAAGGTTAAATTTAGAAAACTAGACAGAGAAAGTATTGGTCTACAGTATCTTAAAGAGTAGTCTGTATAAACTGGCTTATAACTTGCTTTGGCTCATTTAACAAGATAAGGAAAAGTTTTTTATGTTATCAGTTAATCTTTCACATCATTATTTTTAATGATTTTATCACCCCCCGCCTTCAAAACAAAATACTAGTCCTTTTTAGGACAAACAGTAGCTTCAAATGTATTGCAATTATAAACCATTCTGGATCTGAAATCACTAAAGATAAAGATTTGCAAGTATCATGAATGTGTTCTCAGAACACTTTTTCTTGAAGTTTAATGGTTGCATCAATAGGGAAGTGCCATTTTAAAGCTTGTGATATAAATTCTACTAGAAGCAGTGAAAAGGAGTACTGACTTCCACACATCTTCATCAACACTGTGTTTTGTAATTTTTTTCTTTCTTTTTATGTCACAAAAAATTGTCACATCATGGTTTTAATTTGCATTCATGTGCTTAATGCCGGGTGAATCTTTTGGGAGCTGGTTTGAGAATTTTCACACCCAAAGCTGGAGAGAGTGCTGAACCTGGGTGGGTGGGTAGTGCCAGGGACTCAGTTGGAATCTGTTTCTACAGAGAAAGAGAAGGCAGTTTAAACTCAGGAGACCAAAAGTAGACATGATAATCTAAAAATGGAAAGAAAAATATCCAAGAATTAGGCCATGGACAGTGAGCAGCCAGAGAATGAGACTTTGTGGGAAAGTCTTGCCAAATTGCTTTGAGAAAGATTGTTGACTCACAGTGAGTCTCATGGCTCTTCAACAGTGTAGAGCATGAGTGAGAAATCTGTACTTCAAATAGAGGTGTAGGCCAAATACTTTCTACAAATAGAAAACTTAAAGGAACTCCAGTGCATTGATAAAATGAGAAGTGATGCAGAAGTAGAATTGATGCTTGGTTCAGAGCAGCTATGTTAGAACAGTAAAACTTGAAGACAATCTAAATACACACCAGTGGGGAAGTGGCTTAAGGTTTGGCATATTCATAATTAGTACACTGGTAATTAAAAAGATGATTTAGATCTAAATGTATTAACACACAAGGATCACTGTGGCATTCCAGGCTGTAAAAATCATGTTGCAAAAGAGATTTCTATTACAGACCAATTTGTGTTAAACATTTTCCAGTATGTGTATATGTAGAAAAAAAGTCTTGAACAATATTTACCAAATAATAAAGCAAAATTGGCTAAGAAGAGGGGATCAGTTATGAGATGGTGAGTAGAGGAATGAAAGGGAATTATAGGTTTTTAACCAAATTCCTTGGTAGTATGATTTTATAAGCACATGTGTTCATGAATAATAAGTATATTAAAAATAAAATATTTTGATTCTCCTTTATGAATATACTAACATTGCACATTCTGATTATATTGTTATTTCAAAGGAAATATCAAATATGTAATTTGGCATAGACATAAAAGTGAAAACATTCACAATAATTGTCTTTGACTAGTATAATCATAACAACTTTCTGTTTTCTTGAATTTTGAATTTTTATGATAAGTATTAGAATAATGCATATATTGAAGCAGTTCTCTTATTCTGTCTTAGCTGAGGTCTCAAAGACCAAAATCCCTTTCCAAATGCTGCACTACTTATGCGGGATATGCTGAGATTACAAAATCCATTTCAGCCAATATTAATCCATCTTCCATATTGAAGTTATAAAATAGTAGAGGTGAAATCAAACAATGCTCTTAAACTTTAATTTGTGTACAAATCACTTGGAGATCTTGCTAAAATGCATTAGATCTGAGGTGAGACCTGAGATTGTATAATTTCAACAATTTCTTAGGTCATACCGTGGCTCCACAGACCATATTTCAAGAGTGAAAGGGAAATTTAAGAATAATTTTTGGTGTGCTCTGTGGAGAATAAGAGGAGTGCTTCCTTTTTATATTAAGCCCAGGGACAGAGGCTGCAAGATGATCACTAAAACAGCATGACATAGATCTCATAGAGTTAAGGGACGAAAGCACAGGACTCTGACCTATATCTTAAAAGTCTGAAGAGCGAGGCTCTGACTATATTGCTTTAGGCTGCCAAGACACGGCTGCATGAACAGCAAGTGGCACTTTCATTAACTTGGAAAATGTTTGTTTTCTGGTGTCTAGCTGTGATACCTGTCAATCAGAGCTGGCCTGGAGTTACCTTAAAGACCCTCCACCAAGAGGGCCACCTGGATGAGCTAAGCAATGAGTCGTAAGCAGTCAACCAGAAGGATTCCTCAATCATGTTCTCATGACAGAAAAATCAGTTTTCAAATATGCCACTTCTCAAGCATTCCAATGCCCCAGCACAACTCTGTCAGGGACATGAATCTGTGCCTTTTAACCTAAATCTTCTTTTTCAAGGGCAGAAACAAGGGCTGGTGAATCTGGAAGGAGGTCAAATGAGGGACGGGGAACTACCCATCTACTTTTTTACCTGAGGTAAACTCAAGCTCAGAGATGAGAAAAAAATTTAACTTGGATGTTACAAATTTCAGTTATCACACTAAAATGTATTCTTTAAGATTTTTGAAGTGACCAGACAACTTTCATTATTTAGATGGACTGGGAAAGCAATGGGACACAAAATTTCATTCCAGGGGAAAAAGTAATTGTTAAGCAAATTTAATAGAAAAAAAAAGTTTCTGTTGATATCCTCATGTGTTGTGCCTTCAAAATAACAGGTCATAATATATATTACATTTATAAATCTTTACGTAAAATAGTTATGTTAGAATACTATAAAATATTTCCAAGTGTATGTTCTAGGGGTCTTGACAACATATTAACAGTTGTACTTTGTGAAGGATGTATTAAAATACAGTATTATCCTGGCCATTTTTTAGAGAAAAATTATTGCAAAATTGCAAACGTTTTAGAATGCTCTCCCACCTCAACTTACCCCCTTTACTCCCAGCCACTTCCTTTTCCCAGATCAAGAGGCATCCACAGAAGCCATCTTCATTTAAAACCAATCATTCTGATTGTGGCTAATTGCACAAGGGTTGGAAACTTGATCCAAACTGGTTTAATCAGAGTCCCTTCCACTGGAATTTAGAATTTAGTCAATGAGAAAGAGAGAGAGAGAGGGAGAGAGAAAGGGGGGCTGGTAAGTGGATCTATAATATGTAAACTTAATGGCAGTCACATTTCACTAAGTCCTTTGAGAGAAATGACACATAGAGAAGGCAGAAGAGAGATGGAGACAGAAAGTATGCAAGCTGGTTTCTCAACAATTAATGCATCCTCCACAGTGGCTTTTGCTTATGCTACCGCAGTTAATTTATATGAATTATAACCAAAATAGTCTTAACTAATGCATAGAGATAATGGATACATTGAAATTAAAGGAAGTGCGAGGTCTCAAAGACCAAGGATTATATATGTATGTAAAATGAAAGCTATTTGTAAAATGAAAAGTACTCATTTTCATTTAAAGGTGTGATCTACACAGTTTTAAAGAAAAAGCTTTTTGGTTCAAGGCTGTAATATTGGGGTGTAAGAATATTATGTAAAAGAGTCCATAAGGTATAGAAAAACTCCAGTTTTCAGCAATACACTCGATCTCCCGGAGCACTTGTTCACTTTCTGAAGCACATCTTCTAGTTTCAGAAGGAAACAGACACTGTTGCCGCTCAACCTGACATGAAACCTGCATAGTTTCATTTTCCTAATTTGGAGGGACGTTTGAAGAAGATTTAATTTCTCATTTAGCTATAGACTTTTATTTTCTAAATATATGTCATATCATCCACTCCTCTTCATTTCACCTGCCTCCACCATGATCCATGGTAATTTAACTCATCCCAACTATGCTAAATTCCTCAGCAACTGCCCAGTGTTCTTAGGATAAAAATAAAAATTCCTTGCATAATCCATAGAGACACGGCATCATCTGGCCCTACCAATTGCATCTAATATTCTTCTGCTCACTTTATAGAGTTACAGCTTCTTTAATAATCTTTCAGTTTCTCAGGCATTTCAGCTGCTTAAGACACAAGGGTTTTACATAAGCATTTCCCTTTCTTTAGGACACTCCTACCTCTCTCCTTCAAACTGTCATTCTCACTAATAAATACTTCCAAACTCATCTCAAAAATTACCATTGCTAGAAAGCCTTCCCAGACCACCACTTCCTCATCAACATAACTGTTTCCCTATTCCTGCATGCTTCCATTAAATATTTTTATTCTATTAGATTATTTATTGCATTTATAAACTCCTTTTCCGTAATGTGAATATTTGAATGATATGTGCTACCACTTCCTCCCATAAGGAGAAAATGTATGTTTTCTGCTGTTACTCTTCATTGCTCATTTTTGTATCCCCAGTGCTCTAGCATAGTACCTAGAGTTAAATTTATTAATAGATTAATATAAAAACTAAACAAATGTGAGTTCAGTATTTAGAAAAATCAATTTTCTTGAGATATAATTTATATACAATAAAAAGCACTCTTTCTAGGAGTTGGTTCCACATTTTCTAAATGTTAATTATATTGAACTGAGATTTAAAATGGAAAATAGTACTTTAAAATTTCTTCACAGAATTTCATCATAATACCTCAGGTACTCTGATTGGAGATCAGGATTTTACAATCAATGACACTGGCTTAGGATAGAAAAATTAGGACAAAGCAATTTCATATGATGTAGATTCCTATGGTAAACTGCCAAGTTTCCTATCAATGGATTTATTAGGTAATATGACAGATTATGTAAAACAAAAGCTATTTATAAAACTAAAATACTCAATTCTTCATTTAAAAGCTCAAAATAAAAGTGAATAATATTTGTGAATAAGAAATAAATGAATATGTCTACCGAGCATGCAAAATCATAGAAAAATGATAAAATATTTATTATAGATATTCATAATAAAGTGCCTAAGAAAAGGACCACGGTATTCACTCTAGTTTTTTATAAAAGTTTTTAACAATAAAATATGTCTGGAAATAAACCAAAATAGTGTAATCATTTTTTAAAAATGTAAGTCCTTGTAGATAATATGATTACATGCTTAGGACATGCATTAAAACTAGTTTATATGTTGTTACAATAAATAAAATGATTTAACAAATGTGCTATATATTACATCAGTGTACAAAAATTAATAGTATCATTATATATACTAGCAATAACCGTTGGGAAAATAAGAAATAATAACCCATTAACAATAACAACACACCTGTGAAACACCCAGCAATACCTGTGTGAATTAAGAGAACATTGGCAGTAGCCTGACAGTACTTCCTGTGGGCCTGTGATGGTGGTAGCTATAGGGTGTGGCTGTTCTACCTGGGAGAGGGTAAGAAGGAAATGAAAGTACTGCATCTCATGGTTTGTGTCAGCACACCCACAGTACAATAGAACACAGGGTAGACTTCTAAGGTTTTGACTGCATCCCTGGCTCCTAGACAGCACCTCTGGACTCACCCAGGGCCTGGGGGAACTTGCCAACCTGAAGGGAAGAACAAAGCCCGGCTGGCTTCTCCATATGCTGATTGTAAAGCCCCAGGGCCTTGAGGAGACATAAGCAATAGTTAGGTAGTAGTTACAGCAGGCCTTGGGTGAGGCCTGGTGCAGTCCTGGTTTCAGGTCTGTCTGACCCAGCACAGACCCAGTGGTGGTGGCCACAGGGGTGCTCGGGTCACTTCACCCCCAGCTCTAGGTAGTTCATAACAGAGAGAGAAATTCTATTAGTTTGGGAGAAAGTAAGGGAAGAAAACAAGTCTCTGCCTGGTAATCCAGAGAATTCTTCCAGATATTATCCAAGGTCAACAAGGTGGTGCCTCTACAAGTCTGCAAGAGCCACAGTGTTAGTAGGCTTGGGTAACCACGTTAGTAGGCTTGCACCTTAATGCAGATATGACTTAGCTAACAATACTCAAGATCTTTCAAATATCTGGAAAGTCTTCCCAAAAAGGATTGGTACAAACAAGCTCAGACTGCAAAAATCACAATAAATACCTAACTCTTCAATGTCCAGAAACTGACAAACAAACATTGACAAGCATTAAGACTGTCTAGAAAAACATGACCTCTTGAAACGAACTACATCAGGCACCAGGGGCCAATCCCAGAGAGAGAGAGAGATATTTGACCTTTCAGACAGATAATTTCAAAACAGCTGTTTGTTTTGAGGAAACTCAGTGAAATTCAAGATAACAGAGAAGGAATTCAGATAGGAAGTGCACAGAAAAACAAAGACTATTATAACACTGTAAATGTTGTGTGTAAACTACTCTTTTTTATTTTTATTTTTTTTTGAGACGGAGTCTCGCTCTGTCACCCAGGCTGGAGTGCAGTGGCACAATCTCTGCTCACTGCAAGCTCCGCCTCCCGGGTTCACGCCATTCTCCTGCCTCAGCCTCTCTGAGTAGCTGAGACTACAGGCGCCCGCCACCACGCCCGGCTAATTTTTTTTGTATTTTTTTTTTAGTAGAGATGGGGTTTCACTGTGGTCTCGATCTCCTGACCTCGTGATCCGCCCGCCTCGGCCTCCCAAAGTGCTGGGATTACAAGCGTGAGCCACTGCACCCGGCCCGTGTGTAAACTACTCAAGTAGAAAGACTAAAAGATTAATCAATCAAGAATAATAACTACAACTTTTCAAGACATAGACAGTACAATAAGATATAAATAGAAACAACAAAAAGTTAAAAAGTAGGGGGATAAAGATAAGGTGCAGAGTTTTTAAATTAGTTTTCTAATGGTTTATTTATGCAAACAGTATTAAGTTGTTATCAGCTTAAAATAATGTGTTGTAAGATACTATTTGCAAGCCTTGTGCTAACTTGAAATAAAAAAAAATACCATGAATATATAAAAAATAAAAAAGTAAGAAATTAAATCATACTAGGGAAAATTGCCTTCACTAAAAGATATAGGAAAGAAGAAAGAGAAGACCAGAAAACAAATGACAAAATGGCAGGAGTAAGTTCTTACTTAACAACATTGAGGCCGGGAGCGGTAACTCATGCCTGTAATCCCAGCACTTTGGGAGGCCGAGGCAGGCGGATCACGAGGTCAGGAGATCAAGACCACAGTGAAACCCCGTCTCTACTAAAAATACACACACACACAAAAATTAGCCGGGCATGGTGGCAGGCGCCTGTAGTCCCAGCTACTTGGGAGGCTGAGGCAGGAGAATGGTGTGAACCCGGCAGGCAGAGCTTGCAGTGAGCCGAGATCGCACCACTGCACTCCAGCCTGGGTGACAGAGCAAGACTCTGTCTCAAAAAAAAAAAAAAAAAAAAAAAACATTGAATGTAGATGAACTAAACTCTCCAATCAAGGACGCAGACTGGCTGAATGGATATAAACAGAAAAGCCAATGATATGTTGCCTTCAAGAAACACACTTCACCTATAAAGACACATGGACTGAAAATAAATGGATTGAAAAAGATAGTTCACATCAATAGAAACCAAAAAAGAACAGGAGTAGCTATACTTAAGGCGGATGAAATAGATTTCAAGACAAAAACTCTAAGAAGAGACAATAAAAGGTCATTATAAATGATAAAGGGGTCAATTCAGCAATAGAATATAACAATCTAAAAAATATATGTGCCCAGCACTGGAGCACGGAGATAATAAAGATAATATTATTAGAGCTAAAGAAAGAGATAGGCCGGGCGTGGTGGCTCACACCTGTAATCCCAGCACTTTGGGAGGCTGAGGCAGGCAGATCACAAGGTCAGGAGATTGAGACCATCCTGGCTAACACAGTGAAACCCTGTCTCTACTAAAAATACAAAAAAATTAGCTGGGCATGGTGGCAGGTGCCTGTAGTCCCAGCTACTCAGGAGGCTGAGGCAGGAGAATGACATGAACCTGGGAAGCGGAGCTTACAGTGAGCTGAGGTCACACCACTGCACTCCAGCCTGGGCGACAAAGTGAGACTCTGTCAAAAAAAAAAAAAAAAACAAAAACAAACAAACAAAAAAAAAAACGAAAGATAAGACTTCAGTACAATAATAGCTACAGACTTCAACACCCACTTTAAGCAGCATTGGATGGATCTTCTAAACAGAAAATCAACAAAGAAACATTGCACTTAATCTTATATATAGGATAATCAACCAAGAAACATTGGACCTAATCTTAATATAGACCAAATGGACCTAATAGGTATTTACAGAACATTCCATTCAAAGGCTGCAGAATACACATTCTTTTCCACAGCACACGGACCATTCTCAAGGATAGACCATATGGTAGGTCACAAAACAAGTCTTAAGACATTCAAAAAAATTGAAATTATATCAAGTATATTCTCTGACTATGATAAAATAAAACTAGAAATCAATAACAGGAGGAATTTGGGAAACAATACAAACACATGGAAATTAAACAGTATGCTTCTGAATGATCAGTGGGCCAATGAAAAAATTAAGAATGTAATTGAAAATTTTCTTGAAACAAATGATAATGGAAACACAGCATACCAAAAAATAACAAGGGTTTTAATGATAGGAAAAATTCATTTAAGAAGTAGAAAACCTAGGCAAGACAGGTGGATCACTTGAGGTCAACAGTTTGAGCCCAGCTAGACCAACATGGAGAAACCCCAACTCTACTAATAATACAGTTAGCCAGGTGTGGTGGTGCATGCCTGTAGTACATCTACTGGGGAGGCTGAGGCACAAGAATCACTTGAACCAGGGAGATGGAGATTGCAGTGAGCTGAGATTGTGCCACTGCACTCCAGCCTTGGTGACAGAGTAAAACTGTGACACACACACACACACGTAGAAAACCTAATTACTGGAAAAAATAAATGTCATTAAAAGATAATATTTTTCTTTTCCTATGTATGACAATGCATATAGAAACAAACAAATCTCAAACATAAAATGCATTGTTAAACACACTCAACTTGAAGATACTGAACAGAAAAAAAACAGTTTTGGGCCAGGTGTGGTGGTTTGTGCCTGTAAGGCAAACACTTTGGGAGGCTGAGGTGGGAGGATTGCTTAAGCCCAGAAGTTCAAAGCCAGCCTAAACAACATAGTGAGACTTTGTCTACAAAAAAAAATTTTTTTTAAACCCTAAAACCCTAGTGACACAGCAAAAGCAGTATAAGAAGGAAGTTTATAGCTATATGTGCCTACATCAAAAAAGAAGAAAAGCATCACATAAACAAATTAATGGTGCATTTTAAAGAACTACAAAAGCAAGAGCAAACCAAACTCAAAATTGGTAGAAGAAAAGAAATAATCAAGATTAAAGCAGAAATAAATCTGAAATGAAGAAAATAATATATGAAATCAACAAAACAAAAAGTTGATATTTTGAAAGATAAACAAAATTGATATAGCTTTAGTTACACTGATTAAGACAAAAAGAGAGAAGACCCAAATAAATAAAATCCGAGATGAAAAAGGAGACACTACAACTAATATTGCAGAAATTCAAAGGATTATTAGAGGCTACTATGAACAACTTATATGCCAATACATTGGAAAATCAAGAAGAAATGGATAAATACCTAGACACATACAACCGAAAGAGATTAAACCATGAAGAAATCCAAAGCTTTATCAGACCAATAACAAGTAATAAAATTGAAGCTGTAATAAGAAGTCTCCCATCAAAGAAAAACCCACACCCAATGGCTTCACTGCTGGATTATACCAAACATTTAAAGAACAATTAATATCAATTTTACTCAAACTATTATGAAAAATAGAGATGGAGGGAAAACTTCCAAGCTCATTCTATGAGGCCAGTATTATGCTGATACCAAAACCAGACAGAGACACAACAGAAAAAGATTATAGGCCTATATCACTGATAAACATTGATGCAAGGATCCTCAACAAAGTACTAGCAAATGAAATTTAACAACACATTAAAAAGATTATTCAATTTGACCCAATGGGATTTACTCCAAGTACACAAAAATGGTGAACATATGCACATCTATCAATGTGACACAGCATATCAACAATATGAAGGACAAAAACCATATGAGCATTTAAATTGATGCTGGAAAAGCATATGATAAAATTCAACATGACTTCATTTAAAAAACTCTCAAAAGACTGGGTATAGAAGTAATTAACACATTTCTCAACATAATAAAAGACACATAGCTAGTATCATACCAAATGAGGAAAACAAAAAGCCTTTTCTCTAAGGTCAGGAACATGACAGCATGCCCAGTTTCACCACTGTTATTCAACATAGTACTGGAAGTCCTGGCCAAAGCAATCAGGCAACAGAAAAAAATAAAGGCACCAAAATTATTCTTGTTTGAAGATGGTGTAAATCTTTTATATTTGGAAACAACTAAATACTCCACACAAAAAAATCTATTCGAACTGATTTAATTCAGCAAGGTTGCAGGGTACAAGATAAAAATTAAAAAATTAATAGCAGTTTGATATGCCAGAGAGATAACAATTTGAAAACTAAATAATTCTATTTACTTTGCAATAGTTACAAAGAAAATAAAATACCTAGGAATTAACCTAACCAAACAAGTGAAAAGTCTCTAAAATGAAAACTATAAAATATTGGTTCAGGAAATTGAAGAGGACACAAAAAAATGGGAAAATATTTTCCAATGGAATAAGTAATACTGGTAAAACATGCACATTTCCAAAAGCAGTCTACAGAGTCAATGCAATCCCTATCAAAATAGCAATGACATTCTTCACAAAAATAGAAAAAAAAATCCTAAAATTTATATAGAACCACCAAAATTCAAGAATAGCCAAAGCTATCCTAAGCAAGCCAAACAAAACTGAAGGAATCACTTTACCTGACGTTAAATTATACTGCAAAGCTCTAATAACAAAAACTGCATGGTATTTGTATAAAGACATACATATAAATCAATGGAACAGAATCGAGAACCCAGAGCTAAATCCATACGTCTCATTTTTGACATTTTTGACAAAGATTCCAAGAACATATATTAGGAAAAGGACATCTTTAACAAATGGTCTGGGAACACTGGATATCCATATGTAGAAAAATGAATCTAGACTCTTGTCTCTAACCATGTATAAAAATCAAATCAAATGTATTAAAGACATAAATGTAAGACCTCAAACTATGAAACTACTATTATACAAGAAAGCATCAAGGAAACTCTCTGGGGCATTTGTCTGGGCAAAATTTCTTGAGTAATTCTCTACAAGCAAAAGAAACCAAAGCAAAAAAGGGACAAATTGCATCATATCAAGTTAAAGAACTTTTGTATGGCAAAAATAGCAATCAACAAAGTGAAGAGACAACCCACAGACTGGGAGAAAATATTTGCAAACTACCCCTCTGACAAGAAATCAAAAACCAGAATACATAAGGAGCTCAAACAACTATATAGAAAAATGTCTAATAATCCAATTAGAAAATGGGCAAAAGATCTGAATAGACAATTCTCAGAAGATGTACGAATGGAAAACAGGTAAATGAGAAGGTGTGCAACATAATTGATAATCAGAGAAATGCAAATCAAAACTAAAATGAGTTATCATCTCACCCCAGTTAAAATGGCATATATCCAAAAGACAGTCAATAACAAATGCTGGTGAGGGTGTGGTGAAAGGAAACCCTTGAACACTCTTGGTGGAAATGTACCTAAGTAAAACCACTATGGAGGAACCACAGTTTAGAAGTTCTTCAAAAATCTAAAAATAGAGCTACCATACGATCCAGCAATCCCCCGTTTAGCTATATACCCAAAAGAAAGGAAATCAATATATTGAAGAGATATCTGCACTCCCATGTTTAGTGCAGCGCTATTCACAATATTCAAGATTTAGAAGCAATCTAAGTGCCCATCAACAAACGAATGGATAAAGAAAATGTGGTACATATATATAATAAAGTACTGTTCAGCCATAAAAAAAGAATGAGATTCAGTCATTTGCAACAACATGGATGGAATTATGTTAAGTGAAATAAGCCAGGCACAGAATGACAAGCATCACATATTCTCATTTATTTATGGAATCTGAAAATCAACAATTCAACTCATGGAGACAGAATAGCAGGTTAGGTACCAGAGGCTGGGAAAGGTAGGGGAGGGGGAGGCAAGGAGGAAGTGGGAATGGTTAGTGGGTACAAAAATAGAAAGAATGTATAAGACCTACTATTTGCTATCACAACAGGGTGACTATAGTACAAAACTATTTAGTTGTTCATTTTTAAATAACTAAAAGGGTGTAAATGGGTTGTTTATAACATAAAGGATAAATGCTTGAGGTGATGGATAGCCCATTTATCCTGATATGATTCTTACACATTGCATGCGGATATCAAAATATCTCATGCAACCCATGAATATATACACCTACTATGTACCCACAAAAATTAAAAAATAACCTGTTCAAGCATTCTGACAGTATTTTATGAAAAAAAGTATAAAAGCATATGAACATATATAAAAGAAAAAAAACAGAGAAATATACCACGCTCCTAAACAGAAAAAAAAACTTGAAAAATATTAATTTTTTCCTGATTAAATTAGAGATTTAGCAGATGTGGGAAGAAAAATATTCTGAAACCCATCTGTAAATAAAAATGAGAATAAGATATTTTTAAAAGTTGATCTATGAGGGCTGATTGTATTATACAAATAAAACAGTATGAAACTATAATTATTAAATCAGTGCACTTTACAATACAGATATTGATCAATAAAACAAAGTAAAACATGTTTTTTTAATTAAACATTAGTGTTATTGGTTGAATTGCATCCCTCTCAAAGGATATATTGCAATTCTTATCCTCAATAACTATGAACGTGACCCCATTTGGAAATAGGGTATTTAAAGAGGTAATCAAGTTAAGCTGCATTTATTAGAGCAGGCCCTAATCCAATATGATTGCTGTCCTTATAAAACGTGAAAATTTGGACACAGGAAAATGATGCAAAGACACAGTGAAAATGCCACCTGAAGATGGAAGATTGAGTGATGTATCTACAAGCCAAGAAATGCCAAAGACTACAGGCAAAACACCAGAAAAAAGGAAAAAGCAAAGAACACTAATGTTTACTTTAAAAAAAACACTACCTAGTAATGGGATCGCTAGGTTGAATGGTATTTCTGTTTTTAGGTCTTTGAGGAATCATTACACTGTATTCCACAATGGTTGAACTAATTTAAACTCCCACTAATGTGTAAGTGTTCCTTTTTCTCCACAACCTTTCCAGCATCTATTTTTTGTCTTTTTATTAATAGCCATTCTGACTGGTGTGAGATGGTGTCTCATTGTGATTTTGATTTGCATTTCTCTAATCATCAGTAATGTTGAGCTTTTCTTATGTGCTTGTTGGCTGCATGTATCTCTTCTTTTGAAAAGCGTCTGTCCCTGTCCATTGCTCACTTTTTTAAACTTTAAGTTCATGGGAACATATGCAGGTTTGTTAAATGGGTAAACTTGTGTCATGGTGGTTTGTTGTACAGATTATGTATGGGTTGTTACTCTCTATGTGCCCATGTGTTCTCATCAGTTAGCTCCCATGTATAAGTGAGAACATGCAATATTGGTTTTCTGTTTCTGTATTAGTTTGCTAAGGATAATGGCCTCCAGCTACATCCATGTCTCTGCAAAGGATATAATCTTGTGGGTTTTTTTTATGTCTGCATAGTATTCCATAGTGTATATGTATCACATTTTATTTTGCTCACTTTCTAACGGGGTTGTTTTTTCTTGTAAATTTGTTTTAGTTGCTTATAGATGCTGGATATTATACCTTTATGAGATGCATAGTTTGCAAAATTTTCTCCCATTCTGCAGGTTGTCTGTTTACTCTGGTGACTGTCACCTTTGCTGTGCAGAAGCTCTTGAGTTTAATTAGATCCCATTTGTCAATGTTTGCTTTTGTTGCAATTGCTTTTGGTGTCTTTGTCATGAATCTTTTGCCCATTCCTATGTCCAGAATGATATTGTTTAGGTTGTCTTCCAGGGTTTTTATACTTTTGGGTTTTACATTTAAGTCCTTAATCCATTTTGGGTTAATCTTTGTATATGGTATAAGGAAGGAGTCCAGTTTCAATCTTCTGCATATGGCTAGCCAGTTATCCCAGCACCATTTATTGAATAGAGAGTCCTTTCCCCATTGCTTGTTTTAGTCAGGTTCATGGAAGATCAGATTTTTGTATCTGACCTGATAGTGTGCGGCCTTATTTCTGGGTTCTCTATTCTTTTCCATTGGTCTCTGTGTCCGTTTTTGTACCTGTACCATGTGTGTTGGTTACTGTAGCCCTGTGGTATAGTTTGAAAAAACTTATTTTAAATATGCTAATTATTTCATTAGTTAATGAAGCACTGCCCAACCATACAGTTAAATAAAATAAGATATATCTATGAAATTGAATATTTAAAGCCAATAACTTATTTATTCAACAATTATTTATTAAATATGTGGCCGGGTGCAGTGGCTCATGCCTGTAATCCCAGCACTTTGGGAGGCTGAAGTGGGCAGATCACTTGAGATCAGGAGTTCGAGACCAGCCTGGCCAACATGGTGAAACCCCATCTCTACTAAAAATACAAAAACCAGCCAGGCGTGGTGGCACATGCCTGTAATCCGTACTTAGGAGGCTGAGTCAGGAGAATTGTCTGAACCTGGGTGACGGAGGTTGCAGCGAGCCGAGACTGCAACACTGCACTCCAGCCTGGGTGACAACATGGATGCATATGTAACAAACCTGCACATTGTGCACATGTACCCTAAAACTTAAAGTACAATAATAAAAAAAAAATAAAATAAAATTATTACGTACTATGCATCAGACATTGGTCTAGGTTCTCTTAATTGAGCAGTGACTAAAACAAGACTCCACTAGAGTTTTGGGGTGTGTGTGTATCTAAAATCAAGGAAAAAAGTAGACTACAGGAAAAGAAATGCTTATCACAGGCAATATGAAGAAAACCAAGTAGACGAGGAAGATACACAGTGATGGAATGAGAAGCTTTATTTAGATAAAGCTTCTTAAAGGATCAGCCTTCTTATGAGGTATTATTAGAACAGACACTCGAATTAAGAAGGAAAGCAAGCCACATATACACTAAGGAAAAGGGCAGTGTGAGCAGAGGGGATGGCAAAGACAAAGACCCCAAAAGAAAGAGGTGTTCTTGGCATGGCTGAGGAAGAACAAGTAGGTCTTGGCGGGCTGGTGTGGAGTGAGTGAGAAGAGAGTGGGAGAAAATAAAGTCCCATGGTAAGCCAGGATCATTTATTTCATGGCCAGTAAGATGAAAACCCACTGGTTAGTAAGTTTTAGAAACAGGGGTGATTTGATACTAAAAGTAAAACTTGGAGATATAAAATCAAATAAAAATAATTAAAATACATATAAACAAAATTGTCTCAACTATGTTTACAAATACAGAAAAGGGCTTCGAAGTAAATATGCCAAACAGAATCAAGGGTTTGAATGATAGTGAGAGATTGGGTGCTTTTTTCTTTTCACATGCTGCTAAATTTTCCAGTTTTATAGTGAGAACAATTTTTATAATCACAAAAAGATGTTTAAACAGAAATGTATACACATCCACAGTTCTACATTTTACCACATTTAGAAAAAATTTCTATTAATTTGAATCTTTGTATGAACCATTTACCTTTCAACTCTCCAAAATTGTTTTAGAACCACTACTCTCTTCAAAGCTGTCAGTCAGACAGGGACATTTAAGTCTGCAGAGGTTCCTGCTGAATTTTGTTTGTGCCCTGCCCCCAAAGGTGGAGCCTACAGAGGCAGGCAGGCCTCCCTGAGCTGTGGTGGGCTCCACCCAGTTCGAGCTTCCTGACTGCTTTGTTTACCTAAGCAAGCCTGGGCAATGGCAGGCGCCCCTCCCCCAGCCTCACTGCCGCCTTGCAGTTTGATCTCAGACTGCTATGCTAGCAATCAGCGAGACTCCGTGGGCATAGGACCCTCTGAGCCAGGTGCCGGACACAATCTCCTGGTGTGCCCTTTTCCAGGCCCGTTGGAAAAGCGCAGTATTAGGGTGGGACTGACCCGGTTTTCCAGGTGCCGTCTGTTACCCCTTTCTTTGACTAGGAAAGGGAACTCCCTGACCCCTTGCGCTTCCCCAGTGAGGCAATGCCTCGCCCTGCTTCGGCTCGTGCACAGTGCACTGCACCGGCTGTCCTGCACCCGCTGTTTGGCCAAAAAGAGTCCAGGACCTGATGGATTCACAGCAGAATTCTACCAGAGGTACAAGGAGGAACCGGTACCATTCCTTCTGAAACTATTCCAATTGATAGAAAAAGAGGGACTCCTCCCTAACAAATTTTATGAGGCCAGCCTCATCCTGATACCAAAGCCTTGCAGAGACATAACCAAAAAAGAGAATTTCAGACCAATATCCTTGATGAACATTGATGCAAAAATCCTCAATAAAATACTGGCAAACCGAATCCAGCAGCACATCAAAAAGCTTATACACCATGATCAAGTGGGCTTCATCCCTGGGATGCAAGACTGGTTCAACATAGGAAAATCAATACATGTAATCCAGCATATAAACAGAACCAAAGACAAAAACCACATGATTTTGTCAATAGATGCAGAAAAGGCCTTTGACAAAATTCAACAACACTTCATGCTAAAAACTCTCAATAAATTAGGTATTGATGGGATGTACCTCAAAATCGTAAGAGCTATCTATGACAAGCCCACAGCCAATATCATACTGAATGGGAAAAAACTGGAAGCATTCCCTTTGGAAACTGGCACAAGACAGGGATGCCCTCTCTCACCACTCCTGTTCAACATAGTGCTGGAAGTTCTGGCCAGGGCAATCAGGCAGGAGAAGGAAATAAAGGGTATTCAATTAGGAAAAGAGGAAGTCAAATTGTCCCTGTTTGCAGATGATATGATTGTATATCTAGAAAACCCCATTGTCTCAGCCCAAAATCTCCTTAAGCTGATTAGCAACTTCAGCAAATCTCAGGATACAAAATCAATGTACAAAAATCACAAGCATTCTTGTACACCAATAACAGACAAACAGAGAGCCAAATCATGAGTGAACTCCCATTCAGAATTGCTTCAAAGAGAATAAAATACCTAGGAATCCAACTTACAAGGGATGTGAAGGACCTCTTCAAGGAGAACTACAAACCACTGCTCAATGCAATAAAAGAGGATACAAACAAATGGAAGAACATTCCATGCTCATGGGTTGGAAGAATCAATATCATGAAAATGGCCATACTGCCCAAGGTAATTTATAGATTCAATGCCATCCCCATCAAGCTACCATGACTTTCTTCACAGAATTGGAAAAAACTACTTTAAAGTTCATATGGAACCAAAAAAGAGCCCACATCGCCAAGTCAATCCTAAGCCAAAAGAACAAAGCTGGAGGCATCACGCTACCTGACTTCAAACTATACTACAAGGCTACAGTAACCAAAACAGCATGGTACTGGTACCACAACAGAGACATAGATCAATGGAACAGAACAGAGCCCTCAGAAATAATGCTGCATATCTACAGCTATCTGATCTTTGACAAACCTGACAAAAACAAGAAATGGGGAAAGGATTCCCTATTTAATAGTGCTGGGAAAACTGGCTAGCCATATGTAGAAAGCTGAAACTGGATCCCTTCCTTACACCTTATACAAAAATTAATTCAAGATGGATTAAAGACTTAAATGTTAGACCTAAAACCATTAAAATCCTACAAGAAAACCTAGGCAATACCATTCAGGACATAGGCGTGGGCAAGGACTTCATGTCTAAAACACCAAAAGCAATGGCAACAAAAGCCAAAATTGACAAATGGGATCTAATTAAACTAAAGAGCTTCTGCACAGCAAGAGAAACTACCATCAGAGTGAACAGACAACCTACAGAATGGGAGAAAATTTTTGCAACCTACTCATCTGACAAAGGGCTAATATCCAGAATCTACAATGAACTCAAACAAATTTACAAGGAAAAAACAAACAATCCCATCAAAAAGTGGGCAAAGGACATGAACAGACACTGCTCAAAAGAAGACATTTATGCCGCCAAAAAACATATGAAAAAATGCTCATCATCACTGGCCATCAGAGAAATGCAAATCAAACCACAGTGAGATACCATCTCACACCAGTTAGAATGGCCATCATTAAAAAGTCAGGAAACAACAGGTGCTAGAGAGGATGTGAAGAAACAGGAACACTTTTACACTATTGGTGGGACTGTAAACTAGTTCAACCATTGTGGAAGTCAGTGTGGCGATTCCTCAGGGATCTAGAACTAGAAATCCCATTTGACCCAGCCATCCCATTACTGGGTATATACCCAAAGGACTATAAATCATGCTGCTATAAAGACACATGCACACGTATGTTTACTGCGGCACTATTCACAATAGCAAAGAGTTGGAACCAACCCAAATGTCCAACAACGATAGACTGGATTAAGAAAATGTGGCACATATACGCCATGGAATACTATGCAGCCATAAAAAATGATGAGTTCATGTCCTTTGTAGGGACATGGATGAAGCTGGAAAACATCATTCTCAGTAAACTATCGCAAGGACAAAAAACCAAACACCGCATGTTCTCACTCATAGGTGGGAATTGGACAATGAGAACTCATGGACACAGGAAGGGGAACATCACACTCTGGGGACTGTTGTGGGGTGGGGGGAGGGGGAAGGGACAGCATTAGGAGATGTACCTAATGCTAAATGACGAGTTAATGGGTGCAGCAAAACAACATGGCACATGGATACATATGTAACAAACCTGCACATTGTGCACATGTACCCTAAAACTTAAAGTATAATAATAAAAAAATAAATAAATAAATAAATAATTTAAAAAATTGTTTTAGATTGCTACATCTTTTCATTATTTGTCATTATTTTTCTCTTATTTTTATGTGTTTATATTTTCTTCCTTAATTTCTATGCACAGATTAGTGAAATGAAGTCAGGTAATGTTACACCAATTGTGGACTGAAAAGTAGATATTTTTCTAGAACATAGAGTAACATTCTTAATGGAAGTGCTGTTTATAAATATAGCTTCCTTTCTTTGAGGCTCAAAAATATTAACTGCAACCTAATTGATTTACGGCATCATTCTACACACATATTCTAACATTAACTCTAATTTAAACAGTCCTGTAAAACATTGTGTGGCCTAGCCTACACAATTTGCTAATATAGGTATTGATCAGAATAATCTATATAATAAAAGTAAAAGCTCATTTTATTTGTTTATGTCTGGGATAGAAAGTGTCTGGAAGATAGAGACTACAGCTGTGCATTTATATGCCTTTGGTACAACACTATTCCTATTCTTTGTCTCCTTTATTACAGCACTTTGATGTTCAAAACTATGACTGACAAAATTTCAGGCAATTATAATTCACTGATTAAAATACATTAAGAAAAAAATGTGTATAATACAAACACTAAGTATGCAGCTCCTGCAGCTCCAGTATAAGGGCATATGTGATCTTTATAATCAAACTATTTTAAAATTCTGAGTTGTATCCTAGAAAATAAAGCATAACATAAAATACAAGGAATGTTCTCCTATTCATAATGGAATTTTGCAGTTCTGCATTTTGCAAAGTATACTTCAAACCTCCGCCTTTTGCATTATGGCACAATACCTTTATCAGGAGGGAAGACGTGCCTACTCAATGAGTGTTAGGAATTTCTTTCTTTATTTTTTTCTGTTAAGACTGTACAAGGACAAGGGCCCAAGGCAGGAAGACAGAGGAAAAAGAAAAGCAGAGGTATCCACATATACAGTGGAAAGAATCTTGGTGCCCTTAGGCATGGAGTTCACAAACTATAATAAAAGATTTCTTAACATTGATGGGCATCTAGGTTTATTCCGTCTTTGCTGTTGTGAATCGTGCTGTGGTGAAAATTACAGTAGAAGACTTGTGTATATCCAGTTCTTACATGTTTTATTTCCTTTGACCACAAAATTTCACAAAAGACTCAATTATTCTCTTATTAATGGTGGATCTACACAGGGCTAATTGTCATTATTTCTATATACACTTGCTAGTAGCACCTGAAACATTTTCCTTCTCTCTTGGTGAATTCATCTATAAGCAAAACATGTCAGCAGAACTCTAAAAGGCTTTGCAGACATAACAATATAATTCACCTTTGATCCTGTACTTTAACTTTCCTTAAACAACAAAAGCTCAGCTAAAAACCTATCTTTCCATAGGAAACTTGCTCTTGATTCATTAAGGGATGAAATTCAGAGCTTGGAGTGTGATTGCTTTCCTGTAGCTAGCAAAATGTATTAAGTTATCTCTAACATTATCTAATGAAGTGCCTGTATTCAGTGGAGACACCCTCATGAGAGCCACGTTGTAAAATGGCAATGCGGCCTTGAGAAATTGCAACTGCTCTGAGCCAAAAAAGAGGGTCCTTTATGAATAGTGCTTACAAGTAGAATAAAACATAAAAATTTCCCCAAAAGTAGCTTTCATTATCATCGAACAGAAAATTTTTTAAAAAAATCATGGGAAAACAACAGACAACAAACAACTCAGCTGTCCTATGAGCTAAGGATACAAAGTTGAAAATGTAGCCCTGGGGCAAGGGAACTTACTAGTATTGGGATAGGTGCATTGAGTTGTCAAAAGCATGTAGTTATCATTATAGCTTTATTATTTAAAAGAAAAACATTTCCAAAAAATTCAGGTTACTTTAATAGAATATTTCATTACTATTTCATAGCATTTTATATTACTATAAAAATGATAACTTTAAAATGCGAGATAGAGACATACTGTTAAGGAAAATAAATATAAAATCTAGATGGATATATAGACAGATATATAGGATAATATTGTTTTAAAGAACTATATTTTATATCTATCCATGTATTAATTAAGAGTGAGAGAAAGAAATACACCAGAATATTGCCATTTTACAAGACCACTGGACCTTTCATTCCAATTCGCAATACAGTGTTAAATAAATTATAGTCCTTTTTAATGTATGGTCATAGAGGCATATATTTTTTAAAATACCCTTTAAATCCAACAGATTTCTATATGTGATTACAATACTTAATAATCAAGTATTGTTTATCTCAAGAATGCAAGGATGATTCCATATCAGAAAATGTATCCATGTAATTGGCCACAGATAAACGTAGCAACTCATGATTACTTAGGAGATACAGAAATAGCATCTGGTATAAATCAACACATAGCATAAGGAAGGAAACCAAATAATAAACAGAAGAGAGTTTCATTGATATGGTCAAGTTTCTAATCCAAAACACTGACAGCAAATATTTTATTTAAAATAGACATTTTAGATATAGTCTCCTGTTAAGGAACAAGACAAGAATGTCCAAAATGTCAGTTATAATTTTTATTGTTTCACAATAATAATAATACTGGGGTTCTGAAAAAATACTATAGGAAAAGACATATAAGAAGTATCAACTTTGCAAATGAAGAAATTAACTGTTATTGTTTAAAGATAATAAAATAATTTACCAATTATTACCAATTAATTATCAAAAACCAATAGAATGAATAAGGTATCAGAATTTAGTATGTTTTCTGGAACAAGATCAACATATGAAAATAAATGCTGTTTCTGTATATCAGCCATAACAAACTACAAAATATTACCAGTAGCAAAATATAATTTGTAATATCAGTTAAAAATTAAAATACCTAAGAATCAACAAAGAATACACCACAAATGTGGAAAATAATCTAAAACTCTAATAATATATAAAACCTTTCAAAATGGAGAGAAATCCCATGCTACTCCATTGGAAGATTAATATTATGAACATTTCAATTGTTACAAAACTATTACCAAAAGTCCTAATCATCCATCTGCTATATTTTTAAAATAAATCTAGCAAACATATTATATAATTTATGTAAATATATAAATGCACATGGTTAAGGATTTAAATTATATCACATTAATATATTCTTCTTCAATTAAGGACACTATGAGAAAAGTTAGCAGATGACTGATGGGCTGAAAAGAGATGCCTGTAGTATCTGAAACTGATACAAATATAATATCTAAAGTATACCCAAATGCTTGCAAATCAAAAAGAGAAATAAAATTTTGTAATAAATTAACAAAAACTATAATCAGGCAAATTATACAAGGTGCTTCAAACATCCAACCAGTTTTTTTTTTTTTTCATTTTTTTTTTTTATTATACTTTAGGTTTTAGGGTACATGTGCACAATGTGCAGGTTTGTTACATATGTATCCATGTGCCATGTTGATTTCCTGCACCCATTAACTCGTCATTTAGCATTAGGTGTATCTCCTAATGCTGTCCCTCCCCCCTCCCCCCACCCCACAACAGTCCCCAGAGTGTGATGTTCCCCTTCCTGTGTCCATGAGTTCTCATTGTTCAATTCCCACCTATGAGTGAGAACATGCGGTGTTTGGTTTTTTGTCCTTGCGATAGTTTACTGAGAATGATGTTTTCCAGTTTCATCCATGTCCCTACAAAGGACATGAACTCATCATTTTTTATGGCTGCATAGTATTCCATGGTGTGTATGTGCCACATTTTCTTAATCCAGTCTATCGTTGTTGGACATTTGGGTTGGTTCCAACTCTTTGCTATTGTGAATAGTGCCACAATAAACATACGTGTGCATGTGTCTTTATAGCAGCATGATTTATAGTCCTTTGGGTATATACCCAGTAATGGGATGGCTGGGTCAAATGGGATTTCTAGTTCTAGATCCCTGAGGAATCGCCACACTGACTTCCACAATGGTTGAACTAGTTTACAGTCCCACCAACAGTGTAAAAGTGTTCCTATTTCTCCACATCCTCTCCAGCACCTGTTGTTTCCTGTTTTTTTAATGATGGCCATTCTAACTGGTGTGAGATGGTATCTCACTGTGGTTTTGATTTGCACGTCCAACCAGTTTTTGAAGACATCTTCAAATTCATTAATTAGAAATGCAAAATTAAGACGAGTTATCCATTTGCACTCAAATGTTTGCCAAAGTTAAAATACTAGCTGTTGCCAAGTATTGTTAGAGATACGATGGTAAAAGATCTCTCCTGTTCCTATTGTTACTCTTGGGAAGAGTCTGATAGTTATTTATATTAAAATCACATATTTTCCAGGACCCAGTAATTCAACAGCTGAAAAACTGTTTCATTTATGACTCTACATGAATATATTCAAGAATATACATTACCGCAGTCTTTGTGTTAACTCCAAGTTTAAGTAAAATGTAGAGAAAGCACACCAGGGATATTATGAAGTTCTTAAAAGCAACAGATTAAAATATGCAATACAACCTAGATGTCTACATATACTCTATAGATATGTAAAAACCTATATCTATAACATATATATATAATAATATATAATATAGGTGTACTATCTATGGATATATATATCTATGAATATATTTATTTTACATATATATCCATAGGTACAGATATACTATCTATGGATATATAGTGAGATATATAGGTCTGTATACTACATAGTACATATGAGTATATATCTTATATAAGATATATATATATATCTTTTATATATATGATATATATAAGATACATAAGATATATACTCATATGTACTATATAGTGTATACATATATAGCCTATACATCTATGAATATATGATACTATATGTAGATATATACACACACTATACATAGCTACTATATATAGTATATAAGATATATATAATATCTTATATAAGATATATACTTATATAAGTATATAGATATGAGTATAGATAGTATCTATATATACTATATATAGATAGTATCTATATATACTATATATAAATACAGTATATATCATATATATACTACATATATACTTATATATAGTATAAGATATATATAAGATATCTTATATAAGATATATACTCATATGTACTATATAGTGTATAGATATATAGCCTATACATCTGAATATATGATACTATATGTAGATATATACGCACACTATACATAGCTACTATATATATATAGTATCTACATCTATATATATAGATATATATCCACAGATATATATCCACAGATATATAGGCTATATATTTATATATCTATGTAGGATATACATATGCATATGTATACTACACAGTCTATATATCTATGAATATACATGTCTTATATATGGATATATACTATACAGTATATATACCTCTATATATATTCTATATCTACTATAATATATAGTATACTATGTATACTGTGTATATATACTATACATATAAATACTATACACAGTATCTATATATTGTGCGTGTACATATATATACACACTGTATATGTATGAGTATATAGCTATAGACAGATACTATAGATATATTCCCATACATATGGATACATATCTATATACCATACATATATACCCATATATCAATGGATTCTATATCTATCTATGTCTAGATCTATATATACATGTCTATCTCTTTTTTTGACCAAAAAAGAAGAAACTCTTTTAAGGTACATTCTTTATAGCATACTTTTATGACAATAAAACAAATAACAGATACATGAGTATGTTACCTATGGATAGGGGAGAAGAATGCAAATGAGAAAAGAATGATGATGTACCATGAACTAAAGAACGTAATTAATTCTCTGTACCTGAGAGTCAATAAGAAAAAATACAACAACTATGTTCTATTAAAAGTAAATAAATAAATGCAATCTGCAATGAATGAGAATAATGATTAGAGTAAAATATGATAAATTAGGTTATAAAAAACCTGTAGGGCAGGAAAGATAAGTGAGACAACCCACGTAGAAGTCAAGTACAGCTTTCTCGGCATGTTACCTACGAATTGGGTATTGAAGGTTAAGCAGCAATGTGAAGGAACAAAATTTAAGATGAAGAAAAAGGGATATTCATAAGGGCTTCTATAATGACAGAATGTTGGATTTTGTGGAAAGCTTTTTCCACATCCATGGAGATGATCATACAGTTACTGTTTTTAATTCTGTTTATGTGGTTAATCACATTTATTGGTTTGCACATGTTGAACAAGCCTCACATTCTAGGAATGAAGCCTACTTGATCACAGTGGATTAACATTGTGATATGTTGCTGGATTCAATTTCCTAGTATTTGGCTGAGTATGTTTTGTCTCTAGGTTCATCATAGCAATTGGCCTGTACTTTTGTTGTTTCCTTGGGTCTTTGTCAGGTTTTAGAATGTCTTAGGGAGGATTCTTTCCTCCTCAATATTTTGGAATAGTTTCAGAAGGATTGGTACCAACCGTTCTTTGTATATCTGGAAGCATTCTGCTGTGAATTCACTGGGTCTGTGCTTTTATAGGTTGGTAGGTTTTTTATTACTGAATCAATTTAGGAACTTGATATTGGTCTATTCAGGGTTTAAATTTCTTCCTGATTCAATTTTAGAAGGTTGTGTGTTTTAAGAAATTTATCAGTTTCCTCTAGATTGTCTAGTTTGTGTGCACAGAAGTGTTTGTAATAGTCTCTGAGGATCTTTTGTATTTGTGTGGGATCAGTTATAATGTCACCCTTTTTATTTCTGACTGTGTTTATTTGGATCTTCACTCTTTTTTATTAGTCGAACAAGTCAGTCTATCAATCTTGTTTATTCCTTCAATTAACCACTTTTTTGTTTTGTTGGTACTTTGTATAAATTTTTGTGTCTCAATTTCATTCAGCACTTTTCTGATTTTAGTAATTTCTTTTATTCTGCTATCTTTAGAGTTACTTCATTATTGTTTTTCTAGCTCCTATAGGTGTGATGTTAGATCTTTAATTTGAGATCTTTCTAACTTTTTTGAGGTAGGCATTTAACTCTCTAAAATTTTACTTTAAAACTGCTTTTGCTGCATCCCAGAGATTTTGGTATGTTGCATTTCTGTTTAATTTAAATGATTTTTACATTCATTATTTAATTTTATTGTTTACCTAAAAGTCATTTATGGGCAAGTTGTTTAATTTCCAAGTAATATGTGGTTTTGACAGATACTCTTGATATTGATATTGATTTCTATTATTTTTCCACTAAGAAAGTGGTTGGTATTACTTTGATTTTTTTTTAATTTATTGAGACTGGCTTAATGGCCAAGCATGTGATCAATCTTGGAGTATGTTCTATGTGTATATGGGAAGAATGTATATTCTGTATTTGATGGGTGGGGTATTCTGGAGAAACTAGGCATCAAAGAAACATACCTAAAAATAATAAGAGCCATCTATGACAAACACACAGCCAAAATCATACTTAATGGAGAAAAACTGGAAGCATTCTCCTTGACAACTGGAACAAGACAAGTATCTTCACTCTCACCACTCCTGTTCAGTATAATCATGGAATCTTTGCCAGAGCAATCAGGCAAGAGAAAGAATTAAAATAGATCCAAATAGAAACAGATAAAGCCAAACTCTCTCTTCACTGATGAGATAATTCAATAAATAGAAAACCCCAAAGGCTTGGCCAAAAGGCTCCTGGAACTGATAAATGGCTTCAGTAAACTTTCAGGATACAAAATTATGTACAAAAGTTAGTAGCATTTCTACACCAATCACATTGAAGCTGAGAGCCAAATCAAGACTGCAATAACATTTACAGTAGCCTCAAAATACAAATAACCAAAAAATACCTAAAAATATATCTAACCAAGAAAGTGGAAGTTCTCTACAAGTATAACTACAAAACACTGCTGAAAAAGGTCAGAGATGACACCACAAACAAATGGAAAAACATATGCTCCTGGATTTGAAGAGTCAATATCATTAAAAGGGCCACACTGTCCAAAGCAAACCACATATTTAACACCATTTCTGTTACATTACCAAGGTCATTTTTCACATAACTAGACAAAATTATTCTAAATTATTCTAAAATTAGTATAGAACCAAAAAAAAGCCTGAATAGCCAATGAAATCCCAAGCAAAAAGAATAAAGCCAGAGGCATCACATTACCCAACTTCAAACTATACTATAAGGCTACTAATACGGTTTGGCTGTGTCCCCACCCATATCTCATCTTGAATTGTAACTCCCACAATTCCCACGTCATGGGAGGAACCCAGTGGGAGGTGATTGAATTATGGATGCAGGTGTTTCCTGTGTTGTTCTCATGATAGTGAATAAGTCCCATGAGATCTGATGGCTTTAAAAATGGGAGTTTTCCTCCACAAGGTCTCTCTTTGCCTGCTGCTATCCATGTAAAATGTGAATTTCTCCTCCTTCCCTTCCACCGTGGGAACTAGAGCAAAGGTAACTGTTGTTACGTTTTAGCAAACAGACTGGTGCCATTTTGCCCCTGCCTAGAAATCTGTGGAACTTTGAACTTGAGAGGCATGATTTAGGGTATCTGGCAGAATAGATTCCTAGGCAGCAAAGCATTTAAGAGGTAACTTTGGTGCTGGTAAAGGTATTCAGTTTTACAAGAGAAGCAGGGAATGAAAGTTTGGAAAATTTGCAGCCTGACAATGTGATAGAAAAGAAAATCTCATTTTTTGAGGAAAAATTGAAGCTGGCTGTAGAAATTTGCATAAGTAATGAGGAACCAAATGTTAATCTCCAAGAAAATGGGGAATATATCTCCAGGGCATGGCAGAGGTCTTCATGGCAGCCTCTCCCATCACAGGCCTGTAGGCCTAGGAGGAAAAATGATTTCATGATCCAGACTCAGGGTCCTCATGCTGTGTGCAGTCTAGGGACTTGGTGCCCTGTGTCCTAGACACTCCAGCCATGACTAAAAGGGGCCAAGGTACAGCTTGCACCATGGCATCAGAGGGTGCCAGCTTCAAGCCTTGGAAGCTTCCATGTTGCGTTGAGCCTATGGATGCACAGAAGTCAAGAATTTAGATTTGGTAACCTCCCCCTAGATTTCAGAAGATGTATAGAAACACCTGGATGTCCAGGCAGAAGTTTGCTACAAGGGCAGGGCTCTCATGGAGAACCTCTGCTAGGGCAGTGTGGAAGGGAAATGTGGGGTTGGACCTCCCACATAGAGTCCCTACTGGGGCATTACTTAATGGAGCTGTGTGAAGAGGACCACCGTCCTCCAGACCCCAGAATGGTAGATCCACGGACAGTTTGTACTGTGTGCTTGGAAAAGCCACAGACACTCAATGCCAGCCCATTGAAGCAGCAAGGAGGGAGGCTGAACCCTGCAGAGCTACAGGGTTGGAGCTGCCCAAGACCATAGAAAGCCACCTCTTACATCAGCATGACCTGGATGTGAGACATGGAATCAAAGGAGATCATTTTGGAGCTTTAAGATTTGACTCCCCTGCTGGATTTCAGACTTATATGGGGCCTGTAGTCCCTTTGATTTGGCCAATTTCTCCCATTTGGAATGGATGTATTTACCCAATGTCTGTACCTTCATTGTATTTAGGAAGTAACTAACTTGCTTTTGATTTTACAGGCTCATAACCAGAAGTGACTTGCCTTGTCTCAGATGAGACATTGGACTGTGGGCTTCTGAGTTAATGCTAAAATGAGTAAAGACTTTGGGGGACTGTTGGAAAGGCATGATTGATTTTGAAATGTGAGGACATGAGTTTTGGGAGGAGTCAGGGGCAGAATGATATAGTTTGGCTGTGTCCCTACCCAAATCCCATCTTGAATAGTAACTCCCACAATTCCCACATGTCATGAGAGGAACCCAGTGGGAGGTGATTGAATTATGGGGGCAAGTCTTTCCTCTACTGTTCTCGTGATAGTGAATGAGTCTTATGAGACCTGATGGTTTTAAAAACAGGCGTTTCCCTGCACAAGCGCTCTTTTTGACTGCCATTATCCATGCAAGATAGGACTTGCTTCTCCTTGCCTTCTACCATGATTGTGAGGCCTCCCCAGCCACATGGAACTGTAAGTCCATTAAATCCCTTCTTCTTTCCAGTCTCAGGTATGACTTTATCAGCAGCATGAAAACGGACAAATACAGCTATAGTAACAAAAACAGCATGGTCCTGGTACAAAAGCAGACAGACTAATGGAAAAGAAAAGGGAACACTGAAATCAAGCCAATGATCTTCAACAAAGTTGACAAAATTAAGCAACAGGGAAATAATTCTCTATTTAATAAGTGGTGCCAGAATAGCTGGCTAGCCATGTGCAGATGAATGAAACTGGAATCTTACCTATTTCTATATACAAAATTAGCTCAAGATGAATTAAAGATTGAAATGTAAGACCTGAATAATTCAGTTGACTGAAGCAATGATCTTTAAAATCTTATGTTGCACAATTCTATTCGCAAATGTTTTAAATACACCTTCATAAGTATATAATTGTTTCATAGCATATAATTGCTATGTTATGCATATCTTAAAATATTTTCCAAAACATAAAATAAATAAGAACATAAATAAACATGCCAATATTTTTTTTTCTGACAGTGACCTCATAGATCACATTGTATACTCCTGAGGAGTTTGTAGACCCAGTTTGGTGATCACTATACTAAATAGTGTTGTCAGCAAATTGAAGATCATAGCTTTGATAGTTCTTACTGCCATTTAATATCTTCTTATATATACAGACTATGTCCTTCCTCTCAGTCAGGCATGTTAAAAATGTGCAATTGGATCAGAGTACCTTGAGATTTGAAAGGACTTCAATTGTCCTACTGTATTACTTTCAAGTAGTATAGAAAAAATATGGAAAGATCAGTATAAATTTATCCCTACAGCCACCAAACCAGACAATACATAGTGTCTCAGAAATGCATGCATCATCTTAAAACATGATTAATCACCCTATGGCCCAAACGGACTTTGAGCCTTTATGTCTTCCTTCAAAAACCCTTCCTTTTAGCTAGCTTTTTAAGTTACTATTTTCAATCACATCATAAGCTTATTCCTGGCTTCAAACTTTCCCTCGAACCAATTCCCCTACCTGCACATCTCTCATGTCCCTTTTCTGACTAGATGAGCATTGATATGTGATTATGATTCTCATTCTTCCCTAATTACTTTTGGATAAACTCTTTCACCCAGTCCTCTCTTCTGATTTCAGTATTGTATGTCCAGTCTCTGACAGTCTCTCTTTGTCTTAGCCAGCTTGGGCTGCCATGCAAAATACCCTAGACTAGGTGGATTAAACAACAGAAATTAAGTTTCTCACAGGTCTGGAGTCAGAAAGACCAAGATCAAGATGTCAACATGTTTGAATTCTGATGATGGCTCTGTTCTTGGCTTACAGATAGCTGCTTTCTTGCTGGTTCCTCACATGGCAGAGAGAGACAGACTGAGCAAGCCCTCTGGTGTCTCTTCTATATATGCAATTGTTTCTTAAGGACCTCATCCTAAATACCATTACATTTGGGGTTAGGGCTACAACATATACCACTTTATCCTTGGCCTTCCAAAATCCATGTCCTTATCACATACAAAATGCATTCATTCCATCCATTAGTTCTAATAATATTAACTTGTTCCAGCATGAACTCTAAAGTCTAAAGTGCAAAGTCTCATCAAAACATCATCTAAATCAGAAACGTATGAGACTCAAGGAATGATTCATCCTAAGGCAAAATTCCTCTCATGTTGTGAACTTGTGAAACCAGACAACTTATGTCTGGCTTCCAAAATACAATGGTGGGGCAGACATAAGATAGACATTTTCATTCCAAAAGAAATAAATTGAAATAAAGAAAGTTCGATGGGTCACAAGCAAATCCAAAATTTAGCAAAGCAATTGCCATTATAGATCTTAAGGCTCAAGAATCATCATCTTTGGCTCAATGCCTTGCCATCTAGCTCCATAAGAGTGGCAGAATCATCCCAGGTTGAGGCCATCTGGCTGCTGAAACTTAGCCAGTGGCCCGGATATCTGAATCTCATTCAGGGTCATTTTTCTCTCTTTTTTAAGAAGAGGATACATTTACAACCAAATACCTCAATCGTCTTGTCCTGTCAAATTCAAGAAGTCTGATAGTGTTCTTTCCTTTTGTCCCATCTTCATCCTCTTCAGTTTGAACTGGCAGTGTTTCTACCTTCATAATCCTATTAACTCTCTATCAATTAATAGTCTAGCCACACCCATGATGTTCTCTTTAGAACACTGTTTTCTAATTTTTTGAATATGGATAGGCTATGAATTATCCAAATCTTCAAGTTCTGCTTTCTTTTTTCTTTTTAACAAATCCTTCAATTTGACTTTCTCCTTTTACATTTTAATACAGTCAGGAGGATCCAAGCTGCTTCTTCAATAATGTTGCTTAGAAATTTCCTCAGCTAACTATCCAGCTTTATTACTCACAAGTTCAACTTTCCACAAAACACTAGAGCACAGTTCAGCCAAGTTACTTGCCACTGTATAAGAATTTCCTTTTCTCCAATTTTCAGTAATATATTCTTCATTTTCATCTGAGACTCACCAAAATCACTCTTAACATCCATATTTCTACGTACCTCAAAACTTTTTAATCCTCTACCCATCACCTAATTCTAAAGTCCCTTCCTTATGTTTAGGCAATTGTTACAGCAGCACCCCACTTCTTGGTACCAAAAGAACTGCATTAGTGTTCTCCAGAGAAACAGAACCAAAAAGAGATTCAGAAAATCTATATCTTTATCTATTCAATCTATATTTATATCTACATTTATCAACCTATCTATAAAGAAAAAGAGAGAGAGATTTACTGATTTATTACAAGAAACTGGCTCACATGATTTTGGAGGCTGAGACATCTCGTGATCTGCAGTTGGCAAACTGGAGATCCACGAAAGCCAGTATGTTGTTCCAATCATAGTCCAAAAGCTAGGAAGACCAATGTTCCTACTCAAGCAGTCAGGCAGAAGTTCCTCCTTACTCAGACTTTTGGTGCTACTTGTGCTTCTAATTGACTAGATTAAGCCAACTCACATTAGAAAGAACAATCTGCTTTATACTCACTCTACCTAATCAAATATTACTATCATCCAGAAACACCCTCAGAGACACACTCAAAATAATCTCTGACCAAATGTCTGGACATTCTGTGGCCCAGTTAATTTGATACATAAAATTAGTCATCACATGCCTGATGCTCCAAGTAGTCAGGACAAAACTGAACTCAACTGCATAGATTGGAAGGTTATAGTTTCTACTGAAGGCTGATGAGAAAATCTAGAGCATGAATATGATGAGTCCTTCCCAGTTCACTCGATTACAATATCTTTCCCTCAGCATTTTAATATTGACCAGCTGTTTCAATTCTATTCTCTCTTATAGATTGTCATTCTCAGCCTCATTATTCAAAAGTTCATCTTTGGCTTTTCCCTCACTATTCCTGTGGCAGGCCAAGAAACTAGCATTTGGCTTGGTCCATGTCATCCCTTCCTTAGCAAAATGTCTGCCTGTTAAGCACTGGCTGCTTGTGAGTATGCTGTGGTACTGGCTTATGTAAGCACTCTCTAGATGGCCTCATCTGCTGCTATACTATGAATGTTTGTGCCCTCTCAAAATTTATATGTTGAAGTTGTAACCTCCAAGGTGATGGTATTAAGAGGTGGGGTTCAGAAGGTGATTAGATCATG
This sequence comes from Nomascus leucogenys, assembly GCF_006542625.1. Lineage (NCBI taxonomy): Eukaryota > Metazoa > Chordata > Mammalia > Primates > Hylobatidae > Nomascus > Nomascus leucogenys. The sequence goes on along the minus strand of NC_044383.1, from coordinate 52,912,666 downwards.
AGGGCTTCAAACTCATGAATGGAATTTATGCCCTAAAAAAGGGGCCTGAAGGAGACTGTTGGCCTCCTCTTCCATGTGAAGACACAGCAAGAAGGCATTGTTCTGTGAACCAGGAAGTGGGAACTCGCTGCATCTGCTGGTGCTTTGATCTTGTACTTCACAGACTCCACAACTGTGAGAAATACATTTCTGTTTCCTTATGAGCTACTCAGTTTATGCTATTTTATTATAGCACCCCTAAAAGAATATGACACCTACCGCCTGCAAGAAGGGTTGAACAGCATTGCATTGACAAAAGATAGAACTATTTTATTGATTTGTTACTTTTACTCCCAGCATTATAGACAGTATCATATACTTATGCATTTCCCAATCAATTATATTAAACTGGTTATTGTACTTCTCAAGTATTTTTTTCATGACACACATTATTTGCCACCTCGTTTATTCACAAATTGAATTCAGTCTTCTAATATCTGAGAAGTCCCGTCTAAAATAGCACCTCAGTTTTGTCACTATTTCCAATATCTCATCAGTTTTGAGTGATGAGAAATTCCGTTTTATCAATGCATTGAGAATTAATCAGTCTCTCTGGGATAGATTCAAGCTAACCAATCTTAAGGGGCTAATGCATAAAATTGAAATTAAAATGTATTCATTTATATAAAAAAACTCTTCCAAGTAGACTGAATATCTACATTTAATGGTTAGTTTATTCTTTCCATGTGGAACAGCTACATGGATAGTCAAATTAAAATCTGAAGGTTGTTTGATAAGTATCGTATCAGAACACCAGGAAATAGGCAATCTACCTGTGTCCTTGGTAAAAATAATTAGAGGTTTTCTCTTCTACTCTGTTTATACATGCCCCTTGGATGGCAAATAATCATCTTTTTGAGGGAGAATATTCTTTTTCATGAATAATAATATGGCAGAATGACCAATTTAGCCCCAATTTAGCCTCCCAGAAATGTGTTATATTTTAAATAGTGTACATCTTCTTCTGCTCACACATTTTATATAGTTAATACAGTAAGCTAGACTACAATATTTTTTAGTTAATTGAATTAGACTTCTACTTATAACAACTCATTTAATCTAAAATTGAAATATTACTAGAAGGAGGGACAAGGTATTTTAAAGAATAATGGTGAAAACCACAGTAAAACAAAAATCTCATAACTGTTCATGGTTTGCAGATGGAATTATATATAATTTAATTTTTAAAATAATTTTATTTTTAATTTTTATGGGTACATAGTAGGTATATATATTTATTGGGTACAGAAGATACTTTGATACAGGTATAAAATATGTAATAATCACATCAAGGTAAATGGGCTATTCATCACCTCAAGCATTTTTCATTTCTTTGTGTTACAAACATTCCAATTATACTCATTTAAAAACGTACAATAAATTAATGATGATTGCAGTCACCCTGTTGTGCTATCAAATAATAGATCTTATTTTTTCTATCTAACTATTTCTGTTCCCATTAATGATCCCCATTGCCCCTGCACTCCACTACCTTTCCAACCTTCTGGTAACCATCATTCTACTCTCTGTCTCCATGAGTTCAACTGTTTTTACTTTTAGCTCCCACAAATAAATGAGAATGTGCCACGTTTGTTTTTTTGTGCCTGGCTTATCTCATTTTACATAATGTCGTCCTCCATTTCCATCCATGTTGTAACAAATGACAGGATCTCATTCTTTTTGTACGGCTGATTAGTTCTCCAGTTCTCCATTGTGTATATGTACCACATTTTCTTTATGAATTTGTCTGTTGATGACATGTAAGTTTTTCCAAATCTTGGCTATTGTGAATAGTGCTTCAATAAACATGGGAATGTAGATATCCTTTCAATATACTGATTTCCTTCCTTTGGGTATATTCCCAGCAGTGGGATTGTGGGATCATATGATAGTTCTACTTTTAGTTTTTAGAGCAACCTCCACACTGTTCTTAGTGGTTGTAATAGTTGTAATTCCCTCCAACAATGTAGGACGATTCCCTTTTTCTCCACATCCCCACCAGCATTCATTTTTATCTGTCTTTTAGATAAAAGCCATTTTTACTAGGGTGAAATGATATTTCATTGTAGTTTTGATTTGTATTTCTCTGATCATCATTGCTGTTGAACATTTTTTAATACATCTGTTTGCCATTTGTATGCCTCGTTATTAGAAATATCTATTCAAATATTTGCCCTTTCTAATTCAAGTTATTAGACTTTTTCTTATAGAGTTGTTTGAATTCCTTATATATTCTGGTTATTAATTTCTCATCAGATGGCTAGTTGTCAAATATTTTCTCCCATTTTGTGAGTTGTTTCTTCACTTGTTTTATTGTTTCCAATGCTGTGTGAAAGCTTTTTCACTTGATATGATTCCATTTGTCCATTTTTGCTTTGGTTGCCTGTGCTTGTGGAGAATTGCTGAAGAAATTTTTGCCCAAACTAATGTCCTGGAGAGTCTATCAATGTGTTCTTTTAGTAATTTCACAGTATGAGGTTTTAGATCTAAGTCTTTTTTATTATTATTATTATACTTTAGGTTTTAGGGTACATGTGCACAATGTGCAGGTTTGTTACATATGTATCCATGTGCCATGTTGGTTTGCTGCACCCATTAACTCGTCATTTAGCATTAGGTATATCTCCTAATGCTCTCCCTCCCCCCTTCCCCCCCCCCACAACAGTCTTTGAATTTGATTTTTGTATATGGTGAGAGATAGGGGTCTAGTTTCTTTCTTCTGTGTATGGATATCCAGTTTTTCCAGCACTATTTATTGACGAGACTATCTTTTTCCTAATATATGTTATTGGCACCTTTGTTGAAAATGAGTTCACTATAGATGTGTGGATTTGGATTTGTTTTTGGATTTTCTATTCTGTTACATTGGTCTCTGTGTCTATTTTTATGCCAGTACCATGATGTTCTGTAGTATAACTGGAAGTCAGGTAATGTGATTACTCCAGTGTTGTTCCTTTTGTTCAGAATGGCTTTGGATATTCTGGGTCTTTTGTAGTTCCACTTAAATTTTAGGATTTTTTTTTCTATGTCTGTGAAAAACGTCATTGATATTTAGTAGGGATTGCATTGAATCTGTAGATTACTTTTGGGTAATGTAGACATTTTACCAACGTTGATTCTTCCAATCCACAAACATGGAATAGTTTTCCATTTTTTTGTGTCTGCTTCAATTTCTGGTATCAACTTTATAGTTTTCATTGTAGATAACTTTCCCTCCTTTGATTTAGTTTATTGCTAGGTATGTGCTTTTTTTTAACTTTGTAAATGGAATTACTTTCTTAATTCCTTTTTGGGTTGTTTGCTGATGGAACATAAAAATGCTACTGATTTTTGTATGCTGATTTTGTATCCTGCATTTTTATTGAATTTGTTTACCAGTCCTAATAGTTTTTTGGTGAAGTCTTTAGATTTTTCAGCAGTAACATTTTTGTGTGTATATTCCTATCCCAAATCAATTTATTACTACGAATTTATGCTTTTTGGTATTTCTTCTTTAAAAGAGCAGTTAATGGATGTTGTAGAAAAGTAAAGTTCCATTTCACCTTCCATTTTTTAAATAAAGGCATAAAATAATTGTCCTGTGATTGATTGTTAACACCTTTTAGTTTCAACTTTTAGTTTTCTTAAAATTTTTGATAGAAGATATTTAATTGCAACATAGTTGAAATATTTAGCATGGCACCAAGAAGTTTATTTGTTTATTTTTTCATTTGTTTATTTACATTAAGTAAGTTCATAAAATGAAGTTTCAGTGAGCTGAAGGAAATGAATATGTATGTTGGGATAGGAAAGAGAATGTCCCATATCCTTTTTATGGGCCTAAAATGTATATTCTTTGTACATTTTTCACTTTAAAAATAGGTATTTTATTTGTTTGAAGCAAATTTTTATTGCTATGCTTAACTTATATGTGCACCATTACCTTAGAAGAGTATATATTATAACTGACAATGAAAACAAATTTATAGCACCTATGCCCAGCCTATACAGCAGGAGATAATAACTATGGGACTCTTTATATAGACCCCAAACCCTGGCCACATAGCAGTAGAATGGTGGCAATTTGGACTAAAAAATAATTTCGACAGGGCGCAGTGGTTCACGCCTGTAATCCCAGCACTTTGGGAGGTCGAGGCAGGCAGATCACGAGGTCCAGAGTTCGAGATCAGTCTGGCCAACATGGTGAAACCCTGTCTCTACTAAAAATACAAAAATTAGCTTGGAGTGGTGGTGAATGCCTGTAATCCCAGCTACCCAGGAGGCTGAGGCAGGAGAATTGCTTGAACCGAGGAGGCAGAGGTTGCAGTGAGCCAAGATCGTGCCACTGCACTCCAGCCTGAGCAACAGAGTGAGACTCCGTCTCCCCCCATCCCCCAAATAATAATCATAATAATAATAGTAATAATTTCAAGCTAAACCTCTATGTGACAGCCATAATTGTAAACATTAAAATAGTTGACAATCAAGACAATTATATGACTTATCTTTGATTTGTAGCCCTAGACTTGCCATATTTGTAAGATGAACAAAAAATAGGTAAACAAGGGAAATATAATATTTATTTGGCCTAATTTAGTTTATGAGAGAAGGAAAAGAAACCACTTTTCCTTAATAGCAAGATGCTGGGCTCAATCTTTGTTATTCTTTGTCTTCAAAGAAATAGCCACATAAAGACCTAATAGAGTGATAAGAACAAGGGATAAAAAAGATATGAGTAATGGATAGGATTCTTAACACTTCCAATTTCCTTTCACTGTCTCCCTCTTTTTCCTTCTGCACTAGTCCTCTGAGTATGTGCGTTACTATATTTAATCATCACAGTTTGGGACAATTGGTGGTTGTGTTGTCATTTTTTAAACCTTGAACACGAGTCATTTAAAAATGAAAGGATAATTTGAATACTTGGAATTTAGGCAGCTGGGAGATGGATGAAACTAAGCAAACAGGCAAGGTGAGGCATGTAGTTTAACTCATTGACTGAGAGATCATTTTGACTTTCTATATTGGAAGTGTTATTAGATAAGCCCTATATCCATTTAGAAAGATAATGCTGACTTGGACTCAACTAAAACAACTGACAAGGAAACTAAACACTTATAAAACATGGCTTTAGTTATCATATCCTCTTTACCATAGTGCATTTAGTTCCCGACATTACTGGAAGACATTGATTTTTAAAAATAAACAATTAGAATTCATTTTACCCTACTGCCCCCAGTCAGCAAAATTGATCAAGCTATCATCTAGTGCAATCCATTCCAAACTAAATTATTAAAAAAGAAAAGAAAAAAATCCCTAAACACACACTTTCAGAATATATTAGGAAAATATATTCCTCCATGATTTTTCATATATTGCATTTCCTTCGGTATTATAAATGCAACCAGTAGTTCAGTTTTGATTGGTTAGTTTGTGGTTTATGGGCACTAATGTCCCTTATGGCATGTAACAATTTAGGGGCTGGAAGGCCTAATTCAAAGGCCTCCTTCATCTTTCTGCTAAAGCAACAGTAAAATACTAAGTAGCTAAAAACTGAGTCACCATAGAAATATACATTTAGCTAAGAGGAGGAAACAAGAGAGAGAATGGAGAAATAAGATCCTGAGGGCCGTGGTACTGAGCCCACAGGCTTTTAACCAGAGAGAAATGATGTTCTTTAAGAGCTAAATTTGTGAAAAATGACAGAGCCTAATATTTATACTATTTCTTTTCTTTAAGTTAAATAAAAAGATGGCAAAAAGACAGGCTATCTAGATTTTTTTAAATTTTGTTCTGTTTTCATCCAAATATGACAAATCCCTGCTGTTCTAAGCAGTGTATTATAGATTCTCAAATTTAATTAGCAAACACACAGCAGACACCTGGAAAAAAAGATACACGAATAATGTTTTGCAGTAGCCAACTATTTCTCACTTCAGAGCATTTGAAAAAATAAGACTCCCCAACTAATCCACTAGTCCTCATGGCCATTGTGTATCGACCAAATGGAGCACTGACCCAGCACTATAGTCTCAGACTCCTCAAGCCTTCAAACTTCCAAAGCTGGGGATCTTGCTTTCAATGCAATCGCCCAAAACCTAAGTAGAAATCAGTCATGATAGTTATATTACTTCAAGCTAGTTGTCATGATGATGGCCCCAAACAGCATTGCTTAAGTCAGCAGTTCTCAAAGAGCTTCAGCATTGCTTTGGAACTTGTTAGAAATGCAAATGCTTACATTCCACCCCAAAACTACTAAATCAGAAACTCTGAGTTTTGACAAACCTCCAGGTGATTCTGATGTAGGCTTAAATGTGGGAACTACTGATGTACATTTAGAGGTTGATAATAAATGGCTATTTAATATGAAAGACAATTGGCTTTGAAAACAGTTTCAGAAGAAAAGTTTTAAAAACAGCAATGAGCAAATTGAGGACTATATTAGAGATTTCAGTCCAGAGTACAAATGGTAAAGAGAGGTCATCAGAGGATAAAGTGAAGAAAGAAATGAGATAGCAATGGAGGTGACTCAAGAGTGTTTGGAAAAACTTTACAGCTTCCTATAAAACAAGACAAATAAAAGACTTATAATATTTACTATGAATCAAATACTTTCAAAATCCCCCTTATTGGTGGATATAGATACTGCCAGATTTTACAAGTGAGAAAATTAGAGCTCATGAGGCTAAGCCACTTGCCAAAGACAACAAACAGAAGCCTAAGTTGTCAAAGCAGCATTAGAACTCAAAACAGTGAGCATGAAACAAAACATGAAATTCAAAACAGTGAGCATGAAACTCAAAACAGTGAGCATGAAACATTATACTCCTTCAAAAAGAGGGACATCAATGGGTATAATAATCATTAGGCAGAAAGAATTAAATGTTTTGCGTAGCTATTTTTATTGCTTACTTATTGTTTTTAATCCTCTAAATCAGTGCTTTCCAAGAGAAATATAATGTGAACTGCATATGTAATTGTAAATTTATCTATTAGCCACATTAAATACATAAAAATAAATAAGTGACATTTTAAAAATGTATTTTAGCTAATTGCAGTGGTGCACTCCTGTAATCCCAGCTACTGGGAGGGTGAAAAGGGAAGATCACTTGAGGCCAAGAGTTCAAGACCAGCATGGGCAACATAGCCAGACCCCATCTCAAAAAAAAGTATTTTATTTAACATACTATATAGAAAATATTATCATTTCAACATGCAATCAATATAAAAAGTATTCATAATATGTTTTATTCTTTTTTATACATTGTGTCTTGGAATCAGTGTGCATTTAACACATAACACATCTCAATTTGAACTAGCCACCTAAGTTAGTGATTATCATATTATACATTTCAGCTCTTTGTGTTTTTTGAACATCAGGATTTATACAACATGGAGTTATGTTCTAAGATGAACTGATAATAAGACCATGGTTTTTGTTCTTATGGCTCCTTTACTATTCTTGGAAATAAAATAACCTGCCATGTTTGTTAAGCACTCTCCCCACCCACCAAAAAAAAATGATAATAACAAACTACTCTTTAGTGATTTCTTTTCTTTAGGTTTTTCTTTTTCCAGCAAAAGAGACAACTCCTCCATAAATAATGATGTTCTTATTAAGAAAAAATTGGGGAAAAAACAACAAACTAAAACAAGAAAATAAAATAATAAAAAAAAAATGCCCAAAAGGTGAAATGTTGCAGGTTTAAGAAAAACATACAGAAAGATTATCCTAGAATTGATACTCAGTTAATGAATTGTGAAGACTTCCTTAGTAGAGAAAATTGAAGAAGTGATGGTATTAAAAGACTTCCTAGAGTCCTGACCAAAGTGTTTCTAGTAGTGGTTAATTGCCAAGCTCCAGAGGAGGGTGAAGCAGGCAGCTCAAATGGCTGCTAGAAAGATGAGCGGTTGGCTTCTTGCCTTTTAGAAAAAATGTGAAGTTGGCCAAAAAAAAAAAAAAAAAAGCTATCTTGAAAAAAAAATGAGTTTTCCCTTGGAATTTTGTGGTGTAGAGCATCACTCTCTCAGATATAAAGGTCAGAACTTTCATCTCTGATAATAGGGTCAGGACCGAGACCTGCATCAAGAGGCTATTGACTCTCTCCATCAACCTGTTAGTGGTTTTTGTGGTCTGATATCCAACCCAAGCCCCATTCCCAGATGGATCTGCACATTTCTGTAAGAAGTTAGCCTCAAGTCATTAATTAAATCATACAGTGGAGATTTATTGAGTGTCTAATGGGAGTTAGGCACTGCTAGGTCATGAGGGGTCACAACTGAATTTAGATGTAAAAAGTCTGAGAGAAAGACAATGGTAATGGTCTCTTCTGACCCTTAAGGGCATAATGGCATCCTCAGAGGTCTCAGGAAGGAAGTGAAGTAGGAGGAGAGTCTTGAAGCATAAACGGAAGCATAAAATGTTGGTGGAGTTGGGCAATCCTGGCATAGGAGGAAGCTTCTTGCCTGAATTCCCAACCAACATCACTTATCAATAGGATAACTATGCCTCATGGTTTGCCTAGGAAAATCCAAGTTTGCCTGTATCCTAAAGAAATTATCAACTATATCTTTTATTCTCAAGGTGCTGTTCTCTAGGCTCCTTTGAGTAGTAAACTTTATAGTCACTCTATTTATCAAATATCAGAGGCCTTGTTGAATGATAAACTCATTTTTGTAAAACTGTAAATGAGGACATAATCATCAACTTCTTCCTGATAAATGTCACCTGATCAAATGCACATACAAAGGAGATTTTTAGATGTTCATATACATGGCAGATGAAGTAACCTGGAAGTGGCTATGTGCGTATGTGTGTGCATTTACATGTCATGTGTACATGTGTACATATATTATGTCATGTGGCATTAAGTATAATTTTTTAAAAGAATAAAAAATAGAATAGAGAGTGACAGTTGGCGAATAAGTGCTATTTTATAGATGGGGGTCAGAAAGTCTTTCTTAAAAAGAACAATTTAACAACAAAAACAAAAAACCCCAGAAGGTATAAGTAATCAAGCCAGAAGGATCTATAGTGGGGAAGTGCCCCAGACAGGGAAAACAGCAAGTACAAAGACTCCAAGATGAGAGAAATCTTGGCATGTTTGATGAATAGCAAGGTGGCCAGAGTGGCTGGAGATGAGAAAATGAGAGGAAGAATGATCACTGATGAAGCCAGAGGGATAGTAAGCAACCAAGTCATGGTGGGCTTTATATGTCATGGAGAGTAAATTTGGGTTTAGTTTTGAAAACTCTAGGAATGCACAGGAAGAATTTTGAGCAGTGGACTGATAGGATGTGGCTTGGATTTTAGAGGAATTATTCTAGCTGCTATATGGAAAATGGACTGAAAGTGGAAGGGGAATGGGGATAGTTAGAAGGCCTGAGTATTTTCATGACTGTTTATTCACTTGTTACTGCAGCATAGAAGCATATTTCATTATATTCTTTAATGGCTTTACTTGATTTCAATATTCTCTTCATTTAAAAGAGTGTTTTCTCATTTTAGCACAATTTATTTCATCTCTCCAGGGACAAAGATTGACAATAGGACTTTCCCTTTTCATATTCTAGGGTCATTGAGCCTGAACATAAGCCCTACCTTCTCCTCATGCTAAAGAATTAAAAGGCATTAGATTGTTAATTTCAAAAAGTAAAATGGATCATTGTCTCTTATAAAGTCCCTTCATTCTTCTCTGAAATTATCCTCTCTTCTTCAAACATTTTCCCTTGAGATTCCAGTACCCCTCACTTTCTACATATTTCTGCATCCAGACAACACATATGTACTTATTCTCCATAGACTACCCACATTCTGGATCTATCCCTTTCTTCACTTTCCCAACGCAGTGTTATCTCCTCTGTGGCCTGTCAAGAATACTGAATGGTTTGTGATAGCATCCTACTTGTAAGCTAATGAGTCAGCCTGCTGCAGTTTCATGGATGCTGGTAGAAAATATGAAACACTTGTTCAGAAAAAAAAGCCTTCATTACTCACAGCATAGCAAGCAGCATGAGTTTACTGGTTACATTCGTTCCTTTTGGCACTTAAGTCACATGGAAATGATGTATAGAAATCTAGATGGATGCTCCACACAGTGGGGTTTTGTTAAGGAATCTCAAGCTTAGGAAAAAGTATTTTATAATGGGCTGCAAGAAACCTGCCTAAACTTTGCTTTGGTGAAAGACATTGATTTATTATACTAGGCAGAAAACAATTTCTTGCTCTGGAAAGAGACACCATTTCTATCTTCCAAGGTAGTTTGCAATTGAAAAAAATCTTTGAAAAGAACAAAGGGCAGTCAGTGACTTTACTGTCAAGACATGCAGAAACATAAGAGACTCATAGACAATTATTTCCCAATATGGTCTCCTGAAGAGCCCAGCTAGATGAATGCAGTTAATATGATAGCCAATGCTATGATGATAATAGATGATTGATATTTATTAGGTAATGCCGGGGGTACCTACATTTTAACAACTGATTCCTAGACCTCTATCAGAAAAGATTACAGTGAAACTGATCTCAAGTTCTGGGAATTCTAACCCTATTAACAGATTACCTAGTAATAATGATGTAGACAAAGTGGCTTTACTCAACATACTTTTATTCCAAATAAGTAAAGGGTCACCATGTCAGTTAAAAACTACCAATAAATTTCTGTTAGAAAGCTCCTTATATGAAAATATCCCATTGATATCCAGGAAGCAAAGTAGCTTTCCTAGTGTTACTCATTTTACATGAATAATTATGAATTATTGAGACAATTAACTGGTGTATAATTAAAGAACAGGTTTTCCATAATTGTAAATATGTATGTGCATGTTTTTGTTGAAAATAATGTGTCAATATATATTTATTTGCAAATGTGTAAGTGTTGGCTCTGGCTGCTTACCTGCTGCAGTATGATTTATTTTAACAATGTTTACAAATTATTCATGCATAATAAAAATATTTTTTCTAGTTTATCAGTAAACACCTCATTTTCAAATAGTGGTAGTTTTAAAGAAAATAAAATCTAAGGGTAAAGAATTTTATGCTCTTTAAAAAAACTTACTGACATAAAGGATACTATTTACAAGCAAGTTGATGTAAGTTCAGAGATATCATCATGATAGTGTAATCTTACACAAGCAGTACAATTCAGCAACTAATTATCAAAGAAATTGAAAAGAATCTTCTAGGACTCCACTTACGGAGACTGGATAATATTAACATATTCTCTAAATATTGACTTACCAAGGAAAGCAGAATTTGAAAATAGTCTCTTATTTAATGCGTCATCTCCCCAAAATTAGTGTTAGTTAATTAATATTTTTTCTTATTTCCCTTATACTTCTATCATATTACATAAACTCTTTAAAGAGCCTGAATAGCCAAGGCAATCCTAAGCAAAACGACCAAAGCTGGAGATATTATGTTACCTGTCTTCAAACTATACTACCAGGCTGTAGTAACCAAAACAGCATGGTACTGGTACAAAAACAGAGACACAGACCAACAGAACAGATTAGAGAACCCACAAATAAAGACACACACAACCATTTGCTCTTTGACAAAACCAACAATAACAAGCAATAGGAAAAGGACTCCTTATTCAATAAATAGTGCTGAGATAAAAGGCTAGCAATATGCAAAAGAGTAAAATTGGATGCCTTCCTTACACCATATGCAAAAATCAACTCAAGATGGATTAAAGACTTAAATGTAAAACCTAAAATTATAAAAACCCTGGAAGAAAACTTAAGAACTACCATTCTGGACATAAGACCTAGAAAAAAATTCACAATGAAGATGCCAAAAGCAATTGGAACAAAAGCAAAAGTTGACAAATAGGACCTAATCAAACTAAAGAACTTCTGTACAGCAAAACAAACTGTCAACAAAGTAAACAGATAACCTGCAGAATGGGAGAAAATATTTACAAACTATGCATTTGACAGTGGTCTAATATCCAGAATGTGTAAGGAACTTAAACAAATTTATAAGCAAAGAACACGCAACCCCATTAAAAATTGGGCACAGGGCATAAACAAACACTTCTCAAAAGAAGACATACATGCTGCCAACAAGCATATAAAAATTGCTCAATATCACCGATTATTGGAGAGATGCAAATCAAAACCACAATGAGATACCATCTCACACCAGTCAGAATGGCTACTATGAAAATATCAAAAAATATCAGATGCTGGCAAGGTTGCAGAGAAAAAGGAATGCTTACACACTGTTGGTGGGAGTGTAAATTAGTTCAGCCATTGCAAAAAGCAGTGTGTCAATTCCTCAAAGATCCTGAAGCAGAAATACCAGTCCATTTAGCAATCCCATTACTGGGTATATACCCAAAGGGATATAAATTATTCTACCATAAAGACATATGCATGCATATGTTCACTGAAGCACTATTCACAGTAGCAAAAACATGGAATCAACCTAAATTCCCATCAATAGTAGGCTAGATACAGAAAATATGGTACATATGGTACATATACACCATGGAATGCTATGATGCCATAAAAAAAGAATGAGATCGTGTCCTTTCTAGGGACATGGTTGGAGGTGGAGGCCACTCTCCTAAGCAAACTAACGCAGGAACAGAAAACCAAATACTTCATGTTCTCACTTATAAGTGGGAACTAAACAATGAGAAGGCATGGACACAAAGTTGGAAACAACAGAAACTGGAGTCTACTTAGGGAGGTGGGTGGGAGGAAGGCAAGGATCAGAAAAGGTACTTAGTGAATACTATACTTATTGCCTGAGTTGAAAAATAATCTATACACCAAAGCCCTGTGAACACACAGTCACATAGTTTACCTATATAAGAAAACTTCACATGTACCCCCGAACCTAAAATAAAAGTGTTTTTTTTTTTTTTTTTTTTTTTCTTGAGATGGAGTTTTGCTCTTGTTGCCCAGGCTGGAGTGCAATGGCGTGATCTCGGCTCACTGCAAGCTCTGCCTCCCCAGTTCAAGTGATCCTCCTGTCTCAGCCTCCTGAGTAGCTGGGATTACAGGCACCTGCCACTATGCCTGGCTAATTTTTGGTATTTTTAATAGAGACAGGGTTTCACCATGTTGACCAGGGTGGTCTCAAACTCCTGACCTCAGGTAATCTACCTGCCTTGGCCTCCCAAAGTGCTGGGATTACAGGCATGAGCCACTGTGCCTGGCCTAAAATAAAAGTTAAAAAAAAAAAAACTAATATACACATTGAGACACTAAGGGCAAAGAAAAAAATTAAATATTGATATGGTTTGGCTCTATGTCCCCACCCAAATCTCATCTTGTAGCTCTCATAATTCCCGCATGTTGTGGGACAGACCCAGTGGTAGATTATTGAATTATGGGGGCAGGTTGTTCCTGTGCTGTTCTCATGTTAGCAAATAAATCTCATGAGATGTGACAGTATTATAAGGGGGAGTATCCAGCACAAGCTCTCTTTGCCTGCCACCATCCACATAAAATGTGATTTGCTCCTCCTTGCCTTCCACCATGATTGTGAGGTCTCCTCAACCACATGGAACTATGAATCCAATTAAAACTCTTTCTTTTGTAAATTGCCCAGTCTCTGGTATGTCTTTATCAGCAGTGTAAAACAGACCAATATAGTAAATTGGTACCAATAGAGTGGAGCATTGCTGAAAAGATACCCAAAAATGTGGAAGCAACTTTAGAACTGGGTAACAGGCAGAGGTTGGAAGAGTTTGGAAGGCTCAGAAGCAGACAGACAGATGTGGGAAAGTTTTGAATTTCCTAGAAACTTGTTGAATGGCTTTGACAAAATTGCTGATAGTGATATGAACAATAAGGTCCAGTCTGAGCTGGTCTCAGATGGAGAGGAACTTGTTAACTGGAGTAAAGGTGACTCTTGTTATGTTTTAGTAAATAAACAGGTGGCATTTTGCCCCTGCCCCAGATATTTGTGGAACTTTGAAGTTGAGAGAGATTATTTAGGGTACCTGGCAGAAGAAATTTCTAAGCAGCAGAGAACTCAAGAGCTTACTTGGGGGCTGTTAAAGGCATTCAGTTTCAAAAGGGAAACATAGCATAAAAGTTTGTAAAATTTGCAGCCTGACAATGCGATAGCAAAGAAAATCCCATTTTCTGAGGAGAAATTCAAGCTGGCTGCAGAAATTTGCATGAGTAACAAGGAGACGAATGTTAATCCCCAAGACAATGGGGAAAATGTCTCCAGGGCATGGCAGAGGTCTTCAAGGCAGCCTCTCCAATCACAGGCCCAGAGGCCTAGGAGGAAAAAATGGTTTTGTGGGCTGGGCCCGGGGTCCCCATGCTGTGTTCATCCTAGGCACTTGGTGCCCTGTGTCCCAGCTGCTCCACCTGTGACTAAAAGGGGCCAATGTACAGGTTAGGCTGTTGCTTCAGAGGTTGGAAGCCCTAAGCCTTGGCAGCTGCCACATGATGTTGAGCCTGTGGGTGCACAGAAGTCAAGGATTGAGGTTTGGGAACCTCCACCTAGATTTAAGAAGATGTACGGAAATGCCTGGATGCCAATGCAGAAGTTTGATACAGGGGCGGGGCCCTCATGCAAAATCCCTAGAAGGGAAATGTGGGCTTGGAGCCCCCACACAGGGTCCTTACTGGGGCAACACCTAGTGGAGCTGTGAGGAGGCCCACTGTCCTCCAGACCCCAGAATCATAGATCCACCAACAGATTGCACTGTGTGCCTGGAAAAGCTGCAGACACTCAATGCCAGGCCATGAAAGCAGCCAGGATGGAGGCTGTATCCTGCAAAACCACAAGAGCGGAGCTGCCCAAGACCATGGGAACCCACCTCTTGCATCAGCATGACCCGGATACAAGACATGGAGTCAAAGGAGATCATTTGGAACTTTAAGATTTGACTGCCCAGCTTGATTCTGGAATTGCATGGTGTCTGTAGCCCCTTCATTTTGGCCAATTTCTCACATTTGGAATGGCTATATTTACCCAATGCGTGTACTCACATTGTATCTAAGAAGTAACTAACTTGCATTTGATTTTATGGGCTCATAGGCAGAAGGGACTTGCATTGTTTCAGATGAGACCATGGACTTGGACTTTTGGGTTAATGCTGAAGTGAGTTGAGACTTTGGGGGGCTGTTGGGAAGGCATGATTGGTTTTGAAATGTGAAGATATGAGGTTTGGGAGGGGCCAGGGGCAGAATGATATGGTTTGCTTCTGTGTCCCCACCCAAATCTCATCTTGTAGCTCCCATAATTCCTACCTGCTGGGGGATGGACCTGGTGGGAGACGACTGAATTATGGTTATGGGGGTGGGTCTTTCCATTGCTGTTCTCAAATAAGTCTCAAGAGATCTAATGGAATTATAAGGGGGAGTTTCCCTGCACAAGCTCTCTTTGCCTGCCAACATCCACGTAAGATGTGACTTGCTCCTCCTTCTCTTCTACCATGATTGTGAGGCCTCCCCAGCCATGTGGAACTGTGAGTCCAATTAAACCTCTTTCTTCTATAAATTGCCCAGTCTCAGGTATGTCTTTATCAGCAGCATGGAAACACACTAATTCAAATATCATATTATATCTTTTACCGCACACACTTGTGAAGTGTTACATGTGGTGAATAAATATTTTATGCATTATTTTATTTAATCTTTCAAGCAAACTTGGGCCTGAAAATTGAAGTTTGTTTCTCTAAGTAACACAGCTAGTTTGTTTTAGAGCTTAGACACAAATCTTTGCTTGTCTAGATGACTGAGCTTAATCAAGTAAACTTTCCTCTAACTTACAAAGTAAGAAAAGAGGGCAAGACTTATATTGTAGTAAATGTTATGGGATTTGTTTGCTAATACCTTATTTTCAAATTTCTGGCTTTCTCTTACTTTATTGACAGAAAAAAAGTGTTGGCATGCATTTGCATTAAAATATAAAAGATAAGAGATAAAAGTTTCTTTTCCTTTTTTCCTTCATTGGAATTCAGAGCAAAGCATGGCACTTCAAATTAAGGACTACCATCTTTTATTGAGATTATTTGGATACCCTGCATCCAGTTAGAAATAGCTATCTATATTGAGACAGTTTCCGTGTAGAAATGTCCTTACATCTAATTCCATGTCAATAAAGATAAATATATAATTGAGTACTGTTGCACATGCAAATCCAAAAAGCTCACATGGATCTTTAATGGTTGGCAGAGTTGGAGGACTTGTATTTTCACTGTAAAGGGGTAGAAGTCATTAGCTCCATGCCCAAAAGAACCTGGTTTGTCATCAACAAAACAAAACCATACAGATTTTGTCATCCTAAAGTCATGTGAAGATAACAATATCAATAGATAAATGTCGAAGGAGGTCAATATAAAAGCTCACTCCTCCTTTAACACAGGATTGGAAATGAACAATAAAATTATTCCAGGCAGAGAGAAAATTAAAGTCTCTGTTAGGCAAAACCCAGAGGTTCTTTCAATTGGGACTTCTTAATTATCACGTCAGTTGAATTGCAAGAATTCAGGCATGTGATAGGAAATCCTCTTTCTTGGTTATTTCTTGAGTACAAAAAGAGATAATACACAATATTTTTAGAAGACAAAGCTCAAAAATAATTTTTCTCCATGGTAAGAGAAAGGAAAGAGAGAGAGACACTGAAATAGAGTGTGCTTCTGTCATTAACACATTGAACTAATTGAATTAAAAAGAGTTGATGCTCACTATGAGTCTGTGGTAGGGGAAGGGGTAGCATTCAAAGATGTGGGGTGTGATAATCATACTCCTCATTTCACAATATGTTATCATTATCAGTCCATACAGTCCCTCTACTGTTTTATTTTATTTCAGCTTCCCACCCTGTTTGTTTGCAAATCCATATTCCCGTTTCCCTCTACAGCTATAAGAACCCATCTGGTAGCTTGATAATTACTTAAATATGCATATGTCTTCATCAAATAAGTGCATTGTTTTGTTTTAAATGGTATTATGCTATAAATTGCATTCTGTTTCTTCTTTCACTCCACACTAGAGATCTAGTCATGTTACCATATACACATTTAGAGTGTCCATGTGTTGATTGTAGCTGCTACAGAGAACACTACAGTATGCAGTGGCTGCATTTTATTTATCCTTCCCTGAAAGTATACCTAGTTTGCTTCCAGCTCTCTACTACCCAGAACATAACAAGAATAATTGTCCTTGTTTATGTTTCTTACAATCTGTTTCTGAACTAATTGGTTTATATATCCAGGAGTGCTACCTATAGTGACACTGAAGATACACATTCTTAATTCTGTTAAATACTGCCAGATTTATTTTTTTAAAAAAACAATTTTCAAAAAACATTAGACTTGTACCAGCACATAGTGCCATAATTTTGGCATGAGAATTTTTACCCCAAAACTTATTGTCAACAATTATTATTGTTTTTCTAATTTTTGTGATTCAGATGAATATGCACGTTATTTCAATTTGCATTTTTCAAATTTGCTACTGAGTTTTAGCATCTCCATATACTTGTTATATATGTGAGTTTCCGAATCTGTGAATTGCCTATTAAAATCTTCTTATCTTTGAGCCATTTTTTAACTGGGTTTTCTGCCGTATATTCCTTGGTTTTGAAATATTTCACTTTACAGTAAATATATAAATCCCTTTTTGGTTTTAAGAATTGTGAATATCTTTTCCTAAATAGTCATCTATTATCTATCAGTTTTGTTCATGTAATCTCATTGACCTCAGAGCTTTTATCTTAATATCAACAAATCAATCAAGTTTTTTGACATAAGATCTATGCTTTTTGGACCTTTTAAAAAAATCTACCCACTTTTAAGTGACAAAAATATTCTCATAAATGTTGCTTTATTAGCCTTATACTTTTGTTTTTTACATTTACAGTTTTACATATGGTATAAGCTAAGTATCTTGCTTTGAATTTGTTTATATTTGAGACCGCTTCCCAACCCTACCTCATTTTTTTGTTGTACTGGTTTTACCACCAATCAATTTTCTATATTTATGTAGTTCTTTCTCTGATATCACTATTCTGTTCTACTGCTCAATTTTTCTATTCCTGAACCAGTTCCATTTGTGTTATTATCATAAATTTTAAGTAGATTTTAAAAATATGGTTGGGCAAGTTCTTACTTGGCTTTTCTTTTTTAAAATTGACTTGCCTATTTGTTATTCATTATTCTTGCACATAAATTTTAGAATATGCTTGTCCAAAATTATTTAGTTCTGAAATCATCTAGTTGGAATTTTTATTCTAATTGCTTAATAGTTTTGGGAGAGATTGAAAATCTTTGTACTCGAGTGAATTCAACAGTGATTAGGCCAGGCGCAGTGGCTCACACCTGTAATCCCAGCACTTTGGGAGGCTGAGGTGGGTGGATCACTTGAGGTCAGGAGTTTGAGACCAGCCTGACCAACATGGTGAAACCCATCAGTACTGAAAATACAAAAAAAAAAAAAAAAAAAGCCAGATGTGGTGGTGCATGTCTGTAATCCCAGCTACTTGGGAAGCTGACGCAGGAGGATTGCTTCAACCCAGGAGGCAGAGGTTGCAGTGAGCTGAGATTGCACCATTGCATGCCAGCCTGGGCAACAAGAGTGAAACTGCATCTCAAAACAAACAAACAACAACAAAAACAATGATAGTGGTATATCTCTCCAATTATTGTGATTTTATGTTCTTTAATAAAGTTTTTCAAAATTATTATAAATTCTTTCTTGCTTTTACTATGTTTACTATTAATTTACCACTTGCATAGAGGAATACTATAACCAAACCACATTAAAGTCCTACATTAGAATGAACCATCTGTTTCCTCTAAGACACATTAATACCTATGTTGGCCTATGTATTAGTCAGTTTTCATGCTCTTGATAAAGACATACTCTAGACTGAGTAATTTACAAAGAGAGATTTAATGGACTCACAGTTCCAAGTGGCTGGGGAAGCTTCACCATCATGGCAGAAGGCCATGAGAACAGTATGGGGGAAACTGTCCCATGATTCAATTATCTCCCACTGGGTCCCTCCCACAACACATAGGAATTATGGAAGCCACAATTCAAAATGAGGTTTGGGTGGGGACGCAGCTAAACCATAACAGCCTATAATACCTAATTTTCAGAAAACATTTTAATATATTTGTATTATAATACTTAATATATTTGCTTTATATTCGTGAGGGAAGTATTAAAGTGATAAAATTATTTAGAAAAGTAATGTTTTGGAAAAAAGGTTTTGCAAGGGAATCTAGGCTTTAGAAATTGATCTCCAAATTGAAAAAATAAATAAATAAAATTAAAGAAAAATCTACATTACAAAAGTTATCGTACAGTTAGTCAATTTATGGTGGAAAATTAACTATTTTCTTCAGATATTTATTATATTTGCAAAGGTTATTCTATATCTTAGACATAGGCACTATGAAAGTCAGGAATACTGGTGGATTTTTAGGAAGTCAATCAGTAACTCATAGAAAAGTCTCAAAGCTAATTTATTTGGGAGACCAGAAGTATACAGGGTTACCATGTATTTTTTGTTTATCTCAGTTTTAAAGGTGCCATATTCGCTCTATGATTGTGGTTTGTGATGTGCACACTATTTTATAGAGGCAAAACAAGGTGTCAGATTTGGTTCCATATTGAATGCCACAAAGAGTACAGATTGTTTTAAACAAGTCATTCTTGATTAAAGATTTTTCTTAAATCTGACAGCTTTTTAAAAAATTTCTAAAGTAGCAACAGTTTTACTTTTTCTTATAAGATGATACATTTTTCAGAGGTCTTCTTACTGTGAAATAAATTACTTCTTTTAAGCTAGGTGGATCTCTTCACCTAAACTGACCTTCCCACACCCCACAACAACATTCTTAGAAATCTTGCAGACTTTCAAGTTAAATGTCACTCTCTGGAGGACAATAAAAACATGCTCTTAGGATATAAACTATTTATTAATTTGCTCAACAAATATTTACTGAATGCCTACCAAGTGTTTGGTACTGTTTTAGGCAGGGAGAGTCAGCTGTTATCAAGTAAAAACAAATCAGCCTCTTTTGCTCTCTTAATAACTTCTTTAGACTTCAAATCAGATTGAACTGACATCTGAGAAGAGAATGAGAAATTATTCTCAGAGAAAACACAAGTCTTAACTTTTGAAATAAGCAAACAGTGTTTATGTTATCCTGTATCACCAGCCACTCTACCTCTCTAGGTCATTCCACTCCAAGAAGCTCTCTCACTGATAGTTTCACTTCTGTAGTGAAATTCACTTTCCCTATCCATAGGCCTAATCAATCTGTGCCTCAGGCTTTCTATTCCATTTCCATCCCTTCTCTGCTGCTGGACTAGAATAACTAAATAAAATAAATAAATAAATAAATAAATAAATAAATAAATAATTTTTTCTCACATTAATGAGATCAATGTACTGTACCTGAGCATAGATGACCAAAGTCTATTAGTCCAGGCACAATTATTGATACAGAAACTTACCTGACCCTAACCCCCAAAGGCAAATAGAGTATTCTACTTAGACTGACAATGTTCTATTGTGTTTCTAAATGTCTAAATGCAGAGAAAATCCAAAGGTTCTAATTATTTTCCCTGTTTAGATATGAACATGTTAGGTAGATAGATATATATGTGTGTGTGTGTGTGTATGTATGTATATATTCCTATCTATATCTATGTTATATACCCATCTTATAGATTATATAGATATAGATATAATCTAAAAGATCATATAAAATATATTATTGCAGACTTATAGATTATTATATAATCTATAAGATTATATAATATAATATGTATTTATTATATCTATATAATCTATAAGATAGGTAGATTATATATATATACATGGATAGATAGACATAATCTCTCTATAGATAGCTTATATACATATAGCTGGAAATTCTTAGAGGTCTTCTAATTTTTCTCTCCTTTGTCAGGATGCAAATTTATACTACTATTTAATTAAGTTATTTTACTCAATAGTGACATAATAACAATAATCATTCATTATTTTCTGGCTTCAAGAGATCTCCTCAACTGGGATCCAGTAACTCAACCTAATTTAAAATCTCTAATATAAATAATATCTTCTATTTATTGTCCTGTTTGAGAAGCTTTGCATAATTTTTTTCTATTTTACTCTCCTAACAACCTAATCAAGTAGATAACATCATCATCTTAAAGCAGGAGCAGAGAAGATTAAATAGTTTGGGTATTTTGCCTAAATTAATGCAGCTAGTGTGTGTTTTGCCAAAACTGGAAACAAAGTTTCTGATTTCAAAAATCATGATTTGTAATAAGATGCTGGAAAATCTCTTGGCCTGTAAACTTTAGAATTTAGGTACTGTGTTAATAGCCAGATCACAATTCTTGACAAATAGTTTGCCATAGTTGAACTCACTAAACATTTAGATGAAAAAAATAATATGTAAAATGTAAAGTTTACATCTTCCAAAATTAAAGACCAACCTATTTTATAGTCTGTTTTGTTCTCAATAAATTATGGAATTGGGTTATCAAATAGATAACTTAGATGAAAAGCAAGAAAATGTAGGGTACAATTATATGTATCAGTTATGACCAAGCCACAGATCTAGTAGCACATTTGTACCTAGTCTTAAAAAACAAACAAAGAAACAAAACAAAAAAACTTTCATCTGTTTCAAATGGCAAGGGGCAAAACACACTTTTAAACAAAAGACCTCATTTTGCTTAAAGCAAATGATCATTTCCCCCAAACCCTTCTCTCAGAAGGAAAAGAGGGTGGATCTCTAGTGGGAGGCATCCCCCCAATATTTTCATGCAACAGTTACCACCCTCAAATGGACAGAAAGGAATGTAGGAGCTCATCTCAGCAAATGTGTTTCCAATACGATACTAAGTCAGCTTCTTCTAGTCACCATACCTGACCATGGATTCCAGCAGTAACTGCAGTGGGCATGGCTGCAAAGTGAAGACTTCTGTATAGAGCCTTTCAGAAAAGGAGCCTTGAGATATCCCATTTCTTATAAGGCCGAGTACAAATGTGGCCCCATCAGTCACTCTGGTGAAACCTGCTATTTAGAGAGCTTGTCCAAATGGCCCCAACCAATCACTCAATTATGCTGATTCAAAATTCAGACCAACATTTTATATCAGCATAATAAAACTCTTTACAGATGGTGGGGGGCATTAGATGCTTCTACCAATTTAGTCAATAATGTGAAAATCAATTCTAGAAAGTCACAAAATAGGATGAATTACATCAAGAAAAACAGAACAACAATGTGTAACTGAAAGCTACATAAAGGCTAATCAGTCCTTTTAATTTATGTTTACCAAACTGTAAATTTCTGTTACTCTTTCCCCCTTTACTTTGAAATATATGAAAGGACATAAGTATATAGATAGATAGATAGATATTTGTCATATATATATATAAAATAACATCGATACTTAAAATTAACCAACTTAAGAGCAAAAATCTGCTAACAACACTAAATCAGTTATACTCTTTTAGCTCATGGTGAAGGGAGTGGTACCTATGTCATCAAAGTCATTTGAGCCAATTGATGAGTCATTTAAGGGTGAACCACATTGTCAGTATGGATAGACCATTAATGACTCTTTAAGCCTTTATCAGAATTTCGGCTTTTGCAGAAGTGCATTCACATTTTGGATAGTCATTTAGTACTTGCTATAATAGTTTTATTCAACAAAAATCAAATGCTGTTGATTTTAAAATACTTTATCAGACTAGAGATTTACCTTCACCAAAAGGCAGAAAATATGAATGATTATTTTTTCAAAAAATATTTACTGAGTGCTTACTTATTTAGGCATTGGAGATACAACAGTACACAAAATAGATGAAGACTTTTCTTTGATAAAGCATACGTTCTAATGTTTGTGTGTTGGGGAGAGGGCTGACATGGTTTGGCGCTGTGTCCCTATCTAAATCTAATTTCAAGTTGTAATCCCCACATGTCAAGGGAGGGACCTGGTGGGAGGTGATTGGATCATGGGGGCCATTTCACCCATGCTGTTCTTGTGATAGTGAGTTATCACAAGATCTGAAGGTTTTAAAGTATGATACTTCTCACTTCTCTCTCTCCTGCCACCATGTAAGACACACCTTGCTTCCCCTTCACCATCCACCATGATTGTAAGTTTCCTGAGGCATCCCCAGCCATGTGGTACTGTGAGTCAATTAAACCTCTTTGCTTTATAAATTACCCAGTCTCAGGTAGTATCTTTAAGGCAGTGTGTGAATGAACTAATACAAGGGCTCAGTTTACAAAATAATTAAACCAATAAATAAGCAAAATCACATGAGATTATATAAATAAAATGCTGTAAGATGGTGTGCTAGGGAATGAATAAGGCTACATTAGAGATGGAGAGAAAACAATAACTTCTGTAAAAATTGATTGGCCAGATGAGTCATCCATGGGAAGATCTGGAAGCAGATCTGGAGCAAAGCATTCCAGGCAGAGAAGAAAGCCAGAGAAAAACCTGATGCAGGAAGGGAGCTTGGCATGATGAAGTCAACAAATGAAAGCCAGAGTATCTGCAGCAATAAGCTGTGGCAATCAGCTGAAACTGGGCATTGTGGGGGTAAGCAATGGCAATGTTGTAAGAGGAAATAAGAAATAATTACTGAAGTCTTTCAAGTGCACTCAGGAGCAAGTCACTGAGGTCTGAGTGCTTTTTATCAGTTTGCCAGCTTGCACCAAGCTGGTGCTGCCTTTCTCTACCTCTGCTGAACTTCTAGCTGCAGTGTGTTGTTCCCTGGAAACATAGCTTTCATTATCACTACACTGTAAGTAGGTGATAATGTCATTATGTCAGCCTTTATGAAAGAAATTACCACCAAAAGGCACAGAGTGCAGGGTCTGGGAAATTCCTCCTTCAACCAGCCCAGTAGGAATGAGGAATGCTTTTCTGCTGACTGTTAAGCTCAGACAAGACCCAAACCCCAGGTCTTTAACCCCTCTCCGTTCTGATTTAGTCTCAGGAATAGTCTTAAAGAATCTGGTCCTTCTCATTGGCAAACCAGGACACAAATCTCTGTTCAGAAACTAATGATTACAGAACTCACATTCAAGGTGTAAGTAATCTTCCATTTGATCTGCATCAACTCAAATAGTTCTTTGGTAACATTTGGGGAAGGGGTAGAACCTAATTCTGAGTGCAGACAACAACATGTTATAAAAAATGTCTTCCAAAATGGGTTTGTCTCCTTCCCAGATTTGCAATACAGAGGCAAAGGCAGAGATAGAGGTAGAGACAAACTTTTACTTCGTGATTTTCCCCCAATCAGTGCCTCATACATATAGCACAAGACAGCCTTCAAACAGCACACATGGTAGGGTAGAACTCCACAAATATATTCTTTATAGTCACAGATATCTTTTACTCCCTGTTACTTGCTGTTTATGTAGAACTGAAAAATTTGAAAAGAATAATCTCTCATATTGGAAAGATCTATTTTGAGTATTTGCCACCAGAAATCAGCTTTCCCCCTTTTAGTTTTTCTAATAAGGTAATCACACTGCTAGAAGCAAATAATTGTAACTCAGGCCAGAGCACAAATGTAATTCCAGAATTCAACAGAAGCACGGGAGACTTTGGGATGAATCTCTTCCACAGCACAAATGCCGGGTCTAAAATTCAAGGATCCAGAGAGGGGGTTACCCAGAGCAAGAGCTATACTTCATTACTGAAGGGATTTGGTTGAGAAAATACATAAGCTATACCCCCATTGCCATCAGTGCAATGATTGTTTTATAACTTCCTCCTCAGCGACCCCTCAACCAGATATCCACAGTTACTGAACGCATCAAAGTGGAGCTATCCATTATTTTCTAGGGTAATTGTTTTTTATCCAATGTAAAATTTTACAAATTGTAAAAGGCATACAGAGTTCAAAGTTATTACTGAGTATGTCTAAAACCCTTTTGAGTTATAGACATGAGTACTTATGAGTACTTTGTAATTGCTTTTTGTTAATTATGAAATTAACTTTTTTAAGAAAAGGACTAAAGGCAAAGTAACCTGGACTACATTTGACAAATACCAAATGTGTAGAACTTTTCACAGCATTTTAACATTTAGGAGAATAGCAATTACATAGCAATTTGTAATGTTAAGGTTGGAGTCTGATGAACATTTACTTTTCGAACATTTAGAATCCACAAACTACTTTACTTTCTATTTTGAACATAACATATTTTAAAATTACTTCCCTTTGTGTTGGAAATATTGTAGGAGAAAAAGTTAAATCATACATTTGAGCTCTTTTTTTCCTATGGTAAATTCCCAATAATGTCCTTCAATGGAAATAGAAAAGTAAGTTTTATATTAGTATACTAACTGAAAAGACACAGACAGAAGCTACATGCTTCTTAGATCTACTTGAACCTTCCAATAAAAAAAGCCAAAAATCAAAGGACCACATGTCAAATGATACTATGAAAAGGAGGAGAAACAAAAGGTGGGAAAAAATAAGCTACTAGTTAAATTTAATATTAATCATCAAAGTGAACCAAAAGATAATAACCAAAAAAGAGAAAACTACAAATATTATAAGGGTACTACCGAAAAGATAACCATTAAAATCAATATACAGTCTTTCTTTAAACAAAACCACTAGATAAATAACAAATAAAGTAGAAACCCTAGGGAAAGCCTACTAATATAATATTTAGCTAAGAAGAGAAAAAAGTAAATATACACACATATGTGTATGCAAATATACACATATTATATATACGTATATATGATACATACATGAGATATATGTAAATATATGCAATATTAAAACAAGAAAGGGTAAACTCTAACATATGTTCTAATGATTATCTCTAGGGGATACATACACTGTATATATTATGGGATTAAGTAATTGAGTGTGCAATTTTCAGGTTCTATCATTCACAGAGTGGTCAGGATTATTATTGTGGAAGAAAAGAGACATATACAAATTAGAAGCAAGTATGGTCTAAATGTTTGTCCCCACAAAATGCACGTGTTGAAATTGAATCCCCAACGTGACAGTATTAAAAGGTGTGGCCTTTGGGAGGTGATCAAATCATGAGGGCAGCCCTCATGAATAAAATGTATGCCCTTAAAAAAGAGGCTTGAGGGAACTTCTTAGTTTTTGCCCCTTCCACCACTTGAGGACAGAGCAAGAAGATGCTGTCTTTGAAATAGAAAACCGCAGGCTCTCCCGGACACTGAATCTGCTGGCATTCTTATGACCTATCATCTCTTAAATGGCTAGCTCTTCCACCTTGGGAAGGCACAGCAAGAAGAATCCATCTATGAGGATCAGGAATGGGCTCTTACTAGACAATTAATCTGCTGGCACATTGATCTTGGACTTTCCAAACTCCAGAACTGAAGAGCAATGAAATCTGTTGTAAATTTCCCAATCCCTTAAGTATTTTGTTGTAGCAGCATGAATGAACTAAGACATTAAGAACTCTGTATTCTACATTTTAATGAAAACTATCAATATTTATTTATTATTTAGTATTTTATCTTTAAAACATAAGCATTCAAATTTATTTCTTAGGTTCACTGAAGATGCCTGTAAATAGTAATAATCTAATAGGAATGAATACCTCTAATATGTAGATTCAGTTTTTCAACTATCCTTTCCTACTAAAATAAACAAGAATTCTTTCGAGTAATGGATAATTCCATACTAAAGGCTTAAAATATGCTAGATTCACATGTTTTACTAAACAATAAGAAGTCCACCAAAGTAGAGTAGATGTGATGGTAAATACTGAGTGTCAACTTGATTGGATTGAAGGATGCCAATTATCAATCTTGGGTGTATCTGTGAAGTTGTTGCTAAAAGAGATTAACATTTGAGTCGGTGAGCTGGGAAAGGCAGACCCACTCTTAATCTGGGTGGATACAATCTAATCAGCTATCAGAATGGCTAGAATATAAAGAAGGCAGAAAAACAGGAAAAAGCTAGACTGGTCTAGCTTCCTAGCCTACGTGTTCCTCTTGTGCTGGATGCTTCCTGCCTTCCAACATCAGACTCCAGACCCCTCAGTTTTGGAACTCAGACTGGCTTCCTTGCTCCTCAGCTTGCAGGTGGCTTATTGTGGGACCCTGTGATTGTGTGAGTTAATACTACTCAATAAACTCATATAAATAAACAAATATATGTGTGTATATATATACATACATACATATATATATCTCCTATTAGTTCTGTTCCTCTAGAGAACTCTGACTAATACAGATTTTGGTACCAAGAGTGGTTCTAGGGGAACAGAATATTAAGGATAGAGTTCTTTCATTGGTTTTGAGGTTGCTGGAGTTGGCAGCTTAGTATGATTAGACCCAAAAATGCTAAGGATTATACTTCTAATATTATGGAGAATACTGATAGTCCTTGGCATGAACTGTTTAGATAGTTATGCAAAATAAATGCATTTGACACTGCTGATGCATTGTTCATGAGAGAAAAGGTGTTTAGTGCCTCTATACAAAATACTTTTGACTATATGTGGAGAACTAAGGATCATAATTAAGTTGGTTGTTCCTAAGTTCACCGGACAAAGTGATGAAAGAAAATTATGAATTCAGGGATTCTAACTCCTGGCTTCGGAAGCAGATACTGAGCCTCAAATCTGTTAAGATTACCCTGAGTGAGAGTCTTATCTCCTTTAGAGAAAGAGCTGAAATTGTGGAAAAACAGACACAAGTTCTTATCATGTAAGTGGCTGACCTGCAACAAAAGGTGCATGCACAACTTTGCCAAAGTGAGGGCATTGACTGGAAAAAAATGGGACCCTGTAACTTGGAATGGTGATTTGTGGGAGGACCCTGATGAAGCTGGGGACACTGAGCTTGTAAATACTGATGACACTTTTTTGCCAGAAGAAACAGCTTCCCCATCCCCAGTAGTGGCAACATCCCCTCCCGGACCCATGCTGCCATCAGCCTTTCCACTTTTGTGTGAGGAGATAAACCCTGCACTGCCTGAAGCAACAGTGATGGCCTCCCCTGAGGCAGTTGCCAGGCAAGATAATGTTGATTCTCCTCAGGAGCCGCCTTCAACACCCCTGTCTGCTTCTAGACCTATAATTAAAGTCCCAGCAGGCCCCTAGAAGTGAGGTTCATAGTGTGACCCATGAGGAGGTGTGCTACACTTGAAAAGAACTGCTTGAGTTTTCTAATTTATAGAAGCAGAAATCTGGAGAACTGGCATGGAAATGGATATTAAGAGTGTGGGATAATGGTGGAAGGAACACCATTGAATCAGACTGAATTTATTGATTTGGGCCCACGAAGTAGGGATCCTGCATTTAATGTTGCAGCTCAGGGAGTTAAAGAAGGTTCTAACAGTTCCTTGGCTAACCGAAATATGGATTAAAATATGGCCCACTGTGAGAGAGCTGGAAATGTCTGATCTCTTTTGGTTTAATGTAGAGGAAGGGATCTAAAGGCTTAGGGAGATTAGGATGGTGGAGTAGATTAGTCACTCATCCCAGCTAGGAGGGTCCAGAAGATATATCTTTGACCAATGCTTTGTGAAATAGATTTGTGAAGGCAGCACCTGCATCTTTGAAGAGTCCTGCAATTACTCTTCTCTGTATATCACATCTAACAGTGGAAACCATAGTCACTCAACTACAAAATTTAAATACAACGGGAATAATTGGATCCTGAGGTAGCAGGGGCCAAGTGGCAGCACTCAACCATCAAAGACAAGGTGGGCATAGCTACCATAATGGACAGCAGAGGCAAAGCAGCAATCAGAATAGTCTGACTTGTGTAGAACTCTGGCATTGGCTAATCACGGTGTTCCTAGAAGTGAAACTGATAGGAGGTCTACTGCATTCCTACTTAATTTATATAAGCAGCAACTTTAAGGTTGAATGGACAAAAGACTAATTTGTATTATAAAAACAGAGAATCACAGCCCCTCAATCAATATCCTCATTTGGGTGTGTTCCTCCAGCCCATTTATTGAGTGACCCGGACTATCAGGAATGGACAAAAGATTAATTTGAATTATAAAAACAGAGAATCACAGCCCCTCAATCAATTTCCAGACTTGAGCAAGTTTACAGACCCGGAACTCATTAAGTGAGGGGGAGGCTGGGTCCCCTTAAGGAAGGACCCCACTGTACTACCAACAATTTATGACGTTAATCTTTCTCTCGTCTTTCCCCAAGGAGATCCCCAGCATTCTACCAGGATAACTGCATTGAGGAAAGGGAAATGATGAGAAATTTGAGGGACTACTCGACACTGGAGCTGAGCTGATATTGATTCCAGGGGACCCAAAACATTATTGTGGGCCTCCAGTTAATGTAGGGGCTTATGGAGGACAGCAAGTAATGGAGTTTTAGCTCAGGTCTAATGTCCAGTGGGTCCAGTGGGTCCCAGGACGCATCCTGTGGTCATTTCCCCAGTACCAGAATGCATAATTGACATAGACATACTTAGCAGCTGGCAGAACCCCCACATAGGCTCTATGATTGGTAGATTGAGGGTTATTATAGTGGGAAAGGCCAAATGGAAGTTATCAGAGCTGCCTCTACCTAGAAAAATAGTAAGTCAAATACAATATATTATCCCTGGAGGGATTGCGGAGATTAGTTTCACCATCAAGGACTTGAATGATGCAAGGGTGGTATTCCCACCACATCTCCATTCAACTCTCCTATTTGGCCTGTGCAGAAGACAGATGGATCTTGGAGAATGACAGTAGATTATCATAAGCTTAACCAAGTGGTGACTCCAATTACAGCCCCTATACCAGATGTGATTTCATTGCTTGAGCAAATTAACACAGCTCCTAGTACCTGGTATGCAGCCATTGACTTGGCAAATGTCTTTTTCTCCATTCATATCCATAAAGTCCACCAGAAGCAATTTGCCTTCAGCTAGCCAGGTCAGCAATATATTTTTACTGTCCTACCTCAGGGGTATATCACCTCTCCAGCTTTGTGTCATAATCTTATTCACTTTTCACTTCCACAAGATATCACACTGGTCCAATACATTGAAGACATTATGCTAACTGGATCTAGTGAGCAAGAAGTAGCAAATACACTAGACTTACTGGTGAGACATTTTTGTGCCGGAGGGTAGGAAATAAATCCCACTAAATTCTAGGGAACTTCCACTTCAGTAAAATTTTTAGGGGTCCAGTGGTGTGGGGCCTGTTGAGATATTCCTTTTATGGTGAAGGATAAGTTGCTGCATTTGACCCCTCCTACAATCAAGAAAGAGGCACAATGGCTAGTGGGCCTATCTGGATTTTGGAAGCAACACACTTCTCATTTGAGTGTGTTACTCCAGCCTCTTTTTTGAGTGACTCGGACTATCCAGATGAAATCAGTCTACTACTCCACAACAGAAGTAAAGAAGAGTATGCATGGAATACAGGAGATCCATTAGGACATCTCTTAGTATTACTATGCCCTGTGATTAAGGTCAATGGGAAACTACAACAGCCCAATCCAGGCAAGACCACAAATGGCACAGACCATTCAGGAATGAAGGTTTGGGCCACTCCACCAGAAAGAAAAAAAAAAAAAATACAACCTGCTGAGGTGCTTGCTGAAGGCAAAGGGAATACAGAATGGGTAGTAGAAGAAGGTAGTCAGCAATACCAGGTATGACCACATGACCATCTGCAGAAATGAGGACCATAATTGTCATGAGTATTTCCTCCTTTTCTTAAAAACATGTTTGTGCATGTATACACTTGTACTAACAAAATATATTTTATTTCCTTTTCCCTTTTTCATGTGATGCAAGATTTATTGACTTCATGTCAGCATTTAAGTACTGTTAACTTTATGTAATAGTATTTGGGTTGGGGATTGGTGTGTTTCCAGTTGTACAAAGTATAGTTGTATTATGTTAGGCATAATTATGACCTTATTATTATCTTCATTAGAAGATTATGTATAATCTCAGGAGATGTGTATGAGTTCAAGTTGACAAGGGGTGGACTTGTGATGGTTAAAACTGAGTGTCAACTTGATTGGATTGAAGGATATAAAGTACTGTTCCTGGGTGTGTCTGTGAGGGTGTTGCCAGAGGAGACTAACATTTGAGTCAGTGGGCTGGCAAAGGCAGACCCACCCTTAAGCTGGGTGGGCACCATCTAATCAGCTGCCAGTGTGACTAGAATATAAAGCAGACAGAAAAATGTGAAAAGGCTAGACTGGCCTAGTCTCCCAGCCTACGTCTTTCTCTTGTGCTGGATGCTTCAAACCCTCAAACATCAAAGTCAAAGTTCTGCTTTGGAACTTGGATTGGCTTCCTTGCTCCTCAGCTTGCAGATGACCTCCTGTGGAGCCTTGTGATCATGTGAGTTAATACTACTTAAAAAACTCCCATATATATATACACATATACGCACACACACATATGTGTGCGTATATGTGTATATATATGTGTATGTATATTAGGATATTATATAATAGGATATATATATATATATACACACACACATATATATCTTCTATTATTTCTGTCCTTCTAGAGAACCCCAACTAATACAGTAGGGTTCTATCTAAAGATTCAAGTGCAATTTGAACCATTTCCAACTGGCCAAAGTTGGGACACTTTGAGTAATAATGATAATAATTGCAATGCATTGAAATATGAAATATATTTTAACTCTTTAATTCATCATAATAATAAAAAATAAAAGTCATCGTTAGTGGATATCAATAAAATAATTCATTAGTTTGAAAAGTAGAAAATTAAGGACAGAATTTAGGTATTTATTTTGACTCCTCTATACTAATTGTATATAACCAAGGAAGGAAATTATTTTACAGAAATATTTCAGTAATAAATAAAGCAAGGTCAGTTTTAGGATATCACTTTTTCACAGCTACTAATAAATGAATTGATGTAGAAACTGAGTATCAAGTCAGTATGAGTATCAATTGAGTATCACAAAAATGAAGATAGCTAAACATTACTTGTCATATGACAGAAAATCAAATCTCCATTTTTGATAATTTTTTGACAAAAATGTTGAATCTAAATTTTATTACTACTTGAGATCCAACCACTAACTTATAAGAAATACACAGGGTGGAAGCATATGCAATATGATACTACAGGGATAAAATCAGCAAAATCCAGACTTTGCAACACTCTTCAGAACAGAAGACAAATAATCTTTAACAATATATTGAAAAGGAAAAAATTACAGAAGATAAGACATATAATATAAAAGAAAATTAAGGGTTATATTAACCAATTTCAATACATGTAATTTGTTTGTATCTTGACTCAAGAAAAATAATGATGCATATGTAACAACTGAAAATAAGAACATTGTAATTAAGAAATTATTGTTAAAATTTTTAGGATGACATTTGTGATTTTGTTAAAATAGTAATTTAGTATTGCCTCTAAATGTATAGCTCAAATAAGATTGACCAAGAGTTGACAATTATTGAAGCAGAGTTGTTGGTTCTTGGGAATTCCCCATTCTGCTGAATCTATTTGTTATATTTTTGTATGTTTGCTATTTTTCATTAAAAACATGATAGGCTGATAGATTGAAGGCAAACAATAAGGTGCATTTTGATAAATGTTCATGGATAACTGCATTACATACTATATAAAAACATGTTATGGTATTTATGGCATGCCTATCTTCCCAGCTACTCAGGGGACTGAGGCAGGAGGATTGCTTGAGCCCATGAGTTTGAGACTGCAGTGAGCTATGATCACGAGATTGCATCATGTTAGCCAGTGTGAGTGATTATGACCAATGTACCTACTGAAAATCAATTTTGCAGGGGAGAAATGATAGTGGAGATTGTGACATTCAGGCTACGGGATATTAAATAGGTAGGAAAGTTCTGAAATAAATATTTTTGTCATGAAATGTGTCTGCTTTGTGTATTTCTCACTATGGCCCTAGCACAGTGACTGTTGTATATTAAACCCTAAGTAAATATTTTTTAAACTACACAATTGACTGTATCCTAAATCAAACAAAATAGAAATCCCAACAAAAATAATTTAGTAAACCTAAAGGGGATCAATCATAATGAGAATAATATTATCCCTATATTACTGGTAATGTAAATTCTAACAGGCTCTATAGAAATTAAATTAATTTGCAGAAATAGAGATTTAGAGTACATTAAGGGGGTAGATATATTGCATTAAGGGGATACAGATTTTCAGTGTATCTTTTTTCTCCTTATCACTTACAAATTAGAGGCATCAACCTCTGAAGTACAGAAGCTCAAATTTCTCATATATAAGTGAGGACAACAATTATAAGAAAACTCGGAAGATAAAAGTTCACTTCACAGATTAAATTTGTATTTACTGAATATGATTAAAATATTAAAGAATGACCATATCAAATTTCAACTTTTTCTATAATTTCATAGAGTGCTAAAATTGTATCATTTATTCAAGCATTGTTTCACATACGAGTATTGATCCATATGTCAGAGAGTGTTTTCAGTGTCAGAGATTCAGTAATTACTGAAGAACACACTTTATTTTGAATAGCTTGTACTGAAAGGGAGAAGGCTAATAAATAAACAAAAAATTACAGAACAATGTGGTGACTTATGATAAAGATATGCAGATAGCAGCAGAGAAGAGAAAATGAGCCTCATTCAGGAAGGGAGTTGAGGGAATACAGGGCATTCCAGGCATAGAACATAATGAGGAAAAGGTCTGGAGTGGAGGTAAGATAGGGTGGCTAGAGAGCGGGGGGGGAAGGATAATAATATGACAATACACAATCCTTTTATCACCAGTAGATAAAATATGATACAAGTAATCATATCCAATTCAACCTACAGAGTTATTGTATTGATATTAAAAATTTAAGTCATTTCCACTAACTATAAACGCTTCTTCAGAACAAGGACTGATGATTTTGCTCACCATTATACTCTTGGCATCTAACACATTTTCTAGCCCGTAATATGTGGAAGGGGAAAATTTGTTAAATAGAGAAACAGACGGATGAACAGATGAATGAATGAATGGCTTGTTATTTTCAGTAAGATTTCAGTAAGCATTTATGGATATTAAAGTTTACCCTTCTTTTGGATTAACCCTTAGCACACAGCCCTTGAAGTTTAAATATTTCAAAATGGCTTTGAAAATATTCACAAACATTTTAAGGCATAGCCAAGTGGTAGCAGCTGCAAACAAGCAGCTGAAACTGAGTAGAACTTTTTCAGGGACTGCCCAGTCATGGCTTGCCTCTGCAAGCCTGGCCTCCTTTGTAGACCAGGAGGACTTTTGTGTGTGCATTCATGCATTCATTCCGTAAGTACCTATTCAGTGCCTGCTATGTGCTGGCACTATTCTAAACACTGGAGATATGGAAACAATTTGTACACACATGCACATGTAAACCTGCCCTCATAGAGCATACGTCTGAGTCAGGGAGACAGATAATTAGTAAAACATATAGTATTTCAGCTGGCAATAAGTGCTATGGACAAAAATTAAGGAAAGAAGGGGCAGGGAGAGTGACGGTGAACCACAGTCCATTGAGCTACATTGGGAGGAGATGCCCTATGAGGGCAGGGATGACCTGCTGCACTTTTTGAATACTGACATAAACATGAACTAAGGGCATGAGATTTACCCTTTTGGCTCAAGGCAGTTTCGGCAAGGCAAGGTGAAGGTGAAGAGACAGGGTTGCTTGGACCATGTGGTACACACTCCGGGTGTTGAAGTGAGAGGGACAGTCTTACCTGGAACTCTTCACGACTTCAGCCACATTCGAACTGCTTCCATGCCTTTTTGGAGAGGTGGGTGAGCAGGCAGACTCCAGACACATGCCTGCTTAGTACTTATATTAAGCTCAATATTCTAATCATATATCCTTTTACAAATAGTTATAAGACTTATCAATACATCCAAAGACAATGATTTTAACAAGAACTATTTTGAGATACCTTAATAGGGACCACTGCCTTTCAGATCAATGAATTAATTACATTGATTAAAATCTTACAGACTCACTTTAATTTTCATTATCCCAAAGCCCTATTAGTTTATTAATGTGATTCTGTTTTGATCTCTAACATCTCCTTATAAATTTTAGGGTAAATACCACATCTTTATTAAAAAGAGACATACATGTACTCTGAGCGTATGAGTCAATACAGAACTAAAGATGAAGCAAAAAGTGATTTCGCAGATTCCCAATAGTGTCAGGATTCTAGGGGATGTCAGCTTTTATATGGACACTGTAGAAGCAAATTAAGCAACAAATTAGAGTATCTGTCTTATTCTTCTTGACTCTTTGACAAGCAGACAATAAAGATGCAGTTTATAAAAACAAATTTCAGAATAAAATAATAAACATCCATTTCAAAAGGAAAAAGAAATGCTGAGAAACTTCTTTGTATAAAGCAGAATAAATGGTACCCTGAAATCTACAATCTGGATTAGAAGAAAAGATTTCACTCTATGCAATTTAATAGCATTGCAAAACAACAACCTCAGACCTGTCCCTTGAGGCAGTACATGATTAAGTGCCAAATGAGAGGCGCAAGTAACTCAAGTATCAGTTTACAGATAAAGAGGAGCTTATTTGGATTTACAACGTTTAGGGTAGGTTTGAGAAGAAGGTTAGATACTTGAACAAGGATAGATGGAGAGAAATGGAAGAGGATATAAAATATATTCTCTTCACCCAAGTGGGGTGAACCGAATGTGAAGAAATAGGAAAGTGAAAAATTAGTCTTCTTTCAAATTTATTCTCAAAGTGGGGACAGGGTTGGAGGTATTGCAGCAAGAACACAGTAGGATAGGAACAAGGCATTAAATTTGTGTGAGTATAGCTACAGAATTCTTAGTGATCTTAAAAGATGGAAGGGAAACATTCTGTGTTAGTCCATTCTTGCACTGCATAAAGAACTACCTGAGACTAGTAGTTCTCCTAGCTTTATAGGAAGCATGGCTGGGGAGGCCTCAGGAAACTTTAAATCATGGCAGAAGGCAAAGGGGAAGAAGGCACATCTTACATGGCTGAAGTAGGGGGAAGCCAGCAAGAGGGAAGGTGCTACACACTTTTAAACAACCAGATCTCATGAGAACTCTATCATGAGAACAGCACCAAAGGGGAAAATTTACCTCCATGATCCAATCACCTCTCACCAGGCCCCACCTCCAACACTGGGGATTACAATTTGACACGAGATTTGGGTGGGGACACAAATCCAAGCCATATGACATTCCATACCTAAAATAAGTTTCCTTCCTTCCTTCTTTTTTTTTCCTTTCTGTTTTTCAACATGACCAAATCAAGCTTTGGACAAGGAATAGGCACAATGTCTCTGCTGCACTGAGAGAAACCAATACCCTTTCCGTTCTTTATAATTTTAAATACAGCCAGAAGAAAGAGTCATTCTCTCAGGTCTTGCTAACAGGACACTTTATAAGCCTTCTTGGAAGTACATTGTATTTCCAGAGCTGCAGAGCTACTAAGCCTGTGAAGTACTCAAGGACATTTTATTTCTCCCTGAACTGTGCTTATGAATGAGGAAAGTGTGGCTCACATGCTGTACTTGTCTTCACCCTCCCAAGAGAGAAGCTAAGGTCTTAAATAACAATTAAAAACACAGAACTTACTCATTTCTTCAGGAAAATGAGAAACCACAGGCTGTACTCTGACTCACCGAAGAATCTTTTTGAAGACTAAAAAGTCTCTGAGCGGGAAGAGGATAAAAGGAAGCTGTAGCATTATTCAGACTTCTCTTTTGTTCAAGTTTTATGTAACAACTAGAAGCACCCAACAAATTTTAGATCCAGCTTGTGTATAGTATAATTTCAGCTGAAAATCATATTTTGAACTATTTATAAGGTTAAAAACTTCCAATTTGTTTTGATAATTGAAAGACATAGTTATTAAAAATTGGCAAGAATTATGCCAAGAAACATGAAAATTTACTACGCCAGCAATGGTCAAGCTGGTTTTCATAAAAAACAAGATATTATAATATTAATATGAGTTTTTACCGTGTATTACGACTTTGCATATATTATCTCTCTTGAAGTTCACAACTTCTACTTTTTGAAGTAGGAGTCACTGTAGGGAAAGTGAGGCTTAAAGAGGCTGAACTAAGTGCCCAAGGACACCAGGGCTAATCAGTGGTTGAGAACGAATCCAGACCTAAGTGGTTTTGCTCCAGCATTGTTCCCCACTAAACTCCACTGCCTTCCTTCCCATTAGGAGCGCTTATATAAATGGGAAAGTTCCTAATTATCTTAATTTGTATTTGTTGTCGTTGTTGCTTTGTGCATTCTCCCATCAAGTAATATTAGCTTCTACCTGCTTGAGATAACAGAATAGAGTCTAGGAATTGGTCACCCTAAAAGGTTATGGAAACAAGTCCTAGAGCCAATGTGAGGAGCTCTTTCTGGAAGAGGCTGAGTGTGGAGATGAGGGCTCCTTCCTCAGGACCTGACCAACACACCAGAGGGTGCATCTGTAAGGCCTCAATCTGGTATAAGCTGATGTCAATATTAGGATGCTTCTGATGCTGCACCAGAGGTACATTTAACTTGAAGACAGGCACCATTGGGAAGGATAGTATAGAATTCTCCCTGCAGTCTCCAGCCTAATGCATGGGCCTTAGCACAGAATAAAATACTAACTGCTTAATAGAACAACGTTAATCCTGAACAAACTATTTTCTCTCGTTCCCCTACCCAAATAGACAATAACAACAAAAATATACAATTTAATAATAAGAATGATTCCCTGCTATTCTATGCTCCTGTTGCAGAATACTTTGACATAGTCTTGTCAGACTATGAGTGTGACAAACTGAAAATGTGAAAGTAGAGAAAAACTTCTAGAGCGAGAATAGTAAGTGCTATTTTGTATTTTTATATATATATATATATATATATATATATATAAAACCTGTCTTATAGTTGATGTTCCAATAAGATACTAAATAGAGAAATTATAGAAGGGTGGGGAGAAATTATTGATTCTTGCCACAAACTAATATTTATTGAGCAGCTCCTGTATGCCTGCTACTATAATTTGTATTATAGAAAATAAGAAAGCAGTTTCCACAGATCCACTGGCTATTGACTTAAAATAATTAAAGTCTCACATATAATACGACATACCAAGGGGAATATTCCTATTGTTTCCATACTCTCCATTTTCACAATTTGGAAATTGCTCAGTCTAAATTTAGGATAAGCCAAATAACCTAAGGAACATATTATCATTTCTTTTATTTCTCCATAAACTTTTCATTTTCTTCCCTCAATAAGTGAATACAAGGTTGACATTTAAAGCAATGACTCCCCTTTCCCTAGCTTATGCACTAGTGTTTATAAATCCCTGAAGGAATTAGATTCATGGGCACATTTGTTAAATTACATACATAATACATTTAGATTCCCCCTGCTCTGTGGCTTGTCTTTGTATGACTGCCTCTTCTAGTACTGCCACATGATGAATCTTTTCATTACGTTACATAGATTTATTGTGAAGTGAATGAACTTGACATCCTGATGACTCTATACTCTTCTTTCTGAAGGCTCCACTTTGAACCATAATAAACCTGTAATTGAAGCAGCTCCATTTAAAAAATATTCCTTTATGTCTGAAATATAATCATATTGAGTAGCTCTTATTACCCAGAAAGACACCCTAAGAGTAACACTAAACACTTAAAAGTAATATTAATAAATGTGTCTGCGTAGTCACAAACTCAAGTTTCCCAGACTGGTCAGAAAGGCAGATGGAACAGGCGCAGCCTGCACCGCCATGACAGAGGGGCCAGCAAGGCTTTTTTAGTAAATTCTATACTTGTTGTCACTTACCTGAAATTAAACCAGTGGGACTCCTTTTTCATTTTTCTTTTTATCGTATTGAGTTTATATGTTCGTTCTCATAAAAAAATTTAAAATCACGGTGTATGTGCATCACCTGATATGTATGACCACAAAAATTAAAAAGAAAAAAGCATGTGTTTGATTTGGGAACCATAAAGTGAAAATGAAAAGAAGGACCATAGGGCAATGGACACTTAAACTGAGTAAAAAGGGGTGTCTCCAAGGGGCTCAAGTGCACTGGGGGCCAAATGCAAACTTCAGCTAATTCAGAGATACACTCATGGCTAACTGAGTTGCACCAAAATGAAATAAATTCTGAACAACAACGTCCTATCACAGTACTGATAATTCATCTCCATACTCTGATGCCCCAACTTCCTATAACTTAATATTCTTTCAAAATTTTACTCACTCATTCAACAAATATTTATTAAGAAGAGAAATACTTATTAAGAATATGTCTAACATATTACAATCCGATGTTCTAAGTGCTAGGGTTACAGCTACGAATTTGATGGGCAAAAGTCACTCAGGGGACTTACATTCTAGCTTTAAAATTTATCCTCTAAATTTAATTTCACTACACTATTTCCTATTAGTTAGATCTATCATAGATCTCTCTAAAAGCCATGGGGCACTTTTGCTTACAGATTACAAGTAGGATATTTTCTCAAATAGTGAAATAAATTAAATCTTTTTTATTATCTACAAAAGTGTCTTTGCTCTGAATAAGCAAGTAAATTAATTCATCTGTGCCAGGACATCTGCTTCTCTTGTTAAGAAAGTACAATCCCTACTCTCTGCATGATGCCACTCCCCAAAATAGACATTTAATGACTTTAAGCAAAGAATATTATTCTCATTTTGAACCCTACAAAGTTAAACAAAAATATTAGAGTTATTCTTCTCATGTTTCCTCCTAATACCCCACATTTTACCCAAAGCAGATTATTTGTAATTCATTGAAATAGTCAGAATTAGGGCTTAGCTGCCATGTGTGGACATAATGAGAGATGGGGAAATCCTCCAGAACAGACCTACAAACTAGAATGAGATAAGAACTCTGGTTCCATTCACAGTAGTATAGATGAAATGCTAGCCAGGCAGGTGTTCCTATTCAGGGTAGTCCAAGGTATAGAGGTCAAGTTCAAGTTCAGATTGTCCACTTACTAGACATACATCTGCCTTTCTGCAATTTACTTAATATCTCTAAGTCTTAGTTTCCTCACTTGCAAAACAAACATTGTAATTATGTTGATGCCAGAAATTGTTATGACTATCAGAGGAAACATTCTCCTGTTCTTATATTGGCAATTGTGGACAATCACTGTATCTCTAAGAGAGAACACTGTTAAACATCACTGCCTCCTCTCTAGCAATTTTTTTCCCTTGCTTAATGATATGTAAAGAAGAGGAATGACATTCTAATTAGACCTAATAAGAGCCCAGTATATGCAATCACATTAACCCTGAGTGGTGTCACAGCATGAAACAAAAGAAGAGGGCCTGGGCTTATCTCTCTATTGCTAATCTAATTACTAAAGAGGGTTTTTATCTCTCCGACCCAGGTAGTAAAACAGACTGTCTAAAGGTCTACCTGGAAGACTGCCTGGCTGTCTTCCTCCTTTGTTTCTGGAATTCTTCATCCTTTGATAATTAAATTTCTGATGAGGTTTTGTGGCATCGCCAAGTAAAAAGGCCCTGTCTGTGTGCCAACTTTCTGAACAAATGTCTCAAGATATAGCTTTGAGAATAGGGACAGGTCTTCTTTTCAGTAAAACCATAAACATGGTCTCCAGTCCAACTTTACCAGAAATAGGACTGATGCTGTGCTTTGCTTTCAGTTGGCACTATACATCTATTTCTCAAATTGTTAAAGAACTTAGATAACTAGAGATTCCTAAATCCCATAAAGGAAGAGTATATAAACTGTATGTATATGAGTTCAAAGGCAATAATATATTGGTAAGAACAGATAGGCCATCAATACTGGAATTACTGAAAAGGCTAGGAAGAGAAAGGCTTGTTACTTAAATGGAGCTGCAAGCTGTGGTCTTGGCCACAGCCACAATGAAAGATCCTAGCTCTTGGAACCTGGGATGGAAAGGAAGAGCAGAATTAGCTGTAAGATTGAGATTTTTGACAAGAGCCCTTTTTGAAGACTGATAATGCTGGGTCCATATCCTAAAGAAGTATTGTTTCCCTAGCCAGAGATGTTTTTAACCTTTGCTGTAGCCATTTAGAGGACAGACAGGAGGTGAGTCATAAGGAAAACCATAAGTTTGATGAATAGGTAATTAACTATAATACTTGTCCCAATTGATCTAAATTTCAAATTCCTTTTACCCCATTCAGATATTCTAGAAAGGTTCAACTCAATGCATTAGCTTTATTTAAGAAGATCTAATATATCCCATAAAAATATTGCTTTGGGTAGATCAGTGTTATGATGTCACATACCTCCAGGGATCAACCATGAGGTGCACATGGGCAAATGCAGCCAGACGCAGAGAATCTGAAAAGGAACAATGACGGAAAAGGAGGGAAAATCTCTAGAGCACACAGGGCAGCTGATAATAAGCCAGCAACAGGGATCTCTTCAGGATATTATTTCCCAAGAAGAGCCAGACATCCAAGTTTTTAGAGTTTTTAACGTATGGCATTAAGCAATTTTTATGTTGATAACTAAACCTAATTTTAAAAAGATATACATGTTTGTGGGAATATCATGGCTTCAGAATGAAGCACTGGAGTTGTTATAGGACTGATAAATATTAGTTTTAAATTCATGGTTCACAAGTCAATTTGATTACGACGTAGATCAACTACAACTTTGCCTACACATTTTTTTAATATAATTTAAACTAAATAACTTCATCCGCTTTGTAAGTAACAAGGATACATACACCACTTAAGTATTGAATATATAGGATATAATGTATCTTATGATAAGTTATGAAGACGGTAACTAAAAATGGATATGAGTGAGAGAATGAGCAGAAGAGGCAGGTTTGAAAACAGAAAAAAAGAGAGCAAGCAGTAAGGACAGAGTTAAAAAGCAGAGGGGAAAAAATTATGCTGAAAAGAAACACGCCAAGGAAGAAAGAAGCAATTCACACAGTGGAAAAGCATACAGAAAGTAGTTAAAGAAATTTTGAGTTGACATTAATTCAGTTTTACTTTGCTATGTACTTTATTTACTCTCTAATTAATGAAAATTAATAAAAATATGTCAAGTATCTTCAGATGTCTGGCATTAAATGAAAGAGATGCAGCAGTGGAAAAAAGAGGACCACAGACTCAAGATTACATTTTAGTGAGAAAACATAAGATAAGCAGATTAGAAAATGAATATATAACATGTCAACTGATAAATGTTACAGAAGAAAGATATCAAAGCAGGACTGGGAGAGCTCACACTTAGAGGATTGTTTCTTTGGCTAGGTGGTCAGGGAAGACCTCTGACAAATTAACGTTTTAGCATAAATCTTAAGGAAGTAAAGGGGCTGTGCATAAAATTAATTTAATATATATTAACTCAGCTCTATGAGAGTAAGACTTGGGTCTATCTTGTTCACTATTGACTCCTCCTTGCTTTGCACACTGCTTAACATACAATAATGAACTCTAGGAGGGATAACCAAAATAGCCTTTATTAGCCTCTGGACACACAGAAGAGGAGACAGAGTTATATCCCTTTAAACCCTGAAAGAGCTCAAGGCAATTGTATTAGTTTTCTAGGGCTGCCATAAATATTAATTAATGGTATTAACTAATAAATGCCATAGAATGGGTGACTTGAACAAAAGAAATTTATTTTCTCATAGTTCTAGAGGCTACAAATTCAAAATCAAGGTAACATCAAGGCTGGTTTCTTGTGAAGCCTCTCCTGACTTGTACACAGCCACCTTCTTGCTGTGTTCTCATATGGCCTTTACTCTGTGTGTATGTGGACAGAGAGAGAGTCTTTCTGGTGTCTTTTCTCTCTTCTTAAAAAGACACGAGTGTGGAAGATGGCTGAATAGGAAAAGCTCCAGTCTACAGCTCCCAGCATGAGTGACGCAGAAGACAGGTGATTTCTGCATTTCCAACTGAGGTACCGGGTTCATCTCACTGGGGCTTGTCAGACAGTGGGGGCAAGACAGTGGGTGCAGCCCACCGAGCGTGAGCCGATGTAGGGCGAGGAATTGCCTCACCCGGGAAGTGCAAGGGGTCAGGGAATTCCCTTTCCTAGCCAAGGGAAGCGGTGACGATGGCACCTGGAAAATCGGGTCACTCCCACCCTAATATTGCACTTTTCCAACAGTCTTAGCAAACGGCACACCAGGAGGTTATACACTGCGCCTGGCTCAGAGGGTCCCACGCCCACGGAGCCTCGCTCATTGCTAGCACAGCAGTCTGAGATCGATCTGCAAGGCGGCAGCAAGGCTGGGGGACGGGCCCCCACCATTGCTGAGGCTTGAGTAGGTAAACAAAGCAGCCAGGAATCTCAAAATGGGTGGAACCCACCACAGCTCCAGGAGGCCTGCCTGCCTATGTAGACTCCACCTCTGCGGGCAGGGCATAGATGAACAAAAGGCAGCAGAAACCTCTGCAGGCTTAAGTGTCCCTGTCTGACAGCTTTGAAGTGAGTAGTGGTTCTCCCAGCACAGAGTTTGAGATCTGAGAATGGACAGACTGCCTCCACAAGTGGGTCCCTGACCCCCGAGTAGCCTAACTGGGAGGCACCCCCCAGTAGGGGCAGACTGACACCTCACACGGCCAAGTACCCCTCTGAGATGAAGCTTCCAGAGGAACGATCAGGCAGCAACATTTGATGTTCAGCAATATTCACTGTTCTGCAGCCTCTGCTGCTGATACCCAGGCAAACAGGGTCTGGAGTGGACCTCCAGGAAACTCCAACAGACCTGCAGCTGAGGGTCCTGTCTGGTAGAAGGAAAACTAACAAACAGAAAGGACATCCACACCAAAACCCCATCTGTATGTCACCATCATCAAAGACCAAAAGTAGATAAAACCACAAAGATGGGGAAAAAACAGAGCAGAAAACCTGAAAACTCTAAAAATCAGAGCGCCTATCCCCCTCTGAAGGAATGCAGCTCCTCGCCAGCAATGGAACAAAGCTGGATGGAGAATGACTTTGACAAGTTGAGAGAAGAAGGCTTCAGAAGATCAAACTTCTCCCAGCTAAAGGAGGAAGTTCAAACCCATCACAAAGAAGCTAAAAACCTTGAACAAAGATTAGACGAATGGCTAACTAAAATAACCAACGTAGAGAAGTCCTTAAATGACCTGATGGAGCTGAAAAACAC
Organism: Nomascus leucogenys; assembly: GCF_006542625.1. Classification (NCBI taxonomy): domain Eukaryota; kingdom Metazoa; phylum Chordata; class Mammalia; order Primates; family Hylobatidae; genus Nomascus; species Nomascus leucogenys. Next base: position 52,868,519 of record NC_044383.1, on the reverse strand, counting down.
GGCACGAGAACTACGTGATGAATGCACAAACCTCAGTAGCTGATTCGATCAACTGGAAGAAAGGGTATCAGTGATTGAAGATGAAATGAATGAAATGAAGCGAGAAGAGAAGTTTAGAGAAAAAAGAGTAAAAAGAAATGAACAAAGCCTCCAAGAAATATGGGACTATGTGAAAAGACCAAATCTACGTCTGATTGGTGTACCTGAAAGTGGTGGGGAAAATGGAACCAAGTTGGAAAACACTCTGCAGGATATTATCCAGAACTTCCCCAACCTGGCAAGGCAGGCCAACATTAAAATTCAGGAAATTCAGAGAATGCCACAAAGATACTCCTTGAGAAGGGCAACTCTAAGACACATAATTGTTAGATTCACCAAAGTTGAAATGAAGGAAAAAATGTTAAGGGCAGCCAGAGAGAAAGGTCAGATTACCCACAAAGGGAAGCCCATCAGACTAACAGCTGATCTCTTGGCAGAAACTCTACAAGCCAGATGAGAGTGGAGGTCAACATTCAACATTCTTAAAGAAATGAATTTTCAATCCAGAATTTCATATCCAGCCAAACTAAGCTTCATAAGTGAAGGAGAAATAGAATCCTTTACAGACAAGCAAATGCTGAGAGATTTTGTCACCACTAGGCCCGCCCTACAAGAGCTCCTGAAGGAAGCGCTAAACATGGAAAGGAACAACTGGTACCAGCCACTGCAAAAACATGCCAAATTGTAAAGACCATCAAGGCTAGGAAGAAACTGCATCAACTAATGAGCAAAATAACCAGCTAACATCATAATGACAGGATCAAATTCACACATAACAATATTAACCTTAAATGTAAATGGGCTAAATGTTCCAATTAAATACACAGACTGGCAAATTGGATAAAGAGTCAAGACCCATCAGTGTGCTGTATTCAGGAGACCCATTTCATGTGCAGAGACACACATAGGCTCAAAATAAAGGGATGGAGGAAGATCTACCAAGCAAATGGAAAACAAAAAAAGACAGGGGTTGCAATCCTAGTTTCTGACAAAACAGACTTTAAACCAACAAAGATCAAAAGAGACAAAGAAGGCCATTACATCATGGTAAAGGGATCAATTCAACAAGAAGAACTAACTATCCTAAACATATATGCACCCAATACAGGAGCACCCAGATTCATAAAGCAAGTCCTTAGAGACCTACAAGAGACTTAGACTCCCACACAATAATAACGGGAGACTTTAACACCCCACTGTCAACATTAGACAGATCCACGAGAGAGAAAGTTAACAAGGATATCCAGGAATTGAACTCAGCCCTGCACCAAGTGGACCTAATAGACATCTACAGAACTCTCCACCCCAAATCAACAGAATATACATTCTTCTCAGCACCACATCACACTTATTCCAAAATTGACCACATAATTGAAAGAAAAGCACTCCTCAGCAAATGTAAAAGAACAAAAATTATAACAAACTGTCTCTCAGACCACAGTGCAATCAAACTAGAACTCAGGATTAAGAAACTCACTCAAAACCACTCAACTACATGGAAACTGAACAACCTGCTCCTGAATGACTATTGGGTATATAATGAAATGAAGGCAGAAATAAAGATGTTCTTTGAAACCAACGAGAACAAAGACACAACATACCAGAATCTCTGGGACACATTCAAAGCAGTGTGTAGAGGGAAATTTATAGCACTAAATGCCCACAAGAGAAAGCAGGAAAGATCTAAAATTAACACCCTAACATCACAATTAAAAGAACTAGAGAAGCAAGAGCAAACACATTCAAAAGCTAACAGAAGGCAAGAAATAACTAAGATCAGAGCAGAACTGAAGGAGATAGAGACACAAAAAACCCTTCAAAAAAATCAATGAATCCAGGAGATGGTTTTTTGAAAAGATCAACAAAATTGATAGACTGCTAGCAAGACTAATAAAGAAGAAAAGAGAGAAGAATCAAATAGATGCAACAATAAATGATAAAGGGGATATCACCACCAATCCCACAGAAATACAAACTACCATCAGAGAATACTATAAACACCTCTACGCAAATAAACTAGAAAATCTAGAAGAAATGGATAAATTCCTCGACACATACACCCTCCCAAGACTAAACTAGGAAGAAGTTGAATCCCTGAATAGACCAGTAACAGGCTCTGAAATTGAGGCAATAATTAATAGCCTACCAACCAAAAAAAGTCCAGGACCAGACAGATTCACAGCTGAATTCTACCAGAGGTAGAAGGAGGAGCTGGTGCCATTCCTTCTGAAACTATTCCAATCAATAGAAAAAGAGAGAATCCTCCCTAACTCATTTTCTGAGGCCAGCGTCATCCTGATACCAAAGCCTGGCAGAGACACAACCTAAAAAGAGAATTTTAGACCAATATCCCTGAGGAACATCGATGCAAAAATCCTCAATAAAATACTGGCAAACCAAATCCAGCAGCACTTCAAAAAGCTTATCCACCGTGATCAAGTGGGCTTCATCCCTGGGATGCAAGGCTGGTTCAACATATGCAAATCAAAAAACGTTATCCAGCATATAAACAGAACCAAAGAGAAAAACCACATGATTATCTCAATAGATGCAGAAAAGGCCTTTGACAAAATTCAACAGCCCTTCATGCTAAAAACTCTCAATAAATTAGGTATTGATGGGATGTATCTCAAAATAATAAGGGCTATTTATGACAAGCCCACAGCCAATATCATACTGAATGGGAAAAAACTGGAAGCATTCCCTTTGAAAACTGGCACAAGACAGGGATGCCCTCTCTCACCACTCCTATTCAACATAATGTTGGAAGTTCTGGCCAGGGCAATCAGGCAGGAGAAAGAAATGAAGGGTATTCAATTAGGAAAAGAGGAAGTCAAATTGTCCCTGTTTGCAGATGACATGATTGATTGTATATCTAGAAAACCCCATCATCTCAGCCCAAAATCTCCTTAAGCTGATAAGCAACTTCAGCAAAGTCTCAGGATACAAAATCAACGTGCAAAAATAACAAGCATTCTTATACACCAATAGCAGACAAACAGAGAACCTAATCATGAGTGAACTCCCATTCACAATTGCTTCAAAGAGGATAAAATACCTAGGAATCCACCTTACAAGGGATATGAAGCACCTCTTCAAGGAGAACTACAAAGCACTACCCAATGAAATAAAACAGGACACAAACAAATGGAAGAACATTCTATGCTTATGGATAGGAAGAATCAATATTATGAAAATGGCCATACTGCCCAAGGTAATATATAGATTCAATGCCATCCCCATCAAGCTACCAGTGACTTTCTTCACAGAATTGGAAAAAACTACTTTAAAGTTCATATGGAACGAAAAAAGGGCCCACATTGCCAAGACAATCCTAAGCCAAAAGAACAAAGCTGGAGACATCATGCTACCTGACTTCAAATTATACTACAAGGCTACAGTCACCAAAACAGCATAGTACTGGTACCACAACAGAGCTATAGACAAATGGAACAGACCAGAGCCCTCAGAACTAATACCACACATCTACAACTATCTGATCTTTGACAAACCTGACAAAAACAAGAAATGGGGAAAGGATTCCCTATTTAATAAATGGTGATGGGAAAACTGGCTAGCCACATGTAGAAAGCTGAAACTGGATCCCTTCCTTACACCTTATACAAAAATTAATTCAAGTTGGATTAAAGACCTAAACGTTAGACCTAAAACCATAAAAACCCTAGAAGAAAACCTAGGCAATACCATTCAGGACATAGGCGTGGGCAAGGACTTCATGTCTAAAACACCAAAAACAATGGCAACAAAAGCCAAAATTGACAAATGGGATCTAATTAAACTAAAGAGCTTCTGCACAGCAGAAGAAACTACCATCAGAGTGAACAGGCAACCTACAGAATGGGAGAAAATTTTTGCAATTTACTCATCTGACAAAGGGCTAATATCCAGAATCTACAAAGGACTCAAACAAATTTACAAGAAGAAAACAAAAAACCCCATCAAAAAGTGGACGAAGGATATGAACAGACACTTCTCAAAAGAAGACATTTATGCAGCCAACAGACACATGAAAAAATGCTCATCATCACTGGCCATTAGAGAAATGCATATCAAAACCACAATGAGATACCATCTCACACCAGTTAGAATGGCCATCATTAAAAAGTCAGGAAACAACAGGTGCTGGTGCTGGAGAGGATGTGGAGAAATAGGAACACTTTTACACTGTTGGTGGGACTGTAAACTAGTTCAACAATTGTGGAAAACGGTGTGGCGATTCCTCAAGGATCTAGAACTAGAAATACCATTTGACCCAGCCATCCCACTACTGGTTATATACCCAAGGGATTATAAATCAAGCTGCTATAAAGACACATGCACACGTATGTTTATTGTGGCACTATTCACAATAGCAAAGACTTGGAACCAACCCAAATGTCCAACAATGATAGACTGGATTAAGAAAATGTGGCACATATACACCATGGAACACTATGCAGCCATGAAAAAGGATGAGTTCATGTCCTTTGTAGGGACATGGATGAAGCTGGAAACCATCATTCTCAGCAAACTATCGCAAGGACAAAAAACCAAACACCGCATGTTCTCACTCATAGGTGGGAATTGAACAATGAGAACACTTGGACACAGGAAGGGGAATATCACACACCGGGGCCTGTCATGGGGTGGGGGGAGCTGGGAGGTATAGCATTAGGAGATATACCTAATGTAAATGACGAGTTAATGGGTGCAGCACACCAATGTGGAGCATGTATACATATGTAACAAACCTGCAGTTTGTGCACATGTACTCTAGAACTTAAAGTATAAAAAAAAAAAAAAAAAGACACCAGTCCTTTTGGATTAGGGTGCTACTCTCATGACCTTATTTAATCTTAATTACCTTCTTAAAGGCCCTACCTCCAAATACAGTCACACTGGGGGTTCAGGCTTTAATATATGAATGGGGAGGGGGCACAACTCAGTTCACAGCACATTTCTCTGCTTCCTACCCTAATTCATGTCCTTCCCACATGCAAAATACACATTCACCTCATACCAACAGCCATAAAAGTCTTAACGAATTCAAGCATCAATTCCAAGTTCAAAGTCTCATCTAAATATCATCTAAGTCAGATATGGGTGAGACTTTAGGTATGATTCATCCTGAGGCAAAATTACAGTTTCTAGCTCAAAACTTTTTAACTAGACACATTATATGATTCCAAAATACAATGACAGGACAGGTGTAGGATAAATATTGTCATTTAAAAAGGAAGAAATCAGAAAAAAGAAAGAGATGACAGGTCCCATGAAACTCCAAAATCTAGAAAGGCAAATTCTTCTAGATCTTAAAGCTCAAGAATATTCCTCTTTGTCTTGATGCTCTGCCTGCAGGCACAGTCCGGTGGCAACATCACTCCCACAGCCCAGGACTGCAGCCTTGCCCCCTCAGTTCTGGGCAGAGGCCTTGCTCTTGGGGCACTGGGCAGATATGGCTTGGCCTGCTAAAACCAAGTAGGAGGTCCCACCCTATGAAACTGAGACTTGCCCTCCAGGAGTGTAGTGAGAGTGGTAGCTCTGATAACAACTGGGGATTCCCTTTTCTTGAAGGATAAAGCATGTTGGAGCCCAATAGCTCTATTGTCCAGTCCTGTGGAATCTCAGAAGCCTGAAAGCCTTTTTTTATTTCATCTTTTTATCTTCCCTTCAGTCTAAACTGGCAGTGTCTCAGCTAATGTAATTCCACCTCTATTGCTGGTGCTGCTGAGATGGCTGATTAACTCCATGGATAATCTCCCTATGGACTGATTGTCCAGCCATATCTTTGATGTTCTCTCCAGAAAACATTCTCTCATTTTTTGCAATATGAATAGAACGAGAATTTTCCAAATCTTCAAGTTCTGGTTCCACTTTACTTAACAGTTTTTTTTTTTCATTTTCTCTCTCCTTCCTTCCTTCCTTCCTTTCCTTCTTTCCTTCCTTTCTCCTTCCTTCCTTCCTTCCTCTCTTTCTTTCATTCGCTCTCTTTCCTTCCTTCCTTCCTTCCTTCTCTCTTTTTTTCTTTCTTTCTTTTAAATTGAGACAGTATCTTGGTTTGTCACCTAGGCTGGAGTACAGTGGCTCAGCTCACTGCATTCTCGACTTTCTGGGCTCAAGTGATCCTCCTGCCTCAGCCTCCCAAGTAGCTGGGACCACAAGTGCATGCTACCACCAGGCCTGACTATTTTTTTTTTCTATTTTTTTGTAGATACAGGGCCTTGCTATGCTGCCCAGGCTGGTCTCAAACTCCCAAGTTCAAGCGATCTTCTTGCCTTGGCCTCCCAAAGTCCTGAGAGTACAGGAGTGAGCCACCACACCCAGCCAAGAAATTTTTCAGTTTATCTCTCTCCTTTTGCATTTTACTCTAAGAACTAAAGAGAAATAAGGCCAGATTATCAACACGTCTAGAAAACATGTTCTCTCTTCTCCAAAATAATAAAAAACAAATAGCTCATCCAAATTCTTTGTCACTTTATGAAAAGAATGTCTTTCCTTCAGCTTCTAATAACACGTTCTTCACTTCCACCTGAGACCTCACTAGAATCACCCTTAGCATTTATATTTCTACCAAAGAGTCCCTTGAAAGCACCATAGGCTTTTTCTAGCATGCACCTCAAAACTCTTTCAGCCTGCACCCACTACCTAGTTCCAAAGTCACTCCACATTTTTAGACATTTATTACAGTAGCACCACACTTTGTGGTGCCAACATTCATGGGTTTCTGGGAATACTGTAACAAAATACCATAGAACAGGTGGTTTCAACAGCAGAAGTTTGTTTTCTCACAATTATGATGTCCAAGTTCAAGGTGCTTGGTCAGGGTGAGTTTCTGTTGAAGCCTCTTTTCCTGACTTGTATACAGCCAACTTCTTGCTATGTCCTCATATGGCCTTTCCTCTGAGTGTGTACAAAAGACAGTGAGAGAAAGAGATTTCTAGTGTGTCTTCCTCTTCTAATGAGAACAAGAGTCCTATTGGATTGCAGCCCCACCCTTATTACCTCATGTAACCTTTATTACCTCCCTGAAGGCCCATTCTGCACATACAACCACATTGGGGATTAAGGCTCTAATACATACACACTTTAGTCCATAACAGCCACTGTATCCTGGAACATTAATTAGGGTTCATTAATTGCATGCAATAGATGCTGATTGCAACTCATTTCACCCAAAAGGAGTGTGCTGATAGGATGTGAGGGACAAGGCTGCCCTTGCCTGAGGCTCGTACCCTCTGAAGTTGGGCGGTGCATAACCCATATGATCATAATCCACAGGCTTACTCCAGAACCTCACAGAACTGAAGAAAATGATGAAAACCATACTCTGGAAGTTCAAAACTCGGAGATGCTTTAAAGACTTAAAAGCAGGAACTAATGGAAAGTCTCTTCAGGTTGTTGCCTTCATGGTGAATCAACTCCAATCATTTTCAGTCTTTATTTCTGCAATCTAGATAAAAGTTTTGGAAAGAAAGAGTGTGACTGCTCTTGGGTCACACACAAATCTCTTCATAAAGAGAGGTCAGGAAGCCCGATGGATAGATCTACTGAGTCTTTCATCAATGGGTCTGGGGTGGTGGCCAAAGCTAAATCAAGTTGCTCTTAACAGAAACAGAAAGACTGAACTCTGGACAGCCAAAATTATAAAAGCTAAAAATTCTAGTAGAGAAGAAAATGAGCCCAGCAGCCCACATATGGGAATTGGAATCCCAGTTCTGCCATGTGTTCACCAGGTCTGTGAAGTAGCATAACTTCTTTAACTGATTTGTACCCCAAATTATTTATCTATAAATGAATGAAAATTCTCAAATTGATTCATAAAAATGTTTATTTAATCTATAAAATCACCTAAAGCAATACCTGACAATCTGCAATATTCAAAAAATATTAGCTATTTTTTGGTTGGAAGAGTCATTTAATTTCCATTGTCAGTTTCCTCAACTATAACATGAGCACAATGTGTCATCATCTGGGTGAAGATTGAAGGAGAATGCAAGCCAAGCCATGAAAACAATGTCTGGCACATATTTAGTCTCAATAAATATGTGCTATTCCTAAATATCCTTTTAGATACATTTGACTATGAGCATTCCTCAACTTATCCATCTATCACTGGAAAAATGGCTGCTTATTCCTTTCTTTCTTCATGTGGTAGGTTTGTATGTTGGATGCTGGTGGTATAGAGATAAAATAATATTATTTTACATGAGACTGAACATTCTCATTCATAATGTAACATATATTCTGCTTTTGAAAAAAGTTTCCCTTGAGATGATTTTATCACATGATTAGTATTAAACATAAGACATTCAACACAATTAAGATTTACATGACCCTCTCTCTCTCTCTCACACACACACACACACTCACATATACATACACACACACACACACACACACACACAGTGGTAGGTCTCATAAATTTCTCCCTAAGAATGTTCCTGAAAAATGTTTTAAAAATTGCCTGTGATAAAATTATAATTGTGAAAATTCAAACTTGCTCAAAGGCCAGAGATCAAAGCAAATAATAAAATGTAGTGTTTAACAGGCTAGGAAGGGCAGTTGTAGAATGCATGTGGGTCTCAGTAACTGTTGTATGAAATTATTTTTATTCAGCATCAGGCAGAGGAAATAAACACCAAGTTAATGAAATTTTTACATGATACAAAATAAGGAGACACTGCAAATGTTGGAAAAGCCTAAGAACGAATAACAATGATGCCATAATAGGAAAAATTAAAAGGGAAGAAAATAAAATTTAGATAAACAGTAACAGAATAGCATGAAGAAATGAAATTAAATCGAGAAGAAGACACCTAAGTTATAGCACTTATTGCAGTGCACTTCGTAAAATTGTTTACATAATCATCTCCATTGCTCAGCTGAAAGCATGATGAGACATTAAGTCACTTAATTAAAAAAAACAACTATTGAGTAAGGACTATGCACCAGGTGCAATGTTAGTCAGTGAGGAACACCAATGAACAAGTTCAAGTCCTAGCTAGTGAATGCACAGATTCAATTTAATTCATCTCTATACCACTAGTATCCAACATACAAACCTACCACACAAAGAAAGAAAGGAATAAGCAGCCATTTTTCCAGTGATAGATGGATAAGTTGAGGAATGCTCATAGTCAAATGTATCTAAAAGGGTATTTAGGAATAGCACATATTTATTGAGACTAAATATGTGCCAGACATTGTTTTCATGGCTTGGTTTGCATTCTCCTTCAATCTTCACCCAGATGATGACACATGGTGCTCATGTTATAGCTGAGGAAACTGACAGTGGAAATTAAATGACTCTTCCAACCACATGTAGCTGGTAAGCAGTGGAGCTGAGATTCAAACCAGGTCTATCTGATTGAGTACTTTTTTTAAATTAATCTATATTTTTTGAAATGGAGTCTCACTCTGTCACTCAGGCTGGAGTGTGATCTCGGCTCACTGCAACCTCCACCTCCCAGGTTCAAGTGATTCTCCTGCCTCAGCCTTCCAAGTAGCTGGGACTATAGGCACCTGTCATCATGCCCAGCTAATTTTTGTATTTTTGTAGAGAAGGGGTTTCACCAGTTGGCCAGGCTGATCTTGAACTCCTGACATCAGGTGATCAGCCCACCTCAGCCTCCCAAAGTGCTGGTATTACAGGACTGAGCCACCAAGCCCGGCCTGATTGAGTACTTTTAAATCCTCATAGATATTTTTAATTTTTAGGAGGTAGGACACATCTAAGAGCAACCTCAGTGAATAGCATCCCCTTTTAGTGAACATACAGGTAACTATGATGCAGGCACAACTGGAAAACTGTAAACAAACAAACAAAACAAAACTTCAACCAGCAGTCGGCATTAGTGATTATTTCATTTATTTCATTGTTAACTCTTCTTAACATTTAACTTAAATTATATTGAACATGATCACTGCTTCTTTATCCTGAACTAAACTCACCTTTGTGAAGTCTTTGTAAAATATTTGTAGCCAATATTTCAACTGATCCTTATAACAAGTATATGAAATAGGTGGTGGATAAGGATTTTAAGAAGCATTTTTTTACCTTCTATACAAACTTGCAAGTTGAGATTTTAGAAAGTCAATTGACTTGTCCAAGGGCATACAAAGAAGTCAACGAGATTTTTGTAATCATCATCTCCACCCCAGCTTCCCTAGTGCATTTTCCTAGTTTAGTTTGCACAGAAAATTCATTCATCTTAGAGAGGTTTGTTGTACATTTCTGTTACTTGTTCACATCTATTTGTGAAATGAAAACAGCTGTTAATATTTCAAAGATGTGAGACTTATCCTAAGGTAAGTGTATATAAGAATGTAAATGCTAACTTCTAAAATTCTCCATAAATGCTGAAGAGAACAAACAAGAATAGACCTCAGGAAAATAGTCTGAAATCAAAGAGCAGAATTGCTCAAGAAATCAATATCACCAAAGGAGACAAATGGCTGAAAACCGAAGACAAATTAGAATTGCACACACAATGTAATACAGTACCCAGACAGGCAGTGATTTTCAAGGCTGCATATAAAGAGACATTAGATCCTAGGATGGGAAAGTAATAGCCTTTTCCTACAAAACTCTGGGGAGACTGCATCAGATAACAGTGTCTGAGGTAATACAGCCTCATCAAGAGTGCGAGAGACAGGCAACAGAAATGACTAGGGAGCGGAAACATCAATTTCCAAGTTAGGCTTAAGGAGCTAAATGTGTATAGATTGGTGATGTAATGACCATGAGGTCCATGAGTCTGAACAGTAATACCATTTTTCCACAGAAAGAAAGATGTTATTTAGTCTAATTTATGTGGGTTTATAAAAAGAAACTGACCACCGAGACTTAGGACAAAAGGAAACAGGTTATTTCCATGTTTCTAAGAATGATATTGAAAATACATAAAAATAAAATTGTTCCTTAATTTATTTTTTAAATTTAATTTGACAGACAACATTGTCAGATGTTAAAAATAAAATTGTTCCTTAATTTATTTTTTAAATTTAGTTTGACAGATAACAAATACAAATAACATATTTATGTATATATATATATATATATATATAGTGGAATGGTTAAATCTAGCTAACGAACAAATACAGTCTCGCATAGTTATAATTTTTGTGATAAGAGCACTTAATGTTTCCTAATTTTATATTTTTCAAGAATATATTATCATTAACTATTAACACCTTGCTGTACAATAGATCTCTCAAAATTTAATCCTCCTATTTTACTGTAATTATGTATCCTTTGATCAATCTCTCTAGATCCTCCCCTCCCTGATAACCACCCTAGCCTCTGGCAACCATCATTCTACTCTCTAGTTCTATCATATCAACTCTTTGATTCCGCATATGAGTGAGATGGTGTGGTATGTGTCTTTCTGTGACTGATTTATTTCACTTAACGTAATGTTTTCCAGGTTTATTCATGTTGATGATAATGACTAGATTTTGCTGTTTTCTGTGGCTGAACAGTATTCCACTGTGTATATATACTACATTTTCTTTATCCATTTTTTTTTTTTTTTTTTTTTTGAGACGGAGTCTCACTCTGTTGCCCAGGCTGGAGTGCAGTGGTGCGATCTCGGCTCACTGCAAGCTCCACCTCTAGGGTTCACACCATTCTCCTGCCTCAGCCTCTGGAGTAGCTGGGACTACAGGCGCCTGCCACCACACCTGGCTAGTTTTTTGTATTTTTAGTAGAGATGGGGTTTCACCATGTTAGCCAGGATGGTCTCGATCTCCTGACCTCGTGATCCACCCACCTCGGCCTCCCTAAGTGCTGGGATTACAGGTGTGAGCCACCACACCCGGCCTATCTATTCTTTTGTTGATGGACACTCAGGTTAATTCCATATCTCAATGGCAAACATTTTTGCTCATTTATTTATTCACTCAGTAAACTCACTGGATAACTGCTATATGTGAGGCATTGTATTAGGGCTTGGAGTAGAAAAATAAGTGAGATTTTATATCTGCCCTTGAGGAATTCATTTCTAATTTAAAATGCAGTTGTAAACAAACCATTTTTAAAAAAGCAATATGTGACTTAAAATGTACCTATCTGTATGGTGATGAAAATAGGCACACACAAGAGAGGTGAGTTTATCATTTTTTCAAGAGTGGAGTAAGAAATAAAAAATAATACTGTTTTAAGAAACTTCATACTTTCTCTCACTTGGTTTATAACATAAAGTTCCCATATTGTTATACCCTCTTCAAAAACATTTTAATGGCAACAGAATGTCATGGAGTGAAAGTGTTCATAGCCTACTGGCAGTGGGGGTGGGGACTGGACATAGTACCACGCTACGTGGTGACCGTAAAACAGGCCACTCTGTGTATGGGCATCCTAGGGTGTAAGCCCCACCACGAGGAATGTCACACTTTTCCAGGGGCTGTGAAGAAGATTCGGGGCCAGATATCAGCTCTTCTCACCAAATCCACGTTTTGACTTCCATTGGTAGGCAGGCAAGATTGCCTCTATATCATGCATTAAGGGTTCAGGATAGTTTTTACAGCCAAACTTTGGAGCAGTCACACATCTGTCATAAAACGAAAGCAGGTGTTCATTGAGATGGGCATGGCAGGTGCTGCCTCCTGCTGGAGCCTTGCCACAAAGGTCAACCGGGTACCCATTGTTCTTGTTCAACGTTTCACTAGCATTGGTGCCATCATCTCACCATTTCCTTCAGTACCTAGGGTGGTGACGTGTTCACTGCTCACAAATCCTGTGGGTTGCCATGACCCTTTCCACACACACTCTAAAAGAGGTGCAGGGCTAATAAGTTAATTCTACAAAGAATATCAAGTATTTATTTAATAGTAACAGTGAGTAACCCATATGTAAAGCCCTATTTCCCATCCATTAATTCATTTTATCTTCAGAATACCTTCAGAGGAAAATATAATTATCCTCCATTTTATAGATGAGAAAACCAAGGAGATAATTTGACTGCTTAGATACCCTATCCGAGGTCACTGAGCAGGACTGTGAAGGAGTCAGTATTGGCATCTAAGCCATGTGGTCATGGAGACTGGCTGCTTAATCACTATGTTGCCTGCACATCAGGACTATGACTATGCCTGCCTACTTACTAGTGAGCGCCATGAGACTACATCCCTGCTGGTGGAGTGTACGCACTATTGGAGCCAAAGATGCTCCAGTAAAAGTTCATTAAACCAACAACCCTCTTTACTAGAGCCCTATGTTCTTATTAAGAAAGGGAATAAGGAATTCCAGTTCTAATCAGGACACTTGGCCTCCAAGTGGGAATAATCTTTGACCCTCATCAGTTTTCATTAATGTTCTGCCTGTTGGGTCAGCTAAATGCCAGCTCTCCCAGGCATTTGAAGTGGATACATTACAAAGTGAGGACAATGTAGAAGATATGATGTAGATCCAAGAAAAGTCCTTGATGAGGAATTGTCTTAGTCTGTTTAGGGTGCTATAACAAAAACACCAGAAAGTTGGTAGCTTATAAACAAATATTTATTTTTCAGTTATGGAAGCTGGGAAGTCCAGGTCATGGCACAGCAGATCTGGTGTCTGGCGAGGGCCCTTGTATTAGGTGCCTCTCACTATGTCCTCACATGGTGGAAAGGCGAGATAGCTCTTTTGGGTCTCTTTTATAAAGACACTAATCCCATTCATGAGGCATCTGACTTAATGACTAATCACTACCCAAATGCCCTGACTTCTAATATACATTGAGGATCCTATCACACTGAGGATTAGGTTTTGATGTATAAACTGGGGGTGGAGAGGCACTAACATTCAGACCATACAAGGAATCAAAAGAAGAATCACAGAAGCAAAAAGCAAATTCTGACACCAGTGCCAACAGATTGAGATAAAAAAAAAAAACAAAAACAAAAAACTGAGATACAGGCTGGGAATTAAATTGGACTTCAATCAAGGAAGGTATTCAGGAGCTGTTGCAAAAATGTCTAGTTATGATTCAAGGAGGCACCGTTTAAAACCCAAAAGCTTATTCTTGCCCCCTATTCTCATCAGCATGACAGTAAAACATTCCTTTGTGCTTGCTCTCCCACAGACACTGCTCTTAGTGCCATAATATATTGAACATGAATATTTATATGTATTAATTTCACCAACAATCCTGTATGGTAAGTATAGTATCACCTCCATTTTAAAATGAGAAAACTGATACCCAAAGTAATAAAGTGATGTTGCCAAGATCACTCAGCTGGTATGTGACAGAGACAAAATTTAAAGCACCAGTCATTTCACTGGTGCACATTGGTGTCTGACACATATGATAAGAGAAAAATGGTTCATCTACTCACTACAACAAAATTAGTATGGAATATTCTAACATACTTTACCAAAAACATAGCTTTACAGGGTAATTTTATGTTCTCTCTATGCCTGCAGCTTTAAAAAAGAAAATCCCAACCAATGGCCTGTATTAGCAATACCTGAGGTCACCTTTCAACATACTAAATAACACTACAAGGCATGTGGGGACAGATCTTGTCTCATAAATAAGATTCCTCTTAGAAATCTTTATAAGCACATTATTGCCAAATAATGATAGCTATGCCAAAAATTGAAAGACTTATTCTTGGTTCTATTTGTAATTATTTGCAATCAACTCCACTAAATTTTACCATTATCTACCAAAATGGTGCAAATTTACTCCCTCTTTTATTACTTTCAGTTTTTCTGGGCACTCTAAATATTTTCTCCATATAAAGCTTTCAGATCCAACCTTACATCCTTAACAAGTGGCTACTCCACCCAGTCAATGCAGCATTTGAATGGCAACCAATATTGATGCCATGAAATTGGTATAAGCCAGTAGAGTCATCAAGGGAGAAATCATCTTGTGTCAAGAGCACCCCAAGGCCTGCCTCTAAGTCTTTAATCAGTGCTATAGATTGCATGTTTGCCCCTCCAAATGTCATGCCAAAATTTGATCCACAGTGCTTGAAGCGGGGCCTAATTGGAGGTGTTTGGTCATGGGGTGTTTGGTCATACCCCATAAATATTAGATTAATGCCATCCCTCAAGAGTGAGTGAGTTGTCCTATCAGTTTCCTTGGAAACTAAAGTTATAAACAGCTCAGTATCTCCCTCCCGTCTCTCCTACTTCCTTTATTATCATGTGGTCTCTGCACACCCTTCCTTTCCCCTTCTGCAATGAGTGGAAGCAGCCCGAGGCCCTCATCAGAAACAGGTGTTGGCACCATGCTTTTTGTGTAGCCTGCAGAACCATGAGCCAAATAAACCTCTTTTCTTTATAAATTACCCAGCCTCAGGTATTCCTTTATAGAAACACAAAACAAAGACAATCAGACTAAGACAATCAGCTAAACTTAGTGGTCTCAGGATCAAGAGGATCAAGGAGAGGTGCTATCTGTTATAACCCTGCATTTTAAACAACACACTCATAACACCAATATACTCTCCGTAGTTGCAAAATCATCTCAAATTCTCTTCATTTGTTTTAAACACATTCCTATCTTGGAGCCCAGCCCCTAAGCTTGCCTCACTTAGAAATTTAAACACTCTTAGCTGAGAAAAATAAATCATTCCAAGTTATGGAAATTTTAAATACAATTTTGGGTGTAAATGTTGCTCATAACATAGAAGGCAAAGCCTTTTAAAAATTATCTGAATAAAGTTAGGAAATTTTTATTGCAGAATGTCATCATACTTTTTCATAATAAGTGATTCCTTAGCCCAGTACCAGAAGATTTTAACATTCATTAAAATGTCAAGTGTGCAGAGTTACATTCCAGAAAGGACTCCTTAAGTTTAAGAATGTGTGGTGGCTAATTTTATGTGTCAACTTGATTGAGCTAAAGAATACCCAGATAGTTGGTGAAAACATTTCTGAGTGTGTCTGCAAGGGTGTTCCTGGAAGACATTAGAATTTGAGTCAGTAGATTGAGTAAAGAAGATCCATCCACTATCACTAATGTGGATGGACATCATCCAATCTGTGAAGACTTGACCAGATGAAGGAAGGGCAAATTCTCTCTCTCTCTCTCTCTTCTTGAGCTGGTGCATCCATCTTTTCCTGTGTAAGAGAGTATCAGGACTCCAGGTTCCAGAGCCTTTGGTTTCAGGGACTTACACTAGCAGTCCTTTTACCCACTGGGTTCTCAGGCCTTTAACCTCAGGCTAAATTACACCACCGACTTTCTTTGTTCTCTAGCTTGAAGACAGCATATTGTGGGTCATCTTGGCCTCCATAATTTTGTGAACAGATTTCTATAATAAATTTCCTCATACACACACATATATACTATATATCGTATTGGTTATGTTTCTCTGCATAACCCCGAATAATACAATTATTTAGTACAATTTTCATAATTGTTACACAAAATATACTTCTTTGTCTTTAAATTCTGAGT
This sequence comes from Nomascus leucogenys, assembly GCF_006542625.1. Lineage (NCBI taxonomy): Eukaryota > Metazoa > Chordata > Mammalia > Primates > Hylobatidae > Nomascus > Nomascus leucogenys. The sequence goes on along the minus strand of NC_044383.1, from coordinate 52,852,086 downwards.
CACTCCTTTGTCCACTTCACTAAGAGAAAAAATGACAAATTCCCTTCTATTTCCCAAGGTTAACTTGTACATCTGCCCTAAATACTATACTCTGCCACTTCCTCTGAGATACTTGACCCTAAATAATTTCTCTCTCTTTACTAGTTCCTACCATGTTTTCCAATATATTAGATCTGTACTACAAGAAAAAAAAATTAAAATCTTTCAATGGTCACTTCTTCATGCTAACAACCAGTTTCTCTCAAATTACTTAAATTTCTTAAACATATTTTATTAACCCTTAACTCTCCCAAGACTTACTTGTTTTACCACTTCACTGTAATCTGTTTCTCTCTGCACAAGTAAAATTGCTGCTTTAAAGTTCGATGATGACTTTTTAAACATAAACACCAACAGATTTTTAAAATATATAAACTCTTGTTTCTCTCTCTGTAGCACTGTATGTTGGCCAGAGTGTAAGGTGTTTTGGCTATATCAATAAATTACTTTTTCTTCATTGAAACTCTAATCACTTCTTAGCTCAATAACTCTTTTGGTTTTATTTGTCCCATCCCAAACTCACTTATTCTAATAATTCTTACCTAAGACTGTACAACATACTCACTTGAGGATTTTTTTTTAAATAACTGTTCCTATGCCTCACCAAGGCCAGTTAAATCAGAATTACTTATGCCAAGATTGGAAATGATAAATAAATATGTATACTGAATGAATGGAAAAAGTGTAGAATGAGCTGTTGAAGTAATTAAAAAAAATCGATTCCCAACAGTTATGACAAGATACCTATATGACAACACACTCAAATCTTGTCATAAGAAATTTTTATTTAACTGGTCTCGGTGAGGCATAGGAACAATAAATTATTTTTTTTCTTTATTGAAACTCTGATCACTTCTTAGCTCAATAACTGTTTATTGATTTTATTTGTCCCATCCCAAACTCATCTCTCATAATGCATAGATGGGATGGGACAAATAAAAACAACAAAGGGTTATTGACTCAGGATAAAGGCACTCCGTGGGTGATTTTAACATGTAATTCTTTCAGGGAACCACTTATCTAACAATTTCACATTCTGCTTTGCCTTCAAATCTTTCTATTTTCTATTGATAATATTCATACAATTCTCATTCTACACTCCCTCCATTCATGCAACATACATATATATATATATATATTTATATTTATATATATTTACCATTTGGTACGTATTAATAGATGTATGTTATATGCTAGATACAAAGAATATCAAGATGAAATATGGCTCATAGCCCAGTGGATAATTGGGTAATAGAGGTTAGAAGTATAGATGCTTAGGAGATAGAAAATGCAAAGTTACAAAAACTTAACTAAATGATACATTCACTTTTCTCTGACAAAAGACAAATTTCACAGGAAAAACAATTTCATAGGTAGATTCATCCTCTGTGAGTCATTGAGTGTGAAGGATAAAGGAGAAAAATTAAAGATAAACGGGTTTTAGAGTGTGTGTGAATGACTAGTAGATTTTAATGCCTTTAATCAATATATCATAGGAGGAGAGGGAAATTAATTAATTCACCTTGTGCACTCAGTAGTTCAGAAGCCAATAAAAAATCTAAACGGAGATATGCATTATGCCATTGTAAATGCAAATATGAATTTAAAAAATTATAGAGTTGAGCCCCTTACTTCTGCCACAGAGCTCATGACCTTTCTTCTTGTTTTCTCCATCTAAGGCACACCAACCCTCTTTCTTATTTGACTGTGTCATACTGTTGTCTCTGCACAGAACTCTCTGCTGTCTCTTAACCTAGCCAATTCCCTCTCACCTTTTTAGTTCCAACTTTCTTGTTTCTTCCAACTACTCACAGTACAAAGGTAACCCCATTATGTGCTCTCATATAATTATAAACTTCTCTTCATTACCTCTTATTATAAATGTAATTATCTAATTATGTAACCATTTGTTTAATATATCTCCATACTGAAAGCTATATGCTATGTGACAGTGAGCAGGGGTCATACCTGCTTCACTATCCCCCACCCTTTTTCTCATCATTCACAAAAGCAGATCATAGTATTTTGAACATATAATGAACATATAAAGAAATTAAGAAATATTAATTAAATAAATGAATTAAAGAAGGAATAAAACAAAGAGATTATTTGTTACCTTGGTACAGGTATGTTCAGTTTTCGTTGTTACTGCTGTCATTTTGAGATGGAGGGGACTTGAGAGTATTTTATACCTTCTATATCATGTTCAGTGAGAGGTCTTTCAACCTTTCATCTCCATATGTGACCACTCTCAAGTTTCACTATTAGTCCTAAAATAAAAGACATTCAAACTTTAACCCATCTTCTCCCTACAAAACTTACATTATACTTTTAAGTTTCTTTCAATAGCACCACCATACTACCATATCTTAACACTTAAAATAATAAAACTAAAATCCAGATTTTTATTTTTTAATTATAATACCATCTCCAGGTAATACATAAGCACTGTTTATCTGTACTTTATAAGACCTTTCAAATCTATCTCAACCTTCTATTACCCAAATTATGCCTCTGATTTCAGTCCATGGCACCGCATGTTCAAAATTATTTTAGTAGTTTAATTTCTTGTTTTATTTTTCTTCCACTCCTTCAATGTATTTCTTATGACTTTGCCAGATTAATCTTTCTGCAATAGTATTTTTTAACCATTATTAAGTTTCTTCCTTTATGGGCTCTTTCACATTAATCCCATTGATGTCCAAATATCAGTTGACAGCAAACCCAGAAACTTTGTCTTAGCCCTACGTAATATTTTCTCTCTCTCTTATCTCTATCTCTACCTCTACTTCTGTCTCTGTCTCTGTCTCTCTATATATATCTCTCTCAGCTAGAGATCTTATTTTGTGTGCTATTGAGGGATTAAAACCCACTCAAAGTATATCCCTAATCTCATTAATAGCAAACATAAAAAGCTATCATAACTTTCATCTTTCATCCCTTTCTTAGATTGAAGATGAGTCCTCTTTTTAAGAGCTAAACCCCCTCCATTTTTGCTCTGGATCTCATTTTTTTCTGTTTTTTCAGGAACTATTTCCCTTCTATTATTATTTTCATTCTACATTATTAGTTTCTCCTTCTCTACTAAGTTGTTTGCATTCATGTAAGACTATATTCTTTTCCCTTTAGTCTTAAAAAAAGTATATAAAAATATCTCAGCTACCACCCACTTACTTTCTAGCTAAACCTCAAAAGACCCATCTGTCTTACGCACACTTTCTCTTCCTCCTCTACATTTTACTCTTCAATCTACTGCCATCTGGCACTGCCCCTACTTCACAAAGGCTTATGTAAAGTTTATGTTGCTTATCTCAAAGAACCTCTACATTACCATAGGAAAATGGACGTTTTTCTAATACTACTACACTTGACTGCAATATTCATCACAGTTGATTACCTCTTCCTAACTTGAAACATTTATCTTTATCAGCTGTTGTGACAGCACCCTCTCATGATGTTTTTTCTACCTCACTGTCACCTTTTTTCATGTTTTTTTCATTGACTCCTTCTCTACACAACCACTAAATGATGCTTTCAATTAGAACTAGATCCTATGTCTCTTCTCTTTTTCTCCTCATGCTGTCCCATGCCTTTATCTCCAACTTGTTAGTGAATTCTAATGTCTTTGATTCAGCCTTGTCTTTTGAAGTTCTGGCTAAGAAGTATATTCCACCATTCTACTTGCCATCTCTATTTGCTTACTGCTTAGGGAATCTCAGGCTTAACATGACCAAAATCAAATTCCTAGTTAAATTCCTCACAAATATCCCCCCCATTCTTCACCATAAAAACAAATTGCATAATTACCCAATCTGTTCAAGCCATAATCTTGGAGATGTCTCTTTTTCTCCCAAAACATAAAATCTAATATATTAGAATTTCTTGCTGAGTCTATATCAAAAACATGTTTCCATGTATCCACATTGCTCCATCTTCATAGCCTCCACCTTTGTCCAAGTTATTATCATCCCTTCTTAATTGTAGCAAATATTTCTTAATTGGTTCCTCTACTTTCATTCTTCTTGTACCCAATGCATTATCCCCTTGGCAATCAGCAAAATATGTATGTCTTCTTGCAAGTCTCATACTTAAAACAAAAACTTTAATGTCTTACCTTAGCATTTAGAATAAAATACCAATCCTTTATTATGACATCACACATGCTTTTCCCAGTCCCACATGATATTCCAGTTAACACCTGGAATAACTAATAGATTTATTTCACAGTGAGATCTTGCCACTTTCCCTTTCATTCACTAACCTCCAACCTCATTTACCTTCCATTAATTTCTCAAGAATACTAAGTAGTTCTTCTTCTTACATTTTTGAGAGTTTTCTCTCCCTAAAAATATTCCCATTCTTTGGTCTTCTAAAACTTATATCTTCTAAAACGCTATTTATCACCATTTGAAATCAACCTCATTTATCTATTTTTCAATCATTATTATATTTCTTCCCATTAAATTTGTATTCCATGAAGGCAGGATAAACATTGAACTGATTGATATATAGTATCTGATATGTTTTGGCTGTGTCCCCACCCAAATCTCATCTTGAATTGTAACTTCCACAATTCCCATGTGTTACGGGAGGAACCTGGTGGGAGGTAATTGAGTTATGGGGGTGGGTCTTTCCCATGCTTTTCCCATGATAGTGCATATGTCTCATGAGATCTGACAGTTTTAAAAAAGGGAATTTTCCTGCACAAGCTCTCTCCTTTTGCCTGCTGCCATCCATGTAAGAGGTGACTTGCTCCTCCTTGCCTTCCACCATGATTGTGAGGCCTCCCCAACTATGTGGAACTGTAAGTTCATTAAACCCTTTTCCTTCATAAATTATCCAGTATCAACGTGTCTTTATTAACAGCATGAAAACAGACTAATACAGTAAATTAGTATCAGGAGTGGGGTGCTACTAAAAAGATACACAAAAATGTGGAAGTGACTTTGGAACTGGATAACAGGCAGAGGTTGGAACAGTTTGGAGGGCTCAGAAGAAGACAGACAAATGTGGCAAAGTTTGGAACTTCCTGCAGACTTGTTGAATGGCTTTGACAAAAATGCCGATAGTGATATGAACAACAAAGTCCAGTCTGAGGTGGTCTCAGATGGAGATGAGGAACTTGTTAACTGGAGTAAAGTGACTCTTGTTATGTTTTAGCAAAGAGACTGATGGCATTTTGGTCCTTTCCTAGAAATTTTTGGAACTTTGAACTTGAGAGAGATGAGTTACAGTATCTGGCTGAAGAAATTTCTAAGCAGCAAAGCATTCAAGAGGTGACTTGGGTGCTGTTAAAGGCATTCAGTTTTATAAGGAAAGAATAGAATAAAAGTTCAGAAAATGTGCAGCCTGACAATGCAACAGAAAAGAAAATCCCATTTCCTGAGGAGAAATTCAAGCTGGCTGCAGAAATTTGCATAAGTAACAAAGAGCCAAATATTAATCTCCAAGACAATAGGGAAAATGTCTCCAGGACATGTCAGAGGTCTTCACGGCAGGCCTTCCCAACACAGACCTGAAGACCTAGAAGGAAAAAGTGGTTTCCTGGGGTGGGCTTAGGGTCCCTGTGCTGTGTGCAGCCTAGAGACTTGGTGCCCTGAATCCAGACTGCTACAGCCATGGCTGAAAGGGGCCAATGTAGAGCTCAGGTCGTGGCTTCAGAGGGTGCCAGCCCCAAGACTTGGCAACTTCCATGTAGTGTTGAGCCTGCAAGTACACAGAAGTCAAGAATTGGAGTTGGGGAACCTCTGTTTAGATTTCAAAAGATGTATGGAAATGCCTGGATGTCCAGGCAAAAGTTTGCTGCAAGGGTGGGGCCCTCATGGAGAACCTCTGCTTGGGCAGTGTAAAAGGGAAATGTGGGGCCAGAGCACCCACACAGAGTCCCTACTGGGGCGCCACTTAGTGGAGCTGTGAGAAGAGGGCCTCCATCCTCCAGACCCCAGAATGGTAGATCCACTGACACCTTGCACCATGCACTTGGAAAAGCTGCAGATACTCAACACCAGCCCATGAAAGCAGCTGGGAGGGAAGCTGTACCCTGCAGAGCCACAGCGGTGGAACTGCCCAAGACCATGGGAAACCACCTCTTGCATCAGCATGACCTGATGTGAGACATGGAGCCAAAGGAGATCACTTTGGAGCTTTAAGATTTGACTGCTCCACTGGATTTTGAACTTGCATGGGACATGTAGTCCCTTTGGTTTGGCCAATTTCTCCCATTTGGAATGGCTGTATTTACCTAATGCCTATACCCCATTGTATCTAGGCAGTAACTAACTTGCTTTTGATTTTACAGGCTCATTGACGGAAGAGACTTGCCTTGCTCAGATGAGATGTTGGACTGTGGACTTTTGAGTTAATGCTGAAATGAGTTAAGAGTTTGAGGGACTGTTGAGAAGGCATGATGGGTTTTGAAATGTGAGGACATGAGATTTGGGAGATGCCAGGGGTGGAATGATACAGTTTGGTTGTGTCTCCACCCAAATTTCATCTAAAATTGTAACTCCCACAATTCCCACATGTCATAGGAGGAACCTAGTAGGAGGTGACTGAATCATGAGGGCAGGTCTTTTCTTTGCTGTCCTCATGGCAGTGAATAAGTTTCATGAGATCTGATGATTTTATAAACTAGTTTCCCTGCACAAGCTCTCATTATTTGCCTGCTGCCATCATGTAAAATGTGACTTGCTCTTCCTTGCCTTCTGCCATACTTGTGTGGCCTCCCCAGCTATGTGGAACTGTAAATCCATTAAACCTTTTTCCTGTATAAATTACCAAGTCTCAGGTATGTCTTTATTAGCAGCATGAAAACAAACTAATACAGTATCCATCAACCAAATGTTTTTCAACTGTCAATTAGTGATACTAAATTAAAGCATAAATCACTAAATACTTCCATCCAAAGTCATTTGAACACAAAAACTAGGATAATACATAAATTTTCAAATTTTATAGTAAAACAAATTAGTTAGTATTTTCTATAGTGAAATGTTGCCCAAAAACTCTATAGAGACTATGATATTAAATTTTTTTTATTTTGAGGAAAGGAAGAAACATAATGGTAGACAGAAAAAAACATCTTCCAAGTTTTATGCCATTCACATTGAAAGAGGTGTTTTTATGAGCAAATGTTACAAAAAATAATGTAGTTCTTACCACTGTTTAATCCAAATATTAACACCTAGAATAACTGATGAATGTATTTAAACAATAAGATGTGGTGACATTTTTATGATTCAGCAGGATATTACAGTTCAGCTAGAATAGAGCACAGTCATTGTGTTCATCTCTTTTTTGCTGATTTTTATGCAGTTTTTATATAAGTGAATACAATGAAAATAAAATAATTTCAAAACACTTGACACATACATAACAAAGGCGCCCTAAAGTATTTCCATCAGTTTTTAGCATCTCATCATAATAATTTATAGCAGAACAGTGGCTTCTAAGTTTATTAGGCAAAATAAATCTTAATAATTGCTCTAGGAACAGATTCTTTTATAAAATGAAGATGTATTGTGTTAAATCTGTCATTCCAAGTTGCCCAGGAAAGCACAAGTCACAATGAAGATGCCAAAATCTTTCAAACAGTATTGGCAAATGAAGTGCATCAGACAATTTTATTTAAAAATTAGTGTTGGATTGAAGATGTTTCAGAGTTATTTTTCTTTTTGTAAAAAAAAAAAAAACTTTTTCATGAAATAATTTAAATTTAATGAAAAGTTATAAGGATAAAACAGATAACTATATATTTTACACAGATTCATGAATTATTAACGTCTTGCTACATTCTCTCTATATCTATATCTATATTTAGATCTATCTATATATACATATAATTACTCTTTATGGACTATTTCAGTATAACCTGCATACAATATGTTGCTTTACCATTTAATACTTAAGGAATTTTTCCAACAGAAAGAATGGGAATTTTCAGTACCATTCAAAATGGAAGAAGATAGCAAGGGCCTGGTCACAACTGTAAATTCTGGAATGAATAAACTCATCAACTACCCGAGGACTCTGAAAAGGTAAAGAAGAACAGAAAGATAAAGGGGCAATTTAAAACTTGAAGAAGGACTAGCAACAGCACATTTCCTAAGTTGTTTGTTTTGTTTTGTTTTCTCTATTTATTTCTAAGCCTGCACCTAAGAAAGATCTAGTAGCTCAGGTTATGAAACTGTGCAGTGAACACTGGAATGAAAACATTTTCTAGCCCTGAGGCCAGGAAAAGTGGGGAGTACTGGGTGAATTTTTTTTTTTTTTGCAGCCCTGCTGCAAAGCAAACCCTATTGCAGAGATGAATTAGTCTTGCAGTAGCAGAGATAGAGCCATAGGTATATAAAATTTCAATGTGAAACCTGTGTCTATGGCTAGATGAGCCAAGAAAAGGAGTGACTGCTGACTAAAAAGTGCATGGCATGAATTTTCTAATTTTTTTTCTCTTCTTTCTCTCACAACCTTGCCGGGTGGGCAATAATCCCCAGTCAGTCAGATTTGCCAACTCGGTTGGATAAAACTATGAAAGAAGCTAATTTTTCTGGCCAAAGAAACTGGGAAAGAGGATCCTTGGTAGCCAGAGGTTATAGGTAAATTCAGAGAGGATAGAACTTGGGAAGGAATTCGATAATTATGTATATAAACCAAGACAGCTACTCGACTTACCCATAACCTGGGTATGTGTGAAAAAGGCCCCCAAAAGCATAGTGAAGGTTTTGAGAACCACTACCAACTCCTAGAAATCAAAGAGTGGCATGGTAACATTCAAACACTATAACAGAGGCTTCAAAAACTTAATTGACAATGGAATCATTGCTGGCAGAAGGCAAGGAAGAACTTGCAGTTGGGCCTAACCAGGTTGATTACCAAGAAAAACAACATCAGCAATAGCATCAACAAATCAATATTATCTGGAGGATTTAAACAGGATCCAGATTTTCATAACAAAATGATCTATACATTGAGGATACAATCTAAAATTACATGGCATAAATACATCATAGAGAATATGATCTTTGACTATACCCAATTCTCAAGGAAAAAGACAACCAACTGATGATAAACCTGATTTGATTCACATGTAGGAATTATCACACAAAGACTTTGAAGAAGCTATGATAACCATGAGGCAAGGCAGACATTAAGCTTGCTTAAAATGAATGGAGAGAGAGTTCTGAGCAGACAGATAGAAACTTTAAAACAACTAACTGGAAATTTCAGAAATAAAAATATATTATCTAAAGTAGAAAATTCACTAAATAGGCTCAGTAGCAGAATGGTGATAACAGAGAAAAAAAGTTAGTGACCTTGAATATAGAACAAAAGAAATTATCTAATTTGTGGAATCGACAGATAAAATACTTTTTTAAAAATATCAAGGCCTCCAGAGCTTATGATACAAAAACAAAAGGCTAACCATTTGTGTCTTCGAAGTTTCAGAAGCAGAGGGGAAAGACAATGCAGAAAAAAATACTAACTTTTATTTTAAGTTTGGGGGTACATGTGCCGGTTTCTTACACAGATAAACCTGTATGGTGGAAGACTGTTGTACAGATTATTTTAGCACCCAGGTAGTAAGCCTAGTAACCATTAGTTGTTTATCCTGATCTTCTCCCTCTTAACACCTTCCATATATATGCACCAACACAGAGGAACCGAGATTTATAAAGTAAGTTTTTAGAAACCTTCAAAGAGACTTAGAATCCCACACAATAATAGTGGGAGACTTTAACACCCCACTGAAAATATTAGATCACTGAGACAGAAAATTAACAAAGATATTCAGGACCTGAACTCAGCACTGGATCAAATGGACCTGAAGGAAATCTACAGAATTCTTCATCCCAAAACAATAGAATATACATTCTTCTCATTGACACATGGCACTTAAAATTGATCATATAATTGAAAGTAAGACACTCCTCACCAAATGCAAAAAACTAAAATCATAACAGCCTGTTAGACCAAAGTGCAACTAAATTAGGCCTCAAGACTAACAAATTCAGACAAAACCAACAATTACATGGAAATTGAATAACCTGTTCCAGAACGACTTTTGGGTAAATAATGAAATTAAGGCAGAAATCAAAAACTTCTTTAAAACTAATGAGAACAAAAATACAAAGTACCAGAATTGGAGACACAGCTAAGGCAGTGTTAAGAGGGAAATGCATAGCACTAAATGCCTATATTAAAAATTTAGAAAGATTTCAAGGTAACAACCTAACATCACAACTCAAAAACACTAGAGAACCAAGAACAAAGAAATACCGAAGCACACAGAAGACAAGAAATAACCAAAATCAGAGATAAACTGAAGGAACTAGAGACATGAAAAACCATTCAAATGTTCAACAAATCAAGTAGCTGTTTTTTTGAAAAAATAAAAAATAAAATAGATTGACTACTAGCTAGATTAATAATGAAGAAAAGAGAGAAGATTCAAATAAACACAATCAGAAACAATAAAGGGGTATTACCACTGACCCCACAGAAATACAAACAACCATTAGAGAATATTATTAACATCTCTGTGCCCATAAACTAGAAAATCTAGAATAAATGGATAAAATCCTCGACACAGACACCATGCCAAGACTGAACCAGGAAGAAATTAAATCCCTGAACAGACCAATAATGTGTTCTGAAATTTAGGCAATAATAGCCTACCAACAAAAAGAAGCCCAGAACCAAACAGATTCACAGCTGAATTCTACCAGATGTACAAGGGAGAGCTGGTACCATTCCTGCTGAAACTATTTCAAAAAACTGAGGAAGAAAAACTCCTCGCTACTGCATTCTATGAGGCCAGCATCATCCTAATACCAAAACCTGGAAGAGATACAAAAAAACAAAAACCTTCAGGCCAGTATCCTTCATGTACATTGATGTAAAAATCCTCAACTAGATACTGGCAAATTGAATCTAGCAGCACATAAAACAGTTTATCCCCCACGATCAAGTAGGCTTCATCCCAAGAATGCAAAGTTGGTTCAACACATGCAAATCAATAAATGTGATTCATCACATAAACAAAGCTAAAGACCAAAACAACATGATAATCTCAAAAGACGTAGAAAGGGATTTCAATAAAATTCACATCCCATGTTAAAAACTCTCAATAAACTAGGTGTTAAAGAAACATACCTCAAAATAATAAAAGCCAAATGCACAGCCAACATTATACTGAATAGGCAAAAGCTGGAAGCATTCCCCTTGAAAATTGGCACAAGACAAGGATGCCTTCTCTCACCATGTCTATTCAACATAGTATTGGAAGTTCTGTCCAGGGCAATCAGGTAAGAGAATGAAATAAAACGTATTTAAATAGAAAGAGAGATAGTCAAAGTACCTTTGTTTGCAGATGACATGATTTTATATCTAGAAAACCCCATCATCTCAGCCCAAAAGCTTCTTAAGCTGATAAGCAACTTCAGCAAAGGCTCAGGATATAAAATAAATGTGCAAAAATAGCTAGCATTGCTATACACCAACAACAGGCAAGCTGAGGACCAAAGAAGTACAGCAGTCTCTCTAAAGTCAAGTTGCCTCTCTCCAGTCAAGCTGCCTCTCTCTCCCCTACTAACTGAGCCTGGCGTCTTTATAGGCACAGGATGGGGGAGCAGGGCTGGCCATAGTAGTTTTGGAAAAGGCAACATTAGACTGGCAAAAAGGCATTATTCAAAAAGAATCAATCAGGAGACAGTGGACAAACAAAATAGAAGTTCTCATTTTGGGCTGTGGGTTTCAGGCTTTTTGGCTTGAAGGTGGGGTTTCACCAAGGACTTGCCCCTGTCAGCCTCCTGCCTCTATCATAAAAACTCTAGAAATCAACCTGGGTGATGCCATTCAGAACATAGGAATGGGAAAAGATTTCATGACAAAGACACCAAAAGCAACTGAAACAACAGCAAAAATTGACAAATGAAATCTAATTAAACTAAAGAGCTTCTGCACAGCAAAAGAAACTATCAACAGAGAAAACAGAAAAAAACTTTTTTTGAGAAAACAGAAATCTTTCCAAGTTTGGTGAAAGATGTAAATAAGTGATTGGAGAAACTCATCAAATCAAAATAAAATAAAGTCAAAGAAAACTATGTCCAGGTAATTCATAAATTAAACTACTGAAAATATAAGCTAAAGAAAAAAACTTAATTCAATATATATAAAAGAAAATGGGATATTAATGGGACAACTGTGGAGGCTAGTAGACCATGTGTGACACATCTTTAAAACAACCCAGTATTCTTCATCCAACGAAACATTTTGCAGTAATGAAGTGAAATATATATATAACTTTAGACGAAGGAAAACCAAGAGAGCTTGTTGCCGGCAGTCCTGCTCTAAAAGAATGCTAAAGAAAGTTGTTCAGGCTGAAGGATAATGAAACTAGACGCCAGGCACGGTGGCTCACGCCTGAAATCCCAGCACTTTGGGCCAAGGCGGGCAGATCACCTGAGGTCAGGAGTTTGAGATCAGGCTGGCCAACGTGGTGAAACCCTGTCTCTACTAAAAATACAAAAATTAGCCAGGTGTGGTGGCACTTGTCTGTAATACCAGCTACTTGGGAGGCTGAGGCACGAGAATTTCTTGAACCAGGGAGGCAGAGGTTGCAGTTAACTGAGATCACACCACTGCACTCCAGCCTAGGTGACAGAGTGACACTCCGTCAAAAAAAAAAAAAAGAAAAGAAAACTAGAGGTAAACTTTAAACTTCAAGAATAAAAGATACATGGTAAATATGTTGGTAAAAATAAAAATTATTTTTCCTCTTATGTTTTAAAAATATGTATGACAAATAAAATGAAAATTTACACCTTTTTTGCTGTGATTTTCTGTGTATGTAGATAAATACATAAACCTATAAGAAGGAGAGTAAAGAAAGCTACACGTAAGAATATTTTTATACCCATAGTAATGTTGCAAATTCAGAAAAATTAAGATTGTTAAAATCATTTAATTTAGTATACAGTGTATATTCTAATTTCATTACCTATCACAATAATTTATTTTATGGCACTTTTCCCTACAGGACAATATCTAGTTTAGGATTACATGTTGCAATTACTCAGGTTTCTTTAATCTCCTGTAATCTGGAAGAATGCCTTTGCTTTTCTTTGTGTTTCATAACATCAACAGCTTAAAAGATACTAGATAATTCTTTATTATTATTATTATTATTATTATTATTTTGAGAAGGAGTCTTGCTCTGTCACCCAGGCTGGAGTGCAGTGGCATGATCTTGGCTCACTGCAACCTCTGCCTCCTGGGTTCAAGCGATTCTCCTGCATCAGCCTCCCGAGTAGCTGGGACTACAGGCACATGCCACCACGCCTGGCTAATTTTTGTATTTTTAGTAGAGATGGGGTTTCGCCATGTTGGCCAGGCTGGTCTCGAACTCCTGACCTCAGGTGATCCACCCGCCTCGGCCTCCCAAAGTGCTGGGATTACAGGCATGAGGCACCGCACCCAGTCCTGGATAATTATTTTATAGAATATTCCTGTTTGGTTTTGTCTGATGTCTCTTCATAATCAGATTCAAGTAATGTATTCCCACCTCTAGGTATACTGTATAAAAAATATTTTGATCTTTACAGAATATCCCATTTGGAGGCACATGGCATCTGCCTTCCCTTTATTGGTGATGTTAATTTTGATCACAAGGTCAGAATGTTCTCTAGTTTCCTCACTGAATAGCTACTATTTTTGCTTTGCAACTAATAAGCAATCTATGGGTAGACATTGAAATTATGCAGATATCCTAATCTCCATCAAATTTTGCTCCCCTAGATTTAATACTGATTCATGATTCTTGAAATATTTAAAATGCTAATTGTAAAATAATAATTCTCCAACTCTGTTACTCCATGTATATTTATCAATCTGCATTTTTCTATAAGAGATACTTATCTAATCTATGTAGCTAATAAACTCCTATTTTTTACAAACAGTTATAATTTATTATTGAACACATTTTATTTGATATTCAACATGAACCAAATTTGGTCAGTGGGAATCTCATTAATCTTTCTCCTGCATCCCCTTCAGTTTTTTTTTTACACTACTTATTTTGCAGCATAACAATAAATTCTGGGCTCACCTTGGACCTTTCTGCCCCAGGCATGGAATGAGCCATTTTTCCAAGGAGCTCTAATCCTTTATAGTGGGAAATGGTATATATAAACCAAAATTTCAGCAGCTAGGTATACTTATTACTACAGATCATCATCACTTTTAGGTCGTTTAGTGGACAGAGATAAGATATAGGTACAGATCTTTAGTTTAGTTCAGTTTAATTTCCCTAATTTGAGTCAAATTGTTTCCCTAATATTTCCCTAATTAGTCAAGTCTTATTGTCTAGTAGTTATTTAGTTATTTTCTTTACTGGTTCATTGTGGTTGTTATTCATTTACAGTAATAGTTGGGTTCTTTTCCTTCTGTTTGCAGTTCATTTTAGAATTCTTTTTATCTTTGTTGATTTAATTTTGAATGATTAGAATATGAATGTGCTTCCAAAACTAATAAAAAAGTATACTCAGAGAAGTGTTATTCTATCCCTTTTCCCCTAGCCTGACACCATAACTCGCCAATTTCACAGGGTTCTAGTTATCCATCCTGTGTTTTCTCTAACAAAAATGAGCAAATTCATGTAGCTTTTCTTGTTCCTTCATCTTTCTTATGCAATGGAAAAAGATACTTTACTTTTCTAATATATTACATATTATAAAATATATCACAATACTTTTGTAAATAAATTCAATTGGTTTATAGGTATCTTTTTCATTTTTTGTCACAGCTGAACAGTATCTATTTGGTTGTGTGCACTATACCTAATTTAAACATTTCCCTGTATTTGGACATTTAAATTAACATTTTATAATTACAAATAATTTTTAATAAGTAACATTGACACAAGCTATTTTTGTATGGTTGGAAGTGTATCTTCAGAGTTAATTCCCAAAATATAGATTGGTGAGTCAAAGGACAAATACATATGTAGAATTTTAGGCTTTGCCAAATTCCCCCCTGTAGTGGTTGTATTGTTTTAGTCTCACCAATAACGTCTGAGATGGACTGTTTCCCGAGAGTTTCACCAACATAGACCTAGTAAAATATACTGTCAAGCTTTTGAATTTTGTCCAGCATTTCAGTTATCTTATGAGTAAAGCTGAACATCTGTTCATATATTTAAAAATTCAAAAATTCTATGTATGTGTCTACAGATGTATGTAAATCTATTCATGCCATTTGCCTATTTTTCTGTAAGATTTTTTCTTCCTCAAAATTATTAAAATTTCTTTATATATTGGGAATATTAACTTCATATCTGTGTTAGATGTTGAAAATATCTTCTTCCAGTTTGTCATTTGCCTTTTGATTTTGCTTATGATGTTCTTATGATGAAAAGTTTGTATTTTCCAAACAAATTTTAAGTTCAGATTCACCAAAGTTGAAATGAAGGAAACAATGTTAAGGGCAGCCAGAGAGAAAGGTCGGGTTACCCACAAAGGGAAGCCCATCAGACTAACAGCTGATCTCTCGGCAGAAACTCTACCAGCCACAAGAGAGTGGGGGCCGATATTCAACACTCTTAAAGAGAAGAATTTTCAACCCAGAATCTCATATCCAGCCAAACTAAGCTTCATAAGTGAAGGAGAAATAAAATACTTTACAGACAAGCAAATGCTGAGAGATTCTGTCACCACCAGGCCCTCCCTAAAAGAGCTCCTGAAGGAAGCACTAAACATGGAAAGGAACAAGCGGTACCAGCCACTGCAAAAACAAGCCAAATTGTAAAGACCATCGAGGCTAGGAAGAAACTGCATCAAATAAAGAGCAAAATAACCAATTAACATCATAATGACAGGATCAAATTCACACATAACGATATTAACTTTAAATGTAAATAGCTAAATGCTCCAATTAAAAGACACACACTGGCAAATTGGATAAAGAGTCAAGACCCATCAGTGTGCTGTATTCAGGAAACCCATCTCACGTGCAGAGACAAACACAGACTCAAAATAAAAGGGTGGAGGAAGATCTACCAAGCAAATGGAAAACAAAAAAAGGCAGGAGTTGCAATCCTAGTCTCTGATAAAATAGACTTTAAACCAACAAAGACCAAAAGAGACAAAGAAGGCCATTACATAATGGTAAAGGGATCAATTCAACAAGAAGAGCTAACTATCCTAAATATATATGCACCCAACACAGGAGCACCCAGATTCATAAAGCAAGTCATGAGTGACCTACAAAGAGACTTAAACTCCCACACAATAATAATGGGAGATTTTAACACCCCACTGTCAACATTAGACAGATTAATGAGAAAGAAAGTTAACAAGGATATCCAGGAATTGAACTCAGCTCTGCACCAAGCGGACCTAACAGACATCTACAGAACTCTTCACCCCAAATCAACAGAATATACATTTTTTTCAGCACCACACCACACCTATTCCAAAATTGACCACATAGTTGGAAGTAAGGCTCTCCTCAGCAAATGTAAAAGAAGGGAAATTATAACAAACTGTCTCTCAGACCACAGTGCAATCAAACTAGAACTCAGGATTAAGAAACTCACTCAAAACCGCTCAACTACATGGAAACTGAAAAACCTGCTCCTGAATGACTATTGGGTACATAATGAAATGAAGGCAGAAATAAAGATGTTCTTTGAAACCAATGAGAACAAAGACACAACATACCAGAATCTCTGGGACACATTCAAAGCAGTGTGTAGAGGGAAATTTATAGCACTAAATGCCCACAAGAGAAAGCAGGAAAGATCCAAAATTGACACCCTAACATCACAATTAAAAGAACTAGAAAAGCAAGAGCAAACACATTCAAAAGCTAGCAGAAGGCTAGAAATAACTAAAATCGGAGCAGAACTGAAGGAAATAGAGACGCAAAAAACCCTTCAAAAAACTAATGAATCCAGGAGCTGGTTTTCTGAAAAGATCAACAAAATTGACAGATCACTAGCAAGACTAATGAAGAAAAGAGAGAAGAATCAAATAGATGCAATAAAAAATGATAACGGCAATATCACTACCGATCCCAGAGAAATACAATCCACCATCAGAGAATACTACAAACACCTCTACGCAAATAAACTAGAAAATCTAGAAGAAATGGATAAATTCCTCGACAAATACACCCTCCCAAGACTAAACCAGAAGAAGTTGAATCTCTGAATAGACCAATAACAGGCTCTGAAACTGTGGCAATAATCAATAGCTTACCAACCAAAAAGAGTCCAGGACCTGATGGATTCACAGCTGAATTCTACCAGAGGTACAAGGAGGAACTGGTACCATTCCTTCTGAAACTATTCCAATCGATAGAAAAAGAGGGAATCCTCCCTAACACATTTTATGAGGCCAGACTCATCCTGATACCAAAGCCCGGCAGAGACACAACCAAAAAAGAGAATTTCAGACCAATATCCTTGATGAACATTGATGCAAAAATCCTCAATAAAATACTGGCAAACCGAATCCAGCAGCACATCAAAAAGCTTATCCACCATGATCAAGTGGGCTTCATCCCTGGGATGCAAGGCTGGTTCAACATAGGCAAATCAATAAATGTAATCCAGCATATAAACAGAACCAAAGACAAAAACCACATGATTATCTCAATAGATGCAGAAAAGGCCTTTGACAAAAATTCAACAACGCTTCATGCTAAAAACTCTCAATAAATTAGGTATTGATGGGATGTGTCTCAAAATCATAAGAGCTATCTATGACAAACCCACAGCCAATATCATACTGAATGGGCAAAAACTGGAAGCATTCCCTTTGAAAACTGGCAGAAGACAGGGATGCCCTCTCTCACCACTCCTATTCAGCATAGTGCTGAAAGTGCTGGCCAGGGCAATCAGGCAGGAGAAGGAAATAAAGGGTATTCAATTAGGAAAAGAGGAAGTCAAATTGTCCCTGTTTGCAGATGATATGATTGTATATCTAGAAAAGCCCATCGTCTCAGCCCAAAATCTCCTTAAGCTGATAAGCAACTTCAGCAAAGTCTCAGGATACAAAATCAATGTACGAAAATCACAAGCATTCTTGTACACCAATCAGAGACAAACAGCCAAATCATGAGTGAACTCCCATTCACAATTGCTTCAAAGAGAATAAAATACCTAGGAATCCAATTTACAAGGGATATGAAGGACCTCTTCAAGGAGAACTACAAACCACTGCTCAATGAAATAAAAGAGGATACAAACAAATGGAAGAACATTCCATGCTCATGGGTTGGAAGAATCAATATCGTGAAAATGGCCATACTGCCCAAGGTAATTTATAGATTCAATGCCATCCCCATCAAGCTACCAATGACTTTCTTCACAGAATTGGAAAAAACTACTTTAAAGTTCATATGGAATCAAAAAAGAGCCCACATCGCCAAGTCAATCTTAAGCCAAAAGAACAAAGCTGGAGGCATCACGCTACCTGACTTCAAACTATACTACAAGGCTACAGTAACCAAAACAGCATGGTACTGGTACCACAACAGAGACATAGATCAATGGATCAGAACAGAGCCCTCAGAAATAATGCCGCATTGCTACAACTATCTGATCTTTGACAAACCTGACAAAAACAAGAAATGGAAAAACGATTCCCTATTTAATAAATGGTGCTGGGAAAACTGGCTAGCCATATGTAGAAAGCTGAAACTGGATCCCTTCCTTACACCTTAAACAAAAATTAATTCAAGATGGATTAAAGACTTACATGTTAGACCTAAAACCAAAAAAACCCTAGAAGAAAACCTAGGCAATACCATTCAGGACATAGGCATGGGCAAGGACTTCATGTCTAAAACACCAAAAGCAATGGCAACAAAAGCCAAAATTGACAAATGGGATCAAATTAAACTAAGGAGCTTCTGCATAGCAAAAGAAACTACCATCAGAGTGAACAGGCAATCTACAGAATGGGAGAAAATTTTTGCAACCTACTCATCTGAGAAAGGGCTAATATCCAGAATCTACAATGAACTCAAACAAATTTACAAGAAAAAAACAAACAACCCCATCAAAAAGTGGGCGAAGGACATGAACAGACTTTACTCAAAAGAAGACATTTATGCAGCCAAAAAACACATGAAAAAATGCTCTTCATCACTGGCCATCAGAGAAATGCAAATCAAAACCACAGTGAGATACCATCTCACACCAGTTAGAATGGCCATCATTAAAAAAACGGGAAACAACAGGTGCTGGAGAGGATGTGGAGAAATAGGAACACTTTTACACTGTTGGTGGGACTGTAAACTAGTTCAACCATTGTGGAAGTCAGTGTGGCGATTCCTCAGGGATCTCGAACTAGAAATACCATTTGACCCAGCCATCCCATTACTGGGTATATACCCAAAGGACTATAAATCATGCCGCTATAAAGACACATGCACGCGTATGTTTATTGTGGCACTATTCACAATAGCAGACTTGGAACCAACCCAAATTTCCAACAATGATAGACTGGATTAAGAAAGTGTGGCACCTATACACCATGGAATACTATGCAGCCATAAAAAATGATGAGTTCATGTCCTTTGTAGGGACATGGATGAAACTGGAAACCATCATTCTCAGTAAACTATCGCAAGGACAAAAAACCAAACACCGCATGTTCTCACTCATAGGTGGGAATTGAACAATGAGAACACATGGCCACATGAAGGGGAACATCACACTCCGGGTACTGTTGTGGGGTGGGGGGATGGGGGAGGGACAGCATTAGGAGATACACCTAATGCTAAATGAGGAGTTAATGGGTGCAGCACACCAATATGGCACATGGATACATATGTAACAAACCTGCACATTGTGCACATGTACCCTAAAACTTAAAGTATAATAATAATCATAATAAAAAAGAAACAAGAATGATATAAAATACTCACTATACATGTATTAGATCACAAACAAAATCTCATGAATTTTCTCGAAAAAATCACTATCATAGAGTCCATGTTCACTGCCTGCAATTCAGTGTGATTAGAATTCAAAACAAAATGTTTGCTAAAATGTAACATTCAAAAGCTAAAAAGTTAACTTTAAATAATTCATAAGCTAAAGTGGAAATCAGAAAGACATTACAAAATATTTAAGCTTGAAATAAACCAAAAGTACAATAAAATGCTTGAGTATTACAAAATTAAGAACAATATTTGAATGTTAAAAGGCTTTTGAAGAACAAAATTTTCAATTCTAGTGATTATACATAAAATCAGCAATAAAATAAACCCATATAATCACAATAAGGATATAATTATAAAGAAGAGTAGTGATTGAAATATAAAAATATATTTTAAAAATAAATAATGTTAATTAAAAAACGAGATGGAGAAACCTGTAACTGCAAAAACTCCTGGCAAATATGATTAAGTAGAGTCAATCTATCTGGCTTCATAGAACCTACATTGTAAGGGAAGTAAAATAAAATATCTAGTAAGTAAGCCCTTGGTTTAACTGTTCTTGGTATTCAAACCACAGCCTTTGCCCTTGGCAGGGCACGGGGTGAGACAAAAGAGCAAGTTCATTGCCTCTGTTTCTAACCAATTTTGTGTAAAGTTCACTGGACATTATTTTACAAGTGACTGTATTGATAGATGCTTGCTTTTTAAATTCTTTCAACAGGTATTTCAGAAGGCAGTCTAACTAAGTGGAGATATAAACTCCCTGTTTCATACTCCATTTGGTTTCCAACACCTGCTCTCAGAAAAGAAGCTGATATTAACCATAGTGTTAAAAAATTTTATTCTACTCAAGGAGAGCTCATGCAAAATTTGACTTCTATCTATGGCATGAAAGTTTCAGATATAGTGAGGTTCAAGATAAGGTGGGGAGGTGTGCCTCACTCAAGGGAAATTATAATATACATGCAGACACTGGTTTATCTGGGCTAAGCCCAGAGTCACTGCCTCCTTCCCTAAAATGTGTCTCCAGGCACTTGCCACAAACTCAAGGACGATGGCCTTAAAGCTGGCGTGGTCTATCTCATCAATTAAGAGTTGAATTGGTATTTGGCCTTCCTGAAGTCTATTAGGAAATTCTCTTAGAACACTCTTACACAAAGTCATTTTTGTTCTAGTTATCATCAGTTTTTGTTTCCGTTAACATCTTAGGAAGACCTTATGCTCATAACATTCCAGGAAATATTTTATGCCTCCCAGCAAAGATTTGTTCTTTTATGGTTATTGAAGGACCTCTTAGGAAAGAAAGTAAAGTAGATGACTAAGTGCAAAACATTCATTAAAGTGTTCTTCAAACACGTTTTGTATGAAAAAATGATTTGGCTACAGAGAATGATTGGTATGTCAAGAATTTCATTTCAGGCAACAATTTTGTTATTAGAACAAGCTTCAGTTGTCTACACGTTGGTTTTGTTTAGAAGATGTAATGCAAGATAAATAGAAAAGAGAACTTCGAATGCTGTTATCTGCCATGCAGGTCTTCCTTTGTAAGTACAGATAACAACAGTGCTAATATTTTTTTTCATTTCCTTGGGCACTAAATCTCCTTCTCACTGCACAAGATGCCCTTTACACCGTAGCCACTGCTCTAGCAGCTCCAGAGACCTGAACAAATAATCAAGCCATTTGTCTCTTGGGAGGAGAAAATATACTCATCTTTAAACTCAGTTTCTTGCATGTCTTGCAAGGAACGACTGAAGTCTAAAATGTTTCTTATAGTCCAGGATGCCTCAAGAATGAAAGTCATTTAAAATAGAGGCATTTTATCCTGCAGCCAATTCTCTAGATAGGTGATTGCTTAAGAAACAATAGAAGGGGGAATGTTGGGAGTAGCTAAGTTCACATGTGTGCAGCAATACACTGCTGTCCCTAGGTGAAGACCCAGAGCTGGATTTCATGTGATGCTCCTGCAGCCCCACAAGATAAATGTAACTTCTGCATGCAGATTACAGTTTTACAGGCATGTATATGTATTCTATCAACAAGTCTGGAATTTTCACAAGTGAAGCATTTCTTGTTCTCCTTATGTAATTGCCAAGCATCATTTAAAAATATATCCCAGCATTTGAAATACAGAATTTCCATGACAGAAGAGACAGGTCATCATGGTTAAATGATATGATAAAAAGTGTCCCAAAAGTGAGAAAACCTGAATGTTAATTATAACTTTCTTAGGGTCTCCCAACTACAAAGAAGAGATAGCATCTGCCCACCATGGGTGTTATAAAAATATAAGGAGTGGGTATAGGAAAGGGCACTTTGAAAAACATGGACTGTTATAAAAGCAGTGACACCCAAACTTCGGTGTGCATCAAGATTTGTTAAAACATAGATTTCTGGGTTCTAGTCCCAGGATTTCTGACTCAGTGGGTGTGGGTTAGGGCTGAAAATGCGCATTTCTAAACTACCAGGTGATGCAGATGTTGCAGGTCTGGGTAGCACACTTTGAAAATAACTGATGTAAATCAATTGCTTTCAAGCTACATTCCACAAAGCCTGAGAACCCTAGGGGGTATCTAGAGGGTCTGACATAAGGGTCAGCCAAGAAATGTTTCAATGGGCAAGGCTGGAGTCTCCTGGTTCAGCGTTTCACTCTCAGCCTGGACCCCCACGAATCTCTGCTTCAAACACAGTAGCTAGTCATGCTTTTTTTTTTTTTTTAATCTTTGCCATTATTGGGGTTATAGGTAATATTCTATTTAAAAGAAGTGTTAAAATAATGGATTTGAAAAAAGTTTATCAAAGTGATAACACCATGAACTGTACATCTTTTATATCTTATCAAAATTATAATGGTGTTTATAAATTATCTGAGTAATTTGATCAAATAGAATACCTGAATTAAATATTATGACCTCAAAATCTGAAAGTTTTGATTTTGCCTCATTTATCTTTCTTTCCCTAAGTATTTAGGACATTCTAAATTGTTTTAAGTAGGGATGTTGAAGCACTTCTGCAGAAATGGCTATTTCCATATTTGGGGCAAGAAATGTACAAGACAAGCCTGGGAAATCTTAGTTTACCAGGAAGAAAAGTTTTCAAATGACTAGTCAGAGTCATGACATGCAACCTAGGAACCAACATGAAGGGCCTGCTACTAGTAATGTTGGACCAATTTTATCATTAAAATAATATTGATTGCAATTGATTAAAATAAATCATATATAAAATTACTGTATTGTTCATTATTTTTTAAAAGTCCCTATTGGCCAGCATTGCTGACTACTAGTGCACCAATTCATTAACATTAACATTGAAAAGTAAAGGAAAATGTTCAAGCATTTATTCTATAATTACTAAATGGCTTGATTTTCAGAATAACCAATAGTAAGTGAGGAAAAATTGTTCTTTACAGAAAAGGTTCAGCTTAAAAAATGCAAGAAGCACGACAGAATTAGAAAATCACCCAAAGTAAGCTAATGGCCCTAAGAAACAATTATTAAATGGATTCCAAAGGCATTAAGTGAAATGTTAATGAGAAACTTTGTGGTATAAATTAGGTTAACCCCACCTGTACCCACTGATCAACTTCAGCATTCACTAAAAACACAAGAACATGACATTGTTTTTCAAGATACCCTTCACGAGGAAGTTGAAAGCATCCATCCATATGGGAAGTATTCTTGCCAAATAAAGTGTCTGAATCTAATCACTCCTCCACATCTAACTACGAGTTCACGGAGAATAGAAGAAAAATTAATTACATCAAAGGAAATGCTCATCCAAATGTGGAAACTGAAGCATTCCATTGAATAAGAGAACTGGTTTCTCCAACAGAGCAATGGCATCAAAAGTACGGTGTGGGCTGCACTGTTGGAGTTGAAACAGAGAAACAAATCACAACGATGAGAACTTAATTTGATTCTAATTTGACAGATAATTATCTATAATCATATGTTTGTGGAAAATTGGAAATATTTTAATATAGACAAGATGTTGGGTATTAGTAATGGAATATTATTAACATATGTGATGATGGCATAGGAATTATATATACTCTTAGAAACTATTAAGGGCCCCAAAGAGCGAAGTTTTTAAATTTTTTTAATTGACAGATGAAATTGTATGCCTTTATTGTGTCCAACAGGATGTTTTGAAGTATATGTACATTATGGAATAGTTAATTCTAGGTAATTAGCAAATGTATTCCCTCACATAGGTATTACTTTTATAGGGAGAAAACTTATATTCATTCTCTTTGCATTTTTTAAGAATAAAATATATCATCATTAACTATAATCACCATGTTTTCATAATAGAGCTCCTGGCTTTATTTCTACTGTTTTACTGTAATTATCCATCTTACGACCAACTTCTCTCCATCCTCTCCTTCCTGCTAACCACCCCAGCCTCTGGTAAATTCCATTCTATTTTTCTACTTCTATGAGATTAACTTTTTAAGACTCTGCGTATGAGTGAGATCATGTGGTATTTGTCTTTCTGTGCCTGGCTTATTTCACTTAATGTAATACCCTCCAGATTCTTCCATATTGTTGTAAATGACTGGACTTTATTCTTTTTTATGGCTGAATAGCATTCCATTCTGTACACATACCACATTTTCTTTACTCATCTGTTGATGGATATTTAGCTTGACTCCCTATCTTAGCCATGGAGAATAGTGCTGCAATAAACTGAAAGTGCATGTATCTCTTTGACAACTGATTTTATTTCCTTTGAATAATACCCAGTAGTGAGATTGTTGGGTCATATGGAAGTTCTATTTTTAATTTTTTGAGGAACCTCCATATAGTTTTCCATAATGACATAATAGTAATTTCTGTACTAATTTACATTTCCACCCACAGTGTGTAAAGGGTCCCTTTTTATCCACATCCTTGCCAATACTTGCTATCTTCTGTCTTTCCGCTAACAGCCACTCTAACCGGGGTGAGGTGATGTCTCATTATGGTTTTGATTGGCATTTTCTGGATGATTAGTGATGCTGAACATCTCTTCATATGCCTGTGGGCTATTTGTATCTTCTTCGGAGAAATGTCAAAGAGCTTTTTTATAACATATATCTATCAACATTCACTATATTAGAATTCATATAGACATTTAAACATATTTACTTATAAATTGTTTTTAAAATAACACGCTGGACTCAATGGCTCGTAACTGTAATCCTAGCATATTGGGAGGCTGAGGCAAGAGCATTGCTTGAGACCAGAACTTTGAAACCAACCTGGAAAACACAGCAAAACCAAGTCTCTACAAAAATTTAAAAATTAGCCAGGTGTTGTGGCAATGGACTCTGTAGTCCTAGCTGCTCAGGAGGCTGAGCCAAGAGTATTGCTTGAGCCCAGGTGTTCAAGGCTGCAGTGAGCTATGATAGTGTCACTGTACTCCAGCATAGGTGTCAGAGTGAGACCCTTTCTCAAAAATAATAATAGTGCTAATAATAATAAAGACATTATATGTTAATACAAATAACATAGATTTTGTTCTAAAAAACTATTTTCTATAAAATTGTTCAGGAGAGTAACATTGTTTTATTAATGCATTTGAAAATTTCTTTCATTTTTTCTTAAGAGAAGAAAGTTAGATTCTTATTATCTGCTTCTTTATCCAATGTATTGCAATATCTTGTTTTGGTTGAAATATATGAAGAAAACGCAGCCTTACAAAAACAACTACTTAGAAAAGGAAGGAGTATTTAATAACCTTTTCAAATAACTTTGAATATTCTTCTTTGATGTGACACCAAGATTTTATAAGTATTATTCCTTAAATATTAGTTGCAGTATAGAATCTGAATCTATATGATTATTTTTTATACTCCCTTACATATTTTATTATAATAAAATCCATTGGTTCATCTTGCATTATAATTTTATTTTAAATTTTTTAATTATTACAGGTATATAGTAGGTGTATATACTTATAGATGAACTATTTTGAAATAGGCATACAAATCATAATAATCACATAAGGGTAAATGGGTATCTATCACCTCAAGCATTTATAATTTCTTTGTGTAATTAACATTCCAATTATACTCTTTAGTTACCAGCTTATAATTTAAATGGTTATATTTTCCATGTATGATTTTATAAAGTCAGACATTGGCCATTTGAGAAATGTTGGTTCACCAAATTATATGGTTTGTCTAAATGTTGGCATGTTTCATCATATAATTTCAAAATATCACATTTTAAATATTACAACGTATATTAGAAAAGTCTTTACATACTGGAAAGCGATGAAGCTCATGATGGTTGATAAAAATTTTGCAAAATTCAAATTTTTGCTTGAAAATTTAAATTTTATAATTGGCAATAAATATTGTCTGTTTTTTCTTGACCTGATGAGCTCTTTTGTTTGTTTCCAAGAAAATTTTGCCTATTATCCAAATGTTTCAAAGCACGTTTGTCTGTCCATCATTCTTTCAAGTAAAGGTAATGTCCAATTTTTTATAAAGTTGCTAATTTCAGCTCACAGATCAAAAAATTATACAAACGCTTCTTTTTTTTCTGAAACAACCATTCCGTTTTGCCAACTGACAGAAGGGCTCTATTCAAATCGCCTCTTTTGCCACACAAAATATTAAAGAATAGTGTATATAAAGTCAGAGATTTACTACCATTAATGTATTATGGCTCCACTATGAGTATTTTTAAGTGAAACTATTTTTATATTTTTAAAAATATTTAACTATGAGTGGATGACAGTAAAGAAAACAATGATTACAGGAACAGTTTAGTACTAGTGGTTTCATTCTAGGCCAAGACATTCTCAGTTTTATTTACCATTGCTTCTGCACCATCAGTGAAAATGTCAACACAGTGAAAAAGGCAAATTTAACCTAGTATTATTATCAAAGCAATGTTTGACCTCATTGTCGGCATGGGAAGCACTAGTCTTGTTTAAACTTTTCTTGATTATCTGGCAAATATGTGAATAAATGTCATCAGTGGAAAATGCTATTGCAATCAAAAGTTTTTTTTTTCTAAACAACCCTTCCCTACACTCAATAGTTTTCATAAAAAGTAGTTAGGTTTATACAGAAATTGTTAAAACAGAACTTTGATCTAGAATTTTAAGCTTGAAAAGAGCTTCTTAGAAGTTTTATTTATTAATATGCAAAATTAATTATTATGAGGCTTCTTTGACAAAAATAATAAAAAGCTGTGAGCATAACGGGTTTTTCTTTGTATAAGATTTGCTAGGTGGGAAACATGCTATGAAGGTATAAGTTGCTTCAAAGTATCAGTTGCATGTTTCCCACCTAGCAAATCTTATACAGAGAAAAGCTCTGATGTGCTCACAACTTGCGAATCAATGAATTCAGTATTATCTGAGATACATACGAAGCCAGAACAAAAATGGCAACATGTAGAGAAAGTGAGAGTTTGTAGATACGGAAGCATTTTTCTTCTTCCTTTGAGTTTATTTTCCTCTTTATAGAGAACATCACTGAGCATTACTGAAACTACTGATTGTTTTTAATTTTCTTCTCTTTATCAACTTCTTACCAGCTCTGCAGAGCCAAATCTAAAATACTAATTTTATATCATTATTTCCTCTATTTTTTCAAATACGGATTTTCATTCACCTACTCCTTCAGAAATTGACAGGTTAAGAAAAATAATTGAAGAAACATGTTAAATGAAATTTAATATAGAAAAGTAGCAATGGAGAGATTTCATCTATTTTATGAATTTCTAGGAATTAGAGACAGGAGGTTTCTGATAACCCAGGTCCTTTATTTACCTCTAAAAGTTTCACAATAGATCCTGGGCACAGTGGCTCCTGCCTGTAATCCCAGCACTTTGGGAGGCCCAGGCGGGTTGATCATGAGGTCAGGAGATCCAGACCATCCTGGCAAACACAGTGAAACCCCATCTCTACTAAAAATACAAAAAATTAGCCGAGTGTGGTGGCGGGCGCCTGTGGTCCCAGCTACTCCAGAGGCTGAGGCAGGAGAATGGTGTGAACCCCAGAGGTGGAGCTTGCAGTGAGCCGAGATTGCATCACTGCACTCCAGCCTGGGCCACAGACCCAGACTCTGTCTTAAAAAAAAAAAAAAAAAAGTTTCACAATATAAATAGTGGTAAAGAACTGATACAAGATAGACAGATGTGCCAGATATAAAATAAATACCCTACGTCAAGTGTTTACAAGCATTTATAAAATTTATACTTATATAATTAAATAAAATAACTTATTTTTTAGAAGTATGTGTATTGAACCCAAACACCTGTCTAATTCCAAATCCTCTTTTCTCTACTTTGTTTCACTCACTCATTCACTTTGAAGAATTTCTACCCAAAGCTTTATGGTTTCCTTGGTAATATAATTAACATAGTAAACATCATGCATTTGTATTATGGAATGAAACATATTTCCTTGCATACTAATTAAGGATTCATTTATTATTTCTAGTCACAACAGAATGAAAAAAGATTTGGGCTCTCAGACCCCACACCATCTGCATTCCTAATGACAACAGAAATCATGTTGGCACACTCAGAAGGACAAATCCTTTTAGAAATATGTTTTATTTTTGCAGGCAGCAACGTGATTAAATAAAACATCTAAAAGTATATGTGCCCTCGCAGAAACACTTTTTCTAACACTATTTATAAAGGCATAAATAACTGGATAGTAAATACAAGTGCATTGTATAGTCAATGTGTTCTGTTTCTTTATGTTAAACGAATTAAGCATAAACTCCAAGAAGTTTTTCAGTTGGATAGAATAATTTGATAAGAGGCTATACTTCTCTTAGATATATACTTAATAAAACTTACTGGGGGATAATTTTTTCTAGCATTTTCTACATCGTCACTGATCTTTAGTGGCCACTCCGTTTTTTTTCTTTTCTTTTCTCGAGTTATTGGGAAACAAAAGGAAACAATTCAAATACACCAGGTACTATCACCTACTACCTTTCCCTTGACCCTTTGGAATTCACGCCTGTAATCCCAGCTACTCGGGATATATTACTATGTCGAGAACTGAACTCCTTTAGTCCTTTGCTCAAGTATTTAAATCCATAGAATAAGTGAGAGAAATTTTCTCTTGATTCTACTGCTCCATTTACCTCAGTCATTAACCACTTCAGAAGTTGCACACTAAGGATCACTAACAGTTAAAAAGTATCCTTCACTTGAGGCACTAAATATTGCTTAGGCTCTTATTGATTAATGTATGTAACCACTACCTGTCTATCTTTCTTTCGCTTTTTAAAATATTATTACAATTGGTGAGGCATGTAGGCTACCTGCCTGTCTAATAAGGATTTCCAACATCATAACAGTTCTTAGATATGAGATAAGATCACTTGAGAAATATTTAAAACAGAAATACATCCTAAAGAGGAACCTCTAGAAATGAGATTTGGCATAGGTATTTTTACAATTTCCCCATATAATCCTGATGCATATCTCTAATTAAGAAACAGTATGTTCATTCTTCAGTAAAACATTCAAGTTCTTTATTGTGTCTTATATTTCAATTAACAATTGTTTGTGAATATTGCCAGAAGAATCTAGAATTATTAATTTGAATAATGCACTTAGCTCTTTAAGCAGATGTTCTATCCCATGTTTTCTAGACTGTATTTCAACATTTACTTTGGATACCTTTTATCGTCAATGGTTACTACACATGAGTCAACATAATGTATAAGAGCAGGAAATAAGTTTGGTTTTGTTTGTTTTTAAATTTTAACTTTTGTGGTTACATAGTAAGTATATATATTTATGAAGCACATGGGATATTTTGATACAGGCATACAATAAGTAATAATCACATCAAGGTAAATCAGGTATTCATCACCTCAAGCATTTATCCTTTATATTAAATTCAATTATACTCTTTCAGTTACATTTTAAGTGGACAACAAGCTATAATTGACTATAATCACTCTATCGTGCTATCAAATACTAGGTCTTACTCATCCTTTCTATTTTTTGTACCCATTAAACACCCACACTCAACTCTCCCGTGATCCTTCCCAGTCTCTGGTAACCATCCTTCGACTCTCTATCTCCATGAGTTTAATTGTTTTGATTTTAGGTCCCACAAGTAAGTGAGAACAACATGTGAAGTTTGTCTTTCTGTCCCTGGCTTATTTCACTTAAATTAATGACCTTCTGTTCCATCCATGATGTTACAAATGATAGGATCTCATTCTTTGTTACAACCGAACAGTGCTCCGTTGCGTATTAGTACCACATTTGCTTTATTCATTCATCTGTTGGTGGACACTTAGGTTGCTTCCAAATCCTGGCTATTGTAAATAGTGCTGCAACAAACGTAAGAGTGCAGATATGTCTTGGATATACTCATTTCCTTTCTTTTGGGTATATAGCAGCAGAATTGCTGAATCATATAGTACCTATTATTTAGGGTTTTTTTGTTTGTTTGTTTGTTTCTTTGTTTGTTTTGGAGACGGAGTCTCGTTCTGTCACCCAGGCTGGAATGCAGTGGCACAATCTCAGCTCACTGCAACCTCTGTCTCCTGGGTTCAAGCAATTCTCCCACTACAGCCTCCCGAGTAGCTGAGATTACAGGCGTGTTCCACCGTGCCTGGATAATTTGTTACTTTTAGTAGAGGCAGGGTTTCGCAATGTTGGCCAGACTAATCTTGAACTCCTGACCTCAGGTGATCCACCCACCTTGGCCTTCCAAAGTGCTGGGATTACAGGCGTGAGCCACCATGCCTGGCCTCTTTTTTAGTTTTTTTAGGAGCTTCCAAACTGTTCTCCATACTGGTTGTCCTGATTTACACTCTCACCAACAGTATACAGGGTTCCCTTTTCTTCACGTCCTCCCCAGCTGCTGCTACTGCCTGACTTTTGGTTAAAAGCCATTTTTACTCAGATGAGATGATATTTCCTTGTAGTTTTGATTTGCCTTTTTCTGATGATCAGTGATGTTGAAGACCTTTTCATATGCCTATTTGCCATTTGTATGTCTTCTTTTGAGAAATATCTATTCAGAGCTTTTGCCCATTTTAAAATCTGATTATTATTTTTCCTATCGTTTGTGCTCCTTATATAGGCTGATTATTAATCTCTTGTCAGATGGATAGTTTGCCAATATTTTCTCCCATTTTGTTGGTTGTTTCTTCATGTTGTTTTTTCATGTTGTTGATGTTTTTTCTTTGCTGTGCAGAAGCTTTTTAACCTGATGTGATCCCATTTTTCCATTTTTGCTTTGATTGCCTGTGCTTATGGTGTATTACTCAAGAAATCTTTGCCCATTTAACTGACCTGGAGAGTTTCTCCAACATTTTCTTGTGGTAGTTTCACATTTTCAGCTCTTAGGTCTTTAATCTACTATGATTTGATTTTTGTATATGGTGAGAGATAGGTGTCTAGTTTCATTCTTCTGCCTATGGACACCCAGTTTTCCCAGCACCATATATTGAAGAGACTGTCCTTTCCCCAATGTATGTTTTTGGCACCTCTGTCAAAAATTCATTGACTGTAGATGTATAGATTTGTTTCTGGGTTCTCGATTCTGTTTTGTTGGTCTATGTGTGTATGCCAGTACCACGCTATTTTGCTTACTGTAGCTCTGTGGTATAATTTGAAGTAAGGTAATGTGATTCCTCCAGTTCTGTTTTTTTTGCTCAGGATAGCTTTGGCTATTCTGGGTCTTTTGTGGTTCCACATAAATTTTAGAATTGTTGTTTCTATTTCTTTAAAAAAATTCACTGGTATTTTGTCAGGCACTGCACTGAATCTGTAGATCGCTTTGGGTACTGTGGACATTTTAACAATATTGATTCTTCTAATCTATGAACATGAAATATCTTTTCTTTTTTTCTATCCTCTTTAATTTCTTTCACCAGTGTTTTATAGTTTTCATTTTAGAGATCTTTCACTTCTTTGGCTAAGTTAATTCTAGGTACTTAATTTTAATTGTGGCTATTGTAAATGGAAATACTTTCTTGATTTCTCTTCAGATTGTTCACTGGTGGCAGTGAATGGCAGAAATGCTATCGATTTTTGTATGTTGATTTTGTATCCTGCACCTTTATTGAATTTGTTTATCAGTTGTAATAATTTTTCAGTGGAGTCTTTAGGTTTTTTCAAATATAAGATTATATCATCAGCAAGGATAATTTGACTTCTACCTTTCCAATACGGATGCCCTTTATTTCCTTCTCTTGTCTGATACCTCTAGTTAGGACTTCCAGTACTGTGTTACATAACAGTAGTGACAGTGGGCATCCTCATCATGTGCCAGATCTTAGAGAAAAGGCTTTCATTTTTTCCCCATTCAGTAAGATACTAGTTGTGGGTCTGTTATATATGGCTGTGTTATAACGTGGTGTGTTCCTTCTGCATCCAGCCTTTTTTTAGTTTTTATCATGACAGAATGCTGAATTTTGTCAATTTTTTTCATGAACCATTAAAATGATCATATGGTTTTTGTCCTTCATTCTCTTGATGTGACTATATTGAACCATCCTTGTATCTCTGGGATAAATCACTCTTGGTCATGATGAATGAAATTTTTAATGCGTTCTTGAATTAGATTTTCCAGTATTTTGTTAAGGATTTTTGCATCAATGTTCATCAGATACATTGGCCTGTAGTGTTTTTTTTTTTTTTTTTTTTTTTTGATGAGTGTTTACTTGGTTTTGATATCATGGAAAGACTGGCCTCATAGTATTAGTTTGGATGTTATTCTCTTTACCTCTGTCTTAAAGAATAATTTGAACAGGTTTGGTATTTGTTCTTCTTTAAATGTTTGATAAAATTCAGCAGGGAAGCCATTGGCTCTCAATATTTTATTTGCTGAGAGACTTTATTATGGCTTTGATCTCATTACTTGTTATTTGTTTGTTCAGATTTTAAATTTCTTCATGGTTCAATCTTGGTAGGTTGCATGTGTCTAGGAGTTTATCCATTTCTTCCAGGTTTTCCCATTTATTGACATACAGTTGCACTACTAACCTCTAATGATCCTTTGAATTTCTGCTGTATTGGTGTCTTCTTTTTCATCTCTGATCTTGTTTGTGTGGGTCTTCTCTGTAGTTTTCTTAGTTAATCTGCCTACTGGTTTGTCAATTTTATCTTTTTTCTTTTATTAAAAAAATTATTTCATTGATCTTTTGTATTGTTTTTTCATTTCAATTTCATTTATTTCTGCTCTGGTCTTTATTATTTCTTTTATTCTACTCACTTTATTATTTATTTTCTTCTGATCTTCCTTTTCTACTTCTTTAACACGTCAATAGGTTACTAATTCACAGTTTTTCTTCTTTTTTGAAGTAGGCACTTACAGCTATAAACTTTGCTCTTAGTATTCCTTTGTTGTATCCCATAGGTTTTGGTATGTTGTGTTTCTATTATAACTTGTTTCAAAAAATTTTTCAGTTTTCTTCTTTGTCTTTCCATTGACCCATTGGTCATTCAGGAGCATATTGTTTAATTTTCATGTGTTTGTCTAGTTTCCAAAATGTCTCTTCTTATTGATTTCTAGTTTTATTCCATTGTGGTCAGAAAAGATACTTGATATTATTTCAATTATTTTGAACGTTTTAGGACTTGCTTTGTGTCCTAGCCTATGGTCTGTCCTTGAGAATAATCCATGTGCTGAGAAGAATGTTTATTCAGCAGCCATTGGATGAAATGTTCTTTAAATATCTATTAGGTCCATTGGGTCTATACGGTAGACTAGATTTCATGTTTCTTTGTTGATTTACTGTTTAGATAATCTGTCTAATGCTGAAAGTGGAGTATTGAAGTGTTCAGATATTACTGTATATAGTTCTGTCTCTCTGTTTAGCTCTAATATTGCTTGATATATCTGGGTGCTCCAGTGTTGGGTGTACATAGATTTATAATCATTATATCCTCTTGCTGAATTGAACCCTGAATCATGACATAGTGTTCTTCTTTTCTTCTTTTTCTTGCCCTATATATAATTTTTGTCTTGAAATCTGTTGTGTTTGCTATAAGCATAGCTACTCCTGCTCCTTTTTTTTTTTTTTTTTTGGTTTCCATTGGCATGGAACATCTTTTTCCATATCTAATTTTCAGTCTATGTGTATCTTTATAGGGGAAGTGTGTTTCTTGTAGGCAACAGATGACTGGGCCTTGCTTTTTATCCATTCAGCCACTTTCTCTTTTGATGAGACAGTTTAGTCCATTTACATTCAATATTATTATTGATAAGTAAGAACATACTGCTGTCATTTTGTTATTTATTTTCTGGTTGCTTTGTGGTCTTCTCTTCCCTCTTTTCTTCCTTCCTCTCTTTCTTTTAGTGAAGGGAATTTTTCACCAGTGATATGATTCAATTTCTTACTTTTTATTTTGTGTGTATCTATTGTATGTTTTTACATTTGAGATTACTATGAGGCTTGCAAATACCATATTATAAGCCATTATTTTATACTGATGACAGAATAACACTCATTGCATAAACAAACAAGCAAAAAGAAAATTAAAAAAATTCCAAATATCCTATTGTACTCCCCACTTCTCTCCTCAAGCCAAAGGAAGGTGTCTCTTGTGGAGCTGTGAGCTGTGCTGCCTGGGTTTGGGGAAGGGGTAATATCAGCACTCCATTAACTGCCCCACTGGTGTCTCACTAAGTCTTGTGTACCCCAATTTCACTGGCTCCCAGCCCAGCACAGCACTAGGACTTGTCCATGAGTTGCAGACTTTGTGGTCTAGATAACCTTTCGTTTATTTAGAACCCCAAAGCACTGTAGCCTACAGGTTGAGTCTTGCTAAAACTAAAGTTCCAACTGCTGGGATGGGTGATTCCCATGTAGTTGGGGCTGGCCTAAATGCTCTCTCTGTGGGCAATGGCTGATTTCTGCCCAATGTTAGCAGCACTGTGTTCCAATGCAAAGTCCCACCATTGCTGCACTCTCGTGCCCAAGTGCGCAGATGATTTATCAATGCTATGCAACTGCTACTGGGGATGTTGGAGGAGAGGTAACATTGGTGATTCAAGACTGTCTTTTCTACTCTCTCCAGTGCCTCTTTCAGAGACATAAACTGAAAACCAGGTACTGTGATCACTCGCCTGAATTGGTTCTTGGCTTTCTGTATGTGGATAGTTGTTACATTTGGTGTTACTGTGGGATGAGTAGAGGCTTCCATTCAGCCATCTTGCTTTACCTCCTCAGAAATGAGTTTGTCTTGCTAATTACTGGATCCACGTTTCTTAGCCCAGTGTAAACTTACAAAAGAAGCTCAATAAATGCCGATAAATGAATCATAAACTTTCGTATAACAGGCCATCCACCTTTTGGTAAGGGTAAGCCTCAATTCAACAAGAAAATGTACTATTTCTAAAACATATTCTGTGTGTTACGATTTGCACAATGGCTTGTGACTTGCATAAATGACATCCTTTGTAACTATTCAAATCATCATTGAAATATAGGTTATCAGACTTGCCCTACTTGTGTAGCAAATCCATAGTTTATGTAAATTATAGCAAAGGCAAGATTCAGTCACTCATTAAGTCTTTCAATTTAAATCCCCCCTCATGTTTGTGAAGTTTAAACCAACCCATTGCTGTAATTATGGATGCTCTCTTGAAGCAATAGTATGAAGGTTTTGCAAATGGCCTTAGGAGCCTCCAAGGAAACTGCTTGGAATTTTTGTTGTCTTGTTTTGTTTTGTTAGAGACACAGTGACTTACTCCGTCACCCAGGCTGAGTGCAATGGCATGACTACGGCTCACTGCAACCTCAAAATCTTGGGCCAAAGTGATCCTCCCACTTCAGCCTCCTGAGTGGCTGGGACTACAGGTGCACATCACAATGCTGGCTAAGCCTTGGAATTTTCATCTTCCAACATCATCCACGAGAGAGTATTAAAATGACCAATATGTTTTCTCATCTGTATGGGCATGTGGTTTTATTTAAATATATTCTTATGGATTCTGAGAATCAAATCAACCATTTATGTTTATAATGTCATTACTTGTAAAATCAGTAAGTAATATTCATTTTGCAGGTTAACAAGGACAGTCCCTTTGCTTTTACAGTATACATTAAGTATGTATTTCCATCTTAATAATAAAGATTTTCTTGCATGTTGGAAAGTCATAGATTTGTTTTTTGTTTTTCTTTAATGTAATGAGATTCCTTAGTTACTTAGAAACTTTTTCATATCTACATCATGATAAAATAGTGTACAAGCTGGAAGATATATTTATAATAAGTATAGATATTACTCTTAAAACATATAGCTGGGCATGATGGCTCACATCTGTACTCCTAGCACTTTGGAGGCCAACGCAGGTGGATCACTTGAAGCCAGGAGTTCAAGACCAGCCTAGACAACATGGTGAGACCCTGTCTCTACTAAAAAGACAAAAAAAAATTTGGCTGGACATGGTAGTGCATGCTTGTAATCCCAACTACTTGAAAGGCTGAGGCACAAGAATCACTTGAACCTGGGAGGCAGATGTTGCAGTGAGCCAAGATCATGCCACTGCACTTCAACCTGGATGAAAGAGCGAGACTCTGTCTCAAACAACAACAACAACAAAAACAGACCAAGGCAATATGATGTGTGAGAGCCATCAATTTAGCCAATTAAACAGAATGAGTTGTTGGTGGTTCAGATGTTATAACATGTCTAACACATAATATTCCTTGATTAAGATATGAGACATCAACAAATAATATTCTATTGGGATTTCTAGGAAGAACATCTGTAAAGTTAGTAGAGGACATGCTTATAGCATGAGGAAATGTTAAGCAGTCATGAAATTCACCTTTAACAAAAGAGTGATGTAAAATAGTTTAATTCAGACTGGATTAGCATTTGGAGGTTTTATGGAAAGCAGACTATAAAAGAATTTTGGAGAGTGTAACTCAGCGGGCCAAAAGTTGTTGAGCTTTTTGTTACTTTGTTTTGTTTTGTTTTTCATTCCCCCCAAGATTGTAAGGCTCCTATAGCATACGGATCTTATATACTAAAAGGCCAAGCTTGAAAAATGCTGGTAAGAATGAAATTAATTAGGCTGACACCATTACAGGTTATAAACAAGATGAAGATGCTTAAATGAGATTAAAACAATTTGTAAGATATGTAATGAGTTTATGACGATTTTCCAGTTTCTGGGTAAACTTGTTTTTTTTTTTTTTTTTTTTGAGATGGAGTCTCGCTGTGTCTCCCAGGCTGGAGTGCTGGAGTGCAGTGGTGTGATCTCGGCTCACTGCAAGCTCCACCTCCCGGGTTCACACCATCTCCTGCCTCAGCCTCCCGAGTAGCTGGGACTACAGAGGCGCCCGCCACTATGCCCGGCTAATCTTTTGTATTTTTAGCAGAGACGGGGTTTCACCGTGTTAGCCAGGATGGTCTCGATCTCCTGACCTTGTGATCCATCCGCTTCGGCCTTCCAAAATGCTGGGATTACAGGTTTTGTGCACAAAAGTGAGTACAGCTTAACATAGCTAGGCTATCCCAAATTTAGAGGATTTCTCTTATGTTTGATTAATGAAGAAGAAGGCAACTTCCACTTCCAGCCATGACAGAGTAACAGGGACTGAATGTATTGTCCAACTCTAAAATAACCAGTAAACTGGTAAAATATGTGAGATAATCTTCAGACATTGGACTACCGTCAACATAGAGTTGTGATACTTAGAGGATTTTGGATTCATGATCCTTCATTTAAGGAGTTAGGAAAGAGTAACAATAGTTACAAGAAAGATGAAATAACTATTAAAGTATGTTTCCCTAAAATTTTCTGTTACTATGTTGGATGTAATGTTAGTGTTTGATGTTTGTGCTATATGTTCCCTATTAATTAAAAACCAATGAAAACTTATGGTAAATGTATTAACTCTAAAACTTCAGATGTTCTTAGGATAGTGGGAAAGATGGTGTGTATTGTAAGAAAATATGTTGACGAACTGATGAACTTTCCTCAGGAGATTCACATTTTAATAATGAAAACTAGTCATAAGCATCTAAATACTTTTAGTGTAATAAGCACTATAAAAAACAATGTACAAAGTTTTATGAAAGCCAAGAATAGGTAGAAAAAAAGCTATGTCTGACCTGTGACCTTACAGATTTTGATGTTTTAGATGGAGACTGAAATATAAGTGGGAAATTCCTAACAAATTTGTGTTTATTTGGTATGCTTCTATTAAACAAATGTCTAGCAAATGAGTATTATTTGTTGAATAAATAAATAGATGTTGTGGAATGAAAATAGGTAAAATAACATGGAAAGAAACAGGTACTATTTCACTAATAATACCTAAGGGCAGATTATGTCTGAAGGGCAGGCTAATCAAGTTGATTAAGTAATATTAATAATTAAGTAATAATCTTTTAAAGTAATTCACTGACTACCAGAAGAGTGTCTTTTAGGGCAGCCAACATAGTTCACATGTAGGAAAATAATAGTCCACAAATAAAATTTTCACACTCTCTGCTAAAATTAGGCCATAGCAGAAAAATCTCACACTCTTTTATTTGAAAAATTATTTCAGAAGCAATGTTTCCCTAAGCTAAATCTTTCGTTAGTATCCATGACAACCTTATTTTCATCCAAATAAAAATGGAACCATCACCTTAAGAAAAGTCATATGATATTCATTATCATCATGGAAAATGGGTATAATAGCAACAATGCTAGGATAGAAATTGGGATAACTGGGATTTAGTTTAACCTATACATTAATAATTAACATAGCTTTGAACAAACCCAGGTCTCATCTTTTCATCTATAACATGAGAAGGACTACACAGTCTGTATGGCCTCTCTCCAAATCAAAAATGCTGTGACCTTGGTAAACATAGAATAGATCATTTTTTCTTGATGTTTCAGATGTGCATTTTCAAGTTTTTTACGTTGTGTGCACTTGCATGCCTGTAAATGTGTGTTTGTATGTGCATAGTATACCATACTTCTTGTCTCAGAAACAAGAATACAACCAGTTTAGGCAGGAATTTCTTTGACAGGCATGTATTTTCGTTTAATAAATAAACCACACTTCAGGGTATTAAACTAACTCCCAGGTTTTGTGTACCTAGGCCAATAAATATGTCAGCTCTATCTTGCTGTTGATGTCAGTTATACTTTTATTTTCTAGTTCTTTCTAGTTAATAGACTAGTAAGTCAGTGAAAGGTTAAATAAAACCAAGACCAATCACCTGAAAGAAGAATAGTTTTCAGAATTTTGTCTGTGTGAGTCTTAAATTTACAATTGCACTTTTTTTTCTGCTAAGACCTATTAGAAGTTCAAAAATATATGATGAATAGGTAGGTATTTCAATGAAAATATGTTAAGTTTGATGTTGATAGAAAGAAGCAGTCTGAGTATCAAAATGCAATTGCTTTGACCAAAGGCAGATGAAATTTTCTTAGTACATAACTTTCTCTTGTTTTAAAAAATTTTTAATCACATTAAAACATTCTCTTTAGAAAAGGTTAAATGGTATAGAAATAGACAAAGCAAAATAAGAGCCTCTCCATTACCAACTATTGCTACCACTTCCTTTACACAGGTAAGCCACTGCCAGAGATCCTCTCTAGGTGTACAGATTTATTTTTATACATAGATTTCACATGTAAATTAAAATCATTGTATGATGCTATGCCTCCTATGTAATTATCATAACTTACATGTCTTTCTGTGTTGGTACATTTAGGTTCCTCTCATTGTCTCTAACAGATACAAGAGTGTGACTATGCCCATATTTCTGTGTTCTCAACAAAACATGACATTTTCAAACTTAAAATATGTATTAATGTTATAGATGAAAACAATCTCACTTTTTCAAATTCTCAAATACAACTGTGATTCAGCACTTTTTATATGTTTATTAGACAGTCGCATTCTCTTTGTGAATGACTGATGAAAGCCTTTCCACATTTTTTAATTGAGCTGCTTGTCCTTTTAGTGTTTCTATATTCTGCATAGAAATCCTTTTCAGTTAAATGTGTTGCACAGATTTTCTTCTAGTTTGCTAATTGTCTTTTAACTTTGTATGTAAAATCCTTATTGATCTACTGTGAACTTGTATGTCATCTGATCTACCATTCTTTCCTGTGGCTGCTAGGTTATGTCTTACCCAGGAAAGTGTTTCTCATTTTAAGATTATTTTTCAGATTAATGTTTTCTTTAATTTTGTTTTAGTTTGTTTTTGTGTGTTTTACACTTGGTCTTAATTCACCTGGAGTTATGTTTTGTCAGAGAATGAGGTAGTAGTGTGTCTAACCTGTTTTTTCCTCCAGATGAATAACCCATTTTTCTAATTTAAAATAATATATTTTCTCTGACCCACCTGGCAAGCCTAGTTTAAAATTCTATATATAACATGAACCAAATTCTTATGTAAAAATATCTCTTTATGAATGCTATTTAAAGCTAATGTTTTTCTACTTGTCTTTTAATACCTCAATATAATTTTTAAAATTACTATAGCTTTTAGGTATAATTAAGTATATGGTAACGTAGGTCACAGCACACTGGGATTTTTTCAAAATATTAGCATTATTTTGCAATTTTTCCTTATAGAGTGATTTTAAATTTTGACAAATTTTATAAATTATCCTCCTTGCATCCAGTAGAAATGACATTGAATCCACAGAATTTACATTAATAGTAAGGCTCTTATTTGATTGATTTGCATACATCCCTTGGAAAAGTTTTTTTAATAAAGGAACAATTCTTGGACTCATTCCTATGTGTTTTATTTTC
Source organism: Nomascus leucogenys (assembly GCF_006542625.1). NCBI lineage: Eukaryota > Metazoa > Chordata > Mammalia > Primates > Hylobatidae > Nomascus > Nomascus leucogenys. The sequence goes on along the minus strand of NC_044383.1, from coordinate 52,811,384 downwards.
TTGCAATAGTAAAACAGATTGATTTCTTCTGTTCCTGAATAAATTCTGATGTATTTTTAAGCAGAAAAAGTTCTATTTATTTTGGATGTTGATCTTTTTTTAGCTACCTTAATAGACTATCTTATGAGTTATAATTTTTTAATTGATTTACTTAGATTTTATAAATAAACAGTAATAGTTCCTTCAAATAGTTACAAGTGTTTTTCTTTTTTTTTCTCTTGTTAATCTCCAGTGAAATACTGAATAGTAGCAGTGACGATGGGCAATCTTGTCTTACTGTACAGTCTTTGTTGAGAATATAATTAATTTTTTACTATCACATATGTTCCTTAGTGTAGTGTTGTTTTGTTTTTACCTTTATACTGAACTAGAGACTGTGCTTGTGCCCCCTGCTTATTGAAGTTTAAATTTGTTTAATTATAACTAGGCGTGAATGTTATCTAAAGCTCTTTATATTGAACCTTTTTGCAATCCTGGACCAAACTCTACTGTGTCATAATGTTATCCCTCAATTTCTCTTTGCAAACACACTAGTTTGCACTATCCTTGGAATAAACTAGTCTTGAAGTGGGACGGTACTGCAAGGACCTAGGACATCAATCTAATCTGTTTGAAGGGCCAAAAAAAATTGTATTCATGTCTCTCAGTCTCTAAACTTCAACTCTATTAAAAGATGTTTGTGGTGGAAAGTCATCATTTTGCTGTTGAAATACAAAAACAAGTGTAACCAGACAGTTATCTAAAACAATCAGATGCTTTTGTCTTATATGTCAAATAAGACAAAAGTTTTGGGAATCTAAAAAGCACTAGTTTTGGGAATCTAATTTTCAACTAACTCAAATATCAGGGAGGCTTTTGCTAAAAGATTTTTACTTTTTCATAAGGGGCAAATAAAACAATATAATACTTTTTTCCTCTTATGTTTCTTTAAGATTTATTTAACCCTTACCTATAGGTTCAGACCTTTACACACCATTAGTGTGTGAGTAATAGTCCTAAGAGGACGAATAAAAGAAATTCTACACTAGCAGCTCATCATCATTATTTTGCCTCATTGCAAGTTGCAAGTCCCTTATCCTCAATTACACCTCTCTCCTTTCAGTAGATGAAGGGCTGCCCTAAAATAAAGACCCTCTAGTTTGGTCCCCAGTGCTTTTATTCCCTCATTGTAATTTATCCATTTTGTCACTGAGTACATATTTATTGAGCAACTATTAGTTATCCAGTACTGTCCTCAGTGCTGGGGACAGAGCAGGGACTAAGGCAAGGTTCTCATCCTTAGGACATTTGCATTATAGTGGGAGGAATGAGTGGGGGTGAATTGACAATAAGAAAATATATAAATGATAAAGATTGAAACATGCTTAAAGAAAATAAAAAGAAATGATTTGAAAGACGGAGGAAGGCCCATTTGAAGAGGTAAAATTTGAAATGAGACCTGAATGGTATGAAGGAGCTGTCCATAGTAAAATTCTTATGAAAGATGATTACTAGTAGAGGTGAAAGTATCAGCTATAGACCCAGGGAAGGAATGAGGTTGATAGATTCAAGGAATAGAAATAAGGCAAAGCCTCATGAACCATATTTACTTCATATTGAGCTCTGCCTATTCCCTTCCAATAGACACTTTGGAAATCATAACTTATTACAAGGCCAGACTACCCACTGGGAAGTGGCATGGAACACTAATCGTAATTAAATGCAGCCTTCTTTCTGTTTTGTCATATTTTCATCATTATCTTAGCATATTCCTCATGATGCTAATTAGGGTCTGTTTTTTAGATCTTTGTCTCCAGCACTGCACTGTGAAATCCTTAATCCTTAACTGAAGAGTCTGTCTTATTCAGTTGTGCCTTAGGCTCCTACTGGCTAACAAAGTATTTTTAACAAAATATTAGATACTAAAGAAACTCTTACATTATCCATTATTTCCTAATATATTCATATGAATAATGGTATAAAAATGTTGTGGAGGAAAATTAGGTAGTGTCAGAAAATATAAATGAGCCAAATGCAAAGATTATAGGATAAATACAATTTCTCTAAAAATTTATATATTACAAAATATCCATCCTTTAGTTAAATATATCTAGATTTCAGTAACTATGATGGGTGATCAAGAATAATAAAAAATACCACATTTGGGAAAGTATTTGCTCATTTGAGTGCAGTAAACATTTTGTAAGGCATTGCTAAATTTATAAGGTACATTTTGGTACAGAACATATTTTTGAGACTCACTGCAGAAAAATTCTTAGAATGGCAAGGGAAAATTCTAAAGGCAAACAAAATGTTTGAAAATATGTTCGAAAAAGAAATGTGGTTTAGGAAAAAAAATTAAATAATTATCTGGAAAAGAGACAGCAATCCCTCCCTTTTAACAAGAAAGAAGTAGTGGAATTTTGCCCCTTTTGAGTTTTGTTGACTAGGTTTTATTGATTGACTTCAGGTAACATGTCTCAGATTGTAACTGATTTTGTTTATGTATATGCAGGGCAAATTGTAGTACTATTTGAATAAATAACATGGATTTGTTTTAACCAAAAATTACTCATTAAAGTTATATCTCTCCAAGTGATTCTCAAAATTGCCATGACCCTTTCCTCTACCTTTCATATTTTTCTATATATTGCTACTTGTGGACAGTATGCTGAAACTATGCTTATTTTGAAATCAAATAGCAATAGATGTCTGCATAGTATTCCATGGTGTATATGTGCCACATTTTCTTAATTCAGTCTATCATTGTTGGACATTTGGCTTGGTTCCAAGTATATGCTATTGTGAATAGTGCCGCAATAAATATACGTGTGCACGTGTCTTTATAGCAGCATGATTTATAATCCTTTGGGTATACACCCAGTAATGGGATGGCTGGGTCAAATGGTATTTCTAGTTCGAGATCCCTGAGGAATCGCCACACTGACTTCCACAATGGTTGAACTAGTTTACAGTCCCACCAACAGTGTAAAAGTGTTCCTATTTCTCCACATCCTCTCCAGCACCTGTTGTTTCCTGACTTTTTAGTGATCACCATTCTAACTGGTGTGAGATGGTATCTCACTGTGGTTTTGATTTGCATTTCTCTGATGGCCAGTGATGATGAGCATTTTTTCATGTGTCTTTTGACTGCATAAATGTCTTCTTTTGAGAAGTGTCTGTTCATATCCCTTGCCCACTTTTTTATGGGGTTGTTTGTTTTTTTCTTGTAAATTTGTTTGACATGGATGAAGCTGGAAACCATCATTCTCAGCAAACTATCGCAAGGACAAAAAACCAAACACCACATGTTCTCACTCATAGGTGGGAATTGAACAATGAGAACACATGGACACAGGAAGGGGAACATCACACACCGGGGCCCGTTGTGGGGTGGGGAGATGGGGGAGGGATAGCATTAGGAGATGTACCTAATGTAAATGACGAGTTAATGGGTGCGGCACACCAACATGGCACATGTATACATATGTACCTAACCTGCACGTTGTGCACATGTACCCTAAAACTTAAAGTATAATAAAAAAATAAAATAAAACAAATAAAAATAAATAAATAAAATAAAATAAAAATAAAAAATAAAATAGATGTCTTACTTCAACTAAACCATGTAAAACCCAGTAAATACTTTGTGTAAATTGACATGTCTTTAAAAAGAAAGTTTGTTTAAGTATGCCAGGCTGGTGGAAAGAACTTTGATTTCTATCAGAACTAGATTTTACTTCCAAATGAGTTAAGAATAACATTATATGATCTTACAAATATTCTGTCAGTTATCTTTAATCCACAGTCAAGTAAAATACACTTTATGTTTCCCTTTTATTTTATAATATAAATAATATCATTAACAACCGACTAACATTGCTATTTGCACTAAGTTAAGCGCATCATAATGGCAACTAATGAAGATTGAATGCTTACAGTAAGTAAGGTACGGTGATAACAGTTTCACCGTATTACATAAAAATACATAATACATAGTTCCTTTTTTATCGTTAAGATTTACAACTGAGGATACTATGGCTTAAAGTATGTTATTAATTTGCCCAAGGTCATGGAGCTCGTAAATAGCTGAGCCAAAATTTCAGTTTCGAGTGTTCGATTAAAGAATATGCCCTTAAATGCTAAAATATGATTATCTTCACTTTACGCTTTTATCTAATCTCCCACGTAACACATTGCACATATTTGCAGGAGAGTTTATATGATTTGAGAGTATAATAAGTGGCCACAAAACAGAATGCTTCTCTGTGTGTGGCTAACTGATCTATTCAGAAATAAAAAATGTAACATCCTCTACTCACCTGAGTTTACTGGTCTTGACTGCAGGAACAGATGGCATGCCGGGGACTGTGCAACAGCACATAAACATTCTGGAATGGAGTAAATGAGAACATATGACTAAAAGCAACATTGCCAAAGCTTTAGAACTAACTCTACGTTTTTCCTTCTCTTTCAGCAATTTATCTGCTAAATGATTATATTATGCATGATATTTATGGACACATTTGGCATACTTTGACCATAATCATCATCATGAAAGAATGCATGTTTAGATCAACTGAATTATTAATATATCAAACTATTACTAATATTACCATTACAAATAAAATTACATTAAGAATTTCACAAGCATGGCAAATGTATTTCAACAATATTACTGTGTTTGGTACTTAAAAAGATCTGAAAGAGCTCTTGTAATTATGACCAAGTCAATTACCCCCCAATTATTTGATAAATTTAATGTTATTACAATCAAGTTCTCAGGGCATTCTTTTTCTTGTAACAATTTGGTATATCAATATTGAGGTTCATCTAAAGAATAAAGAAGTAGGGGATTTCCCTACTACATATAAAATATATTAAAACTATAGTAATAAAATGTATGGTACTAGTATTTGAATAGATATATATGAAAGAGAATAGAAAATCTAGAAATAGACACTTAGATATATGGAAAATTCATTATTATGATGGCTAAACTTGATTTCAGTGAGAATAGAATAAATTATTCACTGAAATATGCTGGGACAAATTGGGACAAATTGTTACAATAGACGAGTCAATACTAAATGAGAGTTTCTTTTGTCCCACAATCTTGTCAGCATTTGATGTTATCAGTGTTTGGGATTTTAGCCATCCCAATAGGTGTGCAGCAGTATTTTTTTTTTTTTTTTTTTTTTGAGACAGAGTCTTGCTCTGTCGCCCAGGCTGGAGTGCAGTGGCACGATCTCTGCTCACTGCAAGTTCCGCCTCCCGGGTTCATGCCATTCTCCTGCCTCAGCCTCCCGAGTAGCTGAGACTACAGGCGCCCACCACCACGCCCGGCTAATTTTTTGTATTTTTAGTACAGACAGGGTTTCACCATGTTATCCAGGAATGATGATTTTATTATGCCTGTATTAGCCACCTGGCACAGCACATACTAAAGCATATTTTATTCTTAAAAGGATAAAATCTCACAGTACAGTTTTCTTCTTCCAAGAAGGGACTCCAACCAGATCTTCCTGCTTTCAGTCACTCTCCAGTGCTCTCAGATAGTTATTTTATTTTAATTTCATGTCTACAGTTTATGATTGTTATTTGTTCCAATAGGAGCTATTCTACCATTGCAAAAACTGAAAATTTTGAAGCCACATTTTTGGTAGGAAAAAATTGCATATAACCCAGTGTCCACCGGCAGTGGTACGGTTACATAAATAGTGTCATAATCACAAAACAGAGTGTTAAGCAGCCATAAAAATGAATGAGTTATAGCTATATCCCACAGCATAAATGAATGTTATATAATATTTGGTGTTAGACATATTATGCCACTTCAGAAACAATATATGATAATCTTTATGACTAAAGAGAACACCGGCTTAATACTACACATTCTAACAATGCCATCAGTCCAAAGCAGGGATCAGCAAACTTTTTTGTAAGGAGCTAGATGACAAATATTTTAGACTTTGCAGGCTACAGGGTCTTTGTTGCAACTACTTACCTTCATCAAAATATGAAATCAACCATAGACAATACACCAATAAATGATTGTATTGGGCATGGCTGTGTTCCAATAAATTTTTATCTCCAAAAACAGGCAGGGGGTTGGATTTAGTCCATGATCATAGTTGCCAATCCTTGTTCTGGATGATTTCCAAAAGCACCTCTGAGTTACTACAGAAAAGCTTTCTGTAGCTTTTAGATATATTTTAGAAATATACTAAAATATACTACAGAAAAGCTTTCTGTAGCTTTTAGATATATTTTAGAAATATACTAAAATATACTACAGAAAAGCTTTCTGTAGTAGCTCAGAGACTCAGGCTGCTTTGACCCTTTGGCACCTCAGAATCAGGGTTTCTCCAAGATCACAATATCATTTAAAAAAGAGCACTGGAGGGAATTTTATACCAACAATTAATTGCTGCAGTCCAGAATTTATACACACTACTTCTGCTCAGGGTCTGTTTCTCAAAATTGACCCTGTGTTCCAAACCAAGTATGACAAAGCTGAGAAAGAGAGGAGAACACTTGTGAACATTAGAATTGTCTGACTTAATGCTGAGGGGAAAAGAAGTCCCACATGATTATACACAGCATAAGCAGTATATTATAGTGTAAAATCCAGGAAAAGAAATCAATAACATTGGTAGGTATTTAAAGATATGTAATGATAACAAAAGGTCAAAAACGCAAATAAGTGATCAACTCAAAATTAAGCATGCTAATTTGCTATAGACAGCAGTAATAGACTAATATATGGAAGAGCACATAGGTACAATTAAACTTGTGGTGTTAATTCTTAGACTAAGCAACGTGTTTAAGAATGTTTATTAGAAAAGAAAATATTTCCGTTATGAGAATTATACAGTCAGAGATTATATATTACTTCTCCCACAAAATAAAACTTTAGGACAAGTTATATCTTTATATTACATGCTTACATTGCACATTACCTGTCCTCACTGTAATTTTAGAAATTTTTATATATTTGTTGAATAATCATTGCTTCCATTACATGGAAAGCTCTATGAGAAAATGGCTATGTCTGTCTTTTTCTTCTTATCTTTCCAATGCCCATGATGATTTCTGCATCATTATAGGTATTTTTAAAATATTTGAATAAGGGAACTTGAAAGCACAGAAAATAAAATGAAAAAAATTGCTTAAATATTTCATACTTACAACAACTCAATATAAAATATAGGTTACTTAATTTTAGATTTTTTGCTGTTATTTTTTCTTCATTTGTATCACAGTTATGATCACACATTTATTTTCATTTTGCTTTTTTTACTTAACATGACAACGTAAGTCATTTCCATATTAATATAATCACTAATATAATAATTTTATAGGGCTTTATTTCTGAATGTTCCATTCAGAAATGTTTCTACAGTCAGCTTACCGATTTCTCTAGTGAATAGTGAAGATTTAGTTTTGTCACTGTTGGGATTACCATGATTAAAAAATATGAGAATAAACATCTTTGAGAGTTTTATGACTGGTTTTTTATCTTAGGTGATATATTCATAATACAAATTCTGCTGAAATTTTATGATAATTTTACAGGTTTTTAATGATTATTGAAAAGTCAACATTTACCTTTGACTTTATTTAATAAAAATTCAACTGTGATCTGATAACTAGATTAATGGCCTGCTAAATTAACGGATTTAAGTATTTGTTATCGTTATTAAGTATTGGATGATATATTTTTTCCAGTAGTGGACACTGTAAATGCTATAGAAAAATAAATTGTTAGAAGTTAAGTATCTTTAGACAGAAAGCATGCCAGAGAAGAAAGAATCTTGATTCTTCTGGAGGGCAGTTTCGAAAAGCACAGCAGAGTTTCAGCTAGCCAAGCAATTCCCTTGAGGACAAATGTAGAGTACAACGGCAAGAAAAAGTTGGTTCCAAGAATGCTTAAGGAAGATGAAATTATAAAGATAACCGCAAGCTATATGAATTGCATTTACCATTCTCCTAATTGAGAAGGGGCACTCAAAATCCAGGTATTAAGGACTCAGTAGTATGTAATATGTGCATCCAGGAGTATCTCCATGAACTCCAAACCTCTTACTTTAGCCTAGTCCTGCTTATTTCCAGAAAAGATAACCAAATCAATTTTATTTAAATGCTAAATGAATGAAAAAAAAACTTAGTGTGTAAGAGTAGCCATAAAATGCTGTAAAATGCTTGACAAAGTGGGTTGCTTTCTTTTTAAAGATGCAAGAATGATGACACAGATTTTGAATGTTGGATAATCATTAGCCATCATTTTTGGAACTGACAAAGGAAGAATGGAGAAACAACTTTGCATACTTTTTCTGAGGCATATATGACCATATTGTACTTAAGTGACCAAATATCTTTTGTCCAACAGACTCATAATTTTCACCTTCCTATGACATGGATATAAATTTAGAAAAAAAAATTAGAATTTTTTTTTCACCTGAAACTAATTTTTAGATTTTTCAGAGGCCTCTGAAAAAAAATACTGTTTTACCTTATGAAAAATGAATGTAAGAAATAATTAGTTATTTGGTAACTCCATATTTATTAATTAGCTCAGCACAATTAGAAGAGCTTTTTGGGAACAGTGGTCAAACCAAAAGAGAAACTTTGTCCTTTCTATGTTAATTTTGCACATTTAAAATAGTACTAATAAAAATATTTTAGAGACAGTAATGTACATAAAGGCCCTAGAGACTTGTCAATGTGCTTACTTTCCATAATATGTTCTTACCCTCAGAGAAAATGCTGACTAATTTCTTATGAAATGGTGAGATATTGTACCTCGGTAGAGAATTTGACTTTCCTCCAGTCTGATATTGTTGGTTAGTGTAATAAATTAATCACAACCATTTAGTCTTAAAAAGAGAAAATTACATTAAAATTTTTGAAATAATATTTATGTTTTTAATTATGAGAGTTAGAATATTTCACTTCACTATAAAGGGACACACTAGAACAAAAACTAAATTTCCTTTTATAGGGACATAAAAACACAAGACACATTTACTGTGGCTTTGTGCTTGTCTATCATTATGGAAAGATAAAGTATGTGTTTAATGAAGAAACAGAAGATAACATTCATCTGCCACTTGTTTGTGGATTTTACTGTCTATTATTCTCAAAGGCCATGAAGATATGGTCTAGGCTAGTTTTCAAAAAATAGGCAGCATATAATCAATTCTTCAGATTAAATCTTACTTCCAAGGTCAACATTTAAAATGGTTACCAATATTGTCCCTCTGGTTAAAGCTATTGTGTGACTCCTTGGCCTTGTCCTCCTGGACTTATGTACCTCAATATTCCACAATTGCTAAGAATCAAACCCCGCAAGCCTAGCATGAATTAGGCCCCAGTATGCACAGTCATTAGTAAGGACTGACTGAAATGGAAGTAGAATGTGAAAGAAGAGATCTTGCTGTCACACACCTCTGTAAAGATCCATATGAATGTCACCCATATGAATGACACCCTTCTCTCTCTTTTTAAGAGTGTTTATTCAGAATACTTTTTCATGAAATAATAATCTCATAATTTGTATCTTTTACATCCTATACTCAATGGCTACTATTTAATTGTCATGCACCAAACTCTGGCTACGTGCTTTTTAAACATTATTGCTGAATAAGAAAGGTAGGTAGTTCTATTTCCAATAGAAGATTCATAAGGTAGTGCTTAGAAAAGTTAAATTCCTTGTATAAATTAAATATATATATATTATAATTATCATATATATATATATATATACACATATTCAGTAGCATATCCACTATGCAAACTTAGGATCTTAGATATGTTTTAAAAATGTTATTTTCTTTATGACATTTTGCCTTCTAGTAAAATTTTAAGTGTAGAAATGTTATTTTCTTTATGATATTTTGCCTTCTAGTAAAATTTTAAGTGTAGAAAAATTTTGGAAACATGTCTTGTCACCTTTAATCTTGAACAAACTGCCTTATCTAGTGCAAATATATTTAAAGGCAGCTTTTTCTTCATTTAAGCATTTGATCAATCTGATAAACATGTTTACAGTGTCTAAATGCTAAAGTGTAAGATAAACTTAATTTACGTCTTTATGAAAAGTGATATTTCTTTTTTCAATTCAGAATCACTAATGAAAGTCCCATTCAGTAGTTAATCATGGTCAAACAGCAAGTTCTAGAGGCCAGGAATGGAACCTGTTAGAGATAATTGGTAAATCAACAGTAACAACTGATTGCTTTCCTGTTTGTCAACCTTGTCAAAACACTGAATAGATTTTTTTTAATGTTTTCTGTGTATTATGACCATTTAAAAGAAAGTTTGTATTTTCTTACAACCACATGAAGGAAAGTTTAAATTTTCTTAATCCCATTTGAAATCACTTTTAATAAATTATGTGATACCAGTAGTTCAACATAAATATCTCATTGCAGTGTATTCTAGCTAACTCTTTGGAATTCAAACAAGTTTTTTGTAGTAGATGAAAAATAATATTGGTATGAGGCATGTTTATTAAAACTTTGCTGATCTTGCAATAAATTTTGTCTCGCGTAGGATGTTTTCTTAGTGAAGCATAGAGAAGAGGACAACAGACATAATACATTGAACACACTTGAAAAGGACCTTGCGATATCAGAAGCACGTGCTATAAATTTGTTCTGTCTTTCCCCAAAGGGATTTGCGGCCATTTACAAGAGCACGAACACATGAGGAAATGGAAAAATCCTGATATTTCTTGGACTATTTGGGTTCTACTGCTTTTATCCTAATACTCACACTTGGGAATCCAGAACACTTTAGTCCACAGGTCTAAGTGGTAGTTTACTGAAATTGGTAATAAGTGGCTAATTAACTAACTCTTTTCATGTGGCCCAGTGAATCTTTGAATCAAACAAGTTGTTGTCACCTCGATTCCCAAATTAAGACAAGCATAAATATAATTGGAACCTGAGACAGTATCCATAATAACTCTCTGTTCTCTGGTCTAAAAGATAATATGGATGGAAGAGCCAATGGGAAGATTCTGATCATCATTCTTCCTCTCAAAAAAGTAAAACATTTGTAAAATCTCACGGTTGAGTGAAATTAGTGCCACTGATAAAAGCAAGAGATATAGCGGTGTTAGTTGCAATCATATCATGATTTCACATGTCTATTGTTCCATGCAGAAGGTTGGTGGATCTTGGAGAATGAGTAAATTACCATAAATTCAATAAGTTAGTGATTCAAGTTGCTGATGTTATTTCACATTTTATTTATTATCACATTATATTCATGTGGTGTCTTCCTGGGCGTATCAACATAACTCCCAGCAAGTTATATGCAAGTATTAACCTTGAATATGTTTTCTTCCTCTATCCCAAAAGTTATCAAAATAATCAGGATTCATTTATTCAGTAAGGGTGACACTGTATCTTTATTAACTTGCTTGCGTGGTTCTGTGTCACTCAAGACATTTTAATCTTCAATCTTCTCACCAAGGCTGTACACTACTCTGCTACCTTGATAATATCAGGTTCCTGAGATCTGATGAACAGAAAACAACAGTTCTGCCAGGTGGCTGGGAAAACACTATTTCTAGAGGATAGGAAATAAATAAATAAATATTATGAAAACACAGGAGCAGGATTCCTGAGTGAAACTCTGGAGAATTTAGAAGTCTAGAAATATTGGGATATTCCTTTCAAAATGAAAGATAGTTTGCTTCACCTTGCACTCTGTAGCACAAAGAATGAAAAATAACACATAGTACATTCTTTTGGATTTTTCAGGGAAATATATAATTTATTTGTGTGTGTTGCTCTGATTCATTTACAGAGTACCCCAAAATGATACCAGTATTGAGAGAAAAATAAAAAAAGAAAAGATAGCCTAACTGATTTGGGCTATATGCCAGTAGCCTCTCACTGAAACCTTATGACCTAAGGAATCCAATATTGTTCAAAGTGTCTGTGGCTTACCTGGATAATATACGGCATTTGTGGTGAGCCCACACTCAGAGAATCATAGCAAAGTTTCTACGTTTTTAAAGTAAAGTCAGACCTTCACTGACAAGTAATTATTCTCCTTTAGAGAAATAATTACTGGCCTACTCCTGAGTCCTGGTAGAGACTGAATGCCTAATTATAAAACTTGGTAGGCAGGTAACATGAGCTGCCTATCATGTCTGGATGTTATCAGATTGTATGAGCCAGAGAAATCAAGCACGTTCTTCAGCCCTAAATCATGAAGCAAAAATGAGAACAGAATCTGAAAGCACATGTATGTTACTTTAATAAATAACTAATGCCTCCACTGAATTTACACCTGACATAATTCTACCCCTCCCTCAACACCTAACTGCAGATGGAGGAGCATGCCGTAAACGAGAGCCAAAAGATTTCCTGAAGACCTTTCATAGTACGCTGGAAATAGGAAAAGAAGAGTTGTAGCATTTCAGTCCCACTCACAAGTTGAATTATGTAGCATCTAATTCTTCTGGCAAAAGTTAAAACGGCTGGATAAAACAAAGATAAAAATCTACGTAAGTAGGGGGCGGACAATTGTTTGGACAGAGAAGAACCTGGAAAAAAACTGCTATGTTGGGATTGGTTACTAGGATGTTTTAGAAAGAAGTATATAGATGGAACTTTTGAAATGGATTCAGAGTGTGAGGATATTATGCAACATGTAAAATGTGAATGTTCACTAAAACTAGTTGGGACTCTCGATTCTCTAGTGGTTCTCAGTTGGCCTCTCTTCCAAGCTTCCTTACTGCTTGGCCAATAAACTCCACAATCTTGCTGGCAGAGTCAGATGCTATGTGGCAACAAATACTTCCCTACTCCACAGCTTACTGGCTTTCGCCTCTGCTGAATATTTAAATTGCCAGAACCAGTGAAAGAGACCAAACCTAAATGTGTTAATCTCTGATGATCCAGCCAACCACAGATTTTGGATTAAAATATTGGGCCTCTTCCATCATGAAGGGGATAAAAGTTTTTTCAAACTAGACTAGGCATTTACTCTGGATTAGGATTTTTCTTCCATTCCTGCCAGCAACTCCATCTCTGGGCTTACATAACACTTTATTTACAACGTTGCTTCTGACCAAATTACTAATTTTATGTGGACACAACTGAGATAATGGCCTAAAAATCATAGAATTTACTGTCTTACCGTGTACCTTATCCCACAGAACCACGTGGCCTTACAGAGAGTTGAAACTGTCTGAAAACTGAATGGAAGTAAGACCACAGGTAACATCTAATAAATTAGACTGCTATCCAATGTGAAGTGTGTATATTCTCTGAATCAGGCCAGAGTGTGTGTTACAACTTTTGCTCTCACAGCTAATGAAACCTTCACAGGGTGTTTCCATTCTTCCATTTCTGTGTCCTGCTAGCCTGTCTCAGTGCCTTGACAAGAAGTTTTAGAACACAAGGATAAGTTACTCCATCAGAAGACCCTACAATGGTCTCACTGAATTGGAGTCTCAAATTGCCATTTGTCCATTTCAAGCTCTTCATGCTGCAGGTCAAAGATGCAAAATAGAAGGTATCGATCTTGATTATCAAGGAGAAACAGGTTTGCTGGGAGTGGGGTTGTAGTATATTTAGACCCCAAGGTCTTATCTTGGGTGCCTCCTAGTCTGCCACATATAGGAGTTAAATTTATTGGAAGACTCCGGAAACCAGGTAGGACCACCAATAAATTCTATTCTTCAGAAATCATAGTTGGATTTACCTCATCATGGAAAAAGCCTCAACTGCCTGCAGTGTTGGCTGATGAAGGAAAATAAAATATTAAATGATTAATGGAGAATGAAAGCATAAATATCAGAAGTAGCCTTCTGACAGCAGCAGAAAAATAATGTCTTAATTCGGGTTCTCTAGAAAGTACAGCATAAGGCACAGTTTATATAGTAATGTTTTAGGGATGAGTGTTCAATTCCAGGAAAGCAATAGTGAAAGGAAAAAAAGAGAAATGAGTCAGAAAGAAGAAGCAAAGAAAGAGTAGTGCATTTTATAACTTTCCAAGTTTCTTAAAAGAACCCAGCGATTTCTAGGTCAAGGGAGTTTTTAGAGAAACCATATAAAACCATTACCTCTAGGAATGGTCCGTTATAGGCAGGAAGGGGATGCAATGAACCTACTGGATACTTCACACTCTCCTTTCTTTCACTGGTCAAAGTTCAACCAACGGGTAGATAACAGCCCCTCTCTTCCAGCTTGTGTTAATCAGCGCCTCTTACTAACTTCGGAAAAGTCAGAGATTTAGTAGTTTTATTTGTAATGAACCTGGGCACTGGGGCCGATAGACTATGTGGGGCCTGGCAAAAGCCCGGACCTTGAACTGAAGGAGGCTGACATTATCTGTAATGTTAGGAGGTGAAGTGAAGTCCATAATAGACAGGGCTTAGCGACTGTTCGGAGCCATTCTATCCTAATGTAAGGTAAGTCCTTGTATTAAATGGTTCTCACGCTGCTGATAAAGACATAACCAAGACTGGGAACTTTACAAAGAAAAAGAGGTTTAATGGCCTCACAGTTCCACGTGGTGAAGAGCCCTCACAATCATGGAGGGAGGTGAAAGGCACATCTTACGTGGCAATAGGCAAGATAGAATGAGATCCGATTGGACGGGGTTTCCCTTATAAAACCATCAAATCTCATGAGACTTATTTACTACCACAAGAACAGAATGGGGGAAACTGCCCCCATGATTCAATTATCTCCCACTGCTCTCTCCCACAACCTGTGGGAATTATGGGAGCTACAATCCAAGATGAGATTTGGGTGGGGACACAGCCAAACTGTATCAGTCCTGAAGGCCTAGAGTACGGAGGGGTCCTCAGAATGTACTAGCACATAGACTTGATTGTGTACTCATGAGCTGTGGTGTCTACTCATATCTGTACCCTTTCAGTGTCACGATCTGATTTAAGTGATTTTAACTTGTTTATATTTGTTCCCTTTCTCTGTTCCTTTCTTCTTAGATGCAGGGTATGTAGGTAGTGGCTAGTTTTAACAGTTTTTAGTTCATAGTTTAGAGAATATCCAAAAGCAATAACTAGAGGAGGAATAAAAACACTGTGAGAATTTGAACTTGAAGAAGATGGCATTAACTGTTGAAATTTTTGTTAACAACACATGGAGACAAAGAAAAGCAAAATTATACTTGTATAAGTGATATTTGCATTGTTTTAGCTACATGCATATTGTTGTAATTGTTATTGTTTGGAAGTTTGAGGTTGGAAGAAGGAGTCTTTTGAATTGGAACAGATGAAGCATTGACTCATATTTCCCAATATCTTGTGAGCTTTACATATATTAATTTTAAGGATGACATGGTATTTGCATTTATTTTATAAATAGATATAACAACTTCAGACATTTCAAATTAATTTTTCACTTTGTCAAAACTACAAACACACACATGCATGCACACACACACATATATACATATAGTTAACAAAACACTCACTCAAGAATGTCATAAAGTATAGCAAAACTAAGATATGCTGAACAATACAATCAGCTAAACCTTTGTTTACATTGGAATTTAAATTGCATATTTTGGAGTATACACAAACTTGAAAACAGAGAAAATTATAAATTATGCCAAAATAACCACATTTAAAGAAATTTTGGAATTTTTAATAAATGAATCTCACTAAAAGAGAAATACAGTTAATTAGAATTTTATGTAAAGACAGCCTAGTTTGTATTCTCTCCAACTTCCTTGATAGAAATCTTGAACTTTATTTTTGCTTAAATAAAATATTAATTCATAGTATTTTCAACTTTTAGAAAGATTGGAGGTGGCAAACTTTTAATATGTTAAAAGAGGAAAACTGGTTATTTAAATATGATTGTTATCTACCAGAAATTTATATTTTTTTCTATCCACAGCCAAATGTCATTTCAAAATCCTTTCAATTTCTTGTCAGAAAGCCACTGGACCAACTAGAGCACTTTAGCCAAGTGGTAGAAAAATATTGCTCATAACAGGTGCACTGTATTCTCTAACCATCCTGTGATAGGCCAAATCATTTTCTGCAAAGTTAATGCCATATTGGAAAGAGAATAATAGCCACAAGCATAAAAACAAGCAATATCATATAACATTTTCTGATTATAAAAGTAATATATTAATGTAGAAAATTCCCAAAGTTGAGATAATTTTAACAAGAAAATAATATACTTTATTATATTATTCAGTTAATTTATGATACTCTAATAAGGTAGACTTCTGGTTACATGCAAATATAAATATGTATGTACACATTTTTGAGATGATATATATAATTTTGAGGATTATATTTGATGTGTATAAATGTATATAAAATTTTTGCATTATAGTGTTTATCCTTCCTTACTGTTTTAAAGACTATGATCTATAATATGTACCTCACATTTCATGTGGATACACTATAATTTTCTGATTGAACATTTTATTGCTTATCTGTATTATGACAAATAATATAGGATAAAGATCCTGTTATATTATTTTCTTTCTTCTTTTTTCATTTTTAGGATAAGATTCAAATGCTCAGAAAAGGTATGAACAATTTTACATTTTTGATAACTGGATATTGTATTTCTTACCTGAAAGGTTCTAGTAGTTTACATTTCTAAGAGCAGGGTACTATATTTCCAGTTTCAGTGCAACTACACCAAAACTATAATTTTTCTTTTTAATTTAAAAAAATACAAACTATGTTTAATTTATATGTTTGTATAATAGTAATTTTAAAATCAAAGTTTAGCAATTTTTACTTTTCCCTTATGAACTGCCTTTCACAATCTCTATCCGGATTTTCGTAATTTTCTTATTAATGTGTAATAACAGTTCTTTATGTATTAAATATACTAACTATATATAACACACAATTTTTTCTGGATTTTTAGTTTCTTCAAATAATTTGTATTACATCTTAAAGAGAACATTTCAAAGTTTGAACTAGATTTACCTATCAATTTTTATTTATTTATTTTCTTACCCATTAAGCTGAGAAATTTAGATAAAAAATTAATCATACTTATCTCTACTTTCTTATGGTTTTACCTTCTGCTCTTAAGTATTTTATCCATCTGGACTATATTTTTGTGCTCAGATAATTTTTTAAAAAATAAATAATTACTCCAGCTCCATGTATTGATGAATCCTTCTTTATAAATATTAGTTTTATATATAAATAAAGAATATTTTAAGGCTTTCTGGCCTATTCCAATACTTTGTCTATTTGTTCAGAAACATCGCATCATTTTAGTTATTTTTTCCTCTATAAAAATATGTAACTGTCTAAAACATAAATCTCCTTTTCAGTTTTTCAGAATTGTCTTATCCCCTCTATCCATGTATTTTCTCAGATAATTTGTAAAAGTCCCTTGTCCAAGTTCATTTTTTTACTGAATGGTCCATTCTATTGAATTCTATTGAAATCCCATTGAAATGTTTCTGCAAATAGTCAAGCTCACTTTGATGAGTTTATAATATTTTGTAACTTTTTCGTCATTCACCTTTCAAATTTAGCACATACTATGTAGATATAAGGTATTATATGTATATAGCTTTACATTGTGTATATGTGTATATATATGTGTGTATATATTTTTGGATTACATATAAGAATATGTGTGTGTATGTGTGCATAAAAGAAATATATGTAAAAGAATATATATGTATGTATGTGTGTAACTATCAATCTATCTTCTTCCCATTCTTGCATTAAAATATTTTTAGCATCTATGGATGTAAAATTTTTAACTATCCATTTTGTGGACAGTAATGAAGTTTTTCTCTAATAAAATACTGAGATTTTGCATTATAACTCATTCTAAAGTATGCAGTTGGATTTAATTTTATTTGCATATTTTTCTTTAATTTTTATAAAAGATTATCTCTAGTTTTGTTTTTGTTTCAAGCTCTCAAATCTACTTTATAATGGTGAAAATATTTTCTACATCTTTCTATCATTTTATACTCTAGATGAATTTACATATTATAAGAAGTATCTTTCACATCAATTTTTGTTTGTTTGTTTGTTTTTAACTCACTGAAAAAATCTGGTTCCTGCATTATTTCTGGTAGTAATTTTGTTATAGCTTTTTTTTCTCTATCTCTGTTTTCTAGGCTTATTGGTAAACTCATCTTTTGGGTAATTTTTTAAAATTTTACTTAATAGGAAATCTTTCTTTTGACCTTGTATAAATATTTTGAAACATATTTTGTTGTGTCTGCATGTTTTAAATTTATTCTATTTTGTAGTATTCTCTGATACATTTAACTTCACTTGTTTCTCAATGATTTAATGATTCAAATACAAAATATAAAACAAAACAACAGTCCACTAATTTACTAAGAGTGTCCCTCAAAAGCGTATTTCTACAAAACCTCATCACAGTATTTCAGATTAGACTCCATAGAATATTTGGATTACATCTTGCTACGGCTGCTTTTGATTTCTTAAACACACGCTTTTGCTTTTCTTTCAGACCATTTATTTTGAAAAGACAACTTTGCTTCTTATGTACCTTTCATAACTTGCTATTGTCTTTTTAAAAATTGTCTTAAATCACTCACAAAGGAAATTTCACTCTTTGGAATGACATTATTTCACTTTTAAAGTAATAGCGGCATATAGATTTTCATTTGGAAGTTTTTGGTATTTACGAAGAAATAGATTAGGAGAACAATAACAACTACAAAATCTTTGTTAACTGCCATCTAAATAAGAAGGAAGGCAAGGACAAAACGCAATTGACCCATTCGTGATTAAAGCAAAAATGTGAGCACAAAAAACCTATTTTAAGGCAACCAAAGAATATGGAAAGTGGCTTCTATGATTCACTTGTCAAAGGTGAATACCCTTGTTTCTGAAGACAAGCCAGCTGAGAGATTATAATTGCTTTGTAGTTTCTTTCTACAAGTATTGGAACAGAAAAATCTAATTGTTAACAAAAAGCACACTGAGATTTTACACTTGAGTCAGCTTTTGCCGATTTCTGCTGTTGCATATTTTCTTACTAATAAAATAGTACCATTGTTGCATAAATTGCTTATTCTGCTTATCATGGAAATTTTCTATTAATCTGTAAACATGATAAAACTATATTATAAAATAGTTTTTAGGGGTTTATTTTTCAAAAGGTTTCCCCAAGTTTTATATGATGAACTCTTGCAACCCTATCCTACAGTTTTACAAAGAAATTTTTTTATTCATATACAATCCTCATATTCTACTGTTTGGGTAAGAACTTGTTTCACATGCATTCTTGAGTGAAATCTATTTCAAGAAAGGTCAATGTTGGATGGCTTTTTAGATGTTTAAATAATAACCCAACGTGAATAACAGTCTATATTCTACTGCATGGCCTTTTTGTTTATTCTAGATTTTAGATTAAGATTATTGTGTGGATTATATCAAACTAGAAAAAAAGAAGACAGGACCGGGTAAGTCACTGAATATTTCTGTTCTACTTAAGAGGGCTTTTAATTAATCATAGAAACTTACTGAAAATCTTCCATTGTTTTCCAATATTTTGAGTACCAAAGAAACTGACGTCTTGACATTTGTGAGTTTAAAAGAAAATATCAAAGAAAACTTTATTTGGTTGTTTTCCTGCATTTAATCAATAAAAGAAACTGGGAAAGCGAAAAAAATGAAAGTAAACTAAATATTCCATTTATTCGGATTTCTTCATTGCTTAATCTTGGTAGGTTGTATGTTTCCATGAATTTAACTATTTCTTCTAGGCTTTTCAATTTATTGGTATATAGTTACTCACAGTAGCCAATAATGATCCTTTGAATTTCTCAGAATCAGTTGTTATGTCTGATTTTTAGTATCTGATTTTATTTACTTGAGTCTTTTCACTTTTTATTAGTCTAGATAAAAATTTGTCAGTTTTGATTATTTTTTCAGAAAATAACTTTTTGTTTTGTTGATCTTGTATAGTGTTTTCTTCACTTCATTTCCATGTATTTCTGCTCTGGTTTTTATTATCTCTTTCCTGTTACTAATTTTGGGTTTCGATTGCTCTTGCATTTTTAGTTTCTTAAGATGCATCATTAATTTATTGGAAGTTTTTATTCTTTTTTTATTTATA
Source organism: Nomascus leucogenys (assembly GCF_006542625.1). Taxonomy (NCBI): domain Eukaryota; kingdom Metazoa; phylum Chordata; class Mammalia; order Primates; family Hylobatidae; genus Nomascus; species Nomascus leucogenys. The sequence continues at coordinate 52,791,309 of NC_044383.1, read as the reverse complement.
TTATAATATTTATATTATTTATTTATAACTAATAGTTATAAATTTGCCTTTTAGGACTTTTCCCTTGTATCTCATAGGTTTTGAAATGATATGTTTGCATTATAATTTGTTTCAACAAATTTTTAAATTTTCTTCTTAATTTTTTTTATTGACCCACTTGTCATTCACAAACATATTGTTTAATTTTCATGTTTGTATAGTTTCCCAAATTCCTTTCGTTGTTGATTTCTAGTTTTATTCCATTGTGGTCAAAGAAGATGCTTGATATTATTTCAATTTTTTGAAAGTTTTAAGATTTGTTTTTTGACTGAACATATGGTCAATCCTTGAGAGTGATTATGTGCCGATGAAAAGAACCTGTAAGTCTGTATATAGCCATAAAGTCCATTTCTTTTATAGTGAAGATTAAGTCTGATGTTTCTTTGTTGATTTTCTGTCTGGAAAATCTGTCCAATTCTGAAAGCGGGGTGTTGAAGGCTCCAACTATTATTGTACTGATGTTGTGAAAGGAAAATATCTTGGGGCCCCAAAATCACTAAGCTAAAGGGAAAAGTCAAGCTGGGAACTGCTTAGGGCAGAGCTGCCTCCCATTCTACTCAACGTCTCCCCTTTGCTCACTGAGATACATGCATATCTGGCTGCCTTTGGAGAGGCTAATCAGAAACTCAAAAGAATGCAACCATTTGTCTCTGTTCTACCTACAACCTGTAAGCGCCCCCCTGCTTCTAGTTGTCCTGCCTTTCCAGACTGAACCAATGATCATCTTACATGTTTATTGATGTCTCATGTCTTCCTAAAATGTATAAAACTAAGTTCTGTTCTGAACATGTTGGGTACATGTCATCAGGACCTCCTGAGGCTGTGTCATGGGCATGTGTGCCCTCAACCTTGGAAAAATAAATTTTCTAAATTATTTGAGACCTGTCTCAAATTCTTGGGGCTCATAAGATTTATCTCTCTTTAACTCTAATAATATTATATTTATCTGACTGCTCCAGTGTTGGGTGCATATATATTAATAATTTTTGTATCCTCTTGCTCAATTGACCCCTTTATCACTATATGGTGAATTTCTTTGTCTCTTCTTACAAATTTGTCTTGAAATTTATTTTGTCTGATATTAATATAGCTACTCTTGCTTTTTTTTGTTTCCATTGACATGAACTATCTTTTTTTTTTTTTTTTTTGAGATGGAGTTTCGCTCTGTCACCCAGGCTGGAGTGCAGTGGCGTGACCTCGGCTCACTGCAAGCTCTGCCTCCCGGAGCATGAGCTATCTTTTTACATCCCTTTAATTTTATTCTATGTGTATCTTTTTAGGTGCAATGTGTTTTTGTAGGCAACAAATCATTGGGTCTTGTTTTTTTATCCACTCTATGTCTTTTGATTGGAGAGTTCAGTCCAATTAAACTCAGTGTTATTACTGATAAGTAAGGACTTACTCCTGCCATTCTGTTACTTGTTTTCTGGTTGTTTTGTGGCCTTTTTTTCTTTCCTTCCTCCAAGTCTTCCTTTAAGAAAAGGTAATTTTTCTCTCATGGTATGATTTAATTTCTTCCTTTCTATTTTTTTATATCCATGGTATGATTTTTTGATTTGTGGCTATCATTAGGCTTGCAAATAATACCTTATGATCCATTATTTTAAACTGATAATTTAACACTGATTGCATAAACAAATACAGGAAAATAATACTAATAAGAACTCCACACTTTGTCCCCCCTTTTTAATTTTTATTGTTTTTCTTTAGCCCTATTGTACCGTCTAAAAAAGTTGTTGTAGTTATTATTTTTTATGGGTTTATCATTTAGTCTTTCTGCTTAAGAGTAGTTTATATATAACAATTACAATGTTATAATATTCTACAGTTTTCTGTGTGCTTACTACTACCAGTGAGTTTTGTAGCTTCTGATGATTTCTTCTTACCCATTAGCAGCCTTTTCTTTCATACTGAAGAACTCCCATTAGCATTTCTTTTAGTACAGGTCTCGTGTTAATGAAAGCCCTTGACTTTTGTTTTCTGGGACAGTCTTTATTTCTCCTTTATGCTTGAAGGCTATTTTCATCAGATATGCTATTCTAGGGTAAACATTGTTTTCTTTCAGCACTTTATATCATGCCACTCTCTTCTGGTCTGTAAGGGTGCTGCTTAAAAGTCTGCTGCCAGACATATTGAAGCTCCATTGCAGGTTGTTTCTTTTTTCTTGCTATTTTTAGGATCCTTTCTTTATCCTTGATCTTCAGGAGTTTTATTATTAAACACCATCAGATAGCCTTCTTTTGGTTAAATCTGCTTGATGTTCTATAACCTTCTTGTACTTGGATATTGATATCTTTGTCTAGGTTTGGGAGGTTCTTTATTATTATCCCTTTAAATAAACTTTCCACACCAATCTCTTTCTCTACCTCCTCTTAAAGGCCAGTAACTCTTAGATTTGCCTTTTTGAGGCTATTTTCTAGATCTCAGAGGTGTATTTTATCATTTTTTTCTTTTATCTCCTTTATCTGCGTATTTTCAGATGCCCCATCTTCAAGCTCACTAACTCTTTCTTCTGCTTGATTAATTCTGCTATTAAAGAACTATCACGCATTCTTCAGTATGCCAATTGCATTTTAAATGTCAGAATTTCTGCTTGATTTTGTAAAATTATTCCAATCTCTTTGTTAAATGTATCTGATAAAATCCTGAATTTCTTATCTGTGTTATCTTTAATTTCTTCGAGTTTCCTCAAGACATCTATTTTTATTTCTCTGTCTGAAAGGTCACATATCTCTGTTTCCTTGACATTGGTCCCTTGTGCCTTATTTAGTTCATCTGGTGAGGTTATGTTTTCCTGGATGATCTTGATGCTTGTGGATGCTCATATGTCCAGGCATTAAACAGTCTGGTATTTATTGTAGTCTTCACAGTCTGAGCTGTTTTGTGTCTTTTCTTCTTGAGAAGGCTTCCCAGGCATTCAAAGGGACTTGGGCCCCAAGCTCAATAACAGTGTGGCTTTTGCAGACTCATGGAGGCACAGCCTTCTTGGTGTTGGATAAGACCCAGAAGAATTCTCTTGATTATTAGGAAGAAATTATTTTTCTTTTCCATTACTTTCTCCCAAACAGTCTCTCTTTCTGTGCTGAGCTGCCTGCAACTGGTGGTGTCACAATGCAAACACCCCTGTGGCCACCACCAATGAGATTAAGCTGATTCAGAACTGAAGCCAGCACAGCACTAGGTGTCACACAAGCCTTGCTGTAACCACTACCTAACTACTACTTATGTTGACTCAAGGCCCTAGGGCTCTGTGATTAGCAGGTAATGAAGCCAGCTATGTTTGTGTTCTTCCCTTCAGGGCAGCAAGCTTCCTCTGGCCTCAGGCAAGTCCAGAGATGATGCCTGGCAGCCGAGGATTAGAATCTTAAACCTTAGAAATTTACCTGATATTCTACGTTACTGTGGCTAAACTGGCATTCAAACCACAATACAAGGTGCTTCTTGCCCTTCCCTTCCCTTTCCACAGGCAGAGGAACCTCTCCCTGTGGCCACCACCACCAGCAGCCCATGGCAGCATCTGCCATGACACTGCCGAGGTTCTTCAGTCAGCTTGTGGTGAATGCCACCAGGCCTGTGATTCACCCTTCAGGGCAGTGAAATCCCCTCTGGCCCAAGGCAGGTCCAGAAATACTCTCCAAGAGCCTATGCCTGGACTCAGGGACACCAAGAGCCTACCGGTTGCTCTACCCCACTGTGGCTTAGCTAGTACCTAAGGTTCAAGACAAAGTCCCCTTTACCTCTGCTTTTCTCAAACAGGAGTCTTTCACAACCACCACAGCTGGGAATGTGATGGGTCATACCTGAAACAAGCATGTCTCAGAGTCCAAGGTCCATGGTGTACTATCTGGGTATTGCTGCTGGTTATTCAGAGCCCAAGGGCTCTTTAGTCAGCGGATGATGAATCCTGCCAGAACTATTCAAAGTTCCTGTCCTTCAAGGTAGCAGATTCCCTTTTGGCTTTTGGCCCAGGGTATATCCAGAAATGTTGTCCATGAGCTAGACCCTGGAATGGGGGCCTCACGACCCTGCCCAGTGCCCTTATCCTACTGTGTCTGAGCTAGTATCAAAGATACATACAAAGTCCTCTTTACTGTTCACTCTCCTCTCCTTAAACAGAAGGAGAAGTCACTTTCTTTGCTGTTAGCTGCAATGCATGCAGTAGGGGGTGAAATGGCACAAGCACTTCCTTAACCATGTCAGCTCATTATCTCCCTAGGTCACATGCCAGCCTAGTTCGCTGGCTCTGAGCCCAGCCCAGTACTAAAAGTTGCATAGGAATTACAGTCCTAGTGTTCTATACTGCCTTTCAAGTTTACACAGGACCCAAGAGCACTTTGGCGTGCAGTGGCAAGGCTTGCTGAGAAACTCAAGTTTTGACCACTGGGATGGGCACTTCCCCTCTGGCTAGGTCTGGTCCTAATGCTCCCTCCCTGTGTGGGCACTGGCTGAGCCCAGAGCAGCTTTCCTCTCTGCTATGACAAGGAAGCACTAAGTCCAATGTAAAGTCTCCCTGTGGCTATGCTTTCCCTCTCCCAAGTGCACAAACTCTCCATGCCACATGGTGCTGTCAGGAGATGGGGAAGCAGTGGCAATTTAAAACTGTCTACCCTGTCCTAAATACCACTTTTAGAGATTTTCAGTTAAAACTAGATACTGTGATTTTTTTTTTACCTGATTTTTGGTTACTGCAATGGTGCTTTTCTATGTGCAGATAGGTGTTAAAATCTGGTGTTCCTGCAGGGTGATAAAATGATGTAGGCTTCCATTCCACCATCCTGCTGCACCCTCCCAGCTTTATTCTTTTTGCTTAGGATCGTTTTGGCTACTCTGGGTCTTTTTTTCTGGTTTCATGTAAATTTTAAGATTATTATTTTCTATTTCTGTGAAGAATGTAATTGGTATTTTGATAGGCATTGCATTGAATATGTAGATTGCTTTAGGAAATATAAACATTTTAACAATATTCATTCTTCCAATCCATGATCATGGGATGTCTTTCCAATTTTGTGTCCTTTTCAATTTCTTTCATCAATATTTTATTGTTTTCATTGTAGAGATTTTGTTTTACTTTTTTGGTTCAGTTTATTCTTTGGTATTTTATTTTATTTGTAACTATTGTAAATGGGATTGCTTTCTTGATTTCTTTTTCAGATTGTTCACTGTTGGCATATAGAAATATTACTAATTTTGTATTTTTTTATTCTGCAACTTTACTGAACTTGTTTATCACTTCTAACTTTTTTTTGCAGATTCTTTAGGTTTTTCTAAATATAAGATTATGTCATGGAAAGACAAGAATAATTTGACTTGTTCCTTTCCAGTTTGAATGTATTTTGTTTATTTATTTTGTCTAATTGTTCTAGCTAGGATTTCCAATACTATGTTGAACAAAAGTAGTAAAAGTGAGTGTCTGTCTTAGAGGAAAGGCTGTCTGACCATTTTACCCAATTAAGTATGATACTAGCTGTGGGTTTGTTGTGTATGGATTTTATCGTGTTGGGGTATGTTCCTTTTCTACTCTGTTTTTTGAGAGTTTTTATCACAAAGTGATGTTGAATTTTATCAAAATAGATTTTCCAACATCTATTAAAATGATCACCTGGATTTTGTCCTTTAATCTCTTGATGAAACTACTAAATGAAAACATTAGAGAAGCACTCTGGAAAAACGGTCTAGGCAACAATTTCTTGAATAAGACTTCAAAAGCACAGGCAAGTTAGAATGGCCATCATTAAAAAGTCAGGAAACAACAGGTGCTGGAGAGGATGTGGAGAAATAGGAACACTTTTACACTGTTGGTGGGACTGTAAACTAGTTCAACCATTGTGGAAGTCTGTGTGGCGATTCCTCAGGGATCTAGAACTAGAAATACCACTTGACCCAGCCATCCCATTAGTCCCAAAGGACTATAAATCATGCTGCTATAAAGACACATGCACACGTATGTTTATTGCGGCACTATTCACAATAGCAAAGACTTGGAACCAACCCAAATGTCCAACAACAATAGACTGGATTAAGAAAATGTGGCACATATACACCATGGAATACTATGCAGCCATAAAAAATGATGAGTTCATGTCCTTTGTAGGGACATGGATGAAACTGGAAACCATCATTCTTAGTAAACTATCGCGAGGACAAAAAACCAAACACTGCATGTTCTCACTCATAGGTGGGAATTGAACAATGAGAACTCATGGACACAGGAAGGGGAACATCACACTCCGGGGACTGTTGTGGGGTGGGGGGAGGGGGAAGGGACAGCATTAGGAGATATACCTAATGCTAAATGACGAGTTAATGGGTGCAGCACACCAACATGGCACATGGATACATATGTAACAAACCTGCACATTGTGCACATTACCCTAAAACCTAAAGTATAATAATAAAAAAAATAAAAAATAAAAAAAAAGAAGTATGGGATCACATCAACTTAAAAAACTTCTGTAAGCAAAGAGAACAATCAGCAAAGTGAAGAGACAACCCATGGAATGAGATAAAATATTTACCAACTACCCAATTGACAATGGATTAAAAGTCAAAATATATACAGAAGTCAAACAACCCAATAGGGAAAAACAAATAATCTGATTTTTAAAATGGGCAAAAGATATGAATAGACATTTCTCAAAAGAAGACATACAAATGACAAACAGGCATATGAGAAGATGCTCAATCAACATCACTGGTCATCGGAGAAATGCAAATCAAAACTACAAATGAGACATCATCCCATCCTAGTTATAATGGCTTCTATCAAAAAGACAGTCAAGGGGCCAGGGAAGATGTTGTATCTTGTGTTATGTGGCTATGCCTTGACCTATGCAGCCTCTTGGAGCAGGCAGAGGCCCTGAGCCCTGTGGGTCCTCCAGAACAGAGCTGGCCATATGAAGTGCTGTGCAAGCAGAACCTGGTGTTGACAGGAAGCAATTTTAGCATCCTCCTTGTAACAGCCATCCTTATGGCATTTTGGGTCTATAAGCCCATTTAGCATCAGTAACAGCCAAGTAAAGAAGTTCATCCATAAGGATTTGGGAATAGGTTATGTTGCACAAGTGCCAGTGGAGAAGTTGGATAAAGAGCTTTCCTACTTGGAAATTACTTTTGGTCTGAACAGTTGGTAAATGCTAAACCCTAAATTATTTAGAAAAAAAATCCACTAGCAATTATTTTTTCGTAACACTGTAATGCGAATGTTAGGTTGGTGCAAAAGTAATTGCAATTTTTGCCATTAAAAACAATGACAGAAACACAATTACTTTTGCACCACCTTAATAATTTACCACTGAGTCTGCTTCTTGGTGTTTCTTTTCCAACTGTACTTGTTAAAAGTAAGACCTGAAGTTTCCAAAGTTCATTGTTAAAGATGGAGTGCTTACAAGAAAGAAAACATGGTTAGCTTGTGAGTATCTATAAGAATCAGACTGGAAAGAACTAGTTATTAATGCTTGAAAATACTAATAAAAGGGAGACTTACAATGTACACATTCTGTATTTAAGAGTTATTTGGTCATAGTGGGCTAAGAATCACAAATGTGTGTGTGTGTGTGTGTGTGTGTGTGTGTGTGTGTGTGTGTGTGTTCCATCTGGGTTGGCCTAGAATGCTGTGGTTGAAAAGTGGTGTCAGCTATGGTGAGCTTGGGCCATCAATCAATTCTCATCCGTATCTGGTCCTGCACTCAGGTCTCTCCCTGAAGTCAGGATCACATCAGGTAGACGACCTGTTACTATGTGCACCTTTGGCTTGGAAGACCCTAGGTATGCATTGAAAATGTTACTAGTCGGCCCATCACAAAAAGGGCTCCAACCTGCTCAGACACATTAATCTCCTTGTGCTGCACTTGTGTTTCCAGCCAGTGGTCTGCAACCTGAGGCAGATTTTCTCATATTTGGAATCTAAGAGAGGGCCAGCAGGATCTCCTTTCAGCCCTACGTCGGGAGGGCCCAAGGAACAGAAGTACATGTTCACTGTATGGGCCAACGTGTGTTTACACAAATTTCATCTCAGCTTTGAAAATGCTGCTATTAGTTTGTACCCTTGGTAATCTGGATTTTCCCCCCTATTGAAATGATATTTTCATACTTAAAGTGGTTATTGATATTTACCTTAACATGCTAGATTCAATTTTATTTGTTATTAAATTGACGTGTTTATCTTGTGCTTCATTCAAGCACTGATTTTTTTTTATCAGGTATTTAATGTGAAATAATTGACGTAGGATACTGTAGCTGTTTAAGAATTTTGTAATCTTGTAACATTAAACCATTGAAATATTTACTGTTCTGTGCTTTTGTGCAAAATGTCAATTAAAACTAAAGTAAAATCCTAAAGAAAAAAAAAAGGCAATAATGGATGCTGGTGAAGATGTGGAAAAAAAGGAACCTTCATGCACTGTTGGTGGGAATGTAAATTAATAAAGCCACTATGGAGAACAGCATGTAGTTTTCTCAAAAAAAAAAAACTAAAAATAGTAGTACCATGGATGAACCACTGGGTATGTATCCAAAAGAAAGAAAATCAGTATTATCAAAGAGATGTCTGCACTCTCAAATATATTGCAGCACTATTAACAGTAGCCAAGATAATGGAATCAACATAAGTGTCCATCATTAGATGAATGGATAAAGAAAATGTAGTACATATACACAATGGAATATTATCCAACCATAAAATAGAATGAAATCCTGTCATTCATGGCAACATGAATGAACCTGGAGGACATTATGTTAAGTGAAATAAACCATGCACAGATAGACAAATATCACACATTCTCACTCCCATGTGGGAGCTAAAATATAATTTAATTCACAGAAATATAAAGTAGAATGATGGTTACCAGAGGCTGGGAGGAGTAGTGGGGAGGGGAGGAAAGGGGGATGATTAGTGGGTACAAAAATACAGTTAGAAGGAAGGAATAAGATCTAGTGTTTAGTAGCACATGAGGTGATGACAGCTAACAATAACTTACTGTATATTTTGAAATAACTAAGAGTGGAATTAGAATGTTGCTAATAAAAAAATGACAAATAATTAAGGTGATGATATTCCAATTATGCTGATTTTTATCATTACATATTATATACTTGGGTCAAAATATTACATGTGCCCTATAAATATGTCTAAGTATTATGTATTCGCAGTAATTGAAAGTTTTAAAAAGAGTTTTGAGTTATGCTCTAATTTATGCAAAATATCTGGTCTTGTGAAAATGGAATGTAATTTTGCAATTAGTTAGATGTAGAAATACCATAAATTTATGTTTTATTTTTGTTGATACATAATAATTGTATATATTTATGGGATACATGTGATGTTTTGATATATGCATACAATGTGTAATGACCAAATCAGCATAATTGAGACACCCATCAACTCAAACATTTGTCATTTAATTCTGCTGAAAATATCATCTTCAATTGGTAGAAACGTTAAATACATTAGTTTGAAGTTTTAATAAACATTCCCTTATTTAATGAGATTTAAATAAGAAATTATACAAAAAGGACACATTTTGAAAACTTTTCAGAATATGCTTTTGTAATCAGGCCTGAAGTACCTATTACAAACACTGTAATTTTTAATGTTGAATTTTCATAAAGTTGTGCACATCTACAGTGCATTTTTTAAACAGACTTTTAAAATTGATTATGTATAAATGTTTTATCATGCAGTCACTGTCAAGTAAAATGTATCTATAAGTGTAAAACACCAAATATTGTTTTGAGTGTTTTTGCTTTTATTGATGAATTTTAACTTCTATTGGTAAATGCAAGATCCATGAGTAGTTTGTTAATCTTAACTTTTCTTAACTAATCTTACTTATAGAATGTATTATGTAAATCACGGTATGTAACTAACGTATTTGTGTTCTATTTCTAATAAAAATATAAACATTTTTGAAGTAAAAATAGCAGTATGTTCATAAAAAATAAAAATAAAATGAAATGGTCCTTGAAAAATATCTTTTATTCTTCCTTTTTCTTACTTTTTTCATTTTTCATGAGTTTGTAACAAGAGTTCTTCATCTTTTGTTATGACCACAGCATATATATACACCATATATATGACATATGTACAGAGTTCTTTCTATATATTACATATAATTTAATTAATATATTGTATATTATAATATATAATATACATTATTACATATTATATATAGTACAATAGATATATATTATATATAAACTACATATAATATAATATATATTATATATAGCTCTCTCTCTCTCTCTCTCTCTCTCTCTATATATATATATATATATATATATATATATATACACTTTTTTTTTTTTTTTTTTGAGATGGATTCTCAACTCTTGCCCAGGCTGGAGTACAGTAATGTGATAATGTGATCTCGGCTTACTGCAGCCTGGACCTCCATGGGCTCAGTTGATTCTCCCGCCTAAGCCTCCCAAGTAGCTGAGACTACAGATGTACACTACCACATGTGGCTAATTTTTTTATTTTTGTAGACATGAGGATTCACTATGTTGCCCATGCTGGTCTCAAACTTGTGGGCTCAAGCCATCTGCCCACCTTTGCCTCCCAAAGTGCTAGGATTACAGATGTGTGCCACTGTGCCGGACCATAATGTTTTTAAATGCATAAAATAACATATAAATTATATAAATTATAAATACAGGCCGGACGTAGTGCCTCACTCCTGTAATCCCAGCACTTTGGGAGGCTGAGGCAGGCGGATCACTTGAGGCCAGGAGTTTGAGACCAGCCTGGCCAACAGGGTGAAACCCCATTTCTACTAAAAATAATACAAAATTAGCCAGGCATAGTGGTGGGCACCTGTAATCCCAGCTACTGGGGAGGCTGAGGCAGGAGACTCGCTTGAACCTGGGAGACGGAGGTTGCAGTGAGCCAAGATCGCACCATTGCATGCCAGCCTGGGTGACAGAGCAAGATTCCATTTCAAAAAAATATATGTGTAAATACAAACAGTAATTTTGAAGTGCAGGTATCAAAACTTTCAAAATGTATTTGCATTTGCGGTATGGTAATATATATGCTTCTTTATTAAAGGACAAAAGTGCAAGACGTTGGAGATGGTCTAGTAACTACTATAACTTTGAAGTGACTATAAATGTAAATAGTACTTTCTGTTCTATGTTATGGAGAAATATAATTTCTATTGATGACAAATTACAGACTCTGATAATATTACTATGATTATTATTTTATAATTTCAACGTTATTTTAGATACAGAACATACATATGCAGGTTTGTTCCATAGGTATATTGCATGATGCTGAGGTTTAGGGTATAAATCCTGTCATCCAGGTCATGAGCATAGTACCCAAGGGGCAATTTTTCAACTCTCCTTTCCTCCCTTTCCTGCTAGTAGTCCACTGGGTCTATTGATTTCATCCTTGCATCCATGAATACTCAATGTTTAGCTCCCACTTATAAGTGAGAATATGCGATATTTGGTTTTCTGTTCTGGCATATATTCAGTTAAGATAATGGCCGCCAGCTGTATCCATGTTACTGCAAAGGGCATGATTGTATTGTTTTTTATGGCTGCATAGAGTTCCATGGTGTATAGGTACCACATTTTCTTTATCCATTCATCCAGTGATGAACACTCAGGTTCATTCCACGTCTTTGCTATTGTACTATTAGTAATATTACTTAAATATTTTACCTAAATTGTTTAAAAAACCTAAGTTTCAATTAGAAATTAGTGAAAATAAAGATGCATTTTTTCCTTTCCAAATTCAAGGATTTTCTAAATGACTGAATCCAATTTAAGGACACCTGGCTTAACATAATTATGAGAAAGCCAAAATAGTAAAAGCTCAACTAGGTTCTAAAAATTATAGTTGTCTTATAAATCGACCTTTCTATAATTTGTGTCTTTGCTTTTCAGAATCACAGAAAAATTAACTATATATATATAAATTTTCTGTAATACTTCACTAAGATATTGGACTCACAGCTGTGGAAAAACTATGTAATTCTGGAAATTAATTATCAAAGCTGCCCAAATTACTCAATTACGACCTGCTTAGAGATAAAAATCCTCATTTACTATGCCACAGTAAAGTGGATACTGCTTTCTTTATTCTTTTTTCTTTTCTTAATGAGCTGCAGTTATTAGACAAGCAGTAAGTAATAGCATTCAGATCTAGGCCAATCAGCATTTAAGTCTTGAAAATATGGCACATTTTTCTGAATTAAAATGAAACAAGTTAAACTTTTCACTAATTAGTGAAACTGCATCATTTATGTAAAATGGTGATGAACTACAATGGATCAACTTTAGAAAAGGTCATATTTCAAATAAAAGTACTCTGCCACTTTTTTTTTTTTTTTTGAGACGGAGTCTCGCTCTGTCCCCCAGGCTGGAGTGCAGTGGCGCGATCTCGACTCACTGCAACCTCCGCCTCCCGGGTTCACGCCATTCTCCTGCCTCAGCCTCTCCGAGTAGCTGGGACTACAGGCACCCGCCACCACGCCCGGCCAATTCTTCGCATTTTTAGTAGAGACGGGGTTTCACCGTGGTCTCGATCTCCTGACCTCGTGATCCGCCCGCCTCGGCCTCCCAATCTGCCACTTTTAGTAAGATTCCATTAAGATCAGAAGTGGTGTTACTTATTTTCAGAAATGTTTTCAGAATTATTAAGGGATGAACAAATTTTTGTTCACCTAATAAAGTTCCTTAGTATAGGTTCAAATCAATCCAAATTAAACTTCTTCAACCCATCAGCTTTTTATTTTTTTTAATCATTCAGAGGAAGAATTATCTGAATGATTTTTTACACAATGCACTGAATGGAGGAACAATTAAACTGTCTACCCTGTGCATATATACATACATATATATGTGTGTGTGTGTATATACATATATATGTGTGTGTATATGTGTATATATATACACGTATATAAAATGAGAGGAAGTGTGAGCTAACACAAATTTATGAACAAACAAACAAAATGTATCCATAATAAAAAAATGCATATGATAGTATCTCATTGTAAATGTCTTATCTTACATTACCTTTAATATATGCTAAGGATTTGGCCAAAGTGCTCTAAAGATGCTAGAAACAAAAGTGTGCTTGTTTAACAGAAAGTATGTGTGTGTATGTGTATGTTTATATATGTTATATATACATGTTATATGTATCATATATGTGTGTATATATAGAGATAATACAAACACACACATATATGTATGTATATGTGTAAAGGCATATATATACCTTTTTTCCTGAATTTGCCTGTGTTTGCTAGTGGGTTTAGTTATATAAGGTTTTAATCAAGAGGTTATCCTTAAGGCTTTTGAATTATTTAGAGAGCTATTCAGACTCCACTGGCCTGGATCAGAAGCCATTGGCCCCATCAGAAGCCATCTTTTCATGTTAAGTCTGGGGAACTGACTGGATGGTTAACACAACAACAGGAAAGACAAACAACTGGAGCTCAAGAATGTTAGAAGTTTGGGGTTCAAACAACAACAAGACCACATCTCTATCTCTATCTCTGTTTCTCTTTGATCATTATTCCATTTCTTCTCTTAGACTGGCATCTTCCCAAAGGTCTAGAATCAGAATCATAAGCCCTTGCACTTCCCATACTTCATAATTCACATTTTTGCTCCATAATATATTTTATATATTACATGTTAAACATAGTTTAACATGATCTTTTGACACACTTCCAAAATTTGTGAAGAAGAATTCAGGTTAGCCTGTCTTTACTTAGGGACCAGGCACAGTGCAAATTAACCATGGCCACCTAGACAATAAACTACAAACAACATTCCTGTTGGAAACATATATCTGCAGGGTAGAAAGGAGTAATTGGCCAAGATAAGAGACTACTTTTTAATAAGGAAGCAGTGCTTAAAAGATAAAACAATATATGTCCACTGCAAGATATGCCATGTAAAAATAAAAATAATAATTTGAGTGGTAATATGAGATTTTAAGTATACAGACTATATTATAAATTTTTTATATTTTCTTTGGCATAGTGAAATAAATAAAAAATAATGTAATTACTGGAAAAGCATAGAGAAGACTTTTAAGTAAGAGAAAAAACTTTAAAGGTAAGAAAAAGTTTTGGCCAGGCATAGTGGTTCACGCCTGTAATCCCAGCACTTTGGGAGGCCAAGGCGGGCGAATTACCCGAGGTCAGGAGCTCAAGACCAGCCTAGCCAACATGGAGAAACCCCGTCTCTACTAAAAATACAAAAATTAACCAGGCGTGGTGGCACATACCTGTAATCCCAGCTACTCCGGAGGCTGAGGCAGGAGAATTGCTTGAGCCTGGGAGACGGAGGTTGCAGTGAGCCGAGATCATGCCACTGCACCCTAGCCTGGCTGACACAGTGAGACTCTGTCTCAAAAAAAAAAAAAAAAAAAGTTTTAATAAACAACATTTTTTTTCTAATCTTTCTTGCTGATAAAAAACATAACTACAATAAAATGACAATTGTTAAAGTAAAATCATAGAGCATTCTCAAATGCATACCAATGTAAAGAAAATTATATTGGTATGTAATTACCAATTCAAATTCAAGGGAAAATATAATCAATGATTCAATGCATTTTTAAGGACAACTGTATACAACAAAAGGGTGGGATTCTTCATATAATATTTAAGAAATTTCATACAAAGATACTAATGCATCAAATTATGCACAGTAAAAACTCAGTAAACACATAAGCTATTAATGGAAACACAGTTTTGTGATGAATTTAACTATACTCAAAAAACTTTGACATAATACACACACAATAAGTAAAGATATAAAGAATGAAGATAATATGTTAAACTTGAAAATTTGTATCTTACAAAACTAAACTTTTCAAGTATCCTCATTGTGAAATGAATGGATGCTATACTAGGCCACAGGGTCAGTATCAGTAACTTCTTTTTTTTTTTTTTTTTTTTTTTTTTGAGACGGAGTCTCGGTCACTTGCCCAGGCTGGAGTGCAGTGGCACGATCTGATCTCGGCTCGCTGCAAGCTCCACCTCCCAGGTTCACGACCATTCTCCTACCTCAGCCTCCCGAGTAGCTGGGACTACATGCACCCACCACCATGCCAGGGTAATTTTTTTTTTTTTGCATTTTCTTAAAATATTATGTGAACTATAATAGTTGCCCACAATGCAATAAACCAGAAACCAATCATAGAAGGATAAAACAATGAGTGATTAAAACTTAGAAATACTGCTGGGCACAGTGCCTCACGCCTGTAATCCCGGCACTTTGGGAGGCCGAGGCGGGCCAATCACGAGGTCACAAGTTTGAGACCAGCCTGACCAACATGGTGAAACCCCATCTCTATTTAAAGTACAAAAAAAAAAAAATTAGCCGGGCATGGTGGTGCGCGTTTGTAATCCCAGCTACTCAGGAGGCTGAGGCAGAAGAACCGCTTGAACCCAGGAGGTGGCGGTTGCATGCAGTGAGCCGAGATCACACCATTGCACTCCAGCCTGGGCAACACAGTGAGACTCTGTCTAAAAAAAAAACAAAACTAAAAAAAGCTTAGAAATACAATATCTGAAATTCTACTGTATTAAAGAAAACCGTATTATGTTTACTGTATTAAGACCACATTAATGGAATATTCATAAAATAACATGGGCCTTGATAGTGAAATGTGATGATCATATAAGAGAAGAAAATATATTATTTTTATTTATTGCATCAATGTATTGATCAATAATATTCATAAATTGGTAACAATGACAATACATGTCAAAAGCCAATAAAATCAGAATTGATTCTTAATCTTAAAAGGAATCTGATAAAACTGGAACTAAACTATTATTTAAATTTAGTAAACGTTATCTCTTTTTAAAAATTGTCTACAGTTTATTTTTTAATTTTTAAAATTTTAATTTTTGTGGAAACACAGTAGGTGTACATATTTATGGAGTACAAGAGATGTTTTGACACAGGGATGCAATGTGAAATAAACATATCATGAAAAATAGAGTATCCATCCCCTCCAGCATTTATCCATTGAGTTGCAAACAATCTAATTACACTATTATTTTAAAATGTACAGTTACTATTGACCATAGTCAACTGGCTGTGATATCAAATAGCAGGTCTTATTAATTCTTTCGATATTTTGTATCCATAACCATCCCCAACTACCCTAAAAACCCCCACTACCCTTCACATTCTCTGGTAACCATTCTTCTATTCTTTATCTTCATGAGTTCAATTGTTTTGTTTTTTAGATCACACAAGTAAGTGAGAGCATGAGATGTTTGTCTTTCTGTGTCTGGCTTATTTCACTTAACGTAATGATCTCCAGTTCCATCTATGTTGTTGCCAGTGGCTGGATCTCATTCTTTTATATGGCTGAATAATACACATTGTGTTTATGTACCACAGTTTCTTTATCCATTCATCTGTTGATGAACACTCAGGTTGCTTCCAGTTGATAGCTATTGACTGTAGACATCTCTTGGATATACTGAATTTCTTTCTTTTGGGCATATACCCAGCAGTGGGATTGCCGGATCATATGTTTGCAATGTTTAGTTTCCTGAGTAATTTCCAAACTGTTCTCCGTAGTGGTTGTACTAATTTACATTCCCACCAACAGTTCCCTTTTGTCCACATACTTTCCCGCATTTGTTATTGCCTGTCTTTTGGATACAAACCGTTTGTTTTAAGAAGGCTTTTTAGATACTTGAAATGACTAGGGTGTTGCAATCTAAGCTGTTTCTGCTTTAGGGAACACCCCAAACTCAGTAACACTGTTGCCCTTGCAGACTTGTACAGGTACTTCTTTCATGATCTTGTACGAGATAGAGAAGTCGTCTCTGGATTACCAGGCAGAGCCACTTGTTCTCTTCCCTTACTTTTCCCAAAATATACAGTCTCTCTCTCTGTTCTGAGCCACCTAAAGCTGGGGTTGGAGTGACACAAGCACCCTTGTGGCCATCACCACTATGACTGAGCTGGGTCAGACCTGAAGCTAGCACAGTCCTAGGTCTTGCCCAGGGCCTGCTGTGGGTGAGCATCAGCGGAGTTTAGTCTGGGTCTTCTTTCTGCTCTAACAGAACAGCTCTCGATTCAATGCCTCTGCACCAAGCTGCTGTTGTTGGGGATGAAGGAGGGATGGCATCAGCAATTTTGGTGGAGTTTTCTATTCTGCCATCTTGCTCTGCCTCCAGTATTACCTTTTTTTTTTTTTTTTTTTTTTGAGATGGAGTCTCCCTCTGTCGCCCAGGCTGGAGTGCCATGGCGCGATCTCGGCTCACTGCAAGCTCTGCCTCCCGGGTTCACGCCATTCTCCTGCCTCAGCCTCTCCGAGTAGCTGGGACTACAGGCGCCCGCCACCACGCCTGGCTAATTTTTTGTATTTTTTTAGCAGAGACGGGGTTTCACCGTGGTCTCGATCTCCTGACCTTGTGATCCGCCCGCCTCGGCCTCCCAAAGTGCTGGGATTACAAGGGTGAGCCACTGCGCCCGACCCAGTACTACCTTTTTTTAAATAATAGATAAATAATAAAACACTAAATAAATTCCAGTTAATATCAACATTCACATAAAAATTCTTCATGATTATTATTTGATGACATTTTTCTGAAAGATCTAGATAAAACCAAACATAAACATGGAGAGTAGCCATTGGAGAAAAGGTGAGGAAATTAATGTAAAATACGGGTATATTGAAAACACCCCCAAAAACCTGATAAAGTCCTAGAATTAACAAGTGATTTGAGCAGAAAGTCTTGAATGCGTCATAAATATTGAAAACCCAGTCACTTTTCTATTCCAGTCATAATCAATTCTGTTTTTATGGAACACAGAATCCACTTACAGTAAAAAAAAAAAAAAAAAAAAAAAAAAAAACTTTAAAAGATGCTAAAATAGGTAGAAAGAAATTTAACAAAATATTTGTGGCCGACTTGTAGTTTTGAAATTTTTTTTTTTTTTTTTTTTTTTTTTTTTTTTTTTTTTTTTTTTTTTTTTTTTTTTTTTTTTTTTTTTTTTTTTTTTTTTTTTTTTTTTTTTTTTTTTTTTTTTGTTTTTGAAAATTTTCTTAATTACTAAAAGCAGTGATTTACATAAGTAGACATTTCTTATTTCTCAGTATTAAAATTACTGCAATTCCAATTAGTTTATAGACTCAATCCTCAGATAATTAAAATTTCAATCTAATTATAGGGAAGTGTAATATAGCAAATTAAGTATATAGTATTCCAAGAAAAATTAAGAGATGAAATAATTGTAAAAGTTTTGAAAAAATAAATATCTTGACAGAGAATTACTTTATCAACACTTGAAATACAATAAAATTGTAATATATAAAATAGTATCAGTACAAAATTGAATATGCATAACAGAAAAATGACACTCTTGTAATTATCATTCCATTTTTACTTATTTGTACTTTCCATAAATCTGATAATCGATGTTGAGCACTTTTTCACATGCCTGTTTCCCGTTTATATGTCTTCTTTTGAGGAATGTCTATCCAAATTGTCTGCCTATTTTTTTGTTTAGATTATTAGGTCTTTTCCTATAAGTTGTTTGAGCTACTTCTATATTCTGGTTATTAATCCCTTGTCAGATGGGTAGTTTGCAAATATTTTCTCCCATTCTGTGGACTGTCTCTTCACTTTGTTGATAGTTTTCTTTGCCGTGTAGAAGCTTTTTAACTTGAAATGATTACATGTGATCATCAAGGAAGTGCAAATAAAAACTACCATGACATGTTATCTCACCCTAGTTAAAATGGCTTTTATCCAAAAGACAGGCAATAACAAATGCTGGTGAGCATGTGGGCAAAAGGGAACTCTGGTACACTGTTAGTGGCAATGCAGATTGGTACAACTATTGACAACCATTTGGAAGTTCCTCAAAAATCAAAACTAGAGTTACCACATGATCCAGTAATTCCACTGCTGGGTATATACCTAAAATAAAGGAAATTAGTATATCAAAGAGAGACCTGCACTCTCATATTTGTTTCAGCACTGCTCACAATAAATAAGATTTGGAAGCAACCCAAGTGTCCATCAACAGAGGAATGGATAAAGAAAATGCAGTACATATACACAATGTAGCATTTTTCAGCCTTAAAAACAAATGAGATCCTTTCATTTGCAACAACATGGAAGGAATTGGAAATCATTATGTTAAGTGAAATAAGCCAGGCACAGAAAGACAAGCATCACATGTTCTCATTAATTTGTGGAATCTAAAAATCAAAACAATTTAAACTCATGGACATACTGAGTAGGGCTGGGAAGGGTATTGAGGGGTTGGTGGGGAGGTAGGGATGCTTAACAGGTTAAAAAAAAAATAGAAACAATGACTAAGATCTACTATTTGATAGTACAAATAGGGTGACTACAGTAAATAATAACTTAATTGTACATTTTTTAAATAACTAAAAGAACGTAATTGGATTGTTTGTAACACAAAGAACAAATGATTGAGGGGATGCATATCCCATTCTCCATGATGTAATACTTATACACTGTATGCCTGTATCAAAACACCTCAAGTACCCCATAAATATATATACCTGCTATGTACCCACTAAAAGTTAAAATTAAAAAATAAACAAATATAAATTTTAAAATAAATAAATAATTAAAAAACAGGCATACAATAAAATATTTATCATTGGTTATTGGAAAATTGGGAAATTTGGGGCAAAGTACATAGCTATAACTGCAATTTGTACCATGTACTCTAATAATAAATCCACCTTGACTAAATTGCTAACTGAAACAAGTCAAAACTATTTTAAACAAAATGAACAAAAATTTAATTAGTTTGGAATTAGGAAAGATTTGCTCAGAATAAAATCAATGGAAGATATTATAAAGTAAATGAAGGATGGATTTAACTATATTTAATCAAAAATACATAATCCCAAAGAACTGGGGGAATATAAATTTATTGCAAATATGACAAGAAAAGTCTGTATTCTTAATAAGTAAACAAATATTTTATGAATAAAGAATGCAGGCAACACTACAACTGAAAATTTAGTGGGATAAAAAAGCATAAATATTCCTACAGAAAAATTTAAATGAGAGATTGATATACAATAATTTCTCAATATTCACAGTAATCAAAATAGTGGATTTTTTTTAAAGATACCATATGTCAACAAAGCTGCTAAAACATGAAAACTAGTAAACACTATTACTATCTAGCTGATGGAGATTATAATGATTATGAAGTGGTAATAATCTGTGATGGTAAACGGGCTTCCATGACCACCCCAAATACCACAAACTTGAAACAAGTCTATCAACCTTATGAAACAGCATTTGGTCATAGTGTCAATATTTTATCAGACAAACTCATGTAAGACCTCAGCTAAGAAGCAGTCACCTGAAAATGGTTACACTGTGGAATTCATCATCAAGAACTATGATGGTGGAACTTTGGCATCCTGTCCCTATACTCACTGGGGCCTGCTAATGTACCTGTACTGTGCTCAGCCACAGCTGTGGAGGTTTCTTTGCTGCAGCAACCCCTATGGTGTAACTGGGGGATTGATCCTCTCCTCATGTTCTCTGAGATTAATCTTGGTTATTACTTTTTATTTGAAATGACCTTGAGAGAATTCTGTTTGTTATAACTAAGTATACTGATTATTTCAGAAGTTGGTGCTAGTTTAGTTGCACACAACTGATTCTTAAATAAATAAATCTAAATCTGGGATTATTTTCCTTGCTTCATTGGATCTGAGGTAGTAAGATTATAACTTCTACTACAAATTGAGACTCCACGCTATAACATGCTCTGGCTAGATAGATTTCTCATTTATTATCACCTGTGGTCACTTGGCACTAAGTGACATTCATGGCAAGAGTTTGAAAGACTCAATGTGTAATTATATAAAACCATATAATGAGCATGAGGACTATGAAATGGATTAATGGCTTCCTAACAGCACTGGAGAAGCACAGAAAAAGGATGGCAAACTCAGATTTTTTTTATTCAAAGCAGAGTCATAAAATCAGGGATTTTCGGTGACTGTGCTAAATGAATTTTTTATCACTTGCAGCCATAGGAATAAGAATGCAAAAAATAAAAGTTGGCATACAACTCTATGGTTGTCAATTTATAACATCAGTTGAATTACAACTTTGCCAAATCTCTTATGTAAATGTTAAAAATGACATATTGGGAATGATACATTTTCCAAGAAATGAAATCAGAATTTGTGGAAAGATACACATAGTTTAAAGGAATGGTTTACAACTGCAGGTACTGCCAGACCCAGAGGGCTCCTATAGTATGTAGAGATTCTTCTACTTAGGCATGCTACTGGCCTTTAGCACTTGCGTACTAGGGTTTTTTTGTTTTTGTTTTTTTGAGACGGAGTCTCGCTCTGTCGCCCAGGCTGGAGTGCAGTGGTGCATCTCGGCTCACTGCAAGCTCTGCCTCCAGGTTCATGCCATTCTCCTGCCTCAGCCTCCCCAGTAGCTGGGACTACAGGCTCCTGCCACCATGCCCGGCTAATTTTTTTCTATTTTTAGTAGATACGAGGTTTCACCGTGTTAGCCAGGATGGTCTCGATCTCCTGACCTCGTGATCCGCCCTCCTCGGCCTCCCAAAGTGCTGGGATTACAGGCATGAGCCACTGCGCCCGGCTGGTACTAGGGATTTTAAATGCCCTAAAATATGGGGGCGGGGAATCTTGCCCAAAAAAGAATTGCTCCATCTAAAATGCCTGTAGCGCTCCTATTGAAATCACTAGCTTTGAGTAATAACTCTCCAGTTTGACTGAGCTTCCCTTTACTGCAGAACCATCCTCTGGACTCCTGGTAGATGTGGCTGTTTCAGTCTTGCTTGAAGACACTTTGATAACCTTATCCAAACAGTTAGCTTGAAATGTGAAACCATTAGAATTAAGTCTAGCTTCATTATCAGAAAATATCTTAAATTACTTAATCAAATTAGAATTGTTTTTCCCCTTACCTAAAAGTAGTCTAAAAACAGATAGTCAAGAACTTGGAATGGATTTTTCATGGTCACTAGCATCCCAGGATCCAATTATCTTTCTATTTCTCATCTTTAGTGTACTGTCACATTGTCCAAGATGACACTTTAAGCTCCAGTCCTAGTTCTAATAAAAGACTGCATGACAGGAAGAGGGATAAAGAAGGATGAACTCCCCCACCTTTGAGGAAGTTTCTCAGAAAGACCATGTAACGTCTATATTGCTCTCATAGACAAGACTTGGTCATACAGAAAGTCTAGGTGCAAAGGTTGGTGAAATGAAATATTTGCCTTAGGACATATGGTTGTCCATCTAACAAGTGGGGTCTGAGATCAATGTGGAAAAGTATAAATGTTGTGATATACAATTAATAGCTTCTGCCACACAAAATCAATCCAATTTCTCCTTGCCCTCTCATAAGCCATCCTTGCTTCTAGACTCTGGGATGAAAAGATTTATGCACTAAGATTCAATGTTACTGAAATGGTTTGGCCGTGTTTCCACCCAAAATCTCATCTTGAATTGTAATCTCCATAATCTCCATAATCCGCATGTTTCAAGGGTGGGACCAGGTGGAGGAAATTGGGTCATGGGGGCAGTTTCCCTCATGCTGTTCTCATGGTAGTAACTGAGTTCTCACAAGATCTGCTGGTTTTATAAGTGTCTGTAATTTCCCCTGCTTGTACTCACTCCATTCCTCCACACTGTGAAGAAGGCACCTGCTTCCCCTTTGCCTTCCACCATGATTGTAAGTTTCCTGAGCCCTCTTCAACAATTCAGAACTGTGAGTCAATTAAACTTCTTTCCTTTATAAGTTAACCAGTCTCTAGTATTTCTTCATAGCAGTGTGAGAACTCACTAATACAATTGCTAATTGATATCATTTAATATTTGGAAACTATGTGGTGGGAATGGATTTTAAGAGTCACCACTCTTAAATAAAGAAAACTAAAGAAGGAAAAACACTGTTATATCTGATTGAATTTACTGATAGAGACATTTATAAGAAATTTCAGATTCAGTGTATTAGCTGAGGTAGGTGAAAGTAGCTTTACTTTTCTCCATTGTTTTACTGAAAAATATACTTCCTAGTAGTTCACTTCCTAGTGAACTAAAGTTTGAGATGATAGAAATTTAAAGAGTTAAAGTAATCCAATGGTATATGGAGAAATAAAGGTTCTGTAAATTTATTATGTAAAACTTACTATGATTTCACAACTAAGAATATTGATTCTTACTGAAATTGGTCCCAGTAGTAAGACAGAAGGTGATCTTTCCACCATAATACTGAGAAATACACTGGAGATGGAAGGGCTTAAATCTTTGAAAAATGTTATAGTGGATAATTTTTGTAAGATAAGTATACCGGTAGAAGATCTGATATTAATGGGCTTCTTAATTTTTTTTTTCTTGAAATGGAGTTTCACTCTTGTTGCCCAGGCTGGAGTGCAGTGGTGCGATCTCAGCTCACTGCACCCTCCACCTCCCGGGTTCCGGCAATTCTCCCGCCTCAGCCTCCCAAGTAGCTGGGATTACAGGCGCCCACTACCACACCCGGCTATTTTTTTTTTTTTGTATTTTTAGTAGAGAGGGGGTTTCACCATGTTGGCCAGGCTGGTCTTGAACTCCTAGCCTCAGGTGATCCACCCGCCTCAGCCTCCCAAAGTGCTGGGATTACAGGTGTGATCCACCGTGCCTGGCCAGGATTCTTAATTTTAAAGAATATGAAGGAATTATTGGCTGGCAGAGGCCAAATAGTGCTACTTAATTAGTAGGCAGAAGTAACCATGACTCCTGTAATACTCAGTAGGGGTGGTGTGGCAATCAAAATAATACCACCTGTAGAGATGACTGAAATCATTATTTGCCATGAAGTCGACATGTTCAAATACATGCAAAGCCAATTAAGGTCTATGCATTTCCCATAAGTAAATACATTCTCAGTCTGATGACGGAGATGTAACATTAATACCGTAACAATAGTCACAGCCCCTTGCCTAATCCCAGATTTGAGTCAGTTCAGGACTGAGAGTTCCTTGCATACACGAAGGAAAAGATAAACCTAAAGACCTAAAACCATAAAAACCCTAGAAGAAAACCTAGGTAATACCATTCAGGACATAGGCATGGGCAAGGACTTCATGTCTAAAACACCAAAAGCAATGGCAACAAAAGCCAAAATTGACAAATGGGATCTAATTAAACTAAAGAGCTTCTGCACAGCAAAAGAAACTACCATCAGAGTGAACAGGCAACCTACAGAATGGGAGAAAATTTCTGCAACCTACTCATCTGACAAAGGGCTAATATCCAGAATCTACAATGAACTCGAGCAAATTTACAAGAAAAAAACAACCCCATCAAAAAGTGGGCAAATGACATGAACAGACACTTCTCAAAAGAAGACATTTATGCAGCCAAAAAACACATGAAAAAATGTTCATCATCACTGGCCATCAGAGAAATGCAAATCAAAACCACAATGAGATACCATCTCACACCAGTTAGAATGGCCATCATTAAAAACTCAGGAAACAACAGGTGCTGGAGAGGATGTGGAGAAATAGGAACACTTTTACACTGTTGGTGGGACTGTAAACTAGTTCAACCATTGTGGAAGTCAGTGTGGCGATTCCTCAGGGATCTAGAACTAGAAATACCATTTGACCCAGCCATCCCATTACTGGGTATATACCCAAAGGACTATAAATCATGCTGCTATAAAGACACATGCACACGTATGTTTATTGCGGCACTATTCACAATAGCAAAGTCTTGGAACTAACCCAAATGTCCAACAACGATAGACTGGATTAAGAAAATGTGGCACATATACACCATAGAATACGATGCAGCCATAAAAATGATGAGTTCATGTCCTTTGTAGGGACATGGATGAAACTGGAAACCATCATTCTCAGTAAACTATCGCGAGGACAAAAATCCAAACACCGCATGTTCTCACTCATACGTGGGAATTGAACAATGAGAACTCATGGACACAGGAAGTGGAACATCACACTCCAGGGACTGTTGTGGGGTGGGGGGAGGGGGGAGGGACAGCATTAGGAGATATACCTAATGCTAAATGACGAGTTAATGGGTGCAGCAAACCAACACGGCACATGGATACATATGTAACAAACCTACACATTGTGCATATGTACCCTAAAACCTAAAGTATAATAATAAAATAAAAAAAAGAAAGACTTGCAGTAACAGTCTGTATAGTACATTTTTCTCCTAGCACTTTTCAATATAACTTTTATCTTATAGTGGCATAACTGTAGACTGAGTAAAAGGAAAAAAAAAACACTATTCCAAAATGATTGGGTTGTATGGTCACTGCTCAGAGTAGGGACTGATATAACTTGTGTGGTCTATCTATTCAGTTATGTATGTGAATCATATTATGAGAAAAATCTACCAAACTGGTGAAATGACATGTCAGAGGCTACCCTTTCTCATGTGTTTCATGTAATGAGCAGTTTAGAAGGAGGCTGATCAAGGATTTAGGGAGGAAAAAGAAAGTAAGGCAAAAGACAAAGTCAAATATTTTCTTCACATGACTTTGCCAGCTTTATTCTGGAAGTACAGTCCTCTTCAGGTGCTTCTGAATTCCCCTTAGCCAGAACTGTCACATAATCGTGCTGGAGAAAGGATAGGCATTCAAGTACTGTTTTGGCTCTGGCAGAAAAGAGCAATACTGAAGCAGGAACAAATAATGCTTCAGGTGCAAAATGGAGCTTGAACAAATTTCATCTCATTTGGGGCCCAATGGGATCCCAAGCCCAACTTGTATTAAAATCTTGCTGTTTTCAAGAATGTAGATAAAAAGATAAACTTCTGAACCAGCATTCACTAATGAAGTTAAAAATATTTTGATAAAGCTAAGAAAAGCCTCTTGAGCACCCCGTATCAAAATAGTAAACAAAACTACTATACATCTCTGTGGGAGTCACCACTAAAGACTGGAGAAAACAGGCATGATGATTCCTAACATATCACCATTTAACTTGACTGGCATGTGCAGACAGAGGACTCTTGGAAATTTTATGTAATTAAAATAAACTTAATCAGGTACTGATTCTAATCAAAGCTGCTATTCCAGATGGGGACTATTTCCTAGGAAATCACCACAGTTCTGGATACCTGATACGTATTTATTGATCTGACTCTTTTTTTTCCACTTCCATCTGAGTTAGAAAATCCTAGAAGCTATTTATTTTCACCTGACAGGTACAGCTGCACACACCCAGCATACTACGGCAGGTTTTTACTAGCTCTTCATAACTGGACCACAATTTAGTCCACAGGATGCTTCATCATCCCACAGTCTCCAAGGCATCGTTCTGATCTTTGGTGATGACATCATGCTCAGAAAATGTAGCGAAACAGAAAATGAAACTACAGATGCCTTTGTAAGACAGGTGTCAGAAAGTAGGTGATACATGGCACTAGCCACTTAAGTAAAGCTAATGGCCAAGGAATCCAAGGCATGTTTCCCATTTTTCTTAGCCTGTGTCACTTCATAAAGCAGAGTCTGATGCATGCAGGTAGTTTATTTAGGAAGTGATCCAAGGAAACCGAAGTGAAGGACTTGGAAAAGTAAAACAAGAAAGGAAAGAGAACCATTTTACTGAGTCAGTCAATTCACCTTAGACCTTCTATGTTGTAGAGAATGTGCCTCTGAACTCTTTCCCTAAGGAATAGAAAGAGAACAATTTATTCACCAGCTCCATTTCCCTTTGGTTAATGTATGTAGTTGTGAAGTCATGAAATTGTGAAGTCATGAAATCTGAGTATGTTTCCACTGGGTTCCATGCCATATGGTCAGAGTTGCCACAGGACAGGAAGTAGGAAACATATGGTACTGCCCTGCTTTCTGTGGAGCTCTGAAATATACCTCAAAATTATCTGCTTGGGCATATATTGAGCATTGTCCAGCCCCAATTATTTACAGACTGCCCATAAGGCATGCTATAGTTTCAGTGTTTTTCCCCTTCAAATCTTATGTTGAAACTTGATTCCCAATGTCAGAGATGAGGCCTACTGGGAGGTGTGTCTATCATATGGCTGGATCCCTCATGAAAAGACTAATACCTCCCTTTGGGTTTGAGTTCTCACTATATTAGTTCCCTCAAAAGCTGGCTGTTAAAAAGAGCCTGGAACCTTCCTCCTCTCTTTTGCTTCCTCTCTTCTCATGTGATCTTCACACATCAGTAGGCCTCTCACCTTCTACCATGCGTGGAAGCAACTTGAGGCCCTCACTTAAAGCAGATGCTGTTGCCACGCTCATTGTACATCCTGAAGAATCATGTGCCGAATAAACACCTTGTCCTTATGATGTCCCAGCCTCATGAATTCCTTTATAGCAAAACAAAATAGACTGACAGAAAATTGGTACTAGGAGTGGGGTTTCACACTGCCAGTGGCTCTATAATTATGGGGCCTAGAGTACACTGGCCCTGCTCTCACAGCTCCACTAGGTACTTCCCTAGCAGAGGCTCTCTGGAGTGGCTCTGCCATGTGGAGCTTTTCAATGCATCTTTCAAAATCTAGATGGAAGATGCCAATCATCCACCTCTCTTGCATTCTGGATGCTTGCAAATGTAACACCACATGGATGCCACTAAATCTTATGGCTTGTACCCTCTGGAGTGGCAGCCTGATCAGTACCTGGGGTCATCTGCAGACAGAGCCAATGTGACCAGGATGCAGGTAGCAGCATCCTGAGATGGTGGAGGGCAACAGAGCTACAGGCCTGTTTCTTGAAACACTTCTATTCTCCTGGACCTCTGGGTCTTTGATGGGAGGCACATTCTCAAAGATTTCTGAAATGCCTTTGGGGGTCTTTCGCTCACTGTCTTGACTGGTAGCACCTGGCTCCATTTTATCTGTGCTATCTAGCAAGTGGTTGC
Organism: Nomascus leucogenys; assembly: GCF_006542625.1. Lineage (NCBI taxonomy): Eukaryota > Metazoa > Chordata > Mammalia > Primates > Hylobatidae > Nomascus > Nomascus leucogenys. The sequence goes on along the minus strand of NC_044383.1, from coordinate 52,763,376 downwards.
TTTATAGCACCCTTGGATTCCTTTCCTGAAAAATTTCTTTTCTTCTCTACCACATGACCATATTGTAAACTTTTTTTTTTTAATTTATACACTCTACCTCTCTTTTAATTATAAGTTCCACCTTTAGGTCATTGCTTTGCTGCCCTTTCTTATCATAAGCTGTTATAAGTAATCACACCACTTCTTAAATGTTTTGGTGCTTAAAAATTTCTTCCAGATACCCTGGATCATCACTCTTAAGTTCAGCTTTCCACAAAACCCTAAGGCATGGACACAATGCAGTGAACTTATTTTCTATGGTATAACAAGGGTTATCTTTTTTTTGGGCTGGGGAGCGGGATGGAGTTTCGCTCTTATTGCCCAGGCTGGAGTGCAGCGGCACGATCTTGGCTCACTGCAACCTCTGCCTTCCGGTTTCAAGTGATTCTCCTGCCTCAGCCTCCCGAGTGGCTGGGACTACAGGCATGTGCCACCATGCCCAGCTAATTTTTGTATTTTTAGTAGAGACGGGGTTTCATCATGTTGGTCAGAATGGTTTCAATCTCTTGACCTCGTGATCCACCTGCCTCGGCCTCCCAAAGTACTGGGATTACAGGCGTGAGCCACTGTGCCAGGCCAAGGTTTACCTTTTCTACAGTTCCCCAAAAGTTTCTCATTTCCAGCTGAGACCTCATCAGCATGACCTTTACTATGTTTCTATAAGCATTTTGTCACAACCACTCAACTAATTTCTAAGATGCTCCAAACTTTGCTCATCTTTTAGTCTTCTTTTGAACACACCAAACTCTTTCAACCTCTGCCCATTACCCAGTTCTAAAGCTGCTTATACATTTGCAGGTATCTTTATAGCAACACCTCACTTCTTAGTACCAATATTTTGTTTCTATATGAGACGTTTTACTTAAAATTTTATATAAACCTTCCAGAAAGCATTTATCTTGCAAATTCTAACTCAAAGTAGAAGATACAGTATTCGGTGAAACTCTTTCCATTTTCAAGATAACAAATGGCACATTTGGATATGCTGTTACAACCCATTTGTTGAATGACCCAAAGGCTGCCAGCTTTGAATGGGTCTTGAACAAAAGACGGCTCTCTGCTGTGACTGATATGACTAGACCACAGATGCAATGTTCTTGAAATATCTACGCCAGATTGTGATGCTGAATAATGACTCTTGCATTTTGGTAAAAAATTTACAGCACATGTCCCTAAAGTTTGAAAGTAAATATTCTTTTGATAGGCAGCTTTTGCCTTGCTTCTAAGCTCCAATAAAAATGGAATGCTTAACTTTTAGGGGAGAATCATTAACCTGAACTACCTTTATTAACTGGGTATTATCTTATCAAGCCTCACAACTGTGATGTCCTCAGCAGCATACAAAGTGAATGTAGAGTATATGAGAGTGAGTATAGGTAGGTGCTAAATGCACAAGGGAGTTTCATAAGTAGGTTTCTCCTGTGAATGTTGTGCCTAAACTTCCACCACCAACCCGGTCTTGACCCCTAGTTTGGGTTTGATGGGGTTCCCTATGATCAGATAATTGAGAAGAAAACATTTTAGCCAGTTATTCAGGTTTCTTGGCGGGACAGAGTGGCACTTGATAGAAGTAGATTTATGTGGCGGTCCCGCTTATGTGAACATGAAGGGCACACTGATGTTAGAAAATATTAATGGTAACCAGAAATTCCAATAGTCATTGTTGTGATTCATTGATTCCTGGGAAATAGTCTGGTAGATAAACAAGAACTTGGAATAAGTAAGACTGGATGATTGAAGACAAGGTGGTTTGAGAACAAGATATGTACTAGACTGGGTCTTAAATGTAGGAATATTTTTATACTTTGTGAATGTTTTCTAAAAATGTTTCTACTGCAAATGAGGCTTTCAATAATCAAATGGATATAATGATCTGCTCTGTGGATATTAATCTACCTCATTGTACAGCCAACTCAGTGATTGTTCATTAAGCTTATCAGCAAGCGGTCCATGTTGAAAAGAACAGATGTTATGCATGGGCTCAATAGATTTTCCCTCTCCAAGACTGACCTGGCTACTAGTACAGTTGAATGTTCAATTTGCCAGTAGCTGTGTCTGACCTAATCCTTTAATAAGTAACAAACCCTAGGGGATCAGTCAGCCAGGTAGTGGAAGGTTAACTATACTAGACATTTTTTTTCATAAATGAGATAGCAATTTGTCCTCGCTGGAATAGATACTTCATACGAATTTTGATTTTTTTTCTCAGTTTGCTAATCTTCTGACAGTAATACCATCTGCAGGCTTTATTCAATTCCATATGAAGCATCATGATATCACACTCAAAATTTTTATGACCTAGGAATTTATTTTTCAGCAAAGTAAGTAACTAATCTTCTACCTTTAATATGCTTTTTATTCTCATTTTATTGCTTTCAATGCTCAAATTTTATTTTCTTTCTGCAAAGCATCTTTGCTATCTATTCAAGAGATATTTTCTGGAATCGAGTATGCTATTTAGCCAAATAAATATAGAAATATGATAAAGACAACACGCATGTTAAAACATGCATTAAGTTTCCTTGGCTCATTGAAAATTTGTCCTTATAAAGGTAATGAAATGTACAGTGAAAAGATTGTAGAAAGTCTCAGAAAAATTTTAGCTATCTCCAAACACCAGGGTATTGCAAATTCCCCACTGGGATTCTGATGCATAGGCATGAGTCTTCTCAGAGGTCACAAGAATATTTTGAACATCATCTCCTTAAGATGTTTTCTATGGTAATAAAATGAATAGAACTACTGAGAGATCCAGAAGCTATTAAAAATATGATTTTTTATGCAGATGGTATATCATAGACTATTAATAGCAACATATAGTTTCACCATCATTTCCTAAAGAAGCACAAAACTTAGCAACAATAGTTTAGAATTCTTGTGAACATACGTGTAGCTAAATTGTAAACTATAGGATACATATGTTAACAGAAATCTTATTTTATTATCAAATAAATGCGCTAACCATAATTTTTTAAAAAGAAAAAAACACTTTTTCTCAACTGCCCATTATTTGTAAAACTCATAAAACAAGTTATCTTCTCTTTTCTCTGTCTTTCTATAGGGAGTTGGAAAACATGATACATCAAAACCATGAAAATTTGTGCCATATATTGGTAAAGTGTATTCATTTGATTGCTGAAATGCTTTGGATGTCTTGTCCCCTCCAAATCTCATGTTGAAATGTGACCTCCAATGTTGGAGGTGGGGCTTAATGGGAGGTATTTAGGTCATGAGTGTAGTAGGTCCCTCATGAATATCTTGGTGCTGTCCTCGACATAATGAGTGAGTTCTCAGTCTGAGTTCATACACAATCTGGTTGTTTAAAAGACTGACACCTCCTTCCTCTCTCTCTTGCTCCCTCTCTCTTGCTCCTTCCCTTGCCATGTGACACAATGGCTCCTCTTCACCTTCCACCATGACTGCAAGTGCCCTGAGGCCCTCACCAGAAGCAGATATCAGCACTATCCTTCATGTACAGCCTGCAGAACTGTAAGCCAAATAAACCTCTTTTCTTTATAAATTACCCAGCCTCAGGTGTTTCTTTCTAGCCGTGCAAATGGACTAATATAATTGCACAGAACTATTCTTTTTATCAAACTTCCCATAAAAAAAGCTTGTAATTGCTCAATTATTCTCTTATAATGATTTCACACTTCTGTAAGTATACATACCATCCATGTGCTTTAACTGTGAACTTTCTGTGCTATTTCTAAAACAACCAGATGCATTTGAAGCATATGTTAATTTTAAAAGATTAGCAATATGTATATTAGGCACCAAATAACCAAATTCCAACACTGCTCTGTCACTGTTTCTTCATAAAGCCAAACACACAGTTGATTCAATATATTATACACATATAAACGTTTACCTATACAAGTGGCTGGTATTACCTAGGCCTTTTTTGGATTGTTTCATTAGTTTGGTATGTTAATAGAATAAAAACAGAACTTTTTTCACTTTATCACTTTAAGCAAAACATGCTATCAGATTGTTACAGGTTCACTGAATAAATTATTATATTTTTCTTTCCCTAGGACATCCATAGTGCAACAATGAAAGCAGATCTTCTGAAAGAAGTCACAGCTGGAGGTAGGCTGGTTAGGAGTGGCAAAGGAGTAGCTGGGAGGTTGGAGGGATAACAGAGAAAGTTCCAAAGGTTGATTATAAACTACCAGGATAACGGGCAATTATGTGTCAGATTGGGGTTTTAATATTAGCTCTGACATAATTTACCACCTTGAGGTTAGGGAAATGTTTAATCTTTGAATAATTAGAATGTATCATTACATCAAATGTAACGAATCTCAGTCCACCAACTACAGCAAGCAAAAAGTGGCATACATTTAAGACAACGCATGCCCCAGTTTGTGGAAGAAAAACCACTGGACCCAAATTCTACACGTTTATGTTAAAGTTGATATATAGTTATATCGGCCTCTTTGACAGTAATCAAGCAATCTAAGAACTAATTGAATCTTCTGTCATTAGACTCCAGATCTGTTGACACTTTGTGACATATAATTCTTTGTTGTAGGGGACCATCCTCTGCATTGTAGACAGCTTAACAGCATATTTGGCTGACAGGCACTGGATGCCAGCAGGATCCCCCTCCTTGCCCTTGTGAAAAGAAAGTGTCTCCAAACTTTACCAAGTATCCCCTGGGGACAAAATTTCTCATTGTTGAAAATCACTGCATTAGACATATTGAGACAATCCTAATTTGGTCAATTGTGTGGACACAAACTGTTAGAGGAAGAATAATTATTAACATTTGTGTCTAGTCAACTAATCTGGTCACATAAATTCTGTATGTGAATTCATTTTGTTTACCACCAAAGCACAAAGACTTTTCAGATAACTTTTAATAATATTGTACAAGTATAGGGGTTCAGAGTAGCAAGTGAATAATTAAATTTACCTAGAATGTGGAGAAATTGGGTTTGGAATATTAATGACACTAGTTCTATTTCTAATGTTTGGTGACTACCACTGAATAATTTATGTCTTATTATTAGAACACCGGGAGTTATGACACATATTTTTTGTGAAGTTTGCCAACTTTGGACTTTTCAAGCATCAAAATTCAACTCTGTATATTTATAGCTAAACTAGGAACCAGGAAATTTAGATGATTTGGTCACGTCCATGAAGTCACTTCACTGCAAAACAGGAATTGTGGTCTGATATTCTGGCAAATACTTTGATCTTATTTCCATGTACAATAGCATTTCTCAAAGATTAGACAGTGGTAGGCTAATGAGAAGCCATTGATGAAGTATAAATTGATCCCCAATTCAACCCTTTTATTTCATTCTTTGGAGCAAGTGATATTCACTTCCTAATATTTCCTTTTTGTCTTAGGTCTGAAATGGTTACTTGCTTTTAATACATAAAATTGGCACAAAGAACCACTAAATTAGGTACTCATTTTTAAAAAGTGTTGTGTACTACTGGAGTTTATTGAAAACTTCAATTTAGCAATCTACTAAACTGTCCTCATAAATACAATATTTGTTAATGTTGCAAACTCCTAATTATGCAAATTTTTAAATTCTTACAATCTGGAGAAAGAGTGCTTTGTTCTCAAGGCACCCTGTTTTTCCCCCTGAATTCATCAAATGAAATGAACAGTTCCCAAGGCACCGTTTTTCCCCCTGAATTCAGCAAATGAAATGAACAAAATATTACAGAAAAGGAACATTAAGTGACCCTAACATAGGAAAAGATGTTTAAAATATTAAAGTTATGAGATATATTTTGAATCTGTCAGATTAAAAAAGATCAAAACATCTGATAACACCTTGTGTTGGTAAGGATGTGTATGTACTCACAGGTAATCTTATACGGTGCCAGTGAAAAACTTGAATTGCTATTTCCGAAACGGGAAAGGTTCCCTTGTTCCCCTCCTAGGGCATGCGATGGGGGTGTGGCTCGCTTCTTTAGTGCCCCGCTGCTCAAACCTCTAGGGGAGCTTACAGACGGGCAGGCTGTGGGGCTCCAACCCCATGGTAGTGTCTAGCGGTGAATGTTTAGGCCTCCTGAAGCCCCAGTGGGCGTGTGTTACAGGGCGCTCTCTTAGTTTGCAGTCTATACGCAGCTTGTGTTAACGAGCTCAATTAGACTCTTTACCTTGTTGCAAGTACAGAGGGCTTTCTGTATCCTGGGATTTCTTCGCTGTGCTCTTTTGCCGGAGCTCCTCAGAAAGTCCTCTCCATGACCAGCCACTTGCATCTTCTTCCCCGATGAATTCCTCAGGAAGTCCAGCCACTTGTGCGTGTGTGCCTTCTAGGGCCTGGAGTTTTTACAGGCACAGGATGGGGGCATGGCGGGCCAAGGTGGTCTTGGGAAAAGCAAAATTTAGGTGGAAGGCGGGAGTGCCTGTCCTCAGCTAGGTCCATGGGAGTGGAGCCCTAGCCAGAGACCACGCCCTCCCCTACCCAGCACTTCCCTTCCCCGCTTCCGTATCATTTAAAGGGACGACACTCTTCCCTTCCCAGCAGTCCTGTGTTACTCTATGGAGAGTTTGGCAAAAATTTTAGGCCGGGCGCGGTGGCTCACGCTTGTAATCCCAGCACTTTGGGAGGCCGAGGCGGGCGGGTTCACAAGGTCAGGAGATCGAGACCACGGTGAAACCCCATCTCTACTAAAAAATACAAAAAATTAGCCGGGCGTGGTGGCGGGCGCCTGTAGTCCCAGCTACTCGGAGAGGCTGAGGCAGGAGAATGGCGTGAACCCGGGAGGCGGAGCTTGCAGTGAGCCGAGATCGCGCCACTGCACTCCAGCCTGGGCCACAGAGCGAGACTCCGTCTCAAAAAAAAAATTTTTAAACGCATATAACATTTGTCCCAGAAATTTCACTTTTAGCACTTTATCTTACAAATATATTTACATAGGAGGAAATGATATAGATATAAGAATATTCACTGAAGCATTGTAGGCAACATCAAGGATTGGAAATGTCCTAATATTCACCAATAGATAACAGGAAAATAAATTAGGATTCTTTCTAACTCATTATAAAAGAATGAAGCAGAACTTTATGTAATGACAAATAATTCCAAAAAAAGTTGCTAAATACAAAGAAATTATTACAAGTCATGCTGCCATTTATTATTACTAAAGGAAATATATGGTCTGTGCTTATATGCATTGAATATCTCTGGGACATCACACAGATAAATAAAATGAAATGAAAACTGAAAGATGATACAGGTTTGGGCAGAGAAGTAGGTGGCTGGGGAGATATGGAGAGCAGAATTCTTCTTTTCATGATACCCGTTTTGTACTGTTTGAATTCGAGCTATGCATTTCAAAGTATATTAATAATCCTCCCAGAACTGTAGCCCCGTTTCTAGGCTCTTCCGATCCTTCCATGATACATGAAGTTTCTACTCTCTGGGAAATTATTGGATCCCAGTAACAGAAGGCTGGCCAATATTGCAAAAACAACAGCTAATCCAGACTTCCCTTATCCTACAGAGCTCAACAAATACTTGATGTCACTACTCTTCCCTTTGCTTGCTAACAATTGAAGGGGTATTTTACAAAAGCAAACTAGCAGGCTAATGAGTGTCAACCTCAGTTGCACAGGGACTATAAAACTGACCCCTAAATATAAAGATAATGAATTATTTGATGTCTCTTGAGTCTAGACTTTGCCCAGAACCAGGCTCTAGTTTTTTATTATTAGTTGTTCCTTAAAGGCTAAATGGCTGTGTAGAATAAATAGAACAGAGGAAGCTGAAAATAATCTGATGCTCTCCAGACTGGGAATTATCATGACACATAGAATTTCTTTCTACCAGGTATAAAGCACTTGTCATTTAACAAGAAGAAACTGGCGTGTTAATGCAACCACCATTTTCTGGAATGAAGAGAACAAGTTAAATATTAAGAGACAGATGTAGTGTCTTAGGAATCACTAAGAGTTATGGCTGCCCATGCTTTGAATGTAGACCCTTCTCTGGGCCATAGTGAAATATAAAGATCATTCATTATTAGCCCCTGTAAAAGTACTTGTGATGATCCTGATTTTGAATGACAGAAGATATCCAGTCAGTTGAAACAGATATCAGAATGTCAAGTGTTTCTTTTTGTCATTGTTTTGCTTGTTTTTTAAGAAATTCTTCCTGGAAGCCAGAAACACAATATTGTAGTCTCATGTGTTCTTGACATCACTGATGGGAGATTATTTGCTTAAAAAGTATATTCAAGCCCATCCTCTGCCAAACGTCTTGCCATCCCCAATATTCTGTTTATTCTCGGCCTGCCCATAATACAGATTGTATTTCTGCTCTTCCTCTCAAAACACTGTTTGTATCAATAAGTTCCGACTATTCTTGGAACTCTCATTTCCATCCAACAATCTTCATCACTTCCTATGTTATTTTCCATTGTGATTTGCCCTCAAAGCCCTGTATTTGCTAGATCTATGATAGACAAATTTCCACCTGTCTGCTCTGAAATTTTTCTCGACATCTATCATCTTCTTGAACTTCAAAAAATTTGAATATTTTTCAAAAATTCACTATTTCAACCCCTTCTCTTACTCTTGCTCAAGAGAGTCTCAAGTTTTTTCATGGGCTCTAACTCCCTGAGAGATAAGAAAGCACATTATTTTTTGTCCCAGTAAATCCTCCAGATAAGAAATCTATCTAATTGCGCAGAGGTGCTAGAGAAAGGCACAGAAAAATGTTGATCTCATCTATTTTTTATCTCCATCTGGGCTCTCTCTGTTGCTAAACAAACCTTTTACTTATCACCTACTTATTCTTCATTGCATTCTCTACTGTATCTCTTATACACTTTCTTTTCTCTTCTATCCACTCATATTTTGTTATCTTCTTAATCTCAATAAATGATCTCATTTTATTCTTTCTACGAGACTGTTTATCCAGCGACGTGACACTAAATGTTTATTTCAATCATCAAACCTTGAGATATACATTTTTTAAAAACTCAGATAACCAATTTCTCAACAAAATATATAGGATTGAAACCAGTTTATTAAAACATCTTTAACGGTTGGCACAGGTCCTAGAATAGAGTATGTTACGGGTGGAAGAGATCTGAGTTACTCTGAGTTCCTGGCAGTGTGTCCATATGAGTCCATAGCAACTTCAGTCCTTACCTCCTCAGAAGAGAGACTTTGACTGAAGAGCATAAAGCAGAAAAAGAGACCCAGGTGAATTCCAGAGCAGGGGTGGAAGTTTTTTTTAAAAGGCTTTAGAACAGGAAAGAAAGGGAGGGATGCCTGGAAGAAACCCAAATGGCCACTGAGGTCCAAGAGAGAAAAGAGAAGAGAAAGGCCTTTAACCTTGATCCTGGGACTTTATAGGTTCACCTCTTGGCCATGATTCTTCCCTTAGGGTGGGCTTCCTGCATGCAGTGTCCTCCTTACCCTAGGGAATTGAGCATGCCCAGTGTGTTTAGGGAGTTACATGCATGCCCATCTGAGTCTTTCTTCCTTTTTCCGGTGGATGTACCCAGATCATACTTCCTTATTTTTTGTCTCTTAATTTGCATGCCCAGGACGTTTCTTCTCCCTGGGGTCTGCATTCAGTTAACATTTTGATGTTAATAGGTGTGGACTATCAGGAAATGGCCTCTCCCTGGCTCTGCCAAATTATCATTTTTAGAAAGCCAGTGAAATAATTGTTGAACCATAACAAAACCAGTAAGTGTTTTAGTCTTCAATTTGCTAATTCATTTTCAAAAATATCATCAGCTTTATAGTTCCTAGGAAGTTAGGATTCTGTACATCTTCAAGAGAAAAGAAAATGGGCAAAGAACCAGTTTTCAGGGAGGGCTTCTTAGAAAATATTAGGTTTCAGGCCACTGCTGGAACAAGCAGCTATATCCCAATGCATCACATCATATTTATCTCCATCTCCAGATAGATATATATTATATCATTGCTTGCTCATAACTATGACCATGATTCATCAATAAAATAAGTTATTATGTTGAGTGTGATGTGTTTACCATGGGACAAGTTAGGATAGGTATCCAACATTCACACATACGCTCTATCTTAATGCTCAAGAAGTTCATCTCATTTCTCCAGAAGAAACTATTTTTGGAGTTAGATTAGAAAGTTGAAAATTGTATTCACTGAGTGAGGCTAATTCTCCAAAAATAAAGCAAATGAACTACTAAATGAAAGAGTCAACAAAGAGAATGACCATCTATTGCTATCACGTGTGGGTGGCTTTGACTTGACAGTTGCAAAAGAACCGGGTGTGCCTCACTGAAGTTTGCCAGGCTCTCACTTAGATGTTTGGGTCTACAATTGTATGACTATCTTCATAGCAAAATCATGTGTTAAGAAAAGTGCAGCAACAACAATATTAAATTTTGTTTTTGCAAATAAAGATTTTTATTAGTGCTAATGGTAGCTAAAATGTGTAAATGTTATTTTACATGTAAATATTCAACAAATGTTTTGAAGTATCTATTAAGTGGTAGGTGGTAAAGGTGCCACAGTCAACAAGACAAATAAAATTCCTGCTTTCATTCTAGTTTGGGAAGTCGACTAATCTTCAAATAGGTAACCATAAGCATTTGTCAGCTAATTAAAGATACTAGGGGGAAAAAAAGCCAAGAGTTAGAATGTGATTATGAGTATAATTTGTATTTTGGAGCCCAGACTTATTGCAATTAGAATTTCCCAAAAGAGATCTGCCTTTGCTCTCTTTTAATATTATTTTTCTATTTCATTTTAAGCTTATTTCATCCACTTAAAACACTTAAAATGCCAACATTACATATTTCGAAGTACAGAAATTAGGAAATTGCAGACATTATGCCAGTAAAATACTGAGATCCAATGTAAATTGAAAATTATCTGAACTATGCTCTCTCTTAAACTTTGCACTTTCACCCCAGACTAGATTCAAATTGTCATTAATTGCATTCTGTCAACTTTTGAGTTAGATCAGGTAGTCTTTAATTTGCAAGCCAGGATGCTATTTTGTGATGCTGCACAGTGCTTACTGCTTGCTACCTTCTACCCTGAAGGGAACTGCAGTTTCAGGAACGGGTTGACATATCAATTAGTTTGTAATCAGTGTATAACGTCCTTTGAGCGTTTGATGCCAGATTCTACTGTTATTTAGAAAGTCAATAGAAAGTCCTCCTGGAATACAGGTCTGTAGGACACAGAACAAGATGAGAAACTTGAACTTATTGTAAGCTGGAAAATGGCTATTGTCTCCAAGCCAGACCTTCCTGACTGGTTATTTTCCCAGAGGAAAGGATCCTCATTGCTTCCTGTGGGCAAGTCTGTAAGCAGAAGCACTAGTAGTCCTGGGCGATCCCACCAAAGGAAGACCATGCCATCCCTGCTTGCACATGTGTGGCAAGTATATTCTGGCCCAACAATTGCCATGCAAGCAACTTAGTGATTCTCAAATCAGAAGATAAGCCTGGAAAGGATCTTAAGTTCATCTAATTTAACTTCTGTAATACAACTTTTTGTGTGCTGACTTGACCCAGCTTTGAGGCCCTGGCTAGAGGCCAGGTGTTACCTTTTTTTGAGTAGCCAATTAAGTTCACATCTCAACCACTTCCCTTATCTGACTCACACTCCAGGCCACTGTGCACCTGCCCTAATTGCCCCACGGCCAGGTACCAGATAACCAGAGGCAAACCTTATGACCAGAGCCAGCTGATATTATACAAATTAGCCAATACTGAACTTGTTTACCCTGCATCACCCTTTTCTTCCTGCAGAAACCACAAAAAAGGTGCTTGTTCACAGTGTCCCATTCTTCCTCTGCCTCATGCTTCCCTCACTCCCAGGGTGGCAAGGCTGTGTTTTTCCCAGGGAAATGTGAATAACAAAACTATGAAACTCTCTCTGGTTTCTCTTTTGATGTGCATCCGGCCTCACCATACCTCACTCAGGGTAACATGGTTAACACTACCTCTTCATCTTCTCAAAGAGAAAAGGAATATACAGACAAGACAGGTGAATTGCCTAAGGTCTCATAGGTAGTTCTTGGCACAGGTGGGTCCAGAACTCAGATTTCTGATTATAACCTCCTAGTTTACTGTCCTTTTCTTTAAGCTTCACGTGAAAAGTAGTGATCACCAGAGAATAAAAACATAATAAAATAGTTATAATATCCCTAATTTACTGAGCACCTACTGGAACTTTTTTATTGTGTTTGCCACTGTATATACACAGTAATTCTCCAAGGTATATATTATAAAACTTTTTTGTACTTTAGAAAACTGAGACAGAAAGGGGAATGACCTTTTGATCATGATGCCACTTTCTACTTCATCATATAAAATGCGATTCACAGAGTGACAATTCAAATACTGAAGCTTCCAAATCAGTACAACAGCCATCACCTTCCTCAAATGATATGAAGCCCGTTGCTAAAAAATAAAAATAAAAGTATGGGCTACAGTTCAGATATATTTAAAGGCCAACCACTCACAACCATATAATAAAAATTTGACTTGTCCTGATTTCTCCTAAACGCTAGCTCTAATCATAACTGAAACAGAAAATGTAAGTTTTATATCCTTGTCAGCATGATTCAGTGAAATTAAACCAATCAGCTATAGACAGATCAGCTTAAACAGCTCTACTTGCCCTAAAAAAGAATATTAATGTGTAATAGCCAGTCACAGAAAAGGTCAAAATACCTCCTCCTTCTTGCTTTGTAAATTGTGATGTAACTGCTGTGAGCAGGGCTTCTTATCACTTTTGGCTTGAGATCTCCTGGTTCATGAACCAAGAGTATGCACAAGAAACTTTTAAAATTTTTCTACCTTGCTCTGAATGTATTTTTGACATCATAAAAATCAAAGATCCTTCTTTGTACACTGGAGAAAGAGAAAAAGTCAAAGAGAGAGAAAATAAATGATATAATACTTATGAACTATTTAATTTTAATGGATCCACAGAGGAAAACTAGTATAATTTTACATGAGAATATGTGCTATCTATTCCTCCCTCTTTTCCTTTATTTATATGTATCTTAGACCTCTTTTTTCTTATATTTATTGAATTTTTCTGATATGCCAGGCACTGCTCCAAGTACTTTATCTGTAATCCTCACAACAACCCAATGTTGTAGTATAATTATCCCCATTTTACAGATGAGGAAACGGAGGGACTCAGCTACTAAGCCAAGCAGTGTGGCTCCAGAACCTGCCCTCTGAGCCACTATACTTGTCCTTTTATGTGATGCATGCTCAGAAATCTGACGTATCTGGCATTTTATCCAGTGAAGACATCCAACTAAAATGTTCAGGGAAGACTAGAGATTATAAATAATTTCACCACATTTGTTCAAAATTGTCTCTGTAATATCCCCAAGGTATGTTTCTGCTTTCTGAATGTCAGAATGGAGAGAAAGCTCTTACTGAACTGTTATTTGAATCTGAGCTACGGACAAAGTGAAAACCAAAGGATTCTCTTAGGAACCAAATTCCCTAGTTATCCGAGGAAGGTGGAGGTGGACTTTGGAAGAATACGTTTTCTCTCCCATGACACTGGAAAGACTATTGCTCATTTCAAAGCTGAGAGTAAAGTCATGCTCGATATTGATGCAGATTGGATTATAGCAGATTCGTGGGTATGGATTTTTCACTGGGAATGTAATCAGTCTTTAGGAAAGACAGCTGTCTTTGGAGTAAGGAGCCAATTTCGCTTGTGCCTACTTACTTGGGCTGTGGTTTTCTCCTCCGAGTTTTTAAATTGTTAAGATTCAATAAATTATAGAAGATGGTGGAAAACTGAAGTATAAAGAACCAAATAGAGGACCTAATGGCTATGGGAAGTGTCTCTTTGGCCTAGAGGTGATACCGAATTGTGACAGAAAGGGAAACAAGGTGATAAACACCAAGGAGAGAGGAATACATTCTCAGGCAGCGTCAAAGAGGCTTTCTAGGTACAATTGCTTTGACCCAGCTGCATGCAATTCCTGAGCTGTTACGTGTGGAGCTTCTCAGGAAGCAAACTTGCCTCTAACTGCTCTTGCTTTGCTCCTCTTCCAGCTTTTGCAAGACTTGAGGATAACTGGGCAATTTAATAGCCAGTAAGAGTTCTCTTCACAAAAAAAGAAGTAAATAGTTTTCTACAAAAATACAGTAGCTCTGCCTACATTCAGATTCTCTCTAGGGTAGGAGTCAGCAAACTACAGCCCAGAGACCAAACCCGTCCTCTTCCTGTTTTGGTAAATAGAAAGTTTTATTGGAAGACAGTCATACCTATTTGTTTACCAAAGGCTCAATGCGATTTACTAATGCTGTTTCAACAACAGCAGGGCTGTGAAGGTGAAACAGAAATCATATGGGCCACAGAGCAAAAGTACTTACTGTGGAGCTCTTTTTAGAATAAGTTTGCTGACTCCTGCTTTAGGAGATCTTAAAGGTAACTCTGGCTCGAGGGATTCCTGTATTACTTGTCCTCCTGAACTGCAGAGGTACCAACATGGTCAGTGGCATTCTCTCAATATTTACTCACTCATAGTCCAAGGGTATCCTCAAGATCAAACAAGTCTCAGGGGAATATACGTTCCTTCCACTACACAAGGCCCTCCAACTACCGTATCACCTGATTATCCTTCTTTCTGCAGTTTGCTACACAGTGCTCACATCTCTGATATTACCTCAGCGATGACAAGAGATGCAGGGATGTGATTTATAGCAAAGCAAGCAATCATAAAAAATACCCCCAATGAGCCTCAGTGTAGCTCAAATATTTATGCAAACTTTCACGATAACTCATGTTAACCAGTTTGGTGAAATATTATTAGATAGAAAGTAACCTACTTTTCCTTCACTCAACAAGCAGTCTTGTTACAAAATTATATAACGTGCCTTAATTAGCAGAAATTATTCTATAACAATATAGCAAACTTTAAGTAGGTAGACTAAATTTAGACGTTAAAAATTTATAGGGAACCATCATTAGGAAACCCATACATGGCATCCACAGCTGTTGACTGACACTCCATTCCCTTTTCTTAGAATAAAGTCACTTCTTGCTGCTTGCACCTTCTGTTTCCCAGGACTCTTCCTCAGACACAAGATCTTACAAGATACTAGGAAGTCTTTCAATTCTTCCTTAAACAAATATTCATTACTCCTCTGCTCTTCAAACAAGGCTTTCAATTTATTTCCTCCCCTTATTTCTGTCTTTGCTAAGATTTCGCTAGGAAGCAACTGGCCTAGTCTTCTATGTTGCCTGTTCAGTTTCCTCCTCAGAGGTGGGCTTTCAAACCCCAGGAAAAGGAGCACTCCATGAATTCACCATCAGATCCTTGGTGAAATGCACAAAATCCCTTTTATTGTATATAGTTACACTCTTGTCTTTTCTATCTTTTTGTTTAACCTTTTATCTTCTCTGGAATGCTGTGCCATAGTCAAGTTCTGGGTTACCGCCCCATTGGTTAGATAATTTTATTGATCGAAATAAGAAGATAAGCTTTTATTTTAATGGAATGAAATGCAATATATCTAAAAAAAAAAGCAGATACAAAAATATTAGAGTGTCCCACTTACTAGCGTACACACAGTTTTAGATATCATTGCACGTGTATTATACTGTATGTTTTATACATACACACGTATATAACGGCTATAATGTAAAATAATATTTTTTTGGCTAACATCAAATATATTTAGAAGCTACTGTTCAGGTGTCTTTCCTCCCCTTCCTACCTGATTTTTAAAAGTTCTTCTTTCAGTTCATCATTACATTAGAAGTTATATTAGATGAGTCAGGCTTTAAGACTTCAGATAATATTTGAGAGCCAAAAATCACCCTTGAAGATTACTTTGTTATTTTAACTGTTCCTTTAGATCAATTTAGTTGAACAACTGTTATATCTGTTTTTGGCCCAAACACAGGAGGAAACTTTTACAATGTGAAATAAATTGCCACTGAAGTGCTAGAAATTTAATTACTAATTAAGGTCTTTATATTTATAAATTAATCATGTAATGGCTACCTCAGTATAATTCTAAAATGAACATTGATTTAACATTCGTAACTCTTTTATTCATAATGCACAGGTTTAATTAGATCATTGTTTTTAAGCAACTAAGTAAATTATTCTTTGAAACTGAAGTAATATATTTGAGAAGGAAGTTTAAACAAATAATATTTCCAAAGAATTGAAAAGAGCATTATTTCCACTGATGTAGAAATCCACAGTGTCTCTCAACTATTGTAGATAATGACGACAATCCAGTCAAATGAACTTAATTACATTCTGATACTGTAGTAATTTGTGGTTCATGAGACAATGCACAGCTAAGACTCTGGCTTTTATGAATACCTTTTATCATTTGCTCCTAAAACTCCAATTAAGTTACTTGGTAAAACTGTATTTAAAAAAATTTGTCAATAACATAATGAGTTTTCTATCACTTAAAAAATCCTTTGTTTTCTTTTTCAAATAGATCACAGTACAATCCTGACTTTTATCTTCACATTTTCAAGACCCACATTTGTCATTCATCAGTGACATTATTGAATCTTGTTCTCTTTGTCTGAATGTAACTTGAATTAGATGATTTCTGGGGACCCTTTCAATTTTTAAAATGTTTCATCTAACTCATAAGACACTATGACCTGGATCTGCCTGTCTCTGTAAACTGCCTAATGCCACTCACTACCTGAGTCATGAGGCCCCAGTCATGGGTTGGCCAACATCCCCAACAGACATCAAGCTGCTCCCCACGTGATGCCCTTGCCCAGGTTCTTCCATTCATCTTGAGCATTCTTTCCTTGGTCCACCTTGCTAGATCCTGCATATGAACCAGACCTCACCTAAATGCATGCTCTTCAGGAAAGCTTTCATCGATCTTCCTTACTTAAGTGGGCCCCACCCTACTCTCTATCCTAAGACCTTGTCTCCTACTTTCCTTCCATACATCAGAATATGCCTCCTATTCCCGAACAATGTAATTTTGTCTTACTAGGATGTAAGTTCCATGAGAACAAAAAACTTTTCTATATTATTTTATCATTATTTTCTCATCAGGGAGCATAGTTTTTAGTATGTAGGATAGCAATAAATTTTTGTTTAAATAAGTTATTGAAGTAATCATTGAATTATGTAATTTAACGATGTTAATGCCTTTGAAAGTTAAATGCCTTTGAAAAATCTTTTTAAAGGTATTCCTTCTATGATGCCTATCTCCTGCTCTCAGATCCAGGTTGGAGGACAGGATTTTACAATGGTCTCTTTATCCTATAATATTCAGTGACCAAATGTTAAGTCAAGATGCTAGCTATGTCCTTATTCATTTTGCAGTCGTCTAGTCATAGGCTTTCTTCCTTCTTTATTGTTTCATTTTCAAAGTAGCCTCCTAATTAATTTATTTATTAATATTGGCAGTAAGCTCTTCTTATGTATTAAGCATTATTCTAAATGCAAGAACAATAGCAATTAATAAAACAGACAAAAATCTTTTCTTTCATGAAGTTTCCACTCAAGTTTCTAAACATAAACTTCCTTAAAGAGTAAGAATACATGTTATTAGCCTTTATTTCCCTAGAAGCATCTGGTATGATGTCCTGCACATAATGAACAATCAAAAAATGTTTTTTGAAATAAGATGAGATGTTAGCCAGAGTAATTATGCAAGTTTAAAAAAAGCACACAAATTGGAAAGAAAAAAGTAAAATTACCTTTGTGAAAAATGGATATAATATTGTATGTAGAAAATTCACTGAGATTCTATACACACACACCCTCACAAAATTGTTAGAACTAACATATAACTTTAACAAAGCAACATAATATAAAGTCAGCACATAATAATAATCAGTTGTATTACTGGACACTAACAATAAGCAATCTGAAAAGGTAATTACAAAAGCACATTTATTTACAACAGGATCAAAAAGAATAAGATACTTAGGAATTAACCTAGAAGGGGAAAGATTCCTACAATAAAAATTATAAAAGCATTGTCAAAGGGAATTAAAGAAGATATAAATAAATATAGACACATCTCATGTTCATGGGTTGGAAGACTTAATATTAATAATGTTAATACTACTCAAAACAATCTATGGATTCAGTGCAATTTCTATTAAAATGCCAATGATTTTTTTGCAGAAATAAAGAAATAGAAAAGCTCATCCTAAAATGCATATGCAATCTCAAGGAACCCTGATCAGCCTAAATAATCTTGAAAAAGAAGAATAAAGCTGGAGGATTCACCTTTAGTGATTTCAAAACTTACTACAAAACTACAGTAACCCAAACAGTGAGGTACTGGCATAAAGACAGATATATAGTCCAATGGAATAGAATAGAGACCAGAAATAAACTCTCACATATATGGTCCAATAATCTTTGACAGAATGTCAACTTATTCAATGGAGAAAGGTCATCTTTTTTAACAAATAGTCCTAGGAAAACTGGATATCTATGTACAAATTAATAAAGTTGAATCCTTATATAACACTGTATTTAAAAAATAATTAAAAATGGATCAGAGACCTAAATTTAACACCTAAAACTATCAAATTATAAGAAAAAAACGTAGGGCAAAGGGTTCACAGCATTCAATTTAAAAGTGATTTCTAATGTAGATGACGGGTTGATGGGTGCAGCAAACCACCATGGCGCGTGTATACCTATGTAACAAACCTGCACGTTCTGCACATGTATCCCAGAACTTAAAGTATAATTAAAAATAAATAAAATAAAATAAAAATAATGAAATAAAATACAAAAGAGTTGACGTCAAAAAAATAAAATAAATAAAAGTGATTTCTTAGATATCACTTTTAAGATATTATTTTAAAGATATACTTTTAAAACATCTTTTTAAAAAGGCATAGGCGGGCCAGGTGCAGTGGTTCATGCCTGTAATCCCAGCACTTTGGGAGGCCAAGGTGGGCAGATCACGAGGTCGGGAGTTCGAGACCAGCCTGGGCAACACGGTGAAACCCCGGCTCTATTAAAATACAAAAAAAAAAAAAAAATCCAAGCATGGCAGCGTATGCCTGTAATCCCAGCTACTCAGGAAGCTGAGGCAAGAGAATCGCTTGAACCCAGGAGATGGAGGTTGCTGTCAGCGGAGATCATGCCATTGAACTCCAGCCTGGGTGAAAGAGCAAGACTGTCTCAAAAAAATAAATAAAGTAAAACAAAATAAAATAAAGAGGAATAGGCAACAAAAGAAAAAATTAAACTTCATGAAATTTTTGAAATCTGTGTACATTAAAATACACTATCGACAGACTGAAGAGGCAAAAAACAATGGAATAAAATATTGCAAGTCATATATTTTATAAAAAAAAACTAGAATATATAGAGTACTCCTAAAACTCAACGGTGAAAAAGCAAACAACCTGGTTAAAAAATCAGCAAAGAACTGGAATAAACATTTCTCCAAAGATGACATACAAATGGCTAATGAGCACATGAAAAGATGCTCAACAATATAAATCATTAGAAAAATGCAAATAAAAGGAGACACTGGCAACCAAAACAAAGATGGCCAAAAGGGATCACATCAATTTAAAAGCTTCTGCACAGCAAAGGTTAAAACCAACAAAGTGAAGAGACAACCCACAGAATGGGGGAAAATATTTGCAAAGTACTCCTGTGACAAGGGATTAATAACCAGAATACATAAAGATTTCAAACAACTCTATAGGAAAAACATTTAATAATCTGACCAAAAAAATGGGCAAAAGATTTGAATAGACATTTGTCAAAACAAGATATAAAAGTGGCAAACAGGCGAACAGGGCTGAACCTAGTCATTTGAAACTGTCTCACTTGTATCAATAAACAGACATATGCTCCACTAAAAAAACAAAACAAAACAAAACAAAAATGTGCTCAACATCACTGATCATCAGAGAAATGAAAATCAAAACTACAATGAGATACAATCCCACCCCAGTTAAAATGGCTTGTATCCAAAAGACAGACAATAACAAATGCTGGTGAGGGTGTGGAGAAAAGGAAACCCTGGTACCCTGTTGGTGGGAATGTAAATTAGTACAACCACTATGGAAAAAGTTTGGAAGTTTCTCAAAAAATTAAAAATTGAGCTACCATATGATCCAGCAATCCCAGTGCTGGGTATACACCCAAAACAAAGGAAATCAGTATATCAAAGAGATATCTGCACTCCTATGTTTGTTGCAGCATTGTTTAAAATAGCTAAGATTTGGAAGCAAATTACGTGTTCATCAACAGATAAATGAATAAAGAAAATATTGTACATCTACACAATAGAGTACTATTTAACCATATAAAAGAATGAGATCCAGTCATTTGTAACAACATGGATGGAACTGAAGATTACTATGTTAAGTGAAATAAGTCAGGCACAGAAAGGCAAATATCACATGTTCTCACTTATTTGTGGGATTTAAAAATAAATCATTTGAACTCATAGACATAGAAAGTAGAAGTATTGTTACTAGAGGCTGGGAAGAGTTGTGGGGGTTGTAGGGGAGTTGGGGATGGTTAATGGGTACAAAAAAAAAGAAAAAATAAATAAGACCTACTATTAGGGTGACTATAATCAATAATAATTGTATTTTTAAAATAACTTTAAAATATAATTGGATTATTTGTAACACAAAGGATAAATGCTTGAGAGAATGGATACCCTAGTCTCAATGATGTGCTTATTTTAAGAGTTAAGGAATGAGGAAAGAAACACAAAAAGTGGCTCAGCAGTGAAATACTGTTGAGGACTTCTGGCCAATTTCAGTCAGGAGCACTCTCTTACAGACTAAGAGTATTTATTGGTTTCAGGGTGAGAGAGTTATCTTGCAACCCAGGCCTGGAATGTTTCTGTGTGGGGGAGAAGTTTATGGTGGAGTTGGAACATCTGAGGGGAGGTTATCTTGGGGCTGACATCTCTCTGACCAGAGGGGAGGTTATCTCAGGGCAGGCCTGTCTCTGGTGGGGGAGGGGTTTATCTTATGGTTGGAATGTTTCCGGTCACAGATGTTATGTGTGACTTATGGTCAAGCTGACCTTAGCCATTAGGCTGATGCCCTTTGGATTTAGGCAGTTTTTGATCGAGGTGAACTTTAAAATGGCAGTGCTTGTCCAAGATGGCGACACTCCTGCTCTGTCAATCCATCCCTATAGTTATAAAAAGGACCAGGGGGCGTGTTCTTTCTGGCTACTTCCTGCTGATGAGGGGATGGAGAGTTTCCACTGTTGGTGGAAATGTAAAAATAGTACATCCACTGTGGAAAGTAGTACAGAAGTTCCTCAAAACTTGAAAAATAGAATTACTATATTATGCAGCAAGTTCACATCTGGATATATACAAAAAGATGGAAGCAACAGAAGTATCCATTGAAAGATGAATAGATAACAAAATGTTATATATACATACAATGGACTATTATTCAGCCTTAAAAAGGAAGGAAATTTTGACACATGCTACAAGATGGATGAACTTTGAGGACATCACACTAAGTGAAATAAGCCAGTCGCAAAAAGACAAATACTGTATTATTCCACTTATATGAGTGTATTCGTTAAGGTTCTCCAGAGGAGCAGAACTAATAGCATACATGTATATATTAAAGGGAGTTTATTAAGGAAAATTGACTCTCAGGATCACAAGGTGAAGTCCCACAATACATCGTCTGCAAGCTGAGGAGGTAGGAAAGCAGTAGTGGCTCAGTCTGAGTCCAAAAGCCTCAAAAGTAGGGAAGCCAACAGTGCAGCCTTCGGTCTATGGCCAAAGGCCTGAGAGCCCCCGGCAAACCATGGGTGTAAGTCCAAGAGTCTAAAGGCCAAATAACCTGGAGTCTGCTGTCCAAGGTAGGAAGCATCCAGCATGGGAGAAAGATGAAAGCCAGAACTCAGCAAGCCAGTTTATCCCTTCTTCCTCTGTCTGATTTGTTCTAGCCACACTGGCAGCTGATTGGATGGTGCCCACCCACACTAAGGGTGGGTCTTCCTCTCCCTGTCCACTGACTCTAATGATAATCTCCTCTGGCAATACCCTCAGGGATACACCCAGAAACCACACTCTACCAGCTATCTAGGCATCCTTCATCCTTCAAATCCAATCAAGTTGACACCTAATATTAACCATCACAACTTGGTAGCTAATTTAGTCAAAAATCATACAGACGGAAAGTAGAATGGTGGTTTCCAAGGGCTGGAAGGGGGCGAGAAATGGGGAGTTATTGTTTCATGGGTTCAGAGTTTTAATGTTATAAGAAGAAAAGAATTATAAAGATGAATGGTAATAATGGTTGCAGGAATATTCTGAATGTATTTAATACCACTGAACTATATACTTAAAAATAAGAAGTAAATTTTGTATTATGCGTATTTTACCACAATAAAAAATAAATTATGAAAAATAACATAATAAAACATAACAAAATCAAATTGAAACTGCTAATCTTGCAAACGGAGATCAAACAGCTTCAAATGAGGTTTGGAGAGCCATGGCTCAGATTAACATATAGGATATTGTTTTTCACTTTTCTCATCACCACCTCCCTCCATTCATCCCCTTCCAGCACATATAAAAACACTGAATATCAGGCCAGGCACAGTGGCTCATGCCTGTAATCCCAGCACTTTGGGAGGCCGAGGCGGGGGGATCACCTGAGGTTGGGAGTTCAAGACCAGCCTGACCAACATGGCAAAACCCCGTCTCTACTAAAAATACAAAATTAGCCAAATGTGGTGGTGCATGCCTGTGATCCCAGCTACTTGGGAGGCTGAGGCAGGATAATCTCTTGAACCCGGGAGGCGGATGTTGCGGTGAGCCCAGATTGCGCCATTGCACTCCAGCCTGGGCAACAAGAGTGAAACTGTCTCGAAAAAAATTAAAAAATTTTAAAAAATTAAAAAATGAAAACATTGAATATCTCACTAAATACAGGGCCCTGTACCTTCCGCTTCCACCATGGCTTTATTTCTGTTCTTACTGCCACAACTCAACCCAAATTCTAGACCCCTTTGGCTCATTCTCAATCTCTATAGCAAAATAACTTTGAATGTGTCCAGTTCTTCCAATCCATTTTATACTGTGTTACCAGATTAATGTTCCTGATTCCTAGTTTTCATCACTTTAGTAGTCTTCCCAATGTCTTCAGTATCTTTCTACTGCTTGTCTAATTCTGTGTACACCTTAATCTATTGATCAAGAGTCCCCAAAGTATAATCTGAAATTATTTTTTTCTTTGTTTTTAGAGACAGAGTTTCACTCTGTTGCTGAGGCTGGAGTGCAGTGGTACAATCATAGCTCTCTGTAACCTGGAACTCCTGGGTCAAGCGGTTCTCCCACCTCAGCCTTCCAAGTAGCTAGGACTATTAGCACACACCACCACGCCCAGCGAATTTTTAAAAAATCGTTTCCTAGAGAAAGGATATCACTATGTTGCCCAGGCTGGTCTCTAAGTCCTGGACTCAAGTGATCCTCCCATCTTGGCCTCCTAAGTTGCCAGGATTACATGTGCAAGCCACTGTACCTGATCTGAAATTACTTTTTAAGCTTACATTTTACCATTTTTCTTTGAATTTTTTAATAATCTATCTAACTAGAACTACATTACCCAATCCTCTTCTGACTGACCTCTCATAACACACACTCATGTACACATACACATTTTTAAAATTCCCATTGGAAAAATAATAACTGTATTTATTAAAGACACAGGTACCACATTGCTTGCCTCACAGAGTTGTTACTAGAATTAAGTGACTTGGTACATGCAAAGCTCTTATAAGAGTGAGTGGCTGAAAATATACTCTCAAGAAATACTACATAGTGTCAAAATTCTACTAATTTTTCAGAAATGGGAAGCCTCTTTAACCTCGCCAAATTGTTGTGATCTTTTCTTTGAATCTTTCTGGTATTTTGTGGGCCATCTTATGGCATTTAATATGTTCTCTCTCATTTTTTCTCAAACCTGTGATGCCCTTTTCTTATTAAATATTAAGTCCCTTAAAATTAGATAATCTGTATAACTAATCTTTATATACAGTTTCTAAAATAATAGCTGGTACATACTTAGAGGTTAATACTAAATTTTTAAATAAATTACTGTTACTGGAAAAAGAACTTGTTTTGCATATTTATAAACTTTTTGTGTTCTATATCTTACCTACATATATTTTAAATCAGTGGTTCTCAATGGCAGATTGGAGATCCTTTATTTACAAGTTATTTTCATAATAATACTAAGACATTGTTTGTCTTTTTCATTCTTATTCTCTCACAACTATTCAGCGAAGTTTTCCAGAGACTACATGATATGTGATAATGTTGATAATGTGATAATAGAACAGATTGAATGCAAAAGCAAGCATGAGAACTGTCTTCTCTTAAACATTTAAAGAAGCATTTATATCTTTAGAAACACCACACTTCAGAAGAGATGCTTTAATTTGTTTAATTTAATTTCAGACTGCTTTAGTTTGGTTAATTCCATGGGCTTAAAACGCGCTATCTGGTTATTGGTGTCCACAAAACAAGTGCTGAAGACAAAGATGAGCAGGAGTACCACCATAAGAATTCATTTAGGAGAGGTGCACTTTGGTCATGAAAAAAAGGAAAAGGATATTTGGAAGAAGCAAAAGTTGTGAAAAATAATCAGTGTTATATCAAAATGCTTGGGTTATACTCTGATTTTCTACCTCTAGGTCATTTCAATCCTAAAATTTTCTAAGGCATTATGCGCAATTGGATTAACAATGAGTTTGAAATCAGAGAAGGTATAAGCTGTAATTGTGGCTATTTATATTTGGCCAAGTTCTTTAGAATCTTCAATTCTCTGTTTCATTAGTAATTGAAATAATAATAATAATTGTTAACACACATTATTTACTTCCTGCTAAAAGCTTTAGTCTTCGTTTAATTTTTAAAACAATAAAAAATAAGACAGGCTTTACTGTTATTGTTCTCAATTTACAAGTAAGAAAATTTAATTTTAGAAAGAAAAAGTAACGAGGCAAAGGAAAACAGATGATTAGTCTCTTAGCAGAGATTTAAATCTGTGCAATCTGGGTGATCTAACTTAAGAACCCTCACTCAAACAGTTAATTATAAAAAGTAAAAATGCATTAATATTTACAAAGCTCATATAAATAAATAAACTGCATTTGTTTCGTAGAAAATCCTTTGAAAACTTAAAAAAAATGCCTGAATGATAATTATTATGACTTTAAGTTTTCTGTTTATTTCCTGTGATGTCATTTTCTTCCAAAATATAAGTTTATTGATATTTATGCCAGTGATTTTTGTTAATAAAATGCATGGTATATAGGGGGCTTTGAGAAACCTTCCAGGAAAGGAACATTAAGTGTGAGTGTGTGTGTGTGTGTGTGTGTGTGTGTGGCGTGGTGTGTATGTGTTTGTGTTTGTGTAATTAATCTAGTTTCTCAAAATGATTCGATAATGGAAACCTTTATATCTATAACATTAATTTCTAAACCAAAGCATTAGTATTAGCAGAATGCATAAACTAACCTAAGCATTTACCCCATATTATTAAAAACTGTCATAAACAATGTTTTTAATTATTGTATACCTTTCCATTAAGTAGATATAACATGATTCTCACAGTTTTTCTCCTTTACTGGAATATAATTTGATCTTAATTTTCAGCTTTTATAAATAATGCTAATATGAACATCCTTGAGTAGTTTTCCTCTGTATGGGGCATAAACCTTTTATAATAGTTTTTCAGCTCCATGTCAAACCGATTTGTAACAGTAGATGAGAATGTTCATTGTGCTATGTCCTAATTGTCCAGTACTCATTAACCTTACTTAAAAACACACAATTTTTTTTGTTTGATAGGCCTCAGAAATTTGAATTCACTGTTTTTTATCATTTGAGCTTTCTGTTTATAAATGAAGTTAATTTTTTTTTACTTTTATCAATTTGCATTTCCTCTTATGTAGTCTGCCTTTTTTGTATGTTTATTGACACTGTAGTTTTCTAATTATCTTTATGAGAGATTTATATATATAAATACATTTAGCCCCTTTTAGTCATATATATTTGTGTTTATTGCTTTGTAAAACTTTCCTTGTCTATTCATTCTTTGACAGATAATAAATGTGTATATTTATGGGATACAATGTGATGTTTTGATGTATACATACAGTATTGGAAGATACAATTAAGATAATTAATATATTCATCACCATATCAATTAATCCACTTTTGTGGTAATGTTAAGAATCTCTTAGCGATTTTGAAATATAAAATTCATTATTGTTAACCATGAACATGATGCAGTGCAACTAGAACATATTCCTCCTGTCTAACTGAAACTTTTTACCCTTTGATCAACATCTTCCCTTTCTTCCTCCTTTCCCCTACCTCATCCCAAGCCTCTGGTTACTACCTTTTTACTCTCTGCTTCTGTGAGTTCCTCTGTTTTTAGATTTGCCATGTCAATCAGATCATATAAATGAGGTCATACAGACCATATTCGTCTTTCTGTGCTTGCCCTATTTCACTTAGCATAATGTTGTCCAGTTTTATCCATGTTTCCTGAATGACAGAATATCCTTATTGTCTAAGGCTGTATAGTATTCCATCATGCACATATACCACGTTTTTCTTTATCCATTCATTTGTTAATGGACACTTAGATTGCTTCCATATCTTGGCTATAGTGAATAATGCTGAAATCAATATGAGAGTGTAGATATCTCTTCAATATACCAGTTTCAATTCCTTTGGATATATACAGAGAAGTGGAATCTGCTAGATCAAATGGTAATTCTATTTTTAGTTTTTGACTAAACGCTATACCATATTCCAAAATGGCTATTCTTACTAATAGTGTACAAGTGTTCCCTTTTGTTCACATTCTCACCAACACGTTACCTTTCATCTTTTTGATAACAGCCATTCTGAAGGGTATAAAGTCATACCTCACTGTGGTTTTAATTTGTATTTCCCTGATAGTTAGAGACTTTTAAGCATTTTAACGTATTTTTGGCCATTCATATTGCTTATTTAGAGAAATGCCTGTTACGATCTTTTGTCCATCTTTTAATTGAGTTATTTGATTTTTTGATGTTGACTTGTTTGAGCACCTTACATAGACCCCTTATCAGATGTATGGTTTGCAAATATTTTCCCTCAATACTTGGTTTGTCTTTTCAATCTCTTGTTTTCTTTGCTGTGCAGAAGCATTTTTTATTATGATGCAATCCCATTTGTCTATTTTTGCTTTTGTTGCCTTTGCTTTTAGAACCCTATCAAAGAAATAATTTCCAAGACCAATGTCATGGAGTTTTTTTGTGTGTATGTTCTCTTCTAGTAGTTTTACAATTTCAGGTCTTAAATGTAAATATGTTATCTGTTTTAAGTTTATTTTTGTATATGTTGTGAAATAAAGGTCCAGTTTTATTTTTATTCATGTGAATATCATGTTTTCACAACACTATTTATTGAAAAGACTGCCATTCCCCCATTGTATGTTTTTGAAACCTTTAATAAAAATCAATCGACTGTGAATAATTAAGTTTATTTCTGGGCTTCCTTTCTTTTCCATTGGTCTATGTCTTTTCCATTCGTCTGCTTTTATGCTGGTGCAATGCTGTTTTGATTACAATAGCTTTATAATATATTATGAAATAAGAAAATGTGATGCCTCCAGCTTTGTTCTTTTAGCTCAAGATTTCTTTAGCTATTCAGGATCTTTTCTGGTATCTGATTGCCTCCTTTTGAGAAGCTAATCAGAAATTCAAAATAGTGCAATCATTGGTCTCTTATCTATCTATGACCTGGAAGCCCTCTCCCCACTTCAAGTCTTCCCACTTTTACTTCGAGTTGTCTCACCTTTCCAGACCAAATCAATGTTCAGCTTGCATATGTTGATCGATGTTTCATGTCTCCCTAAAATATATAAAACTAAACTGTGCTCTGCCCACAGAGGGCAATCTGGGTGGTCTAACTTAAGAACCCTCACTCAAACAGTTAATTATAAAAAGTATAAAATTCTTGGATTGTTTATACATTGCTCTCCTTACATTGATATGCATCTTTATAACTGTTTTTTTGAGTTTTCTGTAAGATGAATCATTTATCCATTTTATTAGGTTTGGATTTCAGAGATTTATCTTGTTCTTTTATATGGGACATATTTCTCTGTTTCATTTTCCATGATTATCTGTGTTGGTTTCTGCACATTACGTAAAAGGATCAACACTTCTGAATTTGTTAGGCTGTGCTTGTGTAGAAGATTATCCTCCCTAATCACCCCAGCCAGATTCTAAGTGCCTCTAAACACTCTTTGCTTGTCCAACCTGATGCCTTTGTTCTTGGTGACACCCAAGAAATTAGAGAATGAAAAGTTGTGCTATTACCTTGAGAGTAGTGTGATAGAAGCCAGTATCTTGAAATGCAGCTGCAGACGCTGGGGTATGAGATGTGCGTTCCACTTTCTCCTCTCCTTGCAGAGAAGCTGAGAGGCAGAGTTTATCTTCTACTTATTCTGCCCCACACTAAGGAGAGAATCTGAAGCAGATATCTATTCTTTTTATCAGACTGCTCATTTTCAACCTGGGGAGATAGCTGCTTAGTGTTTGAAAGTTTGTCACCATTGTGTTATTTGTGGTCTAGGAGACTCAGGAGTGCAGAGCTCTGACAAATCCCAGAGCCAGGTGACTTAGGAGCCAGTCCTTTGGATGAAGGCTGTAGAAGTTGGGGCACTGCATGCATGCAGAAACTAATTCCAGAGAGAGTCTGCAGATCTGGAGGTATTTCTGGGACAAGCCAGGGGAAAAAGTGCTGGGAGTGCCCATTCTCTGGTTCGAGCAATTAGAAGGCTCACACCCTCCTAGCCGGAGGATGCTCCTCATCTGGAGTTATCACTGAAGCCAGGAGAAAAGGCACAAGAAGTGTCTCCTTTCTCCTTCAGGTACATGTAGATTCCTCAGCCTCCCTAAATGAGAAATTGGAGAACTTTATCTCAATAATTTATTTAAGGTGGAAGCCAGAGAAGAGGATGCAGCGATGTCCTCCCTCCTATTCTTGCTGTATGAGACCTCCAGTCACTCTTCATGGAGAGTTTCTAGAGCTGGAATTATCACTGGAGCAAGCCAGGGAAGAAGGTGTGAGGAATAGCATCCCTCCCGTTTATGCTCAAAGGGCTTTATTCTTTATTTGCTAGGTAAGCTTCCAAATAGTGACTCATTGGAGGCAAGAACAACAGGGAACTAATAGGAAAGCATGTGGTGAAATCTTTTTCAGGAGAAAAGTAGAAGCTAGGCTGATACCAGGGTCTGCAGCAGCTGGGAGTGCTCATATGGTTCAAAACCCCTTTGTTCTTTGTGATTGAAGGAAATCCTTCAATGTCCTATTCTTGCCTTTCCTCAAGCATAATGATTTAAGATCCAAGCCCTTTGGCAGGGACTTTAAAAGTTGGGTACTGCATGTTCCTTCACCCTTCAACAAAGAGGTGGGAGTTGGGGTTTCCTTCTCAATTATAAGGTGCTGTGCTCAGGGTGGAGTTTCATGTATGAGTGTTTCTTCACTTTTTCTGCTCATTTTGATATGGATATTTTCTCAGGCTTTCTTTGTGTAGGAGTCTTTCAACTGCATTCTGGCTTTCTGTCTGAGAGAACTGATCCCTGTGTAGGTGTTTACTTGATGTGTCTGTGGGAAGAGAAATGGTCAGGAGCCTCCTATTCTGCCATGTTTCTGAATTCTCTCTCCTCTTGTCAATTAATTTTGTACTGTGTGTTTTAATTTGTAGAACTGTGTGTGAGTTAGTTCTGCATTTCTCACTACATTTTTTTCTATTGCTCTTATAAAGTTGACCCTATAGTCACTATTCATTTCCCTTTTCTAGTACAATTTTTAAATCTCATCATTTAGTTAATAATTCTAAAACTAGTATAAAAAATAAAATAAAATAAGGCAAAACCCCAAGAGAAAGCAACAATACTAGCCACTAATTTGGTTCCTTATATGTGCTAGACACTCTTCAGGATCTGGGGTTGTAGAAATAAATCTGATATTATCTGTCCTCAGGCCATGTAAATTCTAAAGAAAGAAAGAACGAAGTATTTAATAACATCAAAATGATTTTAAATTCATTACTATATTAGTATATCTGTGTTGCTACTTTCACTTGAATATATTTATATTGTACTTCCAAATCTGCTATTAGCCATAGATGAGATCCTTGTGGGTTTTGATATATAGGTGATTATCATTATTCACAGTACCTATGTTCTTTAAGGTCACTGTGAACAATGAATAAGAAAATATTGAGTCAGTGACTCTAGGAAAAGTAAAAGGTTAGGTTTCTGAAAGCTTCAGGCACCATATTTTCATCAGTCAGTTTATAACCTTGTTTCATGTGTTTTTATGTTTAAAGACACCTTATTTAGCATATATTATTGATTCATCAACATTAAACTCATGGCCAATGGCACTGTAACTTATGCCTGAACAAATCTGATCTAACATATGTATTTCCTCTATAAGGTACATCACAGCCTTTTTGTGCATAGCAACAGTAAACCATACTTCAGCACTACACTTTGGGATCATTTTAAATAGTGAAGTCACTAACAAAAAACCACAAAAATGAAAAAAAAAAAGGTGTTAAATACCCCACAAAAAGCACACTTGTTTACAATATGAGAGCTGAAACAAGAAGGCAGAGCCTTGCCTCGTTTAACCTCAGCCAGGAATGTGCATGTTGTGTGACTCAAAATTTTTGCCACTCTGTGCACATCTGCAAATTATCACAAAACATGGCAAGCATTGATTTGGGGGTTACAAATACATTTGACTTAATAGGCAAATTTGCAAAGACAAAATCAAGAACAATGACAATTGACTCCACTCAAGTTTCATCCAGCCAATTTATTGGACTTTATTGTTTTTTTTTTGGAGACAGTTTCTCCTTTTGTCACCCAGAATGGAGTGCAGTGGTACAATCATGGCTCACCGCAACCTCAAATTGCTAGGCTTAAGCAATCTTACCACCTCAGCCTCCTGAGCAGCTGGGACTACAGGCACAAACCGCCACGTGCAGGTGATTAAAAAATTTTTTTTTTCTAGAGATGGGGTCTCATTATGTTGCCAAGGCTGGAACATTCTTATCAATTTATCATCAATATTTTCAATTGATTCTTTTATTTTCTGTGTATCTAATCACATATTATAGAAAGAATAGTGATCTCATCTCATCATTCCCATTGACATTTCAAATTAGGTTCCATTCTGTTATCAAAAGTAATATATTTAGTCACTATTATTTCAATCTTGTCAATTACATTTTATAACTTCACTGTGTCTTTTTTATTAGCTTTAAAAAGGCCTACTTGTGTTTCTGTCAGTTTTTGACTTATTTTTCAGAAATATGATCTTAATGTGATCAGCACATTTTGCTTTTCCTTTTACCCAATGTAGTGTTCTATTAAGGAGATAGACTGCTAGCATTGATGCAATGCTTGTTCAGTTTTGTGCATGAGTTGACAAGATTTCTATATTTATCATCCATGCTCAAGCAGCAATCCTTGAGACTATGACAAATTAAAAGGAAAAAACGAGTGGATTCTAATGTTGTCAGCATCAACGTTTTAAAGTAAAATATGCCTGTGAGGAACTTATCCATACAACTGTACTGGGGATGGCTAACTTGATCTGAGATGGCACCACCAAGGTTGCCATCATATTACTAGGATAATATTCATGGCTTGTGGCAGGTATTGTTGAAACTGATGAATGTGTTCAAGCCACCCTGTCAGATGCAGTTTCCTTTTCCCCAAATGTCTGCCATTTACATTTTCATCATTGTTACGGAAAGTCCCTTCCTTGATTGCCTTTGTCCATTACCCTCATGGCCAACCCCAAAGCTTTACTCACAACTAATTAAAGAACTACAAAGCTTTTTCTCTCACTTTTAATAAGCTAAAAAAAAATTCCATTGCACTCCTTTCTTAAATTGGGAATATTTTCATGGAAAATACTACACTTCTTATGGTAAGTTTAAAAGAATTGAGAAATAACTGTTTTTAGTAACTTGGTGTTGAGGTTTAAAATCTTGATGACTAGGAATAAGTGATATGCAAAAAAACAAATGAAATGATTAGTATATGTTGCTTAATTTTTTAAGATATAAAAGTTGTCATTTTATATCTCAGAATTTTGTTGCAACATTTTTAGAAAATGCTATATTTTTACATGAATAAAAATCAAGGCTAGTGAGAACACTGTGAAAATTCAGGTGATTTACTTAGAATGGCCTTCTAAAATCAGGCTGCCTCATTGATTGAAAGCCTGAGTTTTTCCTCATTGTCTCCATAGGGTGCTTTCTCATACTTCTATTCAGAGATCATTCAAGCATAAAGAATACCAAATAACTTCAGAACTCATATTAACTCGCTGATGTGCAGGTAAAAGAAAAATGAATGATAAGCCCTTGGTGCAAATCAAATGGTTCTGAATTAAATAATATTTGCACCACAGTTATACCAAAAAATACATATATAATAGCTAACGTAAATTATAAGCCATATCATGTATCTAAATGTAGTTAGCAGGGTGAAGTTGGTGGGATGATGTATTTTATGGTTTAAATTATTAATCTAAAAGAGTATTCAGTGCTCAAGTCATTGGTTGGATGCTATTACTTATATTTCTTCCAAGAAACACACACACACACACACACATACCACTACACACATTGAATCATCCGGAATCAGCAGTCTCAAAATATCTTTCTTCTGATATTTTGAACGGCTGATTCTTTTTCCGCAAAATGACACTGCGATAATCTACTCCCATTTCTTTTTTCTTGTCTTTCTCTGTTTCATGTGAGCTAGAAATGTGCTGCTCTTGCCACCATCATGCAGTTTCCCTGTGGTCTCAGCCCTCATTGGATCGCTGCTTAGTCAACTCCCTTCTCATTTTTTTTTTTTGCTAACCTCATTCTCATTTAATCAGCTGAATATCCCTTCTGTTCTCTACAAAATTGTTCTTTCAACAACTTTCTTGCCTTTGAATACAACAATACTATAATTAATGTATTTGCTTCCCACATCTTTGCCAATTTATAACTCTAATTTCTTCTCAAATTCAGGTGCCAATTTACCATTTCCAATCATTCCTCCATTCTTAAAGCTTTACTGATTGACTTTGTTCCTCTAGCCAACAAGTTGTCCACACATTTGAGTTCAATGAGAAATATTTATATTTAGATTTATTACTATTTGGAGCTGTACTAGCATTCTTCAGTTATTTCAACTCTGTACTTCTGATCCAATTATACAGTAACTTGAGGGAAAAGACCAGTTTTTCTATTATTTTCTGGTTCTTATAGCATTTGTCACAAGTATTATACATAAGATATTCTGCATGTCTACTGAATGAATGATGTGTTAAAATATCCAATGATGTATTTGTAAATATCCCATTTTTTTCAAAGCAGCATTTGAGATGGCACTTGTACTAAGTGGAATCCCAGGTGGGTATTTGGAAATATGTGTCTCTTTATACATATGTTGGTATATTTACTTTAACAGTGTATTATAATTAATTTTAGCAATATCCAGCCACTTTTGCATCAGAAATAATTAAGTCAAGAGGATAAAAAATAATCAATCAATGTCACCATAAGATTAAGACTAAAGATAATTGTGCAACTATTTATAGCTTAAGTTGTGTGGCCTGTTTTTTTGTTTGTTTTTATTTTACTTTAAGTTCTGGGATACATGTGTAGAACATGAAGGTTTCTTACATAGGTATACATGTGCCATGGTGGTTTGCTGCATCTATCAACCCATCATCTAGGTTTTAAGTCCCTGCATGGATTAGGTATTCGTCCTAATGCTCTCCCTCCCCTTGACCCTATTTCCTGACAGGCCCCGGTATGTGATGTTCCCCTCCCTGTGTCCATGTGTTCTCGTTGTTCAACTCCCATTTATGAGTGAGAACATGCAGTATTTGGTTTTCTGTTCCTGTGTAAGTTTGCTGAGAATGATGGTTTCCAGCTTCGTCCATGTCCCTACAAATGATATGAACTCATTCTTTTTTATGGCTGCATAGTATTCCAGGGTATATGTGTGATGTGGCCTGTTTTAAAAGATCTTTTTTTCTTCCCTTCAATCTTTAGAAGTTTTTTTCACTAACAGATTTGTTTAATTTAATGAACATTAATTAAGAAATTACTTAAGCTCTCTGACTCTGTTTTCCTCAACTGTAATGTGTGTTAGGCAATGAGGATAATACATGAGTAAAACAGAGCACTGCCTTCAAGATGTTTATCTACTAAGGAATTCAAGATGAGGTGGGAATATGCATACTTTTTTGATCTATAAATTCACTTTCTTGGTATTTATTTTAATTAAATAATCCCTAATGCATGCAAATATTTTCATTTCATGGTTGCAAACAAATTCACTTAAACTTCTTTTGAATGTTAGAATAGCAATCTTGACTATTCAGAGTAATAATTAAATGTTAACTGAGCAATAAATTGTAGAAGGAAAGATATTTCTTAGATTTAATGTCTTTTCTTGTATTCATTCTGAAAGACATTAAGCATTTTGATCCAACCCAATGGCTTCAATTTCTAGGCTCATCCCAAAGTAATGCATACAATTTGCTCCAAGCTGCACAAAAGCCCATTTCATACTCACCAAAGCTGTTAGCCTATGCTTAAGTTTGGAAGTTCGCCCTCTCATCATTTCTTTCTCTCATTTGCTTCTTATAATAAATATTATTTTTATGATAATAAAAATCTTACATTTAGAATAACAGGCCTGACGTTAGTAATTAAATTAAAAAATAAAATTTCCTCTTTATCAGTCACGACCAGACATGATATAAAACACAATACCATTCCTCATGGTCAGCTACCACTATATACTATTGTAGCTGACTCATATTAATGCCATATGAACACTTAATACTTTATGTCAGACCAAATTATCTGTTCACAAAATAGCAGAAGCATGACATGTATGTTTCATGTCTACCACCTAAGCAATTTGCTTGCCACCACATTTCACCTTATCTTGTTGGAGTTTAACTCAGTATTATTACTGCACTAGTATAAGGCCCTAGGCTTACAGTAATTCAACACAGTGAATACTACATATCTTTATTAGATAGCCTATATTTTCAGAATTGAAAACTAGAGGCCCTTAGGTACGCTACCCAAGTGTGCGAAAAAGGTACGCTACTTAGTGTGCAAAAACAATCATTTATACGTTATGTGGATGGGATGAGAAAATACAAGGAAACTTTCAGGTTTAGGGTAGGGATAGTTATTCTCAGCAAAGGCTTAGCTGAGTCTAAGATAGGTACTCTTAGACTAAGAGCCTAAGATAGGTACTCTTCCTATTCCAGGAAGAATATTCTGAAATTCCACTCAGCTTTAATTAACTGTGTCCTGTTTCAACATCATCGTAATTGAAAGAATATGTTTAGCTATTTGAGGCAAAAGAAAAGAAAATGAAAATGAAACAAAAGAATTGATTAAATATTTAAAATTTGAAAAGCCACAAAAGAGCAAATTATATAAATGAACAATTAAATCAACAGGAATTTCAAATTTTAAATAAGTAGAAAATATATTAAAATATATTATGAAATACTCAAGTTCATTGGCAATCAGAAAAATGCAATTCAAAACAGAAACATAAAATGTAAATCTACAAAAGTAAAACATTCAGTGCTAATAAGAGAGCAGAAAATCAGGGCCTCTCAATGACTAGAAGGAGCATAAGCTAGTAAAACCTTCTGGAGAGTAATTTAGCAATATTCAATAATGTATTTAAAAATAGAAAGACTTTCTGACCTATAAGTTTTATTTATTCTCCTGTATAATGAGGAAATAATCACAGATTTGTAAACATATCTACTTAGCTTCAAATACATTTATCATGAGGCTATTTGTAGTAATGAAAAATGCCCAAAGATGGCTAAATGGTTTAATCAACAATGTAAATTTGTACAATGCCACATAGGCATTAATTATGTTGTAGGAGATTACATGGTTACACGATAGACTTCAAGATATATTGTCAAATAAAAAATACACATTTTAGAGCTCTGACACTAAACATCTTGAAAGCTGACACTCTTATCCTTAAAACAAGAAAAAGCTGAGCTGGAGTCAATCAGAGGACTATGGTCACAGGTCATACTGGAAACTTGAAACCTGGAGACTTGGGAACGCTTATTGAAATACAACAATTGAGAACTGCAGTAGAAGTTAATGGAGCTATAAACTGGCAGGAACACTGAAATGGTAATGTTAATGAATTGGGGGAGGCAAAGTGTGAATTAGCTTGAGAATGAAAACCTCCTAGGGCTACTATTTTAGGAGACCTCACCACACTTTTGTGGAATTTCCCTCTAGGAATTCTACCAGGTTCTCATAGTTAGAATATGAGAAAAATCCCTTGATTTTGGGAAAACAGCCATTTTTAAATAGGCCTAGACCCTCTGTACAATGAATGCCTACTCTCCAAGGACTTTGCCAGAACTCAATTTTGAAACTTCACCTCAGCAGGCACAGAAAGTTTCTCCCAACTGGATCATCCTCAAGCGTTCCTGTGTCACCTAAGCCTAAGTGGGGGTGGGGCGGGGAGTGGGAAACAGTCATCAGGAGCCAAAGCTTTAAGGAAACAGATTGAGAATACTGTAGCCAGGGAAGGGTTAAGGGAAGTGGGGAACGGTCAAAAGCTACATAAAAAAGCTACATAATTGGACTTGGAAAATTACAGTCCCAACACATCAACCCACTGAAAGATTACAATTTAATCAGAAGATTGTAGAGCAGCACTCCTCTCCCTGCCTTTCCACCACACCAACAGGGCTTCAATATAATAACTGTATTACAGCTGAAGGATTTGCAAGACATAGACTCTTCCTGAATAGTACTCAGGGGAGCCCAAAATCAAGAGGAAAGACCAAAACAAGGACTATAGAGGAATTTGAAGCCTGTGATACCTATAACTACATCAAACAATAAACACAGCCCAACTCCTAGCCACATTAATAGAAATCCTCACACTACATGCCTATTACCCCATTTCCTATTACCCTAAGCAATGTGGTCAGCTTTCAACAAAAAATTACAAGACATGACAGAAGGCAAGATAAAATACTCTAAAGATAAAACACAGTTGTCAAAACTAGAGTATATAAAACAGATGTTGAAATAACCAGATAATTTAAAATAATTGATATGCTAATTGACAACTGATATGCTTTTTCTGATGGAAAAAGTAGATAATATGAAGAAAAAGATGAATAATGTAAGTACAGAGATGAAGACCCTCAGAATTAAAAGGAAATGCAGAAATCAAAACACAATAACAGGAATGAATGATGCTCTCAATGGGCTCATCAGTAGACTGGACATGTAACTGAGAATTTTAGCTTTGAAATGTATTTTAAAATGGAATTTTCTCCTTTCTCTTTAGTCTTAAGATGCAACTTTGAAACAAACTTGTTTTGTTTCAAACAAAAATCTTGTTTTCTCTTATCCTTACAATATAGCCTTAAAACATATTTTGAAACTCTGTCCCTTTCCCACGAAACACCTCTCCGCACCGTGCACACTCACCTAACTGCATGCTTGTTAAGAAATTCCAGGGGTTAATTTTTAACACACCTGGTGTAGAAACCCAGCTAGTTCTCCTTCACCTAGAATTTACCTCGGTATGGGTAATCTACAGCCTGGCTGCAATTGACATAGCACCAGCCAGCACTCTAGGTGGACAATAACTCAAAATGATGATCAGAGCAAGACACACAGACCTGCACCCTGCCCCACTCCTACGTATTTCCTATACCAAGGTTTCCCTTCTTAAATCCCTGCCTTCAGCTCAAAACTGGAGATAGTTTATTTGAGGATTGAGCCTGGCCATCTCTCACCTGCTAGAATTTGATTAATAAAGCTGATTTCTTTTCAACACATCTCATGTGTTGTGTTTTGGCTTCCAAGTAGCAAGCAGCGTGACTTCCATTTGGTTACACTATGGCCTCTTGCACTGGGTTTGAGTTTCTGTGAAAAAGAAAAAAGGGCTGGGAACAGTGGTGCACGCCTGTAATCCCAGCACTTTGGGAGGCCGAGGCGGGCAGATCATAAGTTCAGGAGATGGAGACCATCCTGGCTAACATGGTGAAACCCCGTCTCTACTAAAAATATAAAAAAATTAGCCGGGTGTGGTGGCGGGTGCTTGTAGTCCCAGCTACTCGGAGAGGCTGAGGCAGGAGAATGGCACGAACCCGGGAGGCGGAGCTTGCAGTGAGTGGAGATCGAGCCACTGCAGTCCAGCCTGGGCGACAGAGCGAGACTCTGTCTCAAAAAAAAAAAAAAAAAAAAAAAAAGAAAGAAAAGAAAAGAAAGGGGGAAAGGGGGAAAGGGGGAGAAGATGTTGCAATTGTTCATTTTATAAAAATATACATGTGCACAGGTATTTTAGGGGCTCATATTACTAAATGCAGCATGAATTGGAGAAGAGGCTTCCAGTCATGGAGTATAATCCAGGTATGGTTAAGAATTAGAAACATGACAAATATTTGGAGACTGCATACCTTAATGTAAGTGCAAAAGCTATTTCAAACGACTCAGTTTGTCACAAGTGGGAACATGTGGCACGTGGAACAGTAGGGGAATAGCAGGTTTGCTGTGGAGCTTCGCCAGTAAGAGCATCAGCTCTGGAGTCAGCCTGTCAGGATTCTAAACTTGGCTTTGCCACGTAATGGCTATAAAATCTTGAGCTGCACTGTGCTTCAGGTTCCTCACCTGTCAAATGAGGGAGCTAATGGTACCTGTGGTATATGGTTGTTGAAAGGATATTCATGAAAATAACCCATAACAAGCATACATCATAATGCTTCACACATAAGTAATCGATAAATAATCATTCCTCATTTCCATCATTTATTGAGTACTTATGTGTGAAGTATTATGATCATTTACTGAGTACTTATGTATGAAGCATTATGAGATATGCTTGTTATGGGTTATTTTCATTTACAGAGACTCTAGCTGACAAAATACGTAAGTGCATACATAAGTGCTAGCCCTTTTAGGGCATCATAAAGTAGCTGAAGGATACTTAAAAAATGAGACTGAGCTCCTGCTTTCTTGTAATCAAGGACTGACAAGCCGGTAGATATCTGAGTTACCTTTAAAAAAAGTCAGCAGGGGAAATTCATTAAACACAAATAACTCAGGGTTGAACAATTCAAGAAACTGGCCCAAATTTTTAGTACCAAAGTATTGTGAAATTCTAATGCTTTTACTTTTTCTTTCCTATAATGTTTATTCTTCAAAATACAATGGAAGAAGCATGAGGATTTGCTCTGAATCTGGATGATATAAGAAGACAGAGCACCAGGATAAAATTCAGGAAATGTGGATGCCAGTCTCCATTCCAAGATCCTCCTGGGGGTAAGTCATTTTACATCTCTGAGCCTCAGTTACTTTAGCTGAAAAATAAAAATATTCTGATGCTTATTATTCTATAATGGAAAACTTTATGCTATGAACATCTCTGGTCTGGCTGTCAGGAGTAGATCTGAATCCTAGCTTTATGCTTTCAGGCTATGTGATCTTGAAGTCACTTCACATTTTGATCATTTCATTCCATAGATCCGCTTCACTTCTCTGATGGTTCACTGTCATAGTGCTGAGGAATGTCAGAAATGTAATGTCTTTAAATTATTATTTAACATGCTACATTAAGACAAATTGAAATGTAATATACAAATAGAGGAAATCAAACATCGTTTTGCAGATTATCTTTGATTTGACTGAATTTCCCACATTGGATAAATCTCCTTTAATGCATTTAGTTCCATTCCTACATTAAAGATGAAAAAGATTTTGAGTTAAATGTGACCTTTGAAACTGTGCTAATCCTGGCTATTTTGTATTTATACTAGAAAACCAACCTAAAAATATACGTTTAGGAAGTTGAGATAATTGCATTCTTTTTCATCTCAGCTCTGCCTAATATGATCAAATTTATCTTTTCAAGACCCATTTATTTTATGTAATCTAAATTACTTCTTCCAAAGTACTAAGTTACTAATTTGAAATAGATGAACAGGATTTTGATTGAAGGCTAAGAAAAATTTACATATCATACATTCTTTATTCCTGTAGCTCAGTCTTACTCATTTTATGTATCAATATCATAATATTAGAGTTAGAGAAATAGTCTCACAAAATCTAGCACTGACATCAAAACAAAACATTTTTTAAAAGTCAATTTTCAATAAATACTTACATACCATCCTAATAGTTGGAGGCTTCTTGAACTAGCCAGACTACTGTCAAAACCTTTAAATTAGCACAGGATTCTCACCAGTTTTTCCTGTGTGCACTAAAGTCAAGACTTTAACATATCTGATGATCAAATGATCAGGACTATCCTCTGATAAACAGAAAATGTGATAGAAGCTTTTACAAAACATAGTGTATTTTATCTGAGAACTGTTGCTAAAATCACAAAGTTACTTTAACTACCCGGTGGTGGTGAGTTTCCGCTGGGTGTGAAAATTAACTACATTTTTAAAGTGATGAAACTTCTGAGCTTATGATGACTTATCTCTTTCAAAAGTATACCCTCCAAATTCTGAGGCTTATGTAGCCTCACTTCCTCAGTCTTTTAATCATCTTTCTGTCCCACAATTCTCTTATTTATTCTTTTTCTACTATAGAAACAGCAGGTCCACATTTCTGACTGTGTAGGAATTGGAGGCCCACACCAAGCAGTGTGACATACTTGAGTGACAAAATAATGGAGTGATCCCAGGGACTCAGGAGTCATGGCAGAGGAATTTATTGCTTAGCAACCAAGACAAATGTCAAGAGTTCTACCAAATGCAGATAGTGAGTAGGACTATTGAAAATCAAAATTGCTTTGCTATAGTTCTTTTAAATTGGTTTCAACAAAAATATTAATTAATTTGCCCATTTATTCGTTTGATTGATTGACATAACAGCTTTCTGGCCAAGCACTAAGTGGCAATTACAGTCAGCTGGTCACACTAAAGGGACATAGAAATATAAAACTCAGGAGAAATATATAAAACTTCTACTGGAGAATAATTATCTGCTATTCTGAATTGATATTCAGATGCATTTCTATCATCACTGTTTTTTCTCAGAGAGGAAAGTGACACATGATGGCATAGTTTTGAAAGTAAAATAAAAATAATGATATATTACTAAAAAACTAGACTAATGAACTGCATATATCTAGTCCAGACACCATATTTAAAATGTTGGCTTTGGGGCCTTTATTTGAAGGAAATGTGAGTAACTGATCGTGTTCTCATTAGCACTAGGTAGAGTTTCACGAGCACTTGAATTAATTTCAAATATGTTGTAAGGAGCCAAATATAAACTATAAGGTATGTATTTAAATTGGAAGAAGTACTCAGCTTATGTCATAATAAAAATCACTGCTGCTACTATAAGGAGTTACTACCATGATGACATATCTATCATAGTTTCCACACAGTAAGAACCTGCCATAAAAACTAAAAAGAAGAGTTCATTGTTGGTGTTTTTAATATAATACCTGAAAATGAAATAGTATGAAGGTGAGATCCCTTTTCTAATCATAAATGCGGGTATGTTGTTCCTAGCTAGCAGGATACCAACATTCAAAAAATATTACAAAACTTTTTGAGTAGTCATTCATATGGTCCAGACTAGCAATAAAGGGAGACATTTTATCCCATGAACTAGCTGGATCCCAACTAACCAGACCATTCAATTTACCAACATGATTTTAAAATAAAAATTATACACAGTATCTTTAGAGAAAGAAACAAATGAAAATAAGACTGGGTTTTTATAATTTTTTCTTCTTTTTTATTCCATTGTCTAATTTAATCAAATTTTTAATTTCTTCTTGAGTTAGTTTCAGTAATTTGGATGTCTTTCTAGGAATGTATTCATTTCATTTAGTTTATCTACTTGGCTGATATACAATTGTTCCAGTATTCCTTAATCTTTCTTACTTCAATAATGTCATTAGTAACATTTCTTCTTTCATTCTTGACTTCACTTTTTTTTCTCTTTGTTTCTGCCTCCCTCTATCTCTTGCTTTTCCTTGGTCATTCTACCTAAAGGTTTTTCAATTTTATTGATCTCCTTAAATAACTAGATTTTGATTTTGTTGGCTTTCTATATTGTTCTATTATTTATTTCCTGTATTCCTACTGTAGTCTTCCATTTTTAATCTTTGCTTTGTTTCAGGGTTAATTTTCTCTTATTTTTAGTGTTTGAAGGTGGAAATTTAAGTTGTTGAATTGACATGTTTATTTCCTTTTTTTTTTTTTTTTTTTTTTTTCTTGAGACGGAGTCTCGCTCTGCCGCCCAGGCTGGAGTGCAGTGGCGCAATCTCAGCTCACTGCAAGCTCCGCCTCCCGGGTTCACGCCATTCTCCTGCCTCAGCCTCTCCGAGTAGCTGGGACTACAGGCGCCCGCCACCACGCCCGGCTAATTTTTTGTATTTTTAGTAGAGACGGGGTTTCACTGTGGTCTCGATCTCCTGACCTCGTGATTCGCCCGCCTCGGCCTCCCAAAGTGCTGGGATTACAAGCGTGAGCCACCGCGCCCGGCCGACATGTTTATTTTCATTGGACTACTCATAGCTACAAATTTCCTTAGCACTTTTGTCTGCTTTCCATAAGCCTTAGTATGTTGTGTTTTCGTTTACAGCAAAGTGTTTTAAAATTTCCCTGTGATTTCTTCTTTGCTCTACTGATTATTCAGGAGTGTATCATTTAATTTCCACATATATGTGAATTTCTCATATTTCCTTCATCACTGAGTTCTAATTTTATTCCACTGTGGTCAGAGAACATACTTTGTGTTATTTTCATACTTTGACATTTACTCAGACTTGTCTTACAGACAAAATATGGTCTATCACGGTCAGCATTTTATGGACTTGAAGAGAATGTGTATTCTTCTGTTGGATGGAACCTTCTATTAGATAACTATTAGATGTAGTTAGTTTGCAGTGTTGTTCAAGTCTCCTATTTCTGTCTAGTTACTTTATATAATATCAAAAGTGAGGTATTGAAGTCTCCAACTATTATTGTTGAATTGTTCATTTCCCCTTTAACTCTGTCAGTTTTGCTTCCTATATTTTGGACTTTGATACTAGATACAAGACATAATTATTATATCTTCTCGATGCCATCTCAGGCAGTCAAAATATGTAACAGTTTTCTCTGATTGTTTTTGACAGATGCTCTGGGGAAGAGGCTGCTCTCACTAGGTAAGCTTCAAGTCAGGTCAAGTAAAAACAACCTTGCCAGCAAGATCCATCAGTGAGGTAACATAGTGATAATTAGGAGTGGGGGAACTCTAACTCCACTGTACCCTGCCAACAGCTGCCAAGTTGCTGTTTCCACTGTGATTGTTTGCTTTTAAGACTCCCATAGAACTGGGCACTAGGGTATGGAAATAAGAAAAGTTAAACTGCTATAAAGCTTACTCTTCTTACTTAGATTCAGCTGTTTTTACAGATTTTGGCAGGGCTTTGGTTAACTTCTAGAGTTCTAAAAAAGATTCTGAAAATTTTTGCCACTCTTATCACTTTTATTTGGGGAAGAATATTTGGAGGTCCTTTCCATTTTTACTGACATCATCTTTTTATTGAGTTTAGTATATTTTGCAATGTTTTAATGTGTGGCCTCAAATTACACAAACTTCAGCCCACTTTATTGCTGGATCTATTCTGATCTGTAGCTGAACACTAAGAACAATAATGATTTTTCACAACAGCTAATATTATTGAGTTTTTTGTATGTAACATGCATAAGAGTAAATTGTTTATAAGCAATGGTTCTTTTAAAACAGCAGTCTAATATGTTAAAGTATTCCTCAGTCTCTCTTTTTACAAATATAGAAACAGATAGCTAGGTAGCTTCTCCATCACCACAGAGTTAA
This sequence comes from Nomascus leucogenys, assembly GCF_006542625.1. Lineage (NCBI taxonomy): Eukaryota > Metazoa > Chordata > Mammalia > Primates > Hylobatidae > Nomascus > Nomascus leucogenys. Next base: position 52,719,416 of record NC_044383.1, on the reverse strand, counting down.
TGGTAGCCAGGAACTAAACCCAAGAAAGCCTTTACTCTCATGTGCATATTCTTATGCATGCACTCTAAAAACTAAAATTTGAAGTTGTGTAATAATGTCAATAAAGATTTGGCTTCTCTATATAGGATGCTTCATCAAAGAGTAACATAAAGGAGGAGGAAATATTTATTTTTAATTTAGAAGTTGGTTTGGATAGCTACTCTCAGAAATATCTATTTTGAAAGATTTCTAGGAATACCTTTAAGAAAACGATGTCTCGCAGGACAATTAGAACAATGGATTAGGGCATTCCTGGTTACCAAGTGTGTAACGTCACTTTGTCTGTGAATGCAACAGTATTTGGAAGTCGCTACAAAAGAAGGAAAATATAACCCCTCATTTTGTAGGTTGCTAATTGTTTGCTTTTAGATTTTTAATTTGATTCTTGACTTTTGTTAAATGTTTTGGCTTTAAAATTAGGGTGAGCCCATATACACCATGGAATACTATGCAGCCATAAAAAGGATGAGTTCATGTCCTTTGCAGGGACATAGATGAAGCTGGAAACCATCATTCTCAGCAAACTAACACAGGAACAGAAAACCAAACACCACATGTTCTCACTCATAAGTGGGAGTTGAACAATGAGAGCACGTGGACACAGGGAGGGGAACATCACACACCGGGGCCTATCATGGGGTGGATAGCATTAGGAGAAATACCTAATGTAGATGACAAGTTGATGGGTGCAGGAACCCACCATGGCATGTGTATACCTATGTAACAAACCTACACGTTCTGCACATGTATCCCAGAACTTGAAGTATAATAGTAATAAAAAAAAATTAGAGTGAGCCTTATTTCTTATTTCCCACTTTCCTATTATTTTATGTACTTGAAACCTCCTATTCTGTTGCTATTTTGAACATTCATTTAAATTATGAAATATTTATAAATTATGAAATATTGATATACTTTTGGTCTAAATTAAAGATGTCAGAAGACTTTCATCATTAATTCTACAAACTTCTGATGTGAATTTCATCTCAACTTAGCCCTTAGAGTCTCGGTTAAATAAACATTAACTGATATTGTTTCAATTTGACTTCCTAAGTAATTTTAATCATTTCATGTAAGTATCTTCAGAATTCTATTTTGATTTTTTGATGACTTTCCATATGATTCCTTTGAGTAGAAAGCTCTTTTAACTATTGCTTATCCAAATTACCCAACCTTTAAATTTCAGTATAAAAGTTGATTCCTCTGTGATACATTCCTGATTTTCCACCTTCTGTACATCACTGGACTTTGTTTGCCCCCTTTGTAACTGCATTTATCACACTGGTTTATAATTGTTTATTTACCTATCATACGTCAAACCAGACAAAAATTTCTTTGAGAGAAAGGGCTGAGCTCCATTCAACACATATATACAGGATCTGATGAATATGAAAAGCATCATAAATATTTTAGAATTAATAAAAGAGTAAAATTAATTTTGAAACTCATTGTTGGCTAGTCTGACTCTGTGAAAATTCTGAATTATATAAGATTTTATAAAACAGCAACTATATTTAAGGAAATAGTTTCTGTTACTTTCAAACATGGAAAATATCATAGGATAAAAAGGCTAATTCGCCAGTGATATCTGGTCAAATTAATTTCCAATAAGTTACAGTTCATATACTTTAAAAACTACCAGGTCATTAATGCAATAGTTTTTTTTTATATACAAAAAAAGGCCATTGATTCCTAATGGTAGATACACAAAAAAGGACCTTAATTTCCAGGTCAGGCAACCTACAGAATGGGAGAAAATTTTTGCAGTCTACTCATCTGACAAGGGGTTAATATCCAGAATCTACAATGAACTCAAACAAATTTACAGGGAAAAAACAAACAACCCCATCAAAAATTGGACAAAGGATATGAACAGACACTTCTTGAAAGAAGACATTTATGCAGCCAAAAGACACATGAAAAAATGCTCATCATCACTGGCCTTCAGAGAAGTGCAAATCAAAACCACAGTGAGATACCATCTCACACCAGTTAGAATGGCCATCATTAAAAAGTCAGGAAACAACAGGTGCTGGAGAGGATGTGGAGAAATAGGAACACTTTTACACTGTTGGTGGGACTGTAAACTAGTTCAACCATTGTGGAAGTCTGTGTGGCGATTCCTCAGGGATCTAGAACTAAAAATACCATTTGACCCAGCCATCCCATTACTGGGTATATACCCAAAGGATTAGAAAAGATGCTGCTATAAAGACACATGCACAGGTATGTTTATTGCAGCACTATTCACAATAGCAAAGACTTGGAACCAACCCAAATGTCCAACAATGATAGACTGGATTAAGAAAATGTGGCACATATACACCATGGAATACTATGCAGCCATAAAAAATGATGAGTTCATGTCCTTTGTAGGGACATGGATGAAGCTGGAAATCATCATTCTCAGTAAACTATCACAAGGACAAAAAGCCAAACACTGCATGTTTGCACTCACAGGTGGGAATTGAACAATGAGAACACATGGACACAGGAAGGGGAATATCACACTCCGGGTCCTATTGTGGGGTGGAGGGAGGGGGGAGGGATAACATTAGTAGATATACCTAATGTAAACGAACGACGAGTTAATGGGTGCAGCATACCAACATGGCACATGTATACATATGTAACAAACCTGCATGTTGTGCACATGTACCGTGAAACTTAAAGTATAATAAAAAAAAAATTTTAAAAAGTTTGCAAAATTATGGCAAAGGATTTATATACTTAATATAGAAAGAATTTTTATAAACAAAAATAAGTCTAATGGCAAATATAAGCTAATGATAAAAATAGGCAATTCATATAAAATATATACGTAAAACTTTTAACCAACTAGTAATTAAAGACAGGCAAATTTTAAAAAATAAGACTTTTGGCCAATCAAATTGACAAAGTGTATTTTGCTTTCTAAATAATACTCCACACTGGGAAGCATGGTGTGAGAAGACAGTCCGTATCATTGCTAGTGGGAATATCAATTATTACATTTCTGGAAAACAAACAAACAAACAAAAAAAGCTATTCATTTTAACTGCATTCTAAAACCATAATAATTAGTAAGGAAGCAATTATTAAATATTTTTATTCAAGAGATGTTATTGATTTTTGCGAAAAAGAACAGAAATATCTGAACAGAAATTTTTCATATACAAGGAATTTTATTACAGTTACTTTCCATTATTCCATATGGCCTCATGTACTCTATATGCTGTGTATTTATAAAATGAGAGAAAAGCAAAAGGTTAGTTGTAAACACATTTGACGCCATAAATGATTTTTTACATTTTTTTGGTGTCAGCTGCAATTGTGTTTGAAGTGTCTATTTTAAAATCAGTTCCAGTATGGGATTAAAGAATAAAAAAAAACAAAGTAATGTGTGAAATAATTTATTTCTGTTACTAATTTGAGACTTGTCAGGTCACTGGCAAAGTTGCCCAAGCATTTGAAGTGCTTTAACCTAACAAGTAAAATTACATTGTTCTGAAATAAAGTGTCATCTGATATGACGTTAACTTGCACCTTTGGGGTGTCTGTATATTGCTATTCAGGTCACTGAGAGAAGAGGAAACATACACAAAGCTGCATGAAAAAGATAATTCACCTTATGTAAGTGAATATTTTATAGATTTTGTAGATAAAATAGATTTTTCATGTTTTAACTAAATAATAGTTACTACATCTTCCTTACATATATTTTCAGTAGCGTGGTTCTCAGCCAATGCAAAAATACATGGTATTATCTCATTCTATTTGTTTATAGTATACATTCAAAATAACCCATCAGAATACCTCTGAGCATATGTAAAAAGGAAAAACTCAAAATCACTTATAAAAAGGGAGAAAGAACTTAGATATTTTTTCTTTCTTGGGAATAGTGGAAGCTTAATTAATATATTTTTGAAATTATATAACATCAAATACCACCCAATCTGGTTTTCTTAGTACCTAGTGTGCTAAGGGAATTTTGGATATTTTTGTAGTATGTATTTTTCTTCTCTCCATATTTATTGCATTCTTATAGCATTTATATTTTAACTTATAATTATAGTTTTTATATTTTTACACATGCATATAAGCTGTTGCAGTAGGCATATTTTAATGAGTGCAATGAATAAATAAAATGTGATTTTTACTTCTGCTGCCTCTACTGATCTTATTTTCTGCAATCACAACTGTTTTTTATTACTAATATTAATAATAATAATTGCTTTTTCCTTCCCTCCAAAAACGCAATAATAATGTGAGTGCTGTATCATATTTTTAAAAATCCAGAAACATAGTTGAAATAAGTGAGCAGTTTGCATATAATTTTGATGAACATTTCCTCAAAGTCTAAAAGCTCTTTGGAAATAATGATGAGCTATGTGTCAATTTAGAAACGGTCATTGTCAATTTGTCTATATCTTCCAGAATCTTTGAATATAAACCGAATCCTTTTCTTGTTCTTTGTTATGAAGACATAGATTTTATCTACACACAAAAGGAATAGGGCAATAGCACACTATATTTGTAACTTATTGCACATTATTAAACTCTGCTCAAATCTCACCTTTTTCATGTGATCTTTCCATTTAAAATGTCATTATTAATTTATATAACTTTCATAATAGTTTAGCCTATATAAGCCTCTCTATCTCTGTATATATACACACATGTATGTAATATATTTATAATTGCTGTAGTTTTCATTAGAACTTAGGACTAAGGGCATGAGGAATCTTTCACATTTCTAATATTGATGTCATTCTTAACATAGCCCCTATGAATTTGTTTTATTAATGTATTTATGAATTCTTAATATAGAAAAATAGCTTCTTTCCAGATTCCTTTCCAACATTTTTAAGACTTTATTTATTTGCTTTTGTTCATCTTCTGCCTCACCTAGCAGGCAGAGACAATACCTAATGCAGAAGTTCCCTAATTTACGATGGTTTAACTTACTACTTTTAGATTTTACAATGGTGCAAAAACAATACGCATTTAATAGAAACTGTACCTCAACTACCCATACAACCCTTTTGTTTTTCACTTTCAGCACAGTATTTAATAAATTTTGTGAGTTACTCAACACTTGATTATAAAATAAGCTTTGTGTTAGATGATTTTGCCCAATTGTAGACTAATGTATGTGTTCTAAACATGTTTAAGGTAGGCTAGGCTAAACAATGATGTTTGGTAGATTAGGTGTGTTAAACAGATTTTCAACTTATGATATTTTTAATTTACAGTGGGTTTATCTGAATGTAACTCCCATTATAAGTTGAGGAGGTACAATTATGAAATGCTAACCCTACCTGGGGGCTGCTTAACATGAGCTCTCTGCATGGAGATATTTATCTACTCAGTAGGGGAGTTTCCATAAGCAGAGCAGCTTCATTTCTGTAAATGAGGAATTTTGCCATTTGGGTGGACGGGAGCAATGAGCAGTGAAAAAATGAAAATGGTTGGTGGCAAACATTGGATGCCACTGGTAAAGAGGCCCTAAGATAAATACTTAAGTTCCTTCGGCTGGACAACAGCTAGACAATGGCCTGTAAAGAAGGGAGAAATTGTGACAACTGATTCTCTCCAGTGTCAGTCAAAATTTTGCAGTCACTCTCAAAACCATGAGTGTGCAAAATAATATTTATCAGATTCATATTCTAAACCATATAAAATAAATTAACTCTCTCCTCCCTTATAATGTAAATGCTTCTGCAATGTAAACGGCGCTTTACATATCATATGAATAAAAATAATCTTAATAAAACTCCACAGCACAATACTTAATACAGATGGTTCCCAAGTTACAATGATTTAACACAATTTTTAGACTCCTATCCTGAATTTTTTATATTAGCTGTTCTTTTCTCTTAATTTCCAGTTTTTAAAATGGTAATTATTCATCAACATTTGTGAATCCTATAATCTAATATGTGTATAGAAAGAAACACAAAATTGGAGAGAATTGATTTATGGCAAAGACCTGAGAAGGTCTCAGAGGCCAGCCATAGGTACAGCAAATAGTAGCTTTGAGGCTTCACGTTGCAAAAGTTTGTTGCAAGTCAATACATAAAGTGTCTATGCACAGACACACAGAACATTGGCATTCAAACATCTACTCCTAGACAAGATGAGATCTGAGGTGAACTTTCTGAGCTATTTAAACTGAAGATGGTCCTAGTAAAAATGTGGCCTCGGGCTGATTATAGGAATTAATTGATGGTGTCAAAAGACAAAACTAAAACAAATTTAGTTTAAAAATCGAATTGTCTTTTATTAGCAATTCTAAAATCAGTCAACATCTCATTCTATGAAATAGAATGGGTTTTCCACTGGACATTATAGAATGGTTGGTTTTTTTTAAGGAACTCTCAATTTTTTAAAGTGGGGTTGGTTAACAGGTCACTGTTGGTCACTTTCTTTGTAAGGGTTAAAATGGAGCTGATTTTCTTATTACGCTAACTCAAGTAGAGTAAGTTCTTTCTGATTGTTTGGTGTCAATGTCCTGCTTTCAGGAAAAACTGAAAGGTCTGTTTTGGGACCTCCTTGCACTTAGCATTAGTGACTCCATTTTGGTTTGGTCTGATCTGCTGGTACCAAGTGCAGGAGGCTAGTCCAAAACAATGACTTCCCATAAACTGTCTTTCATAATAGCCAATAAGATGGTCAAATGCTCAGACCTCCTTGGCCATCTCACAAGTGGAATTCTAGTAGCCAGTCATTAGCACTTAGCCAGAGCTCAAACATATCCCTATTGGAGAAATTCAATAGGAACAGGGAAAAGATCTCCATACATCTGCTTCTGCCTACCCAAGTGGAAACTTACTTGTCACAAGCATCATTTGGGTAACTGATCTCTTTTTTAGTGTCTCACATCTAAATATAAGAAAGACAAAGAATTACCTCTATTTGAAGAGAGCTTTTAACTCAAGAAATAGCCTAAATTAATAAAAGAACCAATGAAAGTAATGGAGGGGAACAAAAGAAAACTCTTGTTAGTATCTTCAGAGGGGGATGATGAGGAAGACATTCCATCCACAGAATAAGAACAAGTTGCTATGTGTATTAGCCTTCTATTGCTGTGTAATAAATTACCACAAACTTGTGGCTTAGTACAACATACATTTATTATCCCACAATATTTCTGCTCGGGTTTCACAGCACTGCAGTCAGGTGTGGTCTTCTGAGTAATAGGAGTGAAATAAAAATTGTTCTTTCTGATTATCAGCCTTCTGTTGTTATTTGATTTATTATAATAATGTGCTTGTGGTTTTAAATTTTAAACTTGTTAACCAAATAGAAGCATCTCCTATTGTAGCTATTTTGGGGACATAATTGAATATAATTCAGATACAGGCATACATTGGTGATACTGTAGGTTCAGCTCCAGACCACCACAATAAGGCAAGTATTGAAACAAAGCAAGTCACACTTTTTTTAGCTTCCTAGTGCATATAAAAGTTATGTTTACACTACACTGTAGTATATTAAGTATGCAAAAACATTATATCTAAAAAGCAATGCATTTACCTTAATTAAAAATTATCTTATTACTAAAAAATGCTAATAATCATCCAAGCCTTCAGAGAGTTGTAATCTTTTTGCTGGTGAAAGGTTTTGTCTTGATGTTGATGGCTGCTGACTGATCAGAATGGTTGTTGCTGAAGGCTGTAGTGGCTGTGGAAATTTTTAAAAAGAAGACAAGATGAAGTTTTCAGTATCAACTGTCTCTTCCTTTAATAAAAGATTTATCTATAGAATGTGATGTTCTTTGATAGCATTTTACCCACAGCAGAACTTCTTTCAAAAATCAAGTCAATCCTGTCACTGCTTTATCAACTAAGTTTATGTAATATTCTGCATCTTTTGTTGTAATTTCTAAAATGTTCACAGCATATTTACCAGACGTAGATTCCATCTCAACAAACAACTTTCTTTGCCCATTTATTAAAAAAAAAATCCTCATGCATTTACGTTTATCATGAAAAAGTTTGCAGCAATTCAGTCACATCTTCAGTCTCTGCTTCCAATTCTAGTTATCTTGCTATTTCCACCATATCTGCAGTGACTTCTTCCCCCTTGAACCCCTAAGTTCATCCATGAGGGTTGGAATCAACTTCTTCCAAACTCCTGTTACTGTTCACATTTTGACCTTCTCCCATGAATTAAAAATGTATTTAATGGCATCTAGAATGGTGAATTCTTTCTAGGAGATTTTCAATTGACTTCACCCACATCCATCAGAGGAATCACTATCTGTGGCAGCTATAGTCTTACACAATGTATTTTTTATGTAATAAAACTAGAATATCAAAATTGCCTCTTAACCCATGAGCTACAGAATGGATGTTGTGTTAAAAGGCATAGAAAAAAAACATTAATTTGCTTATACATTTCTACCACAGCTCTTGGGTGACCAGGTACATTGTCAATGATAAGTAATATTTTGAAAGGAATCTTTTCTTCTGAGCAGCAGGTCTCAACAGTAGGCTTAAAATATCCAGTAATTCATGCTGTAAACAAATGCGCTGTCATCCAGGTTGTTGTTCCATTGTTAGAGGAACACAGGCAGAATAAATGTAGCATAATTCTTAAGGGTCCTAGAATTTTCAGGATGGTAAATTAAAACTGTCCTCAGTTAAAATCACCAATGGCATTAGTCCCTAACAAGAGAGTAAACCTGTCCTTGAAAACTTTGAAGCCCGGCATTGACTTCTCTCTAGCTAGATGGCATCTTCTTTCAATAGAAGGTTTTTTCCAAAAAATCTACCTTGAATATCTGTTGTTTAATGTAGTCATCTTCATCCATTATCTTAGCTAGATCTTTAGATAACTTGCTGCAGTTTCTCCATGTGTGCTTGCTGCTTCACCTTGCCATTTTATCTTATAGAGAGAGCTTCTTTTCTTAAACTTCATGAACCAATCCCTACTAGCTCCAAACTTTTTTCTGCAGCTTCCTCACCTCTCTCGGCCTTCATAGAATTGAAAATAGCTAGGACCTGGCTCTGGATTATGCTCTGGCTTAAGGGAATATTGTGGCTGGTTTGATTTTCTATTCAGATCTCTCAAAGTTTATCCATATTAGCAATAAGCTGTTTCACTCTCTTATCATTCTTGTGTTCATTCAAGTAGCATTTTTAATTTCCTTCAAGAACTTTTGCTTTGCATTCACAACTTCGCTGTCTCGTACAAGAGGCCTAGCTTTCAGCCTATCTCACCTTCCAACATGCCCACTTCAGTAAGTGTAATCATTTTTACCTTTTAATTTAAAGTGAGAGGCATGTGACTCTCTCTTTCACTTGAACACTTAGAGGCCAGTGTAGGGTTACTAATTAGCTTACTCTAATGTTACTGTGTCTCAGGAAATAGGGACATTCAGGCATGACCAGTTAGTTGGTGGAGCAGCAATCAGAACACACACAACATTTACCAACAAAGTTCATAATCTTATATGGACACAGTTTGTGTATTACATGCCTCTTAAAGAAGATACAAACACTAAAGGGACCCACACATGACAACCAAGAAAAGAGGAGGCAAACATTAGCCGACTGGTCATTCCTTCACTCTTTCCATGCTCTACTTCAGAAGCCTCCCACGTCCCTCAGGGCATTCCAGAAGACCTGTTCTGGGAGTTACTCTTACTGCCTTTAGAGAGCTGCCAGACTTGAGGTATCCCTTAGGATCATTTTATCTTCTCAGAAAAACCAATCCAGGAGTTAAAGGAGGGGTGAAATGGGAAGTAGTCTCTAGTAATGGAAATAAAAGATGAGGACTTCAGCAGAAAGGAAAAGTTGTTCACTCCTTCTCCAGCAAAATCATGAGGGTTTGGGATGGTCATAAAGGCATCCTAGCATCATGCAGGCAGCCAAACTGCAAGCGCTTAAGTGATTCCAAAATGGATCCCAGAAGGACAATTCCATTTATCACATAAGAACTTTAGGGAGGCAGAACATTTAGAAAATCTGTCCAGGAAGCTCTCCCACACCTTCAGGCTCTGTAAACTAGTTTCTAGATACAAAATACATATATATCCAAAATTTGGCACCATGGGAAGAGTGGGCTTGCCAATTTCATAAAGAAGAAATGAATTAATGTTGTTTTAATTAAATCTATTTAATATAAATCTGGCAATAATTCCTGTCCAGTATCTCAGCTATTTCCAAGAGTGCTGAGAAAAGTGAAATATGCCAACACAGCCATATTCTATGAGCTGATTACTTGAAAAATAGCTGCATATAACAAATACAAATTGCAATAATACAAACACACTCTCTCTCTCTCTCTCTCTCTCTATATATATATATATATATATATAAAGAAAAAAACTTTAACTTCCTTTTTGACAGCCGTTTACTGTGTAGCTAAGAAGTTTCAGGCCTACACCTGATACCAAGCATAATGTCTGACCTTAAGAAGTTAGCTAGTGAAGAAGACAGAATCATAAATTAAACACTGCATTCAGATGAGGCACAAAGGTGGGCGGCACTTGGCTAGGGCAGCTGAACAGAACTTCTCTTTTATGGTAAGACATGAGAGTCATCCTAGTGGAAGTGGTCTTGAGATGAAGGTGAAATGAAAGTCAGCTTGATTCCAAAATCAAGTGAAAGACAGCAGAGTGGATAACTGTTAGGATGCTGTTTAGTGAGCACAACAAAAGTCAGCTGGCATAGAGCACAGAACTAGCATAGCTTAAAAGAACAGAATTTTGTTTTGCTTTGTTTTCTTCTTACATAATAAACTCTCCTTAGGTAGAAAGCTTGATGCTAACACAGCTGTAAAAGGAGTTGATGGGGGACACAGTCTCCTTTTAGCTTCCTGCTCCACCAATCTTAGCATGCAGTTTGCTCTCTTGGCTGTTAAATCTCCAAGCATCATTACCCATTTCAGACAGAAAGAAGCGGGGAAAGGCAAAGAGTAAAGAAACATGGCCCTCCATCTTTCTGTTTTTATTAGAAGAATAATAGTTTTTCCAGATGTCTTACCCAGTAGATTGTGGGTATTTTATCATGGACCAAAGCTTGATTGCATGGCCACCTTTAAAGGCAAGGAAATCCAGAGACATGAGTATTTCTAACTTGGCACATTGCCTCCCCCACCAAAACGGGGTTTTCTCAGTGAGAAGGAGAAAGCAGATACTGTATTGGAAACTACCACCAGGAGTGCCACTTCAGAGAAGGTAGAGTAGATTATTGTTTCTTATTCTTCCCACTAACTGCAACTAAAACGTTTGGAGAGTATACGTAAAACAAACATAGGATTGCGAAAGGTAAAGAAAACATAGACTTGCTAGGGACCTTGAGACTCGAGGGACAATATGGTGGTGAGTCCTCTGAGTTTTGCCTCACATATCACAAATGTGGAGCTGAGGAAGCTTGCAACCCAGATATGTCAACAAGTTCAGATGAAAAAAAAAAAAGGTCCCAACAAAACCCTTTAGGCAAATGACCAGGAAAGGAGCATCCTAGCAAGAGAAAATTTTCAGATGATAACCACTCTACTACAGCTAAACACTGAAAAAAAAAAAATTACTGTGGCCTCACCCACATGCCAGAAAAAGCTGAGTGGGGAGCCAAAATTTCCAGTGTAGTGAAGCTGTGAAGAGGTACTACAAAACCCCTACTGGGCAATGTAAAGAGGGCCAAGTAGGAAGCTGAAACTTTTGTCCCTGCAGTCCAGGACATCCCCTCACCTTCCCACTCCTCCGTCACTACCATCAGTGGGAAGTCTGAATTTGCAACATTACCTGCTGGGAAAGTGTTGGAGGAGGCCTGGTGGAAAGTAGAGACTTGCAGCAGCACCCAGGGTTAACAAGACCACCCACTCCCACTTAGAAAGAAGAGTACTCCCTTTCTCTTGTGTGTCAATTAAGGGCAATAGGAAATGAGAATTCTACCTTGACCTGCTGTAATAAAATAGCCCCAACTTTCTCCTTCTGTATTGGTGTCAGAGAAAGCTAAGAAGTTTTAAATAAGATCCATCATCTTATGATATGAAAATGCCCAAATTTCAACAAACGAAGTCATTCATTATACCAAGAGCCAGGAAGATCTCAACCTGAATTTTTTAAAGGCAATCAAAAGATGGCAGTACCAAAAACACACAATGGGAAAAGGAGAGTCTCATAAATAAATGGTATTGGAAGAACTAGATATACATATACAGAAGAATGAAATTAGGCCCTTATCTCATATATATATATATATATATATATATATAATATATTTTTTTTTTTATATTATTCTATATATATATATATACACAAATGTATATATATATATATACACAAACTAACTTAAAATGAAAAAAAAGACATAAGTGTAGAATCAGAAACTACAAAATTAGTAGAATAAAACACATGAGGAAAGCTCCATGACATTGGTCTGGACAAGGACTTTTTGGATATGATCCCCAAAGCACAGGTGAAAGAACTGAAAGAAAAAAAAAAAAAAACAGACAGATGAGAATACACCAAACTGAAAACATTCTGCATAGCAATGGAAAACAACCAACAAAATGAAGAGACAACATATCAAATAACAGAAAATATTTGCAAACTATACATCCTGATAAGAAGTTAATATCAAAAATACATAAGAAACTCAAACAACTCGATAGTAAGAAAACAATAGACATGACTTAAAAATGAGCAAAGATCCTAAATAGACATTTCTCAAAAATAGGTGACTATATTTTATAACTTACTGTATATTTCAAAATAGCTAAAAGAGATTTGAAATATTCACAACACAAAGAAATGATAAATGTTTGAACTGATGGATACACTAATTACCCTGATTTGATCATTATACTTGGTATGCATGCATCAAAATATCATATGTTCCCCATAAATTTGTACAATTTTTATGTATCAATAAAAACATACATGAACAGGAAAAAATTGTATAGCTATAACTGTGAACACTACTAGTCATTCTGACTTCAGAGACCATGCTCTTGACTACTGTAATTTTTGCTACCTTTTACTCAAAAAAGAACCATTCATTTCATAAAATAAAAATAAAAAAGACATATAAATGGCCAACAGGTGTATTTTAAAATGCTCAATATCACTAATCATCAGGGAAATGTAAATTAAAACCATAAGGAGATGTCATCTCATACCTGTTAGAACAGCTATTATCAAAAAGACAAAGATAATAGGTGTTGGTGAGAATGTATTGAAAGGGAACCCTGTCACACTGTTGGTGGAAATGTAAATTAAGATGGTCATTATGGAAACCAGTATAAAAGTCCCTCAAAAAATTAAAACTAGAACTACAGTATGATCCAGCAATCTCAGTGCTGGATATGGATCTAAAGGAAATTAAATCAGTATAATGAAGAGATACCTATACTCTTATGTTCATTTGCAGCATTATTCATAATAACTAAGATATGTAATCAATCTGCGTCTATCAGTGAATCAATGTTGCTATGGCTAAAACCTTGGTGTCCTTTCAAACTTGAGTTGTACCCAGGCATCCTGGTGAGCTGGGGCTTGGGTAGCAACCAGCAAAGCTTTGAAGATATGGCTGCCGGCCTGTGCCTCTCCCTCTTTTGTATTCTGGAAGCGCCTAACTCGGGTGATCTCGCAGGCTCAAAGCTGGAGGGGAATTTGCCTCCAGATAAATCATACTTTGAATCTCATCCATAACTGATTTAGATGATGTTTACACAAGACTGGATTTTAGACTTTTGAGTTGACACTTGGACAGGTTAAGACTTGGGGCTACTGGGGTGAAATTACTGTATTTTGCAAGTCAGAAGAACATGAATTTGTGGAGGCCCTGGGAAGAATGCTGTAGTCTGAATGTTGGTGTCTCCCCCGAAATTCAGATGTTGTTCCCTGATAATCGAATAGTTTTAAGAGGTGAAGGCTTTTGGAGAGTGATTAAGTTGTGAGGGCTCTGTCCTCATTGATGGGATGAGTGCCTTTATAAAAGAGGTTGAAAAAAGCTGTCTTTCTTCTGCCATGTGAGGATGCATCCACCAAGTACCATCTATGAGGAACAGGACCTCAGCAGATACCAGATCTGCTGGTGCCTTGACCTTAGACTTCACAGCCTCCAGAACTGTGAGCAATAAATTCCCGTTGTTTGTAAATTACCCAGTATAAGGTTATTTGTTACAGCCTTCTGAGTGGGCTAAGAAAAATGAATAAACAAAATGTAGCATATAAACACAATGGAATACTATTTATCCCTAAAAAATAATCTCACTTAAATGTAAAAATTTAAGAAACTGGAATTCATAGAAGCAGAGAGTAGAGTGGGGCCGAAGTGTGATGTGTGTGTTGCGGGAGAGGATGGAAAGATATTGGTCAAAGGAGACAAAAATTAAATTTTATATGAGAAGTAAGTTCAAGAGATCTTTTGTATAACATGGTGTGTATAGTTAATAATACCTTATCGTATACTTGATAATTGTCAATAGAGATTTTAAGTGATCTCACCACAAAAAGAAGATAAGCATGTGAGGTAATGCATATATTAATTAACTTGATTTAACCATTCCATAATGTGTATGTATAGATAATGTGTGTGTGTTTATGTATGTGTATGTATATATATGTATACATAATTTGTACACCATAAATATATACAATCTTCATTTTTCAATTAAATATATATGTAACAAAATAAATAAATTCTAAAATAAAACAGATGTCAGTACTGAGATGACAAAGAGGTTACAATAATCTGAGAAATTTTAAAGCAGCCATGGTAAAAATGATTAAATGAGCAATTACAAAAATGCTTGAAACAACAACAACAAAAAACTAGAAAAGCTCAGCAAAAAAAATATATATATATATAAAGAAGAACAAAATGGGGAATTTGGAAATGAAAATGCTGTAACTGAAATATATATTTCAGTAAATGGAATCAAAAGCACCAGTTAAAAGAGATTTATTTGAAAACATTACCAAATTATATGCTGTGTAGAAGAAACTCACTTCAAATAAAACAACATAAGCAGATTAACAGTAAAAGTATGGAAAAAGATATTTAAACATTTATTGGAGGGAAGCAGGAGTAGTAATATTAGCATAAGATAAAGTAGACTTTGGAAAAAATAAAATTTACTAGTGACAGGAAGGGACATTATATAATGATAAAACAGTTAAACTAACAAGAAAAAAATATCAATCCTAAATGCATATGCACCAAACAATACAGATGCAAACTAGATGAAGCAAAAACTGATAGAACTAGAAGGAGAAAGAGGCAAATCTGGAATTATAGTTAAGAACTTCAACACCCTTTCTCAACAATTGATACAACTAAAGAGAAAAATCAGTGGTGAGAACTTACAGACAACTAAATCAACAACATCTAATCACCATTTACATAACATTTCACTCAACAATAGCAGAAAACCTATTCAACTATCTATAGAACATAAAGTAAAATAGATAACATAGCCGCAAAACGCATTTCCACAAATTTAAAGCAAGAGTATGTTCTCTGACCACAGTGAAATAAAACTGGAAAGACAACAAGAAAATTTCGAAGTATTTGAAAATGCTGGAAGACAGGAAGATATTACTCAATTTCCAATTTGTTTTCAACTTCTGTTTTTGCAGGAGAATAATCTCTGCACTAGAAAATTAGAACAAATATCTAGTATGTCATTCATGGTCCCAGTGTATGACTGATGGATAGATGGTGTATAGACATATTTTACTTTTTACACTGCACCACTACCTTGTGATTTTATATCTCTTATCCCCAGTTGATTATGAGATACTTGGAGAAGGGCCTATAAGGACAAATCTTCTCTCTTTCTTCTTTGTACCAGTGCTTTGAACATGGTAGTTATTCAGAAATTATAGTTGAGTTTAATGACCGCTTAATTGACTGATCATTTGAATGAGTTATAGACATAGAGAATCCACTTAGGAATGGACCAATGAGGTTGACCTTTGAAGCACTGATAAAAATGTTTCATTAGTTCTCAACTAATCTCTTTTTATAAAGGAAACACATGTGAAAGGAATGGAAAATCAGAACAGAGGCAAAGAAGCCAACAAATATGTCAAGCACAGGAATTTGTAATTAAACTTGAATCTTCCACACAGTCTGGTTGCACATGGAAAAATATGGTCAGTTAACCATATTTTAATGTTTACCAAAAGGGTATCCAGGAGCTCAGATTTAATATAAATAAATCTAATGATGTTACTCTCAAATAAAAGCATATACTCAGATTATGATAATAGAAGCTTATAGTTAGGTCACAGGAAGTGATAGTCCCAGTAGGTTCTGCTGGTCAGAGTACATGTGGAACATAGTGACCAATTTTGGTGCTTCATTTAAAGATGCAAATTAATAAACTCTGGTATGTTTTAGGGAAATGTGACCTGCTTGGTAAAAGGTTTGAACTATATTATTTAAGTAATAGTTGTAAGAATTCATGAGGGGAAAGTACAAAAATTGTCGTTTAGTATTTGGAAGGCTGTCATGTAAATAAGGGAGAAAATTCTGCAGGAATTAAATTGTAAGGATATGCTAGGGAGATAGTTTATTTTATTTTATTTTTTATTTTTATTTTGTTTGTTGAGGCAGAGTCTTGCTCTTGTCACCCAAGCTGGATTGCAATGGCACCATCTCTGCTCACTGCAACCTCTGCCTCCCAGGTTCAAGCAATTCTCCTGCCTCAGCCTCCCTAGTAGCTGGGATTACAGGTCCCTGCCACCACGCCTGGCTAATTTTTGTATTTTTAGTAGAGACAGGGTTTCACCATGTTGACCAGGCTGGTCTCAAACTCCTGACCTCATGATCTGCTCGCCTCGGCCTCCCAAAGTGCTGGGATTACAGGCATGAGCCACCGTGCCCAGCCAACAGTTTATTTTAATATTTAACTCAAAAAGAGTTTCTTATTGCTATGGCATCTCAATAATAAGGCATGCTTTCCGTGAAAAGTAACCACTCGTTCATAGAAGGGTTTATGAGGCTTTGGGTGAGTATTCACCAGGGATGTTAAAGAAGAGATTCCTGGAGAAATTGGATCAGATGAATTCTGAAACCTACTTCAATTCTCCAATTCTATAACTCTATGCTTCTAAAGCAAAAATATGGATGGATTTTCACAAAATCGACTGTACAGTTTTACTGAATCTTACATGCCAGCTATAATTTACATATAGCCTAAATTAAGATTAAAATCTAAAACTTTTGAGCAAAATTAATTGGATCACTTCAGATTCAAATCTACATCCTGAGTTTTATAAAAACAGTGTTCCAAATAACTCTACCAATGAGGCCATATTTATTACTCAATATTAATTGGCAACTATGGTTCTAGTTTCAATAATAGTTGTCTACAAAATTCCTGACAACTCTGGCCTATTTGTATTCACTAAGTTTAATTCTCTTTGATAATATGTTTTAGGAATAAAAGTATTGAAAGATTCATGGCTATTTATACAAAGACAGTTTATTTTTTAATGAAAATGGCAATGATATATACATGAGTCAAGATAGAAAGTGAATGAATCTTTTCAAATAATTCTTAGACTATATATGACAAATTATCAAATAAAAGACAACTGTATTTTTATATAGCTTATGCTCCCCAGCAGAAAAATACTTGCCTTCATTTTAAAAATTAGGTATTTTTGGTTAAGCTTGGTGGCTCACGCCTGTAATCCCAGCACTTTGGGAGGCTGAGGCGGGCAGATCACCTGACGTCAGGAGTTCAAGACCAGCTTGACCAACATGGTGAAACCCCATCTCTACTAAAAATACAAAAATTAGCTGGGTGTAGTGGCAGGCGCCTGTAATCCCAGCTACTTGGGAGGCTGAGGCAGGACAATGGCTTGAGCCAGGGAGGCAGAGTTTGCAGTGAGCAGAGATCGTGCCATTGCACTCCGGCTCAGGCAACAGAGTGACACCCTGTCTCAGAAAAAAAAAATAAATAAATAAAATAAAAATATAGGTGTTTTGAGAAAAGTAATGATACCAATAATTATGAATAACAATATGATTTGCAGTATTAACAAAAATAAAAATGTGAATCTTGAACTTTCAGGGCTGACTGTCCAATAACTGGCATCACACAGTTATACAACAGTATCTGCTACATAATCACTGACATGAAATCTCACACACACAAATTGTGTGACACTCAATAGAGTTCCAGTTTTCACTCCATTAAATCTTATTTCCAAGTTTGGATTCTAGAATAACCGAGCTAAAAGACCAGAACCTCTGAGTGAACATTACTATTTGTGCCTTGATGATAACGAAATGTTAAATTGTCTCTCATGATGCATAACGTGAAAAGAGACAATTGTGAAGACAAGTAGCTTTAGGAGTTATCACTTTTCTTAACATTTTTGCAGGGAAAACACTTAAGAAAAGGACTGAAGTAGGTGGCATTTAACTTCAAGAAAGTCATGATTCTTGACATTTTATTACTGAGAAACTCTGAAACTTGGATAACCATTCTCTGGTAAAGGAGTTATGTTCCTTTAGAGGCCCTGGAGATAGATTATCAAGCTTCTCTAAGATTCGTGAGGTATTTCGGGAAGTGTGTAAGTAAACCAATGTTTTCCTCTTAAGTCTTCAAAGTAAAAGAAAGAAATATGCATAATGAGGTTCTTTTTGATGCACAAGCAAAAAATTTAAGAAATACATCAGAAAAGCAATATATGCTCATGAAATCACTTTAAAAGAAAAGATTTCTGAAGAAGCATATGACTACAGAATTTCTTCCACCCACTTTCTTGAGAAAATTGCTTCATGCACTGCTGACACATTGATTAGGTAAAGATGGAGGGAGACAAAAAGAAAAGCCATATTGCATTTGATGAAGCTCACTGAAATAACTGAACTCAGAGACAAGACACTTTAAAACTCAAGGCAATCTGGCTTGATGAAAAAGAACAAGTTTGAAGGGGAATGTCTATGGTATTGTTGCCTAATACTCAACACATGGGCAACTTTGAGGAAGGTCACTAAATATCTCCATGACCAGAACTTTGCTCAGCTAGAAGTAATCATAATGATTGCTACAACTGAGTTTGTCATTGCTGTGATAGATGCTTTACCCAACTTTATTAATTTGGTGAATTTAAGCACATCCCTTACCTCTAATCTTCAATTTTCTCAGCTGAAGCAAGATTAATGTTAGTTCTGCAATTTGTGAGGATTAAATGGGATAAGCTATTTAGTATATACCATAGTGTCTGATATATAGTGAGGATTTTATGAATGTTTGCTTGTTATTATTAACTCCTCAATTATACCCTAAAGATAGATGTTATTCAAGGGTGGAAACCACAATGAACTAATGGAACTGGGTTAGAAGCCAGAGTCCTCACACTCTTACATAAATTGTGTAAACTGGCTGACATGTTATGTTTGGCAGACTATATTTAGCCCACAGAATGTTTTCATTTTCAGATTTTGGTTGTTTCTCAATGTATAAAAATAGATTTCACAAATGAATTTTGATTTCCAGCTTTCCTGAAAAATATGATGCCTCCAGCTTTGTTCTTGTTGCTTAGGATTGTCTTGGTTATACAGGCTGCTTTTTGGTTCCATATGAAATTTAAAGTAGTTTTTTCTAGTTCTGTGAAGAAAGTCAATAGTAGCTTGATGGGAATAGCATTGAATCTATAAATTACTTTGGGCAGTATGGCCATTTTCATGGTATTAATTCTTCCTATCCATGAACGTGGAATGTTTTTCCATTTGTTTGTATCCTCTTTTATTTCGTTGAGCAGTGGTTTGTAGTTCTCCTTGAAGAGGTCCTTCACATCCCTTGTAAGTTGGATTCCTAGGTATTTTATTCTCTTTGAAACAATTGTGAATGGGAGTTCACTCATGATTTGACTCTCTGCTTGTCTATTATTGGTGTATAGGAATGCTTGTAATTTTTGCACATTGATTTTGTATCCTGAGGCTTTGCTAAAGTTGCTTATCAGCTTAAGGAGTTGTGGGAGTTGAACAATGAGAACACATGGACACGGAGGGGAACATCACACAGTGGGGCCTGTCGAGGTGTAGGCGGCAAGGGGAGGAAGAGCATTAGGACAAATACCTAATGCATGTGGGGCTTAAAATCTAGATGACAGGTTGAAAGCTGCAGCAAACCACCATGGCACATGTATACCAATGTAACAAACCAGCACATTCTGCACATGTATCTCAGAACTTAAAGTAAAATTAAAAAAAAAGAAAAGGAAAAATATGAACTATCTGGTAATATTAGGCTTGCGAACCCAAATGGTAATCATTAGGGCTGAGTCAGAACTGGTCTTTTTGTTACAGATTCTCAGGTTTTCTATAGTTTTTACTTTTACTATTATCTCCCCAACAATGATAGCAAATAATTGCAATTTGTCATGGTGTCTGCAAAGTACAAAAACATAATTCTTTTCTTAAATTTTTTCCATAATGTTTGTGAACCTGGTGGTGCCCTCACTTTGTACGAAGTACACAGGCTTCCTTCTTTTGATTGAACTACCCAGGTAAATGAAATGAAAATTGTTTCCAAGCATGGGTCATTTCTTTGGATGCCATATTTTGTTGCTCCTCTCTGAGTCTATTTCCTCTGCAAATGTAAAATAATAAATAAAGCATACTTGCATATATGTATACATATTTTAACCAGTGGAATGCTGTGCTTAGTGAATCCTAAATAGAAATGCTAGTAGGTCTCAAAATAACATGCTGTTGAAATGTGTCCAGCTTAGAAATATTTCCTAAGCAAATCATTTTTAATGATCAAAAATGTTTGACATTTCTTGTTTATTTGAACAAAATGTGTCATTCTTTATATTTTTTCAATGATACAAATAATGCCTAAGGTAATCTTCCTTCTCCTTCATGAATAGACTATATTCATTGAGTTCTGTGCATCTTGCAGAAATAAATAATTTATTAGGTTGTGCAACATTTTCCATTTGGGCAGTATGTTAGCTAATTTTATTCAGCTTATATTTCTGAAATTTTACATTAGGGAGTCAGGTGTAAACAACACAAACACACATACACACAAACACACATACACACACACACATACACACAGGGAGAGAGAGACAGAGAGAAGAAATAGATTAAATCACACAAGACAATGGCAGTTTATTGTGTAAGCAGAGCACAGTAAAACATACTAGATAACGGGCACACAACTCAGAAATAATGTATAAATCTTTATTGAAGTCTTTAATGCTATAAACAAAAATCCATAGACATATTATTCTATTTACAATAAATCTACCCAACTTGACATTCTTTGTAGTATATAAAATCTCAAAGAAAGCAAAAATGTTAAAAAGATAATAGGAGGATGGGCATGACGGCTCACATCTGTAATCCCAGCACTTTGGGAGGCCAAGGCAGGAGGATCACTTTAGGCCAGAAGTTCAAAACCAGCCTGGGCAACATAGCAAGATCCTGCCTCTACAAAAATAAAAAGAAACAACTTTAGCTAGACATGGTGACATGCACTTGTAGTCGTAGCTACTTGGGATGATGAGATGGGAGAATTGCTTGAGCCCAGAAGTTTGAGGCTGCCACGAGCCGTGATAGAACCACTGCAGTCCAGCCTGAGAGACAGAGAGAGATCCCAACTCACACACACACACACACACACACACACACACACACACACGATAATACTAGAGTCTCAAGCAAGTTTTTCATGATGATATTTATTATTTAAATACACTTATCATTCAATATGAAATATCTTTCATGCACATGTCTAGCCATGGTATAGACAAAACTACAGAAAGAATTTGGTACAGCAATTACAAATGATTATTTCTCCAATTGTGATCATTAATTTTATGGGTTTTGGCTGGGCAATGGGGTTCCCAACATTTGGTCAAACATTATTCTGGGTGTTTTTGTGAGGATGTTTCTGGGTGATAACACTTGAATTGGTAAATTGAGTAAAGTGGCTTGCCTTCTCCAATGAGTGTGGGTCTCATTTAATCAACTGAAGATCAGAACAGAGCAAAATGGTTGCGTTAAGAGGTTACTTAGCCTGCCTGACAGCTTGAGCTGAGACACTGATCTTCTCCAGCCCTCAGGCTGGAACTTACGTCATTGCCTCTGAGTTCTCAGCCCTTCCAACTTGGCTAAATCTTATACCATGACTTCTGTGTTTTCAGCCTGCCCACTGCGGATCTTGGGACTCCAGCCTCCACAATAATGTGAGCCACTTTTTAACTCTATTTCTCTGTGTGTGTGCACGCACGTGTGTGGGTGTGTGTGTGTTTCCATGTATAATATAGATTTATATAGAAGTATATATTTTATATGCATATGTATAGACATATTTAGTTCTGTTTCTCTGGAGAATCCTAATACTCTTACCTACTTAAGACTTGCTTAAAGTAAAACTAAATGATTTCCTTTGCACTGGAATCTCACAAAATTGTAATTTTCTACAAGTCTTCCAAGGCAGGTGGAGGGACAACAAAAACTCCAAAACATAAGCGAAGTCAATTACATCCAAATGTGAAACACATTGCAAACATTAGAGAAACAGTATGTCCTTTTTTTTTTTAAGATGGAGTCTCACCCTGTTGCCCAGGCTGGAGTGCAGTGGCGCGATCTCAGCTCACTGCAAGCTCCGCCTCCTGGGTTCAAGCAATTCTCCTGCCTCCCAAGTAGCTAGGATTACAGGTGCATTCCGCCACACCCAGGTAATTTTTTTTTTTTAATTTAATAGAGACAGGGTTTCACCATGTTGCCCAGGCTAGTCTCAAACTCCTGAGCTCAGGCAATCTGCCTGCCTCTGTCTCCCAAAGTGCTAGGATTACAGGCGTGAGCCACCATGCCCGGCCCCAAACAGTATGTCTTTACCCATGTTTTGTGCTCTCTATATTCCTTAAATAGTCTATTTGCATGGAAAAAAATGAGTTCTCAAAGATGCTACATAAGATGTTACTTGAACTAAAAATAGTTGTGGCTCCTAAAACAGTATTACTATTGCTCATTTTGTAATGGGAGGTAAATTTATAGAGGTAGAATCTCATATCTACTTTCTTGACTAGAAACTTGAAACTGATTTCAAAGATCATTTACCTGAAATGAACAGGATCTGATCTGTTTCAAGAGTAACAATATTTCTAAGTTAGATACATTTATTCCCAAAAGGCCTTTCACTTCTACCACTTAATGTGATGCAGCCCTGCCATCTCCCAAATTTTAGCTCTTGGATTTTCTATCTCCTACAGAGTAACAAAGTGTGTGTGTGTGTGTGTGTGTGTGTGTGTGTGTAATTTTAATGTTTCAAAGCATTAAATTACTTTTAGGAAAATATCTATTTTTAGATACATAGGTAGAAAAATCAAGAGTTAAAATATCTATTAGGGAAATGTATCTGCCTATTTATCTAAAAATTAGATATCTGCCTCATAGTAATTCAATGCATTGAAACACTTTTTTTACCTGCTAAGATATAACAACTAGGAACCATCATTTCTGATTTCTCGAATATTATTAGTTACACTGTTGCCTGTCTTAAAGTCCATACTTGGATCCTATATCCCATGACTTAGGTGAACTTGCCATCACAAACCAAGTTTTTAGGGACCACTGTTTGTGCATCACACCATTACTTAGCCTCAGTACTCCAGCAAATCATTTTTAAACAGTACATTGGTATGAATTCTTTTTTAATGGATGACCACACACAATCCTTTTATAACAATTCCTTTATTTGAATGCTTTTGCTATTCAGATTTCCAGATAAATACCCTTCTACTAGCCTTCTGTGATCCTCCCCATGAGCAGCCTTATTTTGTTTTTCTCCTTTTCTTTTACTTTCATTTCTCTCCAAAGCCCCTTCAAAATCTTTCACCACTATTACTTCTTGCCTTCTCTCATTTATAGCATCATCAGTTCCAGGCCAATTCCCCTCTTACTACTTTTTGCCCAGCCCTCTCCTCTGTCCCATAAATACCCTTCAGAAATTTTTTTCAAACACTCTTTTGACATCTTTCATTCAAGTGAAACCTGATAAGACGGTATTTTTCACAAATGGATTCTACGTAACTCACTTTTACTCCAGCGAATGTTGTTACCCCCATCCTTCAACAACTTCTCCTTTTGGAATTCATATAATTTGAATAATCCACTCCCTTTATTTAATTTATGCTTCACCCTCTGGGACACTCTGCTGAATTGCCTAGTGCTTTGTACATGTGGCAAACAGATTGTGTTATTGCTGTTGGCGTTAGTGGTGATGAGCGGTAGCGGTGGTGGTGGTGTGCTGGAGATGATATTTAATTTTGCTTTTGTTTTACTCACAATTCTATTCCTGAACAACCTGTTAAAATCTTGGCTTCACAACATATTTTTTCACATTCACCAGTGACTTTGATCTTAATTACACTTCAACCTCTCTGTAAAAACACCCCCAACTGTTATTTCTTTCAAACCTTGAACTCGAACCAAATCATTTGGCTCTCATTATCTTCCTCCCTTGCTACTTTGTTTCTTGTGTGATAGTCACAACATTGAAAGACGTCTCTACCACCTCTAGTATCCCTAGGACTTTTTGTCTTCTGCTATTCCCACATGACATCTCCCAGGTAAGGGTACAACTCAGTGTCATTTTGCTCTGCTCCTACTCTTAAACTGTCCAGCTTTTCTAGAGGAATAAAGAAATCTCTACTGAAGACACTGTACTCACCCATTCTGGGTCTTCAACTATTGTTGAGTAGAGTTGTATTAATATGTCGAATCTCAAAATTTCCCTCAGCCTGTCATTCCAAGCCTTTTTGAAGTTTCCTGGGCCCTCTAACACTACTCTGTCCTCTTAACTGAAAGCAAATTACCCCCAATCCCCCTCCACTGAGAAGATTGAAGCCATCTTATGTGAGCTCCCCCATCTTTCCTCTTCTGCAACTTAACATTTTCGTGTATCTATATCTTCCTTTATTTTCAATGTACCATCATCATAAAAGAGTTCCTGGAGGGAGTCCCATGGCATCCAGAGGTTAAAACAACATAGGGCTAAGAAGCCACCTTGAGGGGCCTCTATTAGAGGGCTTGAGCCTCACACTGGTTTGCATACACAGAAGTTAAGAGATCTGGCGTAAATCAACCAACAGAGGCTGCAAGCAGGGGAAGGACTGAGTTGGGAGCAGAGATGAGGGGGAGTAGAGACTTCCCTCAGTCTCTGTAACAAGGACATCTTTCAGAACCTGCAGTGGGATGTAGTGAGGAAGCTCCCAAAGATAAATTTACTCCCTTCTTAGCACCTTGGAAACTGTAGGCCTCAGAATTAGGGCCTTCTTGGAACTTCAAGAATGAAATGGGTAGTTTCCCCATCTCCTGTGACTTACAGGAGCTTAAGGGATGTGGGTATTATGAAGCTTTTGCCTACAATCCTGTGCCACAGATGCACATCTGTAGGAGTCCTGGACCTGACCATCAGGCCCTGTGTATCAGGTGGAAACGGAGCCAATGTCCCAAGTTGGATGGAAGAGAGTGGGTCAACTGGGAGTCTTTCTCACTTAGCAAGGGGAGCTCCCAATATTAGAAAGCTAGGGCACTGCGCCCCAAGACCTCTGACTTTATCCCTGACTTCTTAAGTCTTCCAGGCCTGATAACAGGTCTCAGAGTGACTGGGAAATGGCAAAGGTCGACCAGGGAATGGCCAGGGTCGTCTGGGAGTCTGTTTCTCTGAAAACTTTGTTGAAGCCCACGGCTGGAAGGAGAAACTGAGAAGCTGAAGAATTCTCCTTCCATATGAAGTTACCATGCTTTGTCTACACCTTCCATATTCTTCAAGGTCCTATAGTAATATGTTCTCAAATTCTCATCCTCTGTACCACTGACTCACACTTTCCCTTCTGCCTACCAGATTCCATCCTCTTAAAAAATAACCTATACTTCTTCTTGACTTTTGAATGTCCATTCTTTACTTCAGCTGCTTCCATTTAACAAAAATGTTTAAAGTGATAGCATGTGTGTGTGTGCACATATGTGCACCCATTTGTATTGGGTATGTCTGTATGTGATATCTATATCTTAGAAAGGAAAAAGAAATCTCAGAATCCCCAAACTGATGATGCCAACGGGAAAGTTAAGCCTACAGACGGAGTCACTTAAAACTGCCATCTTTTTTCGAATGAATAGCTGCTACTTCACAACCTTTCTTAAAGCTTTATATACATCAGCCAGACTCCCACAAAAAAGACAGTCAGGCATCTCCAGATGCTTTCTGGCCTCAAAATCTTTCAATATGCATATCTTCTCATAAAACAAGAATGTGTCAATTTAAAGATCTGTGATCCAAGTCAATTTAAAGATCTGCGATCCAAGTCTAGCTCCTAAAACTAAAGCCTTAGATTTCACACTGATTGATAATACTTCTCTTCCTAGGTACAGAACAAAGACGAGATCAGTCATTCTTCTGCCTATCCACCACTACATGTCTTTCCCTCATTAAGGAAATGTGTAAATACTAAATCTCCTGAAAACCCCTTCAGATAACATTGGCCACAGAGGCATCTGTGACTCCTGTTTTTTTCCAGGCACACCCTCAAGCTCTGACTTAATGAATCTCCGTTGATTGAGACTCTTGACTCATCACTCATTTCAGTTAACAATCTATATCTATATTTGTTTAATCTACTTCTTCAACTGTAATCTACTTTACATCTAACCCTCTTTCTTCCTTCCTCTTCTTATGTTTCCCACTACCCTCAATTTCAGGCCCTTATTGCCACTGTCTTAAACTATTTAGTATTGCCTTCAGTTTCTGTTTTCTCTAATATGTTTCACATGATGCTGACAGAATTATTTTCTAAAACAAAAGCTATTGTGTTAATTGTTTGGCTTGCAAGTGACAAAAACACAACTCAAACTAGTTTAAACAAAATTTAGGAATTGATGAATCATAGAGTGTGTTGTTGGACCAAAAACAGGAATATATCTCAGCCTCCAAAAATCATTAAAATTAAAATATTTTAAAACATCAGAATACCTTGACTATATTTCATCTGTTTTCTCCTTCCCATGTTGGCTTGATTGATGTATTACTTCTTCGTATGATACTTCACTTTTCCTGTTCCTTGTGGCATCGAACATGGTTTTGTACATTTCTTGAGCTTTGTTGCTTTACTGTCTAACTTTCTAAGTTTCAAGTCCAATATAGGAAGAGATTCATTGGCCACCTAAGTGTCCACCCTTTGAATGAACCAAGAGTGATCAGGAATTGAGTCAGTTTATAACATGGTTGCTACAACAACAATAATATGTAGTTTTTACTAGCAAGAGAGAAGAGACGGGGACAGGTGATCTCAGAGGAAGGAAAGAGCCATTTCCAAAGGAGAAAGTTCAGAAGAAAAACAATAGATCTTCGATACATTTGTATTTACAAGCACTTTTTACAGCAATTGACACACAATAAGTATTCCATATGACTCCTGTTTCTTCTGTTCAATTGTCTTTAGTAGCTTCAAATTACCTTCTCAGCCCACCACATTTTCCTAACTTTTATGTAAGCTAGTCAGCTAGAGTAATGGGTGTTGTCTTCCCTAAACCAATGTAATACATATTAACATAGCCTTTATATCCTGCCCCTTCTGTTCTCCTCGCCTGCTGAGCAAACACAGGTGGTTTCCTTAACATTCAGCTTCACAGTCAATGCAGTTTTCCCTAAGATGGCTGTGTGGTATGCTGGAAGGATTATGAAGACTGGAGCCTCAACTCTAAGATTTGTAATCAAGTTCTACTAAACCATAAAACCAGGCAAGCCAGGGCTCCCCACAGTACAGTGGCATCTGCTTTACAGGATTACTTCAGATATTGAGATAACTGTGAAAGGACATTGTAAATGTTCAAGCAGTTTCAAATATTAGCAAGAGGCAGCAAGTTCCTAAGGTGAAATATGGCATAATGGGAAAAGCCTCAAAGGTTTGAAAAAGGAATGATCGAAGAAAAATACAAAAAATGCTAGACAAAATACATATAATTTCAAATACAATGAGAAAAAATGAGATTGTTTTTGTTCTGGGAAAAATAGATAGGATTTTTAAAATAAATATAATTCTTCATCTTTTTTAAAAATGTAAGAAATGAGAAAATAACATTGCCAGGAGAAGACCAAGAAATGGTAATAAAAATATCCTGCCTCTTCAGCTACGGTTGTACAGAAGATGACAGCTTTCCTCCCATTTAACTTAGGCAAGACTGAAGGACTCAGTCAGTAATGAGTAATTACGAGTTATCCCATAGAGAAATCACAATACTAGTAGCTGGAAGATTCAGGGCAAATCACTTATTATCTCAAGTCTTGCGTTCCTCACATGGGTAAAGAAAGAAGGGACTCAATAACCCATGATAGTTCTTCAAGATCTAAATCACTATTACATAGAAACCAAGTATTACAAGTAAAACTGAGAATTCAATATCTATACTATGATAGTCACAATTATACTATGCACAGTAGACAATGCAGTTAAAATATTTAACATCAGGGTTTTAATAATTCATCAGATTATTATAAAATAGTAGAGATTTTTTGGAGTTTTGTTTTCTTTTGTCTCAGATTTTGTGTTTTCTTCCTTTTTACTGAGCTGCAGTTTTACTGAGATCAAATTTCCTATTTATTCAATGTTGTTCCCTCTAAAAAAGTATTTTATTTTGAAAAAGCAAGGGATGCTTTAAATATTTATAATCTAAAATATAGCATTCAATTTCAACTATTAAGTTTAGAAATAAACACAAATTAAATTTAACTAATACTTTTGAATTACTATATTCCATTTTCAATTAACATTTTTTCGAAATTTCTTTTCTGGAATTATCATTTCATACAGTTTTTATATCCATGAGATTTTCATTTTAGTTACCATGTTTTCTTTTCACATAATAAATGAGATGAGTACAGAAGGAAAGTAATATTTACATAAAACATCTCAGAAAATATACTATTACAAATACCAAATATCACTATCATAATGACTCAGATCTGTTTATTTAACCTCTGTAAAATTAAAGCTTCCATATTTTTATGGTTTGATATCTATGCTTTCTAAAAGGAGGTCATCTTAATTTCAGAGGAGAAATATTGGTCCGTGAATTTTTTAAGAAATAGCGAAGTAGAAATACACAACATAAAATATAAATGTAGGTTGTTTTCTGTTTAATAAGGTATTATAGCTGGGCTTCTTTACCTTTTTTTCCAGATATTTTTGAGAAACTACCCAGAGTTACTTCAGAAAACCACATTATCTTTCAAATGCCTTTATATAAATAAGGCTTATGTAGAAAAGCCTTTTGTATTCTCAAAACAAACAGACACATTTGCTTCACCTTGTCCTGGAGTACCAGTAGACAGACAATACATACATTTGGAGCACAAAGAGAACAGGGGTAGCAAAAAATGTGTATATAAAAATATATGACTGTATTTATAAAGACATTTAATATTTAATATTTCAAAAATGGAAAAAAATTAAACCTCTGCTCCCTTTCTCACAGCTCTGCTATCATCCAGCATTGAACGTATATGTGCATGTGCATGGTAGAAAGGAAAATGAGACAGAAACACTTTCTGTGCTATGTTCCAGGAACCTACTGACAGTATTCTTAACCATCCTTCCTTTGAAGCATTCTTGTTTCTTGTCTCATTTGCTTCCTTTTCTTCCTTCCTTGAAATTCGAAAACAAGATTTTCATAAAATAAACTGTCAGAAAGAAAACCTATACATTATGGTAGTTTTCAAAAGCTGTTGAACAGCATGTAAATACAGTAAGTGCACTTATCATCAACAAGAAGCAGCAGAAAATTTTCTCAGTGATCTGTAGAGATGACTTTTATTTTTCACAGATAAAATAAGGGAAAATAAGTGATTTCTCTACTTGACATCATAGTACTTATAGAACTCTTAGGTGAAAAGAATCCAATTCCAATAATATTTGAAAGGCAACTAGACAAGCTCTATTTAATTTGTCTAATAAATGTACATTTTGAGTGGTTATTGATATAGGAACTTCTGGTTCACCCATGTTTCCCTTAAAAAATTAAAGTTCTTTTTTTTTTTTTTTTTTTTTTTTTTTTTTTTTTTTTTTTTTTAATCAAAGACTATACCAATATTCTTAGTAATGATTTCTTGCAGAATTGGCCTCTTCCCATCCAAGGGGTACAACAGTTTAAGAGATTAAAATTTATTATTTAGACAGATGTAGTTAAAGCAACAATAACAACACACACACACACACACACACACACACACAGACACACATAAACCCTCCTAATGCTATCCAAGTTTCTGTTGAAAAATTCATTAGGACTTTTGGCAGCAAGAAAGACACTAACAAATATTAAACATCTGATAGGACCAAACAGTGGGAATAGCTTTCCTCATGTAGTCTTTGCAACCACCCTGTGATATGGTTATAACGGTCCATATTTTATATCTAAAGAAACCGTGGCTTGATAAGTTGTGCAGCACAAGTAAGTTGCATAAACAGTAAGTGATAAAGCAGAATCGCAATCCAGATTTCTCTAGCTGTAAAATTTGCATTTGTTAACCAACACTACTGGTTTTCTAGTGTTCGAATTTGTAGCACTAACATTTAAAAAAGAGAGAGAGGGAGAGAATGGCAGACAAAGAGCCATATAGGATTGCCACACTCTCCTTTTACCAAGTGCATTTAGCCATTAAAAATCAAATGAGTGATTTGTTTCTCTTCTTAAGCTGAAAAATTATAGAAAAGCAACAGAGAATTTTTTAAATGTTCATTTTCTGCAAAAGAAAGAGATAATCTTGTATGATCTGCAGATTCCAAATTAAGTATGACTGCTAATATTAAATAGAAAGTGAAAAGAACAGAAGAACATAGGATAAAGTACCAACATAACTCAGAAAATATCAGCAAAAATTGCATGGAGAGATTCACCATGAAAAAGAAAAGCTGCATTGCCTACTTATTCCAGTACAGGCACTGGTGTTACCAGGACTGTTGAAAGAAATCCTTTACACTAATTAGCTCTGGGGAACACAAATTAAGGTCTGCATGAAAATCACATTGTTCATCCAAAGCCATATTTTACGACAACAAATGTAGTCATTGGAATATAAAGTTTTGAAAACTTATTTAGCCCTTCCTTCTCCTTCAACACTACAAAGTGTGGTACAGGACAATACAATCTGAAGAGGCTATGGACAAAATGCAATTTAAGAAGAAACTGAAAAATGCACAAATGTCCTTTAGAGTGAAAGCCTTAATGCTTTATTCTAAGATCAGAGAGAAGACAAGGCTATAAGAAGAAATATGTAACACTAATTCTGAAACCAATTTATCTGTATACTAGGGTTGAACAATGAGTAAATACTTATACATAATGAGAGGCAGGATTCTCACCAAGGGAGAAATAAGTTACAAATAAGAAAAAGGAGATGCTAGAATAAACATGATGGCGTTGGATTAAAGTCAGAAGTATCAATACAGACTAATTTTTAAAATACATTTTCTGATAAGTAGGTACAAAATAAATATAGATGGATGTATGTAGAAATAAATACACCATTCTCCAATAAAATGAACCAAAGCTCCTGAGAAAAGCGGTTGATTCTAGGGCTGGGGAAGAGAATACACGAGGTTAGCCAGGAACGTCTCATGATGCCAGAAAGTACGAATGACCTCTCTACCCCCACAAAAATAATGAAGAAATATCAAAAAGGCACGTGAACAAATGTCAAGGAGCTCTAGATGGCCAAAGCTGGAATAACTTGAGCAAAACAGTAAATGTCAGTAGTTGTTTTATAATCCAAATAATAAAATAAATATTATGAATTTATATAAATGAATAAATGAATAAAATAGGAGAAAAGTAATATCACATCTTTACAGAAGAATTCAAATTAATAAATGTAGAAAGAATGTTAAGAGGGTAGATCTTATATTAAGTGTCATTACCACAAAAAACAAACCAACAAAAAATCAAAAACAAAAACATGATGGCACAAAGAAGTTTTCGAAGGTGTTGGGCAAGTCTATTACTTGACTGTAGTGATGGTACTACAGGTGTATGCACATATCCAAACTCAAATCGTACACATTAAATAAGCATAGTTCTTTGTACATCAGTTATAACCACAATACAGCTCTTAAAAAATAAAAGCACAAGTATTTATTTTATAAGAAAGAACAAGGAAGGGAGGAAGGAGAAAAGGAAAGAGAAAAAGAAATAAAGAAAAAGGAAAATAGAAAATTACTATAAGAACACCACAGTAATAATTGCCACAGGCAAGATTCTCTAATAGATACTAAAATTAGCAGGCAAAGTTTAAGAGAAAACAGGATATTTGCATAGTCTCAAGTATGTTCTTCCAATATGTATAAATTATAAAGGAAATAAAACAGTAACTTCATGATAGAGAATCCTAGAAGACATCACTTTAGCCAAATGGTCAAGGTTAACATTAACAGTAGCACAAACTGATCCTATGTATCCCTTAATATAATGCACTGAGGGGGGCACGTGGTCACGTCTCCTCCATGGCATCTTTCCCAAAAACATGTAGCCTCAATCTAATAATGAGAAAACATCACACAAAACCAAACTGAGAGACACTCTATAAACTAACAGGTCAATATTCTTTGAACATGTCAAGGTCATGAAAGACAAGGAAAGACTGAGGAAACGTCCCAGATGGGAAGAAACTAAGGAGACGTGGAAGCCGAATATGACCTAGGATTCTGTATAGAATCCTGAAAGTGACAAAAGGACATTAATGCAAAAATTTGTAAAATCTAAGCAAGTTCTGTGCTTTAGTTAATAGTATTTGACCAAGGGTAATATTTTAGTTTTGATACATTCTCTGTGGTTACATGTCAACGTAAGTGCAAGCTAGGCAAAGGATATATTAGAACTCTCTTAACTGCATTTGCAAATTTTCTGTAAACCTAAAATTATCTCAAAATTAAAATAAAACTTAGAAGTAAAATAAGTGAAACAAACATATTCATTATTTAGTTGGTGGCACAATCACATAAATAGGGACCACTACAAATGAATTTAAGATGTTGGATAAATATATCAAAGACAACAACAAAATAGATGTTTAATCATTTAGCAGTATCATAGTTGCTATTCTGAGACTGTTGCATTGTTAATATAGGATAAACCAAATGAGAAATTATTTGAAATTCTATCAACCCCAATGTTCCTGAGAGCTAGGCTTTTCAGCGTGAGATAACAGGGAAAAGAGAAAGAAGGTAAGTACGTAGCCCTACCGTCCGAATTTGAATTAAAAATATCAGTATGAACTCGCCGGGCGCAATGGCTCACGCCTGTAATCCCAGCACTTTGGGGGCCGAGGCAGGGGGATCACGAGGTCAGGAGATTGAGACCAGCCTGGCTAACATGGTGAAACCCCGTCTCTACTAAATATACACAAAATTAGCCGGGCGTGGTGGCGGGCGCCTGTGGTCCCAGCTACTCTGAAGGCTGAGGCAGGAGAATGGCGTGAACCCGGGAGGCGGAGCTTGCAGTGAGCCGAGATTGCGCCACTGCACTCCAGCCTGCGCGACAGAGCAAGACTCCGTCTCAAAAAAAAAAAAAAAAAAAAAAAAAAAATATATATATATATATATATATCTCAGTATGAACTCATGACAATTTAAACATTTTTCCTCTACTTATGTCCAGTAAAATCTCTAGAAACAATGATTAACCCAGCAATAAAGAACACTCGAAGAAAACAGATAGGGGTCTCCCAAATATCATTTCCCAGTGAAAGGAATCAGGGTTCTTTGGAGAAATAAATGATTCCAGGTCTGGCATAGGACATGTATAAGATACAATTAGAATAGATAGTCATGCTAGATCGCAAGATGGGACAATGTGAATATCAGTTGGAATAATAACTTCAACTTTGTAGCAGTGCAACGGAAGTTTCATAACAGTGTAACTCCAGCAGGACACCTCCACATGAGTGGCTTTCCATAGTACCATAGTGGGCAGATTGCCAGCAAGTTCTACCAGCTTAGCACCACAG
Organism: Nomascus leucogenys; assembly: GCF_006542625.1. Lineage (NCBI taxonomy): Eukaryota > Metazoa > Chordata > Mammalia > Primates > Hylobatidae > Nomascus > Nomascus leucogenys. Next base: position 52,685,399 of record NC_044383.1, on the reverse strand, counting down.
TGACTTCTCTGTCATCTGGTGAGCCTATGATCGCCAATAAAGGTCTGGATCTCAGCCTGGACTCTCTTCCTTGGGTATGTCTCTCAGCCCAAGGGGTACAGACTGGTGTTTATATCTATTACAACTATATTCTTTAAAGTAATGCTTACTGCTTACTATCTCATGGCTCATTATTACAATGCCTTGTTATAATTAACAATTGTTCATATTAATATTTTCCTATGCAAGTTAATGTGTGGTTTCTGTTTCCTGACTGAGCATAAGAAGAAGTGAATGATAGTATGAATGGGGCCAGATTGGTCATGAGTTGATAGATGTTAGGACTGCGTGATAGCTCCATGTGGCTCTTCTACTTTTGTGTATATTCAAAATTCTTCATAATAGAAAGACAGCTAAAAGCAGCTTTACATTTTTTCTGTAATGAGCCATATAAATATTTATACTGAGTCATAGAAAAAAGACTGTGAAGAGTTTTACTCAAGTTTTGCCTACCAAGTGAGTTGTACCAAATTTACCAAAAAAAAAAATAGCTTTTAGAAATCTTTATACATCAGAATTGTGGATAAGGTATGGAAAATTTAAATATACATATATGGTAATGGAATTATTTAGAGACCTAGGAAGAAATGAACTGCATAGTCAAATTAGCATCATTCAAGGGAGGCTTAATTAAAGAGAATATTTTCAAAGGTACAAGCATTGTGAAGATACTAAAAGCAGTTGTTACCAAGCCTGCGGCCCACAGATAGAGGTGAGAACTGATATCAGAAACAGTTGTAGAAAAGGATACCCTGAAAGATTGTAGAGTACAACAGTCTGAGGTGACATCATAGAAAGTCCTTGACTTCACTATCCTCCCTCTTTCAGATCTGTGCTGAACCTAACTGGAAATTGGGTGGCAAGAGTTGATACAGTCCACACGGGTCGGCCTCCTGGTCAGAGATCAGAGTAGGACAGGATGAAGAACACATCTGGAGGGTCAAAGAGAAGCTATGACACAGGGTAAATACTTAAAAAGTACAAATAATGAATGATACTGGGTTACAAAGGAAAGGATGAGGACAGAGAATAAGAAACACTACATATATTGTTGTGCATAGTAGCAAACTAAGAAATTAATATCCAATGTAGTAGAATGTGAGAAGTATTATATAAATTTATGAAGATAACAACCAAACCAAAAACACAATCTTTGTCAAATATCAGAAAAAAAAACACATCTCTCCAAGCCAAAAAAAAAAAATTTGCCAATGGCGTTTCACAAATGTTGTAGTCACCTAAATACCTACCAGCAAAACTTAAGGGACAGTTTTTCCCATAGTCTTACAGAATGTGCTATATAGCTTGGATATTTGCTAAGCTTATATGTAAAAAATGATGTCTTAATGTATCATAATCCATTTTCTCTTTATTAATTTAGGATGCAGCTATTTGTGAACATTCTACTCCATTTTATTGGTCTATTCATTTGTAAGCATTATCACATTATAATTATACAAGACTTTCAATATGTTTTCATACCTGGTAGGACTAGTTTCCCCATACTTTTTATAGTTTGAAGACCTTTCCAAAATATTACATTTTGTTTATTTTTTCATAGGAACTTTAGCTCACTCAGTTAAGAAAGAAGCATGTTGGATTGTTTTGTTTTATTTTGTTTTGTTTTGTTAGACTGAGTCTTGCTCTTGTCACCCAGGCTGAAGCACAATGGCACAATCTCGGCTCACTGCAACCTCTGCCTCCCGAATTCAAGCGATTCTACTGCCTCAGCCTCCCTAGTAGCCAGGATTACAGGTGCCTGCCACCATGCATGGCTAATTTTTTTGTGTTTTTTTAGTAGAAATGGAGTTTCACCATGTTGGCCAGGCTCCAGGCTGGTCTTGAACTCCTGACCTCAGGTGATCCACCCGCCTCCACCTCTCAAAGTGCTGGGATTACAGGCGTGAGCCACCACACCCGGTCGCATGTTGGTTTTTATTAATGACACTAGGTTAAATTACAAAATAACTTAGAGAAAAATGACATCTTATGATTGCTATGTCTTCAGAACGTTGTTACAAACATCTATATATGCAAAAAATTCCACTACTGAGAATTTATCCTGCAGATATGGCACACATGTGTGAAATGCTATAAGTACAAAACTATTCACTGTGACATTGTTTGCTATAGCATGCCCAAAACCAACATAAACAAAGTCAAAAAGCTAATAATACTACGAGAAAAATATTGACAACTGCTGGTACAAAGGGTTAAACTCTCTAACATATAGTGAGATTTCTATCTTGCCACGAGAAATCTCAATAACCCAATTAAAAAAAAAAAGAGTACAAGACATGAAGCAACAGCCTCCCTTCACACCAACAGTATTTATTATTCAGGGTTCTTCAGAGAAACAAAACAGGATAAATATAGACATATAAGAGGAAATTTATTATGGGAATTGGCTCATGCAATTACTGAGGCTGAGAAGTCCCACAATATGTGGTTTGAAGTTGGACAATCAGGAAAACTGGTCGTGTAATACAGTCTGAACCTGAAAGCTCAAGAACCAGGGGAGCTGACGCTGTAACTCTCAGTTTGATTTCAAAGACCCGAAAACCTGGGGGCCACTAGGATAAGTACCAGAGTCTAAAGGCCCAAGCACATAAAGTTGTGATGCCTGAGGGCAGGAGAAGATGGATGTCCTGGCTCCAGAAGACAGAGAAAATATACTCATCCTCTGTCTTTTTCTTCTATCTGGGCCTTCAGTGAAGCAAATGATGCCCATCTTCACTGATGGGGACAGACTTTTACTCAGTCTCCTGGTTCAAAAACTAATCTCTTTAAGAAACACCCTTACAGAGACACTCAAATAAAATGTTTTACCAGCTTTCTGTATATGCTTTAACCCAGTCAAATTACAACCTAAAACTAACCATTACTTCAACCAAAAGCAAACAAATAAGCAAATACAAATAGCCATTTAACAAATGAAAACTTGCTAATTAAAACTACACTGTATGAGAGTATCAGAAAGACTGATATCAGACTGTATTGGTGAGGCTACCATTGCTCTCATATATTGTTGGTAGTAGTAAAAATTCTGTGGGGACAATATTGAAATATGTTTCAAAATTATAAATCAAATACCCTTTGATTTAATGATCCCACTTCTGGGGATGTATTATACAGATATATGTGTACCATAAACATATACCTATATTATCATATATCACATATTATATATAATTTAAAAAATCATAGCAAGAAATTAGAAATGGTCTAAGTATCTATCTGTAGGCCATTACTTAATTAAAATATGGCACTTATCCATAATGCCATATTATGAAGCTATAAAAAGAAATGAAGAATCTCTCTATAAAGTGAACTAAGTTTTTATTAAAAAGAGATAGCTATGTACAATTATTGCCCCAAAGAAAATAAAATAGTTATAGATATAACAAAACATATCCATATACTATACATTACAAAATGCTGGTGATAGAAAAAAAATCTAAATAAATATGAAACATACTATGTTCATGGATTGAAAGATTTAATTTAGTAAAGATGCAACTCTCCCCAGTGTGATCCATAGATTTAATGCAATTCCTGTGAGAAATTTGTAGACATAAACAGGCTTATTTAAGCTTATTCAAGCTTGTCTTATATGCAAAGACAAAGGACCTAAAATAGCTAAAACTATTTGATAAATAGTAATAAATTAGAAATAATCACTCTACTCAATATCAAGGCTTACAATAAAGCTACAGTATTCAAGTATTCAACAGAACAGAATAGAGAGCTCAGAAATCATGTCATAGAAGTATAGCCAATTGATATCTTTTTAATTTTTTCCTGCCCTGTTGCCCAGGCTGGAGTGCAATGGCATGATCTCGGCTCACTGCAACCTCTGCCTCCTGGGTTCAAACAATTCTCCTGCCTCAGCCTCCCAAGTAGCTGGGACTACAGTCATGCATCCCCACACTGGCTAATTTTCGTATTTTCAATAGAGACAGCGTTCTGCCCTCCCAAAGTGCTGGGATTACAGGTGTGAGCCACTATACCTGGCCACCAACTGATTTCTTATACAGGCACACAAGTGATTCAATAAAAGAAGGTTAAATAGCTTTTTCAACAAATGGTGTTGATAAATTGGACATTCATAGGCAAAAAATTGAACCCTGATCTAAACCTCTCACCTTAGGCAAAAATTAACTAAAATTTAGCCATGAAATTAAACATAAACCATGAAATTATATTTTTTCCAAACAAATCATCTGAAGAAAATTTTCAGAACTTATAAATGGAAGAGTTTTAGACATAAAACCAAAAACATAATCTGTGAGGGAAAAAATTGATAAAATGGAACTAATCAAAATTAAAACTTTTATCCTGTGAAAACTCATACAAAATGATTTTTAAAAGATCAGCTACAAACAAGGATGAAATATTCGCAAGCCATATATCAAACAAATGTCTTATATCTACTATATATATAAATATATATTTCTCAAAATTCTGCAGTAGAAAAACAAATTATTAGCTGGGCAAAAGAAATGAACAGACATTTTACCAAAGACAACATATAAATGGCAAATAAGCACATGTTAACATTACTAGCCATTAGAAAAATTTGAAGTACAATAAAATATTACTGCATGCCTATTAAAATAGCTAGAAGAAAAAGTGGTGACACCAAATACTGTGGCCATACACTGTGGTAGGAATGTAAAATGGTTCAGCCACTCTGGGCAGTTTTTCATAAATCAAAAAGGGCACATATCATATGACCTAGTAATTGTACTGTTAGGTATTTACCCCAGAACTCTGTACACAAATGTTCATAGATGCTTTATTTCTAATAGTCAAAAAATTTAAATGACCCAAATGTCCATTAACAGGCAAATGATTAAACAAACTGATACATCCATGTAGTGGAATACTATGCAGCAATGAAAAATCATTATTGATTGATACGTGTAACAACCTGATGAATCTCAAGAGCATTATGCTGAGTCGAAAAAGCAATCTTAAAAGGTTACAAACGATGTGATTCCATACATAAAACATTTTTGAAATAAAAGTTTTAAAATGGAGAACAGATCAATGGTTGCCAGATTTCATCAATTTTACACAAGTACATGCAAAACTGGTGAAATCTGAATAAACTTTGTAGAATGTATAAATGTCAGTTTTCTAGTTTTGAAATTGTACTGTAGTTACACAAGATGTTACTCTTGGGGAAACTGGGTATGGGGTACAAGAAATCTCCTCGTGCTTAGTTTTTAAACTACTTCCACTATGTTTATAATTATTTTAAAATAAAAGTTAGTAAAAAGCATTGTGTGGAATTGTATATGTATTATGTTAATACTTTGTGGGAAAGGGGAAGGAGGGAAAAATATCATATTTGTTTTTGCTTATGTGTGTACAAAGGAACTCCAAACAGATACTAATAACAGTAATTACCTGAATGTGTGGGTCAGGGGAACCAGAGCATATGGGAGACAGATGTGGAAAGGGATATTTTTTAAAATATCTGAGTCACATTAATGTATTTCTTACTCAAAAAATAAAAATTATTATTGTAGGCATAAAAATAATTACAGTTATTAGGCACTATATCCATCAATCATACAAAAGACAATTTAACACCAAAAAACTAAAATGCCATATCCTTGAATTTAGAGTAGACATGCAAATTTAATTAGTTCTACTTTGTAAGAAATTTAATTCATCAATATTATTTCTCTTATTTCTTGTGGATTTAGAGAAAACTGACCTCTGATAAACACCAGTCTTGAAAAATGACACAGAAAAGACTGCATTAGCCCACACCAATTTTACCTAGGTGCCAAGATGAATTTCACACTTTTTGATTTGCAATCTTGAAGTTTAAACATATGCAAAGCATCGTTCTTTTGGACTTTAGAAAGAGAAAACAACAAAGGGATCCTTTAAATAACTTCCACAAATTGAAATAGAATATTCCTTTCTGTGCTTTAGCATTACTTGGGAAATAGAATTGTGTGGTGCTATATGTACATTTCTCAAAAAAGAAAACAAAGAACAAGGAAAATGCAAATGCAAAAACTCAGAAGAATTTTTGAAAATAGTCAAGACAAAATGAGGGGCCGCAATTAAAGTGCACAGGCATCATTCAACCACAATTTATTAATGCAGCATATAGAAGTAAAATGCCAGCCACCTCAAATACTAATGGAAATCAATAAATGCCAATATATGTAGTGCTGCTATGAAAGAAATATCTACTTTTTTATTTATCTGCTAGAACAGTGCAAAATGAAAGTTGGTACCTTAGACAAATAAAATATTAAAGATACTCCGAGATTATTCACATTCGAAACTGCCATTTTTTGCTAACTTAAAAAGCCTTTTCTCTATGCATCTAAACTTTGTATAGCAAAGCTCATTTTAACATTAGTTGTCTATACATTTACTTTTCTCATTTTCTTTCAGTGTATTTCCAAAGAAGTAATTGGTTTAGCCAATACGTATAGGAGAAAGGCACTACCTTTAAGGAAAAATGATAGCAAATTTAGAAACTCTAAATTAATAATTTTTAAAATAAAATACACATGGGAACACACAGATATGTTAGCAATTCAACAATCTACCATTACTGCGGAAAGTCAATTGTCTTTAGTTTCAATGAAAGCAACCCAGTGAAGACAGACCCTTCAGGCACTGTAGAAAGGACATTATGTCTCAAAACCAATTTTACATTATATGCCCTTTGCTTCCATTGATATCATTGTCATTGCTGGTATGTCTTACACTTTTCAGAACGTTCAAAGCAGTTATTGAAAGAAAGATAATAGCTGACCTCTGCCTGGAACACTCTTCCTCCGTACCAAGTTTGCTCACTCCCTCCCACAACTGCATATCACTGGCAGTTTTCTTCATGGTACTTTTCACCACCACATGATTTATATTTCCTTGGCTACTGTATGAGTTCCTCCTCAGGAATTGTAGTTTCATGAGGATAAAGACTGGGAAATTTGATTCATTCTGTATTTCCAGTATCATGGAAAGAGTAGTGACTCAGTAAGTTTCCTATTTAAACCTCATAATGATTCCATAAGTAAAAAGATGCTCATAAAAGTTAAGTGAGTTTTCCCAATATTACCAGGCTAATTAGTGGAAACAGTTATGACTCAATTCCATGTATTTGAATTCTAAATACTGTGCTTACCCCAGCATATCACATTTTGATAATGTGAGTGAATACAAATCTGAAACATTTCATCAGAATTTTGTGGAAATGGGACATTGTATAAGTTAATTGTGCACCTACAAGAGCATGTATATTTAATTTATTATTTTGGTATATGATATAATTCTAATGTGCACAAGCAAAAATCTTTTTTTTTCATAAATACACTAAAGTACTTAGGCATACTTATCGGGAAGAATAAAGAAACAAGTAACTTGACATTGCTTGTGATAAGGCTAGATGCTAATGCAGAGGCATTAATAAGTCTGTGAAATTAACCATAATAATTTAACAACTTAGCAAACATTTATTGAGTATCTTTAATGGGTCAGCACCTAGACTCTGCGCTAAGGCCATGAAGAGATGAATAAATGATAGTGCACATTCTTAAAAGAGCTCAAGTCACTTAAAAATATTAACATAAAAGTATAATTGCAATATAGTGGAGTTAGAAGATGTTATAAAGTGTTATAAGAATAAACGGAATCGGGGGCCAATCCTGCCTAGGAAAATCAAGAAGAGTTGTAATTTGAGCTGCATCTCAGAAGATGAGTCCTCATTCCCAGGTCCAATAGCAATAGAAGGAGTAGCAGGTATGTGGAGCTGGGAAATGGCACAAATATTCAAAGGGCTAGTTTGTTTAATGTGTCTCGGGAGAGGGTGCACAAGAAGGCCTAGCTGGAGATAAGACTGTCAATGAGCATAGTAGTACTATCTACATGTTGTTGAGAAGGTTCGAGGAGATGAGGCATAGAAGAATATTGGTCTGATGCTGCATTAAGCATTGAGTAAATGCCGGCACTTGTTTTGGAACAGAGGATTTGAGATTTTTTATATATCCATAAATCCAAAAGAAGAAAAATGTCTCCTAGTACAAAAATAAATCCACTGTTTATCAAATAAAATTTTTCATTTGGGTAGCCATGTAATAGAAATGGCATGCATATTATACAAAGCTGTTTTCAAAACCAGAGACTCCAGGCAGCGTTATCATCTGACGTTTTCAGTGAGAACCAATATACATGACAAGGAGCTTCAGAAGTAGTGAAGCGATCCAGTAATTCATTAGAACCAGTCATTATATGAAATTCACTTGCATAGACAGACGTCAGTTTTACAGGGAAGGGGTGTGAGTTTGGCTCCTTCTTTCATTACTCATGACCTCAATCCTTAGGGAAATGACAAGATAATTTAATTCTCAAACACTCATTTGGGAGTGTCAATGATAAATGATCAGAAATATTGCTGTTCCCATTGTACTGTTTTTCCTATTAGTTCTTTCCTTTTCTTTCCCGTACTTGCTTTGCCTTCTCTCCACTCAGCCCAAGAAAATAACTTGATAATGGAGCAATAAGGCCTGTCACAATAAACCTAATCTTCTGTCACAATCTTTCTCCTTTTTTCCTTGTCTTTTGTTTTCCCTTAAAAAAATTCTCCAGTTTAGTACTTGCATGGCACTTCATATTTCTGCGTAATTAAAAGCCAGAACTAATTGATCCAATTGTGTGTACCAGTCAGCCCAAGAAAATGGTAATTTTCTTTTTCTTTGCATTTTGCAATCACCTAATAAGCAGCTCTAATGCTGGCTGTTGAATTACATAATAAACAAAAATTTCCCATCATTTAACATTTGTTCAAAGGTTTAATGCTGTGGGTTCACAAGAGCAGAAAGAAGAATAGAAATGTGCACTTGTCCAGTGAATTCAATCAATGTAAACTGCAAATCTAAATTAATTATTCAGGCTACCAAAATCTTATGCTTTTGTTGTTTGTTGTTGTATAAATGCCAAAATTATTTGAAAAAAAATTAGTCTAATTTTATGTGGAAGTTAGGCCTTTGTTGACACATATGTGCCCAATGAGAATCCTTTTGTATTCTAATTCAGACATTAATTATTTTGCAAACAAGTAAAGGAAGACATTTAGTGTAGTTACGTTTGTCACTCAAATCTGAGTATGTAAAGGCTTGATTGAGTAGAACAGGAATCAGAGACCACCATCATTGGGCCAGAGTGAAGTCTTATGCCTGTTGGACTTTACTGCTTCTATCCATGGACCTATGAACCCACCACCCACATGCATGCATCCCCACCAGCTCTTCCCCAGTATACTTTTCACCACACTGAGTGTCACTCAGAGTGACTCATAGAACAGCCAAGAAACAGAAAAATGCCTTCCTTCTGGCAGGCACTGTGCTCCCGGCCTGGACCCCAAAGCCAGCCAAGCATCCCTCCTGACTGCTTTAGGCTTCCCTCCATACTCAATGAGTTCACCAAAGTCTCATCCCTTTAGAAAATCTTCCCTTGACACCCTTTGTAGAAGTACAGAAGGCATTTCTATGACTACTGTAGGGTTCAATAACCCTGCGTTTCTATGACTAAAAACGTGATTCCATGAGAGACCAATGTATGAAAATTTGTATTTAAAACATTTAATGACAATAAAACTGCAATTGTACTGAAAGCTTAGAAAATGAGGCTGTCCTTTTAATTTTGCTTTCTGTTGCTAAGTGAGACATATTTGGCTCTAAAGTATCATGATCCTCAATTGTGACACTTGCTACTTACTGAAAATCTTCTTAGAATGTATTAGTGCACTTTTCTCCCTAAGTAAAATCATTTAGTCTTTTTTGATGATTCAACATCTTGTAATACCTGACTAGAAGCAAATAGTTTCTCTTTTATGGTAACACATTGTTTTCACTTGTATACTGTTAACTAAAAGAATTTTAGGAAACCATATGATTGAAAAATATTTTATTGAAAATTATTATGCAAGGTAAAATGTTCACTCATTCATTCCCACATTGATTTACTGAACACTTATGGACCTTCTGCAAAGTATGAGGCACTCTGCCAGGCCCTGCAATGCAATGGCAAATAACACTAGAACCACTTAGAAAGGGAGAACTCGCAGGCTAAGTTCTCCTTTATCTTGTGCTAAGATACTATTGAACTCTCTTTAAAAAACTCATTTGCAGGCCTTTAGCATCACAGTCCACATGGTATAGGTGAGAAATACTGCAAAAGCAGCATATAAGAGGAACCAAATATCTCAATATGGAAAGTTAGAAAGGGTTTTCCAGAGGTGGAGGCAAGTAAACTGAGACTTATGTGATCAGCAGCAGGTTTTGGCATTCAACAACATTGTTCAATTACCCTACATTTTGGTGCTCTCTATTAACAATAATTTTTTAACATTTTTTGGACAAGAGGCCTCATAAAGAATCTAATCAAAAGTTTGTCCATTACATTTAGAAATATTAAAATGATAAAATGTATGTTATTTGTATTTTACTACAAATTAAAAGTCTTCCTATCCAAGAAAAATATGTAAATGCACATAGACACAAATAACGTCAATGTCATGAAATATATTTGGTTTTCTACTGGAGAGAGGAGTCACTACTGACATCTAGAGAGTAGAGAACAGAAATGCTGTTAAACATCTTATACAGAATAAGCCTCCACAACAAAGAATTCTCTGACCAAAATGTCAATAGTGCCGAGGTTGAGAAACCTCTGTGTATGCTAATCAAGCTGCTCAAGTAATTTTCTGTAGGAAATGATTGGTCACCTTCAAAACTGAATATGCAAAGAAACAAGAAAAATGTAGAGATGTATCCATTATTTATATACAAGTAAATAACATGTTTTTTTGTGTGTGTGCTGGGAGAGGGAGTTGAAGTGGATAAACACCTTGGTGTACTTTAGTTTTATACTTACCCAGTGTATTTATTATTGTTCTTTGCAGGAATGGTCAGATTTAAATAAAATAAATAAGAAAATTAAAATGTTATATAATGCAGTGTTTAAACTCTTATTTTTCTTCTACTTTTGATCTAAAATAGGTCATAGACATAATTTCATAAAGGCAGGTGTATCTCCTTTGTGGAATGAAAATAATCTTCCCCGTCTATCTGCCCTATGGTGTTAGCCGGCAGCAGTTGCTATAGCAAATATCTGTGTTTTATGAATACCGCTGAGTAACTCAAGCAGTCAAAAATGAAAACAGACTTGATTAAATGCAGACTAAGTGACCTTTAAAATTATTTCACTGCCTCTGGACAGTGTTTGGGTTATTGTGGACAAATATCTACTCCGTATGCACTTGTGGTGCCTGAGACCGCTTCTATACGAGGTCGGGAAAGCACACCACCATGTTTCTGTCAGACTCTTCCCCGTTAGAAGTTCGCAGTGGACAGCCACCTTTAACATGGTAAAATCCATAGCGATCATTAAGAAACACAGCAGGACAGATTATATGTGCTGGGTTCCATTTTTCTAGCTGAGTGTAGTGACATATTTACCATCCCAAATTAATTTTTCTCCCTGAAGACTTGAATGCTCATAGTATCTAAAAAATATTAAAAATCTTACAGAAACAGACAGTATAACATACAAGCATGCATTTGCCAAATAAACTATAAAGCGGGCTAAGTTTTGTCTTCAATAGCCTCTTAAATTTCATTCTTTCTCGAGGTCCCTCACATGCCTGTATGACAAACTACTCATTTTTGCCTATCTAGAAATATGTTGTAGTTTAAAATAAGTCCTACCTTATCTTTTTATATACAAACCCCACATTGTTTTAGGGTTCTGCATAAATATGTTATTTTTATTTATTTATTTGTTTATTTGTCTTACTCTGTTGCCCAGGCTGGAGTGCAGTGGTGTGATCTCAGCTCCCGGCATCCTCAGCCTCCCGGGTTCAAGCGATTCTCGTGCCTCAGCCACCCAAGTAGCTGGAATTATAGGCATGCTATATCCAGCTAATTTTTGTATTTTCAGTAGAGACGTTATGTTGGCCAGGTTGGTCTCGAACTCCTGGCCTCAAGTGATCTGCCTGCCTCAGCCTCCCAAAGTGCTGGGATTACAGGCGTGACCCACCACACCCAGCCTATGAGTAAACATTATTTTAATGTTCTCAAGTAATCTATAGCATGAACAAACTAATTCACAATAAGGTGTAAATGGGTAATGTGCTCAAACCTCAAAATATATTTGTGATTTAAAATAATCAAAACGATGATTCTAATTAATAGATATCAGGCAGGAAATGGGGTAATTTTTCTAGCACCTCTTGAATCACGGCATATAAGCAATTTCCAAACAGGATCAATAAAACTGGTTCCAATCTCACAAAGTTATACAGATCTCACTTTCAATAATAAATGGAATTTTAACCAACATTGAAGCATAGAATACGATATCAGGCCTTAACCTCCAAGGATGGGAAAGAAAGTTGAAAAAGAGGAAAACTAAGGTCTACCCAGCAATTGCCCTGCTGCAAGAACTGTTTCAGGTATCTACACTTACTATATAATAATCATCGAATCCCCTTATTCTTTCAAGATAGATCATATTAGTCTTATTTTAGAGACAGGAAAACTGAGACTTAACAGAGATTAAATAATTTTTCCGAAATCACATACTGGTAAGAAAAAAACCCAACATTTTAAACAGCTCTGCTGACTCCAAATTTCATAATCTTTGGATAGACACCTGGCTTATATTGTCTGAACCGAATGAAGCCAGTATCTGGTCAACACCTATAATGTTTAGAGACTATTTAGACTAAGAACTGCCACACAGTAGCTTGTTTTGTCTTGTTTTGTTTTGAGACAGAGTCTCGCTCTGTTGCCCAGGCTGGAGTGCAGTAGTGCGATCTCGGCTCACTGCAACCTCCAACTCCTGGTTTCAAGCGATTCTCCTGCCTCAGCCTCCCCCACAGTAGCTTGTTTAATCCTCATAATAAGCTTATGGATAAGGCACTATTTTCCCCACATTAACAGATAAAGAAACTAATGCTTACTCAGGTTAAGGTCACACAACGGGCAAGTGACAAATCTGGAATTTGAATCCAGGTCAGCCTGGGCTTTAATTATATTTCCAAATTTACCAAAATTTCTGTATACTTTTTTTGGTTCCACCTAAAAATCAGTGAACATAATCAAAGACATAGGACAAAAAGTATTTCGAGTAAAATTTTCTCCCAAAGGCGAGTCTACAACTTTGCATACTCGCTATTATAATGTTTGCACCTTAATGAAAACATATTTCTTTTACAACTAGTCTAAATATTTGGGTTTTAAGTCAGTTTTGTAGCTTTGTGAATACTGATAAGTTTCTATCCCTGAGATTTATTTGTTTTGTTGTTTATGGTGTTGTTTTGGGGTTTGGGGGTGGATTATGAGGGGAGAGGAAAGCAACTTAAAGCTCTTAGCAGGGAGGGACTCTGCTAATAAGGAATATGAGTATAAAAAAAGATAAGGGCATTAATTTAGAAGTTTTATCTATATAATGCAAAAACAACCATAACATTTGAAAACATTTTGCTATTTGCCCGAGTTTACTTTTCACTCAGAAATTTGACTCCATGTAAAAATGGGATATAAATCTCTAACTTTCTGTAAATGGTAAACACCTCCTCCTATCATGCATTACTCATCATAGCAAAAGCATCTATATTTAATAGTACCATATCCAGGAGTTAAAATCTATATTTTTATACATACCAACTTCCCTAGAAGAGGTCAGGAGGCAAGGTATGTGCCCTGGTTGCTTAGGGTTGGAGTCAGACAGGGAGGGGGAGATGTTTGGGAGCAGCCCAAGAGGAAACCCATGTTCCCTAGATGCAACGTTGTCCTCAGAAATACATCCCTAAAGTTCTATGCTACTTTAATGCTTCAGAATAGCATTTTAAAAAAACACTATTCTCAAAGACTGAGTGAAACAGACATAATAATGTAGTTTCCTTTTAAAATCTGAATACAAATTATTCAAATGGGGCCGTCGTCATAACTCTGTAACCTGAAAAACTGGATCAAATTGTCATACTACCTGATTGGTGAGGATGATAATATGATACCTGCCTCCTGATAGTGTTATGATGATTAAATGGGGTGGGCGGATATTTAAGTATGTGACACACAGTAAGTGCTCAGTCATGCCAGTTCCATCCCCAGCTGCTGCTCCTTTGAAATAAAACAGTTGAATTTCCAGCAATGTGTCTTTTCTGGAGTCAAACTTGAAGCATCATAATTGTTCACAGAAGAGATGAAAGACCTTTAACTTTGTTTTGTAATGCTGAATAAAGACCTACTTGACCACAACTTCAAACACAAGTAAAAAAAAATAAAGGATCTTTTCTGAAGTGAGATCCTTTGATTCTTTATTCCCAACCTAGGCTTAGGAAACAATAGTTTTTGGTTTTATGGGCAGATGCCAAGAAGTTCCCATTAAATAATTTAAATTATTTTCCATGAAAAATACCCACAAAATATTTTGGAAATTTAAAATAAGGAGGGGCTTTCTATAAAATAAAAAAGTTGCTGGATCACTGCTCTGAGTATTACGTATCTAAAAGACAATAATAATAAAATTAATGGATGAAAGCACACCTCTTTCAGCTTTGATGAAATTGTTGCTTTTGTTCACAAAACATAAATATCTATATAACATATAAATGTGTATGTGGGAGTATGCATGCATATGTTTTAACAAAAGGAAGCCTAGTGGGCTTATTAAGTGAAATAGGGCACCAAGGAAGTTGTGCCTTTTGCCATATGTTAGCAATTGTTATTTCTTTGTTGTTTTATTATTTGCTTTCGTTTTTAAACGAATTTCCTTTTTTTAACAAAAGGCAAAGTCCTTAGTTGGAAATTATGTAAAAACAGAGGCCTGAATCTGAGGGTCGTGCTTTGCTGATTCAGAAGTCAGTAGTTTGTTTTAGGGTAGATTGAGGATTTAAAGCATCTGGGAGAAAGCATTTAAGGAGAAACATTTAACAGCTGCTGAAACTGAGATATGAATACCATGTAAACAAGCTGAGAAAACACAACCTATTGTACATTAAAAAGCACAATTTTTTCATCTGCAAGTTATGTGTTGTTTTTGTTTTGGTTGAGATATATATATATATATATAGTCAATGACCAATGCTGCATAACTAAGCTATGTTTTCCTGTAGATCCTTATTAATCAAAGTGTGATCCATTGACCACCATCATCAGCATCTGCTGGAGCCTATTAGGAATGCAGAATATCAGGCCCCATCACAGACCAGTTACTGAATTGGAATCTGCATTATAACAAACTTCTCAGGTGATTCATGGGCCCGTCATAAATTTTGAGAAGCCCCATTGTAAAAAACCAAAACTATTTGACTTCTCATTTCATTCAAGGTCCCCCTTCACACCTATACATCCGGTTTGAAGTAAGTATTATACTAAGAGCTTTACCTAGGGAGAAGTTTTAAAATAAGAATATGAGACCCTGCTGCAAATAATATAATGTAATTCATCTCATACAGGGTCTGAGCAAGTTTTTTTTAAAAGCTCCCCTGATAAATGGGACGCCAAAGTTGAAAACAATTACATTATCTTATTGGATTCTTAACTTCAAACATCAAGGTGTGCGTTATTACATCACAGAGGAACTTGCTCATGATAGCAAAACCCAGATTTAAAGTCGGGTCTGTCTGACTTCAAAGATTTTCTCTTGCATTTTATACCCACCAATATGTTGGAGGGTTTCAGACCAGTGGCTACTTTCCAACTTCCCACTGTGTGATTATCCCAACATGCAGCATTGTATGGGAAAGCCTAGAGGGGCAGGGCAGAAGAGTGAACATCAAGAACCTTAAGGCTAGGCAAGACTGGGATGGAAAGATGAAGAGCCAGTGAAACTGTTTCTCCAGAAAATCGGATCAGCCCCTCTCCCGAGCCAATTGCGATGATAAATGAGCAAATGGACTGACGAACCACAGGGGGATCTGCATGCCCACAGACTCTGTCACAAACTGAATTAAGCAAATGGGCTTAGAAGAGACACGCAAGAGTGTTTACAATCTCAGGCCAAGGAACCTAACCTTTGTGGACTGAGCTATCACTACTGTCCCATCACCACATATGGTCACCATACTTGTGAGCAGGAGATATCCCGAAATCTGGTTCTCCCTACATAGGATGACCAGCCAGAGGCCGATGGGTGGAATGTTCCCACAGAGTCAGAGAGGATGTGAGTCATGCCTTCTTACATCACTTAAGCAAGGCTTGTGTAGATTTTTAAAGCATTTACCATAAATGGATCCCCTCATCACCATCTGTTCACTTTTGGTACAGGAAATATTAAAAGACCATTCTTGTCATATGGATTTTCATTTAGTAGTTTTGAAAAGGATTTCTCTGATCTTTTGAGATATATACAAATAAGTAAAAAGAAATGGACATTTTCTTTTACAAATTATACTTGGAATAGTGTTAAGTTACTCTCTTTGACAGATGGCTCAATTCCAGGGACTAGCTCTCTCTCAGGGAGCACTGAAAATCCTAGTATAATCCTAAAATATGAGTGTTGACTTTAAAAGTCTGATTTAACTGACAGATGTATGAAATGGCACATAGAAAACTCCCCATTGGGGACAATGAAAATGCTAGAGTAACAGTTACGTTACAGGAGAATGGCAATGATATAATCTCACTCGTTTTCTCGTTTTATGTGATCCATTTTCTGATGCTGAAATTTATTTTTGTGAAACATAAGATTGTACTCACATTTCTATATGCCTGCTTTTAAAATGCCAAAATTACACAGACTTCAGGGTCTGTCTTTTGGGAAAAACTGACATATAAATAAAAATTACTTCTGTGCAAAAAAAAAAAAAAAAAAACCAGACATCTCTTTCAATCATAAACGGCAAGTGTTCTACCTTTGAACTATGGATCTATCAACCTCAAACCAAAAATAAATTTGAAAAGAAAAACACAGTGATGAGAAAAATCATAATGGTTAAACATGTTTAAGTAAATAATTAGCTCCTTTTATTTTAAAATAGGTACATTGTCTCCTAACCTCTGATTCGCTCACTGCCACATTAATAAAAGGTCACAATGTTTTAAAATGCTAAGATTTTAGCATTATATAAGGTCTAGAGATGAATTTAAAAAACTGAGTTTGGATATATGAAGAAAAACTTTAGGTTTGATTTGGAGATCCTCTGCCTGAATTTACAGCTCTGAAAAATCTGCTATTTCTAATCAGCGATAAACCTCCTCTCCCTTGACTCATGGAACTTTGTTTTCACTGAGTCTAGAGGCGTTAATATCAGTTGCAAAACGTCCTCGAAGAGGGATTTAGAGATCCTGAATGGTCTGCGCCTGCTTCTGCTAAACATCTCAGAGACACTCTGCCCCCTGGTGGATTGTTCCAGGGTGAGTTTCGATGAACAGTGCAGACTTCCCTTCTCCCACCCTTTCTCTACCAAACTCTTTAGAAAACTCGAGTAGATGCCCCAGTTGAAAGCTTTTATCCCCACCAATTACACATTCGTTTGGTTCAGTAATTCCATTTTATACAATGTGAAAACCCTTAATTACCTAATCAGCCCTTCACAGCTAAAACAAGAACCATAAACATCATTATTGGTTATCATGATTTGATACAGGTAAGAAAAAAGCAGAGAAAGTGAAAAATGAGGTGCTGCAAATTAAAAATGTGGATGCGGCCAGGGACTTTGGATTCTAGAAAGACAGCCAGAAATCTCTAGACAAGGAAGAGGAAGAGGGTTTAAAAGTGAATAAAAGGACGTTGTAAGAAATAATTAAATATTTGGCAATTTCTCTTTGGCCGATAGAGCCACGGCAAACCATCCTTCATGTTCCCTTTTGTTCTTCGGGCTGTATGTCACCTGCATAGGGGATTAGTTGTAAAAGGCTGTAAACCTCAGTCGCTTCTAGTTTTTGCCAAGTTTTTCCCATTCAGGCTAGTTTGATCTTCTCCAGTCCAACTTCTCCCAAGTACCCCTGTTCTGTGCTACAGGCACTCTGCATCCACAAAGGAGACAATGGGAAATAATGGCTAAGAGGAAGTCCAATCTGCTGAGAGCCAAAAAAGTGTCAGGCATCCCAATAAGTGCTTTACATGTATAGGTTCTAAGCCTTCACATCAACTTGTAGGTAGATGGTATTTGAGAAAAAGAACCACGTATTTCTAACATACTTTATTTGCAATTCAAACCCAGGACTGACTACAAAAGCTACCTTTCTGCCTACTTCACTGGTCTTAAGATAGGTCAGTCTACTCCTCTTAAGTCTTCTTCTAACCCAGTTCCTGCCTCTGTATTTTAAGCACATACAGTGCTTGGAATCTCACTACCTAGCCTAGAGACTAAAGGTCCCCTCTAAAAATTAATCTGGAAAACTCTTGTGATAGTGGATCTAACCCTCTCTCTTTGCAGAATATGAAAGCACAATCCATTTCTTTCCTTTCAAATTCTTCCTTTAGATATAAACGAAATCCCCCAAGTCATGGCAGCACATATCAGGCAGCCACAGTATCATTTACTATTAGTCATTCTCTCATGAAGGGTCAAACTCCTAAACACAACCGCAGAATCCAAGGAACCAATCTTTCCATAATAATAGAACTACTACCCAATGCTTTTTAGAACACAAAAGGACTTTTATTTATTTTCCTAAATTTCATTTCCAGTGATACATTTCCTGAAAGGTGGAATACCAAAGGCAATTTTCAGTCACAGCAACTCCATCAAATACACATAATTTGATATTTTACTGATTCAGTGAATTATAATCTTCTCAGGGTTTCCTGGTTAAAGAAGACAAAACTAAGATAATAGAGAGGAAAAGTTGAGAATATTGTTCTTTAGAAAATTTGTTGAACTCAATAAACATTCATTCATGGGTGTAGTGTCCATTTTTAAAAGGAAACTCTAAAATTCCTAGAAACACAAGACAATACTGGTATCATTGAATGAGTATACATTCATATATTTCTGTGAAAATTTGTGCAATTAAACAATATGGAAAATGTTGTTTATTACCACAGTCAATGAAAATATATTTTCATTGCTGTGTAAGTTAAACATTTCCATCTCCTGCTTTATGGTCTGCAAAAAAGCCACGTGCCTAGTTTATGAAATAAACTATGCTATAGGCAACAGTAACTGAAAAGGAGCTTAACAGTCTTAACTACATACCCCTGGGATGAATACTACACTTTGCATAATCATGTGCAATGCTGAAAGATGATTCTATATATCTTATAACTATAAGGGTTTGCAAGCTTCTGTTTCATACAATATGCCCCAAATCCAGGCAATACAGCCAAATAGTCAAGCAATAATTTAGGTGGTTAATCTACAAAATGGCAAACAACCCATTCGACTAAACTGATTGGGTTTTGTTAATGTGAGGACAACATCATTGCAGGTACCCTATAAAGAAATCATTTGAAAGTGGCTATTTGTTTCAATTAATGTTTCCCCCTAAGGCTCTTAGAAGTTAACTTAATTGCCTCTTAGGACCAAAGAAAATACAGCTGTATAAACAGAAGACCACAGTATTAATAACATAAAAACAAACACCATGCTTTATGCACATTCCTCCATAGGAGAAATATCACAAAAAGCAAACAAAGAAACTTGGGGATCCAGCAGAAGTATAGGCAAATCTAATGCCTAAAATTTTCTCTCACACCAGTGACAGGTATAAATATTGATCAAAACTCCCCTTTTTAGTTAGCTTATGTGTGAATCTTTGAATAGTATATTTTCAAGAGTGATTACCCAAGGTGAAGGTCTGCACAGTAGGCAAGCAGTGTACTTCAGCTCAATATATTTATTGTCTGACAAACAGGACTGGGGAGTTTCAAGCAAGGAGTGAATCTGTTTCACAAAGACAACTTGCTTCTGCAGACAAAAGGTATCAACTGCAGAACACCATCTGAGGAAAGGAGTGTGAATTTTCTTTGGCATGTTAAATGCTGTACATATACATTTTTTTCCGTGCAGATAATCCCTCAGGGCTACTTCTTACTAAAATATACATTTTTTTCATATTTTATTGCATGACTTTATCCTGTATTAGGGAGCTCTCAGAGGAAATTTGAAATAACTAAGTATTCTTGAAATTTGAAAAGACTGATAAATTTAAAGTATTCCAGATACTATATTAATTGAGATATCAGGTTGGTAACAAATTTACAAAGGTCAAAAGCTTGCCAGTTTCCTGATTGTTAGTAAGTCTGAGGTTTGGTTCTGCAATTTTTTTTTTAAAAACAAACAAACAAACAAAAAACAAGACAAAAACAGGCTCAATTTTAGTTTCTCTAAGCTTTTCTAAAGTTCTTGTATGTCATTTTCTAGCAATCTTTTCTCCTGCCCAAACTTCAATAACAACAACAACAACAAATAAACAAGTTTATTTTCTTTTCAATATTGTTTTTAGGGCCCTTACTGTATTTTTAAGGTTTCTGGAGAAGGAAGATAGTTCTCTTGGTTTCTTTATATGTTAGCACACAAGGAATCACAGATGGGAAGGAGAGTGCAAATGACTATCAGATAAAAGTTTCATGCATTTTAAGATTTTTTTACAAGTCAAAATATACATCCTCCTATTGCCCCCACCCCATTCCTCAATTGTGTAAGAACTATCCCCATGTCATCAGTCTCCTTCACATCTCACTAAATTGGATAAGAAATAAAGACACTTTTCTTGTTAAGAAACAGTATATTTCCAATACTAATCGGTTTTACCAATTGCATTAGTAAGAAATATAGCAGCAGTGTGGGCTGAGTCACCCATCATACCCTTCATTTATGGGGATTTAAATGTGTAAAGTGACAGGTACATGAAATTAAGAGAAAAAATAAAGCAGTCTGCAGACTTTGGCACTAGCACACATAATGGTTTGTTTGTTAGAGTTGTGGCTTGACAATCGCTAAACAGGAATTACAAAATTACAAATCTGCAGAAAACAAACAATCATAGGTGTTGATTCTCAGTTTAACACTCCTCATCTCCCATTCCCACCCACCCACCCCCATATAGTTTCAAGTATAATAAAAATAGAGATCTCAGCATCAGAATTTTGCTGTTAACTCTTCGAGGTTTCTCTGCGCCATCCAAGCCACACATAGGGTTTGAAGCACCAAATCCACAAGTTTCTCCAACCAAGTTTAAATAGACAAAAAGTGAAGACTGAATGATGCCAAAGTAACTGTTCTTAAATTAAGCTGTGACACAAAGTTCTCCCCAAAAACACAGGGCATTAAGCGTCTAGTTCAAGTACTGCCAGGCTGTATGTAGATCTGTCTCAGACAGGCTTCAGACAACAATTACAAGTACACTGCTTCTAGTGGGCATTATCCACGATACCAAAGAAGGGCAGGGATTCCCTTCCATCATCAATTTTTAAAAGTTGCAACCCCCTTTGGGACTGGCTGCCGCAGGGTCAGTGCTGAGCCCGGGGCTTGAAGGGAGGAAGTGAGCCTCCTCCTGGGCAGGGAAGCTCTACATTTAGTTTCAACACTTCTCCTTTCCGAGCTCTCTCTCAGGCCTATCCTGGCTTCTCAGGATCCATTGCCCTTGCCCAGGAGAGAGAGCCTCGCTGGGACCCAGTAACCGCGAAAGAAGATTCGACCTACCTGTGGAACCAGACACAACTTGGTCCCCAAAGGTCGCTTAGGCGACCCCACTGCAAATGGCAAGTCAACTTGTGCACTTAAAACGTATCAGTTTATGGAATGCTTGTTTAAAGTCCTCATTGGACATGGTATAGATTATGGGGTTGATGAGGGAGTTGAGATAGCCCAGCCACGTGAAGAAGTCAAAGATGGCTAGGTGGAACCAGCAGGCATCTTTGCAGATAGGCATCACTAGGGAGATGATGAAGAAGGGTAGCCAACACACAATAAAGGCTCCCAGAATGATCCCCAGGGTCTTGGTGGCTTTGCGCTCCCTAGCGGCCATGAGTTTCTTCTTTTCCAGCAGGGCGTCGGAGACTCGCACTTTGACTTGGTTCACGTACACAGGAGACCCGGATTCGCTGGGCAAGTCCGGAACCCGCGAGTTAATAGAGGTGACCGAGGACGTGGACCCGGGGGAGTCGGTTATCAGCTGGGCTCGGGTCAAGCGCTTGCCGGTCCTGTTGGGCGTCTGTTTCAAAATCCGGGAGCGGGCTTCTACGTAGATGCGGCCGTAGAGGGCGATGAGGAGCAGGGTGGGGAAGTAGAAAGCACCCACCGTGGAGTAGACCGTGTAGAGGATGTGGTCGGTGTTCACCACGCATTCCGACACCTCCTCTTCGGCCTTGGCCTGACGCCAGAAGAAGGGCGGCAGCGAGATAGAGATGGAGAAGACCCACACCAGCGCGATCATGACCGCCGCCCTCTTGGGAGTCCTTTTAGCTGAGTACTCCACGGCGTCCGTGATGGCCCAGTAGCGGTCCAGGGCGAT
Organism: Nomascus leucogenys; assembly: GCF_006542625.1. Lineage (NCBI taxonomy): Eukaryota > Metazoa > Chordata > Mammalia > Primates > Hylobatidae > Nomascus > Nomascus leucogenys. The sequence continues at coordinate 52,662,918 of NC_044383.1, read as the reverse complement.
GACACAGAGGTGCAGGATGGAGGCAGTGCAACAAGTGATGTCCGACGACAGCCAGAAGTCACAGACCACCTGGCCCAGTGTCCAGCGGCCGGTGACAGTGTACATGGTGCTGACTGGCATCACCAGGATGGACACGAGCAGGTCGGTGACCGCCAGAGAGGCGATCAGGTAGTTAGCCGGGGTGTGCAGCTTCCGGGTCCGGTACACTGTGGCAATCACAAAGGCATTGGAGAGCGTGGTGGCCAAGGTGATGAGCGCCAGTAGCATAACCAGCAGTACTTTCCAGGGTAGGGCGATGGAGTCCTGGTAAATGTAGTCCTTGGCGCTGCAGTTTTGGGAGGGAGCAGAGGATAAGTTGGCTTGAGGAACCCAGGTCTCGGAGCCCGCGGGCGGCGGTGGAGCGCACTGAGCACCCGGTTCCTCCATGGCTCTCCTCGCCCCAGCGCCGGGGCGCAGCTCTTGGGCATGGAGCGGACGAAGGAGAGGGCGGAAGGACCGTGGCGATCGCAGGTTTGTCGCCAGTTGATAGTTAGTTCCGTGAGTTCCTCAATTATTCCTCCGCCCAGGTTCACAGCTGAAACTAGAGGTCATGGGTGCGGCAGCCAAGGCAGGCGGGCGCGTCCCCTGCACTTTCAGCGCGCCTGGCGAAGCCGCCGCGTCTGTGGTTGTTCCCCTCCACACCGGGTCTTAGCCCTGGGTTGCTAAGAACTGGCCCACCGAGCCCTGCTCCGCTCCAGCTCCCTGGAGGCGTCTAGTGCAGGAGGGTGAAGTACTGCTTGAGGAGAAGGCTTTGACCAAGTGGGATCTCTTACCCCAGTTGCTTGAGGCTGAGCCTCTCCTAACCTGGACGCTCTTGAATCTGCAGACTTTGCCCACGGGAGTTTCCTAGGTGTAGAGACCAAAGCTTGCAGGCCAGCGAGAGGTCCTGATCTTGCATTCCCGCCCCTCGCCCCAAGCTGGGGCACTTTTGGGGGGCTGCAGCGGCCGCCAGAGCTAGGTGGGGTGAAGTCTAGGAGCAGCGCTGCGCCGCGCCTCGCGCCGGAGCTCTGCCCTCCCTCTCTTTTCACTCTCTGGCCACTCGGACGAGCTGCCCCGCGGAGACGGAGCCATAAAAGGGGGGACACCGGGGCTGGAGTTGCGGCTGCTCGGGCCGCGCCGCCGCCACCGCCACCCCGGTCCCACGGGAGCCACTCGGAGCCATGCCACTGGGTGCGCGGGTCTGGAGGACCTGGCGCGGCACACGGGGAAGGGGCAGGTGTCTGGGGGAGCTGGAGGGACGCGGCGTGCGCCAGCCCGGGAGAAGCGTGCGAGCTACGGAGCAGATGGGCTCCTTATATAGAGTCCAGGTCCGGTCCGCCAGAGCAGTGCAACTCGTGCGGCGCGGCGAGTGCGGACGCCCGCTCCCCATCACCTTCCCTTTTTCTCTCTCCCTCCCTCTTTTCCCCCCGCCCCGTTCCTTTCCTGGCCAAGGAAGCTCCCGCCGGGTCCTACCGCCCTATCTCCCCGCTTCCCACCCCGGGCCACCCTCCCAGCCCTGACAACCTGGAGCTGCATTTCTGGCCAGGGGAAGAAAGCGTCCTGTTCTCGCCTCGGCGGACATCGGAGCTTGCTGCGCTGACCTCCAGTGAGACCCATGTCCTTAGCCAGGGTCACAGGCTTAGTCCAGGAGTCTGGCCCTAGGCTCCCGCCTACAACTCCCACCCTAGGAGGCCAGTGTTAGGCGGGGAAGCTGGTCTGTGACCTCTCCGCTCTAAAATCATATCCAGCCCTGACGGCCACACCCAGGTTAGCAGGCACCAGTAATATCGCTGTAGAGGGCCCAATGTTTGCATTTTGTACTTTGCCATCCTTAACTCTTGATACAATAAAAACTATTTTTTCATCTAGTTTTAGAAATTTGTGTTTTTCACTCAACTATGAGTCAACTGAGAAAAAGAAAAAGCTATCTGCGAAAATGTAGAAGTTATCACAAACAGAAGCCAACTGTATGTGAAATTAAACCTTCTGCTCCACCCTCCTGTTCCAGCTGCTCAGTGCTTCAGTGCCTCTGGAAAACAGTTGGGAGTGAGCATGTTCCTTCCAACAGCCTACCTAGAAAGGAGGTCATCAGAATTCAAGAAAAAAGGGGGATGGTGGGGCGGGGAGGACTGGAACCATCATTAGCACCATCTTGTGTGTCTCCTTTGCCTTCAACTAATATGTGGGGATGTCAGCCATAAGCTGCAGCATGCAATACCGGTACCTAGGTCTCATGACCAGGGACGGATCCCCTGTCCTCAGTTTCTCCTCTAACCTCAACAGAAACAAATGTAGGGTAGAAATGCAAATCAGAAAGTGTGAAGAAAAGCTCAGGAAAGGACAAGGTATTTTCAGCTCGAAGGATTAAATGATCCCCACTACGAATTCCTAGAGCCTAGATCCATGTTTGGCACCTAAAGTGTATCTAATAAAAACTGCATTGTAATTGAATTCATCTGTTTAAGCGCACATATATTTGAAAGAGAATCATTCTGTGTAACCTAAGGCTATCTGATCTGATCCCTCCACCCAGTTTTAGAGGAAGAGTAATTGAGATCCTTTGAAAGAAGAGCTTTTTACCCAAGGCGATAAAGCACAAACCCAAGTTCCCTTAATTCCCCGTTCTCTAAACCAGGCAGGCAGGCAAAAAATAGAGTACCTACTCTATGCTGAGTATTTTTCTAGGCACCCGAGGTATGGAGGCCAGAGGGAGTAGCCTCAGACCCTCTTTTCCAGCAGTTTACATTCTAGAAGAGACAGACAATAACTACATGAACAAGTAAATAATTAATACTTACACTTTTCTATAGTGTTAAGTGTTTTGAAGAAACACACACACACACACACACACACACACGCATGCATTGTGAGGGTACTCCTTTAACTAAGGTGGCAGCTCTTCAAGGACGTCCTCTAGATGCGGTCTGGGCTGCAGCAGCCACCCTGAGGATAAAAGCACAGCCTTCTCTCTTTTTCTCCTCCAGTCCTAGCACCTAGCATTTTGCCACCAACCTTAAGCCTCATTTTCATCACATTTTAAGGGATCCTTCCCATCCTCCCACCCCATCCACCTAGATAAACAATTATTTTTGCAAACTGCAGTGCTCACTTAGAAACCATAGGAGAGGGAAGCAAAGCCGGCGAGTTTAAACCGCTAGGTGGGGGCCTTGGCCAGGATGGATCAAAAGTGTGTACGATTGCGGGTGTGTCCTGTGGGAGTGCGGGGTGCCAGGAAACAATTTTCCCGTTATCCTAGGAGAACTGGAAAGGATTAGAGACAAGTGTTAAAGGGATGGGAAGCGGGGAAGGCCGACAGGAATGTAACCAGCTCCATGCGATCTTTCCTCTTTTAATTTCTGCTCAGGAGCATGAGAAGGAGAAAAAAACAAAACTTGTTCCCCACACGGTTTTTGGCTTTAGCGGTTTGGGGACCTGTGGCTTTCTCCAGCCATGCCTCCACTGCTTCGCAGAGTCCCAGACTCCCAGAGGAATCCGCCCCTTGTGGGCAGAGTTTGATTTTACCCTTTTTGGTAAAAAGCTGCATAAACACACACCGCCATCATATTGACCGGATCTTGGCAGAGTTCAGTGAGGAACCCCATTTCCTTAACCTGACTTCCGCATTACGAGTATTCCTTTCTCACTTTAAAACACATAAAACATAGGTGTTTGCGCAGAGGGGCGCGTGTGTGAAACACCCAAGAGAGAAAGAGACCCTGTAAAGTCGCCTGTGCCTGGGTCAGCCCTTCGGAGTAGGGGCCGCTGGGTAAGGTCCGACCGCCAGCTCTGCAGTCCCCAGCGGCGCTAGAAGGAACCTCCAGGCCAGTTTTGGGGAAAATTCAGCAGACAGGGGAGGAGCAGAGAGGGAATCAGTAGCGGAAGGGAAAGGGTGGAGATGGATTACCTGAGCGCAGCGAAACTTAGTTTGAGTAGAAATAACCTCCCGTTTGACCACCGGGCACTAAAACTGCGAATTATTGTGGTTCCCTTATCAATTCCACGCGCGTGTACGTTTAGCAGAAGCCGAGTGAGTGGAGAATAACTCTGGAACTGAAATGAAGTCGGTGAGCCGACACAAAGCCAGATCCTAGCGGTGAGCTGGCTGCGGAGGAACCAAAGAAAAATGAATCCTCGAGGAGCCCTCTCCCATGCTAGAAAGATGCAGTTCTACAGCTGCAGCAGCAAAATTCGAGGCGCAGGCTGGGAAGTTTAAAGCGCAGCGCTAACCAGACTGGACAGTGTCAAGGGAAACATACTCTGCCTGCAGCAACCGCAAGAGACATCTCACAGAATTTATTGCAACTCAACTCTATGTAAGCTGGCGGTCAGCTAACCCCAGTCAGCCCTAGCCAGCTCTCTTGCCTGGAGCCACTGAGTCTTGCTTTCAGTATCGCTAGAGTCTTCCATCCAGAGAGTAACTCTTGAAAGAAGTCCCAGCCCAGGAGCAAAGAAAGTCCTGATTTTATCTTTGCTTTGCTGAAAGAAAAACGTTAGAGCACTCATGCTCCTGTCACTTTTCTCCTTCGATACAGGAAAATACAACCCCACACTCACCATCCCACTGCTTGAGAAATCTGGTGTGGAGGCCTGTCATGCTGCTTCTTTCAAATTCTGCTTCCTCCATCTATGGCCAGCCATATATATATATATATATATTTTCACTTCAGAAACGGGCAGCAGGAGACCACCAGCTCATGTGTGCACCATCCTAATGTGTGCTGGTAGCCCATTTCTAGGTTTATCTTATACTTCCTCCAGTAACTATTCCTTAAAGAACTGACTGGTGGCAATGAAAGTATCAGGTCCACCCAGTGACTTGGTTCTTACCATCCTTTGTATCTTCCTTGATGAAACTATGAAAATGTTCAGATAAATGACCATATACATACATAGATATACATGTAATTTTTGCGGACAAATTCTGAGGATTTCCAAACCATATGAGGCCCAGATCCCTTTCCATATTCATTGGCCCTCACATTAGGCCTTTGACCTGATATTTGTGTCATGGTATTTACATTCCGTCTGTTTTATTAGAAATTTTGAGGTCTTTCTTACCAAATAATGAAGGCAGGTGCTTTATTCCCTAAATGTTAGATTGGTGTAACTTAATCCCTAAAAACTGGTAATTCTGCTATGTGTCTATATATGGATACAAATATCATGTAAGCCATATTTCTATTTAAGGAAGAATGCAAGCAAAACTTAGAGCAAATATATATAACTTAGACATTTTAATGTCTCCATATGAATTATTTATTCATATCATATTCGTATCTCCATATGAATAAACACTTTGCTACTTTGAACAGATACTCGCAACAAGTAATTTACTGCTGGTTCAAAGATAGCCCAGCTCAAACTAGAAGAGCCAGCTCCCAATTAAGATCTAATCACATATTTCCTGGCTGAAGATGTAGGTCTTCAAAAAAAAAATTCTATCTTACAGCTACTATTAAGTAATGTAAGTCAGGTTACATAGAGTATGGTGTGCTGAATTTTTTTTTCTTGGACACAGTGAGATTTGGCAATGAGAAATATCTGAATGAAAAAACAATGCCAATAAATCCACCAAACTTAGAAACAACTTGCTTTTTTAAGTTGGCAGTGTAATTAAGCAGCTCTGTTCAAGATGAAGTCTCTCTTGAAAAACTAAACCAAATAATTTGATGGTGAAGTTGTCTTTCAGCCTAAGTGATGAAGCAATAGAAATGCAAAGTCTTTATTTTCAAAGAAATAAAGAAAAGGCAAAACACTTATTTTGCCAAAGAAAAGCAAAATTCTTATTTTCAAACAGGAAAAATGACATCACTCTCTGGTGCTTTATTGCTTCTTTACCTGTCATTCATGAATAAGAATCATTATCCTTTATTGAGCACAATGAACTAAGCCGTATGCTATGTATTCTACATACATTCCTACACTTATTTCTTATAACACTGAGAGTTGTCATTATCATTCTCATTTTCTGGATAAAGAAGTTGAAGCTTAGAGAATTGAAGTAATTTTGCCAATGTCAGACAGCTGGTAAGTGATAGAATCAATTTTCAAGTTCAAGTCTCTAATTTCAAGTTACAACCATTGAGCAGTATGCTACACTGGATCAGCCATGCAGCTCAGCATAGCCACCCATTTTGCTCACCTGACCATGACTTCGTTTCCTTCTGCCTGTGAGATGACATCATTGCTCATAGCTATTTAAGTCTCCATAGTAATATTCGTTTAGATGCCTTCAAATTTTTATGTGGGGGTGAAGGCAGGGATTGGAGGTTGGGGGTGATTGTGGTAAAAATCAGATCGAAAACTGGGCACTGTGATTATGTGTAGCTAGCTAATTATCATTTCAAAAGTACTGTTGATAGGCGATCATATACTACATAGTTTGATGTCCACAGCCCAAATAGAAATCAAGCTAAGCTGTTACCCAAATTAGTTTGGCATAATTATATTCATGGTGTGCTTTAATTTTTGCTGTTATCTTCCATTCTTTTTTTTTCTCTCTCTCTTCCTTCTCATTATCTTTTTCTTTGTCAGTAACACTTTCCCCAGGCCCTGCCAGGCCCATAAATATACACATTGAAATAAATAATTAATTAAAGCTTTTTAAAAATTGTAAGGATGGAATGTATTAAATAGAGTGATATCCCCTGTTCTCCATATTTAACCATGTTAGTTTGAATATCAGTTACAAAAATAACCTATGCAAATTAAATTGCTTTTCTTTTTTGCTAGTGTGTTGAACTTAACTGACTTTTTCCCCCTATGTATCAGGAACTCATCAAAGATAAAGAGACCTATCCCTGGTGATACAATTATTTGAATAAAGTTATTTAAAGAACATATTAGCCAAAATCCCTGGTGTAGCATGTTCAGTTACTAAGAACAAGGCAAAAACCAAGAATGTAAGCAAAAACAAATCTAAGTGCCAATGTTCTAAAACTTTTGGACTTTATGTATGGCAGAGCTCCTCCTAGCCTCATTCAGACCTTATTTCTTCTTGCCAAATATACAGTTCTAATATGTTTGGCTATATGTTTTCCAAGGCCCCTGAAGATATAAGAAATGGATGAGAAACTATGTCAGATAAGCATGTTGAATGCAGCAAGATGCCACATTTATCATCTTCATTGCAAATGGAGCCAGGAAATCTAGAGTAAACATTAAGAAGCAAAAGCCTAAAAGAATGACAATAACAACACTATGACTCGTGTTGACCTATTTAATAATATGATAATATTAACTAAGACTTTTATTACAAGTGACGGAAAACCAATTTAATCAACCTAAAAACAAAAGACAGGAATTTATTTCAAGGAGATTGGGGCTCCCTAGAGTCAAAAAAGGAATTGAACCACCAAGTTTTGGACAAAGTAGGAATGCAGCTGCACCTTGGGAAAAACCACCATTCTGGAACCCGAGCAGAACTCTCTTCTTTTTCTGTCAGTTGCTGTCTGCAGGTAGATTTCTTTCATCTATTTCACTGTAGACAGGCTTTTCTCATGTTGTTAAAACATCACCATTAACACCTTTTGACTTTATATCTTGCAGCTTCAATTATATTTTAGAAACTAATCTGAATCAGATCCACTTTAAGAAATCCTGAGAAATGGGTTCTGTTTCTGAGTAAAATGCAGGATGTCATGAAAGGTGAACATTACCAAAGTAACAACTGAAAAAGCTATAAATGTAAAAAAATCATATTTTAAAAACTTTGAAGAGTGTGGAAGCAAGAATAATTAGATAAACTAAAATTCTGCAAAAGGAAATGCATTTTTTAGGTGAGTAAATGATTACTGCCTGTTTTATTTCCTTAAGGCATTTGCTGATTCTGGGAACAGATTGTGGATTGGACATCGTCCAGGCAAAGAGATTGTACTGGGGAAGAGGGTTAGAAGCAGAGCTTTCAATGATTATTGGGGCCAGGGTGATATGTGGACGTTTGCTCTGTGTTGCAACTAAACAGGAAACTAGGGGATTCGGTAAGGAAATTCTAATAGGCAAATCAAATCTTTCACAGTCTTGGAGTGGTTAGAAGAAAAAGTTCCCCTAGAGAGAAGCAGCCTATGTCAAATATATGACTGGTCTTCCCTTCAAGCAATTTGCAAGATTTTGAAGCTCAGCGGGGGAAATGTACAAGAGTAAAGCTCAAATTTCTGAAAGCAGTGAAGAATCTTCTGCAGTATTTCAGGACTGGGGAGACAGAGACCTTCCAGGCTGTCAGTCAAAAGCAAGGCCCAAAGAACAGGATGAATCACAGATGGACTGAGTCTAATTACAAATCAGCTTTGACTCAGCTCAGTCTCTGACTGGTTGATATAGTCAGCTCTTCGTGCATTCTTCCTGACAGAGGAAACATTGAATTCTGTCTGGGCAAAATAATATTTGAAGCCTCTACAGCCCTTGTATGTACAACATCTGATTACCATAAAAAGTATGATATATACATTGTGGAAGTAAAATTGATCAATACGTTTAAAAACCTAACAATAGGAATAAATCCATACGTAATATAGATATTGGAGTTAGCATGAAAGGACTTTAAAATACACACAGTCCCTGACTTATGGTGGGTCAATGTATAATTTTTCAACTTTAAAATGGTGCAAAATAATACCCATTCAGTAGAAACTGTACTTTGAATTTTGAATTTTGATCTTTTCCTGAACTAGCAACATGTGGTACGGTAAGTGTTCCAAGCATGTTTAAGGTGGGTAGGCTAGGCTAAGCTACAAGGTTTGGTAGGTTAGGTGTATTAAATGTATTTTCAAGTTATGATATTTTATCAGTTTGTAACGCCATCATAAGTCAGGAAGCATCTATAACTATTATTAATATGCTAAGGAAAATAAAGAAAAATAGTCTAAATGGATAGAAACGTAGAACAGTTCAACGGTGAATGGAAATCTTTAAAAACAAAGTCAAATAAGCACTCTAGAAATAAACTTATAGTATCTGATATTAAGTACTTATTGGATGGATGCATTAGCTCACCAGACAAAGAAAAAGACAAGATTAGTAACCTCACAAAGTAATGAAAATAATTACAAAATAATTTTTAAAAGTATAAACTGAAGCATTGAGAGAAGAAAAGTGGAAAGAAAAAAACAGAATGTAAGAGTGAGACTGAATCAGATAATCTAAAATACATGCACAGCAAGAGAATGGGAAAGAAAAAGTACTTGGAGAGATAATATCCAAAAATTTACAGACATAGTGAATACATCAAACAAACAGCACTGAAGAAACTCCAAGAACTCTAGCCAGAATAAACACTCAGAAAGCCATAGCTAAGAACATAATGATAAAACTGGTAAAAAAAAAATTAAAAATAAAAAAAAACTAATGACAAATTAAAAAATTCATAAAACTGCTAGAGAAAGAGATACTTACTTTCAAAGGAGCATCAGAAAGCCCGCGGTTGACTTATTGACAGAAACTATGGAAGTCAGGAGGTAATATAATGACATCTTATCATAGCTAAAAGATTTTTTAATCTGGCAACCTATAATTCTATACCGTGAATTAATATCCTAAAAATTGGTGGTGAAATGTGTATGCTGTCAGCCAAACAACAGGTGGGGGATTTGTTGACAGCAGAACAGGACCATAAGAAATAATAAAGGAAGTTGTTCAGGCTAAATGAAAATGATACTAAATGAAAGCAGAGATTTCAAGAAGGGATGAAAAGCAAAGGAGAGTGTAAACCTATGAAAACATATAAAAATAATGTTTTCCAGGTCCTATAAAATATGCAGAATTAAAATATATGCCCACAATAGCACAAAGCGCTGCTGTCCAGTATAAACAGAGTGAACGCTAGAAAATCCTTACACTGCTGAATAAGTGATGAAAGTATTTAAGTTCAGCAGAAAGACATATGAATCTTAGGACCATAGCTTCAAACTACACAAAACAAAATTTGATAGGACTAAAAGGAATACTAGACAAGGCCATAATCAGATTTAGTTTTGAACATAATTTTCTTGTTAGCTAATAAAATAGTAAAATAGACAAAAATTTAATGAGGCTATGAAAGATTTGAACAATATACTTAATCAAGGTCAACTAAATGGCATAGAAAACATTCTATTTCTACAACTGTACAACATATATTTCTTCAAAAGCAGTTGGAACACTTACAAATGTAGAATATATGCCAGACACAAAGCACATCTCAAGTGATTGATTCTTCATCAAAAAAGGTGAATAGATGACATAAAAGCATATGAAACAATGTCAGTGTAACTAACCATCAGGTAAATGCAAATTAAGTCATTATAAGATACCACTATGCACCCATTATAATGCCTGCCCCAAATATTGTCAATATTAAATGCTGACAAATATGCAGAGCAACTGGAAATCTTGTTGGTTGGAATGCAAAATGGCACAGCCACTCTGCTAAATAGTTTAGCAGGTTTATTATAAAATAAAATGTACATCTACAATCCAGTGATTCTATTCCAAGTTATCTACCCAAGAGAAATGAAACTTATGTTCACACAGAAAACTGCACATGGCTTATAGCAGCTATATTTATAATTTCCAAAATTTAGAAACAACACAGATGGCTTTCAACCAATGAAAGAAAAACAAACTGTAGTACATTCATACAATGGAATACTACTCAGCAATAAGAAAGAATGAACTATTGATTCATGCAACAATGTGGATCAAACTTGAATGCATTTTTCTAAGTCAAAGAAGGCAGATCCAAAACTGTACAATTCCATGTATATGACACTCTGAGAAAGGCAAGACTACAGAGAGAAAAACCGTTGCCAATTGTTACCAGCAATTGGGGTTGGGGCAAAGTCATCTGTGGAACTGCACAGAACTTCTGGTATGATGGAATGGCTTTCTATCGTACTATGGTGATGCATTTTAATATATAAATATATATATAAATTTAAAGTAATCATTCAAGATATTGAGAACAGCATGAAGCAGTCAATTGCCTAGGGAGATAGGGACGGGTCCCCAGAGGAACCCCACCTCCACGCTGGAGACAGAAGCCAAGCAAGCTGCAAGGTAAATCCTCAGACTGGACTGAGAACTTGTCTTCCTGTTTGGCACAATTTCCTCCGATTGGTCCCCACCCTTCACCTATTTTACATATACCTACCCTTTCCCAATTGGTTTTTCTACATTGTTCTGCTCGCCTTTGAGTGGTATCTTCACTTTTATCTTTTTTGCATATTCACAAACCAATCAGCATGCACTCCCCATTCTGAGTTATAAAAGGCCCCAGAACCAGCCACATGGGGGACTTTCCTGCCTTTAGGTAAGGGAACCATCCCCCATGTCCCCTCTTTGCTGAGAGCTTTCCTTTTGCTTAATAAATTCTACTCCACTCACTCCCCAGTGTCAGGGTGCCTAATTCTTCCTAGTTGTGAGACAAGAACTCGGAGCTAAGGAGCAGAAAAACCACAACATTTTGGTGGCTTGTACGGGGATACCTGGAGGGTGAGTAAATACGGACCCAAACCCTCTTTCACTTTCATTTTCAAGGCTTCTCATCCTCAGACGTTTTTCTGTAGGCAGATGAAGCGCCAAACCTCGGGTGAGACAATTAAGAACAAATGGCGCAGTTACAGAAGACAGGATGCGACCCTGCCACCTCTCTCTGTCTTTCAGGTAAAAGGGATGTCAGCTTTGTTTCCCTTCAGGGAGGTCTGGCCATTGCGTGGGACCAGAATACGGTCCTGGGGCAACTGAAAGCATCTGGTTGAGTCCACTTCTCAGTGTTGCCACAAGGCCCCTAGACTTGGCTTCTTCCTGACCACCCATTAGGGCATTGATCAAGACTCCCAGACTTTTCTAAGGTATTTTTTCTTCCTTCTTTCATGGTTTGAAATGGCTTCTATCTCTTCTTTTGTAACGTTAAAGGCGTTGCTGCAAACTGCGGAAATATTACACGGTAGAATGAGCATTTGGCCCAGCCATCACATATGCGATTCAGAAAAATGTGGTATCTGTCTATTCTTAGAGGTGCATCCCTCCCTGCACCCCAGTGGCCACAGGCACACGAGGCAGATGGATGGGTGAGCAGTGGCTGCCCACTTATCCCCCAACTTCCGGCTGGGGCGCCTGGTCATGTCCGCCGTGCGCATATGCTATGTCCAATGACCATGCGGGGGAAGAGTGTATTGCAGCCACTGCCCAGGCCCCAGGGTGGTCTCAGGGGCCAGAGGCCCCACGCAGCTTGCTAGCCAGTGTTTCCCGCTCGCCACCCCCTCCTGCCACGCACCCATGGCGTCTTTCTTACCCTAGTCCATCTCAGTCTGAACTAGAAGGAGGGCACAGTAATTAAGAACTTCTCTTCCTGTTGGAGGAATCAATTTGCACAGAACAAGAGGGTTTCTTCCCCAGGCACCTTACCTGCCCTGCACTTAAGCTGTTTGTTTTGTTTTTTTTCTTTCTCCACCATGTCAAGAGTTAACACAGCCCTGCAAATACAGGGAGCTTTTCTATGTGAGAGTTTTTTTTTTTTCTTTTGAACAGTGTTTTACTAGACCAGGTCCCCAATTCATGGGACTCTCTTTTTTCTCTTTTGTTTGAGCAGGACTGGCCTCCACAGCTTTACATTAGCATTTGAATTATGATAAGGAAGCAGCCAAGGAGCAGCCCTGCCAGCTGCTGGCTGCAATCTGGCAAGGGCCACCTGGGACTTAATGAGTTCACGAACCCTTCTCAATTACCTTCTTGCCCCAGATTCAATTCCAAGCTTTGGGTTGAAGCCCTAGTAAGGAAAACTGGATCTGAGGGATCCAGAGGCAGATGACAACAGAAGTCAAGTGGCACAGCGTAGGTGAGCAGGACTAATTCCTGTTGATTAAGCCAAGCCCCTGTTTCATGGATAGAGGTCATGGTAGTATCCATGGGATAAATGAGCTCTGGGGACCTCTACGGTTATCTACAGCAGGGGGGAAAGGCAGCATGTGGTTGAGTCTGGATAATTCCCACCTCCTAGACCACCCTGTTAACATGAGTGAAAGCTGCGTTGGCACCCATGGACAGCACCCTGCCGAGGTCACCGGGACTCTGGGATATAAGGACAGAAGAAAGCGGGACACCTCTTCTTTCTCTCCCTCACGTACTCCAGGAAGAGAAAGGAACTAGGGACACCTTGTTCCCCTCTTTCCAGATGGGTAACCAATCATCTTCAGTTTGTACTTCTCTTAAATGCCTCCTGAATCACTGACACTCCTTTGAAAAAAACACCTTCTTTCTCCTTTTCCTCCTCTGTCCTCTCTTTGCAGGTGGGTAATCCTGTCCCCATACCACAGGACACTCCCCTTGGATGCATCCTCCAAACTGGGAAAAGTTAATTTTCCCAAACCTCAAACTGCTTGGCTTAAAATTGAGCTTGGGGGAAGGGAACCTAGAAGCCTGACATGCCAGCAAAAGGGTAAAAGCTTTTTACCAGTCAGACTTCTGGCCTCCCTTTCCCTGTGCAAATCAGTTCAATGGGTGACAAAATCACTGTTTACATCCTCTATAAAGTTTTGATTAATGGAAAAAAATTGTGAGGCTAGTCTTAAGCTACAGCCAATCTGGTGTGCTTTGTGTGTCTTTCTGTATGGTTCTGTCATAAAGAGGGGTACCTTAGGATAGAATGTGGGCCTAGGACCTCATAAGCCTGCTGTTCAAGCCAGCCTGACACGCTGCTCAGTAACAAACTTTGCTGCAGGTCTCCATCTTGTTTTAAATTTTGGGGAGCTTAACCTTGTTACCATGTGGCAGTACTTTCTTTTGGTCTCCGCCATTTTACAACAGTGCCCCAGGTTCAATCCCAGCTTAGGGAATGAATACTTTCTGGTTAATATCTGTGTAACTTTTACCATTTGCTGATTCTCTTCCCCTCCATGAACAACTTCTAGCTTCCTTTCTTTTTTTTTTTTTTTTTTGAGACAGAGTCTCACTTTGCTGCTAGGCTGGAGTGCAGTGGCATGATCTCGGCTCACTGCAACCTCTGCCTCCCAGGTTCAAACGATTCTCCTGCCTCAGCCTCCTGATTGGCTGGGACTACAGCATGCTCCACCACTCTTGGCTAATTTTTTTTTTTTGTACTTTTAGTAGAGACAGGGTTTCACCGTATTGGCCAGGATGGTCTTGATCTCTTGACCTCGTGATCCGCCCACCTCAGCCTCCCAAAATGCTGGGATTACAGGCGTGAGCCACGGAGCCCGGCCTCTAGCTTCCTTTCGTAAATCTTCCTTTCTCTGAGCTACCATTAAAGAGTCTAGGTTTTGTAAAAACTGCTTACCACCTCTTTGAAAATACTTTATACATTCCCAGTGAAGTCATAACCTTGGTTGAGGCTTGTTGGTTTCATCCGTGAGGTTACTTTTGATCAAGTTCGAAAGCCAGAAATATTGACCACTGGTCATGACTAAAGTTGGGTAAAAAGGGATTTAAAGGGTTTTTCTTAAAGAGGGCTCAGCCTAATTAAAAGTAAACATCTAAGCCATAGGTATATTTAAAAGGCCTTTATATTTTTCTCTTCATGGATCTTGTTCTTCGGGAAAAGGCTTTTTTCTCAGTTGACCGAATTGTTTTTCTCCATTTTGTCTTGCCATTCTTGGTGCAAACATGAGAGTCCCTAAGATAATTTCTGAGATCATGGGACTCCTTGGGAAAAATAGAAAAGGTGCTACGGACCCCATCTTAAGATAAAACCTCTGTTTTCCTCATGGAACCCCAGGTATTAAAAGTGGATCAATCTCAAATCTGTTTTTGTCTTCTATTACTGTTTATTAGGCCCTGGAAACTGCATGCTTTCCTAGCCCTGCTTCTTGAAGGGCTCCACCCTGAGGCCAATAATCCATTTAAGAGATGGACAAATGAAAAATCTTATAAATACTGGATCTTCTTCTGTCTGTATATGTATTATGTATGTGATGGTTATATAAAAAAGAGCTTTAATTAATTGGTTTAAGGAAAATAAGCACTTACAGGAAATATTCTTGGAAGGAAAAATAAAGGCCGTACTGTCTTTTAGTTCATGTGACTTTAATCTTTGAAAAATAAAAAGTTTGAAAGATAACTGGTAAAATACAAATGTCTTCAAAATGTAAATATGTGGTCTAAATTGTGTGGGTCACAAAACAGCTTACCCTGTGAACAGAAAGCAGTTAAGACCAGTCTTTATCCCTATTCTAATGGCAGTTAGATGTACCTCTTCAGAGGGGGGAAATGAGAGTGGCAGGAGGCAGCCAAATGCCTACAGAGATAGGGGAGGGTCCTCAGTGGAACCCCACCTCCAAGCCAAAGACAGCTTAAAGCCTGAAAGCCAAGCTACAGGTTAAATCCTCAGATCGGATTAAGAACTTGTCTTCCCATTTGGCGTACTTTCCTCTGATTGGTCTCCACCCTTCCCCTATTTTACATATACCTACCCTTTCCTAATTGGTTTTTCTACACTGTCATGCCCACCTTTGAGTGGTGTATTTGCTTTAAACTTTCTTGCATACTTACAAACCAATCAGCATGCACTCCCCATTCTGAGTCCACAAAAGGCCGCAGACCCAGCCACGTGAGGGACTTCCCCACTTTTGGGTAGGGGAACCACCCTCCGTGTCCCCTCTTTGCTGAGAGCTTTCCTTTTGCTTAATAAATTCGACTCCACTCTCTCTTCAGTGTCCGTGTGCCTAATTCTTCCTGGTTGTGTGACAAGACCTCGGACCGAGCTGAGCTAAGGAGCAGAAAAACTGCAACAATATGAGGGAAAAGACAGAAGGCAGACTGTGACAAATGAATTTAACGGTACTACAGATGAATTAGATAACCACAATGAAGAAGATGGAAAGAAAGTTGATGATCTCCGTAACTTTAGAAAATGCTTTGGCTTAATAATGCAAGGCTAAGGACAAAAAAGAAGTATATATAGACATAAACTTTAGTTGATACATTTGTTTCAACTATGTAGGGGAAGGAGCTAGAAATTCTGGAACTACTTTATTTGTATATTAGGGTTAAGCAAGCAAGTAAATACGTTAGAATATAATGAGAAACATATTTCTCGCTGTCAATGAAAGAAGTTACAAACAACAAAAAAAGGAAGGATAAAATGAACCGTGGTGTCGTATAGGAGTTCTAGTTACCAATATGGAATCGTGGTTTCTTTAAAACACATCTATCTACATAAGTAGACATAGAAACAAATACAGATGTGTATAAGCATGACCTTTTATACATATGTATTTTTTATCTCTACTGAGAAAGCCAAAAGCAGCAGCACCCCAGTAGTCACAAATATCAGTGGCATCCAGATTTAGATCTATGAATATTATTTTTCATTTAAAAAGGCAGGGCTCCTTGGAGGTCTACTTGACTCCAAAGTGAGGGTAAGAAAAATTTAGGAGAGTCTGAAGTATCTGTGATGACAGAAAAAAGAAAGCACTTAAAAAATAAGGGATAGAATAGGGGAAACAAAGAAACTAATGGAGCATATAAAAAACACACAGGAACCAACCTATCCGGGCACAATGGTGTGCACCTGTAGTCCCAGGCACTTAAAGGCTGAAGTGGGAAGACCCCTTAAGCCCAGGAGTTCAAGCCCAGCTTGGGCAACAAAGCAAGACCCCATCTCTTAAAAACAAAGAAGCCAATATGAATGGTCAAAGTTGAAAAAAATTGAATAAGAAAACAAATAATGGTATTCTTAGATTATAATGAAAATAATCAGATAATATCCATGAGCTTACACTAATACAAATAAATTAATGGATTAATAAAATAAATGGAGGAAAATACCAACTCTTCAGAAAAAAATACAATTAATAAAGATAGAAGGAATGATAGAAATATGATATTATTACTAGAATCTCAAAGGGATAAATTACTCCAGGTAAGATCCAGCAATGAATGTTAAAATTAGTGGACAAAAAAATCTTTTCTGAAACAGGATATTTGCATAGTCTCTAAGTGCCTCTCTGAAAATAATTAGGAACTACAAAGAGATAAACAGTATATGTACCATGGAGAGGCTGGCAGACACAACCTTAGTCAAATGATCAAGGTGAGCCTCACCAGCAATGACTTATGTGATATGCCTCCTTCCCCTGTATGATATTACCAAAGAGTTCTTCACTTCTGTACTATTCTTACCACATAATCCATAACCACTGCCTGAACATGGGAAAACATCACACAAATCATTTGGTGGACACTCTATAAAATAAATAATTAGTATTCTTCCAAATATCAGGATCATGGATAAAGGAGCCTAAGGAATTGTCATAGAGTACCTAAGACCAAAGAGACATGTCACATAAATGCAATGTGGAATCCTGAATTGAATTCTGAAACACAGGAGAAAGGTCATTAGTGAAAGACAGTATTTTACCAATGTTAATTTCTTAGTTGTGATCAGTATTCCATGTTAGATGTTAATGTAAGGGGAAGCTAGGTAAGAATATATAGGAATTATGTGTAACATTTTTGCAACTCTTCTGTAATTCTGAAATTATTTCAATTTTTAAAGCTTTTACCTATGAAAGGGATAAAGGATTTAGGATTATGGGTCAGGGACAACCATTAGATTTTTTTAATGAATACGTTTTGTGTAATTATGATTTTTGAATCATATGAAGCTATTAATAATTTAGAAATAAATTTAATGTTTAAAAATAAATACAAATAAAAGGAGATTTTAAAAAAAATTTATACTTTAGTCTCTACATTGTATACAGGTTTTTCACATGAAATATGATACAATAATATGCACTATTAGAAAGAAAATATATATATATTTCATCATATATATGTAAAAAGTATAACAAAATCAAAAGATTTATGTAGAGTTGGTGGCAGAAAGTATTCAAGCTTTGAGACCTCATAACATCAAAATGAAGTTTCCATTGCTATTGTTTGTGAAGTAAAAAAGTACACTACCAGCTATGTCAGAAATAATTTAGAGATAATAGGAATACCCTGCCTTAATTAATTAAACTCCTAGTAAATGTTCAATGAATGAATCACTGTTATGTTTCTCTGTCTCTTCTACAGACCTCAGTGGACTTGTTCCAAGGAAAAGGAAAGAGGGTTGGAGCATGGTTTTATGGCAGCCTTTCCCAGAATGAAATATACTTTGAGCACATGAGCTCATGAGCAGGAGAAAACTGATTGGAAGGACATGATGGCCATAAAAACCTTGTCCTATATATTTTCTAAAATTATATTTCCATGTTCAGCTGAAAATTCAATTTCGAATACTGGGTTTGGTGCTGCAGTTTTTCAGTTATTTAATTGTATGGAATATTTAAATATTCCTTAAATTTGCTGGTGTCATTGCATACTAATTGCACTCTATTGTGTAAATTCTAATTTTAAAATTTGACTAGATTTTTTAGTGAGGCTTTGCTATTGTCAAAGATGCTAAAGTGATTATATGCCTGGTGTCTCATCTGTGATGACAGCTGCTCTACAGCCCTGCCATCTAGCAGGCAATGATATCTTTAGGTTATATTATGCTTACTCTGATAATCTTAATTTACATGAATTAAAAATCAATTTGCCTCCAAACTCTAAAACAATGAACTAGGACACATTTTTCCCATGTTATGCAATTACTCCATGTGCTTAGGGAAATGTAGTACAGTCAGCACTTCATATCCATGGGTTCCTCATCCATGGATACAACCAATCATGGATTGAAAATATTTGAAAACAAAAAAAATAAAAATAAGAATACAACAATAAATACAAATTAAAAAACAATACAGTATGACAATTATTTACATAGCATATAAATTCTTACATATAATTATGAATTATAAGTAACATAGAGATGATTTAAAGTATACTGAAGGATATACATAGGTTATATGTAAATACTATGCCATTTTATATAAGGGACTTGAGTTTCCACAAATTTTGAATGCTGAGGGGTGACTATATTCTCAAGAAAGGCTAAATTATATATTCTTTAGTGCCAGGATACTTTATAGTTACGGCATATAGTGATTTGTTCCACGTATTTGCCAATTCCCAAATCTAACTCTGCTCTCCCCATCAAGTTCGAGAATAGAGCTCTATCAGCTCTTTATAAAACTTGTCCAGCCTTCCTTCCATATAATTATAAAGGATAAAGGATGATTTCTGACACAAAGGCTGGGGAAATATCTAAATGCTTCTTCTTGATCAGTATTTCTTACACAGTAAAGGATATTTGGTTGGATCATTCCCTCTGATATGTCCTTTTTCTCAATCTGAATGAAAACTTCCAGTTTAAAGTGATTTCTCTTGTTGGAAAACTGTACTCCTCAGCCAAATTTTTGTTCTATCCTCAAACTCCTACTTTGTGTTAAACTACATTTTCATCATGTCTTGGTCTCTTTATGTCCTATGAAGAAGATTTTTTGCTCCTGAATGTTTTTGCATGGTGGTGTTATTGTTACTGTTACTGGGTTTTCCTTTGTGTGTTAAATTCTTTGTTTCACTGAATAAGGATTTATGGATTAAGAATTCCTGAGTATGTTGAATCCCATATGCAAACTTGGTTGCCTTTTTGAAATTGTATTTTATTAAGCTAATAGTAAGATAGTAAGATCAAGCTGTAACTGTAGGATCTGCAACAGAATCCCTACGGAGGCACTTTCTTTTTTTTTGAGACAGAGTCTCATTCTGTCGCCCAGACTGGAGTGTAGTGGTGCGATCTCGGCTCACTGCAGCCTCTGCCTCCCAGGTTCCAGTGATTCTCCTGCCTCAGCCTCCTGAGTAATTGGGACTACAGGCGTGAGCTACCATGCCTGGCTAATTTTTTTTTTATTTTTAGTAGAGACGGGGTTTCACCATGTTGGCCAGGATGGTCTCTATCTCCTGACCTCATGATCTGCCCGCCTCGACCTCCCAAAGTGCTGGGATTACAGGTGTGAGCCACCACATCTCATTTTATATATTTGGGATGGCACAGTGCGTTACTATTATTTGATCTAGAGTCAGTGCTTAATGGAGTTCCAGGAGTTCTGGTCCTATACAGCCATCCAAGGTCTGAAGGATCACTGTCTTTATCACATCCCTTCCCTACACAGCTGTAACCCTACCACAGCACACCTTTTTGGATGCTCTGGTCCTGTATCCCTATTAGTTAATTTTCAAACACTCATGGAGGTTAGATATTACTATTTTCCCTGTTAAACATCTCAGGTTCACTTCAGATGCAGGAAACAGCCCCAATGAATCAGAGCAGAAAATCCTTTCGGAGCAAGTCTTGCAGACTCACTGCTGCGATGTGGGGAGATCCCAGGAGGCTCTAGATGAGGTGTGTGGCTGTGCTAGGAAAGAGGATCCCACTGAGTGGTTTTAGGTGAGAACTACTGATGAATGAGGAAGTATTAATATATCATATTTCATTCAATCTCAAAAGGCATCAATCGTAGAATGAATCATTGTTTCATTTACTCCTGGCAAAATGTCACCAACTACATTGTCACAATTTTTCTCATCACTGAGAATTGTTAGGTTATTCCATTGAAAGAACTGTTTTCAGACATTGGAGTATATATTTCTATCATGTATCATTTTTGTGCATATACAAAATAAGAAAATTAATTGGTTAAGATATTTCTAAAATTTCTTTACTTTAAGAATCTCAGTCTCCTGAATCACTTTTCAACATAGTCATTAATTTCTGTATTTTTCCACACAACATTATTGTCTATCATCAAGACATCGCTAATAGAATGTTTTCTAAAAGAGTGCTTCACCATTAACTCTGGTATTTTTTTTCCCAAGGCTTTTTCTCAAGATGCATAGAAACGTGAAGCAAGTGACAGCCACATCACAAATTTTATCCATAATTACAGAATGCAGCCCTATTTCAATGATGTTCAAAGGTAACAAAGAAAAGTTTATCTTAGACCTGATAAAATATGATAAATTCAATATGTTTAACAGCTTGTATGACAGGTCTGCTGATGATCAGCTTTGCCTGCATATTCATTATAGCTTGTGTTTACATAGTTCGTTTTGTGTGAGGATATCAGAATATTTTTAAAATATTAATAATGCATAGTCTATTCATAAATATTTAAAACCTATAAGTGATATTATGTTCGTCTCAGAAATTTGGCAAAGATTAAAATTTCATTGTTTATCTGCTAAGAGCCAGAATGAATATTACTAATCAATAGAATTTAAGACTAATTCGTGAATAAATTTTGTGAGTCTAATTCTGGTAATCTCACTGAATATGGTAAATGAAAAAAAACAAAATTATCGCCAAAAGTTTAAAAACTATAACACAAGGAAAATAAAGCTGTTGTTGTAAAAACTAATGCAATAGCACAAAGTTGGATTTTTTTAAAGAGAAAAAATTGGAGAACTGTTAGATACATTTAAAAAGTTGTGTAAGGGCGTGAAACTAAGGGGTCAATGGAAGGAACTGTTTAATGTGGGAGAGCATTCTAAAGCAATTTCCGAATGATAAAACAATTCAAGGAAGTATTAAAATATCAATAGGCAAGTACATTCCAGAAATAAGAAAAGGCAATAATGATACAGAATTTTGAATCAGTAATAGAATGTACAATATTAAGAATATCGTGGAATGTGGGGAAAGAGAAGCAAGAGATGAAGTCGAAAGAGATAAACATGACAGATACATGGAGAAAGAAACAAGAAGACACAGAATCACCAATGATATTAATAAAGATGCTATACTGCATTGAGGAAAATATGTTTACTTACTGAAAATGTTTACAAATTCAAGACCAATTAATAAGATACATATGTATATATATGATATAGCCTATCATGTTTGTTTGTTTGTTTGATTTCCAGGATAATTTGAAAAAATCTTATAAAAACTGATGCAGAAAAAAATAAAATAGATTGCCTTTAACATGGGGACCGAAGTCAGTTAAATGTTTCTTTCATCAGTACTCTATTACCAGATGATGGAGAAGTGTTTGCTGAGTTTCAAGAAAATAAAGGTTGAAAAATCAGATTCCTATATCTAGCCTATTTGTTATTTAGGTGTAAGGTAAACAGGAAGATAGTCTTAGATGTGCAAGAATCTGTACATTAAAAAATACCAAAATTCTATTCAACTAAAAAGTCGGAAAGGATGTGTGCTAACATGTTTACCATTGACATTCTTTGGGTGGAGGGATTATAGATAATTGTAGCTTCTTTATTCTGTTTTGAATTGTTGTCTTCATTTGAAATTAAGTATGGATTGCTTTTATTTTAATAAATAAAAATAAAACTATTTTTATTTGTAGAAGAAATAAATTAGGTGCCTTAAGCAATGTAAAAATTATGATACTACACAGTTCTAAACTCAGAATTTATTTAATATTGTATAATATCTGTATTATTCACAAGGGAAACCAATTAGTTCAAATTTAGCAGCTATTGAGATTGTACTCTATCTCTTAAAAATAAGAATCATCCTAGATAAGACCTGCATGCCAAAACGCAACTGAAGGCCTATTTAAATAAAGATATCTCTTGTATAGATTATGCTGAAGTATCTGATTTATAAGCTCTTTAACTGTCTCAAGGAAGTTTCCTCAATATCTGGAAATTACAGCAAGTTAATGGGCATGGACAAGAAAAATTAGGTCGAGCTTATCCTCAAATTTGGAAAATATACCAAAATGACAACATATATTCTAGCCCTTAAAATAATGTTTACACATATTTTAATATGCTAGATAATATGCTGATTTATAACTTGGCTCAAATTTTAATCTTTAGTAATTTATGTTGTACATCTATGGCTTTGTGATACTTGTTTTAAAAAATTGTATTTAGTAATAGGAACAAATCTCCTATGCACAGCCTAGAAAATGTTTCCAGATAGAGTGAAATAATTTACATACTACAAATTTCTCCAAAATTTTAGGTTCATATTGACTACACATTTGAGAAAATTGTGCTATTATCTCACAATAAAGACTAATACTTCTTAAAAATGAAATATCAGCTAAATTTGAAATTCCAATTTTCTGAATACTGTATTTTAAAATTATATTATTGTATCTATATTTAAATGTGATATTTCAACACAAATATTTCATACTTTGTTCAGTCATGAACCTGAAAAATATTATTGTTTACATGAAGATTTTTTCTCTGGGTCACACTCTTGGCATGTTCTGGCCAATTTTACTGATTTAATAATGTAGTTTGAACATCAGTAAAACTTTATTATTCAATAGATAAAGTTAATGTCTACAAAGAAAATAAAGCAGAAATTATCATGCTCTATGGCTTTCTGAGGATGGGATCATAATAGTTTATTTTCACACAATAGATTTGAGGCCAAGCACTGTGCTGGATTCATAGTAGGAAACTCAATAACTATTTGTACCATGAGTCAACAATAGCTATTCCAAAACAGAGCTGGGAGCATAAAATACATCATTGCTACTCTGAAGATCTTTATGAAGGTGCTTTAAAACTTAATATAATCTGCCTCAGTGCAGTAAGCAACATGTCAATCTCATAAAATTTATAAAATATTCCTCAACAGTCATTACAAATTTCCTCTGATATATAAAATTCATACATTACTTACTTTTTGAAGATCATTTTTAATGTTTTCGTATAATGTTTCCACATAAGTCTAAAGTTTTCCTATAAAAATCTTTTTCTATAACTCATTGAAATTATTTTGGTCTTATTTTTAAAATCATTGTTTTTATTCTTCAGTTTAGATCAAAATATGCAGCTTTAATTGCCATATAGTAATATCATTTATTCTCTCCAAGGGGACAGAAAGAATGGCAGGAATGAAAGCCAGAGGAAATCAAGATATTTGGCTTATATGTGATCTTGGGTATATATAATTTATTAGCTAGTATCAGTTGATTGCCTGCATAATATCCATTCTTTCTTTTTCCTTATTAAGATAAAACTTGTGGGATTTGCCCACCTCAAAAAGTACATTTATTCCTCTTCTTTGTAGGGAAATAGAGTAACATAAAAGCAGAAGTTTTTGAGCAGATCCTGTTTTGCAGTTAAAATGGCTGGCGTTCCTGCAGCCATCTTGCACAACAAAGAAGACTTCAGCATGGCAGCCCTCATGCTCAGGATGTTGAAGCAGAAAGACGGAAAGAGTCTGTGAAGCTGTCATTCTGAATCTGAACTGCCTACCTCCAGACTTCTTCTAGTAGGTCACTGCCATTTCCAGACTCTGAGTTAGCAGCCAAACACTGTTCCTAATGTTTTTAAAAGATAATCCCTTAGTGAGTACAGTATGAT
Organism: Nomascus leucogenys; assembly: GCF_006542625.1. NCBI lineage: Eukaryota > Metazoa > Chordata > Mammalia > Primates > Hylobatidae > Nomascus > Nomascus leucogenys. The sequence continues at coordinate 52,638,684 of NC_044383.1, read as the reverse complement.
TATAGCCTAGTCATAAAATACTTCCATTACCTTATTTTAAACATTAGTCATAAATGCTAACTGATATCCAAGGCTTGATTAAGAAGTAACTATGTACACATTTTCCTTCATTCTCGAAATAGTTTTGGAGCAGCCAGGCATTAGGGCTTAGAAATCAGCAGTATATATTTCAAAACATTTATATTGAGCTAACCTACTAAACAATGTTTGATTAACCATGACGGATAAATCAATAACTTTTTAAAATGCAATTTGAAACTTACATGTTTAATTTAATTACGTGGTAAAATAAGTGCAGTAGAGTTACCTAGAGTTTTCCTCTTTTCAATAAAAAAATGCATATTTGAGTAATTTTTTCTCATAATACACATTGTGTATTTTCTTTTTTTTTTAACTTTGGAGAAAGTTATAAGATTATCTCATCAATAAAATCTTTTTTGTTTTTGATTAAATAAGTGTTTATTAAGAACCTCCACACAGACAAAAGATGTAAAAGGCCTGATCCTAGACTGAGGGAATTCATGATATTGTCTCCAAATTGTGTGAGAAAAGTGCATAAGATCTGTTCTTATTATGCTATAATTTTGTTAATGCTGTCAATTTTTTTTCTAAGAGATGCCATTATAGATTGTGTCTATTACTTTCTACCTGTAAAAATTTTGTGAAAATTGAAAACATGAGCTGATATTTTGGTGCTGTAGGCAATGCATCAACTAGAATCTTAGCTTTCTCTAGACACTAGTCAAAAGCACTATTGGCTGGGATTTTCTTTTTAGGATTGAAAACAAAAATGTGAACACCAACTTCTTTCTCCTACTTCAATTCAAAACTTTGCCTAGAATTGAGTCTATTAAAAAGTGAGAGAGTAATTTTGAATAAATAGTTAAGAATTATTTATTTTTGAGATCTTATTGGGAATAAGTAACTTGTAAACTTTTGGCATAAAAGACAAGACAGTATTTTTTTCTAGCACATCCAAACATCTAAATCAATACATCACATTTTTCTTGTTTTAAAAATATAGTCCAAAAATAACACATGCATTAGTGTTTTATACTTCCTCTCTTGAAAAAGAATTCAAGATGTTAAGGTCAAAATCATCTTCCAAAATTTATCAGTTTGTTATTTCTACAACAGAAAATGGTCTTTGGATTGGTGTGACATCTGTCCTTTAAGTTTGTAGTAATTTTTGTCGTCTACAATAAGCACACCATCACTTTGCATTAGAAAAATTGTCAATTTCAGGTGATCAAGGTGATTGAATTGTCTGGATTCAATAGATTACCTACTGTCAAAAACGATAGACTGGATTAAGAAAATGTGGCACATATACACCATGGAATACTATGCAGCCAAAAAAATGATGAGTTCATGTCCTTTGTAGGGACATGGATGACACTGGAAACCACCATTCTCAGCAAACTATCGCAACGACAAAAAACCAAACACCGCATGTTCTCACTCATAGGTGAGAATTGAACAATGAGAACACATGGACACAGGAAGGGGAACATCACACACCGGGGCCTGTTGTGGGGTGGGGGGAGCTGGGAGGGACAGCATTAGGAGATATACCTAATGTTAAATGAAGAGTTAATGAGTGCAGAACACCAACATGGTACATGTATACATATGTAACAAACCTGCAGGTTGTGCACATGTACCCTAAAACTTAAAGTATGATAAAAATGTCATTGCTTTAATAACACATTTTATTCTTAAGTCTTTTTGGTTTTGAATAAATATATAAGATATGTTCTGTGGACAATATTAAATAGCTGCTAGTAAACGTTTCAAAATATGAAGACATGTTGACATTTTAAAAAAGGAAAAAAATCTACCTCTTTTGGTTTTCATAGACTCTTGCCTAGTGCTCTGTAGATTCATGTTTATATCTGTTGCATTTAACAGTGTTCACTAGGAGACTTTAACACATTCAGTTCTTGTTTTATAAAAACAGCACTGTTTGTACAAATAGCAGAGACATGTTGGTCAGATCAATTGACCAAAATAAAACATACATTTACATATTATCAGTTCTTAAAGGAAAACAATCAAGCATCAGTTAAAAATAAGTATCAAAGAATAGAGGTAATTCCTGATATTTTTCTCTAAATTGTGTGATAAAAGCATATGAAATCTGTTTCAATCATAAGTTTTAACTTGGTTCGTTGTATCAGTTTTTTCTCTAAGAGATGCCATTATAGATTGTACTTATTACTTTCTACCTGGGAAAACTATTTGAAAATTCTTTAAGTTTTAACTATAGAATAAAAATAAGGGTAAAAGTTTAAAAATTTGCTGATTATTTCATTTTTTATGGAAATCTGATGGAAATTTATAGTCATTATAATCCCAGAGCAATGTGCAAATATTTTCTTTTTGCTTATGCTTGGAAATATGTATGTTCATGCTTTCTGAGAAAAACTTATTTTTCCCATATGCAACTGCTCAATTTATCTGGAGAATATTTTTTACCTGACTGCTTTGCTCATCTTCATACACACTGCACTTCCTTACTGACAGGCTGAATTCACCTGAACATAAAAAATTAAGTTTATAATTAAAATAATTGTATTTTTCTCTCTCATCTTCTAGTATTGGATTTAAAAGCTGTCATTGATCTTGTCTCCCTAAGCTATGAACAAAATTGTTAACCTACTTTTCAAAAACACCATTGGTTCTACTCTGTGTGGCTTTGGTTTTTAAAACTATTCACTGGGCAAACTGGGGTGGATATAGTCCTTCAGAATTCAGCTGAGCTATTACTACGAAAACGTAAATGAGAGGTGAATATTTGGGTTTAGCAATCAGATTTTCAAGAAACTTTTACACCTAATAAGTAACCATGTCTCAGCTACTTTTTTCTTTACTGGAACATGTGTTTCATTTTTACTCTTTCTACTAAGGCTTTTGCAGACTTTTCAATATTCCTATATAAATTTATTTTCTTATACTTCAGATGTCATCCCAAAACAATACAAATCCCATACTTATTTGTGAGAATAGTTTAGTTTTTACCTTGTTGAGTTTTTTTTTTTTGCTCTGCTCTGTCTCATTTTGAATAAAATTAAGAAGAAAGAAAATCCCAAGTATTGTCATATTCCCTTTTCTTTCATTTATATAATCTCAGGTTGTTTGTTTGTTTTCTGAGACAGAGTCTCACTCTGTTGCCCAGGCTGGAGTGCAGTGGCACTACCTTGGCTCACTGCAACCTCTGCCTCCCAGGTTCAAGCAATTCTCCTGCCTCAGCCTCCTGAGTAGCTAGGATTACAGGCGTGTGCCACCATGCCTGGCTAATTTTTGTATTTTTAGTAGAAAAGGGGTTTCACCATGTTGGCCAGACTGGTCTCAAACTCCTGACCTAGTAATCCACCCACCTCAGCCTCCAAATATAATCTCAGTTTTATTCCACTTGACAGAAAGCGTGCAGAAAAAAAGGAACACTTCCAGTTCAGAACAAGCTCAAGGCCAAGATACATTCTACCCCTGGGGATTCTCCTGTTCCACATTTATCAAGGGTCTGAAAATCACTGAGATGATATCCATACCTTTATTGATATGTAGGTCTCTGCAGCATGAATTTTGTGTATACATAATAAGTAAAGTTGGAACATTCATTAATGATGCAGAAAAGTCAATAACATTTCTGAGCGTCATTTTGCTTCTGTAAAAATTATACACTGTTGATGGGAATGTAAATTAGTATAACCTCTATGGAAAATGGTAGGGAGATTACTCAAAAAAACTAAAAATAGAACTACCATTCCATCTAGCAATCCCACTACTGGGTATCTACCCAGAAGAAAAGTAATCAATATATCAAAAACGTACCTACACTCATACTTTTATTGTAGCACTATTCACTATTGAGAAACAAAGATATGGAATCAACCTAAGTGTCCATCAGTGGATGAATGGATAAAGAATATGTGGTATCTGTTAGTCCATTCTCACACTGCTAATAAAGACATAACACGAGACTGGGTAATTTATAAAGGAAAGTGGTTTAATTGATGCACAGCTCCATGTGGCTGGGGAAGCCTCGCGGTCATGTTGGAAGGCAAAAGACATGTCTTACATGGTGGCAGACCAGAAAGAATAATAGACAAGCAAAAGGTTAAACCTCTTACAAAATCATCAGATCTTATGAGACTCATTCACTACCATGAGAACAGTATGGGGGAAACCACTTCTATGATTCAAGTATCTCCCACCAGGTCCCTCCCACGACATTCAGGAATTATGGGAGCTACAATTCAAGATGAGATTTGGGTGGGAACACAGCCGAACCATATCATTCAGGCCCTGGCTCCTCTCAAATCTCATGTCCTCACATTTCAAAACCAATCATGCCTTCCCGACAGTCCCGCAGAGTCTTAAAAAATGCACAGTCTCAAACACAGAAAATCTTGAGAATTTGAAATGCTGGGAGTTGTATGTATTCCATGATAATAATTCTAATCAGACAGACTGACAGTGTCTAAATATTTCTCAGAACTGCTTTTTCCCGAAGCTCATGGCTCTAAGAAGGGCCTTCTGCAGAATCAGAAATTCTGGGGAGAAGCTAATTTGTCACTGGTCATTTTTGAGAATCCAACAAACTAGGAATAACATTTTCTTAAGAAATTTAGGAACTTATTAGAATGCTTAGGTGTTAGGTTTGTTCTGTAGCAATATATTGTTAATTGTTTTCAAAGGTAATCTCTCTGATCTGTGTTTGTGAAATGCATAAGTAAACTAGAAACTACCTCATGGCCTTGATATTAAGATTAAATAAGTTAACACAGGTAAAGTATATACCTGGAATGTATACTCAGAAATGTCAGTTGTTATAATAATTATCATTTTATCATTATCTTTATTATTCTCCTGAAATATTAAATTTTACATTAACAAGATACAAACTCTGCAGACCCAAAATTGGTACTATTTTTTTCATATTCTTGCAATATTGTCTGAAACTCAGTGGGCTTTTGGTTGTTGTTCTCAGAAAGCCCTGTGTCCGATTCTGCCTTACTCTAAATTTTGCTCTAAAGTTTGGCAAAGCCTGTGCCCTAGGAGAGCTCATCTCTGGCTCACTTCAAACCTAGGGCATTGGGGTGGAAGGGGCTGGCTTAGAGCTCAGAACTGATACTAACTTGATCTGGGCTCCTAGTTTCTACACCATCTTCTGAAGTCTTTCTTGATGCTATGACATGGCTCTAGCAGCTCTAGACTATGCAGAGAAGATGGCTTCCCACAACATAGAAACTGGTCTGGTTCTAGTATGCCAAAAGGGTTCACTTCTTTGCCATCTTTTCCTCCACATCTCGCTTCTTTTCTATCTCTTCGTTCTCTGTTTCTCCTTCAGTTTTGCCTCAGGACCTGGATCCTTGGGTCTAGTTATTTTGTAGGCTGCTGCACCCTAGTCAATGACCCCTCAAATCCCTCCATACACACACACCAAGAGTTTCCTCCACATTTGCCATTTCCTGAGCCAAATCTCTGTTCTCAAGACAAATCATCTCTAGGAACATAGAAGTAGACTTCTTCCCACTTCTCTAAAATGTTATACTTTGAAGGTCAAAGGGATTCACTGGCCCTTTGCTGTGTAAGAATGTTAGCTTGCTATAGATATAGTCACGTAAGTCATAGTTAAGGGTTATTCCTGAATGAGATGGTACAACATGCAGAAGGAGAGTTGATGGCAGGCAGGCCCTTAGAAGACAAATATAAAAATGTTGCTTTGTTGCTCATCACACCCCTCAACACATATTTTCTAGCAAACCTCTTCAGATAAAAGAAACTCTTTAGAAGCTGCTGGCTTGGTGAAGCTGGTAAGTGATCTGATTTTTAAAAATAATAATTTGACCTGAGTAGAATTAGATGAAACACGTAGGCTAGTTCATCACCTTCTTCTCTGAAGGCTATTCAAGTGGCCAGATCATTCAGATACTGCAGTCACAGCCCTTCCTTCATGATAGTGTCATGTAGTTCTCTTTGACAAACTCCTTATATTCACCCCTCAGGTCTTGGCAAAACTTCTGTGGGCTGTCAATTATGCTCTTCTAGCATTCCCATGGACATGTGAAGTGTTACAAAGGTTAGAGGAGCATATGACTCCAGAACAATGCATGACTCCAGACTGACTTTGTAAGGCCTACAGACTCCATGCTTCATCTGATTGTGTGAAGATGCAAACGTGGAAGACGTGGGTGATGGAGCTACCAGGTAAGCAGAAGCAGATATCATGTCATAAACACAGAACTCCACTTCATTATCATGCTTGCTCTCAGGCCATTCATTCTGCTATGGGTACTAAGTAATATGCTTAATACATCTACTCCAGGCTGAGTCCCCAAATGTGCAGGGTGCCTATTAGGCTGCAGCTCTAGGCCCTCCATGTGGGAACCCACCCAGGGGACTGCATACCTTCCACTCATCCACTTGGTTGACAGCTAAAACAAGAAAATTATCTCTGATTGTGAACCTACTATACACCAAGCACTACACTCTTTCCATATGCCATCAGGGAAACTCAACACAATTAACTAGTATCATCATTGTAGAGATAAGATATAGGATGTGACCAAAGTAACACAGCTAGTAAGTGACAGGGCTGAGATGCCAACTGTCTCTGACTCCAAAGCCTGAAGTTGTGTACTTTATCTGCTTTGAAATATATTTAGCTGTTCTCCTAACTGCTCTGTGGGCACAAATGTCTAACTCTTTAGTCAATAACTGAACAAGACTTTAGAGAAACCAACAAGCAGTCAGAAGGCCCTAGATCTAGTCTTGATTTTTAAACCAGCTTTGCAAATCTCATTACACTAACCTGTGGGTGCAGCTTCCCTCAGCCACTCTGGAGTGCAATTAGCTTTCAATTAGTATGAACAATTAGAATTATCTTTGGTAGATCATAAAAAAATTCAACAAGGTAGATGCATCTTATTCTATTACATAATATGTTGCTAGTAAAAAAAATGAAACATTCTTATATTTTTCTAAAGGTTATACTGTTAAAAATTGATATAACAACTCTAAAGTACTGGTCTTGTTTGTCAAGGACGTGGAAGGACATTTTATATAACATAGTACAACTAAGAAATCAACCTGAAAACTTAATTCTGTTCTTTCACTCCTTGTCTAACAGACTGGAATATGTACCCCCTGAATAATTGAGAGCTGACTCATCCCCTAGAAGTATGGCGAATTATAATGGGATAAGTTATGAAAAGCACATTGAACTAAATAGAAATGGGTTCCAATGTTTCCTTTTGCCTTATTAACAATGGAGTCCATGAACTGAAATGTGTTAATGTAAAAATATATATACTATAGCCACATCTTAATCCACCAGTTGTAACATCAAACAGAGATCAGAGACATAACATATAGAAACGAAAAATACCATATTCCATCCTCTAAGTATTTAAAGGTAACTCTTGCTCAGTTATCTACTAATATGGCACAAAACTATCCAGAAATTGAACAATGCCTTTAAAATTGTTTTAATAGAGGCAATCTTTTTTTAAATTGGCTCACAGTTTTTAGTAGGGTTATATTAAATTTTTGTATAATTATATTGCAAGTGTGAACACATATATTCCTCATTGGGTTGTCTATTAAGCTTAGAGACGTATTTTTTTTTTCTAACGAAGTTGAAGATGTAATTATCTACCTCATATTCAAAAGAGTATCTCAATATCACATGCTGATTTTTTAGTAGTAACCAATATTTCTATTATATAAAATGTGGCTTATTGCTGAACTGTTAAATAAATGCTCTCATAAATTATTTTTTACATTTACAAACATTTTACAGTGGTATGAGATGACAACATTTTTCTTTCCCCAGCATATTCAGTTGGAAAAAGCTTCATATACGTACAACTTGGATCCAGATCTTGACTCTACCAGAGTGATCTAGGGCACTTACTTAGCATTTCTGATCTCCTTCCATTCTCAGTAAATTGGTGAATACATACAATTTCAAAAAGCTGTTGAGGGGATCAAATGAGGTAACACATTTAAAACACTTATGAAGTGCCTGGCATTTAGTAGGCACTTACTAAATGTTATTTTCCTTTGCTTTTCCTGATTGGGCTTGCCCCATGTCTCTTTACCTAACAAGCTCTGCTGGCAGGCTCTGTAGACCACTGGAGTCTTGGCATTCTTTCTAGTTATTCTTCTTCCCTTTTATCCTCCACTGGTTCTCTGAATATGAAATAAGCCCTAATCTTTTTGAGTTTTTTATCTTCTCAATGATAAGAAACTGGTTTTTATTAAGACTGTATTTTATGTGCCATTTTCCAATAATGTGTGAAGTTAACATTTTCTACTTCTATCGTCAACAGATTTGTGATCCATTCAAGTCCATTTATTTGACTTAGCCTCACAGATACTTCCTCAATTTTCCCTTACACCACGTTAGGATCAATAGCGTCTCCTGTGCATGGGGCTGTCTTGGCAGTCTCTGATCACTGAGCTTTCTCAGGAAGTACTCTGTCTTTTTGAGCAGAAGGATTTTTATATTAAGGTGAGTAGTCTAACCAGGATAAATCATTCTTTACTCACTTTTGAGGAAGTGTATTTTGGAGGTGTTTTTTGGTCTTTACTTTTTTAAGTTTTTCAGATATTCTGCTTTATACACAAGAATATGTGTTTCCCAGATTCTCTTCTTAAGTAGGAGAAAAAAGAATGTGAACAACATGTTGTAATAATTAGGAATCTGTGTGTTGTCTACTGGCTAGCTTGTTATAAGGCTTAGGATACCATGACTTAATAGTTCTTATTTTTTAATTCCTTCTTTAGCATTCATTCATGATTATTGACCCTTACCTCTTATGCTTAAGAAGGAGTATGCCAGCTGGCCAGGCAGGGTGGTTCATGCCTGTAATTCCAACACTTTGGGAGGCCAAGGCCAGTGGATCACTTGAGGTCAGGAGTTCAAGACCAGCCTGGCCAACATGGCGAAGCCCCATCTCTACTTAAAAAAAAAAAAAAAATTACCTGGATGTGGTGGTGGGTGCCTGTAGTCTCAGCTACTCAGCAGGCTGAGGCATGAGAATTGCTTGAACCTGGGAGGCAGAGATTGCAGTGAACCGAAATCGGGCCACTACACTCCAGCCTGGGCAACAAGAGCGAAACTCCGTCACACACACACATACACAAAAACATGCCAATGGTAAAATTGATTAAAGTCCCAAAAGTCATTATCAATTCTACCAATGTCTACATCAGGGATTGGCCAACTGCAACTCATAGGTCGATTCTAGCCCACTGACTGTTCTGTGAAAAAGTTTTACTGGAACACAACTATGCCCGTTCATTTACAGATTGTATATAGCTACTTTTGTGCTACAGTGTCAGAGTTGAGTAGGTGTTACTGAGAATGCAAAGACTTGAAAAGCCTAAAATATTTATCATCTGAACTTTTAGGGAAAAAAAATGTTTTCTGACCCCTAGTCTACAAAATAAGATTGGTGAATGTTTCCTTTATGAGGTACCTGGAAATACAGAAGGGCTTTATCTGTTTTTGAATCCCCTCCTGGAAATAGCTGGCACTGTGGACTTCAAAGCTCTGGGGTGTGGTAGTGTTGACAGATCTGGGTGTATGAGCAAGTCACTCAGCCTCACCAAACAATTCCACATAGTGAGTCATCAGTAAATATGACTTTTCTTCTTTTTTCTACAAGGAAGCTTTATGTTGAAAATATTAACGTGTAAACCTTGCTGATGAGGGAAATTAGGTGCTTAAGATGTTAGAGAAAGATCTTTACCTAGACTCAAATAAACAATTTTCATAAGGTTTAGTGCTAATGTACCAGAGTATTTAACCAGTCTTCAAACATTTCCTCAGTACTTAGCTTCCTGATGTTGCTCCAGCTAAATTTGAAGTGTCAAGTTTTCTTTCCTACTTCTTCATCATCCATTGTTATCCGGAAATACTTGTTACCTTCTGTCTGGTTCTTGCTACCTTTATTGCATCTGTTTTCTAATATAATTTTCATATAAAACAGACCTCCATTTACAAAATTAGAACACTGCCTCTTGAATTCATATTTCTTCACTAACTCTATCTTCATTTTTGTCCTAAGGCAATATAGATAAATGAAAAATAAATAAGCTGTCACCAAAAATTTTGAATTTCATGGTTTCCCTTTTCTAAAACAAATTGGCTTGAAAAATACTGAAATTGTCGATTAATTCCTTAACTCAAACATATGTTTCTATGCTTTTAATTCTGAATTCAACTTGTAAAATAGACTTCTCTGATGTATTTGGGTACAATATTTAACTTTGTAGATTCAAAGAGGTGTATCTATAAATTTGACTAATTGATAAAATGTTGACTAATTGAGGGAATTTTCCTATATATGAATCCTAAAATTTAGAAAAAATAGAACACAGTTTTTAAAGAAACCTGTTTGTTTTTTGTTTCTCCCTAGTAAAAAGATGAATGAGCCAATAGATAGTGACTATCCTTATTACACATGCTAGATGAAGGGCACAGTCACGTTCCAGTGGAATTCTCTACCTCAGGGAATGCACCTGAGCCATTTCTAATCTCTTTGATAAATGCTACTGCAGTTCAAGTTTCAGAATCAATTGGGAAAAAATTTGAAGTGGGATTTCTCCTGAAGCAGTGGCAGGTCTGTTCTAGACAGGCATACATAGTAAATCAGAGTTTTCACATTTCATTGCCTGAAACTAACTCAAACTGTCAGTATGTGGCCAGGTGTAAATCGTGCAGTTAAGATGGAGGATAGCAAACAACCTGAGCTTCAATATTAGATACTGGAAAAGAATTTGAAGATCAGGCTTTTTGGGAAATAATCAATTGAGAAAAATCAAAGTTAATGCCACTATTAAGAAGGTTGTAATGCCAAGTATACAAATCATAATATTAAATTAGAGCCAAATAGTAATTAGGTTGCATCAAAATAATTATTATTATTAGAGTGAATCTCTTTTAATGTATTAATTTGATTAAAAGAGTTGCTGAGTATGTGAGTTACAAAGGCTTACATTTAGAGATAAATATCATTTATATGAACATAAAATAATCTGAATATCTACTGGTAGCTATAGGTCCTCTTTTATTGCTACTGATTTTTAATAGATAGAAAATTTACATTGGTACTAGCAACACAGAGGTCTCTGCAATCTAGTGCAGGATCCCTATCTATGTTGTTTCTTAAGGGAAGGCTTATGAGTCCACCTGAGGGTAAGGACACACACATTTCTTTTCTCTCACCTAGATAGTGCTGAATATTTACAAACTAAGGGACATTTAGAGCTATAATTAGCCTTAGAATTCATCAGTTCAAGCTTTTCACTTTAGAGATGAAGAAACTGAGGCTGAATAATGATTTTAATGACTTACTGAGGATGCAGCATGATATCTTCCAAAAAACTTGGGGATGGAATTCAGAGAGCTATGAGCTTGACTCCTACTCTACAAACTCCATTTTATTAATCTCTCTGTGCCTCAGTTTCTTCCTCTATATGTGGAAAGATAACATGAAATGTTCTCTCTCTCTCTTTTTTTTTTTTGAGAGAGCTTTTCATGTTTTTAGCCCTGGACTCACCTCTTCATAATTTAAACCTTGGAACCTCCATTTGTCCTGGAGTTAGTTATCATATTAGACCAAGTAACAGATTCTTAGCTTTTCAGCTGAACAGGTAAGGTCTAAGTACAAGACTGAAAAAAAAAATAAAGTAGAATTAGTTGGAGGATAAGTTGTTTCCTGGTTCTTCTCCAGTACTTCCCCTCGTATCCTGACCATTTGACAAAGACCATATGATCTGAGTGAGGAGTGAAAAGAGAATTGGGGAGTAAGGAGTCCAGCAAGGAAGTTGGCCTGTCTCTTCACTCTGTCATCTTGCTATTTTAGAGATACTTGGAGGACTTCTTCTGCCCTCTCTGAACTGAAGTGGGTAACAAACTTGCTGGTGTTCTTCTAGCCTTAATAGTGATAGAACAGAGATAGAGTAGGAATGTTAGGGGCAGAGTCAATGCTCACCAACAGCCCCAGGTCTCCCACGGCCAATATAACAGAACAAAAGAACAACTAAACATTTCTTTGCCTTTGAAAAAGGATCAAAGGCCTGAAGAAGGGCTGTGCATAGGCCAGCACAACCAATGGAGACTAGAGATCAAAATGAGGAAGGACTACCTGAACTATCTCCTGGTATGATGTCCCAAGGTCAGGCAGGAGACCTGACACCTCTGTAGAAGTAGCAGGGTTAGAAGCTAAAGACCAAAATAATTAAAATCCCACCAATTTATGGTTCTATATCTCTGTGAGGTCCAGTACAAAACAAGGTCACTCATGTACTCTTTGCCAATGCTTAGTGATATTTCTTAAAGACCCTTTCACATCTTGGGTGAACATTAGAGTTAGTGGCTTGCAATGGGCAGGAGAACAAATTAAAATGCATGAAAAGTTACAGAATTTCACTATGCTTACCTGAAAAATGACTAGGTTATTTTTACTTTATGTGACTGATTAAGAACTTTGAATCAGAAATTAGACTGATTAATAAAAAATAAAGTTATCTGTAATCTCAGCACTTTGGGAGGCTAAGATGGGCAGATCACCTGAGGTAGGAGTTCAAGACCAGACTGGCCAACATGATGAAACCCCTTCTCTACTAAAAATACAAAAATTAGCTGGGCATAGTGGCAGGAGCCTGTAATCCCAGTTACTCAGGGGACTGAGGCAGGAGAATCACTTCAACCTGGGAGGTGGAGGTTGTAGTGAGCCAAGATCACACCACTACACTCCAGCCTGAGCAACAGAGTGAGACTCTGCCTAAAAAAGAAAAAAATAGTTTTGCCCATGTGAGTATTTGAGTGTAAAATAGTTACCTGTATTAATTTCCCAGTACTGTTGCAAACAAATTATCACTATTTAGTGGCTTAAAAACAATATAAATACATTATTTTATAGTTCTGAGGATCAGAAATACAAAATGGGTCTCATGGGCTAAAATCAAGATGCTGCTTCAAAATGAAGCTGAATATCTTCTTCCCAGCCACTGGTTGCCAGAAATTCATTGACTATGAACATAAACTTCATGGGTTTTCTTTTTTTTTTTGAGACAGAATATTGCTCTGTCGCCCAGGCTGGAGTGCAGTGGCGCGATCTCGGCTCACTGCAAGCTCCGCCTCCCGGGTTCACGCCATTCTCCTGCCTCAGCCTCTCCGAGTAGCTGGGACTACAGGCGCCCACCACCACGCCCAGCTAATTTTTTGTATTTTTAGTAGAGATGGGGTTTCACTGTGGTCTCGATCTCCTGACCTTGTGATCCACCCACCTCGGCCTCCCAAAGTGCTGGGATTACAAGCGTGAGCCACCGCACCCGGCCCATGGGTTTTCTTAAAAGCATATGGCCACAGACGTTGCTGCTGATGCTCTGGGTGAAGAATGAAAGGGTTATGTTGTCCATATCAGTGGTGGGAACCACAAATAAGATTTCCCCATGAAGCAAGGTATCTTGACCCATGGCTGTATCTGCCTGTGACTAAGGGGTATTCCTGTTTTAGACCAAAGAGAACTGAAGAAAGAAAATGCAAATCTGTTTAGGGTTGCATTATGTATGCGAATCTGAGCATTCTTAACATTGTTTTTGTGAAAGAGAGAGAGAGAGAGAGAAGGATATTCCTGGACTGACTGATACTATGGTGCCTCATTGCCTGAGGCCCAAAAGAGCTAGAAGAGTCTACAAACTTTTCAATCTGTCTGAAAAAGATGATGTCCGCCAATATGTTGTAAAAAAATTTTTTTAAATTAAAAAAAAGTCCTCAAAAAAAGTAAGAAACCTGGGGCCAAAGCACCCGAGATTTTTACTACATGTCCTGAAGCATAAATGCTGGCATATTTCTCTGAAGAAATAGCTTACTAAGAAAAGTAAGGAAGAGGTTGTAGAATATGCTAAGCTTTTGGCCAAGTAAATGAAAGAGGCTAAAAACAAAAATAAAACCAAAGCAAAACAAAAACCCACCAGGAACACAGACTGCCCTCTCTGTGAGCTTCTTACTTGTCTGAGTTTAGTCAAAAGCAAGTTTTTTTTGAGTAACAAATAAATAGATCAGACTCCCTCACAAAATTGCTAAATTAAATTAAATCAAGGTGTTGGCCAGCTGCATTCTTTGTGAGGTTCCAGGAAAGAATAGGCTTCCGGAAGTTCCTGCATTCCTTGGCAGATGACGCTTTTCTCCATCTTCAGAGACAGCAGTGTAACAACTTCAAAGCTTTCTCTCTGATCTTTTCCCTGCCTTTTCCATCTTTCCATGCACCCTTGACATTATGGTGGGTCCACCTGGATAACGCAGGATAATCTCCTCAGGATCCTTAATTTAATCACACCTGCAAAGTCCCCTTTGCATGTAAGATGACATCTTCACAGTTTCTTGTAATTAATTAAGATGTGGACATTTTGAGGAGCCATTGTTCTGCCTACCCAATATGTGTTTCTCTGTGTGTGTGTGTATGAGAGAGAGAGAAAAAAATAGTGTGTATTATAAACAAGTGGTCAATTTAAATATTCAAGCTTCTATCCTCCAGATTAGCAGTTGGTTATTAAAACCATTTATTAAGCCATGAGAATCCTGATTACTTTCAACTGCATAAAAGAAGCCTACCTTGGCTAGAAAAGTGAATGTAGAATAGCTTCGTTTGATCAAATGTAAGAATTAGAGTATTATTCCTAAGAAAAATTTTGTTAGATATTTATAGCTACTAAATCTCTTTTAAACATAAAACGAAAAACCAAGATTCATCATCTCATTAAAAAGAAATGCTTGTTCCTCTTCAGACTGACAGTTTCCTTCACTGCCTGGTCCTAGCCTGTTTACCTAACCTTCCTAATCCATACCTTTCTTTCATTTCTCCAGTTCAATGCAACATTTAGCTTTATTAACTCACCTGTCATTCTCCAAAAAACATCTCTTTTGGCTTTGTTTATGCCCTGCACTCCACTTGCAAGGAACATTAAAAGTTCTTAAAACCTGGCCATACAACACTATCCTCATCTTTTAAGACTATAGCAAGTTAGCAATACATTTTAATGAACAGAGTATGTAAATATGATAGTTCTCCTATTTATTAATACAGAAATTATTGGAGAGAACGATTTTCAACAGAAGTCACCTCTTTTCCAATCCTTCAGTTCTCAAGAAGTGGCGTAAATGCTATCTTTATATCCTGGGAGATCCCAAATAAATAGCTAAAACACCTCTATAGTTCTGATGAAGATTTTTACTCCATGCTTCAGAAATTCATTTATATTGTTTCTCGAGTCACTATGCTCACAGTTTTGTATTAAAGGATGCAATTTAAAAGGAAACCAAAATACAAATAAACCAATAAGCCTAAAATCAGCATGTAATAGGAGACAGATTAAAAAAGAATTTGCATTAGAGCTCCTGCTGCTATATATGTGCACAAAAGAGGAAAAATACTTTGAACTACAGGGCAGAGCACTTACAGCAAGCGTTATGTCTCCCATGACAGTTTCTAAGTTGCATTATACCACAGGTTGAATTAATTTCTCCTTCCCCAGGTCACTCTCTGCAGTTTTTGTGCCCCTACTTTGGAATTTTTCTTCATATGCCTTGATTCTGCGTACCACTTCCTTCTAAAGTTGTGAGTCTTGGGAAGCCAGAAATACAGATTCAATCATCATGATATCCCTTACTGTGGGAGTGGGTGATGTGAATAATTAAGACACATATTAGGTGCTCAATAAATATTTCCTAAATTGAGATGGAAGAGGATGATCTTAGGTTACAAAAAGAAAGTCAGAAGAAATGCAAATTTCCTTGGAAATTTAAAGTCAATACATTTTAATGAACAGAGTATGTAAATATGATAGTTCTCCTATTTATTAATACAGAAATTATTAGAGAAAAAGATTTTCAACAGAAGTCACCTCTTTTCCAATCCTTCAGTTCTCAAGAAGCAGAGTAAATGCTATTTTTATATGCTGGGAGATCCCAAATAAATAACTAAAACACCAGTATAGTTCTGATGAAGATTTTTACTCCATGCTTCAAAAATTCATTTATGTTGTTTCTGGAGTCACTATGCTCACAGTTTTGCATTGAAGGATGCAATTTAAAAGGAAACCAAAATACAAATAAACCAATAAGCCTACAGTCAGCATGTAACAGAAGACAGATTAAAAAAGAATTTGCATTACAGATCCTGCTGGTATATATGTGCATAAAAGAGGAAAAATATTTTGAACTAGAGGGCAGAGAAACACAACAGTAGATATTTAAGGGGTGCATAAGCATGATCTCAACCACCGCTGGTTGCTAATGATTGTCACCTAGGCTATTCAATGGGATTCTGTCTAATACACTGGAAAAATTAGGTCCCTCACCCACCCTGGAACAATAGTCAAACACTAAAAATATCAGAAATAAAACAGATAGTGAAAATTACCTTTTTGAGAGCATAATAAGTAAGCTTTATGCCAGTTCCTGCAGATTAGCTTCTTGATTCTGTGTGTTGGAAAGAATCCTGGAGCTACATACAGGGTCAGTAAAAAAATGTAATATGGGAAAAGCTCATGTTGGTAGGTGTATTAGTCTGTTCTCACACTGCTATAAAGAGATACCTGAGACAGGGTAATTTATAAAAAATTAAAAAAGAGATTCAATTAACGAACAGTTCTGCAGTCTGTACAGGCTTTTGCTTCTGGGGAGGCCTCAGGAAACTTACAATCATGGCCAACAGGGAAAAGGAAGCCACCACATCTTACATGGCAGAAGGAGGAGGAAGAGAGAGTGAAGGGGGAGGTGCTACACACTTTCAAACAACCAGATCTCCTGAGAACTCTATCACAAGACAGCACTAGGGGATGGTGCTAAACCATTAGAAACCATCCCCATGATTAAAACACCTCCCACCAGGCCCTATCTCCAACACTGGGGATCACAATTCAACAGGAGATTTTGGTGAGGACAGAGAGCCAAACCCTATCAGTAGGAGTGAGGGTAACAGCACATACGCCATCTATTTACTTGTGAGGATCTAGCAACCTGCAGATGGTCACATGGGTGTTTACATTCAGCTCAAGGCACTCATTTCTTAACTCCCACTATGAAATTTTGATACCTACACTACGTTGAATCCAGGAACCACTAGGAAGCTGAATAGCAATTCATGATAGTGAGGCCTCAAAATATTCCATTCTAATCTGTGTCAAAGAGTTTATATTTCTGCTTTCCAAATAGAAACTCTGGCCTAGGGTGTGCAACTACTTGCATGGTGTGCGGTACTACCAGCAAATGTGGCCTCTTTGCAAACATTCAACAGCTTTTCATAGCTCTTTCTGCATTTTTCAATGACAGATACCAATAGCAGTTTAATTTTGGAGTCACAAGTTGTCATTTTAATATGCGTTTTGATACACTCTCAAATTTTATTCCCCTAAATTGTTTCCAATTGTGTTATAAAAATAATTCTTCTGTCCCACTCTATAAACCTCACTAAGCTCTACTCAAGGCTGCCCCCTCACACCACCATAGACAACCCCAACGCACATAGCTATTAAAATAATTACAGTCGATAATTTATTCCTTTATTAAAAGGCATTTTATAGTCTTCATTTTCAAATATTTCACTAAGTAAAAGGTTATCTAGAAGGCTAATAAGGCTGATTCTCAAAGATGGCATATATAACCACAAGTTAAAATATTTGATTTCATATTTGTTATAGTAAAGACAAAAATTTACCCTAAAGAAAATAAGTAAATTATTTTAAGACTAACAAGGTTTAGGACATATTAAATTTAAAAAGAAATCACTAATGGTTAGGAACTAACCCAGCACATTCTTTTGTGAACTTAATATATGTTATAATAAATACATCTTAATTTTTTGACAATGAGATTTTCAACTTAGGAGTGGGGAAAGATTGATCAGACTTAGTCATGACTGCCATGACAGGAAGAGTTGTGAAAGCACATTTTATATAATCAGTTCATATATATTCTTTTTCTATTTCATTGGCACAGAGGAGAAAAAGCCCTAATTAGTAATATTGTACTTTCCCAGGAGACAATATGTTAAGGTCAATTGTTAAGGTCAATGATTAATTACATTTGGGAACAAATTGACAAACCCTTTATTGCTTTCATGTTTATCAAATAATGGATATTGAAAAGACTGTACATCAATGTCCATTTAAAACTACTAAATATCTGGGAAATAATTCTGTGTGAAAAACATAAGTATAAGCTATTGATTTCCCTCAAAGACATAATGAATTGGGGTAAAATAGAAAAGTGAAGACAATAGAATGTATATAATATTACAGCTAATTTTATTTGGATAACAAAATCAGTAATGTCCACTGAAACTCTAGATCCCCAAAGAATAGCTCTGAGATTCCATCTTATTGACTAGAGCTTTGAGGCATATCTTAGAGCAAGTCAATTGTATTCTTGGATATAAATGCATTGACTAGGCATTATTTACCATAGTACCTAAAACTTTAAAGGAATATTTAGGACCTTTGTGGCACCCAAGAACCTGTCTCTCTCTCACTCCAAGCTGCTCTGTTTGGGACAACAAAAAGAGCCTCTAGCATGCTTAACATAAAAAATGACAATTTATCGTTGAAAATCAATCAAACTGCTCATGTTAAAACTGAGCCTGGCACAGCTACATATCCCGCACCCCATCCATATTTGAATGCTCAAACTATCAATATGACATATCCAACTTACAGATCATGATTGGACTTGAAAAGTAACATCAGCATCCAGAGGCACAAGGATGAAAAGACAGGTGGCAAGATCAGCCTAACCTGGCTGGAAAGAGGATTTTGTCATTGACATTATGTAAAACTGCTGGTACATGGTATTCTTGGAAAGCATTCCGATATGTTGTTAGTTTTATTATTGTTTTTGTACTCTCTGTGGTTACTGTAGCTCATTGTTGCATACCCTGGTGGACTGCTCCCACTGCCACACTCCCACTTCTTCAACCACTTAGCTTGCTATTGTCAGCATCTATGTTCCAGAAGCAGCATTCCTATTCTCAATACAGTTATGCTACATAGCTATCTTAATCTTAACTACTAGGGGAAAGGTGGCTTGTACGTAGCCACAAAGCATAAGGAAAGGAGAAAAGCTAATATAAAAATGTATTGTTGAGATCACTGCTAGGGCAACAGAGGCTCAATTCTATCGACATGCTGAGAAGTATACGGAAGGCCTCCCAGAATTGTTCACCTTAATGGTAGGAGGTGTAGCATTTATTCACCAGCTTCCATACTGATTTGCGGAACTTTGCCCCAGGACAGTCTATTGGATTTCTCCTGCTTTCTTCTCTTTATTTTCTTCAAATTTGGTATTAGTTATCATATTAGCAGTAGTAGTTGTTTGCCATTTTTATTCATGCAGCTAGAACCAGACTCAGTTTAAGGTGGTGTTATGTAAGTCACCACTTATCAGACATCACTTTGATTTCACAATATTCACAATGCATTACAGTTTTGTGGTGACTTCTCAAATGTATTTATATTTAATTTTTACAGTCACACTATGTTTTTTTCTATCATTATTGTCACCATAATTCTCACTTTAGCGATGAGAACTCCTTGCCTAAAATCAACACAATTAATAATTTGTACAACAATAACTGAAACTCATTTGTATTACATTATTTGTATTTTCTTCTTTCTACATTATATTTTCTTTTTTAAAAGAAATAAGTCACATATCTACCCATCTGATATTTTCACAATCTATAAAGCACACTGATTGGATTTTTTAAAATTTTATTTTGTTGAGATGAAGTCTCACTATATTGCACAGGCTGGAGTGCAGTGGCACTATCTCGTCTCACTGCAACCTCTGCCTCCCGGGTTCAAGTGATTCTCCTGCCTCAGCCTCCCAAGTAGCTGGGATTACAGGTGCCCGCCACCACGCCCGCATAATTTTTGGATTTTTAGTAGAGACAGGGTTTCATCATGTTGGTCAGGCTGGTCTCAAACTCCTGACCTCAAATGATCCACCCACCTCGTTCTCCTAAAATGCTGGATTATAGGCATGAGCCACTGCTCCTGGCCAGAATATATATATATATCTATATATATATATCCTGAAGAAACTAGGGTTGTATGAGTTCTGGGCATTAATTGTAATAAAAATAGAGGCAGAGAACATTCACATCATGATAGGAGCTTCAGCTAGGGCTAAACCATTCACCTGATTTGATTCCCATGGTCTATATAGCCCTTTTAAGGGTAATGTGGTAGCCAGCCTTTAAAACAGGCCTCAAAGATTTTTGCATCCTGGTATTTAGTGCTTCCCTCTCACACTGACTAGCCTGGTCCAGGTAACTAATAGAATATCGTGGAAAAGGCAGAGTATGGCTCCTGAGGCAGTATTGTAGAAACACATTGCCTTGCTCCCTATTACATTACTCATCTGGAGCAAGTCATTGCCATGCGGTGAGGATACTCAACAAGCTCTGTGGCTAAGTTCTCATAGCAAGGAAATTGCATTCCCAGCCAAGTTAGTGCTGGCCAACAACCGGCACTAACTTGGCTGGGAATGCAAGACAGCTTGGAAATAAATCCCCCAAGCTCATTGATGCCTTGAGATGACTGCAGCTTTATGAGAGATCCTGAACCAGAACCACCCAACAAAGCCAATTCTGGATTCCTGACCTACAGAAACAGTGTGGGACAATAAATGTGTATTGTCCTTTTAAGCTGCTGAGTTTTTAGTTAATTTGTTATACAGCAATAGATAGCTAAAATAAGGCCAGAATCTGGAAATACTAGTTCTGCACTGGTTTTCATTACTTTAGGAGTACTCAACTGTGCTGTGTTCTTAGAACTAACAAATGGAAATAAGATTCATGATGAATTCTGTCTTCTAAGATCCATTCTGTGAAACTCTTTCAGCTGAAATTTCCTAATAAGGATGTACATTGAGGATTAAAAAATTAAATGCATTTTTCTTATAGTTCATAATGAAACTGCTCTATACAAATCCTAATCTATTTGATAACAAATAGCACAAGTTTCCAGTAACCTATATTTCTTTGTCTCCCTTTGTCATCCCAGCTCAAATACAGCACTTCAATAACAATTTGAGTGACCTAGGCTTGCAGCTGACATAGTGTCAAGGTGATTGCCAGCTAATCAAGATAGTGATGAAATTTATCAATCTGAAATAATTCACCTGAAGATGTACAGCTATAGTACATATTATGAAATTATTGGGAAGGTGGAAATTATTATATATTGTGGAAGTGATTGATCTAAATAAAAAAATGCAAAGTAAGTTAACTAATACATGAAGCATTTTAAATAAAGCAATTTTAAGACTGAATGAGAAATAAATTATCTATAAAAATAAAAGTAAGAGAATCTATAAAGACAGTTGCAACACAACACCATAAAATACAATTATATTATAATAAGTTTGGGAAAGATTATTATACAAAATACTAATACCTAGTTTCTATGTGGTATTCTATGTATTGTGCTAAGTGCTTTACACACATTATCAGAATTAATTCTCAAAGTTAATTCTTAAATTATTCTCTTACTATTGAAGTGGCCACATTGTCTGGTGTATACGCCCTGGGGTTAGTCATCTCATGCTGGGAAAATTTAGGACAGGGACACACAGGAGTTTAAGAGTGGAGGTTTAATAGGCAGAAGAGAAGAGAAAGAAAAACAGTTCTCTCTATAGAGAGAGCAGGGTCTTCCAAGTGGAAAAGGCTGGCTGGCAGCAGATGCACTGGATTTTATAGTCCAGCTTGAGGAGTCGCTGTCTGATTTATGTGGAGCTCACAGATTGGTTCCATCAGGTGTGACATTTACATAGTGTGAGGGAAAGCTGGTTGCCCCACCCTAATCTTATTATGCAAACGAATTCTCCTTGGCCACTGTCATCTTGTCTGCCCCATACTGTACAGGTGACTGGCAAATAAGGGATGGTGGAGCCCCCATCTTGAACATGTCTAGTCCTTAGCTCCTGCTGACATTCAGCCGTGCAAGCTTGCAGCTTGCTTGTGTATGCCTGCAGCTAGACTTTACAGTCTGCTCTTTGTTAGAAAATGGTTTAGGGCTGCTTTTCATTAAAAAGAAAAGCCTTACCCAGGACTCTCATACCTTTACTATCTGTCTAAGTGATTTCTTCTTAACTCCTATATCATTCCACCCTCTGGAGTGGTCACCCTAACTGTTGTTAGGGGTTGTTGGGCAATGACTCTTCCTGCTGAAAAGGGGCATCATGCAGGGAATAGCAGCTAGGGCTCCTCTTGGGGTCAGTCCAAGGGTCCTCAGAAAAAAAGGTGTGTCCATGCATGGTTCAGTCTGCAGCACCATTTTAAGCTTCATTGCTTGTAGGTGAGAGGAAACAATTTGAGTTATAATATTGAGTAGACAAGGTTCAAACATTAATATAAAACATATGAGCAAGAGAGGACTTAATCATGGAGCTAATCAGTTCCACAAAGAAGACTGAAATTCATTAAAGAGGAATTGTAGCCATCCAGGGCTGGAGCCTGCATTTTTTCTTAACCTGTTAATGATTTTAACTTGATCTTTAAGCACCTATGGGTTTTATTCTACTTGACTAGAGGTGTTGATCTAGAAGCAGCATGTTTCATTTAAGACTGAACAGGCACCCCCTACCTCAGCTGTAAGAACATCCAGGGCTCATCTATTCTGTGCTACTAGTGAGGCTAAAGAATCTATGGATTAGACTTCTACGGATCCTACTGTTGCCTTCCATCCTCAATACATCATAATGAATATATTAAGTACTGACCTTTCAGAAAAAGGAATACCAGCAAACCAGAAGAGGCCTCTTATTATAGAATTTCCCGTGCATGATCTTTCTAAGATGGGATTGTCATGTGCATACCCTCCCCAATTTTCTCTTTTGGTTAAATCTCCATATGAGGGCATGGAAATGATAGATCTCTTTGTTTCATGTACCTGAGATAGTGCACTTTCTAAAAAGGAACCTAGATTAGGGTTGTCCCCAGATGATGCATCCTTGTCAGGGGAATTTAAAAGTAATAGGTTGGGGACCACTGCTACTATAGTATAGGTTCCTTTCCAGTTCCTAGGGAGGATTAAGGAGCCACAATGGAAATATAATCCTGTCCCTTGAAGGGATGGTTTAAGTTATGACCTGTGAGGGACACAGGCAGATCTTTCTCATATCTTAGAAGCTTTTCCCCCTTACATATAATAGGAGCATCTTTGGGATGGGGATATCCATACTCAGAATAGTCATTCACAATGCCATTTGGAATATTACCTGCAAAATTAGAAGGGTCCACCTGACAAATGGAGTTTCAAAAAATTAACAACATAATATGCCCTGGCCAATATCTCAGATGATCTTTATGGCAAGGGCTGTTGGTACAGATGTCTCCAGTTTGCCCACAGATTCGTAGGCCATTACTATTAGCAAACATCATACAACGGTCTGGAATTCCATGAGGGGACATGTTTGGAAAGGCCCATGTGTTATTATTTACATTATAATCAAGGTGGTTACTTACAGCATGCCATTCTCATTGGGACTTCCAACCAGATGGAGTGGCTAGACTCTGAAAGCCCCCCATAGAGCTTCTGATCCTTTTAGATCACCCTTATGGCACCTTCTTCCTCAAATCTTAGAACTATCAGCAATTACAAATGTGATGTTACAATATTTGAGATCTCTAAAGTATGGTTCTTCCCCATTGCCTTTAAAGCAGTGGGAAACACTTGCCATTACCCAGTCAACTTTCCCAGCCTGAGGTTCTGAGGCTTATATTTGGGGAAAGTATTCCTTGACACTAGGGGTGGAGCGTTTTCCTGAACAGAGTTAGTTATTCAGTTGAAATTGCTCCTATACCATGTCCCATTTATGCCTCATAAATCTTTTAGGATTAAAGGTAAGGCTAACAAAAGGAATCCTAAGACAGTAAGTTCTGGGTCATCAGGAGGTTTCTTAGTATTATTAAACTGTGCAAACTACTTGGGACAGACCCAGCAATTAGTCTTACTGTACAAATGGGCCATAGCTGATATTGCAGGAGCTAACAGGTGTGATGTATACTAAACCCAATAAAAAGTCCTAGCAGACTCAGGGATAGTAAACCTTTCATATTCCCTTCTTGTTGGTAACTATTATCCTTGCAATTATGAGTCAAAAAGAACCTCTGATATTTGACAGCAAATCTCAAGAGAAAAAGTAGAAGTGACTGAATGGTAGAGGTGGAATTGAGTAGGACAAGTTGCCCTTGCTCATTTACTTATCTGTTATGATTTTCAGCTTAAGGTCTCCTATTCCTTCACACTGGTATCCAGGATGTCCCTCTGGGCTGTCAGAGGTTGCTCTCTCAGCTTTCCAGGCTTTGACTTGAGTGTAATGTATCCAGGAATAGATACCTGTAAATTTGACTGCCTAGGGGGTTGAAAGGAGAATGGTATAGACCCTTCCCAGCTTGGGCTTAGGGAAGGAGAAAGTGAAGGGAGAGATTTTATCAATACCAAATCTCCTGGGTTAAATAAAAGGCGGTCCTACTTCTTGGGATTAGGCTTCTGCTAGCTGTGTTAATTCCCGTTGAAAGTGAGCCAGAAAGGCTACATGCTTAACCAATTCAGAGGTCTCTTGGTCCAATGAGAAATTATTGGTGAGAAAAGCCCATCTGTACAGCATCTCAAAAGGGCTTAGACTTAATTTTGAAGGGTGTTTTTTATAAGCAGGAAAGCCATGGGAAGAAAAGTTACCCAAGGAGGGTGAGTTTCACAGGCCAGTTTCCTGAGATGTCTTTTGATGGTATCATTTGTCTTATCTGCCTTTCATGAGGACTGGGATATCCAGGTGCAATGGAGATGATACCATGTCTAGTGCCCTTGAGACCCCCTGTGTGACAGCCACCTTAAGTGAGGGGTCATTGTCACTTTGAGGGTACTTAGGTAGACCAAAATGGGGAGTAATTTCATTAGTTAACACCTTTACTACCTCAGAGGCCTTTTCTGTACAGCATGGAGATACTTCTACCCAGTTAATAAAAGTATCTATCCATACAGGAGGTATTGGATGTCCTTCATCTTTGGCATGTGGGTAAAGTCTATCTGCCAGTCCTCCCCTGGATAGCTTCCCATCCTTTGGGTTTGAGGAGGCAGAAGCCATCTGTTCAGGGGATTATTTTTAAGACAGACTTCACAAGCATTAACGATCTATTTTACTATTTTTAGTGAGTTATCTCTTGAAAACAATCTGTGGACACATTGGTAAGTTTTATCCTTTCCCAAGTGAAAAGCTTGATGAAAGAATTTAAGGACCTTCCACTGGCTGCAGGCTGGCAAGTGAAGTTTGCTGTGTTCTAAGTCATCCTGAGGGCTGAAAAGTGTACCCT
This sequence comes from Nomascus leucogenys, assembly GCF_006542625.1. NCBI lineage: Eukaryota > Metazoa > Chordata > Mammalia > Primates > Hylobatidae > Nomascus > Nomascus leucogenys. The sequence goes on along the minus strand of NC_044383.1, from coordinate 52,613,290 downwards.
CGAGAAGTTGCCCATTCTATTTCTGCAGGGGATTACTTGATTTCTCTTATGAAGCCTTCCCCTATTAGAGGTGCTTCAAGTGTGTTGATATCATGAGGCTTCATTGTTGCTGACTTGGCCACCTAATCAGCTAGCTTGTTTCCTTCAGCTATTTCTGAATCTACTCCCTTCTGATGTCCCTTACAATGCATCACTGCTACCTCTCATGGAAGGAAAACTCAGGGTAATAACCTGTTAAATTCCTGAGGGTATTTTATAGCAGATCCATTGGTGGTAGGAAAGTGTCTTTCCTTCCAAATGGCAGCATGAGCATGGAGAACCAAGAAAGCATACTTGGCATCATTGTAAATGTTAGCTACCTTTCCCTTGCTTAACTCAAGTGCTCTTGTAAGAGCTTTCAGTTCAGCTAGTTGAGCGCTTGTGCCTGGAGAGAGAGAGATGCACTTTCAATAAAATTATTCAGAGTGACTACTGCATATCCTGCCTTTAGACTCCTTGCTCTACAAAGGAGCTTCCATCTGTGAAGAGGGTCCAATCTGGATTTTCTAGAAAGTTTCCCTGAGATCTCCCCTGGCTGCTTAGATCTGTACCACAACTTGTTCACAGTCATGTTCAGGTTCACCAATTCCCTTGGGGAGAAAAGTGGCTGAGTTTAAGCGAGAACCAGTTTTTAACTGGATGGTGGAACCCTCTAACAGTAGAGCTTGATACTTAAGGAGCCTGCTGTCTGTTAACCAAAGCCTTCCCTTAGAGGACTGTAATCCTGCCACATTATGTGGGGTATAAACAGTTAAGTCATTTCCCAGGTTAATTTGGAGGCTTCTGGGACCATTAAGGCCACTGCAGTAATGGCTCAGAGGCATGCTGGCCATACTTTAGCCACCAGATTAAGTTCCTTACTCAGATAACCCACTGGTTGTTGAGCTGGTCCTTGGGCCTGCATTAAGACTCCCAGGGCCATTCCCTTCCTTTCTGATACATACAGATTGAAGGCTCTTCCTATGGAAAGGCTGAGAGCTGTTGCCTTAAGTAGGGCCTGCTTTAGCTGCTTAAAGGCCTTTTGAGCTTCAGGTTCCCAGGTTAGGATATGAGTTTTAGCTGCTTGAGTTTCTCTTATGAGGTGATATAGAGGATGAGCTATCTCACTGTACCCAGGTTTCCATAGCCTGCAAAATCCTGGAATGTCCCCAAATCCTCTTAGTTGCTTGACAGTTTTGTGGAGGGGGAAGGAGAAAATGGACTAATCCTTTCTTCCCCTGATGCTCTGGTCCCTTTAGACAGCACTAAATCCAGATAATTCACTGAGGTTTTGCAAAACTGGGTCTTAGATTTTGAAAGCTTATGACCTCTGTTGGCTAAGAAATTAAGAAGAGCTTCAGTGCCTTCCTGAGAAGCTGCCTCAGTTGGGGTACAGAGCAGTATATCATCCATGTATTGTAAAACCTTCACCTGAAGTTGGGAAAACTTGGAGAGTTCTTTTGACAATGCATGTCCAAAGAAATGAGGGTTATCTCAAAATCCCTGAGGCAGCACCATCCACATAAACTGGGTGGTTTGGCCAGAGAGATTGTCAAAGGCAAAAAGGTATTGAGAGTCAGGATATAACAGTATTCAGAAGAAAGTATCTTTTAAATTTAGGACTGTAAACCATTTAGTTCCCTCAGGTATTTGGGTCAGCAAGGTACAGGGATTAGGTACTACCAGATAGATTGGGTTATGAACTCATTAATGAGGTGGAGATCCTGAAAATTCTCCATTCCCCATTGGATTTTACACTGTTAACATTGGAGTGTTGCAGGGCTGTTACAGGGTTTGAGGAGGTCCTGCATCTTCAAGTTATTAATAATAGCTTCTAGCCCTTTCCTAGCATCTTGCTTCAGGGAATATTGTTTCTGGTTAGGAAAAAGGGTGGGATCCTTAAGATGGATCTGGACTAGCCTAGTGGTTACAGCTTGACCTATTCTTCCTTGAGTTGCCCACACTTCTGGATTGATATTAGCTTCCACCAGGGGAAGACAAAGAGATTGTCCTGGAGCTATAAGGATGCTGGCCCCCATGTGTGCTAAACTGTCTCTACCTAATGAAGGAGTGGGGCTTTCTGGCATGACTAAAAATGCATGTGTAAATACTAGGTTTCACCATCTGCAACTAAGGGGTTGATAAAAATATCAAATTAGAGTTTTTTCCTGAGACGCCCCCCATGGTCATGCTATGGGAAAGGGGGAGGCATGGATTAGAGAGGAGAAGAGAGAGGCTGGCCCCAGGGTCCAGAAGATCTACCTTTCTTCCTTCAATTTCCAGAATCACCTGGAGCTCCTATGCTGTAATGGCAGTTTGAGTTGCTGGAGCCAGGGGTTTGAACACCATCTGTGAGATTGTTCTGAACCCAGTCACCTTCATCTCCAGGGGCAGTCCGATTTCCAGTGGCCCCTGCCACATGCTGGACAGGGTCATGTTGGTTTCTTCTTGCTTCCTGGGCACTCCCTTCTTAAAGTGCCCTAATTTGCCACACCAAAAGCAAGTAGTAAATGCATCTCAGGGATCCTGGACTTTGCAAGCCTGCAAAGAAGCTACTAGAGCCTATGTCCTTCTCTTTTGCTTCCTCTCTTTCTCCTGGTCCTCCTCCTGGTATATATTATAAAAGACCAAGGTAGCCACCTTCAGGAGGTTCTCTAAGGTGCTATCTGGTCCTATAGTCTGATTCTGTAGTTTTCCTCTAATATTAGGAGCTGCTTGTGTAATAAATTATCCTTTAGGATGAGCTGTCCCTCCACTGACTCAGGATAGGGAGGCATGCTTTATTAGTGCCTCTCTTAGTCTTTCCATAAAGGCTGCATAATTCTCAGCTGACTTTTGCTTTATCATTGACAGTTTAGAGTAATTAAGAGGTTTGGCTCAATTTCTTCATTCTTCATAGGCTCTCCAATATGCACATTAAAAATGTTTCCTTTTCCATTCATCTGCAGCATTATTGGGGTTCCAACTAGTGTTGTCAAGAGGAACTGCTTTCCTTCGTATTGGGAATGGTGCTTCCATTATCTCTTCGCTTTCCCTATATTCTCTTTTCCTTTTAGGCCTACTATAAGGGACATGTTTCTCATTTCTGAATTTCTCTGCTGTCTGCTTCTCAGCTGTGGTTAGGGTTTGGCTTAGGAGCAGCATAACATCCCTCCATAAGAGGTCAAATACCCGAGTTAAATTTTGAAAGGCTTCTATGTATCTATCAAGGTTATCAGAAAATTGGCCTAAGTCTCCCTTTACTTGCCTAAGTTCCTGCAATAAGAAGGGAACTTGAACCCTAGTGGCATCACCCCCATTTGGGCATTTTCTGTAGGGGTGAGAGCTAAGGTGGGGAAGTGGGAAATTTTGGCAATGGTGGAGGTGGAAGAGCTGGTGGCATGGACTTGAAGGGCTGGGACACCCAATAGCTGCCTCAGATGGTTTTCCTGGAAGTTGCTTTTGTAGCCTTGGGGGATTATTCCCTTTGGGCCTGCCTGATATGATTGCTAAAAGGGCTGGGTCAATTGTGCCTTGTCTGCAAAGGTCTGGGTTGTCTCACAAGGCAAAGAAAGCCTGTACATAAGGTACCCCCAATCATTTGCCCTCCTGTCTGCAGAAAAGATCTAATTGTTGGATAATATTAACAATTAAGGCTTTCTTCCACAGGCCAGGCTGGTTCAAGAGGGTAAGAAGGCCATGCTCTTGTGAAAAAGAAAATGAGCCACTTTTTCTTCAAAGTCTCCTGGTTAAAGGAGTCCAAGTGCTTCAGAATGCACTCTATAGGAGTACAGGCTGAAGATGATCTGTTACCCATCTAGAAAGAGAAGTGAGAAAAAGGCATCTCTTTAGTCTCCTTCCTTGTGTCGTGACTCAGGGTGGATTGGGAGACAGTGGGGGCACCCCTCACTGCTGTTTTCCCTCTGTGGTTCGTAAGTCATTGCACCTTGTTGAATGTGCCGCCCATGGTTGCAGGTGTGACCCCCAGCCCTGAAACCAGAGGAACTAAGTGACTGGGATTAGTCACACTCACCCATGCAATTCTAGTCCTCTGCCTGTGATTTCCCTTTGACTTCCTAGACTTGTGTGACCTGCCTGGCTCCCCCCAAAAAAAAGGATCTTGGAAAAGACTATGTGACAGTTGCATTTGGGCAACTGTTACACTTCCCTTTTTAACAGAGGAAGTGTTCTGGTTGAAGCTCTATATCCTGCTATTATGGCCTGTGCTAAAGCATTTACCCTTAGAGAATGATTCCAGTTAACTTCCAAACTTAAAATCCCCTTACTAATTAATTGACATTTTAATTGAAGGCAGAATAGTGCTTTAAAAGAATTTAGGGACCAAACAGTCATTTTCCTGCAGATGGAACAGTATTGAGACTAAAACTTGGCTTCAGAGGATATTTTACCCTTAGTGGTTGAAGGCAGAATTTTCCTGTTTACAGAAGCAGCAGGAAGCCTGGTTTCTAGTAGAGAGGTGCAAAAAAAGAAGAGAATTAGGAAGCTAGGGTGTTTCAGTAAAGGATCCACAATGTGTCTCATGGACAGGATCTCTATTCCACTAGGCAGCACTGTTGACCTTGAAATGCTATGTACTCTCAAGACCAAGGGCAGAGTGATCTTGATATGCCATTTGCTCTCCAGACTAAGGGCCAAGAGAGAACTGGAAATGCCATGTGCTCTCTAGACCAAGGGCAGAGAATGACCTGAAAGTGCCATGTGCTCTCCAGAGCAAGGGAAGAGAGTCACCCTCACTCTGTAGGGGACCCTCTGTTTCTAGAAAATTACAAAGACACCTTCCCTTAAGCCATATCTCCATTTACCTGCCAAACAGGATTATTTCCCTAAACTGTAAAATTTCCCACACATTGCATACACAGAGAGGAGAGGAGAGAAAATGATTACAGAAAGGAAAGGAGGAAATTATGATAGAAAAGTTGGAGATCTTGTTGCTGACACCCTATCAGGTGGTTGGAGACTGGGGTCAGTCTAGAAGCCTTTGGATAACACCAGGGGTTGGCTCCAGCCAGAAATCCTCAGTTGCTCCAAAACCTCTTCCAGCCCCATGTGACAGCTAAGTCCTTCTTGAAAGAAAGCTCGTTCAAACATGGCCAATATGCCCAGCAACCTGTGGGTGCTGGGTGATTCTCCACGTTCTCCCCAGCAAACCTGTCTTCCAAGTCTTGTAAGGCTGACAGCCACACTAATCCTTTTTAAATGGCTGAAGGGAGCCCAGTGTTTGGTTTGATTTGGTTCTAAAATGGAGACTGAGAGGCTTGAAATGAAAGGACAGAGTTAGATTTTGCTCCTCTACTGGGATTAGTCACGTTTTGATTCATGTGGTACCTTGGTATCCCAGATGAGGTCTCCAATATGAAGTGGCTATGTTGTCTGGGTTATATACCCTGGGGTTTGTCATCTCATGCCAAGAAAACTTAGGACACGGACACACATGAGTTTAGGATCAGAGATTTAATAGGCAGAAGAGAAGAGAAAGAAAAACAGCTCTCTTTCTATAGATAGAGGGGTCTTCTGAGTGGAAAAGACTGGCTGATGGCAGATGCACTGGATTTTATAGTCCAGCTTGAGGAGGCAGTGTCTGATTTATGTAGGGCTCACAGATTGGTTTGATCAGGTGTGAAGTTTACGTAGTGTGCAGTGAGGGTTGGTTGCCCCACCCTAATCTTATCATACAAATGAATTCTCCTTGGCTGGTGCCATCTTGTCTGCCCCTTACTATACACATGGCTGGCATAGAAGGGATGATTGAGCTGTCATCTTGAACATGTCTAGTCCCTCCTAGTTCCTGCCAGCATTCACCTGTGCAAGCTCCTAGCTTGCTTGTCTATGTCTGCAGCTCAATCTTACCGGTTGCTCTTTGTTGGAAAATGATTTGGGACTACTGTTTTTCATTAAAAAGAAAAGCCTTACCAAGGACTCCCATACACTTACTATCTGCCTACATGATTTCTTCTTAACTCCTATATCACTACTAAATCATTCTCAGCAACATACAAATATCTTATAATTTATTTTATTTTAAAAACAAACAAAAATACCTTTTTGGACAGCATATTCCCCAGCTACTACTTCATTTCTCAGTTTGCCCTTATATCAAAATTCTAGAAAATTACCTATTTTTAAATTCCATTATCTGGTCTCTCTCTGTGTCTCTTTCTCTGTCTCTCCTGACACATTTTAAAAAGGGTTTCACTTTTACCACTCTGCCTGAACTGCTCATCAAGTAACTCATGCCTCTTAATTGCCAAAATCCCTTACTAAATTCTCAGTAATCATCTTATATTTCAAAAATAGTTGATACAGCTGACCTCCCTCTCCTTCTTGAAACACTTCATTCACTTGGTTCTGAAACCACCATTGCAAAATTATAACAAAGACAGTGAAACATATCTGACCTAACCAACTCCATCTTGCTTCTAACCTCCAACCTATCCTTGTTTTTTCCTGGGCAGAGGCTGAACTAACTTTGGGATAAACTTAGTTTATAGTTTGAAACAAAAAATGATAACAGCCCTTTCCCAAAACAAATCCCCTTCTTGCCTGGGGACAAGACTGCTTCTGTAGAACTAACAAATGAGCCACAAAATTAACAATTATGTTTTAAGAGTCATGCAGCTGGAGGATACAAAATTCTGACCCTCCTCAAACTACTCCTGGGGATAAAATCACTATTGTAAAATCTAAGACTAGTGCTTGAGATATTTTGTAGACCCCGTACTTGATGGCTCAACTGGTACCACCCAGATTGATAAACACTCGTCTGATCTTGTGGCCCCCACCCGGGAAATGACTTAGTGCAAGAAGACAGCTTCAACTCCCTATGGTCTCATTTCTGAGCTGACCAATCAGCACTCCAAGCTCACTGGCTTCCTCTCACTCACCAAGTTGTCTTTAAAAACTAATCCCCAATGACACTGATTTGAGTACTAATAAAATTCTGGTCTCCTGGATAGCGGGCTCTATGAGAATTACTTTCTCCATTGCAGTTTCTTTGTCTTGATCAATAGGCTCTATCTAGGCAGCAGGCAAGGTGAACCATGGGTGGTTACAGTTCCAGGATGCTTCACACTCTGGTTCCACTCTAGTCCTAAGGACTGCCCTCTATCTCAATATCCTTAGTTGGCTCTTCCACACTTTTTCAGCATCTAAATACTGGAGTATCCCTGAACTCACTCATTGAGTATCCTCTTTCAGATCTATACCCGCAATCTTGGTGATTTCATCCACTCTTCTTTCTATAAACACTATTTTTACACTGAGGACTCCCAAATTCATGCTTGCAGTACAGACCTCACCTGTGAATTCCAGACTCTTATATCTAATTCTTACTTGATATCTTCTCTTAAATGTCTAATAAGCATCTCAATCTCAATATATTCAAAACTGAGTTCCCAATCCCTGACAAATATAGCCCTTCCCATTTCAGTTAATGACAACTGATTCAGTTGCTTAGCTCAGAAACTTTGAAGTTATTGTTGACTCTTGTTTTTTTGTTTTTGTTTGTTTGTTTGTCTGTTTTAGACAGGGTCTTACTCCCTTCAGCCAGGCTGGAGTGCAGCGGTGCAATCACAGCTCACTGCAGCCTCTATTTCCTGAGCTCTGGTGATTTTCACACTTTAGCCTCTCAAGTAGCTGGGACTACAGGCGCACACCACCAAGCCTTGCTAATTTTTTGTATTTTTGTAAAGACAAGGTTTTGCCCTGTTGTCCATGCTGGTCTCAAATGCCTGAGCTCAAGTGATCTACCTGCCTCAGCCTCCCAAAGTGCTGAGATGCTGATTCTTTTCTTTTTCTCATATCCTTTATTCAATGTGTAAGCATATGCCATTGATGCCACCTTCAAAATATATGCAAAATCTGACTTTTAATAATCGCAAACTTTATTTATGACAAAACTACTACTTGGGAGGCTGAGGTAGGAGGATCACTTGAGCGTGGGAGTACAAGGCTGCACTCCAGCCAGGGTAACAGGACAAGACCCTATCACTAACAAAAAATTTTTAAAAGAAATAATGAAAACACAACAGAGCTAATCTTGCAGATGATTGAAGACAGAAGTTTTAAAATCATGCTGAAATGATTATGCAAGTAAAAATATCAAAATTGAAGTGCTACCTCACATACACATTACCTGTTGCTATGGAACAAGTCACTCCAAAACTTAGAGCTCCAAACAATAATAAATATCTACTTCACGTAGTTTCTGTGGGTCAGGAATTCAAGAGTAGCTTATCTGGGCAGTTCTGACTCTGAGTAGCAATGACGAGGGTGCCTCATGACTATTTTCCATCACTCTATTGCCACCACCCTGGTCCATGCAACTATTATCTCTCATCTAGATTTTTGCAATAGCTTCTTAACCATGTACCTTTGTCCACTCTACAGTTTATTCCAACAGGGTAGCCTGCTTTTTCTTCTATATATAGGTGAGGTCATGTTGCTCTTTTGCTCAAAATACTCAAAAAAGAAAAATGGAAAAGAAAATGGCTTTTGAGGCTGGCATGATCTGGCCATTAATTACCTCCTTGCCTCATCTGCTGCTTTTCTCTCCCTCCTATAGAGCACGGCAGCCACATTGTCCTCCTTGTTCTGGGAACATGCCAGCCCAGGCATGCCTCAGGGGATTTGCCCTTTCTATGGCCTCTTTTTGGACAACTCTTCTGTCATCTCTCTGCCTGGTTCACTCCCTCATCCCTTCAGAACTTTGCTTGAATGTCTCTTTCTTAGTGAGGAGTTTCCTGATTATAATATTTAAAAGTGGAAATAACAATTGCACTGCTTAGTATTCAAATACCTTTTCTAGCTTTCATTTTCTCCATTATATTTCTCATTATCTGATAGACTGAATAGGTTACTTGTCACTTTCCAGTAGAACATAACCTCTATGAAGGCAGAAAAAAAAAAGCTTTAATGTTTTGTTTGCTGTTGTCTCCCCTTGGTCTTACTTGGTGCCTTATATACCATAAACACCCATTAAATAAATAATTGAGTTAGGCATTACTAGTAGCTGCATTTTAGTAGCTGAATTTTAGGGTAGAGGAAACGGAATTAATTAGATAGTAAGTTAGGTCAGTAAGGAACCTTCCTAAGGTCTTACAACTAGTCTGTTACAGAGCTGGCTATGTCCTGATTCTAGAACCCACACTTTTTACCATCTTGCAGACACTACTCCATGAAGGTGAGGAGCAGGCATGACATTTGGAATCAGGTAGAGCTGAGTTCAAATGACGATTTTCCTACTTATTTTCTGTATGATTTAAAACAAGTTTCTTAACCTCTACACTTTATTTTTCTTAGCTAAAAATAGAATAGCAATAAAACCTACTTCTTTGGGTTTCTGTGAAGACCAAGTCAGCTAGAGCTTGTCTATCAATCAGGGATTACATTTTATGTCAGCACACGTGACATAAAATTCAAATACAGTGGTTTAAAGAAGGAGTTTATTTTTCTCCTATAACAAGCGAGATGAGCTTATATTTATCACAGACCTAATTAATTACTTTCACGAGAAAAACAGCCCAAACTGTGCATGTAACCAGAAAAGCACTCTTTGCTTCCACAGCTTCTCAATTGAAGTGATAACTGCACACTACAGAAGCTGTTTTCACCATCAGGCTTGGGATCTCATGCAAGCTCCTTAAAAGAGGCATTCAGTTCACATCCTCCCCTTTCTATAAATGATTTTATCTACTTCCGTGGTATTACTGGCTGATGACCTTTAAACCAATGACATTGACCTTGTTTCAAGCACTAGTCTCCTATCAACAAAATCTTATGCGATCCTTCTCCCAGAATGTCCCATGAGACTTAGAATTACCATGTCCCAATCCAATGAACTGATTATTTGCCCCCTACTCTCACCTTCCCCACCAACGCATCCTGCTTTTCTCGATCCTCAGTTTATTCCAATAAGCTTGTACAAATATTTCTTAGGTGTTTCTGTCCCAAGAACTGTTCTATGTACTCCATAAAAAACCCTCAAGGCACTTGGTCTAGAGGGATAAACAGAGAACAACTTATTTCAGTAACATGACATGGATTCCCAGGCAAGATGGCCGAATAGGAACAGCTCCAGTCTGCAGCTCCCAGCGAGACCAATGCAGAAGGTGGGTGATTTCTGCATTTCCAACTGAGGTAACTGGTTCATCTCACTGGGACTGGTTAGACAGTGGGTGCAGACCACAGAGGGCGAGCAGAAGCAGGGTGGTGTGTCTCCTCACCCGGGAAGTGCAAGGGATCAGGGAACTCCTTCTCATAGCCAAGGGAAGCAGTGAGGGACTGTGCTGAAAGAGACGGTGCTATCTGGCCGAGATACTATGCTTTTCCCACTGTCTTCACAACCCACAGGCCAGGATATTCCCTTGGGTGCCTGTACCACAAGGGCCTTGGGTTTCAAGCACAAGCCTGGGCAGCTGTTTGGGCAGACACCGAGCTAGCTGCAGGAGTTTTACTCATACCCCCGTGGCACCTGGAATGCCAGCAAGAGAGAACTATTCCCTCCCCTGGAAAGGAGGCCAAAGCTAAGGAGACAAGTGATCTTGCTCCGTGGATCCCACCCCTATGGAGCCCAGCAAGCTAACATCCACTGGCTTGAAATTCTCACTGCCAGCACAGCCATCTGAAGTTAACCTGAAATGCTCTGTCAGGGGAGGGGTGTCTGCCATTACTGAGGCTTGAGTAGGCAGTTTTCCCCTCATAGTGTAAACAAAGCTGCTTGGAAGTTTTGACTGGGCAGAGCCCACCACCACACCACAAAGCCATGGTAGCCAGACTGGCTCTCTAGATTCCTCCTTTCTGCGCATGGAATCTCTGAAAGAAAAGCAGCAGCCCCAGTCAGCAGCTTATAGACAAAACTTTCATCTCCCTGGGGATGAAAAAAGAGCACCTGGGGGAAGGGGCAGCTGTGGGTACAGCTTCAGCAGACTTAAATGTTCCTGCCTGCCATCTCTGAAGAGAGCAGTGGATCTCCCAGCACAGTACTTGAGCTCACCTAAGGGACAGACTGCCTCCTCAAGTTGGTCCCTCATCCCCACACATCCTGACAGGAAAACACCTCCCAACAGGGGTCAAAAATCACCTCATACAGGAAAGCTCTGGCTGGCATCTGGCAGGTGCCCCTCTGGGACAAAGCTTCCAGAGGAAGGAGCAAGCAGCAATCTTTGCTGTTCTGCAGCCTTTGCTATGGCAATAGCATCAACATCAACAAAAAGGAGACCACACAAAAACTCCATCAAAAGGTCACCAACAGCAAAGACCAAAGGTAGATAAATCCATGAAGATGAAGAAAAACCATCACAAAAAGGCTGAAAATTCCAGAAACCAGAACACCTCTTCTCCTCCAAAGGATTATAAATCCTCACAAGCAAGGGAAGAAAACTGGATGGAGAATGAGTTTGATGGATTAACAGAAGTAGGCTTCAGAAAGTGGGTAATAACAAGCAAAAGAGCATGCTCTAATCCAATGCAAGGAAGCTAAGAAACTTGATTAAAGGTTAGAGGAATTGCTAACTAGATTAACCAGTTTAGAGAAGAATATAAATGACCTGATGGAGCTGAAAAACTCAGCACAAGAACTTCATGAAGCATACACAAGTATCAAGCCAAATCGATCAAGCAGAAGAAGAGCTATCAGAGACGGAAGATCAACTTAATGAAATAAAGTGTGAAGACAAGATTAGAGAAAAAAGAATGAAAGGAAACAAACAAAGCCTCCAAGAAATACGAGACTATGTAAAAAGACCAAACCTACATTTGATTGATGTACCTCAAAGTGATGGGGAGAATGGAACCAAGTTGGAAAACACACTTCAGGATATTATCCAGGAGAACTTCCTTAACTTAGCAAGACAAGCCAACATTCAAATTCAGGAAATACAGAGAACACCACAAAGATACTCCTCGAGAAGAGCAACTCTAAGACACATAACATCAGATTCACCAAGGTTGAAATTAAGGAAAAAATGTTAAAGTCAGCCAGAGAGAAAGGTCAGGTTACCCACAAAGGGAAGCCCACCAGACTAACAGTGGATCTCTCTGCAGAAACCCTACAAGCCAGAAGAGAGTGGGGACCAATATTCAACATTGTTAAAGAAAAGAGTTTTCAACCCAGAATTCCATATCCAGCTAAACTAAGCTTCATAAATGAAGGAGAAATAAACTCCTTTACAGACAAGCAAATGCTGAGGATTTGGTCACCACCAGGCCTGCCTTAGAAGAGCTCCTGAAAAAAGCGCTAAATATGAAAAGGAAAAGCTGATTCCAGCCAGTACATAAACAAACCAAAATATAAAGACCATCGACACTATGAAGAAACTGCATCAACTAATGGCAAAATAACCAGCTAGCATCATAATGACAGGATCAAATTCACACATAACAATATTTTCATTAAATGTAAATGGGCTAAATGCCCCAATTAAAAGGCACAGACTGGCAAATTCGATAAACAGTCAAGACCCATTGGTGTGCTGTATTCAGGAGACCTATCTCACACGCAAAGACACACGTAGGCTCAAAATGATGAGATGGAGGAAGATTTACCAAGCAAATAGAAAGAAAAAAAAAAGCAGGGGTTGCAACCCTAATCTCTGATAAAAGAAACTTTAAACCAACAAAGATCAAAAAAGACAAAGAAGGACATTACCTAATGGTAAAGGGATCAATGCAACAAGAAGAGCTAACTATCCTAAATATATATGCCCCCAATACATGAGCACCCAGATTCATAAAGCAAGTTCTTAGAGACTACAAAGAGTCTTGGATTGGCATACAATAACAGTGGGAGACTTTAACACCTCACTGTCAATATTAGACAGATCAACCAGACAGAAAATTAACAAAGATATTCAGGACTTGAAATCAGCTCTGAGCCAAGCGGACCTAATAGATATCTACAGAACTCTCCATCCAAAATCAACAGACTGTACATTCTTCTCAGCACCACATAGTACTTATTCTAAAATCAACCACATAATTGGAAGTAAAACACTTCTTAGCCAATGCAAAAGAACGAAAATCATGACAAACAGTCTCTCAGACCACAGTGCAATCAAATTAGAAGTCAGGATTAAGAAACTCACTTAAAACCCCACAACTACATGGAAACTGAACAACCTGTTCCTGAATGACTACTGGGTAAATAACAAAATTAAGGAAGAAATAAATAAGTTCTTTGAAAACAAAGAGAACAAAGACATAACGTACCAGAATCTCTTGGACACAGTTAAAGCAGTGTTTAGAGGAAAATTTACAGTAACAATTTATGCCCACAGGAGAAAGTGGGAAAGATCTAAAATTGATACCCTAACATCACAATTAAAAGAACTAAAGAAGAAAGAACAAACAAATTCAACAGCTAGCAGAAGACAAGAAATAACTAAGATCAGAGCAGAACTGAAGGAGATAGAAGCATGAAAAACCCTTTGAAACATCAATGAATCCAAGAGCTGGTTTTTTGAAAAGATTAACAAAATAGACCGCTAGCCAGACTAATAAAGGAGAAAAGAGAGAAGAATCAAATAGACGCAATAAAAAATGACAAAGGGGAGATTACCACCAATCCCACAGAAATACAAACTACCATCAGAGAATACTATCAACATCTCTATGCAAATAAACCAGAAAATCTAAAAGAAATGCATAAATTTTTGGAAACATACACCCTCCCAAGACTAAACCAGGAAAAAGTCAACACCCTGAATAGACCAATAACAATTTCTGAAATTGATGCAGCAGTTAATACCCTACCAACAAAAAAGTCCAGGGCAAGTTGGATTCACAGCCAAATTTTGCCAGAGGTACAAAGAGGAGTTAGTACCATTCTTTCTGAAACTATTCCAAACAATAGAAAAAGAGGAACTCCTCTCTACCTCTTTTTATGAGGCCAGCATCATCTTGATACCAAAACCTGGCAGAGACACATATAAAAATTAATTCAAGCCAATATCCCTGATGAATATTGATGCGAAAATCCTCATTAAAATACTGGCAAATCAAATCCAGCAGTACATTGAAAAGCTTATCCACTGTGATCAAGTTGGCTTCATCATAGGGATGCAAGGCTGGTTCAACATATGCAAGTCAATAAATGTAATCCATCTTATAAACAGAACCAATGACAAAAACCACATGATTATCTCAATAGATGCAGAAAAGACCATTGATAAAATTCAACACCCCTTCATGCTTAAAACACTCAATAAACTAGGTATTGATGGAACATATCTCAAAATAATAAGAGACATTTATGACAAACTCACAGCCATTATCACATTGAATGGGCAAAAGCTGGAAGCATTCCCTTTGAAAACTGGCACAAGACAAGGATGCCCTCTCTCACTACTCCTATTCAACATAGTACTGGAAGTTCTGGCTGGGGCAGTCAGGCAAGAGAAATAAAGCATATTCAAATAGGGAGAGAGGAAGTCAAATTATCTCTGTTTGTAGATGATGTGATTGTATATTTAGAAAACCCCATCATCTCAGCCCCAAAACTCCTTAAGCTCATAAGCAACTTCGGCAAAGTCTCAGGACAAAAAATCAATGTGCAAAAATCACAAGCATTCCTATACACCAATAATAGAGAGCCAAATCATGAGCAAACTCCCATTCACAATTACTACTCAGAGAATAAAATATCTAGAAATACAACTTACAAGGGACGTGAAGAACCTCTTCAAGGAGAACTACAAACCACTGCTGGAGGAAATAATAGAGGACACTAACAAATGGAAAAACATTCTATGCTCATGGATAGGAATAATCAATATTGTGAAAATGATCATATTGGCCCAAGTAATTTATAGATTCAATGCTATTCCCATCAAGCTACCATTGACTTTCTTCACATAATTAGAAGAAACTACTTTAAATTTCATATGGAACCAAAAAAGAGCCCATATAGACAAGACAATCCTAAGCAAAAAGAACAAACTGGAGGCATCACACTACCTGACTTCAAACTATACTACAAGCCGACAGTAACCAAAACAGCATGGTACTGGTACCAAAACAGATATGTAGACCAATGGAACAGAACAGAGGCCTCAGAAATAACACCACACATCCACAACCATCTGATCTTTGACAAACCTGACAAGAACAAGCAGTGTGGAAAGGATTCCCTGTTCAATAAATGGTGCTAGGAAAACTGACTAGCCATATGCAGAAAACTGATACTGGATCCCTTCCTTACAACTTATACAAAAATTAACTTAAGATGGATTAAATATTTAAATGTAAGACCTAAAAATCATAAAAACCCTGGAAGAAAACCTAGGCAATACCATTCAGGACATAGGCATGGGTAAAGACATCATGGCTAATACACCAAAAGCAATTGCAACAAAAAGTGAAATGGACAAATGGGATCTAATTAAACTAAAGAGCTTCTGCACAGCAAAATAAACTATTATCAGAGTGAACAGGCAACCTACAGAATGGGAGAAAATTTTTGCAATCTATTCATCTAGAAAAGGGCTAATATCCAAATTCTAACAGGAACTTAAACAAATTTACAAGAAAAAAACAACCCCATCAAAAAGTGGGCAAAGGATATGAACAGACACTTCTCAAAAGAAGACATTTAAGTGGCCAACAAACATATGAAAAAAAGCTCATCATCACTGCTCATTAGAGAAAAGCAAATTAAAACCATAATGAGATACCATCTCACCCCAATTAGAATGGCAATCATTAAAAAGTCGGGAAACGACAGATGCTGGACAGGATGTGGAGAAATAGGAATGCTTTTACACTGTTGGTGGGAATGTAAATTAGTTTAACCATTGTGGAAGACAGTGTGGCTATTCCTCAGGGATCTAGAACTAGAAATACCATTTGACCTAGCAATCCCATTACTGGGTATATGCCCAAAGATTATAAATCATTCTGCTATAAAGGCACATATACACACATGTTTGTTGCAGCACTATTCACAGTAGCAAAGACTTGGAACCAAGCCAAATGCCCATCAATGACAGATTGGATAAAGAAAATGTGGCACATATACACCATGGAATACTATGCAGCCATAAAAAGAATGAGCCCACGTCCTTTGCAGGGACATGGATGAAGCTGGAAACCATCATTCTCAGCAAACTAACACAGAAACAGAAAACCAAACACCACACACTGGGGCCTGTCGAGGGGTAGGAGGCAAGGGGAGGGAGCATTAGGAGAAATACCTAATGTAGACGATGGGTTGATGGGTGGAGGAAACCACCATGTCACATGTATACCTGTGTAACAACCCTGCACCTTCTGCACATGTATCCCAGAGCTTAAAGTATAATAAAAAAACATGATATAAATTATGGCTTGAATAAATTAAAGAAAAATAGATATTCATGTGTATGAATGAGAAATATCTGAAGCACTGCCCTTCTAAATGTACATAGTCTGCATGGCTCTATAAATCAGGCCAAAGGAACTCAGCACTTGGAGACATTTTTTTTTCAGCATTTTACACAGAATAAACATTTCTGGGAGGCCTAGATCACTACACCTGTGCTTGAATAACTTTATTCAAAACAAAAGTATATATATAATGCATCTTGGGGATGGACAGGAGAGGTCAAGACAAGCAGCCTAAACTTTTTGATAATTTTAAGGAACAGATTCAAATATCATTGGGTGCTGAGAGGCTGAAAATAATGAAAAATGTGTAAGTTTCTCACAAATGGCTTTGGGACTTATCAAGGTGACGTGGAAACTCCTATGCAAATAGCATTAGCTTAGTGTTAAGGTGAAAGCTGCCGTGTATTTATGGATATTAACTATATGTCCAGATCTGGACCACATGCTCCGGAGATGCTATGTAGAAGATAATGGCAAGCTTTTAATTTTTGAAAATGACCCACTCATTCACATAAACCTGCAAGATGTTATGCAATCTGCTGTATTGTGACATATCTGCATATATGTCAGAAATAAAGTTAAAAAAACTACTAAGAGAGAAATAAAATACAAAGCATAAGTAAAATGCAATATTCTGTGGGATATATGTTTTTAGAGCTGATCTGCAAGTTTAATGTGATGAGATCTATTCAAGTGCTTTTTTTAAAATGAGGAGGCCCTGCAAACACAAGGTCACAGCAATGGAGGCAATAGCACATTTCTCTTATTCCTGTGTCCTTGATAATGCTTTTAACATCTCTAACCCTTTTAAATTCATATTTTATATTTCTAACCTTTTGTTGCTATCCTAGGTCTGCTATAAGTTAAATGGAGAAAGGAAGATACAAGAAATAGGGAAGATAAAAAGGGAAAAGCAATGATAACAGAGAGACTCTGAAAATGTGGATATGAGGGCATTTAGCAGAAGGAAGTAGTGGTTTTAGAAAAGTGACATGGGTAGTGACTTCTCTAAACACATCCTTTGGCTGTGTGTCCACAGAACTGCGGTCTGACAAAAGACAGTCAATGGCTTAGAAGGTCCCAAAGATACGAGGAAGTCTTTGAAACTTCCTTAGATCACATCTTACCAGAGGTTGCCTTTCCCAAGCAACCATTAGACCCAGACTCAGCCAGAAGATGCTCATTGACAGGTTGCTATGCCCTTGGCATCATAAACAGAGACTGAAACTCAGTGATAGGAGAAAATGGGGGCAGGACGAAACATACATGGTCATCAGTCCAATAAACTTTCCTAAAGCAAACTAAAACATATTATTTGCAATACTTAGCGTGTGTTAACATGCACAGGACTATTAATCCAAGCACTCAGAGCTGTCACAAGAGTGCTTTAATTACACCAGTGTCTTGACAGGCTAGTTTCTTTGATTCCCAAGACCTCTCTTATTTCCTAAACAACAGGGCTTCTAAAATTAATAGTTGGCTGAAAAAAAAATCAAAATAAAATTTTGACGTAAGGTCTGACAGAAACTCTGTAAGAGCCACTCTTGCAAAGTCACACGATAGTTCCTCAGAAAGGAGTGGCAGGATATATTTTTCTTTGGGTCCTCGTGAGTGAATCAGAAACCACACAAATTTGGTCTTCTGCTAGTCTCATTTTGCTTCCCTCTTTGGAGCTGTATTCCCCTAGCCTGCTGTTTGTAACTCAAGACAATCTCTTATTTTTTTTTTTATGTTAAAAACCTCCCAAAGGTTCAGGTCAGATTTAGGGGGTAGGAAGATTCCATGATGCTAAGGTTGCCACTCATGCCATGCTCCTCAAAATAAATTATATAGCTAAAGTCTCTCATATTTTGTTTTACTGTTTTTCTTCAGAGACCTGTCTCCAAATCACCAGAGTATTTTTAGAAATTCAACCAAAAACACTTAAATGTCACAAGATTCTGCTAATTAGAGGTCATGTGTTAATTAGTCATGTGTTAGTATCATCCATTTTTGTCATGTTCATTTCCCTTCTTCTCCCTGTCAGCGAACATCATCAATCCCCTTTTTCTCTAAGCTCATGTTTTATATTTTGAAACATTTCATAAAAAAGGCCCACCAGCAACTTCATTAATGACTGAAATAATAAACCATTTGGTTCTATCTGATATGGACAGTCCCTTTAGTTTGGTTATTTTTGTTGAGGATTTTGAACAAACATCTAATCACTCTACATTCAGTATTTTGACATTAAGTTCACACGAATCTTCTCAGTTGGAAAAGGCGCATGTGAAAACACAGTATGGAACTCCAGCCTGGTCTTGTCCCACAGTGGTCACAAGGCATCTCAAACTCATTCTCATTTTCTCCTTAGAAAAACTGCCACAAGAATTCACAGGTGTCCATTGTCCTATTATGTCTCAGGAGTGAAGTTCCAGAAGCACTGGGATGCATGTAGGAGGGTGAAGGTAGAGCCAGGGGGAGGCAGAGTATCCCAGGGTCTTCAGTATCTAACCAGGGCAGCCCATGGAGCCACAGCCAGAGTCCAGAGCAGTGAACCAGCTACTGCAATGAACGTCACCCAAATCTGAGCAGAATAAGAGCCTTGGCAGAGTTCAGAAGAAAAATCCAAGAGTCAAGGTATCATGAAGACAAAGATAGAACTGATATGCCTTTGAGACATTCAAGAGTATATTACATAGCTGGGCCTATGCAATGGATGAAGTCTAAGAAGAGAAGTCTGAGCTGAAAGTATAAACAAATAGGACCTCTCTGCACGTGGATCCTATCTGAAGCAATGGGTATAGTTAAGAAAGTTAGAAGGAAGAGTCTGCAACAAGGAAATAATGTAGGGCTGAGCCCCCTCTCTTATATACGCTGGTACACGTTTGCACTTGGCTGATTCAAAGAAAAATGAATGCCCACGGCACACCAAATGCTGCCTTCTGTGTGAAACACCAGCCACTGGTTAATCACAGAACATAAAACATCAACTTCTCCTCCTTGAAAATGAGCCTTCGGCCTCCCCTTGTTCCTTATGTTGTTTTAATGAGATTGTTTATTATCTTTTGACTTCTGTTTTGAGACTTTTCATCACAGGTTTATTGAAGAGTGAGCATCACAGTATGCTTTCCGTGTTCTTTGTAGTGACAGTATCTGGCAGCGTGATCTAGCTCACCAGGATTCCCAAGATAAAGATTCCAAATAGATATCCCCACTGTAACTAGAACATGGTTGGGTTTCTAATCTTTACAGAATAGAACAAGAGAAACAGAAGCTGAAAAAGTTGAACAACTCACTGATTTTTTTCTAAAAAGAAAGTTTGTTCAATTGTACAACTGTACAGTTGTACAATTTACAGTTGTACTGGAGCATTTTCAAGATCAATGCCAAGAATTATGAGGGAGAATATATGGTTATAAGCTAAAAGAGGATGTGTAAGGGTAAACCAAAGCCAAATGTTAGGGTGTGCACCCAAAAGCCTGAGAGGGAAAGATGGTCAGTGGGTCTAAAGTATTCAGCGAAGGCCTCCTAGAAGTGTGGTTTAGACTGCACTTTGAAAAATATGTGTAAGTGCAAAAATAATGGAGAGTGTTTCAAATGAAAGGAATTGCATGAGATAGGAATGACCACAATATTGTGACTGAGTTACAAAACAAAACAAAACAAAAAAACCCACCCCATTCTAATAGAAGTGATCTGAATTAATAAATAGGGGTTAAGTTCTCCATAGATTAGAGCAGATTTAACTTCTTTAAATACAAAAAGTGTCAAAGGAAAAGAAAAAATGTCAATGACGAGCGAATTTCAATTTTTATCTTACAGATGGCAGATATATCCTTGGACATATCTCAGTATTTATTCAAAATATTTACATACAAATAGAGCTCATACAACTGTCAGGCACCTGAGGAAGGGTACTCCACCTGACTGCAGTGGAAAACACCAAATCCTTACCCCTGGCAGACCCCAGAAAGTTCTATCCAGAATAAAGAGCCAACCTAACTATCAGTAACTTACTCAGGTGTTAGCTGGAGAGGAGAGGAGCTTCTTTTTTATCAAAAATAAACAGGACTGAGAATATTGTAGATAATGGAAAATTTAGATGTTCAGAAATAAGCCACGAATAGCTTCCATTGTTTCTAAGAAGTAAAAGGCATGCAAGGATTTGGTAGAATGCATGCTACACAAAACCATTCCATCTGAAGAAGATGGTAAGTCTTCTAGTCAGAAGAAAAGGAGTCAATAACTGTGCTTCATGTCACTCTAATGATTTTTTTATTTCCTTTTTTTATTTACAGCTTGAATATGTGAGACTCAGATGGTAGAGCCTCTACTAGATCTCATATTTGGATCTTTCTTTGCATTTATTTTAAAAATGGAAAGCTCCCAGTTGTTATAACTCCCTGGATTTTGTAATTTAAATGATAAACACTGAAAATAAGGACTTCCTAAGTCTAGACCGCTGTCATGGTTATTTAATTGAGCTTTTTCTTATGCTTTGTAGGCTATACTATTACACTTAGCAAAAACCTTAGTAGCATAATTACAATGCTATCAAAGATTTTCCGCCTTTTTTTCTAAACATCCTCATCTGGTACATTTCAAGATACATCAGTAAAGCACATAACCTGCTGACTACTAGGGCTTTTGCCATATTTCAGAAAATTTGAAAAAAAATGCATGATTTTTAGAATACACTACTTTGATTTTTCTAATGCTTAAAGGCAATATCTCTAAAATCTTTGAAGATGTTGAAATTATTTTGTAAAATCAGTTTTGAGATAATTATGAATTACACATAGATATTATATTACACATAATACATATATAATAAAGAACAACCAAAATTATAACTGTCATTTTCTGATATAAAACAAAAAGATTTACCAAATTCAAAATTGATATCTGGCTCTTTGTATACAAAACTACGACCAAAAAATCCTCTACTGAAATATCACCAGATAATTACTTTTTATACTGTTTTTATGTTTCTAAAAAGTAAACACCCTTTCTTAAGGTTTCTTCTCTCCTTCTAACAGATATGTTGTCAACAATTTTAAGCTGCTTTTTGTTGTTATTGTTTAATCTCTTAAAAAGTACCTTCTCTCAAAATCTTAACTGCTAAATTTGTCTTCTGTGTACCACCTATCACATCCTTCTCCCTTCAATACCAAACACAAAATAGAGAGAATTTTTCCCAAGTATCCACTCATCTTCTTACTCTTCTACACAAATATTTTAGACTGAATTATGTCTTTTAACTTCCTCAAACATAAGAGAATCTGCAAAACTAATTATACCAGATATTTGTTTTCAATGCAAAATTTTAAGATTCTCTGTTACATCTACCATAGCACCTCCTGAACAAGTAACTTTTAATATTAATAGTTCAAAGAAGCTATCACTAAAAATAACTGTATTAGTTACATAGCCACTAGCCATAATAAAAAGTATATGCAATGATAAAATATTTTAACATTTTACAGCATTAGATGAATTCACTAGAAATCAAGAACAAGTGGTTGAGATTGGTTTCCTAGAACAATAGAACTTGAGAGGGGTGAAAATATGATAATATTTAACGTACTGTTTTAATTCATGATAAAGTTCCCAAATTGTAATTTACAATCAAAACAGTTGGTGGCACCTTTGAAGCAATTTTTTGTTTCACTGTATCTATGCTGCCTTCAAATTGGTAGACAATTACATTAATATACAAAGCCTTCCTAATTACATTGGTTTAGATAGAACTTTCCGACATTCAGATGACTATATTTTAATATAAATTCTATTTATTATACACTGTGAGAGAAAAAACAAAACAAAACAAAATGAAACAAAATCAGAATGCATCCCCAAATAATAGTATTTATTACTCAGATATTTTTGCAAGAGTTTTAGCCTGATGAAAATTTTCCTTTCTTCTAAAGGCAAATCAGGAGTGCCTTGGAAACAGCATTACTTACCCAGACACAAGATCAGACTCAATGGAGTTGACACAGCAGTGTGGGAAGGGTTGAGGAGTCTATTAATAGCTTTTTTTTAAATTTTATTATTATTATACTTTAAGTTTTAGGGTACATGTGCACAACGTGCAGGTTTGTTACATATGTATACATGTGCCACGTTGGTGTGCTGCACCCATTAACTCCTCATTTAGCATTATGTGTCTCCAATCCTCTTAGGTCCTCCTTCCCATTAGGCTATTAAGATGGCTTAAGTTTCTTCCCAAAAAGAGTTACTCTTTCAGTTAAAATATTACAAACTCAGTGTAATTCCTTTAAAGGACAAATGTCCTTGAAAAGTGCAACACATCGAGGTTTATTCACCATTAGTACCAAGACAGAAAGGGACTGAAATTTTGTTAGAATATAACCAGTGATTGATTATATAAATAGACTTTGGTGCAAGATTTTACAGTTTTTGTTGGTGCTGTTGAGGAATAATTAATATCACTACTTTTCTGAATGTGAATCCAAATGAGAGGTATATGCAAGGATCACACAGATGAATAACAGACTTGATAAATTTGGATTGAGAATGCAGCCTTGACCAGCAGCCAAGTGTATTTCCAAATGCTTTACACCAGGATTTTACCTACCCACTCTCAATTGTTCAGGAAGTTAAAACTAGGAGGAGTAGAAGGGAATGTAAGTTTCCCTTAAACTGTGCAATGTCCAAATAAACAAAGCCAGACACTAGTGAAAGTGATAAGGATAGATTTTAATCAGTAATATACTATTGCAGTTGGGAAGA
The DNA here is from genome assembly GCF_006542625.1 of Nomascus leucogenys. Classification (NCBI taxonomy): domain Eukaryota; kingdom Metazoa; phylum Chordata; class Mammalia; order Primates; family Hylobatidae; genus Nomascus; species Nomascus leucogenys. The sequence continues at coordinate 52,590,178 of NC_044383.1, read as the reverse complement.
GAGTCCAGTGTGAACTAAACTCAACTGGAATTTGTACAGAGGTGATAGGGCATTTTAGAGGGAGAATGAGAGAATAGGAGAAAGGAGGGGGATTAACAGGGGCTTGAGCAGTGACAGGGAAGTTAAGAAGTATACAGGGCTGGTCAGTGTAAATGCTAATTAGGCCAGCTGTATATTTTACCTGGCAATTATTTTAAGTTATGATTCTATCTCCTATAACCACCACCACCACCAGACTGGGAGACAGAGGCTCTGTCCTTCCTGATGATTACATTTCTAAGAATGGCTTCCTGGTCCTTGAGGACTCCTGAGATGTAGGAGATATGTATATATCTTAAAGAACAGAGGCCGGGCGCGGTGGCTCACGCTTGTAATCCCAGCACTTTGGGAGGCCGAGGCGGGCGGATCACGAGGTCAGGAGATCGAGACCACGGTGAAACCCCGTCTCTACTAAAAATGCAAAAAAAATTAGCCGGGCGTGGTGGCGGGCGCCTGTAGTCCCAGCTACTCGGAGCGGCTGAGGCAGGAGAATGGCGTGAACCCGGGAGGCGGAGCTTGCAGTGAGCCGAGATTGCGCCACTGCACTCCAGCCTGGGCGACAGAGTGAGACTCCGTCTCAAAAAAAAAAAAAAAAAAAAAAAAAAAGAACAGAAACATATTTGCAATTATAAGCACTTTTTAGAAAATGCTCTAAATAAAGGAGGTCAGGGGCCTATCTCAGATGTTGGCTAGAACACAATAAATTGCTTTGACAGTCTTGAGCTTTCCCAGACAAAAACTGGATGGGTCTTCCCAGGGATTAAACCTTTGGTTGCCAGAAGATATGTTACAGTTTGATCAAATCTCTTAGTGCAGGATTTTGAAGAGTTTATGGATCAAGAGTTTGGCAGTTCTCAGTGGCCTACATACCAAAAAGCTCTAAAAGGTCAAGGTTTGTGTATGCCCTGTTACTGCCAACACAACCAGGAGGGCAAATGCTTCTATTCTTGGGAGCTACACAGAGCTACTAGGAGAGGAGTTGGAATGGATCCTCCCAAAGCAGTGGTTCTCAACCAGGAGATTTTGCCCCTGAGAGAATATTTGGCAATACCAAGAGGCATTTTTGTTTGTCACATCTACAGGAAGGAGGTACTGATAGTGGCATCTAGTAGGAAGATGTTAGGGATGCTGCTAAACTTTCTATAATGCACAAGACAGCCTTCTACAACAAAGAATTATCCAACCTGAAATGCGAGCCAGTAGTGACAAATGACAAAGACCCTTTGCTTGACCAAACTTTGGTCAGGTTCCTGAACCTTCTTCTAACCCCATCTGTACACTACTCTGTACACTGCTCTGTAAAATCCAGTTTTGGCAAGGACACTGCTAAGTCATTTTAGCAAGAACACTTCACCCTCAATATCTTATTCGTTCCTCATCCTCTATCAAACCACCAGCGTCTAATCATCCTGACCTGTCTTCAGCAAAAGTCCTGTTAGGTTGGTTTAGCCAAAATTCCCCTTGCCCTTGAGGTTTCCTCCAAGTAATTTTCTATCCACTGACCCCCAGCCTACTCCTTGGCTATAAATTACCACCTGGCGATGCTGTATGCAGAGTTGAACCCAATCTAACACCCCCACCACAAAATCCCACTGTCATCGTCCTTATACCAATCACAGTGGTCCTGAATAAGGTTTTTCTTACTTGAGTAAGAATCACTGAGTAATGTTTTTAACAATAGAATAGAATTTGTTAAATTAGGAAAAAGCTATAATTTGTTTATATTCAATAGAAATGGAAAAGAACATGTGACTAATTTGTGGATCAATATGAATTATATAACATGCCATTGTTATTACAAGTAGAGGACTGAGCTGGAATTGAGAAGACAAATAAGTAATAACAGTCTTCTAAATGAGTGGCGCTGTGGTAGACCAGGTCATAAAAAACAGCAAAATTAAGTCCCTGAGGACTCCTCAGTTTAATTGGGCATAGAGACATACAAACAATTGACTATAATAAAATATGATGAGAGCTATATATCAATATAGTGATGTAATATGAAACATGAAAAGAAGAAAGGAACAATATGTGGAATATGCGGGGATTCAAAAAAATGTATTTCTCATATGGAGTCTGGCTCTGTCGCCCATGCTGGAGTACAGTGGCGCAATCTTGCCTCACTGCAACCTCCACCTCCCGGGTTCAGGCAATTCTCCTGCCTCGGCCTCCTGATTAGCTGGGATTACAGGTGCACGCCATCATGCCTGGCTAATTTTTTTGTATTTTTAGTAGAGACAGGGTTTCACCATGTTGGCCAGGCTGGTCTTAAACTCCTGACTCCACCTTGGCCTCCCGAAGTGCTGGGATTACAAGCGTGAGCCACTGTGCCCAGCCTGTTTCAGATAAATCTTAAGTCAGAAATACATTATGTTTTTAAAAGGTGAAAGAGGTAACTGGAGGATAGAAAAGCATAAACAAAGGCATGGGAATCCTATTGAGAATGAGGTATATATATTCCTACAAAAGTAGCCTAACCTAAAACAATGCGGACAGACAAGGTATGAAGATATAGGGGTGGGCCCTTTGTAATCTTCGAAGTTTGGACTCTAAGTGAGGAAGAAAGTTGACACCAGAGAAACACATTATACAACCTGAACCAGCACAGTAAAGGAGAAAGAAGGAATACGATCAAGTGTGATTCACAAAGCAGAATGATGGAATTTGTGAAGCAACTATTACAGAAAAAGAAATTTGAAAAATCAAAGATATCCCTGGAAATTTCTTGTTGAGACCTGGTGGATGAACAGCAGTATAGTTAAAAGATTCTGACCTTACAGGACAAGAAAGAGATTGAAGAAATGAAGAAATGACATAGTATATAATAAATCATTTTGTGTACATGTTAATCAAGTACCTATGCACAAACATCCAGTAGTACTTCAATATACAGATCTGAATTTTAAGAGAACACTAATGACTGAAAATATTTATTTATTAAACATCTGTATGTTGGTGATTTATTGAGCATTTCTCAGCCAAGAATTGGAACTCCTGTTTTAAAGTCTAGAAAGTATTGCCTAAAGGAGATTGCATTTAATGGGGACCTAAGACAAGTACCCAGTTACAGTAAGCAATGCATATGAAATGCATAATTAAGTACCAAGATGTACACAACACTGAGTGTATAGTCAGAGAAGATCAGAAGGAAAGAGAAATCGAGTAGTGTAAAAAGACTTTACAGAGCTGGTGGAAGTAGGTTAGGCCTGTAAGGCTGTGTAGAACTTAAATAAGCAGAGAAAAATAAAGGTATTCCACTCAAGGAAAAAAAAAACACACAGGCAACAGCACAGTTGAACATGATGTATTCTCTGGACAGTGGGGAGACCAGTGTTTTGTTTTTTTTTAAAAAAAGGAAGTTTCATATTGAAGGGCAGCGGAAAATTAACTTGGCTAAGTGCAATGAGGACAAAATCATAAAGAGATGAATATATACATACATATGTATGTGTGTATGTATATATATGTGTATGTGTATATAGATGTGCACAAACATACATATTTGTGCGGCAGAATAATAGAAGGGATTTAATTTTTCAAATGAGTAGATAATTAAATCAATGTTTAAGTAAGATTTGCTGGGCAGTAGAATGCAAAAAAAAAGAATTTAGTTTTTATTCTAAGTACAAACTAATGATAACTAATGTTCATTCCTTTCTTCACCACATATTTACTGAAGGATAAATATCTGTGTGCCATGCCGTGTTCTTGACCTTGGGATACAGAGGTATACAACCCAGATCTCACATCCAACAATTAGGAATCTAGCTGGGAGAGACAGGAAACAGGCCAGAGAGTTTCCTAGTGCCATGACAGATCAAGGAGCTGACTTTAGACTGAGACAAGGGTGCTAGGAATAAAATGAAGGCACAATAGATGACTACCAGTGGAAGAAAAAGAACAAAATTTCTAACTTTATAAATGAACAAATACTTCCACCGTTGACAAAGAAGGAAAAGTGAGAAACCAGCCGGGTTCAAAATGAAAAATAAGTTCATCTTAGGACATATTTAATATGATGTGATGGCAACACAATTAATTCAGTGGAAAAAAAGATAAAAATAAGAAATAAGAAAAAAGCAATGGAAGAAAATTTTACCAGGACATATGCATGAGCTTCTGTGAGAAAAATGTAAAAACTTACCTTCAGTGAATAGACTCTCAGCTATAAAATAAACAAGCTATGGTATTAAATAGATTTGAATTTGTACTATAGCACAACTATAGATAGCAAGTTATTAAAGCCCACAAACTGCAATTACGAATGAGCAAATATTGTCTGTTCTACATGACTCATTTTAAATCAACCAAATGATCACTTACTAACAGGACAGAATAAACCTGAATCAAAAATCTGTAGCAACAAACATACAAAAAAACCATTGTAATAGTGAATGAGTTTACCAGGTAGGTTTTATGATTAAACCAAAGCCAGATGTTGTGAAGCCTCCTTGTTTTCATGAGTTAAAAGAAGTAATTTTCTTCCAGTTAGCTGACTTCTTACTGTAAGGAAGGAGAACTTGAAAGTCAAGGAGACTATTTACTGTTAAGCCATATAAGATGTTCCTGCCCTCTAAAAGCTGTTGTTCCTTCCAATGCCTTTTTCTAACATCCAGCACAAGGAAATGTTGGGCGCCATTCAGAGTTTTATAAATATCATTCAGTTCTCATGCTGAGGTTGACTGCTAAAATCTCCACAGGGCCATCCTGAGTGATTACATAAGATGGGCTACATATTAGAGTTGCCTATTACAAGTGGCTGAATAAACTAATAGCAAAACCATATCTATTTTCTTTACTACCAAACAGTGTGTGTGTGTGTGTGTGTGTGTGTGTGTGTGTGTGTTTTAGTTTGCACTTATTGCTCCATTCGTAATCTTCTGCTGCTAATCTTATCATAGTTTCCTGCATGATGAGAATCTTTCTATTAGCTATATGTCTGGTGAATTTACTCTATAATTATTCCTGTTAGGATTGGATTAACCTATAAGGTAACTAAACACCTAGCTATAGAGTTTTGAGAAGTAATATTCTGGGTTTTTTTTTAAGTGAGAAAGATAGACAAGTAACACAATGGGAGCATATAATAATCTGCTTCCTGGCTTCAGTCACTTGCCTGATGTCCTCTTTGGAGGAAGAACATACCATAGTCATAGAGTGTTGTTGGAAGGTCAATGTCACTTTAAAAAACCTACATGTTGTCTATGAAGAAACTCAACAGTAAGGAAGCCAAATATTCTTCATAATTGGTAAATAGAAACAGAAAAACAAGTCTACTATTAACCATGTTAACATCTGCCAGAATTTTGTCCTGAAAGATTGTCTCACTAGAGGCAAAACAGCTATTGTTATCAGCTTTCAGCTAATTAATTTAAGGAGACAACTTGCAGTTAGTCATACAAATTGCAACAGTGTGGGGATTTGGGTACATCTTCTAGATACTACCAAGAAAGCCTCCAATTCTTTACAATCTAAAACATGAAAAACATAAAACGTACATGTTAAATTATCAAAAGATATGCATTGCTTAAAACACAATGGTACATATTGTGTACACAGTGGTAGACAAAAATATCAATTCTTCTCATCTCTTACAAATACATTTAACTAGTCAAAAACTATTGTTTCCCCAAATTCCCTTTGGCATTATAAGAGAAATAGAACAATATCCAATGATCCATATTTATCATATTTTTAAAAACATCAACAAGTAGCTATTATATATCATTAGGCGGCAAGTTTTACCTTGAGTTGATGTTGCAAAAACCATCTTCTAAAACAAGTCAAGAATGACAATGGGTTTCAAATCTCATCTCAACTCAAATTGATTGGTAGTGGATGGATTCTAGAACACTGTTTTTAAAAAGAGTTTCACTGTTGCTGCTGTGCTTAGTCAGCAATAGTGCCATAATTGATAAGTGATGAGTACTGTGGGATGGGTGGGGCAATTACTGCTCTAATGTCGTCAGTTTGACACACCAAGTTAAGGTAGTGGCTGACAAGTTTAGTAATTAGAACGGTGTAATGGTAACATGAATGAGCAGAGATTGCCAACAAATTATCAAAGTTCTAGAAGTTTGCTTCGTGACATGCAACCACCTCTCTACTTCTGGCACAAGACTATATGTCATATGAAGCTTCTCAGAAACAGCTTAATGGGACAGTTTTACTCTGGTGGAAAGTTTGTGACATTTATTGAGTACCTACCATGAATCAAGTATTCAGCTAGATACTGGAGACACACACACACCACACACACACACACATTCTAGCTTTCATAGTCAGTAGCTCACATAATGCTTCGTTCAGTGGGTTAGAAATATTTCCATAATTTTGGGGTGATGAGATTAGATCATGTGAGGTAAAAATTCAGAAAAAAAGCAATATGAAAACTAATCAGGAGTCTGAATACAGAGTATACTTCTACTCAACTCATCAATGTCCTTCAAATGGGAAGCCAGTGTCTATATCTAAAGACGTGGGGTTACGAGTATAGAAGCAGACAGCATGCCACATCAGGGGAGGGGGTTTTATGTTGGGAAACAGCTGCCAATGATTTCTTAAACCTCAAAGAAACATGAACTAAACCATCCCATGATGTTAAGAATATGTCCAAGTTGCTCTGGTGCACGAATTAGAACTCAGGATTAAAACTCACTCAAAACCACACAATTACATGGAAATTGAACAACCTACTCCTGAATAACTCCTGGGTAAATAACAAAATTAAGGCAAAAAATTCATTGAGAAAAGTTCTTTGAAACCAATGAGAAGAAGGAGGCAACATACCAGAATCTCTAGGACACAGCTAAAGCAGTGTTAAGAGGGAGATATATAGCACTAAATGCCCATATCAGAAAGCTAGGAAGATCTCAAATTGACACACTAACATCACAATTAAAATAACTAAAGAAGCAAAGCAAACAAATCCAAAAACTAGCAGAAAACAAGAAATAACTATTATCGGAGCAGTATTGAAGGAGATAGAGACATGAAAAACCCTCCAAAAATTAATGAATCCAGGAACTGTTATTTTGAAAAAATTAATAAAATAGACTGCTAGCTAGACTAATAAGGAAGAAAAGAGAGAAGAATCAAACAGACACAATAAACAGTGATAAAGGCGATATCGCCACTCACACCACAGAAATACAAACTACCATCAGAGAATACTATAAACAACTCTATGCAAATAAACTAGAAAATCTAAAAAGAAAGGGATAAATTCTTGGACACATACACCCTCCCAAGACTAAACCATGAAGAAATTGAATTTCTGAATACACCAATAACAAATTCTGAAATTGAGACAGTAATTAGTAGCCTACCAACCAAAAAAAAAAACCAAAAAAACAAAAAACAACAACAACAAAAAACACAGGACCAGATGGATTCCCAGCTGAATTCTATAAGAGGTACAAAGAGGAGCTGGTACCATTCCTTCTGGAACTATTTCAAACAATTAAAAGGAAGGACTACTCCCTAACTCATTTTATGAAGATAGCATCATCCTCATACCAAAACTTGGCAGAGACACAGCAAAAAAAGAAAATGTCAGGCCAATATCCCTAATGAAAATCTATGTGAAAATCCTCAATCATATACTGGGAAACCGAATTCAGCAGCACATCAAAAAGCTTATCCACCACAATCAAGTCGGCTTCATCTTTGGGATGCAAGGCTGGTTCAACATATGCAACTCAATAAACCTAATTCATCACATAAACAGAACCAAAGACAAAAACCACATGATTATCCCAATAGATGCAGAAAAGGCCTTTGATAAAATTCAACATCCCTTCATGTTAAAAACTCTCAATAAACTAGGTATTGATGGAACATATCTCAAAATAATAAGAGCTATTTATGACAAACCCACGGCCAATATTATAGTGAATTGGCAAAAGCTGGAAGCATTCCTTTTGAAAACCAGCACAAGACAAGGATGCCCTCTCTCACCACTCCTATTCAACATAGTATTGGAAGTTCTGGCCAGGGCAATCAGGCAAGGGAAAGAAATAAAGTATATTTAAATAGGGAGAGAGGAAGTCAAATAGCCTCTGTTTGCAGATGACATGATTGCATATTTAGAAAACCCCATTGTCTCAGCCCAAAAACTCCTTAAGCTGATAAGTAACTTCAGCAAAGTCTCACGACACAAAATCAATGTGCAAAAATCACAAGCATTCCTATACAGCAGCAATAGATAAGCAGAGAGTCAAATCATGAGTGAACTCCCGTTCACAATTGCTACAAAGAGGATAAAATACCTAGAAATATAGCTAACAAGGGATATGAAGGACCTCTTCAAGGAGAACTACAAACCACTACCCAGGGAAGTAATAGAGGACACTAACAAATGGAAAAACATTCCATGCTCATGGATAGGAAGAATAAATATTGTGAAACTGGGCATACTGCCCAAAGTAATTTAAAGACTCAGTGCTATTCCCATCAAACTATCATTGACATTCTTCACAAAATTAGAAAAAAACTACTTTGAATTTCATATGGAATCAAAGAAGACCCCATATAGCCAAGATAAGCCTAAGCAAAAGAACAAAGCTGGAGGCAGCACGCTACCTGACTTCTAAATATACTGCAAGTCTACAGTAACCGAAACAGCATGGTACTGGTACCTAAACAGACATATAGGCCAATAGGGTAGAACAAAGACCTCAGAAATAATACCACACATCTACAACCATCTGATCTTCGACAAACCTGACAAAAACAAGCAATGGGGAATGGATCTCCTAGTCAATAAATGGTGCTGGGAAAACTGGCTAGCCAAATGCAGAAAACTGAAACTGGACCTCTTCCTTACACCTTATACAAAAACATAACTCAAAATGGATTAAAGACTTACATATAAAACCCAAAACCATAAAAACCCTAGAAGAAAACCAAGGCATACTTTTCAGGACATAGGCATGAGAAAAGACTTCATGATGAAAATGCCAAAAGCAATTGCAACAAAAGCCAAAATTGACAAATGGAATCTAAATAAATGAAAGGGCCTGTGCACAGCAAAAGAAACTATCATAAGAGTGAACAGGAAACCTACAGAAGCAGAGAAAATTTTTGCAATCTACCCATCTGACAAAGGTCTAATATCCAGAATTTACAGGAAACTTAAACAAATTTACAAGAAAAAAAATTCCATCAAAAAGTGGGCAAAGGATATAATAGATACTTTTCAAAATAAGACATTTATGAGGCTAAAAAACATATGAAAATCAGCTCAACATCACTGATTATTAGAGAAATGCAAATCAAAACCACAATGAGATACCATCTCATGACAATCAGAATGACAAATACGAAAAAGTCAAGAAACAATAGATGCAGGAGAAGATGTGCAGAAATGGGAACACTTTTACACTGTTGGTGGGAATGTAAATTAGTTCAACCATTGTGGAAGACATGGTGGTGATCCCTCAAGGATTTGACCTAGCTATCCCATTACTGGGTATATACCCAAAGGAATATAAACCATTCTACTATAAAGACACATGCACACATATGTTTATTGCAGCACTATTTACAAGAGCAAAGACATAGAAGTAACCCAAATGCCCATCAATGATAGACTGAATAAAGAAAATGTGGTACATATATACCATGGAATACTATGCAGCCATAAAAAGAAATGAGATCATGTCCTTTGCAGGGGCATGGATGAAGCTGGAAGCCATCATGCTCAGCAAACTAACATGGGAACAGAAAACCAAACACTGCACGTTCTCACTCATAGGTGGGAGTTGAACAATGAGAACATGTGGACATAGGGAGGGTGTCCACACACCAGTGCCTGTTGAGAGGTAGGAGGCGAGGGGAGGGAACTTATAGGATGGGTCAATAGGTGCAGCAAACCACCATCGCACATATATACATACATGACAAACCTGTACATTCTGTACATGTATCCTGGAATTTAAAATTTTAAAAAAAAAGGATAACATATGGGGCCAGGCATGGTGGCTCATACCTATAATCCCAGCACTTTGGGACACCAAGGTGGGTGGACTGCTTGAGCCCAGGAGTTCGAGACCAGCCTGGGTAACATGGGGAAATACAGTCTCTACAAAAAATACAAAAATTAGCTGGGCGAGGTTGCACACTCCTGTGGTTCCAGCTACTCAGAAGGCTGAGGGGAGAGGACAGCTTGAGCTCAGGAGATTGGGATTTGGATGACCCAAGATCACATCACTGCACTACAACCTGGGTGACAGAGTGAGACCCTGTCTTACAAAAAAAAAAAAAAAAAAAAAAAAAGCAAAGAAAGAAAAGAAAGAAAAGAAAAGAGAAGAAAATATATGTATATGGAGAGAAACTGTAAGTATAACGGTAGAAATGGTTTCATCATTAGGTTTATCAATCAAATGTAAAATGATATTTATATTGGCTAAGTAGATAAGTGGTTAATTTATAGATACTTTAGTGTTAGCCTAATTTCCTTATAACAAAAATATTTATGAAACATCTCTAGTAGATTATTGGCACTGATGACAGCAATAATTTTTTCTATTCATGCACCCTCTTTGAAATGTGGCTTTGTTGGCTCTGTAAGTAAGAGGCAGAGCTCATTTCCTCACCCCTGGAATCTGGACAGGCCTCTTATTTTGAATTAACCAATAGAATATGGTAGAACATCTATTAGGAAAGTTCTAAACCAAGGCCGCAGGAGGCATTGCAGCCTCTGTTCTCATCCTGAAGTGCTACTATTACCATGAGAAGTTTTCCAGCCTTATTATGAATGCAAGACAGCAAGGAATGGCCTAGCCGTCAGCCAGCAACAATTTCCAAGCATATGACAAAGACTACCTTAGACCATTCTGTCCCAGTGGAGTGGCTAGATAATTCACTGCCTAAGTGATTCCAGATGAGACCAGCAGAATCACCTAGTTGAGCCAGCCCAAAGTAATGATCCAAAGAAATGTGAGCAAATAAAATGTTCTGCTATATTAATTCACTAAATTTTAGGGTGACTTGTTACTGAGAGGGTGGTGCTTCCATAGGAAACAATCTAAAACTGGTGGCATTAACAAAAGAACTGTTAGTAGAGGGTGGAGATGCAGTGAAGAGGTTGCTATATGTATCTTAAAAAAGAGTGAGTTATGTAGTGCCAGAAACTTCGGCAAAGCTGTCACTTGGAGTAATTTGGAAGATAGAAAATGTAACCAATGTAGACTTAATATGGTTAAAATGGGCTTTTCCACAAATTGAGCTATAGAGTTATTGCAATATCAGTAAAAATTCTAGCAGGTGTTTTGAAGAAATTGGCAAGCTAATTCTGAAATTGTGAGTAAAGGCAAAAGAACTAAAATAATCAAACCATTTCAAAAAGAATAACAAGACTGGAAGATTTCAAGACATTTTATACAACTACATAGCAAGGTGGTGAGCTATTGGAATAATGATAGTCATTTAGATCAATGGAAAGTCAAGGAATAGACCCCCCCTTATAAGGTCACCTGATTTGGCACAGGTATGGCAAGGTAACTCAATGGAAATCTGGAAATGCTGGAGATAATAGAGAGAGAGAGAATCTCTGTGTGTGTGTGTGTGCGCATGTGTGTGTGTGTGTGTAATATATGTTATACATTTTACATATATATTACATATATGAAAAATTTATCCTTGACTATTAACTCATACCATGTACACAAATTAAATAAAAATGGATCATGGACCTGATGGTTACGGCTAAAATTATAAAACTTCTGGAAGAAAACATGAAAAATCTCTGTGACACTGGGTTAGGGCAAGATTTCTTAAATAGGAAAGAGGAAATCCGAAGCAAAAATGGGTAAAATGGACTTCATCCAAGTTAAAGACTTTCATTCTTTTAGAGACCTGGTTAAAACATGGATAGATAAGACACCAACTGGGAAAAAATGTTTGTCACACATTTATCTGACAAAATACTTGCATGGAGAATACATAAAGAACTCTTATACTACTACAATATCAAGAAAAACGGCCCAGTTTTTTAAAAAGGCAAAATATTTTAACACATATTTTACAAAAAAATGTGCAAACAAACAATAAATCCATAAAGAGATGGTCAACATCACTCATCAGGGAAGTACAAATTACAATCACAGTGACATATCACTACATACTCACTACAATGTCTCAAATTAAAAAGACCAGTACTACCAAGTGTTGAAAACGATGTGAGCAACTGCAACTCTCATACATTTCTGATGGGATTGAAAAATGGAGAGGGAGGAAAGTTGGTAGTTTCTTATGAAGCTAAACATGTACTTGTCATTGACCAGGAATCTCACTCCTAGGTATGCACTCAAGAGGAATAAAAATATATGTCCACACATACCTACTTGCAAATGTTCATAAGAGTTTTAGTGTTAGTAGCCAAACATTAAAATATGAAATGTACAACAGCTAGTGAATAAACACATAATACCACAGAGTAGATTATGGTATATCTACACCGTGAAATGTTAACAATAGAAAGAAATGAACTATTGATACATGCAAAAATATGGATAAATATCTAAAGTATTATGATAAAAGAAGCCACAAATAAAATAATATAATCTATGATAACATTAATACAAAATCTAGAAAAGACAAAAGTACAGTAACAGAAAGCACATCAATGGCTGCTTAAGCCCAGGAATTGGGAGAGAAATTTGTCTGCAAAGGATTATAAGAAATCATTTTTGAATGTGTGTGGGTTGGGGAAGGGGAGAGTATAATTTGACGTTTTAGTCCCCCTGTCTCTAGATTAAAAGAAGTCATGCAGAAGAAGCTACAGCCTTATCTATGAGGAGTTTGGCTTCTGGTTAAAATTTATGTGCAATTTTTCAGGTCTGGCCATGGTCAATTACAAAGGCTTTAATTGATAGGTCTTGTGGAAAAAAGCTGCCCTCTCCACATCATACTTAGTGCAGACTAGTGCATTACATCACTAAGGAGAGTTGCAGTCAAGGACTCAGGATCCTCTGTTCAGTCATGCTTTTACATACTTTAGCATTCCTAGCCAAGGAACCTTCATTCCTACACATCTTTCTGGGGTCTTCAGCCAAGGTTGTCTTCAAGTATATCTACCAAGGCCTCTTAATTGGGGCAAGGAGCAGGAAACTTTGAAGACATTTTTCCTCAGTCCAACTCAGTGCTCACTATTTTTCCACTCCTAGCCTGACTTCCTCCTCCCAGCCCCTGAGTCCATAAAACTTCAGAATCCTTCTGTTCAGGATGCTCTCAACTGTGAGATGACCCCACATTTGTGCAGATCCACCTGCATTTTGACCAGTGCACCATTCCATGGGGGAAAATGGAAAAGGGGAAGTTGGCACTCTTTCCACTTTAGACTCTTGCTTTATGGTTATTTTTGGCTCATTTTTGGCTTTTTGCTTTATTCAGCTGCTCCAAAATATAACAGCTCATTCCTCCCCCTCTCTCTCTAGCTCAGCTGAGCTCCTGACAATCCACATCCAGGCCTAATTCAGTTTTCATATCCCTCAATTTTGGGCCTGATGTATTAGTGGGAAGAGAGGGGATAAATGTATTTGCCTGTGAGAAGGATAAGAAAAATTGTAGACAGAGGGAAGGCTGTTTGCAAAGACAGATATAATAATGCTTCACAACCCTATATCTCTGTAATGTGACTTTGCCACTCTTTCCACCAAAGGTTGGATTTAATATTCTGTCTTGGAATCTGATCTGGCTTTGTGTCTTGTTTTGAGCAACAGAATTCAGCAGAAGATGGAGTTGTGAACCTAGGCCTCAAAAGACCTTGCAGTTGGCGCTTCTGCCCTCCTGAATTTTTGACAACCGATCTGAGGCTCTATTCTAAGTCTAATAAGGGAAATTTCCTGGTCTTTCCTGGTAGAGACTGAGCAGGGAGAAGTGAAAGGGAGAAAAGTAGCAAAGCGAAAGGGAAAAACTGGGTCATTTGATAATCACAATGAACTTGAAGATGTTTTAGTGAATGTGGATGCAAAGGATGTTGGGCTGACGATGACTGATCAGAGCTCAGGCTTGCAAGACGCAGGGTAATACTGGTCATAATTTATGGCCCAGAAATCCAAGGCAGGTAAATAGAAGGACAGATGGTAGGACAAGGACCAAAGCAGGAACCTGTAAAATAATCAAACTCAAGCTTCATTACTGAAGCTGATAGCCAAATGCAGTCGTGTCCTTAGTGAGTGATTGTGGGCTAGGAGTTGAGCAATCTGTAAGCAGAGGCTAACGACCCAGGAAGCCAAGGAGTGGTGCAGTTGATGTGGTGCTGTTCACTTCAGCAATAGCAAAATCGCTTTCCTGCAAGCCATGTTGTACTGATAATACTTGTGAGTGATTCCATCCTTTTAACCAGGCTACACAGTCATGTGACCTCAAAGAGGGCAAGCCAATGTATAATTAGTCTTTCCACTATGGAATGCCCAGGAACCAGACATTAAATCATGGAGAAACATTAAAAAAAAACCCAGAGACTAGTTGAAAACGTGAAAATTTAATATCCTGGCAAGTAAATATATTGACTTCATGTATATATTACAATAATCCCTGACTAATTGTTTTTTAAACTGAAAATATATTACATATAATATGCAATACATTCAGTTTTTATTTAATTAGGGATTATTATTGTTTATATTATAATAATCTCATATGAAATTAAAATTCTGAAAATATTTGGGAGAAATATGGATATAGTTATAGATCTATGGATACATATATTGGAGAAACATATTGTTTTATTCATTAGGCATTATTAGTTATTTTGCTTCTTAGGGATTATTAATGAAGATAGATAGAGATAGAGATATTAATATATATTCATATGCATTATTTAATCTATAAGTATTCTTGATACCAGTGCAAAAAAAGAGTGAGAATGATAATTGAGAAGAGCTTGAATTTTTCTCAGAGGGGACTTGGCATCTCTAGTGATCCAGCTGCTTCAGACTGTAAAGAGCAGTGAACTGTCACTTTTCATTTCTAGTCATTCAAAGGACCAGTCACTTGCAGGGCTGCCCAGCATCTTTCCCTCACCAAATTCTTAGTGATTGCCAAATGAACCTTGCTTCTGAAATAAGAGGGAAAATATTTTAACTCAAATCTATGCCACTGAGATTTACTGTCTGCCTAAAACATCAAACTGTTTTTCATGTCATTTGCAAGGACCGAATCAAACATGGGAAATGTAGAGATGTGTACTCTTAGGACCATATGAATATGAAAAACACAACGAATGAACTTGTCCTTTCCCAAGAGAAACAAGACACTGAAGAATGAGAAGTGGCATCCCTTCAACATACAGGGAAGGAACAGTAATGTGTTACATCTAGAGTCTTCTAAAAGAGCACAGGCTGAATAGCACTGTTTTTCAGGGAGCAGCAAAAGTTAAACGCACAGCAGAACTGTGATGAAATAGTACTGCAGTTGTTTTTCATTTTAGCAGCTGAAAAATGTCTTACAGAGACATGCACATTTTTGTCTATTATAAACCAGAGCCATTTTTTTTAGTTTTATTTTTTTAAAAGCTATTTAAAAGTTTTATTTATTCATTTAAAATTCTTATTTACTTAAAAGTTACCAAAATGCAACTTAAATGTTGAGGCCTGAAATGCATTAATTACAAGTCCCTATAATTAAGATCACATTTTTCTCTTGCATGTTGAAGTATTCTCTCCCCAATCCATACTGCTGTGTAGCCATGGCCACACTTACTTTCACCGTTTTTTTGTTTGTTTGTTTGTTTTTTATTTTATTACTATACTTTAAGTTTTAGGGTACATGTGCACAATGTGCAGGTTTGTTACATATGTATCCATGTGCCATGTTGGTGTGCTGCACACATTAACTTGTCCTTTAGCATTAGGTATATCTCCTAATGCTATCCCTCCCGCCGCTCCCCCTACCCCACAATAGTCCCCGGAGTGTGATGTTCCCCTTCCTGTGTCCATGAGTTCTCATTGTTCAATTCCCACCTATGAGTGAGAACATGCGGTGTTTGGTTTTTTGTCCTTGCAATAGTTCACTGAGAATGATGGATTCCAGTTTCATCCATGTCCGTACAGAGGACATGAACTCAACAATTTTTATGGCTGCATAGTATTCCATGGTGTGTATGTGCCACATTTTCTTAATCCAGTCTATCGTTTTTCTACATTTGGGTTGGTTCCAAGTCTTTTCTATTGTGAATAGTGCCGCAATAAACATACATGTGCATGTGTCTTTATAGCAGCATGATTTATAGTCCTTTGGGTATATACCCAGTAATGGGATGGCTGGGTCAAATGGTATTTCTAGTTCTAGATCCCTGAGGAATAAGCCACACTGACTTCCACAATGGTTGAACTAGTTTACAGTCCCACCAACAGTGTAAAAGTGTTCCTATTTCTCCACATCCTCTCCAGCACCTGTTGTTTCCTGACTTTTTAATGATGGCCATTCCAACTGGTGTGAGATGGTATCTCATTGTGGTTTTGATTAGCATTTCTCTGATGGCCAGTGATGATGAGCGTTTTTTCATGTGTTTTTTGGCTGCATAAATGTCTTCTTTTGAGAAGTGTCTGTTCATGTCCTTCGCCCACTTTTTGATGGGCTTGTTTGTTTTTTTCTTGTAAATTTGTTTGAGTTCATTGTAGATTCTGGAAACCTCCATTGTCTCAGCCCAAAATCTCCTTAAGCTGATAAGCAACTTCAGTAAAGTCTCAGGATACAAAATCAATGTACAAAAATCACAAGCATTCTTGTACACCAATAACAGACAAACAGAGAGCCAAATCATGAGTGAACTCCCATTCACAATTGCTTCAAAGAGAACAAAATACCTAGGAATCCAACTTACAAGAGATGTGAAGGACCTCGTCAAGGAGAACTACAAACCACTGCTCAATGAAATAAAAGAGGATACAAACAAATGGAAGAACATTCCATGCTCATGGGTTGGAAGAATCAATATTGTGAAAATGGCCATAATGCCCAAGGTAATTTATAGATTCAATGCCATCCCCATCAAGCTACCAATGACTTTCTTCACAGAATTGGAAAAAACTACTTTAAAGTTCATATGGAACCAAAAAAGAGCCCTCATCACCAAGTCAATCCTAAGCCAAAAGAACAAAGCTGGAGGCATCACGCTACCTGACTTCAAACTATACTACAAGGCTACAGTAACCAAAACAGCATGGTACTGGTACCAAAACAGAGACATAGATCAATGGAACAGAACAGAGCCCTCAGAAATAATGCTGCATATCTACAACTATCTGATCTTTGACAAGCCTGACAAAAGCAAGAAATGGGATAAGGATTCCCTATTTAATAAATGCTACTGGGAAAACTGGCTAGCCATATGTAGAAAGCTGAAACTGGATCCCTTCCTTACACCTTATACAAAAATTAATTCAAGATGGATTAAAGACTTACATGTTAGACCTAAAACCATAAAAACCCTAGAAGAAAACCTAGGCAATACCATTCAGAACATGGGCATGGGCAAGGACTTCATGTCTAAAACACCAAAAGCAATGGCAACAAAAGCCAAAATTGACAAATGGGATCTAATTAAACTAAAGAGCTTCTGCACAGCAAAAGAAACTACCATCAGAGTGAACAGGCAACCTACAAAATGGTAGAAAATTTTCGCAACCTACTCATCTGACCAGAGCCATTTTTAAAAGAAAACTTACTTTGTTGAAAATCTTCATAAACTGTCAGGGAAAAAGTCTCTCTTTTACAAGGTAGAAGTAGCTTGAAATATAAGAACTTCTCTTAATATGGTCACTTGGGCTGACTATTACTACTGAGTCAACTTCTGATTAAGCCTTAGGCATAAATAGCAAAAATACAGCAGCCCACAGAGAATTGTGGGGAAATTCTACTTTATCAATAATTTTTTTTTTTACTCAGAAACTTCATTTACTTCTCTGTCTCTCCTGATAACTTCCTCGAGTGCATGGAACATAACTCAGCTTTTTTTTTATAACCTGAGTGCCCAGCACAATGTTTGGCCACAAACAGCAGATATGTAGTAAAATTTTAATAAAAGAATCTGTTAATTCTCTGATTTTCCAGTGCATATTGACTGATGATTGTTGAACAGAAGGTATAATGCAACAACTAATTTTGATAGTTTTAGTAGAGCTTGAGAAATATTTTGTAATCAAGGAGACTGAAATGAATGGCTCTGTAATGTGGTTACACATTGCATTTTCCCAGGTACCCTTTCTCTTTTATTAACATGAATACTGGTATAATTCAAACGAACTGGTTCAGGCAGAACATTGTTCTTGAGACCACAGTAATGGCCAATACAGTTTTGAATGAAGATATAGCTTTTTGTGGAAGAAGGAATTGAAAAGTTTTTTTGTTTTTAGTTAGCAGACTAGGCAATTCATATGAAGATAGGGTCCTATTAAGTTTTCTCATCAGTGTCTCCCTGATACTTAACACAATGCTTAGTAAATAGTAGGTATTCAATGTATCTATGTGGAACAACTTTATTTGCCAGGAAAACATAAACATAACCAAGAATGAACTGGCAAATTGTAAACATAAGACACCGATTTAGATTTGTGAGGACAGAATGACTTATTGGGTAAGCTATTGGCTCCTAGAGAGCTAGGTGCAGATCTTATACATTTTGTATCTCTAGAATATAACACAGAGCCTAGCACTCAGAACCTTACTTAAATATTTAAGGAATTATTAAATAAATCACTATTTCAGATAGTATGAAGGCACAGTGTGATAATTTTTCTTCTCACGGTGCCCAAATTTTTGTTGCTACTATTAAAATATGTGGACAAAGAAGATAACACATATTTTCTATCTCACTCCATTGAAGTTCTATTCCATTTTTCTGCTCTTTTTTCTTTGAGACTACCACTGTGCATGACTTATTTAGAAACAAAGGTTTTGAACACAAAGGCATCCGACAAAGAAATCCAAATTCAAAGGTGTTTTGACCTTAAAGTTCTGTCCCCTAATATTTATTCCAAGGATATATGTTGTTGCAGTGGTTGTAAGATGCCGCCAACGTTGAAAGTCAAGAGGGCCAACCAGAATGGAATAAAATGAATGAGCTGAAATAAAAAGAAAGTTGGATTTCCCCACTAGTTTTTACCTTTCACCTTCTGAGGCTTTATGCTTAGAAGTATTCCGTCTGCCAAGTAAGGTATGTTAGCCATCATTTCAAAACTATGACCTCGAGTCAAAGTGATTTGATCTAAGTGACTTAGTTGAAAATGTTGAAGGAATATCGAACTGATACCCAGTACTGTGTGACTTTACCACAGTGTCTGCATTCAAAAATAGAGATAATAAGTACTTCACTGGGTGTTCATGAGAAACAAAAGAACCAAGAGTCAGGATTCTGGTCACAAGTTAATTCTCCAGGTCAAAGATTGTTTCTTTATTTCAAAAAATAGATAGATAGCAATGAATAGTCTCACATATTCTGTCCTAAAAATTGGTTATTCTTACTGTTTCCAAGTAATGACCCGTGACAGGACAGAGGTCAAGCTCTTATATA
Organism: Nomascus leucogenys; assembly: GCF_006542625.1. NCBI lineage: Eukaryota > Metazoa > Chordata > Mammalia > Primates > Hylobatidae > Nomascus > Nomascus leucogenys. The sequence continues at coordinate 52,570,620 of NC_044383.1, read as the reverse complement.
ATTACTCACAGCTGTGGTCTACACAGCTTGAATAATAGCAGCTCAATATGTTTGAAACTCTGGAGGAATGAGTCCCTGTTGCAGCCACAAGACAAATCTGTCAGAATGATGTCTTTTTTCTTGGTACATTACCCTGGGCAACATCTGACCAGTAGTAATGTGGGCTCCTTGGGGGGCTGGGAAGCTGAAACAAGTGTCACCTGGCATTTAATGCTTATTTCTGAAGACAGAATGTTTTGGACATAAACACTTGTATATAGTGAATTGACAGTTTTCCTTTCAGGTTAAGTTTGTTAACAAAGTTGAGGTCAGTGGTACTAAATGCAATCCTGTTTGAAGTCCATTAAAACTACCTTTTGTTCTGTTTATCACAATGTATTTTTTCCTTATTTTGCTAAGTTTTATAATGTTTTAATCATAGAAACTGATGTACATAGGTTTTTTTTTTTTAAAAAAAGCAAATACTGCTGAAAGCAACAAAAAACACTATTGCACCTGTCTTATCACGCCCCTTTCCTACCTCAATGTCAATTCTGTAGTCACAGTTTCTACTTTCAGGTCTTACAGCTATTTCTTCACACGCTCGAAATTGTCAAAGCTTCTAACAATGCCTGCCAATGACGCCAATGTCTGGCAAACTAAGGCAATACTTAGTTTTCACTTTGGACATAAGCTAGCCCAACTAGATAGGCTTCTATGAATTTTCAGGGCTTCAGTATGTTTTAGCAGAGCTTTCAAGTAGGAAAAGTATCTTTACTTTGTTTCTTTTTTTTTTTCTTTTTTGGGTGGTGTCTGGGTGACAGAGTGCAGTGCCTCTCATTGCAACTTCCAGCTCCCAGGCTCAAGCCATCTTCCCACCTCAGCTACCAGAGTAGCTGGGACTACAGGCCCACGCCACCAATACCTGGCTAATTTTTGTATTTTTTGTAGAGACGGGGTTTTGCCGTGTTGCCGAGGCTGGTCTTGAACTCCTGGGCTCAAGCGATCCTCCTCACTGGCTTCCCGAAGTGCTAGGATTACAGAAGTGATCCACCACATCTGGCCACCTTTACTTTCTTTTAAGGTAAGGATCAATTAGGTCAAGGTTTATTATGTGCCATCTGACTTCCTAAGGAGGTAGTTGGCCCCCGGTAGAGCATTATGAGAACCAGCTAGAGTCTAGTGCTTAAGTCAGTCTACCCTTGTCTAGTGTGGTGGTAGGTCAGTGCTGGGAGCCACTGGACCACCATATAGTTGCAAATGTAAGGCTTGGAACCCTGTCTTCTGATCACTCTAGCGGGAGCTTTTTCACTCCAACCAAGAAAGGCAAAGAGCAGAACAGGGAGAGAAGTCAAGATCCTGCCATGTCTTTCTTATGGGAATGATGAAAACGTGTAAAGCTTTTGTCTAACTATCACCTGTTCTCTGTAAATATTATAAGTTTTCCCTATGCCATTCTTTTTTCTATTTAGACTACTTCTCCAGACTGACATATTATTTCCAGGAGCCAAAACTCCACTGTTTTTTGCAAAGTCCAGCTATAATACCAGCATGACCATTGCCTTCCCTGAATAACCAGTAACATTGTCTTTTTCTTGCTCTGAATTGTTGTAGGATTGCCTTATAGCAGTTAAAACTTTCTAACTTTTAATATAATAATCTTTTAATGTATCATAATTAACATAATACTCTGTATACATTTCTTATCTCCTACATAAGCAGAAAACCATATGATGGCACGGACTTTTTTTATAGGCACATAATAATCATGTAGCTATAGTAAGTATTTCCATCTTTTGCCTTTTCAACAGTGTAAGTGTCTTTGTGATTTTTTATTTAATGCCAATCTACTCCATAGGCTATTACTTGTATTTCAGCAGAGACAATACACACCTTATCCTCAAGTGTATTCTTATAACTTAGCAAAATGCCAGGTATATAGTAGAAATTCAAGAATATGTGATGAGTGGATGAATAACAAAAAATATAAGGCATTGAAAGATTCTGACATTCCTTTTGAAGTTCAAATTAAGTGAAGTTTAGTATGGCTTTAGAATCACAAACATATTTTATAAGTTAATTACTTGAAAAATGATGATCTCATTATATGTGTAACTGGAATGTTAAGCAAAATTTGTATTTGTAGAGCATAAGAATCAAAAGGTATTTTTATTTTCATCTTCCACTATCTCTTTAAAATTTATTTATATGAGGGTGGGAGAGATTTTTCCCTGATCCATGATGAAAATTCTAGCAATCTCATTACTTTTAAAAATCTTTCCTAGCTAACACAAAGACTTCTGCTCTTTTAAGTAATAAAATTTACCCACCCTCCGTCAGAAATTAGAATATCTAGTCAAACCTATTAATCAACACTTCAATCTTCAACCACAGGTAAGACTTTTCCCCACTTCTCCAGGTCTGGCCATCTGCAGGCAGATTGCATGCCACCTGGATAGGGTTTGGCCTTTTCTGTTTCCCTCCTTGTTTTTCTACCCTTTCTCCCCCATCTAGCTCCCACTCCCAGATTAAATCCGGGGAAGGAAAAATGGAAAAGGGAGCCAGAAGATTCTGCCTTGAAGGCACTGTACATTTTAGTCTGGCAAATGTTTCCAGATATATTTATTTATTTGCTTATTCATTGCTCATGAGTGTTTTTAAGGATTCTGTGGTGATTCCTCACTGAAAATATTCAGTGGTGCTACCCCTGACAAGGGAATGGTGACAAAGAAATGCTGCAACCTGTGTTTTCCTCTGACTGCCACTCCCATTACTATCCTTGTTTTGAGGAATATACTATAGGTTCTCTCAGTATGGGCCTCACCACCCTTCCAGAGATCTTTGGAAAGTATACAACATAGCTCCAAGATGGCCTACACCTAGTCCATGAGAGAAACATACATCCTTTGCCTCTGCTAGCAATGGGAGTATAGCTGGTTTCCAATTGGCATGCCTTTTGCTCTGATAACTCAGAACAGTAGACAAAGTCTCTCTCATAAATTTCCAAGTGTAAGTCAGACTCTAGTCTGCTGAGTTTATAAAATCAAGGAGATAGCTGTCACATTTAATTCATGATCCCTATCAAGCCTGTCTCTGTAGGCTTGAGGGGAAGGGAAAGCACATCACCACTACATTGAACAGAATAGATTGAGACGCATAGCACAGATTTCTTCATAGAAATAATCTTTCTCAAATCTCTTCTATATATTTTGTATGTCATTTATTTATCATCCCAATAATGTTGTACAATATTTTGCATGTTGTCCAACATGCTGCAATTCAATAATTTGGTTTGTACTTGGTTGAACTATCCACTCATATGTTAGCTGGATTTATTCATCTGTCTGCACTCAGCTGTGAGTTGGCCAATCTAGAATGGCCTCTGCTGAGGTGAACCAGATGTCTTAGTACTACTACTCAGGTATCGTCCTCTAGCCAGCTAGTTTTGCCATGTTCTCACAGTAATGGCAGAGGAGGAAAAGAGAGCATGCCCACGCATCACGTTTTCCAACACCCTATACACCAAAGCAAGTCACCTGGCCAAGTGCAGAACCAGAGTAGAAAAGAATTACAAAGCTATATATCAAAGCACATGGAAGCAGAAAGGGGAAAGCATTAGGGCCGTTAATGCAAGCAATCTCCTGCATTCCATACAGTAAAATCATCTAACCAATTCTCGGCTATAATATGTTGAAAAACTAACTTGGGAATATAGGCTTTGATGAATTGAGGCCTCAGTTGAAACTAAACCAGGAAAGGTCCACTTTAATTTACTGTTACGAATACATGCTTTCACTTTAGAAAATTAAATAGCCAATTTCTAAAGAATATAATTGGGAGGTTTTTAAAAGAATTAAAGAACTTACTGAGTTTAGCAATAGAATGCACAGTAAAAACTAAATCACTCCACCAATGTATAAATGGTTGATGAACTAATTACAACATATGGATGAGGATACATGCAGTTTTATAGTATCATTGCAGTAAATTACATAATTGTGGCATTGTTAGAGTATTTAGCTGCATTCAAGAGAAATCATGAATTTTTTTGGAATGACATCAAAGGGCTTACAGATCTGTGGCAAGAGTAGGAAGCCAGGGTCAGAATTTGGGCAGAAAAATAATCAAGTCAATGTCCCAGGAACATTCTGGCTAGGATTCTACCATCAGAACTGGACTCTCAAAAATATAACCACAGTGATTAATTTCACCATTTCCCTTCAAATTTGCATCAGTCACCAAGTTTCAAAGTACTAGTTGAAATCATGCAATGGCTGCATCTAAATCACATGTCTACATACTGGGTATCAGAATTGGACAAGGGGATATCTGAGCCCTTAGACTCCTGCACTAGGAGGACTGACAGAAAAGATGTTCAAATTGTTAGAAGTTGTAAAAGGAAAAAAAATAAATGCTCACTATTGAATCTTACAAAAAAGTAAGCTTGAGATCCAATAGTCAGTCCGGGAAGGTGAAAGCAGGTATAAACCAGGGTGTACAGGGTGAGAAGAAAAACTGTTCAGGAAAGTATATAAAACATAAAAACACTTAGGGCCAAGCTAAAGAGATCTCAACTTAAAAATGAGTATTGTCATGTAATAAAACCACACACTAAAATTCCGGCTCAGTATTTACGAAATCTGAAACTCAGCGACTAGACATGACACAATGAACCCTTTTTCATACCCTTTGAATAATTGATTTGCTGGCATATCTGAATTGAGAAATGCTGGCACCAGTAAATATAAGAAAACAAAAACCAAAACCATGATATTTGCAAGAGCATACACTTTAATTGGCTATAATAATGCCAAATTGTGATAATGCCTTTATGAATCTGCCACTCATTAGGTCAAAGAAATGAAGTATTCAAGATTAGCGTTTGTTTTCTTCTAATAAACTAAGGCTCTTTAAGTATCTGGATTAGGAAAAAGAATAAAATAAGCAAAGAAATGAACTCTGGATCTGCCCCACTGATATTCCTTTCTCACTTTGTCCCTGCCCCAAGGTCTGAAAAATTAATAGATATAGCAAAGAAAGCATTAAAGAGGGAAAACGGCAAAATATAATTATTTAATGGCTTTGAGCATTGCTCCATGACTGTCTGTTCATAATTCAGCTTATCTCTCTCATACCCATATGGGGAAAAATTGGGTATGATGCCACTATTTAAACATTGTGTGGACTGCAATGTGTTCTATTCTAATTCACATATTTTCTTTGAGTTTATATGTGGGGGTGCATAGGATGGGCAATAAGCTTACCTTGAGTTATGGGAAATCAGGTATTTTGCCTTTAAACAACGGTCTGTGAGAATATACTCTCTGGAGTGGGATAATGGGTAGTACTACTTAAATCTACTCTGACCCAAAAGTTTTAAATACAGAAAAAGTGTGAGGAGAAAAGGGAGAGAGGGAGGAGAAGAATAAGAGGCAAAAACAGGAGAAACACTAGCAGCAGGGAAACTATAAACAGAAAGAACTGACCTATCCTTCATAAATGAGAACTACAAGTGGTTTTGGTAGGATGAAGGAGGATAACATAAAAGATTTAAAAAAAAAAAAAAAAACAGCTCACAGCAACTGTGTGGTGGAGCAAGCATATATTAGCTTGCAAAGCTAACTGTGTGCGTTTCTTCCCATCTCTGCCTTCTGAGGTATCATACTGGTAGCTTGAAACTGGCCATGATGGGAGTATTTATATCATAAAAATTGGGAAATGCTATAGATCAGCGCTTTTTTCTCCTCCCTTCAGAGAATCAGTAGTTAAACATTTATCAGAACATTGCTAGCTAGAAACCACAAAGTCAGAAGACCCCAAGAACAAGAATACTGGGAACAGTGAGGACGCACACACCATCTGCTAGTTGAGGCCTTTTTGTAGCATAGAAGCAAGTGGAACCAACTAGTGGCAGCATCCGGAAATTGTGAGGCCAGTAATGGAGCCTGAGGTGTTCAGGTTCATGTTTAAACCACATCAGTAATTATGATCCCATATATGGTTTAGAATTTCAGTGAAATTTTGGTCAAACTGCTCTAAAGTGATGCAGAACCTGAATATTTTGAATATTTTTGAATATTTTCTAAGAGGACCAAGTTGCCATGTGCTGCTCCCAGTCATATGTCTTGCCTCTCTGCATTTGAGAAGCCTCAGTGAACAGTGCTATTGTGCTACATTGCAGCCAGAAGTCAAATATCATTTGGAGGTGAACAGAGGTAATGATGCTGTGTTGTGACAAATCCAAAATCCAGACAAATATTGCTACAGAATAAAAGTAATAAAAAGCCACTATAGTGGCCTTGGTTTACCTCTAGAGATTATTTACAATAGGTACACATATGAAATTCTTTATGAATGAATCACAATTCTTACTCTTTAGATCCATTTCTATTTATTTTGCTCACTCACTAAAATATCTTTTAGAAAATAATTTTAGGACTTACCCCCAATCAACATAATTTTAATCAATTTCATCATATTTTTTCATTACTACGTGGTTAATTTATTAAACACTACCATAGTCAAAGTTATAGGGATAATTGCATTTGCATTAAATAACGTTGAGGAAATTATACAATTAGAACTATGTTAAGTTTTATTTTTAGTGCATTAGAGAGTCAGCCCGCTTTGACTACCACAAGTAGTTGGTTTCATTCATCTCTTTTATTTTCCCTGATTCACAATTAGAGAACGAACTTTATGTGTCCTTGCTGAAATACCTGCAGAAGAAATTAACCATGGCATGTATCACAGACAGCTTTAATGTTTTCTGACATTTACCCACTATTGTTGGGAAATCCCTGTATTTCTATACATAATTTAGACATATTAATAAAATTTTTTTTACCATATACAGGGAAAACTAATAAATGTTTTAGGCAAAAACATAATGCATGTGGTGGAACTGTATATGCATAGTATAGGTATTCTAAGTTAGGTTTTAAGTCCCTATCATTAAACCTGTATTCTCAATTAGGTTTAAAGTCCCGATAATTAAATATATATTTTCTATTATATTCAAATGATTCTAAAATTTTAGCTATATAAGGCACCATGAATATTATAAAACCCAAACTCCTTATAATAAAGATAAACTGAGTTCCAGAGAAAATGAGGACCACAGAAACACAAGTCATAGAAATATGAGTCATAAATTCCCATTCTATAGAAAACATGAGCATTACATTTGGAAGATATAATACAAACCTAAAACTGTTAATGCAAGATCATTATTGTATGCTTACAAATAAAGTCGATCCCCTGATACAAACCTATAATTGACCTCAAATTCCCGGGCTCAAGCAATCCTTCTGTCTCAGCCTCCCAAGTAGCTGGGACTAGAAGCACATGCCATCATGCACATAGTTCAAAATATATTTTTAAATTTTCATTCTGATTGACATATACATTACGTAGAAGTGCACTGTATTTTGGTTAGAGAATTATTTCTTAAGGAAATTGAGATTCCAGTTTAATTGTGCCAATTGTGTTAAGAGAAATATATTGAAAATTTTAAGGCTTTATCACATTCTTCCTAAGACTTTTAGACTATATATTTCCAAGTTTTGTGGTTAGTTGCATCAAGGTTCGTGGTTATTACACCTTATTTATGCAGTGGAATTTTATTAATATGAAATGTCTTTTTTTCATTTGATACTTTTTGTGTTGAATCTATTTTGTCTAATTTGCTGTACTAATACTTTTTAGCTCTTTAGATATTGTACTATGATTTTTAAACATTTTGCTAAATGAGCCCTTTTCTATTCTGTAATTTGCAATTTCTCTGTGTCAACAGCGTATGATTGAATTTTTTAGCTTAGCAATCTGAAGTTTGAGACATTTAATAGAAAAATAAGTACATTGATATTTAGTTTTGCTATTGATGTTTTGTCATAATTCTATCTTATTTTGTTTTCTACTTTCAATTTATTTTTGTTTTCTTTCTTGATATCTTTCTGATCACATTTGATATGCTAGAATATTTGATTTGCTAGACTATTATATACTTTTAGTAGTATATAAGATAAATGTTTTATATTATATATAGATATTTAGTCCAGTGATGAGTCTTAAGTAATATGCATATTTACAATTATTATTTTTATGAATGGCTAAAACCAATTGATATATATACACCCTTACTTTGATTCCTTCTTCTCATTTGGCTGGAGCTTACCTCTTCATAAGTACTTCAAAAATGTCATAAATGTTCTCAGTTCTTACTTAAGGATTAATATCATTGTTTTGTGATTCTATATTCAAATTTATTTTCTCTCAGAATATTGAAAATATTAATTAAATGTCTTCCATTCTATAATGTTGCTGAAATAGTCATGTGGTTTTAGCTTTTTTTTGTTTCCAGTTAACTTTTATTCTCTCTTCTCAGTTTTGTCTTCTTTATGGTCTTAGAGCTCTGAAATGTGAAACACACCATGATGGATTTATGTATATCTTTTTTTTTTTTTTTTGACAGAGTCTTACTCTGTCACCCAGGCTGGATTGCAGTGATCTTGGCTCACTGCAACCTCTGCCTGTTTTAAGTGATTCTCCTACCTTAGCCTCTTGAGTAGCAGGGACTACAGGTGTCCACCACCACACCCAGCTAAGTTTTATATTTTTAGTAGAGACAGGGTTTCGTCATGTTGGCCAGGCTGGTCTTGAACTCTTGACCTCAAGTGATCCCCAGCCTGGGCCTCCCAAAGTACTGGGCTTAAAGGCATAAGCCACCACACCTGGCCTTATGTATATCCTTTTAAATTTATCTTATTCATATTTTGGAATCTTTCAATCCAAGATTTTAGAATTATTTCAGCCCTGGAATATTTTCTATTTTTCCTTTGCTTCCAATACCCCATTAAACACATACCCATATATTATTTACTTGTGGTACTCCTTTTAGCAATTTCAGAAATATTTTATTATATTAATGATACCTTTTAAATATAATTTTCTTTTATTTTAGATCAGGACAATCTTTCCACTCACTCTTCTAACTAATGTATTCATTCTATAGGCTTAGGCCTATTCTTTACTCCATTTATATCTTACATTTTCATATTTTGAAGATCGGTTTTTATGTCATCTGTTTCCTAATCTTTTCTGAATAGGATATAATCTTTTGAAACATATTGATCACACTTACTTTAAAACTTTCTTTTTGCTTACTTTAATTCACTTGACAAGTTGTTGATTTATTGCTTGGTTTGTTGCCTTTCATACATACATTTTTCAAAGTCTGGTAATTCTTGTTTTTCTTTGTATCTTTGTATCTCATACTTCCTATTTGTCTGCTTGTGGATGCAAATTACAAACACTAGATCCTTTTTTTTCTTTTATAGCAGCAGAAGTATAAGGTGTGCAGAAGGAAAGATAGGTAATTAACTTGCTTTCTATTTTTGTGGGTTCTATTTGCCTACTGAAGCTCGTAAATTGCCTTGGCTACTGTTCTGCATTTCAGGTTCTATCTCCTACTTAGCATGGACCAAACATTTCTGCTGTCTGCTTCTTTGCAAGAGAGTGAAGGTCCAGTGTGAAGGCATCAAAGACATATTCCACTCTCAGCATCATATAGGTCTTTTAGGGAGCTTAATTTTTTGTTTGCCCATCTAGCCAATCCCAATTATTATTATTATTATTATTATTATTATTGTCAACATGTGTTCTTACATTTTGTCTTCCAGCATGCTTACACATGCTTATAAAATGTTTTTTTTTTTTTGTAATTTCAAGTTATTGAGGTAAGTGGGAGATATAGAATATGTGCTCAGCCAGCCATCCTGACTGAAACCAAAGCACAAAAAGGGACAAAGTTGTGAGTCTAACCCAATTATCTGACACAAACATTATTCTTGCCTCACTGTGCTATGTAATAACACTTAAAAGGCAGGATAAACATAAATTTGATAACCAGATGATAACATGACCCTCCTGTTCTCACTGGATTGATTAACTTTTTTAAGTTCACCCTTAGGCATGTGAAAACAGAACTTTTTAAATCCTATGGGCAGGAGCTCCTTATGTAAAATCAGATCAATTATGAATTCACTTGATTCCTGCAAAGCTCCCTGGAGGCGGGATGGCTTAGTTGCTAGCTTTGCCTTTTACGGTAAATAATAGAACCAATTAGCAATATTCTTGTTCAACATGGATAACAAAATTTGTTTACTATACATAAAGCTGACTCAATATAAAATGAACTTCCTTTTATTTGGTGATTGAATTATTACCTCCATTTGCAGAGCAAAATTCCTATGCCATCAAAGTTTTTATGAAGCACACAACATTCTTATTTCCATCTGAAATCATTTATACTGATAGCATTTATTATTAGAATTATTGATTAGGTCAAAATTAGGAAAAACTTACAATTTAAATCTTTGTTTAATTTTATTCTCTCTTTTGGCTTCTCTTTACCACCTGCCAAGGCTTACTAAGAGATAAGTAAAACCACCACTAGGTTCATAGAATTAATTGTTCATACGCCAACATTTGTGACATTTGGCTATTTTAGCTAATAAGATAGGCTTATCTGTGTATTTCTCCTTGCTTGAATTCGCTCACACACTTAACAGGCCTCTTTCCAAGAACAGTCTGATTCATTAGTATTAATATGTACCGGGCTATCATGTTACCTTGAGCAGTCATTTCTAGTAACTTAAAATATATGAATATGAAAATATTTTCTTCTCAAATTAGCACTAGGTCACCCATAGAGATGTCATCTGTTACCTGAAAATTGCTTCTAGTGTGCTTTCATTCCTCTGCTTTCTCTGCTACTTTTTAGAAGTCAATGTCTAATAAAAATGACTAATTTTTCCTAGGGAACCACTGGAACCAAATTTCCCTTGTTAACACTTCTAGCCAACAAAATGAAACATCACATTGAGATTCTTTGTGAGCTCCATTATGGTGCTTGTGGCCAAATATTCAAGTCATTAAAAGTATTTTACCATGCAGCTTCTCAAACAGTTTTAAAATACCCGAGAGCAATTGGATAATTACGCCACTATTCAACTTTCCAGGGGATCAGTTTGTCTACTTAAGAACTTTGTCATGATTTGGCAGCCAGAAAATTTGCTCTGTAATTATTATTCAAGTTATACAATCCTGATCTGAACCAAATAAATGTGAGAAATGTCCATCAAAACAAATCAAGCTTTGCCTAAGCAGTGGCATGCTCTAGGTAAAAGCTTGCTGATACTCGTGTGCTAGAGATCACATGAGTGGTAATATATTGATTTCCTCAGCCTTTGGGGTTTTCAATGTTAGCTTAAGAACCTAAAGAACTTATGCATTTAACCTGCAGTCATAACATTCTTATACTCCATCATGCCTTACAGGTTGTTTTAATCCATGGGTTCATGACTGGGAAAACACAGAATTATTCATCTGCGTAACTACTAACGGGCAGAAATCAACTCAAATAACTTTCAGAAAATAATTTATTCACTTCTCAATGTCAAAAATAACCACCAGGCTGGGCACAGTGGCTCACACCTGTAATCTCAGCACTTTGGGAGGCCCAGGTGGGCAGATCACCTGAGGTCAGGAGTTCAAGACCAGCCTGGGCAACATGGCGAAACCCCATCTGTGCTAAAAATACAAAAAAATTAGCTGGGCGTGGTGGCACGTGCCTGTAGTCCCAGCAACTTAGGAGGCCGAGGCACGAGAATCACTTGAACCCAGGCAGCAGAGGTTGTAGTGAGCATAGATTGCACCACTGCACTCCAGCCTGGGCGACAGAGTGACACTCGGCCTTGATAAAGAAAAAATCCCACCAATCTGGCCATAGAGGCTCTGCATCCTCAGATGGTGATACTGTGTTACAGTAAAACAATTCAAGTATTACTGAGAGAACTACATTATTTTTTTCTGACACTTTTCAAATGAAAAATCATTAAATATACTAAACAGTTACTCAAGTGAAAAATTCATAAACAAGCTATCAATTTTCCAAAAAAAGTTTAGTAAAACTGGCTCCATTCTTACTAATATTTAACTTTTTAATTATCAGCTTTTTTTAATATTTTTAAATTATATTTAAATTCTAGGGTGCATGCTTTTAAACATACAATCTTATGTATTCTTATTAGAATTTTCCTTTATTACTTAATCTGCTTGTAAATTGAATTCAGAACCCCATGGTTTGCCATTTATATCTTCTTTTTCACTCATCATTAAAAACCTCCATTACATTTTGCTTGTCTACCGAGGGTAGATTAGGGAGCAAACTACACTGCCTAGAACATAGTAGGGATTCAATAAATTAATTGATTCACTGACTAATGTTAGATTATTTTTTGCTTGTTCTCTTGGAGACTATTCTGTCTTCAGCACAGAAAAAGAACTAAACAACAAAGAAATAAAAACTCTCTACTAGAGAATTTACAGACAATTTCCTTCTAGTCCAGCATCCTTTTTACCTTTTTATTTTATTTTATTTTATTTTTTTATTATTATACTTTAGGTTTTAGGGTACATGTGCACAATGTGCAGGTTTGTTACATATGTATCCATGTGCCATGTTGTTTTGCTGCACCCATTAACTTGTCATTTACCTAATAAAAAAACAACTTCTTTTTTAGTAGATTTTTTTTTTTTTTTGGCCTAATGTTATAAGACCAGAAGTATGTTGGTCCATCCACTTGCCACTGAAGCAATGGGTTTAAATAAAAACTGCCTGAAATAAAGGGAACATATCTCTTACAACAAAGCAAAATATAACAGAGCAGAAGATGTTCAAACAGAAAATTGATGTAGGATTTCAAATTATTTCATTGCAAGCTTCAGCAGAGAATTTCTTTGTGGTCACGCTAGGTCACAACTGGGCTGTGAGGATTTATAAGGTGGAATCATCAGGGAAAGGAAGAACTAAGATGTAATTGAGTGGATACCCACCCTAAGGTAAATTACAGTTCATTAACTGGCTCTCCAGCAATCTCAAGTGTTAAGAATTTTGAGCATACCTTGAAAATTTAGGAGAATGATTTGAAAAGAGCCAAGAGAAACACAATGTATAGGTCTGAATATAAAATTAGTAATTAACCATAATGAATACCCTCAGTCTTTTAAGATAATAGAAAGTTATTATTACTGGATACACATAAGCTGACTTATTGTTCTCCTCAGTATCCTACCAATTGGAAACAGGTGGAACATATAGGAGAACTAGGTCTTACTACAGCAATCTGCAATGATATCAAGGTGAAGGAAAAAATGAAAGTACCCTCTTCGAAAGGTATGAGTAAAAACAACAAAATACAGCTGGCTTTGCACCTGTTGGTGAAGCTCTTTAAAAGAGGGTTACTATTAATATAAATGCCTTCCTTCTCCACGCTTTTCTCAAGATCCTACAAACAGCAGAGCCAGTATTTCATGTAGAGAAGGAGATATGCTTACACAGCTCAGTAGCGTCATTAACATCCATTGTGAGAACTAGACTGAGCCTTCTCACTACCCTTGGTGGCCCTGCCCAGTATCAGAGGACGAGATTTGGGTCTGTGAACAAGAGTTGGGAGTCATTGCTTGGTGTCAGAGAGAAAATGGGCCATGTCAGAATGCAGCTTTCCAGGTATACACAGCATCTGAGAGGGCTGGCTTTCCTAAGGTCAGGGGTCAGACAGGACGTGATTTTTAAATATTTCCATAGTGTAGGAGTAGTGCTGCTGTATTAGTCCATTTTCATGCTGCTGATTAGGACATTCCTAAGACCGGGTGATGTATAAAGAAAAAGAGGTTTAATGGACTCACATTTCCACATGGCTGCGGAGGCCTCACAGTCATGGCAGAAGGTGAAAGGTGTGTCTTACATAGCAGCAGGCAAGACAGAATGAGAGCTAAGTAAAAGGGGAAACCCTTTATAAAATCCTCAGCTCTCATGGGAATTATTCACTACCACGAGAACAATATGGAGGAAAACACTCCCACGATTCAATTATTTCCCACCGGGGCCCTCCACAACAGGTGGTAATCATGGGGGCTACGATTCAAGATGAGATTTGTGTCGGGACACAGCCAAACCATATCAGCTGCCTGTAAAACAGAAGCCTGAACTAGAGGAACTTTTGAGGACTGTTTTCAGTCTTCCTGCTTTTCTCTACTGAGTAAACATGAAAAATACATAAATGTCTGTCACATTAAAAAAGCAAACGAACAAGAAAAAGTGGTTAAAATATAGAGAGAAGGAGAAAAACATCCTAAGGGATGATTTTCCTGGGACACTTTGCCTATTAAAATCTATGAGGCCAATTTTGATATAAAAGGTGTGGATGGAATTGTATCAGAATCTTTTAAAAGAAGTTCCACGAAGGAAAATAGGTCAGTTAATATATGAAAAGGAACATGTAATTAATCATGACTAAAGTAAGAAGAGACAAAATATAGAATTTTAATAAGAAAAGTTTCTGGAACGATTTAAAGCAATAAAGTACTCAGAGGGAAAAAATGCAAGCAATTTAAAAAACACATTTAAAGTATGCAAGCATATAGAAGTGATTCAGACAGCACATATCTAAGTGCGTTAACTGAATTAGTTGCAAAATGACTTTAATAACATGCTGGTGAAAAGAGAAAAGAAGTAGTTTTCAAGTTAAAATGTGACAAATTATGCAAATATAAATATAATCAGGAAGTAAAGACAGAGAAAAAATGATGAAAATTAAATATAATGAAATGAAAATTAAATATAAAGAAATACTTTTAAAGGTAACATAATAGGAAAAAATTAAGGTAATGGGCTCAAGAGCAGTCATATTTATAGGAGAAGTGGGTACTAGAGATGACACTCAAAAGAAGTAGCTCTTCTGGAACTCTTAAAATTGAGTATACATTTTGTCAGGCTTCCCACTTTCCCTCTTTGTTTCTAGCTTACCCTTTCTTCTTTAAAGAACTCTTGGATAGTAGTTGAGAATATTTGATTCAGGTAAAGAGAGAGGAGCCACAAATACTGAGAAAATCTTTGCGAAAACATTTTTAAAAGTATGTGTACATTAAAAAACATTTTAAAAGTATAATCAAACAAGCAGATATATATGTCTCAGATTCCTGGCATTCTGATCCTATAACCATCATTACCAGCTGTGTAATGTGAGCAAATCTATTTGCCTCTGTGTGTTCCAGGTTTTGTTTTGTTTTGTGATTTTTGTCTTATAAAATGACGGGAGTTTGCAAGATACTCTCTGATGTCATTTATTCCATGTTATGTGTAGTATTATAATTTTAAAATCAACCTTGTCACACAAACCTTTGTTGAGCCATTTAGAGAGGCATTATAAGGCATTTGCTAAAGCTTGCATGTATAACAAAAAGCTAGAAAATTAAGTTGAAGAGTCTCACTTTCTAAATGTACTTTAAAATGCTGAAATAAGTGCTAAAATCATTCATTGTCAGAAGTAACTCTGCCAGTGGCCACAGAACATGTAATGTCTTGAATGTTTTCCACTTCTAGCTTTTATAATAAGACGCCAATGTTATATTTGGAAGAGAGCAGATCTGGAAGAGAGTTGTAAGTATTGAAATCCTATCTGTCTTGAGAAATAAGTAATCTGAAAAGGAAGAAAGAAAAGGACTTAAAACTAGCTATTGTCAGGCAGTTAACATTGTGATTTATTTTTATTTTTTGGTCATTATGTAACTATTAACATGCTGCCTTTTCTTCAAAGTGTCTCCTACATAATAAAAGCTGGAGAGTTAGAAATAATGAACATTTATTTCTGCATAAAGGAATATGCTGCAGGCTTGAGCTAAAGCTTTTAGACATCTACATAAGAATTATTATTGAAGTCATAAAGTTGATGAGATTTCAAAGAGAGACAAAGAAAGCAAAGAGAACATTAGACTGATGCTGGTGATACCTATCTTTAGAGCACAGGAAGGCATAGTTAGGTAAAAGGAATATCAAGGGGCCTAAATCTAGAGAAGCAGAAGGACGTTAACAAGGGAATAGTTAAGAAAATGAAGAGCAGTGGCCGGGAGCTGGCCAGGTGCGGTGGCTCACACCTGTTATCCCAGCACTGTGGGAGGCCGAGGCTGGAGGATCACCTGACGTCAGAAGTTTGAGACTAGCCTAGCCAACATGGTGAAACCCCGTCTCTACTAAAAATACAAAAATTAGCAGAGGCAGGATAATTGCTTGAGCCTGGGAGACGGAGGCTGCAGTGAGCCGAGGTTGAGCCACTGCACTCCAGCCTGGGTGACAGAGTGAGACTCTGTCTCAAAAAAAAAAAAAAAAGAGCAGCACAAAGTTAAAAGGAAAATTATCCACAGTATTTTCATGGATATAATATACATAGTTTTAGAGAGACAGGGTCTCGCTATGTTGCTAGGCTGGTCTCAAACACTGGGCCTCGCATGATCCTCCTGTCTTGGCCTCCCAGACTGGGATTACCGGCATGATTCACAACTCCCAGGTGATTTTCACGGATATAGACAGAGATTTTCTTGCAGCCAAACCATGACTGACAAAGAACTCCCTCTTGTCTAGTAGAGGAAGGGTGAGGGAGCTGCAGCCCACACTCGACCTTCTCCCACACTCTCGCTAAACTATACCCATCACTCTCTTTCCTTTCTCTTTAAAAACCCACAGAACTGATTTCAAAGCCTGAGACGTGTGAAGGTCACTTTTACGCAAAGTGTTATCAGCGGAAATAGCAGCATTTACTAACCCAGAAAAGAGAGTTCATGTAGAAGCTTTATGACTCATCAGGCAGAAAGCAGCGGCACCAGAACAGAGGTCATGCTTCAGAACCTAGATGAATGCTGGGTGCTCTGTGAGACCCAGCTTGTTTCTCAGAACTTCACTGGCAGCACTGCCTTGATTTCTTCTGATTTCCCCCCTTTTACGTAGCTTAGCCAGATCTCTCTGTCTCTGTTTCTCAACTTCTCCCTTTCTTTCTTTCTTTCTTTCTCTCCCCACAATACCCTTCTCTGTCCCTGTCTCCCTCTCTCTCTCTCAAACACACACACACACACACACAGAAAGCATCCTCATCAAAAAAGGCCTTTTCTTTTCCGAGGAAGGGTTACAAGTGAACCTCCACTTTTGATCGCTCTTGTGGGTCACCAATGTTAATTAAAACTCATACATAAAGAAAAGTCCTAGAACTTTTTACCTACCTCAGAGAAGTATCAAAATGTTGACAATTTCAAGGATCAAGCAAAGGCTTTAATATTAACAAAATTCACATTTAAACTTTAATAATTTTTAAATAACCACAAGGCTCATCTTTAAAGCAAAGAGTATACCAGATGGTTCTTTGCTGGCACAAATTGTTCTCTATATTTATAATAGGTTTCTGTAAGTGCCTTTGATAGACAGCAACCAGTTGTGTTACAAAACAGTGTGACATCAGGTCAATCATGATGAAACTTGATAATGCCACATCAATAATGTGACATTTTAAGCTGCAGTTTGGAACAAATTGCTGGAAGGGAAGAAAGTGATATCTGGTAATGAATGAATATTCTAAACAAATGTTAGCTCATCATACTGTGGTCTTCGTTGATGAAGTTCAAGGCCAAAGGCATGATAACATTGACCCTCAGAATCCCTAATGACTCTTAAATCGAGAAATAAATACATCTCCTGATGCTGCAAATAACATGTCCTATTGTTCTCATGAAAAAAAATTGCACTGTATAATTTATCTAATTTCACATCAAATTATTAGGCACATTTGGATACATATTTCAGGGTATATACAACTCCTAAAGTACTACAGACCCTAAAGCCACAATCATAGGATTAGCAGGGTAGGAACAGTTGGTTGATCTTCTGTAGGGCAGATTATTCAAATCAGCAAATCACCACATAAAATAAATAAAGCTGACCCACCCCTGGCTCCATTAGTAAAGCCACCGTGCTCTGCTCCCCCCGTTTGTGACGGTTATGCCAGCCTGAGCATAGTGGGGACTGAGGGTTTAGCTTAGCTTCAGGAAATTGAAGCAGACAAACAAATCATAAAGGGTCTAGAGTGATGTAGGAACTATCTGGCTTGCAGGAAACTTGATCCAGAAGGAGTAGGGTGGGGTGATGCAAGGAGCAGAAGAAATGAGGTGGTGTCAACTGATAGAGATGAACTGTGACAGGAAACTCAGAAATATCTATTGGGGCAATTGATCACTTCTCTGACTTGTGTGCTATGAAGACTCTTCCACACCTACCCACTAAATCATTACATAATTTCATATTTTTAGTTCATGGGTTAATGGGTGGATCTGTTTGAAGGAGGGGACATTGTATGGTTTTGAGACACGTGAAAGTAAGAAGTAAATCATTAATGGAAGCTTCATGTAACCTAGTCTCCTGCTTCTTTGTAGGACTAGTTGACTTGCTATTTTCTAAATATATTTACAAAGGTTCTATGCTTGACCAAATTTTAGTCAGGTTCCTTAAACCTTCTAGGCTCATCTGTGGCCTTCCTATAAAATCCAGTTGTAGTAAGAAGTCTGCGAAGTCAGTTTAGCCAAAATGGTCCGTTCTTAATATTTCATAGAGTTTCTCATCCTCTACCATCCCTCAGGTAATATCTCATCTTTCTGGCCTGTTTTTAGCAAGAATCCTGTTAGGTTGGTTTACCCAGAATCCTCCTCACCCCTGATGTTTCTTCTCAGGAATTTTTCATCCATTAACTCCCACCCTTCTCCCTGGCTATAAATTCCCACTTGCCTATGCTTGACTAAAATCCCATTGCAGTGGTCCCTAGACCTATTTTGATGGTCCTTAATAAAGTCTTTCTTACCGTGCATTCAACGGTAAAACCTCAATTACTTTTGCACCAACTTAATAAGTGTCATTGAGACCGGGCGCGTTGGCTCACGCCTGTAATCCCAGCACTTTGGGAGGCCGAGGTGGGCTCCTGATCATGAGGTCAGGAGATTGAGACCATCCTGTCTAACATGGTGAAACCCTGTCCCTACTAAAAATACAAAAAATTAGCCGGAAGTGGTGGCGGGCACCTGTAGTCGCAGCTACTCAGGAGGCTGAGGCAGGAGAATGGCGTGAACCTGGGAGGCAGAGCTTGCAGCGAGCAAAGATGGTGCCACTGCACTCCAGCCCGGGTGACAGAGAGAGACTCTGTATCAAAAAAAAAAAAAAAAAATTGTCATTGCATTTTTTTCTATCCTGCTTTAGTGCTATGGCTCTTTCCCTTCTCTTTCTGTGAACTATATTCAGGATTTCTTGAAGATTCATCCCAAGTGCTGTATCATTGATAAAGTAGGTTCTAATTTCCTAATTGAATTTTCACTCTTCCTCCTTAAAATATACATAACATTTTGTAAATATATTTCTTACGATCCTTCAAATAATCTGGTTGTATTCTAGCTGCTGTGGAAATTAGCTTGAAGTGAGGAATTGTGTTTTACCTATCTTCATGGCCACTGAGGTGGCTAGTCCAGTACTCAACAAATGTCAGTTAAAGTACATTGAACAAAAATGCTAAATTGTCAATAATACTAAAATTAGTGTCTTTTTATCTGTCCTGGTCCAAATTTAAATATTTTAATATCTTAATTTAAATATTTAATTCAGGTGGGTTCTCACATATCCTTGCAAGGTAAATTTATTTTGATAATCCCTTTTAACTATGGTACATAAGCAGACTCTTTTTTCAAAAGAAGAGCGTGACCTTTAGCTCTAATCTGCCATCTTTTAGATGTCAGGAAGTGAAGTTCCCTGAAAACCTTGTATTGGAAGGCAGAATTGATTATATACAGCAGACAGTATGTGTGTCTGTATTCTGTGTTAGATTTTTGTTGGAATGCAGGCTGCTTTATTCAGCAATTGATCAGAGAAATATATTCAAAAGATATATTGTCTTTGACAAATGTTTTCTAAAAGAAGACTTTTTATGCTTTGTCTATTTTTGTTCTTTTAATTCTTTCCTTTGGAAACATTTAATTGAGAGCTACATTAAACTTTCCCCAATATCATTTATTTTGTAGTTCACTGTCTTGACAGAGACACAAAAAATGTATCTCACATGGTGTCCTATATATTATCCAGTGTCTTTTTCAGGCTCAGGTATCAGCAGGAGTCAAAAGTGATTGATTAGAGCCACAAAAGTGCTTGTATTCTTCTTTCACAAAATTAATCTTTTTCTTTGCATGTGCAAACTCTGACTTATATTATTAATACATCCTTACTACTACGTGAAGAAAAAAAAGAGCAGCCAAACAAGACTAGGTAAAATACCACATGCTGTGGACCAGGGCAAGAAAGCGAATGCCTTTCAGTTTGGGCTGTTTGTTACGAAGATAAAAAAACGTAGCAGCCATTCACAAAGAAAGCACAACGGAAAAAAGATCATTTAAATTGAACATGCTTGGAATTGACTGCTTTTGCATAGAAATAGAAAAAGGAGTATTGTCTACTTCCAAATAAAACTATTACTACATCTTCATTGCCACAGTCCTTCAGATTTTGTTTACTGGTAGCTGTTGGAGATATTCTGACTTCCTGTAAATAGAATTCCAAGTATTCTGAGACAAAATAGAATGAAAGTGCGCTGCTAAAGATGTGGAATTATTTCCTTAACACATTAAATTCATAGTCAGCAGTAATGTATATCCAGGTGTTTTATCTCAAACGCAATATGGCAAATATTTAAACGCCTTCCAATTTTTGAAAATTTCTCCTTTTCGTAAGGTTTGTTAGGTTATTTTGGCCTTCAGAATTCTCTATTTCATGGTACCTGGTCAAAAATGTCATGGCCATTCATTGAACATACATATACTGAGCATCAGTTGTACGTCAGATAGTGTCCTAGGAAGAAAAATAAATAAGAAAAAACTCTGTCGCTCAAGGTGTTCAGAAAAAGAAAAAGAAAAAGAAGAAATAAAACATACTATTGAGTCCAGTAATGGCAAAGTAGCATATATTAGATGTGTACTCTTAACCTATATGAAATATTAACTATTTTTGAAAAATTTGTATTTACTTTATATGTTACATATATTTTTATATATTTATTTATATGTATATATATAATTTCAATAGCTTTGGGGGTACAAGTGGCTTTTGGTTACATGGATAAATTGTATAGCAGTGAAGTCTGACATTTTACTGTATCCATCATGTGAGTAATGCACATTGTACCCAAAATAAAGTTTTGTATCCCTCCTCCCTTCTCCTCCCTTCTGAGTCTCCAACATCCATTATACCACCCTGCATGCCTTTGCGTACCCATAGCTTATCTCCCACTTATAAGTGAGAACATGTAGTAGCAAATATTAACTCTTGATAAAATAGAAAAAGAACTGTTGATGACAGCATAGGTAAAAAAACAGCAGGAAAAATTGAGGGGAGTCCATACCCGAATGAAGAGAACCATGCTGTGTTCTAGCTAGATTTATATTACCAGAGTAGCTGGAAATTGAAGGGGAAAAAACTCAGAAAGGAGACCAGGAGGCACGGTGGCTCACGCCTGCAGTCCCAGCTATCCAGGAGGCTAAGGCAGGAGAATCCCTTGAACCCGGGAGGCGGAGGTTGCAGAGAGTCAAGATTGCGCCACTGCACTGTAGCCTGGGCAACAGAGTGAGACTCCGTCTCAAAAAAACAAACAAAAAAATGAGAAAGTAGGCGCCACAGACTAGAAAGCCCAAAATCTGCATACACACTTTCTTCAATTCTTGGCCAATTGTTAACCTGTACATAGAAGAAAGAAACTACAGAAACCCAGGAAGGAAATAAGAACTGGAAGGCTGAAAGAACTTAGCAGAGATTGCAGTACCAGTTGCAAAAGAGAAAAAGTTTGGAGTTCAAATTTCAATATACAGGTAGTCCCTGAATTATGATGGTTGGCTTTACAATTTTCTATTTTATGATGCTGTAAAAGTGATATACATTAAGTAAAAAACATATTTTAAATTTTGAATCATGATTCAAAATTCTTTAAAATGTCTTTATTGTAAAATAGGCTTTTTGTTAGATTATTTTGCCCAGATGTAGGCTAGTATAAGTTTAGGAGCACATTTAAGGTAGGTTAGGCTAAGCAATGATGTTTGGTAGATTAGGTATACCAAATGCATTTTCAACTAATGATATTTTCAAATTGTGATGGTTAATTGGGACATAAATGCATTGTAAATTGATGAGCATCTGCATTAGAATAGCTCACATATTTCATTGAAATGCCAGAAAAACACGGCTTAGGTGTAAGAAATATGTTCCAGAACTAAGAAATTTGCCATAGACCTATTGACAAGACTGAAATAAGTCCACTTAAAGCCAAAAGCAAGCCTCCAAAAGCTCTAAATGATCCATGAGTGATATAATAACATACTAGAGAAAAAGAAATAATTTTTGAAGGTTTTACACACATCATCCACAATGTCTAGTATACAAACAAGAAAAGCTAGCAGAGGACAAGAGATATTAATAACTAAAATCAGAGAAGAACTAAATGAAACTGAGATGCAAAAATCCACACTAAAGATTAATGAAACAAAAAGCTGGTTCTTTGAAAGAATAAATAAGATTTATAGACTGATAAATAGATTATCTAAGAAAAAAAAGTGAAGTTCCAAATAAGCACAAATCAGAAATGACAAAGATTACAAGTGATCCCACAGAAATATAAAATATGCTGAGAGACTATATGAGCACCTCTATGCACAAAAATTAGAAAATCTAGAGGAAATTGATAAATTTTTGGAAACACACAACCTCCGAAGTTTGAGCCAGGAAGAAAGTGAAAACCTAAGCAGACCAATAACAAGTTCCAAAATTGAATCAGTAATAAAAAGCCTACCGAGTGAAAAAGCAAAAGAAAGGTGAATTTACAACAGAATTCTATCAGAAGTACAAAGAAGAACCTTTACTAATCCAATAAAACTATTCCAAAAAGCCAATAGTATAGTTCTAAACATTGATAGCATGATATGATACTGCACATATTATATCTCAAAACAGAAAGAGGATCTGCCTCATTCTGCCTGAAGGACCAAATGGAACAGAAAATGCTTCATTGAAGAAATAATACTCGAGCTGAGAGTTGAATAGGAATTTGTCAATAATGTAATTTGGGAATGAAAATTGCAAAAAAGAAAAAGGCATAAAGCTATGTGAGATCTTGGCCCATTTAGGAAGCACATCTTGGCATAAAAGAGAATAGCATGGGCTAGAGGCAGAAGATGAGTCTAAAAGAGCCAAAGTTGAGATTAGAAACCTCTCTGGGAGAGGAAGAGATAGTTGAAGAGGACGTTCTAAGATTTAAGAAGATATTCAAGAGGGAATTAACATTTAGCACTCTGAAAAGTAGCCAGGAAACCTGGATAGTACTCTAGAACCTCAGAAACATAGGGTAAGAGAAGCATCCAGTTAAGTACTATGTGACAATAAATAAATCTTATAGAAAAAACCTTGAGTTTCTTCCATGCAACTGAGAAAGTTTCATCATCCTTAAGAATTTCCTTCTGATTTTATCACTGCTGCTTCCCTTATTCTTCTTTCTTTCTTTACATTTCAGGAGATTTTTCACAGTTTAAAAGGTTCTGCTGCTTACAATTTCTCAGCTCAACAATGACTTTGCAATCCAGGCAGGACAGGTAGTATTAGTCTCATTTTATAATGA
The DNA here is from genome assembly GCF_006542625.1 of Nomascus leucogenys. Lineage (NCBI taxonomy): Eukaryota > Metazoa > Chordata > Mammalia > Primates > Hylobatidae > Nomascus > Nomascus leucogenys. The sequence goes on along the minus strand of NC_044383.1, from coordinate 52,547,071 downwards.
AAGAACGGATTATACCATAAATTTCATACTTCATCACATAACTGTATCAGTTATAATTAAACTTTTTAAGCTTTTTATTTTTTAAATCTCACCTTACCGTACTTTGAACGAAACTGATGCTCCAGAAGGATGCTGTATGTTTATTCTTTAACTTCCAGCCCACTTGGAACATTGGTGCCTATGCCAAAGAGTGAATAGTGGGCCAGTGGAATCCAGTGTTCCTATGTCCTTCTGCTCTGACTCCTCCTGACTTGTCCAGCCTTATTAACTGCCATGCTTATGCTGCCATGTACACCCCCCAAATACAGCACCACTTGTATCATCTTAAGCCAAGAGATTGATAAACTCCAGAAATAATCTCAGAAATAAATGTTGAATATTTCTAAATCTGACTGATTTTGTCGGTATATGACTGTTACGGAATTGTCATCTATGTTCCCAAGGAGACTGAGGAAATTAAAATTAAAATTAAAAAAAAAACAGAAATAGTTTAATTGCCCATAGTAAAAATCTTCTAATGAACAGTCAACATCATAAATGGAACATGTGACTAAAATGACATGACAGGGGCTTCTATTATTAAAATTCTCTTAGCAATACAATAGGCGCTTCTATTAGGAAAACTCTCTTAGAACTCTCACTCGTAATTTCATTTTGATTTATTCTCCTACTCTTTCTTTTCCTCCTCTTTCTTCTCTTGTTTTCCACTCCTACTCTTTCTTTTCCTCCTTTCTTCTCTTGTTTTCCACTCCTACTCCCCACTCTGTTTTAAATATTTTTAACAACTGTTATTGATTTCACAAAATAAACATATGTTTTGATGAAATATTTGGCATCATGTTTATGTTGGTCGTCAAAATTCAGAGAGACTTAAAATTCAATTTTCCTGTTGCTTTGTCTGCTCTTTTATGAGACTATATACATTAGTATCAAATTCAGATTTAGTTACTGGGATAAAGTTTCATAAGGCTTATTACTGAGTTCATTATTCCACAGGACTTCTAGAAAGTGTTCTCCCCAAACATCTTTCCACAATGTCTCATATCAGAAAACAGCTAAAAGCTACTTTACACTAGTAAAATATTCTCAAATTTTTAAAGCTATGCAAAGTTCTCTAAGGGCATAGTTCAGTGTTGAAAGAGAATCAGCTGGGCATGGTTTCCCACACCTGTAATCCCAGCCTTTTGGGAGGCCAAAGTGGGTGAATCTCCTGAGCTCAGGACTTTGCAACCAGCCTGTGCAACATGGTGAAACCCCATCTCTACCAAAAATACAAAAAAAAAAAAAAATTAGCCAGTCATGGTGGTGTGCACATGTCATTCCAGCTACATGGGAGGCAGAGGTGGGAGTATGGCTTGAGCTCAAAAGGTGGAGGTTGCAGTGAGTTGAGATCACACCATTGCCTTCCAGCCTGGGTGATAGAGCCAGACCTTGTCTCTAAGGAAAAAAAAGAAAAAAGAAAAAGAAAGAAAAAAAAGAGAGAGAATCAAAAGCCTTTGACAGATGTTGCAATTATATTCTGTTAAGAGCCAAACTTGTGGCAACCCATAAGTTCCTTAGTATAAAGACAGTCAGCTACCAGAATTCACAGGTGACACCATTTAGGGTAAAAGTTACCTACTTTCCATTACCAGTAATTCTTCTAGTTTCTCAGGGCTCCCTGCTTGAAAAGCAAAGAATCCTTAATGAATGTTTTCTTTAGTAGAAAATACCACACGTTGTTATTATGTTTGCATAAACAATAATCTTTTAAAGAGATGTGAACAATAATTTTAAAATGTTATATCTTTACCAAGTAGTTATCATTTCCAGAGCTCTTTATTTTTTTTCTGCAAATCCATATTTCCAGGCATTAGCATTTTCCTTCTGCATGAAGGATGAATTTTAACATTTCTTGTAGTGCACTGTTATCTGCAATCATTTCAGGTGTTCTTTTCTCCAGCCTTCAATAGTTTCTTCACACATATGAGCTGATCAGTATTCAGCTGAATACTCAAGGGGGATGTCTGCAGATTTTCAGAGTTTTCTCTTCATTCAGCTCTCTCCGCTTCAATACTCTTTCCTGTAAACTCCAGCCATGTTTGTCTCCCCAAACTCACACCCTTCCCCATGTCTCGCAGATGTATATACTCACGTAACTTTCCCCTTTTTGATTTGTTTCTGAGCTCTATGAGGAGAGGGCCCCTACCTGCAAGCCCTATCCTCATAGAGCTCAGAAACAAATTAAAATGCTAAGCCGAGTGGCCAATATCTGAGACTGACAACAGGCTATTTTCCTATATGGCAAATGCACCTGACAGCAGTAATTTAACCATACCCTGAGAATGACCCTGTATGGCAGACACATCTGACAGCAATAACTTAAGTATACTCTGAAGATGACCCTATATTCTAAAAATAATGTGTATTCAGAGTTCTGAGCTAAAAATCTGAGAGTGGCATATCTGAATCCCTGACCCATCCCACATAATGTGGGCCATGCAGGGGATCAAGGCCCTTTGTTTTGGGTTAAGTGAAAGTTTCTGGGTGGAGTTTGCTAAGGGATAGTACTACATGAAAATGCTATTAAAAATTGCATGCTTTTTATAAATGGTAGCAGTTCTCCTGCCCAGCCTGCTGCCAATGGACTGCCCTGTATGTAAGTCCCCTCAATAAACAGTTTGTCTTGTTCACTGGCTCCAGATCTTCTCTTTGGCCTCTCTAACATGGTAAGTCAATAGGAGTCTGACACACATTCTACATTTAGATTTTGACCCAGACTCTGTAACAAAACATACCTTTTCTTTTCTGCTTGTTATGAATGGAATTGCATCCCCTCAAAAAGACATGCCAAAGTTTCAATCCCCATTATCTTAGAATATGACCTTATCTGGAAATAAGTTTGTCACCAATATAACTATTTAAGGTAAGGTCACATTGAAATGGAGTAATCCATTAATCCAATATGACTGCTATTCTTAGAAGGAGATGACATGAAGACAAAGAAAGTACTATGTGAAGAGGCAGAAAGACACAGGGAGACCATCATGTCACGAAGGAGAGAAGCAGAGATAGGAGTAATAAAAGTTGTCAGAGCTCAGTAACTGAGACCCTAAAATATGGTACTTTGACATGCTGGACTGAAGAGGAGGCTTCAAGGTCTGTCTGACCTTCCCCACCTCCGCCCTCCTGTCTCTCAATCCTCTATCTCTCCCAAAGCACAGGATGGAGTTTTCTCTGAAGTTCTCTTATCTGCCTAAAGTCCAGATCTACCGAAGAAGAAAACCTCTGTCCTTATCCTGGGTTTTAAACAATTGAACGCATATTGCAGAAAGAAAGACTGAAGCTGTCAACATATCTGGGCTGACTTTTGTCACAAACCAGTGTCTGCTCTGCACACCCAACAGACTTTGTTCCAGGCCATTGTATGTTCTTCCCCTAAAGAATTATAAGATGTTTAATCTGGCCGTGAAAAAAAACCCAGCTTTATCATTTTTTAGCTCTGGCAGATAGTCTCTCCAAGTAGGCATTTTAGGGGAATTCATATTAATGATGTTTAATCTGGCCATTAAAAACAACCCAGCTTTCTCATTTTTTAGCTCTGGCAGATAGTCTCTCCAAGTAGGCATTTTAGAGGAATTCATATTTATGAATTCCCCTAAAAATCATTTACTACGCCCCTAAAACCATCCACATTTCCCATCTCTCTTTCCCCTAAAATGTAGTGCATACAAGCAACTGTACCCCATGGTTTGGTGGAGTTGTCACTCTGTCATCCCCCCCACCCACCTCGGGCACACTAATAAATAATTATGCTTATATCCTATTAATATGCCATTTGTCAGTTGATTTTTTGTGAGCCTTCAGAAGACAAAGGAAAGTTTTCTTTTGGCCCCTACGAGCTGCAAGCCAAGGAGTGCCAAGGATTTCTGGCCACCACCAGAAATGAGCAAGAGGTAAGGAAAGATTCTACCCAAAGTTACAGAGGAAGCATGGCCCTGATTACACCTTGAGTTTGAACTTCTAGCCTCTAGAACTGTGAAAGAATAAATGTGTTTTTCTAAGGCATCCAGCTTGTGGTACTTTGGTAGAGCAGCGCTAGGAATCCAATATGCTGCTTAAAATGCTTAAGCAAACTTACTCTTGCAGTCCACACCCAAGACTTTATCAAACGCTACCAGAAATGTCTGAACCCTATTTGAGCCCAATCTGGATTCATGTAAAAGCAAAAAGAAAAACTGCCTGACTTTGCCTAGTGGATGTCAGGAAAATTCATAGAGGAATTTACTTTTAATCTGCACCTTATATTTTGGTCAGATTTTGCCAACCAAGAGTACCTAGAAAGAGATTTAAGGCAGAGGAAATAGCATGTGTATTTTTCCAATTTTTATGCCTGACAGTGATACATTTTAAAGGACTATATCAATAAACAGTTTTATTATTTTTTCTTTTGCTTTCATAATTCTTATCTCTGTCTTTCATTTGGAAATAGAGACGATTTTTCATGTAAGACCTCTTGATCGGGTTGGATAATCACAGTTTAGATAATAGAACATTAGACACCATAACACTCCACATAAAAGCACAGATTGATCGTGCATCTGACAGAGCCTGCAATGAAACCAAGTGGTAGTAAATTGTACACATTTGAAATATATACATAGATCTAAAACTAATAAAACCTCAAAATACAAACAGATTCTGCATTTATAGCAGAGATTATTTTTACTATTCTATTCTTTTTTTATTTTTGGTTTTCAGAGCAAGTACATTCACTTGTATACATCAGTATAATTTTTTTAATTTTATGCTGATATAACAAACCAAATCACACAAAAAAACTGCTTGCACTATATCTATTGTAGTCCATAGGCTCCTGTCCTTGGGAATAAAAGATTATTGATTATTGATCTTTTCTCTATCATTTCTTAGTAGGAATATAAACCAAGAAGAGATTTTTTCCATATACAGAGTTCTTGTAAGTATAGGACATGAGGTTTATTGTAGGTGAATTGATAATGTTTCTCTGTGGAAATATCTAAGGCCATACTAACTTTGGAGTTATGCTGGTTTAATATGATCTTTCCAACATCATAGTGTCAAAACTTCTTTAGGATCCAGCTTTGACAACCCACAGATGAGTTATCCTATTATCTCTCTCAAAATCAGTGTATTCTGCCTTTTTATAGACTGACTTCATATATTTTAACAGTTATGGAATAATACCACATTTCAAATACATACTGATTAGAAACATATCAGTGTAGATGTAGATATTTACATGGACAATAACTTTTGTTAATAAATGCAAAAGCCTTGAGTTTCACCTAGACCAGTTTACTAGCAATATTCTATAGAATTTGGGATTCGTCAGAGGATCTGAAATGGTTCCCTAAACACATTTGAATTAGGTAATAAAAGTGTACCTATCGCATTGTTTGAATTAAGATATGACAACATATTAGGAGAAGCACTTATTATGGACTAGGGAGAACTATTTAAATGTGTGCTGCTCATACTGTAAAACCTAGATAAGATGAGCAGGTGACTATAAAAACTTAATCAGTAACACTGATACTACAGTTCAAGGAGATTACAAAAATCTCCACCTACCTTTCTTGATTGATCAGCTCAAAAACAGAGATTGTATGACATTTTTATAATTCTGGATATTTGATTAATCTTCTCATTTTGTTAATTTTTTGTAACATGTTCAAGGAGATGAGTATAACAAAGAATGTTATCTATTTATTTATAAAACACTGTAATATATTTTATAAATATATGTATATATAAAAATAACACACTGATAATTTAGCCATTTGTAATAAATCACATAACTTCAAAAAAATGAAGCTACAGCAGAAGTAAATGAAGGACTTAGATTCCTGTAAAAGCTATTGCTGAAATGTATTCAGTTTATCTGAATGTTGTATAGTACATAGGGTAATAGTTAAGAACATGCCGGCCGGGTGTGGTGGCTCAGGCCTGTAATCCCAGCACTTTGGGAGGCCAAGGCGGGTGGATCACGAGGTCAGGAGATCGAGACCATCCCGGCTAACGCGGTGAAACCCCGTCTCTACTAAATATACAAAAAATTAGCCGGGCGTAGTGGCAGGCGCCTATATTCCCAGCTACTCGGGAGGCTGAGGCAGGAGAATGGCATGAACCCAGGGGTCGGAGCTTGCAGTGAGCCGAGATTGTGCCACTGCACTCCAGCCTGGGCAACACAGCGAGACTCCGTCTCAAAAAAAAAAAAAAAAGAACATGCCAACATCTTTCCAAAGTAACCATTTTATGAAGACATTTTCCATTCTTTACAAGGATACGCTTTTCAAAGACATCATTCATTGGCTATCCTGAAGAAAGTTGCTACCAAGGCTATTTAAAACAAAACAAAACACATTCTTCTTTTTTTTGATAAACTCCAATAGCTAAATATCTTTGAACAAATCACATGGCTACAGTAGCTAGCACATTGCTGTAATTGCACTAATGGAAGTGAACATGATAACACAGGATTTGAAATGTTTTTGTGCTTACAGCTGAAGATAAAATGCCAGCAATAAAATTAAAAGTTAAATATGGGACTCAATAGCCAAAACTAAATAAATATGCCTACTTGGAGAGACTATCTGCCAGAGCTAAAAAATGAGAAAGCTGGTTTTTTTTTTTAATGGCCAGATTAAACATCTTATAATGGTATAAGACCTTTTATTAGTTTCTGTCAAACAATGAAGACTTAAACTTGTTGAGGAACAAGTTGTTATTACCTTCTAGTTTTATGTCTGACCCACCAAGAAATCACCAAATAATTGGATATGTTAATGTTCAAATTCAAAACCATTATTTCCTTATATTCCTTACACTCCTTGCCCTCCTCCAAGTTTGCACAGCTTGAGAACTTACTTTTTGTTATTATTTTCTGTAGCCACTTAGCTAGATGAAACAGGATATTCTTGATTTGAGGCTTTTTTAAAATCATGCGTAATTTTATTAAAAACTAGTTAATTAGAAAACAAAATTATTTACATGATATTTTACTTTTGATGCAAAACAAAAACACACAACTTCCCTAGACAGAATAGTCATATGCATATTAAAGGAATACAGTGTACCACAGTGCTAAGAAACGTCTTTGAGTTGAAAGTAAATGAAATTTAAGAAATTCTATATAAATTGCTGTAGTTTCCAAATTCCTTGAAATAAAACTTTACTATTTTTTCAGCCTTATGAGGTATAACTGACAAAAAAAATTGTATATATTTCTGGTGTGCGATGTGATGTTTTGATATATGTAAATGTTTTGAAATGATCAAGTTAAGCTATTAGCATAGCTATGCTTTCAAGACAAACACATATACCCATTCACTCACACATTCACACAGAAAGCAGTTTAAATGTTCAAGCTACTATAAACTTAATGTGTGCCATCGAGGAATTTGAATTCCTCAAAAAATTCATATTGTTTTCATTGGTTGATAGGTACGTTTGATAAATTTAGGCTCACAAAATTTATTTATAGTTATAAAGTACTTTCAAAGGTAGATAAAAAGATAGATGCTGTATATATTCAACTTCAAAATAATAGCATTATTATTTAACTATTTACTCTAGGCCAGCAAAATAGTACTCCAACCTTCTCCAGAAAATGATTATTTGGGTACTCTTTTTAAAATATCTTCAGAAAAGCAAACATCTGATAAATGATTCCTAGTTATTCCCAAATCAAAATTCAAAAGTTTGAATGTCTACCATACATTTATCTTGTTCTTTATCTCTATACTTTTTGCCCCAATCTTTAATGGAACTGAAAAACCACTTCATAGAATAGACTACAGAAAGAAATTATATTGCTTTTCTAAGCTTTATCTTCTTAAGGCTAGACAAAGTAAATCTCCTTTAATTTCAATTATAGGAGTTATTTTACAATAAATAGTTCTACAATGAATAAGAGAAATCAAAATCTTTTGTCCCCGATGACCTTTGGTAGAAGAGCTGGTCCAGCTCTGAAAATTAAACAGAAGCCTAGTGTCCTCACACCTGGCCTGATCAGCAGAGATAAGCATGATGGCCTGTTATCTTTATAAACTTGATGAAAGGGAAGGGACTGTAGATTATTTTTACACTGCACTATGCAAGAAAGGGCGGAAAGACAGGACTGAAAATTGTGTTAGACTTAGTGTTTCCAGACCCATTAATTTTAAAAGTTTGGATTAGAAGGCATTTCCTTCAACTGCATCCCAAGAACATTGAACTTCACCTTTAAGGACATTTTAAAATTATCTTCAGAGCTTCTTCAAAGAATTTTCTCTTATGCACTTTAGACAAACTCAAGAGGTCTACATCTCAAAGCTAATAGAGCACCATACATATTTCTATTCTCTCATGTATGCAAAATTGGAGAAAAAAATTGTTTCCAAGCCTTTTTTACAAATATGATATCCTCCATGTAAATCAGATGCAGTAATTTTTTCTCTTAGGTTTTATGTTTCACTTTTTGCTCAGCTGTTAGTCAAGTCTAATTATTGTAGTTTCAAGGAACCTGTTTTTCATAACCTCTTCTTTTCCACTGTTTGAACTTTTAAAGGTTTCTCTGTTTTTTTACATATTTTTTCCTTCTTTAATTTCTTTATATCGCTTTGATAAGCTCATCTAAAAGTCAGAGGTTTTAGTTGCTTATGCTTTCATTTACATTGTAGCAGATTTTCAAATTTCTGAGTAAAGATGATTCCTTAGTTTATATAATTAGTACAGATGCAGTGAGTTGAATTAAATCACTCCTAATCAATTTACATTTTTTGGTTGAAAACTCTCATATATAATCTAAGAACACATTGACATTTCATTTGTTGGAAACAGAGAACAGATTTTTCTCATCAATTTTAATTTTTTAATTACATAGTACATTCTCCCAATACACAGAGAAAAAATACTTTAAACTCATACGTGTATACATACATGTATGTAGAGGATTAGACAAGTATTGTAGTAAAATCTGATGCTGTTCTGAAAAATTATTTGAATAATCACCCTTCAACTTTAAAAAAATATTTTTAGACTATACAGCATTTCATATGCCTACCCAAGTAATTTAACATGTTGAAAATGAAAATAGACATCACCATTCATGTTATTATTCTACTTACTAGAATTAGTACGACCATATTGTCCAACCCTGATCATTATGAAAAATAAAATAGATTGTTATCAATAGCGTGTTAAGACAACAGAAATAAGCCAGAAGTATCCTAGAAGAAAGCTGGAAAATTTTAACTGGAGTAACAAATAAAATTGTAATCTTCCTCATGTAAATAAACAAAGTTAAATTTTACCAGCCTAACGTATAAATATTTATAAATCCAGTTAGGTTTCAGGCATATATTGTTGGCCTTGATAACAGAACCCCAGTATTATTTACGCAAAGGGAGAGTAATGTGTTCAGGGAAAGAAGTCTCTTCTTCCAGCCTCAGGGAATGAACCATGCTTCCTGTTATACTGAGTATAATTTATCATCTAATACGTCATCATCAAATAAAATTTACAATGTCATGATTTGTCATGACATTGTATGTGTATTCTGTATATGTATATATATATATTCTTCGTGTATACATATATATTATTTTTTCGTATACTCTAGGGGTTGTTATCATTTGAAATACACATAATCTAGGTGTGAATAGTTAGAAGTTGAAAGATTCTGTTCAGGTGCCAACATTTCAGAGTATCTACTGTAAGTGCTTCCACTACTATTATCTCTAATTAATAGTAGTGGGGTGGGCTTTTTATCATTTCATGGAAAGGGTAGAAAAATCTAGTGATCCCAGTAGTCTGTTGTCCTTAGAACTTGACACTTAGTCCTAACTTATGCTTAATAACTGTGTTAAAATATTTGTGGAGGATCTTCTCACCTGATCTGACTAGAAGGTTATTAGAACCCTGCTATTACACAATGGTGAAACTGCCTCCATGGAACCCTGTCTTACGAAACGTTTTTGTCAAGTACATACAAGAACAGAAACTGGGACTTCATTGAGTTACAGAATTGATTGTATGAGTATTTTCATTCCTGCTGGCTAACAAATGTTGAAGTATATGGCAAAATTTGGTCTAAGATGTGCTCCTATTGTAACACAACTTCTGTTAAAAAAATGAAAAATTTATGTAGTAGTCCTCACATATCTCTTTCTTTCTGAGAATATCCATACCTTCCAGAAAAAAAAAATGTGAATGACACAAAATCAAGATCAAATCAGTAAAACTAAAACCACTACAGCTATTTTAAAAGAGTGAATTTTATACATAGAATTGGTTAATTGGAAGATGTTGAGAGACTACAAGGCAAAAAGGGAATAGGGAGGTTACAATGATAGAAAATTATAGGCCTCCAACAGCAGGTCTTGAATAAACAAGGGAAGAGTTTGGGTTATGAGAACCTAGATGCTGGGAAGAGAGCTGTACTCAGACCTTGGAGAAGGGGGCAAGTTCCAGTTACTCTGAGGCTAGTCTGAAACTGTGGAAAACCACCTGAAAACTGAATCAGTTGACTGTGGAGGGACCCATTGCCTGGGATGGTGACAGAAGGATACATTACAGGAAGTCACACATCTCTTCTCTCTCCTAAGGTTTTCTGGTTTCCTCTAGTGTCAGGGCCTAATAGGGGAGAAGCTGGACAAGCAGAAATGCTTGCAGAATCCCAGCCCAGCATCACAAAGCAAACTATAGACGAATGGGATTGCAGCTATGAAGAGAAAATGGCTTTGGTCATCTTGCAACACATAGAAGTTCAATACAATTTTGGCAATGATTGTATTGGAGAAAGCCATGTAAACTGCTTTTGGCTAATGGAACCTATGAGAACATCAGCTTGGGGTTACTGGTCGTAAAAATTCTTTTGAATAATGTGCTTGCTTGCTTTATAGTTTCACCGCTTATCTATGAATTGTTTTAAAAAAACTGTTTTAGCTGGGCGAAGCAGCTCATGACTGGTATCCCAGCACTTTTGGTGGCAGAGACAAGAGGATCGCTTGATGCCAGGTGTTCGAGACCAGCCTGGGCACCAGAGTAAGACTCCTGTCACTACAAAAAAAATTTTTTTTTTAATTATCCAGGAGTGGTGGCACATGCCTATAGTCCTAGCTACTTGGGATGCTGAGGTGGAAGGATCGCCTGAGCCCAGGAGTTCAAAGTTACAGTAAGCTATGATCATGCCATTGCACTTCAGCCTGGGTGACAGAGCTAAATGCTGTTCCAAAAAAATAAAATAAAATACTAAAATAAGTTGTTTTAGAATGAATAATCCTGAAATGAACCCACATGATAGGGACAACTGAGTTTTTGGCTGCAGTGCAAAGGTACTATAGTAGAGAAAGGAGTCTTTTCAACAAATGGTACTGGAATAATCGAATACTCAGATACAAAAAGAAACATGGACTTTTATTTATGACTCATATATATCTTAAAAATTCAAAATAGATCATAATAAAACCTAAAACCATAAAACTTCTAGAAGAAAATATAAGAGAAAGCCTTTGTGGTTTGGGTTTCTCAACTTATTTTTTTATATATCATACCAAAAGAGTAATTCCTAAAAGAATATATTGATAAATTAAACTTCATCAAAATCAAGAACTTCTGCTCCTTGAAAGACACAAGAGAATAAAAAGCCTAGAAATAAATATTTTTGCAGCTTACATCTGATAAAGGACTTGTATCCAGATTATGTAAAGAACTCTTAAAACACAATAAGAAATAAAGACACGCAAATTTTGAAAACGAGCAAAAGATTTGAACAGACATTTCACCAAAGAACAGATAGGGATGGCAAGCAAACATATGAAGAGATGCTCCATGTCATCAATCACCAAAGACATGCAAATTAAAATCACAGTGAAACAATACTACACACCTATCAGAATGCCTAAGATAAAAGACTGAGCATACTAGGTGTTGGCAAAAATATGGAGGAACAAGAATGCTCTCCTAGTGAAAATGTAAAATGGTAAAATCTCTTTGGAAAATAATTTGGTAGCCTCTTAAATAGTTAAGCATATATCTAGTGTAGGTTTAACTGTTTCACTTGAAAAGAAAATATACATTCATACAAAGACTTGTACAGGAATGTCCATAGCAGGTTTACTTATAATAACTAAAACCTGGAAACAATGAAAATGTCTGCCAACAGGTACATGGATTAAAAAGATAATAGTATATCCATACAATGGAATATCACTCAGAAATAAAAAAAGAGATGTGCTATTGATACCATATGGATGATCTCAAAATGGTTATGCTGAGTGAAACAAACTAGACCAAAAAAATTATATATACTGTATTATTTTATGTGTACAAAACTGTAGAAAAGGGAAACTAACATATACCAACAAAAAGCAGATCAGTAGTGACTTGGGAATAGAGCAATGTGAAGCAGACAGAGATGGAGAGGAAGAATTACAAAAGGGTAGAAAGAAACTTCTTGGAGTGATGGTTATCTTTACTGTCTTGATTTGGTTATGGTTTAACAGATATATTCATATGTCAAAACCTATCAGATTTATGTACAATTAATTGTATGTAAATTGTGCCTTAATCATGTTTTTCTAAATTGTTTTTATGCTTTTGATCTTTATATAAAATCACATAGAAATAAATATATTGTGGCTTGCTTCTTTCATTCTAGATTTTTTTTGACATTAACCCTGTTGATTATTAGTGGCAGTTTATGTGTACAATGTATTAAAATGTATTTATCAATTACATTGTTGATGAACATTTAGGATCCTTCTAGTCTTTGTCCATGGTGGCAGTGCTGTTTTACACATTCATATGCTTCTCCCCTGGGGCATTTGGAGGTGTTTTTTTAGGGTAAGTTTCTAAAGCGAAAGGTAGGATTATTTGCATTTTCAATTTTTCTAGTGAATACTATTTTCTAACATGATTATTCCAATTTACACACTTACCAGTAGTGAATATTCTTTTAGTTCACAAATTGACCAACACACATATAATATAATCCAATTTTTAAATAGCTGCCTATCTGAAGTATACTATTGTTTTAGCTCATGCTGCCATAACAAAATACCATAGTCTCAGTGGCTTAAAAACAGAAATTTATTGTCTCAGAGTTATGTAAGCTGGGAGTTCAAGATCAGAGTGCCAGTATGGTCAGGTTCTTGTGAGGGCCTTCTTCCTGGCTCCTAGATGGCCACCATCTCGCTATATCTTCACCTGGCAAGGGTGTGCACTTAACAAAAAGAAATTGCACTCTCTTTCTCTTATCATAAAGGCCACTAATCCCATCATAAAAGCCTCACCCTCAAGACCTAATCTAACCCTAATTACCTCCCCAAGCCCCTAGCTCCAAATATCATCATATTGGGGGTTAGAGCTTCAACATATGAATTTCCGGAAGACAAAAACATTCAGTTCATAACGGTCATGAAATCACACTATAGTTTTAATTACTAGTGGCCTAATTACTAAATAAGTTGGATGTCTCTTAAGGACTTTTTTTTTTCTTTTGCCTCTGCTGTAAAATGTTTGATCATACCTTTTGTTAATTTTTTATTGAAATGTTTTTATTTTTCTTATTGACTCATTGTTATAACATATATATTTTTAATTTATTTTTTTGTTGGCTGTTTGTGTTACAAATATCTTTTAATTTGTGGCTTAAATCTTCACTCTCTTCATAATAATTTGATATGTAAAATATTTTAATACAGTCAAATTAATATTTTTTAAATATTTTTAAAATTTTTGACTTTTTAAAGAGTTATTTTCTTTCCTAAAATGAAGTCTTAAAAGTATTAATCTACATTCTTTTTCCAAACTTTTATAAATTAGCATTTAATCCAAAGGGAATCTGGGATTTTTTGTTTGTCGAATTGTTTAAATTAATACATGGTCAACACAGTCTTTGGCCAACCATAGTAGTAACCATAGCAGGGTAAATGTTGGATGGTCGATTAGAAAGGTGGAAAGACCCTTAATCATTGATAATTTAATGAAATATCTAAATAAACCTTGGAACCACCTATTTTCTGATTTCTTGCTATATGAGATAATGTTTTTGCTGCCTGAGCCACTCTTTTTTGCAGCTTTATTAAGGTATGATTAATAAAATGTGATAATGTGAGATATATGTAATATATATATTTCATATACACCATGAAATGATTACCACAATTAAGCTAGCTAATATATCAATCGCTTCACATAGTTACCATAGTTGAACTCATAGTAACAGAGAATAGAATGGTGGTTACCAGGGACTGAATGTGGGGAAAAGGGGGAGCTATGATTAGAGCGTTCAACCCTTTAGTTAAAAGATTATAAGTACTGGAAATCTAATATACAATATGGTGACTATAGTTAATAATATTGTCTTATATACTTGAAATTAGCGGAGGGTAGATCTCAAGTGTTCTCACCACACTCACACACACACACACACACACACACACACACACAATGGTAAGCGAGCCACTCATGTCTGAGTATTCTTTTACTTACTCTTAAACATTTACTATTTGATGAAAGGTATTACAACTACCTGGGCACGTTTTCCTAAGCAAGAGGCACGTTTTCCTAAGCAAGAGGCACATTTTCCTAAGTAAGATTGGGAAACAGAACAGAAAACTCAAGACAAGCTAGCACAACCCTGATCCAATTATTAGGTTGGTGCAAAAGTAATTGCAGTTTTTGCATTGTTGAAATTTGCCATTTGATATTGGAATACATTCCTAAATAAATATGGTTATGTTATTCATCATTTTAGTGTGGATTTCTCACTTTTTTTGCTAATGACATTACTTGCTGTATATTTTATATTTGTTTCAGACGATGGAAAAGACGTTAGACAAAAAGCAAATTTGAGGGACTTCCTTATTCGAGTTCAAAATGGATTGTAAAGCAGCTGAAACAACTCGAAACATCAACAACACATTGGCCCAGGAGCTGCTAACGAATGTACAGTGCAGTGGTGGTTCAAGAAGTTTTGCAAAGGAGACCAGAGCCTTGAAGAAGAGGAGCATGGTGGTCGGCCATCAGAAGTTGACAACAACCAAATGAGAGCAATCATCGAAACTGATCCTCTTACAACTACAGAAGTTCCTGGCTGGGCGCAGTGGCTCATGCCTGTAGTCCCAGCACTTTGGGAGGCCTAGGCGGTGGATCACTTGAGGTCAGGAGTTTGAGACCAGACTGGCCAACATGGTGAAAATGGATTGTAAAGCAATCCATTAATAGAGACAGTGAAACCTCGTCTCTATTAAAAATACAAAAATTAGTTGGGTGTGGTGGTGGGCCCCTGTAATCCCAGCTACTCGGGAGGCTGAGGCAGGAGAATCGCTTGACCTCAGGAGGCAGAGGTTGCAGTGAGCTGAGATTGCACCACTGCACTCTGGCCTGGCCAGCAGAGGGAGACTCTGTCTCAAAAAACAAACAAACAAAAAACAAAACAAGTTGTCAATGAACTCAATGTGAACCATTCTACGGCATTTGAAGCAAATTGGGAAGGTGAAAAAGCTTGATAATGGGTGCCTCATGAGCTGACTGAAAATCAGAAAAATTCTCGTTTTGAAGTGTTGTCTTTTATTCTGTGCAAGAACAATGAACCATTTCGCAATCAGATTGTGATGTGCAACAAAAAGTGGATTTTATATGACAACCGGCAATGACCAGGTCAGTGGTTGTACCAAGAAGAAGCGGATCACGAGGTCAGGAGATCGAGACCACTGTGAAACCCCGTCTCTACTAAAAATACAAAAAATTAGCCGGGCGTGGTGGCGGGCGCCTGTAGTCCCAGCTACTCGGAGAGGCTGAGGCAGGAGAATGGCGTGAACCCGGGAGGCGGAGCTTGCAGTGAGCCGAGATCGTGCCACTGCACTCCAGCCTGGGCGACAGAGCAAGACAACGTCTCAAAAAAAAAAAAAAAAAAAAAAAAAAAAAAGAAGCTCCAAAGCACTCCCCAAAGCCAAACTGGCACCAAAAAAAGGTCACGGTCACTGTTTGGTGGTCTGCTGCCTGGCTGAGCTACTACAGCTTTCTGAATCCCGGCGAAGCCATTACATCTGAGAAGTACGTTCAGTAATTCAATGAGATGTACCAAAAACCGAAATGTCTGCAGTCAACAGAAAGGGCCCAGTTCTTCTCTCCTAGAATGCCTGGCCACAAGTTGCACAACCAATGCCTCAAAAGTTGAACAAATTGGGCTACGAAGTTTTGTCTCATCCGCCATATTCACCTAGCCTCTCGCCAACCGACTACCACTTCTTCAAGCATATTGACATCTTTTTAAAGGAAAAACGCTTCCACAACGAGCAGGATGCAGAAAATGCTTTCCAAGAGTTCACTGAATCCTGAAGTGCAATTTTTACACTACAGGAATAAACACATTTATTTCTCATTGGGAAAAATGTGTTGATTATAATGATTCCTATTTTGATTAATAAGCTGTGTTTGAGCCTAGTTATAATGATTTAAAATTCACAGTCCAAAACTACAATTACATTTGCACCAATCTAGTTGGTGCAAAATAGGGGATTTGTCTTTAAAATATTAAAATATTAAAATCCACTAATACTTTTCATCTTTGTTACTGGAGTTGACATGATGCCTTCATTGTTACCTAATTGTACCAGTTACCTTCTCTCTTTTGAGGATCCTACTCAGGGTTATCAGTTTCTGTTGCAAAACAAGACATAGTTTCAGTATTGAAAACAGCCCTCTCTCTTGGCTTCTTGTTATCGATACTAAGAATCAGCAACCTCTTGAAACAGCTCTCCTGAAACAACCTTGATGATAGTGGCTGGCGGGGCCTGAGAGAGATTTGATGTACTTTTAATAGTACACGCGGTGCCATTCTGAGAACACTGCACTTGACAGAACTTTACATTTTATATGAAAAAATTGTAGTGAAAATCATTGTTAGACTGGATCAAAAAGAAAATAGAATGTCTGTTCAAAGATTACAATGCTTGTAGCTAGAATGGAGAAAATGACTCCTCTTTATATTAACAGCTATCTAGGTGAGGTTCCCATAAGGGGCTCTTAAACTCATTAAGTCTTGTATCAGAAATAATTTTTAACCAGAGGAACAGCTGATATTATCAAACTCAAAGCTATATCCCAGTTTATGTTTGATACATTATCATCTTTCTTACTATGTACACAGGAAACTCTATCAAAATTGCAGGGTTTTCTTTAACTTAATATGTAATTAATTTAGGCCAGGCGTGGTGGCTCACACCTGTAATCCCAGCACTTTGGGAGGCTGAGGCGGGCGGATCACAAGGTGAGGAGATCAAGACCATCCTGGCTAACACGGTGAAACCCCGTCTCTACTAAAAATACAAAAAATTAGCCAGGCGAGGTGGTGGGCGCCTGTAGTCCCAGCTACGTGGGAGGCTGAGGCAGGAGAATGGCGTCAACCCTGGCGGGCGGAGCTTGCAGTAAGCCCAGATGGCGCCACTGCACTCCAGCCTGGGTGAAAGAGCGAGACTCCGTCTCAAAAAAAAAAATAAATAAATATGTAATTAATTTAGCCTATTCCTGTTCTCCCTCCATCCCATCTCTCACTCCCACCAATACTGGCTAATTGGGAATCCAGATGGAAAAAGGCATTAATTAAATATCTAATCTAATTGTAGCTTTTTTAGATTAAAAATTGTAAACAGTCTCTTCAGGCAGTGTTTAATCTCTGTTAAATAAAGATTTTGTTTTTGTTTTTCAGATAGCTTCTTTCCTCTTTCTTCTCATAATAATATCATGTGGTGTTTTTAAAATAATTATGCAAATTCTGAAATATTCTTCCCATCATTGAGATAAAGTTTATGTTACTGCTACTTGAACGTGGCTCAATTATTGTGGCTAAATAAATAGACAAATACAATTCAGGTCAAAGAAATGCTATGTGACTTTTGGGGCTAGGTTTTAAAAGGTCAGGCAATTTGTCTGTTTACCTAAGCACATTTACTTTTAGCTGCCATGTAACAAATGCAGTTATCCTGAGGCCATCATGGAAAGAGACCACATGAAGAAGAAGACTTCAAGATGACTTCGGCCACCCCTGATTATAACTGCATGAAATACTCCAAGTGAGAACTCCCTTGGTCCAGATTCTTGAGGAAAGCAAATAATTGTTATGGTTTAATTGATGTGGTTTATTTTGCAGTGAGAGATAACCAGAATAGATAGCACAGGGCTAAATGGAGGGACATGACAATTATGTGGCTTAAGTGTCTTGGAGCTTTTAGGGTGAAAGGTTGCCACTGTTGTGATGCTGTTCCTTTGGCATGTAATATCTGGAATTGCCTTCATTCTCCTCCTCCTTACACAGTATATATCCTCCCCCATCTCCCTTCATGTACCAAATACTTGGAGATGGAAAATTGGGATATGGAAGAATTGTATAATTTGGAACATTCTTTCTCAAGATAATAAGCTAGCCTGCAAGGCTACTTTTTTATTGGACAAAACTACTTTGAGTTACAGAAGCTATTACCTCTTTTTCATTGCAATCCTCCCGAACAAATTCTAATCTCTAACCACTTTCATCACCACTTCCCCAGCTCGAACAAAATGATTCCTGGGATAAACTGATAGGAGGTCATTACTCAGAAAGGGAAAAACACATTAAAGTTTTAAATTATATCTCTCCTTCCACAGGACTTATATTGTTGGGCCAGGGCAACCACCCTGTAATGACATTGGGGTTACTGCCAATCAATCACCAAGCTGGTGGAATAACAACCCAGTGCATGCCTCAAGTAGTGTCTACTTCTTCCTGCACCACCACATCCTGGCTTTACTCCTGCCTCCACAGATCAGCAGCTTTATTTTAATTACAGCAACAGGCAAAGTCAACTGTAGTCTTTTTCTGACTTCAAGAATATAAGAATAACAATCAACTGTTTTTCAGAACGTAAAACTGACTTAGGCCCTCAGCTTTGCATGGGAATTTTAAAAATTTAAATTTAGGTATAAACATACCATAAAATGCACAGGTTTCAAGGCTACAGCTCATTAAATATTTACATATGTTAATATCTTGTAACCACTACCCAGATCTAGCTGTCACTCACTTCCAGCCACTAGGAGGCTCCCTCATATCCCTTCTCAGTCAACAGCTGCCACAAAGGTAAGCATTATTCTAATTTCTACTACAACTGCAGATTACTTTTGCCTGATCTGCTTCACATAAATGGAATCCTACTCTTTGGCTTCTTTAGTTCAACATTATTTCTGAAATCTCTTCAGGCTGTTGCTTTGTATCTGTATGGTATTCCATTGTATGAATATATCACAATTTATTGATCCATTTGAGTGTTGATAGATATTTTGGTTGCTTCCAGTTGGACTGGAAACCTTTTTGTGATAAAATATGTGTACCATATGATGTACCACTTTAACTATTTTAAGTACAGTTCAGTGGCATTAAGTACATTCACACTATAGTTAAACCATCACCACTATCCATCTCCAGAATGTTTTCATCCTCTCAAACTGAAATTGTATACACATTAGGCAACAATTCCCTGTTTCCCCTTCCCACTAGCCCCTGACAACTGCCATTTCACTTTATCTATGTGAATTTGTCTATTCTACGTACCTTTTATAAGTGGAATCATGCAATATTTGCCTTTTTGTGACTGGCTTATTTAACTTAGCACCATGTCTTCAAGGTTCATTCACATTGTAATATACGTTAGAATTTTCTTATTTTTAAGCATGTATAATACTCAATATGTATGTATATACCGCATTTTGTTTATCTATTTATTGATGGACACTTGGGTTGCTTCTACCTTTTGGCTATTCTGAATAATGCTGCTATGAATATGGTTGTACAACCTTCCTTGGAGTCCCCACTTTCAATTATTTTGTGCATATACCCATAAAGGTCATATAGTAATTTTATGTTTAATTTTTGAGGAACTACACTACTGTTTTCCGTAGTGGCTATACTATTTTACAGTCCCACCAGCAATGCACAAAGATTCTGATTTCTTCACATCCTTGCCAACATTTGTAATTTTTTGTTTATTTGTTGTTGAGATATATATATAACACACACATATATATATACACACACATATATATATACACATACATATATATACACACACATACATATATATATATAATGGCCATCTTAATGGGTGTGAGGTGGTATCTTATTATAGTTTTAATTTGCATTACCCTAATTACCTCTGATGTTGAGCATCTTTTCATGTGTTTATTGGCCATTCCTATATCTTCTTTGAAGAAATATCTCCTCAGGTCTTTTGCCAATATTTTCATTGGGTTGTTTGGTCATTGTTGTTGTTGAGGCTGGAAACTTTTTACCTCTGTTTTTCTGCAAGGGTAGACTTCTTCTTTACCTTTGCTTGTTTTTGTACTTGATAAGGTTTGGCTGTATCCCCATCCAAATCTCAAATTGTAGCCCCCATAATTCCCACGTGTTGTGGGAGGGATCCAGTGGCAGGTAATTGAATCATGAAGGCGGGTCTTTCTTGTGCTGTTCTTATAATAGTGAATAAGTCTCAGAGGTCTGATGGTTTTATAAAGGGGGGTTCTGCTGCACATGCTGTCTGTCTTGTCCGCTGCCATGTAAGATGTGACTTTTCTCCTCCTTTGCCTTCCGCCATGATTGTGAGGCTTCCTCAGCCACATGGAACTGCGAGTCCATTAAACCTCTTTTTCTTTATAAATTACCCAGTCTCAAGTATGTCTTTATCAGTAGCATGAAAACCAACTAATACAGTACCCATAAGAAAGCTGTCCATATACTTCTGTATGCCTCTTCTCATTTTTCATCTCTAAAAGTAGTTTTCTTATGTTAAACACAGAAATGCACTTTTGTGATTTCTTTTAATATGTTACAAATTATTGTTACATGTTTAAAGTACATGAATGGCTTCAGATTATATATTGACAAAAATGAGTTGAATCAGAGTTCTCTTTTTTCCCCCCACATATACTTCTTGAGGGCTTTGGGAAATAAATTTGTAATTATATAATTATTTAGGGTGCTCACTTTAAAAAATATTTGCATAACTAAAGACCAAAGGAATAAACTTTCAACACATGAAGGTGAATACTTTTAAATGAGCATCCTCTAATAGTTCCAGAGAAATCAGTAAATGAGAGAGCATAGTGCATCTAGCAGAGATGTCCAGATGGACAGGCGGGGAGTGGTCAGAGATAAAGCACACCTGTCTCCCAAATAGTCAAAGTATTGTACTATTTCACAGAGAACTAACGAGCTTAAGGTAGGGTTCATCAACCTTGATATTATTGATATTTTGGTTTATTGATATATCTTTGTTGTGACGGGCTATTCTGTGTATTGTAGGAAGTTTAGCAACATCTCTAGTCTTGATCCACTAGTATCCAGTAGCACCCTCATCCCTGCAAGTCATAACAATCAAACAATGTCTCTAGATATTGCCAGTGTGCCCCAGGGATTAAAATTTTGTCTTATTCAACTATTGCTTCAGTGCTGTGAGTGTTAGTTTAGAATGTGATGTATTACTTAGAATAATCCCTTGGTTTCCATGGCAAATATCATATCTAATTGGGGTCATAATGAAATGTAGGGTATATTGTATTTAAATCACACAGACCTGCGTTTGGATGCTAGACAGCACTGTAACTTTACTCAGCCATGTTCCCCTTCAGTGTCTTTTTCCTTTAATGAATGAAAAAGGGAATAGGAATGGCCTGTGACCACTCTATAAACACATGGTGAAAGTAAGTTCAAATCCATGAAAAGACCTAGAGAAAACATTTGAGCAAATCATAGAGGATATTCTTATCTAAAGTATATAGAAGCAAGTCAGTGTGGTGAGGACACAAGGCAGATAAACACCATCCAGGGTAGAGGAAGAGCTTCAACCCAGAGGTAGGGTGGGAGACAAAGTGGAGTTGATGGAATTGGTGGTAGGGTGCATATTTATGGTTGATCAGACGGTGAGGAAGTTAGGCAGCATCAAAAATTCATGAGGCCTAAATGTTACCCAAGATATGCAGCTTTACGTATATAAGACTAGGTCACCCTTCAAGTAGCCTTGCCTAAAAACACGCTGGCAACCCTTTTACTTGAGCCAGGTGCTCCGTGTTGATCACAGAATTATTTAGTTTATGATATACAGTTAAGTTTAAATGAAATTCTTATGAAATTCTTATCAGCCTCCCTAGACTAACAGAGCCAGGTGAAAGTAGATTCAAAAACCCCTGGGTGTGAATCCAGAATGATGAAAATGTACCCAGAAGTCTCTAGGAGTCCTGCTAACAGGCCTTAGACCAGTGTAGGGCCTATCCTGCAATTTTATTGCTGAGAGGTTTACTTTGAAGATTAAACAGAATTAAGAGAAACACTATAAGGAAAATTACTGATACACAGGGACTCATTGAAAAAGTAGTGTTTTAGTCAATTTTCTGTTGCTTATAACAGAATATCTAAAACTTAGTAATTTATAAATAAAAGAAATTTATTTCTTGCAATGATGCAGGCTGAGAAGTCCCATGTCAAGGGGTTGCATCTGGTGAGAGCCTTCTTGCTGGTGGGGATTCTCAGAAGAGTCCTGAGGTGGTGCAGGGTATCACTTGGTAAGGAGGCCTATATGCTAACACACTAGCCCAGGTCTCTCTTTGTCCTCCTTTAAAGCCACAAGTTTACCCCCCATTATAATCCCTTAATTCATTAATCCATGAATCCAGTCATTCATGAATTGAATGGATTAATCAATTGATGAAGGCAGAGCCCTCATGATCTAATCACCCCTAAAGGCTCCAACCTTTCAATACTGCCACATTAGAGATTAAATATCAACATGAGTTTTGGAGGGGGGACAAATATTCAAACATTGTTACTAGCATCATTACTGTCATAATTGTATTGCTATTCTTAAGGTAGCACAGTGTAAACACTTAATATTGAGGACATTGGTAGAAATGGAGCCCAACTGACTTCTAGCTTTACTTATAGCAGTGGGTTTATAGAAGATCAGAAATTAGGACTCCTGGTTGCCTCTAAATGAGGATATGCAATATATTATTTCTCTTTAACAGTCTTTTAGCATCCATCTAGGAAAGAAATAGTTGGAGTATAAGAAAATCTGGATAGATATAAGTATCAGAGTAAGATTAAGACTAATAGAAAAGTCCTTTAAACTTTTTCAAAAGACTTTAAAAATGCATGTACTCTGATAAGATTGGTGACTTCATTTTTTGCATATTCCTATGGAAACTAAATGTCTCAAAGTGGATTTTTGAAAATATTTTGGATAGCGCTTGCTTGAGAAACTGAGAAAAAAAATTAGTTTTTCTTGACTCAGCATTTTAGTTCTACGGTTTGTAAAACTCAAACGATAAACGTTGAATAAATAGTCACACTTCATTTAAAAATGATTACAGCTATAGTTAAAAGTACTGCGCGTTTACTTTGCGTAAACCAAACTAATTAACAAGACATAATTTGTTCTCTAGTTAAAAGTACTGTGTGTTTACTTTGTGTAAACTCGGCTAATAAGCAGTAAGCGACTTGCAAATTTTCTCTAGAAGATGCTGATAAATGTAAAAGAAAACCATTTAACTTAATCTTCATATACCACTTGTAAATTTTAAGATTATCTTTATTACATTTCTTTTAATAAATTGGTCACAAACTAAAAATAACAAACATAAAATCAGGGGAAAACTAAGAAATTATGGTATTTCTTAATTCTATTGTGTTATTGAAGTATCTGAATACAAACTAATTTTGTTAAAGCATAGATAAGATTGATATGATTTGGCAATCTATTTCAAGAACATGGAAAGAAAACTTAAGATTGTCATGAGGAAATTAATTATGAATTTGCCTGTAATGAAATAAAGCAGAGACCTGTGAAGTCACTGAATGTTACTTAATGGGTCCCAGGCCAACATAAGCCTATAGAAAAAAACAAGTCATGTGTTAGGAGAGTGAAAAAAGAGGTGAAGAAAGCTACAAAAGAGATGAGGTAGAGTCCCTGCATTGGCTGTACACAGCCTATCACTGCCCATAGATAAGGTGTCTGGGCCCAATTTATCTGACATCTCTTTCCTCCTAGCTAAAAGCTGTTTTTAAGGCTATAATATATTCTGTGTAATCGAGTGCATAATTTCTTTACTAATTCCCTTCGCTTTAATTTCATGTTTATAAAACGACTATTTCATTATAATCTAGTATTTGGGGCATTGAGAAAAAAGTGAGAATCATGCTAGTGTGGGCATTTTAATTCCACAAAGAATTATAAAGTAATAAATTGCCATTGTGATTTTAAGTTACTGGTTGTCAATAATTATAAAATAATAAATTTTCAGTCATTAATAAATTTTTATACACATTATATCTCATGAGTCTGAGTAACAGAGATTTGCCCCTAAAAGATGACCTTTCAGAGTCTGATAGCTCAAAGTTCTAATTCTGCTTAGCAGTGATCCAGTCTCTAATTTGTGGTGGATTCACCAAGGCCAATGACATTTTGTAATGTCCCCAGCAGCCACCAGCTGGCTGCCCTAGATGACAACCACATCTCCAACTTCTTCATCAGTATATTGGCAATCTACATAAGAGCAATTTATTAAACCAGCAGGCATATTATTATTACCCTAAATTTTTTATTATCAATTGCAGTTTGGCCCCCAAGACTGCCAGATTCTCTTCCATGCTTCTCTAGTCAGCTCATTCTCCTAATCTCTCTGGAAAGTATTTCCCATCCTCTTCACTCCCCAGAAAAATCATGCCCCACCCCCATCAATTCACTCTCAGTGAAGATCTTCCCATTTATTTCCAGCAAAAACAGAAGACATCAACAATTTACTCTTTTATTTTCTCATCACTTAACCCACAAATTTATTTGTACTAGAAAGTAATCAGGGGAAGATACCTATTTTAATCTCAGAGGTGAAAGTCTTTCTACCAGGAATCAGGTTTATCATATATTCTTGGAATATATGATAAATTTCATCCCAATTTACATTCTTAGAGATTTTGTTTCATCAAGTGTCCTGTCTCCCCATCTCTGATAGCTGTAATGGGACTCTCCTATTAACATTAAAATATGCTCTCTTTCAATTTAAAAATAATACAAATTAATAAACAAATGAATTAAGCAGCAAATCTATCTTTGCACCTCATAACACTGTCAAGCCACCATCCTGTTTCTTTTATTGCCTTCACAGCCATGCTTCTCTCCAAAGAGTTGACCTAATTCGCCATTCCTCTCTGCTTTCTCATCCTTCGTGTATGCCTCAATGCTTTCTTTGGCAACATGTTCATTAAAGGACCATTTTATAAAGCAAGCTGGTCCAACCCACAGCCCAGGGGCCACATGCAGCCCAGGATAGCTTCAAATAAGGCCCAATACAAATTTGTAGATGTTCTTAAAACATTATAAGATTTTTTTTTTTTTTTTTAAGCTCATCAGGTATCGCTTGTGTTAGTGTATTTTATGTGTGGCCCAAAACAATTCTTCTTCTTCCAATGTGGCCCAGGGAAGGTAAAAGATTGGACACCCCTGTCCTAAAGTCATCACTGAATTTGATGTTGTTCTGTTTAACGGAAACTATATTTTTCATTGTAAGAAATGCATCACCTTTTAAACCACTGGCAAATCTCTTCTTACAACATTTTTCCCTTTGCTCCTTTGATTCTCCATCCTCTTACTCCTTGGCCCCTCTTTTCAGTCTCCTTTGGGAGTTTTTTCTTCTCCACTAATATTTGGAAGAAAATCAAGAGAATTGGGCTTAAAATCTGAATTACTTGAGATAAATCATTACCATCAGCAACTGAATGGAAGTTAGGGCCATTCCTGAGATAAGAAACACTAAAGGAGGAATTCTCTTAGGAGTGGGGGGGGAGAATGGCAGGGGAGAGCTCTTTGCAGTGAATTCTGGGCATGTTTATTTTGAGATGCCTGCGAGATACCAAATGGAGAGGATCAATAGGCATGTGGGAAAAAGGATTAGAGTTCAGAAAACAGGAAGGAGTTTGCCAGGTATAAACATTTTCTACTTGTAAATAATGTTTGAAAGCCTAAAGTGAATAATACCACCCAAGGAATGAGTGCATAATAAAGAGATGCATAGTAAGTGCACTGGAGTGTGTAGTAACATGGCCTGGTACCAAGGCCCGAAGAATTCCAAAATAGAAGAGTTTGTACATGGCATTTAGAGCCTGGAAATTGATACAATAACCTAGGGAAAATGTAAAGATTATAAAGGCATGGAAGCCCAGGATCAGGTACTGGGCTCAGTAAACTTTAAAGGTCGAACAAAAAAGGAGGAACCAGCAAGGAGACTGACAGGGAGTGGCCAGTGCTGTGTAAATACATCTTGAGACCATAGCTTCAAGGACAAGAGAAGAAAGTGTTTCATTTGCTGAAGGAAGGAAAGAAAGAAGAAAGGGAAGTAAGAGAAAAAGAAGGAAAAAAAGACAGAAGAGACAGTGTGTTGTGCTTTGATTTGTGTCTCTCCTCAAAATATATGTTGAAGTTAAAAATCCCTGGTAGAGTGAGAACAAATCCAACGATGTCCTTACAAGAGATGTTGTTGTAAGAAGAAAGAAATTTAGACAGACAGTCACAGAGGGAAGATAGCCACGTGAAAAAGAAGGTAGAAATTAAAGTGATGAAGGTGTTGCTAGTAACCGTCCGAAACTAGTAAGAGGCAAGGGAAGATTCTTCCCTAGAGCCTAAAGAGGGATCCTGGCGCTGCCAACAACTTGATTAAACTTCTAGCCTCCCAGAACTGTGAGAAAATAAATTTCTGTTCCTTTAATCCATCACGTTTGTGGTAATTCTTGTGTCAGCATTACAAAACTAATATAGGGAGTGAGGAATCTTGAGGTATAATTAAGAGATTCTCAAGTTGACATTCATAATGAATCCACAATAATATAAAATTTCTCTATTCCTCTTTGCAATTTTTTAATTCAATTTCTTGTATACAATTAGGTATCCCATGTTTTCTAATCATTGACATTTTCCCAAAGACTTTGAAATCTCTTACAATGTGTGAATTTTTTTTATTATACTTTAAGTTCTGGGGTACATGTGCAGAACGTGCAGTTTTGTTACATAGGTATACACGTGGCATGGTGGTTTGCTGCACTCATCAACCCATCACCTACATTAGGTATTTCTCCTAATGTTATCCCTCCCCTAGACCCCCACCCCCCGACAGGCCCCAGTGTGTGATGTTCCCTTTCCTATGTCCATGTGTTCTCATTGTTCAATTCCCACTTATGAGTGAGAACATGCGGTGTTTGGTTTTCTATTCTTGTGATAGTTTGCTGAGAATGATGGTTTCCAGCTTCATCCATGTCCTTGCAAAGGACATGAACTCATCCTTTTTTATGGCTGCATAGTATTCCATGGTGTATATGTGCCACATTTTCTTTATCCAGTCTATTATTGGTAGACATTTGGGTTGGTTCCAAATCTTTGCTATTGTGAATAGTGCCGCAGTAAAGATACGTGTGCGTGTGTCTTTATAGTAGAATGATTTATAATCCTTTGTAAATACCTAGTAATGGGATTGCTGGATCAAACAGTATTTCTAGTTCCAGATCCTTGAGGAATTGCCACACTGTCTTCCACAATGGTTGAACTAGTTTACAGTCCCACCAACAGTGTAAAAGCATTCCTATTTCTCCACATCCTCTCCAGCATCGGTTGTTTCCTGACTTTTTAACAATTGCCATTCTAACTGACATGAGATAGTATCTCATTGTGGTTTTGATTTGCATTTTTCTGATGACCAGTGGTGATGAGCATTTTTTCATACATCTGTTGGCTTCATAAATGTCTTCTTTTGAGAAGTGTCTGTTCATATCCTTTGCCCCCTTTTTGATGGGGTTGTTTGTTTTTTTCTTGTAAATGTGTTTAAGTTCTTTGTAGATTCTGGATATTAGCCCTTTGTCAGATGGACAGATTGCAAAAATTTTCTCACATTCTGTAGGTTGCCTGTTCACTCTGATGATAGTTTCTTCTGCTGTGCAGAAGCTCTTTAGTTTAATTAGATCCCATGTGTCAATTTTGGCTTTTGTTGCCATTGCTTTTGGTGTTTTAGACATGAAGTCTTTGCCCATGCCTATATCCTGAATGGTATTGCCCAGGTTTTCTTCTAGGGTTTTTGTGGTCCTAGGTCTTGTTTAAGTCTTTAATCCATCTTGAGTTAATTTTTGTATAAGGTGTAAGGAAGCGATCCAGTTTCAGTTTTCTGCATATGGCTAGCCAGTTTTCCCAACACCACTTATTAAATAGGGAATCTTTTCCCCAGTTCTTGTTTGTGTCAGGTTTGTCAAAGATCAGATGGTTGTAGATGTGTAGTGTTATTTCTGAGCCCTCTGTTCTGTTCCATTGGTCTAATTTTAAAGCAGAAATTCTTGCCTTGTTCTCTTGAAACAAGACTTATATTTCAAGGTATACCATGGAAGAAACTCCAGGTAATGAGAGCATGAACAATTTCTGTATTCTCTGGATACTAAACACACTTTAGTTTCTGTTTGCACATCATTTGTGCCATGTTTCACAGACTTTATAAAGACCCATGCTTTTTGAAAGTATGCAAGATGCATTAAAGTATAACATGATTTTATAGAAAATAACAATAATTATGGCTTTCTTTGATATCACCTGTCAATTTCCACAGTCAGGAGGAACTGAAATTATGTGTAGTCACAGAAATGACTTGTTCTGAATATAATTACTATTAAAAGATATGATTTACATTTTAAAAATTTACATCAAGAGCAATAGCCATTTTTAAAAGTAGTATGTATTTTTAATTATAAATCAAATGTGTGCCCATTAGATGCAATTGTGAAATCAAGACAAATACAGAGAAGAAAGTGATGATTATCCATAATTGCCACTGATAAAATAAGCTACCATTAACAGTGGAGTGCATTTCTACTATTATCTATGCATGTAAATTTTAACATGATTTAGGTCATGTCATGCTGTATGTCCACTTTATAGTCCTATTTTTCACTTAAAATATTTCATTCTAATAATTTTTTCATATAAAAAAGATGTTTAAGTCTTAAATTGTACAATAATAAGCTATGGTTTAGGAGATCTCATAATTTATTTAACCATTCTCTCTTTTTTTTTTTTTTTTTTTTTGAGACAGCATCTCCCTCTGTCGCCCAAGCTGGAGTGCAGTGGTGCAATCTTGGCTCGCTGCAACCTCTGCCTCCTAGATTCAAGCAATTTCCCTGCCTCAGCCTTCTGAGTAGCTGGGATTACAGACATAAACCATCACCCCTGGCTATTTTTTGGTATTTTTAGTAGAGACAGTGTTTTGCCATGTTGGCCAGGCTGGTCTCGAACTCCTGACTTCAAGAGATCCACCTGCCTCGGCCTCCTAAAGTGCTGGGATTGCAGGCGTGAGCCACTGCATGTGGCCTTAAACATTCTCTATTGTAGCACTTTCAAATTTTTATACATTCTTAAAAATGCCATTATGAGCATACATAGATATATTGGTGCTCACATATTTGCTTTTTTTAGATATGGAATTATTGCACCTGTAATAGTAATGATGAGTTGAAAGACAAGTATTCCAGCATTAAAAACGAAAAACAGAGATATTAATGAATAAATAGAATTTTAATAAAAAAAGCAAATGCATGAGTCCTAAAGACTTGCAAAATTCAATATTGACCGTTATCTCTAATTAAAAACTTTCTGCACAAACAGCTGTCTATGGCCTCTCCTAAACCCAGTCAGAATGGCAACAAAGTACCCTGGGATCCATGGCACTTTGCATTTCCTAAATTAGTGGAAGGTCACAGTATCCTGATGAGATACTGTGCACTAATTTAGAAATTTAGAAAATGCTATTACAAATGGAATTTCTCAGGAGCATGCTGTTAAAATGACAATTGAAAATGGCTCTCAGTTTTCTTACTTTCAGAGTAAGCACTCTGGTGAGATGACTAAATAATTTGTGTAGAAGAAGCTATGGACATGTGGATATAACTCAACTGTGAACTTTCATGTCTATTGAGGTATGTTTTTAATTTATTCCCTGAGCAGATTGTTTTGCAAACCCATATTGGTTGTTCAATTTGAACATGAATGAATGACCTTGGGCAAATCACTTCACAGTTAATTTCCTATGTGTAAAACAAGTAAGGCAATAATTTGGGGGAAAGAGAGCCAATATGAAAAATGGAAAGTACAGATTTATTTTTAAAAAGTTATCATCAATGGCTCATGCTTGTAATTCCAATATTTTAGATGGCTGACGTGGGAAGATTGCCTGAGTCCAGGAGTTCGAGACCAGCCTGGGCAACATAGCAAGTTCTCATTTCTAAAATTGAGATCTATCTATCTATCTATCATCTATCTAGTGAGAGATCTCATATATATATATTAATATGAATACTATTATATGCGATCTATATATATGAGATCTCTATATATATACATATTTTAAAAATAAAGTTATAATTATTACCATTAAAAAATAACTGATTCTAACCAATTAAATATTCAGTATCTCCAGTTCTTGCAAATTTTAGCTACTGTAATACTACATTCTAAATTGTGTTTTCTGATATTCCCCTCCCCAAATTCCTTCATTAATGTTGAGAAAGAGCCAATAAAGTATCGTTTTTACTTTAGAGTTCATAAAATCACATAAAAAAAATCACTGAAGCAGTACTATGGCGATATTACATTCTAGACTTCTGTTAATAACTTGTGTGGAATATTGGAATATTCAACCAACATGACATATCAAATCCATAATCATTTCTGGAAGGTTTGTCAGAATATATTTTCCTATCAATCTAATAAAGTTGACCATTAAAGGTTAAATTCATAAAATACCATAGACCTGAGTTTCCATTTCCCTGTAAAAATACATTTTGGACAATTTTAGTGCTATGTTTTCAATCTGAAATGATGTAATATTTGTCTGATCTTTGAAGATTTTATTTAAGATGACAAGATTTAACACAAACTAGACGCCATAAGCAATAACTTTCAATGAAAATTTTAACTGACACAACTTGATTGACTTAAATGTAAAGAATCTATGCACTAGTACACAGGTGTAATGTCTTCTCTCTTCAAAGAAAAATTTTATTGAACCAGAAAGAAGTTTTTTTATTTTAATAGTAACTATTATATTTCTAGTACTTTTAAAGATGCTACTCTCCACAAGTTCTGTGTCGTTATAGAAAGGGCTTTAGAAACAAATCTAATAAATAATAACCCAAACTATTCTGATTTAAAATATTTGGATTAAATTCTGACACAATTTTAAAGTTATTTTTTAGTATGTGTTTTTTATTAAAAATAAAAATAGAAAACTTCTGTAGTTGTTGTCATCTCTACTCTTCTCCTATTGTCTTCTTTCTCTGATATTCTTAAATCTGGTTTCTTATTTTTGACAGCTGATTTTTCACTCTAAAGTTTTTAAACTGAATCTTTTAAACTGAAGCTTGTAATTTTCCATCATTTGATTTGCTTTAATCACAACTGTACATGACCCACATTAATTTTATCATTATACATTTGACCTGTTTTTCCTCAGCTATCATATGAACAAGGTGGTATTTCTGAATGTCCATGAACAGAAAAAAAAATTCCACTCAGTTTCTCTTCTCATCTTTCCCACCCATTATTGTTACTCCCTTCAAGCAAGCAAATCAGGGGCAACCTTTGATCATTTTTCTTTCATCTTATTTGGCTAAAAATTTACTTTTCCCTTCAGGAAACTTCTGTAATTTATCCCTTTCTCCCTGAAGCTATTACTGGGAAAATTTCACCCATATTTTAATGTTACCATTTTGGTTCTTGCAAATTCCTTTCTCATGCTATCCTATCAAACTTCAGTGTGGACAAAATGTCTGTAAAACTATTTTTTCTCACTAAAATAATTATTTAATTCATTTTTTCAATCAGTCTTTCAGACTGCATAACTATTGCATTTCTTTTTAATTGTACTCCTGCCATTCTTTTTTTGTAATTGATTTCTTTATTGGTTTTGTTTTTCACTTAGTGTGTATCCCACTTACTCTCTTTATAACTACTTGTCTTCAAGTACATTCTAAAATTAAAGAAGGTGGATAAACTTTCCCCACCAATTTTTATTATCAAATAACCAATAATTCACCTAAATGTGACCAACAATGAACCAGATAATTTTTTAAGTCCGTGTATTTTTTAGTTACCTTTAAGCAATTTCAATTTTTTTCAATCTAGTGTGTGGTTTTTAAACCTCTGACATCACCCTTTGTGCTATGTTCTCTCTTTTTGAACATAAGAATGTGCTTTCTCATAGAAATGTTTTTTTGAAAGAATGTTTAGCTTCCATAAGGTGAATTCAAAAAAACTCCTTATTTTGTATGTAATGCAGCTAAGCAATAGTACTACTATTACTACTGTATCTGTTTATGACATTATTTTTCAGAAAATAATGTCAGTTATTCAGTAAAAAAACTACATGTTTTTAGTTTCAATCTGTATGCAAGAATCCATCTCCACTTGTCGTATCTTGGTGATGGGACTTCCTTTCCGGTACTGGCTAGGTGACCTTAAACAAGATACTTAACCTCTTTAGCCTCAGTGTCCTCATTTGCAAGATGAAGAATATAAATAGTACCTATTTAATAGGCTAGTTGTGGAAATAAATGAGGGAATTCATGTAAAGGGCTAAGCACAGATGCAAGAAGTTTTCTGGAGGCATCTGGGAAAATTCTTCACCATTCTTAAGTGGAAGGAAGTCTACTTTTCCCTCACTGGCCTTGAATAAGAAACTATGTAGTGGTTGCTGCTCACAGCCAACTTCTACCCACAAACTGTTGGAATTTGACTCTGGGGATAAGAGAATGGAGAGATGAAAAGAACTTGGGTTCCTGAAGATGTTGTTCAGCTGCTGAATCAAACCTGAAATCCAACCTAGTTGTGGGCATCTTGTTATGTACATTTATGTATTTCACCCAGTTTGAATTGAGGTTTCTGTTTATCTCAAATGAACACTAATAGAGAATTTGGTGAGTAATAGAAGTTCTGAGGAGCAGAAGTGTCACAGGCTACAAATGCAGGAGTCGAAGGAAGTCCAAGTCAAATGTGAGCTTCACTGATTCCTATATTCCTGCCAAGTCTGTGGATCCCTGGAGGCCAGTGCAGTCAGCCTCACCTCTGGATCTGGCGGTGTGATTCTCAGTGGGGGTATAATAAAATATTTAAAAAATTAAAAAAAGAATGTAGTAATGTCAGAGGTGTTTAAACCAGAGTGACTCCATGTTGAATAGGGGCTGGGTAAAATAAGGCAAAAACCTCCTGGGTTGTATTCACAGGAGGTTAGGCATTCTTAGTCACAGGATGATATAAAAAGTCGGCACAAAATACAGGTCACAAAGACCTTGCTGATAAAACAGGTTGTAGTAAAAAAAAAAAAAAAAAAAAAAAGCTGGCCAAAACCCACCATAACCAAGACGGCGATGAAAGTGACCTCTGGTCTTCCTCACTGCTCATTATTCGCTAATTATAATGGATTAGCATGATAAAAGACCCTCCCACCAGTGCCATGAAAGTTTACAAATGCCATGACAAAGTCCAGAAGTTACTCCATATGGTCTCAAAAGGAGAGGACCCCTCAGTTCCTTGAATTGCCCACCCCTTTCCTGGAAAGCTCATGAATAATCCACCCTTTGTTTAGCATATAATCAAGAAATAACCATAGAAATAAGTAGCTGAGGAGCTGACATCACTGCTCTGCCTATGGAGTAGCCATTCTTTTATTCCTTTACTTGCTTAATAGACTTGCTTTCACTTTACTGTATGGATTTGCCTGGAATTCTTTCTTGCATGAGATCCGAGAACCCTGTCTTGGGGTCTGGCTCAGGACACCTTTCTGGTAACAGTAATAAAAGAATACATTATTTTACCAAAAGTAATCTAAACCTAATGCACTCTATGGTTCCGCGAGATGATGGGGCTGGGGAAGAAGAGTCTGGGGACTGGTGTCTCCTTGCTCTTAGAAATGAGAAAACTTTGTTGCTAGAGTTATGAGTTGGCAGAAAAATGAATAGAGGATTTGGGGCATATATATCGAGAGAGAATTATTATAGTTTTAATATGTGCATGAAGCTCTGCATTTTAGCTTTTATCAATAAGCCACAGAGAAATGGACATCATCTTCAAAGAACAAATGTTCCTTAATTTTAAAAAAAATGGGTATTAATCTTTATACTAGGGAATAGGAGGATAAACACTTGAAGACATTTTTTGCAAAATCTTTAACAAAATAACTTTTAAAAAATATGCAGTTTAGAATCCATAGACCCTTTACAAATTTATTAAATATCTGCTAAGTAACATAGCTTTCAGAGAATGTGAACATTATAATTCTTTCATCACCTGTTAGCTTGAAGGTTTGTATCTTTGGAGTTTAGTAGCTTTTCACAACCTTTTCATCTCAAAGCATGAGTTTGAATATGACTACTGGTGGCATGAATAAATAAGGTGGATTATTCTGAATAATGTCCAGAAAACTAGATATTGTATCATTCTAAGAATTAAAAAAATTGTGAGAGGAAATAAATGATTATATAAGCTTTGTAAGACAATATCCTTTATTATTGGGATTATACTTACTCTGTTGTCACAGAGCTGTGAACCAAAACTGTTTACCCCTGGATTTTACCTTTCAGACAACACAATACTCCCGCCTCATGTCCAATCAAGAAAAAACTTGGGCAGTTATGAACCCTGGTTCAGCTTAATTTTTGAGCTGCTCTGTTTTTCTTGGCTTTCCCTGGCACCTTATCCTCTGCTCCATCTCCTTGTCAAGACCCCCTCCTGCTTTCAGCCACTGATGCTCCATGGCTGTGACCCTTACTTTGAGTAGGAGGACGTGTGTTCATAAAAGCCTCTTAGCATTTCTGGTTCCTGGTATAATCAGGTAGGTCCTTCAGGTGGTTTAAGCCCATTCAGTCCTTTATGTTGGCCATAACCTGCTATAGTCAGGAAATCTGTATTTTCCCTTTATTCTTTAAGCATAATTGTTTCCAAAATTTGGTTAAAATCCTAAGCTCCTATAACTAACCTTTAATTCTTATTACCTTTAACTTTAAAATAGCAGTATTTTAATTGATGAAATATTAGCCCAAGCAAGAGACTGATAGCATATATACAATAAACTTTTATAAATCATTGAAAATATTTGGTCATTTTAATTACGTGTAAAAACTGCAAAGAAATAGGCATTGGGTTACAGTTTATTTTACTAAGAGTAGTTCAGAAATTGCAAGTAAGGAGCAGTGACTGCTTTTGAAAGACATTTTCTCACCATAAAATAAGGGCAATATTTGGATAAAGCAATTAATTTCAATGCATGTGAGATACATACACATAGGGTATAGTTATATATGAGATTGGTGCTAGGAATAAAATCAACAGGCACTAGAATTTGATAGTATCTTCCTTCAACTTGCTTGGGACTTGGCTTTAGATAAAACAAACTCTAGAAATTTGGGGGTATTGAGAGTCCAACATTTTGAAGGGGTGGAGAATGTCCCTTTTTTTTTCTTTTACCTACTAAGTCTAACATAGTACCATATATTAAGTTTACAATCATTTGTTAAATCAGTGAATAAAGAGAATTATAAAGTGATGATCAAAGAACCAATACACTTGTGAGACAGTAGAACTGGAAGAAAAGTGTGGGGGCTGGTTTGCAGACTCTGGTTTAGTGTCACATCAATTTGAACATTAGGAGCTGCTTACATGCAAGCATGTCTCTGGTAAAATGATTATAGACATATGCACTGAAATTGTGAAAAATCAAATATATTTTGATTACAATGAGACTTAGGAAACACTTGCCAGCGGAAAAATCATTTGACCTGTTTTAAGACTTTAATGTATTTTTTTTTCCATTTTCAAGTTTTCATGCTTTGCTTAAAAGTAGTCAGACTCCCTACAAAGCGTACAGTGTTTTTGGTAGCTATGTCCAAGGCCTTTGCTACACTGAGCAAAGGTGATTCTCCTTTATCTTTTCTGGAGCTGAGTCAGTGGTAACAATATATTCTGTTTTGCAAAGAAAAAAACACGTAAAAATATTGGGTAGAGACATTCTTCAAATCATTTATTATTGAAAATACAGAAACACTAAAAGTTTCCAGCAATTTTTTTTTATTTCTGCTAGAAAATGCATTGTGAGATGAATACTGTCTGAATTACTTTTCCCTGGTATCTTTGGCTTCCTTTTCTGCATATAATGGATAAATTCTGTGTGAGCTTTTTCAATTTTACCATAAAGAGGCAGCCGAATAGCCAAATACAATCAATTCAAACAGAATAGCACTCTTTTGCTCACATTCCAATTTGGAAGAGGAAATCTGTGTGAAAAAAGTACATTTCCTATTAATTATTCTTTTGATAAGCCAGTATGAACATGTGCTGGAAATGGAAACTCATATAATACCAAAAAAGCTGCATATCTGCATGATTATTAAATGTATTAGAATGTGTAAAGTGCTTGTAACAATGCTTAGCCACAGATTTTGTGCTCTGTATGGATTTGAAAACTAAAAATATAGACATAATAGCAAAGTTATACATGTATGGTAAGGCTAGCCTAAGTTCTAAGAAAAACTGCAATTTCTAAGCCCATGATATATTATTCACATAAAAAACATTGTTTTTCATTATTGTTTACTTGATTCTGGAGGTAGGAAATAACCATTTAGTACATGATATTATTTATTTTTACTTCTATGTAAATAAATATTTTTATTATTCTGTTTTATAATTTTTAGAAAATTGTTAGATATCTAAATTCTGTTTCCAGTGGAGAAAATACGTTAGCTCAACTCATTGATGCTGAGTAGTAACTCCTTTCCTTCGATCAGTCATACATGGGAACTTTGAGGACCGGTGGTTCTCGAAGGTTGGTTACATAAGAACCACATACGGGTTTCTTTCAGTGTAGCTTCCCAAGCCTGGTCGCTGAGATTTTTAATCAAAAGGCTAAAAATGAGCCCTGGAATATGCTAGTTTGACAAGCCTTGTCAAATATTCCTGATTCGGGCTGTTTCCAACAACACAGGACATTATGGTCATCCTTTTACAGATGAGGCAATGTGGAAACCAGGAAAGGTTAAATTACATGATCACAGGCACACAGCTAATTGTTTAAAAGCTAAAATAGGCATGATGAATACAGCTAGCTTTGGTTGCAAAATTAGACATTTAATTAGAAATTCACTAGTCGGCCGGGCGCGGTGGCTCCGGACGGGGATGGTGGCTCATGCCTGTAATCACAGCACTTTGGGAGGCTGAGGTGGGCGGATTACTGAGTTCAGGAGTTGGAGACCAACCTGGTCAACATGGCAAAAATCCGTCTCTACTAAAAATACAAAAAAATTATCCAGTCGTGGTGGCGCACACCTGTAGTTCCAGCTGCTTGGTAGGCTGAGACACGAGAATTGCCTGAATCCTGGCTGCCCAGAACTTGCAGTGAGCCGAGGTGGTGCCACTGTACTCCAGCCTGTGCAACAGAACGAGACTCTGTCTAAAAGAAAAAAAAAAAATTCAAATCTCTTGACAAGACAGGGACTGATATGAGTTCAGTTTTAAACCTTCCCTAAGCAGCCCCTCAGTCTTATACAGGATGCTAGCATTATTCTTTGCTTTGTTATTCAATCTACTCTATGTATTCTGAACCTTATTTGTGCAAGGCATTACTTAAAACATACAGATTAAAACAAATGAGAAAATTGTAACTTTTCAAATTTGATATTAATAAATTAATGACTAATCATATTTTATATTTAACAATTTGGCTATCTTAGATTGATTCAATAAATTAATTAGCTACTTAGGCAATATAGAACCTTACTGTGTTGAGTTATAAATTTTTAATACTCCATTTTTCTTTTCATAGTTATAATATGCTCCTGGCAATAATTTGTGAAGTACAAAACATTTGCACCTAATTTTCTCCTCTGTTGTTCTGTTCTAAATTTGGAAATAATATCTCAACTCTAAATTTCTAAATGAAGTTTGGGCTTGTAGACATAAACATCATAAACAAAAACCACAATTGAATGTATTTCTCAGAAAAAAAGTTGATTATAGAATCGTAGAAATGATTTAAAAATAGGGATGATGCTGTCTACTTTCTCCTCTAACACATACTCTCACCCTGACACACACTCATACAGTGCTGATGGCTTCTAATGGGCAAGCACCATGGTCATTTTGTAGAAAGTCTTGAATATAGTAAGGAAATTAGTATCTCTTATTTATCTTTTAACAATAATTAACATATTGGACATTTTCCATGTGTCATACTCTGCTATGCACTTGAAATACTCTCACTTAATTTTCACAACCCTATTATAATCTTCATTTTATAGATATGAAAACTGAGGCTTGGAGAGGTTAAGTAACTTTTCTGAAGCTAGAGTTTGAGTTGAAGAAATCTGATTCTAGAATTTACAGTTTTAGCCACAATGCTGACATGTGTGCCTCAAGCTTACGACAGGATGGGATTTCAGAAAGGATTTTTTTATACTTCCCTTACCATTCTTATAAAACATTTCTGGCTCATCACTCATGTTTGAAAGACATTTGGATAAGAATTAATATGATCAACAAATGGATAAACTAGTCCTTAATATCACAGCTTTCTCCTACCAGCTTTCTTAACCTTCACTGCTGTTTTGTATTGTTTTAATAAAAAACTTGATTGGCTTTCTTAACTTTATATAAGAAATCATTGCATTTTACTTCATCAAAATATTTCAAATAGAAATTATATGCTTTAAAACAAAGAAAGCTTATTTGGAGCAATATATTCAAATATTAATATCTTCACAGGTTTGATTTGAAAAGTAGTTTCCAGAATATTATTACTCTAAGAATATTAGAGTATTATCTAATACTAATTCTAAAACACATGCATAAATATTTCAATTAACATTTTCCTGTTTTTAACACCTTTCAGCTACAGTGAGGCTGAAGGAAAGCTGTGCAACAGGGATCACAGCTAAGGGTGGCACACCATGTCTCTCAAAGCTGGAAATGATCATTATGGATGTCAGAGGCTTCTTTGGTAATGCATGGAGACATAGAACTATATGACGTGTTAGGACAGTAACAATTTATAAATGAAGTTTTAACTCTTCCAAATACATTGACGGCTGTTGCTGCATCTGTCTCATTAATATGCCCTATCAAACCAAGAAACAAACAAAAGGAAAGGATTTGCTTGAGGATGGATTCAAAAGCAAGAGCAAGAAAAGAATGAAGACAATAAGCTTCTGATGAGTTTACCATGAAGGCAAACACTCACCTGCAGCTGAGATTTTGAAATTTGTTTATCTAGAGGAGGCATTAGATAGTATAAAAGCAGTCCTCAATAGAGTAGCATTTCTAAAAGATAATCAAATAGTGAAATCATTGAGGACAAAGAGCTTTAGTTATCTGAAGATACAGTATCAGACATTCAGTTTTAACTCTTAAAATGTATAATTCATGAACAAAAGCTACTGATTTTCCGCCTAAGGAAAATACTTTGAAAGAACAGGTAAGAGTTAGAATAGGTAAGAATACTATAATTTCTGATGAGCACACAGGTGCCAAAGATTCTTTCAAAATAAATAACTGGAAATAACTTTTCCAGCAGAGAGTTGAGTAGAATGTAAGGAAATGAGAATTTAGGTATCATTAATTTATCAGCATAGCCAAGCTTATTTTGATAACATATATGAGGAACATGAATTTAAAAAATTTTTTTTCAAAGAGATAACAATTTACAATTACCAATAGATGTACTTTGATACTCATCCTGGTGAAGTAGGCTATTTCCCTGACCCCTTCATGAAACCTGTGACAGGAGTGCCTTGTTTCCTCAGTCCACCACTCTCAACTCCTCGTGGGAGGGAGTGCGCCTCTGAACAAGGTGGGAACTGGAGTGCATGCGTGCTCGAACCATTTCAGCACTGGCAGGATCAAACTCCACTCACCTGGACCCCCTGCATTCCACCTCTTGTGGGAGGGAACGCTCAGGTGAGTGGGTACAGGAGCCAGAGTGAATGCTTCTGGGTGCCGGCAGGAGTGAACTCTGTGCAGGCCCAGCAGCAGCATCCAGGTGGGGTGCCTGCAACTCTGGGAGCCCCAGAGGACATGTTACAGTACTCTTTTAGCTCTGCTGTCCACGGATGGCTTTTCAGTGAAAAGCCCTTTGCCTTTTCATGCAAGGCGTCTGCCCTCTACCCAGCAAGGGCAAAGGACCAGTGTGACAGCCTTTTTTATCCGCACTGGTGGCTCCCAAGCTCTTGTCCAGCGCCCAGGAAAAATGAGGTCACACAAACGAATCGAAGGATGGTAAATGTGGGGGATTTTATTGCAAGTGAAAGTGGCTTTTAGTGGGAAGGAGTGCTGGAAAGGGGGTGGGGTGGGTAGGTAATCTCCTCCTGAAGTTCGGCTGTCTCTGGCTGAATTCTTCTCTGAAGTTACCCCATCAAGCTGTTTCTCTCTCTAACGTCCAGCTGTAGTCCCTGACATCCAGATGCTTCTCCCTTCTGCTGGCTCAGTCTGGGGTGTTTATAGGCACAGGCTGGCAGGTGGGGCGCGCTATGAGTAGTTTAGGAAAAGGCAGCATTCAAACAGGAAAACAGGGATAGAAGTTCTCACTATGGGCCACGGGTATCAGGTTTTTCAGCTTAAAGGTGGGGTTTCTATCGGGGACCCACCCTTTTCTGCCTAGAATTTCTCTGCCACCTGTCCTTATCATTGGTACTCCAGGCCCCTTTGGCCTACGATCTAGGCTATGCACTTTTTCCCCAAAACACTGTTACTTGTCTTGTCAGAATTTAGCTTCTCATTACCTCTTCAAAAAGCCACTCCTACCTACCTTCTCCCCAAAATCTGGTATCCATTACTCTGTTTCCCGTGGCACTCAGTGTTGGCTCCCGTTAAAACACACTATGATATTTTTTAACTCTTCTGCATTCCCCAAGAGACTCTGAGGTCCTTAGTGGCAATCCCTACAATGTTTACTCAGTGTTCTGAATAGCACCTCACAGGTGTCCAACCAGCATTCCAATATGGGCATTCATTTATCGATGGATAAATGAATACAGTATTTTCAGAGTCTTCAAGACCCAGTGGTGCAACATTTTCATGGTGCAATTCTAGAAGAAACTAAGGCAGCATGATTTTTGCCATCCATAAACCCAAACACTTAAAGATCAGCAACTGAATGCACTTAAATTACACATACAACCAGTATTATACATTTATCAATTTTTTTCTTAATATTGCTACATCTGTCATTTTTAAAAAATAGGGAATGTGGAAATTGTAGACCAAAAAGTACCTGAGACAAGTCTCAATTTAGAAGTTTATTTGGCCAACATTAAGGACATGCCCCTGACATAGCCTCAGGAGGTTCTGACAACCTGTGCCCAAGGTGATCTGGCTACAGCTCGTTTTTTCACATTTTAGGGAGACATAAGATATCAATCAATACATGTAAGATGTACATTGGTTTGGTCTGGAAAGATGAGGCAACTCAAAGGGAGGTGGGCAAGGGTGGGTTCCAAGTCACAGACGGATTGAAAGGTTTTCTGATTGTCAGTTGGTTGAAAGAGTTCATCTGAAGATCTGGAATTAACAGGATGGAGTGTCTGGGTTAAGATAAGGGGCTGTGAAGAGCAAGGTTCTTATTGTTCAGATGAAGCCTCCAGGTAGCGAGCTTCAGAGAGAATAGACCAAATGTTTCTGATTAGGCTTATAGAGTGGTCTGTTCTGTTAGTCTTAAGGTCTCAGTTTAGTATTAATACTGGTCAGCTGTGCCTGAATCCCAATGGGAGGAAGGTATAATGAGGCATTTCTTTTTTTTTTT
Organism: Nomascus leucogenys; assembly: GCF_006542625.1. NCBI lineage: Eukaryota > Metazoa > Chordata > Mammalia > Primates > Hylobatidae > Nomascus > Nomascus leucogenys. The sequence continues at coordinate 52,505,179 of NC_044383.1, read as the reverse complement.
TTTTTTTTGAGACAGAGTCTTGCTCTGTCTCCCAGGCTGGAGTACAGTGGTATGATCTTGGCTCACTACAACCTCTGCCTCCCAGGTTCAAGCAATTCTCCCTGCCTTAGCCTCCCGAGCAGCTGGGATTAAAGGTGCCCACCACCATGCCAGGCTAATTTTTGTATTGCTTAGTAAAGACAGGTTTTCGCCATGTTGGCCAGGCTGGTCTTGAACTCCTGACCTCAGATGATCTGTCCGCTTTGGCTTCCCAAATTGTTGGGATTACAGGCGTGAGCCTTTTTTTTTTTTTTTTTTTTTTTAAGTGAAAGCAGGTGTATTAGGAAAGTGAAGGAATAAAGAATGGCTACTCCGTAGGCAGGGCAGCTGAGGTATTTCCAACCACCCATTCCCATCATGGCCTGAACTAGCATTTCAGGTTTACTTTAGAATGCCCTTGGCTGACAGGAGGGTTCCATTCATTTGGTTAGGGGTGGGTTACAATTTTATTTTTGGTTTACAAAATACTTTTTTTTCCCTTGAATAATAATAGGAATGTAGGGGTTATGCAGAAGGATAAAGGGACAACTTCAGTAATTTGAAGCAAGTCGAAAATTAATAATAGAGACCTGGGCACAATTATTTAATAGAATTTAAGAGTAGAAAGGTATTTCCAAAGTCATCTTGCCCAAAACATTTCCTTGACACAGAGGGAAGCTGATTTTCAATGTCACAGTGCAATAAATGGCAGAATACAGATTAAATCCCAAGTGCTCTGACTCTAAATCCAATCTTTTACAGTATATCACAGCCCCTTCAATAGTGCAAGTAGAAAGGGCATGTTTCTGGCTTTAAGTTAGCAATGGGAGAAAGATATGTTTATTGCTAATATGACATAAATGGGGAACAAAATGTTACCATTTGTGATGCAAATTTCTTCCACTGTAAGAAGGCAGTACCACTAGCATCAAAGTAATAATTCTTTGCATAATATCATCTGGAAGAGGGTATGTAAATGAATGCTGGCTAACCAGCAGAATACACAGCAATACGGTTTTAGTGTACAATTAGTCCCCACAGTTTGTCATGATATACAACTGTGTTTCACTTAGCCCTGAAGGTGAATCATCAGAAAGTCTCACCTATATTAGGTTTTCTGACCCAGATCAAAGCCACCTATTTTCAGTGTGTGTCAAGGGAGTGGTGGGAGTTGAAGGATTGAAGGGAGGGAGGGATTTTGCTTTAGTTGGAGAAAATAACCCTGAGGCCAGGAAGTCACTACTTAGGATTAAGGGGTGTCAGAGCCTTGACTTTGCTACTTAAAATGTCTGAGTGACTTTGGAAGTGTTAACTGCTGTAAATTGTTAATGGAGGGGAATATAAAATAAGAATACTTTATAGATTTGTGAGGTTTGTATGCTATGAGGTCTGCAAAGTTCTAGGCAAGGAGTGAGGCATCAGTAAACAATAGACATTGTTGTTACTTGTGATTGCCTTGACATATCAGGTTTGGACCTTAAACAGTGTCTAGGTTAATTTTTGTACCCGGATAAAAATACCTAACAATGGAAGATGAAACAGAGAAAAATGTATGAAACCGTTTAGAACATCATAACTGTCAATGACAAAGTGACCATTAAAGTTAAATTGTATTAAATTGTATTAAATTAATTGATTCTTTTTTTTCTCTTCCCTCAGGTTGTATGTCATATACAGAAAAAAAAATGATACTACTGTTGCTAGTTCAATCTTCTCTCTGAATAAAAATTGGCTTTTAGATAAGCTTAAAACAGCACTTTAAAATTTATATTTTGAGAACACAATGAAGTAAGAAGGTTATTTTGGATGCTTGTGATAAGTTATCTATCTATATTACACCAAATACAATATGTTTGGTTTGGAAAAGGTTATGCTCAAAGGCAATGGTTTTCTATGTAATTTTTGGGTTGCAGTGCATGACAAAGGAATGGGAAAGGTTTACTGAGGAGGTTGTGTTCCTTTGGGAGATCCAAATTCACTCATAAATTCTCATTACTAAGATTAATAATAATTGAGGGTTTCATTACGAAAAACATCACCTTTACTCATTTGCTAACGGGCAAAGAAAACAGCAATGTCTACTACAGCAATCTGTTTACTTATATACTTGGATTTGCTAAAAAAAAAATCACTAGGCAAAGGGAGGTAGGAATTCAGGCAGTAATAATAGCAAATATTTATTTAAAATTTAGTATGACCGAGTCACTCTCTAAGGTGCTATATATATGAATTATATCACTTGATGTAAGTGCAATTCTTATCTTCTCCATTTTATAGATTAGGAAATTGAAGTTATAAAAGCAAAGCAATTTACACTGGGTCAACTGACTAGTAAGAAGCAAAACTAGGAGTATAATCCAGGCAGTCTTTATTCAGAGCTCATGCTCATATTTACTGTACTATATGCCTCCTGTCAAGGTCAAAAACAAAACAAGTAAAGCAACAAACTCATCTCAACTGAGGATAAAACAGATATATTGCCAGATAAAAGAAGATGATGAGAGTTGGGCTTTTCTGTATCCCTAAGCGTTTTTAGTACCAACCTTTCTATTTTTGACAGTTCGCATGTCCTACTGAGCCACAGGCTGTAGAGTCTACACAGTCAGAACCACACTCTTCCACTAATGGATTTTCCACTACTCTACTTTTTCTTCCCCTCCTGAAAATAATTGGTGAGTTTCTTTTCCCCAACTAATCTTAATAGTCCTTTGTTTAACATTATATTTTACCCTGAATGTTTATACTGATTAATATTTCCATTCTGAAATAAGACCTAACAATTGTAACTTTAAAAACTTCCCCATCATTAAATAAACTTTTACTTTTCTTAATGTTGATCTTGGCAGCATTTAGTTCTGAATATTTCTTGGTATTTCTACCTCATTCTCATATTTCTTTAATGCAAATGGAATGCTTTAAAAGTACATCTTCTTCAGAGCACCTCTTTTGCCTTACCTTTCTTTGTTATCCGTTCTTTCAGAAAGTCACAGTGGCTCCAACAGTAACTGAACAAGCTCTTTTGTCTCCATGGAAGGTTTCGCCGTATGTGCCTCTAAAGTCCCTTTTCCAAACTGTTAACGTGCCTCAGTGATTTGCTTTTTTACTTGATATCTTAATAGAGTGCCTTTCTTGTTTCCTAGTAGACCTAAAATGGCTTCTATGGTGCTTATAATTTTAGTAGTTTATTCTCATTTGTTTTTGTATGTCCTTTCATCAATTCAGTTGGTAAAACTGTGAAACTTTTCATTCAAAAAAGCACAAAATTCACTATATGGTGTTCCGAGAAAACAAAATAACACAAGAAACTGAGCTCATAAACACATAAATTAGGATGCACTATTCATACAACAAAGACTTATTTACTTTAGAAACAGATTTTTGTTTTCAGTGTTTCTTTTCAAAGCCTAAACATTCTCTGTACATTCAAAATAGAAATTTCATTTAAAACACTTTTGAAAATTCTTCACAAATATAAGTAGATAAAGTAAAATACTCTAATTTGGGGAATAGTTCTTTTTACAATGTGTGATTTTAGGTATATTAAAATGAGATATTATTCATAGTTGTAAACACTGCCTCTGCTCAGCTCTATTCTCAATCTTTCCACTTTTCTACAATTCTACACTTTATGCTTCAAAGTTAAATATTTTTAAAACACATTTTTCCTTATTTATTTCATATATTTAGCATAGTTTAATAGATTTAAACACTGTAAACTTTTATGGACTTTGCTCTTTTAAAGCAAAGATAGCAACCATGTCGACAAAGATTGGGAAAAAATTGCAAGAGGGCATCTGGAATATGCTAATAATTATGTAAATGACATTATAAATTACTAACTTTGTGTTAAAAGCCATTGAATTATTAAAGATAATGATGTGTGGGATTCTGTGGAATAATGTTAAATCAAACAACCATAGGTTCATTATCTATTGAAGATTACGTTAAGCTGTTAGACCAATTTGAAGAAAGTACAGCCAATAGTAAGTGATGACCAATATGAATATGAAGCAAAAGCAGGTGTGAAAGTTATCAGGTAAAATATTAGTCAAAATTCTGAGAAACAGTTAAAAGACACGAAAGAGTTGTGAAGGTGGCTGCCTCAGATACCAGGGAGAATGTTAAGACAGTAGTGGATGGAACACTCTGAATAGGAAGCTTGTAAGACAAATTAAAGGGTGGCAGCTAAAGAGAGACTGAGCTGGCCTCCTAGATGTGCTAGAGTGGAGGGCTAAGTTTATGCACTGTAAGTTTATACACTTTGAAGTAAGATAGGGGTGGGGTGGAGGTCTTAGCTCTACTACCTACAAGCTGAATGTCCTTGGATGAATTAATCAATCAGAGTTTCCTTATTGTAAAATAAGGATTAAAAACATTACTTGCCCCATAAGGATATTGTGAGGATTAATTAAATCAGAGAGTCCATGATTACCTGGTATAGTATGTGCAATATTTGCTAGTTATTATTAATCATTATACTTGATTTTAAAATTTGGTTCTCTTACTAGGTTGCTAGAACATTGCAAACAGGGATTTTCTTATTTCTAAGTAGTACCTAAGATAATAAATGTTTCTTGAACTGCTAAACTGAACACAAAACTAATTTTTTTCTGTGTAAGGCATATTGGCCTAGGAATTATTGATGACATTTCTATTTTATGATAGAACAGTTTATACCATTTTTATAATTTTGTATAATAAAACAATGCAAAATGTCTATTTCTAAATAATGTTTTTAAACAATAGGTATTTTTAAAATAACTCACATCTTTATTTGACATTTTATTAGATATTCTGCTGTTTTTGATTAAAGTAACCATTTTAGAATTAATATTCAAATAACACACAACAGCAACTAAGGTGTTATTTGTGTTACTGTGTGTTATTTGATTACGTTTTTGTACTCATTTTATCCATTTTAATAATTGTTTTATAGTAAACCGGCTAATAATAATTTAGTGTTCTCTTCATCTAAGGTTTTATATTTTGCAAACAGAGAAACCATTTTCTTTTGTGTTTTTATTCAAACTCTGAAAATTCATACATCATTACCGTTAATAATTTCCTTTGCTAATTTATAGACTGGCTTTTAATAACCTTGCTGTCTTGAAACTTGTTACATGTGAGAAGCATGATTTTTGAAAACATTCTGTTCTGATTATCTGCTCAAGCCCCATTCAGATCCTCTGTATTTAAATGCAATGAATAACAGGAAGAGGTAAAAGACCTTATATGTATATTTGTACATTTTCACCTTCTGTTATAAACTCCTTTAGAAAAGTGGCTTGGGTCAAAACAAATGATGTTTTTAGAAAAGTAGTTCCTAAAAGGCACAGAATTAAATACTTCAAATACCTGGAGTCCATTCATTTCTTTATACAACAAAAATGTACTTGTTACCTATTATGTATTCTCACTAAAAATGAGGAGGCCAAAATCAGTAAAAAAACTTGTACAATTTTCCTGAAAGTTATTCTCTGTTATACACTTTTGGAAAATTCATAACCATGTTATTTTCAGAAGCTCAAAGAAAATTATAAATTTTACTTAGATCTAAGAGACACCTACCTAAGGCTTAATGTGAAAGGGTATGTTTTCATTAAAATTCAGTTTGCAGTTTTCTCATTGGATTTCAGTGATTGCAATGTAGTTTGTTTACTCATTTGTTTTAATTATCAGACTGTGCACTTGTATAGGGCAATAATCATGACTCACCCTGTGAGTTCAACAGGATTGAACTCCTGTTATGTGCTGGCAATGAATTTGAAGAGAGTACAGTCCGTAAGTGATGACCAATAGGAATATGAGGCAAAAGCAGGTATGAAAGTTATCAGGTAACGATTAGCCAAAAGACTAAGAAACAGTTAAAACATATGAAAGAGTTGTGAAGGTAGTTGCCTCAGATACCATGGAGCATGTTGAGACATTAGTGGATGGAACACTCTGAACAGGAAGCTTGTAAGACAAATTAAAGGGAGGCAGCTAAAGAGAGACTGAACTGGCCTCCTGGATGTGCTGGCATAACAGGAGTTCAATCCAATATGTTTAAATGAATGAATGAGTGGAATTGAAACAGAATTTCACACATGCAGCAACACAGACAACTTTTCTACATTTCCCCTACTTGACCCTTGTTTATCTCTGTGAGAAATCAACTGTGATGATTGGATTTTACATTTGTCAATAAGAACAGCAAATACAGTAAGCCATTAATTTAGTGTTCATTAATTTGGGGTTCAAGACAATTCATTCTTGGTTTATCTTAAAGTTACCTCTGCAGGATTTAAAGATGAATGGTATGTTAAACAAATTACAGTAGACTTAAAATACTTGAATTTCTCTAATGGGCAGATGGCTAAAGCAATCATGCTTAACACTGTACGGAAATTTACAATAACTGATTAGATGCAAATGAATGTCTTAATAAAATAAAATCCATTTAGTAAAATAAGTTTAACAAACCTCTATTTAAAAATGTTTGATATTTTATTCTATAAATAATATATTGAGACTTCTACTTAACAGCAACTAAGCATTGTGTGTAATACTACATATTACAGAGAATCTGCCTTCAGGATGTTTAGAATCCAGCTGAGATTCTAGTATAACATAAGGCAAAAAAATATGATTAAGAATAAAAGCGAAAATGCAATGTGAAAAATAGGAAAGTGAGAAAAATCACTCTACAATCACAATTTCTTGCAAGAAATAAAAATTTAATTTTCCTTTTGAAAAAAGAAAAATCGTTTTATAATTCATCTTTTCATCAGTTCTCGAAGTCCCCCTTTCCCATCCTGCTCCCTCATTAGAATCAATGCATTTATTTCCGTGAGATGTCTCTCTAGCGATTTTTTTTTCTTTCTTCAAGGCCTTAATCTCTCAGGCGAGCAAGCTCGAGGGGGCGCTCTCCGGAGGAAAGAGACTTGGCCTGCGCCATTTCCTTCCCAAAGCCCATATTAAAGAACGCCGGGTCCGTAGAGCCCAGTGCCCTCGTTGACTAGGCTCCTGCTCAGAGCTGGAGTCATTTTCTCCGGACTGGCTGCTCCTCCTCGGAACAGGCCGCCAAGAGGGGCAGAAGGGGCCGAGTCGGCCGCAGGGGTTTCTGGGGCTTGTGGTCTCCGGGACCTGCTCCCTCACTTCCCCCCACGAGTGGAAGGCCCTGGGCGCTAGTAAGCGTTTCCCCGCCGGCTCTGGTGACCACCTGCTGGGCAGCACGTGGAACCCCGCCCCTGGAGATGGCGCAGAGCGCCTGCTCCAGGGCTCCTGTGCCCGCTTGAGGGCGCCCTCCCCCGCTACAGGAACCCATAAGGTAGGCGGGGCGGGCCCTGCACAGCTTTCCGGGACGCCCTCCCACCGCGCGAGGCCTGGCTTTCTGTGCCTGTGGACCACTCGTCCCTTTCACGTGCCCTGGGTTTGGACCTGAGCTCGCAATATTCGCAGGTGTGTATGGAGCTCCGCACACGTTTGGACGGTTCTATTTACCTAATTGATTATAGACTGTATCTGCTGTGGAGCTGCCGAAGCATCGGCCCACACCTGTGTGGATTTCTGTGGTATATGCCAGAGTCTGAGCATGTTCTAGCCTGGCTTGACCACCAAAATGGTTCCCGAGCTTGGAAGAGAGGCCTGTGTTTTGAGGTCTTTGGTGGAGTTGTCAAATCTATTCACTGAGCAGATCTTTTTATTAAGCACCCATTCTGTTGGACGAAATAGGTGAAGTGCTGTAGGTGTCAAAGATGGGACAGACTTGGTCTTTTGTCTCAAGGACCTCACAGGCTTCAGTTAGCAAGGGATTTATAGATGCATAGGAAGCATTGAGGGTAAAGGGTGAACTTGCATAAGAAGGATTTGATAAAGTAGTGTGGGACATGGGGGCTTGAGGGAGAAGCTTCATGGAGGAGGTGTCCCTTTAAGGAGGGATAAGAAACATTTGAAAAATAAAGGCAGGTGTGAGGAATACAGTACAAATGAAGGGCTTGTTAAGAGTAAAGGCAGGAAGCCACATATGTATGAAGAAAACAGAATGTCTTGGTATGTCTAGATTGTTTGAAGAGGCAGGAATTAAGTCTGGAGAAATATCTTGGACTGAAAAGCTTTGAATGGTTTTAAAGTCTGGAATTGCAGACACATTTGGACTTGAATTGCGTCAGGAACCATAGATAAGGCAATGTGCAGTTGTTTTATATTCATAAAATGCACATAATGTAGAAAAATATGAATATTGTTCAATAGCAACATTTGTGTCAAATTGATTACACACACTGATCACTTTTGGGGGACTTGTTTGTATTTTTGTTGTCTATTTAAAAGCGAGAGATTTACAGCGTATTATATGACTGCAAAGAGACTTAGTCACTTGACGGGGATTTGTGAGTTGCTATCCATTATTCTATTTATTTTTATATATGAGGACTTAGTCCTTCAGAAGAGTTTCAGATCAAATGCAATAAAGAGCATGTGTAATTTGAAACATGTATGGATGACTTTCAGAACATGGTAATGGAGCATAAATTCAGATGTAAAATTTGAAAATGGTCACACAAAAATTGATAACCATGAGTATGTTTTTTATTCTTTTTTTGTGAATATTAGTTTGAATGCCAGTATTTGGAATCAGCTTTGCAAAAACAGTGTTTTGTAGGCCTTGTTAAAGCTTAGAAAATGTTACGTTATACCATGTCTTTAGTGCGTATGAGGATGTTAGCGGTCCATTGGATATTGTGGTGAAGATCAAAGAGAATATTTTAATTCTTTCATAAGGCATGTGTACATTAAACTCTGCCATATCAAGGTGCTTGAAGCTGAAGGTCAGGGTGACAATTTATTATAACAAAGCTAGCTAAATTAGGCTAGGTCACAGGAGCATTGTTGAGGCAAACATACATATGACTACATTGTGGAGAATAGATTGGAGGGAGTTAGAGATCAGTTAGAAGGCTGATACAATCATAATGACGAGATACTAATGGTTTGAGGAAAGTGTAGGCACATTTTAAAATATAGGACAATAATCATGGCGGTAAGGCTGCTGAAGTCAGAGAGCAAAGTGTTTTAAGAGTAGAGGAGTGCTCGTCAGGGTCAAATACTGCAGATAAATAGAATGGGGGTTTGCAGGTGGTCTTAAGGTTTGGCAGTTATGATGTCATTTGCGACCAAGGTCAGGTGGGGGTGATTGTATATATATTTTTTCTTTTTTTAAAGCTGGGAGCAACCTGAACATGATTATGTATTGAAAGGTAGAAGTCAATTCAGGGAACGACATTGAAAGAGCTGAGAGGAGAGGATTGATGGAAAAGGTACAAGGGGTTGGTATGCAATTAGTGTACTTTCTTAGAATATAACTTAATGTTAAAGGATAGGAAGGAAGATATTGGCTATTTTTTAGGAGACCGTTATCGAGTAATCATAGCTTCCTTATGTGCCAGCAAAGTGCCTAGAATCCAGCTGGCTTATCTATCCATTCATGTTAAGTTATTCAGCTAAGATTTTCAGAGCTCATCATGTGTTAGCCACAGAGATTTCTGCTCCGAACAGACAGGAAATGGGCTCAGTGGAGCTCACTTAGGACGACTAAGGCCCATAGACATCAAACAACTGACTACATATGGATTATCCAACTGCAATTGTGATAACCGATAGAAACAAGGAGTATAGAATGTTAAGAGCATCTGTAATCAGAAGGAATTGACATGGCCTGAGGGTATCAAGGAAGGAATTTTCAAGAATAGAATGTTTAAGCTGGTGCCTAAGAGAGATCTCTCTTGTTACCAAGTCAGCCCTCCCACCCCTAATGCGGCCTTGTCTTGCCCTGTTATCATCTCATTTCCGCTTCTCTGTTCACTGGTGAGCTGGTTCTCCACTCTTGAGCACTTGAAATGTATTTTGCCAGTAGGTTGATAAAGTGGGAAAACTTTCAAAAACCAAGGCTTTGCAAGGATCTTTCTCAAGCCAGTTATTTCTGCGTTATGGTGGCTAAATATGAACTAAGTAGACATTTAATTTTATTCACGCTACATTGATTACCATTAGGGAAAGAAAAGGGTTTTGGGTATGGCAAATCGATGTTCAGCCACAGCTTTAGCCTCTTAACATCCTTTGGAGGAACCACAGTGAGCACAGGGCCTGTCACTTCTCATTAGGAAGTTTTGATAACAGCCAATGGAGGTTAGTTTTCTTTTCTTTCATTTAAAATTTTGATGCTCTCTGGGTCAGGTGATTGGGAAATAAGCATCCACTCATTTATCTTCAGGGAAATGAAGGTACTATTGCTGCTATGATTTTGCATTTATATAGCACCTGCGTGTTGGCTAAGTGCTTTCACAATCAATTTTATTGTTCAATTTAAAAGATAGCCTGAAATCACTCCTGTCAAAATTGATTTGATTTGATTCAGAGAAAAGGATCTTTTCTGAAAAATGGGCCTTCTGTGATGTGGAAGAACTCTGATCTATCAAAAGATTAGATATAAGACAACATTAACATCATCCAAAGAGAGTAAGCTGTTAATAGAAGATAGTAGCCACGTAATTTTTTTTGTCACCTGCCTTTACAAGGAAAGAAAGTGAAAATAAATATTATAGTGGTAGAAATACATCCCTGCAGGAAGTCAACCCTCCATCATATGGTTTGTAACTAAGGAATTCAGTATAAGTGACAGTATGTATCTTTTAATATACATCCTTAAAGCATTAGGTTTTATTTGGAGCAAGGCTTGGCAAACTATTTCTGAACAGTGCCAGAAAAAAATAAATATTTATTCAATAGAGTAAATAGTTCAGGCTTTGCAGGCCATACTGTTTCTGTTGCAACTACTAAACTGCAAAGCTGTAGTGCAAAAGCAATGATACATGAATGAATGGGCATGTCTGTTTCAATGAAATGTGGTTTATAGAAGCAGGCCAGCCAGATTTAGCTTGTGGGCCAGTTTTCCAATCTCTGATTTACAGCATCTCTGAGATTTCTTACTGAACAGGGAGTGTTATAGATAGGAATGATTGATAGCTAAAAGCTCCATGAAGGCAGAGATAGACTTGTTTTGTTGACTGTTATATCCCTGTGTCTACCACAGTGCCTGACAGGTTGGGGATAATTAAATATATCTGTTGAATAAAAGAGTAAGGAACAGAATATTTGATGGAAAATTACCTAAGTTAGGCTAAATCATTCTATATTCAGATTTTCAGGTTCTCTGACATGCACTGTATGGCACTGCCATTTTGGGTAGAGTAAATTCAGTAGACCTTCCTTATCTGTGGGTTCTTTATCCATAGATTCAAACGAACCGCAGATTGAATATATTTAAAAAATTGAAAACAATAATACAACACTAAAAAACCATATGAATAAAAATATAGTACTACTACTATTTATTTTTTGTGTTCATTATTATAACCCTTGCATTTTGGAAATACAGCAAGATATATTGAAATGCAATATTTTTTTGTGGATAAATTGAATTTAGATGCATCTGGTTGATGGAATATTATATATACAACTTCTCTCTGCTGTCCTTGTCCTTTACATTGGGATTTTGTAGAATGAGTCAAATTCATATTTTAATCCTCTGTTCTTCAGACAGTAAGTTTTTGAGTACCTTACCATCTCTCTCTGTTTAAAACAGGGTGGCTAGAAAAGAAGCTCTTTTTCTTTTTTTTTTGTTTTGTTTTATTTTTTATTTTTATTTTTTATTATACTGTAAGTTTTGGTATACATGTGCAGAACGTGCAGGTTTATTACATAGGTGTACACGTGCCATGGTGGTTTGCTGCACCCATCAACCCATCATATACATTAGGTATTTCTCCTAGTGCCATCCCTCCCCACCCTCTGACAGGCCCTGGTGTGTGATGTTCCCCTCCCTGTGTCCATGTGCTGTCATTGTTCGATTCCCACTTATGAGTGAGAACATGCAGTGTTTGATTTTCTGTTCCTGTGTTAGTTTGCTGAGAATGATGGCTTCCAGCTTCATCCATGTCCCTCCAAAGGACATGAACTCATCCTTTTTTATAGTTGCATAGTATTCCATGGTGTATATGTGCCACATTTTCTTTATCCAGTTTATCATTGTTGGGCATTTGGGTGGGTTCCAAGCCTTTGCTATTGTAAACAGTGCTGCAATAAGCTCTTTTTCTATGTGTTGTCTGATGGAGCTTAGTTAAGCATGAGCCCTCCAATAACTATGAGAAGAACCAACATTTCCTCTTCCCTTATTTGCAAATTTAAGGGAGAATATAATCTTAACCCTTTTTATACTTCCTCATCTGCTGTTTAAAATATGAACAGTTGTTTTGGATGAGGGCTTTTTTCTTTCTGTTATTAGACTTACGTATATTTCAAGGCTTTCTATCAAGGAGGTAAAATAGTTAACAAATTTTAGATATTTAGAGGGCTGTGTATATATTATCTCATTTTCTTTAGGTTTTCCTTAAAATAACAAAAGTACAGGAATCATTCTTTTATTACTTTTGGGAGCACTATTTAAAGTAATTTGTTGAACTTTTTATTTAGGTTTCAGATTTAAATGACAGACATCTGTAGACTCAGAGATTTTTAGTATCTTGTTCTGAGATTTTTTGTTTGGACATTTTTCTCTGTTCTTATGTCCATTATTATACTCCTTAGATTTTGGAAATATAGTAAAATATATTAAAATGCAATATTTTCAGTTGATAATCAAATCATCTTTAAGGAAATGTTCTGAAGTAGGTTCTTAAGTATATCCTTCATTTAAGTCAATTTTTATAATGTAAGTCCAATTTACTTTTTAACAGGCTTTCAAAATATCTGTCAGCTCTTTAATTCTTCCTTCTGATTTATTCAGTGAGCTCATTCTTCATTTCATTTTTGATTAGATTGCTTTCACCATGGCAGAACTCTGGAAAATAAATACTCTTGTATTTAACGTGTGCTTTAGTTTACTCTGAATGAGTAGAAGAATGAAAACAACACATTAGGAAGTAATTTTGATTGTTGGAGAGAGAGTTATGGCTGTCTTAAAGATAATTGTTAGAAAATATATTTCAGAGGCTGCTTATTGATTGCTTGCTTCTTTTCTTATGACTTCTTATTTTCATGAATGTCTGTCTCTTGCAAGATTAAAAAAAACAAAACGGAGCATATTTTAAAAATTCTCAAAAATAGGTTTTATAATAACTGATTGTTTATGATCCATTCCTTTTTATTTCCTGGTAGGAGAAAGCTACTTTCTGTCTTGTCTGAACTGTTGTGTACTTTATGTTCTATTATTCATGCATTAGTTTATATTTTATGTATTTATTTTTCTATCTTCACAGTAGATTAAATGTTCCTAAGGGGAAGGATATCCTTAACTCTAGTGCCTGGCACAACCAATAAGTGGTGCTGAACATTTACTGAAAGAACATTAGTTTCATAGTTTCTTATGATAATCTGCCCTTTCATAATGGTGCATAAGACACTTAGATAGTTCTCAAGAGGTTGTTGTTTCCTAAATAATTATTTCTCTTATAGATATGGCTCTAAATAATTTACTCTTAATTAATAATCCACTCTTAATAATTTAGTTTCCTATTCTTATAAAGATTATCTTTTAATTAAAAAAATTCACTCACTATCCATCATCCATCATTTATTTGATGATTACTAGACAGTACTTAAACTATGTAACAAATAGATTTTAAAAATTACAAGTATTTCTAGTAAACTCTCTTCATCAAGTTGAAGTTCATCAAGTTCATCAGGATGAACCCTCTTCATCAGTTTCCCAAAACCAAAATTGTGTTACCTTATTGCTGTGTGAATACAAGTAACTACAGTATAATCGCAGACAGCAAATGAAGCAACCGTTTCATCTCAAAGACTTTGGCAGTATGTTTCATGCTAAATTGCTGCTGTAAAAATCTTTAGTGGCAAATAGTAGACAAATTCCCAGTTTCTCATCTTTTCTCAAAAATACGGTTACTGCACGAGATCACTGAGAAAGTTACTGATTCAAACTACATGGCTGGGAACTGGATTCCTTAATTATTAATGTGCTTACCTCATTTTCATTACTCATTGATTAAAAAGCTGAAGTTCAGTAAAGAAAGAAACAACTTCAGAGAATAGTTCAAGTGGGCTGAGTAAATATTATATCAGTATTATTTTGTACATGTTGTACTTTCCGGTAATTTTAGTAGGGTTTCCAACTGGGATCCATCACTTCATTGACCTAGGAGTGGAATCATATTCCAGTCTTCCATCACCTGCCCTCTCTTTTAACAATCTGGAAGCAAGCCCTTCAATTTCACAAACATCTTTTAGAGCTTCCTGTATTCTTTGTGCACATTGTCAGCAGCCTGGCTTAGTTCTTCCAGCCCTTCTTTACTGTGTGGTGTCAACAATCCCTCAGCTCCTTCCTTCCTTGCTTAATCCTCTTAAAACACCACTTGGATTTTTTTTTTTTTTTTTTTCACTCATCCACTCTGAAGGCTGCATTGTTTTCCAGCTGTCTACTTTAAGAAGTCAAGATCCCTCTGACTGACTTTCTAGAGCCCAACTTCCCTATGCTATTTTCTTTTATTTCCTAATACCACATTCTTTAGTCAAGGAGCTCATGCATTCTTCCATGAACACCTATGCCATTATATGCTCTCTGCTCTGTTCACCCCATTTGAAGTGCTCTTTTGCCCTGCTTTTGCCTCTCTGAGTTCCCATCTTCAAACATTCCAGGTACACTCCAGAAGTCCCTCTTCCTCCTGTTCACACTAACCCACACTAGTTTCTTTGAGTCCTTCATAAATGTATAGTCAGGTCCATGTGGAGACACAGGATTTGGAGGCGTGAGCCTGGGATTGAGTCATGGCTGTATAGTAGTCTCAAGTGGATCAAGCATTGCAATGAGTGTTTACAGTGTGACTGATAGACTTCATAGGGATCACATGTCAATGAACTAATTTTGTCTCCTCAGCAACTTTATAAGTTAGGTGCTATTTTGATTCCCATTTTACAGATGAGTAAACTGAGGCACAGAGAGGTTGTGTAATCTCTGTCTGAGGTCACACAGCTGGTAAGGGGTAAAGCTAGGCAGTCAAGTTCTCCTGCTCTTCTAGCCTTTATGTTAGTCTTGCCTCTTTACAATATATTTGAAATGATTTTTTATGGTGATTTTTAGAATTGATTGATAGGCAGTATTACTTCCTCCTGTCTCACTGGGGAAGTCTTTAGAAAAAAACACAACTCCTTTATCTGTAAGTGCTTTTGGAGTTAATGTTTCTACATGCCTCTGTGTGTGTGTGTGTGTGTGTGTGTGTGTGTGTGTGTGTGCGCGTGCACGCATGTGTTGCTGTGGTAGTAGGCTGAGATGGTGGTCATCAGGGCAGGCACAAGATGACCACATGGTAGTTCAGGGAAGTGCATTCCTATCAAGGTTACATTTATTTCCTACTCCCAAGCCTAGACATTGTAATATGGAAATAATATGTACAGAAAGATGAATATTATAAACACAGTTTTACCACTTGTTAACTGCATAGTCTTGAGAAAGCCACCTTCTCTGAATTTTAATTTCCTTAGCTCTAAACAGTGATACTAAATTTCACATTACATAATTCTAAATGAGGTAGTAAAATGAAGTAATAAAATGAGTAAATGAATATAAAGTGAATTCAGAGTATCCAATTTTCAGAGGTGTCCAACAGACATTTGTTACATTTCCCTTTGAGGCTCACCATGCCCCATACTCCAGCTAGGCTAATGGCTTTTCTCATCTCTGTTGATGCCTTTTCCATTGCCCATATGATCTCATTTCCATATCGATAAATTTCCCTAATTTATCCTGTCTTCCCCTAAGTACCATCTACTTCATGAAACTTTCTGTGATTCCTTACCTGGAATTAATCACTCGTTTCTGTGAACTATTTCACTCACAACCCATTATCATTTGGCATTCATATATAATATGGCTTAATCTTTCCCACTGAGCTGTGTGCTAGAAATAACACAAAGAAGACGTAGTACTTGGCTCTGATGGGCTCACTAGCTCTCAGGGGAGAAAGACCCCTAAATGGCTGTAGATACTACCTTGTGATATAAAGCATCCCAGAGTGCTGTGGAAATGCAGACAAGAGAGCAGTTAATTTCAGAAAGAGGCAGTTGAACTGGACCATGAAGGGTGAAGGAGAACCTGTAGGCAGGAAAATGGGGGAAGGATGTATTCCTCAGAAAGTATCAGTGACAAAGATTCAGAATCATGAGAGCAAGTGGTTTGTTAGGGAGGCAGCAAGAATCCTGTGCAGCCAGACTGTCCACAGGCAGCGGAGAAAAGTCAAGCTGGAAGAGTAGCAGTGTTTTCGGTCCTCAGCAGAATCAGTTGCATGACTATAGATCTAGCTTAAAAAAAAAAAAAAGGCTTGTAATTTGTTTCTCCGTTGTGACAGTCTGAATCACCACTGAGACCTGACAGTTCAATTACCTAGTAGCATCTTGGGTAAAATTAAGAAAAAGGTTGAATTTGTCACTGATTATGTCCACCACCAAATTAAATGTTTAATACTGGGTGTTACTGCAGAGGGATTTTGACAAATCAAGGACTCATTAGAGGGGCTGCCAGAATGAAAAGGAAACTCAATATTATGATGTTATGAGAAATGAGGAATTTTGCAGGGGAGAGCATGATGGTTTGCTTTAGATCCTTGGAGGGTGATTTGGGAAAGTGAACATTATACTCTTTTGCTTTCTAGGGCAAACCTGAGATTAATAAGCAGAAGTTACAGAGTGTCTGGAAGGAATTTCTAAGAGCTGATTGTTCGGTATTAAATTTTCAGTACTGTTCATGTCCATGGACGCTGGGTAGGACTCCTGACCCTATCCTTGGGCAACAGACTGTATCATTTTTCTTCTAGCAGAAAGCTCCTTAGTGTCCATGATATACAGTACATTCAGTATAGTATTGATGTTAAGTATATTTTATTGTATTTGAAATATATCTAAATAGATTATCTGTGTCTATGCTAATTTAGTGTGTTCACTTGGCAGTCAATGAAGAGAGAGTAAAAGTTTTGGAGTCAAACGATGTCTTCATCTTTTACTGTCTGAGCCTCTATTGATAAAGCAGAGATGACAAAAGGTACATCACAAGAATATGAGGAGGATTAAATAAGATGATGGATATAAATCCATACATACTCTATTATATCATAAAATGCTATTGTTTTGAAAGTAATCATTTTCTTTTCTATAATCTATCATATCATGACTTTCTAAAAGTAATGAGCATCCCACGGCAGAAATAAAGCATAGTGATATTTTTGGTGTTTTTTCTAAAGTGCAGGCTTTCTTTGATCATTCAGGTCCATTCCTGAATGTCTTCTTTATGAATAATAAATGTTACTTTTTCCAGAGTGACAAAAGAATGATGGTGAATTAATCTAAAATCACTTTCTACCATCTGGAAGCATCTCCAGACTTCAGCATACAGATGCAACTTTCTATATTTATTTATCCTTCATTTTCTGTTAATACAGACTTGGATGCATAAAATACTTGCCCCCATTAATAAATGTCTATAATCATTTTATTTATTAAGATTTAAATAAAAATATTCATTGGCTTTCTAGTTTAGCACCCTTATTTTGAAAGAGGAAGCATGTGTGTGTGTCTGTGTGCATACATACACATGTACACTTGAGTTCTTGCACATACACACACATCAAAAACACAGATGAAGATTTTAAATATTCTTTCTCATACTGAAAGACTGGATTTTTAATAATTGTTTCAATTAAGAAAATTATGATTTTTCATAAGTTTTAAATTAGTGCCTAAAATGTTTAAAAGATGAACTTTTCTGCACCGTGTTTTGCAGAATAATGCAGATAATAAACAGATGTAATATGAAATGATTAGGCTAAGAAGCTGACTTTTTAAGGGTTTATTATTACTGTTATTGTTAGTGGCCTCATGTAATTGACTATGCTGTAAGACTTCAGTTTTGGATACTGAACTAGTTCTTACTGCTGAGTAAAAGAGTAAAAGCAGAGAGAGGGAAACAAATTTTCACATGTTTTACATATTATATATACATTTTATACACATCCTCCTAAATATACATGTCTGTGTCATAATAGGTAAACTTTGCAAGTTCTTACTATGTACCAGGCACTGTGTTAAATCCTTTACCTGGATTATTTCATTTAATCCTGACAACAACTCTATGATGTAGCTTTTGTTATTAGCCTCATTTCAGGTAAGGAAACTGAGGCTTACAAAGGTAAAGTCTATAAGTGGTGGAGCCTGCATTTTAACCAAGCTGTCTGACTTCACAGCTGGAACTTTTTTAACTTTTTTAAAAAAGTTAAAAAAGTTAAAGGGGCTTGTGTAGTCACAGAATCAGAACTGGAAAATTGGGCAATCCTCGTAGTCTTCATATCAGTGGATGTTAAGTTTGTTCTCATCTCATCCATGCAGTTTAAGCTTGAGTAACTTGGTAATTGGCATTTAATACCTTCACAAGACAGACCATTTCATTGTTGGACAGCTCCCATCACTAGATAATTTATTCAACTATTTATGGGAAATTTGTCTCCCTGAAATTTGCATATACTGGTTTGAGTTCTGCTTTCAGAGAAATATTGAACATTTCTCTTCCCTCTTCTCCCTGGGAATCTTTCAAATGTTGTATTCCTGTAAGTCTTCTCTTTTTTCGGCAGCTGTCTGTGGTTTGTAGACTCATCACTATTATTGTCACTCTTTCTGACAGTATAGTTCATTGGCTATCTATGACAAGATTTAATACACAGAACTGAACACAGCTAGTAGGCAGTCATTGAGGCAGAAAAATTTCTGGACTGAACCATAACACCTAGGTTAAAATCTTAGCACTGATGCCTACTGTGTGACATTGGGCAAGTGGCAACATGGCCTAGTCTCTGATCTTCATCTGTAATAGGGACATAAGGGCAACCCTAATACACAGGATTATGGTGTGACCAGATAAGATGTTGCTTGGGAAAGTGCTCTATGTATCACAGCCCCTGACTCAGGCCTTTCAACTTCCCTTTCCTTGGCCTGCCTTTTCATGCTTTTTCACCTCAGCATTGTTTGTTCCTTTGTTTCCCTTTGCATCTTTGCTCAAAAAGTCAACTAACTGAAGCCTTTTCTGATACTGTATTTAAAATTGCAAACAATCCCTTACCTTCTCTCTTCATCTTACCTGAATTTGTATTCTCAGCCATGTTTATCACAGTCTGAAATACATATATTCTACTTATTTTGTGACCCCCTAACTAGAATGAAAACAATATAAGCTCAGTAGTTTATCCCTTTGTATAACTGCTGTGTTCTCAGGATGTAGCAGGTGATTTATAAATTAAAAAGAAATATTACAATCACATTTATGTTTCTGATGTGGTCTGATCATCAAAATGCACAATAAAATGCTTTTCTTTCTTTAGCAGTAGAAAGGTACAGTTGGCAAATTTGTGAATTGTTCTTTTTTTTTTTTTTTTTTTTTTGAGATGGGAGTCTTGCTCTGTCACCCAGGCTGGAGTACAGTGGTGCAATCTCAGCTCACTGCAGCCTCCACTTCCTGGTTCAAGCAATTCTCGTGCCTCAGGCTCCTGAATAGCTGGGACTACAGGTGTGCACTACTGTGCTCAGCTAATTTTTATATTTACTTTAGTAGAGATGGGGTTTCACCATGTTGGCCAGGCTGGTCTCGAACTCCTGACCTCAGGTGATCTGCCTTCCCTGGTCTCCCAAAGTGTTAGAATTACAGGCATGAGCCACGGCACCCAGCCTGTTCTTTTAATATTTCAATTCCATATGTTTATTAGTCTGTTAATTTCCTTGTACTGCAAGGTTGTTTTCTGACAAAGTGGTTATCTGAGCTGGACTCCCAAGAGTGAAATATGATTATAAAATTCTAAAATGTTAGTTAAAATTAAAAAAAATGAAGTTTATTACTGGTTTCATTTTCTTATGTCTCAAGTTCACAGTTTGATAGATAAATGCATACAAATTTTTATTTTGAAGTAGCAACAAATCATTGCATTTTCTATTTATTAACTCATTGTAGCCCATCATTATCTTGATATCTGGTTTCTGATTGACAGTGTATCTGTAAGGCCTTTGTCTCAAAGTAGTCATAGCCCAAGTTAGTTGACTGTTCCCATGTTATTATGGTTTTTGGAGCTGGTAGATGAAGAGGAATGAACAGGGTAGGAGAGGCAGAAATTCAGATGTATTTAGGACCTATACATAGGAGATTAGGTATGTCCAGAGGGATGCTGGGATCTCAGCTTGGCTCTCAGCATGAACAAAGTCTAGGAAACATGCTACCTGCCTAGATAGAGTTCTCAGGAAAATCTCATAAATCTGCCTAAAGTGGGTTGTGAAGTTAAGATTACTGGGCGTGTAGGGAATGCCGAATTTCCAGACTGATTCCTATCTTTTGTTGTTGAGTGACATGCATATAGAGCTAGCTCTCTGCCTAGTCTTAATGGAAGAAAACAACTGAAGTCAGCAGAACATCTGATTATAACAGATGATCTTTCTACTGGCAGGCGAAGAGGAAAGAATTTTTTCACAGCAAAAAAGTTTCTTGGGATATAGGAAAAGAAATAGAAAGATACATTTTCTTTGCTCAAGAGACTTGACTTTAGACCTATGAATTATGGACACATGCTTTTTAGTGTTCAATGTTTGCACATCTATCCAGATCAAATAATGCTGTTAGCAGTTAGCGCTGTGTCAAACTTTCCTGAATTTAAATCTGCAGAATCATGCTTACTCAGAGTACCTGAAATATCCTAGAGCTGCTTATTTAAAATTATTTTTAATTTGCTTTAAAATATATTTTAATCACCAGGGTGTTTTCAGAAGAATGCTATAAATCTATCATTGCTAAATACCAAAGCATTGCAAATATACTTTGTATGGTAGAATAATTACCAGATTAATGCATTGTACATTTACATTCTGGTTTTTTTTTTTTTTTTGAGATGGAATCTCACTCTGTTGCCCAGGCTGGAGTGCAGTGTCTCAATCTCCACTCATTGCAAGCTCCGCCTCCCAGGTTCAAGTGATTCTCCTACTTCAGCCTCCTGAGTTGCTAAGATTACAGGTGTGCGCCACCACGCCTGGCTAATTTTTGTATTTTTAGTAGAGACAGGGTTTCACCTTGTTGGCCAGACTGGTCTCAAACTCCTGACCTCGTGATCCACCTGCCTCGGTCTCCCAAAGTGCTGGGATTACAGGTGTGAGCCACCACACCTGTCCTACATTCTATTTTAAATGAGAAGGGATATATATGTTTTGGAAGAATCAATATTTGTAATGAATTTATGAAAGTATCTATGATTTTACAAATATACTGGAATTAAATTATTTTAGCAGGTAAGACAGGGATACAAGGTCAGTGCAAACGTTAATAACAGCAATCATGATAGATGCTTTTGTTAAGTCAACAATTATCATTGCTAGAAGAGTGAACATTTGGGCACAGAATTGACTAATTGTTTTTCTAGTTACACAGGACCTGCATTTTAGATTCAAGATTACTGATTGGGTGTCAAGGAAGACATTGATCAATATAATGGTTAAATTAATAAAAAGAAGGAGACCTTAAAATGAAGCATTAAGTGGTTTCCAAGACTCATTTCTTCCCTCCAAATAAATAGCATAATAGTATGGCTGTAATAGTAGTGGTAGTACTAGTACTAGTAATGATAATAACTAATAATTCTTAAGTGCTTACTATGTGCCAGGTACTATCATAAATGCTTTTCAACAATGATTTGCTTTCATCTTTGAAACAATTTAAAACAATTGTTACTAACATATTTCTTGCTTTATGGATGAAATGAGATGCAGAGATTGTTCTGAGTCATTCAGCTGGCAAAGTGTAGAGCTAGATTCAGCCTGCAGGCCCTCTCTTCTGAAGGCTAGGGCTTAGTTTTTCTGTTCCTCAATTCAATTGAGATCATATCGACTTATGCAGACCCTCTTGGGGGTGTTGGTGGAGGAGTGAAGAAGGGGAAGACGACATAGCCCCTGACCCTCAAGGAACTTTAATAGAGGAGAGAAAGGACAAAAGCAGATGGTGATTGGTTGAGGTGATAAGTACTCCAACAAGAGGTAAGAGAAGGGACAATCACTATGGGATGAAATGATTAGGGAAGAAGACTTCCTGGAAGAGGTGAGCTTTGGCTTAGGCTTTCCTTACCTGCTGAGTAAACTTGCCAGAACAAATTGTGTCCTTTAGTGTTCAGGTTCTGATAAGAATTGTGTGAATGGTGTCCTGATATGGTGCCTTGCTTAGGTTTAAAGGGGCTTTGGGCACTTAAAAAATAATGTAAATGTGTACATATTTTTGATGTAGTTTATATCTGAAAACATAATATGTTACTTATCCCTTCTAACATGTGGAAGCAGTTAATGTTTGATTATTTAAAAGGTCTTCTATATATGTGGAAGAAAGAATTCAGAGAGGTGTTTCAGGTAGAATTGAAATGTAATGTTCTGCTGCAAAAGGTAGAGGAATGCTTTAAAAAGACAACTTTCTGCATTTTTTGGGAACATTCACAGTAAATACTTCCTTCAGCAGTGGGGTTGGGCTTGACTATATTAACAACATGAATTCTTTATTCAAATTCTATGTTTAGGCCCTTGTTTTTAAGTCACATCTGAGATTATTCATTTATTCTAAGGGAAAATAAGAGTTTTAAAATATGTGTATTATAAAAAAGCACAACAAAATGCAGTCATGTACCACGTGATGTCATTTCAGTAAACAGTGGTCTGCATATACTATGGTAATTCCATAAGATTATAATACCACATTTTTAGTGTACGTTTTCTGTTTATGTATGTTCAGATCCACAAATACTTAGCATTGTGTTGCAGTTGCCTAAAGTATTCAATGCAGTAACGCGCTGCACAGGTTCGTAGCCTAAGAGCAATAGGCAATATCATATAGGGCCTATGTCTGTAGTAGGTTGTACCATCCAGGTTCCTGTTAAGTACTTTCTGTGATGTTGGCATAATGACAGAACTACCTAATAATGTATTTCTCAGGACGCATCTCTGTCATTAAGCAACAAATGACAGTAATACAACAAATATGAGTGTACCTACCTCCCAGATTAAAAAAAAAATAGATCTTTACAAGACAGAACAAATTTCTCCTTTTTCTGACTACAACTCCTCCTTCACCTGCAGAAGTAATCATAGTGCTTGGGATATACCACTCTATACATTTCTTTATACTTTGTCTACATATGGATATGTTTTTAAGCAATATATATTGTATTATTTATATTAATTACCTAAATTATATGCATTTTAATACCTTGCTTTTTTCTTTTAACTGTGAAATTTATTCATTTTGATGGATGTAACTCTAGTTCATTTATTTTTCATTGCTTAATAGTATTTGTTTGTATTAATATTCCTCAATTTATTTAGCTGTTTTATCCACAGATACGTAGTTTATCATTTTTATTACAGACAGTAAAGGCATGAACAGTTTTTACATGTCTCTTTTTGTATATATGTCATTGTCTTTTTTTTTATTATTATACTTTAGGTTTTAGGGTACATGTGCACAATGTGCAGGTTTGTTACATATGTATCCATGTGCCATGTTGGTTTGCTGCACCCATTAACTCGTCATTTAGCATTAGGTATATCTCATAATGCTATCCCTCCCCCCTTCCCCCACCCCACAACAGTCCCCGGAGTGTGATGTTCCCCTTCCTGTGTCCATGAGTTCTCATTGTTCAGTTCCCACCTGTGAGTGAGAACATGCGGTGTTTGTTTTTTTGTCCTTGCGATAGTTTACTGAGAATGATGTTTTCCAGTTTCATCCATGTCCCTACAAAGGACATGAACTCATCATTTTTTATGGCTGCATAGTATTCCATGGTGTATATGTGCCACATTTTCTTAATCCAGTCTATCATTGTTGGACATTTGGATTGGTTCCAAGTCTTTGCTATTGTGAATAGTTCCGCAATAAACATACGTGTGCATGTGTCTTTATAGCAGCATGATTTATAGTCCTTTGGGTATATACCCAGTAATGGGATGGCTGGTTCAAATGGTATTTCTAGTTCTAGATCCCTGAGGAATCGTCACTGTCTTTTTATATGTTTGCATGGTATTTTCTTTTTCTGTGCATTGCTTGTTATATATTTTGCCCATTTTTAATGGATTATCTTTTCTTTATTAATTTATAGGTACTCTTTAGATACTAGGAATAGTCACCTTTTATTGAATAGTTTGTATTAAAAATGTCTTGCCTAGGCTGTGGCTTACCTCTTTACTTTTTCATGACGTCTTCAATGAACACAATTTTAAATTTTAATGCAGTAAAACTGATAATTTCCCCCTTACCACTTAAATAGGTTTAATGTGCTGTATGTGTCTAGTTTAAGAAGTCTTCTATACTGAGTGAATAAAATTTAATTTAAAAATTCCCGTTAAGGCATTTTAGATGGTTAAGATGAAACAGGAAGTATTGCTGCTTTTTTTTTTTTTAAAAAACGTTGAGTCAAAATTGGCTGACACCCAGTTAAAATATCTCTTATCACTACCAGTTTACTCAAAGCAGAGCCCACTGTCATACCTTAATTGCTGTATGTATAAATTTTCTGCTCAATCTCAATACTATCATTTGTAAATATGAGAATTTAGGGGGGAAAACCATAGATATAACATCAGTTTTCACAGAATTCTGTAGATTTACACATGTGCACATTCTTTCCTGTACAGAAAGCTCATGGTAACCATAAGTAACTCAAATGGGCCACTACTAACTATAATGAAAGAAGAAGAAGCCTAGGCTTTCCATATAATTTCAGCCGAGTGTCCCTGCGGTGTTTCATTGCTATGGCTGTTCTCATGGCCATTTCAAGTTTCTCTGCTTACTCGTCATCTTTCATTGATAAGTTTGATCTTAGTTACAAAGCAATTTAATGGCCTCAGTTATACAATCATAGTGTAGCCAGGCCAGATAGAACTTGTCAACCACGAAGTTTGGAAGTTGAACTGCCTTGGGTTTGGGTGGTCGGTGTCCAGATTTCCTGAAATTTTGTTCCACTTTCTACAACCATTTACATGAAGTACAAAGACTTACAAGGAGCGATCCTCATGAAAATTATTGGTTTATTTCTTGGTGCCTCTTAATTTTTCCATCATCATGGCCTCAATTATTTGTTTAATCTCCATTTTTATAATAATAATTCATAAATTATAGTTGTACTTTACTATGAAATAGTTATAATTATTGTAATTAATAATAATATAAGATAAGCCTGGGCAACATAGGGTGATTCCCATCTGTACAACAAATAAAAAAAAAATTAACCAGGTATGGTGGTGCACGCCTGTAGTTCTAGCTACTGGGAAGGCTGAGGTAGAAGGATCGCTTGAGCCCAGGAGATTGAGGCTACAGTGAACCGTGATCATGCCACTGCACTCCAGCCTGGACAATGGAGCAAGACCCATTTCAATAATAATAATAATAAATGTTAAATAACCACCAAAGCCTTCAATAAGATTCCTGTGGTATTTGCGTGCTTTGTAGAAAAGAAATGATATGGGTGGATGGTGACATCAGGCAATCCAGCCATTCTTTTTCTTAGAGACTCACTGAGTGTGAGTTTAAGAACTTTTGGGTGGGGAAGCCTGGCGGTTAGGATGATCCTCGAGTGTCATCCTCTGTTCTCTTTCTTTATTCTTTTATCAGATTGAATTGTTCTTAAATTTTTCTTTTCTCTTTCCACAATTTCCCCCATCACTATGGACTGTAAAAAAAAGCAAGAAATATATCTAATTCATCTTTTTATGTTTGGATTCTAGCACAGTTTGGGCCTCAAGTGTGGTATGCTGTCACAACATATTTGTGGAACTGAATTGCTGTCATTGAGTTGTCACACACTACACAGAATGGTTATTAGAATGATGAGCATAGGCTTAGTCATTGTAGGTAAAAATACAATGTTAGTGGTCTATAGAGAGGCAAATTATGTGGGCTTATGGTTAAGATGTTTATATTACTTCAGTCATTTTATGCTAGAAAAGTTCTGTGAGAAATAGAAGGTTTATTATTACCTTTGAATTAAGATAACAGTTGATTGAAACAGAATTGTTTTAAAATATTTAAAACAAGCTTTCCTACTGCAAAAGTAAATTTGGATTTTTTTTGCCTCAGTCTGTTTCATGGCTTCAACTGCCACCTGCATGATTTCTCAATATCCATCTCTTTTCTGAGCTCCAGTTTCATTTTCCCAATGACCTACCATAGCTCTACCTTGCAGTTAGGTAAGAAACATGTGGCACTAGCTGGCCCTTCCTGCACGTCTCTTTCATTTCTGCCGTCTTTTCTCAGTTTATATTATCACTGTCTAGATAGTTGTGCAAGCTGGAACTTGGGGGTCATTCTTGATATCTTTTCTTTCCTAGAATAGTGTATCTAATGGATCATAAAGTACTTTTGATTTTACTTCAGTTATGTCTTTTCTGTCCTGACACTTTTTCTCCTATTGCCCTATTTGTACCTTTCATTTCTCAGACACAAGTAGGATTATTGCAGTATTCTGTTAAATGGCCTCTCAGTTTTGGCCTCTTCATCTCTCCACATGTCCTCACCTCAGCCTCAATAACAGTTGTCTTTCAGAAGTCCAGATCTGGGCCCTGAGCCTACATATCTGTAATCTCCTATAATGACATAGGAAAATAAATTTAGCAGAAAAATCCTTTCATCCAGCAAAATACATGTTTTTATTATAAGAATATCTGAAAAGTTTTATTTTAAGATAAATTGTCACATATACTATATGTATAAATTAATTATTTTCTTTTATTTTCTGTATTTCAGTAATATTTGTAAGGAGGTGATACTTTTACAATTCTTGTAGTAACTGAAAGGACAATTAGACTCAGAAACCATGTTAAGGTAAAAATTTGAGTATCTTTTACAGCAGGAGCTACTTTGAAAAATTTTTATGGTTTTAAACAATTGATTTTAATTGATTACCCTGGAGCTGAACTTAACATGCTGATACAGCCAAGGCTAGTTCTTATTGCTTGAGTATTCCATTTATTAGATGAAATAGATTTATGCTATTATCAGTAAAACACCCCTTTCATTATCACAAGATAGCATGACAAAAAAGACTCTAGAAATTGCGTAATACAAATGGCATTACCAAAAATAAAAAACAGATGTCCCTTCTGCTGCTATTCTGCCTGTATCTCTCATGGGAACCAAGGCCTGGCTGTGATATCAGCTTGAGGCCAGTTTTTGACTGTCATGAATTTGTTTGGATTCGTGATCTCTAATTGGTTAGATCTCAAATTTTGAGGAAGGCAAGTTCTGATTGGTAGGTGAAGCGTGGAGTTTGAAATGTTTGGTATACAGTCATGCCCTGCATAACAATGTTTCAGTCAATGACAGAGTGCATTTACAAGGGTGGTCTCGTAAGATTATAATGAAGCTGAAAAATCCTTGTCTCCTGGTGACTTATGAGCCATCATAATGTTATAGCCCAACACATTGCATACATGTTTGTGGTGATGCTGGTGTAAACACACCTGCACTTCCAGTCATGTACAAGTATGACACAATTATGCATGATACATAAATACTTGATAATGATAATGAACAAATATGTTGCTTGATTATGTATTTACTATATGTTTTATCATTATCTTGGAGTGCACTCTTTCTACTTATTAAAAAAAAAAAAAGGTAATTGCAAAACAGTCTCAGGCAGGTCCTACAGGACACAATCTGCAAGAAGGCGTTATCAAAGGACAGGTCCATGCATTTTATTGCCCCTGAAGACCTTCCGGTGGGACAAGATGTGGAGGTCGAAGATATTGATATTGATGTTCTTGACCCTGTGTATGTCTAGCTAATGTATATGATTATGTCTTAGTTTTTAACAAAAATGTTTAAAAGGTAAAAAAAAAATACAAAAGTTTAAAATAGGAAAAGCTTATAGAATAAGGACATAAAGAAAAAATGTATTGGATATGGCTATACAATGTATATGTGTTTCTAAGCTAAGTGTCATTAAAAAAGAGTCAAAAAGTTAAAAAAATCTAAAATGTTTGTAAGGTAAAAAGTTTTAGTAAGCTAAGGCTAATGAAGAAAAAAATTTTTAAATATATTTAGTGTAGCCTAAGTGTAGAGTATTTAGAAAGTTGACAGTAGTATACAGGAATGTGCTAGGCCTTCACATTCACTCACCACTCCCTCATGGACTCACCCAGAACAACTTCCAGACATGTAAGAACCATTCATCTTAAGTGCCCTATACAGGTATACCATTTTTAAATCTTTTATATCATATTTTTACTGTACTTTTTCTATGTTTAGGTATATTTAGATACACAAGTATTTATGATTGTGTTACAGTTGCCTACAGTATTTAGTAGAATAATGTGCTGTACAGGTTTGCAGCCTAGGAGCAATAGGTTATACTGTATAGCCTAGGTGTGTAGTAGGCTATACCATGTAGGTTTGTGTAAGTGCACTCTATGGTGTTCACACAGTTATGAAATTGCCTAAGGATGGATTTCTTGGAAGGTATCCTCATTATTACGGGATGCATGATTATACTTGCCTAGGATGAGAAGACAGCAGTTGTTAGACTGCAGGATTTTTGACTCTTTTGACCTTGAACGGTGCTTGTTACAAGGAGGAGAGCTAGAAACGAATTTCTGTTTTGTGTGTCCTCCCCTAGTGCCCATGGACATATGCTTTATGCTGTTTATTGGTGTTTCCCCCTGCCCCCGCCCCCAAGACGGAGTCTGGCTCCGTCTCCCAGGCTGGAGTGCAGTGATGTGATCTCGGCTCATTGCAACCTCTGCCTCCTGAGTTCAAGCGATTCTCCTGCTTCAACCTCCCGAGTAGCTGGGATTACAGGTACAAGCCACCATGGCTGGCTAATTTTTGTATTTTTAGTAGAGAGGGGGTTTCACTGTGTTGGTCAGGCTGGTCTGGAACTCTTGACCTCGTGATCCACCCACCTCAGCCTCCCAAAGTGCTGGGATTGCAGGTGTGAGCGACTGTGCCCAGCCATGGGTGTTGTATTTTTTTAAAAATGGTCTTCTACATCCTGGCTAACACGGTGAAACCCCGTCTCTACTAAAAATACAACAACAACAAAAAAAAATTAGCCGGGCGTGGTGGTGGGCACCTGTAGTCCCAGCTACTCAGGAGGCTGAGGCAGGAGAATGGCGTGAACCCGGGAGGCGGAGCTTGCAGTGAGCCGAGATCGCATCACCGCACTCTAGCCTGGGCGAGCGAGACTCCGTCTCAAAAAAAAAAAAAAAAAGGTCTTCTGGTATTTAGCTTGTTTGGGGTTGTAGTGGTACTCAGTGGGGTAGTGGGGTAAGTAGCATGGATCCTATGAATTGATGGGTTTTCAGTGGAGCAGAGCAACTTCTGTGGTATGAAAGTAGATTGAATCTGTTATTCTCTGATTTCAGGGGATACTTATTCACAGAACCTGGAAACTAGAGGACCAGTCCTGAGTTATGGCTAACCTGCAACAAGAGCTATATTACCTTTGTGTGTTTGTTATCTGAAACAAGTTAAGGAATGAGCTTAAAGGGCCAAAAATGCAAAGGGCATCATGTGCCAGATGTATGGAATGAAAGGGCTCCATATTTGTGAAACAGTCCCTCTCTCTTAATAGGTTATTTTAGGCTCGTGAAAGTAGGGCTCTGTTTTGTTTTTAGGCATGCAAATCCATGTAGACTATAATAAAGGAAGTATTAGATTTACTTGTAAAATGGAGCCCTGAGAGAAGAAGCCATGACACACTGTCAGTTGCTGTCTGAAATTTGTGGTGTTCTCAATGAAATTTAAATGAGTGACACTGATGAGAAGTAGGATCCTTTATCAGAATTAATAATGAGCCCTAAAGAAAATCTGTCTGTGGGACTGCACTTTCTTGAGTTTGTATCTTCAGTATACTCAGAAGGCTTTACATAATAGAAGTTAGAAAAAAAAATCAGTTTCCTAATTTGTCATTTACAAAATGACTTTTTTGGATAGGGCCATTTACCTTTTCCACAGGACTCTGTACGTCATCATCTCCCCTCTTTAATCTCCTCTTTCTCTTGAAGCTCAGGCCCTGGCTCAGCTGGTCCTGAAAAGCCTGGTCTCTTCCCTGGGATTGACACAACCTCTCTCAGTTGTCTCCTCTGGTTATTTCTTTGCTTTCTGGATTCATCCTATGTTCATTCTTATTTTATGACACGGGACTTTTTTTCACCGCCAGGGTATATATAGCCTTATAAAGAATCCAAATTTGTGAAGTCTATGAATTTGAGTTATGTAATTCATCAGACTTTTTAAATGTACTCTACGAACAGTATGTTCATCTTTGTGATGAGGATTATGTTCATTTCAGTGGGTAAAATACCAGTGTAACCATGAAACACCTATAGTTCTTCCAAAATATTTTTTAAAACTCCGTGTTAATAGTACATATCTGCTCCCTATTTCATTTTATGGATTTACATAGTGGAATGTGATTGCTGGTTGTGCCATGTGTACATGTTTTTAAATCTCTGAATCACTGTCCTTTCTGTTATCTTAGAAAATATATGTGATGTATGTTCCCATGTGAAATTCTGCCAGAATCCAGAGATCATTCCTGTGACAAAACAAAGAAGCAATTTGAAATCAAAAGGTGTGGGATGGAATTTAAAAAAATAGTGTTAAGAGACCATAGACAATTAAAATCCATGCTTAGTTAACTCTTTTTTTAACATGAGAAAAATGATAGATAGTTGATTTGTTTTGATGGGAACAGAAGGAAAAAAAGAAGCCTGTATCCTTTTATCTTTGCAAGCCTTCTGCCACGCACAGACTCTCTGCTGGAAAGGCTTCCACAAGGGCCCTTAATAATTAAAGTAGAAAAATTTGAAATCTCGAGTAAATCCTCATTCTTTTATGTAAAATTTCATATGACATTAATCTATGGAACACTTTACAGTACAGTATGTGCTGAACCTATAACAATAATTAGGAAATTTGTCAGATGGATCTAATCCAAAAATTACATGTTAGACCTTGTCCAAACTTTACTGAAACTATTAAACTAATTATCTCAAAAGTCTTGTAATTTCTTACTGTTCTAGCATTGCGGGCTCTGCTGCACCCCACACTGGGATTTGATAAATGCATATTTCACCATCATGATACATGAGGACTTCCTCCTGCACTCACGCGTTGTCTTATTACATTCATCTCAGTGATTAAATTGTGTTTAACCAGTGTCCTTCAGTTTCTTGCTTTCCTGGCAAGTATTTAGAGTAGGTCTCACATAAGATAAAATCTGGTTTTCTCCCTTATAGCTTACCCTCTGACCTAAAACTGTATGTGAATTAGATTTTACCTTTCCTACTGTATTTTCTTTACTCAATAATTATTTTGGTGAAAGTTAAAGGTTATACTGTAGAAGCGCATAATTTGGAGAGACTAGACGCAGTGGAAATAGTCAAGAAAGGATGTCTTACTGTGTGAAGAGAGACAGATATGACCTTTTGGTTAACTAAGTTCCCTTCCGAACCTATTCTCACTCCAACGCTATTCTCCTAGTATGTAATTGACAAAGGCTTACTGATGAGAGCCAGGGTTAAGAGTTGGCCAAGTAGCCCTGTGATTTTTTTTTGAGAGTCTCGCTGTGTTGCCCAGGCTGGAGTGCAGTGGCGCAATCTCAGCTCATTGCAAGCTCCGCCTCCCGGGTTCACGCCATTCTCCTGCCTCAGCCTCTCCGAGTAGCTGGGACTACAGGCGCCCGCCACCACGCCCGGCTAATTTTTTGTATTTTTAGTAGAGACGGGGTTTCACCGTGGTCTCGATCTCCTGACCTCGTGATCCGCCCGCCTCGGCCTCCCAAAGTGCTGGGATTACAAGCGTGAGCCACCGCGCCCGGCCGTAGCCCTGTGACTGTAAGACCTATATTGATGTATTCATTCATTCATTTACTCACTAGTATTTGGTAGTGTGCCTACTGTGAGCCAGTATTCATGGCACTGGGGATTCAGGGGATAGTTGCTTGCTGCTTGGTCATACTGGAAAGTTTTCTGCCACACTTCCAAAATCCGTGTGTCCTTTGAATTCGTGAAAAGAACAGAAAAGGCATTCAGAGGAAGGGATATGGAAATGGGCTGTGGAAATGCCGGAAGTCAATGGGCTCAGTGGAATTTGGGAAAGCTGATCAGGAAGGTAGATTAGAGAAGCTAGGAGGCAGAATTCTCATTCCATGGACGATGTTTCCTCAATTCTGAAAGCCCTTTAAAATTTCGGTTAAAGTTATGTTTAATGTGCAAGTTCTGTTCTTTCATTCTGATTCCCCTTGTCTACACCCAAGCTGTTGTTGAATCAATGGTGTATTTTACAGTTGAAGATGTCTCAGAATTGCGGAGGTAAGCGCTACAGGCTAAGCTTCTTTTCACAATCAAAAATTGATTGGTGTAGAGCTCTGAGACTTCATACAAAATACTTCTTCATTTTTCTTTTTTTAATTAGCTAAAATCTTCTTTTGCTTATTAATTTATTTATTTTTCCAGTTTTATTAAGGTATCAACAAATAAAAATTTTATAAATTTAAAGTATACAATATGGTATTTTCAATATATAGACATTGAGAGATGATTAAGTCAAGCCAATTAACATAGCAGTCACCTCATATACCTATTTTTTGTGTGTGGTAAGAACACTTAAAATATATTCTTTTAGGAATTTTCAAGTGTACAAAACATTATTAACTATGTCACCATGTTGTACCATGGATCTCCAGAAGTTATTCATCTTGTCTAAGTGAAACTTGGTGCCCTTTAACTAACATCTCCCCTTTTCTCTCTGGCCCCCCACCCTTGGAAACCACCATTCTATCTCTGTCTCTGTAGGTTTGACTTTTTTAGATTTCACATGTAGTGAACTCATGTAGAGGTTGTCTCTCTGTGCCTGGCTTATTTCACTCAGCATAATGTTTTTCAGGTTCATTAATGCTGAAATGACAAAATTTGTTTCTAAAGACTGAATAGCATTTCATTATTACATATTTTTCTTTATCTGTTAATCCATTGATGGACACAGGTTGATTTCACATCTTTTCTATTGCGAATAATGCTGCAGCAAACATTGGAGTGCAGATATCTTTTTGACATACTGATTTCATTTCCTTTGGATATATACACAGAAGTAAGATCGCTGAATCATATGGTAGTTGTATTTTGAGTTCTTTGAGAAATCTCCGTACTGTTTTCCATAGATGTTGTCCTAATTTATATTCTCACCAACAGCGTACAAAGGTTTCCTTTTCTCCACATCCTCACCAACACTTGTTTTCTTTCGTCTTTTTGATAAAAGCCATTTTAACTTGGGTAAGATGATATCTCATTGTGGTTTTAATTTGCATTTCCCTAATGATTACTGATGTTGAGATTTTTTTTTTAATTTTATTATTATACTTTAGGTTTTAGGGTACATGTGCACAATGTGCAGGTTTGTTACATATGTATCCATGTGCCATGTTGGTTTGCTGCACCCATTAACTCGTCATTTGGCATTAGGTATATCTCCTAATGCTGTCCCTCCCCCCTCTCCCCACCCCACAACAGCCCCGGAGTGTGATGTTCCCCTTCCTGTGTCCATGAGTTCTCATTGTTCAATTCCCACCTATGAGTGAGGACATGCGGTGTTTGGTTTTTTGTCCTTGCGATAGTTTACTGAGAATGATGTTTTCCAGTTTCATCCATGTCCCTACAAAGGACATGAACTCATCATTTTTTATGGCTGCATAGTATTCCATGGTGTATATGTGCCACATTTTCTTAATCCAGTCTATCGTTGTTGGACATTTGGGTTGGTTCCAAGTCTTTGCTATTGTGAATAGTGCCACAATAAACATACGTGTGCATGTGTCTTTAGAGCAGCATGATTTATAGTCCTTTGGGTATATACCCAGTAATGGGATGGCTGGTTCAAATGGTATTTCTAGTTCGACATCCCTGAGGAATCGCCACACTGACTTCTACAATGGTTGAACTAGTTTACAGTCCCACCAACAGTGTAAAAGTGTTCCTATTTCTCCACATCCTCTCCAGCACCTGTTGTTTCCTGAGTTTTTAATGATGGCCATTCTAACTGGTGTGAGATGGTATCTCATTGTGGTTTTGATTTGCATTTCTCTGATGGCTAGTGATGATGAGCATTTTTTCATGTGTTTTTTGGCTGCATAAATGTCTTCTTTTGAGAAGTGTCTGTTCATGTCCTTCGCCCACTTTTTGATGGGGTTGTTTGTTTTTTTCTTGTAAATTTGTTTGAGTTCATTGTAGATTCTGGATATTAGCCCTTTGTCAGATGAGTAGGTTGCAAAAATTTTCTCCCATTCTGTAGGTTGCCTGTTCACTCTGATGGTAGTTTGTTTTGCCGTGCAGAAGCTCTTTAATTTAATTAGATCCCATTTGTCAATTTTGGCTTTTGTTGCCATAGCTTTTGGTGTTTTAGACATGAAGTCCTTGCCCATGCCTATGTCCTGAATGGTATTGCCTAGGTTTTCTTCTAGGGTTTTCATGGTTTTAGGTCTAACATGTAAGTCTTTAATCCATCTTGAATTAATTTTTGTATAAGGTGTAAGGAAGGGATCCAGTTTCAGCTTTCTACATATGGCTAGCCAGTTTTCCCAGCACCATTTATTAAATAGGGAATCCTTTCCCCATTTCTTGTTTTTGTCAGGTTTGTCAAAGATCAGATAGTTGTAGATATGCGGCATTATTTCTGAGGGCTCTGTTCTGTTCTGTTGATCTATGTGTCTGTTGTGGTACCAGTACCATGCTGTTTTGGTTACTGTAGCCTTGTAGTATAGTTTGAAGTCAGGTAGCGTGATGCCTCCAGCTTTGTTCTTTTGGCTTAGGATTGACTTGGCGATGTGGGCTCTTTTTTGGTTTCATATGAACTTGAAAGTAGTTTTTTCCAATTCTGTGAAGAAAGTCATTGGTAGCTTGATGGGGATGGCATTGAATCTATAAATTACCTTGGACAGTATGGCCATTTTCATGATATTGATTCTTCCAACCCATGAGCATGGAATGTTCTTCCATTTGTTTGTATCCTCTTTTATTTCATTGAGCAGTGGTTTGTAGTTCTCCTTGAAGAGGTCCTTCACATCCCTTGTAAGTTGGATTCCTAGGTATTTTATTCTCTTTGAAGCAATTGTGAATGGGAGTTCACTCATGATTTGGCTCTCTGTTTGTCTGTGATTGTTGAGCTTTTTAAAAAGTACACCTGTTTGTTATTCATATGTCTTCTTTAGAGAATTTTTTATTCATGTATTTTGCACATTTTTAATTTTTCTGGCTATTGAATTTTAAAACATTTTATGTTTTTTAAAATTGTTGTGGGTACATAGTAGGTATATATATTTATGGGGTACATGAGATACTTTGATACAAGAATGCAATGTGAAATAACCACATTATGGAGAATGCAGTTTCTGTCCCCTCAAACATTTATCTTTTGAGTTAAGAACACATTATTGACTGTAGTTACCCTATTGTGCTATTGAATAGTAGGTCTTATTGATTCTGTCTTGTTTTTTTTTGGTACCCATTACCTATCCCCACCTTTCCCCAAGTCCCCGACTACCCTTCGCAGCTTCTGGTAACCATCCTTCTATTCTCTATGTCCAAGAGTTCAATTATTTTGACTTTTAGATCCCACAAATAAGTGAGAACATGCAATGTTTGTATTTCTGTCCCTGGCTTATTTTATTTAATGTAATTATCTCCGGTTCCATCTATGTTGTTGCAAATGACTGTATCTCATTGTTTGTGGTTGAATATAGTACTCCATTGTGTATATGTACCACATTTTCTTTATCCATTAATCTGTTGATACACAATTAGGTTGCTTCCAAATCTTAGTTATTGTAAATAGTGCTACAACACATAGAGTGCAAATATCTCTTTAATATACTGATTTCCTTATTTCCTTTCTTTTGAGTATACACCCAAAGTGAGATTGCTGCACATATGGTAGCTCAATTTTTAGTTTTTTTGAGGACCCTCCAAATGGTTCTCCATAGTGGTTGTACTAATTTACATTCTCACCAACAGTGTACAAAGGTTCCCTTTTCTCCACATCCTCACCAGCAGTTGTTATTGCCTGTCTTTTGCATATAAGCCCTTTTAACTGGGATGAGACGATATCTAATTGTAGTTTTGATTTGCATTTCTCTGATAATCAGTGATGCTGTGAACACTTTCATATGTCTCTTTGCCATTTCTATGTCTTTTGAGAAATGTCTATTCAAATCTTTTGCCTGTGTTTTAATCGGGTTATTATATTTTTTCCTATAGGGTTGTTTGAGCTCCTTGTATATTCTGGCTATC
Organism: Nomascus leucogenys; assembly: GCF_006542625.1. NCBI lineage: Eukaryota > Metazoa > Chordata > Mammalia > Primates > Hylobatidae > Nomascus > Nomascus leucogenys. The sequence continues at coordinate 52,468,783 of NC_044383.1, read as the reverse complement.
ATTTCCTTGTCAGGGGGATAATTTGCAAATATTTATTTCCATTCTCTGGGTTGTCCCTTCACTTTGTTGATTGTATATTTTGCTGCACAGAAGCTTTTTAACTTGGTGTGATATCATTTGTCTATGTTTGCTTTGGTTGCCTGTGCATATGGGGACTTGCTATTGAGTTTTTGGAGTCCCTTGTATATTTTGGATATTAACCCCTTATAAGATATATGGTTTGCAAGTATTTTCTCCTATTTTGCAGGTTGTTCCTTCAGTTTGTTGACTGTTTCCTTTGCTGTGCAGAAGCACTTAAGTTTGATGCAATCCCATTTGTCTATTTTTACTTTTGTTGTCTGTCCTTCTGTCATATTCAGAGTATCTTTGTCAAGACCCATGTTATGCAGCTCTTTCCCTGTGTTTTCTTCTAGTAGTTTTATGGTTTCATGTTATGTTTAAGTCTTTATTGCATTTTCAGTTGATTTTTGCATATGGTATGGGATAAGGGTCCAGTTTCAGTCTTCTGCATATTCTATAATTCCCACTTAGAAAAATATAGAATAGGGACAATTTCTGTAGGATCAGTACAAAGATAGTTTTCTGTCTTATATGTCTTATAATGTTTGTTGTGACAGTTTGGGAACTATAGTGATGCGGTTTTGATATTTGTCCCCTCCAAATCTCGTATTGGAATGTGATCTTTAAGATTACAGGTGGGGCCTAGTGGGAGGTGTTTGGGTCATGGGGACAGCTTTCTCAGGAATGCCTTGGGGCCTCCCTGTGGTAACCATTTCACTTGAGTTCTGGTTGTGAAAAAGAGTCTGGGACCTCCCTCCCTTTCTTGCTTTTTCTCATCATGTGACACACTAGCTTTCTGTGCCTTCTACCATGAGTGAAAGCCTCCTGAGGCCTCACTAGAAGCAGAAGCTGGCACCATGCCTCTCTACAATCTGCGGAACCATGAGCCAAATAAACCTATATTCTTTATAAATTACTCAGCCTTAGGTATTCCTTTATTGCAGTGCAAAATGGACTAGTGCATATAGAAACGTGTAAGTAAAAAAATAATATCATTTAGACTTCCTCAACTCATGGTGAAGGGTTGCTTTTATTTTGGTCAGTAAGTCTGTCTTTTCTTTCCCTCTTTTTATCTTTCTCTTTTTCTTTTGTTCCTTTCCTCTCTTTTTCCCTTTCCCCTTTTGTCTCTAAATCTATCACTATATTAATGTCTTTATGTCTGTAGATTTTTTTAATTTGCAGTTTTACTGCATTTACTGTTTTATGTTTTACCGTACATTTAATATCATGTGGGAAATATTTTTCCATAACTTCAAATATTTTCAAAAACATTTTTAGTTGAATTATATGATATATCACAATTTGATCTCTATTATTAGATGTTCAGACTGGTGACAGGTTTTTTTTATATTGGTAGTTATAATTCTATAAATCATGTATGGGCATAAAGTTTTGTATGTAGCTCTGATCATTTATTGAAGGTGAAATCTTAGAATTTGTATTGCTGGGACAAAGGGAAATACATACTTTGAAGATGTTTGATACATATTAGGAAAATATCCTTCTGAATGGCTATGTAATTCAAAATTCCCACCAGTCTTGAATAGGAATGGTCTGTGGCTCTTTTTTTTTTTATAGATGTTTCATCAGTGATCTTGGTGATGAAGTAACTTTAGAATTTGAAGTTATAATATAAAATAAATATAAAATACTTGATGGTTCAGAAAATTAGCGAGTTGATAGCAAATTAAAGTTCAATAAGGAAAAATTAGGGCAGGAGAAATAAATGATACAAATGGCCAAAATAATGTGTGGAGTAGCTGTTTCTACATGCATTAAGTGAAGGAAAATCCAAGGTCATATGGAATATGACTACATTTTTTCATAGCCCCATGGGGAATGTTACTATGGTAGGAACTGCTCCCAAATAAAAAAGAATACAAGTAAGCTCTGCTGTAATTGATGCTGTGTTCTAAAAAGACTGATTTTATGCTTTAAACTATTAAGAATTAAGAGACACTACATACCTTCATGGGAGATATTAAATGTTCATTTTCATTATTTAATTATTTGAGCATAAATTGAATTGAAAAAGGCTTTCTGAAAGTTACTGCTGATCTTTCCTCAGTGAAACAGAGAATATATTTAGGAAGCTGGGGTGTTTCCAGTAGCAACAACCAGTTCTGATTCTCTGGGCACGAACTAGATATTCAACAGTTCAACTCAATTCTGACACTAACTACCTGGAGTTAGCTTCAGACTTCACAGGTTTAAGGGCTCAGTTCCATCAGACTGCACTCAGTTTAAATGCCAGTTGCAAGTATTGGGTCCGAAGGTTACTTGCACTCTGTGTGACTTATTCAGAGGTTCCCACAACCCTTCTAGTCAGGCTTGATAACTTGCTAGAATAACTCGCAGAACTCAGTAAGGCACTCTATCTATTACCAGTTTACTATAAAAAATACAGCACAGGAACAGCCAAATGGAAGAGATGCAGAGGGCCATGTATGGGGGGATTGCACAGAGCTTCCACATCCTTTCTAGGTGTGCCACCCTCTTAGCATCCTGATGTGTTCACCAACCTGAAAGCTCTCTGAATCCCATTGATGAGGGGGGGTTTATGGAGATTTCATCAAAAAAGCATGATCCATCATTAATTCAGTCTTCAGTCCCTCTCATCTCCCTGGAGGCTTGGGGTGGGACTGAAAGTTCCAAGCTTTTAATTATGGTTTGGTTTTTCTGGCAACTAATTCCTATCCTGAAGCTTTCTAGGGGCCTGCCACAAGCTAACTCAGGAAATTCTAAGGGATTTAAGAGCTTTGTGTCAGGAACTGGGGATGAAGGCCAAATATATCTTTCTTATGATGCCATAGAAGTTCATTTTTCTTCCATGAAATATTAGGGGAAACTGAATTATCTTTATTTTGCAAATGATACTTTGAGGATAGGAATGCTGTTCTACAATTAAGAAGGCATACATTTATAAACACACACATTTACACACACAAACATGAGGAAGCAGTTTCAAAAACCTCGTTTTGTTTGGTTGTATATTGTAGTTCTGTGTGTATTTTAAGTGTGATTTATATCCTGCAAGCCTGTGCTAAACCTCTTTATTAGCAATTATTTCTTTTCATTTGTAGTACAAATCTAAATGTTCAGACAAATGACCCTGACCTTGATATAGTTACAATCCATAAGAATTTTATAATTTGATCTTTCTTTCTGATAGCTGATATTCAGCATGATTTTAAGACTATTAACAGATCATATGCAACAACTTAAAAATCAGAACATTTAGTTAATCAGGTTGCTTAAATCAATTAATTAAATATCTCTGCAGGATGACAGGGAATTTGCTGTGTTTTTATTATCCAGAGAACTTTGTCCTCTTGTGCTAATAAACTGTTTTTCTAGTTTTTTCTTTTAGCCTGGAATCTCACTATTTATAATTGAATGTGAGATTCTTTTCCAACTGAAACAACTTTGAATAGGCACCTTTTAAAAAATCAGTATCATTATGTATATTAGCAAACTTACTTCTTGAAGGAGGGTCTCAAAAACCACATGTCTGTCCTGTGCACATAGGGTGCTTTTCTGAGAGTAATGACTGTCAGAGTCCACTGCTCCCATCACTGATGACAGATGGAGGATGATCCAAGGAGTGAAATGGTTGTTGAGAAAGCTAAAATAAGTGGAGCTATAATTCTAATTAGTTTGTTCATCTTGACAGTATCTAGTCCTTGGTGTAGTCAACAGCTGTGAAAATACTAAGCTGTGTACTTTGATTTTGGAAATCTAGTTTCTTTACATTTTTAATTATAATTCGATATATGTTAATTGAATAAAATTAGAAAAATAACAAAGAAATGAAGATAAGAGGATAAAAATCACCAATAATTCTACAGTTACACATTCTATTTACTTTTTTTATATTCCCCATTTTTCATGTAACTGGGGTCCTACTGTCCATATAATTTCATGTCCTCATTGGTTGTACTTAACACTTTCTCAGGCTAATACAAAATTTCTGAAAATCTAATTTTTAATGGCTAAGTAATATTCATTTGTATAGTCATACTTTTATTAATTTAACTATTTGTCAGTCCATTTTCAATATTATCAATAATGCTGTGATGAACATATTTTATACAGATTTTTGTGTTCATTACTAACTAGAATAAAACAGCATTAAGCCATTTGTTAGATTGTACATTTTCAGTGCCAAATTACAGGATATCAGATAGTTACACATCGCTGAGGGTGGGAATAGACCTGAGAAGATTTTATATGGTGGTAAATGAGTTGTTCTTTAAAGGGTGCACAGTCAGGGCTCGGGCAGCTAGATAAGAAAGTCAGGGCATCACGGCAGTGGAAAATTTATGAGCAGAGATGTGCACAGGAGTACACTTGGGCTGTATCTGGTTGAGTGTGATCCAACCAGTATGGAAGGATAGGCTGGGGAAATGGAAGGAAATGAAGTTTGAAATGTAAGGTGAAGAATTTGAAAATGTGTTAGTAGGATAGGTGGGGCAACTGAAAGTCCTGAATACTTTTCACTCTTCATTAAGCATTTTTATTTAGCACATTTTACGTGCACCACTGTCATGATAATCTAATAAAGCCTGGCGGAGGCTGCAAGGTCTTATACTTGAGTAGGGATGATATTAAACTGTCATGTGGCCTCCATAAGTATGTTTATATTTTAAGACTGTGACACACTGTTGGTTTGGAAAAGTATGGTCAGAATGACGATTGGAAATCTTTGGAAGTGAAGAATCAGAGTAGACTCGCAACTTAGATGATGCAAATATTTAAAAGATTGTTCTCCATATAGATTGGAGGGGGCTGGTTAGAGGCAGGAATAGCAGGTAAAAGGTTCATTAAGGAATGCAAGATTTAACAGATGGGTTGGAGGAAAGGAAGGACTTAAATTTATAAATAGATGATTTAATTTAATGGTTCTGGTTATTCGGTGGACTCTTTTTCAAAATGTAAAAGCCTCAGTCCTGCTCAAAATTTGCTGAATCAGAATTTTGAGGGAATATATTTTAAAAGCTCCCTCAGAGATTCTGATACATTTCTCTGGTTAGAAACAACTAAACGAATTAATATGTGTTTTTTCCATCCCAAGAAGTTGTCAAATTGTCTAAACCTACTATTGAATCTTAGTATATTTAATATGCATGTGTGTGTATTTTTCTTCTGCATAACTTTCTCATACTGTTTGCAGTCCCCTGATGTTTTTTTTCCGTTACTTGGTGCCAAGTCTTATTATAAACTTATTAGTGTTACTCTGCAAAATCAATTTTAAGCAAATGAAATACACTGCACAAGTTAAAAAGAATTTCTGTAACTTTTTTCTTATTAAATGATAGGGACAAAATCCAGGATGGATGTTCAAAAATGGTATTTGAGAACTTCAAAGCTGGCTCTGGCCTTGGCAATTATCCGCTCAAAACCAGCAGACAAAAGCAGCAGAGAATACACAGAGCACCTTGCTATGTTGCTATCTGAGGAGGAGTCAAAATGGAGATCAAAAGTTGAAGTCTTGGAAGCTGAAGTTATGCAATTACGTCAAAAACTTCTTGTGAGCAGGCTTTGTTCAGGATCCTTTAAGAGTGGTGAGTATATAAAATTGCCTTTTGGTAGTATGTCAAACTTGTTTTATTTCAGCTGCACAATTATTTAGAAATGTATTCCCAAAACGTGAAAATGTTTAGTTTCCATGAAAGCTCCACATCTTCTAGCCTTATACATTTTTTTTTTTTTTTTTTTTTTTTTACTTCTGGTCATTCATTAAAGTTTTATTGTCACTTTCCTACATTTGACTTTGGAATGAAGTTAGAGAATGAAAATAGTATAGATGTGAAGGCAATAAGGTCTTTTAAAATCTGATTGTTCAACTTTATTATTTTACTATACATTTTATTTTGCTTTTATATTCAGTAGTTAATCTAGCAGTCCAATGTGAAATACCAGCTATCGGCCAGGCATGTGTGGGTGGTGAGGACTCCAAAACACATAAAAGGAGGTGCTGTCCTTGCTACCAAGTGTCTACCATTCTAGCAGAGAAAACAGATGTATAAATAATTAACCTAGTTGTGATACATACTATAATAGAGACTGGCAAAATACAGAGGAGGAAGTTATTCTTTCTGCCTAGTTTCTGGGAAGGCTTCTCACCTCTGGCCCTCAAAGTTCTGTCCACTTGTCAGTGAAATGGTTATAGAACATCCAGTAAGATGCAGGAGCATGTGCAAAGGCACTGGAGTGGTGAATACATATTGCATTCAGAATACTGCCATCATTGCATTTAAGAGTGACCAAAACACTTGTAAGGCAAAGATGTGATGGGGAAAAAGGTACAGAGGGAAGTTGGGACCGGATTCAGAAGGGTCTTGAATGTCAACCTAAGGAATATTTTACTGTATTGCTTATCAGTAAGTTGACCATACAATTTATGGTTTCTACTAGGATCCTTGTAAGGGTGAAAGGAAGGGCCTATTAAAATAATTACACTGGGAACACAGGGGCAAACCTGGGTTTACTTGAGTGAACTAGAACATGTGGTTACCCCATTAATCAGGAGCCACTGGGCTTTGTTGAAGCAGAAGATTGACACTCATGATTGGGAAACATAATTCTGACAAGTTAAAAAAAAAAACAACCATAAATCAGGCAGTGTTATTTCTTTGCATAAAACTCTTCCCTGGCTTCTAATTAGGCTTCACATTAGATTCAGACTTCTGATAGTGGCCCAAAATGCTGTGGGTGATTTCACCTCTACTCACCTCTCCCACCTCATCTCATACACTCTCCCCATTATCAGCTAGGCCCTAGTCAACATGGCCTTCCTTCCAGCCCTTGAAATCTCTTTATTGCCATGGACCTCTCCTAGGTTCTTTTTCTCTTTGAGGCTGATTTCTTCTCTTCCTTAGGTCTTATTTTAAGTGACACCTCCTCAGTGAGGTATTCCCTGACCCTTCTAGTGGACCCCCACTAGTTATTCCCTACACAAGCACCTCCTGTGTAGTATTTACTTATTTGTTTATTTACTTGGTTGCAGGTTTATCTCCTGAATTTGAGCTTACGTTCACTGAGGAGAGACCTTTGATTTTCTCAGGTCTCTTTACTTGTTGCCCAGCTCAAAGCCTGACACACAGAAGGTGATCAGCAAATATCTGTCCAATGAAAGAGGAACATAGAGGATATTTTGGCTGTAGAGGTGATTTGAGGCAGGGAGACCAATTTTTAAAGCTTTGACTAAATCCTACATAAGGAATAGTGAGTTGAATTAGATCTGTGATAGTGAGAAATAAAAGGACAGACATGTAGGAATAAATTCAGAGTAGACACTTTAGACATTTATGAATGATTTCAGAGAGTGGTTAAGGGACATAGCAGTATTTAGGGTAATACCTAAATACCTAAATAAGGTTTCCCTCCTAGCCTACTAAATGGATTGTGATACTTTCAATTTAGATGGTGAACACAGAAATAAGCTAATAGGACAAAAGGTTGAGCCCAAGTTTCTCTGAGTGTAGGCTAATCCCTGGAATATGGATTACCTAGAAGGAAGGTGGAAGTATGGTCAGAGAGGATGAGCAGGCTAGAACTACAGACACAGACTTAGGATCCGTTGGATTTAAGGAATAGTGAAGTTATAGCTGTAGATGAGACTCAAAGAGAATAGAGCCATGAGTGTAGGTGGGAAGCCTGCAGATTCCAATATTCCAGGGATGTCAGAGGAAGACGAGGCATTATCACATTAAGAGCGTGCAGCAGGTGTAAGGCACACATATATGCTGTGGGTAATAGGAGACTTTAGTTTTGGGAATTATTGTGAAAACCCAGTAACTTAATACCCAGATGTTACTAAAATCTTACTATTGCATGAACAAAAATAGTATTACACAACTTATAGCCACATTTTAGTTTCTCTAGAGTCCTTTTTGATAATGGGCTCTTTGAGTATACGCAGTGAATGAATGGCAAACATAGTCAATTTTTCTTCATTTTTTCCTGTGTAGTTATGTAATTAATATAATGTCTCAAATGTTAAAATTTCCAGGAATCTTAAACCATGACTGTCATAAGCATCCATGAAATCAAAACTCTTGTATACTATCCAAGGGTCTATTCATAATACTGATAAAATGTGCATGTTATTTTTTTGTAACATGAATGTGCCTAATAGGAGGAACCTAGGTGGTAGCTTGTTTTTATGCTGAGCACTTTCAGTTAGTGCCTGTGAGAAAAATTTTCAAAAAATCATATAATTAAAGTCAGTTTTACTCACAGCAGGAGTTGCAGGTACAATGTTTCTGTGCAGATGTTTGGAAGTAATCTGTTTCTCTGTCTGTTACCTTAAACTTCAAAAATGAGGAATAAATGAACAGATTTAGATAAATGGAGTAACTGTTAAAGGGGAGAGAAAAAATATACAAAAGGGGAGCATACACTGACAGGAAAATAAAGGAAGAACATGGCAGTTATGTAAGGATGACATGAAATAGTGATATGCCTTGCTCTAAGAAAACTCCATACCTGAAAATCAAAACTATATTACAAGTGTATTTATATTATTAAATATTTTTTCTAGAATTTACAGTGTGGTTTTATATGTGCAACTGTTGTTGAGTGTTTAGAGACAGAAAGTACTCAATAAATGTTGAATTGAATGATTCTTGACAGATTGAGAGGCTGGGGAATTCAGTTCACAGCATCAACTATTCATTGAAGCAACTGAGCAACCCAAAATTAAATAAAGCAAAGCCAAAATGGCAAAATACACAAATAAGAAAGTATGATATGCTTTTTCTACAGCATTTCAGGAACTCTGCTATTTCTTTATTCTTGTTTTTCTACAGCTTCTTAATGAATATACCTCTTTATTATATTTACTAGGGGACTACACTATATAGAGGAGGGATAAATAGAACTTGATTATAGAATTATGTCATATTTTCATCTTACTTAAATGCTCTTTACTAATTTATGGAATGAAAGAATGAAAAACAAAAGGAAGGAAGAAAGGAAGGAAGGAAGAAAAAGAAGTCTACATACCCAGGGACACATTTCTCAAAACTTTTTTTGTGATGTGTGGCATCTCTTCCTGATCTATGGAAGAGAAAATACAAGTGAGAAGCTATGCTGTTTTTCTTTATAAAAGATTACTTACATTTTATTTTATAGAATCTCTTTTTAAATTTATTTTTATTAATTTTTTTAAAATTTCATGGACACTGCAACAGCCTCCTGTTAAAGAGGGACTCTTAATGTTGGCAAGGATTTAGTCTAGGTCTGAGAAGGTGGATGAGAAAGACTCACATCACAGAGACTAGCCAGGAAGATGTTAGTGGCTGTGTCTAAACTGGACTAGGGATTGAAGGGTTTATGGTGAGAAGAGCAGGGCTATGTTAAAGGGAAAAATGGCATAGAACTTCCGTAGGCAGATTTAGGATTAAAATTTGAGTGTGTGTGCGGGTGGGGCAGGGGGAATCTGGACAGTTGCTGTTGTATTACACGGTCATTTGATATTCACAGGAGGGAAGTGGATGGATGAAGTGTCAGGTATGTGCCTTTTTGCCTACAACTTTAAGTAGTTAATATATTCATAAATCATAGATAGTTTTACACATCTATGTGTAATATAATATACATAGATATATTATATATAAATATAACATATTTATGAATATATTATGAATATATTCATTAATCATAGTCTACAGGATGAGCAATTGGCTATAGTAAAAAGGAAGAGCAATTGGCCAGAGTGAAAAGAAAGTAAGAAAAAATCAAACTAAATTAATTCATTGATGTACATGTTTATTTAGTAAATGTTTATTAATTACAGGGCACTTGTATAGAGTGCTTAGGGTAGTGGAGGTGGAGAGCAGTATGCAGAGCAGTATAGGTAGTTATGAGTTTTAAGTTTTGGGTCCCGAGAAACAACCAACCCAGCCAGATGGCTTTGGGAGCTTCCTGATCCTCGAGCTCACATTGCTCAGGTTGGTCCCCTCACCCTTCTTTTCTGCCTTATAGCCTGAGGACTGAATTCTCACCATTCCATTGCCTCCCCAGTTCTTGCTTTCTCATCTTGTATAAGCATGGATTCAGCAAACAGTTTTTAGCTAGACTAGTGGTGACCAGAGAACAGAACAGGGGCCTGACAGATCCAGGATGGAGCTTGCCTTAGTCTTCTGATGACTATTTTCCTGGTCCCAGCCCACTCAGCCTCTGTTTCACCTCTTTGTTCTTCTCACCCTGTTCCAGACGACGTACTGAGGAAACATTGCAAATAACTGACTTACCGACACAACTGTGGAGCTCAGCATTTATAAGTTGGGGCATTCACTGTTTTACAGATGCTGAAAGAGTGTGAAAATGCAATGCATAAGCATTTGTCTCTCAGTTTCCATATAAGCTTTCATAATATAAATTGTCTAATACAATAATGATGGAAGTTTGTTTAAAATTGTAATTGATTTAAAACATAATTGAATAATACACATAAACATAAAAAGATGTATCCTTAATTTGATAGAGATTCTGAGAGGCTCTATAATAATTTCTTTCTGCATATCTCTGGAATCTCTGCATTTCTCTCCATTCCTGATGCCATTTCCTTGGTCATACTTAATTTATCCCAATGAGACTGGTATGTCTTTAACTGTAGCCTTTGCCCCTTTCTAGTCTAAATTGCAGCCCAGTCTCAAGTCATCTTATTTAATTTCAGATATAACCCAAAGGCCTTAAACCGGACTACAGACTTTTCCAGAATTTGGTGCTTGCTTACTTCTCCAGCCTAACCTGTCACCACCATGTCCTTCACATCCTGCACTGAGACCTACCAAATTTCTTTCACTTATTTGAATGGACCTTCTTGCTCAGCTCCAGTTTTTTATACATATTCTCTCTGTAGGTTATGTTCTCCCCCTCCTTTTGGTCTGGCTGTGTACTATTCTTTCTTTTGTCATGCAGTTTCAATACCACTTTTGTCTTCACTAACTACCTCCCTAGACTAGATTAGGTTCTCCTGATGTGAGTCCCCATTATATTCTGTACTTTATTATATGTGAGCTAAATTATAATTGTTTAAGCAGTCTGTCTTCCCTGTGAGACCCAAACTCTATGCTTTCAATGACTATTTTTATCCCACTGTATTTCTATAGTTAGCACAGTTCCTGTCATGGAGGGACACGCTCCGTGGTTATTTGGTGAATAAATAAGTTTAGAAATGGTCTATGTGAGGGTTCATACTTGGAACAAAATGGCCTTGCTAATCTGTAGTTTCTAGATATCTGCCAAGCCCCTGTAACAGTGGAAGTAGAATACAGAGAGCAAGATCCTGAATCCAGGAACGAGACCCAGTAAAGTAGGGTGAGTATTAGAGCTCCTGACTTTAAGAGAGCCACACATGTTTATAAGTAATTGAATCAGAATGGGACAAATGAAGAATGACAGTGTTAGCTTATCAGTGCAACAAAAGGCTAAAACCATTCACAGTACTTTTGCATTCCTAGGTCTTTGCGTAGTGTGATTTTTTTTGGAGTAGCTTAATGCTATAACAAATTGCAATCATCTTTATGTTTAGGATTACATTTATTTTTTGACAGGTTTTATTTGTCTTTTAAATATCCTATTTGTCTGTTTTTGAATGTTAAGTTTCTACCAGAAATCCAAACGTACCATGAGGATTCTGGATTTAATATGGATCCTAGAAATCCTGAAATTTACTTTTTAGGATAACTTCAATGTGCAGTGAATAAATCCAGGTAGATAGTTCTAGACTTCAGATTAGGCTGGAAAAATGTATAGTATAACATCAATCCCATTATCGAATTGAAAAGGAAATTAGATAAATGGGGTAAATGCGATAAGCCTGAGATTCTGCATTTCTGATACGCTTCTAGGTCATATTGATGCTGCTGGTCTGAGAACCACTATTTGACTAGCAAGGGACTGTGTGTGTGTGAGGGCGGGGGTTGGTAGCTGAAGAGAGTGCAAATGGAAGGACAGCATGCTGGTACTTTGGGAAGGAACCAGCAGAGAGAGAAAAGTAGAAGATACAGAAGGAAGAGGATAACAAAAGAATCATTGCTGGCTTAGCTTCTTTAATGTAGAAGAAATACAGAGCGCAAGTGGAAAGACTTGTTCTAGATCTCCAGAATATGTCAGCGTCTCTTTTTCTGAGACTCTTCTGAAGGTAGGAGAAGGTGCCCCTTTGTCTTTGTTTTTGCTGAGTTCATTTCCAACAGGTTTTCTACAAGCTATTCTTTAAAGTTTATTTTCTTCTTCCACTTCTCCCCAAGTGCCCTTTATTCAGAAATCTGTCTCCTGGCCCCGTTGTTTCTTTTTTCAACTGCCTTTGGGTTTTCATTCTTGAATTTATTTCCTTGCTGCTTCAACTCTTGTCTAAGAAGTCGTCCTCACCTCTTGCCTTGATTATAGATAAGGAAATGAGGAAAACAAGTTATCTAAAAGGTTAAATATATAGTAAATGGGATGGGGTTCCTATAGAATTCTAGAACAATGACTTTTAGTACTTTAAGATGGTTCCTTAGATCAGTGAGTTCCCCACAAGCTGCATGAGCATCAGGTGGGAAGTTGTTAGAAATGCAAATTCTCAGATCCCACTATTTCTGATTCAATTAAGAATCAGAAATTCTAAGTGGGGCTCAGCAGTTTGTGGCTTAACAGGCCCCCCAGATGATTCTGATGAATACTGGAGTTTGAGAATCACTGGTTTAAACAAAAGTGAAACATATGTTCAGGGAGCATAATAAAAAATTTTACCAGAAAAGAGTCAAAGGAAACACATGAGTGTTTTGAATGATTCAAACACCTGAGTGTAGTAAATTCAAAACACCCAAGTGCAGTAAATTAAGAGGGACTTGTAGGTAGGCTAGCTTCTGAAAGATTGCTCAGTACCAAGTGACATTTGGCACCTGGTCACCAAAGAATAAGTGTTTATTAAGAGCCTGGTTGAGCTGAGTGGCAGAAATGAGAGAAAATGAACCAACAACAGCAACAAAATAGTAGTGCTACAATGACCCTAACAACAACAACAACAACAAAAATAATAGTGCTACAATGACCCTAACAACTATGTTTGATACTGTTTCATACTGTTTAGTGCCATATGTATATAAACATAATAGGGATCTAACAATTGGGTGTTGTTGATTCTTGTTCTAGGAGAACTCTCTCCCTTCTCCCCTCCATCTTACTGCCTTCCTTTTTTTTTTTTTTTTTTTTTGAGACAGAGTCTTGTTGTCGCCCAGGCTGGAGTGCAGTGGTGCGATTTCAGCTCACTGCAGGCTCCACCCCCCAGGATTCACGCCATTCTCCTGCCTCAGCCTCCCGAGTAGCTGGGACTACAGGCGCCCGCCACCTTGTCCGGCTAATTTTTTTTTGTATTTTTAGTAGAGACGGGTTTCACCGTGTTAGCCAGGATGGTCTCGATCTCCTGACCTCGTGATCCGCCTGCCTTGGCCTCCCAAAGTGCTGGGATTACAGGCATGAGCCACCGCGCCCAGCCTCCTTTGTTCTTAATAAGTACCCATATGTGAGTTGTATAAAACATCTTTTCTTTTTTTTTTTTTTTTTTTTTCTTTTTTTTTTTTGCAGGGGAATACATCTTCTTTCTTAAATCAACTTCAAATAATTTTAGAGACATTGTGGAGGGGAAACATTTTGGATAGGAAATTCAGTGTATCGTACACTGGAAACCAGTAGAAAACCTTAAATTCTAATTTACCTATACTATTATATCAATCCATAGAAAAGTACATAAAGTGACATAGCTAAAAAGAAATGTATTACATAAATGAATGCTAACATGTTGTAGGCAATAAGACAAAACAAATTTATTTGTAAATAAAGTTTACAAGTAATATCGCACATATGGAACTATAAACATACATACTTGAATTATATTCTGAGTCACACTGAAAACTAAAATAGTAATGTTGATATAACATGAATTTGAGTGAATGAGTATCTGTAGAGGGAGGCCCGGTGTGTATGTGGGATCCACATTGGCTTTACTGTGATTTGGGTGGTAGTGCCCACCCATCACAGGAAGGGGAATTATTACATTTTTCTTATATTACAAGTCAATGGTGGTTTTTTCACATGAATTTCCTGTTACAGAAACACTGTTTACATGAATTTTAAATTTAAGTGTGTGTGGGCATTTGTGAGCACTGGTGTAGTAATTAAATACATGAGAGAATACCACTGTTGAGAGATGTGTGTGCTGTGAAGGAGACATTGAGGTGTTGGGAGCTGCTTTCAGTTATTGAGCAGATCCATTGTTTCACACTTTTGTGGACTCAGAAAATGACACCCTAAAGTGTGGTGCTTTGGTACACTGAGTACTTCGAACTGAGGAACACGAAGGGTCTCAGAAGCAAAGTCTCTTTCTGACCTCCCCTTCTTTCTCCCATTCCTCTTTCTCCCCAAGGCAGCCATAGAAACTAGAATTATTTTTCCCTAAGGCAGGTCATTGAAACTAGAACCCCTTTCTGAAAAAAGCTAGACATAAAACCTAAAAACATTACTCTAACCTTCTTCTTCCTTTCTGTGTAAGAGCTGACCAGAGGGAAATTCTCTGACCTACCTTGTCTGAAAGTAGATCATAAGACACTCATTTCAGAAGGGGTCCTTCTCTGTGCCCACAAGGAATGAATGCCACACAGAGAGGCCAGGAAGAATCCAAACAGACAGGCCTTGCTGGGTTTCCCCTCTTTGACTATTACCATTAGGACATATCATTTTTGTTCAATTACATTTCTGTATGGCTGTCCATTCTGCATCAAACCTAAGCATAAAGCAGACAATTTTCTATGAATCTTTGGGTTGTCAATTCCAAAGGCTCCCATATCAAGTAAAATTTTGATTAAATAAATCTGTTATCTTTTTCTCCTGTTAACCTGTTGATATGATTTAGATGTTTTGTCACCTTCAAATCTCATGTTAAAATGTGACCTTCAGTGTTGGAGGTGGGCCTAGTGGTAGATATTTGGGTCATGGGGATGGATCTCTCAAGAATGATTTGGTGCTGTCTTCACAGTAATGAGTGAGTTCCCTATGAGTTCATGTGAGCTCTGGTTGTGTAAAAGAGCCTGGCACTTCTCTCCCTCTCTCTTGCTTCCTGACTCACCATGTGATACACTGGCTCCCTGCTTTCTGCCATGATTATAAGCTTCCTGAGGCCTCACCAGAAGCCAAGCAGATGCTGGCACCATGCTTATACAGCCTATAGAACCACTAACCAAATAAACCACTTTATAAAGTTCACAGTCTCACATATTCTTTTATAGCAACACAAAACAGACTAACACAGAAAATTGTTACTAAACAATGTGACGTTGCTATAAAGATATGTGAAAATGTGAATGTGGTTTTGAAAGTGGGCAATGGGCGAGTTTGGGAGAGTTTGGAGAGCTAAGAAGAAGGCAGGAAGCTGAGGGGAAGTTTGGAACTTCCTAAGACTAAATGGTTCTAACCAAAATGGTGATAGAAATATGGACAGTGAAAGCCAGACTGATGAGGCCTCAGACGGAAATGAGGAATTTATTGGGAGTTGGATAAAGGTCACCCACTTTATACCCTTAGCAAGGAACTTGACTGCATTGTGTTCATGCCCTAGGGATCTGTGGAAGTTTGAGCTTAAGAGTCATAATGTACGGTATCTGGTAGAAGAAATTTCTAAGCAGTAATGCTTAGCATTCAAGATGTGCTGTGGCTGCTTCTAACTGCCTATTATCAGATGTCAGAGCAAAGTAATAACTTAAAGTTGGAAGTTACATTTAAAGGGGAAGCAGAGCATACAAATTTGGAAAATTCTCATCCTTGCCATGAGTTAGACAAGGAAAGAGCGTTTTCATGGGAGGAATTCAAGTGGGCTGTGGAGCAATCACTTTCTAGAGAGATTTGCTTGACTAAAAGGGAGTCAAGTGCTACTATCCAAGACAATGGGAAAAAGGGCCTCAAAAGCATTTTGGAAGTCTCTGAGGAGACAGCCCCTTCCATCACAGGCCCAGAGTCCTAGAAGGAAGGAATGGTTTTCTGAGTCAGGCCCAGGACTCTGCTGCTGTGCATCACCTTGGGAAGCTACTCACTGCATCCCTGCTACTACTGCTCCAGCTGTGGCTCAAAGGGCCCCAGATACAGCTCAGGCTGCTGCTCTAGAGGGCGCAAGCCATAAGCCTTGGCAGCTTCCACTCGGTGTTAAGGCTGCAGTTGCACACAATGGAAAAGTGAAGGAGGCTTGGCAGCCTTCACCTAGATTTCAAAGGATGTGTGGGAAAGCTTGGGTACCCAGCCAGAAGCCTGCTACAGGGGTGGAACCCTGGTAGAGAGCTTCTACTAGGGCAGCATGGAGGGGAAATTTGGGATTGGAGCTCCCACAAAAGAGTTCCCACTGGGGCACTGTCTAGTGGAGCTGTGAGAATGGGACTGCCATCCTCCAGATTTGAGAATGTTAGAACCATTGGCAACGTGCACTCTGAGCCTGGAAAAGCTGCAGGCACTCAACTCTAACCAGTGAGAGCAGTCACGGGTGGAGCTGTGCAAGGCTTTGGGAGCCCAACCCTTACACCAGTATGCCATGGATGTGGGACACTGAATCAAGGATTATTTTGAAACTTTAAGATTTAATATCTGCCTGCTGGGTTTTAGATTTGCATGGGACCTGTTGCCCCTTTATTTGGGCTGATTTCTCTGAAATGGGAACCTGTACCACCATTGTATCTTGGAAGTAAATAACTTACTTTTGATTTTACAGGCTCATAGGTAGAAGGAACTTGTCTTGAGTCTCAGATGAGACTTTGGACTTTAAGTTGATGCTGAAACAAGTTGGGACTTTTGGAGACTATTGGGAATAGATGATTGTATTATGGAATGAAAGGACATTAAATTTGGGGTACCAGAGACAGAATTATATAGTTTGGATATTTGTTCCCTTCAAATCTCATGTTGAAATGTAATCCCCAGTGTTGAAGGTGGGGCCTAGTGGGAGGTGTTTGGGTCATAGTAGCAGATCCCTCATGAATTACATCATGTCCTTCTCTCAGTAAAGAATGAGTGGTTGCTCTGAGTTCATGTGAGATTTGGTTGTTTAAAAGAGTGTGACACCTCCCCTCTCTCTTGCCTCTGTTCTTGGCACATGACACTCTAACTCTCCTTCACCTGCTATCATGATCATAAAGTTCCCGAGGCCCTCAACAGAAGCAGATGCCAGCATTGTGTTTCTTGTGTAATCTGCAGAAACATGAGCCAAATAAACTTATTTTCTTTATAAATTATCCTCTTTCAGGAATTTCTTGATAGCAATGTAAACAGACTAACACACCTATCTTTTGTTACATTAATATTGACCGTGACCCTTATAAAGGGTGAGGAAAGATGTCATACCTTTTCTGCCTCTATGGCATTATTATTTTGTAATAAATGTGTGATAATTTTTTCTATTTTTGGTTTTTCTCAATTTTCTCATATTAGGAGAGAAATATTACTTATATATCTTTAATACATTCAGACTATGTCAGCTATTTTTTGTGCTTCAAAGTACACAGGAAAAAGATTGCATCCAGAGGAAGCTGTTTCTTATGTTTCAAAAAGCTGAGCTCTAAAAATTCCTCATTACTTTTAAAAATTAATACATCACATGAAGAACAAAGATTAGGTCGCCTTTGTGTCCTCTTGTGGTGCTGGATTCCATGAGATCTTGTACCCAGTGGTTTCTCAAATATGTTTCTGGGCTTGATATTTAAAATGATCATCTCTGACTAGGCTTGTAAATATAAAGCAGCAGAAACTATTTTCATGGAGTAAGGTAAGTTTTTCTGTGTAAATTATAATACATGTAAAATGTTAACATTTTACATCAATTTCACAAATACTAGTTGGTGAAAAGGTAACTGGTAAAAATAATGCTTCTGATCCTTATACATACTTTTTATAGTACTTGAAATTTTTGAACTTATTAATAAAACAGGATATGCAGAATTTAGGCAACTTTCTCTCATCCTTTGATATTCTAATAAAAAATACCTTCTTTCCTGGAATTAGTATAATTAATTTCTTTCTGTAAAACAGTATTTTTGACAGAATGACCTTGACACCGAGTTCATACAAATTATATGGCATTTTGCAAATTTAAAACCTAAATGTGTTAATAACTGTGCTTTTAATAACTCCAAAGTTATTTCTACCTGTGTATTTTTAGGGAGTGTTTATTCTCATGTGTTTATTTTTTATTCTATGAACCACAACACATCTTCTCCATTTGTCTTGTGAGCAGAAATCAGTCTAAAAGTAGGCCAGGTCCATGCCTGTGGGCTGCTTTATGTGGCTGTGCAGCTCTCTGTTGCCTGCTAGTGTGAGAGATACAGTGGGGGCTGGACCTGGAGGCATGTGTGCCTCAGTGATTTATACTTTTCTAGTCCCACTTTAAAGAAGTGCCTTGCCCATGCACAGTTGTCTGTGATGGTGAACACAGTGACAGCAAACTTAGTTGTTCATTTAATCTTTTTAACAGTAAATACCATATTAATCCAGGCCTTTTGTACCTGGATTCCTGCAGGCCTGTAGTAGTGCTGAGGAGCTTCCATAGGTATGAAAAATAAAGTGTTGCCTGTAATCCCAGCACTTTAGGAGGCCGAGGTGGGCGGATCACGAGGTCAAGAGATCAAGACCATCCTGGCCAACATGGTGAAACCCCGTCTCTACTAAAAATACAAAAATTAGCTGGGTGTGGTGGTGCGCACCTGTAGTCCCAGCTACTTGGGAGGCCGAGGCAGGAGAATCGCTTGAACCTGGGAGGCGGAGGTTGGCAGGTAGCCAAGACTGTGCCACTGCACTCCAGCCTGGTGACAAAGCAAGACTCCGTCTCAAAAAAAAAAAAAAAAAAAAAAAAAAAAGATAGCGTCATTAATTAGATTTACAACATTAGTTTTACAAATTTATTTTTGTTTTTTTAAAAGACTTTCTGAAAGTCTTTGCCTCTTTTGTATTGGTAGACTTAAGGCCAGAGTTCTAGGCAGTGACTCTCAACCCTAGCTCTGCATTATAATCATCTGGGGAGCTGTTAAAAGTCTTGATGCCTGGGTTGTACCCCAGACCAATTACATCAGAATATCTAGGGTCTGGACTGAGACATGATTGTTTCATAGTCCTTAGGTTATTCCAACATACAACTGAGATTGAGAACCACTGGTTTAGGGTGAACTATTATTTTTACTATAGTCAACCCAAATGCCCTCATTGGCAGTTTTCATTATTCATCTCACTTAATTTTAATCTTTTTATTTTACTGGGATATTCTCTGAAGTACACTGCAGTTGTCTATTAGAAAGAATGGAACCACCATTCTATTTGCTACTTCTGTGAGATCAGCTTTTTTAGATTCTACATATAAGTGAGATGATGCCATATTTTCTTTCAGGAGCTGACAGTTGGGGGAAAATAGGGAGATGTTGTTCAAAGGGTCAAAGGGTTTCAGTTAGGATGAATAAATTCTGGTGATCTATCGTACAGTATAGTGACTGTAGTTAGGAATAATGTTCCATATCCATGAAAATTGCCAAGAGTAGATACTGAATGGTCTTACCACGGAAAATGCTAAGTATGTGAGGTGATATATATGTTAATTAGCTTGATTTAATTATTTCACAAGATATATATATGTGTATATATGTATATATGTATATATGTGTTTATATATGTGTGTGTATATATATGTATATATAACACAACATTACCTTGTACACTGAAAATATACATAATTTTTATTTGTCACTTGTACTTTATAAAGCCGAAAGAAAAAGAAAAAATGGAAGGAACTGATGTGGACCTTTCTGACATGGACCTTTTTGGGGATGCATTTGACTATATTTTCCTACATGAATCTCAGAGATTTGAGAGCATGAATGACAATGGTGAGGGGGTAGTGGTTCTGTGGGCAGCTGGAGGTGTCTGTGTGCATATTAGGAAGTGCTGCTGGCACGGCTGGGTTTGGAGTCGGGCTCTTCGAGGTAATCTCAAACTCCCTTGAGTGAATACTGAGCAACTGTAAAATGAGAGCTAGCATTGATTCCAACCCCCTTTTTTTCTCTTGTAAAGGTAACTAGTAGAAGTAGACAGTTTCTTCTACTCTCAAAAGTCGTATTATAAGGTACATCTTTGAAAAATTAGAAGTAGTTGTATTTCTGCTCTTCCTTCAGTATTACCTTTTGTTATCATATGTAGCTTACTGAACATTTGGGGTATACTTTTGAAACAGAACTCCTTGTGATAATACCATGATTTCTATGGTGTTAAGAGTCCTTAAATTAGTAGTAATACTCAGAAGCCCATTATTAGTTAAAATGACTTTTCAGAAAAGGGTAAATATCTTTCCTTCCATCGATTCACCTTGTAGATGACTTCTTATATAAGCTGGCTATGAAATATTATTGGCAGTACGCTGAACATTTGCAAGAAACCCTGTATCAGTTGATGCAGAGGTGATTTTTATTGCATGATTTACAAGTAAATGTTTAAGAGGGTACTTTGTTTGTTTGTATATACACACACATACACATATCTACATGGTTTTTAGTTAAAATTACACTAAAATCTTGTGGCATCATTTGTCTTAATTCACACATTTTAATATTAATACTGTTAATAAACAACTTTTCGAACAGTTCCAAGCTGTTAAATTTACTTAAATAATTAGGATATTATCTTTTAGGTAGTTCTGTGATACATGCTTTTTTCCCCCAACTAATGAGGATTTTTATATTTAAAGAAAGTAGTAGACACATGATTTTTATGGCATGAATATCATGAATTTATATGTTTACTAGAACACATCCTGGAAATAAATAGAGGTGGTGTGGTGTTAACAACCATTCTGACAATAGATTTGAATAAGGAAAAGGGCAAGGCTTAGAATGCCATGCTTAATATAAAAGACTTATAGATACTAATGAATGATCATAATCAACGTTTAGCATCTGGTAGCTGCTCCGTGATTAATTTAGGAATGAGCATGTATAAATTAATGAAGAAAGAAACAACAAAAGGAGGCCGGGCGCGGTAGCTCATGCCTGTAATCCCAGCACTTTGGGAGGCCCGAGGCAGGTGGATCACGAGGTCAGGAGATCGAGACCATCCTGGCTAACACGGTGAAACCCCATCTCTACTAAAAATACAAAAAATTAGCCGGGCTTGGTGGTGGGCGCCTGTAGTCCCAGCTACTCGGGAGGCTGAGGCAGGAGAATGGCGTGAACCCAGGAGGCGGAGCTTTCAGCGAGCCGAGATAGCGCCACTGCATTCCAGCCTGGGCGAAAGAGTGAGACTGTCTCAAAAAAAAAAAAAAAAAAGAAGAAGCATTATTGATGGAGCATTAGGGTTGCCGAAGATGAATTCTTGGAGACACAGTGCTTATTGGAAAGAGCACTCTTTCCAATAAGAAAAAGTGGCTTTTAGAGTCAGAAGAATCTGAATTTGAATATTAGCTCTGTCAACATTAGCTAACTTCTTTTGAGGAAGTTGCTTACCTCCATGATACACACTCTCCTACTCTGAAAAATGAGGATGACAATGGTTTGGATATTGAGGAACTTAAGGATTAATGAGGAATGCTTCACACACTGCTTCCTGTCACATAGGCAACAAATAAATACTAGTTTTATTCTCCCTTGGCCTTGATAATCTGATGGGAAGTTCATTAATTCCTTAGCAGGAGGAGAACCTAAGATTTTTTTTTTTTTTTTTTAAGAATTGAGAATTTTATTGTTTAATTCTGTCTTACAAACAACTGAATCTAGCTGTTAAGTAGATTATGTTGTGGAAAAGGGTAGGGCAAATATTTAAGAGTGTTGTGTGAGTTTTTTTCTTCCAGTAAAATTGAATGATGGGCATCATGGCCACATTCTCCAGTTTCAGTCCAGAATCAAAAGTGAAAGATCCTCAGTGTGTTACAGGTCTGCTTCTCTTAGGAATAAATTGTTCAGAAAATGTAGGAATTCGGGTGTTACTGTGTTCAGTGATTTTTGTGAGTTACATTAATGGAACTTGATTTTCATTCTCGATTCCGTTTCTGTATTGTTATAAAATGCTCTAATCTGATTGCTATTCTTTTGTTCTGATTTCTCAGTTATATAATTTTCAGTGTTCTTCCCCTTCCACAGTGAGCTTTGTGATTTCTGTCATCTGTTAAACATCATCTCTACTTGGCTATTTCAGGAGCCCCCATAATAGGTTGTCTGCCACGCTTTTTGCCTCTACAGTTTTTTTTTCTGTCACAGTTAAGATCATGTCTTATGTGTTCCCATCATTTAGCTCCTACTTGTAAGTAAGAATATGTGGTATTTGGTTTTCTGTTTCTGTGTTAGTTTGCTAAGGATAATGGCCTCCAGCTCTATCTATGTCCCTACAAAAGACATGATCTCATTCTTTTGTATGGCTACATAGTAGTCCATGGTGTATATGTACCACATTTTCTTTATCTAGTTTATAATTGAGGGGCATTCAGATTGATTCTATGTCTTTGCTATTGTGATGAAATTGTCTTTACAACACACTCCATGACAAAAGTTTACCTATGTAACACTTGAACTTAAAAGTTAAAAAAAACAAAACAAAACAGAAAAGTAAAGCAAACAACACCGTAGTCTATAAAACGTCACTTCTTTTTATTATACTTTGAGAATTGACTCTTTTTATTATTTCTTTATAACATGAATGTCTGAAAAATACTATCTCATCTGGGAGGTTTTCCATAAATTTCACACCTTGTAATATCATTTACTTCTTTCTTTAACAATTTATGATTGTCACTGTGAAAAACATTTCCACAAATTTAGTTTCAAAGATCTAATTGGCTTTTTATTTGCAGTTCATAAACTAGGTAGCATCTAGTCTACAAAATAAAAAGGAGCTTCAATGAATTAAAATCATATCTTAAACAGTGAAGATCACGTTTTAAACAGTGAATGGATTTACGTGATCTAGTAGCTGATTCCATTCAAGGCCCTCTCTGTTGTGCACCCAGAATCTCTTTTCAGCCCATATCCCTATCTGTGCATTACCTCTGCTCCAGCTCTACTTTCTCCATACCATTGCTTGTGCCCCTGCCTCTGTGCCCTTATCTGTGCTTCTTCCTGGTGTGAAAGACTACCCCCCATCCCAATAAATGCTCCATGATCTCTCAACACTCATACAATATCAAGTATTTTTGGCCCTTCCCTAGTTTGAACTAATTCATCTGTGACCCTCTAGCGTATCACCTGGATCTGTGTTTGACAGAAATGCCTTTTTGCCTTGCAGTAGAGTCAGTTGTTGCCCTGTGTTTTCTGAGTTCTCTGAAGCGAGGAAGCCATGACTTATTTATCACTTGAGTCCTTTTAGTCTTATTTCAGTGCCCTTCTGTTGTAACACCTAACATGGATTTGATGAATTAAACAGAATACAGTATGAGTTGTGTGAAATCATTTATTCTGGTGAGGCGAATCTATTTAGTTTGGTTTATTCTCTTCTGGAAAAAAAATGTGTGTTAATTTTATGTTTTAATGGTAAGAGATTATTCTGCTCTCTTGGTCAAGTATATTTAATTTCCTAGACCACTGATTTTGAAGTGAGTGATGGATGGATGAACCATAATACTAAAGCTATGATGTTTTACTAGTTTTTAACTAGTTATAAAAACCAGAAAACCCCTGAGAATGGACTTTATTTTCAGGACCAACACAATAGTAAAAGTCAGTGGAAATGAGTTCTGCTTGATTAAGGTATCTACAGAAAATTGACTTTGAGCTCTCCTTTTTTACTGATCACAGAATATATTAGGTTGGTGCTAACGTAATTATAGTTTTACTATTTTAATCATATTTGACAAGGTAATGCTTGACCAGTGAGCCTTTTTCGGCTGTGCTTCTTTTTCAGAATTAGGCATATTTTTGTTTGTATGCTAGAGAATAGACTCTGCAGGATCAAGCATATGGCTTTTGGCCATATCCCTAATGTACTTACAGAGTTCTCATTTGGGCTTTACTGGCAGATAGACTATACTTAAAAAGAGTATTAGCTATGCAATCACGTATGTCTCCAAACTTCAGTGTGTGAATAATTCTTGTCTTCATAACAAGCCTATAGTTAGTTCATACACTTAATGTCATGTGATGAGTTATTATGTCACGCTTCAAATATTTCATTCAATGGTGAAATGAAAGACATTTAATTTCTAGTTGAAAATTGGCCTGTTAACAGTTTTTTTTTTTTTCTATTTCTGGGTTGTCTGGGGTGATATATTTTCACACAGTTTTGTGAGCTTTTAAGAAAAGTGTAATTTATGTGATTCCACAGTGACATAATCTTTTCACCTCTGAACTTTTGTAATGCGTTTTTAAAGAATATTGTTATTTTCACGAAAATGGCCATACTGCCCAAGGTAATTTATAGATTCAATGCCATCCCCATCAAGCTACCAATGATTTTCTTCACAGAATTGGAAAAAACTACTTTAAAGTTCATATGGAACCAAAAAAGAGCCCACATCGCCAAGTCAATCCTAAGCCAAAAGAACAAAGCTGGAGGCATCACGCTACCTGACTTCAAACTATACTATAAGGCTACAGTAACCAAAACAGCATGGTACTGGTACCAAAACAGAGATATAGATCAATGGAACAGAACAGAGCCCTCAGAAATAATGCTGCGTATCTACAACTATCTGATCTTTGACAAACCTGACAAAAACAAGCAATGGGGAAAGGATTCCCTATTTAATAAATGGTGCTGGGAAAACTGGCTTGCCATATGTAGAAAGCTGAAACTGGATCCCTTCCTTAAACCTTATACAAAAATTAATTCAAGATGGATTAAAGACTTACATGTTAGACCTAAAACCATAAAAACCCTAGAAGAAAACCTAGGCATTACCATTCAGGACATAGGCATGGGCAAAGACTTCGTGTCTAAAACACCAAAAGCAATGGCAACAAAAGCCAAAATTGACAAATGGGATCTAATTAACCTAAGAACTTCTGCATAGCAAAAGAAACTACCATCAGAGTGAACAGGCAACCTACAAAATGGGAGAAAATTTTCGCAACCTACTCATCTGACAAAGGGCTAATATCCAGAATCTACAATGAACTCAAACAAATTTACAAGAAAAAAACAAATAACTCCATCAAAAAGTGGGCAAAGGACATGAACAGATACTTCTCAAAAGAAGACATTTATGTATCCAAAAAACACATGAAGAAATGCTCATCATCACTGGCCATCACAGAAATGCAAATCAAAACCACAATGAGATACCATCTCACACCAGTTAGAATGGCCATCATTAAAAAGTCAGGAAACAACAGGTGCTGGAGATGATATGGAGAAATAGGAACACTTTTACATGGTTGGTGGGACTGTAAACTAGGTTAACCATTGTAGAAGTCAGTGTGGTGATTCCTCAGGGATCTAGAACTAGAAGTACCATTTGACCCAGCCATCCCATTACTGGGTATATACCCAAAGGACTATAAATCATGCTGCTATAAAGACACATGCACATGTATGTTTATTGAGGCACTATTCACAATAGCAAAGACTTGGAACCAACCCAAATGTCCAACAACAGTAGACTG
The DNA here is from genome assembly GCF_006542625.1 of Nomascus leucogenys. NCBI lineage: Eukaryota > Metazoa > Chordata > Mammalia > Primates > Hylobatidae > Nomascus > Nomascus leucogenys. The sequence goes on along the minus strand of NC_044383.1, from coordinate 52,443,134 downwards.
GATTAAGAAAATGTGGCACATATACACCATGGAATACTATGCAGCCATAAAAAATGATGAGTTCATGTCCTTTGTAGAGACATGGATGGAACTGGAAACCATCATTCTCAGTAAACTATCGCAAGGACAAAAAGCAAACACCGCATGTTCTCACTCATAGGTGGGAATTGAACAATGAGAACACATGGACACAGGAAGGGGAACATCACACTCTGGGGACTGTTGTGGGGTGGGGGGAGGGGGGAGGGATAGCATTAGGAGATATACCTAATGCTAAATGATGAGTTAATGGGTGCAGCACACCAACATGGAACATGTATACCTATGTAACAAACCTGCACATTGTGCACATGTACCCTAAAACTTAAAGTATAATAATAATAAAATAAAAAAAAGAATATTGTTATAAGATTCCTTTAGCAGAAATTTCTGAGCACTCACCTTGTGCCTGGCACCATGCTAAGTGCTTGCAATACACTGGTGAAACAGATAAACAGGCACTTTCTCTTTGGAGTTTACAGTCAAAGGCAGAAAACAGATGGTTAACATATATTAATAGGTTTCATGGGAACCAATTACAGGGGAATCAGATCAGATATAGAATATCAGAGATGGCCGCCTTGAAGAGAAGCATTTAAATTAAAATCTGAAGATTGAACATTAGCCAATCAGGATAGCTGAGTTTTGAGAGGTAAGAGAATGTTCTGGATAAAAGAAATACCATAAGGTGTGGAAGTGAATATGGTTAGAGGAGTTATTCTGAAACTTGGCTGCACATTAGAATTACCTGTGTGGTTGAAAAAAATGCAGTTTTTATTGAGGTATTGTCAGCAGATGAGGGACACAATAAGATTTGCAATTGAAAAGACCACCCACTGGGCTCCATCATGAGACACATTGGCAAGGGGTGAGGGGGAATGTGTGGAGACCAGTTAAGAATTCATTTCCCTGGGATTGGCAAAAAAGGGGAGTAACTTGGGCAAGGGTAGTATCAGTTGAGATGGTGAATAATGGTGAGAATAAAAGTTGGCAAAAGGTAAGTAGAATAGGTGAATTAGGATAATTTTGGGAAAGGTAGTATCGTATAAACCAAGTGAAGAGAATATATATTTTTTAAACTTTATTTTACTTTATTTTTCTGGAACAGAAAACCAAACACCGCATGTTGTCATGTGGGAGTTGAACAAGGAGAATATTTTCAGAATGAGAAAACAGATGAGATGTCAAGCAAGGTAGAAACTGATGACTGTCCATTAAAGTGACCAGGAGGCCACTTGCTTACTCACAGCTTTGTTGAAAGAAGTAGCTTATATATGTGGAAGATCCAAACACCTGAGACTGGCAGTGAGTGTCATAGAATATTAATGGAAAGAAAACTGCGGGCATGTGGTTAGGAATTTTCAGAGAAGAGACAGCATGTGAACAAGGAAGCATAGAGCGTCAATAAGCAGGGGTTTCTGCAACCCAGGAAGGGAAGAACATCCTGAGGTTTGGATTTAGTATGTCCAGGGCAGAAAATATGATTGTTCTTATGAGGTTTGCCCTAAGACATTAAACTGAGGAGAGACATTAAAGGACCGTGTAATAGGACTGGTGTAAAATCTACACCAGTTGTGTGTGGGATGTAGGAGAGAGGAAGGAACTAACATAGGAAAATCCGATAGGAGAATATAGGTGTATTCTAAGCATGATGAGAAGAGAATGGACCAGGATGCTAGCAAGGCTAAAGGGTAAAGGTTTCAGTGTGGTGTATTTTGTAACAGACAAAAATAATGAAGCTTATTTAATAACTGACTAGCTGTAGGAGAGAATAAAGGAGTGCTCAAAAGGGATTCAAGATTTTGAAATTGGTGCTTTAAAGAAATAACATTTTATCCAACAATGATGTATGTATATGCTATTTAATTACTTTGTTGTTTATAATTACTAAAGATACTCTTGGGAGGGAAGGGGGACATGTGTTTAATAAGCCAACGGTTACAATTTTTTTTGGTACCTGCAAGATCCATTGTTAGATTTCTCTTGGGGTGACACCTCCACAAAAAAGGGAGAGGGTCTCTCAGATGTGAATGGTGATTCTGGACCCTCCAGGATTAGTGAAGGTCAGAACAGAGTCCCCCTATGTGGATCAACGTAATTTATGGGGACTCCTGGCACCCTGGGGGAAAAGGAGGTAAATGCATCAAGACCTTGAAAGGCACTAATAGGATGACTGATGCATATTATGGCCTATATTATAATCTTCAGCGCTTTGGAGAAACACTATCATTAGTCCTCAGAAATGAAGATTAAAGGGGATTTTATGAATGTTTTATGTATCCTAGGACTATGAGATTATTTCCTTGGAGAAGGCTAAGTTATTTGAAGATATATGTTTAGCATTTACCAGGGACAGTCTGACCTATTGATTCCAAAATAAATAAGAAGAAGGTGTTGGAAGATATTATTGCCCACTGTGATCATATTTCATGTAATACTAGCAAAATATAGTAATTACCGTGATTTTCTGAAGTTTGTGCTTTCTTATCCTCTGTTTCATAGAAAGCAATTTCTTTGGTATCTGTGATTGTCAGTAAGGTTTTAGAAAATAATTTGATTCTAGTCTTTCACAGTGAAGTTTTTGATAGCTTTTAAACAAAGCCTACACTTCATGGATGGGTTTTGATGTGTCAGATGTAAAAAAATAAAATGAAATCTTGAAACCAGAATCCATAAACCATAAGCCTATATAAGGCCCACTTTAAAAAATGTTCTGGTCGCAGTAAGGCCTTACCCCTGCAGAAGCAGCTCAGACTTGGAGCATCCTCACAGGAGTTTCCTGATTGAAATCTCTGTCCCTTTGATTGCAACAGATGTACATTAGTTAGAGAAAAATCTGCCTGAGTCCCTATCAGACAAATCAATGCCCACATACAGGCAGAGACTGTAGTTGTAAGATTTATAAGTTGCACAGTACCTAGTAAGACGAATGTGGTTGAGAGAGTGAAAGTGAAAGGTGAAAGAATTGGAAGGTGAATTAAAATTGCAGACTTGTTGTGCTTGTTCAGGTGTGATATAGTAAACATTCAATTTAGGCAGATGTTTATTGGTTGGATGATTATATAGGTAACTGAAAGTTAAAAAATATTTTTCAATACAATAATGATGTTCTAAAATAGCCAAAATAATTAATAGGCACTTAAATGTATTATACTAGCTTAGTTCTAAAGATTGGAAAAGAAGAAAAAGTCTGCTTACTACTCATTAGGAGCTTATGATATGGTTAGAAAGGTATGAGCTCCTAAAGTAGTCACGTGTAAAGATACCACACATGATGCATGTAGTTTTGTCTTGGTTATATGCATGTTCATTTGTTCATTGATTAATTGATTCATTTATTTATTCAACCAAAACACTTTGATTTCTGGAAGTCTACCAGGAACAAGACCAAAGTAATACAATTTATATTAGCATGGAGAATGTAGACATTAAAAAGTAAACCTGTAAGCAAGAAAACTGAGTGTTAAAAGCTGTGAACAAAATAAGCCAGGTTGAAGTGATGGAGTACCTGGAGATAGAGCAGGGCCACTAATTTAGACTGGATCGTCAGGAAGCCTTTATTCAGAAGGGAATGTTTGAGTTGACTCCTGAGAGTGGAGCCATCCAAAGTGGTTTGAGGCAGAAAGTTCAGTGAGCAGAAACAGCTAGTGTGGCTGTGGAGCAGAGCGAGTAAGGAATAGAGGGTGAGTGATGAGGCCAAGAGGAGGCAGAGGAAATACCTGTTCCAGTGGGTAGGACTCTCAATACAGTGGGAATTCTTTGGTGAACTTTAACAAGGAGTTTTAAACTTCTTGCTCTGGTTGCTGTGTGGAGAATGGGCTGTAACTGAGAGGGGATATAACAGAACTGTGCCCATAAGGGAGGTGATAATGGTTTAGCATAAGGTGGGATGGGACAGTTAGAATATGTAAGGCTCTACTTTCACAAAATAGAAAGTAAGTGAAGAGAAGCCCCAGAAAGGGAGCAGAGCTCCAGCTAAACTTTGAAAGATTAAACAAATTAACATGAACTCATAGAGAGGAAATAGGAAGACATTCTTGAGTCACAAAGGTGAGAGTGGAGATGGGATAAATGGGGCATATCCTACTTCTCTGCTATCCAAAGAATAGTAGTGTAAACATACATTAACCCATGTATGCCTAGTGTCCTATTACTGGAACTCTAAGCATGTGGGAGTTAATTATATCCTACTGCTCAAGGTCATCCCCAAGGTCTGATTTCAAAATCCAAAAAGTTGCAACCTTAGGCATAAATGGGTTATTATAAGATAGTGTTTCTCACACTGGAATAACCTAGGAGCTTTAAAAGATAGTAGTATCTGGGTTTTACACCCAGTGATTCTGGTGTGTTTGGCATAGGATGTGGGTTAGTATTGGTGTTTTCCAAAAAGTAAGTCACTCTAATGTGCAGGCAAGATTGAAAACCAGAGATGTAAGATCTTTCATTATAATGACTTAGTGGCCACAAATCTAGCAAGAAACAGGTAATGCAGGCTGAGTGCAGGAGTTTGGGAAAAGAGCAAAGCAGTACTTTAGAGACTTTTTCAATTAATCACTCCCTTTTTATTCAGCATTTATAGGGTACAAACAATGTAGAGAACAGAGATATGAGAATCCCCTGAATATTTACTTAGAAGACAGTTTTCTGGAACCTTCCTTAGGAAACACTGAATGTCTATGCTTAGGAATAACTAATTTTAGTATTTTCTTCTTATGATAATGTAAGTTAAGGAAACATTGCATTGGGTAAAAGGTATCAGTGCATCTGATTTTGAATAAAGAGAGTGAAGTAGATACATGGTAGAAATGAATATCAACCTGAGTTGCCTAGCAAGGGAGGCTCAGGGGACCAACTCAGTCTAAAGGTAACATCCCAGCAGCATAGATGTGAGCAGTTGGAACTCTGTGGCCAAGAGCTGAGGTCAAAGCAGTGTCTTCAGTGTCTTGGTGGCAAACAAAGTCAGGCAAATTCTGGCCGGGCGCGGTGGCTCATGCTTGTAATCCCAGCACTTTGGGAGGCCGAGGCGGGCGGATCACGAGGTCAGGAAATCGAGACCATGGTGAAACCCCGTCTCTACTAAAAATACAAAAAATTAGCCAGGCGTGGTGGCGGGCGCCTGTAGTCCCAGCTACTCAGAGAGGCTGAGGCAGGAGAATGGCGTGAACCCAGGAGGTGGAGCTTGCAGTGAGCCGAGATCGTGCCACTGCACTCCAGCCTGGGTGACAGAGCAAGACTCCATCTCAAAAAAAAAAAAAAAAGTCAGGCAAATTCTCTTGGAGAAAGGCTTGTTCAAGGAGAGAGAGATCTGTGAGATCTTAACAGGAAAGGTAATTGGAGAGAGCTGTGTAGTTTGGCATGTATAGTATATAGGGGGCACTGAATTGGGTGTATTGCTGACTTCAGTAATTTTATTGTTTTTACCAGTTCCTCATGGTAGCATTCATGCATTGATGAGTGGAAATTATGCAGGTGGATTCACTGTTTCACTTTGTAGCAGATTGTATCATCATGACTTTGACCTTATTCTATAGGGCTGTGTGTGTTATTGACATCACAATATAAGTGTTCGCCTTGTCTCATCCTGACACTTCATGTTTGTTAGGAAATGGAATTAGGACTATGCTTTTTACTATACTGCAAGGTTTTGACCCTTAAATAATGGAATCCAAAGAGAGATGGTTTCCTCTGATCAGCTCCCAGTGTTTCCCTACTAACTCTTTTCTTTCAGAGCAATTATTTTGCTCATTTATTCAGTCCCTTTTAATTCAGTATTTGTAAGGTACAAAACAGTGTAGAAAATACAGAAAGATAACAGTTTAAGCCCTGCTGATAGCATCACACAGTCTAGTGAGAGTAAGATCACATCATTAATTGTACCCAATGAGACCCTGTAGTCCAGAGAAAGATACTAATGTTCAGAGGAGAGAGAGAAAGTGATTATTTTGTCTTAGAGAACAGGACTTTTGAAAGTATTTTTGAAGGAAGTTGCTTACCTTTAAGGATGGATAGGATTTAGAGAGCTATGGGTACTAGGCTATTTCAAACAAGTGGGAACAGTGTAAAGTATAGCTAGAGAAATATACTGGCAAATGATGTAATATGACTGTGGCATACAGTGTGAAGAGGTGTTTTAGAAAATAAGATGACAAACTAGGTTGAAGCCTATTAAGAAAAGGTGTGACAGCCAGTGGAAAACATGCTGCATTCTGTAGGCAATAAGTGGCATTTTAAGGATTTTCCAGCAGGAAAATGAAGGGGAAACTTAACATATATTGAGTCTATGCTATGCATTTCTAAGACGGTATACTTTCCATAAGTTATTTATTTAGGTTATCTGACGGATAAGATTATTTAGACAGAGTAATTAGGCATCAGTGTTTAGAATTGTTTGGGAGAGGGAGGAGATTGGAAACAGGGCCATCACTGTCATAGCTCAGGTCTTACATGTAATTACTTTGGCATGGAAATAAAAGAGGTGCTGGTATTTTTAAAAGGTTTTTAGTTGTTAAGAAATTTTGAGCTCTTACTCAACAATAAAGGCTTGGGATATAGCAATAAATCAGGGAGTCCAGGACACTTAAGGAGTGCACATTCCTAAGGGCATGGACAGAATATGCCATTAGGAAATGATCAGGAAGTGGTAGTAATATTTAGAGAATTAGAACTGGATGATGTGATAGAAATTAGGAGATCAGCGAGACCTTTCTGAAGAAGGGACATTTAAAGAGATGCTTGAATGATAACAAGGAATAAATAAGCCTTGAGACTATTGGGAGTGGGAGTGAGGAGAGCATCCCAGGCAGAGGGAAGGTTTAATGCAAAGCCTCCAAATGGGAACGAGGAAAGAAGGGGGAGATAGGATCAATATCATCTGTCAATGGAATGTATATGGAGGTCTAGGAAGATGTCAAGGTTGACTCTCAGGTTTCAAACCTCGGAGACTGGAGGGTAGTAGCAGTACTAGCAGGAAGTTGTACCGAGAGTAAGTGGAAATGGTGAATTTTTTTGGATGAATGAGGTTTCAGCTTCTGAAGTCAAGTCATATTGAGATAGTAGCAAGCAAGGAAACCTGGTGACTTGAACTTGAGAGAAGTGTCAGGATTAGAAATACAGATAAGAAAGTCATCTGCCTAAAAGAATTCTTTGAGGCAGTGAGAAAGATGGGGACATCCACGAAACTGGAATGAGGGGTGGTATCAAAAGCACAGCAAGGAGGAAGGTTTGTGTTGGAGAGTTAAAGGATGGTTTCAGAGAGAAAGTGACAACCAGGGAAGTCCAGAATTTGAGCATCTAAAGGCAAAGGGAATTGTATTGTCAAATAGTTTAGAGCCAAGCTGACCCACAAATCTGTTGTGTTGTTTTTTTGAAGCTCAGGTAGTGAAGACAATTCAGCTAAAACGAATCTTCTCATTAGTTTATAATTTCACGCATTTGAGAATGGTATCTCTTTTGGTATATTCAAAGTTAGAAGAGTGATGCAAATTGCTAGAATGGGATAAATTAACTGAATTTTATTTGGCTCTTCTCTCTTTTCTTTCTTTATTAGTCTAGCTAGTGCTGTATCTATTTTATCAGTATTTTCTTTATCCAGTCTATCATTGAGGGGCATTTGGGTTAGTTCCAAGTATTTAATATTGTAAATAGTGCTGCAGTAAACATAGGTATGCATGTGTCTTTATAGTAGAATGATTTACAATCCTTTGGATATATATCCAGTAATGGGATTTCTGGGTCAAATGGTAATTTTGGTTCTAGATCCTTCAGGAATTGCCACACTGTCTTCTACAATTGTTCAACTAATTTACACTTCCACCAGCAGTGTAAAGCATTCCTATTTCTCTACATCCTCTCCAGCATCTGTTGTTTCCTGACTTTTTAACAATCTCCATTCTAACTGACGTGAGATGGTAGCTCATTGTGGTTTTGATTTGCATTTCTCTAACGAGCAGTGATGATGAGCTTTTTTTCATAAGTTTCTTGGCCGCATAAATGTCTTCTTTTGAAAAGTGTCTGTTCCTATCCTTCGCCCACTTTTTGATGGGGTTGTTTTTCCTTGTAAATTTAAATTCCTCGTAGACTCTGGATATTAGATCTTTGTCAGATGGGTAGATTGCAAAAATTTTCTCCCGTTCTGTCGGTTGCCTGTTCACTATGATGATCATTTCTTTTGCTGTCCAGCTCTTTAGTTTAATTAGATCCCATTCATCAATTTTGGCTTTTGTTGCAATAGCTTTTGGTGTTTTGGTCATGAAGTCTTTGCCCATGCCCATGTCCTGAATGGTATTGCCTAGGTTTTCTTCTAGGGTTTTTTTGGTTTTGAGTTTTACATTTAAGTCTTTAACCCATCTTGAGTTAATTTTTTGTGTTAGGTGTAAGGAAGAGGTCCAGTTTTGGTTTTCTGCATATGGCTAGTCAGTTTTCCCAGCACTATTTATTAAATAGGGAATCCTGTCCCCATTCCTTGTTGGCACATATACACCATGGAATACTATGCAGCCATAGAATAGAATGAGTTCATGTCCTTTGCAGGGACATGGATGAACCTGGAAGCTGTCATTCTCACCAGACTAATATGGAACAGAAAACCAAGCACTGCATGTTCTCACTCATAAGTGGAAGTTGAACAATGAGAACCTGTGGACACAGGGAGGGGAACATCACACACTGGGCCTGTCAGGGAGTGGGGAGCAAGGGGAGGGAGACCATTAGGACAAATACTTAAGCATGCAATGCATGCTTGAAACCTAGATGACGGGTTGATAGGTACAGCAAATCACTATGGCATATGTATACCTATGTAACAAACCTGCACGTTCTGCACGTGTATCCCAGAACTTAGAATTAAAAAAAAATACAAAAAACCAACTCCTGGATTTGTTGATCTTTTGAATTTTTTTGTATCTCAATCTCTCTTAGTTCAGCTTTGATTTTGATTATTTCTTGTCTTCCGCTAGCTTTGGGATTGCTTGGCTCTTGGTTCTCTAATTCTGTTAGTTTTGATGTTAGGTTATTAAATTGAGATCTTTCTTTTTTTTTTTTTTTTTTTTTTGAGATGGAGTCTTGCTCTGTCGCCCAGGCTGGAGTGCAGTGGCGCAATCTTGGCTCACTGCAAGCTCTGCCTCCCGGGTTCACACCATTCTCCTGCCTCAGCCTCTCCCAGTAGCTGGGACTACAGGCGCCCGCCACCACGCCCGGCTAATTTTTTTGTATTTTTAGTAGAGACGGGGTTTCACCGTGGTCTCGATCCCCTGACCTTGTGATCCGCCCACCTCGGCCTCCCAAAGTGCTGGGGTTACAAGCGTGAGCCACCGCGCCCAGCCCTTTCTAACTTTTTGATGTGGATGTTTAGTGCTATAATTTTTCCTCCTAACACTGCCTTAGCTGTGTCCCAGAGATCCTGTTATGTTGTATCTTTGTTCTCATTAGTTCCAAACAATTTATTGATTTCTACCTTAATTGCATTATTCACCCCAAAGTCATTCAGGAGCAGGTTATTCACTTTTTATGTAACAGTATGGTTTTGAGTTATTTTCTTATTCTTGAATTCTATTTTAATTGCACTGTGGTCTGAGAGAGTGGCTGTTATGATTTCAGTTCTTTTGCATTTGCCGAGGAGTTTTTTATGTTTGATTATGTGATCGATTTTGGAGTATGTGCCATGTGGTGGCACATGAGGATGAGAAGAATGTATATTCTGTTGTTTTGAGGTAGAGAGTTCTGTAGATGTCTATCAGGTCCATTTGATCCAGTGAATGAGTTTGGGTCCTCAATATCTGAATTTTTTGCTTCAATGATCTGTCTAATACTGTCAGTGGGGTGTTGAAGTCTCCCACTATTACTGCAATTGAAGCCTTTTCTTTGTCACTATTTCTCAAAAATGCTTTGCAATGTGCTAAAATATATCCTTCTAGAGGCAGAAGTCAGTTGCTTTAAACTGAAACACTGTCATATCACAATATGAATTATGAAATATTTTTAAATAGCATTTCCTGTTTGACCACCAGGTGGCATAAACATTGCTTTTAAGTAGTCGAATTTAAGGCATCTGTATATGTGAGTGATTATTATTAATGCTAGGAAGTCATAGATGGTACTAACAAATTGTGTATACCTGTGATGTTATTTCAGTGCATTTGAAGATATTTTATTTGATCTCAACCTTTGTTTGTCTATATAGACACACACATATATTTATATATTTACATATGTATTTTGAAAAAATATATATATAATATTTATTCAGACCACCAATTATGTAGGAGAGCAGGCATCAAGCAACAGAAACACCCACAAAATAAACTCCCCTGAAGAACCTCCTCTTTACAATAGGGAGACACTAAAGCACTTAAAACAGGTTAATGACTATAGTAATATAATTATGTGTAAGGTACAAGATAGCATAGACAGGGGAGATACTTTCTTTGTCTGGAGAGAGCAAGGATGGTTTCACAGAAAATTTGAAGCAGGATTTGAAGAATCAGTACATATCTGGATTATGGTATAAGAAACACACCAGATGGGAAAAACTTGTGCAGTTATGTTAATTAGCATGGCATGTTTTGGTGAACTGTAAGGAATTTAAAGTTGCTTGCATGTCAATAAGGATGAGAGTATAGGGAAGGCTGGAGAAGGATGAAGGGGCCACACAGTGAAAGGCTTTCTGGGCAAAACTGAGGAACACGGAGAACTGTATCCTGTAAGGTATGGGTAGAGCCTGTGGGAGATTTTAAGGAGAGAATTCCTGTTATCAAAGTAGTATTTTAGAAGGGTGACTCTCTGATTGGTCTGGAGTGTGGCCTAGAGGAGAACAGAACCAGAAGGCAGTAATCAGCTAGGTGAGGTAATTGTGGTAATCAGTTCAAGAGATCATAATGGTGTGGATTAAAGTGGTGGAAGGGACTAGGGAAGGATGGATTCAGATATATATGTTATGACAGTTAATTTTATGTGTCCACTTGATGGGTCATGGAGTATCCAGATATTTGATCAAACATCATTCTGTGTGTTTTTAAGTGTGTTTCCAGATAAGACTATTTGAACTGGTAGGCTGAGTAAAGCAGATTACCTCCCAAATGTAGGTTGGCCTCATCCAATAAGTGGAAGCTCTGAGTTGAAACAAAAAAGTTAACCCTTCCTTAAGTAAGCGGGGGGACTCCTCTTGCTCGAATGCCTTGAGCTGGGACATGGGTTTTATCCTGCTTTCACACTCAAACTGCAACATCAGCTCTTGGGTCTTAAGTCTGCCGGTTTTTGGTCTAGAACTTACAGTATCCTGGGTCTCCAGCTTGCTGACTGCAGATTTTGGTACTTCTCAGCCTCCATGATTGCTTCAGCCAATTGCCTAAGTCAGTTTCTTAAAATAAATGGCGTGTGTGTGTGTGTGTATGTGTGAATATATATATATATATTTCGGTTTCTCTGAAAAACCCTAATACATGTGTCAAAGTTAGAATCAGCATAACATAGTGCTTTCACTGTATGTGGAGGGTAGAAGAGAGAAAGGAGCCAAGGATGTTTTTTTACTCTGGGCCTAGTGACAGGAGGGATAGCCACAATATTAGCTGAAATGGACAACATGTAGGGCAAACATAAACTGTGTGTTTTTATGTGCGATGCATGAAGATGATTTGTTCAGTTCTATAAAGTTTATGAGCTTGTAGAGAGTTCAGAAAAAAATTACCCTTTTGACATTTGGTACTATGAGTGTATTATTTCATTTTCACACTGCTATAAAGAACTGCTTGAGGCTGGGTGTGGTGGCTCATGGCTGTAATCCCAGCACTTTGGGAGGCTGAGGCGGTTGAATCACTTGATATCAGGAGTTCAAGACCAGCATGACTAACATGGTGAAACCTCATCTCTACTAAAAATGCAAAAATTAACTGGGCATGGTGACACACACCTGTAATCCCAGCTACTAGGGAGGTTGAGGCAGGAGAAGAACTTGAACCCAGGAGGCAGAGATTGTAGTGAGCCGAGATCGTGCTGCTGTATTTCAGCCTAGGCAACAGAGCAAGACTGAAGACTCCATCTCAAAAAAAAAAAAAAAAAGAAAGAAAGGACTGCCTGGAGACTGGATAATTTACAAAGAAAAGAGGTTTAATTGACTCGCAGTTCCAAATGGCTAGGGAGCCCTCAGGAAACCCAGTCATGGTGGAAGGGGATACAGGCATGTGTTACATGGCTGCAGGTGAGAGAGAGAGAGCGAAGGGGGAAGAGCCCCTTAAAAAACCATCAGATCTCATGAGAACTCACTATCATGAGAACAGCTTAGTGGAAACTACCCCTGTGATCCAGTCATCTTCTGCCAGGTCCCTCCCTTGACACATGGGGGATTACAGTTCAAGATGAGATTTGGGTGGGGACACAGAGCCAAACCATATTATTCCACCACTGGTCCATCTCAAGTCTCATATCCTTCTCACATTTTAAAACACAATCATTCCTTTGCAACAGTCCCCCAAAGTCTTCACCCATTTCAGCATTAACTCCAAAATTCACCATCCAAATTCCCATCTGAGACAAGGCAAGTCCCTTTCACCTATGAACCTGTAAAATCAAAAGCTGCTTAGTTACTTCCAAGATACAATTGGGGTACAGGCATTGGGTAAATGCTCCTGTTCCAAATGGGAGAAATTGGCCAAAACAAAGGGGGCTACAGACCCCATGCATGTGCAGAATCCAGTGGGGCAGTCAAATCCTAAAGGGCTGAAATGATCTCCTTTGACTCTGTCTTGCATCTGCTGTTGCAAGGGGTGCCCGTGGCCTTTGGCAGCTCCGTCATAGGCTAGCATTGAGTGCCCATGGCTTTTCCAGACACACAGTGCAAGCTGTTGGTGGATCTACTATTCTGGGGTCTGGGGGACAGTAGCCCTCTTCTCTCAGCTTCACTAGGCAGTGCCCCAGTGGGAAATGTGCTGCGGCTCCAACCCCACGTTTGCCTTCCACATTGCCATAGCAGTGGCTCTCCATGAGGGCTCTCCCCCTGCAGCAGACCTCTGCCTGGACATCCAGGCATTTCCATACATCCTCTGAAATCTAGTCAGTGGTTTCCAAACCTTAATTGTTGAATTCTGTGCAACTGCAGGCCCAACACCATGTCGAAGCTGCTTGGGGCTTACACCCTCTGAAGCAATAGCCCAAGCTTTACCATGGCCCCTTTCAGCTACAACTGGAGCCGGAGCAGCTGGGATACAGGGCACCAAGTCCCTGGGCTGCACAGAGCAGAAGTGTGGTCCTGGGCCCAGCCCAGGAAGCCATTTTATCCTACTAGGCCTGGGGGCCTGTGATGGGAGGGGCTGCACTAAAAATCTCTGACATCCGTGGAGACATTTTCCCCATTGTCTTGTAGATTAACATTAGACTCCTCATTATTTATGTAAATTTCTGCAGCTGTCTTGAATTTCTCCCAAGAAAATAGGTTTTTCTTTTCTAAGACATGGTCAGGCTTCAAATTTTCTAAACTTTTATGCTCTGTCACCTCTTGAATGCTTTGCTGCTTTGAAATTTCTTCTTCTAGATTCCCTAAGTCATCTCTTTCAAGTTCAAAGTTCCCAGTAGGGGCCGACAGACATGTCATACAGGAGAGCTCTGGCTAGCATCTGGTAGGTGCCCCTCTGGGACGAAGCTTCCAGAGAAAGGAACAGGCAGCAATCTTTGCTGTTCTCCAGCCTCTTCCAGTGATACCCAGGAAAACAGGGTCTGGAGTGGACCTTCAGCAAACTCCAACAGACCTGCAGCAGAGGGGCCTGAATGTTAGAAGGAAAACTAACAAACAAAAGGAATAGTATCAACATAAATAAAAAGATGCCCACTCAGAGACCCCAGCTGAAGGTCAGTGACTTCAAAGACCAGAGGTAGATAAATTCATGAAGATGGGGAGAAACCAGCGCAAAAACAGCTGAAGATTCCAAAAACTAGAATGCCTCTTCTCCTCCAAAGGATCACAACTCCTCAACAGCAAGAGAAGAAAACTGGACAGAGAATGAGTTTGGTGAATTTACAGAAGTAGGCTTCAGAAGGTGGGTAATAAATTCCTCCAAGCTAAAGGAGCATGTTCCAACCCTATGCAAGGAAGCTGAGAACCTTGATAAAAGGTTAGACGCATTGCTTAATAGCATAACCAGTTTAGAGAAGAACATAAATGACCTGATGGAGCTGAAAAACACAGCACAAGAACTTCGTGAAGCATACACAAGTATCATAGCTGAATCGATCAAGCGGAAGAAAGGATATCAGAGATTGAAGATCAACTCAATGAAATAAAGTGAGAAAACAAGATTAGAGAAAAAAGAATGAAAAGAAACAAACAAAGCCTCCAAGAAATATGGGACTATGTGAAAAGAACAAATCTATGCTTGATTGGTATACCTGAAAGAGACTGGGAGAATGGAACCAAGTTGGAAAACACTCTTCAGGCTATTAGCCAGGAGAACTTACCCAAACTAGCAAGGCAGGCCAACATTCAAATTCAGGAAATACAGAGAACACCACAAAGATACTCCTCAAGAAGAGCAACCCCAAGTCACATAATCATCAGATTCACCAAGGTTGAAATGACGGAAAAAATGTTAAGGGCAGCCTGAGAGATAGGTTGGGTTACCCACAAAGGGAAGCCCATCAGACTAACAGCTGATCTCTCTGCAGAAATCCTACAAGCCAGAAGAGAGTGGGGGCCAATATTCAACATTCTTAAAAGAATTTTCAACCCAGAATTTCATATCCAGCCACACTGAGCTTCATAAGCGAAGGAGAGATGAAATTCTTTACAGACAAGCAAATGCTGAGAGATTTTGTAATCACCAAGCCTGCCTTACGAGAGCTCCTGAAGGAAGCGCTAAATGTGGAAAGGAACAACTTGTACTAGTCACTGCAAAAACATACCAAATTGTAAAGACCATCGATGCTATGAAGAAACTGCATCAACTAACAGGCAAAATAAACAGCTAGCATCATAGTGGCAGGATCAAATTCACACATAACAGTATTAACCTTAAATGTAAAAGAGCTAAATGCCCCAGTTAAAAGACACAGAGTGGCAAACAGGATAAAGTGTCAAGATCCATTGGTGTGCTGTATTCAGGAGAGACCCATCCCACATGCAAAGACACACATAGGCTCAAAAGAAAGGGATGGAGGAATATTTACCATGCAAATGGAAACCAAAAAAAGCAGGTATTGCAATCCGAGTCTCTGATAAAACAGACTTTAAACCAACAAAAATAAAAAGAGACAAAGTAGGACATTACGTAATGGTAAAGGGATCAATACAACAAGAAGAGCTAACTATCCTAAATATATATGCACCCAATACAGGAGCACCCAGATTCATAAAGCAAGTTCTTAGCAACCTACAAAGAGACTTAGACTCCCACACAATAATAATGGGAGACTTCAACACTCCACTGTCAATATTGGACAGGTCAACGGGACAGAAAATTAACAAGGATATCCAGGACTTGAACTTAGCTCTGGACCAAGCAGACCTAACAGACATCTACAGGACTCTCCACCCCAAATCAACAGAATATACATTCTTCTCAGCACCACATCGCACTTACTCTAAAATTGACCACATCATTGGAAGTAAAACACTTCTTAGCAAATGCAAAACAAGGGAAATCATAACAAACAGTCTCTCAGACCACAATGCAATCAAATTAGAACTCAGGATTAAGAAACTCACTCAAAACTGCAAAACTGCATGGAAACTGAACAACCTGCTCCTGAATGACTACTGGGTAAATAATGAAATGAAGGCAGAAATAAAGATGTTCTTTGAAACCAATGAGAACAAAGACACAATGTGCCAGAATCTCTGGGTCACATTTAAAACAGTGTGTAGAGAGAAATGTATAGCACTAAATGCCCACAAGAGAAAGCAGGAAAGATCTAAAATCGACACCCTTACATCACAATTAAAAGAACTGAGAAACCAGAGCAAACACATTCAAGAGCTATCAGAAGGCAAGAAATAACTAAGATCAGAGCAGAACTGAAGGAGATAGAAACACAAAAAAAACCCTTGAAAAAATCAGTGAATCCAGGAGCTGGTTTGAAAAAATCAAGAAAACAAATAGACCACTAGCCAGGCTAATAAAGAAGAAAAGAGAGAAGAATCAAATAGATGCAATAAAAAATGATAAAGGAGATATCACCACGTATCATACAGAAATACAAACTACTAACAGAGAATTTGCAACCTCTACACAAATAAACTAGAAAATCTAGAAGAAATGGATAAGTTCCTGAACACATACACCCTCCCAAGACTAAACCAGGAAAAAGTCAAAGTCCTGAAATGACCAATAACAAGTTCTGAAATTGAGGCAGCAATTAATAGCCTACTAACCAAAAAAAGTTCAGGACCAGATGGATTAACAGCCAAATTCTACCAGAGGTGCAAAAAGGAGCTGATACCATTCCTTCTGAAATTATTCCAAACAATAGAAAACAGAGAATCCTTCGTAACTCATTTTATGAGGCCAGCATCATCCTGATACCAAAACCTGGCAGAGACACAACAAAAAAAGAAAATTTCAGGCCAATATCCCTGACGAATATCAACACGAAAATCTTCAATAAAATACTGGCAAACCAAATCCAGCAGCACATCATCAAAAAGCTTTTCCACCATGATCAAGTCGGCTTCATCCTTGGGATGCAAGGCTGGTTCAACATATACAAATCAATAAACATAATCCATCACATAAACCGAACCAATGACAAAAACCACATGATTATCTCAGTAGATCCAGAAAAGGCCTTTGACAAAATTCAACGGCCTTCATACTAAAAACTCTCAATAAACTAGGTGTTGATGGAACATATCTCAAAATAATAAGAGCTATTTATGACAAACCCACAGCCAATATCATACTGAATGGGCAAAAACTGGAGGCATTCCCTTTGAAAACCCACACAAGACAAGGATGCCCTCTCTCACTACTCCCATTCAAGATAGTATTGGAAGTTCTGTCCAGGGCAATCAGGCAGGAGAAAGAAATAAAGGGTATTCAATTAGGAAAAGAGGAAGTCAAATTGTCTCTATTTGCAGATGACGTGATTGTATATTTAGAAAACCCCATTGTCTCAGCCCCAAATCTCTTAAGCTGATAAGCAACTTCAGCAAAGTCTCAGGATACAAAATCAATGTGCAAAACTCACAAGCATTCTTATACACCAAGAACGGAGAGCCAAATCATGAGTGAACTCCCATTCACAATTGCTACTAAGAGAATAAAATACCTAGGAATACAAGTTACAAGAGATGTGAAGGATCTCTTCAAGGAGAACTACAAACCACTGCTCAAGGAAATAAGAGAAGACACAAACAAATAGAAAAACTTTCCATGCTCATTGATAGGAAGAATCATATTGCAAAAATGACCATAATGCCCAAAGTAATTTTTAGATTCAATGTATCCCCATTAAGCTACCATTGACTTTCTTCACAGAATTGGAAAAAAAACTAATTTAAATTTCATATGGAGCCAAAAAAGAGCCCACATAGCCAAGACAATCCTAAGCAAAAAGATCAAAGCTGGAGGCATCACAGTACTACAACTATACTACAAGGCTACAGTAAACAAAACAGCATGGTACCGGTACCAAAACAGATACATAGACCAATGGAACAGAACGGAGTCCTCAGAAATAACACCAAACGTCTATAATCATCGAATCTTTGACAAATCTGACAAAAACAAGCAATGGGGAAAGGATTCCCTATTTAATAAATGGTTTTGGGAAAACTGGCTAACCATATGCAGAAAGCTGAAACTGGATCTCTTCCTTACAACTTACACAAAAATTAACTCAAGATGGATTAAAGAATTAAATGTAAGACCTAAAACCATAAACACCCTAGAAGAAAACCTAGGCAATACCATTCAGGACATAGGCATAGGTAAAGACTTCATGACTAAAACACTGAAAGCAATGGCAACAAAAGCCAAAATAGACAAATGGGATCTAATTAAACTAAAGAGCTTCTGCACAGCAGAAGAAACTATCATCAGAGTGAACAGGCAACCTACAGAATGGGAGAAAATTTTTACAATCTATCCATCTGACAAAGGGCTAATATCCAGAATCTACAAAGAACTTAAACAAATTTACAAGAAAAAAAAAAACCCTATCAAAAAGTAGGTGAAGGATTTGAACAGACACTTTTCAAAAGAAGGCATTTATGCAGCCAACAAATGTATGAAAAAAAGCTCAGCATAGCTGATCATTAGAGAAATGCAAATTAAAACCACAATGAGATATCACTTCATGCCAGTTAGAATGGCAATCATTAAAAAGTCAGGAAACAGCAGATGCTGGAGAGGATGTGGAGAAATAGGAATGCGTTCACACTGTTGGTCGGAGTGCAAATGTGTTCAGCCATTGTGGAAGACAGTATGTTGATTCCTCAAGGATCTAGAACCAGAAATATCATTTGACCCAGAAATCCCATTACTGGGTATATACCCAAAGGATTATAAACCATTCTGCTATGAAGACACATGCAATGTATGTTTATTGCGGCACTGTTCACAATAGCAAAGACTTGGAATCAACCCAAATACCCATCAGTAATAGACTGGACAAAGATAATGTGGCACATATGCACTATGGAATACTGTGCAGCCATGAAAACGGATGAGTTCATGTCCTTTGCAGGGACATGGATGAAGCTGGAAACCATTTTTCTCAGCAAACTAACACAACAGCAGAAAACCAAACACCGCATGTTCTCACTCATAAGTGGGAGTTGAACAATGAAAGCACATGGACACAGGGAGAGGAACATCACACACTGTGTCCTGTAGGGGGTTGGTGGGGGGTTGGGGAGGGATAGCATTAAGAGAAATACCTAATGTAGATGATGGGTTGATGGGTGCAACAAACCACCATGGCGCATGAATACCTATGTAACAAACCTGTATGTTTTGCACATGTACCCCAGAACTTAAAGTATAATATAAATAAATAAATAAAAATAAGTGAAGCTCAAAACAAACAAACAAACAAACAAACAAGGCTCCATAGATCACTAGGGCAGAGGCAAAATGCCACCAGTCTCTTTGCTAAAGCATAGCAACAGTTACTTTTACTCCAGTTCCCGATAAGTTCCTCATCTGCACCTGAGACCACCTCAGCCTAGGCTTTACTGTTTATATCACTATCAGCATTTTGGTCAAAATCATTTAACAGGTCTTTAGGAAGTTCCAAACTTTCTGACATCTGCCTGTCTTCTTCTGTACCCTCAAAATGGTTACAATCTCTGCCTGTTACCCAGTTTCAAAGTTGCTTCCACATTTTCAGGTTATTTTTATAGCTGTACCCCACTCTCTGCAGTACCAATTTCCTGTATTAGTTCATTTTCACTCTGCTATAAAGAACTTCCCCAAACTGGGTAATTTACAAAGAAAAGAGTTTCTGTTGACTCACATTTCCACATGGCTGGGGCAGCCTCAGGGAACGCACAATCATGGTGAAAGGGAAAGCAGGCACATCTTACATGCAGAGAGAGAGAGTGAAGGGGGAAAGAGCCCCTATAAAACCATCAGATCTTGTGAGAACTCACTATCATGAGAATGACATGGCAGTAACCACCCCCATGATCCAATCATCTCCCACCAGGCCTCTTCCTTGACATGTGGGTATTACAGTTTGAGATGAGATTTAAATAGGGACACAGAACCAAGCCATATCAATGAGTTTAATTTTATGGGTAAGTTAGGGAATGTAGAAATAAGTAAGAAAGGTATCAAGAATTCATGTGACTGGGCACAGTGGGTGGCACCTATAATTCCAGTGATTTGGGAAGCTGAAGTGGAAGGATCCCTTGAGAGCAAGAATCAGGGTTTGAGACCAACCTGGGCAACAAGTGGTACACAGTCTCCTGAAAAAAAAAGAAAAACAAAGAGATGGTGTGATTGTGAATGGAGTATAATTAAGTACACTTAAGTATTGTTAAGTATACTTGAGATCCACTCTAAAATGGTAAATGAGTTCAAGGTGGACCTTAAAAACAGAAAGCAAATGTAAGGGTTAAGGGTTCAGCAAAATGAAATGGAAAGTCTATGGGGTCCAGTGTGTAAGAGGGACTTAGAATATTGTAGATGGACTCTGTTGGTTTTGTTTATTCATACTTTTTACTTAGAATATTGTAGATGGACTCTGTTGGTTTTGTTTATTCATACTTTTTTTTTCCTAAGACAAAGTCTCACTCTGTCGCCCAGGCTGGAGTGCAGTGGCACCATCTTGGTTTACTGAAACCTCCACCTCCCACGTTCAATCAGTTCTCCCGCCTCAGCCTCCCGAGTAGCTGAGATTACAGGCACACACCACCACACCCGGCTAACTTTTGTATTTTTAGTAGAGACGGGGTTTTACCATGTTGGCCAGGCTGGTCTTGAACTCTTGACCTCGTGATCTGCCCACCTCGGACTCCCATGTGCTGGGTGTTTATTATAACGTTTAATTGATATTTCATGTACTTTTAGTTATGATTGCATACTTTAGCATAATTTAGATTTCTGATCTCCATAATTATGTAATAATAAAAAACATGAAACAATATGTGTCAAACTATGCTGGAATGGGGTATGTGTGTTTGTGTGTGTGTGTGTGTGTGTATTTTATCTCTATTAAATCTAATGACAAACAGATAGGTGCAATAAATTGGGGAGACATTACCCCAAGCTCGTCTGCCCAATAATAAATGAAGGGAGAAACCTTATTTGACTTTTGCTTTACCTTAGTGTCTCCTGAAAAAGCAGGAATTACAGAAAGCGGCACCAGCATGGCTTCATTACCTTTTCTCTCATTTGGGCATGATGCTTTCTTAGCCATGCTTTGAGGTCTAACTCAGTCATACAAGCAAAGAATAGAATCTGGTTGTAGTTATGAAAGACCCATTTAAAGGGACAAGGATATATTAGTCTATGTCCATGCTGTATATTACTCAAACAAGAATGGATACTTAAAAATCTTATCTTTATGAATAAATATTTATGACTATTATCAGATACTATAACCCATTAATACTAATATTGAAAATGTTTAATCTTTTCTAAGAAAACTTTTTTTCCTATTTATGTTTTTTCTCTTCTAAGGACACATACTATAGTCACAGCTGCCCACTATTATTTACCTTATTAGGGAGTGAGTGGTTTCCAATATGGAAGCATTGGTTTCCAGTGTAAATGCTATTTGTAGTTATCAGAGTTTTCATCGTTGACAGACAGGAGCAGAACTAAACTGGTTATGGGTTACGAAAGTTATTAATAGTAGATGCTATGAAAAAGCATATTATTGGCTTTTTTGGCTGATTTTAAATAATTATTGCAATAGCCATGTTCTTTTGGTTTCTCTCTCTCTCTCTCTCCCTCTCTCTCTCTCTCTCTCCCTCTCTCTCTCTCTTTCTCTCCCTCTTTGTATTCCTCTCTCTCTCCCCCCGCCCCCCGCCCTCTCCTTCTCTCTGTTTCTATTTCTGTCCTATCTCATCTTTTTAGGCTATCTATGTAATTGTTGTGGTTTGGTATAATTTTCCAAGGAGATGATCATGGTTCATTATAAATATTAAAGATGAGAGAAGACCTGTTATAGCCCACAGCAAGTTGCAGCTCTGAGCATTTCCCCTGATGAGGTGTCTGCTACAGATGATTCTATTGTTTAGTGGAAAGATCATAAGGATGACAAGAGACAGGGCCTCTGGCTTTAAGGAACTCATAAACAAGTGGATAACATGTAGAAATCAGTGAACACTGTAATGGAAATGTACAGAAGCTGGAATAGAGCACACAGCCTCTTTGCTGTCATTGGAAGGTGACTGGACTTGGAATGTAATGATTTCGCTTGTTCACTGTGTGGCTCTTTGTCAGTTCTCTTAATCAAGCTGAGCTTCGTTTCCTAATTGGCAAATTAGAGATCAAAATAACATATCTTTCAGGGTTTTTGTGAATATCAGTTGAATTATTTGATGAAGCTAGTTTGTATAATAAAATATGAATATAAGGTTCTTTTATGCAGCTTGATATTTTGACGTTAACACTGGGAGCCATATTGTGTAAAATCCCAGCATAGTTCTCTGTTGTCACGTTAAAGCATTCGTTTAGAGCACTGAAAGGAGATTCTTCTTTGTGTGTTTTTCCATGTTAGCATTTCTAACATGCGCTCATGACATTTTTCTGATGGTATGGAAATAAAGCAGCCCGTAAGAAAGGTGGTCAGTTTTGTGTATTCCTGTCCCCATAGCATACATTGGTAGAGGTACTCTTTCAAATTTGTACTTGTCATGCCTGAAGGGGATGAGATGGAGTGGATGTAGCTTGCCAAAAGGCATGGCAGTGAGAAAGAGAAAACCTAGCAATCACCTTTTTTCTTCCCAATGTATCCGTTGGTAGAATTTATTTTCTGAGTTTTTCTTGAAGTAATTACACATGAAGTTAAGCTTACCTTTAAGATTAATGCAATTGTTCTGTTTTTTAAATTACTTTAACTTCCATGAAAGAAAAGTGTAATTTTCTAGATTACTGTAGTCCGTATTTCCCCTTTATTTATGTGAAGAATGAAGTTGATGTCTTGAGAAGTCATTTTCAGTGTCTATTCACTTAAAATGATCAGTCCGTCTGGCTGTGTTAATATAGAAATAGGACAGGTGTGGTGGCTCATGCCTGTAATCCCAGCATTTTGGGAGGCCGAGGCGGGCAGATCACAGGGTCAAGAGATCGAGACCATCCTGGCCAACATGGTGAAACCCTGTCTGTACCAAAAATACAAAAATTAGCTGGGTGTGGTGGCGTGTGCCTGTAGTCCCAGTTACTTGGGAGGCTGAGGCAGGAGAATCACTTGAACCCAGGAGGTGGAGGTTCAGTGAGCCAAGATTGCGCCACTGCACTTCAGCTTGGCGACAGAGCAAGAATCCATCTCAAAAAAAAAAAAAAAAAAAAAGAAATAGCCACATGCAGTTTAACGTTTGCTGATAGATCATTTTTCTGGTTACCACTACTTTTTGAACTTTCTGCGTTATCATTTTGTCCTTTTAATTATCTCCTTTTAAGCATGGCATATAGAAGTTGTAGTGATAATTAGCAAGCACATATCTGCACATTTTTGATGGTTATAGTAGACACTTGTTAAATGAATGAATTCTAAGTTAAAGCTCAATCCTCCAATTCTACCTCATCAGCTTCCGTTTTTTCTGAAGGACAAGAGCAGCAAATTAGATTTACGAACCATATGGTGGAGAATGTAGAAGATGTCATATTTACCATTCTTTTTATGCACTGTTCAACCACTGTCCCCCTTTCTCAAACTTTAAGAAAATATGACTGTCAGGTGAAATCTCCTTTAACTTCCTGTATGCCAGTAGTAGTTCTGTACAACCCTATACTTTTTCATTCTCTTTCCTTCAGCTTAGAGAAAAGTGTGTACTTTGACATTACAGATCCCAGCCCATCCACTGGGTCCTTGACTCAGTCTCCTATCTTCTCCAGGGCCATGTCTCACCTGCCATTCTTTTCTCATATTTCCAACCTCTGCTTATCCATTGTGTTTTTTTCTTTGTTTTTAATTGCTCATTTCACTCAATTTGTCATGCCACATTTGTCTGCAGTTGCTATCCATTTTATGCTTTCCTGATCTAAGTCCTCAGAAGTGTCTTTCACTTACTTTCTTCACTTACTTCCAGTCTTCACTTACTTTCTTCACTTCCAGTCTTCACGTACTTTCTTCTTGTTCACTCTTTAGTCCATTGCAATAAGTTCTCTGTCTGCCACCCTGTCTAATTGATCAAAACTGCTCTGGATAAAGCTGCTATGAATGAGGTAACTGGTGTTTTTTCGTTTGTTTGTTTTTTTAAATTAGCAATTCCAACAGATATTTTTTCAACCTATTGTTTTGGTGGACTTTTTTGCTTCATGTATGTAACTCTTCTTGAAACTGTTTCCTTGACTTTTATGATCATTTTTCTTGTACCTTTTAAATTGTTTCTTCTCTATGTTCTTAATGACTGTTATGTCTCTATCCAGCCTTCAAATACTGATCCTATTCAGGGTACCTTTTTTGATCCTTTGTTTACTCACTGCCCATACTCTCTCTGAACGATTGTAACCATTTTTATCGTTTCTACTCTCTACATACTGATAACTCCTAAAATGCATTTTCAGTCTAGACCTTCTCCCCAGTCTTAGGCTTATGTGACAAGTTTCTAAAGGATCATCTCTGACTAGATTTTCTCCAGCTGCCTCAGAATTTACGTGACTAAACCTGAACTTTTTATAGTCTCTTCTGAGCCATTTCTTCTATCTTTTTACTATTTCAGTTGGTAGCACTATAATCTACCTTGTCACCTAAGTCAGAACCATGGAATACATTGATTCATACTTCCACTTCATTGCCCATATTCAGTCAGTAAGCTGGTCTCCAGATTACATGTTGATATTTTGTGTTTATTTTCCCAGTCAGTCCTTTGCTTTCTCTTCCACTGCAGCTGCTTAGTTCATTTCACTCTGCACCCAATGTTGGGACTAATAGAGGTGCTTTTCATTTGATCTCTCAATGTTTTATCATTTTCTCCTCAAATAAGCCCTTCCTATAGCCAACAGAATGATGAAATTAAAATAAGACCATTTCATTTTTCTGCGTTACAACTTTCAGTGCCTCATTCCTGTTCCCACTGCTGACAGCCATATTTTTCATACTTAGTTTCATGGATATGTGTGTGCTTTAGAATATTCAATGAGAACTTTTCAATTTGGTTTATGCATTTTACTGATAATCCTTTTAAAAACAACTACAACTTTGTTTGTGTTTATGATGGCATGTCTGTCAAAGAGTGACCGAGAGTAATTAGATTTAGCTTTAAATGCAGTGTTTTTCAGCCAAGATGAGGAGATTCTAGAAGTTATAGACATAGTTTCATGGATCTATACCACATACACACACATATGTACATACACAGGTACATACATATGTATATACATATATATACACACATATATATATACACACATATATATAATATACAGAGATATGTAGATATCTGTATATATTTATATTTGTATATCAGATATTTTATGTGTATATGTGCATAATTTTTCCAAAGGGGTCTTATATTATTCAAGTTGGAAATTCACTCTGCACTTTACAGGATGAATTGTAAGGTTCTTAACATGTCTTATATTATCTTTTATGATCTGACCTCTATATTATTTATCTTAGTCTCTTACCTTATACTTTCTGGGGAAGCAACATCAAATTACTTGAGAGTCCTCATATACACAAATGCTATTATTTTTCCTGTTGTATTTATGCGTTTACACTTAACCCTTAGGTGTATGGAATTCTCTTGCCTTCTGTCTACCCCTAGCTTTAACTTTGAACTCCTACTTTATACGTAGTTCCATCATGACCTCTTCCAGAATACACTAAGCTAACAAAGTAGGCTGTTCAATGGCCCTCCTGATTTTATAGTTCCCTCAGTAAATCTCTATGTCTGGGTATACCTTATTGCTTTGTAGTTACCTGTTGGATTCACTACCAGACTGTGACCTCCTTCAGGTCTTGTGGCTTTCTCTTCTGCATCTTTCAAGGCATGGCATTGTAATCGAATGAGAGATAATGACCTGAAAATACATGAATGAATCACCTTTCTACCCATGAAGATAAAGACCTTTTTTCTACAGTCTCTACAATTTTTTTCACAGTTTTTGCTTTACTCAGTTTTTACGCTACTGCTTGTTAAATACTTAAGGTGTATTTATATACTTCATTTCTTATTTTAAGATAAGTATCAATGGCTAGTTTCACATGAAGAAATTTCAGCTGCATGAAGATAATCCTTCTATTCCTTTATTTTTCAGGATACGTTTCCTCCCAGTTGGAGGCTCAGGAACCTAAGAGTTCTGAAAGTACATTAACTTCGATGGAAGATTCTGGATGTGATTTGTCAAATGAGCAGAGAACTGAATCCTCAGACCTGTCCCAGCACTTTGTGGAAAGCTGTACCCCCACTCACTTTCCACCACTGCCTCTTGTGAAAAGACCTTGTGCTATCCTGCAAAATCCTTTGTCTTCTCACATGCAATTCTTGCAATATCTACTTGAATTAAAGAACTTGACAGAATCAGGTAATCTTAAAAGAGACTTAACCCACTTTGAAAAAGACTATTCCACAGTCTCTGATTCTGTTTTTCAATTGCTGGACGGCCTGATCACTTTTTACCGTAATCCCAAACTTCCTTTTTCAAGAATTTGGACAGAAGCTGTTGGTACTTTAGCTAGTCTGATCAGTGACTATAACTTATCTAGTCATATTCTTAAAAAGTGTTCCAAGAAGTTGGAAGAATTTGAGAAAACCCTACTACATGCTATTTTAGGAAACAATCATATAAATCAGGTGAGTAATCCCCTTTTTATTCCTAAAATGCTAGTAATTTTAGTGAACATCTCTTTGGGTAATGTCTGTTGTTGTCCTTTAGCCTTGTGGCTCAAGGAATTGCTTTGAATTACTTTCTCTGTTTTATTATCAGCACCCTTGGATTCTTTTCTTCTTATGTTTTCCCTTTTCTGTTTCTATTTCCTATTGTTCAAAAAGTCTCAAAACTTTTGAGAAAACCACTAACAAATAAGGTTTTCCAAACTTAAGTTCTGTGAGTGTTAAATTCCTCATGATGGATTATCTGTACTGTATTGAATTTACTCTTTTTCTGGCATTGCCTAGCAAATGCCTTGGGGTTGAAGAATATTTTTCTCTTCTTTCGGCCTTTCCCTTGTAAGTGGAAAATGCCCATGGACCCTCTGCAGATGTAGGTGAATTGAATAAATTGGCTAAGGAGCACATAATATAAAGCTTTATTGTGTTTTTTTTTTCCTTATTTGTTTATTTAACATGGCTTAGAAAGATTTACTCAGGGATTCTTTTTTAACAAGTGACATTGAGATGACCTGAAGTTGTTTTGTTGTTTGGCTCTTGAGACATGGTAGAGAATTTCTTTTTCATATTATTTCTGCCTTCTTTAATATCTGATCCTTTTTCTGGGAAATTCCAAATGGCTTCACATTTTAATCCTCTTTAATTGACTACCAAAAATATAATAGAAGAAACTAAAAGGTCTGTCTAACTTATTTACTATATTTCATTGTGGGAAAAACGTTATTGGGCCTTGTTTCTTTGGATACATCATTGTTAAATATTTGCCTCAGTGGTATGACCTAACATTTAGGGTTTTTTTTTTTTACAGTGGAGGCTTTATCTGAGTTTTCAAAATTTTGATAAAATTTGCACTGATAAACCAATTTGTTTCATGTACAGCTGTTCTTTCCTTCTCTATTAAGGTATGATTTGATCAATATTTTAAAAACTTTATGAGTAAGCTTTTGGCATTTGTGAAAGGTATTGAATTTTCTGTCTGGAAAATGGAAATCTTTTTCTTTCGGACATGGTCAATCGGGAATTAAATATCAGATTTGCCATAGTTGTATCTGAGATATAAAATCCATTTCTAAACCATGAAAATATCTTAAATACTTCATATTTTTTAAACTTCTTTTTACACTTTTGCTTTCTTTTTAAAAACTACTTTAAGCAGTCTTTATGTAACTTGGAACCTTGAAGATACTGGCATTTATATTCCATATCAGAGTTACTGAATGATGCAAATATTTTTCCAGTCTAGTCTTTGCCTTCATATATGTATTGGAGGTTGATATGGCTTAAATCTATACAACAGTAGCCTTGGCAATTGTATGGAAGGAGGATAATGTGTAGAATAAGCTACACATAAACTTGTGAATGAAAGTCCTCTTTTCTCTTTCCTCCACCTTCCTCAAGCAGATGGACAGAGTCTTGGAGGTGCAAGCTGTGCTGCCTGGGGTTTGTGGAGGGGTGACATAAGCACTTCCTTGGTTGCCTCAGCTAGTATCTCACTATGTTCCATGCACACCAAGTTCCCTGGCTCTGAGCCCAGCACAGCGCCAGGACTTGTGCAGAAATTGTAGTCCTTGTGGTCTAGGTTGCCCTTCGTGTTTATTTAGAACCCCAGAATAGTTTAGTCCATGGTGGCAGGGCTTGCCAAAACTCAGGTTCCAACTGCAGCAATTACCCCTGCAAGAAAGCCATTCATTCACTTGTTCTTCCACTGTTGACCAACTGTTCAGCAATGGCTGGCAAGATGGCAAGTGACATAGGAAATATATACTTTATCTATAGATCCACCTATACCATCACAAGTTTGAAATGAAAACTCTAGTTTTCATTTCTTGTAGAGTCTTCCTGGTTTTGGTATCAGGGTAATCCTGACCTCATAAAATGTGTTTGGAAGTGGCCATTTTTATTTTCAGGAAGAGTTTAAGAAAGATTGTTCTTAATTCCTCTTTGAATGTTTGGTAGGATTCACCTGTGTAGTCGTCAGATTATTTGTTGGGAGACTTTTTTTTTTTTTTTTTTAGACGGAGTCTCACTCTGTCACCAGGCTGGAGTCAGTGGCACAATCTCGGCTCACTGCAACCTCCACTTCCTGGGTTCAGGTGATTCTCCTGCCTCAGCCTCCCTAGTAACTGGGACTACAGGTGCATGCCACCATGCCCAGCTAATTTTTGTATTTTTAATAGAGATGGGGTTTCATCATGTTGGCCAGGGTGATCTTGATTTCTTGACCTCGTGATCTGCCTGCCTTGGCCTCCCAAAGTGCTGGGATTACAGGTGTGAGCCACCACACCCGGCCTGTTGGGAGACTTTTGATTGCTGATTCAATCCCCTTATTTGTTACTCATCTTTTCAGGCTTTCTGTTTCTTTCTGATTCAGTTTTGGTAAGTTGCATGTTTTTAGGAATTTATCCATTTCTTATAAGTCATCCAGATTGCTGGCATGTAATTGTTCATAATACTTCCCTTATGATCCATTTTATGTCTAAAGCATCCATTATAATATCTCCTTTTTGATTTCTGATTTTGTCTTCTTTTTCTTTTCTTACTCTAGCTAAAGGTTTGTCAATTATCTTTTCAAAATGCAAACTCTTTTTTTTAATTTTTAAACTCTTTCGTTGTTCACTATTTTTTTTTTTGCTCCAGTCTTTATTATTCTGTTTTTTCTGCTTATTTTGGACTTAGTTTATTCTTTATGGTGGACTTTAATACCTCAGTTACAATAATGGATGGAACATCCAGACAGAAAAATAATAAAGAAACAGCTGACTTGAACAACACTGTAGAGTAAATGGATTTAATTGACATATACAGAACTTTCCACTCAACAGCAGAAGAATACACATTCTTCTCAAGTGCACACAGAATGTTCTCCAGGACAAATCAAATTTTAGGTCACAAAACCTGTCTTAACCATTTTAGAAGTTCAAAAGCTTTCTAGATGTTTCTTTCTGACCACAATATAATGAAATTAGAATTCAACAACAATATGTAAAATGGTAAAATTTACAAGTACGTAGAAACTAAACAATACAATTTTGAACAAACTTTGTGTCAAAGGAGAAATCAAAGGGAAATTCAAAAGTATCTCAAGACAAACAAAACTGAAAACAGAATTTACCAAAACCTATGTGATGCAGCAAAAGTGTAGTAATAAGGTCATTTATAAGGATGAATGTCTACATCAAAAAATAAGAATCTTAAATGAACAAGTTTTCAATTATTTTTAGCACAGAGATCAATAGCTCGAATTAGAATTCTGAAGCTTTTACTCAATAGCTATGACCTTAGACAAGTTAACTAACCTCCAAGTTCTACATCTGTAAAATGTAGGTAATAAATGTGACCACTTCATAGGGCTAAATACTTAGCATAATATCTGACATCATATAAAAACATAATAAATGTTTCTTTTTGTTACTTTTCTCTTGAGGAAGTGATTATATCTTATTTTCTCCACTATGCCTAAGACAGTGTTGAGTTTGTTGTAGCAGCAATGTGAGGTATTTTTTTGAATTGAAAATAAGATAATGAGAAGAAGTGACAACTTATATTTCATATACCCTCATAAACTTAAATATCATCAGCTGATTTTCTTTTTTTTTAAATTTTACTATTATTATACTTTAAGTTTTTGGGTGCATGTGCACAACGTACAGGTTTGATACATATGTGTACGTGTGTCATGTTGGTGTGCTGCACCCATTAACTCGTCATTTAGCATTAGGTATATCTCCTAATGCTGTCCCTCTCCCCTCCCCCCACCCCACAACAGTCCCCGATGTGAACTAGTTCAACCATTGTGGAAGTCAGTGTGGTGATTCCTCAGGGATCTAGAACTAGAAATTCCATTTGACCCAATCATCCCATTACTGGGTATATACCCAAAGGATTATAAATCATGCTGCTATAAAGACACGTGCACACGTGTGTTTATTGTGGCACTATTCACAATAGCAAAGACTTGGAACCAAGCCAAATGTCCAAGAATGATAGACTGGATTAAGAAAATGTAGCACATATACACCATGGAATATTATGCAGCCATAAAAAATGATGAGTTCATGTCCTTTCTAGGGACATGGATGAAGCTGGAAACCATCATTCTCAGTAAACTATCGCAAGGACAAAAAACCAAACACTGCATGTTCTCACTCATAGGTGGGAATTGAACAATGAGAACTCATGGACACAGGAAGGGGACCATCAGCTGATTTTCTAAGCAGCAGTTCTTATTAACACCATGACATTCCTGAAACACCTCCATATATATTAGGAAGTTGTATATTATCTCTTTGTGTCACTATTTTCCACAGCTACAGCTTCCAGTTGACCAATGAGCTTAGTAGGGCATAGTGGATATTTTTCTTTCTGTTTTAATTATGGAAAGTCCTTTTAAATTTAACTATTGGATTGTCATGGTTTTAATTACTCTTTCCACTTGTCCCTTCCTATAAAGCTGTGCTATGTTGCATCTCTGATACAGCATTTTGAAGTTGGTGATTCCCTCTAACACTGTCATTTTTGCTTCAATCACAGTGATTTTTGCTTAGATCATTTCAGGCAGTTTATGGATAAATCTGAAGATGATGGATCATGAAATCAGATTTTTTTTTTTTTTTGAGACAGAGTCTCTTTCTGTTGCCCAGGCTGGAGTGCAGTGGTGCAATCTCGGCTCAGTGCAAGCTCTGCCTCCTGGGTTCACGCCATTCTGCTGGCTCAGCCTCCCAAGTAGCTGGGACCTGTTACGGGTGCCTGCCACCACGCCTGGCTAATTTTTTTGTATTTTTAGTAGAGACGGGGTTTCACCGTGTTAGCCAGGATGGTCTCGATCTCCTGACCTCGTGATCCACCCACCTCAGCCTCCCAAAGTGCTGGGATTACAGGTGTGAGCCACCATGCCAGGTCGAAATCAGTTTTGTTTTTTTCCTAGTATGTACCCCTTAGTTGTATCTTGAAACTTATTCATGCCATAATTTTATTGACCAGTAAAATATGTTGACTTTTTAATTTAATTCTATTCAGGTAGCAGTATTTGTTGTATGTTTCTCTGCTGCAAGTTAGGACATTGTTTTAGTAATAACACAGGCTTTTCTTCCTGTGCTTACTTTCCAACAGCCTTATCCTCTGTGTTTGAGATTTTTTATGGTCATGGCTATTAACCAGTTACTTAACCAGTCTGCTTTGAGAATATTCCTTGGGAAATATAAAGAAAGTCTAAGGTTAAGGGTCATTTCATCCTTGCGCATAGCTGTATTAAACAAACAAACAAACGGCTGGGTGCGGTGGCTTACACCTGTAATCCCACCACTTTGGGAGGGCGAGGCAGGTGGATCATGAGGTCAAGAGATAGAGACCATCCTGGCCAACATAGTGAAACCCCGTCTCTACTAAAAATACAAAAATTAGCTGGGTATGGTGGTGTGTGCCTGTAGTCCCAGCTACTTGGGAAGCTGAGGCAGGAGAATCGCTTGAACCTGGGAGGCAGAGGTGACAGGGAGCCGGGATCGCACCACTGCACTCCAGCCTGGTGACTGAGCGAGACTCCCTCAATAAATAAATAAATAAATAAATAAATAAATAAATAAGTTAGGCATGGTGGCTCACCCCTGTATTCCCAGTACTTTGGGAGGCCGCGACAGGCAGATCACTTGAGCCCAGGAGTTTGAGACCATCCTGGGCAACATGGTGAGTCCCTGTCTCTACAAAAAGTACAAAAAAAATTAGCCAGGCATGGTCTTGCACCCCTGTAGTCCTAGCTACTCACGAGTCTGACGTGGAAGGATTGCTTGAGCCTAGGAGGCAGAGATTGCAGGAGAACAGATCACATGAGAGCACTCTAGCCTGGGCCACAGAGCAAGAAACTGTCACACACACACATACACACACACACACACACACACACACAAAAGGAAAAATCTGGGTTAATGTTCCTGCAATTTTACTTTAATTAGATAAGCACTTACTGAAACAGTTGTATCATAAACCAAAATCTTAATACTTCTTTTGATCACTGCATCAGTATATAAATCAAACATTTTCTGAATTTTCAAAGCAGTGTTCAACTTTCATTGCTCATGCAGAGGAAGGAGGAAGAGACAGAACAGAACTTTCTTCAATTTACTTTCAAAGTATACTATACATTTAAATACCTCTTATTAAAATAATAGCAGTCTTCCTATTATGCTTTATAGTTTATAAAGTACTTTCACATGGAGCTTATTATCTGTTCAGACAACAACTCTGTGTCATGGTTGTTATTACTATCTTCAGTTTATAGATGAGAAAATTGAGTTCAGGCAGGTTAATGGACTCACTGGAAGTACTTAACCAGTAGTAGAAGACCTAGGTCTCATATTCAGGTATATGAAGCCAAATGTTTTCCTCTTGATATTATGTCATATTTCCGTCACTAATTTTTATAGTTTTCTAGATTTTTTTCCTAAGTGCAAAAGAAATAAACTGACTTTTGTTAATGGGTTAAAGAAAATATTCATTGGTAATGAAAGACCTTAGTGCCATTTCTCTAAATTTCAAAAAGACAATATTTACATTGGTTTGGTTAAATTGCTGAATTATATTATGTGTAAAAATGTATGTTTATAGGGCTGGGCATGGTGGCTCACGCCTGTAACCCCAGCACTTTGGGAGGCTGAGGCGGGTAGATCACCTGAGGTCAGGAGTTCGAGACCAGCCTGGCCAACATGGCAAAACCCCGTCTCTACTAAAAATACAAAAATTAGCCAGACGTGGTGGCATGCACCTGTAGTCCCAGCTGCTTAGGAGAATGAGGCAGAAGAATCGCTTGAACCTGGGAGGCAGAGGTTGCAGTGAGCTGAGATCGTGCCACTGCACTCCCGCCTGGGTGACAGAGCAAGACTCTGTAAAAAAAAAAAAAAAAAAAAAAAAAAAAAAATTACAGCAAAAGGAGAAAGAAAAGCCCCGTTCTGCGGTACAATATAGGATCACCTGTTTCTTGTTATTTTTTATTCGCTATAAACAACAGTCTTTTGGAAACTTTATAATTGCATATACAGCCTTGTCATCTTAGTTTCTAAGTTATATGGTTTTGCTTGTGTGTACATAAAAATAAAACTATCAAAGGAGGCAGAGCAAGATACCCGAATACAAGCCTCTAGCAATTGCTGTACCCCATTTGCCTCCACAGGAACACTAAATTCCACATAGGAAAGGACCTTCATAAGAACCAAAAATCAGGTGAGCTGTAATAGTACCTGATTTTAACATTAAGGAAAGAGGCATGGAAGAGGGCAAGAAAATCTGTCTTGAATTGCCTACACCACCCCTTCCCTATTCCCTGGCAGTGGCCATATGGCACAGAAAGATGATCTGTGTGTTTGGGGTAGAGAGAATGTACTGATTGTGGGACTTTGCTTTGCAGCTTAGTGCTGTCCTGTCAGTGGGAAGCAACAGGGGGCAGAACTCAGCTTGTGCCCCTAGAGGGAACATTTATACTAGGCCTGTCCAGAGGCAAATCATCCATCCTAGCAATTGGAACCTGAGTTTTGGCAAGTCCTGCCACCATGGGCTAAAGTGTTCTGGGGTTCTAAATAAACATGAAAGGCAACCTAGACCACAAGGACTGCAATTCCTGCACAAGTCCTGGTGCTGTGTTGGGCTTGGAGCCAGGGAACTTGGACTGCATGGAACCTAGTGAGATACCAGCTGAGACAACCAAGGAAGTGCTTGTGTCACCCCTCCACCAACCCCAGGCAGTACAGATTGTACCTCCAAGACCCCTTTCATCTGCTTGAGGAAGGTGGAGGGGAAGAGGACTTTGTTTTGCAACTTGGATTCCAGCCCATCCACAGTAGAATAAGGCAACAGGCAGACTCCTAAGTCCCCCATCCCAGACCCTAGGTCCTGGATGACATTTCTAAACACACCATGGGCCAGAAGGGAACCCATTGCCTTGAAGGGAAGGGCCCAGTCCTGACAGAATTTATCATGTGCTGAATAAACAGCCCTTGGGCCCTGAATAATTAGCATTGGTAGCCAGGCAGTATTTACCACAGGCCTTGGGTGCGACCCAGAGCCATGTTGGCTTCAGGTGTAACCCAGCACATTCCCAGCTGTGGTAACTTTGGGGAGAGACTACTTCTGCTTGAGAAAAGAAGACAGAGAGTAAAGGGGTCTTTATCTTGCAGCCTGGGTACCAGCTTGGCTGCAGTGGGGTAGAGCACCAGGAGAACACCTGGGATAAACAAAATCAACAAACCTTTAGCTAGACTAAGAATAAAGAGAGAAGACCCAAGTAAATATAATCAAAGACAAAAAAGGAGAGACATTACAACCAATACCTCAGAAATTCAAAGTTAGCAGCTACTGTGAACAACTATATGCCAATAAATTGGAAAACCTAGAAGAATTATATAAATTCCTAACATATACAACCTACCAAGATTGAACCATGAAGAAATTTAAAGCCTGAATAGGCCAATAACAAGCAATGAGATTGGAGCCCTAATACAAAGTTTACAATGAGAAACATTGCTCAAACAAATCATAGATGAAACAAACAAATGGAAAACATCCCATGCTCATGGACAGGAAAAAATATTTAAATTTCTATACTGCCCAAAGCAGTTTATACATTTAATGCTATTCCTGTCAAAATACCAATCACATTCTTCACAAAAAAAATTTTAAAAATTACACAGAACCAAAAAAGAGCCCAAATACCCAAGGCAATTTTAAGCAAAAAGAACAAAGCTGGAGGCATCGCATTACCTGTGAACCACACTGCAGGGCTACAGTAAACAAAACAGCAAGGTGCTGGTATACAAACAGACACATAAACCAATGGAATAGAATAAAAAGCCTAGAAATAATGCTCCACACCTCCAGCCATCGGATGTTTGACAAAGTAGACAAAAACGAGCAGTGGGGAGAGGACTCCCTCCTTATTAAATCAACTCAAGATGGACCAAAAACTTAAATGTAAGACAAACAAACAAAATAACTACTAAAACCCTGGGAGATAACCTAGGAAATACCATTCTGGACAGTACCTGGTGAAAATTTCACGCTGAAGACACCAAAAGCAATTGCAACAAAAGAAAAAATTGACGTATGGGATCAAATTAAACTTTAGAGCTTTTGCACAGCAAAATAAACTATCAACAGAGTAAATAGGCACCCTACAGGAAGGGAGAAAATATTTTCAAACTGTGCTCCGTCTAAGTCCTAATATCCAGAGCCTATAAGGAATTTAAACAAATTTACAAACAAAAAACAACACTATTACGAGTTAGAGAAGGACATGAATAGACACTTTTCAAAAGAAGACATACATGTGGCTAACAAGCGTATGAAAAAGATGCTCAGCATTACTAATCATTAGAGAAATGCAAATCAAAAGCACAATGAGTTACCATCTCAACCAGTCTGAATGGCTGTTATTAAAAAATCAGAAAAAAACAGATGCTGGCGAGGTTGTGGAGAAAAGGAAACACTTATACACTGTTGGTGGGAGTGTAAATTAATTCAGCCATTGTGGAAAGTATTGTGGTGATTTTCTAAAGAACTAAAAAGGAATTACTGTTTTACCTGGAAATTTCATTATTGGGTATATACCCAAAGAAATATGAATTATTTTACTGTAAAGACAGATGCATGCATATGTTCATTGTAGCACTATTCACAGTAGCAAAGACATGTAATCAACCTAACTGACCATTAACTGTAAACTGGATAAGGAAAATATGGTACATATACACTGTGGAATACTATGCAGTCATAAAAAGAATGAGATCATGTTCATTGCAGCAGCATGGATGGAACTGGAGACCATTATCCTTGGGAAACTAACAAAGCAACAGAAACAAAATATTACATGTTCTCACTTATAAATGGGAGCTAAATAACAAGCACACATGAATACAAGAAGGGTAACAATAGACACTGGATCCTACTGTATGGTGGTTGGTAGGAGGAGGGAGAGGACTAGAAAAAATACCTATTGAGCACTGTGCTTAGAACCTGGGTGATAAAATAATCTGTACACCAAACCTCCATGACATGAGTTTACTTATATAACAAACCTGCACCTGTACCCCTAAACCTAAAATAAAAGTTAAGAGAAAAGTATACACCTGAAATTCTAATTATAGAAATTTACATTATTATTTAATACATCATTCTTTTTGTGACTATCATAAAATAACATTAAAGTGAAATAAAAAGATAATTAATGGTGAAATTAAAAAGTCTCCCTGTAAAGAAAATCCCGGAATCAGTGACTTCACTTCTGAATTTTATCAGACATTAAATTTTGAACTAATGCCAATCCTGCTCAAACTCTTCTGAAAAAATAGAGGAGAAGAAGATACTTCCAAACTCATTCTAAACGGCAAATATTACCCTGAAAGCAAAACCAGACAAAGACACATCAAAAAAAAGAAAACTACAGGGCAGTATCCCTCATGAACATTGTTACAAAATCCTCAACAAAAATCTAGCAAACCAAATTCCACAACACATTAAAAAGGTCATTCATCATGACCAAGTGTGATTTAACCCAGGATGCAAGGATGGTTCAGCGAACACTAATCAATCAATGTGATACATCATGTTATCAGAATGAATGACAAAAAACATGATTATTTCAATTGATGTGGAAAAAGCGTATGATAAACTTCAATATCCCTCCAGGATTAAAACTGTCAAAAAACTGGATATATTAATAGAAGGAACATACCTTAACAGAATAAAAGCCATATTTGACAGAGCCACAGCCAGTATCATACTGAATGGGAAAAAAACTGAAAGCCTTTCCTCTAAGATCTGGAAGGCAACAAGGATATGCACTTTCAATATAGTACTGGAAATTCTAGCTAGAACAATCAGACAGGAGAAATGAAGTGCATTCAGATTGGGAAGGAATATTTCAAATTATTTTTGTTTGTAGATGATATGATCATTTATTTGCAAATATATAAAGACTCCACAAGAAAACTGTAAGAACTGAAAACAAATTTAGTAAATTTGCAGGATTCAAGATCAACAAAGAGAAATCACTAGCATTTCTATATGCCAACAGTGAAAAATGTTAAAAAGAAATCAAGAAAGTAATGCCATTTACAATAGCTACAAATATAATAAAAGACCTATGAATAAACTTAACTAAAGAAGAGAAAGGTGTCTTCAATGAAAACTGTAAAACACTGATGAAAGAAATAGGAGAGGAAACACACACACAAAAAACAAAATATATTTCATGTTCATGGATTGGAATAATCAATATTGCTAAAATGTTCATACTACCCCAAGCAATCTATAGATTCATTGTAATCGCTATCAAAATACCAATGGCATTTTTTCACCAGAATAGAAAAAATAGTCCTAAAATTTATATAGAACCACAAAAATCCCAGAATAGCCAAAGGTATCTGGGGCAATAAAACAAAGATGGAGGAATCACATTACCACTATACTGGAGAGCTGTAGTCATCAACATAGTGTTGTACTGACATAGAAACAGACATACAAATCAATGGAACAAAATAGAGAACCCAGAAATAAATCTACCCATCTACAGTGAACTCGTTTTTGACAAAGGTGCCAAGAACATACGCTGGAGAAAGAACAGTCTCTTCCATGAATGGTACTGAGAAAGCTGGATATCTCTATGTAAAGGAGTGATACTAGACCCCTATCTGTCAACATATACAAAAATCAAATCAAAGTGGATTAAAAATTAAATTTAAGATCTCAAACTATGAAGCAACATTGAGGAAACTTTCCAGCACATTGGTCTGAGCAAAGGTTTCTTGAGTAATACCTCACAAGCAAAGGCAATCAAAGCAAAAATGGACAGATTGGATTATATCAAGTTAAAAAGCTTTTGCCTAGCAAAGAAAACAGTTAACAAAGTGAGGGGATCACCTACAGAATGGGAGGAAATATCTGTAAACTACTCATCTGACAAGGGACTAATAACTAGACTATATCAGCAGCTCAAACAACTCTATAGGAAAAACATCTAATAATCTGATTTTTGAATGGGCAAATATCTGAATGGACATTTCTCCAAAGAAATACAAATGGCAAACAGGTATATGAAAAAGTCCTCAATGTCATTGATCATCAGGAAAATGCAAATTAAAATGATAATGAGATGTAATCTTACCCCAATTAAAATGACTTTTATTAAAAGGACAGATAATAACAACTGCTGGTGAGGATGTGGAGAAAAAAAGACCCTTGTACATACACTGTTGGTGTAAATGTAAATTAGTACAACCACTATGGAGAACAGTTTGAAGGTTTCTCAGAAGAATAAAAGTAGAACTTCAAATGATCCAGGAACCCCACTGCTAGATATATACCCAGAAGAAAGGAAATCAGTACATCAAAGAGATATCTGCACTCTCATGTATACTGCAGCATTCACAATAGCTAAAACTGGGGAGCCATCTAAGTGTCCATTACCAGATGAATGGATAAATACAATGTGGTACATACACAGAATGAAGTAGTAGTCAGCCGTAAAAAAGAGAATGAGATCCTGTCATTTGCAACAACATTGATGGAACTGGAGGCCATTATTTTAAATGAAATTAGCGAGGCCCAGAAAGACAAACTTCACATGTTCTAACTTATTTGTGGCATTTAAAAATTAAAACAGTTGAATCTATGGAGATAAGAGTAAAATGATGTTTACCAAAGGCTGGTAAGCGAGGACCTAATTAGATTGTTGGGACATAGAAGGCCTAATGCAGGAAGTAGCTTTTAAACAGGATGAGAGGAAGTTAAGTAGGTAGAGTTGGAGTAAGAATTTTTGTGGTC
The DNA here is from genome assembly GCF_006542625.1 of Nomascus leucogenys. NCBI lineage: Eukaryota > Metazoa > Chordata > Mammalia > Primates > Hylobatidae > Nomascus > Nomascus leucogenys. The sequence goes on along the minus strand of NC_044383.1, from coordinate 52,403,866 downwards.
TAACATGTCATTCTAAGACAGTTATCATAGCATATATGCCTGAACCAGGATGTTATTTGAATATTTGAAAGGAAGCAGTGTTTTCAGGTTGGGAAAGAGAAGGGTAGAGAGCTGCAGCTCTCTACTCTCTACTCATAGTGAGTTTAGAAAAATATAGACTGGAAAGGATTGGTATGTTGCCTACTGTATTAGTTTTCTATGGCTGCTGTAACAAATTACCACAAACTAGTGCCTTAAAACAACATAAATATATTCTCTCACAGTTCTGAGGCAAGGATTCTTAAATAATAGTGTATACAGGGCCACATATCTTCCTGTAGCATGAAAGGAGAATCTTTCCTTGCCTCTTAACATCTTTTAGGGTCAGCCAGCATTTCATGACTTGTGGCTGCATCTCTGTCTGCTCCATCTTCACATAATCTCCACCATTTGTCTGATATCTCTCTGCCTCTCTCTTACAAGAATATCTGCAATGGCATTTAGGGACCTCCTGGACAATTCAGGAATACCTCTTCATTTCAGATTTTAATTTAATCACCTCTGCAAAGACACTTTTTCTTTCTTCTATCATTCTATAGGATTTGGGGGAACAGGTGGTGTTTGGTTACATGAATAAGTTCTTTAGTGGTCATTTCTGAGATTTTGGTTTACCCATTACTCAAACAGTGTACACTGTACCCAGTGTGTGGTCTTTTATCTCTCATTCCCCTCCCACCCTTTCCCCAGAGTCCCCAAAGTCCATTGTATCATTCTTAGGCCTTTGTGTCTTCATAGCATAACTCCCACTTATGAGTGAGAACATACAATGTTTGGTTTTCCATTCCTGAGTTACTTGACTTAGAATAATGGTCTCCAATACCATCCAGGTTGATGTGAATGCCATTATTTCATTCCTTTTAATGGCTGTATGGTATTTCATGGTACATTTATATACCACAATTTCTTTATTTATTTGTTGATTGATGGGCATTTGGGCCAGTTTCATATGTTTGCAGTTGCAAGTTGTGCTGCTATAAACATGCATGTGTAAGTATTTTTTGTGTGTGTGACTTTTATTGTGACTTCTTTTCCTCTGGGTAGTTACCCAGTAGTAGGATTGCTGGATCAAATGGTAGTTCTACTTTTAGTTCTTTAAAGAATCTCCAAACTGATTTCCATAGCAATTGTACTAGTTTCCGTTCCTACCAGAAGTGTAAAACTGTTCTCTTTTAACTGCATCCATGCCAACATCTGTTATTTTTCTATTTTTTGGCCATTCTTGCAGGAGCAAGGTGGTGTTGCGTTGTGGTTTTGATTTGCAGTTCCCTGATCATTAGTGATGTTGAGCATTTTTTCATGTTTGTTGACCATTTGTATATCTTCTTTTGAGAATTGTCTGTTCATGTCTTTAGCCCACTTTTTGATGGGATTGTTTTTTTCTTGCCGATTTGTTTGAGTTCATTGTAGATTCTGGCTATTAGTCCTTTGTTGGATGTATAGATTGCAAGGATTTTCTCCCACTCTCTGGGTTGTCTGTTTACTCTGCTGATTGTTTTTTTTTTTTTTTTTTTTTTTTTTTTTTTTTTTTTTTTTTTTTTTTGCTGTGCAGAAGCAAAGACTCTTTTTCTAAATAAAGTGGTAACAGTCACAGATTCTAGGGACTTTATGTGGATATCTTTTGGAGTCCTTTTTTATGCTTACTATACCTAATCAGTATTAATTTTGACTCTTACCCTTTGATTTTAATAAAATATCTATGCCTTCTTCCAAATAGGCCATGCCACTATCCACAGAGCTCCTTGGTCTAAGGATAATTCTAATTTAATCTCCTTTGCCAGGTATAGAAACTTGGTGCATTTCAGTCCAGTGAGGCCCCAGAAGTGGCTTCCTTCAGGCTTCTGGGAACTTTTCTCCTCATTCTCTGGAAGATTATGAGAGGCAAATTTTATTTCTTTCTCTGGCTACTCTCTTGTGAAGGATGTAAAACTGGAACTCTTACAGTTATCTTGCTGCCATCTGAAAGGATAAGCAGCCACATAAAGAAGGATAAAACCTAGAGAATCAAAGTAAATCCAAGCCAGAGCCATGTTAAGTCAACCCTGAAGCCTCTGCAGTTTCTGGATTTCCAATGATATGAGTCAGGGCATTTTGGTACCATTTAAGGTAGTTGGGATTGGGTTTTCTGCAGCTTGCCAACACAAAACATCTTAACTAGCTAGGTCATGGCAAGGAGTTTGGGTTTTATTTGATATTTGATGGCAAGTCATTGATTGTTTTAGATTTTAAAACCTTACTTTAAATAGCATTAGGATAATTGATTAGCAAGATAAGAGGTAGCAAGAGAAACATTATGCTATATAGTAGTCCAGGTGAGAGTGGATAGTGGCTTTTTGGTGCTGTAAGTAGAAATGGAGATATGTATGCACCTAAAATATATACTGGGGGTAAAGTATACACTGGAAGCTTTTGCATTAAAGTTGGTAGATTGAGGACACAAATCTAAACTGGCCCCTATCGTGATGAAAATGATAGTAAAGAACTTTTTTAAAAAGGCACAAACATATGGAGATCATGAGACTGTGCAACAGCAAAAAAATATTACAAGTTAGAAAGGAAATAGACAATTGATAAATCCCTTAGCAGACCCAAGAAAACAGAACCATCAAGGAGAATTTGAGAAAGCTGTTAACTAACTTAACACAGTAGAATCTGCAAAAGACCCATAAATTAGCTCTACTAGTTACCTCCGGAAGAGAGAATGGAAGCCAGGTGCTAGAATATAAAATAAGGAAGATTGGTCAGAAATGTGCTTTGGAAGCACTTAGAATCCTGGAGCCCCTCTTCTGCCTCAGGAAAGGGGAATTGTCCTCCTACAATCAGTAAAAGACTGGATATTTTTTCATTTGAAATAAAAAGTAGAATAAAATTGACCATCCCAAGAGGAAAGATACGAATGTATTGCTATCAAAGTTCCCCAAAGGAAAAAGAGCAGCCAAATCATCCTGCACTAAAGCTTACAGTGCACAAACCTCACCCACGAACCAAGAGCTTCTAGTTAGCTTTCAGTCCTTGCTTTAAGTATACCCATATAATCAGGATTAGCAGATACCTGAGGAAATAATCTAATGACAAAACTTAGATCCTGAAGACAACTTGGGGGAACCAAAGAGCAGGCAGAAATGCAAAACTTACATTTAAAATGCATATATTCTCAGAAGGGTAAAAACATGTTTTACAACCAGGAAAAAAATAAAATGGTGTTTTAAAATTTTCAGGGTATTAAAAAAACCTTTAAATTTAAAAAATATGGTTATGAAAACGCAAAAATTAATAACAGTTTGGAAGGTTTGGTACATAAAAATTATGCCGATGAATAAAACAAGGTAATTACTAACAATAGGAAAAATGTACCAAAATGACAAAGATACATAGTATTTTACATGGCTTGGCTGTGTGTAGTTTAAACATTGTGTAATAATATAGCAAAATTATTGAAGAAAAGTGTGTGTATATGTGAGACAGCAGGCAAGAAAGTGCGGGGCGGGGGGTGGTGGGGTGGGAAGGAAGGGAAGGAAGGAGAGAGGGAGAAAAGGGAGATTAGTAAAGGGCAAAGAAAGTCAAATTATAGGCCTCTATAGTAGAAAATCAGTATTTTTTATGTTATTGAGAATAATACAGGTAAATACAAAAACAGCTAGAAGAGTTTCAAATAGAAGTGATGGTGGAAAGTAGTAGGGTGTTACTTGCTATGGAATAAATGTTATAAAACTATCCTATGGCATATTCTGAACAACTTTAATACGAGTGAAAATCCAGGCTAGGTGTGGTGGCTCATGCCTGTAATTCCAGCACTCTGGGAGGCCGAGGCAGGTGAATTGCCTGAGCCCAGGAGTTGAAGACCAGTCTGGACAACATGGAGAAGCCCTGTCTCTACTAAAAATACAAAAAAATAGCTGGGCGGTGTGATAAGCGCCTGTAGTCTCAGCTACCTAGGAGGCTGAGATGGGAGAATCCTTGACCCAGGAGGTCAAGGCTACTGCAAGCCATGATTGCAACACTGCACTCCAGCCTGAGTGACAGAGTAAGACCCTGTCTCAAACAAATAAAATTAAATAAATAAATAAATAAACAAATACCAAAATCCAGTAAGTATTAGAGGGAGAATGTAAGGATTTGATATGGAGAAATAGACATCAACAGTATTCCTAGTTTCTGATCATTAACAACTGGGTGCATAGAGGTGCTATTTAGAGATATAAGAAGGCCTGGAAGGAGAACAGTCTTGGGAAAGAGAGGGGAGCCCAAGTTCCCTTTCAGACATAGTGAGTTTAATGATAATTGTAAGATGACTGTAAGACAGATTTGCAAAGCAAAGCAAATCAGTGGCCTTATCAATCTGGAGCTTAAAGGAAAGTACTGGCCTGGAAATAAATTTAGTCTTTGTCAGAATATAGAGGTTTTTTAAGGCTATGGGAAAACAAATCAGGATTAGAAAGAGGAGGACCTAGTACTGAGCCTAGAGGAGTGCCAACATTTAGTGGTCATGTAGAGATGAAGAAGCCTGCAAAGAAGTTAAAGAATTGGAGGATTAAAGCAATAGGAGAAAAATTAGGGAAGTATTGTCATGGAAATCAATAGAAGAGAGTATTTCACAAAGAAGAGTATAGTCAGCTTTGCTGCATGCTACTCAGAGGCTTAATAAGGTAAGAACTGAAAGGTGTTCCAAGTCATAAGCTTTTCATATGATTAATCTGTAACTGTGATAACCAGATAATTTAGTACCCTTGTCACAAATTTGCTGAGGATATTCTAAAATCTTAATGTGCTGGCAGTCTTATTATTACTTGCATATAAACAGCTTAATTTTCTGAGCTAATGCTGGGGAAGAATAGTATAAATAATCCAAAATAATAATTCAAAATTACATATGTATAAAAGTTATCATATTTGCATATGATTTTTGCTGAGCTCAAGACACATGTGCCTTTTAATTGCTGTTTCTGTTACTAGTGACTGTGAATATGTTATGCCATTTTACCATAGCTGTTTTTTTGTTGCTAATAATTTGCCCCTTTCAGCCAGGTTTTCATCTCCCAGTTATCTCTGTCAAAATACAAAATTCCCCCTTACTTCTATGCTTTAGTTTGGAAACTCTTAGAAACAGACAGCAGAGGAACATGGCATGCAGATGGCTGTGGTTGTTCATGTTCATTTCGAGAATTAACACTTTAAAACAAGCACTATTTTTCCTGATGAGAAAATATCTGTGACTCTCTTAACATAACGTGATAGGCATTTGAAATTATTGGGAATGTCTGAAAGTCAGAATTTTAGTCAGTAGTTAACTAAAATGGATGGGTATTGGAAAATAACAAGTATTCTAAAGAGTTTGCAAAGAATGGAGACTTCTTCAGGTCACCTTAAGAAAAAGCAGAGTGTTTCAAGGATCACTGCAGACAGGCTTGCAGGCTGACTACATGCAGTATTGGAATCCAGTCTGAGTGGTGGGAAACATTATAAAGTTATAGGAAATAGAAACAAACCTTCTTGGAAGGCTGGGAGGTTTGCGTAGCTTCAGTAAAAGATTTGGCTGAAGGCGGCCTAATCCTCTTACCTTGAGTTAATAGCTTAGAGTAGGTACAAAGGAATATAAGGGAGTTTATCTAAAGAGCTTGTTTACTCATGTGATCCTAAGACTGACCTTCTGCAGGCAGAACTGATCTCTCTGGGGGAGGGTGACCAGATTAATTACCCACAGGTGTGTTGACTCAAAGCCTTTGTCACTAAATCTATGCTGAATAAATGTCTGCAGGGCCAGCTAGTCAGGGCACAGCTGCCACAACTGTTTCTGTGAGCGGCCCAGCCCCGTAGCAGCTCTTTCACTGAATATCGGAGTCTGAGTACGTTATTCATCCATCATGCAGCCTGGGTCTGCAGGTCAGACCCTGGCAATGCAGCTGTGGGCACAGGCTTCTTTCTTTGACCCTCTCATGGTTTCTCTTTTCAAATTATTTATGTGCTAATCTATTAATTAATCTACTGTGTATCTCTTCTCTATATCATGACCTTTTGGTTCCCCCATATTTGAAACTAAACTAAGGACTTAGCACAGTCCTTAACATATTATACTCCAATTGAATTAAGTAATTCTAATATTATCTTATTGAATTGAATAGTTGAATTGATGAGTATCTAATGTCTCTTCTGTTAAAAGTGTATGTCAGGATCATCATGCCAAAATCATCAAGTATGCTCCAATAAGCTATATATATGAATATTAATATTTATATATAGAATTTACTCTTTTTAGAAAAAGATGGGGAAGTGCAGTGGTGTGATCATAGCTCATTGCAGCCTTGAACTCCAGGGCTCAAGTGATCCTCTGACCTCAGCCTCTCCAGTAGCCGAGACTGCATGCACACAGAACCATGCTCAGCTAATTTTTAAAACATTTTTTTGTTTTTCTGTAGAGACAGGGTCTTGCTTTGCTGCCCAGACTGTTCTTGAACTCCTGGCTTCAAGTAATCCTCCTTTCTTAGCCTCCCAATGTGCTGAAATCATAGGTTTAAGCTACCATATCTTGCCAGATTTACTTTTAAAATAAAGTATGATAAAATTAATCTGACACTACTATATTTACTGATACTGTTTCACATGATAATTAGGGATTGCTTTTGTATAGCTAAATGGACATCTCTTTTTCTTTTATTTTTCTAATGCTTATGACCTGTCTATATCAGTGCAGTTAGATTTCCCAGAAATTGTGCATTATTTTCCTTTGCAGCATGTTAATATACATTAAAAACTTGCTATTCAAAATGTGGTCCATAAACGAGCCATGTTGGTATTACCTGGCAGTTTATTAGAAATGCAGAATCTCAAGCCCCATCCCAGATCTATGGAATTCAATTCTCATTTTTAATAATATCCCCAGGTAATTCACATAAACATTAAATTTTCAAAATATTTTGATTCTAATTTCTCACTCATTATGGTCTACATTATTACGTTCTTTCTATGTGTTTTGCAATTATTTTATTTTTTTTATTATTATTATACTTTAAGTTTTAGGGTACATGTACACAATGTGCAGGATTGTTACATATGTATCCATGTGCCATGTTGGTGTGCTGCACCCATTAACTCGTCATTTAGCATTAGGTATATCTCCTAATGCTGTCCCTCCCCCCTCCCCCTACCCCACAACAGTCACCGGAGTGTGATGTTCCCCTTCCTGTGTCCGTGTGTTCTCATTGTTCAATTCCACCTATGAGTGAGAACATGCGGTGTTTGGTTTTTTGTCCTTGTGATAGTTTACTGAGAATGATGGTTTCCAGTTTCATCCATGTCCCTACAAAGGACATGAAATCATCATTTTTTATGGCTGCATAGTATTCCATGGTGTATATGTGCCACATTTTCTTAATCCAGTCTATCATTGTTGGACATTTGGGTTGGTTCCAAGTCTTTGCTATTGTGAATAGTGCCGCAATAAACATACATGTGCATGTGTCTTTATAGCAGCATGATTTATAGTCCTTTGGGTATATACCCAGTAATGGGTCAAATACCCAATGGGTCAAATGGTATTTCTAGTTCTAGATCCCTGAGGAATCGCCACACTGACTTCCACAATGGTTGAACTAGTTTACAGTCCCACCAACAGTGTAAAAGTGTTCCTATTTCTCCTATCCTCTCCAGCACCTGTTGTTTCCTGAGTTTTTAATGATGGCCATTCTAACTGGTGTGAGATGGTATCTCATTGTGGTTTTGATTTGCATTTCTCTGATGGCCAGTGATGACGAGCATTTTTTCATGTGTTTTTTGGCTGCATAAATGTCTTCTTTTGAGAAGTGTCTGTTCATGTCCTTCACCCACTTTTTGATGGGGTTGTTTGTTTTTTTCTTGTAAATTTGTTTGAGTTCATTGTAGATTCTGGATATTAGCCCTTTGTCAGATGAGTAGGTTGCAAAAATTTTCTCCCATTCTGTAGGTTGCCTGTTCACTGATGGTAGTTTCTTTTGCTGTGCAGAAGCTCTTTAGTTTAATGAGATCCCATTTGTCAATTTTGGCTTTTGTTGCCATTGCTTTTGGTGTTTTAGCCACGAAGTCCTTGCCCATGCCTATGTCCTGAATGGTATTGCCTAGGTTTTCTTCTAGGGTTTTTGTGGTTTTAGGTCTAACATGTAAGTCTTTAATCCATCTTGAATTAATTTTTATATAAGGTGTAAGGAAGGGATCCAGTTTCAGCTTTCTACATATGGCTAGCCAGTTTTCCCAGCACCATTTATTAAAAATCCTTTTCCCATTGCTTGTTTTAGTAACGTTTGTCAAAGATCAGATAGTTGTAGATACGTGGCATTATTTCTGAGGGCTCTGTTCTGTTCCATTGATCTATGTCTCTGTTGTGGTACCAGTACCATGCTGTTTTGGTTACTGTAGCCTTGTAGTATAGTTTGAAGTCAGGTAGCGTGATGCCTCTAGCTTTGTTCTTTTGGCTTAGGATTGACTTGGCGATGCGGGCTCTTTTTTGGTTCCATATGAACTTTAAAGTAGTTTTTTCCAATTCTGTGAAGACAGTCATTGGTAGCTTGATGGGGATGGCATTGAATCTATAAATTACCTTGGGCAGTATGGCCATTTTCACGATATTGATTCTTCCTACCCATGAGCATAGAATATTCTTCCATTTGTTTGTATCCTCTTTTATTTCATTGAGCAGTGGTTTGTAGTTCTCCGTGAAGAGGTCCTTCACATCCCTTGTAAGTTGGATTCCTAGGTATTTTATGCAATTATTTCATTTAATTTTTGTAACAATCCAGGAAAGGTATTTTATTATCTCTGTTTTACAGATGATGAAACTGAGGCATAAAGAGGCCCAGGCAGGCCTACTTAAGAGCTCTATTCTTAAACAGGACAGTTGCTGCCTTGTCAAAGCTATGGTTTCCTTACTTTCAGCTCCTGATAGCCCAAGGCCCTGTATTCTGCTGTTGTCTTTCCTCTAAGCTCAGAGAACTCTTCCTTTTAGTCTATAAATACATCTTTGATGAGAACCATCTTTGCAATCGTTACCCACTGGTTTCAGGACCAAATGCATGGATTGTGTGCTTTTTTTTTTAACCCTCTGCACTCTCAAGAGAAATCATGGTGACATTTTTGTCTGGGAAATAGAAGAATTGACCTTTTCCTGTATATTCTGCTCTGAGAAGTCACAGGTCACTGGGACTCAGAATGGAGAGAGGGGAATGTTGTGGAATGTTGTGAATGCAGCTTGAATTCTGGCATTTAGAATTTCTGTAGGAAATAAAAGTTAAACTGTTAGTTAGGATTAAGGGAGGGATGAGAGAAGGGGAGAACTTGAGTCCATTTTGACTATGTACCCTAAAACAATGAAAGTAGGTGAACCTTCATTATCAGCCTATAAGACATTATGTGATTTTATACATAAGGAAAAGGACTTCTGTCTCTAAAACATATCTTCTTCATGTACTCACAGCTTTTAAAGTGACTTTATTGAGTTATTGTTATATAAAAAATTACACATACTTAAGATACAGCATTCAATACATTTTCATTTACTCAGTTTTGTCTGAAATTCTTTTCCATTTTACACCACAAAATACAAAAATGAAAGGATTTTGGAGACTTTATTCCAGTATGGTTGAGATATTGGCCAGATGACATTGAGCCTTTTTATTTTTTCATAAGGGAAAAGATCTGAAAGAGGGAAGTCACACGTTGCTTTTAAGGGGAAAGAGGATGCAACTTAGAAAGCAATGAGAAGATTGGGGCCACTTCTCTAATTTCACAGTTTAATCTGTTTATTGTTATCTATAGGTTCTTATATGTAGCTTTGATTGAGCTGGAAACATAGCCATTGCTGATACCTGTTTTGCACATAAGAGTAAGATTTTAAATATAAGTTTTGAATGAATAACTTAATAGATATATGTAAAATTATTCATTATTTTCAATCAAAGACCTACCAACTTCAAATCTAGAGTAGCCTATGACTGAGTAAATATAGCACTATAGTAATTGGCGACCATTTAAATTAACTTTATTTCTCCTTAGAGCTTTTGCCTGAAAATATGAAGGGGTTATTATATTTTTTTGAAAATCTATTGGTTTTTTCCACTGTTTATGTTTGTGGTCAATTGCAGCTTTCTTTAACCTTCTGCATGCTCAAGGGAAATCATGGTGACATTTTCATCTGGGAAACAGAAGAATTGACTTTTTCCTACATTTTGCAGTGATCACTATTTGAAAGATGGAGCCTTTCTGCCTTTCTATTTTCTGGCAATCACAAATCCAATGACTAGGTTTATCTAAGAGAAAACAAGTCAATTGGATGAATCCTGGGATGCAAGTGAGCATATATATAGCAATATCTGCTTACCCTGTGATAGGCATATACCTCAGGATACAGAAAAGACAAATGGCAAAATAACTTAAAAATATACCTTCCTTCATGATAAAAAGCTTGTTTTACTTTACAGATGTGTACAATTTTATTTCCATGGATCTTAATAAAAACCATGAAAAATCAGATGCAGCTGACAGCTCTACATGACTGTAATAACTTCAGATGCTAGAAACTATAGAAAATATAACAGAAGTATGTATTTTTTTTCTTGGCTTTGTAAGTACTTGAAACCAGAACAGGCTCAGAAAGATGTCTTAGTTTACTTCATCAAAAGTTTTAATTTGTATTGTGGAAGCAAGTTTTTCTAAAATATAAGGTCAATTTTAGTCCAAAGTAAGAGGCCTCTTTTTTATTTTATTAATTTTCATGAATAGCTCTGTTTTTTTATGGTAAGCGTTTTTTATGAGAAAGAACAACAAGTTGAACAAAATGTTAGTAATTTAATGTTGCCAGTAGGATATTCTTTTCATGATTTCAAATAAAATCAAATAAACTCAAATCAGAACATTTGAACACTAATTCATGCTACATTTAAACAAAATTTGTGTATGTCCACTTATCAACGTGTTTACTGTTGTTTAGTTTTTATATTTTGCCAGAAGATATGTTCCTTAAAGAATAATACTGAAACTTCTTTTTATAGCAATCTAATCTTAAATAATTGAATTAAGAGGAATCAAGTTAAACAGCTACAGAGAACTCCAGTGCGCATTTCTTCTTCCAATTTTTCTGCTAACTGACATAAAATTGGCAGTAATCTTTAGCCTATTTTTTAAGTAGTGATGTGTGAATCCCAGCCAGACCCATTGAATCTCTGGGAATGTGAAGTTTCTAAGTTTCACAGGCAATTCTAATGCTTAGTGTTCATGGAGAACCACTGTGCTATAGAGGCAACTGATTTCAGAATATGTACACACACCAATAAGTAACTGAAAGAACAAAAAAATATCTTTTTTGTTTTGATGATTTAATATGGGTACTACAGAAGTTTTCAGATGCTGTAGTGATCACCAGTCTCTCAATATGATGCTATATGTGTTTTCTAATTTAAGCTGTTACTGAGGAGACACTGTCGAGCAGGCATCACATGCTAGCTGTTTTGACAAATGTTGGGTTGACATAACCTGACTCAGCAACTGGGAGAGACTTTCTGCCCATCAACAAATGCTATATAAAAATAGATTAATGTATCTCTTTGATGCATTTCAAATCTATGAACATGAGACTTCATTCCTTGCAAATTAATTAAATACCAAGGGAATTAATACTGAAGAAACTGTACATCCTTAGGTGCAAGAGTGTCAATTAAAGCTGGCAGAACAACAATTCAATCACAGGGGTTATTACGAAGCACTTTTAAAATTTGCAGTCTGGTAAGTAATAGCAAATGACTGGATGCTGAGCATTGTTACACGTAAATGTCAAATTAAATTGACTTGCCCCGAGTTGGTTTTTTAGAATACCATATTTGATGGAATAATTTCTCCTTTTATATCCCATGATAAATGGAAGAAAATATATAATTGGCCATCTGAGTCCTGTTCACTTGCCATCCTAGGCAACTCGTATTAATCCTTCTATTTCTCATTCTCACTTTAGAAAGAGCTACTTGTCCAAAGTTCCCAAGAACTCAGTTGCAAAGCACAAAGGATATTCAAGCACTGAGGCTTATTAGAAGTTTGCCCATATGGCCTCCTCCCATTCTACTTACCTTTGTGACATAATACGCTGAAATTTCTCCGTCAGCTAATCATTTGAACTAAGATAGTATAGAATTCAGGAAGTCATTGGGGATTTGGATTGAGAAATCAGTTTTGCACTTATTGGAAATCTATATGCCTTTTCTGAGACTGCATTTTGTCTTTTGAAAATCGATTGGAAGAGGATAAAATGATGTTTTTGGAGGCACTTTGTAAATTTGTAAAACTTTATGCAAATACTATTATTCTTAAATGCAGCTCTCTGGAGTAAAAGATGATCCATAAAGGCCACATTTAGCATTAACATCCTTGTGAAGATTTGTTTCAAGCACTTCTGAAGTATGTATTACCACTTGGAGATAACAGGCCTAATTTGGTATCTAGAAATATCATATTTTCCATGTTTGCAATAAACTCTTTGGAATGGAGAAAGTCATAGCAGCAAGAATAAGAGGGAGGGCCTTGAGTGAAGGCAATGGTAGGGCACAGACTAGACATTTCTCATATCTCACTACTTTTCCCTTCAATTTTATCTGACTCTAGTACATGATTCTGCAAAGCAGTTACCAAGAATGAAAAAGCAAAGCAAGGATATTGTGTATGTATATGTCACTGCATATTTGCTTATTTTTATGAGAAGGTTTATTTTTGTGAGAAGGAGAGAGAAATTACTAGTATTTAATTTGGAAAGAGTGGAGGTGAGTAGAGATTTCAGTTTGCTTTTCTTCGTTAGAGAGCTTTTGGCCCCAGGCTCTTACTTTTACAGCTAGATAACAGGAAATTGAGGAAGGAACTGCCATTTTTTTGCAACTATAGTTGGATATAAATAGTCATCAGCTTTGTTGGCTTAACCAGAGTCCCTAATCCTCACTGGATATTAAAATTACCTAGATTGCTCCCCTCAGATTTACAGTATTATAGTTTTGGATGGTACCTGTCACATATTTAGTTTTGGATGAATGCCACAGAAACATCTGAAGCACAACCAGTTTTACCTTGTTTTTGCCTTTCACAGTCTCTGAGTTCACATTCCCAAATGCCTTTCAGGTATCCACTATTCCTGTTTAAAAAAATAAAAATAAAAAAAATTATGGCATGGGAATTATTTGATTAAACTATTTTCTTAATGTTCTTATGAAAAGTATATCTATAGGGGAAGATTCACTAAGGAAAAATATAGTGGAGTGAAGAGGTTTTCGTTGGGGAAATTTTGTATATATATATATCTCAAATTTTGAGTGACTGTCATGGTAACAGCTGATACTGGGTGATTTTATGCATGATTTCTTAATTATGAGCAGTCTCTCACTGAGGTAAAATTGTAAACATGTTAACCTTGAATTTAGAATAAATAGAGTAATATATATTGAATAAATCATTAATAATTTTCTTTAAAGGAATCTAAGTGGGGATCATGTATGCCAACAAAAACTAACATTGCTACAAGTAAAGGTACTATATAAACAATTGTAAACATTCCCATTTTATAGTAAATAATATTACAAGGATGTCAAACGTTATTCCTTCTATACAACATTTTACAGGAGGTGCTAGGAAATGTAATAAGACAGGAAAAAGAAATAAGTAGTAAGGCTTAGAAGGGGAGAAGTAAAACTGTTTATATTTGTGGTTAATACGATTAATGCATATAGTAAATCCAAGAGAATCTACTAATGATTAGAAATAACAGAACTTAACAAAGTTTTAAATGGGAAGGCATTACTTAAATTTAAAGCTTCTTTATGCCATTAGTGATGTGTTAGAAAGTTGGTTAAGAAAAAAATTTCATTGACAATAGCAACAAAAAATGTATAAGAATAAGACTAAAAATAAAAGTAATATCTCTGTGGAAAAAACTTAAGAATATTAACAAAGGAAGTAAAATAATTAAATGGATAACTACATCATGTTGATGAATATATGTATTAAAAAACAGTATGAAAGCAGTCCTGCCTGCACAGTTGGGAGACATGCCTATCTGTGCTGCCCAGCAAGCTTGACAACACTGGACCCAATGACCTAGCAGGAGCCCTCCCAGAGACCCGCAGGAATGCCACATTCGTCTATGCAACTGCTAATGGGCCTTCCATTTGCAGACCAAGAAGCTGACCCTCAGTTTATTTCCAGCCCTACTGACCAAGGTCCTGAAGCCAGTCTAGTTCACTTAGGGACTACGCATTATCCTTACCTGCTTAAGCCCGTGGTTCCTGGTGGAGTGGTAGCCATCCCAACAGCCTTGGACCTCACTGCAGATCCAGCAAGAGCCATGTGATCTGGCTCCAACACCACTAGACTGCAATCCCAGGTGCAATTCTGTCAGCCCAGGGATCCAACAAGAGAAAGCTTTCCTTGGTATAAATCAGTCTAAAAAGACTGGAAGAGGTGTTTGCTCCTTCAAATGCACAGACAACCATGCAAGGCTACACAGGTGACAAAGAATTAAGCAAACATGACACCACCAAAAGAAACTAATAAAGCTCTAATAACCAACCATAAAGAAATGGAGATCTAAAAATTACCTGAAAAATATTTCAAAATAATCATATTAACAAGCTCAATAAGATGCAAGACAGCACAGATATATAACCACATGAAATTAGAAAAATAATACATGAACAAAATTAGAAGTCAAATAAAGAGAAAACACTTGATCATGGTGGAAAAGCTTTTTGATGTGCTGCTGGATTCGGTTTTCTGGTATTGAGGATTTTTGCATCGATGTTCATCAGGGATATTGGTCTAAAATTCTCTTTTTTTGTTGTGTCTCTGCCAGGCTTTGGTATCAGGATGATGCTGGCCTCATAAAATGAGTTAGGGAGGATTCCCTCTTTTTCTATAGATTGGAATAGTTTCAGAAGGAATGGTACCAGCAGGGCTGGTTCAACATATGCACATCAATAAATGTAATCCAGCATATAAACAGAACCAATGACAAAAACCACATGATTATCTCAATAGATGCGGAAAAGGCCTTTGACAAAATTCAACAATCTTCATGCTAAAAACTCTCAATAAATTAGGTATTGATGGGACGTACCTCAAAATAGTGAGAGCTATCTATGAGAAACTCACAGCCAATATCATACTGAATGGGCAAAAACTGGAAGCATTCCCTTTGAAAACTGGCACAAGACAGGGATGCCCTCTGTCACCACTCCTATTCAACATAGTGTTGGAAGTTCTGGCCAGGGCATTCAGGCAGGAGAAGGAAATAAAGGGTGTTCAATTAGGAAAAGAGGAAGTCAAATTGTCCCTGTTTGCAGATGACATGATTGTATATCTAGAAAACCCCATCTTCTCAGCACAAAATCTCCTTAAGCTGATTAGCAACTTCAGCAAAGTCTCAGGATACAAAATCAATGTGCAAAAATCACAAGCATTTTTATATATCAATAACAGACAAACCGAGCCAAATCATGAGTGAACTCCCATTCACAATTGCTTCAAAGAGAATAAAATACCTAGGAATCCAACTTACAAGGGACATGAAGGACCTCTTCAAGGAGAACTACAAACCACTGCTCAATGAAATAAAAGAGGATACAAACAAATGGAAGAACATTCCATGCTCATGGGTAGGAAGAATCAATATCATGAAAATGGCCATACTGCCCAAAGTAATTTATAGATTCAATGCCAGCCCCATCAAGCTACCAATGATTTTCTTCACAGAATTGGAAAAAACTACTTTAAAGTTCATATGGAACCAAAAGAGAGCCCACATTGCCAAGTCAATCCTAAGCCAAAAGAACAAAGCTGGAGGCATCACGCTGCCTGACTTCAAACTATACTACAAAGCTACAGTAACCAAAACAGCATGGTACTGGTACCAAAACAGAGATATAGACCAATGGAACAGAACAGAGCCCTCAGAAATAATGCTGCATTGCTACAACCATCTGATCTTTGACAAACCTGACAAAAACAAGAAATGGGGAAAGGATTCCCTGTTTAATAAATGGTGCTGGGAAAACTGACTAGCCATATGTAGAAAGCTGAAACTAGATCCCTTCCTTACACCTTATACAAAAATTAATTCAAGATGGATTAAAGACTTAAATGTTAGACCTAAAACCATAAAAACCCTAGAAGAAAACCTAGGCAATACCATTCAGGACATAGGCATGGGCAAGGACTTCATGTCTAAAACACCAAAAGCAATGGCAACAAAAGCCAAAATTGACAAATGGGATCTAATTAAACTAAAGAGCTTCTGCACAGCAAAAGAAACTACCATCAGAGTGAACAGGCAACCTACAGAATGGGAAAAAATTTTCACAACCTACTCATCTGACAAAGGGCTAATATCCAGAATCTACAATGAACTCAAACAAATTTACAAGGAAAAACAAACAACCCCATCAACAAGTGGGCGAAAGATATGAATAGACACTTCTCAAAAGAAGACATTTATGCAGCCAAAAAACACATGAAAAAATGCTCATCATCACTGGCCATCAGAGAAATGCAAATCAAAACCACAATGAGATACCATCTCACACCAGTTACAATGGCGATCATTAAAAAGTCAGAAAACAACAGGTGCTGGAGAGAATGTGGAGAAATAGGAACACTTTTACACTGTTGGTGGGACTTTAAACTAGTTCAACCATTGTGGAAGTCAGTGTAGTGATTCCTCAGGGATCTAGAACAAGAAATACCATTTGACCCATTGGGTATTTGACCCATTACTGGGTATATACCCAAAGGAATATAAATCCTGCTGCTATAAAGGCACATGCACACATATGTTTATAGCGGCACTATTTACAATAGCAAAGACTTGGAACCAACCTAAATGTCCAACAATGACAGACTGGATTAAGAAAATGTGGCACATATACACCATGGAATACTATGCAGCCATAAAAAATGATGAGTTAATGTCCTTTGTAGGGACATGGATGAAATTGGAAAACATCATTGTCAGCAAATATTGCAAGGACAAAAAACCAAACACCGCATGTTCTCACTCATAGGTGGAATTGAACAATGAGAACACATGGACATAGGAAGGGGAACATCACACACTGGGGACTGTTGTGGGGTTGAGGGAGGGGGGAGGGATAGCATTAGGAGATATACCTAATGTTAAATGACGAGTTAATGGGTGCAGCACACCAACATGGCACATGTATACATAAGTAGCAAACCTGCACGTTGTGCACATGTACCCTAAAACTTAAAGTATAATGATAATAAAATAAAATTTAAAAAAAAAAGAAAACTTCCCAAATCTTGGGAGAGATATGGGCATCCAGATTCATTATGTTTAGAGAACTGAAACAAGATCAACCCAAAGAAAATTATTTTGAGACTCATGATCATACTGTGAGAATTGAAGGATAAAGAGGATATCTTTTTGAAATACATTTATTTAATTTTTAAGTTAACAAAAAAATTGTATCTGTCTTATAGAACATGGTGTTTTGAAATATCTGTACATTGTGGAGTGGCTAAGTCAAGCTAACTGACATTGTTATTACTTCACATATGTACCATACCTTTTTTGGTGAGAGAACTTAAAATCTAATCTCTAGTAATTTTCAAGAATACATTATTATTAACTAATTATGTAGTGTAGTGTATTATGTATATAGTATTATGTAGTGTAACCATTATGTATTATGTATACAGTATTATGTAGTGTAACCATTTTTACAATAGATCTATTGAACTTATTTCTCCTATCTAACTGAAATTTGTCCCAACATCTCTGATCATTCTTTGACCAACACCTCCTACACCTCCTCACTACCTCAACCCTGCATTGATAACCACCATAGCACTGTTTACTGCTATGCGTTCAATCTTTTTAGATTTCTGATGTAAGAGAGATTATAGGGTATTTTTCTTTTTGTGCCTCGCTTATTTCACCTAATGTAATGTCCTCCAGTTTCATCCATGTTATTGCAGATGACAGGACTTTGTTCTTTTTTTAAGGATGAATAGTATTCCATTGTGTATATATACCACATTTTCTTTATCTATTCAGATAAAGAAAGTATTGATGGACAATTAAGTTGATTCCATCTCTTAATTATTGTGAGGAAGGCTGCAAGGAACATGGGAGAATATATGTTTTTTCAAAATACTCATTTATTTATTTTGGATATATTCCCAGGTGTGGGATGTCTGGATCATATGGCAGTTGTAGTTTTTCGGGGGAACATTTTTGGGGAACCTTTATAATGTTTTCCATAATGACAGTACTGATTTACACTCACACCAACAGTGTACAAGGGTTTCATTTTCTGCAAATTCTTGCTAGTACTTGTTATCTTTTGTCTTTTTGATAGTAATCATTCTAAAAGGTGTGAGGTGACATCTCGTTGTTGTTTTGATTTGCATTTCTCTAATGATTAGTGATTTTGAGCAGATTTTTTATATGTCTGGTGGCCATTTGTATGTCATCTTTTGAGAAATGTCTATTCGGGTTCTTTGCTCATTTGTAAATCATATTATTTGTTTTCTTTCTATCTTTTAAGTACTTAATATTTTGGATATTAACCTCTTATCTTACACGGTGTTTGCAAATACTTTTTTCCCATTCCGTAGGTTGTCTTTTAACTCTTTTCATAATTTCCTTGGCTATGCATAACCTTTTCAGTTTAATGTAATTCTACTTGTTTATTTTTGCTTTTATTGCCTGTCCTTTTAGATCACATACAAAAAAATATTTCTCAGACTAATGCTATGGAACATTTCTCCTGTGTTTTCTTCTAGTAATTTTACATTTTTTGTCTTATGTTTAAGTCTTTAAGCAATTTTGAGTTGATTTTTGTATAATGTGTGAGATAAGGATCTAATTTTATTGTTTTTCTTGTGGATATCCAGTTTTCCCAACACTTTTTTTTTTTTTTAAGACGGAGTCTCGCTCTGTTGCCCACGCTGGAGTGCAGTGGTGTGATCTCGGCTCACTGCAAGCTCCAACTCCCAGGTTCACACCATTCTCCTGCCTCAGCCTTCCGAGTAGCTGGGACTACAGGTGCATGCCACCATGGCCGGCTAATGTTTTGTATTTTTAATAGAGACAGGGTTTCACCATGTTAGCCAGGATGGTCTTGATCTCCTAACCTCATGATCTGCCTGCCTCAGCCTCCCAAAGTGCTGGGATTACAGGCATGAGCCACCGTGCCTGGCCTTCCCAGCACTATTTATTGAAGAGAATGTTTTTCTCCCAGTGTGTGTTAATAGCAACTTTATTGAAAATCATTTGACCATAGTGCATGGATTTTTTTTTTTCTGAGCTTGCTATTAAAGAGAGACTCTTGAAAGTGGTTAGGAAAGAGAGACTAATCACATACAAGTAAACCTCCGTAAGGTTATCAGTAGATTTCTCAGTAGAAATTTTACAAGCCACAAAGGAGTAGATTTCTCAATAGAAATTTTACAAGCCACAAAGGAGTAGGATTATATATTCTAAGTGCTGAAAGAAAAAAGGCAACCAAGAATACTCATTCCAGCAAAGCTGTCCTTCATAAATGAATGAGAGAAAAAGAGAGTCCCAAAGAAAAGCTGAGGTAGTTCATAACTATTTCTGTCTTACAAGAAATGCTATAGGGAGTTCTTTGGGTTGAAATGAAAGGACACTAAATAACAAGATGAAGATACGTGAAATGATAAAACTCACAAGGATGTGCATTTTGAACAACCAGTGGATAAAAGAAGAAATAAAAATGGGAAGCAAAAATATATTAAGATGAAGAAAAATAGAATCACAACATAGCCTATCTTATGGGTTGTAGTAAAAGCAGTTCTAAGGGTGAAGTTCATAGCAGTAAATGACTAACTTAAAAATGAAAAATCTCCAACAACCTAACTTTACACCTAAAATAACTAGAAAAAGAAGAATAAACTAAGCCCAAAGCTAGCATAATGAAGGAAATAATGATTAGCACAGAAATAAATGAAATTAGAAAGATGATAGACTTAAAAACAACAAGTCTCTGACTTCACTGTCACCAACAATTTTACTCCTCGCTCATGCTTTGTGGAGTTTAGTGATCCAAATTGATTAAAAAAGACACGCTTTTCCCTCTGTTAGAGGCAGCCTTCCTACAGTCATGCATACACTCACATCAAAATACCAGCCTTTTGTCCTACCTACCCTTGACCTAGCTTAATTCACACACACATACACACATGCACATGACAATAGAAAAGGTAAACAAAACTAAGAGTTGGTTTTTTGGAAAGGTAAACAAAATTGACAAATCTTCAGCTAGAAGAAGTGACAAAAGAGAGAAGATTCAAATAGTATTACAAATGAATGAGGAGACATTACCTATGACACCATAAAAATGCAAAAAATCATGAGAGGCTACTGTGAACATTATATGCCAACATATTGGATAACCTAGAAGAAATTGATAAATTCTTAGAAATACACAACCTACCAAGACTGAATCCTGAAGAAATAGAAAATCTTAACATGGCAATAATGAATAAAGAGATTGCATCAGAAAAAAAAAAAAACAACTCCCAACAAATAAAACTCAGGACCAGGTGGCTTTATAGTGAATTCTACCAAACATTTAAAGTAGAATTAATGCCAGTCATTTTTCCAAAATTTGAAGAGAAGTGAACACTTCCAAACTCATTTTATGAGGACAGCGTTACCCTGATACCAAAGCTAGACAAGGACAGTACAAGAAAAGGAAGTACTGGTCAATGTCCTTGATACACATATGCAAAATGCACAACAAGATAGTAGCAAACCAATTTCAGCAGCACATTGAAAAGATCCTATGCTATGATAGGGTAGGATTTATCACAGGGGTGAAAGTGTGATTTCATTATAACCACATTAACAGAATGAAGGATTAAAAATCATGATTGATCACACACAGAAAACCATTTGAGAAAATTTAATATCCTGTTACGATACCGTCTCTCAACAAATTAGGTATAGAAGGAATGCACTTCAATATTATAAAGACCATGTGTGATAAATCCATGGCTAACATCATACTCAGTGGTGAAAAGTTGAAAAGTTTCCCTCTACCTCAGGAACAGATCAGGGTGCCCACTCTATATAGAAGAACACTTCTATTCAGCATATCAGTGGAGGTCCTAGCCAGAGCAATTAGGCAAGAAAAAGAAATAAAAGATTCAAATTTGAAAGGAAGAAGTTACTTTATTTCTGTTCACAGATGACATAATTGTATATAGAACACCCTAAAAATGCCATCAAAAAACTGTTAGAACTAGTAAATGAATTCAGTAAAGTTGCAGACTGCAAAATAAACATTTAAAAAAATCAGGTGTGCTTCTATACACTAACAACAAACTATCTGAAAAATAAATCAAGGAAGCAATCCCATTTATAATAGCATCAAAAATAGGAATAAGTTTAACCAAGGAGGTGTAAAATCTGTATGATGAATACTATAAGACGTTTGTGAAAGAAACTGAAAGACAAGAATTTAAACATATACCTAGTTTATGAATTGCAATAATTTGTATTGTCCATACCACCCAAAGTGAGCTACAGTGCCATCCCCATTAAAATTCCAAAGGTGCCTTTCACTGAAATATAAAAGAAATGCTAAAATTCCTGTGGAACCTCAAAAGACCCCAAGTAGCAGAAGCAATCTTGAGAATGAAGATCAAAGCTTACACATTTACACTCCCTGTTTTGAAACGATATCATAAAAAGCGATAGTAATATAAACAGGGTGATACGGGCATAAAAGCAGACATGTAGACCAAGGGAACAGAATAGATACCTCAAAAATAAACACAAATGTGTATGATTAACTGATTTTTGACAAGGATGCCAAGAATAAAAAATGGTTAAAGGATAGTCTCTTTAATAAATGGTGTTGGGAAAATTGGATAACCACATGTAAAATAATGAAATTGGATTCTTATCTCACACCATACTCATAAATTAAGTCTGAATGTTTTAAAGACTTAAATATAAGACCTGAAACTACAAAACTCTTATAAGAAAGCATAGGAAAAAAGTTCTTTGACATTGGTCTTGGCAGTGATTTTTTGGATATGACACCAAAGCACAGACTATAAAAACAGAAACAAGTGGGACTGCATCAACCTAAAATGTTTTGCACAGCCAGGGAAACAATCAATAGAGTGAAAAGCCACCTTATCAAATGGGAATAAAGTTGCAAATTTATTAAGGAGAATTGGCTTACACGATCATAAGGCAAAGTCCCATGATGGGCCATCTGCAAGCTGAGGAAGAAAGAAGTCAGTAGTGACTCAGTGTGAGTCTAAAAGCCTTAAAAGTAGGGAAGCCAACAGCCTTCAGTCTGTAGTCAAAGGCCCGAGATCCCCTGACAAACCACTGATGTAAATCCAGGAGTCCAAAGGTTGAAGAACTTGGAGTCTGATGTCCAAGGGTAGGAGGAACAATGGATGGAAGCATCCAGCACAGGAGAAAGTTGAAAGCCTGAAGACTCAGCAAGCCAGCTTATCCCATCTTCTTACACCTGCTTTGTTCTAGCCACACGTAGCTGATTGGATGGTGCCCACCCACATTGAGGGTGGGTCTTCATCTCACAGTCCACTGACTCAAATGTTAATCTCCTCTGGCAACACCCTCACAGACACACACAGAAACAAAACTTTACCAGCTATCCAGGCATCCCTCAATCCAATGAAGTTGACACCTAGTATTAACCATCACACTTAGTAAAGTAAGAGTCTCACACACACAAGCATATGTATGTCTGAATGACTACATTGTTGGGTTTATAATATAAATAATAATAGCAAAAGATAGGAAATAAAACTAAACTAGAATAAGTTTGCTTTATTTTACTGACAATAAGTCAGTACTTACTTGAAGGATATTATTTTCAGTTTAAGACTCATAATACTCAATGCAACCATTAAAATCTAACTTATAAATAAAAAATCAACAGGTAAATATAAAATGTATACATTTGATGCAAAGAAGGTAGTAAAGAAGGAAGAGTGGAATAAAACATAAATGAGAAAAAATTAAATCAAAAAGCAAAATGGCATGTCTAAATCCTAATGTATTGATTATTATTCAAACAAATACTTATCAAATATTATTTGTTTAATAAATACAATGTATTAATAATTAAAATAAATATGAAGGAGTAGACATTCTAATTAAAAGATAGAGATTGTCAAATTGGTAAAAAAAAAAATAGGTTCCAACTATATGCTATTTATAGATGAGGCACTTTAAATTCAAAGACAAATATAAGTTTAAAGTAAAAAGTTGGGAAAAGTTACAACATGCAAACAGTGATCGTAAGAGGGCTGGAATAAGTACATCAACATCAGGCAAAATAGACTAAGAAAGGAATAATGCAAAGAACGACAAGTCATAAGGATAAAAGTGTCAATACATCGGGAAGAAATAACATAATGTGTTTTTACCTAAAAACAGAGGCACAGAACTGACTAAATTGAAAGGCCTGATAGATAACTTCATACTCATTCTGCAATAAATGATAGAAAAATGTAGGTGGAAAAATCTGTAAGGATGTTGAACACTACCAACCAAATAGACCTAACTTATATAGAAAATCCTAGTCAACAATAGCAGTATGCACATTCTTTTAAAATATACATGAAAATAGTCCATATGCTAGACCGTGAAAGTACTTGCTTGTTCTCTGGTGAGCAGGTATGTGTAAACCTACCCTCAAGGGCTAAGGGAGCTGAGAGGCAAAAAAAAAAAAAAAAAATACAAATCCAATTTCTCAGAAAATAAATATTTAATGGGGACTTATGAACAGAAGCAATGCTTGGGGAGGCTGTGCGATGGTGGATCCTTGCACCTACTCTCTGAAAAACATCCTTTATGTATCAAGCTTTTGGTGTGAAACAGGTACAGATGGTCACACTTCAGACTTTGTTGCCAACACTTGTGACCACTGGGGAGGTTAGATAAGCATCTTTATGAGGCATTGTCTCAAGACCTTGCTGCAGAACACATTGGTATGCAGGAGTCAAATATCAGTCATTATGGTGGTTTTGCTTCCAGATGGCATCATTCTTGCAATGCAGCAGGCTGTTTTCCTATACTCCACACTCTAAAACCAGCACTTACATTTTCTTTATACACCGTGGAATACTAGGCAGCCATAAAAAAGGATGAGTTCATGTCCTTTGCAGGGACGTGGATGATGCTGGAAACCATTTTTCTCAGCAAACTAACACAGGAACAGAAAACCTAATACCGTATCTTCTCACTCATAAGTGGTAGTTGAACAATGAGAACACATGGACACAGAAAGGGGAACACCATACACGGCTGCCTGTCAGGGGGTGGGGAGCTAGGGGAGGGCGAGCATTAAGAGAAATACCTAATGCAAATGACTGGTTAATGGGTACGGCAAACCACCATGGCACGTGAATACCTATGTAACAAACCTGCGTGTTTTGCACATGTACCCCAGAACTTAAAGTGTATATGTATACAGCACTTACAATCTCACATGCCTACCTTTTTCATGATAGTCCCTGGGCTTAGAGAGAGGGTGCTTGATATTTTATAGCTTTAGCAGCAGTGCATTGGCTCCACTGAAGGCAAATGTTGCAGCAACAGAAAAGGCAGAAACAGGATAGTAAACAACACAACACCTAAACCAAGAAGCAGCTTCTGCCCCCAGATACCCCAGGACCCAAAAAATCCATGAAGCTGATCATTCATAGTGGGAGTTTGGTCTGAGAGATTGGTTATTTGGTATTTGGGTTTTCATATCAGTCATTAATTTAGTGATATTTTCTGATGCATCAAGGATATTAACATAGCATTCATTCATTTGTTAGGATCACACAAGTCCCTCCTTGTGCAACAGTGAATATGTCAAAACCATGCAATTTTGGAGGACAGCCTTTCTCATGGAGTAACTTGTGTGTTTAAAAGAGATTTTCATGAAGCGATCATTCAAATTTTTCTTTGTATAATTTGTTAGAGCTTCCACATGCCAAATAACATCTTCAGTGCCGGTTGAGGAAGAAAAGCATGACTATACCAATGGAAAACAGATAGGACTCAGCAGGATTTCAAATGAGGGAGATACACAGGCTTTGTAAGGCTTTCAACTATCTGGCCTTGTGCCCATGTATAACCCAAAGAACATCTTCCTAACAATTGGAGTGGGAGGTGGTGGTAAAGAGGGTAACCAAGGCCGTAAGTTGGTGCCACATATCCAAAGCATTTCATCTAGGACCAACCAATAGATTCCTGGATGTAGTGCCCATTCTGTAGCAAGTACTAATCAGTACTTTGTGATATTATGTAAATATCTGTATCTTGGTATCCATCTCCTATTCTTGTTTAATTTGGCCAATTATCTTTAAAATGATTCTTTGGTTCACAGTATAGTGCAGGGCAAGTGACTAAGCTGACCAAAAGATGGAGTTAACCAAAGAAACTCATTCCATATTTGGGTTATACCATTGTGGTATCTGGTCATTTTGTTCTTTAATTGGGGTATTACTGGTGGAGAGTGAATGAGTTAGTTTCAGTGTCAGAAAAACTCTTCCCATGTCCATTTTCAGAAAGGGTGGTATTAATATTAATGGGCCATTCAGTGATTTTATCTCTAGTCATACTTGAACTTAATGCCATTATGTAATTTTGGGAAGTGATGATATATTCCTCATATTCTATCCAGTCCTGCTCTTGGAAGGGAGATACCCACCATGGCAGGCCAGAATCATCAGAGAGTGGTATGAGACTGCATACCCAAAAGGTGTTTTTCTGTAAGCCATCATCATGGTCTTGGGCCCATTATAGGTTTCATTCATGGGCAACAGCTGATGAGAGTAGTGACAGAAAATAACAACTAAGACCAAAAGGAAAAAAACAAAACAAAACAACTTAGTGGGTACTTGCAAGGAAAGATTTTCTTCATCTTTTAGAATAATGTTAGTTGGCATAGTTTTTTTTTTTTCTGTTTCTGTGAAGTTTTTTTTTTTTCTGTTTCTGTTTCATTGGTATTTTGATAGGGATTGCATTGAATCTGTAGATTGCTTTGGGTGGTATGGACATTTTAACAATATTGATTTTCCAATCCCTGAACATGGAATAATTTATATGCAACCACAAAAACGAGAAAAACAGTGTTATCCTAATGAAAAAGAACAGATTCGAAGGCATCCCATTACCTGACTTCAAATTATACTACAGAGCTATAGTAACTACAACAGCATGGTACTGGCATAAAAACACATAGACCAATGGAACAGAACAGGGGACCCAGAAACAAACTCATCAAAAATGAGTTCAGTTGTTAGGATCACACAAGTGCCCTGTTTTACAGCAGTGGTACTGGCGTAAAAACAGAAACAGAGACCAGTGGAACAAAATAGAGATCTTAGAAACAAACTCATTGAAAATGAGTTCAGTTGTTACAATCACATATTCTCCCTCTCCTTGTACACTTGTTTCCTCTTTGCTTATAACTTATTTTCTAGAGGAGGATGCTTAATTCAAGCACGAATTTACTTTCCTCAGAATTTAGAATTGGAACAAGAGCCTGAGACAGCTGCTGGTGAACTCTAGAGCTTTTGGGTTGTACAAGGGTTGAACAAAATGTTTGGCTGTGGGAAAATAGTAGAATCCAGCCTTTATAGAGAATGGAGTGAACAGAAGAGTGGAAACAATAAGTAAGTCATGTGGTTTCCAAGAGAGACAGAGAAACTGATGAGACACTAAAACTAGCAAATTGACAACTTCTGATTTCTCATTAGTCTGTCGGCTCTTTCCACACATTTGTTCCGTTTCTACACATTTGCCGCTTTCCTGCCAATAAAATTACAGTTTTACTTCAGCTGGATAAGTGGGTTTCTCTTTCTTTAACCTCAACTTGCCCTTAGATGGGAAGGACTTGTCAGTTCCAGTGTATGCTGAATATAAAAATCATTTCTATTTTTTTACTTTTTAAATTTTTATTTTTTTATTATACTTTAAGTTTTAGGGTACATGTGCACAATGTGCAGGATTGTTACATATGTATACATGTGCCATGTTGGTGTGCTGCGCCCATTAACTCGTCATTTAGCCATTAGGTATATGTCCTAATGCAATCCCTTCCCCCTCCCCCCACCCCACAACAGGCCCCTGTGTGTAATGTTCCCCTTCCTGTGTCCATGTGTTCTCATTGTTCAATTCCCACCTGTGAGTGAGAACATGCGGTGTTTGGTTTTTTGTCCTTGCAATAGTTTGCTGAGAATGGTGGTTTCCAGCTTCATCCATGTCCCTACAAAGGACATGAACTTATCATTTTTTATGGCTGCATAGTATTCCATGATGTATATGTGCCACATTTTTTTAATCAAGTCTATCATTGTTGGACATTTGGCTTGGTTCCAAGTATTTGCTATTGTGAATAGTGCTGCAATAAACATACGTGTGCATGTGTCTTTATAGCAGCATGTTTTATAATCCTTTGGGTGTATACCCAGTAATGGGATTGCTGGGTCAAATGGTATTTCTAGTTCTAGATCCCTGAGGAATCGCCACACTGACTTCCACAATGGTTGAACTAGTTTAAAATCCCACCAACAGTGTAAAAGTGTTCCTATTTCTCCACATCCTCTCCAGCACTTGTTGTTTCCTGACTTTTTAATGATGGCCATTCTAACTGGTGTGAGATGGTATCTCATTGTGGTTTTGATTTGCATTTCTCTGATGGCCAGTGATGATGAGCATTTTTTCATGTGTCTCTTGGCTGCATAAATGTCTTCTTTTGAGAAGTGTCTGTTCATATCCTTTGCCCACTTGTTGATGGGGTTGTTTGTTTTTTCCTTGTAAATTTGTTTGAGTTCATTGTAGATTCTGGATATTAGCCCTTTGTCAGATGAGTAGATTGCAAAAATTTTCTCCCATTCTGTAGGTTGCCTGTTCACTCTGATAGTAGTTTCTTTGGCCGTGTAGAAGCACTTTAGTTTAATTAGATCCCATTTGTCAATTTTGGCTTTTGTTGCCATTGCTTTTGGTGTTTTAGAAATGAAGTCCTTGCCCATGCCTATATCCTAAATGGTATTGCCTAGGTTTTCTTCTAGGATTTTTATGGTTTTAGGTCTAACATGTAAGTCTTTAATCCATCTTGAATTAATTTTTGTGTAAGGTGTAAGGAAGGGACCCAGTTTCAGCTTCCTACATATGGCTAGCCAGTTTTCCCAGCACCATTTATTAAATAGGGAATCGTTTCCCCATTTCTTGTTTTTGTCAGGTTTGTCAAAGATCAGATAGTTGTAGATATGTGGCATTATGTCTGAGGGCTCTGTTCTGGTTCCATTGGTCTATATCTCTGTTTTGGTACCAGTACTGTGCTGTTTTGGTTACTGTAGCCTTGTAGTATTGTTTGAAATCAGGTAGCGTGATGCCCTCAACTTTGTTCTTTTGGCTTAGGATTGACTTGGTAATGCGAGCTCTTTTTTGGTTCCATATGAACTTTAAAGTAGTCCATCTGGTCCTGGACTTTTTTTGGTTGGTAAGCTATTGATTATTGCCTCAATTTCGAGCCTGTTATTGGTCTATTCAGAGATTCAACTTCTACCTGCTTTAGTCTTGGGAGGTCGTATGTGTCGAGGAATTTATCCATTCTTCTAGATTTTCTAGTTTATTTGCATAGAGGTGTTTATAGTATTCTCTGATGATAGTTTGTATTTCTGTGGGATTGGCGGTGATATCCCCTTTATCATTTTTTCTCACGCCTATTTGATTCTTCTCTCTTTATTAGTCTTGCTAGTGGTCTATCAATTTTGTTGATCTTTTCAAAACTCCAGCTCCTGGATTCATGGATTTTTTGAAGGGTTTTTTTGTGTCTTTCCTTCAGTTCTGCTCTGATCTTAGTTATTTCTTGCCTTCTGCTAGCTTTTAAATGTGTTTGCTCTTGCTTTTCTAGTTATTTTAATTGTGTTGTTAGGGTGTCAATTTTAGATCTTTCCTGCTTTCTCTTGTGGGCATTTAGTGCTATAAATTTCCCTGTACACACTGCTTTGAATGTGTCCCAGAGATTCTGGTATGTTGTGTCTTTGTTCTCATTGGTTTCAAAGAACATCTTTATTTCTGCCTTCATTTCATTATGTACCCAGTAGTCATTCAGGGGCAGGTTGTTCAGTTTCCATGCAGTGGAGCGGTTTTGAGTGAGTTTCTTAATCCTGAGTTCTAGTTTGATTGCACTATGGTCTGAGAGACAGTTTGTTATAATTTCTGTTCTTTTACATTTGCTGAGGAGTGCTTTGCTTCCAACTATGTGGTCAATTTTGGAATAGGTGTGGTGCTGAAAAGAATGTATATTCTGTTGATTTGGGGTGGAGAGTTCTGTAGATGTCTATTAGGTCCGCTTGGTGCAGAGCTGAGTTCAGTTCCTGGATATCCTTGTTAACTTTCTGTCTCATTGATCTGTCTAATGTTGACAGTGGGGTGTTGAAGTCTCCCATTATTATTGTGTGGGAGTCTAAGTCTCTTTGTAGGTCTCTAAGGACATGCTTTATGAATCTGGGTGCTCCTGTATTGGGTGCATATATATTTAGGATAGTTAGCTCTTCTTGTTGAACTGATCCCTTTACCCTTATGTAATGGCCTTCTTTGTCTCTTTTGATCTTTGTTGGTTTAAAGTCTGTTTTATCAGATACTAGGATTGCAACCCCTGCCTTTTTTTGTTTTCCATTTGCTTGGTAGATCTTCCTCCATCCCTTTATTTTGAGCCTATGTGTGTCTCTGCATTGAGATGGGTTTCCTGGTGGGTCTTGATTCTTTATCCAATTTGCCAGTCTGTGTCTTTTAATTGGAGCATTTAGCCCATTTATATTTAAGGTTAATATTGTTGTGTGTGAATTTGATCCTGTCATTATGATGTTAGCTGGTTATTTTGCTCCTTAGTTGATGCAGTTTCTTCCTAGCCTCGATGGTCTTTACAACTTGGCATGTTTTTGCAGTGGCTGGTGCCGGTCGTTCCTTTCCATGTTTAGTGCTTCCTTCAGGAGCTCTTTTAGGGCAGGCCTGGTGGTGACAAAATCTCTCAGCATTTGCTTGTCTGTAAAGGATTTTATTTCTCCTTCACTTATGAAGCTTAGTTTGGCTGGATATGAAATTCTGGGTTGAAAATTCTTTTCTTGAAGAATGTTGAATATTGGCCCCCACTCTCTTCTGGCTTGTAGAGTTTCTGCTGAGAGGTCAGCTGTTAGTCTGATGGGCTTCCCTTTGTGGGTAATCCGCCCTTTCTCTCTGGCTGCCCTTAACATTTTTTCCTTCATTTCAACTTTGGTGAATCTGACAATTATGTGTCTTGGAGTTGCTCTTCTCAAGGAGTATGTTTGTGGTGTTCTCTGTATTTCCTGAATCTGAATGTTGGCCTTCCTTGCTAGATTGGGGAAGTTCTCCTGGATAATATCCTGCAGTGTGTTTTCCAACTTGGTTCCATTCTCCTCGTCACTTTCAGGTACACCAATTAGAAGTAGATTTGGTCTTTTCACATAGTCCCATATTTCTTGGAGGCTTTGTTCGTTTCTTTTTATTCTTTTTTCTCTAAACTTCTCTTCTTGCTTCATTTCATTCATTTGATCTTCCATCACTGATACCCTTTCTTCTAGTTGATTGAATCAGCTACTGAGGCTTGTGCATTTGTCACGTAGTTCTCATGCTGTGGTTTTCAGCTCCATCAGGTCCTTTAAGGACTTCTCTGCATTGGTTATTCTAGTTAGCCATTCGTCTAAGTTTTTTTCAAGTTTTTTAACTTCCTTGCCATGAGTTCGAACTTCCTCCTTTAGCTCAGAGTAGTTTGATCATCTGAAGCCTTCTTCTCTCAACTCATCAAAGTCATTCTCCATCCAGCTTTGTTCCATTGCTGGTGAGGAGCTTCGTTCCTTTGGAGGAGAAGAGGCACTCTGATTTTTAGAGTTTCCAGTTTTTCTGCTCTGTTTTTTCCTCATCTTTGTGGTTTTATCTACCTTTGGTCTTTGATGATGGTGACGAACAGATGGGGTTTTGGTGTGGATGTCCTTTCTGTTTGTTAGTTTTCCTTCTAACAGTCAGGACCCTCAGCTGCTGGTCTGTTGGAGTTTGCTGGAGGTCCACTCCAGACCCTGTTTGCCTGGGTATCAGCAGCGGAGGCTGCAGAACAGTGGATATTGGTGAACAGCAAATGTTGCTGCAGGATCATTCCTCTGGAAGTTTTGTCTCAGAGGAGTACCCAGCCGTGTGAGTTGTCAGTCTGCCCCTACTGGGGGTTGCCTCCCAGTTAGGCTACTCGGGGGTCAGGGGCCCACTTGAGGAGGCAGTCTGTCTGTTCTCAGATCTCCAGCTGCATGCTGGGAGAACCACTACTCTCTTGAAAGCTGTCAGACAGGGACATTTAAGTCTGCGGAGGTTTCTGCTGCCTTTTGTTTGGCTATGCCCTGCCTCCAGAGGTGGGGTCTACAGAGGCAGGCAGGCCTCCTTGAGCTCTGGTGGGCTCTCTCCACTTCGAGCTTCCTGGTGGCTTTGTTTACCTACTCAAGCCTCAGCAATGGTGGACGCCCCTCCCCCAGCCTTGCTGCTACCTTGCAGATTGATGTCAGACTGCTGTGCTAGCAATGACCGAGGCTCCGTGGGCATAGGACCCTCTGAGCCAGGCACGGGATATAATCTCCTGGTGTGCCGTTTGCTAAGATCATTGGAAGAGTGCAGTATTAGGGTGGGAGTGACTGGATTTTCCAGGTGCCATCGGTCACCCCTTTCTTTGACTAGGAAAGGGAATTCCCTGACCCCTTGCACTTCCTGCGTGAGGCTATGCCTTGCCATGCTTTGGCTCACGCTCAGTGCATTGCACCCACTGTCATGCACCCACTTTCTGACACTCCACAGTGAGATGAACCCGGTACCTTAGTTGGAAATGCAGAAATCACCCGTCTTCTGCATCGCACACGCTGGGAGCTGCAGACTGGAGCTGTTCCTGTTTGGCCATCTTGGCTCCACCCTCCCCATTTCTTTTTTCTTTCTTTTTGCTTTATTAGTAGTTCACATCCCTTTCTCTGTTCTAGAATCATTTGACCAGTTACTGAATATACTGATGTCCAGGATCTATCCCAGAAAAATGAAAATATCTATGTGATGGAGTTCAGATATCATTACCATTTTAAAAGCTTTCCAGGTGATTCTGTAGTATATCCAGGTTTGAGAGGCACTCATCTATACATGATAGCTATCTAGTCTTCTAAGACAAGCATAGTCTGTCAGTCTTATTTAATAGAGTTTTAATCACATGTATGCTTATAAGTGTGATGATTTTGGTATAATATGACAAATATCTTTTATGGGGCATTGGATTTTGGTCAGCAGGTTTTATCTGTACTTTTGGCATCATTGTTTGGCATATGCCATTTTAACTATAAAACATTTTGAAATTATATTAAAGTGTGTTGTTTGGAACTTTTATTATTATAAAATAAAATACAATCAAGTAATAGAAGATATTTTTATATTGGATGATAAAGATTATTTTATTGAAGAGAAAGAATACCTTTGGGTTGGAAAGGTAGATAGTATGTAAAAATATGATAAAACCTAGATACAAATAAGAATTCCTTCGCACCGTGTCACCCCTTCAGCCTTCTGATTAGATATCGTACTTCTGTACAGTAGTGCTTTGAATATGAATGAATAGTATTCTGTGACCTGTCACCATTCCCTGCTATGTTTTTCTTATTCATGGTGACTCATTAAAATTTCATGAGCTTTACAGCTTTCCACTTTTGATAACACTGTGTTCATCTTATTATCAGTTAGATATTATACCATATAAAATGTATATTTGAAAAATCTTTTATGTAACATCAACTTAAGAAAACTGTGTTGGGGGAACATTATTGCTCAAGGTCTAAAAAGAATAGGAGTTGAATTTTAAATTCTACTTTCTATTCAATTTAAATAGTAATTAGAACTTTACATTTTTATAAGTTGTAGGGAAATAATGACAGTATAATCAGTTACTTAGTATTAGTGTCTTAGACCAGGAAAATATTTGTAAATAAGCTTCAAATACCTTACAGTTTAAAAATCAGGATTATTGCTTCAAGGAAAGAAAATTCTAAAAGGATAATGGCAAATAGATTAAGGATAATTTATTGTTTAAAAATATATACAGGTCTCTTACATAGATAATTTTTGCTGTTTTCTCTTTCCCTAAGAACAGAAAAATAATCATTTCATTCTGTAGCACAAGGACTTACATGAAGGTTTTTTTTCTAACAACAAAATTTGTTAAGCATTAGAATGGATTATTAGAGAAAGTTATAAAATCTCTTTCTCTTGATGTCTCCAAAAATAGAATCATAGCTCCTTTTCTTAGGATGTAAAGAATATTTCTTCCTAAGAGAAAAGGGATGAAAATAACCTGACCTCTCACAATCCCTTTCATCTGGCCTGTTTCATATTGCTTTGCTTGAGGAAAATATATGGCCAAAATCTCATTATGGTCTTGGCCAAAAGAAAAGAGGACTAAGGAATAACTTTAGAACAGAGCATGTACATAAAGTGCATAGAAGACATGCTGTTAATTTTCCATGAAGACCTACTTCTGCATATTTATTGCTTTGGGCTTTATGAAAAATAAATAAGGTTCAATTTAATCAGTGTTGTTCAGTTGTCTTTTCTTAGAAACAATATAATATCTACTCTGGGAGGCTGAAGTGTCTCTCAGTGTCCATGATAGTATACTTATTGGTGTTTTGGAGCACCCAGAAATGCTCTTGATAAACCCTTTGGTTACAGGTTAGCAGATGCAGTAATGATAAACAGAGAATTTAAGGGATCTATAATATATGATTGCCTTCATAAAAATTTATATAACAGGTATTTCTGTGGGGTGATTCTCACCCTGCCAAGATTCAGGGTATGTATAGAATATAAGGAAAGCTTTATATATCAAGGGATACTTGTTCTGGTTATTGGAGTATTAATAAGTATTGAACCAATGATTTATCAAGGCCATGGTGATGTAAAAAATAAAAATGGAGGAACTCTAGAGCATGGAGTTGTGCAGGAAATACAGGTATATGGGTGCTTTGAGGTCATATTTACTGAATGTCTTAGATCATTATTTTAAAGGAATTTGGTTGTTACAGAGCTTCAATTACTGTTTTATGGAATTTGTTTATTAACAGATCAGGGATTGGCAAACTATGCTATTGGGTCAAATCCAGCCTACCACTTGTTTTTGTAAATCAGGTTTTACTGGAGCACATCTACACCCATGTGTTTATGTATTGTCTATGGCTGCTTTTGTACCACAATGGTAGAGTTGGGTAGTTCCAACAGAAATGTAAGGTCTGCAAAGCCTAATATATTTTGTATCTGACCTTTTGAGATAACCACCGCCATAGATGATCATTTTGCTTTGTTTTGTTTTCCCTGGAAAATGGTCTGATCAGATTTATGACTTAGAAAACTAGCTTTGGCAGCCCTGAGAGGATATCAGCTTCTTGACATATGCTAGTTCTTTGGAAATAGGTGTGCTTCGTAAGTTTTTTTTTTTCTTAAGAATGAATGTGTGAATCAATGAATTATAAATTTATTAGGAAGTACTTCTGTGAGTTAAGAAGTAATTTTAGATTTCAGTTAAAATCTAATAAAGGCCTGAAATAGGGTGGTGGCAGGAAAGAGCAGAGAGAATATAATTTAAAAGTTATTTGAGAAATAGAATTAGCTGGACTTCATGTCATTTTGGTCAAAATCGTATGTTTGTTTGTTTTACCAGTGGCCCTTATTTTAAAGCTCTTCATTATGGGAATTTTTAAACATTTACAAAAGTAGGGATGAACAACTATGTAATTCACCCCCAGTCTCAACAATAGACATTTGCCAATCATGTTTTTATCTACCCTTGCTCCTTAAAAACATGACACTGTTGCTGGAGTATTTCAAGTAAAACCAAGAACTAGTCTAAGGGTGATCAATACTGCTAAGCCTGCTAATAATCTCACTGCAGATATGGGTACACAATCAATGTTAGTATATTTGCTAGTTTAACTTAAAAGGTATTTTGAACAGTGCTTGTCATAGAGTAGTGTATTGGCTCTTACCAAGGAAGGTTTCCAAAATGCACATGCCTGGGACTATCCACAGACATTCTGATTTTATGGTTCTTGAGAAGTATTATGGTCATGCATTTTGAAAATATCCCAGAAGTTATTCCAGTGAACACCAAAGGCTGCAGAGTACTGGATTAGTTAAACACCTTGGCTGCATAAGATGTCTTTATGGGTTGTACACACAAAAAACAGATGTATATTTTTGACCATTGCATCTTTTTGAGGCCTAAATCGATACCAAGGCTGTGAATACTATAACAGCAATACTATGTCTAAGCATTTTTAAACTTCAGAAAGTTTGAATACAGTGCAGTGGACACCTTATACATAGAGTAAACCTGTTTCTGTGATTGCCTGGGCCAGTTCTGTTATTGCCTGTTGTCCTAGAGTAATTGTTAATACCACTCCATTTCATTCTGAAAAGGGTCCCAATTACAAATATGATGAAATATGAAATGTCAATATTCACTAATATAAGTATTCAGCCTACTTTTAGATCATAGAAAATGATTTGAATTTATGTCTGAAATAAAATGGAAACCAACTGAATGAAAGAAAAATGTGATTCCAGTTTTGTTTTGAAAAGATCAGTGGTCAGTATTGGCAAATTGATTAAGGGCAGCAAGGGTATCCGTAATTCCAGATGATGGTACTAAAAAGAGATGCTATTCAAATGAACTTTTGGCTCTAGAAGTGTGAAACTCAGAACAGAGGTATAGACTAGAGACCCTCAATTTCAGGAAGTGTAGAAATGGCTGAGATCAATTAAGAGACAGTGTAAAAAAATGAAAACAGGGAGAGGACCAGGATTGGTCCTGTGTTAGTCTGGTATTTTAATGTTTGCAAAAGGAAAAAGGAGGTCAGGCAACAAATGAAAAGATAAAAACCTTGAAAGAAGATTGTTTCAGAGAGAGTTTCATCACATTAAAAGCTGTTTTGAGGGTGTCACAGGTTGAATTCCCTGGGAAGCAGATTCTGAGATTTGTAATGTGAAGGATATTTATTTAGAAGGCCTTTGGGATCAAGCCCTTAGGAAAAGAAAGGACAGAAACAGGATAAGAAGAAGTGGAGCCTCAGTAGGCTCACTGACACTCTGGGGATTCCTGGAGCTAGAATGGCTTTTCAAGGCTGTCCTAAGTTGGGCTGGGACACCAGGTCATTATACTCCTGCATTGATCAATTCTGGAATGTGGGCCATTCTATGAAGGGGCATGACTTTGGGTGACGTGGCTCTCTGCAAATGAGGCAATGTCTGAAGGAGCTGGCAGCTGAAGGCTGTCTGTAGAAAGTGCTCCATACAGTTGGGGCAACCAGTGCTTCATTGAAATGTGATCTGGGTGTCATATCACAGTGTCTACCAGAGGACAAGTTAGAAGAGTATATTTAAGTGACATTTGTTTATTTACTTACTCAACATAATTATTGAACATCTACATTGTGTCTAACAGTGGACTAAGTGCTGGTGGAGAAATACGTAAAACAACTATGGCATATTGTAGTAAATGTAGTGAAATAAATGAACAGGGTCAAGTAATAGAGAATACAGGGTCAGGATTTACTTAGTTTATTTAAGGAAGTCATTGTGACTTCACAAAAATAGTTTAGTGGAGTGGTTTGGGTAGAAACAGATTGGAGTAGTAGGAGAAATGAATGCAGTAGTTTTATTTTCAAACAGATGGGTTGTAATTTCTTTATATGTGAAAAGATAATGTGAGCTTCTTATATTTAAAAACTTACTAATTATTGATGACTCACATATAAGTTTCTCTTATATTTACTTTTTAGAATTCTTTCACTTCTGTTCACTTAGTTGATTCTCAATCTTGCATGGTTTACAGGAAAGGTATATTATCCGTTTTGTAAGTAATGATAATGGAGCTCATAGAGGCCAGGGAGTATACCTAGAGTTACAGAGTCTGGTGGAAAATAGAATGAGGCTGAGAATTCTGTCTTTTGACATATTCTCCAGTAGTCTTTCTATCAAGTCAAACTAACCTACTAACTGGTTAATATTAGGGAGGGTTTAAGTATCTTTTACCCAATTTAAATAATCATAATATTGCATGTGAAATTATCAGATGAAATAGAATATCTGAGACTGCTTATACTGAAAAAAATTCATTGTTTATTTGAAATTTAAATTATTTGTGTTTCTTGTATTTTAATTTTCTAAGTCTGGCAGCTCTAGTTGTATGGCTCAGTGAGATTTTCAGATTTCTTTACAGTCTATGCTACGAAAAAAATAATTTTCTAATATAATGTGCAGTCAGCAACACTAGAAATGTAAGACCTGTCAAGTATGAGACCTATGCTTTTGGGCATACCTAAATGAATGTAAGTTGAAGTAAGCTAAATCAATGCATGCTGAGCAAGTCTGGCTCCTATATGTTGCCCACCCTCAGATGTGGAATCTCATTAATGTCCACCCAGTCTTCCCAGGTGAGAAGAGACTTGACAAGATAGTTTTAATGAGTGCTGAGGTATATCTAGCAGATGGTTCAGCATTTTCTGGTGCCAAGTAGGAAAAATCTGTAGTTAACACTTGAGTGGATCTGCAAATCTTCCTCCAGGCCACCTTTTGGGGACTCTGTAAGATTAGCTCTGGCCTTGGGATAGTAAATGTTGTGGAAAAAAAGGAATAGGAGCAGTTTGTTCCAGTCTCTCATGATTAGACACTGATCTCTAGGCCAGCTGCTGACCGGAAAAAGCACATTTAAGAGTACAATCATACAAGTGAAACTATGAGCCCGATAAGGGGTGAAGAAGGCATCTGCCAGGTGCCAGAAAACAAAAAGTAAAGGCAATTTAGTCAATAAATTTCACATGCACTTGTTTGAACATTGATGTTGAACTTAGAGAAAATTCCTAGGCTGTCATTTTTATAACATGAAAAGTAATTAAAACTCAGACTTCATGAGGCTTTTTAGCATTTGGCTAGAATCTTGCCATTAAAGGAAAAATACATGTTACAGACTCCTTGAATTTATAATAATCAAAGGTTAATACATAAATAGCCACAAAATATACAAGGAAGTATTCAAAAATAACATGCATTTTTCAGGCATAAAACAGCAGTATTTATTCTTGTTTGTATTTTGGATGTTATAAATGATTCTGTTTTATATTGTGGAATCCATGGTCTGTCTCCAAATTAATGCGTTTGAATATATCTTCTTGATTAGATCTTTTGCTGTGAGCAGAAGGAAAAGAAAAAAAAATCTATCTACCTTAAATCAGAACTGCTTATATTGAACTTGATTGTGTGATTGGATATTCAAGAGTATTTAATTAAAACTCAGTTGCAGTCTAATTTTCTTTTAACATTTGATTAAAGCTGTATAAATAGATATCAGCGACATCATTCCATGGTTTATAGATGATCTCCAGTATTAGAAAACAAATATATTTAAGGACACACATGTGTTTACTAGTTTGGCATGTAGTTAACAAGCATAGACTAGTATCAGATTGTCAAAGGTCTTGGTCTGAGTCCTGACTTCATCATTTATTTGCTGTTTGACCTTGGGAAAGTAGTTCACCTCTCTGAATGCCAATAATTTTGTAAAAGGTGAATAATCATAAGGTGATTCTGAGGATAGAAAGTCCAATCTAGAGAGAATGCTTGAAATACTGTCTAGCATAATGAACTGTGTAAAGTATGTTTTGATATGTGTTCATAGAACAAATTTTATGAGAGTTCATATATAGAAGATGAGATAATTTCAAAATATTCCATAAAAGAGCACTTGAAATAAGGCATGTTAGAAGTAAATCTTAATGTATTTTAACATTTTGATCCCAGCACTTTGGGAGGCTGAGGCGGGCGGATCACAAGGTCAAGAGATCAAGACATCCTGGCCAACGTGGTGAAACCCCATCTCTACTAAAAATACAAAAATTAGCTGGGTGTGGTGTTGGGCAACTGTAATCCCAGCTACTGAGGAGGCTGAGGCAGGAGAATTGCTTGAACCCGGGAGGTGGAGGTTGCAGTGAGCCGAAATCACACCACTGTACTCCAGACTGGTGACAGAGCGAAACTCCGTCTCAAAAAAAAAAAAAAAAAATTTGATACTTTTGATACATATTAAGAAGTTATATTTGGCAGGACTTACTATGTAATGTTTTTAAAATAGTGTTTATATGCAGATAAAGATGCTATAATTAGCTGTTTTATTTTCTAATTTTGGACATTCACAGTAACTATATTTCATATGTGTACGTGATTTCTAAAATCCTTTGTAGGCAATTAATAAACTTATAGTACATAAAGTGATGTATTTTAGGATCCTGAGAGATGTGTGTGGCAATAAACCTTATTTCTGTTCAAAAGGAGGTTATTTAGCTGATAACAGTAAACAACCATATTCTGTGAAGTTATAGCTGAAATATGTGGCTTGTAACTTTTCTTTAGTTTTATTTTATTTTTTCCTAAACAGTTGCTTTTACGTTTGGGATTAATATTTGGAATGATTCTTGAAAAGTTAAACACTAGAACATATACAAGCAGCTGTTGTAAACTCATATGAGTAATTATTCCTTGGACAGTCCACACAAAAGAATTTCCTATAATTGTTAATGATCAAAAATTTGAATACCCACAAAAATAAAAAATACAAATAAAGAAAAGCAAGCAAGAAAAAACGTTTAAATATGTAAAATTCTAAATATTTGTGTATATAACTCATATTGCTTAGAGATGATGACGGTGATGATGATGATGATGATGATGATTGGTTTGAGGAAAAGGTTAAGAGGGTAGAAGGTTTTGAAAGAGAAACTAGAAAGATAGACTAAACTATATGCTTAGAGTGTTCTGTAGGGATTTTTTCTAACTCTGTGTCCTTGATGTCACCTGTAGTTAGAAGAGGAAATTACCCCATATGAAGTAAGTGATCATGGGTGATACAAAGTTTGACTCCTTGATGGTGGAGGGCTGGAAAGCTAGGTAAATATCAGGATGCTTAGACTGATCAGGTCTCTGGTAATTTCCCTAGAACACCACAAAAGTGAGCCTTTGTGTTTCATAGTCCATGGATATTTCTATGCAGTAATGCCTATTCATTATGTGAGCAGGTGAAACCATGTGGGCTGTTGATTCTGAGCACCCCAAAAGACCACCAGAAAATAAAATGTGTTGATCAAGCAAATCTAAGTTTGTAGAGCACCCCTTTGACAGAGATGTAGAAGCATCTCCAAAGGGGAAAATTAGGGAAAGGTTATTTAAATAATTTTAGGGCCTCAATTGAGTAGTTTTCAGGTGAGTCTTGCCAAGCAGGGACACAGTTGGGATTGGAAAGAATTTGTGACATTGTATTTTTGGATTGATGGGCATAGGTAAGTGAGTATCCTGAAGCAAGTCTTGATGAGTAGGTTATTTGGTTGGATAAAAATCTTAACTTCCATGAGTAAATATATCCTGGAGCAACAGCTAAGTTTTTGGTGCCTGATCCCAGTATTTTTTAACACAGAGCTGGAAAAGATATCTTTGTGTCATTATTGCTTAACATAGGATCAGTAAATTATACATGGTCCCATTTTTGCTTTATTGCTTAGTAGTTTGTTTCAGTTCTTAGTGACTGCAGCTATGAATGAGTTTCCTTTCATTTGCCTGAACAGTATCCGTGAGAAAGACAACAACTCTACAGTACCTCAGAAGTTTTCCAATATGCAAGCATAGATTAACACATATATACAAACCTACCCCTAAGAAAAGCAAACAAACAAAAAACAACTATATTTTTTCCCATCTTCCTTTCTTGTCTCTTGACTGTCCCCAGATTCTAGGCCAATCTCTTCTTCAGGACATTCTTTTTTTTTGTTTTTTTTTTCATTTTTATTATACTTTAAGTTCTGGGGTACATGTGAGAACACTACTCTGAAACCATATTGGGCACTTGATCCTGACTTTTTCCACCATCATGTCATCCTAATATGCAGAAGCTTTGGTGATGAAGGTAACCTTTGTTCCCTGAGCATTATTTCCTTTGGACTAGACCTAATGGTGGTTGATTTTGAGTATTGCAAGTCATTTGATCATTTTTCTCTGATCAAAACTACATTTAAAATATTATTTTTTATTTCTGCCATTTATTTTTTAACCATAGTTGGTATTAAACTTGTCCACTTATGGTTTTGGAAGAGGCCTGTTTCCATTTACTTATGTCTGATTATTTTAAAACGTCATTGGACCTATCTGTATATTTCATTTTTAATGTACATCAATGATGGTTTTCAATAATA
This sequence comes from Nomascus leucogenys, assembly GCF_006542625.1. Classification (NCBI taxonomy): domain Eukaryota; kingdom Metazoa; phylum Chordata; class Mammalia; order Primates; family Hylobatidae; genus Nomascus; species Nomascus leucogenys. The sequence continues at coordinate 52,362,487 of NC_044383.1, read as the reverse complement.
ACATTTTAAAATTCATCATAAGTAGGACAAGAGAACTCTTTCCTTTGGGATTTTTAAATATGGGAAGATTTTTCACAAGACCTTCAGTTTAATTCGTTGAAACCTATTATCCAAAAACCATCAGTATACACCTTTAATCAAAGTTAGATGTACTTAGCTCATTGAATATCACCCCAGAGGAGTGATCATCTGGGGTTCAACAAACTAAGTACATCTAACATAGGAGCATCTCAGTAAGGGAGAGTTAGGAGATTTTGATATAGGGTTTGGGCTTATGCTGCACGACTCTAAGCATAGTTTAGGAAGTGTGAACTGGCTCTTGATTTGGTTACTGTTACAAAGCAGGCAACAGTTTAGCAAATGAATATCTCAGTAATCTTTCTTCAGGAGTCCAGAGAAATAAAACAGGGCTCAAGTTTCATTGATAAGAAAGCAGCAATCATGCAAAAGGAAGAATTGTTAACCATTTGTTGCAGCTATGCTATGGCTCAGCTAAATCCCGTTAGAAAATTGTTTGGGAACACCATGGGCCAAGTGGTAGCTGGGTTTATTTTCACTTTCTCAAAGTATAATCCTGTCTATGTAAACACTTGGAAGGAATAAAAACTCAGGACCCCAATTCACTAAGCCAAAAGGAAAGCATTAAGCTGAAAGCTGAGTCATGCAAACAACTGCCTTTTCCTTTTGTTCCTAAAACGTTAAACATCTCCACAGGTAGCTACTCTGTGTTCACCTTACCTTATGTAAAGTGCCAATTTACTGAGAACAAGAATAATACATAATTGACTGTTCCTCCTTTTCTCCTTTTCTCTTGCAACATGTGGATTACCATACCTTCCCTTTTCCCCCCTCCATCCCACTTTTCCCCTTTAAATATTCAAACTCTTAAAGTCATCTTTGGAGAAAGGCACAGACCACAGACTTTCTGTGATTCCATGTTTCTTTTCTTCTGGCCATTGCCCTTAACCTTGGCAAAATGAACTTCTAAGTTGATTAAGACTTGTCTCAGATACTTTTTGGTTTACGTACATATATCATATGGATTGTGTTCTGTGCCCACTGTACCAAATAGTGGGAGCTCATTTCTTCCTTTTAAGCCTCCTTAAGAGGATTACTGTGACTACTGTGTAGGATTGAATGGCCACTTGGTGTTACTTTTTCAGCTCTTTGAGAAACTTCCACCATGTCCTCTAACCCCCACAAGAAAGGGTGCAGAGTAGAGAGCACTATCTCCAAAGTTGCCCTCTCCTCCAGCAACCAAGGCAGTCAGTCACACAGACAGGCTTGCTTTCTTCTGAGGGTTATATTGCTTATCACTATGAGGAGCCAGAAGTTAACAAACTTAGGCAAATTATAACTAATATCCTAGATCCATGTTATTAAAGGATAATATCTGTGGCCATGGCATGTGAGCAATAATAATATTCTTCAGTTGTTATCTGTTCTATTGGTTTCTGGTCATTCAAGGCCATAACATTAAATCATAACTTAATAGAGGCATTTCTGAAGGCTAACTAGCCAATATAGGTCAGATACACTTTTTAGTAGTGATCTAAGGTGATATTTGGCTGAAATTAGAGATGTCAGAAGAATGATGAGTTGACTTTTTCTTTTTTGTTAAATATTGGTTGTCTCTGCCTTATTTTTGATAAGGTGCTGGATCATATTCATTCACTTGTTCATTTGCCACAGACATATATGACCTTGCTAAGTATAAGAACGTAGACACTAAGTAAAGTCTGAGAACTGCAATAATGAAGGCATGTGCTAGAATGTTAGGGTCACTAGTAACTGGTACTGCTGGGTTGGAACTTTAGGGAATATTGAACTCTCTGGCAAATATCTAAAGTGTTTATATTATGTAGTAATAGCTGAGGATCACACATTTTAGCCATCTGGTAACTAAGCAGAAAAACTGACAATTGTGAAAATTAAGAACATGACTTGAATCTTTAGACCAAAAAAAAAACCCCAAAACAACAACAACAAAAACTTCTTTGCAGGGTGCATGAGGGTTATATGAGTGCTTATAGGCAGAGCCAATTTTTTCTCAAAAAACGAATGTAAAATTCTTTCTGAGAAAAATTTCAGAACAAACACTCATGAATCCATGAAAAGGTATTACATAGTCCCTATTTAACATTTAATATTCAGGAAATCTCTATCCTTATGAGTTGTCCAGAAGGAAAGCACTATAAAATGTACCTCTGGGTTACTTAATCAGCTGTCTTTTTGTGAGGTAATTGCCTGTGATATGTTTGTATTCTAGATAGTGTCTACTCAAATTACAATTTTAATTTTAGCATAGTTAATTATGATTTGCTATTTAAAACATCATTAGTAGATTTCATTGTTTTTTAAAACTACTTATTTGTCAAAGTGTGTCATCAGTAAGAAGGAGGTCCTTATATTAATTTAATCTGTAGTACACGGGCATAGTCCTTTTTAAAAAGTTGATCAAGTTAATCAATATAAATTAGTAGGAGGACTGGGATTTAGTCCTGTTGAAACTTTACTTTTATTTTTAAAATATATTTCATCCTTTTTTATGGCTGCATAGTATTCCATGGTGTATATGTGCCACATTTTCTTAATCCAGTCTATCATTGATGGACATTTGGGTTGGTTCCAAGTCTTTGCTATTGTGAATAGTGCCACAATAAACGTACGTGTGCATGTGTCTTTATAGCAGCATGATTTATAATCCTTTGGGTATATACCCAGTAATGGGATTGCCGGGTCAAATGGTATCTCTAGTTCTAGATCCCTGAGGAATCGCCACATTGACTTCCACAATGGTTGAACTAGTTTACAGTCCCACCAACAGTGTAAAAGTGTTCCTATTTCTCCACATCCTCTCCAGCACCTGTTGTTTCCTGACGTTTTAATGATGGCCATTCTAACTGGTGTGAGATGGTATCTAATTGTGGTTTTGATTTGCATTTCTCTGATGGCCACTGATGATGAGCATTTTTTTCATGTGTCTTTTGGCTGCATAAATGTCTTCTTTTGAGAAGTGTCTGTTCACTTTTTGATGGGGTCTTTTTTTCTTGTAAATTTGTTTGAGTTCATTGTAGATTCTGGATATTAGCCCTTTGTCAGATGAGTAGATTGCAGAAATTTTCTCCCATTCTATAGGTTGCCTGTTCACTCTGATGGTAGTTTCTTTTGCTGTGCAGAAGCTCTTTAGTTTAATTAGATCCCATTTGTCAATTTTGACTTTTGTTGCCATTGCTTTTGGTGTTTTAGCCACGAAGTCCTTGCCCATGCCTATGTCCTGAATGGTATTGCCTAGGTTTTCTTCTAGGGTTTTTATGGTTTTAGGTGTAAGATTTAAGTCTTTAATCCATCTTGAATTAATTTTTGTATAAGGTGTAAGGAAGGGATCCAGTTTCAGCTTTCTACATATGGCTAGCCAGTTTTCCCAGCACCATTTATTAAATAGGGAATCCTTTCCCCATTGCTTGTTTTTGTCAGGTCTGTCAAAGATCACATGGTTGTAGATGTGTGGTATTATTTGTGAGGGCTCTGTTCTGTTGCATTGGTCTATGTCTCTGTTTTGGTACCAGTACCATGCTGTTTTGTTTACTGTAGCCTTGTAGTATAGTTTGAAGTCAGGTAGTTTGATGCCTCCAGCTTTGTTCTTTTGGCTTAAGATTGACTTGGCAATACGGGTGCTTTTTTGGTTCCATATGAACTTTATAGTAGTTTTTTCCAATTCTGTGAAGAAAGTCATTGGTAGCTTGATGGGGATGACATTGAATCTAAAAAAAAAAAAAGGATGAGTTCATGTCCTTTGTAGGGACATGGATGAAGCTGGAAACCATCATTCTCAGCAAACTATTGCAAGGACAAAAAACCAAACACCACATGTTCTCACTCATAGGTGAGAATTGAACAATGAGAACACTTGGACACAGGAAGGGGAACATCACACACCGGGGCCTGTTGTGGGGTGGGGGGAGGGGGGAGGGATAGCATTAGGAGATATACCTAATGTAAATGACAAGTTAATGGGTGCAGCACACCAACATGGCACATGTATACATATGTAACAAACATGCATGTTGTGCAGATATACCCTAGAACTTAAAATATATAAAAAAATACATTTCAAAAATTTATTTATTTTACTATGACAGTAGTTTCCTGGCTTGATTCTTATACATTATAACATCATCATCTTGATTCTTATATAATCCCTGCATATGAAGTCAAGAGAGATGATAAATCCTTGAGCATTTAGAAGATACTCTGTTTTTCTGTTTTTAGCTGTTTTCTGGTGAGATGAAACCATGTTTAGTTATCATTAGTATAGCAGTTGTTTTAAACTAGCTAGTTCCCTATAAAATATTAGATTGAGGTACCTAAAACTAGCCTGTGTTAAAAAGATAGTATCAAAACTAAAGAGATTCTCAACAGAATGATATATGACATTCAGTAGACATACATGGTTATTTTACTCAATAATTAGACATTCTTATTCCTGTTACTATTGCTGCTTAACGAATCACTCCAAAACTTTGTGGCTTAAAACAAGAATTATCATTTTATGATCTCTCACAAGTTCTGTGGGTAAAACATTTGGGAAGGGCTCTGCTGGGTCGTTATGGCTTGAGGTTTTCCATGAAGTTTCAGCCAGAGAGTGATGTGGATCTGGAAGAGCAGGAGCTGGAGCAGCTGGGTACTGGATCTCCATGTAATCTTGAGGAGTCTTTCTTCATGCGTTCTTGGGCCTCTCCATGTGAATTCTACATGTGGCCTAGTTTGGCTTCCTTACAGTATGGTGGCCTCAGGATTGTCACTTATGCAGTAGCTGAAGCTTTCAAGGGGGGAGCATTCTATGGGCAAGGCAGAGGCTGCATGGTCTTTTATGACTTATCCTTGGGATAGGTAACATAGCGTCACTCACACTGTCCACTGTTGGTTAACCATTTACAACCCACCCAGTTTCAAGAGGAGATGGCACAGATACTGCCTTTCAATGGGAAGAGTGCCAGAGAATTTGGAGGCCATAATTTTTAAAGCACCAAAATTCTATGCGAAGATTGTTAAGGGCAGTTTGGGGAATGGATTAGAGTATAATGTTTAACATAGGTTAATTCTTTGGAAATTGAGAGAGACTCATGCTTAGAATCTTCCCAACTGTAGATGTATTGAGAGAATAAAGGGATTTCAACAGCAGTCACCGGCAGTCTTCTTCTTATTTTCTCCCTTATCCTCTCAGTTGAACTCCTTTTTTTTTTTTTTTTTTTTTTTTTTAAGACGGAGTGTCACCCCGTCGCCCAGGCTGGAATGCAGTGGCGTGATTTCGGCTCACTGCAACCCCCGCCTCCAGGGTTCAATGATTCTCTTGCTTCAGCCTCCCCAGTAGCTGGGATTACAGGTGCACGCCACCACACCTGGCTAATTTTTTGTATCTTTAGTAGAGATGGGGTTTCACCATGTTGGTCAGGCTGGTCTTGAACTCCTGACCTTGTGATCCACCCACCTTGGCCTCCCAAAGTGCTGGGATTACATGTGTGAGCCTCTGCGCCTGGCCCTGAATTCTTAACTTATTTAGAACAGTGAAGTGGGTTAACATATTCCTTTATGTTCTTTTTAGAAAATAAAAATTTTACCAAAAACTTCTGTTTAGTTAGTCTTTGCTAAACTTTACTTATAAATGCTAGTAGTTGACTACTAATCTTATGCATTGTTCTGGCACATGTATATGAGTCTAAAACAGCTGATGGATTAATGTCTGTTTTGATTTTCTTTGCTTAGCTACTGGCTTTATGGCAAAAGCGATTGCGAGTCAAAACACTGATAAAGTGTTAAAAGATAAAGGCAGGGCAGCTCAGCCTTTCAATGTGATAAAGATTCTTGTCAGCAATTAGATATTTGAGCACCTACAGGATTCCTAGTCTTGACTTGTGTTATAATCTATATTTAAGATGGAAACATATGGCTGGGCACAGTGGCTCACACCTGTAATCCCAGTAGTTTGGGAGGCCAAGGCGGGCAGATCACGAGGTCAGGAGATTGAGACCATCCTGGCTAACACGGTGAAACCCCATTTCTACTAAAAAAAAAAAAAAAAAAAAAGCCAGGGGTGGTGGTGGGCGCCTGTGGTCCCAGCTCCTTGGGAGACTGAGGCAGGAGAATGGCATGAACCTAGGAGGTAGAGTTTGCAGTGAGCCGAGATCATGCCACTGCACTCCAGCCTGGGTGACAGAGTGAGACTCCATCTCAAGAAAAATAAAATAAAAATAAGTAAATAAAACTGAAACATATAAAAAAACTAAGAAGACTGAGTTCAGAAGTTAAACAATTAATGGTCATATAATTAAATTTAGAATGCATTGTGTTCTCACCACACACAGAACACGCACACATACACACACATTGTAACTATATGAGGTGAAGGATATATTAAGTGTTGTCATCACAATGTACTTGTATATCAAAACATCATATTGTACACCTTAAATATATAATTTTGGTCAATTATACCTTAATAAAGCTGGAAAAATGAAATTAGAATGCAATCCTTAGTAACTTAAAACAATAAAAACAGGAATGGAAATCTGATGACAGTTTTTCACAACAGATAGGGAAAAATATACATCTGATTCATGTTAGTCAGGGTAGGTTGACTGCTGTAATAATCAATCCCCAAATCTCAGTGGTTTAGTGCAGTGCAAGGTTATTCCTTCTGTATACATTCTAAGCTGGTGTTTTTGAGAAACTTTACAAGTGTTTCTTCAGGAATCCTGGCTTTTTTCTTGCTGTGGCTTCACAACTCCCTAAGGCCTTGGAATTCTCTGCTGGATTTTCTGCATCCAGCTGAAAGACAGGTGGAGATAAGATCTGAAGAATCATGTGGGAGTGTTTAAGGGACCGGGACTGGAAGTGGTGTGCTTCCAGTCCTGACCATTGTCCATTGGCCAGAACCCAGTCACATGCCTTCTCCGAGTGCAAGGGAAGCTGGCAAATGTGTTTGGAGGGAAAGAAAAGGGATCTACTGGTGAGCAGGCAGGCAGTCTCTGCCACAAAATTTTCAACTGTCTTTTTCAAAGAAGCTTATGTCCTAATGAACTAAAATATTCCCCCAAACATAATTACTGTATTCTTTTGTGTTCACATAATCCACAGAATTTTAATGGTGCCTGGGAGTTTACACTGAATAACAGAATTAATATGTATTTTGTATCTTCTGTAGTCTCTAGCCAAGTTAACAAGTAGAGTCTTTGAGTTTATGTGAAAAAGGGATATGGCATCAAATATAGCCTGAAGGGCTAAGCAAATACAAAATGTAATCATTGAGACAAAAAACATTCAGATAATGGCAAGAATTTCATCAGGACAAGATGGAATTGGAAATTAAACAATGCGTTATTCCAAATAGTGGTATTCACAATTACAGTAAGTTTACAGCTCAAAGCATCATTTAGGGAGTATTTTTTAAAAGATTTACTTGAAGTCCAGTTATACTATTTACATTGGCAATCCATCTTTGACACTTGTTTGTTCTGAAGCTTTGACTTAATGTTTTTCAGAACAGAATCAAATTGGATTGTATAGGAGTTGATATGAGTCAAATAATACTGAAAAAGTACATTTTAAGTTCAAAATTTGCTAACAATACTTTAAATATATACTACTGATAATAATTTAAAATATACATTCAAATGAGGATGAATAAAAGCAAGATAGTGTTTTAGCTTAATTCAGCTGCTTATGTTGTGTTGAAGTTATATTGTTTTTATAGTTATGTGACTATAGAAGGGGGACTAACAACACACACTGATAATTATTTATTCATGGCTAAAGAGGAAAAAGTCAAACTGAAGCAACTGAGATAAAGACAACAAGATTGCTTACAGAAATGTTAAGAACGAGAAGGCATAAGTGATCAGTTGTTACTCTAGAATATGTAGAAATCTAAGGGAAAATAAAGAAACCTTTTATGATAATCAAAAAAGAGAACTGCATAGTTTCTGATGTCAGTAAGAAAATAAGTAGTAACCATTTTTGTTAATAAAATTATTATGGTCATAAAATATTAGCTCCATACGTCCAGTGCTCAACAAAGTGACATTAAAGGTATTATGGAGATGTCCTAAAGGGCTCTGTACCAGTGCTCTGTATAGTGAGGGCATGTTCAGAAATTAGTTTTGGCCTCTAGTGGACAATAAATCTGCCTCAGCTCAATAGTAATCAACCCATAGACAAAGGAAAGTGAAACCCAGATGAGGTAAAACAAAATGCAATAAAGCCCTAGGAATTGTAGGAACTCATCCCTAGGCATTTCCATACCATCCTCTTGACACGGCCTCCCCGGTCCATTCTTCTGCTGGTTATCTTTGCGTATCATGGAAGCCCCTGATTCTAAACTCAACTGACTTTGCTGCATGCTAGATACATAAGCATATTGACACTTCAGACAAGCAAACTATCTCTTCCTATAATCACTATTATTTTTTCTTTTGCTTCTCTTCATTTGTAGAAGGACAAGGAAGCATAAACAGGGAGTGCTGATTAAAAGATAGGTGGACGCTCAGAAATAGACAGACCTTCAGTTAGCTCTAAACAAATTCCTAATTGCTACCTTTCTCCATGGGGTGGGGTGGGAGCAATGGAATGTCTAAGTGAAACATAGAATGTTTAAGTGAAACATAAGCAATGGAACGTATAAGTGAAACTATGCCTATTAAAATTCTAGATTCAGATCAAGGACAAAATTTGTTAGAAACATCCAAAAGAATGTGCCCCTAAACTTCAAATCTGTTCCTATACATGTCTTTCCCATATTATTTCCTACTTGATTTTACTACTAAAAAGGATTTCTATGTTTATTTAGCTAATTAAAGCAATATCTTCTTCTTTTCTTTTCTTTTTTTTTACTATACGTTTTAGGGTACATGTGCACAACGTGCAGGTTTGTTACATATGTATCCATGTGCCATGTTGGTGTGCTGCACCCATTAACTCGTCATTTAACATTAGGTATATCTCCTAATGCTATCCCTCCCCGCTCCCCCCACCCCACAACAGGCCCCAGTGTGTGATGTTCCCCTTCCTGTGTCCATGTGTTCTCATTGTTCAATTCCCACCTATGAGTGAGAATATGCGGTGTTTGGTTTTTTGTCCTTGCAATAGTTTGCTGAGAATGATGGTTTCCAGCTTCATCCATGTCCCTACAAAAGATATGAACTCATCCTTTTTTATGGCTGCATAGTATTCCATGGTGTATATGTGCCACATTTTCTTAATCCAGTCTATCATTGTTGGACATTTGGCTTGGTTCCAAGACTTTGCTATTGTGAATAGTGCTGCAATAAACATACGTGTGCATGTGTCATTATAGCAGCATGATTTATAATCCTTTGGGTATATACCCAGTAATGGGATGGCTGGGTTAAATGGTATTTCTAGTTCTAGATCCCTGAGGAATTGCCACACTGACTTCCTTATTGGAAAACCCATTGTTGAACATACTGAATGCCTGACTTCTATGTTACTACTTTTGTTTTTTAAAGTAGTAATATTACCTATGTATGTGTCTCTAAAGAACATAATTCAGCTTTGTCTTTATTTGAACTTTTTGTAAACTGAATTGCAATATAAATATTCTTTAGTAACTTGCAGTGCTTTGCTCAATGTTGTATCTGTTAAGACATATATCTGTTAAGATCCAGTCATATTATTGAATGAAGCTGTAATTCATCCTGCATTCATTGTTGGATGACACTATTGTGTGTGTGTGTTGTTTTCATTTTTAGTTTCCTAAATATTCACACTTGCCAACATTTTACCTATAGCTCAAATATATTCTTATTATACACATGTTATTCTTGGTATCTCTGAGGTGCTGCAAAAAGAGAATATATAATAAGTATTAAGGGCAGAATTTTTTTCTACTTCATAGATTAGGTTCAAATAAGCCTCTGGAAAGCAGAAACTTGGTAGAACTTGTTCTTCACACTACATGCATACTTGCTGTTTCACAGGCATGCGTGGTACTGTGAGGATGGAGGTGGTGAAGTTTCCTGAGTTGTGAAGAGCATCCTTGAGTTTAGGATCATCTGGATTTCATATGTCATATTCAGGGTCACCTTTGTTGCCTGATAGTGAGTCGTAGGGAGATCTTTATGTTTAAACTTTTGCTGACCTGAGTTCTGATTATCATTGATGATTAGTTGGGTCATCTCTGAACCTTGTGCCCTTTTCATTCCCCATAAATCTGTGTCATCTCAAATGAAGTTTGCCATGTGCCACAAAGTGATAATTAATTTAGCCTTTATAGACTTTAAAACCTATTATTATTTCTCTAATCCTACTCTCAATTTTTATTTTTTATTTTTACTATATATTAAAAAATATAATTGCATATATTTATGGGATACAATGTGATGTTGTAATTTTTTAATGTCATTTAAAAAATCTTGTCCTAGTGTTTATTTTACTTTTCTATACTCTTTCTTTTCTTCCCCAAATAGGACTGAGTAATGAAAGCAAAGTGGCTTTTAGGGCCCAGGTGTTAGGCAACATGAGGCGAGAGATTTCATATTTCCTGTGGCCTCTCATATTTTACATCCGACGTCTCCCAGTCCTTGTGTGACTCACTTAGGCAGTGTCTTACTTCTTTCTGCTCACTGTCCGTTATTTGTTTTTTTGGCAGCAACTTGAGCTGCATTGCTCATATACTGCAGAGATTTTAGCTAGTGTGTGCAGACCTACCAATTAGAATCTATAAAACAAGCCAGTGAACAGTTTTTCAATGTGGCATTAAATTAGAGCTAGTTTTGTGTTTTCTGCGTTTTTTTGTTTTGTTTTTGTTGTTGTTGTTGTTATCATCTACACTATTAGTCTGAAAAATGTACATTGCTGCATAGCCTGTTTTGGTAATTATTATAAATTTTTATTTGACAATCAGTGTTTAAAATGAACATCTCTGGAAAATTATATCTAATTTTCCTTTAGATTATATCTGAAAAGTAGTAGAGAATCTTTCAAAATAGAAGCCTTATTTTGCATATCTTTTTATAAGGTAAAAAAAGTATGTCCCATTAGAATTATAATGGTATATGATCTATATTTATATCAGTCCAATTGATTTCTGAAATTTACCTTTTCTAGTTTTTTAAAACAGAAACATCAACACCAGTAGAAGTCTAAAATTAAATTGAATTGATTTTCACAATCTTGTTTCTCTGGAAACTTTAAAAGTTTCTTTTCCTGGTTTTTGTAAATATACACAAATTTTTAAACCTATTTTAAAGCCATCACTTGCTTTTCCTATACCATTATAGTTCACATTTTTTTTACTATATTATACTGTAAGTATTCTGTGTTATTACATAATTTTAATGTTGTGATTTGTGATATTTAGTAGATGTAACCTAATTTTACTTATTCGTACATTGTTACATTGTTGGATATTTAGGTATTTTGTTTTTAATAGTGACAGGGTGTTGCTCTGTCACCTAGGCTGATGTGCAGTGGCATAATCATAGCTTACTTATGGCAGCTTGGAACTCCTGGGCTCAGTCTTCAAGCCTCAGTCACCTAGTAACTGAGACCATAGGTGTGCACCATCACACCCAACTATTTTATTTTTATTTGTACGTTTTGTAGAGATAGGGTCTCACTATGTTGCTCTGGCTGGTCTTGACCCTAGCTTCAAGTAATCCTCTTGGCTTCCCAAAGTTCCGGGATTATAGGTGTAAGCCACCACATCTAGCCTGATATTTAGCTTTTATAAGAAAATAAAATTTAAATGTAGACATACCATACTTTCATTCTTTTACATTATTTCAATATTATGTTCTAATTTAATAAGTATAAAGTGACATGTTAATTTTAATTTGGTTAATTGGGGGTAGAGAACTTTTATATATGTATTTACCATTTCTATGTCAATTACCTATTCATATGTTTTGCTATTAATCTATTTTGAACTCATTATTGTTTTAACTGATTTAAATATTTTTTGACTAGCACCATTAACTCTTTTTTGTCATACTTTATGGATTATTTTCTGAATGATTTTTTTCACTTTAGTTATTATTTGTGCTACTAGTTTAACATTTTTATAGAGATAATATTTTGTTTTATTCATTTTACTGCTCAAAACTTAGAGAATTCAGACCAGAAACCTAATGATAATTGGTATTATTTTAAGGGAATATTCCTAGGATTTAAAAAATACCGCTAATTTACTTTAATCTGATTAGGATGTTATAACTAACATCCCTAAGTGACACCCTAAGCTCTTTCTTTTCACCCAAAGTTTTCTTCACTCTGTCCTTTCTTTCACCCAATGAAAACATTAATCTGTGATGTAGAAAATGCTTTAGGACTGGAATTTGGCAGATACCTTTCCTTTATTAAAGTGGCCCAACAGCTAATTTCTTAGGAAGTAATAAAGGCCTTTCTTTTTATTTGTGATTTAATATCACCTAGATATATATCTTAGTGTTGGATTTAGTATGTCAGTTTTATTTGGAACCTGAAGAATTCCTTCTATGTCTTCTATCTGATCTTTTGTTGGTTCCAAGGAAGAGTCCTTTACTTGGAGCAGCTTTGAGGATTGGTTCTGATCTATTTCTGTTGTCTTCTTCAAGAACTTTTAGCTTTTACAATATCTTACTTTTACGTGTACCTGCTTTTCTTTCTTTTCTTCATTTATTTTTTCATTTGCTGATTAACTATGAGTTTGCTTTTTATTATAAGCTTTCTGAGGGCCTAAATCTTATTTTTTTCTGAATGGTTTTCCTTTTATCACTGTATACTTGGCAATGTCAATATAAGGATATGAGTTGTTTTGATAGAAACTAAAATAAAATATAAAAGTAAGTATTTTAAAACTTTAAAATAAATAGACATAAGAAAAGGGAAACAGACCTCTTCAGAATAGCAAACACAAAGAGACTCCTGGGACTGGTTTTCTTTTTTTTTTTTTTTTTTTTTTTTTGAGATGGAGTCTCACTCTGTCACCCAGGCTGGAGGGCAATGGCACGATCTTGGCTCACTGCAACTTCCACCTCCCAGGTTCAAGCAGTTCTCCTGCTTCAGCCTCCTGAGTAGCTGGGACTACAGGCTCATGCCACCATGCCCGCCTGTCTAATTTTGTGTATTTTAGTAGAGACAGGGTTTCCCCATGTTGCCCAGGCTGGTCTCGAACCCCTGACCTCAGGCAATCCGCCTGCCTCGGCTTCCCAAATTGCTGGAATTACAGGCATGAGCCACTGCGCCCGGCCAGTTTTCTTTTTTAAATCCCTTTAGTATGGTTCTATCAGTGTTAAAATGACTCATACTTATACATTGAAAATGTCTTATTTTCTCTTTGTTCTTGAAGGATAGTTCTAGTGAGTACACAATTATAAGTTAATACATATTTTGTCACAGTAGTTTGAAGATACTAGATCAAAGATGTATGGCTTTTATTGTTGCTATTAATTATGTTGTCAGTCTAATTGTTCTCTTCTGTTAGTATACATTATACTTCTTTCCTCTGTGAATTCTTGTTGTTTCTTAGGCCTAAAAAACTTTCTTCCTTTATTTTTTCCCATATTGTTTCTTCTCCAGTGGTCTTAGTTTTTTTTTTCTTTTTTTGAACTCTATTTAAAGATACTATATCTTCTTATTCTATTCTCTATGTCTCTTAACCTCTACTTATATATTGCATGCACATCATTTCTCTTTCCTATATTATGGATGATTTCTCTATGTACATTTTCCAGTTTATTGCTTCTCTTTACTTGTAACTGATTTGTTTATTATTTCATTCACTGAGTTTTAAATTTTAATGTTTTTATTTCTTTTTTGGTATTTTTATTTTTCTCAAAGACTTCCTGTCATTCCATTTATACTTATTCTATATTCCATATCAGATAAGTGTAATTAATGTCTGAAGTCTTTGAAGGTCCAATTTTTAAAATTTTTTTATTATTTAACATATTTCAAGTTTACTTGGTCAACTTTTATTATTAACCCATATTTGTCTGAACTTAGTCTATAAGAATTCTGAAAAACTGAACTGAGAGTGTTTTCCTTAAGAGTGGTTTTGTATTTGCATCTTGCAGTTGCCAGAAAAAAAAAAAATTAGCTTCATCTCTCAGCATGCGGTTTCCTTGTGGCAGACCCAATGTAGATATGGCTGGATTTGCAGATTCTTAAAGGTGACTATTAATAATGCTACTGGCCGGGCACGGTGGCTCATGCCTGTAATCCCAGCACCTTGGGAGGCCAAGGCAGGCGGATCACCTGAGGTCAGGAGTTCAAGACCTGCCTGACCAACATGGAGAAATCCTGTCTCTACTAAAAATACAAAATTAGCCAGGCATGGTGGCACATGCCTGTAATCCCAGCTACTCGGGAGACCGAGGCAGGAGAATTGCTTGAACCCCAGGAAGCAGAGGTTGTGGTGAGCTGAGATGGCGCCACTGCACTCCAGCCTGGGCAACAAGAGTGAAATGCCGTCTCTCCAAAAAAAAAAAATTGTGCTACTTACTGGTATTATTATTATTAATTATTGGGGGTTATTTGGGCTGGCACATTAGATCTTTACCAGTCTACATTTCATGAATTCTATAGTCCTTTAGGCTTCATCTTAGAAATGTTAGTCTCTCTCCTACTTAATAAAGGCCAAAATCTTATTTGAAAATTTTGTGCTGGTGGTGCTTTTTGCCAGCAGAGCAACCCCAGCTTATTCTTTTTCTGAAAGTTTATTGTCTGATTTAATGTTATATCTGTTTATATTTTTCTTTTTCTTTTGACCATTGAGACCTCTCCTTCTTTCTTACGAATTCTGCAATACATTAAAATTTGCTGATTTATTTCATGTTAAGATATACTATCAAATTCTGGAAATAAGGCAAAGGTTGGTTGATTGTCTGGTCAGTGACATACTGGGGCTTCATCTAACAGGACAACCTAATTATTACTTAAATTTCTAGGGGAATGTAATTTGGCAGGGCCCTGACCCTGTGAAGTTTCATATTAACCTATAGATCCCTCTATAATATAGATATAAATGATTCTTGTACAGTAGAAAATAAGTCCCTGAAGTTATGGTAAGGGTTTATCATGTAAGATATTAACCAGTTTTGTGTCTAACGTAGTGGTCTAATTCTACTTTTTTTTTTAAATTCAAGATTCAGTTCCTCAAATGCTTTTTACCCTCATTGATGCTATAAATACATCATCGACATGTGTTAATTCTAAATTTGTATGAGAGTAAATGTTTTTAACTTTTGAAAAGTATCCTTTCAGATCATGATAAGCTAGATTGCATTTTGATACCTTTTTTTTTTTTTCCTTGAGACAGAGTCTCACTATGTCGCCCAGGCTAGAGTCCAGTGGCAGGATCTTGGCTCCCTGCAACCTCTGCCTCCTGGGTTCAAGCGATTCTCCTGTCTCAATCTCCCGAGTAGCTGGGAATACAGGCACCTGCCACCACTCCTGGCTAATTTTTTGTATTTTTAATAGAAGCGGGGTTTCACCTTATTAGCCAGGATGGTCTTGGTTTCCTGACCTCATGATCTGCCTGCCTTGGCCTCCCAAATTGCTGGGATTACAGGCGTGAGCCCCAACATTAGCAGAAGTAACTACTGAAGCAAAAATAGTATTATTTTATTTTTTATTGAATTCTAAGTGATAATGGGGACTAGCTGAGTCACTGGCACATAGATTACATTCAATATTTGCTGTAATGAATGAATGAATACGTAACTAATTTCAACTATTATAGCTTTAATTTTGTTTTGTCCTATTCTTTAGAATTATGGCATTTTCAGGAATAATCTCCTCCATTATAGGGAATCTTAACACATCTAATTATTTTTAAAACAACATTTTATGTAATTAATTATAGCAGAAACTTATTCTAAACTATGTATTTTTATAGTATATATATATATATATATATTTTCTATGTGAGTGAGAGCCTTTGAACGTTGTTTCTTTTGACTTTCAGTTGAGATTGAAGCATTTACCTTCACTCTTAAGTGCACTGAAATTTTAAGAATTTTGTAAAACAGCTTTTGTTCAACATCACAGATTGGAGCTGCTCTGTTCTTAGAGGGACAGTGGGATAGCAGGGTCTCTCATTCTTGTTTAGTTAAGATGTGGGTTAGTTCCAGTGGTCATTTCTCTGGATATTTCAGCCACTAATTCCTTGCCTATTGTGTCATCTCTGCTGTGAGAAGCCAGATATATGTTAATAGCTATGGTTGATACTGCTAGATGTTTTGGTTATTTCTAACGTTTTATAGGCATGCTTGTAGCATTTCTGAGAAGAGGGTTTTTGTACTTTCTTATTTTCCAAACTTCCCACAAGTAACATCTAGGGTTGGTTGGTTTGTTTTATTCTTGATTTAAGCAGAGAGTTATTTCTTGGTTTAGACAATACATATTCATTATAGAATAATAGGAAAATAAAGAGGTTGAGACATAATTCTGGATGCTTCAGAAAGTAGGAAACACATTAGTGGCATTACTGCATGAGCCACCAACATTTATGCATGATACCATCTGTCCCTGGGTCTCTGTGTCTCTTTATCCTACTGCCCAGCTTGCTTACAGTGCTGGCCTATTACAGAGGTTGATGGTGCAGTTGTAATAGTTGTGTTTCCTTAATTCAGAGTAGTAATTAGTAATTTTTTAAATCTGGCAAGTGGTTGAACACTTTTTATGGATCCCCTGTGGATTATCAAAGTTTTTATGCCTTAAGAGAAATTGAAATATGATACATTTGGGTATGCAATGGGTTGATAAACAGCACAAGTCACTACATTTTTTGTTTGACGGAGTTTTGCACTATTGCCCAGGCTGGAGTGAAGTGGAATGAGCTTGGCTCACTGCAATCTCCACCTCCTGGGTTCAAGGATTCTCTGCCTTGGCCTCCCAAGTAGCTGGGATTACAGGCGTGCACCACCATGCCCAGCTAATTTTTGTATTTTTAGTAGAGATGGGGTTTCACCATGTTGGCCAGGCTGGTCTCGAACTCCTGACCTCAGGTGATCCACCTGCCTGGCCTCCCAAAGTCACTACATGTATATTTTTAATCTAACTTTGAACAAGTTAACTTACTCGCTTTAAAGTATGGGTCCCTAGTATTTAGTTTGAGACTAAACTTTCTCGTAGTCTCATGGTTAGGATTAAATGATACAATATATGTAAGCAGTAAGTACTGTACATAATGCAAAGTAAATGCTTAATAAATTGTCTTATATTGATATTATTATATTCTCATTTCTTGCTGTTTTATCCTGTAAGTTCTTTATGTTTTACTTGATAAGCATCAAATATATTAGACATTCAAGTTAAAAAAAAAAAAAAGATCTAGGTCTGACTTTGGACCCTACCCCTTACAAGTGACTTTAATGTTCCTGATTCTCAGTTTCTTCACATTAAGAAAAGAAAGGGAATGTTATTATCATTGTTATTGGGATACTTGATGTAGTATACCAACTCTTTTGCCTAAATTCTTAGTTCACATTGTTCCAATAGACATAATCAGTTGGTTTAAGTTTATTTCCTTCATTAGTAGGGCTGTACAAATAGGTATCATAGAAAAAGAATCAGTCCTCATTCTAACATGCATCCATAGACAGTCCTTCCATATAACCAAACTCTATCACTTGTTCTCTTGTTCAGTGATAATTATGTACCTTTGATCTTAACATTTTGTTAAATTTTATTTTACAGAATTCAGTTGTGAACTTGTGGCACTGATCTTTTTTCGTTATTCTCTTATAATTTGATGTATCTGATATTAGCAATGTGTATACATCTTTAAACAAATGTCAGTGACTCAAGGATAAAAATGATTTTTATAAAATCAGAAGGCATATGGTTTCTACAGCCCCCCACATTCTTTTGACCTCACAAAATATTATGTTCTTCTTATTATTTATTTTTGACATTTATTCAAATGCCATCTACTCCCCAATGATAAGGAAGTGAAATTCCATTTATTAAGCAGTTGCCTTTGAGAAGCTGGTCATAAATAGGCACAATTCGCTCTACATACTGACAGATGGCTGTTATTAAAGGTTGTTAGGGAGGGCCCCAGAGCTTTCCAGATTCTCAAAAGAATCACATTAGTGTGAACAAGTCATTTCCCAAATCACAAAGTCTAAGAGAAATCACTGCCTACCCCATCTCCAAGCCCACAGGAGACATGTTTTTAGGAAATACAAGGACCTTTATGAAGGTGCCCACCGTCCCTTCTTGTGGCTTTTGGATTCTTCTGGATATTAATTATCTTTAGCCTAAATCTGGATAAGTGCTTAGCAGGTAGCAAATGTTTTAAATATCTATAATTTTGATTCTTGTTTTCAACAGGTTATAGGAATTTAAATAGATACAACATATATGTGTCTCTATTGCATTTTACTTATATGGGACTCATTGTTATAGCTTAGAGAGTTTATTTGAATCATCTTGATCTACTCACAGTATCTGTCTCTCCGGCTATTGCATAATCTAAAATTTGATTTTTAAGCTTTTGTTCAAATTAATTATTTAAAAAAACATTATAGTAGGGTTAAGTGCTGTGGTATGCTGTTAGAGGAGTGTCTTCAGTTACAATCTATACTCTGTGCATGCAGTTTATTCATCCGCCCTGAAACTCATGTGGGAGAAAGAGCATCATATATTGGCCACTGGCTGGGAATATAAATTCCCTGCTATTGAACAGTACCTCAACCTTCTAAGAGGAGGTCTACCAGTTGGAACTATAAGTACTGAGTGATCAAACAACACTCACTTCTGCTTTTAGTTTTCACTTGATCCCAGTTTTGTTTATACTATGGCTACTTGATGGAGTATTGTTGTGCATACCTAAATTTGTATAGCACCTCTTTCAAATGAGTAGTTCTGGATATACACTTACTTGGTGTCCTACAATCAGGCAGGCACAGTTTATGGCAGGGCTAAATAACATGTGTAAATTTTTATTTTCTATAGAAAATAATGTTTACTTGACAAGAAAGATATGACTTTGTTCTACACCCAGGGTCCCTCCTTTGTGATTTTCTAACTAGAGTAGGCTACAGACTCCATATAATATTCTTATCAACTCCAAGCACATTGGATCTTACTGATCATGATATCTAAAGGACAGAGCTTCTTATTTCCCAACTTAGACCAGCTGGAGATCTTTATATACTACTCTGGCCCCTTCTCAAAGTGTACAGCCTTATGATTTACTTGAAATATGCTTCCAAGTGGTAAACCAAATGGTAATATGTTGTCTCCAGAATTCACAAAAGCCTGTCAAGCATTGTATCGTTTTCTTAGTGATAGTAAATACATACTATAGCAACTTGTTTTTCACTTTAGAGGGACTATTCCTACATGCATTAGACCCATAAACTTCTGAAGAATCCAGGGCTCTACCTAATAAGTGTCAGGGGCAGTGTTGATCCTTCCAGAAAATAACTACTTCTGGAACAACAGCACTGTGTAATTGGGAACACTACCTAATTAACTTTACAATCATTCACGGCTCTTCTCCAAGTTCCTCCTATCTTCTGCACAGTTAATATAGGAAAATTAATTGGGAAAGTGATAAGAATTTCTACCCATTTCATTCATGTTTCAAGACTAATGTGGCACTAAGCTTTGTGAATCCTCTAGGTAAACATATAGGTCAAAATACCTTTGGGAGTGCTACATTTACAGGAATAATTCCCTAAACCACTGGGCAACCAAGGTAGCTGCTACTTCTATTGTGATTAAAAGAACCTACATAGGCCGGGCGTGGTGGCTCACACCTGTAATCCCAGCACTTTGGGAGGCCGTGGCGGGCGGATTACGAGGTTAGGAGATCAAGACCATCCTGGCTAACACGGTGAAACCCCGTCTCTACTAAAAATACAAAAAATTAGCTGGGTGTGGTGGCAGGCGCCTGTAGTCCCAGCTACATTGGGAGGCTGAGGCAGGAGAATGGCGTGAACCCTGGAGGCAGAGCTTGCAGTGAGTGGAGATCCTGCCACTGCACTCCAGCCTGGATGACAGAGGGAGACTCCGTCTAAAAAAAAAAAAAAAAAAAGAATCTACATAATTAGATAACTCTGAAACAGCTGTGGGATGAGCCAGCACTCTGACACCCCAGCTGCTATCTGTAGCAACAAAATGCATGCCCTGTACCTACTTCTTTTCCTTGGTGATGCATTTCTAAATCAAGGGCTCAAATGAGTACTTTTGATTGGCAGAACTCACATGCAAAATCCTAACTGCAGAGTAATCTGGGAAGAATTACTTCTAGTTCTCCAGCTTCTGAAATACAGGAAGATGTGAAAGAAAAAGATTATCATGTATGTTGAGTGTGTCCTCCCATGGTTTGGACCACAGTAGCCTCACATATAATATTGTTGTCAGTCTTGGTTTCCATGTCAGCCTTTCAAAAAAATTCCACTGTATTTACAAAAGGGCAAGTGTCAATTAAAATGTAAGGAAGAATAGAGATTATTTTAATAATATTCATATAATTTTGAACCACATTAATGGTTATATTGTCTTTGTATTAACTTCAGTCATGTCGGGGAGAAACAGTTTATAGATATACTATGGAAGAGCTCTTTATGATGAAATTCTCTTCTCGTCAATGTTTTCCAATAGGATTGTATTAACTCTAGAAAAATATATTTTATTTATAGTATTTAACTTTTCAAGGTTCAGTGAACTAAATTCACGTTATATAGCTGTGAATGCTTTCGTGTTGTCATCCTAAATTATAACATTTCACTTATTGAGCACTTACTAGGTGCCTATCACTATGGTAAGCATTTTTACAATCTAACTTAATAGACATTTCTCTTCAACTCTATAATCCAAGGGTCCCTAGCCACCAGGCCACACAGCAGGAAGTGAGCAGCAGGGGAGCTAGCATTACCTTCTGAACTTCCCCTCCTGTCAGATCAGTTGTGGCATTAGATTCTCATAGGAATGCAAACCCTATTGTGAACTGTGCATGCAAGGGATCTAGGTTGCACACTCCTTATGAGAATCTTATGAGTGATGATCTGACGTGGAACAGTTTCATCTCAAAACAATCCACCCTGCCCCCCTTCCATGGAAAAATTGTCTTCCACAAAACTGGTCCCTGGTGCCAAAAAGGATGATAGATGACCTATCTATCATCTGTCTGGCTAATCTATCTAAAACGTAAGAGCTTAAGTACCTTGATTTATCATCTCCTGTATTCATTCTGTATATAGCCTATTATCTAAACGATTATCTCTTGCTATTTCAACTAAAACTTCCATTTTAGCACCCTGTTTCATGTTTCAAAATACTAACTGCTATAGAAAATCTTAGAACCTAGAATATTATAATTTGTGTATTTTATGATTGTGCTTGAGACTGACCCAGAGTTACGTTGATACTTTTTATACTCCTCACAGCATTTAGCTCAGTAGTAAGGTCTTAGAAAGTACATTTTGATTTGACTTGATGGAATATAGAAACCTACTCATTTTTATCTTTAGTTTCAGGTGCAGCATTATGTCTCTCAGAGTCTGGTAACCCTGGGAAGTTGCAGCTTGTTGAGAAAATCTATTATATCTCTGCTTCTATCAGAAGTAAATGGCTTTGCCGATGATCTGGGAGCCATCAATCAGGTACACATAACTTGAAACTGTAGCTCTCATTTATAGTTAATGTAGCTATATGTTTTTCTTTTCTTTTCCCTTCTTTCCTCTCTTCTTTCCAGGCTGATGTTTTAGTTATTACCTTATGTCTGATATATATGAGTGATATTACTGCCTACCAAAATTACAGAAAGATACTTTCAGAAAACAGTTTTGAAAATAAAACCACTTTATAATCCTTACTTGCATATATGTGCCAAAGATGCCATTGGTGACAGCAAAAGAGTGCTTAAATGAACGGCTTTAAATCCCTCCAGGCAGGCAGCATGTTTCTAAAGCAAAATGAGAGAAAAGTGAACTGGAGAGGATTCTAAATGGAGAGTAGTCCTTAACCAGTATTTTTCATTCCTTATTGCTCATGAAAATCATCTTGCTTTTAAATATCCTGTTGCCAAGTCATATGCCAATCCTATTACATAGGGGTCTCTGAATTTGGAATTCTGGTATTGGTATTATTAGAGCACTTCAGGTGATTTCAGTATGCAACCAAGCTTGAAGACCACTGCTCTAAGCCCTTTTATCTGTGGAAAGTCTTCTATACCACTGGTGACAAAGGTGTAGAAGGAACATAAGTCATTCCCATATTTTAATGTTGACACTGGTTTATTACATGTATTCCATTTGGCAGCTCATTTAATATTCTTATCATTTCTGTAGTCAAAGTCACAATGAAAGGAAATTAGAGATAGGTAGCAATGTCTTGGTAAAGAGAAAGAACTTTAATAAAATATTGTATATGTATATAATTTAAATGGCTTTTAACAAAGTACTGACATCTAATGACATAGTCTAAAAATATTATACAATCTAATTGAATTTGATGTTTGACATTGTGTATCCAGTCAGCAAATTTTCAATTGACTACAAAATGACAAACTCTCTTAAGAGCTCTGTTAGATTTTTTTAAAAAACTTGTTTTCACTGTTGTCAAGGAGAAAAAAGTAAGCTATATTTACTAATTGAAAAGGAGCAAAGTGTTAAAATGTATGATGTTTTCATAGGAGTTCCAAGATCAAGGAATAGACCATGGTAGGTTGCAAGTCCCTGAAAATAATTTACGGAAAAGGAAGTACTTGAAAAATGCATTTGAATTGAATAAGCAGAGGATAACTGAATGTAGAGCCATTAGGGTGTTATTTAACAAGAGATGCCGAAGATTCTGGGGAAACAAGGTGAAGTCTTAGAGTTTAACAATAGGAAGCAATGTGGAAAGTGAGTTTAATTGAATTCGATTGTTTGGAGGATATCAGTAAGTGCAAAAAAAATGATATATATGTTCTCATTTAATTTTCGCAATAGCTCCATGAAGCAGTTATAATTTTCACAAACTTTATGGATAAGAATACAAAACATTAGAGTGATGAAGTAGCTTGACCAAGACTTCAGAAAGAGCATATCCTAAAGCCATAATTCAAACCCAGATGTTCTGACAGTTAAGATACTTTAAAATAATAAGAAGAAAAATAGCAATAACACAATAACAATAACTAGTGTTTGGCAGGTTTATGTTGTTGAATTCTGTTTGCTCGTATTTTGCTAAGGAGTTTTGCATTGGCCAAAGGACAGTATTTAATAATTGGTGCCAGGAAAACTGGGTATCCATATGCAAAAGAACAAAACTATATTTCATTTTTTATCATATACAAAAATCAAATTAAAATGGATTAAAGTCTTAAATGTAAGATCTGAAACTTTGCAACTACTAGAAGAAAACACCAGGAAGTGCTGTAGGACATTGGCCTGGACAAAGATTTTTTTGGGTAAGACCTTAAAAAACACAAGCAATAAAAGCAAAAATAGACAAATGAGAATATATCAAGGCAAAATGCTTCTGCACAGCAAAGGAAACAATTAGCAAAGTGAAGAGACAACCCACAAAATGGAAGAAAATATTTGCAAACTAGCTATCTGACAAAGGATTAATTACCAGAATATATAAAGAACTCAAACAACTGAATACCAAGAAAACAAACAATCTTAATTAAAAATGGGCAAAATACCTGATAGACATTTCTCAAAAAAAGACATACAAATGGCTAGCAGGCATATGAAAAAAAAAAAAGCTCAACAGTACTAATCATCAGGGAAATGCAAATCAAAACCACAATGAGTTATCATCTCACTCCAACTAGAATTAAAAAGACAAATAGTAACAAATGTTAGTGAGGATTTGGAGAAAGGCAAATGCTCATAGACTGTTGGTAGGAATATAAAGTAGTATAACCATTATGGAAAACAATGTGGACATTCCTCAAAAATCTAAAAATAGAACTACCGTATGATCCAAGTATCCCACTGCTGGCTATGTATCCAAAAGAAAGGAGAGATACCAGCACTCACATGCTCACAGTAGCCAAGATATGAAATCAACCTAAGTGTCCATCACTAAATGAATAATAAAGAGAATTTGGTGTATATATATATATATATATATATATATATATACACACACCAAATATATATATATATATATACACCAAATATATATATATACCAAATATATATATATATACCAAATAATAATATTCCTCTCTCTCTATATATATATATATAAATTGGAATATTATTAAGCCATAAAAAGAATGAAATCTCATCATTTGCAGAGCATGGATGGAACTGTAGGTGATTATGTTAAGTGAAATAGGCCAGGCATAGAAAAACAAATAGTGTATGTTCTCACTCATATGTGCTGGGAGCTAAAGACATGGATCATATTGAGGCAGAGAGTAGAATGATGGTTACCAGAGGCACGGAAGGGAAGAGAAGTTGGTTAATGAGTATGAAAATACAGTTTGATAGAAGGAATAAGTTCTAGTATTCAATAGTACAGTTAGTGAATTTTAGATATAGTTAATTATAACTAAATTGTAGAAATTATAACATTTTTTATATTTCAAAATAGCTAGAAGTGAAGAATTGTAATGTCTCCAACATAAAGAAAAGATAAATGTTTGCGGTGATAGATACCCCAATAACCCTGATTTGATAATTACGCATTGTATACATGTATGAAAATATCCTATTTATCCCCAGTATATGTACAACTCTGATGTATCAATTAAAAATGCATCAAAATATCCATTTAAATTCTGTGCATTCTACTATGTGTAAACTGTACCTTAACTAAAATATAGTTTTTGAAATCTTAACAAATTTTTCAACCTAAAGGAAACATAATTTTTATCAGTGCTTTTATACTCAGTATTTTAGCTCACTTTAAAGACTTTATTTCTCTGTCAATATAATGAATGCTAAGATCTTACCAAGAACTATCTGAAGAATAGTTTTATTTTTAATGATATAAATTTTTCTAAGTAGTCACTAATTCAAAAAATGATTGTGTATGTATATATATGCATAACATATTGTACTCTATATAAGTCTGGTTGAATTTCCAAGGTATTTGATGGCAGAGGATAGATCTGTTTAATAAAGATTAATGGAGGATTCAGTAATAATTATTATCATAAATATTTACTGAGCAGCCTTATGTGTCAAACATTATTCCACACATTTCATAGTCCTCCAAATATTTTGCATATATTTTTGTTTGAAATAAATAGTGATTCATTTTAATTTTATGTTATTTCATTTAATTCTCCTAACTACACTAGTAATTCGTATTATTCCCATTTTACAAAAGAGGGCAATTAGGATTAGAGAGTTTAAATAGCCTGCCCACAGTCATAGGAAGTACAGCACCAGTTTGTCGAACCCACAAAGTCTGACTCTGTAATCTAGAAGATAAAGTATGGAATAATTTCTGTTATTGACTAACCATGTCAGTTATTTGTATTTCACTAACACCATTTTATATTAATTTGTCTCATGCAAGTGGTATGTGTGTTGTCTCACCTACTTTTTAGCAGGGTAAGTAAAGTAGATATTTGTGTCAAATTTAACACATTTTTTATGTATATTCTGTGACCATTGAATCAGATTTTTGAAAGGTGATTTTGTGAACTCTTATCCTAGTATCCTTTCTCTAGCTGTGTTCAGTTGAATGGGTCTTGTTGAAATTATTTATGCAATGTTGAGGATAAAAGTTTCCTAATATCTTGTCAAACATGTATTTTGGATTTCCCCCTTTATTGTCTTTTCTTTATCAATAGGTTAACATTAAGAAAATGTATCTGCCTTTTTTTTTTTAGTGACAGCATTTTCTTACTATGGTTATTGTATATTCACCATCTTATGACATAATCACTGTGGTTTTCTATTTATTTTAATAATAACTTTGAAAAAGTGGCTTCTTTATGTTATCATAGACTGGTGACCTATTTGATTTTCTAAGGGCCTACATTGTTTAGTTATTCAAAAATGAGAACAAAAGTCAAGCTATTGACTTTAATTATTAGGCTTTATGCCCCTGGGACCTTGTGTTGGAAAGTTTTATGAGAAGCTGTTTTTCTGAAAGACTTTCTTCCTCTTTTCAAATAGAATCCAAGTTGCTAATATCTAGGAAGAGCAGTCAGCCAACAGCTAGAGTATCTGTGGGCAGAATATCTCTGTAAAAAGCAATATCCATGGTTTTAGTAAGTTTTAAAAATTTTTATATGAATTTTATTAATAGCTTATATGTTTCTTTAGATATCTAGATAGTATGTGATTTTCACAGGATCAGCTTTCTGATCAGCTATTACTAGAAGTTTTTGCTACTGAAAGCTCTTATCAATATATGTTATCTCTTAATATTTTACAAAGTAATGTGTTTTGTTTATTCTAGAAAAGTGGCATTGAAAAAGAGGTATACATGTTCATTTTACATATGTGGATTTTTTTGTATTTATTTTATTTGATTTTACTTTAAATTCTGGGATACATGTGCTGAACATGCAGGTTTGTTACATAGGTATACATGTGTCATGGTGGTTTGCTGCGCCTATCAACCCGTCATCTAGGTTTTAAGCCCCGCATGCATTAGGTATTTGTCTAATGCTCTCCCTCCCCTTTCCCCCCACCCCCCAACAGGCCCAGGTGTATGATGTTCCCCTCCCTGGGCCCATGTGTTCTCATTGTTCAACTCCCACTTATGAGTGGGAACATGTGGTGTTTGGTTTTCTGTTCCTGTGTTGGTTTGCTGAGGATGATGGTTTCCAGATTAATCCATGTCCCTGCAAAGGTCATGAATTCGTTTTTTATGGCTGCATAGTATTCCATGGTGTATATGTGCCACATTTTCTTTAGTCTATCATTGATGGGCATTTGGGTGGATGTTTTAAAGATTACCAACTTAGCTCCAACCTGGACCCCATTAAAACAAAACAAAACCAAAAAAAAAAAAGTACCAGCAGCTGCTTCATCTTCCTTCTTCTAACTTGCTTTCAAGTTCCTGGGGCCTCAATATGCAAAGAGAATTGTTTATGGAACATTTATTTCTTTCTATGGAACCTTTAGAAAGAAAATGTTTTTATGAAGATATTTTAGTTGTTGACATGGTAAATAAGTTTAAGGTATTTCTGTTAAAAATTTTCAAAATTTATAATAAATCAAAGATCAGTATAGTTTTCTCTGTTTTTGACTGGTTTCTAATTCATTTCATATTATATATTTATAAATTATATGTAATATAAAATAATTTTATAATATAAATTTATAAGATTTTATAATATAATTATGAGGCAGCGCTCCTTTCGCGGGGGCACTAGCTGCGGGGGGTCTGTTCCTGCCAACCCCTGATTCGGCAACGGATGAATAAAGTACACTGACACATAGATTATTCTGCTTTGCCAGTCTAGCTGAGGGTCCAAGCTGCTAACGGTCTCCAAGCTGGGTTCTGTAAACAGTTGCCACTGGGCCCCAATCAGATAGTGAGACTCACATTTATTCAGTAAGATTAACAAAAGTTGTGAGTAAACACCACTAGAGGGTAAAGATTAAAGGCCAGGTTCCAAGGCCTAAAGCAAACAGCATTTGCTGGTAATAAACTTCTGCTGACCTCTTTCCCCCACTCTCCCAAATAGGAAGCAGTAAAGTACCCTGTAGGACAAATGTTAGTCTTAAGCCCATATAAGTAAACAGGTTAGTAAGATACACTTCCCACATTCCTTTGTACTTGCACCCTAATCTTTCTGGCTCCTACAGAAACCCTGGCTGCCTTCAGCCAAGCAATCTGAAGCTATGCAAACTTTCAGGCCTTCCAAGAGAGTTTTTGACTATTACTATAATTATCTTTTATATTTTTCCGACCAGCCTGATCGAACCCCGACATAATTATAATTTTATAACATATGTTTTATATTATATATAAAATGAACTAGGAATCAATCAGAAACAAGAGAAAAATAGGCTTAAGGATATGAAAAGTTAGTTTAATGGAAGAGAAAAGGCCGGGCGCGGTGGCTCATGCCTGTAATCCCAGTACTTTGGGAGGCTGAAGTGGACGGATCACCTGAGGTTGGGAGTTTGAGACCAGCGTGACCAACATGGAGAAACCCCGTCTCTACTAAAAATACAAAATTAGCCAGGCATGGTGGTGCATGCCTGTAATCCCAGCTACTTGGGAGGCTGAGGCAGGAGAATCACTTGAACCCAGGTGGAGGAGGTTGTGGTGAGCCGAGATTGCGCCATTGCACTCCAGCCTCGGCAACAAGAGTGAAACTCTGTATGAAAACAAAACAAAACACAGACACACACACACACAAAAAAAAAAAAAAAAAAGAAGAAGAAGAGAAAAAAGCTCCCAAAAAAAGAAAAAAAGGAAAAAATGCGGAGAAACATAAAAGGTGATTTAACATGAATGATACTCAATCTCATGGTACCAAGTAAATGCAAATGACAAAAACAATAAAATGTTTCATATTGATTATATTGACACAATATCTTTTTAAAAATTACCTTGAAAACACTATCAGATACTATGATTATGTGGGGAAATATAATTTATCTATTACTTGGGAAAATTAAAGATGCATATCCTGTAAAATATAGTAAATTCACTGTACTAAGGAGATCTGTACAAGGATGTTCATTTCAGCATGTTTATAATAGCTTAAATTTGGATATAACATAAATTTCTATTTTAAAATATGGCTTGATGTGGTATATCTAAAATGAGTATTTGATAATAGTTAAAATGAATAAGTTATTTCTGTATTAACATTCATAGATTTTGAAAAAAAAAATGTTGATCTAAAAGGAAGGATGAAGTATCTGAGAAGGAGAGATACCCAAATATACC
Source organism: Nomascus leucogenys (assembly GCF_006542625.1). Taxonomy (NCBI): domain Eukaryota; kingdom Metazoa; phylum Chordata; class Mammalia; order Primates; family Hylobatidae; genus Nomascus; species Nomascus leucogenys. The sequence goes on along the minus strand of NC_044383.1, from coordinate 52,333,660 downwards.
CTTTTTTACAAATTGTAAATGAAAATAATTTTTACAAAATATAAATACAAAACAAATTATAAATACAAAACACGACACTTTCACTGCATGTATACTTTTAAAAATTTATTTTAAAAATACAGAATCTGTAATGTTTTTAGTTTATGTATTGCATGTCCTCAAGATGCATGTTTTTTGCATTGTAAATATTTTTATATAGGAAAGAAAACATCTCTTTAGGTGTCAGCCATATATTGATTTAAAATGAATCCTCAATTTTTAAGTGATTTTTCACAGAAATGTTTTTCTCCAAGATGCAGTTCATACCTCTATCTAATCATCATGTTTCTGGGTACAGTAGCCAAGCTATTAAAAATGAATAATGCTTTTGGAATATTGATAAGCACGGGTGAAATCTGAATTTAGAGTATTACATGCATACTTACATTAAATACTTCAGAGACCTAATGTTTACAAAGTAGATTAAAATTCTACATTAAAATAGATTTTAAAATTTGGAAGAAAAGCATATTAGCAGGAGAAATCTCAAAAGTTCTGCAGCCTACATCAGGAAGCACTTTTACTTTTCTCTGTTTTCTTTGTAAAGTAAAATAAAAGCTAAGCAATTCATTAATAAAAATAGAACATGCAAATTATTCTGAGTCTGGAATGAATTTATACATTTACTTCTCTAAAACAAACTAATTTTCTATATCAAGGCAAAATATAGCAACAAGATAAGCATTTTTAATAAGATAAAGAAAAGTAATCATAGCTCTGAGCATGAAACAGCTGACCTATTTCAGTTGAGAGAGGAACCATATTCTTTTCTGAAATCATACATGTCTTGATCATATCTAAGATCTACGAAGCCTGGCTCAGTCACCAATCAATCCATCAGAGAGAATAGAATTATAATTTGCATCAAACTGTGCTCAAGTAGACAAAATAGAGATTAGGGGCCCTGGGCATGAACTTTTTAAATTTAATTTTGTTTTGTTTAACAAGAACTTAAGAGAAATTCTGGATAATGAGCCCTGTTTTATCAGATTTGTGCAGTTTTCTTCATTACTGGTGTTTGCAATTCAAATAACTAGTAGGTATAAATGAAACAAGGCTGAACATTCCCCCAAAATACCGTATTGGCCTAAAAATTTCCACATCACTGAATGCCTTTTTGAAACTGCTACTTATTAAGAAAAACTTCCATTCCTGAGCTCAGCTGGCAACGAAGATAAAAGTTAGGGCATTTGCCACTTACAGGCTAGAACATTTTAAGAGACTCTCCAAAGATAAACTAAATCAAATGATAAAGCACATGAACTTTAGAATCAGATGTCTAGTTAAATTGTAGTGTGACCTTTGAAGTAGTCGTGTCAACGAATCAAACCTAAAGGTTCTAGAATGAATTGCTAACTTGCAGGTAAAACAAATAGAAGAACACGTTAAATTAACCAGGAGGATGCAGTCAGTAAAACCTAGTTTGTGCAGGAAAAACAACTCATTTTCCTCAACAAATAGATTGCATTATAATGAAAAGAAGGAGACAGACCCAGACAAAGAATGTGCCTGTATTTTAAATGAGACCAAAGAGACTTTATTAACTTATAGCCATGTATCAGGAGTGGATTAACTGTGGCCCATGAGCCAAATCTGGCTTGCCACCTGCTTTTGTAAATAAAGTTTTACTGGAACACAAATACCTGAAACAGTGAAACATACAACAATCTCCAAAGCATTCAATATTTACTATCTTGATCTTTACGTAAAATGTTTGCCAATTCCTGGTATATGTAAATCTTATTTGTATCCTGATTTAAACAAACCAAAAAATAGAATACATAATTAGATAATTGGGGAAAATCTGCACAAGTGTGTATTATGATTTTAAGGAATGGTTAATTTTTAAAACTTTGATAATATTATTTTAGTGATTTTTTAAAAGGTGCTTATTTTATAACTACATATTTAAATGATTAAATGAAAATTAAAATAATACTTAATCATTTTAAGCCTCAATTTATCTCTTCTTAAAATATTGACAACAGTGCCACCTATCTCATACAGTTTTTGGGGGTCTCATGAGGTAATCCATATTTGCATTTAGCAAACTTGTTGTCGTAAGTGCACCATTGCTGTTAGCTGATATTATTATTACTATTCAACAACATATAAAGCTTAAAATATAAAACCCCACTGACATTAATACACATTTATAAAAATGAATGTTATTAGAACCATCTTCAGGAGCAAGTTTTCAGGTATTATGTTTGACAACGTATGTTTTTTAAACCGTCTTCTGTGGAAGACAGGTCTGGGTAACCAGAAATATTTATTTATTTTTTTACTGTAGGTATGTAAACTTATGATATTCATCATCCTCTCAACATAAATATTGGACAAATATTTAAGAAATATTTTGGAGAGGTACTAAATTAGTCTTATTGTATTTTCTGAATTTCATTGTGTGACCATGGCACTGAGCATCTGAAGGGGATTGAAAGATTTGTTATGGGAGGCCAGAAAATAAAGGTTGCCTGATTTATAATTTTGCCTTTGCATAATGAATAAAGCTTTAAACCCTGTAAACTCAAATCTAAAATATGACTTACGGTACCAGATGAGATATAATAAAGCCACTACAATCTATCATTCTCACTGATTAAAATAATTTGAAAATAAATATAAAAGTCAACTACCTGGCTGGGCACGGTGGCTCACCCCTGTAATCCCAGCACTTTGGGAGGGCGAGGCGAGTGGATCACCTGAGGTCAGGAGTTGGAGACCAGCCTGGCCAACATAGTGAAACCCCATCTCTACTAAAAATAGAAAAAAATTTACTGGGTGTGGTGGTGGTGCCTTCAATCTCAGCTACTCAGGAGGCTGAGGCGGGAGAGTCACTTGAACCCAGGATGCAGACGTTGCCGTGAGCTGAGATCGTGCCATTGCACTCCAACCTGGGCGACAAGAGCAAAACTCTATCTCAAAAAAAAAAAAAAAAAAAAAAAAGTCAACTACGTGAGAACCCTGAAATATAAAAAAGTAGCATGTGAATTGTTAAAGAAGTCAAAATGAAGGGAAAAAACCTATGGAATACGTTTCTCATTTTTTCCTTTTTCTCAATGTCCAAGCTTTGATTTAAGAGCAGCCCCAGTCAAGGAACTCTGTTGTACTTGAGAGTAGCAAAATCTTTAACAGAAACAACTTTTGGGCAAGAAGACTGGTAATGGGGACATTATGAGCTGGAGAGTATGGAAGGAATCCTCAGGACTTTTGTTTTTCTTTTTGTATTTGTTTTTTTATCTAGTCCCCGCAATGGGATTTGTAATGGTTATGTAACTATGTACAAGTAGCACGAATGGTGAAAACTCTGAGAAAAACTCAGTTTCTCTGGCAAGAAAAAGTAGGTAAAGAGACTTCTGGGAACAGAAGGGTGTGGTGGTGAATTAAGGTGAATCTTCCTACACAGAATTAAGAATATCCTTCTCCAGCCCTTTGCTATCTCTGGACAACTCTTTGGAGTAGAGAGAGTTGGAGAAGGGCATCCTTAATTCTATGTAGGAAGGATATAATTTCCAGACTCACCCCTCACCTGTGTGAGGCAGACTCCAAACAACATAGCAGAGGCTTTGATAACAGAATTATGACATAAACCACTGTATATAACCCAAGCAAACTCCCAAGTGGTACACATAATGGAATAAACCCGAACTTCAGAGTAAAGACATTGAAAACTGATAGTGAAACTACCACTAACAGAAGGTAGGGCAGAATTTGTACTCTGAACCGAATTATTTTGGTTGTCAGCATGCCACTTGCTTCTGTAAATAAAGTTTTATTGGAATACAGCTTTTCTGTAGCTGCTTTTGTACTACAAAAAATAAAATCAATATTCTATAAAAACAAAACAACTTAGTAGTCAGTGTGTCACAATATAATGCTTGGTATTTCTAGGATACAATCTAAAACTTCTCAATATACACAATTGCAAAGAATCAGAAAAATGTTGACCCAGTTCTGAAGGCAAATGACAATCATCAGAGGTAATCCCTGAGGTAACCCAGATATTAAAATGACCATGGACTTTAACGCAAATATTATAACTATGCTCCTTGAGGTAAACATCAGTAATCCTGAAATGAATGAAATGGTAGAAATTCTAACCAGAGAATTAGGAAATATATATGTGTCGTGTGTGTATTTTGTGTGTTTGTACATGTGTACATACATACATGCATACATGTGTGCATAATTTTAACATATACATGTTTTAAAAAGTAAATGTTCGAACTGAAAAATATACTATCTGAAATAAAATATTCCCTGGATGGGCCCAAGAGCAGAATAGAGATAACAAAGAAGTCAGTGTACATGAAGACAGGTCAGTTGAAATGATCTAATCTTAAGAAAAAAGTTATACTGCAGAAAATTGAACAAAGTCTCAGGAATCGGTGAAACAATACCAAAAGATATAGCATATATACTATTGTGGTCCCTAAAGGAAAAGGGAAAGAAATTTATGACAAAAATATATTTGAAAATAATGGTCAAAGGCTTTACAAATGGGGAGAAAACGATAAATGTATTAATTTTCTGTGAGCCATGAACATAATAAACTCAAAGGAAACCTCACCCAAACACATCATCATAAACTTCTTGAAAACTAAAGATAATTCTTTCTCCTTTTATATTTAATTTTTAAAATGTTTAATGATCTTTTAAATTGTATTTTATTTTAGATTCATGGGGTACATGTGTATGTTTGTCACATGGGTATATTGCCTATTGATGGTGGTTGGGCTTCTAGTGTACCCATTACCAAAAAAATGAACATTGTAATTACCCGTCTATTTCTTTTTATAGATGCCAGAGGAAAATGGCATATTACATTCAGGGGAACAACATTTCAAATGACTGCACTTTTCACATCAGAACCCATGGTGGCTCCAAGATTGTGGAGCAACATCAAGTTGCTAAAAGCAATAAACTGTCAACCTAGAATTCTACATCTAGTAAAAATATCCTTCAGAATAATAAACTGTGCTTCACATGTAGGAAAATTAACATAATTCATTGTCAGTAGAACTTGTGAAAGAAATGCTAAAAGCAGTGCTTAAGACTACAGGGAGTTGTGCTATAACAGAGAAACTTATAATTTCAGGAATAAAGGCAGAGCAAAAGTAATGCTTAAGGGGGTAAGTATAATAGACCGTGTTGCTTTTATTACATTCTTTAAAAACATATATGCAGATGAAACAAAGCTTAAACATTACTTGGTGTATATGGATGCAATGTATCTGATAACTAAAATATGAAGTTATCAGGATATCAGGAATTTTCAGTTGTATGGCTTCTAATTGAAGTGGAAAATGTTAACTCTAAATATACTGAGAAAGGTTACAAATGTGTGCATACATATATATGTATTTTTTTTTTTTTTTGAGATGGAGTTTTGCGCTTGTCGCCCAGGCTGGAGTGCAAAGGTGTGATCTCAGCTCATGGCAACCTCTGCCTCCAGGGTTCAAGCTATTCTTCTGACTCAGCCTCCAGAGTAGCTGGGAATACAAGAGTGTGCTACTACTCCTGGCTAATTTTTCTGTATTTTTAGTAGAGATGGAGTTTCACCATGTTGGCCAGGCTGGTCTCAAACTCCTGACCTTGGGTGATCCACCCACCTGGGCCTCCCAAAGTGCAGGGATTACAGGCGTGAGCCACCACACTCAGCCCTATAAATGTATATTTTATCCTCTAGAACAAAATAATAAATATAAAGACCTTTAACAAAAAATAATTAAAGTGGAAGCTAATAAGCATTTAAATAATTTAAAATAATGTAGTTCTATACTTTGCAAACATTAATCCAAAGAAAGTTAGATTGACTGTGTTAATATTAGCAAAAATATATTTCTAAACAAAGAACATCGACAGGGTAAAGAGAGATATTACATAATGACAAAAGTGTCCATTCACCAAGAAAATATAATGATAAATGTGTGTGAGCCTACCAAATGCTTGAAACTTCCAAAACATGTGAAGCAAAAATTGATAACACTGTAGGGAGGACTGGATAAATATGTTATACTTGAAGGTTTCATTACTCCTCTCTCAGTAATAATAAAATCAGACATAAAATAGGCAATATCATAGAAAACCATAACAAAGCCATCAACTAGTTTGACTTGTGTCATTTCTAGAACACTTCACCCAATAACAGCCGAATTCATAGTCTTTTCAAGGGGGATTGAGATACCATTTTAGACCATGAAACAAACTTCAACAAGATTTAAAGAATTATACATGTGATGTTCTCCAACCATAATATAATTTTGCTAGTAATAATAATAGGAAGACATCTAGAAAACCCTTCAACAATTTGGAAATAAACAGTACATTTCTAAATAACCTATGGATCAAACATAAAGTCCCAAGAGAAACTAGAAAAAAATTGAAGTAAGCGAAAGTATGACATGATAATTTATGAGACGCACTTTGTAAGGCAGTAGTAATTTGAGAAATATATGGATTTATGCTTGTCATTGAAGGGAGGTTTTAAATCAATAATATAAGAAACTAGAATAGCAAGGAAAAATTGAGCCCAGACCACATAAAAGGAAGAAAATAATAAAAATAAGAGCATAAATGAATGATGTTGAAAAGATGAAAACAGTAGAAACTGCAGGTGTTATCCTTTTAATATCTGTAATGATGTCCACTTCCATTACAGCCACTGGTAATTTGTATCTTTTCTTTCTTCCTCCAAATTATAAGCATTCTTTCCCCAAAGTAAAAGCATTTGAGGGAAGAAAGAAGGTACAACTTGCCAATGCCTGTAATGGAAGTGGACATCATTACAGGTGTTAAGAGGATAATAAGGGACTACTATAAACATCCGTAGTCCATAAATACAACAAATTAGATGAAAAGGACCAATTATTTGGAAGATATAAGCTACCAAAACTCCTTCAGGAAGAAATAGGTAACCTTGATAGTCTTACCCAATTAAAGAAATTGATTTCAAAGTTTAAAATATCCCAACAAAGAAAACTCTAGACTTTGAGGGTTTCACTATCAAATTCGACCAAAATTTAAGAAAGAAATATTACCATTTATATATAATCTATTCCAAAAATCGGAAGACAGAACACTTGACAACTCATTTTATGAGGTCAGGATTACTATTATTAAAAAAAAAAAAAACAGGTAAAGACTGATGTCTCAAAATGTAGAGTACAGTGAAATGTTGGTTTTAATCAAGAAGCATTCTCTAAATTATGCTATGCCTTAGTTCCCTGGGAAACCCTGGGAAAGACTTAGTTTAGAGAGGCAGCTCATGGAATACTTTAGAGCCAGGCAAATCCTGAGTCACACATTTCATATAATTTTAATTGCATTTATTATTGAATATTTTTGACACTTCATCAGAAAAGCCAGAAAGGATGCTGAATCAATCTAAGACTCAAAGAATCCTAAACTAAAGGAGCAGTTTGGCAGAAAATCCCAGTGATTTTGGCAAAATATTCTCTATTAAAATATTAAATATTTAGTATTTTAAATTACTCTTTCACTGTTTTAATTCAAAGCCATAGGCCATTTGAGAAAAACCGACCCAGGGGAAAGATGTCAAAATGTAGGCAGACATATTAAAAAAAAAAAAAACTATCATAGAACAAGTTGTTCAAAACAACCATCTGAACTTCTGGCTAGTTCATGCTAGAGGGTATAATCAGTATATCACAGATAAAGACCAGGATGATTATCACTAAAACCCATAAATCATGATATACTTGTGGTGTAATGGCCTCTACTTTCTAATTTCAGAAGACATTTCTGAAGATGCTGTGACAATGCAACTCAAAATATGAAAATAAGCTATATGTCCTTATTTAAAAAGGATGGGCTGACATTTAAAAATAATCCTTAATTTACTCATCATTTGATCATTACATGATCATAGACATTAAGACAGACATGTAATAGAGTGGGTAAAATGTGAGGACAGAGAACAGAGTGCTAGTTGGAAGCCCTGAGTTCTAATTCTAGCTCTGTTGCTAATGAGTTTAATGGGTTTGAAAAATCCACTTCTCTGAGCCTAATTCTGTAATCAAGTATGGTGGTTAAGTATAGGTATTTTTATCCCTAAGGAGTTAAATCAAAGACTTTACAAGGCAATCAATCCAACATGAAGTTTATGAGTAGTCTTCAAACAGATTACATCATAATCACTTTTCTGGAGAGTGTCTCAAGGATCATACAGAGCAGATGTTGACATAGGCCTAATGTCCCTACTGATGCTTATTAGAATGACTCATGAATCTGTTTGCATTTGTCTTTCTCTTGTCACAATCACCATACACAGTTTTATGCCTCATGGTATTAATAATTCTTTAAGAATAGAGTTCCTGGTCACAAAGCCGGTCCTAAAACGTAGATTTGGAATTTCTGATTACTTTTATTGCTGTAAACAAAATCTCTCCATCTACATTGGAGGGTCATAGTAAAACATCTTTCCAAGCCTTAAGAACGTAGCAGAAGCCTTCCATCAATATATGAATACATTGTGGTTAATTTCAACAATCTTCTGAAGATCTAGAGCAATCTCTCAGTGAACTGCAGATATCCTTCTCAGCTCTTGAAATTTCTGCATATCAATTCAAAAGTTTTTATTGCAAATTGAAATCCTTTTTGTTAAAGAATGAGGGTAATACAAAACATTAAATGAATATTTAGAAACTGGTAATTTTATAAGTGGTTTTTATTCTAAAATTTAAATTATGCAGGGAATATATCAGAGTAGATTTAATGTTGTATTTATAACAGTGACTGGCCATACCTGAATCCATCCTCTAATCCTTGTCACATGTTGAGGAAAGCAGTTAAAGGCAATGATTATATGAATAATATTAGAAAAGGAAAAGAGTCCAATATCTTCACATCCCTTTCCTCCCAGAAAAATGATGAAGTAGAGATGGCTATAGGAACTAGGATTCATTAACCTGTAAGGAATAAGACAGTTTCTATAAATTTTAAACTAGTTGTGAACTACATTCTCAGCTTGTGTGAGGGGTGTAGGTTAATGACTTCAAATTTTCAGAGAACTTTTTTCATTTTCTCCCATTCATTGGGAACCAATGAAACCTAGCAAGAATTCACACTACCTTGCCCTGTGAGTCTTTTTTTCCCCCTAGCTTGCCTACTGGTGGTGCCTTTTGATGTCTTCAGCTTTATGTGGGTGCCTAAGCTTTAAAATTTCACATTGTATGGCTAACAGCTTTTGTCTTCTACCTTGTGTTGAGATGGTCAGGTAAAACCCAAGATGCTGGGCAGGAGGAATTGGCAAATTCTCCTAATGGGTTACCTTCAGTACTATCTGACAGATCATCTTTTTGTATTAAGTCTTTCTTATTGTTTCCAACTTCCAAAGATAATCCTTATTTTTCAGAGAGTTCTCTTTCAATAATTTTGTATCTATGTGTCTACATGTGTCTGTGAGGGGGAGTGTGTTTATTACTTTCAAATACTCTCTAGCAAGAGGGTTAATTTGGTCACCTTATTCACTGTATGACTGGATCTCTATGCAATTTTATATCCATTTTCTACATTCAGTTATTTAATATATTTGGAACGTGTATTAATCCATGGAGTGAGGTGGGACACTTAAGTGGGAAAACATTCAGCTTCTCAGTTATTTGTTTAGTAACACTAACTTTTTATTTTTGTTCGGGATATTTCTTTTATTATGTACTTCATTTTCACATATATTGTATTTGTTTATTGATCTGCATGCCAGTTTGTACACTGCTATGGAACTAATTTAGTTACTCTACTTTTATTATGTATTTTAATACCTAATTATTTTAACTGCTTTTTATTAGATGTTCTTCCTGTTTATATATCTAAGTGGCCTTGAGAATAACTTTTTCAAGTTCGAAAGTAAAACTGTAGATTTTCATTGAGATATTTGTTGAGTGCACTGAATCCTTAAAACAGCAGTCTTGTTTTTTTTTTTTCTTTTAAGCTGAGGAAAATTTTAAAAATTAGGTCTTTGAAAAGACTAGTCATTGTGGGGTTTATAGAGCTCTAATTATTTATATTTATTATTTTTTCTCATTATTTTCATTTCTTTGTTCTTTTCTATTACATATCAAGTGAATTTCTCAAAATTTTTCATCATTTACTCAATTTTCTGTAATAATTCTTGAGTTTATCTTCAATATGAATTTCAATTTTCTTTTTTCTTTTTTTGAGACGGAGTCTCACTCTGTCACCCAGGCTGGAGTTCAGTGGTGCAATCTCAGCTCACTGCAAGCTCCGCCTCCAGGGTTCACGCCATTCTCCTGCCTGAATTTCAATTTTCTTATTGGAATTTTAATTCTTTTTTAATTCTGTCCTCAGTTCCTCACATTCCATTTTGATTTCACTCCTTATATATGCTTTTTTGTCATTCAATGTGTTTATCTTTTTATCTTTTATTGGATTTCAGCTTTTTATAATAGACATGTATCATTTCATGCCACTGAACATGTGAAATTATCTTCTCTGGATATTCTCGTTTCTTTAGTAAGTTATTTTCAGAGTTTTGCTCTGCTTTATTGATTTTAGGGCTTTATTCCTGTATCATTTACTGTTTCTCATAGGATCTGTATTGTTGTTTGTTTAATTGGCTTTTTTCCTTTTACTTATATCTAATGAGAAAATCATCATTGGAACTTAATAAAATTTATCTAAAGAAGTCTATGCGGATTTTCCCTGTCCCTGGTCATTGTGTACTAAGGCACCAGTAAAACCCATCTTCACTCCTCTGCTGGAGAGCAGGTTGTGGCACTTGTGTTCAGTGCTTTTTACTTGACCTTGACATGGAATTCTGTACCGTTAGCTATAGTACTTTTTGATTAATTTATGGGATACAGAGAAACTGGAGTCTAAGCATTGACAGTTCAAGGGCCTTTGTTACATCTTGCAGTATACAGAGCATTAGTGCCCCTCAATCCCCCACCCTGTTGTTTGGCGAGTCTAGGAGAATTTTTTTAGGCCATGCATTACATTTCTCAGTGCAGCTCAGTCAGCCTCTCGCTTAGAGTTTATTTTTCCTTCATAGATTATTTCATTGAGAAACTGAAGGATTTTGTGTTGGGGAAATAATGTTTAACAAAAATGACTGTCATCTTAAAGGATTCTGTGCTTTTACTAGGAGTTGAAAGGAGTGAGGGAATATTATTTTTTTGGTGAGTTAATGAAAAATGGAAAATGAGTTTAAATAAAAGATTCAGTGATGCTTTCTGTCAATGTTCTGAAATGGTGTGTATGGAGCCAGTATATACAGAACAAATAGTTGTGGAAGATCCAGGTGTACGGTCACTGTCAAAATAATTCTGTGCCTTAGATTATAATTAATTCAAGAGAAATGTTGAGTAAATACAGGAAATAAAGCCAATTATTTCCTCTGTATTTGTCTGTGCTAGCAGTAAAATGTCAATTAAGTATGATTAATTCTTCCTTTTTTCCATAAGCATGAGAATGTATTGCTGCAGTTTTAATGGCTGCCATGATGAGGTCTATCAGTCACTGAAAAGAAGTCAGCAGAGTCATTTCAGTGTCATGAGAAAATATCAAATGCATTTCAATAACATACGTTTACTGATTGTTTTTCTCTTGTTTCCTGTGGCAAGTAAAATATATTTGTTCAGAATAATTTTCTGATGCAATCGAAACCTAAGGCCTTCTATGAAGACTTCTCTAATCAGCAGAGAAAGGAGCAGCCATTTCTTTCCTACTCCGATCTTTGTATTATAGACATTAACACATTTTAATGGAACCAGTTATAATCCAGTGTTATTTACATGTCTGTTTTTTGTATGAATTGAGGTTAGTGAAAATTTCGTATTTATTTTTCTATTTATATTACTCACCTATGAAAGAATGTGTTGATTGAATGAGGATTTTCACTTTAAATAAAATGTAGTAATCTGTAATCAATAACTCTCACTGACCCTGAAACTCACATTACTTGTTTTCCAAGCTGTAATTCACTCAGAATTAGAAAGGAAAAAAGGAAAGGAAAGAACGTCAGAATATGTATCTCCTCTTCACTTTATGTATCTTTATGCAGGAATCCTTTGAGTTCTTAAAAAGAATGATTTTGGGTACAAACTAATTTGAGGCTCTCTGTGTTTTTCTGAGAGTATATGAGATATGCATGGCACATATTTGGTACTTTAAAAGTACTTATTGAAGAATAGAAAGCAACTATAAGGTATAATGATAAAGAAAGGGTTCTGGATGGCCTACTGGTGTCCTGGGATTAAAACAAAGAAACAGGAAAATTGAAGCTGCATTTGAGTGTGAAAGTTGGGAGTTTCAGGTTTTAGAATTGGAACACTTCTCATTGTTAGTGTAGAGTAGGTATGAAGTTCATTGTAATTGACCAGGCCAGCCATTTCTTCACTGGAAAGCCTTAGAAAGTTCTTCCACAGGGCAAGGGAATCATTTCTGATGATGGCAGCATGGGAAGCAGAAGGAAAGAGGGCCTGGGAGACAGTTCCCTGACATTTTGATCAGTGCCCACAAGAGTGACAGGCACATTATGTCTTAATAAGTAAATAAAAACTAAAGAATGAAAGTTATTTGGTTGAAAACTAGAGAAAAAAGAGCAGTATGAGGATGCATCATTAGAGTCCCTGTTGAGGGCCATGGGCTGGACTCTGCCAGGACCTCGGGGAAAGCGTACTTGGTGGCTGTGATGCAGCACATCTAGGTCTTCCCAACTAGATTGCCAACTTCTAAACTCCTCTCTCAAGGAAACTCTGAAGTTGTCACACTAAGTGCAGAGCCAGGTCAAGGAGACAAAAGGTAGTCTCAACTCTAATTATGATTGCAGTACTAACTAGAATGCTCTCATACTTGTGTTCTCATTTATTAACCAATTTATTTTGAATATGAACTGTAGCTTCTTTCAAAACTATATTGTTGTATATTATTATCAATATTGTGATATTTATTGAGTTCTTACTATGGGGGAAGTGTGATGCTGAATGTCCTGGGGTAAGCTACAGGGATACTTAGAGTTTAATTGAGAAGAGAAATGCAGCTGTACTGTCCAAACCAAAATAGGTCATCAATAATTATTTTGAATGAACACACATATAATATAATTGCTGGGTTTTTTTTTAATGGCATCATTAGCATTAGGGAAACACAAATGAAACAAAAATAAAAATCAGGAAAAATAACAATAATAAACCATTTATATATTAACCTAAAAATAATTGTTGAAGAAACAGGTATGTATATTATTTAATATATTCAGATTTATAAATAGAGAAACTGTTAATGTTTTAATGTAGAGAACAAGTCAAAAACATTTAAGATAAAAGAAGTTTGTGTGGTGGCTGGGCATTCCCTGACAACCTCACAGAAAAATAAAGGATTTAAGCCTCATAGGAGTGAGAGTGGGACTGAAAGAAAGCATTTCAGGTCAGCTGAAGGTAGTGATGGCACAATAAGGTGCCTGTGTGTGTGAGAGGGGTGAACTGACAGGAGCATAACTGCATTTGTGTTTGCTCTGAGCAAAAGCACATTTCATCTTTTTGCTAACACTTTCCTTGGAGATAACAATTTTAACTATAAGGTATGGTTCATGGCATTTTATACAAGCGTTAGTTTCTTTTTGGTATATTTTGTTGATGGTGCTTAGATACTCAAAGAATGCAAATAAGGGAAAATGAGAATTCCAAATAATTTTTTGAATAAAAACCTCTTCTTTCCAGTGTGGGTGATTATAGAGCTGTAGTGCATACTGTAAAGTAGAACAGATATTTAGTGGTGCCTGGAATGCCAAAGTAGCAACTTAGTGTGATTCTCTGTAATGGTACTGGAAAACTTCTTTGATTCATTTAGTTGATGTCAATATGTCACTTTTTGGTGGAATTGCTACTTTATACAATATTATGTTAACATTTGAGGCAGCATTATCCATAAATATTTATCCCATGTGGCATATTGGTTTTAAACTCATACTGAAGAACACATCTAATATTAAAGTATAAAAGCAGTGGCAGAATGCGGTACAAATTAATAGCAATTTTATGTCTGTTTTTATGTTAAACATGTTCAAATTAGTTAGGCATGTGAGAGGATAACTATATTGTATATACTATTTCACTTATCCTTTAACTACTTTATTGAAAAGCACCTACAGAGTTGAAAGCAGGTATTTTTATTTCGTTGAGCAGTGGTTTGTAGTTCTCCTTGAAGAGGTCCTTCACATCCCTTGTAAGTTGAATATCATGAAAATGGCCATACTGCCCAAGGTAATTTATAGATTCAATGCCATTCTCATCAAGCTACCAATGACTTTCTTCACAGAATTGGAAAAAACTAAAGTTCATATGGAAGCAAAAAAGAGCCCGCATTGCCAAGTTAATCCTAAGCCCAAAGAACAAAGCTGGAGGCATCACGCTACCTGACTTCAAACTATACTACAAGGCTACAGTAACCAAAACAGCATGGTACTGGTACCACAACAGAGACATAGACCAATGGAACAGAACAGAGCCCTGAGAAATAATACCACACGTCTACAGCCATCTGATCTTTGACATACCTGACAAAAACAAGAAATGGGGAAACTATTCCCTATTTAACAAATGGTACTGGGAAAACTGGCTAGTCATATGTAGAAAGCTGAAACTGGATCCCTTCCTTTCACCTTATACAAAAATTAATTCAAGATGGATTAAAGACTTAAATGTTAGACCTAAAACCATAAAAACCCTAGAAGAAAACCTAGGCAATACCATTCAGGACATAGGCATGGGCAAGGACTTCATGTCTAAAACACCAAAAGCAATGGCAACAAAAGTCAAAATTGACAAATGGGATCTAATTAAACTAAAGAGCTTCTGCACAGCAAAAGAAACTACCATCAGAGTGAACAGGCAACCTACAGAATGGGAGAAAATTTTGCAGTCTACTCATCTGACAAAGGGCTAATATCCAGAATCTACAAAGAACTCAAACAAATTTACAAGAAACAAACAACCCCATCAACAAGTGGGCAAAGGACATGAACATACGCTTCTCAAAAGAAGACATTTATGCAGCCAAAAGACACGTGAAAAAATGCTCATCATCACTGGCCATCAGAGAAATGCAAATCAAAACCACAATGAGATACCATCTCACACCAGTTAGAATGGCCGTCATTAAAAAGTCAGGAAACCACAAGGTGCTGGAGAGGATATGGAGAAATAGGAGCATTTTACACTGTTGGTGGGACTGTAAACTAGTTCAACCATTGTGGAAGACAGTGTGGCGATTGATTCCTCAGGGATCTAGAACTAGAAATACCATTTGACCCAGCCATCCCATTACTGGGTATATACCCAAAGGATTGTAAGTCATGCTGCTATAAAGACACATGCACACGTATGTTTATTGCGGCACTATTCACAATAGCAAAGACTTGGAACCCACCCAAATGTCCAACAGTGATAGACTGGATTAAGAAAATGTGGCACATACACACCATGGAATACTATGCAGCCATAAAAAAGGATGAGTTCATGTCCTTCGTAGGGACATGGATGACGCTGGAAACCATCATTCTCAGCAAACTATCGCAAGGACAAAAAACCAAACACCGCATGTTCTCACTCATAGGTGGGAATTGAACAATGAGAACACTTGGACACAGGATGGGGAACATCACACACCAGGGCCTGTTGTGGTGTAGGGAAAGGGAGGAAGGAAAGCATTAGGAGATATACCTAATGTAAATGATGAGTTAATGGGTGCAGCACACCAACATGGTACATGTATACATATGTAACAAACTTGCACATTGTGCACATGTACCCTAGAACTTAAAGTATAATTAAAAAAAAAAAAAGCAGGGATTTGAAAGGGGAGATCGTGATAGCTTCTGAAAGAGTGAACTTTTACTACATGGTATCTGGTTAGTCTTTAATGACCTAGAAATACATTCCTATTGGAATATAACTTAACTTACTTATTTGTAAATGGGTTTGGGAAATCATTTAAAAATGAATTGAACGTCTAAGTTCTATACATAAGTGGACCAAATTAGGGATTCAAATTTGTAACAAAGTTTTATTCTTGGAATTTTAATCAAATTATCTTATTTAACTTAAATTTAATTAAACTATTTTGTTTCCTTTCTGTAGAAATAAAAATGCCATCTAAGCCTGGTAGCTTTGCTCTAAGAATTTAAATGTCCCTCTCTTAGCTGAGCCTCAGCCTCCCTGTATCAGAAAACCTTAGAGGGTCATGGGACGTGGCACATGGTTAAAAACAACAAAGCAAACAACAGCAATAAAAAACTTTGAAAATAAAAATTCATGAATAAAATAACTTTCTTAAGTGATTCTGCAGTCATCAGAAGGGCTAAGATGCCCACAGTTTTATTCACCATGGCTTATATATAATCAGTGCAAATGTTGACACAAAGAGACATATAATGTATTAATATTCATTTTATTCTGATAGTTTTTACCTCACATTAGATTGTGAACCATACTTTGGGAATTTCCCATGTGTCTTATTCTGTTCATGCTACTATAACAAAATACCATATACTGGGTTGCTTATAAATAACCAACTTTTTTTTTTTTGCTTTTTTTATTTTTTTGGTTTTTGTTTTTTGTGTTGTTGTTTGTTTTTTTTTTTTTTGTCTCACAGTTTTAGAGACAGGAAAGTCCAAGATTAAGGCATTGGCAGCTGTTTCCTGATTCATAAATGGTGCCTCCTAGCTGCATCCTCACGTGGTGGAAGAGAGAATGAGTGCCTTAGGGCCTATTTTATAATGGCACTAATCCCATTCTTGAGGCCTCTCCCCTCATGACTCTAATCATCTCCCAAAAGGCCCCACATCCTAATTCCATCACATTATTAAGTTTCAACATATGAATTTTAGGAGGTCACAAACATTCAGACCATAAAACTATGTATAGGAAAAGAAATCAATAAAGCCAATAAGACAGATTAGGCCGGGTGTGGTGGCTCACACCTGTGTAATCCTAGCACTTTGGGAGGCCGAGGCAGGTGGATCACCTGAGGTTGGGAGTTTGAGACCAGCCTGACCAACATGGAGAAACCCCGTCTCTACTAAAAATACAAAACTAGCCAGACGTGGTGGCACATGCCTGTAATCCCACCTACTTGGGAGGCTGAGGCAGGAGAATCGCTTCAACCTGGGAGGTGGAGGTTGCAGTGAGCCGAGATTGCACTATTGCACTCTAGCCTGGGCAACAAGAGTGAAACTCCACCTCAAAAAATAAATAAATAAATAAAAAATAAGAAAAAGGACAGGTTAATGCCAGCAAAACTTGTTTTTCTAATACCTAGAGCATTGTGCCCTAGTGTGTTATAGCTCATAGATTTACAGAACATCAAGAGAAAATAAAAGATAATCTAGACCAATCCTTGCATTTTACTAATGTAAGATAAAAGACTTTTAAGGAGTTTCAGTGACTTGTCCGAGGTTTTTATTTTAATAATAGCAAAAACAAAAGTGCTATGCTATCTCTGCAATTTCAGGGATTTGTGGCCTTAGGAAAAAATTGCATTTAATATCTTTAACGCTCAGTTCTTTTGTTATAAGTCAACGATCACAATGTCTGCACTACATAACTTAAAGGCCTATGAAAAGCATGAGGCAATGTGCATCAGGGTGCTTTGAAAACTGCAATGAAATCTTGTGGTAGACCAAGGTCTGGAGAAGTATTGCTTTCTGTGAAAATGTTGAGGTTTAGTATTTCAGAAGAGTTACATCTAAAATATGGCCTGTATCCCCTCACATGTATGTTTCATGAATGGTTCTATATCAGGACATAAATTAGGTTCTGTTAGAAGAATAGGGAATGAGATAATGAGAGGTCTAGAAAGTACAATCTAAAAAATAACGTTAGAGATCCGTTTTTGATTATTCATTCTTCAAAGACTTTACAACATTCCACTAGAATAGTCAACTAATGGGCTACTCTAGTTAATCGTGTTTTGTTTAACAAAAAGTTAGTTCAACATAATTCAACATTTTCTTGACAATTATGAATCTTGGAGAGTATGATACTTGTAAATGTCAGTTCTTGTTGGAGATTAGCTGAACTAAAGAGACTGTGTTAATTCTATATGACCATGAGCTTCTTTTTTAAAAATAAGCCATATGGTTTTTGAATTATTATTTTTATGTTTCTCCAAAAGTACCATACTGAGTGTTCTAAGTCATTTGGATTCTGGTTAAGGTTTTTAGTTGAGAAATTTACTCTATTCATGACTCACTATTAATTTTATCCCTTATATCTAAATAAGAGGTAGTATTATTTACCCCAACAATTTTTCCCCTCAATATTTGAAATTAAACAGTTGACCAATATGCTCAATATCTTATATACTTTTCTTTTAAAATGTTTTTCTTAAAAAAATCAAAATCAAAACCTGAAATGAATAGAAAAAATGAATAATGTACAATGCAGTGTTAATGTCAACAGTAATTATAGAGTGGTGGATTATAGATGCCTTTTTTTTTTTTGCTAATCCAGATTATCTAAATTTCCATGGTACTATGTACATCTTTTTTAGTAAGATAAAAATATATTATTTTTATTTAAAAATTAAAACATATGGTTGGAGATAAAGATAAGAAGGAGGAAAAAAATGTGGCCAATGTGTAATTTACCCTAGTAATAATAGCCACATAACAGTAGCTTATCTACAGAGTTATATGTAGACACCATGTGTCTGGCTTGTGACACTTATGACAGAGCACAGAAAAGGTAGTAATAATAACAGGTGGTTATGGTAGTGGGGTGGTCATATTAGTGATAAACATGTCCTGAGTGCTTGCTGTAGGCACCAAGCTACACACTTGACTTATATTATCTCATTTAATCCTCAAAGCAACCGTCTGGTATAGGTATCATTTCCTCTGTTTTATAGATGAGGTGATAACTTTTCTAAGGTCAGAAACTGGTGCCTGAGCTAAAATGAAAACCTCACTGGTTTCAAAGCCACTAATTTAAGGATCAGCTTATGCTATCCCCAAAATAATAATAATAGATATTGTGGCAGGGGGGTGGGGGGTGGGAAAGGTTAGCCCTTCCTGTATGTAGAAACTGTGCTAGATACTTAAGAAAATTACTGCATTTAGGTCCGGGTGTGGTGGCTCATACCTGTAATCCCAGCCAGCACGTTGGGAGGCTGAGGCGGGCAGATCACCTGAGGTCAGGAGTTTGAGACCAGCCTGACCAACATGGTGAAACCCTGTCTCTACTAAAAAAATTACAAAAATTAGCCAGGCATGGTGGTGGGTGCCTGTAATCCCAGATATGCGGGAGGCTGAAGCAGGAGAATTGCTTCAACCTGGGAGGTGGAGGTTGCTGTGAGCCGAGATCGTGCCACTGCACTCCAGCCTGGGCAACAGAGCAAGACTCCATCTAAAAAAAAAAAAAAAAAGACAATTACTGCATTTAAATATTACAAACCTCCCTATGGAAGATCTATTATTTTAGTTCAGGAACTGAGGTTCAAAGAAGATGGAAAAACTGCTTATGGTTAGTAAGGCTGAGGTCTATGTTACTCTAAACTCTAGTTCCTTAATGAGTATGCTTGGAAGATTATTAAAATAGACAAAGTAAAAAGATTTCCATGCTTTACTAGTGGGATTGGTTTTAGAAAGTAAAGATTAAATGGGGAATAACTGTACTACTATTGAAAAGGTGGTTCCAGAAAAGTCTCACCCCTTCTCTATTGGAAACAAAACTGTCACATTATTAAGGAAACGCATGTGTGTTTAATGCAATGTGGAATGACTAGAATCCAGAAATGATAATTGAAACAGTGGATTAAATAGAACTTTAACAAAGTTCTTTACAAGGAGAATTTAAATTATGTACTGTGCATTCTTATGAACTATCCATTTTAATATTGCTAGGAGAATAGTACTCTATTGGAATATTCTAATCTTCTTATCACAAAAATGTTAAGTATTTGAGGTCATGATATGCGAGTTTAATCATTCCGCATTGAATTTAAAAATCATAACATCACTTTATACCTCATAAATATATACAAGACTAATCTGTCAATATATTAAAAAAATTGCTGGTTTTCTCCTAATAAAATTTTCTTCTTCTGGTATCTTGCCCTGGAACTCAGTTCTTCAGACAGTTTCCAGAATGCTCTGTCAAAAACTATTTCCTACTTACATCCTTTCTCTGGCAAGAATTTTATCCTGTCTCTTTAGTGCAAGTTCCTTTGCACGGTGAACAAGCTCTAATGAACCGGCCCCTGTATGCCTTTTCAGCCTCATCTCCCACAGTGTACACTTAAGTACATTATTGTCTTTCTTATATCTTTACTGTAGTTGACACTGCTCCTCTACCTGGAATGCCATTCCTGAACCTACCCTTCCTTCTCTTTTCTGACTCCTTCCCTTCCTTCAGACTAAACTCAGGTGCCTACCTAATCTCAGAATCTGGTATCCCAGTCCTACGTTCTCATAAAGCCCTACCTATGCCATTGTATACATAAAAGGTTGCCTGAATTTATCAGGAAGGACAGGCTTCATGAAATTAGTATTGTTAACAGTTTGATGAATTGAGAAATGAAGAAGGAAAATAGAGTAATGAAAACCTATTTAGTGACATGGGTCATGAGCATGTTGCATTATTTTGGAAACGCCCTGTCATCTCCAGCTGTGAGTCTAGGTTCCCAATGTTGGTCCTCTCAGGGCTACAGAATGTAAATTGCAAGAGCATGGCTAAGGCCCAGCATCCAGACCCAGCTCATCACTCACAGCTACACAGATTTTGGCAAACAGCCTTGAGGCTGTTATTTTTTATATATATGTGTGTGTATATATATATATAATATTTATAATAAATACAAAATATAATATTTATATATAAATATAAAATTTATATTATATATTTATAATACATAAAATAAATATAAAATATAATATAAATATAAAATATAAATATAAAACAATTATATATACATATATTTATTAAATATATTATATATTTATATATCGATAAATATATATTATATATAAATATAAAATTATAGATATATAATAAATATATAAATATAAAATAAATATATATTAGATATATAGATATAAATTATAGATATAAAATATGGATATATAAAATATGTAAGATATATAAAATATATATAGATATACATATCTAATATATATAACATATCTATATGTATATTAGAAGAATATCAGTGCACCTGTCTCACGGATGCTACAGTCAGGTATGTGAAATAACATTGGAAACCCTACAGTGCAATTCAAGTGTCATTAGGTATAAGACAGAAAATATCTGGCAAATAAAGTACAGCATGTGAATGGATGCGTTTCTTAACAATTGGGATATGCAGACTTTGAACAAAATCCACTAATTTTAATGTTGAAATTTTGAAAAGTTTAAATCTTAACAATCTATTGGCTGATCACTATTACTGCTTTTATAGAGGTGATAACAGATTTCTCAAGCTGAATTCCAAGTAGAATGCAACCTCTGAGTACAGCTGATTTGCCATTCATCTGATAGGCAGCATGAGGCTTTGTCATACCTTTCAATTGTATGAGTCAGATCCTGGGGTTTTAAAAATATACTTATTAAATTTTGATAATTTTGATATTATTTACCTAGTTAACTTTACAATCAGCTTGGTGATATCATTAAAGTATTTTTTTAGAATTTTCACTGAGATTGCAATCATTTTTTAGTATCAGAAAATTTCACATTTTTACAATATTGAGTCTTGCGTCTTTATTTGCAGGTGATTTGAATTTATTGTAGGCACTCTTGCTGGTCTATTTTTTAATTCAAATTTAATTGCATTATGGTTTGAAAAATGGCCTTTGACTTACACTTTTTGTTGTGTTTTGAAATTTTCTTCGTGACCTAATACACGGCTGTTGTATTTTTCTTAATATTCCATGATTATTTCAAAAGAAAATACTGTTTCTTGCATAACAATTTCTGTGTATGTTCATTAACTAGTTATATTTTTGTCTTCTTCATCTTATCTCAGAAATATTAGTTTTTTTCTAATATTATTGTAGATATATCTGCTGCCTCTGTTTTTGACAGTTTTTTGTTTTATTTGTTTATTCACTTTTTGCATCTCAGTTGTAAGTTGACTAGTATATCTTTGTGGGGGATCATAACTTTTCTCAATATGAAATAACTTTATCTTATTCAGTGGTTTCACCTTGAGTTCTATCTGTTATATATCCATGCTTACTTGGGTTTTTTAGCATTTCTCTATTGTATCTGTCATCTATTCATTTATTTAGTGCTTTGTTAATTTATTTTATATTTGTTGAAGGTAAACATCATATGGCACTATGCAAGTTACTAAAAACATATTGGTTAATAATAAGTTGATAACTTATTCCCTTGTGGCACATACTTTTTAGTGTGGTAGAGCTGGAGGGGGAGACCCTGAACAAGAATAAAATAATTGCAAATTTTGATAATTTTTATGAAGGAAGAAAGTGGGGCCCTATGTTGAGATCAAGTTAAATACAGTAATTAGTGATGCATTGTTTTCTTCTGTCTCACATTTAATATTTATTCCTACCACCTTTTTTGTTTGTTTACTATGATAACTTGTTTATTTTTGTTTTCCCTTTCCTGTCTTTTTTATGGTGCTTTCCCTTCTATTGGTTTGAAGTAATGTATTCTAGTTACTCATATATTGAAATGTGTATTTTTTGAGTCACTGCCTAGAGATAATCAGTATTTTTCCCAGACCAGAAAAAAAAAAAGACCTAAGCACTCTCATCTTATCCACCTACCTATACACTGAGCAAGGCACACCTCTTTACATTTCGTGCCCACTTGAGATTTCAGTTCCGTGTTCTGAGTACTTTTTGTATTATATATTAATAATTATTAGGACTAAACTCTGCATTTTGCTAATCTCCTTACCACAATTTGATTTGATTGGTTGGCTTTGTACATTAATATCAGTTTGTATGTCTGTGTGTATTCCATTTTTATAGCTGCAAATTTTTCTTTCTAGAATCTATTATTTTTCTGTTTTCTGGAGTACATCTCCCAGCAGTTTTTTTAGAGAGGGTTTTGAGTGAAGTTTTACGTTGTGTTGGCAACTGTGAACTATGTATATTTCACACAGCCTGGATAGTTGTATTTCAGAGTCATATCCAGGACAAAATTTCTCATTTTGGTAATTACTGATTACTTAAAATACCTAGAGAGGAGAATGTTTTAAAAATACGGATCTAATTTAATTTTGTTTGCTATTAAGCAAATAGTTGAAGCAGTGGGAAGTTTTTACTGATGAATTCAGTGGAGAAAGAGCATTGTTCAAAGGAGTGGGACATTGGCTTCATCACAAAGAATGATTTCTGTTGCTTTGATAAAAATTTATCATTCACACAGCCAATAATTTAAAGGTATTCCTGATTATCCCCTGTGATAACTAGAAAGCTCCACAATTTGTCACCTGTTGTCCCCCACCCCATTAAAGCAAAGCCACAAGTATATGAATTGTGTTGGAATACTCTGCTACTCATGAGTTACCTAATTGTATCTGTCCATCTGGCCCCTCTGACCTTGTCACTTTAAATCACTGGGGCCACTTTGACCACATTATCCATGCCAGCTGCAAATTTTGTTAGGCTGAGTTGCATGAATTCCTTTAACAGAGTGTAGAATCAGGATTTTTCTCTCCATAAAACAATGTTGCTACATGAAGTTACCTCCCACAGTAACTTTGAAATCCAACAGTTGGTGAATACATTTGATTCTTTTTGAAATGCAGAATTTCTTCTATTGAAGCCATGTTTTTAACCGTATGTATTGAGGGAATACTGTGCATAATGATGCTCAAGTCATTGCTGATCAGATGTAGTCTGCATCACAGTTCATTCGAAGTACATAAGAAACATCAGCTTTTGTATGAGTGTGTACTTTTTAGTAATTTGTGTGATAATGTGATGACATATTTTTGTGTTTATAATGCCTAAAACTATAAAAGGAATCATATTCAGGTATAAGTTTTATCTGTCATATCTACAATGAAGTCTTCCATCTAAAATTATACAATAGTTTCAGTTATCTAACAGAGAGTAATTTGTTTAGGAATCTTTATTATATTGGCTGTAAAGAAGTACCCTTGAATAAAGAAATAATTTGACTTTGTTTTCCATTGCTATGTTGTTTGTGAACAAAAGAGTTGGACTTTTTATTTTAGCATCATGGCATATTAAGTATGTCACCTGATAGATGTACCTAGTCTAGTTAATGCATTAATTCTCAAAGGCATATACAACTGATCAGAACATTTTAAATAAATACTAATATTATTCAAAAAATAATTGCAATGCCAAAAAGGATTATGCATTAAATTATTTGAGTTATTTTGTTAGATAAGATTTAACTTACATGGTACATTATCTATGCATATAGCAATTGCAGTTTTTTTTCTTTTTCATTTAATTGTAATTCATGATCCTGCTATATCAGATTTCCATAAATATTTGTTGGCTAATAATGGTGTCCAAAAAACATCATGTGCCTTTTAATAAAATTTAAGGTGGCCTTTCAAGGACTGCAGTTAGGAAGACCTGTTTACTGAATATTAGAATATTTTTAAAAGCCTGATTTAGACCTTTCGCCAGCTAGTAGGATTTGTTGGAATAGTTATTTCCTTTAAATTCTCTTCTGTATATTTCCATAACAAAGTATTTTAATGAATTTCTATACAGTTTAAGCAGGATGTACTATAAGTTTTTTTTTTTTTGTAATTCCCTTTAATCTGGCATTCTGAATCTTAGGCACCTTTAATGGAAAAAAAGTAATTTTATAAGGAAAGGATTCTTTAATTTCTTCTAAAAAAAAAACAGGATACATGTGTAAAACGTGCAGGTTTGTTATATAGGTATACGTGTGCCATGGTGGTTTGCTGCACCTAGTGACCTCTCTTCTAAGTTCCTTCCCATCACCCCCCACCCTGCAACAGGCCCTGATGTGTGTTGTTCCCCTGTCTGTGACCATGTGTCCCTATTGTTCAAGTCCCTCTTATGAGTGAGAACATGCGGTGTTTGGTTTTCTGTTTCTGTGTTAGTTTGCTGAGGATGATGGCTTCCAGCTTCATCCATGTTCCTGCAAAGGACATGATCTCATTCCTTTTCATGGCTGCATAGTATTCCATGGTGTATATGTACCACATTTTGTTTATCCAGTCTATCATTGATGTGCATTTGGGTTGGTTCCATATCTTTGCTATTGTAAATAGTGCTGCAATAAACATACATGTGCATGTGTCTTTAGAGTAGAATGATTTATATCCCTTTGAGTAAATACCTAGTAACAGATTGTTGGGTCAAATGGTATTTCTGGTTCTAGATCCTTGAGGAATCGCCATACTGTCTACCATGATGGTTGAACTAATTTACATTCCCAACAGTGTAAAAGCATTCCTATTTCTCCACAGCCTCACCAATATCTATTGTTTCCTGATTTTTTAATAATTGCCATTCTGAATGTCATGAGATGGTATCTCATTGTGGTTTTCATTTGCATTTCTCTGATGAGCAGTGATGTTGAGCTTTTTTTCATATGTTTTTTGGCCGCATAAATGTCTCCTTTTGAGAAGTGTCTGTTCATATCAGAAAGGATTCTTATTGGGGCTACTCGTGCATATTAAATCATGGAAAGAGAGTCTCTTGATGTTTGCTTACTGATCTCACGTACTCACAGATGCATTTGAAATGCAATATTTGGTGATTCCCACACTTTCATTTTAGAGATGAAGCTCTGCCCACCTGGGCACCAGTAGCAGAG
Organism: Nomascus leucogenys; assembly: GCF_006542625.1. NCBI lineage: Eukaryota > Metazoa > Chordata > Mammalia > Primates > Hylobatidae > Nomascus > Nomascus leucogenys. The sequence goes on along the minus strand of NC_044383.1, from coordinate 52,307,834 downwards.
TACTTCTGATCCACAGTGATCATTACATCATAAATCTGCCATTGATCAAAAGCCAGATGCAAATCTTATAATTATTCTGAACTGATTTTATTAGCTTTTATTCTATTTGATCTCAGAATATTATTAAATTCATGTGCTTCCAAGAATTATAAATTATTACAGAATAACCAAATCTTACAGCTTACGATTTCCAAAATTCATTTCACATCACTTATTTGCTTCTTAGAATAATGCTGCAAGAAGCATGATGGGCATTGAGCATTCTCATTTTGCAGATGAATAAACTGAGACTCAGTATCCCTTATTAATTAGCAGCAGAATGTGGATTTTTCTGGCCTTGTTCCACTTCTCTCTCTACTTTAATACATGATTTTCTAAAAGTGATTGGAAAAATCTGTGAAATAAAATTTGAATGATGTCAGAAGCAGGGAGTTGATAGCAGCTGCTATGTGCACCTAAATCTGTTACTTAGCTTGTTTATGATTCCAGTGGAAAGTGGAGCCCTAATGTAGTCTAGAAAGATTCATTAAGCATTCTGGTCAGTGTACTTTAATAGAAAACCTAGTCACATTCAGATAAGTGTTAACAGGGATAAGAAAGATGGATTGAAATGCTATAAAATGATTTTATTTCATTAAGAAACATCTTTTTGTTATTAATAAACTACATTTCTTATTCCAAGCTCACACTTTCTGATAGTGCCTTTATGACATTTCAAAGTATTTTATGTCAAACCACTGATAAAATGAGAGTTTTTACTTTGTATTTATGTCTCCCTGGCCATATTAAGAGCAAAATGGATATATACACATATATATTATGTATATATAGTATATGTATATTGAATATCAGTGTCTCCAAAATACAACTCAAAGCTCTCCACTTTTCATGGTCTCTTCTGTAACCACCATAACTAATGCCACCATCTATCACTTGAATCACTGAAATTGCCTCTCCAAAATGATCTCATATCTCTCTCCCTCTTCATGTGAACATTTAGTCTGTTCTTCTATTTCTTGAACGTGTTCCTCACATTTCTGGCTCAGAGTATTTCACTTGTTGTTCTTTGTCGTTGAAATGCAGCTTTCTCATATCATGTTCAGCCACTTCTTGTCTCTCAGAGCATCATTAATCTAATAACAGTATCACCTTCTCAGAGAGGATTATCTTGGCAGTGTCTGATGTAGAATTTCTCCCAACCTCATCACCCTCATAGAAGTTATCTGAATTGATCCTTCCCATCCAATAATGGTCACCTCGTTGTCTGCCTCTCTTCGCTATAGCACAATCTCCATTTGTATGTCTTGTTCCACAGTGCCCTTTTGACTGGTTGCAGAGGCTTAGATTGGAAGGGAATTATAGGTCGGTACAAAAGTACTTGTGATTTTTGCCATTGCTTTAATTGCAAAACCACAATTACTTTTGCACCAACCTAATATCTACGTCTTAAAGCTTGATAAAGTTTGTCTATAAAATTGTCTAGGCCTGGTTCTTTCATTGAAAGGCTTTGTTTTTGTTTTGTTTTTAGACAACAGCTTCCACTTTTTAAATTTTGCTTTTTGGATTCTTAAACTATCTATGTCAACATAGGTCAACTATTTCTGTTAACATAGATTAAATGCCTGGAAAAATCAGGCATTTAATACGATTTAAACGTCCATGCCACAGAAATTTATATTCTTTTATAAATCTTAATATTTTTCATGTCTTTTTTTTTTTACATGTGCTTTCTCATTCTAAACGTTGCAAGTGCATTCTCTGAAAGGCTACATGTATATTCATACAAGTTTGAGTTCTGGAGTTAAGCGAATATGAGTTCAAAATCTGCTTCAGGCATGGAGTACTTGGATGAACTTAAGCAAGTTAAATTACTCTAAGGCTCAGTTTTATCATTTGTGAAATTATTGTGAGGATTAATGATGTAGTACATATGAAGTGCTCAGTCCAGTATATGACACATAGTAAATACTTCATGATAGTTCTTGTGTTTTTATTATTCTTACTGGTAGACATAATATTTTTGATGATCTTTTTTTTATAATTAGACCATATGGTTGTTTGTTATTGTTATCATGCATACTTCAAACATGTCTAAATGAAACATCTTTTAACCAAACACATTTTGGGAAACATCATTCTAGGACATGTTTTGTAGCCAGTGAGTATCAAAAGGCTTGGTAGAGCCACAGCAAAGAATTAAAAAAAAAAAAAAAAATGGAGGGTGGAGCCAAGATGGCCCAATAGGAACAGCTATAGTCTACAGCTCCCTGTGTGAGCGACGCAGAAGATGGGTGATTTCTGCATTTCCAACTGAGGTACCGGGTTCATCTCACTGGGGAGTGTCAGAAAGTGGGTGCAGGGTGCAGGACAGTGAGTGCAGCGCACCGAGCGTGAGCCGAAGCACGGTCACCCAGGAAGCTTAAGGGGTCAGGGAATTCCCTTTCCTAGTCAAACAAAGGGGTGACAGATGGCACCTGGAAAATCGGGTCACTCCCTCCCTAATATTGCGCTTTTCCAACGGTCTTAGCAAACGGCATGACAGGAGATTATATCCCACGCCTGGCTTGGAGAGTCCTACACCCACGGAGCCTTGCTCATTGCTAGCGCAGCAGTCTGAGATCAAACTGCAAGGCGGCAGCGAGGCTGGGGGTGGGGCGCCCGCCATTGCCCCAAGGCTTGAGTAAGTAAACAAAGCCCCCCCACCCAAGTTCTAACTGGGTGGAGCCCACCGCAACTCAAGGGGCCTGCCTGCCTCTGTAGACTCCACCTCCATCTGTATATTGAAAAAAAAAAAGAGATTTAGAAAAAAATATAAACAATTCATACATAAACACATATAAAACATGTATATATTTTCACACACACCCACAAACACACACACATCCTGCTGGTAGCTAGCGACACTTTCACTAGTAAGAGTGAATTGTGATTACATTCATTTGCTTCAGCTAAAAATGAGTTTTTTATATCTTTGTGAAATAAATAATTAAATTCAAAGTGGGTATTTCTAGGATTTCTATCAGTATGAATTTTAAACTCCATTTTTTTCTTAAATGTTGCACATTATGCTTCTAGCCTTAAATTGGTAGCTGCCTCACAAGAGGCAAGTATCTATTCTGCAAGAGATTAATAGAAGACTTGTATGAATGGGCATGACCCTAACATTTAAAATTTCACTCTGCATTTTTCATTCTCTTCCTTTTTTCCCTCCTTTTCCTTCATATCTTCCACATCTTTTCTATTTGTCTTTCTAATTTGAGAGGTACTGCCTGAGACATTTTGTCATTGGAGTTACTATGGTACTTTGCCTCATATTTTTGTAAGTCATTATGATTAATATTTTTAATAGGTTTAATTGATAAACAGATTGATTTGGCAGAAACATGGTGGGGTTCCTGTTATTAGACCTTATATAAGGAGAGATGGCATTTAAGGGAAGGCAGAGGAAACTAATGTTTATGGAATACCAAGTGTGGACAGGCATTGTGCTAGATACTTGATACGTAAATTCTTATTTAAACCACAATGGGTTAGGTAGTTGCCTTAGTCCATTTCCTGCTACTATAACAGAAAACCACAGACTGAGTAATTTATAAAGAACAGAAGTTTTTTTGACTTATGATTCTGGAGGCTGGGAAGTCCAGGGGCATGGTGCCAGCATCTGGTGAGGGCCATCCCATGGCTAAGGGTATCACATGGTAAATGAACACAGGACACAGGGAGAAAATGGAGCTGAACTTACCTTTAATCAAGAACTCACTCCTATAATAATTAACCTATTCCTGCCATAACAGCATGAATCCATTCATTAGGGCAGAGCCCTCAAGGCCTAATCACCTCTTAAAGGCCCTGCCTCTTAAAACTGTTACAAAGCCAATTAAGTTTTTAACACATGAACATTTGGGGGATACATTCAAACCATAGCATTAGTATAATCATCACTATCATATAGATAAAGAAGCAGTGAAGCTGACCTGGGTCATGATAGAGCTGAGGTTCTCACAAAGTGTCTATGGCTCTGAAGCGTGTGCTCTTTCTTATTTTAAATTCCACTATCTGCTGGTGTGACCTTGGAGAAGTCAGTAATGTATTGATTTATATCATCACATTCTAGAAAAAGGACTTGAAATAGTTGAATCACCTGATCTCTCTGGATTACAATTTCTTTGTCAAAAAAAAATAAAGACTTCAACTTAGTAATCCCATGAAGAGTATCATTTGATACATTCCTTGTGTCTTAGAGTTCCCCCAAAGTGCCAAGATTAAAGGGTATATGCATCTCTCATGATATATGATATGCATTTTACCATGTAATATGCATTTCATTGAAGCTCTTACAATTTTCACATTTTCAAAATCTGTTAAATTATGTTGTCATAAAACTTTATTAAGACATTTATTTAGTATAAAACAATCTGTAACAGTATTCAGTGTTTGTTATTAACGATAAAAATCCCTTTCCAAGATCCTGGATTTCTGATTTTTTGAAGGCTGACAAATCACTAGCAATAGCTAAAACTACTTTCTGTCTAGTTTACATACCCATTTCAAGGTTTCAGAGATTTAAAACGTGCTTTGAAGGGTCCTATATCTTTTACAATCATGTCAAATACAGCAAAAAGCTAAAACCATTGTTAAACAGCACATCACATGTATCACATAGTGACTTATTCATGTAGTCATTCATTCACATAACATTACCCAATGGGCTACTATATGCTACATAAAATACAGGAGTTCTATGGTAGTGAAACCAGAAGATGTAGTATGTGCTTTGTAGGAGTTTACACTCTAGCAGAGGAGATAGGAAATAAATGGCTAAAAATACATATGCATGCATATACACACAGAATGATGAGTAAAATGAAGAAAACAAATAGAATACTGACACAGACCAAAACAGGAGATGGAGACATATCCATGATGGGACCCTCAAGGAAGCTGAAGGCCTAGAGAGAAACCACCTTTTTTGTGTAGGGAAGCAGGAAGAGCACTCTAGGTAAAAAAAAATAGCATGAGGTGGGTTAGATGACCAGGTCCATATACACATACAGAAAAGCTAAGGGTTCCTTCAGCTATGACCACTTAGTTTTAAAAGTAAGGAAACTAAAAGCAGGTGAAGCTTTTAAACTGCCTGCCATTTTCAGGGGTCACAAAAAACAACTCTGCCACCTTACATAAACATTTCTCCAGAAAGCAACTTTTTATTCATTCATTTATTTATTTTTAGAGGCTGGGTTTTGTTATGTTGCTCAGGTTGGGTTAAAGCAGCTATACACAGGCATGACCATGGCACACTACACCTCGGAACTCCAGGGCTCAAGCAATCCTCCTGCCCTGGACTCCTGAGTAGCTGGGACTGCAGGTGCATGCCACTGTGCCTGGCCACAGTAGGCAAGGCTAAGATTCAGGAGTGAACATGAGAAAAGACCAGCAGTAACATACATGGCATCAATAGAGTCACGTTTCTTCCAGCAAAAATTCCCCAAAAACAAAAAATCCTATTCTGGTAAAAATACAAAGCTATTAAAAGGTTCTAAACGGTGGTCTGGGAACACTGCACACCATTTAAGGGAGCTGAAGAAATATTGGTACCATGTTTTTCCCGTTTCCTTATATTACTGTAATTTAATGTTAAGATCAAAATGATCCAAGCAAATTTGGACTCTTGGGGAAATTTAGATAAAATCACATTTGAAAACAAATAATTATCTTAGAGGGAAACTTTCCCATGACAATTTTAATGAAGCCAATAATATTCTAGAAATGTAGATGTCCTAATGGTATCTAGGACTGTTATTCAATTATGTTCACTGGTGTTTTGTGCCCTTGTACATCTGTGTCCTTCTACACTTTAAAATCTTGAGGAAGAAATGTGACTCCCCCTTTCTGTGTGGTTCCAACTTGAATAAAGTTGACATGTCACCTTTAACACAATAATAAAAATAAAAATTTAAAAATATGTTTTTTTAAAAATAAGTTCAACTTTTATATTTTAGATTCAGTGGTACATGTGTAGGTTTGTTACATGTGTATATTGCCTGGTGCTGAGGTTTGGAGTATAAATGATCCTGTTACCCATGTACTGAGCATAGTAGCCAACAGATAGTTTTTCAGCCCTTGCCCTTCTCCCTCTCTCCCCGCTAGCAGTCTCCAGTGTCTGTTATTCCTATCTGTGTGTCCAGGTGTACCCAATGTTTAGCTCCCACTTATAAGTGAGAAAATGTGGTATTTGGTTTTCTGTTCCTGTGTTTATTCAAAGAAAACAACTTTTTATGACATGATATCTGTATTTAGATCTACAAAATAAAACTCAATTTAAAATAAATTTACAGCATGATTATACTTTCTCAAATATCTTTTTTAGGTAGGCTTTTGTTTTTGTTTGTGTTTTAATAGGAAGAAAGAACACGAGGGGTCAAGATTCCAAGCCTACCTCTGGTTTTGCCACTTGCTCTATGGTCCTGAAAAAGTCCTGGTTTCTCTTTATTTGACTTGGGGTCTCTTCATTTATAAAAAAGATGGACTGCCTGTGAGGAACTTAAATGGTCTAAGTCACCTCCAACTGTAGAATTCTATGATTAATCAAAAACAAAGTGAGATTTCATCTGAATGTTAAGGAGTCCAACTAATGGTGCTAAGCATGCAAATATGAAAAATGAGCCGTATCATTATTACTATAAAAGTCTTCTTTACACATAATTCACAAGCACTTGTAAAAAATGCAGAATTAGCAGAAAATCTCCCTCAAACCAAACCTACACTGGTATATTTAATCTAAAACAACTGTACTTCAGTAGTCATTTTAAAAGGGAGAAGTAGTTTCAGTAATTTATTATCAGAAAACAATATGATGAGTAGGTAGTCATTACAAATTCAAAACACAAGCTTCTTTTGGAAACTTCAGTTCTTTGCTGTAAAAATAACTTTTAATAATGGAACTACCTGATGAAAACCAGCATATCACAGCTTCACTCAGAATGTAATTACAGTTTTGCTAGCTCTATAACATTCATGTTTGTAAACAGTTTGAATGGCATGTAATTATATGTTCTCTCCTAAAACTGTCCCTGAACCTCTCTGTTAAATGCCTTTAAAAAAAGTCGTTGCAGAATTAAAGAAAGCCAAATAAAAGATATATCCATTTAACTTTAGAGTTTGGACATACTGCTTTACAAAGTAAAGTGACATTCAGTAATACTACATCACTTAATCTAAACTTAAGTGATGATTCTTTTGTTCATTTCCTTGGCATTCTAAACGTGGACATGCATTTAGTCCACCTAACCTGCAAAATGCCATAGCGTAGCCTACCTTAAATGTGCTCAGATCACTTACATTAGCCTACAGTTTAGTAAAATATCTGGCAACAGAGTCCACTTTGGCATATCTGTTTTTTACCCTGGTGACTGTGTGATTGGGAGCTGTGGTTCACTGTCCCTGCGCATCATCATGGTGAGAGAGTATTCTACAACAGCACAGCCTGGGAAAAGATCAAAATTCAAAGTATATTTTCTATTGCATGTGTATCACTTTCATACTATCTTAAATTTGAAAAATCATAAGCTGAATTGTTGCAAGTTGGGGACCACCTGTATTGTAGTACGTGCCCCCTTTCCTCTCTTTAGTGGGTGAGAGGATAGCCCTGAGAAGCCTCCCTATAAGACAGTGACATGTCTGTGTCCAGCCAGAGCTCTGACAAGAGGGAATGTCCAGGAGTTGTGGGGAGCTGATAGGCACTCAGTACATCTCCGTACTTCCCAATTAAACAGGTAAGTATTGAGTACCCACTTTTACCCATCCAATCAGCCACTCACGTATTCACCAAATATTTATGCCAAGCATGCAACATTCTCAAGACTTCTGCACTTGCTTCCCCTTCTTCCTGATGTTCTCTTCATCAAATATTCGCAATCCACTCCTTTACTTCATCTTGGCTAGTGTTCAAATGTCAACTTTGCCATCCCAACAGAGAGGTCCATCCTGACTGTATTCATCTGCTAGGACCACTATAACAAAATATCACAACCTGGGCAGCTTGACAGATACTTATTTTCTCACAGTTCTAGAGACTGGAAGTCCAAGACCAAGATGCTGGCAGGGTTTATTTCCTCTGAGCCCTCTCTCCTTGACTTGCAGATGACTGCCCTTCTGTTGCCCCTTCACATGGCTATCCCTCTCTGTACATGCACCCTTAGTGTTTCTTCCTGTGTCCAAATTTCCAGGTCTAATAAGGGCATCAGGAAGATTGGATTAGGGCACATCCTAATGGGTCCATTTTAACCTAATCTGTTCTTCAAAGGCTTTGTTTCTAAATATGATCACATTCTATAGTATTGGGGATTAGGGCTTCAACATATGAATATGTGAGAACACAGGTTAATCCAAATGTCATAACTGATTATTCTATCTAATGACACAGCTTCATAATGTTCCCCCTCCCCACTGTAACTTAGTTTCCTTTGTAGCACTTATTATTTGACATAACTTATATGTATTTGCTTTTTCTCTGGCTCCCTCCCCTGGAATGTAAGGTCCAGGAAGCACTTTGTTTTGCCCACTGCAATATTCCCATCACCTAAATCAGTCTCTGGCACAGAGCTGATATTCAGTATATAAATACTGAATGAGTGAGTAACTTTTCTGAGGACTCCTTCTGCATTAGGCATCCGGCTGGGCCAAGTAAGAGATGGATCCAGATGAAAGACAAGGGAGCAGATCTCAAACAAGGAGTGCCGTATGAACCATGGGTGTGTTCTTCTAGTTGCCAATCTCTTTTTTTCCACCTCAGTGACCAGGCTGTGTGGCATGTGGGCACTGCCGGTTGGGACCTCAGGGATGATCACAGGATCAGGAGTAAAGGTGAATTAATACCTATGCTATCGGTAGATTACATTATCTATCCTAGGTTCATTCTTGGGACAGTGTTGCTTAATAGCCTTGTCTTTCTTTTGATTTAAAGACTGAGGACAATAACTTTAGATATGGCTTCTTATCTTCCTTTGTTTTTGATCACTTTCAACATCTAGACTTCTTCTACTCTAAAAACACAGATTTATAAAACAGTTATTTGGAAAAAGAAGGGAGAATCGAGGGAATTTTATTGCAGAGGCTCTAGACACTTCTCTATTTAAGAGATTTTACTTGAAATCTGCATATATATATATATAGTTATACATATATATAGTTATATATATATAGTTTTTTTTACATGGAAGTTTTTTCCTTTCATTAAGTATTGATACTGTTGATCTGTTCACAGAAGCACTGCAGTCAAACTAACATATGTTCTGTATCTTAGATTTTCTTAAATAATTTGAGACATTAAAACTACCATATTTACTTGTATAATTTTTCGTTGAGTGAAACGGATAAAATCAGTATAAGATTTGCAACCAGAATAATGCTACCTCTACTCATCAATTCCTTATCTTTCTTGCTGTCAGCATTTTTTCTTTGCTTTTAATTTTTTTTAATTCTTTTTTTTATTATTATGCTTTAAGTTTAAGGGTACATGTGCACAACGTGCAGGATAGTTCCATATGTATACACATGCCATGTTGGTGTGCTGCACCCATTAACTCGTCATTTAACATTAGGTATATCTCCTAATGCTATCCCTCCCTACCCCACAACAGGCCCCGGTGTGTGATGTTCCCCTTCCTGTGTCCATGTGTTCTCATTGTTCAATTCCCACCTATGAGACAGAACACGTGGTGTTTGGTTTTTTGTCCTTGTGATAGCTTGCTGATAATGATGGTTTCCATCCTCATCCATGTCCCTACAAAGGACATGAACTCATCCTTTTTTATGGCTGGCATAGTATTCCATGGTGTATATGTGCCACATTTGCTTAATCCAGTCTATCATTGTTGGACATTTGGCTTGGTTCCAAGTCTTTGCTATTGTGAATAGTGCCGCAATAAACATACGTGTGCATGTGTCTTTATAGCAGCATGATTTATAGTCCTTTGGGTATATACCCAGTAATGGGTCAAATACCCAATAGGTCAAATGGTATTTCTAGTTCTAGATCCCTGAGGAATTGCCACACTGACTTCCACAATGCTTGAACTAGTTTACAGTCCCACCAACAGTGTAAAAGTGTTCCTATTTCTCCACATCCTCTCCAGCACCTGTTGTTTCCTGACGTTTTAATGATGGCCATTCTAACTGGTGTGAGATGGTATCTCATTGTGGTTTTGATTTGCATTTCTCTGATGGCCAGTGATGATGAGCATTTTTTCATCTATTTTTTGGCTGCATAAATGTCTTCTTTTGAGAAGTGTCTGGTCATGTCCTTTGCCCACTTTTTGATGGGGTTGTTTGTTTTTTTCTTGTAAATTTGTTTGAGTTCATTGTAGATTCTGGATATTAGCCCTTTGTCAGATGAGTAGGTTGTGAAAATTTTCTCCCATTTTGTAGGTTGCCTGTTCACTCTGATGGTAGTTTCTTTTGCTGTGCAGGAGCTCTTTAGTTTAATGAGATCCCATTTGTCAATTTTGGCTTTTGTTGCCATTGCTTTTGGTGTTTTAGACATGAAGTCCTTGCCCAAGCCTATGTCCTGAATGGTATTGCCTAGGTTTTCTTCTAGGGTTTTTATGGTTTTAGGTCTAACATGTAAGTCTTTAATCCATCTTGAATTAATTTTTGTATAAGGTGTAAGGAAGGGATCCAGTTTCATCTTTCTACATATGGCTAGCCAGTTTTCCCAGCAACATTTATTAAATAGGGAATCCTTTTCCCATTGCTTGTTTTTGTCAGGTTTGTCAAAGATCAGATAGTTGTAGATATGTGGCATTATTTCTGAGGGCTCTGTTCTGTTCCATTGGCCTATGTCTCTGTTGTGGTACCAGTACCATGCTGTTTTGGATACTGTAGCCTGGTAGTATAGTTTGAAGTCAGGTAGCGTGATGCCTCCAGCTTTGTTCTTTTGGCTTAGGATTGACTTAGCAATGCGGGCTCTTTTTTGGTTCCATATGAACTTTAACGTAGTATTTTCCAATTCTGTGAAGAAAGTCATTGGTAGCTTGATGGGGATGGCATTGAATCTGTAAATTACCTTGGGCAGTATGGCCATTTTCATGATATTGATTCTTCCAACCCATGAGCATGGAATGTTCTTCCATTTGTTTATATCCTCTTTTATTTCATTGAGCAGTGGTTTGTAGTTCTCCTTGAAGAGGTCCTTCACTTCCCTTGTAAGTTGGATTCCTAGGTATTTTATTCTCTTTGAAGCAATTGTGAATGGGAGTTAACTCATGATTTGGCTCTCTGTTTGTCTGTGATTGGTGTACAGGAATGCTTGTGATTTTTGTATATTGATTTTGTATCCTGAGACTTTGCTGAAGTTGTTTATCAGCTTGAGGAGATTTTGGGCTGAGACAATGGGGTTTTCTAGATATACAATCATGTCATCTGCAAACAGGGACAATTTGACTTCCTCTTTTCCTAATTGAATACCCTTTATTTTCTTCTCCTGCCTGATTGCCCTGGCCAGAACTTCCAGCACTATGTTGAATAGGAGTGGTGAGAGAGGGCATCCCTGTCTTGTGCCAGTTTTCAAAGGGAATGCTTCCAGTTTTTGCCCATTCAGTATGATGTTGGCTATGGGTTTGTCATAGATAGCTCTTATTATTTTGAGATACGTCCCATCAATACCTAATTTATTGAGAGTTTTTAGCATGAAGGGTTGTTGAATTTTGTCAAAGGCCTTTTCTGCATCTATTGAGATAATCATGTGGTTTTTGTCTTTGGTTCTGTTTATACGCTGGATTACGTTTATTGATTTGCGTATGTTGAACCAGCCTTGCATCCCAGGGATGAAGCCCACTTGATCATGGTGGATAAGCTTTTTGATGTGCTGCTGGATTCGATTTGCCAGTATTTTATTGAGGATTTTTGCATCAATGTTCATCAAGGATATTGGTCTGAAATTCTCTTTTTTGTTGTCTCTGCCAGGCTTTTGTATCAGGATGATGCTGGCCTCATAAAATGTGTTAGGGAGGATTCCCTCTTTTTCTATCGACTGGAATAGTTTCAGAAGGAATGGTACCAGTTCCTCCTTGTACCTCTGATAGAATTTGGCTGTGAATCCATGAGGTCCTGGACTGTTTGGTTGGTAAGCTATTGATTATTGCCACAATTTCAGAGCCTGTTATTGGTCTATTCAGAGATTCAACTTCTTCCTGGTTTAGTCTTGGGAGGGTGTATGTGTCGAGGAATTTATCCATTTCTTCTAGATTTTCTAGTTTATTTGCGTATAGACGTTTGTAGTATTCTTTGATGGTAGATTGTATTTCTGTGGGATCAGTGGTGATACCCGTTTATCATTTGTTATTGCATCTATTTGATTCTTCTCTCTTTTCTTCTTTATTAGTCTTGCTAGCGGTCTATCAATTTTGTTGATCTTTTCAAGAAACCAGCTCCTGGATTCATTAATTTTTTGAAGGGTTTTTTGTGTCTCTATTTCCTTCAGTTCTGCTCTGATTTTAGTTATTTCTTGCCTTCTGCTAGCTTTTGAATGTGTTTGCTCTTGCTTTTCTAGTTCTTTTAATTGTGATGTTAGGGTATCAATTTTAGATCTTTCCTGCTTTCTCTTGTGGGCATTTAGTGCTGTAAATTTCCCTCTACACACTGTGTTGAATGTGTCCCAGAGATTCTGGTATGTTGTGTCTTTTTTCTCATTGGTTTCAAAGAACATCTTTATTTCTGCCTTCATTTCGTTATGTACCCAGTAGTCATTCAGGAGCAGGTTGTTCAGTTGCCATGTAGTTGAGTGGTTTTGAGTGAGTTTCTTAATCTTGAGTTCTAGTTTGATTGCACTGTGGTCTGAGAGACAGTTTGTTATAATTTCTGTTCTTTTACATTTGCTGAGGAGTGCTTTACTTCCAACTATGTGGTCAATTTTGGAATAGGTGTGGTGTGGTGCTGAAAAGAATGTATATTCTGTTGATTTGGGGTGGAAATTTCTGTAGATGTCTATTAGGTCCACTTTGTGCAGAGCTGAGTTCAATTCCTGCGTATCCTTGTTAACTTTGTGTCTCGTTGATCTGTCTAATGTTGACAGTGGGGTGTTAAAATCTCCCATTATTATTGTGTGGGAGTTTAAGTCTCTTTGTAGGACACTCAGGACTTGCTTTATGAATCTAGGTGCTCCTGTGTTGGGTGCATGTATATTTAGGATAGTTAGCTCTTCTTGTTGAATTGATCCCTTTACCATTATGTAATGGCCTTCTTTGTCTCTTTTGATCTTTGTTGGTTTAAAGTCTATTTTATCAGAGACTAGAATTGCAACCCCTGCCTTTTTTTTGTTTTTTATTTGCTTGGTAGATCTTCCTCCATCCCTTTATTTTGAGTCTGTGTGTGTCTCTGCACGTGAGATGGGTTTCCTGAATACAGCACACTGATGGGTCTTGACTCCTTATACAATTTGCCAGTCTGTGTCTTTTAACTGGAGCATTACCCTTCAAAGTTGTGTTGAAACATATGTCATTGCTCAGCTTTTTATGGCCAAATATTCAGAAAACAATCTTTTGACAGTTGAAATGCCAGTTTTCAGAACAAAGGAAGATTAAGCCATTTCCCTCAAGTATCATCTAACTGATGGTTGCTGACAACGGAAGATTTTCTGACACTTAGATTTTCCAACCTTTTTGACTCACATACATATCTATGTAGATGGCTCATGGTTCAAACTTGAATAACAATCTTAAATTGTGATATTCAGAAATGTCAGCTCCGGCCCTTTACAAAATGAATACTTTGAAATTGTTGTGTCTGTCTCCCTAATAGTTTTGTTTTGGAGGGGCAAAAATGGTGTGCTCCAGAAACCAAGCAGTCAGTCATTTGTTTTTTTTGGAAAACTTATTGGATAAGCAGCCCAAGAAAAGGCACTAGAAGATGTGAGAATGATTCTCCCTCCTTTCAAAAAGTTTTATTCTTATTGAGACCCAATAAGAAAATAAAAAACAATTTAAGTGAGAGCAAAAAAAAAAAAAGATTGCTTGTAAAAGATAATCCATGGTATGACTATTCTGAAAACTATATTGGTACTTTTCACAAGGGAATACAGATGACCAAGTCATAATGAGTTGAACCTAATGAAAATAGATGGGCAGGGAGTATTTAATGATTCTCAGTCTTTAATAATTAAAATATAATTCAGCCAATTAGTAATATAATGTGCCAAACAATTCACTTGCAGTAACAAGTTTTGAAAGATTGGTTTGATTCAGGTACTAAGCAGTCATCAGAGTTGGCATTGTGTTACTGGGGAAAAGCTGATTTCCTTGGGTTTCTACATACATTTTTCTATTTGGATCAGATAAAATAAGTAATAAGTACATACATAAAAAAAACCTCTTGATTTTAAGGCCTCACTACTTTTAGATGACAAATACAAATGAATTAGTAAATTAAATACCACTGATTATTGATATTCCAAAGATGAAGTGTTAAATAAATCATAGGACTTTTCCTGATGCCTACTATAAATGATTTTAAATAGTTTTTTAGGTAAAATTCACAATTAATAACAAAGGAGCTTTTACATCTTCAGAAAAAATGAACATAATAATAGAGAAATTATGGAGACATTGTGCAAACTTTAGATAGTCATCATTTAAAAGTTAATTTCGTGACATGAATAGTCGGCCATTAACAATCTGGGCTTAAAGAATGTTAACATCCTAAATCATAAATAACCACTTTATTTTATAATGGATGTTTTAATTTCAAATGACCTGTAGATATTTGTTCAGAGGTTTGCTGTTGGATTTGTTCTGTTTCCTTTTGTTTTATTTTTTTAATAGATAACAAACCACTCAAGTGAATTTTATTTATTGCTATGGAAATATATTTTTATTACATTAAATCATGTGAAATTGATATTTTTGTGGGTCAAATCTGTCAAGTCAAAAAATCTCGTGGTTTAACTTAAAATAACAGAGGTCTGGATCTAGGACGGAGCATTTTAAAATTTAATCTGTAATCCAGGCTTCTACATGAAAATGCATATAGTATGGCAACGTATAGACACTGACCGAAGGTGGAAAGCATTTGAAATTTCATGAGGTTTGCATACTCAGTGACCTAAACTACTAACCTTTTCAAAGCAATCAGAATCCAATTTTTTTCAATGTTGCTGAGAAATAGAATCATTAAGGAGACCAGATATTTATTCCTTCAGCATGAAAAGAGTATTATTATATCTGCCTAAACATGAGTAACCTGAGAAAACAAATTAACTAAAATGTATGTGTATAGTTATTTTCCTTTGAATTTAGAATAAAAATCATGTAAATATTATTTTCTCATATAAGTAATTAAATATATTAAATAAAATATGACAGTGTTTTCTGTTTATATGCAATGAACATTGTGAAAGTTTGAGTATTAACTGCCTGTTTCTTCATTTCTAAAACTGAGTCAAGCATCAAGAATTATAAAATGATGACATGAAAAGTAGGTTTTGGAATTCTCTTGTATTATGTATAGAATAAACACCATGCACATCAACCACACTTAAAATGATAAACCACATGGATGTAGTTAAACCAAATTAGAGATTAATTATAAGTGGCTTATTCTCCCCTTCAAATCTAGTTTTTAAATGTTCTGTGAAACTATGCAAAATACAGAATTTAGAACTCTTAGGTCACACATACATTTTGATTTCATAACTATGGTATGGAAAACAGCATACTTTTCTCAATGTTAAAGTTGAAAAATCCCTCTCTCTATGCTACTCCAAGCCTATTGGAGTTGAAGAGATAAAAGTGCCCCTGAGAGCAGTGACCTTTGTGACCATCTGCGGTATATACTTCTGCAGCTTTAGAAGTTGTCTGAGATGGTATCTGTACAAGGAGAACATGCCATGTTAGGAATAACCTGTCAATGTACGCAAGACCAGGGGCCTTACAGGATCTGCTTTCAAAAATGCACTTCCCAGAGTATTTGGGGCTTCCCATTCCATCCTCAGAATCCATATCTGATCCCCCACATGTATGAAGCAAACCCAAAACAAGGAAGAATAGAGAGACTGTTACATATACTTAAATAAACTATCTTGAAAAATGCTATTCCGTTTGGGCACCTGTGCTTTAGAATGAGATAGCTTTTATTATTGATGAAAAACAGAAAAGTCACTGAGAAGCAGTATTATATGCAGACAGAAATAACTGTGATAATAAGTGAAGTTCTATCAGAGAATTCTGCATTTTTCCATCATAGAACTTAATGATTATTTACACAATTACTCATTTAGGGTCTGTCCACATTGCCAGAGTAGAAGCCTTATGATGGCAAGAACTGTATTTGTCTCTCTTGAATGTATTATTGTGGGTATTTTTTTTTTTTTTTTTTTTTGAGACGGAGTCTCACTGTGTCGCCCAGGCTGGAGGGCAGTGGCACAATCTTGGCTCACTGCAAGCTCCGCCTCCCGGGCTCACGCCATTCTCCTGCCTCAGCCTCCCGCGTAGCTGGGACTACAGGCGCCCACCATCACGCCCGGCTAATTTTTTTGTGTTTTTAGTTGAGACGGGTTTCACCGTGTATTGTGGGTATTTTTTAAATCACCGATACCACTTTGTATTTATGCCATTTTGTATAAAGAATATGT
Source organism: Nomascus leucogenys (assembly GCF_006542625.1). NCBI lineage: Eukaryota > Metazoa > Chordata > Mammalia > Primates > Hylobatidae > Nomascus > Nomascus leucogenys. The sequence goes on along the minus strand of NC_044383.1, from coordinate 52,291,213 downwards.
TATTTTTAATGATAAATTTTGGGAGAAAATTAATAAGGAAAATATTTCATCTTTCCCAAAGTCTTAAGTTAAACATAAAAGTATGAACAGAAAGAACAGAAAGTCACTTTTTTGCTTACTCTGAAAGAATCTGCAAAGAACATACCCAAGCGTTCTTGACCTCTTAAATGACACTAGTTCTGAAAGAAGACACCAGCCATCATCCTGCTGCACACTTCAAAAACAGACTGCCTGTGGAGGAATGTAAATGACTCTTTGAAACAGAAAAATTCTTGAAAGCTTACTAATGGATTTCTCTTCAACAAAATCAACAAAACAATTTCAGGAAAATGGATAGAAATTTTCCTTTCTGAATTAGTCACCTTAGTGAAGTAGTCTTTTAGCTCTGGATCTAAAAAAAAATTAGGTTCTACATATAGAAAATCAGATATATTTTATATGGTTTTAAGTTAAAATTAAAAATCAGCCTGCAATAAGATTAGTGTATTTTTTAGAGTACATATGTTTATTGATGTCAGTAAACATGACCTCATCTTTTTTTTGACATCTGAAAGTATCTAGATTTTTTTTCTGTAACTACTTACTGTCCTTTTTTTTTTTTTAAGCCTATGTTGGCCTTTTTAAAATCACTTTAGTCTCAACATTGTGTTCTGCAGGACACTGATTCTCTGTGAATAAACAAAAAAGCCTTCTATGTTCAAAATGTTGTGGTAAACACACTAATTTGCTGAAAGCATCTGAAAGTTCCTAAATTATGTGTCTCCAACAAGAGAATTATACTATTCCATCATTTTAATCTTCAACTACAGAACCCTTTTTTCAGGAAGAGCCTCCTGGGTCTAATGTTTAGCAAAAAAACCCAAAACATTCTGGACAAAGTATACCATTTTCAAAATTTCATTTTATTATATAGAAGTATCACAAAAAAAACACTTAAGTGTTTCTAATGACTTCTGACTCATTCTATATTTTGAATAACTGCCTAGGTCAAATTTGTAGAAACCATACATACAAACACATAGCTAGTTGCATTTTCCACATGGTTAGCTATATGCTGCTGCTCTTGCATCTGGGTTTTAATGGAAAACACAGGTGTAGATCTGTTTAAATGTGCTCCTCATCTGTTGGTTATGTCTGTCCCTTCCTCACACCTTTGATGCTTATGAGCATCTATTTTTTTGGATGGCCTATGCCATCTTCTGTATTAACTGATTTTGAGCTGGAAAAAGTGAAAGTGTCTTAGACATCAAGGGGTAGCTAATTGAACAGTATTATATGAGGTAATGAAAGTGCGAAATATAAGGGGAAAGTCTTGTGAAATTTATTTTATATTTTTTGTGACTTCCTTAGGTCATTTGCATGCATTCCCATAATTTAATTCAATTTCAAGACACATTAGTGTATTCCAATTCAATTCAATTATGATGGTAACCACCTGGAATTAGTGCAGGCACTGCAGGTTACAGGCATAGTTACCAGTGAGATTGCTCTCACTTCAGATGCCAACTGCAAGTTCCTAGGTTTCCAAGCCACCTACACTTCAAAACAAATGGATTCAAATATGGGAGAGTTCCTGCAATTTCCTTTAAGTCAATAATTTGCTAGAGTGACCTACAGAACTCAGGAAAGCACATGCATAAATCAAGATCTGCCAAATAAGAAACACATAAAGTGAGGTCTGGAAGAGTCCTGAACCCATCTTCCCATGGAATCAGAGTGCATCACCCTCCCAGTGAATCAGTGTGTTCACTAAACAGATAACTACACCAAACCTGGTGGTTCACAGAATTATTGGTGTTTTAAATAGCCATGATTGATTGAATCATCAAGCACATGATTATACTCAATCTCCGTTATTTCCACATTTTTCAGAATAATCATCTGTTTTTTAATTGTGTTGTAGTTATATTCTTGGAGGCAATGCAAGCATATTGAGTTTCTTTCCCACTCTAAAAGGCCCAGAAAGTTTAATGTTGGAGTTGTATGGTTTTTTTCTATCTTACCCTTTGCTCTCAATTTTCACTTTTAGGAATCTCCTTTCTTAGCATTTTGTCCTCTGACCTTCTTACCATCAGAATTAGCTCTGATGTGGGTTGAGAGGATATGAATTAGCTCTGATGTGAGTTGAGAGGTATCAGTGACTTTCCTGCATAGACTACTTTGTGTAGTCTACCAGGAAGGGTTTTGTGGAAGCCTTTTCACTGTCCCAGGGCCTGCAAATTACCAGATGCTTGACATTTTCGTTGTAGTATTAAATATATTATCTTATGTAAAGTTTTTCATGTCATGTTTATATCAAATCCAGACAATATATTGGGACGTTAATTTGAAGAAAGAATGTAACACTCTTCTAATTCAGTTCCCCAAAAATGTAAAATTTATTAAAATCTCAGACTAAAATTAAGAAAAAATACAAGTACTTTTAAAATTTGCTCAATTTTTATTTTAGATATATCTTTGATATTAGCTAATGATAGTGAACTTACTATGGACATTTTTTTTCCAGAAAATAATTGCTTATAAAGCGTATGTCCAGGTTCATACAAGCATCGGTTAAGTAAATTAATTGATCCATCTCACAAATGTAGGTAGTTTCTCAGAATACATGGTATTAGTTTTACCATATGTATCTGAAAAAAAGATGAGCTTTTTTAGTAGTGTCTTTTTTAATGTATTGCACATATTTATGGAGTATGTGTGATATTTTGCATACGATGTGTAATGATCAAATCAAGGTATTTAGGATATGCCTCATCTCAAACATTTATCATTTCTTTGTGTGGGGACATTTCTCATCTTCTAGCCATTTTGAAATATATAATAAATTATTGTTAACTATGGTCACCCTACAGTGCTATTGAACACAAGAACTTATGTTTTCTAACTGCATGTAAACATTAACGAACCTCTCTTCATCTCCAACCCCACCACCCTGCCTCCCCCCGTGAGCCTCTGCTAAATACCATTCTAATCTCTACCTTCATGAGAGCAACTTTTTTAGCTCACACATATGAGTGGCAATCTGCAATGTTGGTCTTCTCTGCATGGCTTACTTCACATGGCATAATAACCTTCAGTTCCATCTGCAGATGACACTTTGCTGCAAATGACAGGATTTTATTCTTTTTTATGGCACCATACTATTGTGTGTATGTATGTTTATATACATATATATGCAACGAAATGCTATTATGTGATATATATATCACTTTGTTTATTCATTTCTTGATGGACAGTTTGTTTTTTTTCCCATATGTTGGCTAAGGTGAATAGTGTTACAATGAACAGTGGGGGTGCATGTGTACATTTGATATACTGATTTCCTTTCTTTGGATAAATACTTGGTAATGGTATTGCAGGATTTCATGGTAGTTGTACTTTCAGGTTTTTTTTAGAAACCTCCATACTGTTTTCCATAATGACTATCCAGATTTACATTCCCTCCAACAGTTATTTTCCTCTGCATCCTCACCAACAGTTGTTATTTTTTGTCTTTTGGATGATAGCCATTGTAATAGTAAGTAAGATGATATGTCATTTTGTTTTTATATTCACTTCCCTTATGACTAATGATATTGAGTATTTTTCCTAGTATTTTTCCTTATACCTATTGCCCACTTGTATGTCTTCTCTAGAGAAATTATTCAGATTCCTTTCCCACTTTTTAATGAGATTATTTGTTTTTGGTGTTGACTTCATGGAATTCTGTGTATATTCTGGATATTAGTTCCTTGTCAGATGAACAGTTAGCAAATATTTTCCCCCATTTAACAAATTGTTCCTTCACTCTGTTGATTTTTCCTTTGTTGTGCAGAAGATTTTTAGTTTAATGTAATAGTAATATGTGTCTATTTTTGTTTTTGTTGCTTGTGATTTTGAATTTATAGCAATAAAATTCTTGTCTACACCAACATCCTGAAGCATTTCCCCTGTTTTCTTCTAGTAGTTCTATAATTTGGGCTCTTACATGTAAATCTTCAATCTGTTTTGAGTTGATTTTTATATATCATGAGAGATAGGGATTTGGTTCATTATTTTTTCCTTTGGATATCCAGTTGTCTCAGCAACATTTATTGAAGAGGGTGTCTTTTCCCCAGTGTGTGTTTCTGATACCTTTGTTGAAGATCAGTTGGCTGTAAATACATCCATTTGTTTCTAGGTTCTCTATTCTTTTACTTTGGTGGATGGGCCTGTTTTTATACCAATACCATGCTGGTTTGGTTACTATAGCCATGTAGTATATTTTGAAGCCAGGTAATGTGATGCTTCCAGCTTTTTACTTTTTGCTAAGGATTGAATTGATTATTTGGGTTCATTTGTGGTTGTATACAAATATTAGGATTGTTTTTTTCTATTTCTTTGGAGAGTGTCTTTGGTATTTTTATAGGTTTTGCATTGTATCTTTATATTACTTTGCATAGTATGGTCATTTTAACAAGATTAATTCTTCCAATCCCTGAGCATGGAATGTTTTACCATATGTTTGTATCCTCTTCAATTGCTTTCATCAGAAGTTTGTAATTTTCCTTATAGAGTTTTTTCACCTCTAGGGTTAGATTTATTCCTAGGTGTTTTTTGTGTGGCTATTTAAATGGGATTGCTTTCTTGATTTCTTTTTCAAATAGTTTGTTTTTACTGTATAGAAATGCTAGTGACTCTTTTTTTTTTTAATTTTGAGACAGGGGCTAACTCTGTCACCCAGGTTAGAGTGCAGTGGTGCAGTCATAGCTCACTGCAGCCTCAACCTTCCAGACTCAAGCAATTCTCTCACTTTGGCCTCCCAGGTAGTTGGGACTACAGGCATGCACCACCATGCCCAGCTAATTTTTATTTTTGTGTTTTTTTGTAGAGATGAGATTTTGCCATGTTGCCCAGGCAGGTCTCAAACTGCTCGGCTCAAGCAATCCACTTGTGTAAGCCTCCCAAAGTGCTGATATTATAGGTATGAGCTATCGCATCTGGCCAAGATAGTGACTTTTGTACATTGATTTGTATCCTGCAACTATACTGAATTTGTTTATCATGTCTAAGAGTTTCTTGGTGGAGTTGTTAGGTTTTTTTAAAATGTAAGATCACGTCATCTGCAGAGGGATAATTTAACTTTCTCTCTTCCAATTTGGATGCATTTTATTTCTTCCTTGTCTGATTGCTCTGTCTAGGACTTCCAGTACTATGTTGAATAGGTACAGTTAAAGTGGGCATCTTTGTCTTGTTCCAGTTATTAGAGGAAAGGTTTTCAGCTTCTCCCAGTCCAGTATGTTGTTAGCTGTGGGTTTTTGTATATGGCCTTTATTATATTGAGTTATGTTCCTTCTGTGCCTACTTTCTTGAGAATTTTTATCAGGAGAGGATGTTAAATTTTACCAAATGCTTTTTCTGAATCTAAGATTATCATTTTTTTCCTCATTCTGTTGATATAATGTATCTTGTTTATTGATTTGTGTATGTTGCATTATTCTTACATCTCTAGGATAAATCCCACCTGATTATGGTGTATTATCACTTTGATGTGCTGTTAGATTTGGTTTGCCAGTATTTTGTTGAAAAATTTTGCATTTATGTTCATCAGGGATATTGGCCTGTAGTTTTCTTTTTTTAATTGTTTCCTTATCTGTTATTTTCTATGAGAGTAATACTGGCATAATACAATGAGTTAGGAAGAATTCCCTCCTCCTCAACTTTTTTGGAATAGTTGAGAAGAATTCATGTTAGTTCTTCTTAATAAGTTTGACAGAATTCATCAGTAATGCCATCAGTCCTGCACTTTTCTTTGTTGAGAGGCTTTCCTGATTCCATCTTGTTATTCATTATTGCTTTGCTCATGTTTTCTGTGTCTTCCCAAGTCAATCTTGGTAGGTTGTATGTGTCCAAGAATTGACCCATTTCTTTTAGATTTTCCAGTTTTGTTTTGTTTTATTTTGTTTTGTTTTGTTTGTTTGTGAGATGGAGTCTCACTCTGTTGCCCAAGCTGTAGTGCAGTGGTGCAAGCTCGGCCTACTGCAACCTCTGCCTTTCAGGTTCAAGCGATTCTTCTGCCTCAGCCTCCCAAGTAGCTGGAATTACAGGCACCCACCACCATGGCTGGCTAATTGTTTTCTATTTTTAGTAGAGATGGGGTTTCACTATGTTGGCCAGGCTGGTCTTGAGCTCCCAACCTCAAGTGATCTGCCCACTTCGGCCTCCCAAAGTGCTGGGATTACAGATATGAGCCACCGCACCTGGCCCTGTTAGAGTATAATTGTTTATATTAATATTTAATGGGGCTTTGTATTTGTGTGATATTGGTTTTAATGTCTCCATTTTCATATTGATTTTATTTATTTGGGTCTTCTCTCTTTTTTTCTTTTTTGGTTGCCCAGCTAATGGTTTATCTGTTTTGTTTATCTCTCACAAATCTAAGTTTTTGATTAATTTATCCTTTGTATTTTTTTAGTCTCCATTTCATTTAGTTCTGCTCTATTCCTTATACTTCTTTTTGTCAACTAATTTTGGATTTGTTTTGTTCTTTCTTTTTTAGTTCCTTGGTGTTTATTGTTATGTTGTTTATTTGAAATTTGTCTACTTTTTGAGGTAAACATTTATTGCTGTAAGCTTCCCTCCGAGCACTGCCTTTGCAGAATCTTATTGGGATCTCACAGTATGTTGTGTTTCCATTTTATTTTGTTTCGAGAGGTTTTTTTTTTTTTTCCTTCTTAATTTTTTCATTGACCCAGTGGTCATTCATGGTCATTTTGTTTAATTTATGTTTATTTGTACAATTTCCAAATATCCTCTTAGTATTTATTTCTTTTCTTTTTTTTTTCTTTTTTGAGACGGAGTCTCACTTTTGTCACCCAGGCTGGAGTGGAGTGCAGTGGCCCGATCTCGGCTTACTGCAACCTCCACCTCCTGGGTTCAAGTGATTCTCCTGCCTTAGCCTCCTGAGTAGTTGGGATTACAGGCACCCCCCACCACGCCCGGCTAATTTTTGTACTTTTAGTAGGGACGGGGTTTCACCATGTTGGCCAGGCTGGTCTCGAACTCCTGACCACAGATGATCCGCCCCCCTCAGCCTCTCAAAGTGCTGGGATTACAGGCAACAGCCACCGCGCCCGGCTTCTTATTTATTTCTAGTTTTATTACATTGTGATCTGAAAAGTATTAAATATAATATTGATGTTTAAAATTTTGTTGAGACTTGTTTTGTGACCTAATGTATAGTCCATCCTACAGAATGTTCTATGTGCTGGTAAGTATAATGTGTATCTGCAGCTGTTGGATAAAATATTCTGCAAATATCTGTTAGGTTCATTTGGTCTATTGCTCAGATTGTTTTTCTTAGTTGATTGTCTCTCTAAATGATCTAATGCTAGGAAGGGGATGTTAGAATTGCCAACTGTTATTGCATTGGAGTCTGTCTCTCTCTTTAGATCTATTGGTATTGCTTTATATATCTGGATGCTTCAGTGTTGGGTGCATGTGTATTTAGAATTATTATATTATCTTCCTGAATTCATTCCTTTATAATTATATAATTACTATCTTCATCTCCTTTTATACTTTTTGATTTAAAGTTTATTTTGTCTGATACATTTATAACTACTTCTGTTTGCTTTGGTTTCCATTTGCATGGAATATCTTTCTCATTCCTTCACTTTGTATGCATCTTTGAAAGGGAAGTGAACTTTTTGTATGCAGCCTATAGTTTGGTCATTTTTTAAAATCAATTCAGCCAGGCTATATCTCCTAAGTGGATAATTTATTCTGTTGACATTTAGAATATTATTGATAGGCGAGGACGTACTCCTGTCACTTTGTTAATTGTTTTCTAATTTTTTGTATATCCTTTTTCTTTTTTTTTTCTCTTACCGTTTGTCATTATGGTTTCCTGACTTTCTTAATGGCAACATTTGACTCCTTTGTTTTTCTTATTTTTGCATTTGCTCTACCCTGAGTTTAATACCTTCCTGTTTCCATGGTGATGTATATTGTCCTTTTGCTTCCAGATGCAGGACTGCCTTAAGTGTTTCTTGCAGAGCTAGTCTACTGGTGATGAATTCCCTCAGTATTTGTCTGGGAAAGACTATTTCTCCTTCACTTTGGAAGGATAACTAATGGGCATAATATTCTTAGCTGACAGATTTTTTTTTCAATGCTTTGAATATATTATCCCATTCTCTTCTGGCCTTTAAGGTTTCTGCTGACAAATCCATTCTTAGTCTACTGGGAATATCCTTATATGAGATTTGATACTAATATGGCTTGGCTGTGTTCCCACCCAAATCTCATCTTGAATTGTAGTTCCCACAATCCCAGTGTGTTGTGGGAGGGACCCAGTGGGAAATAATTGAATAATGGGGGCAGTTACCCTTGTGCTGTTCTCGTGATAGTGAGTGAATTCTCATGAGATCTGATGGCGTTATAAGGGGCTTTTCCCCCTTTGCTCAGCACTTCTACTTCCAGCTGTCAGGTAAAGAAGTACATATGTGCTTCCCCTTCCTCCATGATTGTAAGTTTCCTGAGGCCTCCTCAGCCCTGTAGAACTGTGAGTCAGTTAAACCTCTTTCCTTTATAAATTACTCAGTCTCAGGTATTTCTTCATAGCAGCATTAAAACATAAATTGATACCACAGAGAGTGGGATGCTGTTGTAAATCACCCCACTCTCTGTGGTATCTGCTGTTGTCCCCACCTGAAAATGTGGAAGCAACTTTGGAACTGGGTAACAGGCAGAGGTTGGAACAGTTCGGAGGGCTGAGAAGACAGGAAGATATGGGAAAGTTTGGAATTTCCTTGAGACTTGTTGAATGGCTTTGACCAAAATGCTGATAATGATATGGACATGAAGTCCAGGCTGAAGTGGTCTCATATGGAGATGAGGAATTTCTTGGGAGCTGGAGCAAAGGTGACTCTTGCTATACATTAGCAAAGAGACTGGCAGCATTTTGCTCCTGTCCTAGAGATCTGTGGAACTTTGAATTTGAGAGAGACGATTTAGGGTATCTGGTGAAAGATATTTCTAAGCAGCAAATCATTCGAGAGGTGACAGAGCATAAAAGTTTAGAAAATTTGCAGCCTGACAATGCAGTGGAAAAAGTAAAAAACATTTTCTAGGGAGAAATTCAAGCTGGCTACAGACGTTTGTATAAGTAGCAAGGAGCCAGATGCTAATTGCCAAGACAATGGGGAAAATGTCTCCAGAGCATGTCAAGACCATCATGGCAGCTACTCCCATCACAGGCCTGGAGTCCTAGAAGAGAAAAATGGTTTTGTGGGCCAGGCGCAGGGCCCTCCCTGCTTTATGCAGCCTTGGAACATGGTGCCCTGTGTCCCTGCTGCTTTAGCTCTAGCTGTGGCTTAAAGGAGCCAGGGTACAGCTCGGGCCATTGGTTCAGAGGGTGTAAGCCCCAAGACTTGGAGGCTTACATGTGGGGTTGGGCCTGTGGGTACACAGAAGTCAAGAATTGAAGTTTGGGAACCTCTGCCTACATTTCAGAGCATGTATGGAAATGCTTTGATGTCCAGGAAGAAGTTTGCTGCAGGGGCAGAGCCCTCATGGAGAACCTATGCTAGCACAGTGTGGAAGGGAAATGTGGGGTTGCAGTCCCCATGTATGTCTCCACTGGGGCACTACCTAGTGGAACTGTCAGAAGAGGGGCACTACCTAGCGGAACTGTCAGAAGAGGGCCACCATCGTCCAGACCCCAGAATCATAGATCCACAGACAGCTTGCACTGTGTGCCTAGAAAAGCTGCAGACATTCAACGCCAGCCCATGAAAGCAGCTGGGAAGGGGGCTATACCCTGCAAACCCACAGCGGCAGAGCTGCCCAAGGCCATGGAAGCCCACCTCTAGCATCAGTGTGACCTGAATATGAGACATGGAGTCAAAAGAGATCATTTTGAATTGGATTTCGGACTTGCATGGGGCCTGTGGCGCCTTTGTTTTGGCCAATTTCTTCCATTTGGAACAGGCATATTTACCCAATGCCTGTACCCCCATTGCTTACAGGGAGTTACTAACTTACTTTTGATTTTACAGGCTCATAGAGAGAAGTGACTTGCCTTGTCTCAGATGAGACTTTGGACTTTGACTTTAGGGTTAATACTAGAATGAGTTAAGACTTTGGGGGACTATTGGAAGGGCATGATTTTGTTTTGAAATGTGAGGACATGAGATTATGAGGGGCTGGGGTGGAATGATATGGTTTGGCTATGTCCCCACCCAAATCTAATCTTGAATCATAGTTCCCACAATTCCCACATGTTGTGGGAGGGACCCAGTGGGAAGTAATTGAATCATGGTGGCGGTTACCCTCATGTTGTTCTCATGATAGTGAATGAGTTCTCACAAGATCTGATGGCTTTATAAGGGGCTTTTCCTCCTTTACTTGGCACATCTTCTTCCTGCTGCCATGTGAAGAAAGACATGTTCGCTTCCCCTTCCACCATGATTGTAAGTTTTCTGAGGCCTCCTCAGCCCTGCAGAACTGTGAGTCAATTAAACTTCTTTCCTTTAAAAATTATCCAAGCTCAAGCCTTTCTTTATAGCACGTGAAAATGAACTAATACAGATACTTCTTTCTTGCTGTTTTTAGAATTCTCTCTTTGTCTTTTACTTTTGACAGTTTTACTCTAACATGCATTGGAAATGAACTTTCTGAGTTGAATCTTTTTGGGATTCTTTGAGCTCCTTGTATTTGGATGTCTGTGTCTCTTGCAAGACTTGGGAAGTTTTCTGCTATTAATTTGTTAAATATGTTTTCTATTATTTTGCCAACCTTCTCACCTTCTACAGCACTGCAAATTCATGTATTTCTTCACTTTCTGGTGTCTCATATATCATGTATGCTTTCTTCATTCTTTTTCTTTCTCCTTTTTGTGTCAGACAGATTATTTTCAAGTTTAACAATTATTTTGCTTATGAAGTCTATTGTTGAAGATGCCTTTTTGTGATTTGATTATATTTATTGAAATCTCTAGTTCCAGTATTTCAGTTTGATTTCTGTTCTGATGATATCTATCTCTTCTGAATTTGTCTTTTAGATCATGTATTGTTTTCCTGACTTTTTTGTGTTGTTTAACCTTTGCTCTCTTGTATTTCACTGTTTATTCAATATTATTATTTTGAACTTTTTTTCAGTGATGTCATGAATTTCCTTTTTGTTGGTATCTTTTAATGAAGAATTATTGTATTCCTTTGAAATTGTCATGTTTTCTTGCTTTTTCATATTTTCATGTTCTTACATTGAAATTTGTGCATATGGTACAACAGTTGCTGTTTCAAGTTTGATGGATTGATTTTCATAGGGACTTTTTTATTGATGTATCTATAATGTTGATTCAATAAGATTATTTTGCTTTGAATGTGGGTGTGCACAGTAGGTTAGATTTTGTATGATTTGAGGCGGCTGTAATCAATGTCAAGTTTGTGTCTTCCTCATTTGCTTGGGCTGCAGTTGTTAGTGGATGCTGTGGTGAGACTTTGCTGGGGACAGGAGCATCAAGAGGGCAGGTCCTTGGGCACAGGTTTGCCAGTTCTTTGGCCCCCAGGCAGTGTCCACTGACACCAGTGGTAATATGTCTGGGTGAGCCGGTCCTTGGACTTCCAGGCATATTGTTTGTGTGTTGTCAGTAGCAGTGGTGGGCTTAGTGGACAGGCATGTCCTCAGGCCTTTGAGTGGTGTACATAGTGGGTGTGGTGGTAGTGGTAGTCTGTGCAAGCCACCCCCTACTCACCATGATGGTGCTTGCATGTCATTGCCAGCAGCAGTGGTGGTAAAGGCAACCTTTCCTCAAGCTCCCCTGTTGAATGCTGCTGGTGGTGGTAAGGTCAGGTTGATCTCTAGGCTCCCAGACATTATGCATAGGTGCCACTGCAAGAGGCTGTAGGCAGGGTGATCCTATCCCCCAGTGGTACACATGGGCATGGGCTGACTTGGGTAGGGCAGGCTTACCCCTGGATCTCCAGATGGCATGCTCAGACCTTGGAAGTGGTGACAGTTGGTGTTACAGGCTTGTCCCAGAACCCCCTTAGGGTGCATGCAGGTGTTCTCTGGCCCTACTGCTGGAGGGGGCAGGGTTACTGTCAGTGGCATCAGTCTCAAGCAGGTGGCTCTCAGGCTCTAGTGAGTGCATTCTATTACTCTCTCTGTCCTGGAGGCAGCCCATTTCCTAGGCTATAGGACACTGCATGGGTGAGAATGCTTGAGAACTAGCCCCTCCACTCAGTCCAGCTGGCCTTATGTCACTACAGCTCTCTGGATAAATGTAGGATGATGTCAGTAGGACTTCAGTGATGTGGAGATAGAGGGGCTGTTGGGCCCCAAACAGTATGTAGTTTGGTGGAGGCTGGACTCTCCAATTGGCTCCATGCTGCATCTGCTTGGATCTTGGGGAGGGTGTGGGACCCAGTACAAACTCCCTCTCTCTAACAATGGAATTGCTTAGATTCCAGGAAACTTTACATGCTAGTCTCAGGGCCCACAAGGGCTTAGGAACTCTCCAATGGCTGGGATTGCAGGGGCCTGCAGTGGGGACGTCTGTGGAAAAAGATATTTTTCCCACAATGGAGAGTGCCTCCTGGCTCCAAGCCAGTCCTGGCCAGGCTGTCTTCTTTACTTCTTTCTCTTTCCATGCTTTAGAGGTTCTCTGTCATTGCCTTGCTGCATCCCAGTGTTCTCTCTTAGACACTCTTATTTGATGTTTGATTATCTACTGACTGTTTTTGCTCCTGCTTTGTAGAGAAGGTGAGTGTCAGGTGCCACTCAACAGCTATCTTAAAAGGCTGCAAGAACCAGTTTTTTAAACGTGTGTATTAACATATGCATCCTAAGTTGTTCTCCCATTTGCATTATTTTCCGTGCATTTAAGCTAATGTGAATTTCCCAGAATGTACTTAGTTGTACTTTGAAGATTTTGCTAGTTTGATTTTCTAAACAGAGATTTGCTGAGTGTTGACTTCCTGTCGACTATAACTCATTCAGTAGCAACACTACTACAGTAACACTTTGGACATAACCGTCTTATAGACATCTCATATTGTTCTATAATTATTTACATATGTAAAGCTGCAATGAATGGTAAGGCCTAAAGGATACAAAGCCGTCCTCTTTGTTGATTGTTGTGTAATTTCTGTCTTAGCACTGTGCTTGACTTAGCCACTAAGGAAGTGTTATTTGAAGAGAATTTATAAAAGCATCAATAAGCCAAAGTCCCTTTCGTGTTCTATACTCCTTTTTCAAAAATATTTATCATTAGGTAAGAACTCTTGCCTAACACAAGAAAGCTTTTTCTGGGACCATTTGGCTTTTTCTGTGACAGATAAATTGCCCCAGCTGTTTCTTAACATGAAGATTATGAAAATAGTTAAATTAGGAAAACTATCTCATAGTTTGAAGTCTAGTTCCTTCTCCTAAGCTTTTTGTATTACATATGAACCTTCTTTAAAAAAATTTCTCCCATATAACATACCTGCTCATGTACCCCCTGAATCTAAAACAAAAGTTGAAATTATTTTTAAAAAGGAAAATCATAACTAAGAGAAAATATGTTTACTGTTTATTAAGTGGAAAAAAATTTCTCTAGATTATCTTCAGGCACCAAAATTATAGTTAAATGTGAAGTATTTTATGAATTGTAGTTAGAAGCAGACTTACTGAATGGTTTTTATATTTTTAATAAGAATTATGTAGAATGTGACAAAGTGTTTGAAATATTAAATAATATATACATGTATGATTACTTTTTCTTTATGCAGAAATTTTTAATATTATGATATTTCTTCTAAAAAGTAATTTATCAAAATTAGTACATAAAGACCTGACAAGGGTGAATTACACTGTACCTAAATTATACCGCAAAAAACTTGATTAAGAAAGGCAGGTGTGGTGAATGGTGATTGATTGTATTTTTTTAAAAAACAGAAAAAATAAACATAATACAAGTGTCTATAAGAATACAGAATACGTACAGCTTTTTTTCTTCTTTTCATTCGTTGTGCAGTTCACTAAGTCTTTCATGCATGTTCTGATAAACTGTATGGAATTAGTGATGATACATATTAAAAACAGGAATAAAAAGGGATAAATATGATGCCTTTTAATTTCTTTGAGTCAGCTCTGTTCAGTTGTCTTTTGTAATGTAATAATCTGAGGCCAATAAAATTTACTTTCAATTTCTAAACAAAATTATTGGAAAGGTTCTGCTCTCTTGTGAGCCAATCTTGTTGTCCCTAATCATGGGTTTTGTATCCACTGCTCCTAAAAAGTATACCTGCTCACTTTGGTAAATTTTTCAAAGTTTAAGCACTACCTAGGAAATGATTTTAGCCTGTGGCTGGGCGGTCACTGATGCTTCTCCCACAAATCTGGCTCCTGTATTTTGCCTGGTTGGGCAGAGTTTGATGCTGTTATAGAAAATCTTTAGAGTCCTAGGAAGAATATTTTCTGTTGATTTTACCCTCACTGGATATTTAAACATTTGTTTTCCATCAATAATGGACACACAGATCTCTACTTTTCAATATATCCCATATGTTTCACCAGCTTTGATTTCTTTTCTCAAGCCCTGTCTTAATTACTAGCCTAACGCAGTGAAATATAGCATTCTCTCCCAAGAATACTGCTTTTATGCTTCCTCATGTCTATACGTATCTTCTTTCAGAGATATAAGTATAAATGTAAGTGATTATAGTCCTCATGGATCCCAACATACTCTTTGAGATTTTGTTAACACATAAAATTGATTTGGCCCTTGACTGCCCACATCAGGGAAATCTGGTTCCATTATCCTACAGAAAGCTAAATTGTAAGGATTATTCTGAGTTGTTTCAGAGATTAACGACACCTCTCCCTGCTCTTCGTTTAAGTTCTCTGCCTCCTCCTTGTCTCAATGCATCATCACTAAGCAGAGCAGATACTCCTTGGTAGCAGCCAAACAGACATTTTTTCCTGTACCAACAATTTTCAAGTCGCCTCTCCTGAAGAATGCGGCCATACTCTCTAGAAGGAATTGACTCTGCAGGGTCATCATTCCTGGTTCAGCGCACTTCCTGCCCTTCAGCATCGTCTCCCACTCTATGACTATTCCTTTAGAGTTCTTTTACACAGCATGCACTCTGCATTGCCATTATTTATTTACTTCTTTATCTCCTTAGATGTATACCAGGGACTCCTATAGGTGGAGATCATGACCTATTCATCCCTAGATCCCCAGCACCTACCCCTGAGTTAGGCACATGAAAGTACCCAATAAATATTTGTGATAGGACAGAAGGGAGGAAGGGACTAGAGCAATGCAGACAGACACGTAAGTTTTAAATTTCTAAGTACCGCCAGCTGAGTTAGTCCTTAGAGAATTTAGCTGCTTTTATTCCAGTTCCTGAACCTTGTTCTTTCACATAATAAACCCTGTATTAATAAACAGATTGATCAGTATTGTTTGGTTAAGAACTACTGTGATGATGGAAGTCCAGACTAACAAATGATCTATTTACTTTTCATATGTACTTGAAAAAGATTTCCAGCTTTAGATTGTAATATTGTAGTATAAAATAGGGAAAGTTTCCTATAAGTGGGGTTGACAGCCCCATAATTAAGACAGTGGTACTGAGAAAGTAGTGCAGCTGCAAGGTACAGTTTTTGAACATTGACTGAAGAGATCTGTGAGAACAGAGAAATGCAAACTCTATATATTATGAACTCTCTTTGTGAAGAGATCAAGAATTTATATCAATGTGGCATCTATTTTATCACCATATTCACCAGTCTGCTCAATCCAATGACCAAGACAGTGATAAATGTGAGTAAAATCACAGGGTATTTCACCAAAGAAATGTGTGAAGATAAATTTTTAAGGCACTTGGGATTTAATCTATGATGATATTGGGTTAGACACTAAAAGAGCACATTACTTAGGGATCAGAAAATCACATCAACTTTCCTTTAGAATAGACTTGAAGAACTTTATCCATCTGACATTATTCAGATAACCTGAGAATATGTTTAAATAAAGAAATCAAGCTAGTTTTGTAAATATTGTGTTACATTAGGGTGTTGGAGATAGGGAATTGGTTGATTGGACCATTTTTCAGTTGTTCATATCTCATAAGACTCTATTTAACACACACTTACACCTTCTTCAGGGTCTTGTGATATTAGAAAATCTTTAAAATAATCAATTCAAATTTAGATTCCTTAGTACCATCCTTCTATGCAAAAAGGAATTATCTTGTAGATTACTACTGTCTATGAAGGAGTTTCTTGATAGGGAAATGTAGATAAGGTTCTTTACACATCTCTAGATGAGCAATTCACAATGAGCTTGAAATGCCTCCAATAATTCACCACAGTGTAGTACTTGAATAATACTAGTAATTTTTCTCTAGATACAAAGTAGCTTAAGAGTTGAGACTGTTTTTTTCACTTTGGGTAAAAATATGACAGTAACGATAATAACAGACAGTAGATAACACTTACTTGAACGTGTATACTCCTATGCTGTGGTTTAAATATATAATCTTATTCTCCCAGCATCCCAATAGAGGAGTTATTGTTATTATTTCCAAGTTTTAGGTGAGGAAAATGAAGTTTAGAAAGGTTAAATAACTTTCCCAGATCATATAGCTAGTAAATGACTGAATTGGGATTTAATAAAGCAATTAATATATGTTAATTTGATAGCATTCCTTTACAAAGAAGGAATTCCCCAAAAGAATGTTACTTACAAAGTAATATTCTAGTTTCTCAAAGATCTCAACCAACAAGGGCCTCTGCCACATATGTCCTTATTGGGAGTTTCAGTAGATGTTTGTGTCAGACAAATACAAATCATCCTTTTCTTTTTGTGATTCTTTTACAAACTCCTCTTTGTAGGCTTTTTTTTCAGTTTACTCATTTTGCTATTACCTTGTTACATAAATTCAGCTTCAAGAAACAGACTTGTGAAAAATAAAATAGATTAATGAGAAAATCATCATTTTTAAATAAGTCATATAATGACAAATTTTTTTAATTGTATGTTATATATATATATATATATATATATTTCTTTCACAAATACTTATGTACACAACATGCATACTTGTTGAATTGTTTCCCATAGGAAAAAAGGGTAAAATGTCAAGATCCAAAATACTAACAGTTTTAGAACTTTTCCAAAGTTATCACACATATTAGACATAAACCCTTTAGAACTAGTCTCCTGGATTCAACATTTTAGGCAGATAATGGCCATTATCTGTATAAAGCAAAATGGATTAATACTTACTGAGTCTTTTCATCCTTCTTTTCTGGGCACTTGGATCAAAAGATGATTCACCAATCTATACCCCTCACTCCCTTTGTGCCCTGCCTCACAATTCATCTCTAGGAAATTTCCCCTAATTAACTGTACTCTGCTCTAACCAGAGCTTTATACTCCCTCAGTATAGACCCAACACCTAGGTTATGGGGAGAGAGAAAGAATATAACACAACCTTTGGAAGAAACATACTTTTAAACCAGTATGTGCTTCTGTTGTAATCATGAGCTCATTGATTTTATGTTTGTAAGTAGGTATATAACTTGCATGTGATTTTTTGACTCTGTTCTTGAGCATTTGAGCATTGTTGCAAGCACAGTCAGATGCTCTACTGCACTGGGCCCCTAGCTAAGCCCTTGCTTATTTGTTAGCTGCTTTGGTGCTTTCTCCTATGCTTCAGAAGTTTCAAGCTAGTTAGTAAATGGCCCGTAGAGAGTTAACTTCAGAGTAAAAGTCATTTCAAATCAAGGGAATATATATTTCATATATACATACTTATATTTTTGTGATAAGAACACTTAAAATATACTTCTTAAAACAATTTTCATGTATATACTTATTGTTATTAACTTTACCATGATGCACAACAGGTGTCTTGAACTTATTCCTTGTATCTAACAGAAATTTTGTGTCCGTTGACATCTCCCCAGTACCCTTATTCCTCGGTCTCTGGTAACCAACATTTTCGTCTCTGTTACTATGAGTTCAACTTTTTTAGTATCTATATATAAGTGAGGTCATGTGGTATTTGTCTTTTTGTGCCTGGATACTTTAACTTAACATAATGTCCTTGGGTTCATCCATGTTATCCCAAATGACAGGATTTTCTTTTCTTTTTTAAAGCTGAATAATAGTTCATTGTGTATATATAGTACATTTTCTTCACCTGTTCATCTGGTTGATGGACACATAAGTTGATTCCCTATCTTGGTTATTGTGAATAATGCTGCAATGAATGTAGTATACAGATATTTCTTTGACATAATGATTTTCATTTTCTTTAGATATATACTCAGTAGTAGAATTACTGGATCATAGGCTAGTAACATTTTTTTTGAATTTTTTAGAGGCATCTCTTTTCTGTAATGACCGACCAATCTACATTCCAACCAACAGTTTAGAAGGGTTTCCTTTTCTCCATACCCTCACCAACAGTTATCTATTGTCTTCTTGATGATAGTCATCCTAACAGGTATGAGGTGATACCTCATTGTGGTTTTAATTTACATTTCCCTGATGATTGGTATTATTAATGCATTGTTTAATATACCTATTGGCTGTTTGTATGTCTTCTTTTGAGAAATGTCTGTTCAGGTCCTTTGCCCATTTTTAATCAGGCTGTTTATTTTTTTACTATTGAATTGTTTGACTTTCTTATATATTTTTAATATTAGCCATTTATCAGGTATATGATTTGAATATATATTCTCCCATCATGCAAGTTATTTCTTCATTCTGTTTATTGTTTCCTTGGCTGTTCAGAAGCTTTTTAGCTTAGTATAATTCCATTTGACTAGCTTTTCTTTTTTGGCCTGTACTTTGGGATCATATCCAAAAAATAATTGCCGAGACCAGTATCATAGAGCTTTCTCCTTTTTTATGTAGCAGCTTTACAGTTTCAGATCTTAAGTTTAAATTTTTTATCCATTTTGAGTTGATTTTTGTATATGGTGTGAGATGAGTGTCTAATTTCATTCTACATGTGAATATTCAGTTTTCCCAGCATCATTCATCGAAGAGATTGTCCTTTTTCTACTGTATATTTTTGTTCTTTCTGGGGAAAGCAATTGACCATAAATTTGTGGATTTATTTCTGGTTCACTATTCTGATCCACTGGACTATGTCTGTTGTTAGTCCAATACCATACTGTTTTGATTATTATAGCCTTGTAGCAGATTTTGAAATCAGGTAGTATGATGCATTCAGCTTTTCCCTATTTGTTTAAGATTGCTTTGGCTATATGAGGTATTTTATAGCTCTTTACAGTTATTAAAATTTTTTATCTCTCTTTTTTCTGTGAAAAAATTTGTTGGAATTTTGATAAAAATTGTATTGAATCTGTATATTACTTTGAGATACTATAGGCATTTTAACAATTTAATTCTTCCAGTCCATGAACCATGGGCATCTTTCTGTTTAGTTGTATATTCTTCAGTATCTTTAATCAGAATTTTATAGTTTTTAATGTATAGTTTTTTCACCTCCTTGGTTAAATGTATTCTTAAGTATTTTGGATTTTTGTAGCTATTGTGAATGGAATTATTCTCTTGATTGTGTGGCTAGTTCATTGTTAAGTGTATAGAAGCACTACTGATTTTTGTATATTGATTTTGTATCCTTTGTGAAAGGAAAATAAATCTTGGGGCCTCCAAATCACTAAGCTATAGGGAAAATTCAGGCTGGGAAGTGATTAGGGCCAACCTGTCTCCCATTCTATCCAAAGTCACCCCTCTGCTCACTGAGATAAATGGATATCTGATTGCCTCCTTTAGAGAAGCTAATCAGAAACTCAAAAGAATGCAGCCATTTGTCTGTTATCTACCTGTGACCTAGAAAGCCCCCACCTGGGTTCAAGTCTCACCTTTGCTTCAAGTTGTCCTGCCTCTCCAGACTGAATCAGTGTTCATCTTGCATATGTTGATTTGTGTCTCATGTCTCCCTAGAATGTATAAAACTGAACTGTGTCTGACCACCTCAGGCACATGTCATCAGGAGCTCCTGAGGCTGTGTCACGGACGCATGTGCCCAACTTTGGCAAATAAACTTACTTTCTAAATTAACTGAGACCTGTCTCAGATTTTGGGGGCTCACACCTTCCACTTTACTTATTTATTCTGACATTTTTTGAGGGAGTCTTCAGGGTTTTCTATATATAAGATTATATTGTCTACAAACAGAGACAGTTTAACTTCTTTCTTTCTAACTTGAATGCCTTTTATTTCCTTTTTTTTTTTCTTTTTTGACCAACTGCTCTGGCAAGGGCTTTCAGTACAGAGAGTCCCTGACTTGTGATGGTTAACTTACAAAATTTCAATTTAAAGTAGTGTCAAAGCAATGCACAGTCAGCACAAGCACACTTCAAGTACTCATACAACCATTCTATTTTTCACTTTGAGGACTGTTCAGTTAATTATGTGTGATAGTCAACACTTTATTATAAAATAGGCTTTATTTTAGATGTTTTCTTTCCAAATGTAATATAATCTAATGTAAGTGTTCTGAGCATATTTAAGGTAAACTAGGCTAAACTATGACGTTTGACAGGTTAGATCTGTTAAACACATTTTGAACTTACAATATTTTCAACTTACAATGGGTTTATTCAAATGTAATCCCATTGTAAGTTGAGGAACATCTGTACTATGTTGAATGCAAGTGGAAAGAGTGGGTATCCTTGTCTTGTACTTGGTCTTAGAGGAAAGACTTTCAACTTTTTACCATTGATTATGATGTTAACTATGGACTTGTCATATATAGCTTTTCTTTTGTGGAGTTACATCCCTTCTATCTAATTCACTGAAAGTTTTTAGCATGAAATGATGTTTAATTTTGTCAAATGCCTTTTCTGTATCTACTCAGATTATCATATGGCTTTTATTCTTCATTATGATAATATGGTGCACTACATTTATAGGAACATTTATGTTATATATAGTATAGCTGCCCTTTCTATATTTGGTTTTCATTTACTTGGAATATCTATTTCTATCCCTCCACTTTCAGTGTATTTGTGTACTTAAAGATCAAGTCAGTCACTTGTAGGCAGCATTTAATTGGGTAATTTTTTTTATCCATTCAGCCACTCAATGTTTTTGGATTGGAGAACTTAATCCATTTACTTTCAAATAATTGTAGAAAAGTAAGAACTTAGTACTGTGGTTTTGTTGTTTTCTGGTTATTTTGTACATTTTTTTCCTTCTCTTACATTCTTTGCTATTACATATTTTTCTCTAGTGTTATGCTTTGAATTTTTACTTTTTATCTTTTGTGTATCTACAAAGCTTTTTGCTTTGTGATTACCGTAAGACTCATGTAAAGCATCTTATAGTTATAACAGTATGTTTTAAGCTGATAACAATGTAGCTTTAATTTTCTTTCCAACTTTTTTTATTTTAAGTTCAGGGAGTACATGTGCAGTTTATTACATGGGTAAATTGGGTGTCACAGGGATTTGGTGTACAGAATATTTTTTCACATAGGTAATAAGCATAGTACTCAATAGGTAGTTTTGCAATCCTCACTCTACTCCCACTCCCCACTCTCAAGTAGGCCCCAGTATCTATTGCTCTTCTTTTTTTGTGCATGTGTACTCAATATTTAGCTCTCACTTATAAATGAGAACATACAGGATTTGGTTTTCTGTTTCTATTTTAATTCACTTAGGACAATGGCCTTCAGCTCCATCCATGTTGCTGCAAAGGACATGAACTCATTCATTTTTATGACTGCGTAATATTCCGTGATGTATATGCACCACATTTTCTTTATCCAGTCCACGGTTCATGAGCAGTTAGGTTGATTTCATGTCTTTGCTATTGTAAATCCAATTTAACTTTCATTGCATAAAGAAATCTGCACTTCTACTATCTCCCCACATTTTATGTTTTCAGTGTCACAATTTGCATCTTTTTATATTGTGTATCTTTTAACAGATTATTTTAGCTATTATTATTTTTAGTATTTTTTCTTTTAAGCTTCATCCTAAGATTTAAGTGATTTACATGCCACTTTTACAGAATTAGAATATTCTAATTTTACTTTGTACTTACTTTTTACCAGTGAGTTTTATACTTTCATGTTTAGGTTACTAATAGCATCAGTTTCTTACCTTAAATAATTCCTTTTCACAATTTTTAAGACAGTTCGGGGGGTTGATAAACTCTCACACTTTTGTCTGGGAAAGTCTTTATCTCTTATGCATTTCTGAAAGACAGCTTTGCCAGATAAATTAGTCTCGGTTGGCAGTTTGTTGTTGTTTTGGGGGGATTCTTTGTTTTTTCTGGGCATTTTGTATACATCATCTCTCTCTTCTGACCTCTAAAAATTCTGTTCATAGCCTTACTGAAAGCTCCTTTTTCAGTATGTGATAATGCTTCTTTTTCTTGCTACTCTCATGATCCTCTCTTTGACTTTGATTTTTGAATCCATGGCTATAATATGTTTTTGTACAGTTTTGTTTGGATTGAATATAATTAGACACCTTTGCCCTTTATGTATCAGAAAATTTATATCTTTCTATAGATTGTAGAAATTTTCAGCTTTTTTTTTTTTTTTTTTTTTTGAGGCAGAGTCTCACTCTGTCTCCCAGGCTGGAGTGCAGTGGCACTATCTCAGCTCACTGCAACCTCCGCCTCCCAGGTTCAAGTGAATCTCTTGCCTCAGCCTCCTGAGTAGCTGGGACTACAGATGTGTGCCACCATGCCTGGCTAATTTTTTGTATGTTTAGTAGAGAGAGATTGGGTTTCACTGTGTTAGCCAGGATGGTCTTGGTCTCCTGACCCTGTGATCCGCCCTCCTCGGCCTCCCAGAGTGCTGGGATTACAGGCATGAGCCACTGAGCCGGGCCAGCTTTTTTTTTTTTTTTTTTTTTTAAATAATATAAGATTTCTGTCCCTTTATATTTCTTTCTCTTCTTTAACTCATAATTTACAATACTTGATCTTTTGATTTTGTTCCATAAATTTGGTTTTCTTCTCTTCTTTGCATATTTTCAAATAACTTGTCTCTAAATCTTTTTTTCTACTTGATGCATTCTGCTATTGAAAATATTTTTTTATTTATTGTATTTTCAACCCCAGAATTTTTCTAACACAATTTTAATATCTCTGTAAAATTTATCATTTTTTAATTGTTATCCTGGTTTCAATAAACTAATTCTGTGTATTTTCTTAAACTCTGCTGAGCTTCCTTAAAATAATTATTTTTAATTATTTCTCAGAAAGTTTGCACATACCCATTTCTTTGGGGCAACTACTAAAATATTGTGGTCTTTGTGGTGATATGCCTCTTTGGTTTTTAATGTTTCTTGTTGCTTTATGCTGATGTCTGCACATTTGGTGGAGAAGTTATTTATTCAGACTCTGCATAGTAGTTTTGGTGTTGAAAGATCATGCCTTATGGGGTGGGTGTGTACAGTGGTGCTTGCTGGTTGGAGTTCAGAGGTTCCAGCACCAAGGGTGAAGTTGCATAGTCTCTGTATAGTTCTATCAGCTGATGTCAAGGTTGATGAAGATTGCAGGCATCCTTGGCAGCAAACACTGTGGATATCTGCAGTTGTGATGAGAATTGCTGGGACCTTTAATAACAATCACTACTAGGGTCCTTTCAGTCTTTTATTTTCCTGCTGGAGAAGTTGTAATTGAATAAATCCATTTTGGCATTGGGTTAAGTTTGCTAGCCCTTTTATATCCGTGGTGGCACTGGAGTCTGATGAGTTGGTCAAGCATAGAGCTGGGGCCTAAAGTACAGGCTTACAGGGAAGGAATACTGACTCTGGAGTCTGGGGCAGTAATGGCACTGGGCTCAGGGCACAGATGCCTCCATTGCCACATTGGTAACTCTATGCAAGGCATGGGTGATTATGAAACACCTGGGAAGCCAAGAAAGAGAGGACAGGCAGGCTCAGAGTTCACTGTGGATGTAGCTCTCTATGGCTGCTATGTTTACACCCAGAGCATGGGAATGCTCAAGAGACCATGGCTTGAAAGAGAAACATCTGAACTAGCTCTGTATGACTGTGCACTACAGCGTCTGAGACATTTATACATTCTTATGTTGATAGATGCTTAGACAGATTCTAGATCTTGGCTATTTTTTTTAAGGTGCGGTTAAACTGAAAACTTTATTTTCAAATAGCAAGATTTTTCACTCAGGCAAAATAAAACATGGGAGAATACTGAATCACTAGCCAATATCTTTTTTTTTCTTATACTTTAAGTTTTAGGGTACATGTGCACAACGTGCAGGTTTGTTACATATGTATACTTGTGCCATTTTGGTGTGCTGCACCCATTAACTCTTCGTTTAACATTAGGTATATCTCCAAATGCTATCCCTTCCCCTCCCCACACTCCACAATAGGACCTGGTGTGTGATGTTTCCCCTTCCTGTGTCCATGTGTTCTCACTGTTCAATTCCCACCTATGAGTGAGAACATGCAGTGTTTGTTTTTTTGTCCTTGCGATAGTTTGCTGAGAATGATGGTTTCCAGCTTCATCCGTGTCCCTACAAAGGACATGAACTCATCATTTTTTACAGCTGCATAGTATTCCATGGTGTATATGTGCCACACTTTCTTAATCCTGTCTATCATTGTTGGACATTTGGGTTGGTTCCAAGTCTTTGTTATTGTGAATAGTGCCGCAATAAACATGCATGTGCATGTGTCCTTATAGCAGCATGTTTTATAATTCTTTGGGTATATACCCAGTAATGGGATGGCTGGGTCAAATGGTATTTCTAGTTCGAGATCCCTGAGGAATTGCCACACTGACTTCCACAATGGCTGAACTAGTTTACAGTCCCACCAACAGTGTAAAAGTGTTCCTATTTCTCCACATCCTCTCCAGCACCTATTGTTTCCTGACTTTTTAATGATTGCCATTCTAATTGGTGTGAGATGGTTTCTCATTGTGGTTTTGATTTGCATTTCTCTGATGGCCAGTGATGATGAGCATTTTTTCATGTGTCTTTTGACTGCATAAATGTCTTCTTTTGAGAAGTGTCTGTTCATATCCTTTGCCCACTTGTTGATGGGGTTGTTTTTTTTCTTGTGAATTTGTTTGAGTTCACTGTAGATTCTAGATATTAGCCCTTTGTCAGATGAGTAGATTACAAAAATTTTCTCCCATTCTGTAGGTTTCCTGTTCACTCTGATGGTAGTTTCTTTTGCTGTGCAGAAGCTCTTTAGATTAATTAGATCCCATTTGTTAATTTTGGCTTTTGTTGCCATTGCTTTTGGTGTTTTAGACATGAAGTCCTTGCCCATGCCTATGTCCTGAATGGTATTGCCTAGGTTTTCTTCTAGGGTTTTTATGGTTTTAGGTCTAACATTTAAGTCTTTAATCCATCTTGAATTAATTTTTATATAAGGTGTAAGGAAAGGATCCAGTTTCAGCTTTCTACATGTGGCTAGCCAGTTTTCTCAGCACCATTTATTAAATAGGGAATTATTTCCCCATTTCTTGTTTTTGTCAGGTTTTTCAAAGATCAGATGGTTGTAGATATGTGGCATTATTTCTGAGGGCTCTCTTCTCTTCCATTTTTCTATATCTGTGTTTGGGTACCAGTATCATGCTATTTTGGTTACTGTAGCCTTGTAGTATAGTTTGAAGTCAGGTAGCATGATGCCTCCAGCTTTGTTCTTTTGGCTTAGGATTGACTTGGCAATGTGGGCTCTTTTTTGGTTCCATATGAACTTTAAAGTAGCAAATGGAAAACAAAAAAAGACAGGGGTTGCAATCCTACTGTCTGATAAAACAGACTTTAAACCAACAAAGATCAAAAGAGACAAAGGAGGCCAGTACATAATGGTAAAGGGATCAATTCAACAAGAAGAGCCAACTGTCCTAAATATATATGCACCCAATACAGGAGCACCCAGATTCATAAAGCAAGTCCTTAGAGACCTAAAAAGAGAGAGACTTAGACTCCCACACGATAATAATGGGAGACTGTAACACCCCACTGTCAACATTAGACAGAATAATGAGACAGACAGTAAACAAAGATATCTAGAACTGAACTCAACTCTGCACCAAGCAGACCTAATAGACATCTACAGAACTCTCCACCCCAAATAAACAGCATATGCATTCTTTTCAGCATCACACCACACCTATTCCAAAATTGACCACATAGTTGGAAGTAAAGCACTCTTCAGCAAATGTAAAAGAACAGAAATTATAACAAACTGTCTCTCAGACCACAGTGCAATCAAACTAGAACTCAAGATTAAGAAACTCACTCAAAACTGCTCAACTACATGGATAGAGACATAAAAAACACTTCAAAAAATCAATGAATCCAGGAGCTGGTTTTTTGAAAAGATCAACAAAATTGATAGACCACTAGCAAGACTAATGAAGAAGAAAAGAGAGAAGACTCAAATAGACTCAGTAAAAAATGATAAAGGGGATATCACCACCGATCCCACAGAAATACAAACTACCATCAGAGAATACTATAAACACCTCTATGCAAATAAACTAGAAAATCTAGAAGAAATGGATAAATTCCTCGACAAATACACCCGCCCAAGACTAAACCAGGAAGAAGTTGAATCTCTGAATAGACCAGTAACAGGCTCCGAAATTGGCAACCAACAAAAGTCCAGGACCAGATGGATTGACAGCTGAATTCTACCAGAGGTACAAGGAGGAAATTTTCTGAAACTATTCCAATCAATAGAAAAAGAGGGAATCCTCCCTAACTCATTTCATGAGGCCAGCATCATCCGGATACCAAAGCCTGGCAGAGACACAGCAAAAAAAGAGAATTTTAGACCAATATCCCTGATGAACATCGATGCAAAAATCCTCAATAAAATACTGGCAAACCGAATCCAGCAGCACACCAAAAAGTTTATCCACCATGATCAAGTGGGCTTCATCCCTGGGATGCAAGGCTGGTTCAACATATGCAAATCAATAAACATAATCCAGCATATAAACAGAACCAATGACAAAAACCACATGATTACCTCAATAGATGCAGAAAAGGCCTTTGACAAAATTCAACAACCCTTCATGCTAAAGACTCTCAACAAATTAGGTATTGATGGGACGTATCTCAAAATAATAAGAGCTATCTATGACAAACCCACAGCCAATATCATACTGAATGGGCAAAAACTGGAAGCATTCCCTTTGAAAACTGGCACAAGACAGGGATGCCCTCTCTCACCACTCCTATTCAACATAGTGTTGGAAGTTCTGGCCAGGGCAGTCAGGCAGGAGAAGGAAATAAAGGGTATTCAATTAGGAAAAGAGGAAGTCAAATTGTCCCTGTTTGCAGATGACATGATTTTATATCTAGAAAACCCCATTGTCTCAGCCCAAAATCTCCTTAAGCTGATAAGCAACTTCAGCAAAGTCTCAGGATACAAAATCAATGTGCAAAAATCACAAACATACTTATACACCAATAACAGACAAACAGAGAGCCAAATCATGAGTGAACTTCCATTCACAATTGCTTCAAAGAGAATAAAATACATAGGAATGCAACTTACAAGGGACGTGAAGGACCTCTTCAAGGAGAGCTACAAACAACTGCTCAGTGAAATAAAAGAGGATACAAACAATTGGAATAACATTCCATGCTCATGGGTAGGAAGAATCAATAGCATGAAAATGGCCATACTGCCCAAGGTAATTTATAGATTCAATGCCATCCCCCCATCAAGCTACCAATGACTTTCTTCACAGAATTGGATCTTGGCTATTGTGAATAGGGTTCCAGTAAACATGGTGATGCAGGTATCCTTTTGATAGACTGATTTAATTTCCTTTGGACAAATAGTAGTGGGATTGCTGGATTATATTGTAATTCTATTTTTTGTTTTTTTTGAGAAATCACCATACTGCTTTCCATGGATACACTCATTTGCATTCCTACTAACAGTACATAAACATTCCATTTTATCCACATTCTCACCAGCTTCTGGGTTTTTTTTGTCTTCTTAATAATAGCCATTGTAACTGGAATGAGATGGATCACACTGTAGTTTTTATTTGCATTTCCCTGATGATTATGTTGAGCATTTTTTTGTATAACTTACCCATTTGTATGTCTCCTCCTAAGGCATGTTGGTTCATGTCCTTTGCCCCCTTATTACTTGGATTATTTATTTTTTATTGTTGCATTGCTTGAGTTTCTTGCATACTCTGGATATTAGTCCATTTATTCAGATAATTAGTTTGCAAATATATTTTCTCATTCTGTAAGTTACCTCTGCCCTCTTGATCGTTTCCTTTGCTATGCAGAAGCTTCTTAGTTCAATATAGTCCAATTCAACTATTTTTTTGTTTTTTTTTTCTTTTACTTTAGCTTCACGGGGTACATGTGAAAGTTTATTACGTGGATAATTTCTGTGTCACTGCAGTTTGGTATGCAAATGATCTTTTCACCGAGGTAGTGAGCACAGTACCCAATAGGTAGTTGTTCAGTTATTACCCCCTCCCTCTGACCCTACCTGTTATAGTAGTCCCTGGTGTCTATTGTTCCCATCTTGCTGTTCATGTGTACTCAATGTTTAGCTTCCACTTATATGTGAAAATCTGTGGTATTTGGTTTCCTGTTCCTGCATTAATTGATTTGCTTAGGTAATGGCCTCTAGCTGCATTTGCACTGCTGCAAAAGACACGATTTTGTTCTCTTTTTATAGCTGCAATAGTATTCCATGCTATATATATTGCATAGATTATGTATATAATACATATATATTTTTTTTTCTTAGGTAATTTATAGCCAATTTTTTAAAGGAGTTTGTTGTTTATTTGTAGGAGCAAGCCAGTTATGATGTGTCACGCTATGAAAACATTTTTTACCTGTTCCGGGTTCTGGAGCAGCTTCTTCAAAAGGAAACCAAAGAAGGCAACACTTCAGGTATAGGTCATGATGACCAAGAAATCAAGAAATTTCTTCAGAAGCATGATGAAACTATTTTCCAACTTTCTGATACATTTCCTTTGTTTACTTTTTATTTATGGAGAGTGGGCATTCTTTTGAACTTAGCACAGATAGAAACTCTTAAAAATAACTCCATTCCTTAGCAATTTACCACGTTTGAAGCATAATAAAGTAGAATATATGAAAATCTCATATTGAAAAGATTTTCAATAGTATTTTAATTAGCATTTTAGAATTGATCTCTAAATATAATTATCAATTCAACTTAATGGTTAGTCTTAAATTGTATGAAATTTTATGAGTCATATTTCTATACTAAAATCAGCCAGTTTCAGTTGGTAATGCCATCCTTATTCCCATGTAACTGTATTTTATTTCACTTAATATGGTTTAGCTCTATTATTCTGTAAAATGGACCATTAATTGTCTGTCTCTTAAAAGATATTGAAGCTGTAAAAGATTTCCATGTAATTGATGCTAAATGGTAATCAAAGAGATTTTTAAAGTTTAGTTGCATTATCAACACAAAGTGTTGGAATATAAGTGGTCATAAATGCAATTTTAAAAACTTTTTCTTACATAGTTGAACTTATATCATTGCTTTCATCTTAGACAAGAATCATATAGAAGTAGAATTTTTTTAACCTTTGGAAACTCAATTGCTTTTTATTTCATATGGCTAAAACATTGGTCGAGCTCTTTTGAAAATACTGTTAGTTGTTTAAAATGTTCTTTGTTTTTCAACAAATACTTGTTTCAATTCTGTTGATTAAATATGTTATAATAGTCTTGTAATTGTTAAATAGTACACAATTAAGTCACTAGAGATACTTTATAAATTCTAATATCCATCTGAAAATGAAATTTATAGTTATTTGGTTGAATTTTTCAGTTATACAATTTCATTGACTTCATTTCAACGATTAAAATCATAACCACAAACTTAATGAGTATATGTTACATTTCCTATAGAGCCATTTACGGAACACAAAATATAAATTTTCTTTATTAATGATACGTGATAGTGTTTTATAAGTTAATTAGCATTCCTAAATGTCATTGGCATTAAAAGTAATCTTGCTAATTCCACCTACAATGTATATACAATTATGTCATCTGGCACGATTATCTTTGGAATTATTTCTAGCATTTTTGAAAAGATAATGCCTTTTTGATAATCCTGAAACTACATGTATGTCAGTCAGCTTTTGTTATGTAACAGATAATCAATCATAAAATATCAGTGGTATACAACAATAATATTTCTCAGATATATGCAGGTCACTCAAGGATCAGCTGATTTGGACTGGACTTTAATGAAAAGCTCTGCTCAGGTTGCACATACCACAGGAATAGGCTTCTTGCTAAAAGTCAGGCTTTCTTCTCTTCCACATGTGCATATTCTGAGAACCTCAGTGGAAGCTCCTCTCATGGCAGTGGCAGCTCCTCTCATGGCAGTGACAGTTGAGCAAGATGAAAGGCTAGGCTGAGAAATGTCACATTAGCACTTCCATCCACATGCATTGTCAAAGTACATCAAATAGTCAAGCTCAAAGAAAAGTGACAGGGGAGTAGGCTTCACCTTGAGTGGGAGAACTTGCAGTTACATGGCAATGAGCATGGATGTAGGTAGGTATTTAGGGCCAATAATTTACTTCACAACAAGTACCAGTTGAATACAAGAAGGATATTCCAAATCTTGGATTAGGAGGGATTTTTCTAATTTTTCTAATGTCTGATTCCTGTGAACACCTGTGAAGGCTTATGGACATCACTTCAGTTGATGGCATTACACAAAATCCACTTTCCATGACACCTTCATCTTCTTTCATTGTGATTAAACAAGATTGGTAAATACACAAATACCAGCAATGGCCCTTTCCCCATTGCAGCCAGCCAATGTAATGATCAGCTAAGAAACTTTTGGAACTACAACAAATTTATTAATTTCAGTGGTCTCCAAGGCTTCAAGTTCTGAAAATTAGCCTAGGAAATGTATTTATTATAAAAGAAGATGCAAGATGTTGGGATCACTGTGAATGCACAAAATGGAGAAACATTTTATTTCCATTTGGTATCCATTTTATATAAACACTTAACTTCCACCAAGTATATGGTACTTAAACTTTCATTATCCTGTGTTTCAGTCTATATCAGAGTGAATGGTGTAGTAAATTAGTATTAAGGTCCAAATCTATTGGTCAAAAAGAAGATAAAATGATAAAATGAGACTTTTATCTGTGTTTCAGTAAAGCAGTGAATGAATGAATGATTTAAACTGGTATTACAATGTTTAAGAATATTATAACAGTTTATATTTAGGTAATGTCTAACTTTAAAATTAAGGTTTTAGGGATAAGAGTAATGGAGTCAGTCAGTAGTAATTGGGCAGCATTGAAACTGGATATAAGATAGGACAGGAAATAAAGAGAACCATAGAATGATCATAAAAATGAAGGAAATAAAAAGTGATGATAATTGCTATAACTCATACTATTTATTATAAGTTATAATAAATATATATTTTATATGAGAGTAAATATATATTAAATTTTATATACATTTATATAATAAAATATATGAATAAGTAATATTATACATATATATATATACGATATGTATAATACCAAATAGCCAGGTACTTACCTAAGCATTTTACATATATTAACCTTTTTGATTCTCCCAGCAACTGTATGAGAAAGGTACAGTTATTTCCTGAATCTGTATTTTAGAGATGAAGAACTCAGAACTTGCCCAAGTTCACAACACCAGGAAGTGGCAGTTAGGTTTCATCCTGAGGAAGTCCATCTTCCAATTCCACACTCCTACTTTACTGCACTGCCTGTTATGTGCAGCTCTCCTGGCACTTCAGGAAACTTTCACAAGCACCACTTCTTTGCAATTGTCCTCAAAGCTTTATACATGCTTAACTATGAACCTTAAGGCACAACAGTGGAAATTACTAGCTTATGATTAGCTTATTTTGGATTTTTTAACTGCTGTAAACAAGTTGTCCTATCTATAAGCAAACCAGAGGAACAGCATCTTTGACCTTTTCAAGGTTGTAGCATCTTGCTACTCAAGACTGCAGCCAAGTTACAGATTGTCTTCAAACAATAATGTCCTAAAAGGTACAGAGCTCCCTCCAGAGGTGTTTAGGTAGACTGTGAGGCTGTAATGATAAGCAAAATGGGGAGAGAAAACAAATCTGATTGGTTTGTTCTTGGAAAAATATATACAATTATCTCACAGGCCTTGTACTTCTTAATGGTATCTGTTGTCTTTTAGGCAAGGTCAGCATGTTTCAAGAGAGGCAGGGAAACAAGTCATTTGCATTTCCAGAATTTTATGTACATTTGCAGAATTTCTGAAAGCCATATTGTGGGGAAAATATTGACAGTTCTGCTTTATTATAACCTAATTTCATTTATTCATAAAATATGAAGCACCAAGTGTCTACAACCAATTATTTGCAAAAATAAAACATACTAAGCCTTAACTTTTGTCAGATTTATGAAACCAAGCTTTCTTTTAGCAGTCAGTATAATGACCAAACTACATCAATATTTGCTGAAGGAGATAATTAACTTGTTAATGTTTATCTAATATTGAAAAAATATATAGGATTTTATTATTGTTAAAAGTTAATTTATTCTTTCTGAATTATTTATAGAATTGTATAATACAAAATTTATCTGGTTAATATACTGGTCTTGTAAGAACTTTCTAAATATTACAGAGTATTACAAACACATAAAAAATAAACTCAGCCTCTTTTTTTGTCTTTTACTTAATATGACAGTCATCTGTTTTTATTTAATATGAAAGGGATTTTAAAGATCTATCCCTAATAGGAAGCAAAGCTTCTGAAAATAAAATAATGTTCTAACAAACATTTAAGACATTTAAATAATTCAATTATATATTTCATGGGCATTTACCCTATATTTATAGTATTTTCTTCTGACATTTTAATCTAAATTTTGCTCTAGCTGCTTAAATTGTTGGTGAACTTTTGTTGTATTTCTGTCAGTAGTTGTGTTTATGTAAGTGTTTAGTCAGTCCACTGGAGCAGCAAGATTTCCAGGTGATAATGTTAATTAACCTTAGTTGTCTCTGACCATATATAAAGCAGTGGTCCTCAAATGTGGTCCCCAACCCAGACATATTAGCATCACTTGGAAACTTGTAAGAAATAAATATTTTAGGCAGTATGGCCATTTTCACGATATTGATTCTTCCTACCCTTGAGCATGGAATGTTCTTCCATTTGTTTGTATCCTCTTTTATTTCGTTGAGCAGTGGTTTGTAGTTCTCCTTCAGGTAATTTATAGATTCAGTGCCATCCCCATCAAGCTACCAATGACTTTCTTCACAGAATTGGAAAAAACTACTTTAAAGTTCATATGGAACCAAAAAAGACCCCGCATCGCCAAGTCAATCCTAAGCCAAAAGAGCAAAGCTGGAGTCATCACGCTACCTGACTTCAAACTATACTACAAACCTACAGTAACCAAAACAGCATGGTACTGGTACCAAAACAGAGATGTAGACCAATGGAACAAAACAGAGCCCTCAGAAATAATGCCGCATATCTACAACCATCTGATCTTTGAAAAACCTGACAAAAACAAGAAATGGGGAAAGGATTCCCTATTTAATAAATGGTGCTGGGAAAACTGGCTAGCTATATGTAGAAAGCTGAAACTGGATCCCTTCCTTACACCTTATGCAAAAATTAATTCAAGATGGATTAACGACTTACATGTTAGACCTAAAACCATAAAAACCCTAGAAGAAAACCTAGGCAATACCATTCAGGACATAGGCATGGGCAAGGACTTCATGTCTAAAACACCAAAAGCAATGGCAACATAAGCCAAAATTGACAAATGGGATCTAATTAAACTAAACAGCTTCTGCACAGCAAAAGAAACTACCATCAGAGTGAACAGCCAACCTACAGAATGGGAGAAAATTTTTGCAATCTACTCATTTGACAAAGGGCTAATACCCAGAATCTACAAAGAACTCAAACAAATGTACAAGAAAAAAACAAACAACCCCATCAACAAGTGGGCGAAGGACATGAACAGACACTTCTCAAAAGAAGACATTTATGCAGCCAAAAGATACCTGAAAAAATGCTCATCATCACTGGCCATCGGAGAAATGCAAATCAAAACCACAATGAGATACCATCTCACACCAGTTAGAATGGCCATCATTAAGAAGTCAGAAAACAACAGGTGCTGGAGAGGATGTGGAGAAATAGGAACACTTTTACACTGTTGGTGGGACTGTAAACTAGTTCAACCATTGTGGAAGTCAGTGTGGCAATTCCTCAGGGATCTCGAACTAGAAATACCATTTGACCCAGCAATCTCATTACTAGGTATATACCCAAAGGATTATAAATCATGCTGCTATAAAGACACATGCACACGTATGTTTATTGTGGCACTATTCACAATAGCAAAGACTTGGAACCAACCCAAATGTCCAACAACGATAGACTGGATTAAGAAAATGTGGCACATATACACCATGGAATACTATGCAGCTGTGAAAAATGATGAGTTCATATCCTTTGTAGGGACATGGATGAAGCTGCAAACCATCATTCGCGGCCAACTATCACAAGGACAAAAACCAAACACTGCATGTTCTCACTCGTAGGTGGGAATTGAACAGTGAGAACACATGGACACAGGAAGGGGAACATCACACACCGGGGCCTTTTGTGGGGTGGAGGGAGGGGAAAGGATAACATTAGGAGATATACCTAATGTTAAATGATGAGTTAATGGGTGCAGCACACCAACATGGCACATGTATACATATGTAACAAACCTGCACATTGTGCACATGTACCCTAAAAGTTAAAGTATAATTTAAAAAAATAATAAAAATTTTAAGTCTTCACCCCAGACCTACTACAGGATCAGAAACACCAGGGTTGTGGTTCAGTAATCTGTGTTTTATCAAGTCTTCCAGGTGATTCTGATGTCCACTAATGTTTGAGAAGCACTAATATTGTTTTTACTGATTAGGACGGTTTAATACTTATAAAATTATTCAGAAAGTAGAAATTTAGTCATCCTATAGTATTTATTTTTTTTAAGTTTCCTTATATGTGCCTTAAAATTCCAAAGGAGGATTTTTTTGGAAACCAAATTATTCCAGGTTCACTGAAGTAGCATATTTATATACAGATCAACCTTAATAGCACTTCAAAAATAGCATTTTAATACTTAGCTTTTAGCTGTCTTACTAAAATATATCTTTATTCCCCATGGTAGTACTTTAAAAATTATTATAATCTTGGTTTAGATCAAATTAACTATAGTTTTTTGCATTTGTCCTGGGATAGAGCAATGAATGTGCAGAGAGATGCACACATGGTGCTACTTTCCTCTTATTAGCTGCCCCAAGTAATATCAGAATATTTCTTTCATTCCAGGAGATCTGTTTAATACATATAGTAAATATAACTGACTTATAAACATATTATTCTATTTCTCAACCCTAGAGATGAAATTCTAGCTGCCACAAATCCTTCTAGAATATGGTGAGCTATAAATAATTAATAAACAGTGCTGAATTTGGTTCAACTTTGCTGCTTAATTTGATTCTACCACTTTGGGTCTTTACTATGTTACTGTGAGCTCCAGAGTTGCCTAAGGACAGCACCCCTGACACGTGGGGAGGGAACAGAACACTCTCTGCTGTTAGCTTTAACGACTTCACTAAGAAGATATTTTCATGACTAAGTAATCATTTCAGGAACACTGGAAATGCCAGACACTTAAACCGGCATTTGTTCTTATTTCTCTCTCAAACACACACTCAAATTCCACATTTTCTAAAAAGAGATCCAAACCTCTTGAAACAAATTCTGAAGTTTGAAAAAGAAAATATTTCCTATATTTTACCTGGAGTTTTTAAGGGGAGCCACCACAAGCAGTAACACGACCGTTGGTGCCTTTTTGTTCTATCTATCTTGCACTGAGGACATGGAACACACCCTGGGATCTCCCTGGCATGACATTTCTCTTTAGGATAGTTCCAGAGCCAGTCCACTGCAAAGAGTGACATGAACCTTTAAAATGAGGAGGGTAGCCAGGCACGGTAGCTCACACCTCTAATCCTAGCACTTTGGGAAGCTGAGGCAGGATGCTTGCTTGAGGCCAGGAGTTTGAGGTGAGCCTATGTGACAGAGAAAAACCTTGTCTGTTAAAAAAAAAAAAAAAAAAAAAAAGACGAAGAAGAAAAAATAGTAGCATGTCCCCTTCCACCATGTCAGGACTAAGAAGTGGAGTTTGCCATAGCTGACTAGGCATTTTATCTTGCAACTTGATAAAATCTATTAATAGAAGAGAACATAAGAGACTGGGCGAAGCAAACACAGCCATTCCAAGTGTAAAATGAAAAAAAAAAAGATAGAAGAAATGTTATAGAAATGTGAAGGTGTCTCCAGCTCCAAATTAATATGCTGATACTATGCCCAAGTGAAGACTTCAAAAAATAATTTCTAAGGCTTGTATAATCGTGGCTCATGTGGTGAATCCCTTTTAAATAGAATTCTATTCCAGAGATTCTATTTAAAAGAAAATCACATACCATAATCCATATGGCTTTGCACCATCACTTTAGTAAGGCAGATAGTACCCAGCATTTATTTAGCCTTTTTGATATGTGCTAGGCACTCCATACTTGTTCTTTATTATTTTGTTTAATCCTTCTAACAACCCTATGAGGTAAGTATACTGATTATCTCCAATTAGGTGAAAAGCAAGCACAGGGCATTTAAATAATTTGCCCAAGGTGACAGCTAGAAAAAAAAAAAAATCAAAGCCAGGATTTAGATAGGCAGCAAGCAACTGAGTCAACATGTACTCCACATTCTTGGCACTCAGATACAAACAGCTGTCATGTTCCTAACTGCAGAAGTAGAAACCGAGTGTAGCGCATAAAGTTATCCTGACAGCAGAACTCCAGTTTGCACACTTCTTAAAGTGTTCTTTTTAGACATACGCAGCATGTGCTTATGATAATTATAGTGGTGGGAAATTTACATTAAGTAAAATTTGATAACTGAAATATTCCTTTATATTTGGAAGAATAAAAGAAGTGCAGTAAGGTGCTAGAGATGGCCAAATTGGTGGCATTTATTTAAAAGAAATAGACGTAAATTCTACTTTGCTATCTGATTGCTTTGTAAGTCAGTCTGAGTAACACTTTCTGAGGATAAAGTGAGTTAAATCTTTCAAAACACAAGGATCAAGATCAGACATCCATACATGGATTAGAGTTAATTCCTAAGACTTAGAAGTGAAAATAAATAATACATTTGAAGCATAGTTTACACTAGCTTCAAAATTATACTTTTTGTCGTAAAGGAGAAGAAAAAAGTCTCTATTTCAGGATAAGCATTAATCAGTATGATCCTGTTGACAGTGTTTGACATTTCTGAACCATCTTATGAAGTTAGAAAATGTCTTTATAACTTTTTACATCACAAGAGAAAATATACAAAATTTCAATAATTAGAATCATCTCTGTAATATTTTGCCCCCAAAAAAACTTTATTTGGACAAATATTGTTTACTCATTTTTCTTAGGTTTGGGGAAAAGATGTAAGGACTTTTACTTGCTCTGTGACTTGTTAATCAGCACTATATTAAGGTTTCATTTAAAAATAGGCCTTTCTGTTTCTTACCATATTAAAACAGCAATGAAGCCCAGAGAGACCATTTTGCAGAAGATACAAATAGAAGTGGGGAGGTGTGGGGTTGTGGGTGGAGATGGGAGGAAAGAGGGTAGAGGACCATCGTTGGCCAAGTAATCTTGTGACTTGGGACAAGTCATTTAATATTCTTATTTTCTCATTATAAAAGAGAGCATCTTTTTTTATTCATAAAGTTAAAGAACAAAGACTATCTGTATTTCTGCTAGAATCATTTATGTATACATCACTAAAATTGTGAAATATAACTACCAATTATTATTAAATGTTAAATGTAACTATCAATTATTATTAAATGTTATTACCCAGAATTGGGGAGTTTTGTCTTTTTTCTGTCTCCATGGAGGTCCTTCAGTGATATAATTTTGTATATATCTATAAGGTCTAGTAGAATAGACTCACAGTTAAAAGATGAGAGTATCACTATCCATATCATAAAAATAAAATATCTATTTTTTATTGTTAAAATTTTAAAAAAGAATACCTTCACCAGAGAATTGTTTGCATAAATGAAATTAATATATGTGAAAAGCACTTTGTGAACTCTAAAGTAATAATATTGATACTAAGAAAAGGAGATAACACTTATATAATGTTTATTATGGATCAGGCACTGTCCCAAGCACTTTTCATGTGTTATCTCATTCAGTTCTCATAACGACCCTATACAATAGGTAGTATTACTATTCCTATTAATTCCATTTTACATAGGAAGAAGCAGGTGCAGAGAGGTTCAGTGACTTGTCCAGTCACGGAGATAGTGTCAGAGACAGTATTAAATTTTATGTATTCGTATCTTCTCCTATTCCAAGTATTCTGCCTGAATTCTAAGTGGACTTAAAGCCAAACCATACTGAAATAGTTTCTCTCCCTGAATCTCTTCTCATTCAACCTATGTTTAATGGCAACTATGATGATTTTGTTATAATAATGTTATATCAACATTAATGTTAATGTTACTCATAATTTCTGTGTGCCTGAAACTGTGGAAAGTGCTTAATTATACACTTAACTTGTTAGTATGCCAGAGATGAATCAGTCCTTCAGAGGTTTTCAGTTGGCGAGATCTGGAACCAGTGGTATATTTAGGAGACCTCTTTCCTACCACTGAGGGAGCCATGGAATAGAATTCAGGTGCCTACAGCCTAGGTGACAATTCTTTGTGCAAGGTTCATATGCCCAGGCTTCCTGCCCTAGCTCCTCGTTACCATTCCAGTTCTCCGTGAATATGGATCCTGGCCCTTGCTCTGGCTAAGGATAGTGGATTTGGAAATAACATCCTAATTTCCTTTTGTGAATTTTCTTGCCCATTATGCACAGTCTTCTTTAAGGCTGAAAAATCAAGATGCTGGTTTTTTCTAGTTGAGAAGTGTTCACATATTTGCTAGGCCATTTGGAAACTCCTTCTCTGGAATGTCAATCCTGTGCAGAATCACTGAAATCAGTTGTAGGTCATCCTTTGTGATGGCAACACACTGATGAAATTGTTGAGTAGTTCTTGGTGCTAAGCTCTCAGAGCTACCTGCTTCTTGCCTTTTTCCAAATATGATCTTCCAGCTTTCCAGTTGAATCTATGAGCTACCACAGTTGTTCTTTAAGCAAAGCTATAACTTGTCTGCTTATGTTAACCAAAGACAGTTTCTGTAGCTTAGACCCACTGATCCCTGACTAATATACCTGTAGAACTACTGTCCTATTACCCTTCTTTGTTCCTGTGAGTGCCTTCCATAACATAGCTAGAACATACTTGCAGTATTTTATTCTTCAGTTCTCTCAGCATCCAATGATACTCCAGCCACTAGCTAATACTGCATCAGTCAACACGGGCCTCATGTGAACTAAAACTTTTTTAGTTACTTTGCACTAAAGTCCACTGTTCTTTGAAGCATAAGCTACCACACACCCACAATCTCCCAATCTGACCTGCCTGAACTGAATTTGAATTCTGCACACCCCCTTGGACCATGTGATCTCATTTATTGACAATTTCATTGGCAGTCTGCTCAATTTTTCAACTGAAAAACCCTTCAAGTTCATTTATCCTCATTTTATAGATGATAAAACAATGTCGGAAAGATGAAACAGTAAGCTTGACTCATACAGTTGATTGGTTGAAGTACAACTACTTTTTAAATAAAATTAATGTGTGTAAACTTGATATTGGCCACTACACTTTGAACATTTTGGAAAAGTATTTCTTTTTTTTTTTTTTGAGACGGAGTCTCGCTCTGTTGCCCAGGCTGGGGTGCAGTGGTGCGATCTAGGCTCACTGCAACCTCTGCCTCCCAGGTTCAAGCAATTCTCCTGCCTCAGCCTTCAGGGTAGCTGG
The DNA here is from genome assembly GCF_006542625.1 of Nomascus leucogenys. NCBI lineage: Eukaryota > Metazoa > Chordata > Mammalia > Primates > Hylobatidae > Nomascus > Nomascus leucogenys. The sequence continues at coordinate 52,251,225 of NC_044383.1, read as the reverse complement.
GATTACAGGCTTATGCCAACATGCGTGGCTAATTTTTTGTATTTTTACAAATAGAGACAGGGTTTCACCTTGTTAGCCAGGATGGTCTCTATCTCGACCTCGTGATCCGCCCACCTCGGCCTCCCAAAGTGCTGGGATTACAGGTGTGAGCCACTGCACCCGCCATTGGAAGAGTATTTCAAAACTTACATCTTGATGTTTAGCGTAGGTTTGTGCTGTGTTTCTGGAACATAGTAAATGATCAATAGTTGTTGACTGCATTGCTGTATTAATTTGTAAACTTACTATTAGTTTCCTCATTCTCTGTCACACATGGGAGTTAGAAAAGATGAAGCATATTTTGCAATGGGGAACAATTTTCCAAATTGTGAATGATTTGCACCCAAGTAGGTGAGTGAATATAAGTTTGAAGCACCCTTGATGACTTCCAATCCATGCGACTCTCCTTTCCTTTCCTTCACAGGGACCATAACTGAATACAAATCTGCAAATCTAGTCATATAGGCAGATGTATTCTCTCTTGTAGTTACCTTGTTTCTAGATGCTGTTGCCTAGGTGAAGAATGAATTGAAATTTAGAAAATATTTTTTCTTTAGGAAAAAAATGTTGCCAATTGTGGGTAGTTATAAATCAAATAACACTACAAGGTACATTAAGTTCATCATGAATTAAGCTGACTTTATGTCCTGATGAAAAACCTCATCACTATGTATAAAATTATTTTTGTGAAAAAAATATATTCCATTTTTAGTTATCCTCCTTACAGATGAACTTGGGTGTCTCAACTCATTTGTAATATGTGGACTGATAATAGAAATTTCAAACCTTTTCCACCCTTGACAGCCAACACTTGTCATAGTTTTTAACTAGGTTACTGAAGAACTGCATCAAGTGTTGCACAGCCTGTAGGTGACAAAGTTGTCATGTATGTCTTTTGCTTTAGTATCTAAAATAAAATGTTTAGAGAAAAGAATGTCTTGAGGTTATGTGTATTGTTCAGACACAGTGGAAAGAAGGATTTAGGCTTTATATATTTATGTATAGTTTTGATTGACTATTGGATAAATGAATGAATGAATGATGCTGTGCTTTCAATTATCATTTCCTATGAGGTGCATTTCGTAGTAAGAAAGAAGGACCAGACAGCTGATGCAGTCCAATACTGATTGCTCCACTGTTCTACAAATCTGGAACTCTATTAGGCCCCCATCTTTTTTTCCAACTCCAGAGAAAGGGAAGTTACGAAAATGCGGAAGAGCCTCAGCATGTGAACGTAAGTTAAGAAATGAGAGCTTAGTTTACTTTTGCCTCACTTTCAACAGTTACCGTTTACTGTGTCTGCTTCAAACCTTTAATCACTCAAAAAACAGATAAGCCTTTATCTGCTCATGGATACTTTAGCTGAACAACACAGAGAGTAATTCATAGCAAATTTTGTGTATTCAAAGGGATTATATGCAAATTGATCTATATTTTCTCCTCAAAATGGGGCAAAGGAAACATAGCAATAAATGGGATCAATTATGGCAGAATGATGGCAGAATTTATTAACAGTCTGAGGACTATCATCAAGTCAACCTGCTATTCAGAGGAAATATGAAAAATTCATTAGAATGTCATGAAACATATATTGTAGACGCAGTGTTTATAAGCAGAATACACTGAATAGACAATTACATAATAAAGAGTTAGACTTGATCCCTGCTGCCAGGGGATGCAACATGATTTGACTTTCACCAATTTCAGTTTTGGAAATAAAATTACTGGCATGGTAGTAATTGTGAATGTGTTAAAGTGGGTAGAGATAATACAAAAGCAGTATGTCACATTGTAGGAAATATTGAAAATCTAACAATTTAATAAAAGTTAATAAGGCAAGAAGTGATAGATTTATGAATATAGACATCATCTTCCCTGAAAGTTGTTCTTTATAATGGAGAAAACATTTTCAATATTTCCGTATAAAATTGACCTTTATTCATCTCCTTTTGGTATCATATACCTGCCAAATATTGGGTTATAACTGTGTCAGTATGACATTTACAATTAATCTCAATGAGTGTAAGGAAATGAAAGACACTATGACAAAATGAGCTTCTCAAGGTACAAGCACACCCATTTATAAGTAATTTTTCTACATTATTTACTGTTGAACTCTTTCAAGTCAAAAATAGATCATGTTACTTCTGAAATGTCATTAAAGAAAAAAGACTTCCTATTCGTTTTCCTTTCTTAATTTAGTTTTAAATAATGACTACTAAAGCTGGATAAATATCCATAGCAAATATAAATGTATCCTATAGTAATTGCCTTCCTAAGTATATACCCAGAAGAATCTCCTCCATAAGTACAAGAGGGAACATTTATTAATTAAAGAATATTCCATCACTGTTTATAATAGCAGACTCTTTAATGCTCATGAGTTAGAGGGATAGTAAACTGTATTACCTTTATCAGATGGAATACTATCCAGTAGTTAAATTACAGCGATATATAGCAATATGGTTCAAAAGTGAAAAAAAAAAGATTACATACAACATGCAACCCATTTTATAGAATTAAAAATAATAAAAATGAAAATATATGTCTGTGGATGCATATACATGTGATAAGCTCTATAAAAGAGAAATGTAGGAAGCCATGAGACATTTCAGGATAATGTTAACAAGTTAGCAGAAGGCAGGGGAACAGATTAGCCAAGATCAACTATATATTAGGTGTAAGTTATTGTGTAAGATTTCCTAAGTTTTGCTTTGGATTTGTACATGATTGTTTCACTATAAAAAGAAAACTAATATACGTAATAAAGAATGGAAGGAAGGAGAGAAAGAAGGGAGAGAGGGAGGAGAGAATACTATGAATGGACCAACAGTGAAAGTGTATCATGACCCAAGAATCATGATTAATCCAATTCTGCATCTGCAGAACAAAAACAAAACATAAAAAGCAACATACAGGGCTATTTTTTGTGAAAAGATACTGGACTCAATTCTTTACCATTTGCAATTGTGCGTTAGGCTAAGCCTGATTTGCATTACGTGTAATTGTCTTATTCAATCATTTATATTAAGAAATGGGCAACTCAGATACTTTGGCCACAGTTCAGGGCCACTAGCTGACCTTTGAAGTGGTCATAGCCATTATTACCCTATGTGATCTGAAATAAGTGAGCAAATAATTTGTTTAAGCATACATAGGCAAAACTACCTTCCATGAGAACCTCACGTGGGAGCTAATTGGGGATAAATAAATATATCCTTCAGTTAATACAGAATAGCTTTGAAGCAGTTTTATAAAGCAAACACTAATTCTATTATAACTTCTGTTTTAAATTAGGTATTGCTTTCTCCTTGGGAAGAAATATTAACCAATATGCAATCAGATACTTGGAAAGCCTACAAATCTTCTAACATTTTACATTTAAAGTGTATTAACTTTCTGATAAAACACTCATAAGTATTCCCTAAACAGTAACAATGAAAGTGATCTATTCTTGCTGTTCAAAAAAGTGGGAAAATATAGGATATATAAGAAACAAGATAGATAGAAATACTCAAACTTAGATTCTCAGCTTCCAGTTTAACAAATTTAACTTGCTATCTATAGAAGATTATTTTACTTTTCCTGTGTTACCTCAGTCACCTTAGAGACTACTTTCCAGACACCATAACTGATACCCCTTGTCGTACTGTTTTTAGATTATAAGAAACATCATATAAAAGTAACTGATAAGCTCAGCACTATCCTAGCATTGGAAAGTAAAATCCCAGAATGTTCTGAGAAATGTCTTTGTTTGTTTCTTTTTTTGTCGTTTTTAACCATCTAAATGTAAATACTGGTTTATTGATTTGTCTATTCAATTGATGGCTGTATCTGCCTAAGGCCCTACCAGCACAGTAAAATGTTATTGTTAATTATATCAAGGTGCTAGTTATTGCTTGATATTACTAGATACCTGAATGTATCTGCAATGTCTTGAGTAATTCTGCCTAGACTCTCCAGGTTATCCAGGTGTTACTGACAAGATGGTAATACAAGATACCTAAATGAATTGAATTGAGTTTACAACCCAAGGTTAATATTTCATGAGAAACATGTATGAGCTGTTTCCCTATGTTCTTTAGAATACATAGAGAGTAGATTATCAAAACCAAGACATTTTCAGAGGGCATTGTTTTTGTCCTGAGTACTTCTGTACCTCACATACACCCAGTCCCCAAGTCTTCCGTTTACTCAATTAAGGGGCACAATCTGTATGAAACAGTCCCACATTAAGGTCAATCGCCCCCTTCTCCTTGACCACATTATTCTCTCTGGTTTTTATCATAGTGTCTGTGTGTCTACATTCCACTGACAAAGACAATGGCAAGTATTTTTATCTTATGTTTCCAGTTCCCCAACTCTGGATAAGGGTAGTGATTGCAGTGATTGGTCATTTGTACCCTAAACACATTTGATGAGCTTTCCTTGAGAAAATCACATAGGAAGACCTAATTTAGCCATAACACTGAATCTCTTCTGTTCTTCTAATTACTGTACTCTCATTTCTATAAGATCTCTCTCAAACCATTTGTTTCCTCAGACCTATAACCTCTCATTTCCTCTCTTGGCAGATAACCTTGTCCTGTACTTTACATAGAAATTAGGACAAACAGGAATTCTCTTAACTTCCTGCTAGCAAACATAAACCTTCCCATCTGCCATCATTTTCTCTTCTTTACCAAGTTTACAATTAAAAAAGACTCATTGAAGTATCTGTGTTTTGGATCATGTATTCTCTTATGTTCACAAGAAACATGGCTGATATGCCTCTGTTCTTTATCTTTAAATTTCCCTAACTTTCCATACCACAAACAAACCTTCCTGAATCCCTTATCTTTCTCCAACTAACATTCTTTTTTCTCATCACAATTAAATAGTTATCTGCAATGTCTACTATTATTTCCCTGCCATCCCAATTCTTCTTAATTCATGGCAACAATTATTAGCTTTCTGATAGGCTTCTTGTGATGATGAAATTATATAATCAGGTAAATATCACAAACATTATTATTACTCACTTATTGCTCATTTGGGAGCATTCAACAGTTTGAACACTCTCCTCTTGAAACACTCTGAATTTTGGATACCATGATCCATGCACCCTGTATTGTTTCCCTACCTCTCTGGCATCTCTTTATCCTTATCTCTTGTTAACTTCACGTACTTCACATGATTCAATGTAAAGTTTCTCAGGAGTGTGTTCTCAGGCCTTCTTTAGCTTTATATGCTCTATTCCAATGTGAAATGATTTATTCTTGTGGTTTCGGTGACCATAATTTTACTGTATGGGTCACAGTACCCAGGTGCAAATAACTGTATACAAACCAACTTACACAGAAAATGAATTTATTCGGACTATGAGAAAGCTTACAAAATCTCAGGGAGACTCAGAGCTAGGCTAAAGGCTGATTACAGAAACAGTGCCTACGCTGGGAAAATGTGCTAGTGAAAATATTACTGCCACCTCTGAAGAACGGGAGGCTTCTACCACTATTCTTCCCCCCATGTAGAACAGGTTTCTTGCTTGTCTTGTTTATGCATTCATGTCTCTTAAAGTCATATCTTATTGTTGGAACTTAGGTCATATATCCGTTCTTATTAAAACTGTAAGCAACCTACAAATGTGAGTTTTCTGAATTCTAGTCAGGAAAAACAGGACTCATAGTTTGAAAGATTACAGAAAATAGAATTCTCCAAAATATTAGGTGACAAGAAATGGCACAGGTCCACCTCTACAGCTAATGTTAGCTGTCTGACGTTATTGTGTATTCTTCTGCTAAATTTAATCCTCCACATAGCAGAATGCTCACACCTATCCTAATGTGACTATCCATAAACAAGTATATCTTCATGTTCTCAAAAAGGGGGAGTTTTATCAATCACAGTATCTGTGGTAGGACCAGTGAATTTCATGACAGTTGATACTGAATTCTGTTCATACTGGACCCTCTTCCCTATTGCAATAAGTTATCACTAATTAAAATTTGTCCTTAACATTTTAGTGTCTGGTTTTGTTATCCTTGACAGAAATATCTGCTCATGCAACTTACTTGTACTTCAGGACCTGCTTGAAGTCAAACCTGTATTTATAACATTTCTAACTGATGGATCATGTCTGGACCCAACCAGTTGTATAGCTTGGAGTATTAGGTTAACACCCAGTGCATGAGCATAAGCTCAGGTCATCTGGTGCTCTATCATCAGTTGTTTAGTGACTCCTGGTACATCGTTTCTGCCAAAAAAACCAAAAAACAAAAACAAAAAAAACCACAAACTTTTAATCAAAACAATAGTAACTTGCCATGAACTTTGCCTTAAAACATTAGTTACCTACAGCATGACTCTCCTATTAAGGCTCGACATGAACTTTATACAGTATCATCTTCTGTGACAGATACTTTGGAAATGATTGGATTTACTGCTATAAAGCACATTGCAGAGTTGCCTTCATGGAGTGTTGTCCAGCCTAAAGATTTTCTCTTGCTAAGCAGACATTTAAAAATGTCATGCTTTTGGCTGGGCGCGGTGGCTCACGCCTGTAATCCCACCAGCACCTTGGGAGGCCGAGGTAGGTGGATCACGAGGTGAGGAGATCAAGACCAGCCTGGCCAACATGGTGAAACCCCGTCTCTACTAAAAATATGAAAAATTAGCCAGGCATGGTGGCATGCGCCTATAGTCCCAGCTACTTGGGAAGCTGAAGCAGGAGAATCGCTGGAACCTGAGAGGCAGAGGTTGCAGTGAGCCGAGATTGTGCCACTGCACTCCAGCCTAGGTGACAGAGCGAGACTCCGTTTAAAAAAAAAAAAAAAAAAAAAAAGTCATGCTTTTGCATCACTAGCCAAATCAATCAGAGTATCCAACTGAACTGTAGTGATAATTTTCTCCAATATCCAAAGAAATCCACTGTACCTTTTTCTTTGTGACTTATGGAGCAAAGTACAGCAACTTGGCCTTTCACTTTCAATAGTATATTCTATATTGTTCTATATTACAGGATATTCTGAAACTTCAAAATGGCAGGGCCCTGTGTGAAGCAATTTCATTATTTTCTGGCCACCAACGTGTCTGAGTCTGGTGAAACAGAACATATTCGTACTCAACAAGTTACATGAAGTGGATATATTACTTACACATAGGCAAAAAGAGACAACAGAAGCCTAGGATTCATTGAGAGCCAATCCCCAAGTCTCAGAAAGTTGCCCAGGGCAGATGGAGTCTTGACTGCACTTGAATATAGCGATATCTATTAACATCTACATTCTAATCTTCTGGGTCTTTTCAGGGAACCATTTAGGGAATAGAGTCACTCCAACTTTGCAATAATTCATTAATTTATCTTCTTTAATTCAAAAGATTTTATGGCACCTTTCATTCATTCAGCATAGGCCAGCTTTGTGCATAACTTTCAGTCAACGAACTGAGCAACCAATTAAAATATCTGACTGATTCTGGCTATTAAATTATAGGCAATAAGAGGTAACGAGAAGGGACATACAAGCAATTTGCTTTCCTTGCAGAGTACTTATCTTAGGGATACTGAGGCAAGGCATTACTAGCCTAAACGGACTGGAAAATAGGTGCTGTTTTGCTGGCAAGACACTCCATGAGTGTTTGGGGTTCTGTCAGATTTTCCCCCTTTTGATTCTGGTGTCTCATTCTTTTTCATGCAACATGCTGTTATTTAAAAATCTGACAAAGATATGAATTCAACTTAAGTTGAAATTCAGCAACCCAGAGCATCAGCTAGGATGCTTGGTTATGTTAATACTCTTGTTGCAACAAAATATACTTTTGGCACAGACATAGTAAGATCCCAATTCTCTTACTACACCTTGAGCCAAGACTTTGAATTTTTTTTTTTTTGAGACGGAGTCTCGCTCTGTCGCCCAGGTTGGAGTGCAGTGGCGCAATCTCGGCTCACTGCAAGCTCCGCCTCCTGGGTTCACGCCATTCTCCTGCCTCAGCCTCTCCGAGTAGCTGGGACTACAGGCGCCCGCCACCACGCCCGGCTAATTTTTTGTATTTTTAGTAGAGACAGGGTTTCACCGTGGTCTCGAGCTCCTGAGCTCGTGATCCGCCCGCCTCGGCCTCCCAAAGTGCTGGGATTACAAGCGTGAGCCACCGTGCCCGGCAAGACTTTAAATTTTAACCTTACCATTTTCTGTCATTAAGCTCTCCAGTGCAGCTGGAAGCAGCCAGCCTTCCTCCTCTTTGTAATCCTTAGTACTTCCTCTCGTTCTGTATCAATAGCTACAAGGTTTGTTTAATTTTTTCAACTCTTGACTTCAATAGCCATTCTATTTTACAGGATAATTTAAGTAACTGTTTAACATGCAATGTCATTAACCACTGGAGTTCCCAGTTCTGTATTAACTAGATCTTCAATGCCTTCAGTCACAACCTGTTTAAAGGAACTGTTCAGTCTATGTGTTCTCATTGTTCAGTTCCCACCTATGAGTGAGAACATGCGGTGTTTGGTTTTTTGTCCTTGCGATAGTTTACTGAGGATGATGGTTTCCAGTTTCATCCATGTCCCTACAAAGGACATGAACTCATCATTTTTTATGGCTGCATAGTATTCCATGGTGTATATGTGCCACATTTTCTTAATCCAGTCTATCGTTGTTGGACATTTGGGTTGGTTCCAAGTCTTTGCTATTGTGAATAGTGCCGCAATAAACATATGTGTGCATGTGTCTTTATAGCAGCATGATTTATAGTCCTTTGGGTATATACCCAGTAATGGGATGGCTGGGTCAAATGGTATTTCTAGTTCTAGATCCCTGAGGAATCGCCACACTGACTTCTACAATGGTTGAACTAGTTTACAGTCCCACCAACAGTGTAAAAGTGTTCCTATTTCTCCACATCCTCTCCAGCACCTGTTGTTTCCTGACTTTTGAATGATGGCCATTCTAACTGGTGTGAGATGGTATCTAATTGTGGTTTTGATTTGCATTTCTCTGATGGCCAGTGATGATGAGCATTTTTTCATGTGTTTCTTGGCTGCATAAATGTCTTCTTTTGAGAAGGGTCTCTTCATGTCCTTCGCCCACTTTTTGATGGGGTTGTTTGTTTTTTTCTTGTAGATTTGTTTGAGTTCATTGTAGATTCTGGATATTAGCCCTTTGTCAGATGAGTAGGTTGTGAAAATTTTCTCCCATTCTGTAGGTTGCCTGTTCACTCTGATGGTAGTTTCTTTTGCTGTGCAGAAGCTCTTTAGTTTAATTAGATCCCATTTGTCAATTTTGGCTTTTGTTGCCATTGCTTTTGGTGTTTTAGACATGAAGTCCTTGCCCATGCCTATGTCCTGAATGATATTGCCTAGGTTTTCTTCTAGGGTTTTTATGGTTTTAGGTCTAACATGTAAGTCTTTAATCCATCTTGAATTAATTTTTATATAAGGTGTAAGGAAGGGATCCAGTTTCAGCTTTCTACACATGGCTAGCCAGTTTTCCCAGCACCATTTATTAAATAGGGAATCCTTTTCCCATTGTTTGTTTTTGTCAGGTTTGTCAAAGATCAGATAGTTGTAGATATGCAGCATTATTTCTGAGGGCTCTGTTCTGATTCATTGATCTATGTCAGGAAGGGGAACATCACACTCCGGGGACTGTTGTGGGGTGGGGGGAGTGGGGAGGGACAGCATTAGGAGATATACCTAATGCTAAATGATGAGTTAATGGGTGCAGCACACCAACATGGCACATGGATACATATGTAACAAACCTACACATTGTGCACATGTACCCTAAAACTTAAAGTATAATAATAATAATAATAAAATAAAAAAAAGAATAAATAAATAAATAAACTATTCAGTGATTTCTATTTATTTGAGAGCCTATTGCCTCTCTTGAGGCCAAATTTTATATTAGTCAGTGTTCTTAGTTGCAAACATGGGAAAACATTCTGGCTTATTTAAGGAGAAAATGGAATTTTAAAGCGGTATTATATAACTTATACATATTGAAGGAAGAACTGGAGGGCAAGATTTTGAAACTACCCTCCCCAAATCAATGACAATACAATACACCACATGGGCTACTCTGGAACAGATACCATGACCATGCCACTTGGAACAGATTGCTCTTAGGATTGGATGCCTGATCTTCTGCCCCCTACCTCCCCCACCCACAAACCTATGCAGAAAAAAAAAATACCTCTGTCATTACATGTATTGGCCATGTGTATTTGCCTTTAAGTGGTCACCTCTTCCTAGCGCTAACTTTTTAATGCGAATTTCAAGTGGATTCAACTGACTACAGAAATCTAAGTCACATGCCTTCTCCTAAAACTTTAAGGGAGTCTGGCATATTACTATCCTGGCCTTTGCCTTGGGAAGACTGACTAAATGATGAGTGTCCACTGTATAGGACATATCTTAAAGACACCTAAATTAATACCATCAATCCTGTGATAGATATTACTAGCACTCACCAAAATTTCTGCATCTTTTCTTCTACCTAAATAATAATGAGAAACTACAAATTCCCTGTAGAAATCAGTAGAGGTCATATAATTTACCTTGGCTGATGGAATGTAAATGGAAGTGACAAGTGTCACTTCAGGACAGAAACATTTTTGAGCTTATAAGCCTTTGCACACATTCTCTTGGCCTGCTATGGTAAACAGTGAAGCCTCAAATAGAGACGAAAGCATCACAACGTGGGAAGGCATCAGTCAGTCCAGGTGCCTGAATAATAACTTGAGTGAAAAAGCTCCCCTCCTTACCTGCAATGGACATACAGCAAAAGCAAGACATAAACCTTGTTGTTCTAACTCGTTGAAATGTTTTTGTGACATATCTAGCTCATGCTGACTGACAAAACCCAGAGCTGTCTTCTCACTATACATTTTATACTGTATATATAATAGTTTGCAAAGCAGGATGCTGGGCTGTCACACAAGCACTCCAAACTCAACATGTCCAAAAATGAACTCATAAACTTTTCCTAAACTATTCTTCCTGCAGTGTTTTCTGCTTCAGTGCATTAGCCAACAGCCATGTGTCTATTTAATCTGATTCTCTTCCAGTTTCCACCTCCTCTCCTTTCTACTGCTCAGGCATGTGTTTTACATCTCTGCTTGATATTATTGCCCCAGGAAACATACCTTCATTCCTTGATCTTCCAAACCTGTTATATTCTCCTAAAGAAGTTCGTACTTAATGGTCACTCTTGTCCTCTTCTTGTTATAACTTGTATGGGTTCCATCGTCCCAGGACAATCTTTAAATTCTATGATGAAAAAACAGTGACTTCTTTACCATAGTTTCTTCAATTCCAGCATATAATAGGTCATCAGTACTTTTTTTAATGAAGGTTTGAAATTAAGAAAATAAATGGGCTGATCACAGTGGCTCATGCCTGTAATTCTAGCACTTTGGGAGGCTGAGGTGGGCGGATCACGAGGTCAAGAGATTAAGACCATCCTGTCCAACATGGTGGAACCCCATCTCTACTAAAAATACAAAAATTAGCCGGGTGTGGTGGTGCACACCTGTAATCTCAGCTACTTGGGAGGCTGAGGCAGGAGAATTGCTTGAACTCAGGAAGCGGAGGTTGCAGTGAGCTGAGATTGCACCACTGCACTCCAGCCTGGCAACAGAGCAAGATTTCATCTCAAAAAGGAAAAAAAGAAGAAAAGGAAAAAAAAGAAAAAGAAAGAAAAACAAAAGAAAATGAATGAATGACTAAAATGGCTCCTAGAAGATACCTTCACATATGTATCTTCTAGTTTTTTGCTCTACTCAACTTAAGTCGTTGTTCAGACTTTTTTCTTTTAAAAGGGTAGATTTTAAAAATATCCTGTTCACTGAATATGCCATGTTATCTGCCCATCTGTTCTATATTTTGTTTCATTTGTTCTACTTATATACACCTACTGTTTGCATGAAATTAGTTTAACGTCAATCTTCTTTACTATTTGGAAAACAAGAGTTTATTTCTCATACCCCATGCTGGCACAGAATAATGACACATTTTTTGGGATTAAAGTATTTTCAGGAAATATCCTCCACAATCTGAGAAGGTGGAGAAGAAAAGAAAAAAATTTGATATTTTGATATTTTTCCTCTAAATTGAAAGAAATTCTGTTTTGGAATAAAAATATGGCTTGATTCATTCTAACTCTTAGATCTAGAAAGCATTTCAGTGCATTTTAATACTTGAGTATTTAATTTAATACTAGATTTTAAATAACATCTTTGAAAATTGTTTTTAATGTTTAATATGACTGATAATATACGGTTAACAAAAATTCTGTTGTTTAAATCTTTTCCAGCTATGTAATCTTGTAATAAAACAACCCTAGTAATGAACTAGAAAGTAGAATAGAATTTTTCATATGTTTTTCTTTGGTTCCAATGTATCTAAAGCATAATACATTGGTGGGATATAAGAGAGGATGTTTAAAATCCCATCCAAAGAATAATTTTTGACTTTTCCAGGATATTTGGTCTCTAATCAATAAATCATGCACTGAGGGGTTTTTTAATGAGCACCACGTGTGGGATAGATAGCAGCAACTTGGCAGATCCCACAGGTAATTCTTAATAGTGAATCCACATTCTTCATAGATCTCTACTAACTTCATCAAGATGTTTCTCTGAAGGGTGCATGGGAGCTGTCATAATATATTTTCCCATACCATGTTGAAGAATTGGGGAAACTGGTAAAAAATGAAAATTTAGGGGACATTAACAGATTTTCCCTTGAAGCTGCCTGAATATCATTTAGAGAAAAAAAAACATATTTGGTAAACAGCAAGAAAGGTAACTTAAAAAGCAGTTGCAGTGTGGTGTTACAGTATATTTTTAAAAAGCAACTTTGGTATAATAAAATAAGATCTGCAATGAACATTTTTTTCTACATAAAGAGAAAAGACATAACTTTTAGGGGCAAATATATAAGTCAGAAATTACTTGGATCTTTTTTGAGGACATCACAATATGCTTACTATCATGCCTAGGTGAAAGATCCTTTTAACAATTTTCTCCAAGCAGAGAGATTGGCAATCTGGCAGGCTCCAGGGTATTCTAACTATAATCTGAAAGCTCTTTTAAATTCTCTCTTCTAGTGAAAGAAATGTAAACTCTCCTCAGTATGTCTGCTTTGCTTGTTGTAGTTCATACCCAAGGAAAATCCATTTTATATTTCTTTGGGGAGTTATTAGGTATATATTACTATGTCCAAAGAGACACGAGCTCCTCTAGACATGGATATAAGCTTCAGTATCTGTATTAACCATTTGTCTCTGATGTTTTGACATCTGGGGCCTTGTTGACTCTGAAGAGACTGCCCCTCCTGAGCTTACCAATTCCTAGAGGTAGTAAGTGGGCTGCAAGCATAACTTTCACATGCAAACCAATCGGTCCAGAGACCATACCCCAAACATCCCCTTTCTAGGGCTTTCGCAGGGCTCACACTATGCACCACTATCCACCTACACTGACCAGATACCAGATAACTAGAGACAGATCCTATATCTCAGAGCCCCCTGAAATGACTCAAACTAGCCAATCATTATATTGATTACCCTGCCTTGCCCATTTCTTCTGGGAGAAACCACAATAAAGGCTATTGCCCATGTTTTGCCCTGCTGCCTTTGCCTCTGCACTGACCCTGGTGCTTCCATATGTGCCACTCCCCTCTTCATGGTGTGTCATGCCCTCTCATTTCTGGGGGGTCTGTGAGCTTAAATAAGCCACTTTTTGATTGGCAATTGTCTCCTCAACTGTTGGCCTCACCATACCTTAATAACATTAATACCTACTTTTTAAAACAATATCCAAAGTTAGATGATATTCGAGGAATACTACGGGTTATTCTTTTGGTCAGAGTAGTCATTTCCTTTCTAGGTGATTTAAAAGATGCCAACAAGTTTTATTTTGTGTTTTCCAACTTTTATTTTAGGTATGGGGGATACATATGTATGTTTGTTACATGGATAAATTGTGTGTTGCTGGGGTTTGATATACAAACTATTTTCTTACCCAGGTAGTGAGCTTAGTACTCAATAGGTAGTTTTTCAAAATTCACCCTACTCCTAGCCTTATCCTTCAAGTAGGTTCCAGTGTCTGTTGTTCTCATCTTCGCATCCATGGGAACTCAAAGTTGAGCTTCCACTTATAAATGAGAACATGTGGTATTAAGTTTTCTGTTCCTGCATTAATTTGCTTAGGATAATGGCCTCCAGCTCCATTCATGTTACTGCAGATGACATGATTTTATTTTTTATGGCTGTGTAGTATTCCATGGTGTATATGTACCACATGTTCTTTATCCAGTTTACCACTGATGGGCATCCAGGTTGACTCCATGTCTTTGCTATTGTGAATAGTGCTTTGATTAACATATGGGTGCATGTGTCTTTTTTATATAATGAATGAATATAATGATATATTTCCTTTGGGTATATACCTGATAATGGGATTACTCATTCTAATGGTAGTTTTAAGTTCTTTAAGAAACCTCCAAACTCCTTCCCACAGTGGCTGAACTAATTTACATTTCCACTAGGAGTGTATAGGTGTTTCTTTTTCTCTTCAACCTCATCAACATCTGTTATTTCTTGACTTTTTAATAATAGCCTTTCTGACTGGTATGAGATGGTATCTCATTGTGGCTTTTATTTGCATTTCTCTGTTAGTGACATTGAGCATTTTTTCATATGCTTGTTGGCCATGTGTATGTCTTCTTTCTTGCTGTTGGTGTTTTAGTTGTTGTTGTTTTGTTTTGTTTTTGGTGGAAGTGCCAGGGATATGTCTTCCTTTAAGAAGTGTCTGTTCATGTCTGTTGCCCATTTTTTTTTATTGGATTGTTTGTTTTTGCATGTTGATTTAACTTATCCTTATAGATTTTGGATAGTAGTCTATCGTTGGATGCATAGTTTATGAATATTTTTTTCCCATCCTGTAGATTATCTGTTTACTCTGTAAATAGATCCTTTAGTTTAGTTAGGTCCCATTTATCTATTTTTGTGTTTGTTGCAATTGCATTTGGAGACTTGATCATGAAATATTTGCCAAAGCATATGTAGAGAAAGGTATTCCCTAGGTTTTCTTCTAGAGATTTTATAGTTTTAGGTTTTACATTTAAGTCTTTGTCTATTTTGAGTTAATTTTTTTTATATAATAAAAGGGTTCAGCTTCAATCTTTTACATATGGTTAGCCAGTTATCCTAGCATCGTTTATTGAATAGGGAGTCCTTTTCCCATGATATATTATTGTCAACTTTGTTGAAGATCAAATGATTGTAGGTGTGTGGCTTTATTTTTGGGTTCGCTAACCTTTTCCATTGATCTATGTGTCTGTTTTTGTACCAGTACCATGCTGTTTTGGTTACTGTTGCCTTGAAGGATAGTTTGAAGTCACATAGGGTGATACCTCCAGCTTTGTTCTTTTACATTAGGATTGCTTTGGTTTTGGGGGCTCTCATTTGATTCTTTGTGAATTTTAGAATATATTTTCCTAATTCTGTGAAAAATGGCATTGGTAATTTGATAGGAATTGTATTAAGTCTGTTAATTGCTTTGAGTGGTTTGACTGTTTTAACAATGTTGATTTCTCCTATCCATGAGCATGAAATTTTTTTTCTATTTGTTTCTGTCATCTCTGATTTCTTTCAGTAGTGTTTTGTAATTCTCATTGTAGAGATCTTTTACCTCTCTGCTTAGCTGAATTTTTATGCATTTTATTACTTTTGTGGCTCTTGTGAATGGGATTGCATTCTTGAATACCATTTGTGTATAGAAATGCTACTAATTTTTTTACGTTGATTTTGTATCCTGAAGCTTTACTGAAGTTGTTCATCAGTTCTAGCACCCTGTGAACAGAAAGTATGGTGTTTACTAGCTATAAAATCAAAACAGAAAATCCAAGTAAACCCAATCACAAATGACAAAAGGGACATTACCATTGACTTCACAGAAATACAAAAATCTCTGAGACTACTATGAACACCTCTATACACACAAACTAAAAACCTAGAAAATTGGATAAAGTCCTGGGAACATCCAACCTCCCAAGAGTGAACCAGGAAGAAATTGAAATCCTTAATAGACCAATAATTAATTTCAAAATTGAATCAGCAACAAAAAGCCTACCAATATCAATCAGAAAAAAAGCCCCGTACCAATGAATTCATGGCCAAATTACACCAGACATACAAAGAAGAGCTGGTACCAATCCCACTGAAATTATGCCAAAGAATCTAGGAAGAGGGGACTCTTCCCTAATTCACTCTATGAAGCCAGCATCATTCTGGTACCTAAACTTGGCAGAGACACAATGAAAAAGAAAACTTCAGACCAATAAACCAATACTCCTGATGAACATGATGCAAAAATCTTCAACAAAATACTAGCAAACCAAACCTAGCAGCACATCAAAAAGCTAATCCACCATGATGAAGTAGGCTTTATTTCTGGGATGCAAGGTTTGTTCAACAGATGCAAATCAATAAATGTGATTCATCACATAAATATAACTAAAAACAAAAACCACATGGTCATCTGAATAGATGCATAAAAGGATTTTGATAAATATAACATTGTTTTTTGTTAAACACTCTCAACAGACTAGGTAACATAAGTTTGAAGGAATATACCTCAAAATAATAGCCATCTATGACAAACCCAGAGCCAACATCATACTGAATGGGCAAAAGCTTGAACCTATTTATTTTCAGAACCAGAACAAGACAAGGATATCATCTCTCACCACTCCTATTCACCATAGTACTAGAAGTCCTAGCCAGAGCAATCAGGCAAGAAAAAGAAATAAAAGGTATATAAATAGAAAGAGGAAGTAAAACTATCTGTCTTCATAGATCAACAGGTTGTAAAAATCAAAAATACCTGTGCCCTACCCCCTCAAATTTATACCAGACATTTTCACTAGATTAAAGAAAGACATTATTTGATATCACTAATATAGTGATCTTCCCCTTAGCCACATAACATAAAATCATCTAAAGTCTTATATACCTAGCTGAATGCAAGATGTAGAGAAAAATGGGTCGTAACATGAAAGCTTATGTAAGAGTGAAGAATTTCTTGATTCACATAAGAATGAGGAATGTCTTAATTCATAATTTGATATTTTTCTAAAATTGTTCTTTTTAGTAATATAATCATCTATTTTTATTAGAAGAAATATTTTACAATTAGTACATTTTGGTTTGCTAATCTAATGTGCTTTGCCACCATTTAAAGAAAAAAAATGGTAAAGTCAAAATGTGTTAACCATATGAGGTAAAACTTGCCAAAATTAAGTTCTCAAGATAGATTGGGCACTCTGATGATTTGAAAGAAGCAGAAAACAGTGTCCAGAAAACTAAACTCGTGAGCTCTGCAACTCAGGAGCCAATACCAAATACTACTCTAATGTGTACTCCTTTTTTAAATCTTTCTTGAAAATATCCTGGCTTGATCAGTTTTCCATGAGCATTTCATATTCTGTGTCCTACCTAACCCACTGCTATGTGACCCTCCAAATTCATATGTTGAAACCTAATATCCAATATGATAGTATTAAGAGATGGGCCCTTTAGGAAATGATGAGGTCATGAGGACTCGTTTCTCATGAATGCAATTAATGCCCCTATAAAAGAGGCCCATGGGATCTTGCTCATTCCTTCAGCCATGTGAAGATGTATAGAAGGCACCATATATGAGAAAGGGCTCTCACCAGACACCAAATCCGTTGACACCTTGATCTCTTGGATTTCCTATTTTCCAGAACTGTGTGCAGTTATTTCCTCATCAGTGAAGGGATGGCAAAGAAGTGTAGGAGGTACCAACATGGAAAATGGGTATTTTGACCAGTTAGTTATCATGCCATTTTAAATACAGCCATTTAAAATTCAGATGAATAAATTTAAAAGGGCTAATTTTATGAAAATTCTAAAGATATTCTCTAAATACTGCTCCCTATTCATTTAAAATGTTTGGATTTTAAATTTAAATAGGCTTGCCCATTTGTGCTTTCCCACTTTGTAAAATCATTTAGTATTTGTTGAGTACACCCTCTGATATTGTTTGGCTGTGTCCCCACTCAAATCTCATCTTGAATTGTAGTTCCCATAATCCACACATGTTGTGGGAGAGACCCAGTGGGAGGTAATTACATCATGGGGACAGTTACCCCAGTGCTATTCTCATGATAGTGAGTTCTCACATGATCTGATGGTTTTATAAGAGGCTTTTCTCCATTTGCTTGACACTCATTCTCTCTGCTGCTGCCCTGTGAAGAGGTGCCTTCCACCATAATTATAAGTTTCCTGAGGCTTCTCTAGACATGTGGAACTGTGAGTCAATTAAGCCTCTTTTCTTTATAAATTACACATTCTCAGATATTTCCTTATAGCAGAATGAGAACAGACTAATACAGTAAATTGGTACTGGGGTGCATTACTGCTATAAGGATAAAGAAAATGTGGAAGCAAGTTTGGAACTGGGTTACAGACAGAGATCAGAACAGCTTGAAGGGCTTAAAAGAAGACAGGAAGATGTGAGAAAGTGTGGAACTTCCTAGAGACTGGAAGGTTCAGAAGACAGGAAGATGTGGGAAAGTTTGGAACTTCCTAGAGACTTGTTGAATGGCTTTGACCAAAATGCTGATAGTGATATGGACAATGAAGTTCAGACTGAGGTGGTGTCAGATAGACATAAGGAACTTGTTGGGAACTGGAGCAAAGGTGATCTTCCTGTGCTTTAACAAAGAGACTGGTGGCATTTTGCCACTGCCCTACAGACCTATGGGACTTTGAATTTGAGAGAGATGATTGAGGGTATCTGGTGGAAGAAATTTCTAAGTGGCAAAGCATTCAAGAGGAAGCAGAGAATAAAAGCTTAGAAAATTTGCAGCCTGCTGATGTGACAAAAACTAAAAACCCATTTTCTTGGGAGAAATTCAGGCCACGGACTGCAGAAATTTGCATAAGTAACCAGGACCTCAATGTTAATCACCAAGACAATGGGGAAAATATCTCCAGGGCATGTCAGAGACCTGCATGGCATCCTGGAGGTCTAGAAGGGAAAAATGGCCTCATGGGCTGGGCCCAGTGTCCCCTGCTCTGTACAGTCATGGGAGTTGGTGCCCTGCATGATAGCTGTGGCTAAAAGGGGCCAACGTACAACTCAGGCCCCTTTACAGCTATCATTCAGGGCACCAAGTCCCATGACTGTACAGAGGGTGCAAGCCCCAAGCCTTGGTGGCTTACACATGGTATTGGGCCTGCAGGCACACAGAAGTCAAGAATTGAGGTTTGGGAACCTCTACCTAGATTTCAGAGGATGTATGGAAACTCTGGATGTCCAGACAGAACTTTGCTGCAGGTGCAGAGCCCTCATGGAGAACCTCTGTTAGGGCAGTGCAGCAGTGAAATGTGGAGTTGGAGCCCCCACAAAGAGTCCCCACTAGGGCACTGCCACCACTTGTGGAGCTGTGATAAGAGGGCTACCATGCTGTAGACCCCAGAATGGCGGATCCTATGACAGTTTGCACTGTGTGCCTGGAAAAGCCACAGATACTCAACGCCAGCTGTGGAGGCAGCCATGAAGGGGGATACACCTGGCAAAGCCACAGGGATGCAGCTGCTCAAGACCATGATAGCCCACCTCTTGTATCAGTGTGGGAACAGACTAATACATCCTCTGGGCCAGGCCCACTTCTAGAGACTGGAAATGCAAATCTAAACAAATGATGTGTCACACTATTGATTTGCATATGTTGAACCATGCTGGCATCCCTGCAATACATACCACTTGGTCACGATAAATGACCTTTTTAAAGTATTATTGAATTCTATTTGCTAGTATTTTGTTTCAATTGATGTTGAAAAAGCATTTTCCATAGTACTGGAAATCCCAGTAACAGCAATCAGATGAAAGAAATAAAGGGTATCCAAACTGAAAAGAACTAGGTCAAATTAGCCTTGTGATATGTTTTGGCTCTGTGTCCCCACCCAAACAGCATGTTGAATTGTAATTTCCATGTTGGGGCAGGAACATGGTGGGAGGTGATTGGATTGTCAGGGCAGATTTCTCCATTGCTGTTTCATGATAGTGAGGGAGTTCTCATGAGATCTTGTTGTTTAAAAGTGTGTAGCCTTTCCTCTTCTTTCTCTTTCCTGCTCCACCATGGTAAGACATGCTTGCTTCCCCTTCACTTCCCTCCATGACTAAGTTTCCTGAGGCCTCCTAGCCATGATTCCTTTACAGCCTGTGGAACTGTGATTCAATTTAACCTCTTTACCTTTTAAATTACCCAGTCTCGAGTAGATCGTTAGAGAAGTAAGAGAATGGACTAATACAGAAAATTGGTACCTGAGAAGTGGGGGTGCTATAAAGATACCTAAAAATGTGGAATTGACATTGGAACTGGGTAATGGGCAGATACTGTAACAGTTTGGAGGGCTAAGAAAAAGATAGCAAGATGAGGGAAAGTTTGTAACTTCCTAGGAACTTGTTAAATTGTTGTGATTAAAATGCTGATAGTGATGTGGACAATGAAGTCCAAGCTGAGGTGGTCTCAAATGGAGATAAGGAACTTATTCGCAACTGGAGTAAAGGTCAGTCTTGCTATGCTTTAGCAAAGAGACTGGTGGCATTGTGACCCTGCTCTAGAGACCTGTGAAACTTTGAACTTGAGAGAGATGATTTAGAGTGTCTGGCAGAAGAAATATCTAAGCAGCATTGTTCAAGATGTGGCCTGGCTGCTTATAAGTGCCTATAATCATTTGCATAAAGAAAGAAATTCCCTGAAACTAGAATGTATATTTAAAAGGGAAGCAGCACATAAAAGTTAAAATAATTGCAGCTCGACCATGAGGAGGGAGGAATTTTCTAGGGAGGAATTCAGGGCTGCAAAAATTTACACAAGTAAAAAGCATCCAAATGTTAATAGCCAATTCAATGGGGAAAATGCCTCCAGAACATTGCAGAGGCCTTCACAGCAGCTCCTCCCATCACAGGCCTGCATGTCCCGCGGGAAAAATGGTTTTGCGGGCCAGGCCCAGGGCCCCATTGCTCTGTGCAGCCTTGGGACATAGTTCCCTGTTTCCCAGCCACTCCAGCTCTAGCCATGGCTATAAGGGGCCAGGGTACAGTTCAGGCTCTTGTTTCAGAGGGTGCAAACCCCAACTCTTGGTGGCTTACATGAGGTGTTGGGTCTATGGGTGCAAAGAAGGCAAGAGTAGAGGTTTGGTAGCTTTTGCCTAGATTTCATATAATGTATGAAAATGACTGGATGTTCAGGAAGAAGCCTGCTACAGGGGTAGAGCCCTCACAGAGAACCTCTGCTTGGGCAGAGCAGACAAGAAATGTGTGTTTGGAGCCCCCACACACAGTCCCCAATGGGGCACTGCCTAATGAGAAGAGGGCCACTGCCCTCCAGACCACAGGATGATAGATCTACCAACAGCTTGCACCATGCACCTGGAAAAGCCACAGGCCTCAGTGCCAGCCCATGAAAGCAGCCACAGGGTCTTTACCCTGCAGAGACACAGAGTTGGAGCTGCCCAAGGCCTTGGGAGCCCACTCCTTGCATCAGCGTGGCCTGGATGTGAGACATGAAGCCAAAGGAGACTATTTGAGAACATTAAGATTTAACAACTTCCCTCCTGGTTTTCAGACTTACATGGGGACTGTAGCCCCTTTGTTTTAACGAATTTCTCCCTCTTGGAATGGGTCTATTTACCAATTGTATCTTGGAAGTAACTAACTTACTGTTTATTTTACTGGCTCACAGGTAGAAGGGACTTGCCTTGTTTCAGATGACATTTTGGGTTTGGACTTTTGAGTAAATGTTGGAGTGAGTTAAGATATTGAGGGACTGTTGGGAAGGCATGATTGTATTTTGAAATGCGAGAAGGACTTGATGTTTGGAAGAGTGCAGGGGCAGAATGATATGGTTTGGCTCTGTGTCACCATTCAAATCTCATGTTAAATTGTAATTTCCAATGCTGGGGGAGGTACCTGGTGGGAGGTGATTGAATGATAAGGACAGATTTCCCCCTTGCTGTTCTCATGGTGGGGAGTGAATTCTCAAGAGATTTGGTTGTTTAAAACTGTGTAGCACTTCCCCTTTCACTCCCTCTCCTGCTCTGCCATGATAAAATGTGCTTGCTTCCCCTTCACCTTCCACCATGATTGTAAGTTTCCTGAGGCCTCCCAACCATGCTTCCTGGACAGTGTTTGGAACTGTGGGTCAATTAAACCTCTTTATTTGTAAATTACCGAGTCTCAGGTAGTTCTTTATTCTCTCATGTGAGAATAGAGTAATACACCTTGTTTGCAGATGACATGATCTTATATGTGGAAAACCCTAAAGACTCCACAAAAAAACTATTAGAACTGATAAACAGATTCAGGACAGTTGCAGGATACCAAATCACATACAAAAATTAGCAGCAGTTCTATATGTTAATAGTGAACAATCTGATAAATAAATTTAAAAAGCATTCCCATTCATAATTGCCATGAATAAAATTAAATACCTAGGAATTAACCAAAGAAGTTAAAGATCACTACAATAAAAATGATAAAACACTAATGAAAGAAATTGAAGAGGATACCAAAAGATGGAAAGACATTCCATGTTCATGGATTAGAAGAAACCATATTGTTAAAATGTTCTTACTACCCAAAGCAATCTACCAATTTAATGCAATCCTTATTAAAATACCAATGACGTTCTTCACAAAAATACAAAAAAAAAAATCTAAAATGCATAAGGAACTAAGAAAGAGCCCAAAAAGCCACAACTATCCTAAGCAAAAAGAACCAAATGAGAAAAATGACATTACCTGACTTCAAAATATCCTACAGAGCTATAGTAACCAAAACAGCATGGTACTGGCATAAAAACAGACACATAGACCAGTGGAACAGAATAGAGAACCGAGAAACAAATCTATACACCTACAGTAAAATCATTTTGACAAAGTTGCCAGGAACATATATTGTGGAAAAGATAGTCAGTTCAATAAATATTGCTGGAAAAACTGGATATCTATATGCATAAGAATGAAACTAGACCCCTGTCTCTTACCATAAACAAAGATTAAATAGATTAAAGACTTAAATCTAAGCCTTCAAACTATAAAAATACTACAAGAAAATATCAGGAAAACTCTCCACAACATTGATTTCAGCAAAGGTTTCTTGAGTAATATCCCACAAGCACAGGCAACCAAAACAAACATGGACAAATGGGATCCCGTCAAGTTAAAAAGCTTCTGCACAGCAAAGGAAATAATCAACAAAGTGAAGAAACAACCCACAGAATGGAATATATCTGCAAATAACCCATCTGACAAGAGATTATCAGCCAGAATATAAGTAGCTCAAACAATTCTATAAGAAAAAATCTAATAATTCAATTAAAAATGGGCAAAGTATATGAATAGACATTTCTCAAAAGAAGACATACAAACAGCAAACATGAATATTAAAAGGTGTCCAACATCATTGATCATTAGAGAAATGCAGATCAATACTACAATTAGATATCATCTCACCCCACTTAAAATGATATATCCAAAAGATTGGCAATACCAAATTCTAGCAAGGATGTAGAGAAAAGAGAACCCTCTACACTTTTAATGGGAATGTAAATTAGTACAACTACTATGGAGAGCAGTTTGGAGGTTCCTCAAAAAAACTAAAAATAGAGCTGGCATATGATTGAGCAATTTCAGCACTGGGTATATACCCCAAAGAAAGGAAATCAGTATATCGAAGACATATCTGCACTTCTATGTCTGTTGCAGCACTGTTCACAATAGCCAAAATTTGGAAGCAACCTAAATGTTCATCAAACAGATGAATGGATAGAGAAAATGTGATACTTATACATAATACAGTACAATTCAGCCATAAAAAAAGAATGAGATTCTGTTATCTGCAACAACATGAATGAAACTGGAGGTCATTATGTTAATGGAAATAAGCCAGGCACAGAAATACAAACATCACATATTCTCACTTATTTGTGGGATCTAAAAATCAAAACAGTTGAACTTGTGGACATAGAGAGCAGAAGGATGCTTATCAGAGGCTAGGGAGGGTAGTGGGATAGTTGGTATGGGGTGGGGATAGTTAATGGGTACAAAAAAAATAGTGAGAAGGAATGAGTAAGACCTAGTGTTTAACAGCACAACAGAGTGACTATTGTCAATAATAATTTAATTGTACACTTAAAAAGAATTCATATAATTGGATTTTTTTAACATGAAGGTTAAATACTTGAGGGGATGCATACTTCATTTTACATGATGTAATTATTACACATTGCATGCCTGTATCAAAACATCTCATGTACCCCATAAATATATATACCAAGTGCCCATAAATTTAAAATATATGTTTAAAAACTTTGTTACTACTCTAAAAAAGTAAACAAAACAAAAGTAAAAAATTTCTTGCTTCATGAAATTTACAACCTGAGGAGTGTTTGTGTATAATAAATAAATAAAAATATGTTGTCAATTAGTGCAAAATGGTATAACAAAGCAGTGCAATGTAATAGAATCCTTCACTAATTCCTCATTACTTTAGAAAGGAATGGGGCAGTCAGGGAAGGACATTAAGGTGATGACATTTGAGAAGAGACTTGAAAGGAGTGGATCATAAGAAAATATGGTGGAAAATCATTTCAGGCAGAATGAAGGCAGTTGCATAGTTCTTGAAGCAAGAACATGTTTGGGAACTGTAAGAAGAGCAAGAAGGTCAAAGTGTCACAGACACAGTGATGGTGGGGATAGCAGTTAGAGACATAGTTGAGTCAAATCATGTAGGATTTGGCAGGGTGCAGTGGCTCAATCCCAGCACTTTGGGAGGCTGAGGCAGGTGGATCACTTGAGGCCAGGAGTTCAAGACTGGCTTGGCCTACATGGTGAAACTCTGTCTATTAAAAATACAAATATTAGCTGGGTTTTGTGGCACATTCCTGTAATCCAAACTCCTTGGGAGGCTGAGGCATGAGAATCACTTGAGCCTGGGAGCTAGAGGCTGCAGTGAGCCAAGACTATGCAACTGCACTCCAGCCTGGGCAAGAGAGCGAGACTCAATCTCCAAAAAAAAATAAAAGAAAAATACGTAGGAAATTGTAGGTTGTGACCTTTCTATGGTAAGGACCTTGAAATTTATTTCAAGGGGGATTGGAAGCCATTTGAGGGTTTTGGAGGGAAGAATGATGTGAGCTAATCTACATTCACAATTAATTTGGCTGCTCTGTGGAAAATAGACTGTAGGGGTCCAGAGCTGAAGCAGGAAGATGAGTTAGAGGGGTATTATATTAGTCCTATTGAACAATAGTGGTGGCATTTATTTTTCTATATAGTCATTTGTGTTTTTTACTGTACGTTGTTTAAAGGCAGACCTTGATTTATTCACTTTTATTGTCAATATGCAGGAAATGCCTTGCACAATAAACAAATGTCTGTTTGAAAAACACTTATAGAGGGAAGGGATGAATAAATGGATAGTGAGTTTTAATATTCTTGAATCTAGTAAATAGAAACTCACATGGGAAAGCATATCTCTTCCCAAACAATATCATTTTTTAAATTTTTTTAAAAAGATTTCATTATTTTTTCTGGTGAAGGCACACACATGTTTTTCTATTTAAAAACTGAAAATGTTGGAATCTACTCATGTACCAGCATTAAATGCATGTGCAACCACAGAGGAGACTTCTGCAAAAAGTGATCAGTTGTTTTTAAGGTTTATAGGAAACAGGAAAGGAAGAGTGGCTCATATTTATGAGAAGTAGACGATGTCTTCAAAGAGTATAGAAGTAATTATCCCTGCATTCTCCCTCCCTTCCTTCTTTCTTAGCAGGTGGCACTGTGTTCTCTTGGGCTTACAGAAACTCAAGGTCATAGAGCAGATGGTTTATTATTGGGGTAGAGTAAAACAAAATAAATCTTTCATCTAAAATCAGTTTTATTTGGAAATAAAATTTTCACTTTCACAGATAAACTTAAAGTTGGCACAAAAATGAGAACATGTTGAATTTGAATCAATTTCTCTGATTCCTTATGTTTTCTGTTAAGTGATAATCTAATGCTCTTCTGCTGTCATTGACAAAATAACAATAATAAACTTTAATCCTAAATACAAGTATTAATTATATAAGAAACATTTGCAACAAGATCGTATTTGGAACTTCAATTAACCCCAATTCAGGCCCTACTACAAGAAATTTAACATTTAAATGATGAATTTCATTCACAAATCAATGCTTTTGGTAGGAAAATAAGGAAAAATGGTCATGTCAATATGTCATTCGACTATACTGTAAAATTACAGAATAGTTGAACCATGCACCTTGCCTGTAAAGATAGTAAAGATTTTCTGATGAGCAATTCCAGATGGCTGCAATGTCTTTCAGAAGTTGGGGTGAAAACTATCCAATTGGGGGTTGGGCTTACAGTGAACACTCAGAGTTGTCTGAATGTGTGTCAGACATTAGGGAAACTTCTGCTTGGACTGTCATTACCTCTTGTCATCCCACATCAGTTTGATTTTTACAGAGCCTGTGGCATCTGTCTTAATCTTAGGATACTCATTGGCAAGTGGCAATTTAATTTTCAAGTTGTTCAGATAAAAAAAAGAGTTGCTCCTTGATTTCTATTTATTTCACATACTGCATATCCAATTTATCAATACATCCTGTCAGCTCCATTTGAAAAGACATACCCAAAGTCTTCCTGCTTCTTACCCACTATTGCCTTCATTATCTTGCTCCTGAATTACTGCAAATACTTCCTGTCTTCCTGCTTCTACCCTAAAGGCCACTCCACAGCCACAGGGATATCTTATATTGAAACATTAAGTCCAACTACACCTCTCCTCTCCTCAAATTCCCACAATGGTTTTTCATGAAAATAAAGACAAAGTCAACAGAATATAAGCCTTATGTAATCTATGTCCTCTCTCTCCAATTATCTTTCTGACTTCATCTCCTATGAAGTCAGATTTTCCCTTTTATTCACTCTGCACCAGGCATACTGGCCTTTTTGCTGTCTCTAGCACAGATATACTCTTGCCTCAGGGCCTTTGCACTTGCTGTTTATTCTTTTTGGAGTGCTTGTCTCTAGGCATTTATATAGCTCACTTATTATTTATTTCAGGATTTTATTGCAAAGCAATGTAACCCTCTTCTTAGTGAAGCCACCCTCTCTAAAATTACAATACCATACCACACAAATCTATTTCCTTTCCCTGTATTTTTCTTCCTAAAACTTACTCCAACAAAATAGACTGTATATTTTACATACATATCTTTATTGTCTTTTCCCCTAAGGATTTTGTCTATGTTCACTGCTATATCTCCCCACATCTAGAACAGTCTCTGGCACACACCAAAGAATCAATAAGATTCTAATAAATATTTGTTAATCTATTTATCATTCTAAATTTTCCCTACCTACATACATTTTATTTTATTTCATAATTTAAAATTTTATGGATTAAAGACATGCAGGTTTGTTACATGGGTATATTGCATGACACTGAGGCTTGAGCTCCCAGTGATCCCTTCACCCAGGCAGTAAGCATAGTACCTAACGGGTGTTTCTGCAGCCCATGTCCCCTTTCATGCCTCCCCCATCTAGTATCCACAGCATATTTTGTTCCCATATTTACGATCATGTGTACCTAATGTTTAGTTCCCATTTATGAGTGAGAACACGTGGTATTTGGTTATCTGTTCTTTCATTAGTTCACTTAAGGTTATAGCCTCCAGCTCCATCCATGTTGCTGCAAATCACATGATTATATTATTTTTAATGAATTTATAGTGTTCCATGGTATATATGTACCACATTTTCTTTAACCAATACGCTGTTGATTGGCACCTAGGTTGATTCCAGATCTTTATAACGTGAGTAGTGCAGCAATGAGCATATAAGTGCATGTGTCTTTTTGATATAATGAATTATTTTCTTTTGGGTATATATGGTAGTGGGATTGCTGGATTGAATGCTAATTCCATCTTAAGATACTTGAGAAATCTCCAAACTGCTGAACTAGTTTATATTTCTACCAAGAGTATAAGTGTTCCTTTCTCCCCACAGCTTTACCAGCATCTGTTAATTTTTGACTTTTTAACAATCTCCATTCAGACCTTTATGAGATGGTAATCTCATTATGGTTTCCATTAGTATTTCTCTGATAATTACAGATATTGCATATTTTGTTATGTTTGTTGCCACTTGTATGCCCTCTTTTGAGAAGTGTCTGTTCATGTCATTCACCCAGTTTTTTAAATTAAATGTTTTGTCTTTTGTTTGTTGATTTGTTTAGGTTCCTTGCATATTTTGGGTATTAGACCCTTGTTAGATGCATAGGTTGCAAATATCTCCTCCATTCTTTAGGCTGTTTATTCTATTGGTAATTTCTTTTGCTGTGCAGAAGCTCTTTAGCTTAATTAGGTCCTATTTCTCAATTTTCATTTATCTTGAGTCGCTTTGGTTTCTTAGTCATAAATTTGCCAAGGCTGATGTGGAGAAGAGTATTTCCTACGTTTTCTTCTAGGGTTTTTAACAGCTTGAGGTCTTACATCTAAATCTTTAATTCAACTTGAGATAATTATTGTATATGGTGAAAGGCAGGGGTCCAGTTTTCTTCTCCTGCAAAGGCTAGCCAGTTATCCCAGCACCATTTGTTGAATAGGGAGTCTTTTCCTTATTGCTTATTTTTGTCAATTTTGTTGAAGATCAGATGGTTGTAGATGTGTCGGTTCTCTATTCTGTTCCACTGGTTGATATGTCTATTTGTCTACCAGTATCATGCTGTTTTTGTTACTATGGCCTTATATTATAAAGTTGGGCTATGTGATGCTTCCATTTTTGTTCTTTTTGCTTAAACTTACTTTGGTTATTCAGGCTCTCCTTTGATTCCATATGAATTTTAGAATAGATTTTTCTGAGTTTGTGAAAAATGATGTTGGTATTTTGATAAAGATAGCATTGAATCTGTACATTGCTTTGGGCAGTATGGCCCTTTTAACACTGTTGATTCTTCCAATTCATGACTATGAATTTTTTTTTTGTTTATTTGTGTTATCTCCGATATCTTTTGGCAGTATTTTATAATTTTCCTTGTGTAGATCTTTCTCCTTTTTTCTTAGATGAATTGCTAGGTGATATAGTTTGGCTGTGTCCCCACCCAAATCTCATCTTGAATTTTACTCCCATTATATCCATGGGTTGTGGGAGGTACCCAGCAGCAGATAATTTGAATCATGGGGGCGGTTTCCCCCATACTGTTCCCATGGTAGTGAATAAGTCTCACGAGATCTGATGATTTTATCAGTGGTTTCCACTTTTGCATCTTCGTCATTTTCTCTTGCTGCCTCCTTTTAAGAAGTGCCTTTTGCCTCCCGTCATGATTCTGCGGCCTCCCCGGCCATGCAGAACTGTAACTCCAATTAAACCTCTTTTTCTTCCCAGTCTCGGATTTGTCTTTACCAGCAGTGTGCAAACAGAGTAATACAGTAAATTGGTACCAGGAGTGGGGTGTTGCTGAAAACATACCCAAAAATGTGAATGCGACTGTGGAACTAGGTAACAGGCAGAAGTTGGAACAGTTTGGAGGGCTCAGAAAAAGTCAGGAAAATGTGGGAAAGTTGGGAACTTCTTAGAGATTTTTGAATGGCTTTGACCAAAAGCCTGATAGCAATATGGACAATAAGGTCCAGACTAAGTTGGTTTCAGATGGAGATAAGGAACTTGTTGGGAACTGGAAGGAAAGTGACTCTTGTTATGTTTTGGCAAAGAGATTGGTGGCATTTTGCCCCTGCCCTAGAGGTTTTCGGAACTTTGAACTTGAGAGACGTGATTTAGGGTATCTGGCAGAAGAAATTTCTAAGCAGCAAAACATTCAAGAGGTGACTTGGGTGCTGTTAAAGGCATTCAGTTTTATAAAGGAAGCAGAGTATAAAAGTTCATAAAATTTGCAGCCTGACAATGTGACAGAAAAGAAAAACCCATTTTCTGAGGAGAAATTCAAGCCAACTGCAGAATTTGCATAAGTAATGAGGGGCTGAATGTTAATCCCCAAGGCAATGGGGAAAATTTCTCCAGGGCATGTCAGAGGTCTTCATGGCAGCCCCTCCCATCACAGGCCTGGAGGCCTAGGAGAATATGGTTTCGTGGGTTGGGCCAGGGTCCTTGTGCTGTGTGCAGCCTAGGGACTTGGTGCCCTGCATCCCAGCTGCTCCAGCTGTGGCTGAAAGGGGCCACTGTAGAGCTAGGGCCATGGTTTCAGAGGCTTCAAGCCCCAAGCCTTGGCAACTTTCATGTGGTGTTGAGCCTGTGAGTGCACAGAAGTCAAGAACTGGGGTTTGGGAACCTCCACTTAGGTTTCAGAAGATGTATGGAAATACCTGGATTTCCAGACAGAAGTTTGCTGTAGGGGTGGGGTGCTCATGGAGGGCCTCTGCCAGGGCAGTGTGGAGGGCAAATGTGGGGTCAGATCTCCACACAGAGTCCCCAGTGGGGCACTGCCTAATGGAGCTGTGAGAAGAGGACCATCGTCCTCCAGATCCCAGAGTAGTAGATCCATCAACAGCTTGCACCGTTCACCTGGAAAAGCCACAGACACTCAATGCCAGACCATTAAAGCAGTTGGGAGGGAAACTGTACCCTGGAAAAGCCACAGGAGTGGAGCTGCCAAAGACTATGGGAACCCACCTCTTGCATCCACATGACCAGGATGTGAGACCTGGAGTCAATGGTGATCATTTTGGAACTTTAAAATTTGACTGCCCCACTGGATTTTGGACTTGCATGGGCCCTGTAACCCCTTTGTCTTGGCCAATTTCTCCCACTTGGAATGGCTGTATTTACCCAATACCTATACCCCCATTGTATCTGGATGTAACAAGCTTGCTTTTGATTTTACAGGATTGTAGGTGGAAGGGACTTGCCTTGTCTCAAATGAGACTTTGGACTGTAGACTTTTGGGTTAATGCTGAAATGAGTTAAGAGTTTAGGGACTGTTTGGAAGGCATGATTGGTTTTGAAATGTGAGGACATGAAATTTGGAGGGGCCAGGGTGGAATGATATGATTTGGCTGTGTCCTCACCCAAACCTCATCTTGAATTGTACTCCCATATTTCCCACATGTCTTAAGAGGGACACAGTGGGAGATAATTTGAATCATGGGATCGGTTCCCCCTTACTGTTCTTGTGGTAGTGAATACGTCTCACAAGATCTGATGGTTTTATCAGAGGTTTCCACTTTTAAATCATCCTCATTCTCTCTTGCCACCACCATGGAAGAAGTGCCTTTCACCTCCCACCATGATTCTGAGGCCTCCTCAGCCATGAGAAACTGTAAGTCCAATTAAACCTCTTTTTTTCTCCAGTCTCAGGTTTGTCTTTATCAGCAGCATGAAAATGGACTAATACACTCGGTATTTTATTTTCTTTATGGCTAATATAAGTAGGATTGTGTTCTTCATTTAGTTCGTAACTAGACCATTCTTGGTATATAGAAATACTCCTGATTTTTTCCATTGGTTTTGTATCCTAAAACTTTACTAAATGTGTTTATCAATTCCAGGAACCTTTTCATGGAGTCTTTGAGGTTTTCTTTGTATAGAAGAATTATATTGTCAGCAAAGATAGATAGTTAACTTCTTTTTCTATTTGCCTGTTTTTTTCTTTCTCTTGCCTGATTGCTCTGGCTAGGACTTCCAGTGCTATGTTGAATAAAAATGGTGAGAGTGTCTTGTTTAGCTTCTCAAGGGAAAAATGCTTCCATCTTTTGCCCATTCAGTATGATGTTGAATATGGGTTTGTTGTGATGGCTTTTATTATTCTGAGGTATAGTCCCTCAATGCCTGGTCTATTGAAGGCTTTTTTCTGCATCTATTGAGATGATCATATGTTTTTTGTTTTTGATTCTTTCTTTTTATGTGGTGAATCACATTTACTGATTTGTGTATGTTGAACCAATCTTGCATCCTAGAAATAAAACCTACTTTATTAGGATAGATTAGCTTTTTGAGGAGCTGCTGGGCTCATTTTTCTGGTATTTTGTTGAGGACTTCTGCATCAATCTTCATTAGGGATATTGGCATGAAGTTTTCTTTTTTCATTATATCTCTGCCTGATTTTCATATTACAATGATGCTGGCTTTGTAGAATGAGTTAGGGAGAAACTCCTCCTCCTTGATTTCTTGGAACAGTTTCAGTAGGACTGATATCAGTTCTTCTTTGTAGCAATCTGAAAGAGCTTAATTTGGGGCTCTGGCCAGCTAGAGCATTTGTAAAAATCTGTGGCCCTGTTGCTTTAGTTATAAAGTGAAAGTAGTTAGATAATCAGAATATGAAAGGTGAAAAATTTAGCACTGGGAAGAAAAAACATAATATCTATACAGATTACTAAACCAAGAGGCCTGTCTTCATAAGCTCTTGAGGTGAAAGTCAAGTGAATGTGAAAGTCAGGAATGTGAATGGCACACTCAGCAAAAATAAGAACTAATGTCCACACCACATCTCTGGTTCTTCTAGATATTAAACAATTGACTCAAGCTCTATGAGTGTCAATTTCTTCATTTAAAGTGAAGGAGTTGAACTAGTTGTCTCCTTAAAATCTTTTTCTAAGTTCTACTGTCATGAATCCTTGTGGTAAAGTCTTTGGTGTACAATAATAGAATCAACATAAGGAAGTTTCAATATTAAAAGTAAATTTACTACAGTAAATTTTATAACATTTTATATTTTATAACATTTTTAAAATAATAAACTACAACTCTTGAGAAAGGATGCAGTGGGGAGTAAGGATCTTGGTATCAACAGTTTGTGGATCTTTCATTAGAGTCCACCATTAAAATGACTCAGCATGTAAGTCCCATCCTCTGCATCCCTCAGTTCACATTCTTGAAGGAAAATATATTAGACCAAGTACAAGTCAACTGCTTACCATAGTCCTCCAATATTGCTAGAGAACCAGGGTAATGTGGTAGAATTATGGTTCTTTTGGACCCACCATTATAGATGGACTGACTATTTACAGAGAAAGAGACCAAGGAAGACTTTTCTAAAGAGGCTGCTAAAATTCTATATCCTAGTGTGTCTAAAACAGCAGGATTTTCACCTGAGGACAAGTTCTGATATTTTACAATGGAGATCATTCTAGTCAGATGATACATTTCTAATTTTTAAACCATCAATATTGAGATCAGTAATTTTTGCTTGAATTTAAGTGGCAGATTTGCTAATGACATGATAATTAATTGTAGATAAACTTTAAAATACCATCTGTTTAGTCAATAATGATCACAATAACTTTTACAACCTAATTTTATAAATCATAAAAATAAGTTTATATGCTTTCTGTATTCCCACATACAAGCCAGACCCTACATTAAATAGAATCCTCTTCAGCTTTATCAATTTCTCATGAACCGAGCAAGATAAAATTTTCTAGACATAACAAATAGATTTTTACTTACTTTAGTGTTTTTACTTATTATGTGAAAATATTTCTTTGTGACTGGTTATCTTAAGATTAATTGTGAGACCAATATTGTGATTCTTCAGTCCCCTTTGCCTCATCATTCTAGAAGTTTAATTGTAGGGCTAGCTTAAAAAATAATCAAAATTTATTTCTTAGTGTGTATATATGCATGCTCACATGTATGAATGCTTATGTGCCTTCTTACCTAAAATAGCATAAGTGTAGTAGGTTGCAACTCTTAGTGTAAGTAGGTTGTAACTGCAAATATAATAAGTTGCAAATTTCATTTATTTGACATCTTAAAATATTATCTCCTCTTTATTTTAGGATCTGCTTCTTTACCCCTTCATTATACTGAGCTTGCCCAGCTTACATAGTTCTTTGTTGACTTGGAGCAAATCTTAAATTCCCAAAGAGCATTCTTTCCAATCTTCTGCCAAATTAAATTTAATTTGTTAAAACAAAAATATTATGCAAGGCTATTTTGAGAGGAATGTTTCGACTCTAATTCCCCTGAACCAAAATTTTTGGAGTCTCTGAAGACTAAGTGCTTATTCTCATTTTTCAGTTTCTTTGATTGGTAGTACCGGATATTTTTTCCCAGGTAACTAGTGGAAATTAAATGGTTCATTGCTTTTGGGAAAAATTTTACTCTTTGCTTGATAGGTTAAATTTAAGATACTTTTCTTCCCTTGCTTTACTTCCACCTGACAAGCTTCAGGCAGAATTTAAACCAGGAATCCAATATACCTAAATGTTACAGTAATAAGATATATATGAGTTTTCCACAAAGTCTTTCCTTGAAACTTATACCTCAGTAGTGCCCTCTCTTATCACAGCAAGTTTAATAAAGAGTTTAAGTAGGCTCTTCTCAACAAAAGACTTTAAAAAACTAAGGATACATATGTAACAAACCTGCACATTGTGCACATGTACCCTAAAACTTAAATAATAATAATAATATAAAGAAAATCTCCAGAATAAGTTTTGGGGAGATGTGGAATTATAACAGAATGTAAACAAGACCAATGGGCAATCACTGCTTCAAAGAATAGTGAAATGTTAATACACTGTAAGAATGTGTTTACAAATGAATAATAGGTAATTGTTGATAAATGTTGCCATTATAATTAATGTAAAGCCTTTTATTCAAACTTTTGTCTTTCACCTTTCAACATATTTAACATTATAAGAATTCCTCCTGAGAATTACAAAAATAATAATAAGAATGGAAAGGCTTCTAAGAGGCAAAGTGTGAGGCACTCGTTTGAGTCATCTGAGAAAAGAGACTGAAGGGTTGATTTATTTTCAAACTTTTAAAGTACTGTTCTAGAATACCCAGGGCATTCTTTCCTTCATTGTTACAAAGGGCAAACCTAGAGACAATGGGCTAAATTTCCAGTTAAAACCTGAGAACGCAGGTCTGAGGGCACAAAGCAGTAGTTCAGAGACCTAAGTTTATATTGATTCAACTGGGAACTTTAAAAAATACCAATTCCCAGAACAATTAAATCAGCTTGAGCATCGTTGTATTTTAAATGTTCTCATGGTGCTGCTAGTATCAAGCTAAGGCTGAAAAATCACTGGTGTGAAGCAAGAAGGTTCTACGACATATACTTCATTGGAGCATATTAAGCCTTGAGTAAAAAAGTTATGAACGTGGAAAATATGCCTACCTTTCTTGAAAGATGCTTCTTTCCAAGCCCTTATCCCTTTGGGAAGCCCTCACATTTTTTTAGATATTTGTGATTTTAGAAGAATAAAAGTGCTATTTGTGTCAAGAATGTAGACATGGAGTTGAGGTAGTGTTTTCTGCTTCCTATAAGGGGTTATTAATTGTAAAACCAAACCTAGCCTCCTAAAATTAACAGAAAATTAACAGAAAAATAAAAATCTTTAGGCTTCCAAGTGGCTCGGACTTTGCCATTACCCTGTTCCTTCAAGTCATTTCATTGGTCCTCTGGCTGGGACCAGAGGACAGTGCCTTGACCCCCACCTCCAGCACTTTGACTCAAATCTGTGTCCTTTCTCTTTGAAAGTGAACTGGAACTCTCGAAAGTAAGAACAGGATAGTAAGAGATAGTTAAAGGAATGTAAGCTCATACATGTCGATAAAATTCAAAGTTCTACTTATGTCTTAGTCACCTTATTTGTGAGACCTGTTCCAATTCACCTGCTGCCTTGAGACATCTATATTCTAGCCCTCCAATACAGGAACAAGGTACAAGCACATGGCTAGTTTTTTTCATTTGCTTTCACTCGATCCATCCCCATGTAACAACTGCATGGTTTTGCCACGCAGGTATTTTTTCCTATTCTGCTTTATATCTCTCTGGGTAAATTTTAGATAAGAAGATTCTGCCCTTCAGTTAATAGAAAAAGAAATAATAGGAGAGGGAGAAGGAAATCTGATTTTTTAAATAATTAATACTATGTATTTTATATGTAGTATAAAACTTTATGTTAAAAAATAAAGAATACTTTATACTTAAAAAAATTTATTAATGCTATGTGCTTTATATAAAGCATGTCTATATATACTAATCTTCACAACCACCGTGACTTTTGAGTATTATTTTCCAAATGATGAGACCACAGCTCAGGGAGGTAAAATAACTCTACTAGGGATATGCAGATATAAAAACTAGGCTGAGATTCATGATCTTTCCACTTTCTTTCCTTTCTAAGTCCTGTTTCTGGGAAAAACGAGTCACATGTGCCTAGAGTTGCCCAAAGTCCAAGGTATCCCAATCTTATAGTAGTCCATGTGAACGACACCTGACATAATTGTGCAATGCTTTCATAGGCCTGTCTCTCCTCAAGGATTTAGTATAAATGGTCTACTATTCAGGTGAGACACTACATCCCCTCCAAACCAGTTGTAATAGTTATAATACTAACAGTAATTGCAGTGAATATACATTTTGCAATTATTATGAGCTAGACACTTTTCTGAAACATTTTG
The DNA here is from genome assembly GCF_006542625.1 of Nomascus leucogenys. NCBI lineage: Eukaryota > Metazoa > Chordata > Mammalia > Primates > Hylobatidae > Nomascus > Nomascus leucogenys. Next base: position 52,214,731 of record NC_044383.1, on the reverse strand, counting down.
TGAATTAACAAATTTAATCTTTACAACATTCTATCAGTTAAGTAATATAATCGCCTTCATTTTACAGATGAGGAAACTGAGACAGAGAGAATTTGTTAAAGGTCACATAACTGGCAATTTATGGAACAGGAATTTAAACCTAGACAACAACAATTACAATTCAACAAGATAACAATAACATTAGTGCAATAAGAATTATATATGTCAGCCAAAATCTGTCTCCTCATACTTGTCATCTGCCTAACTGTGAAAGGAATGATCTAGATGATTAGAGGTAAAGACAGAATTATCTTGAAGTTTTAAGAGACAGGCTTGGAAATAAACTTGAAATGTAAGAGAAGTGGACAAGTAAATACTAGAGTACACTAAATGTTTTGATATATTTTAACAGGATATGAGAAATGGCAGCTGAGATTATAATTTCTCTTAAGCATAACTTAAACTGAACAGTTGGTTTTGTGTTTAATATGGTAAAGCCAGACTGGACCATTCTTTCCTTCCAATTTTGAAAATGGATATTTAGTTAGAGGACAAATTGTATTCTCAGAGGGTTGAAGAAACCTGCTGGAAGGCTTAAAATATTTTTAAAAATAAGGTAATATTTTCCCAGTATTAGGATTCTACAAATAAAATATTATAAGTAGAGTATTTCCAGGATATTTTGAATAGAAAATACCTATTACTGTTACCCTTTGAATTAATTCTCATCCTGCATATTACTCTTCTCATGGAAACTTGTGTTTCTGTTTTCTAGTTCACTACATAAACTCTGGGTTTCATTAGTCATTGACATCACTGAAACTGTAAACTTTATATATATCTCAGTATCCACAAATATCCAAGTAGTATCAAGCAATTTTATGAAATTAGAGAATAAAAGACAAAGTAGAGAGGAAATATCCTTAAGATAAGTAAATTATCATGATTTGACAGGAAGGGGAGAGGATCATGGGACAAGAAGGAGAAAAAAAGTTAATTTAAAAAAATTCTATTTCTGTCTCTTATTTGATTTATCTGGCTAGGACTTCCAGTACTATGTTGAATAGAAGTGGTCAGGCAAGGGAAAGAAATAAAAGGCATTCGAATAGGAAAAGTCAAGCTATCTTCCTTTACGAACAATATGATTCTATACCTAGAAAATCCTAAAGACCCTGCCAAAAGGCTCCTAGAACTCATAAATGACCTTGGTAAAGTTTCAGGATACAAAATCAGTATACAAAAATGAATAGCATTTCCATACACAAACAACATCCAGGCCAAGAGTGAAATCAAGAACACAATCCCATTCACAATGGCTACAAAGAAAATGAAATACCTAAGAATACAGTTAACCAACAAGGTGAAAGATCTCCTCAAGGAGAACTAAAAAACTCTGCTGAAAGAAATTAGACAACACAAATAAATGAAAAAAGATTCCATGATCATGGATTGGAAGAATCAATATCATTAAAATGGCTATACTACCCAAAGTAATTTATAGATTCAATGCTATTCCCATTAAACTACCATTGACATTCTTTACAGAATTAGAAGAAACTATTTTAAAATTCATATAGAACCAAAAGGAGAGCCTGAATATCCAAGACAATCCTAAGCAAAAAGAACAAACCTGGAGGCATCACGCAACCCAACTTCAAACTATACTACGAAGCTACAGTAACCAAAACAGCATGGTACTGATACAAAGACAGCACGTAGACCAATGGAACTGAATAGAAAACTCAGAAATAAAGGCACACACCTACAACCATCTGATCTTTGACAATGCTGATAAAAACAAGCAGTGGGGAAAGGACTCCCTATTCAATAAACGGTGCTAGGATAACTGACTAGCCATGTGCTGAATTGATGCTGGACCCCTGACTTTCACCATACACAAAATTAACTCAAAACAGATAAAAGGCTTAAATATAAGCCCTCAAACTATAAAAATCTTAGAAGACAACCTAGGAAATACTCTTTTCAACATCAGCCTTGGCAAAGATGTTATGGCTAAGTCCCCAAAAGCAATTGCAGCCAAACCAAAAATAGACAAATGGGGCTTTACTTTACTAAAGATCTTCTGCATAGCAAAAGAACTTATCAACAGAGTAAACTGACAACCTACAGAATGGAGTAAGATATTTGCAATCCATGCATCTGACAAAGGCTTATTATCCAGAATCTATAGAGAACTTAAAGAAATCAACAAGTAAAAAGCAAATAACCCCACTGAAAATGGACAAAGGACATAAACAGACACGTCTTAAAAGAAGACATAAAAGTGGCAACAATCGTATGAAAAAATGTTCAACTTTACTAACCATCGGAGAATTGCAGATCAAAACCATAATGAGATACCATCTCACACCAGTCAAAATGGCAATTATTACAAAGTCAAAAAACAATAGATGCCCATAAGGCTGCAGAGAAAAGGAATGCTTATACACTGCTGGTGAGAATGTAAATTAGTCCAGCCCCTGTGGAAAGCAGTTTGGAGATTTCTTAAAGAACCTAAAACAGAACCACCATTCAAACCAGCAATCCCATTACAGGGTATATACCCAAAGGAAAATAAATCATTCTACCAAAAAGACATATGCACTCGTATGCTCATTGCTGCACCATTCATAATAGAATAGACACGGAAATAACAGGTGCCCAAAAACAGTGTATTGGATAAAGAAATTATGGTATATATACACCATGGAATACATTGTAGCCATAAAAATAGTGAAATCAGGTCCTTTGCAGCAACATGTTGGAGCAATCCTAAATGAATTAATGAAGCAACAGAAAACCAAATACCATATGTCTCACTTCTAAGTGGCAGCTAAACATTGAGCACACATTGGCATAAATATAGATACTATGAGAAAAAACTGATATTACGGACTACTGGGGCAGAAAGAGGTAGTGGGGGCATGGGTTGAAAAACTACCTATCAGGTACTATGCTCACTACCTGATTGATGAGATCCATACCCCAAACATCAGCAGATGCAATATCTCTATATAATACACCTACATATGTACCCTCTGTATCTAAATGAGTTTAAATTAAAAATAAATAATTCCAAATGATTGTTTTTAGGAATTTTATAATATCTCCTTGCATTAAAATGTTGCAAAAATGATAAACTTATTTTTTTGTTTGTTTTTTTAAGAACTTATTTCCATTCTTTAGAGGCAAGTAAATTGGTGTGAACTATTTACTCATATGACAATTTATTTTTGTTGAAAAAGCAGTGACAATTTAGTTAGTATGAGTCAACAATATCTAAACCATTTTTTAAATATTCTACAGATGCAATTAGGATTACTAAAACGATGAGAGAAAAACTTTGCAAGCAATTTAATTGGACAATTGTAGAACATATCCCCTTGCCCACAATTTACCATCACACAAAAATAGCCGGTAGCATAAGAGTAAATCACAGCTGAAAGAGATGCGAGATGCAGGTCCTCCCAGACAAAGAGCACATAGGAAAGCCCAAAGTTAAGTGCGGAGAGAAAAACAAGGACAGGAAATGAAGTTAAATTGTCTAGTGCCTGTAGCTATGACGAATATTACACACAGTCCAACTCCTAGACAGATGAGCATAAATCCCCATAGTAAAGACCTGTTTATCTCACTTTCTATTACCCAATTCATTGTATCTGACTTTAAACAAAAAGATTACCAGGTATGTCAAAGTACAAGAAAAAAAAACACTCTGAGAAAAAGGCAATCATCAGAACTCATCACCAGCCTCATGATATCACATACATGTTGGAATTATATGATAGGAATTTTAAAATAACTATGATTAATATGTTAAGAACTCTAATAGCAACAATAAACAGCATGGAAGAACAGATATGTAATGTAAGCAGAGAGATAAAACCTCTAAGGAATAATCAAAGGGAAACTTTAGAATTAAAAACCACAGTAACTGAAATGAAGAATACATTCGGTGAGCTTATCAGTAGACTTGAAATGACTGAAGGAAGAATCAAGAAATTTGAAGATAGGTCAATAAAAACTTTTCAAATTATAATGCAAAAAGAAAAAAAATATTAAAACAAACAAATGAGGACCAAACATCAAAGAACTGTGGGACAATATATAAAAGTATAACATATACTTAATTGAAATACTTAAGACCTTTCCAAACTTAGTGACAGATACCACATCACAGGTCCAGAAAGTTCAGATAAAGTGAAGCGTAATAAATACCAAACAAATAGATTTTGGCATGCCATATTTAAACAGCAGGAAAGCAAACACACACACACACACAAAAATCTAAAAAGAATGCAGAGGTGAAAAACCGTGGACTTCTCATCAGAGACCATGACAGCAAAAAGAGAGTGAAAATGAAGTTTCAAAAACAAAGTAAAAGACAACAAAGTAAAATAGAAGACATTTATGCAGCCAAAAAACACATGCAAAAATGCTCATCATCACTGGCCATCAGAGAAATGCAAATCAAAACTACTATGAGATACCATCTCACACCAGTTAGAATGGCCATCATTCAAAAGTCAGGAAACAACAGGTGCTGGAGAGGATTTGGAGAAATAGGAACACTTTTACACTGTTGGTGGGACTGTAAACTAGTTCAACTATTGTGGAAGTCAGTGTGGCAATTCCTCAGGGATCTAGAACTAGAAATACCATTTGACCCAGCCATCCCATTACTGGGTATATACCCAAAGGACTATAAATCATGCTGCTATAAAGACATATGCACACGTATGTTTATTGTGACACTATTCACAATAGCAAAGACTTTGAACCAAGCCAAATGTCCAACAACGATAGACTGGATTAAGAAAATGTGGCACATATGCACCATGGAATACTATGCAGCCATAAAAAATGATGAGTTCATGTCCTTTGTAGGGATATGGATGAAACTGGAAATCATCGTTCTCAGTAAACTATCACAAGGACAAAAAACCAAACACTGCATGTTCTCACTCATAGGTGGGAATTGAACAATGAGAACACATGGACACAGGAAGGGGAACATCACACACCAGGGACTGTTGTGGGGTGGGGGGGAGGGGGGAGGGATAGCATTAGGAGATACACCTAATGCTAAATGACGAGTTAATGGGTGCAGCACACCAACATGGCACATGGATACATATGTAACAAACCTGCACATTGTGCACATGTACCCTAAAACTTAAAGTACAATACAAAAAAATAAAAAATAAAAATTAAATAAATAAATAAATAAATAAATACATCAATCTAGAATTTATCCAGCAAAATTATCCATCAAAAGTGAAGGGTAAACAAAGAAAAAAAAAACCATATGACCAGCAGACTTGCCAAAAAATGGTTACAAAAAAAATTTCTTCAGAGAGAAGGAAAATGAAAATGATGAAGGTCAGAAATTTGGATTTTACATAAAGAAAAGAAAGCATTGAAGAAGGAATATATGAAGGTAAATTACAATCTTTTTTTCTAATTTTTAATTGATGTAAAAGATAGTTTTCAAAGCAATAATAGTAACAATGTATTGGGTGATTATGAATGGGTGAAATGAGTGACAGCAATATCGGGGGAAAGGGGAGAGAAACTGGGAATAATTTCTTATAAAGTACTTGCACTACATGTTAATCAGTATAGTGTTATTTGAAGGTGGACAAAACAGATAAAAATGTAAATTGTAAATTCTAGGACAACCAATACCTTTTTTAAAGTAATATAATTTGTATGCTAAGATAGAAGATAAAGTGAAATCATGTAAAATGCTCAATTAAATAAACAAAAATCAGAAGGTAGGGAAAGAAATAAGCCAATAAATTTTAAAAAGACTTTGAGATATCATAAATATTAGTCCACGTTAATAATCACTTAATGTATAAATGGTTTAAATAAACTAATTGAAAGAAAAATTTTGTCAGAGTAGATTAAAAACAATGTTTCCAAACTAGATATTATCTGCAAAAACCTACTTCATATATAAATTTACTAATAATTTAAAAGCAAAGGGATGGAGAAAGATACATCATAGTAACACTAATTTTAAAAAGCTGGGGTAGGATGGGCGCGTTGGCTCCCGCCTGTAATCCCAGCACTTTGGGAGGCTGAGGCAGGCAGATCACCTGAGTCAGGAGTTTGAGACTAGCCTAGCCCATATGGCATAACCCCATCTCTACTAAAAATACAAAAATTAGCCAGTCGTGGTGGCAAGTGCCTGTAATCCCAGCTACTTGGGAGGATGAGGCAGGGAGAATTGCTTGAACCCGGGAGGCAGAGGTTGCAGTGAGCTGAGATTGCACCACTGCCCTCCAGCCTGAATGACAAACACGCAAACAAACAAACGAAAAGCTGGGGTAGCAATATTACATTTGGACAAAAAGGACTTCAGAACAAGGAAAAGCTTCAGAAGTAAACAAAAGTATTCCATAATGATAAATAATTCTTGAAGAAAGCATAATAATCATAAATGCATATGTAACTCACAAAAGAATGTGAAAATACATGCAGAAAATGCTGACACAACTGATTGGAGAAATAGACAAATCCATTCCCATTTGAGGACATCAGTACCTCTTTTAGCATTTGCTAGATCAAGCAGGTGGAAAATCAGTAAAGACATAGATGACCAGAATAGCACAATCCATCAATTTGTTCTAATTGACATGTAGAGAGTATCCCATTTAGCAACAGCAGAACACACAATTTTCTCAAGGCTACATGGAACATTCACCAATGTAAACCACATTCTGGGCAAAAAAACATATCTTAACATACTTAAAAAACAAGCAATCATACAAAGCATGTTCTCAGACCACAGTGGAATTAAACTATAAATATACTATAGAAAAATAGCTGGGAACTCTTCAAATATTTGGAAATTAAATAACACACTTCTAAATAATCTATGAGTCAAAGAAAAAGTCTCAAGAGACTTTAAATATATTTTGAACTAAATGAAAACACAAATTATCAAAATCTGTTGGCTGCACCAAAAGCAATGCATAAAGAGAAATTTATAGCATTAAATGCTTATGTCAAAAAATAAGAAAGATCTAAAATAAAAAACCTAATATTTTACTTTTGAAAACTAGATAAAGAAGAGGGATTTAAGTTTTAGTGCATAAATAAAAAGAAGTAATACAAATTAGAGTAGAAATCGATGAAATTGAAAGTAGAAAACCAATAGGGAAGATGGTTTTAGAAATTCATTTTTTTGAAAAGATCAACACATTTTTAAGTATCTGAACCAACAACAAAAATGGGAGAATACACAAATTATCGATGTTAGAAATAAAAAAGAGATCAACACTCCAACTAAGGAAATACTACTTATTCATGTAACCAAATATCACTAGTTCCCCAAAAAGACTATGGAAATAAAAAATCAAAATAATAAATAAATAAAGCCAGTAAAATAAAATGAAGGTAATAATTTAAAATTGTAGATAGAGAAAATTTTAGGCTTTGTGGGTTATGCAGTCTCTGTTGCAACTCTGCCATTGTATTTCTAAAGCAGCCGCAGACAATATGTAAATGAATAAGCATTGCTGTGTTCCAATAAAACTTTACAAACGCAGGTGGCAGGCCATAGATTGCCCCCCGGCTCTAAAAGAGCTTAAATAACTGCTTGTACTGAAGAAACAGCTTAGTGGCAAAGCAAATAAAAGAATTCTTAGGCTGGATATGGTGGCTCATGCCTCTAATCCAACCACTTTGGGAGGTTGAGGTGAGAGGATTGCTTGAGCCCAGGAGTTCAAGACCAGCCTATGCAACACAGAGAGACTTCATCGCTACAAATAAAAATTAGCCAGGTGTGGTGGCACATACTTGTGTCCCAGATGCTTGGAAGGCTTGAATGGGACGATTGCCTGAGCCTGGGAGGTCGAGCCTGCAGTGAGCTGAGATCGTACCATGCACTCCAGCCTGGGCTACAGAGGGAGACTCTGTGTCAAAAAAGAAAGAAAAAGTTTCTTCATCCCTGAGAGCCTAACATGTCTAAATCTGTTTCTTATATACTCATTGCCATTGTTTTCTGATGTTGGTTAGAACCTTAACTTTGAAATAATTTAACAAACTAGTAATAATACATATATGAAATACATTTTTACTTGAATAAATCATTACAAATAATAGGGAAAAAAATCTTTAAAAACTTGCCTCAATGATATTTTAACCACCAAATGGAAGGGTTCAATAACAAGCAGTCAAAATTAACATAAAAACATAATAAAAGTAATGGAGTCAGTATCTTTAGTCTCTAACACCGTTAGTTCTCATTCCTCAGTTTTGTAATTTAAGAAATGCACATATACACCATGGAATACTATGTAGCCATAAAAAATGATGAGTTCATGTCCTTTGTAGGGACATGGATGAAGCTGGAAACCATCATTCTCAGCAAACTATCACAAGGACAAAAAACCAAACACCGCATGTTCTCACTCATAGGAGGGAATTGAACAATGAGAACATATGGACACAGGAAGGGGAACATCACACTCTGGGGACTGTTGTGGGGTGGGGGGATAGGGGAGGGATAGCATTAGGAGATATACCTAATGCTAAATGACGAGTTACTGGGTGCAGCACACCCATGGCACATGTATACATATGAAACAACATGGCACATGTATACATATGTAACAAACCTGCACATTGTGCACACGTACCCTAAAACTTAAAGTATAATAATAAAATAAATGCATTCCTGCTGTTCATGTGTTCATCCATTCATCAAATAATTTTAATGACTACCATGTGCGGTAGTATTGTTGTAAGTGTGATTTGAAAAGTAAATGTGATGGTACACATGAAAAAAATGATAATATGGATGAAATAAAGCAATTTCTTGGAAGACAGGACCAAAATCCACACGAGGAGAAATAGATGACCTGAATTGCTCTATACAGGAATTAATTCAATATTTTACAAGATTCTCAAAAGAAATTACCAGGCCCAGATATTTTCACTGGTGAATTCTACAAAGTACTTAAGGAAGAAATAATACCAATTTTCCACAATCTTATCCAGAAAATAGAAGCAGAGAAAACACTTTCTGATGTATTCTCTAAAACCAGAATTATCTTAGTATGTAAACTGGCTGAAGACATTACAAAGAAAGAAAACAACAGAACAACCCCCTCATGGACATATATGCAAAAATCTTAAACAAAATATCAACAAATGGAATCCAACAACATGGGAAAACAGTTTATACAAGAAAAAAGTGGAATTCATTAGGGGTATATAAAGCTAGTTCAGCATGTACAATAATCTACCATATATACAGGCAAAAGAAAAAAACATCAGAGATGATAATATGAATTGATGTTGATAAAGCATTTGATAAAATCCAATATCCATTCATGATAAAAACTCTCAATACCATGAAATAGAGTGGAATTTCTTCAACTTTATTTATTTAAGAAAGGAAATCTACATGTCCTACATCTAACATCATGCTCAATGATGAGACTGATGCTTCACCCCTAATATCAGGAAAAAGGCAAAGTAACCTTATCACTCTTGTTAAATATCCTACCAAAAGTCAGAGCTAGTGCAATAAAACAAGAAAAAGATAAAATGTGCACAGATTGGAGGGAAGAAATAAACTTTTTTATTTGCAAATAATATAATTGCCAGAACAAAACTCCACAAAGAATGTAAATAACAACAGCAACAGCAACAACAAAATTCACTTCCTGGAACTAATAAGCAAGTATAGCCAAGTCACAAGATAAAATATCAATATTAATCTCAATTACTTTCCTTTATAAGAACAATGAATCATTGAAGTTTGAAATTAAAGCTATACTATTTACCACCAAATTAATGGAGTACTTAAGTATAAAATCACATACAGAATTTGTATGCAGAAATAAAATACTGATAAAAAAAGTGTCTAAACAAGTAGAGAGATATTTCATGTTCTTAGATTGGAAGACTCAATATTCTTAAAACACAATTTCCTCCCAATTTGATCTATTTATTTGATAATCACAATCACAATCTGAGCAAGCTATTTTATATAAACAAACTAATTCCAAAATTTATATAAAAATGCAAGTGAGGGCTGGGCGCGGTGGCTCACGCTTGTAATCCCAGCACTTTGGGGGGCCGAGGTGGGCAGATCGCGAGGTCAGGAGATCGAGACCACGGTGAAACCACATCTCTACTAAAAATACAAAAAATTAGCCAGGCGTGGTGCTGGGCGCCTGTAGTCCCAGCTACTCGGAGAGGCTGAGGCAGGAGAATGGCGTGAGCCTGGGAGGCAGAGCTTGCAGTGAGCCGAGATTGCGCCACTGCACTCCAGCCAGGGCAACAGAGCAAGACTCCGTCTCAAAAAAAAAAAAAAATGCAAGTGAGCCAACAAAATGCTAATAAAAAAAACTGCAGGACTCACAGTATACAACTTTAAGGCTAATTATGAAGCCACACTAATCAAGAGAATTTAAAAGGATGGCGGATGTTAAGGGCCAGACTTTCTCACTGTTGGATTGGAAGATTATGGACCAGCAAGGGCATAAGTCTAAAATGATTCATGTAGTATTAGATTAGAGTTGAAAACATCAGTATAAACTCATGTTTAGCTTATTAGTATATACTTCCTCTGTCAGCTGAAAAGGCTTAGAAGTACTGACACTTCAGTCATAATGAATATAACTAGCACACAAATCTTGGATTCTAATACCACACTCCAATAAAAGACAGTGGGCTCCATAGAGAAATACTTGATTCTAGGATTGAGTCAGAAGATAAACAAGATGTATTCAGAGCATTTTGTAGTGCTAAAAACAAAACAAATAAACAAACCTTCGATGATGGTACTATGTCAAAGGGATAAAGTAGCTAAACAAAAGAATACCCATGACCAAAGCTAAAACAATTTGAACAACAAAATGGATAAACTTGTATTAAATAATAATCTAAAATATAAAATAAAATTGTATAAGTCTATACTGACATAAATAAATGATTGAATAAATAAATAAGAGGAATAGATAATTCTCTCATCTAGAAGAATTCCAAATAATTCATATAGCTAATCTCTACTCAAGAAGGTGCAACATACTTCCCCATTCCTTATATATGTGCTGTACATAGTGACTGCCTTCCAAAGTACAGCATGGAAGGTGGGGAGTAACTTTACAATGAAGAAATCTGACAATACTACCATAGCCGGGTGTTCAAAGATAACATTGACAGGGATAAGTCATGTTAATAGCTTGTAGGATTATTGATATGTTGTGATGAGAATGGTGTTTTACTTCTGTAGATTTTGTCCCCCCAAAAATATAATTTCAGTCTAATTATGAGAGGAAAAAAGAAAGAAACTGGCATGGCATGTGAGGGGTCATCACAATGAAATGTAGTGTGATATACTGATTGGGATCCTTGAATAGAAAAAGGACATTTGGTAAAAACTACAGAAATAAAGTATGAACTTCAGTAATAATAATATAACAATATTGGTCCATTAATTGTGACAAATTAAAACGTATATTAATGTAAGATGTTAGCAATAGGGAAACCTGTGTGGAGGGTATATAGGAACTCCCTGTACTCTCTTCCTAACTTATCTGTAAATCTAATACTATTCTAAACTTTAACAGTGAACTAAAAAATAAAAATAAACATAAAAAGGCTGAGGTGGCATATTATGAAGCCTATAGCTTCTATTTTAAATTTTAACTTTCCATATTGATGTTATTTATTGAGATTTCACTCAAATCTTCAATTTGCAAAAGGCAGGCATTCTACAGCCAAATAAAAGGTAAATGGCATAATTCATAATATTGTACATAAATATTACATGCATGGACTGGGTGTAACCATTTAATTTATCTCTATACCTTTTAAATGCTCAACACATTAAGAGAATAGTTAAATAGCCAGAAACATAGTGACAGCTGCATGAAAAGCAGTATAAAGAGAACTCTATTTGGTGGGAGTCTAAATCTCATTGTAGGTCTCTAAGAAATTGCTTTATAAATCTGGGTGCTCCTGTATTGGGTGCGTATATATTTAGGATAGTTAACTCTTCTTGTTGAATTGAGCCCTTTAGCATTATGTAATGTCCTTCTTTGTCTTTTTTGATCTTTGTTGGTTTAAAGTCTGTTTTGTCCAAAACTAGGATCCCAACCCCTGCTCTTTTCTGTTTTCCATTTGCTTGATAAATTTTTCTCCATCCCTTTATTTTGAGCCTATGTGTGTCTTTGCACATGAAATGGGTCTCTTGAATACAACATACTCATGGGTCTTGGCTCTTTACCCAGCTTGCCATTCTCTGTCTTTTAATTGGAGCATTTAGCCCAATTACATTTATGGTTAATATTGTAATATGTGAACTTGATCCTGTCATGATGCTAGCTGGTTATTTTGCAGACTTGTTTATGTAGCTGCTTCATCGTGTCACTGGTCTGGGCACTTCAGTGTGTTTTTGTAGTGGCTGGTAACAGTTTTTTCTTTCCATATTTAGTGCTTCCTGCAGGATCTCTTGCAAGGCAGGCCTGGTGGTGGTGAATTCCCTGAGCATTTGCTTGTCTGAAAAGGATCTTATTTCTCCTTCACTTATGAAGCTTAGTTTGGCTGGATATGAAATTTTGGGTTGAAAATTCTGTTCTTTAAGAATGTTGAATTTTGGACCCCAATCTCTTTTAACTTGTAGCATTTCCACTGAGAGATCTGCCGTTAGCCTGATGGGCTTCGTTTTGTAGGTGGTCTGGCCTTTTTCTCTGGCTGCCCTGAACATTTTTGTAATATATCCATTTGACAAATGTCTAATATCCAGAGTCTACAAGAAACAAACAAATTTACAAGAAAAAAACAACCCCATTAAGAAGTGGGCAAAGACATGAACAGACAATTCTCAAAAGAAGACATTTATGTGGCCAACAAACATATGAAAAAAAGCCCAACAACACTGATCATTAGAGGAATGCAAATAAAAACCACAAGAGATACAATCGAAAACCAGTAAGAATGGCAATTATTAAGAAGTCAAGAAACAACAGATGCTGGTGAGGTTGTGCAGAAAAAGGAATGCTTTTACATGGTTGTTGGAAATGTAAATTAGTTCAACCATTGTAGAAGACAGTGAGACAATTCCTCAAAGATCTAGAAGCAGAAATACCATTTGACCAGCAATCCTATTACTGGGTATATACCCAGAGGAATATAAATCATTCTATTATAAAGATATATGCTCATATATGTTCATTGCAGTGCTATTCACAATAGCAAAGACATAGAATCAACCCAAATGCCCACCAATGATAAACTGGATAAAGAAAAGATGGTACATATACACTATGGAATTCTATGCAGCCATAAAAAGGAACAAGATCAAGTCCTTTGCAGGGTCATGAATGGAGTTGGAAGCCATTATCTTCAGCAAACTAACGCAGGAACAGAAAACCAAACACCTGATGTTCTCACTAATAAGTGGGAACTGAATGATGAGAACACGTTGACACATGGTGGGGAACAAAACACACTGGGGCCTGTCTTGGGACAGAGGAAGGGAGAGCATCAGGAAGAATAGCTAATGGATTCTGAGCTTAATACCTAGGTGTTACCTATGTAACAAACTTGCACATCCTGCACATGTACCCCAGAACTTAAAATAAAAGTTGAAGAAAAAAATAGAACTTTATTAGTCTACTAAGAGGATACTAGCTGAAATGATTGACTGACTAGTAACTCCTCAGTTCTGAAAGCTAAGAAATAATCACATCAAGAATAAATGAAAAATTATGAGCACCAACTTGACAGATCTAGATATGCCCCAAACAATACTTTGTCATCTCTGACTTCCCAACAAATATAAACACTATTTCTGTACTCTGAAAATTCTGTCAAAAAATGGAATGTCTTATCCCGACAGGGCAGTAGGACTTCTCTTCCTTTGTAGTAGCTTCTCCATTTCTGTGATGCTGTGATGATTAGATACAATTACAATGACTGATTGAACATCTCTCTCTCTCTCTCTCTCTCTCTCTCCACACCTCCACCCTGCCCTGTTGCCTAGTCTTCTTACTAGAAATGTTCTCATATTTCACTACTGTGTAGAACTAGAGCTGCCTTGTTTTTTATGGGCAAGCCACTTAATGAGAAAATAAAATTCTACAAAAACAAATGCCACTCACAGGGCCACAAATCTACTTCCAAAGAAAAGCTATCATGTGGAACCAAATGGAAAAAGCAGCCCCTGAAGAAGTTTTAAAATGCATAATAGTTTTAATCTCACTTGATAATATTTATGAAGATAGTATTTACGAAGAATACTGATGAACTTCTTCCACCGAAAAAGTGTTTTTCCTTCAACTGGGATTTGAGGCTGGCTGTACACTTTCCTGCCTTTTCCCTTGAATTAGGTTAGCTTTTAACCATATTTGAATGGAAAAGAAGCATAAAATATCTTTTAAAATTCAATTTAGAAAAATTAATCCTTTCTCCCATGTGAGCTCTGTAAAGGTAGCAGAATATCCAATCAGGAAGTGAATATACAAGATGACCCTGACTTTCAAGCAAAACCTTATTAAAATGGAAAAGTTACACTCACTTATGATATTATGTTTTTATCATGGGAACCAAATTGCAAATATATGAACTCTGTGCAAATGTAACAGTTTCCCTTTACATGACTTTTACTGAGAATTTTTTATGTGTCCTATTGACCTTAAATATGGTAAGATATATATTTCCATAGATTGAATTCTTTTGAATCAGCTCAAACGAATACTTGGCAGCAATGCATATATGGATTACTCAATTTGGAATTTTTACCTTTTTAAAAATTAGCACTTTTCTTTAAATCACATCTCATTGCACTTGGAAACATCTGTGACAGAGAGGAGGATGAGCTATCAAGGCAGAGTGTGGTATTTTCAAACTGATGAAGCCTGCCTCTTGCAGAGTCTCAGCAAGCAGTGAGGTGGAAATTCACACAGAGACCTAGATAAGGTGCCTGGCCTATATGCAACAACTAGACTTTCATTCTCTATTTATATTTGAAACGTCTTTTGTTTCTTCAAGATGCATGAAATAAAATTGAGGAGTACATAACAAAAAGTCAAAGGATTTTGATAATGACTTTGGGACTGAATAGAATGGCCTGTGAAGAGTCAGAGCAAAAGCATATTTTTGACATCACATTTACATGTAAAACAACATTTTGAAACTAGATTTTTTATTCTCCTTATAAAGTAGATATTGCACATCACGATCTGTCAAAAAAAGTAAAACTACCTATCTTATTTTTGGAAGAAATTTTCATCCTAAAGAATCATTTCATCAGTGGTGTTCATTAATGCACAGCTGCTAAGCACCTGTGCATGCATGCATTGGCCCATGAAGATAAGCAACTAGAAATTTTGGTCCCCAGGTTGTGGAGATTCTATGCATATATATATATATATATATATATATATACATATGCATATATATATGGAGAGAGATATATTATACATACATATTTTGATATATACATTTTATGTATGTATGTTATATACATTATGCATCTTACCATATAAACCAAAATGAGTAGTGACACTGGTGCATTTAAACTGATCATTATTGCCTAAGTGCTTACCCTTATGGAAATCAGCTTTGGAGCTTAGAACATTCTTTTTGGAGTATCCTTTCAGAAAGCTGGGAGCCACATCCAAGCTCCGTCATTCATTACCTAGGAAACCAGAGGAAATTCATGTAACCACTGTCCTTTATCTCCATGTCAACGACCTGAGGGATGTGTACAGCACATCGTAAAAGCTTCATAAATGTTAGTAATTATTATGCTTATATTTCCATAAGCCGAAATGTTCTTTTTTCCCTTTCCCATCTGTTTTTACCCTTTTAGTCCTTCAAGGCTCACCTCAAATACAGAAAGAATAATCACAATAGCAACTAGAAATTTCCCTTACTTCTCCAACTCTACGTTACACAAAACTATTTGTTTGTCATTGCTCTCATGGAACACCTTGTTGGAAACATCATATAGTGGTTATAAATTGGTGAGGAGTTTGGAAAATTTGGAGTAAATCAAGCCCTGGAAAGCTTTTTCATGTGAATAACTCCTAATTTTGATAGATCTGCAGATAAGCGTTGGGGAAGAAAAAAACTGGGGCATTGGATGCTTTGATAAAGATCCCCAGGAGTACATATAAGAATTCCTTCTCCCAGACTTCCTACAAATCTACTAATGTATTTCATTATATTAGAATACAATGTATTTCACTGTATTAGAATACCACACAATGACTTACCGATTTCCAATTTTTACCTCTTACCACAGAGTCTAACACATTATAAGTATTCAATAGACGTATGTTGACTGACTAAATGAAAAATAGCTTTTGTTCTTCTCTCTGTTAAACAGTTCTAACTTAAAGAAAATTGAAGTTATCTATTGTGGACTTCAAATTGGTTGACTAGAAGCATTTCATGCTCACCTCCTCCACTTAAGATCCAAAATAGTGCGTAATCATACTTCAAATACATTATCCAAGAGATAACACTGGAATTCAACTGAAAAATGACAGGAAACGACAAAAGCAAGGGAAAAAAAAAAAGACAGAGAGCCTGCTTGGCTGGTATGAGCTGGAGCCAGGAGGAACTGCCCAATGTAGGGAAAGAGTAAGTGAGAGCATCTCCCAGCATCTCACATCCCCAGCATGGAATCATTGAAATCCTGGCAACAGGAGAGCCCCTCAACCCTTTCAAGACCTGAAACTAACATAAGGAGGTGCCAGGAGACAATGAGATGGAACTGCTTTAGGGAGAGAGCTTGCACTTGTTCTCTCACCCTTTCTGAGTCATAGGTGGCTACAGCAAAACACCAGTGATGGCTATTACACCAGATGCAAAGATATCAACATAAGGACACAGGATAAATGCAAAAGCAAGAACATTTGACACCTGCAAAGGAATACAATGATTTTCCAGCAATAGATTTTTAATCAAGCAGAAATTCTCAAAATCTCAGATAAAGAATTCAAAATATTAATTTTAAAGAAACTCAGTGAGATACAAGATAATTCTGAAAAATAATACAAATAAATCAGGAAATCAATTCAGTATATAAATGAGAAATTTTCCAAAGAGAAAGATATTTTTAAAAAGAAACAAATAGAAACTCAGAAACTGAGGAATTCAATGAAAGAAATACAAAATGCATTAGAAAGCTTCAACAATAGACCAGACCAAGCAGAAGAAAGAATCATAGAAAATGAAGACTGGTCTTTTGAAATAATTCAGTCAGACAAAAATAAAGAAAAAACAATAAAAAAGAATGAGCAAAGCCTCCATGATGTTTGGGACAACAAAAAGCCACCAAATATTAAATTCTTTGTATCCCTGTGGGCAAATAGAGAATTAAAGAATTAGAAAACCTATTTAACAAAATAATAGATGAATGTTTGCTAGGCCTAGCAAGAGATTTAGACATCCAGAGACAGGAGACTCAGTGATCTTCAAGCAGATACAATGCAGAAGGTCTTCTTCATGGCACATTATAGCTAGACTGTCTAAACTCAAAGAGCAAATCCTAAAAGCAGCAAGAGAGAAAAGTTTTTAGTCACCTATAAAGGAATCCCCATCAGATTTCACAGCAGAAACTTTACAGGGCAGAAGAAAATCAGATACAACATTCAAAGTACAGAAAGAAAATCATGACAGACAGAATATTATTCAGCAAAATTATCCTTTATAAATAAACGGGAGATAAAGTATTTCCCAGAGAAGCAAATGTTGAGGGAATTTGTTACCACTAAACTGATTCTGCAAGAAATGCTCAAAGGAGTCCTATACCTGGGAGCAAAGGATGATATTTACCATTATGAAAACACAGAAAAGTATCAAACCCCTGGTTAAGCAATCACATGAGGAGGAAAAAAGACTCAAGTGGTATCACTACAGAAATCCACCAAACCAAAATGACAAATACTAAGATAAAAAGAAAGAAACAGAAACTATGTAAAACAGCTAGAAAACAATTAGCAATGTGACAAAAACAAAGCCTTATATATATCAATATTAACCTTAGACAAAATGGATTAAATTCTCTATATAAAAGATATACAAAGGTTTAGTGAATTTAAAAAATTGATCTATCTGCTGCTTACAAGGAGTTCACCTTATCAGAAAAACTTATATAGACTGCTAGCAAAGACATGAAAATATGTTCCATGAAAAGAAACCAAAAGTGGAAAGAAGTAGCTTTATTTATATTAGATGAAACATACTTTAAGTCAAAAATATTTTTAAAAAGACAAAGCATATCCTTTTGCTGAATTGATGCCTTATATGTGCCTCATTATAATGATAAAGGCATCAATCCAGGAAAAGGATAAAACAATTCTAGATATATATGCAGCTAACACTAGAGGAACCAGAATTATAAAACAAATATTACTAGATCTAAAAAGAGAGGTGCACTACAATACAATAATAGTGGGGGACTTCAACACCCCACTCCCAGAATTAAACAGAACATCTAAGCAAAAAATAAACAAAAACACTTTAGATTTAAACTGGACTTTAGACCAAATGGACCTAACTAACATGTACAGAACATTTTTTCAACAGCTACAGAATTCACATTTTTCTAATCAGTGCATGGAACATTATTCAGGATAGACTATATGTTAGAAGAAGCCTCAACAAATCTAAAAAAAAAAACACATAATATCACATCAACTATCTTTGTAGAGTGCAAAATAAAAGTAGAAATCAATACAAAGAGGAACTTTGGAAACTACAAACACATACAAATTAAACAACATTCTCCTGAATCACTATTGTGGTAATGAAGAAATTAAGATGGAAGTTTTAAAAATTTCTTGAAACGAATGAAAGTGGCAATACAACATGCCAAAACCTAGGAGATACCATAAAAACAGTTTGTAGGAATAAATGCCTGCATCAAAAAAGTAGAAAGATAACAATCTAACAACGATCTTGAAGGAACTAGAAAATCAAGAACAAACCGAACCCCAAATAACAGATGAAGAGAAATAAATAAGTACGGAGCAGTATTAAATGAAACAGAATTTTTTACAAAATGCACAGGGCCAACAAAATGAAAATTGGTTCATTAGAACTTAGACAAAAAGTTGCAGATTTTGTCAAACATGTGGAGGAAAATAAACTCTTTTATACAGTATGTTATTGGTGTGGATATAAATTAGCACAGTCATTATCGAAAACCTGATTTCTCTAAAAACTGAGTTACCGTTTGATTTAGAAATCCCAGTACTAGGTGTCTACCCAAAGGAAAAGAAATCAGTGTATCAAAGGGATATTTGTATTCACAAGCTTATTGCAGCTTTAATGACAGTAGAAAATATATGAATTCAACCCATGTCCGTCAATGGATGAGTGGATAAAAAATATATGTATATTCCATTGTGAAATTAAATATATCTGACTTCTATATAATGAAATATATTTATGTATAAATGCATTTATAAATATATATTTATATATTTATGTAAGTATAATATATACTTATAAATATGAATATGTACATATATTATTACATATATGTGTGTATATATCACTTACATATATATTTCATTATTTTTTATGGTCATGTACTATTGCATTGTGTATGGATTGCAGAAACATGGATAGAGGAAATCATTATGTTAAGTGAAATAAGCTAGGCACCAAAAGAAAAATATAACATGTTTTCTCACTTATATGTGGGAGTGAACACATTTAATCATGTAGAGATAAAGAATGGGAAGACAGAGACTGGCAAGGGTGAGTGGGGGATACAGGGAGGGCTTAAGAGAAGTGTGTTAAAGGGTATGAGCATACAGTTAGAAAGAAGGAGCAAATTAAAGGTTTTACAGTTGAGTAGAGTGACTACAGTTAACAAAAATGTATTGTACTCAGGCGATGGAAACTCTAAATAACTGACTTGTTTACTGTGCACTAGATATGTGTAATAAAACTTCACATGTACCCTATAATTTTGTACAACTAAAAAAAATCAAAATAAGAAAACAAAATGGATTTGCATGAGGTAGGTAAGTGGAGCTTACCATTTTAGATTTAGGAACTATTATCACCATCAGCCTTACTCAACACTGAAAAGTCCTATTTATCATAAGAAAATATATAGATATGTAAAGATATTGATACAGAAATAATGCTGCACATTGAAACATTCAATTTTGTGATGGCTTGCCCGAAATTTTATGAAAATGTTATCAGAAAATAAAACAGATTAAGAATGCATACCATCATTTTCAAATTATTAAATTAGCCCAATGATTCAATATATTTTAACCCCGATATCTCCTTTGCAATGTTTTATGTGTTTAAAAATTCCCATGAGGATGGCATGTAATATCTACTTGGTAATTTGATAACTGGATTTTCACAGTGTGAAGAAAATATGACAAACTGCTTAATTCCAAGTTGATTCGAAAAACAGGTTTTGGTTTAAATGGTGTCCACTATTTGGTTCAAGAATAACAGTTAAAAGAAAGAGGAGGTGCTGGGCACGGTGGCTCACACCTGTAATCCCAGAACGTTGGGAGGCCGGGGCAGGCAATCACCTGAGGTCAGGAATTCAAGACCAGCCTGACCAACACAGAGAATCCCTGTCTCTACCAAAAAAAAAAAAAAAAAAAAATTTGCTGGGCGTGGTGGCACATGCCTGTAATCCCAGCTACTCAGTAGGCTGAGGCAGGAGAATCGCTTGAACCCAGGAGGCGGACATTGCAGTGAGCTGAGATCATGCCATTGCACTCGAGCCTGGGGAACAAGAGTGAAACTCTGTCTCAAAAAAAAAAAAGAGAGATAAGAAATTTGAAAGATGGCAGGGAGCAGTAAGAAGGGTGAGAAGGAAAAGAAAGTTGGTTTTTTTTCCATCTACATTGAATCTGTTTGCTTGTGGTGTGTCCAAAACATGAAACAGGTTTTCAGAAAGTGTTCAGATTTAAAATCACTAATGTAACAAGAAGTTGAAACAAAGTGTTTTTAATAATAAAGTAAAACACTAATCTGTATTTTGATCAATTCATACCAAGACAGCCATTATAACAAGATCACTAGCAGTCACATTTTTAATTATTCAAGAGAAAGCACATGTTTTGAGATTCAGGAATGTAAAACATAAACTTGTTTTGTTGAATACATTAGAGAGTAAATTTGGCTCAGGCTGAAAATTAAAGCATGTTTCTAAATGTAAGGCACACCAAGAGACTGTTGTCTGGTAGTTTAGTAATTAAATTCCTCATGGAAACACTTTCATCATCCGTACAGTTAGGATACTTTCATTTGCAAGTGTTAGAAACCCAACTCCAACTTAAGAAATGGAATTTAATGACTTATGTAATTGAGAAATCCCACAGGTGATGGTGGTTTAAGGCACAGCTGTTATTAGGCACTTAAAGATATTTTTCCCCTTCCTCTCCCTTTATTTCCCTTTCCTTTCTCTCTCTTTCCTCCTTTTTTCTTTTCTTCTTCCCCTCCTCCCCTCTCCTCCCCTCCCCTTCCCTCCCCTCCTTTCCCCTCCATCACCTCCCATCCTGTCCCCTCCCCTCACCTCCTCTCCCCTCCCCTCCTTTCCCCTCCCATCCCCTCCCTCCTCTCCCCTCCACTCCTCTCCTCTCCCTTCCCCTCCCCTCCTCTCCACTCCCCTCCTCTCCCTTCCCCTCCTCTCCCTTCCCCTCCCCTCCTTTCCCCTCCCATCCCCTCCCCTCCTCTCCCTTCCCCTCCCCTCCTTTCCCCTCACATCCCCTCCCATCCTCTCCCCTCCCCTCCTCTCCCCTCCCCTCCCCTCCTCTCCTTTCCTCTTTTCTCCGCTCCTCCCCTCTCCTCTCTGCTCCTCCCCTCTCCGCTCTCTTCTTTCAATCTGTCCATTGCTCTTTCCATCTTAACTTTATTTTATTCCTCCATGTCTGGTTTATTCTTAGGCAAGCACCCTCTATGTAGTGAAAAAGTTGGCCATCAAGAATATAGAATTCAATTCTAAAAGCTAAGCAACCTTAATAAGAAAGGGAACTGCTTTCCATAGCCCTGGCAAAAGTCTTATGGGAAATGTTGGCTTGCATGGCTGGGCCACACAATCATCTCCGAACCAATCAAGGAAGTCTTAAATTTGTGGTGTTCTGATTGGCCAAGGGTAGGGTGCATGACCCCATATGATGCTAGGAGAAAAGAGAATCAACTACTTTCAAACTTTGGGTCTATTTAGGCACAAGTAAGTAGTGGTATATGATAGCAGTGCTTCTGAAACTTTTATGTGTATTGATTCAAATTAATACGCATTTGTTAAAAATGCATTTTTTATTATACTTTAAGTTTTAGTGTACATGTGCACAACATGCAGGTTAGTTACATATGTATACACGTGCCATGTTGGTGTGCTGCACCCATTAACTTGTCATTTAACATTAGGTATATCTCCTAACGCTATCCATCCCCCCTCCGCCTACCCCCCAACAGGCCCCAGTGGGTGATGTTCCCCTTCCTGTGACCAAGTGTTGTCATCGTTCAATTCCCACCTATGAGTGAGAACATGCAGTGTTTGGTTTTTTGTCCTTGTGATAGTTGGCTGAGAATGATGCTGTCCAGCTTCATCCATCTCGCTATAAAATACATGAACTCATCATTTTTTATGGCTGCATAGTATTCCATGGTGTATATGTGCCACATTTTCTTAATCCAGTCTATCGTTGTTGGACATTTGGGTTGGTTCCAAGTCTTTGCTATTGTGAATAGTGCCACAATAAACATACATGTGCATGTGTCTTTATAGCAGCATGATTTATAATCCTTTGGGTATATACCCAGTAATGGGATGGCTGGGTCAAATGGTATTTCTAGTTCTAGATCCCTGAGGAATTGCCACACTGACTTCCACAATGCTTGAACTAGTTTACAGTCCCACCAACAGTGTAAAAGAGTTCCTATTTCTCCACATCCTCTCCAGCACCTGTTGTTCCCTGAATTTTTAATGATGGCCATTCTAACTGGTGTGAGATGGTATCTCATTGTGGTTTTGATTTGCATTTCTCTGATGGCCAGTGATGATGAGCATTTTTTCATGTCTCTTTTGGCTGCATAAATGCCTTCTTTTGAGAAGTATCTGCTCATATCCTTTGCCCACTTTTTGATGGGGTTGTTTGTTTTTTTCTTGTAAATTTGTTTGAGTTCATTGCAGATTCTGGATATTAGCCCTTTGTCAGATGGGTAGATTGCAAAAATTTTCTCCCATTTTGTAGGTTGCCTGTTCACTCTGATGGTAGTTTCTTTTGCTGTGCAGAAGCTCTTTAGTTCAATGAGATCCCATTTGTCAATTTTGGCTTTTGTTGCCATTGCTTTTGGTGGTTTAGCCATGAAGTCCTTGCCCATGCCTATGTCCTGAATGGTATTGCCTAGGTTTTCTTCTAGGGTTTTTATGGTTTTAGGTCTAACATGTAAGTCTTTAATCCATCTTGAATTAATTTTTGTATAAGGTGTAAGGAAAGGATCCAGTTTCAGCTTTCTACATATGGCTAGCCAGTTTTCCCAGCACCATTTATTTAATAGGGAATCCTTTCCCCATTGCTTGTTTTTGTCAGATTTGTCAAAGATCAGATGGTTGTAGATATGCGGCATTATTTCTGAGGGCCCTGTTCTGTTCCATTGGTCTATATGTCTGTTTTGGTAACAGTACCATGCTGTTTTGGTTATTGTAGCCTTGTAGTATAGTTTGAAGTCAGGTAGCGTGATGCTTCCAACTTTGTTCTTTAGGCTTAGGATTGACTTGGCAATGCAGGCTCTTTTTTGGTTCCATATGAACTTTAAAGTAGTTTTTTCCAATTCTGTGAAGAAAGTCATTGGTAGCTTGATGGGGATGGCATTGAATCTATAAATTACCTTGGGCAGTATGGCCATTTTCACGATATTGATTCTTCCTGCCCATGAGCATGGAATGTTCCTCCATTTGTTTGTATCCTCTTTCATTTCATTGGGCAGTGGTTTGTAGTTCTCCTTGAAGAGGTCCTTCACGTCCCTTGTAAGCTGGATTCCTACGTATTTTATTCTCTTTGAAGCAATTGTGAATGGGAATTCACTCGTGATTTGGCTCTCTGTTTGTCTGTTATTGGTGTATAAGAATGCTTGTGATTTCTGCACATTGATTTTGTATCCTGAGACTTTGCTGAAGTTGCCTATTAGCTTAAGGAGATTTTGGGCTGAGACGATGGGGTTTTCTAGATATACAATCATGTCATCTGCAAACAGGGACAATTTGACTTCCTCTTTTCCTAATTGAATACCCTTTATTTCCTTCTCCTGCCTGACTGCCCTGGACAGAACTTCCAACACTATGTTGAATAAGAGTGGTGACAGAGGGCATCCCTGTCTTGTGCCAGTTTTCAAAGGGAATGCTTCCAGTTTTTGCCCAGTCATTATGATATTGGCTGTGGGTTTGTCATAAATAGCTCCTATGATTTTGAGATACGTCCCATCAATACCTAATTTATTGAGAGTTTTTAGCATGAAGCGGTGTTGAATTTTGTCAATGGCCTTTTCTGCATCTATTGAGATAATCATATGGTTTTTGTCATTGGTTCTGTTTATATGCTGGATTATGTTTACTGATTTGCATATGTTGAACCAGCCTTGCATCCCAGGGATGAAGCCCACTTGATCATGGTGGATAAGCTTTTTGATGTGCTGCTGGGTTCGGTTTGCCAGTATTTTACTGAGGATTTTTGCATCAATGTTCATCAGGGATATTGGTTTAAAATTCTCTTTTTTTGTTGTGTCTCTGCCAGGCTTTGGTATCAGGATGATGCTGGCCTCATGAAATGAGTTAGGGAGGATTCCCTCTTTTTCTATTGATTGGAATAGTTTCAGAAAGAATGGTACCATTTCCTCCTTGTACCTCTGGTAGAATTCAGCTGTGAATCCATCCTGGACTTTTTTTGGTTGGTAAGCTATTAATTATTGCCTCAATTTCAGTGCCTGTTACTCGTCTATTCAGAGACTCAACTTCTTCCTGGTTTAGTCTTGGGAGGGTGTATGTGTCGAGGAATTTATCCATTTCTTCTAGATTTTCTAGTTTATTTGCATAGAGGTGTTGATAATATTCTCTGATGGTAGTTTGTATTTCTGTGGGAACAGTGGTAATATCCCCTTTATCATTTTTTCATTACGTCTATTTGATTCTTCTCTCTTTTCTTCTTTATTAGTCTTGCTAGCAGTCTATTAATTTTGTTCATCTTTTCAAAAAAGCAGCTCCTGGATTCATTGATTTTTTGAAGGGTTTTTTGTGTCTCTATTTCCTTCAGTTCTGCTCTGATCTTAGTTATTTCTTGCCTTCTGCTAGCTTTTGAATGTGTTTGCTGTTGCTTCTCTAGTTCTTTTAATTGTGGTGTTAGGGTGTCAATTTTAGATCTTTCCTGCTTTCTCTTATGGGCATTTAGTGCTATAAATTTCCCTCTACACATTGCTTTAAATGTGTCCCAGAGATTCTGGTGTGTTGTGTCTGTGTTCTCATTAGTTTCAAAGAACATCTTTATTTCTGCCTTCATTTTGTTATGTACCCAGTAGTCATTTAGGAGCAGGTTGTTCAGTTTCCACATAGCTGAGCGGTTTTGAGTGAGTTTCTTAATCCTGAGTTCTAGTTTGATTGCACTGTGGTCTGAGAGACAGTTTGTTATAATTTCTGTTCTTTTACATTTGCTGAGGAGCACTTTACTTCCAACTATGTGGTCAATTTTGGAATAGGTGTGGTGTGGTGCTGAAAAGAATGTATATTCTGTTGATTTGGGGTGGAGAGTTCTGTAGATGTCTATTAGGTCCGCTTGGTGCAGAGTTGAGTTCAATTCCTGGATATCCTTGTTAACTTTCTGTCTCGTTGATCTGTCTAATGTTGACAGTGGGGTGTTAAAGTCTCTCATTATTATTGTGTGGGAGTCTACTCTTTTTGTAGTTCACTAAGGACTTGCTTTATGAATCTGGGTGCTCCTGTATTGGGTGCATATATATTTAGGATAGTTATCTCGTTGAATTGTTCCCTTTACCATTATGTAATGGCCTTCTTTGTCTCTTTTGATCTTTGTTGGTTTAAAGTCTGTTTTATCAGAGACTAGGATTGCAACCCCTGCCTTTTTTTGTTTTCCAGTTGCTTGATAGATCTTCCTCCATCCCTTTATTTTGAGCCTATGTGTGTCTCTGCACTTGAGATGGGTTTCCTGAATACAGCACACTGATGGGTCTTGACTCTTTATCCAATTTGCCAGTCTGTGTCTTTTAATTGGAACATTTAGCCCATTTACATTTAAGGTTAATATTGTTGTGTGTGAATTTGATCCTGTCATTATGATGTTAGCTGGTTATTTTGCTTGTTAGTTGATGCAGTTTCTTCCTAGCCTCGATGGTCTTTACAATTTGGCATGTTTTTGCAGTGGCTGGTATCAGTTGTTCCTTTCCATGTTTAGTGCTTCCTTCAGGAGCTCTTTTAGGGCATGCCTGGTGGTGACAAAATCTCTCAGCATTTGCTTGTCTGGAAAGGATTTTATTTCTCCTTCACTTATGATGCTTAGTTTTGCTGGATATGAAATTCTGGGTTGAAAATTCTTTTCTTTAAGAATGTTGAATATCGGCCCCCATTCTCTTCTGGCTTGTAGGGTTTCTGCTGAGAGATCAGCTGTTAGTCTGATGGGCTTCCTTTTGTGGGTAATCCACCCTTTCTCTCTGGCTGCCCTTAACATTTTTTCCTTCATTTCAACTTTGGTGAATCTGACAATTATGTGTCTTGGAGTTGCTCTTCTCAAGGAGTATCTTTGTGGCGTTCTCTGTATTTCCTGAATTTGAAGTTTGGCCTGCCTTGCTAGGTTGGGGAAGTTCTCTTGGATAATATCCTGCAGAGTGTCTTCCAACTTGGTTCCATTCTCCCTGTCACTTTCAGTACACCAGTCAGACATAGATTTGGTCTGTTCACATAGTCCCATATTTCTTGGAGGCTTTGTTCATTTCTTTTTATTCTTTAGTCTCTAAACTTCTCTTCTCACTTCATTTCATTCATTTGATCTTCCATCACTGATACCTTTCTTTCAGTTGATCGAATTGGCTACCGAGGCTTGTGCGTTCGTCATGTAGTTCTTGTGCCATGGTTTTCCGCTCCATCAGGTCCTTTAAGGACTTCTCTGCATTGGTTAGTCTAGTTAGCCATTCGTCTAATTTTTTTTTCAAGGTTTTTAACTTCTTTTCCATGGGTTCGAGCTTCTTCCTTTAGCTCAGAGTAGTTTGATCGTCTGAAGCCTTCTTCTCTCAACTCGTCAAAATCATTCTCTGTCCAGCTCTGTTCCACTGCTGGTGAGGAGTTGTGTTCCTTTGGAGGAGGAGAGGTGCTCTGATTTTTAGAGTTTCCAGTTTTTCTGCTCTGTTTTTTCCTCATCTTTGTGGTTTTATCTACCTTTGGTCTTTGATGATGGTGACGTACAGATGGGGTTTTGGTGTGGATGTCCTTTCTGTTTGTTAGTTTTCCTTCTAACAGTGAGGACCCTCAGCTGCAGGTCTGTTGGAGTTTGCCGGAGGTCCACTCCAGACCCTGTTTGCTGGGGTATCAGCAGCGGAGGCTGCAGAACAGTGGATATTGGTGAACAGCAAATGTTGCTGCTTGATCATTCCTCTGGAAGTTTTGTCTCAGAGGAGAACCCGGCCATGTGAGGTGTCAGTCTGCCCCTACTGGGGGGTGACTCCTATTTAGGGTACTTGGGGATCAGGGACCCACTTGAGGAGGCAGTCTGTCCGTTCTCCAGCTGTGTGCTGGGAGAACCACTACTCTCTTCAAAGCTGTCAGACAGGGACATTTAAGTCTGCAGAGGATTCTGCTGCCTTTTGTTTGACTATGCCCTGCCCCCAGAGTGGAGTCTACAGAGGCAGGTAGGCAGGCCTCCTTGAGCTGCGGTGGGCTCCACCCAGTTCGAGCTTCCAGGACACTTTATTTACCTACTCAAGCTTCAGCAATGGCTAGCGCCCCTCCCCCAGCCTCGCTGCCACCTTGCAGTTTGATCTCTAGACTGCTGTGCTAGCAATGAGCGAGGCTCCGTGGGCATAGGACCCTCCAAGCCAGGCGCGGGATATAATCTCCTGGTGTGCCGTTTGCTAAGACCATTGGAAAAGTGCAGTATTAGGGTGGGAGTGACCTGATTTTCCAGTTGCCGTCTGTCACCCCTTTCTTTGACTAGGAAAGGGAATTTCCTGACCCCTTGCACTTCCCAGGTGAGGTGATGCCTCACCCTGCTTCAGCTCATGCTGGTTGCACTGCACCCACTGTTAAAAATATAAAATGCATTTTTAACAAATGCATATTAATTGAGTAAGTGAGGTGTGAGACCAGAAATTCTAAACTTCAAGAAACTCTCAGGTGATTTTATGCTGCTGGTTTGGGAGGCATAGTTTGAAAACCATGGCTGGTTGGTAAAAGGATACGAGATAGCCAAAAGCAACAGAAGAGAGAGAGAAATTAAACCATCTAAATAGGTTTAGATGAATTTCATAATTATAATTTTAGACACATATACTTGATAAAAATTTAAATTTTGAATTAGAACCGAAGCAGCCCTTCATGATTCCACATATACCAAAGGAAATCTTAGAAAGAGTTATATAAAGAATCAATAGCATGATTTAAATCTCGGTTTGCACAGAGGACTGTTATTTATATAAATACAATAGATTATGAAATACCGTATGCTAAACTACATGATAAACTCTACTATGGTTGCAAATATATTTTCATGTTAAAAATATAGCTTTCATTTACATATATGTTTACATATTATTCAATAATATGTATACTATATAGCTCAATTTCTGCTGAAATAATTCCACACCACAGTATACAAATACAGAAAAAAAATTTCTAGGTCACAACTGGCTATCCTATTATTTTAAATCAAAGTTCATGAAAGTATTCTTGTACACAATAAAATGTAAATAGCCTACTACCAATGACTGAGAATTAGTAAGCAGAAGGGGTGCCAAGGTGTGGGTCTATGTATGTCAGAGAGGCGCCCCGTGACTATTTTGCCTACATTTTACATCTCCCGGGTTGCTTGCTAGTCAAATGAACCCAGTAAGTAGATGAGCACATGATCAGATACAATGAACGTTTCAGTCATTGTCAAAACGGTCAAAGAACTACAATAAAAAACAAAAAAAACCTATGTTGTAAGTGAAATCTTAAGTCCATGTTATTTTTTTCTGATTTCAAACTACCTGAAAATTCAACTAGTGTTGAAATGCAATTGTTACGGTCTACATTCAGTGTACTACCTTTATAAGAAAGAAATCACAAGTAAATGAGTCAATGTAAGGAATTTGTTTTTAGGAATATGTAGAATATGACCTATTAGGGATGGGGATAATTCAACCAATTCAATTAATATTTTGTCTGGATTATTAAACTGATTTGATGCTATATAAATAAACATATTTACATTTCAAGTACGTATTTTGATGTGAGAAATGAATGTATGAAAAAGTGGAGACATGCTTAAAGAAGCATTAATGTTCAGAAAACTTATAGGAAATAATGAACAATTACTTCCTCTGGAGAATGAACCTGGGTGGTGGAGGGCTAGTAGGAAGAATTTATGTTTTTGTGGGTGTTGTTTGCATCTTACTATTAGTGTACATTAATTTATTTGAAATTTTAATGAACTCTAGTACCTTGTCCATCAATTAATCAGTATTTTTAAGAGCTAACATTATGAAGAAGAAACTGTGCAGGAGGAAGAAGTGATGGTGAATGACGCTGACTTGAGCCCCATCTTATGCAGTTTACAGCATACCTGGGCAAGCAGACATTAGACACATGTATATAAGTTCAATAGCTAGCACAAATGGGAAATATAAGTGTGGCCAGTGGGAGTTATTCTCAAGAGTAAGGTGACATATCTTAGTTTTCAAAAATTGAATTGTGTCTTATGTCATTTTCTTGTATACATTGCTCTAAGTTCTTTTCTAAAATTATTTTTTGAAATTTTGCTGTGTTTACAGGAAAGCTCACTTACCTATAATGAGCATATTTATTGAACCTCATTTCTGTCTTCTCAAACTGGTTTATCCTAAAAATTGAATTTCCTCGAATAACCTTGAATCTGAATTACCATATATGAGCAATAATAAGTCACCTTCTAAGACACAACCCCTTAAGTGTTTCAGTCATTTTTACAGTCAGTTCAAGCCTCAGCACCAAAAATTTAATTGTATATGCAGCAAGCAGCCATTGTTACAATGTGCCTAAGAATGCTTACCGTGATGGTTTCTTTTATGTGTGAACTTGACAGAATTAAGGAACACCTAAAAGCTTGGGAAAGTATTGTTTTGGGGTGTGTCTTTAAGGTTGTTTCCAAAGATTAGCATGTGAGTCTAAGAGGACTAGGTGAGGAAGATTTGTCCTCAGTGTGGCTTCTTACTCTTACTTCTTACTTCTTTATTTAGTCACTTATCTTCTCAGCTGTAGAACTGGTAATATGTGCTCATAAGATGTACTGTAAAGGATTATTTGAAGTTCCAGTGGGATCATATTATATAAAGCACTTTCTGGTATCTGACTTCAAATGACAGAAATTGTTACTATTGTACTAGCTTACAAATGCAATGGGTGGGCACCATCCAATCTTCAGGGAGTTCAGAGAAAACAAAAAACAGGAAAAGGCTAATGTGTCCATCCCCATCCCTCTGCTCCAACTGTGTAACATTCTTCCTCTCCTGTTCTTGGATGAAAACTCCAATTTCATGGCCCCTGGACTCCAGGACTTAAAGCAGCAGCCTCCTGAGTTCTCAGGCCTTTGGTCTCAGACTGAGATTTACATCATTCACTTCCCTGATTCTTAGACCTGGGAGCTTGGACTGAGCCATGCTATCAGCATCCCAGGGCCTTCAGCTTGCAGATGGCCATCTCAAGATTTCTCAGTCTCCATAATGACATGAGCCAGTTCCCATAATAAATTCCCTGTCACCTATCTATCTATCTGTCTATCTATCTACTCATCTATCTATCTATCTTTCTGTCTATCTCCTATTGACTCTCTCTGGAGAATCCTAATACACTCTCTAATAATATCATATACTAGATTAACCATATGTTCTGTTCTGAAACACATTAAAATAAAGTACAAACATGGAGAAAGGGAATGGCCTAGGATAAGACATTCTTCAACATTAATACCAACTCTGTCTCTTATTTACTCAGTTACTTATTTTCTCCACTGTAAAATTGGTAAATACGTGCTGATAATAAGTGCTGCAAAGGATTATTTGAAGATCCAGTGGGATAACATTATATAAAGCACCTTCTGGTAGCTGACTTC
Organism: Nomascus leucogenys; assembly: GCF_006542625.1. Taxonomy (NCBI): domain Eukaryota; kingdom Metazoa; phylum Chordata; class Mammalia; order Primates; family Hylobatidae; genus Nomascus; species Nomascus leucogenys. The sequence continues at coordinate 52,183,439 of NC_044383.1, read as the reverse complement.
AAATGACAGAAACCACTACTATTGTGCTAGATTACATATGGCAATGGCTACCTGAAATCTTTTTTTCAATTCTCTTGTGCATTTGACACTCCTCATGTTTTTGATAGGTTTTATTAAATAACAAAAAGATAGGTGAATAAAATTACTTTCAAAAAATTACTACTACTGTTAGTCCCTACAGCCAATGGTACTGTAATTCATCATAGCCTAAAGTACAGACTCAGAAGAAGCCAGAGTAAACCCATGGTATTCCACCACCACAGTTCCAGTCATCCTTCATCTTGCTAGAATGTCAGCTTGTGTTAGTCTGTTTGCATAACCATAAAGAAATATCTGAGGCTGAGTAACTTATAAAGACAAAAGGATTATTTGGCTTATGGTTCTGCAGGGTGTACAAGAAGCATGGCACCAGCATCTGCTTCTGGTAAGGGCCTCAGGAAGCTATAAGTCATGGCAGAAGAGAAAGGGGGAGCAGGTGTGTCACATGGTGAGGCAGTGAGCAAGACAGGATGGGTGTTATGCTCTTTTAAACAACCAGCCCTCCTGTAAACTCAATAGTGAGAACTTACTCATTACCTCAAGGAAGGGAGCAAGCTATTCATGAAGGATCCACTTCCCACTAGGCCCCACCTCCAACATTGCGAATAAAATTTCAACATGAGATTTGGAGAAGACAAATATCTAAAGTGTATCACAGCTTGATTAAGAAATAGCACAAGACTGGAAGATCTGAGTTTTAATTTGTCCATAGCTTGCATAATCATGGGGAAGAACTTGACTGCCATAACTTCTGGCTTATCCATGTGTAAAATGTAATGGACTTATATAGGCATTAATAACTACATGTTTTGGGGACTAAATTATGTTTTTCTTCTCCATATATACTCAATTCATTTCCTTTTGGTTCTGAATGTGTATATTATCTTATTGTTCTGAGAAAAACCTGCTAATTAGAAAGGATATTTTTTAGTATTGTTATGTTTTAGAGAAGGGTACATTATGTAAACAAGTTTGATGATACATATTTACTCTATAGGCCTGACATCATACTTACAACAGGTAGGGTTACATAAAAGTAGTATTATATATTATAATATCTTGTGCTGATGGCTCCCTAGTGACTACACTGATCTTATCTAGTGTAAGTTCATGTAACCCTACAGTACTTATAGCAGAATGAATCAGTGTTTCCATGTGGCTACAGAATGTTTTTCAGGCTCATTTATAATATTTAGTAACAATAAAATGAATGCATTATTCATACAGATAGGCCTTTAAATGGACTTGGAGAATAATTTCTAAGAGTGGGGAATGAGGTGGGGAAAATTAGCTGCCCACCAAAAATTTATGACCTCCTTCAGTAGTTGGGAGTTTATTTTTAAGACATGACTGCCCAGTAATGGACTACACTTGCCCATCATTCTTGCATCTCAGTGGGGTCTCGTGACTAATTCGTATCTGCAAAACATGGGACAAATTTATATGGGTCACTTTTCTGCCAAGGTGGTTTGAAGTGGGAAAACTTTTATATTTTTTTTCTCTCTTTACCCACTGAATCTCCACCCAGGGCAACTTGCTGTCTCTCTCCACCAGCTGAATAATCATCCAGGAAGATATGTGTTGGCAATGGCACAACCCTCATCATCCTGGTTCCCTAAATGACTATGAAGTAGAACTCTATACTTCAACAGCCAAGAGCATCTGCATAGGACTATACATCAATGAAAAAATAAACATTCATTGTCTTAGGGTACTGAGTTTCAGTATTTATTTGCCCGTAGCTTGTATAATCATGGACAAGAACTTGACTGCCCTAGCTTATTTGGGAGCTGGTTTGTTAAAACACCCTACCTAACATAGAAGAGATCCATCTGACTCAAGGAGCTAGGAAAGGAAGAGACTATTTCACAACCCAGAGAATAATCTAAGTGTGTAAAGAATATCGGAAACTTGAGCTTTGGCCTTAAAACAGTTAAATCAAGCTGGGTATGGTGGATCGTGCCTGTAATTCCAACCATTTGGAAGGTTAATGTGGGAGGATTGCTTGAGCCCAGGAGTTCAAACCCAGCCTGGGCAACGTAGGGAGACCCTGTTTCTATGAAAAATGAAAAATTTAGCCTGATATTTTGGTGCATGCCTGTGGTCCCAGCTACTGGGTAGGTTGAATCACTTGAGTGCAGGAGTTTGAGGCTGCAGTGAGCCTTGATTGTGCCACTGCCCTCCAGACTGGGTGGCACCACGAGACCTTGTCTTAAAAAGTAAATAAATAATAAAACATTATATGTCAATTCATACAAGCAAACCCAAAATGAACCAGTTGTCTTGGGTATAAATTTTTAAAAATGAGAGTTACTAAGGAATTTCCCTGAATATTTATTTCCTAAAGCTAAATATATTGATGTATATTAAGCATTAACTTTAAATATTGGTATTACCCTTAAAAATCATAGTGATAATTTGCTGCTAGCAAAATAATACTTTTTTTTCTTTTTACTGAAGAGAGAGAGAGAGATAGAGTCTTGCTGTATTGCCCAGGCTGGTCTCAAATTGCTGGGTTCAAGCGATTGGCCCAAGTCAGCCTCCCAAAGTGCTAGGATTACAGGTGTGAGCCACCATGCTTGACCAGTAAAATAATGTTTACATGATCATATAATACATTTGTTCTTATAGCTATAAACCTAAAAAGTGCACTGGCTGTTAGTAGTATCATTTTTTAACATATCTAGAATTATGCTAAGAAAAGTTTAAGATAAATAACTATTTCACTTTCACTAAAAGGGAGTTAACATTTATTACCTGGTTTCAGAGGAACTACTATCTTTCAGTACAATACCTCTTATAAAGAATTATTTTTCTATCACCAAATTATATTTCTGCTGTTAACTTATGTTTTATGGGAGAAATATTCTTCCCCCAGCACAGAAAGAATGTGGGATAGATTGATTCTTCAGAGGAAGACGGGTCTCATTAGTAGGTTCGTTAACCCCAAATGTTCAAAAAGCATGTGATACAGAGTAAGACAGCAAATATACAGTCACACAAGTTTTATGCGTGTGTGGCAGTTTGACCAAATTTTCTGTTCTTGATCTCTTTGTTTTGCCCCTCCACCATTTTCCCATACCACTATTTGACAGGAATAAAAAAAAAAGATAAGTGTGTCAGTGAGTACATTTTGTTACTTTTTAAACATTGAGAAAGATCAGAAAAGAGACAGAATTTATCAGAATGCAGAAAAAGAGTCTATGAAGGCTCTGAGATTTTTATCTTCTTTGTAAGCTAACAAGCCAGCCTGTCACGGTTTCATAAATGCCTGCAGAAAACACAAGATGCTTGGGTCAGGAGCAAAGAAGCTTATTAGACATTAACAGTAGCCACATTATCAGCATTTATCATTCTTCTTCCTCAATCCTAATTTCCACAGAGATATGAAGAGGATAAGACACCACTGGCACATACAATGGACTGCATTACAGGAGAGGAACCCTAAGCTTAGGGAACCTGAATCTTTTCTGATGAATGGCTAGCATGCCCACCTTTTGCTGTGGAGGGTAGCACTGTCTCTATCTCCCAAGGCTATAAGCAAGCTTCTCTTGGTTCTGGACAAAGACACCATTTCTGTCTTCCAAGGATATTTACCATACAGACATCCTTGAAATGAAAATAGTTCAAAATAAAAGAGGACAAACAGGGTCTCACTCACAAGATGTGCAGAAATGCAAAAAGACACATGGGAGCGAAAATTATTTCTCTTTGTCTTTCTTTTGGTGTATGTGTTTGTATGTGCATATTTTATTATATATTATCAATTGTGCATGTATATATTTATATGTAACTATATTTATATTTTAATATATTAGGTATAGTTATAATTTATATTTAATATATTAATATATGCTCATATCCTATTTTATATTTATTATTTATATTCTATATTAAATATATACTTAAGGTAAATATTTGGTTGGTAAATAGCTAATTCATTCAACACAAAAGTAAGTACTCATTAATTCCTATTAAAAATAGTCTCACTGTGCCTTAGTTCCCTCACTTCTCATACTAAGACAATAAGAGTATTCACTAATTGAATTATTATGAAGTTTAAATGAGACAGTGCAGGTAAAGCACAACAAATTGTAGTTGGTTTACATGTCAGTCCAAAACATGTTAGTACATTATTCTATTATTATGCTAATGTTTACATTTTATTATGTAAACTACTTATTTTACTAGACAATTATTAATAGTTCATTTATAATTACTATCACACATGTCTACTTAGATAGATACATATAAATTGCCTTGTTACATATAAAATACTTTTTGCATTACAAATATATTATACTTACAATTCAATTCACCTTCTAAAGAACTTAACTAGAATGCTCTTCTTCAGAATGTAGAAAGGTCTGTTTATTTTATTACTATTAACTGAAGTAAACTAAAGTTGAAGTGTGGAATCAAGTTAAAACAAAAGAAAGATACTAGCATGGGATAATAATTCCCTCCTACTTTGTTGATAGAATACTTTTAATAAACTGAGATCCACCAAGGTATGGAAAAAGAAACAGATGCACGATATGGAAAAGAAATGAAAAGAAAGGACTTTTATTGAAAGCAATATGATTTTTCCTTCAAAGAGTATTCATATAGAGCCTGTTCAAAGGGAGTAAAATCCATTTCCCTGCAAGAGAATACATCAGAGGATGGATCCTTTTTTATACATACTTGCATTTACCAAGAATTTCCATTCTCATAGGAGGACCAAGTCCTGCTGCCAAACATGTGCTGCTATAAGTGGCATTTTGCCAGTTTCTCAGTGGCTTTGATCATCTTTCGTTTCTCAAGGAATGAAAACTTAGTGGGAAAGGGAAGCTCAGGTAATAGTGAAATGGCGCTATCAGTACTATGTGTATAGGGTTGGGGTTGTGGGTGGGAGTAATTTGCACATGGAGACAGCAGGACAGTAAAGCCTATAGAATTTATTCTTTCTTTAAAAATTGACATGGGTTTTCCTGGGCAAGACAGCCAAATAGGAACAGCTCCTATCTGCAGCTCCCAGCAAGACCAATGCAGAAAGCGGGTGATTTCTTCATTTCCAACTGAGGTACCTGGTCCATCTCACTGGGACTGGTTAGACAGTGGGTGCAGCCCACAGAGGGCAAGCAAAAGCAGGGTGGGGCTTCACCTCACCTGAGAAGCACAAGGGGTCAGGGAACTCCCTCCCCTAGCCAAGGGAAGCCATGAGGGACCATGCCATGAGGGACGGTGCAATCCAGCCCAGATATTACACTTTTCCCATGGCCTTTGCAACCCACAGACCAGGAGATTCCCTCAGGTACCTACACCACAAGGGCCCTGGGTTTCAAGCACAAAACTGGGCAGCCATTTGGGCAGACACTGAGCTAGCTGCAGGATTATGTTTTCGAACCCCAGTGACACCTGGAACACTAGCGAGATAGAACTGTTCACGCCCCCTGGAAAGGGGGCTAAAGCCAGGGAGCTAAGTGGTCTTGTTCAGTGGATCCCACCCCCATGGAGCCCAACAAGCTAAGATCCATTGGCTTGAAATTCTCGCTACCAGCACAGCTGTCTGAAGTTGACCTGGGATGCTTGAGCTTGGTGAGGGGAGAGATGTCCACCATTACTGAGACTTGAGTAGGCATTTTTCCCCTCACAGTGTAAACAAAGCTGCCGGAAAGTTCAGACTGGGTGGAGCTCACTGCAGCACCACAAAGCCACTGTAGCCAGACTGCCTCTCTAGATTCCTCCTCTCTGGGCAGGGAATCTTTGAAAGAAAGGCAACAGCCCCAGTCAGGGGCTTATAGATAAAACTGCCATCTCCCTGGGACAGAGCACCTGGGTGAAGGGGCAGCTGTGGGTGCCACTTCAGTAGACTTAAAATGTTTCTGCCTGCCAGCTCTGAAGAGAGCAGCAGATCTCCCAGCACACAGCACTTGAGCTCTGCTAAAGGACAGACTGCCTCCTCAAGTGGGTCCCTGACCCCCATACCTCCTGACTGGGAGACACCTCCCAGCAGGGGTCAACAGACACCTCATACAGGAGAGCTCCAGATGGCATCTGGCAGCTGCCCCTCTAGGACAAAGTTTCCAGAGGAAGGAGCAGGCAGCAATCTTTGTTGTTCTGCAGCCTCTGCTGGTAATACCAAGGCAAACAGGGTCTGGAGTGGACCCCCAGCAAACTCCAGCAGACCTGAAGAAGAGGGGCCTGACAGAAGGAAAACTAAAGAACAAAAAAGCAATAGCATCAACATCAACAAAAAGGACGTCCACAGAGAAACCCCATCTGAAGGTCACCAACATCAAAGACCAAAGGTAGATAAATCCATGAAGATGAAGAAAAACCAGTGCAAAAATGCTGAAAATTCCAAAAAACAGAATGCCTCTTCTCCTCTCAAGGATCACAACTCCTCACCAGCAAGGGAACAAAACTAGACAGAGAATGAGTTTGATGGATTGACAGAAGTAGGCTTCAGCAGGTGGGTAATAATAAATTTCTCTGAGCTAAAGGAGCACGTTCTAACCCAATGCAAGGAAGCTAAGAACTTTGAAAAAAGGTTAGAGGAATTGCTAACTAGACCCAATGCAAGGAAGCTAAGAACCTTGAAAAAAGGTTAGAGGAATTGCTAACTATAATAACCATTTTAGAGAAGAACATAAATGACCCGATGGAGCTGAAATATGCAGCACAAGAACTTCGTGAAGCATACACAAGTATCAATAGCCAAACTCATGAAGTGGAAGAAAGGATATCAGAAATTGAAAATCAACTTAATGAAATAAAGCGTGAAGACAAGATTAGAGAAAAAAGAATGAAAAGGAACAAACAAAGCCTCCAGGAAATATCAAACTATGTGAAAAGACCAAACCTACATTTGATTGGTGTACATGAAAGTCACGGGGAGAATGGAACGAAGTTGGAAAACACACTTCAGGATATTATGCAGGAGAACGTCCCCAAACTAGCAAGACAAGCCAATATTTAAATTCAAGAAATACAGAGAACACCATAAGGGTACTCCTCGAGAAGAGCAACCCTAAGACACACATAATCGTCAGATTCACCAAGGTTAAAATGAAGGAAAAAAATGCTAAGGGCAGCCAGAGAGAAAGGTGGGGTTACCCACAAAGGGAAGCCCATCAGACTAACAGCAGATCTCTCGGCGGAAATTCTACAAACCAGAACAGGGTAGGGACGAATATTCAACATTCTTAAAGAAAAGAATTTTCAACCCAGAATTTCATATCCAGCTAAACTAAGCTTCATAATTGAAGGAAAAATATGATCCTTTACAGACAAGCAAATGCTGAGGGATTTGGTCAACACCAAGCCTGCCTTAGAAGAGCTCCCGAAGGAAGGACTAATATGGAAAGGAAAAACTGGTACCAGCCACTGCAAAAACAAAACAAAACAAAATGTAAAGACCATTGAAACATTGTGAAATGGTTCTCTTTTCGCCACACCTTCAGCAACACGTATTGTGTCTTGTCTTTTTGATGGTAGCCATTCTAACAGTTGTGAGATGATAATTTATTGAGATTTTGATGTGAATTTTTCTGATGATTAGTGATTAGCACATTTTCATATACCTATTGGCCATTTTTATGCCTTCTTTGTGAAATGTCTACTCATGTCATTTGCCCATTTTTTAATCAGGTTATTGTTATTAATTATTATTATTCATTGCTATTAAGCTGTATGAGGTTTTTATATATTTTGGATATTAACCCCTTATCAGATATATAGCTCACAAATATTTTCTTCCAATCCATAGGCTGCTTTTTAATTTTGTTAACTGTTTTCATTGCTGTGCAGAAGCTCCTTAGTTTGATGTAGTCTCAATTGTTTATTTTGCTTTTGTTGCCAAGATTTAGTTGTGACATTCAAAAACTAATTCCTAAGTACAATTTCCAGGAGCTTTTCCCGTATTTTCTTCCTGGGGTTTTGTGGTATTAGGTTTTACATTTAGGTTTTTAATCCATTTTGAGTTGAATTTGCGTGTGGTGTAAAATAAGTGTATTTATTTGTTCGTTTGCATGTGGATATCTAGCTTTCTTAACACCATCTATTGAAGAAACTATTCTTTCCTCATTGTGTCTTCTTGGTATGCTTGTCAAAAATTAGTTGATTGTATATATTTGGGCTTGTTTCTGGATTCTTTTCAATGACTTTTAGAGTACACATCACAGATTTACTAGTGCATTTTTCTATTACCTTTCAGAAGTATTATTTTTGTTGGAATGAAGTCCTGTGTCTCCCAATTGTTCTACTAACTCATCATTTAAATATATAAAACCTTTTGTAGAATGACACTTATTTGTACAGTTGAACACATTGAAATATACAGAAAAATACAGTTAACTGTTCACTCCCATGTTTAATTCATGGCTTGGTCTAAATGGCTCAAGAAAATGATTACTGTTTCATGATACAGGAAAAAGAAAATCCTGTAACAGATATTACCTGTTGGGATTATAGTGTACATCCACATTATTTTAGTCCTTGTAATATGTCATCAGTAGAAAAAAAAAAACTGTTAGAGGGTACCAAAGGAATGCTGGAAGCAAAGAGTGAGTCTCCCCACCCCCACCCCACCAATTTCTATTCAAAATGCCCACATGAAGCAGCTGGAGATAATATTAAAAATGGCATATCCCAGCCAGGTGTGGTGGCTCACGCCTGTAATCCCAGCACTTTGGGAGGCTGAGGGTGGTGGATCACGAGGTCAAGAGATTGAGACCATCCTGGCCAACATGGTAAAACCCCACCTCTACTAAAAATACAAAGATTAGCTGGGCACAGTGGTGCGTGACTTTAGTCCCAGCTAATCGGGAGGCTGAGGCAGGAGAATCACTTGAACCCGGGAGGTGAAGGTTGCAGTGAGCCCAGATTGCACCACTGTACTCCAGCCTGGCAACAGAGCGAGACCCCATCTCAAAAAAAAAAAAAAAAGGCATATTCCTATACAGAATATAAATTGAAGCAGTGATAAGTTGTCTGTATGGTAATTTATTTTAACATTGTTACTTTGTTGTATAGAAGTAAGGAAATTCCTGACTCATATAATAAGCTGTTTTTTTTTTTTCCTGGTCAAGAGAATTTATTCTGAGTTATGTACTTATTGAAACATATTACCTGTTAGTGATCTTGACAAAAGAGAACATGCAGATCCCAACTACCTTTCTCTAACCAGTGGAGGTTACCAATATTTACTAAAAGAAACTACAGCAAGTAGTTATCATAGCCTTGATGCATATGTGTTATTTGATGCCCAAAAGTGTCATGAAATGGCAAGTTCTTTTAATAAATATCAGTAATTACCACTGATTAGAGGTAAGTAGGTTTGGGTCACATGTCCCTTTCATCAAGATCACTAACAGATGATGTTTCAATGCAGATATGCAAGTTTATTAAGAAGGGGCTCAGTTACTTAGGTGGCCCAGAGGACTTAAGGAAAATGGTTATAGTCTATAGGACTCATATAATCATATAAAAAGGAGATAATTTATATGACCCAGCAAGGTTTTGGTAATTTTTTCAAATTCATCCCATTTTGCAAAAATATGTTCAAAAAATAAAAATAATTCATTTGAGTTTGAAATTTTCCTTTTGCGAAAGTATAAAATCCAGACATATAAGAAAATGGCGTTTACTGTATATCATTTACTAACATCTGAAAGAAATTATTCTGTATCAAGAGATTAATGATTTCCAGTCTTTCTAATACAACTTTAATTGTGTGAAAAGAAATCAACTAAGTTAACAAGGGTTAAGAAATGTTTAAGAGAAATTTGGAATCATAGATCTTTCTGTTAGTAAAGTTGAAAATAATGATTACTCATATAGCCGATAATAAAAAGTTATGCTTTTTTTTTTTAACAGCAACAAAAGTATCAGAAAGTATCAAAGAGAATGCAATTTTTAAAAAGCAAATGTAATGCCTCCCCACTTCATAGTATTTAATTTTGTTTCGTATCTATTAAGGGATTACCTCAGCTAACCTCAAACAACCTAGATATATTACACATATTAGGGTGGGTGTAAACTATGAGAACACTCCATCGCAAAATCTCAGTGGCTTAAAAAATAGTTTTTAAGCTTTCCCACTTATAAAGTTTACTGTAGATGTTGGGCTTTCCAGGGTGCTGAACTCAATGTGATGGCTCAGCATTTCAGGCAGTTTCAAATTCTAGAGTTTCCAATAACAACATGTGACCTTCACTCTCATTCTTAGGGGTAAGAGCTGAATGGAAGAGTCATGAGGGGATTTTCTCTGCCTCCAGTGGGAAGTAATACTGACTGCTTCAGCTCACATTTTATTGGCCAGAACGTCACATATCACATGTTCCCTTCTCACTGCAAAAAGATGGGAAAGTATGGGGGCTCAGGGGACAGATTAAATGTATGGTAAGCATTACTGTCTTTGATCAGTCATATTATTAAACATTTTTTTAAAACTAGCTCCGATAAAGAGCTTTAAGTTTTTAATATTCTCTTTCCCAAATTTCCCAGATTTCACATGCAAAAATTTCTATAAGGTAGGATAAGATTTTGATTATATGGATTTTTTAAATTTGGTGGAGAAATAGAAACAAAAGAGCTTAATCAGACTTACTGATTTAGGCTCACAAATGTTGTGTTCTAGTCCTTGCTGCCCTCCTCCTTATTAGCTAATTATTCCTCCTGGGTGAGAGAAAACACAAGCATTTCCTTCTAGACCCCCAGAGAAGTAGCAATCTCTCTCTCTCTCCTCTTTCCCTCTTCCCCTCTCTCCCTCTCTCCTTCTTTTCCCCCTCTCTCATCTTTATCTCCTTTCTCTCTTCCTTTATTCCTCTGTACTCCCTGTTTTTCTTCCTTTCTCTCCCTCTCCCCCACTCACCACTCTCCCTGCTGTCTTCTCAACTAAAGACTCCATCTTCTCTTAAGAATAACCCATGAAGTGATTTTTTTCATTCCATTGATCTTGATTTAAAATTTGCTGCTGCCTCTTATTTGGGAAATATAAAAAAAAGAACCCTCAAATTGAAGCGAACATTTTTTACTTTATATTATTAGAAATTCCAGTTGTTTTAGATTTCTCTGTGTTTTATATTCACAGGTCACTGATCTCACAAGAAACACAACTGGTTGAAACCAAATGAGAAAAATGTAACAACATTTTATAATAATGATAATAATAAGATAGCCACAGCCCAGTATGAAAGCATGAAACTATTATGTAAAAGTACCTCTGGCATTTTCTGTTTGCTTTCATTTCTAGGGTACAAAATTATCCTTTTAATATCCTGGCACACGAACCTGATTTTGATGTATAATCCATAATTCTGAGAGACTTAATAGTGAAGTAGCAATATTCTCTAAAACAAAATCTGTTTAATGCTAATAAAGTTGTATTTACTTTTGCTGTGACTAGGAATCAACTCAAGATATAAATGTCTTTTTTTCATTAACTATTATAGGTTGATAAATTTTTGTACTTTAATTATGATATTGAAGGGGTATATTATACCCCTGATAGATTTTCAAGTACTATATGAAAAGTTCTTTTCTACTATCCATAGATCAGTCTCTATAGTAGATTGACTAGGAACCCAAAAAGTAAATTCACCAGAAATATGTGAACATGACCTTATTTAGGAAAAGGTCTTTGAAGATGTAATTAAAGTAAAGTTCTCCAGATGAGATCATCCTGGATTAGAGTAGGCCCTATATCCAATGGCAAGTGTCTTTATAAGAAGAAGAGTGGGTATGGAGACTAGCACGGAGGAAAACGGCATGAAACGAGCCTTTCTGTAGGGAGTTGGGTTTTGCTGCCACAAGACAAGAAATGATTGAAGCCTCCGGAAGTTAGAGGAAGCAAGGTACAGTTCTCCTCTGGAGTCTTTGGAGGGAGTGGAGCCCTGCCAACACACTGATTTCTGACTTCTGGCTTCCAGTACTAAGTTAGAGAATAAATTTTTGTTGTTTTAACCCATGAAGTTTATGGTAATTTGTTATGACAATTCTAGGAAAGTAATAGAGCATCTTAATAGTTCTGTACTCCAGGACAAATCTTTGAAGCTGGGTGTGTAAGAAAAGCTTTCCTGTGTTAGAATCACACATTTTGAGAGTCTTGCTCAGAGTGTAGAAATTAAGTAATACAAGCTCCTAGCTTACCTGCTAAATGATTTTTAAATGTCTTTCATTTTTTTTTTAATTAAAAGTGATGATATTTTTAAAAAATCTCAAACAAGAATCCTTTCATCCTCTTTATTGACCAAATGAGTTATCTTTGGAAAAACAAATCTTTTTAAAAAAAGTTTCTTTCTCAACAATGGTTCCAAGATGAATGTGATTTATAATTTATAAATGAGAAGATTCAAAAATCCAGCATTGGGCATGGACATGTGCCAAAAAAAACAGACAAACAAACAAACAAAAAAAGAGAGTATTGCCAGTAATCACTCTTTCCTCATGATTTGAGGCCCACATGATGGCATGTGATGGGAAATTAAACAAGAAAATTCTGGCCAGGCATGGTGGCTCACACCTGTAATCCCAGCACTTTGGGAGGCTGAGGCGGGAGGATCAGCTGAGGTCAGGAGTTCGAGACCAGCCTGGCCAACATGGTAAAACCCTGTCTCTACTAAAAATACAAAAATTAGCTGGGTGTGGTGGTGTGCGCCTATAATCTTAGCTACTGGGGAGGCTGAGGTGAGGGAATCACTTGAACCTGGGAGGCAGAGGTTGCAGTGAGCTGAGATTGTGCCACTGCACTCCAGCCTGGGCGACAAGAGCAAAACTCTGTCTCAAAAAAAAAAAAAAAAAAAAAAAGAAAAGAAAATTATTCACATTTTGGAAATATCATTACATTTTTAAAACATGTTAAAAATATGAGAAGGGATATGCTATGAACTTCAAGTTCCTTTCTCACTTTTTGAAAAAAAAAAAAAAAAAAAAGCAACAACAAAAATAGAACCCATACTTAAACGGTTAAGAAAATTGAGAGTCCATGTTTCCAAACTCAGATCAGCTAAGTAGAATGGATTATCAGTGTAGCCTGCGTTCCTCATACCATGATTGTTAGCTCCACTGCAATTTCCTGAAACCCCTGTGGTGGCCCCTAGGGCTCAAATGTAGAGAGCAGCCACCTCCCAAATTTCAGAATGAGGCCAACCGGTATCATTTGCGAGGGCCAAAGTAATCAAAATGAGAGGTCACAGACCTTATATTTACCTATTTTGAATATATATTTATATTAGTAAACTTAATTTCAATTCTCCTCCCATTAGTTTCTCTTCAGCACAGGACTCTGAACTGGAAGGAGCTCCAGTTGGAAGCTTCATCGGGTCCAGACTTGCCAATATCAGCAGATCTTCCTGCAGTCCTTTTCCGCTCTTCTGAGAATTGGAGCCTGCGAAAGCCTGTCCCAGTTTCCACTTCTGTCCTTAGATTGCTAATCTAACTTTCTGGAAGTGGGTCTTACTGACTTTTTTTGTATCTTGCTTTTTCTCTGCATTCTAATAGTCACTAATATCATATGGATCCAGTTTGTCCTCCCTCCATCATATTTTGGGGTCCGTGAGAATTTCTTATGATCTTGTTTTAGAGGAGATGTTTTCCGTGGGCTTTTTGTTTGTTTGCTTATTTGTTTACCTATATAGTTGCTCTATCAATTTTGGAAGGGGAGAAGTCAGAAAGATTAAAAGACTCCACTCAGAATTCTTGTTTATCTGAGTCTCCTTGTTCAACTCATCTGTAAAATATGGGTAATAATAGTATCCATTTTATAGGATTAAGAAAGGAATAAAAAATCCTATTTTATAGGACTAAGAAAGGAATAAAATAACACGAGACATACACTGGCCCAAAATTAGAGCTTGAAATACTTAGCTCTTATTTGTAGCCATTAGATTCAAGCTCTCTCAGAACTTTCTAGATTCTTGTTTATCATGAAGTTTCAAAGAAGCCTTTCTTATGTGTTTTCAGAACACATAGCATATAAGAAGCAGCAAATTAACAGGTGGTAGGAGGTGCCATTACTTACAACTACAATTATATCAGAAAGGTTCTTGACAGCCTGCTATTTGTGAGAAGATACAACTAAAAAGCAATAAAGAACTATGTTACTTGCCGGTACAATAATAAACCCATATTTTTCACATAGAGAGTATAGTATTGTTAGCTAATAGCTTAAAAAACATTTAAAGTATTTTAAAATAAAACATCAGAAGTTAACTCCATTAAAAGTTTCAAAAGAAAAAATAACTTACCTATAAAACATTTTATTATAAACAGTTACCTTTCATCCTTTCTTAGATTAAATAAATGGCTATATTTAACATAATATATAATGGTTAATATATATATAAACCACTTATTTAAATACATATATTAATTTAAAAGCTACAAAAGAAAAGCCCATTAAAATTGTTATTCAAAGTTATAGTGAAAGACAAATCATGTACCATTTGTTATGTAAGACATCTATCCCACAATAGTGCAGAAAATTCATTGTAATGTATGATGTAATGTATGATGTTTATTATTCATCTATTCTATCAGCATTATTTTGGGGGAGTGTAAAGCCCATATCGGGTTTCAGCTATGTGCAAAATCGAAGGGTTTGGTGGTAGGACAAAATTATCCCCAAATGAAGAAACTGATACCAAGAGATTTGGTAAAGTCAAATTTGAAAATCTATTTTCATTCCACTCTAAAATATATTGGCACTTTAAGGATCTCTCAGTGGAATATTGGGGCTGTTTGTCTTTGGCTTTTTTTTTTAATTTCCCCAGAGAATAAATGACAGAAGGGTAGAGGCTGGAAGCTGAGTCCTGGTTATGACTGGAGAAAGAACATTGGAGGCTTGTATGACACATTAAAATAGTCAGTAAACTCTACCTAATACCCAGCGGTCTGTATATATAGGTAGTTTTCAACAATGAAAGTAGCATGTGACCCAATGTCCCCATCTGTACATAGTGACAGGGTCACTTCATAGCAAGGTCTTAAGACTCTCACCACAACATGGGTGTTTAGTGAATTCTTATCATTTTACATTGCCTCGGCATCTATTTTGAATACAAGTTTAAGTTTCTCATACCAGAAGCAAGGTTCAGTCACCCTTAACACAGCTTTCAGTTCTTCACCACACCCCAGTGGCTCAAGCTGATGGCCAGAGACAAGAATTGAGAAACATCTCTCGTGCCCAACAGACTATGCTCCCTGCTTTCCAGCTATTTTCTTTAAATGGACCATTCAGAATTTGCCCATGGACTTGAAGTGACCCACATCTTATTCCCATATATATACTGCTGGTGGCTACTCACTGCCTCTCTCTCTCTGCCTGACCCTCCACTTCTGCCTCGTGTGACCCATAATTTTCTCTCCATTAATTATGCCCTCCTTGCCCAAAATATGTAAGTAAAAATCTTCGGGCCAGGCACAGTGGCTCACACCTGTAATCCCAGCACTTTGGGAGGCCACGGCAGGTGGATCACGAGGTCAAAAGATCAAGACCATCCTGGCCAACATGGTGAAACCCTGTCTCTACTAAAAAAAAAATACAAAAATTAGCCAGGCTTGGTGACGCGCACCTGTAGTCCCAGCTACATGAGAGGCTGAGGCAGGAGAATTGCTTGAACCTAGGAAGTGGAGGTTGCAGTGAGCCGAGATCACACCACTGCACTCTAGTCTGGGCAACAAAGCAAGATTCCGTCTAAAAAATTAAAAAAAAATACAGTAAGTAAAAAAAATCTTTGCCCTTGTTTCATCCTGTGGTAGCATGTTGTACTGAATGTTCAACTTCCATCTGAAGAACAATGGGCTGTCCCAGCCCAGGTTTTCCCCTGTGTCCTGGAGAGGACACACATTTGGCTTGCATCACCAGAGAAATGGTCAGGTAGGCATAATGTAGTCATGGGTCATACAAGAGCCACAAGGTCATCTCCCACTGTAAATAAGGTCCCTGTGCGAGGGACCCTGGTTGCAAAACCAGGTAGTAGACCATCGTCCAGCTAAAAGAAGTATCTCATGAAGGCACACTGTACACACTCATGTCCAACTCGCTTTCATTTTTCTTTAGCACAGGGGTGACAGCCTTCCTGGTACTGGATCCCCAATGTAGCTGGGGCTCTCAAAACAGAATTGTACTGGTGAGAAAAGCAGGAAGGCAAAGGGAGCCAAGGGGCTGTCCGAGGAAAGAACTGGCCACCTGATGCTAGAAAGCAGCATCTTGCTGACAAATAAGAATTAGACAAGGAAAGACAAGGATAGGCAGTTGAAATTCCATGATCTTTGAAATCTCAGTAACATTTTATACTCTTAAAAATATTCCTTATTCTTGCAATGCTCCTCCCTCTTTTGAGACACTGCACAACCTCAACTGTTGTCCTAACTTCTTGGACTACTCCTTCTCTACAGTATTTCTATTTTCTTCTCAGCCCCTGATTCTCTTGTTTTCTCTCTGACCTTGCTTTCTCTCTCACAAATGCATCATTCATTATGGTGCTTTCATATAATGTTTTTAAAAGCTAAAACAGTGTATTTAATGCCTTTTTGCATTTTAATATATTAGCATTCCCATTTTCAGTGAGCTATTTCACAGGAACAACATATTATCATGTCATTTTAATAAGTAAAAAAATGACAACATTGATAAACTTGAATACATTAAACAAAGCACTACTATTTATCAAATGATGCCACAATACAGAATGAAAAGATAAACCACAAAGTGGAACTACTATCCATGAAATATTAAAATTCCTACAAATTGGTAAGATGAAAATAGATAATTCATTAGAAAAACATGAAAATATCTTAACAGGCTCTTCAAAAGGATGATACACTAATGGCCAGTAAACACAAGAAAAGTTATTCACCTCATTAATTATCAGATGTATTAAAATTAAAATGATTTCAAAATATCACTACTCATCTGCCAGATTAGTAAACATTAAAATATTTAATATACCAAGTGTTGGTAGGATATGGTGCTATGAGAACTCACAGAGCTTGCATGTGGGAATGTTGGGTTTAGCCACTTCGAAAAGCAGTTTGACTTATCTGATTAAGTTAAATATTTTAATTTCTAATGCCTATTAATTTCACTTCCAGGTATAAAGAGAAAATATTACAAATCTGCATAAGAAGTCATGTCCAAGAGTGTTTATAGCCATATCATGTGTAATAGACACATGGAAACAACCCAACATCAATCTAAACTAAAATGGATATATAAAACCCAATGTATTCATATAATGGAATTTGCACAGAAATGTCAATGAAAAAAAGTCTGCATACAATAACATTCATGGTTACAACATAAAGTTGAACAAGTCTCAAAAATGCATAGAGTATAATTTCACTTATATAAAATTCACAAACAAAACTAAACTATATTTCCTTGGGATATGTCCAAAGATGGTAAAGCTCTAAGGAGAAGCAAAGAAATGATTCTCACAAAAGTCAAGACTGTGATTACCTCTAGTGGGGAGGAAGGTCATTGTGTTCAAGAGGGGGGCACAGAGGGTGGGACTGGGGGTGAGGGAGTTTCTACTGTGTTGGCCATATTGTTTGTTGATCTAAGTGGTATTGCATGAGTAGATATTTGCTTTATAGTTATTATGTAAATTTCTCACAATTAAAAATAACAAGTAATAGGGGTTGAAAACGAAATATGGTAATTGGCCTCCAAAGATGACCTTCCAAAGAATCATCACTTGGGTAATTTAGGGAGTCCCCTCTGCAAAGGTAGTCTAGACTGCCTTTGACCCACACAATATAGTGAAAGTGATGCTGCTTGACTTCTCATCGATATGACTTTCAATGCTGACTCTGGGAAAAGCCAACTCATGGAAGTAGTCTGACTACTCTGAGGCCTCCATGCCATGAGGACAAACTAGTCAACTGGAGTAGCTGCTGGAGCAGCTGCAACTATTCCAGTCATCCCAAACAAAGATCTAGATATGTGAATAAAGAAGACTTCATGTAACTCTAGCCCTGTAATGATCTGATGACAGCTGCATGAGAGACTCTGAGCACTAATCATCCAGCTGAATCCAGCTACCCCCCAAAATACTGTGAGAGATAGTATTAATAAATTCATGTTTTAGGCCATCAAGTTTTGGGGTGGTTTTCTATTCAACAACAGATAACTGGAACACAGTGGGAGTGGAACAAATAGAAAAAATAAAATAAGAAATTTATAATTAACCAAGAGAAAGAAAAAACAGAATCTAATAAAATTATTTAAATAAATAATAAAAAGTTAGCATTGCTAAGAATAGGGCTCATTTATTTATTTCAACAAACGTCCTCTTTTCTAAGAGCCACACTCATATTTTCAACTATCTGCTAGAGATATCTCCACCTGGGTATCCTGTTGAGTTTTTTAAACCAATAAATTTAAAATGAATATACACCTTCCCTTGAAATTGGACCCTTCTCCTAAATTAATACTTTTGTTAGTTTCAGGCTAAGATTGACTCATTTTAAATTCATACTCTCACTTAGTTACAGTCCTTTAATAAGATGTAAAATCTTATTCAATCACTCATTTATGAACTCCTTCAATAAATACTCAGTTACTATTAAGTTCCAAGCACTAAATTAGGTTCTGAGCTGTAGCCTCTGTAGAGGTGACCAAACCAGTTATGTTTCCTACCGCCTGCAATATACTTGTAACAGCCTCCCACATTTTGTTTTGATTATCTCCATTATCTTTCTCAGCTTCATTTCTCCTTGCTTGAAGTAGCAGCCAATTCCTTTAACTAAGAAACAGTTTTTTCTACCCCTTGTTTTCACCGGACTGGCTTAGCTATGCTTCCAGATTGATCCACCCTCATTACTGTATTTCTTGGTAAAAATGATTCACTGATATAATACTAATCTGCTTCCTCCTCCCAGAACTTTTGTGTAATATTTAATATAGCATTTACATCATCCCTATGTCTTAATTTCTGCTATTATTCAAGGCATGTCACAAATATTACCTCTTACATGAAACATTTACTGTGTGTGAGATATCCTTTTGTTCATTTTGAAACCAGTTCATATTGGGGAGGGAGGGGCTTTATATTTTGCCAGGTAGTATAATTATTTAAAATGAATGACTGCCCTTTCCAAGATGTGGATTTAATCATGTTTCTTTGACCTGGAACAGCCTTTTTCTCAGTTGTTTAACTTATTTTACACTAATTCAACAGTCCATTTTCATAGTCTATTTTCAATTTAATCATGTTTACAATGTGTAAATGTGTTTCATGAATGTTAAAGTCCTGTCTCTGCAAGGTAACATACCTACAATTTTAACTGCTATGAAAAGAGAAATGAAACATCAGATGTCTCAGAAATTTCTGTGTGAGTTTATATTAATGATTCTGCAAATTGGTTTAAAGATAAAAGCTAATTCAAATAGATTTTTAAAATACTGATTTTTAAAAAGATAAAACTAAAGAATTTGATACATCCCAATTCATGGATATGCAGAGCAAATACCAGATTTTTAAAATATAAACTTTTTCTTCAAATATTTTCCATCAATCAGTTTAATGAACTACAGATTCAGTTTAATGAACTATCAGCTTAATGAATTTAACTACAGAATTCAATCCCCCGTGTTTTTTTTAACACTAAAAGTTGTTAATATTTTCATGCAAGACTAATCTTTATATTCCAATTTTTTTTTGTTTAAAGCCTTGTATATAATGATACCTTAAAAAAAAGAAATTCCCAGATATTTGAAAGATTTTTCAGCCACACATATCATTTCCAATACTGTCGGTTTAACATGAAAAGCTGCACAGATTTTTCATATGAAAGTCTTTTTTACAGAATTTTGGTTTAAACCCTCGTTCACAATGATGCCATAAAAATATAATTGCCAATAATTTAACTGATTTTTTTCTACGACACAAACCTAATAAAATACACCTGAGGAAGTTAGTTGGTGACACAAAGCTCTTTAACTTAAAGAAACCCATAAGGTGTGTTATACCACAGCAAACTTGGGGGAAAGGAATTACTAAGATTATTAGAAGGTTCTCTCTTTCCTAAGAATTCTGCATTTAATGCTTCTATAGTTTTGAAGTCAGAGGCTGGCAGGACTTATTTTCTGGTCACAACCCTGCTGACCAAAACAGGATCTGGTCCAGACATGATAAAATAAACTGGCAGGAACCAGCAGATGACTAGGAAAGTAATCCCTACCTACCCTCATTGCTTATTAGCATAAGACACTCCCACCAGCACCATGACAGTTTACAGATGCTATGGTAATGGCATGGAAGTTACCGCCCCTTTCCATGGCAATGACCTGGAAGATACCACTGCTTTCCTAGGAAGTTCCAGATAATGCGCCCTCAATTCGTATTAACCTGCCCCTTAATTTGCATGTAACTGAAAGTGAGAATAAGTGGGTATAAGTAGAGTAATCAAGAACCCATACTTTGCCGACTCTGCATGCACTACCAATGAGTTAGTCCTGCTCTGCAAGGAGCAATACCATTCAATAAAAGATTGCTGTCTAACACCACTGGCTTGCCCTTGAATTCTTTCCTGGGTAAAGCCAAGAACCCTCCTGGGAGCTTTGCCTGGCCTGCATCAGTCTGAAGAACAAGGAACAACCTTTTAAAGCACATCTTTACCCTAATTGTTAACCATATTTCTTTGTAAAATATGAGGATTTTGGTGTAATTAAGTTTTCACAGGTGGAAGCCTGACATAGGAGCATAAGCATAGGGCTTATCAGAGAGCGTCTGTACTCGACTATAGACAGTAGGAAACTTGGGGCAGTTTACTTAACTCTGTGAAGCTACCTCAGCTTCCCTATCTGCAAAATGGGAATGATAACTCTTCACTTTCAAGATTCAGATAAGAAATAAAAAAAAAAGTGGGCAAAGAATATAAACAGACCTTTCTCAAAAGAAGACATTTATGCGGCCAACAAACATATGAAAAAAGCTCATCATCACTGGTCTTTAGAGAAATGCAAATCAAAACCACAATGAGATAGCATCTCATGCCAGTTAGAATGGCGATCATTAAAAAGTCAGGAAACAATAGATGCCAGCAAAGATGCAAAGAAATGGGAACGCTTTTACACTGTTGGTGAAAGTGTAAATTAGCTCAACCATTGTGGAAGACAGTGTGGTGATTCCTCAAGGATCTAGAACCAGAAATACTGTTTGACCCAGCAATCCCATTACTGGGTATATACCCAAAGGATTATAAATCATTCTACTATAAAGACACATGCACACGTATGTTTATTGCAGCACTATTCACAATAGCAAAGATCTGGAACCAACCCAAATGCCCATCAATGATAGACTGGATAAAGAAAATGTGGCACATATACACCATGGAATACTATGCAGCCATAAAAAAGAATGAATTCATGTACTTTGCAGAGACATGGATGAAGCTGACACTGTCATCCTCAGCAAACTAACACAGAAACTAAAAGCCAAACACTGCATGTTCTCACCCATAAGTGGGAGTTGAACAATGAGAACAGATGGACACAGGGAGGGGAACATTACACACTGGGGCCTGTCAGGGGGTGGGGGACAAGGGGAGGGAGAGCATTAGGACAAACACCTAATGCATGCAGGGCCTAAAAACTAGATGACGGGTTGATAGGTGCAGCAAGCCACCATGTCATATGTGTACCTATGTAACAAACCTGCACATTCAGCACATATATCCCAGAACTTAAAGTAAAATAAAAACTAAAAATAAAAAAAGAATGAAATAAGATAATGTAGTGGGTAGTTGATCTTATGATAGTAGTTGCAATAATAGTAATAGAACAAAAGATTCCTGCTGTTCAAAGTGGCAGATGTCATTAATCATAGGAAATTGAACCTACTAGTGGTTAGGAAAGATAATATTCTATGTTATTGTACGGAAACACATTGGGAAACAAAACTCATGTTTCACAAAGCTGTAAGTAACCTGGCATCTGTGAAGGAAATATAACAGAATTGGCACATGTTGACACTAAAAAGTTCAATTTCTTAAAGCCATGCCATTCAATTTATCCTGATGGTCATGACTAAACCTAACCATGTGTCAATATCTCCGGATAGTTCATCACCAGAACTGAACCATCTTCCCTGTTGTACTCTGGCTGCTTAACTAAATAAGAACATGACCAAAGAGTGCATTTACAAAGCAGTTGGAGACTTCCAATAGCTGACTCATGTCTTGGGCTTTCCACTCTCAAATATTGACCTGGGTAGCTAAAAAATATCCCCTCGGATGACTGTGTAAATCGAGTAGGAATATGAGTGGTAGCTAAAGCTGGAATATTTCTACATGATATTATATATTCTACTAGTCGAATAGCTTCAGTTTTACCTTCATATTGATGAAATGAAGCTACTGACTCCTCAAATACCCACATTGCTTATAATATCCTGGGCAAGGAATACAATAGGAACTGTAAAGAAGGCAATATGGTAACACTAAAAAGTCACTGTGCCACACAGAGACTGCAGTTCAGACACAGGCCACATGCAGCATATCTGTCTCAGAGCAGCCATTTTTAGGTTATTATTATCCAGACATCTACCAAGAAAGTTTGGCTCTTCCTTGAATTTATGGTGTCGGGAGAGACACGTCATCTAGAGCTTCAGGTTGGAGATTCGTAGGAAAGGTGATTCACTGTGGCATACAGAAAGTGCTAATGGGACTGTGAGATAATTTCCTTATAGTTAAGAAAGTAGAATTCAAAAGGAGGGGAAATGAATTAACATTTACAAGAAGCTTCCTGACTTCTGTTATTTCCATAAATTATAGTAAGGACTGAATTTTGGTGTGTGATAGATTTGCTACATGATAAGATGATGAGTAGGATGTATTCGTGCACGAATGAACACAGTGTCAATGGTAATGACATCCTCATCATAATAATATTTGCTGGTAGTAGTAAATAGTCACGGTCAAATTCAAGGAAAGACAGGCATAACATCTTGTGAGGTTAGAGAGGGAGGGAGAAGTCAGGGAGTATTTCACAGAGGAGGTGAAAATTGACCCATGATTAAAGGAAGCAAAACCACTAAGCTTTTGACAGATCCTTAAATAAATTTTCTAGCCCATTGTTCTTTATATTCTCATCCAGACCTGTGTAAAAGCATGAATTTCCTTTTCGTATGCTTTTACATCCTTCTCACTTTCTGCCTAGCTTTAAGGCAGCAATTCCTAGTAACACGATTATCTCATGATTAAATTATTGCTACCTCTTTGGAGCTGTTCCTACTCTCAGCACTATTTTCTCAACTAATATTTCTTCCAAATGTATTTTAGTATGCAGTACTTTGATGAATAATAAACCCCTTCTCCATTTCAACTCTGCATATCCCTTAAACATTTCCTCTAATAAACTTCCTGCATCCAGTTGGAAGCTTCTGAAAATGTACTAACACCACTGTTTTCAAGCCTTTCTCTTCTATTAGACTGCAAACACCCAGAGGGCACAGAATTGCCCACAGTAGATGGTGCAGCCACTTTCAAAGAAATGCTGAAATTCCAACTGGAAAGGTTGATGCTTTCTTGCCTTTTCTTTATCCCTTCTAGAAATATTTAAGCTTGAACTACAATTACATGCCTACTTTCAAATACTCTCAGAATCTTTTACCTATATTCTAAATGAGGGTTCCACTTCTCTAGATACTCTTCAGAATCTCAAGATACTCTTTTGTTAACTTTCAGCAATTGTATGGAATTTTCCTAAGCTTTTATTCTCATATGTACCCGCTATAGCCTGATTCCACACATTCACAATCACTTTATCTTAAGTCTGAACTTAAATCCAGAAGCTGTAGGTCCAAATACGAATACCTTTTACTAGGTTTGATATATTGGGCAAGACAGTTTGCTTCCTCAAGCCTTAGTCCTTCCCTTGGTTACATTAAATATTAATACTTATCGGGGCCACAGAATTGCCATAAAGATCATGTGAAAAGAGTCTATATACAGCTAGGCATCCTGTAACGTACTAGAAACATACATACCATTATTATACTGAGATACTGGGTATACCAAAAGATATATATGGCCAGACCATTATGAAAATAAAACTCTGACCCACAACCTCTGCAGCAACCAGCCCAGGAACTATAATGTCTTCAGCTATTGGCCCCCAAACACAATTTAGTCAATAACTGACAGATTCCCTGATTTTTGCAAACCTTCATACACACATCAAAAGCAGAACCAACTGGAGAAACCCAAATATGGCTCCTAAGCCAATCACATAGGCTGCCCCCCTTCTAGTTAGCCTGCCTCCAGCTTCTCCATGTCAGCAACCTTCAATCTGAGCATTCCTAAAGGGTTTTCTCTCTTTCTGTTTTATTTACTACAAAGCTTTTCAACTCCTCTGTCTGCCTTTGAGTCTCTGCTAAATGTAAGTGATGGCGACTGACTCCTTTGTTAGAGCAAGCTGTGCATAAATTGCCTCTGTTTGTTCTTATTTGAGTGGTCTTCATTTATTTTTATACTTTGGTATATATTTAAATTTACTTCTATAAAATTTGACAGTACTCTCTGTTTTTTCTCAGAGAAATTCATTCATTCATTGGCTTAATGCTGATATTCATTAAGCATCTCCTATGTAATAATACTATGATTGCTCCTCAAGAATTTAAAAGCAGATTAATTTATGTAGAACCAGACATATGTCCTCGAGAAACCCATGGACTGGCTTGGAAGATATGATGCAGCACATGGAAAAGTAAATTAAAAAGAAAGTGTGGTCGAGTTGAAAATGATATGTGTAAAGGTGTCAAATCAGTTACACAGGCAATAAACAAGCTAATTCCAAAAAGTGGATATCACTTATGCTTAGCTGGGGTCTAGGAAAGCTTCAAGCAAAAAACTGGGTTTGAATTCGGACGCGCAGGAAAGTTATACATTTATGGTGGGGGGCAGAATGTGAAGACAATCTAGACAAGAAAATGCCTATTAGGCACATCCAGGGCAGGGATGTGCAAATCCACAAAGGAGAGAAGATAATGAATATAGAAACAGAATGTTAAGAGCAAAATGAACTGAAGAGAAGTGGTGGAAATTAAGATTCTAAAATTGTCTACAATCTAGAGGTGCTGCTAAATACTTGTGATCAGAGGAGTAATACCTGTAGATATAATTTCAAATTTAGAATGACTTTCCTCCAGATTTATTTTAACCTCTCAGTATGTGCTGGAGACACTTCCCTGTATTTTGGTCCTGTTTATAATAATTTCTGAGTAAAACTGTCACTTTTAATATAATTAACTTTAAAATATTTTAAATTATCAATTTCTAAGTACTGAAATTATGGTCTCTAGTTACATTTCTTGAAAAAATCTCCTTTTAATACTTGCTTACTTAAAAAGCATGCAGAGAGAAAGTCTTTGGAGAACATAAAGATGTCATGAATATTCATTTTATTATTAAGTCCTCAGTGGATTTTGTTTGAGGGCCCTTAGTCAGCAAAACTTCCATTAAAAATTTTGCCAAGCTGATTATTATAAACTAATGTGCTGTAAAATCCTATGGTGTATAATTGTCACAAACAACCCTAAACACAAACAAAACTAGTATAAAAATCTACAAATAAACTCAGGAAAGTTTCAGTTTATAGTACTTGTTACTTTTCTGAAATAGAAATGTTCAGCTTTTCAATAATTTGTAAGGCAATCTGTAAGTTAAAATTTACCTTTTTGATAGATACATAATAATGAAAAGACTTTAGACAAAGCAATCTGAGTCATGAGGCAAAAAGGAAAGGGTGGAAGCATCTTTTGTGGATACTCACGAGCCCACCAACCTCTGAGCACTGGAGTGGTCCCCTTCCTGACCATAATCCCCTTTTCTCATCACAAGTTATCCGTCAACACAGCCAAGTCTGTCTCCCAGCCTTGTTCTATTCAGCTGTATTCTGATGCATTTCATCTTTTAAAACTTTCAAACTTGACTTTTAAAAGTAGTCTTATTATACATTCAAGGTTTGATTTCAGTGGAATATCAAACGTACATATCAAACTGCTCTCCAAATAGTCAATTTCAGGAATGTATAAAAATCCCAATGTCTTACTGATGTGGAGAACCTATTTTATTTCCTTTCTCAACCCACTTCCTGCCTGTCTGGGTCTCAAACACATACTAAATATACTTAACTCATTTCATATCACAACTCGGTTTTGAGAGGATGACTTTTTTTCTGTATCTGTTACAAAAACATCAAGAAGTTAATCTTTAGTTGACACTACTGACAGCCTTGTTAAAGCTAATATCTATAAAAGTCTGGGTTCACAAGCATTTAGTGACCTGGAGTAGGGGAAGTAATCCCTGCAAAAGAGAAAGTTTTCCCTACAACCATAAGAAGAGTGAATACATAAGGTATCCTGAATCTAGAATAGCCTGATATCTATTTAGGATCTCAGGGTAAATTATATAAACTTGAAAAGCTATTTCAGACCACCCTATGAAACCCCAATTCTATGAACACTATATGGTTTTTAAAATATTATTTAAACCTCGCTCAAATATTGAGTCTTATTATACATTCTTTTGGAATATCCATATGCTTGACTGACCAACAGTAAGATTAGTTTTTAATGGATTGTACCACTTGAATGATTATGTGAGAATAATTGAAGCAAAAGCAATGATTTTGACATGCATCTTTTCTAGTAGTTATTAAATATCAATAATCTGAATATCTCTTTTCCATGAGGAGAAATAGTGGTTGTCAGGAAAGAAAGAAATACAGAAAAACTATGTTGCATGATCAAAGAAATAAATTAGCTACATGTCACAGATATAATAAAATACTTTGCATTTATAAAATTAATGCTTGTATACTTAACACTCATTTTATAGATAAAATGATGATAAATACATACATTAAAATGTTTTTAAAGGGGAATAAATTTTAAAATATAAATATAGTATTATAAGAGGTTACAAAGTTGAAAACACTGAACTTCATATTCTTTCAGATATTTTATAATGAAAAGAAAATAAAAGGTATTGCTAATAATAGGTGAAAGTTCAGCAGAGTGAAGTGTCAATCACAGCTTAGTCAAAGAAAAGCTGGAAAGTAAAACGTAGCCAATCATAGGAGGCAAATAGTTCTAGAAAGATAAGGCTTCAGCAATAAGTCATCTAAGGAGAAAAAGATAAGAGGAGCACAAAAAGCAAGCAGAAGCAGGAATATGCACAGATGAAACATTATGTGTGTATAGAAAAAAGAGACCATGAAGAACTTTGAAAATGGGAAATGATTTTACTGCAGGTTAGCAGGAATTCAGCAGCTCAGTAAACTGGCCCTATTATTAACAGTTCTCTTCATTACATAGGTTGAAAAAAAAAAAACAGAATCATATAAATTCAGCACTGAGGTGCTGATTGGGAGACCAGAGGAAGTATTATTTGTCTCTACAAAAAAGATGGAAAATATAAGACACCACAGGATCCCAGATTTGAAAGCATCTAAAGGGCATTAGCTGCTTGAATCTCATCTACAAATTATCTCCTCAAAGCTTGTCTTCTGACCAGTGCTCAAAATATATGGTTTTAAAACTCTGTCACCAACAGGAATGCTCTTCTCTGTGCATGCTCCACTTACTGTAAGTCCCTCTATAATCTGATTAGCCTTCTTGAAATTATATTTTGTTACTGTAGTATAAACCAATTGAGTTTTGCATTGAGCCATATGATAATGTTAAGACTCAATTAGTTCAAGTTAAACACATGATTTTGCTAAGCCATATTTACTTGATCCTGTACATAGGGATATGTAAACCATTTTGTTTTTTCCCTAACTTTTGGTCCTTACGTTTACATCTAATGATGTCTTATTTTATTGATTCGTTCTGACTGTCAGAATTTCCTTTAGCTGTCCATTTGGTTGCTAGATTACACATTATGCTCAGTGTGTATGTCTTCCTCATGTCGTTTAATTACTTGGTGTAAGTCACTAATATAAAAATGATCAAAACAGGGCAAAGAACAGAGCACAAAGCATGACACTATAGACAATATGCAAATTTAGCATCCAAAGATTCCTATGTATATGATCACCTAAAATAAATTTATCCAACTTGTCCTCAATGACTTCCTGATAAACTGCCACATATCATCCTTCTCCACATTTCTCTAAAATACATGATTAGAAAGTCTCTATAAAAGTTAAAAGAGGTGACAAAATGTTCTTAGTGAAGTTATGCAGGGTCCTAATGATCCATGGCCTTTTTTCCCCCTTTTCATGCCCCAGTTTTTTTAACATTTAAAAAATTCATAAAAGTAATACATCATCATCATAAAAGTCATACAACTATGAAAAGTAATTCTTCCATTGTCACCAATGACATCCATAATTCCTTAAAAGTAAACACAGTATTTTGGCATATATATTTTCAAATATATTTTTATTTTATATTGATATTCAAATGTACAGATAGAAAGCTAGTTATATCCTGTACTTATGGGTATGAATATAGGTAGAAATAATATATAGATATTTTATACCACCATTCTATCATAGGTCTACTATTTATTAACACAGCCACCAATGTATCTATCCTTTCAGCTACTTGCCTTTTTAATTTAAATACCCCAATTTGTTTTAGTGGATAAATGCAAATTACTTTGAACATTGTATCAAGTGTAGATATTTTCTTATGCCATTCCATATTTATTTGCCACGCTTTTCCATCCTTTTTTGTGTCCTGGGAGGCCAGCTTGCATGGAGTACATCAACAGGCTCCCTTACCATTTGACTTACAACTTGGTTAAGCCAAAATAAAGCACCAGCAACAGATTGGAGAGGGTAGGAGAGTTGTTCTTCCCTCTCTAGAGGATTGTCTTGGGCTGGCTATATCATTTGACCACAGCTCCTAGCTCCAGTGAGGGTAACCCCTTCCTTTTCTGCTCTGGTGACGGCTCTCCCCTTTCCTCTTTAGGTACACAGGTAGCAGCTGGTTCCTCTATTAGAAGCATCACTTTCCCTATACCTTCCTAACACGTTGCCAACACATCTTCAAATTGTTCCACTTAAATCTTCCTAAAATTTCATAATTTAAGTGGGCAATCTGTTTCTGGCAAAAATTCTGATCAATATACTTATTGATGATTTTTAAAATTATTTATAAGATTTCCCTTCTTCCAAAAATATTTTAGTAAACATCCTCGTACAAATATCTGTGCAAAACTTAGGAGACTATTTCTGTAGAAGCATATTCTGGAAGAGGAATTTATGGGCACCTATCTGAATTTTTTTAGATATTGCCAAATTTGTCATAAAATTTTAAATTTGTATTTACAATAACACCGTGTGCGGGTTGGTGGGATTATAGACTATGTTACCCTGTACCGTATGACATCAACTTAATGACAGATTAAGTAGTTCATTCTAGAATATTTTTCTTGATTTTAGATAAAAAATATCAATCGCAGCTTACAGAACCCTCTTAAAATGTTTTAAGAAAAATTGGAAAACTACACACTACACTTTCCCAGCTTCCATTTCCATTCTCTCTTCTCTTCCTATACACTTTTTTTTTCTTTTGACTCCCAAATTCAGTGTTCTTAAGGGTGATTATGGAAACAAATATGCTGACTATCCTTTTTTGTCTATAATCAGCTAACCTTGTTTTCCCACATACTGGATTGATCCCAACTTCATAATAAGCCCCACTCTTATGTGGTCTTTTAAATTTTAGCAAATATCTTTTCGTTTCATTTAATTACAGCAAACCAAGAAATCTTAGCCTTGGTCTCTCCTTTTCTTAAATCTACATCCTCTCTTTTATATTTGTATTAGTAAGGGTTCTCTAAAGAGACAGAACTAACAGGCTATATGGATATATGAAAGGGAGTTTACTAAGGAGAATTGACTCACACAATCACGAGGTGAAGTCCAACAACAGGCCCTCTGCAGGCTGAGGAGCAAGGAAGACAGCATGAGTCCAAAAACTCCAAATGTAGGAAAGCCAACAGTGCAGCCTTCAGTCTATGGCCAAAGGCCTGAGAGCCCCTGGCAAACTACTGGCATAAGTCCAAGAGTCCAAAAGCTGAAGAACCTGGATTCTGATGTTCAATGGCAGGAAGCACCCAGCATGGGAGAAAGATGAAGGCTGAAAGACTCAGCACGTCAGCCTCTTCTGCCTGCTTCATTCTAGCCGCACTGGTAGCTGATTAGATGGTGCCCACCCAGACTGAGGGTGGGTCAGCCTCACCTAATCCACTGACTCAAATGCTAATCTCCTGTGGCAGCACTTTCACAGATACACTCAGGAACAATACTTTGCATCCTTCAATCCAATCAAGTTGACACACTGTATTAACCATCACAATATCTAACCTTGGTTATGCTTCCATTGGCACTGACCTTTAATTTACTTTCCCTAATTGTTATTTTCATTAAAGTATATACTACATAAAATAAATGCATACATTTTAAATATATAATTCAATGGCTTTTGACTGTATATACATTTGTGTGTGTGTGTGTGTGTATTACTGTCACTTCAATAAATATATGCAACATTTCCCTCACCCCAGAAAATTCTCGTGTCCCTATCCAATCGCCCTTCCATGAGAGTAAACATTGTCCTTATCCTGTCACCCCTCCATGAGAGTGAACATTGTTCTGATTTATATCACAATACATTAGTTTGGCCTGTTATAGAACTTCATATAATTGGAGTCATACATCATGAACTATTTCATATCGGGCTTCTTTGATACAATGTAAATGTTTTTGAGATTTGTCCATTTCATCCATATTGATCCATGTTCGTATTTCATTCTCTTTGACGTTGAATAGCATTCTGTTGTGTGACAAGGCTGCAAAATTTATCCATTCAGCTCTTGGTGGACATTTGGGTTGTTTCTGGTTTTCGGTATCATATATAAAGCTGCCATAAATATTCATGTTCAAATGTTTGTGTGAATACATGTTTTTACTTCTCATAGATAAATACCTAGGAGTAGAATTGCTGGGTCATGAAGTATATATTTAACTTTATAAGAAATGATCAATTTTTTTTGGCCGGGCGTGGTGGCTCAAGTTTGTAATCCCAGCACTTTGGGAGGCGGAGGCGGGCGGATCATGAGGTCAAGAGATCGAGACCCCCGTCTCTACTAAAAATACAAAAAATTAGCCAGGCGTGGTGGCGGGTGCCTGTAGTCCCAGCTACTCGGAGAGGCTGAGGCAGGAGAATGGCGTGAACCCGGGAGGTGGAGCTTGCAGTGAGCCGAGATGGCGCCACTGCACTCCAGCCTGGGGGACAGAGCGAGACTCCCTCTCAAAAAAAAAAAAAAAAACAAAAAAAAGAAATGATCAGTTTTCAAATATTTTATCACATTCTTGACAACCATCAATGTTTGAGAGATCTGGTTTTTCTGGTTGCTCTATGTCTTTCCAGATATTTGGTATTGTCAATCTTTTTCCTTTTAGCTATTTCAGGGATATCATATTGTGGCTTTAATTTGTATGACTATTAATTATGGTTAGTATTTTATCTACTTTTTTGTAACTTGTTTATCTTTTCATGTGAAGTGTCTGTTTAAGGCTTTTAGCCAGATATGTTTAAAATTAGCTTATTTGTCTTTTTATATTTGAATTGTAAGGGAACATATTTGTGCTCTAGATATAAGTTCTTATCAATTATATGTACTTCAAACATCTCCTGTCTTGTGACTTGCATTTCACTTTTTAGGGAGGTCTTTTAAAAAGCAGAAAGTTTTCATTTTAATATAGTATACATGGCATTTTTACTGCTAAATTTATGTTTTTATATTTTTTAAAAAACTATTAATGTTTTTAATGTCCTTTCCAGGAAATCTTTGCATACCCACAAGATGGTGAAGGTTTTCTTTCATGTTGATTTTTAGATATTTTATAGATTTAGCTTTTAAATGTAGATGTTATTCATATAATCCATCTCAAAATTATTTTTAAATGGCATAAAGTAAGAATTGCCATACAAATTTTTCCATTGAGATATACAGTTGTTTAAGGAATATTTATAAAAGAATTAATACTTCCTTGTTTTAGAAAAAACTAATTGTGTATGTATGGACTGGAATCTGTATTCCAAGTGAATCAACTAATTGTCTATTCTTATTCCAATATTCTCACTGTCTTGAATGGAACAATTGTAACACAATGGTATTTGTCTATCTAGATATAAAATATATGGTGAAAATGTAGTGTAATAGATACAAATGGTGCACCTCATGATAAAAAATGGCACACTCTGGCCTAGGGCATTATTGCACACTACTGTAGACTTTATAAACACTGAATACTTAGGCTAAACTAAATTTATTTTAAAGTAAGTTTTCAAATCAGGTCTTTCAAGTGTTGCATGTTTGTTCTTCAAAATTGTTTGGCTATTATAGGTCCTTTGAATGGCCACATTAATTTTGAAATTTACTTTTCAGTTTCCATGAAAATAGCCGCTGGGATTTTGATTTGGATTGCATGGAATCTGTAGATCAATTTACAGAGAATGTCCACCTAAACAACATTGAATCTTCCAAATAAGGAACGTGAAATGTCTCTTTATTTATTTACACCATTTAAAATTTCTCTCAGTATTTTTCAGTATAGAGATCTTACATATTTTTTATTAAATTTATTTCTAAATACTTTAAGAACAGTGGGCACTGTTCTCCTCATCCAGTCAGAAGTATAGAGGAAGCTTTCTCTCAATACTTTCTGATCTTTCCTGTGGGCAGCCCGTGGGATAACTGGAGAGAAAGACTGCAAGAGAGTCCTAGAATCCCTATGTCTGCTGCTAGGGACTTCATACTCATTCTCATACTAGCCTTGCCTAACAACTGGAATGCCTTCTGAGAAATGTGTTGTTAAGCAATTTCATCATTGTGTGAATATCACAGAGTATGCTTACACAAGCCTCGATAGTACTGGCTACTACACATCTAAGTTATATGGTATAGCTTACTGTTCTAGGCTTGAAACCTACGCAGGATGGTATTTTTTTTTTTTTTTTTTTTTTTTTTTTTTTTTTTTTTTTTTTTTTTGAGATGGAGTCTTGCTCTGTCGCCCACGCTGGAGTGCAATGGCACAATCTCAGCTCACTGCAACCTCCACCTCCAGGGTTCAAGAGATTCTCCTGCCTCAGCCTCCCGAGTGGCTAGGTCTACAGGCGCATACCACCACGCCTGGCTTATTTTTCATATTTTTAGAAGAGACAGGGTTTCACCATGTTACCCAGGACGGTCTCGATCTTCTGACCTCATGATGCACCCGCCTCAGCCTCCCAAAGTGCTGGGATTACAGGCATGAGCCACAACGCCCAGCCTGTACAGCATATTACTGTACTGAGTACTCTAGGCAATTGTAACACAATGGTAAGTATTTGTGTATCTAAACATATAAAATCTACAGTGAAAATACAGTATAAAAGAAAAATAATGGTACACTCAGGCCTAGGACATTACCGTACACTACTGTAGACTTTATAAACGCTGTATTCTTAGGCCACACTAAATTTATTTTTTAAATTTATTTTTTCAGTAATAAATTAATCTTAGCTTATAATTCTTTTACCTTGTAAACTTTTTAATTTTTAAAACTTTTTGACTACTTTGAACTAACACCTAAAACACAACCACATTGCACAGTTGAACAAAAATATTTTCTTTCTTCATATCCTTATTATATAAGCATTTTTCTATTTTTAAAATTTTTTATTTTTTACTTTTTAGACATTTTTGTTAAAAACTACAACAAAAACACACGCATTATCCTAAGCCAAAACAGGGTTCGAAAAATCAATATCACTGTCTCCCACCTCTATATCTTATCCTACTGGAAGGTCCTCCAGGCAGTAACACACATGGGCTGTCATTTCCTATTATAAGAATGCTGTCTTCTGGAATATCTCCTGAAGCACCTGCCTGAGGCTGTTTTACAGCTATCCTTTTCTTAATTAGTAGAAGTACACTCCAAAATAATGCTAAAACGTATACTATAGTAAATACATAAACCAGTAACACAGCCATTTATTATCATTATCAACTATTATGCAGTGTACATAATTGTATGTGCGATATTTTCATGACTGGCAACAGTAGGTTTGTTTACACCAGCACCACCACACACGTGTGAATAATGCATTGCACTATGATCTTAGGATGGCTACGAAACCAGCAAGTGATTGAAATTTTTCAGCTTCATTATAATCTTATGGGGCCACTGTCTTACATGCAGTTTGTCATTGATCAAAAGGTCATAATGTGGTGTGTGACTGTATGCTAGAGACTGCGGATTCTGTTATTTCCCTCCGAGTAATAATGAATTTTGTTCAAGCAGGCATTTGTTTCATGGCCTTTATCTTGTATAAGAAGTTTGGTTTTAGGCTTTGTTAGGTGGATCAATTCAAGATATGCCATCATGTCTGAAACGTGTTCCTTAGTCCTAGGTTGTGATCGCTCTGTAGCAGTCATGAAAATTCTGAGGTGTTTACCAGACCTCTCTAACTTGGAAGGATTAAACTCCAAACTTTGTCTTCCCTTCACTAGAAAGAAGCTGTTGATATCTTTGTTCAGCACGTTCGGCCTTCTAAACTTTGTTTTCCCTCTCAGCTCCTTGCACTGTCACAGCTCATTTGTCCACCAAGAATGTATGAAAATTGTTAGGCTTACCTGTCTATGATACTGACACTCTCATTTTCCAGGTTCTGTGAGAGCCCTGAAATCCAAACTGTGACTCTTCAACCCAGTAAGACTACGACTTTGTGCCTGAATATTATCTTTGTGTTGTTGTGGAGACTGAGGAATGTCCCAAAGAAAAAATAAATAAATATGGATATTTTAAAAGTTATGTGTTCTCTAGTTTCTAAATTGCTTCAAGTAATTCCTTTAATATTTTGTTCACAGTTCATTATTATTATTATTGGCAGTAGGATTAGTATTTCCAAGCTAATTCACCATTACCAGAAGCAAGAATTTGCTATATGATCTTTTCAAAAGGTAAAAAGGAAAAGGAAAAGTCTTGGTGTTTATGGGAACACTGTAGTAATTTTTGCTAAATTTTAATAAGTAAGGAAATTGATAATACTTAGAAGTTAAAATGAAATAAGTGGTTTTCTACTTTATCTTCTTTGATGATAATGGAAACTCAGGGCTTAAAAACACAGAATTTTTAGTTACTAAATATATATTGTAATTGTTATAATAATATATATATATTGTTCTCACAATTACAATGTACTTAAAATGTACATCATTATCCCAGTTTTTCTCAGAAATTCTTACATAAAACAGAATAACATTGAATAGCTTTATAAAAGTTTGATTGAAAAGTTTTAGGAATGACTAAAATGTTACATGCAGATGTTGCATATTTAGGGGAAAATGCAGGCCTTCAGTTCAGAGGCATATGGAACTCCCTATACTGAGGACACTCTGTTTTCTGAAAGTGGTTAATACGAAAAAGGCTGTGCTTTTCCATTAATTCACATTTTTTCTTTACCTTTACATTATTGGTTAAAAAAAGGCTATATAAAAATGAATTTAACAGTTTAAAGACTATTAGAACGGGTACTTAATGGAAAGAATGCATTTAAGCACACTTTTGTAGTTTAAAAGTACACATTTAAAACCAAGCAATTAGAAATAATTCTTATCTTTTCACTAAAGCATGAACAATCATGTAAGCATGGTTTAGGATCTCATCAGCTTATTTCTAATTTTAGTATTTAACATTTTCAAGTTTCTTTTCTCTCTGTGTATCTCCAAGGTTGCTGCTAGTATCACAGTGTGTTGCTATTACTAGTTTATCGATCTCTTCTGATTGCCTTTATCCTACCCAGCTTCATGGTTCCTGTACTCAGCAGGCTGCTTCACATGTGGTAGGTACCTAAGTACACAGTAAAATTTGACTATGTGTATATTTATTTTTGATGACTAGTATTACACAGTGTGTGAAATATCAGTCATCAAAAATTTGAGTGATTGATATTTTACTAAACATTTAAAGGAAACATTAACAAACTCCATTATACCAAAAGTTTAGAGAAACTATAGAAGTTAGAGTACGGAAGTTTTGTAAAGGAAATTCCACATGAGGCCAGAGTTGAAATTAGGGTTTTACTTGAGAATAGCTGTCCATCTATTTGTCAAAGCTCCCCGATTAGTTTAGTGATTCTATTAAGTTCAGGACTGTGGCACTGGGCCCTGCCATCTCAGAAACCTGATTTCCCAACTCTTAGTTCAGGCACCTCATCTAAACATATCTGTACAATGTTAGAATGCCAGTGTTTGAAATTTGAAACGTAGAACTCATACAGATGTTAGCTACTCCTCCAACCTTCTTTTTATGCATCCTTCCTGTGAAGGCACAGTGTATTAGAGTACTTGAAATTAGAATCTGAAGTGTACTTTCCGAGGATAAAATATAAAAGGACAATATTAATTATAATAACAATAATGTAAATAAGTAGTAAATAGTAAGTAACAGCTATTATTTATAGAGCACTGATCATAGACCAGCCTCTTTTCTAAATACCATTGCATCAAAGATACTTACACAATAGGAATATATATGTTATAAGAACAAGGTAGATTCATATTTTTGACCAGAATCTTTGGATCTCTTTTATAAAAGCTACTGTGACTAAGAAATCTCATTCTAATTTACTTCTTTTTTGATAGATTTTAAAACCTAAGTTAGGTTATAGAGAAGTCCAGCTAGCCTGTGAGACCTTTGATTTATTTAAAGTATCTCTGTATATAGCTTCATCGCTTGCTATGTTGTGATTTCATGTTGGATTCTCAGAGAAGAATAATATTGCCGATTTTTCCAAGTTATTTATAGGGAAGGGACCATGCTGTTGTAATATGGTGCGGCTACTCGCCTATCTTTCTCACACAGTTTTAGTGAGAATCAATAATGGTTATAATAACAATAAATGTTATTAACTTGTAACACTGAATGTGTGCCATTCACTGTTCTATGCATAACAGATATTGGTCCTTTTTACCTGACAGTCATCCTATAAAATAGATACTAATAGAATCCTCATATTTTAGAAGACAATGAGGCAGAAATAAGTCAAATACCATGCCCAAGGTGATGTAGCCAGTAAGCAGCAGAGTCCTAATTCAAACTAGGTGGTTGTCTCCTGGGTAATGAAAGTTGATTGGGGCTTTCTTTTTACTATAAAAGCATTATTTTTATTTTTTTCTTTTTATCATGGGAGATGCCATTCATTCAATGAGACAGTCTTGTCTATTGAAAAGAGAACTACTTTCTCTTTTTGTCATGTTTGCATAGAAGGCTACTTAAATCTACATGTGGCATAGATGGAAGATGTGGAACTAATCTGAATTTTTAAAATTAGAAATATAAGCCTAGGAAGCAGGGTAATTAAAGGAAAGAGAATCAAACAGAATGAAAGGGTCAGCTCCTTCAGAAATAGGTTTAGAGATGATGGTCCCTGGGTGTCTCTTTATTCGCTTTTAACAGATTCAAACAA
Organism: Nomascus leucogenys; assembly: GCF_006542625.1. Taxonomy (NCBI): domain Eukaryota; kingdom Metazoa; phylum Chordata; class Mammalia; order Primates; family Hylobatidae; genus Nomascus; species Nomascus leucogenys. Next base: position 52,145,934 of record NC_044383.1, on the reverse strand, counting down.
TATGTTCTGTGAAAATGCTTTCTGTTCCTGAAAATAACTCCAGGAACGGTTCATATATTAAAAAGTACTTTAATTTTTGTTTCCATATTTAAGTCAGAAAAACATGACAGTTAAAACTACAATACATTATTAGCAAAATTGAGTTAATTTTGGAAGCCATCATCAATGAGATGACAATTGTGGCATAAAGTAAGCTACATCTAATGAGAAGTATATAATTACATGTTTGATATTAACTTTAAAGAAGGAAATAAGAATAATTTTTCTCTTCTTATTTCCTCTTTAATGAACATGACATTAAAGAATTGAAGACATAAACAATATTTTAGTAGATTTAAATGAAAGAGATAAATAATGAGCAAAGAAAAATTTATATTAGGGTGAAAATGTAGGGCTTGCTTAAAAGATCAAATGTAGGAAAACTAAAGACTGCACTAAAGCATATTAAAAAGACTGTCACTTTCAGAACAATCTTCAATTATCAGACATAAAAACAGAAATGCTTACGTTTCTGAAAGAAATATTTATCATACAATTAATTCTCACTTTGATTTGAGAGACAAGTTTTCTGAGATTTAAATTTTCCTTATTTTTTCTTTTGTTATTAATCAACGATTCATTCATTCATTCATCCATTCAACAATTATGTATCCAGGGCCAACCATGGATTAAAGGTAAATGACTTAAGAGTTTTAATATATTAGTAATGTCTCATAAATGCCACACGCTTTTAAACAATCAGATCTCAAAGGAACTTATTCACTTTCTTGAGTACAGCACCAAGCCATGAGGAATCCACTCCCATGACCCAAACATTTCCACCAGGCTCCCCTTCCAGCACTGAGGATTACACTTCAACATGAGATTTGGGAGATAAATATCCAAATCATATCATCATCTAAGTGCTTGGTGTTGTCATTTTTTAAAAAACATCATAATAAGTATGTACTGGTGTCTCATGAAGTTTTAATTTGCATCTCTATAATGACTGAGAGTATTGCGTATCTTTTGTCATCAGTTTGATAAAGTGTTTGTTCAGATCTCATGGACATTTTTAAGTAATTAGATTGATTTCTTATATTTGATTTCTGAGAATTCTTTACACATTCTACATGCAAGTCTACTATCACATATATGATTTGAAAATATTTTCTTCCCAGTCAGTAGCTTATCTTTTCATTCTCTTAAGAGTACCTTTCACATAACACAAGTTTTTCATTTTTCTGAAGTCTTATTTGTTGTTTTAAATTTACGATTTTTCGTGTTGTATTTAAGAAATCTTTGTCTAACCTGAGAAACTTGGAGGACATTATGCCAAGTGAAATAAAAATATTATGGCACAGAAAGAAAAATATTGCATATATTAGAAATTTAAAAAAAGCAAAATTCATAGAGGCAGAGAGTAAAATAGTGGTTACCAAAGGTTAGGGGTAGGGAGATTTTTGGTTAAAAGGTAAAAAGTTTCAGTTAGACAAGTGGAATAAGTTTTGAAATCTATTGCACAGCATGGTGACTACTGTTAACAATAATGTATCATATATTCAAAAATTCTAAAAGAGTGGATTTTAAATTTTTATACTACACACAAGAAAAATATGTGAGGTTATAGATATGTTAATTAGATGGATTTAATTATTCCATAATGTGTGCATATATCAAAACATTACCATTTACCCTACAAACAAGAATAATAGAAAGTATTAATTGATAATTGTTTTGTTTTGTTTAAGAGACAAGATCTCACTCTCTCACCCAGGATGGAGAGTGGAGAGTAGTGGCAGGATCATAGCTCATTGTAACCTCAAACTCTTGGGCTCAAGCAATCCTCCACCCTCAGACTGCCAACTACCTATATTACAGGTATAATACCTAGTATTACAGGTACATGCCGCCACATCTGGTATTATTTTTTTAGATACAGAGTCTTGCTATGTTGTCCTGGCTGCTCTCGAACTCCTGTACACAAGCAATTCTCCCTTCTCTTCCTCCTAAGTGCTGAGATTACAGGCATGAGCCACTGCACCCAGCCTGATAATAGTCTTTTAATAAAGGTAACTTACGTATATTGAAAAAAGGACTTTTACATTTTTTCTACAAGTTTTATAATTTTAGGTATGAAAGTTTTGTGTATCATTTTAGGTTGATTTTATATTTTGTGTGAGGTATGGATTGAGGTTGTTACTTTTTGCATGTGAATATTGAGCAGCTCTAGCACTATTTGTTGACAAGACTGTTCTTTCACTATTGTATACCTTTTTCCCTTTAAAAAAAAAAATCAGTTGACCATATCTGTGTGTTTATTTCTGCAGTCTCTGCTGTTTTCCATGGATCTATATGCTTATTATTTTGCCAATACTATATTGTCTTGGTTACTGTTGCTTTATATGAGTCCTTCAATTTTGTTCTTTTTTAAAATTAGCTTTTTTCGAAATTATTAATATTTGTTGTTCATTTATTTGCTTTCTGACTTGACTTTACACTCAACTTGTAAATATTTCCACATAATCCTGTTGGGCTTTTGATTGAGGTTGTGTGAAATCTATATCAATTTGAGAAGAATTAACATTTTAATAATATCCATATTTATATTTTGGACTTCTTTGATTTCTTTTATTAACATTTTGCAGTTTTGTCTTTCAAGTTCTGCCTGTATTTTGTTAGATTTATACTTTGCTATTTTATGGTTCTGATTTTTGTAAATGGTGCATTTTTAAAAAAGTTTTGGGTTTTGGTTTTTAATAGTTTAAAACTAATATGCAGAAATAATTATTTTTGTATACTGACTTTGTATTTTGTGAACTTATTAAATTCATTTATTAGTTCCAAGAGGTATTTCTATGGATTTCTTGAGATTTTGTGCATTCTGTTAATAATGCTTTTTTTTTTTAATGGTAATATATCTTCCTTTCCCATCTGTATGTCTTTTCTTTCTTTCATACTTTTTTCATTAGCCAGGATTTGTAGCATAATATTAACATATAAGTGATGAGACAAGAATGTTTGCCTAGTGTATTAGTACATTTTCACACTGCTATAAAGAATTTCCCTGAGACTGGGTAATTTATGAAGGAAAGAGGGTTAATTGACTCACTGTTCTACATGGCTGGGGAGGCATCAGGAAACTTAAAATCATGGAAGAAGGGAAAGCAGGTACCTTCATCACAAGGTGGCAGGAGAGAGAAGAAAAGAATGTGAAGAAGGAAGAGCCCCTTATAAAACCATCAGATCTCATTAGAACTCACTATCATGAGAACAGCACGGGAGAAACTAGGCCCATAATCCAATTACCTCCCTCCCTTGACACATGGGGACTACAGGTCCCTCCCTTGACCTGTGGGTATTACAATTCAAAATGAGATTTGGGTGGGGACATGGAGCCAAACCATATTATTCCACCCCTTGCCCCTCTCAAATCTCATGTCTTCTCACATTGCAAAACCAGTCATGCCTTCCCAAGTCTAAAATTTTAATGCATTTCAGCATTAACTCAAAAATGCACAGTCCAAAATCACATCTTTTATGCTCTGCTTCCTTTTTAAACATAAGCTCCAGTTTCAAATCATCTCTCTCAAGTTCAAAGTTCCACAGATCTCTAGGGCAGAGGCAAAATGCCACCAGCCTCTTTGCTAAAGCATAGCAAGAGTAACCTTTGCTCCAGTTCCCAATAAGTTCCTCATCTCCATCTGAGACCACTTCAGCCTGGACTTTATTGTTTATATCACTATCAGCATTTTGGTTAAAACCATTGAACAAGTCTTTACAAAGTTCCAAACTTCCCCACATCTTTTCTTCTTCTGTGCCCTTCAAACCATTCTAACCTCTGCCTATTATCCAGTTCCAAAGTCACTTCCATGTTTTTGGCTATCTTTGTGGCAGTACCCCACTCTACCAGTACCAATTTACTATATTAGTCCATTCTCACACTTCCTGAGACTGGGTAATTTATTAAGGAAAGAAGTTTAATTTACTAACAGTTCCACATGGCTGGGGAAGCCTCATGAAACTTACAATCATAGCGGAATGGGAAGCAAGCACCTCTTCACAAGGCAGCAGGAGGGAGAAGAAGAAAATACTAAAGGGGAAAAGCCCCTTATAAAATCATCAAATCTCATGATAACTCATTCACCATTATAAGAACAGCATGGAGGAAACCGCCCCCATGACCCAATTATCTCCCTCCATTGACACGTGGGGATTACAGGTCTCTCACTCGACACATGGGTATTACAAATCGAGATGTAATTTGGGTGAGGGCACAGAGCCAAACCATATCACCTTGGTTTTGGTTTTGAGAGGAAAGTCTTTAGGTTTTTCCCATTAAATATGATATTACTTGTAAATAATTTAGAGACAGTCTCAGATTAAATATCTTTTCTTGTATTTATAGTTTGCTGAGAGCAATTATCATAAATGGATGTTGATATATATAAATTCATTTTCTATATCTATTAAGATGATGCAGTTTTTCTTCTGTAGTCCATTTGTTGATTACATTGATACATTTATTGTGTTTTATTTTTATAAATTTAGGGGGTACAAGTACAGATTTCTAACATGCTTATATTGCATAGTGATAAAGTCCAGGCTTCTGATATACCCATCACTTGAATAGTAAACTTTGTCCCCAATAGGTATTTAGTCAACTCTCAGCTCTCTCCCACCCTCCAACCTTTGTAGTCTTCAATGTCTGTTATTCCACTCTGTATTTCCTGGTGTACTCATTGTTTAGATCCTGATTATAAGTGAGAACATGTGGTTTTGACTTCGTATTTCTGAATTATTTCACTTAGGATAATAGCCTGCAATTCCATCCATGTCACTGTAAAATACATGATTTCATTTTTTCAATAGCTGAATAGTATTCTATGAGACACACACACACATACACACACACACATACACACACACACAAATGTTCTTTATCCAAGTCTCTGTTGATGGTCACTTAGGTTGACTTTGTATTTTTGCTATTGTGAATAGTGCTGCAATAAACATAAGGGCAGGTATCTTCTTGATATAACAATTTCTTTTCCTTTGTGTATATATTCAGTAGTGAGATTGCTGGATCAAATGGTAATTCTATAATTAATTCTACTGTTTTCCATAAAGGTGGTACTAATTTAGATTCTCATCCACAGTTTATAAGAGTTCCCTTTTCTTTCCCTCCTTACCAATATCTGTTTTTTTTTTTGACTTTTACATAATGGCCATTCCGAGTAGTGTAAGATGGTATCTCACTGTGGTTATAATTTGCATTTACATTTCTTTGGTGATTAGTGATATTGAGAACTTTTCCATACGTTGACCATTTGTATGTCTTCTTTTGAAAAATGCCTGTTCATGTCCTTTGCTCACTTTTTATTGATATTGTTTGGTTCTTGTTGAGTTGCTTCAGTTTCTTCTAGATTCGAGATATTAGCCCTTTGTAAGAGGCATGGTTTTCACTTCTCTAGGTTGTCTGTTGACTCTGTTGATTGCTTATTTTGCTGTATAGAAGCTTTTTTAGTTTAATTGAGTCTCATTTGTTTACTTTTTGGCTTTGCTCTGCTTGCTTTTGAGGACTTGGTCACAAATCCTTTGCTTAAGCCAATGTCCAGAGAGATTTTCATAGCTTTTCTTTGAGGACTTTTATAGTTTCAGATCTTATATTTAAGTCTTTAATCCATCCTGAGTTAACTTTTGTTAATATATGGTGAGAGGTATAGGTCTAGTTTCATTCTCCATATAACCATTCAATTTTTTTAGTGCCATTTATTGAATAGGGTGTCTTTTCCCTAGTGAACACTTTCGTTGACTTTGTTGAAAATCAGTTAGTTGTAGGTATCTGGCTTTATTTCTTGGTTCTCTATTCTGTTTCATTGGTCTATGTGTTTATGTTTATAACAGTAGTATGCTGTTTGGGTTAATATAGCCTTGTAGTATAATTTGGAGTCAGGTAATGTGATGGACTGCAGCTTTGTTCTTTTTGCATAGGATTGCTTCAGCTACTTGGGGTTTTTTTAATTCCCTATGAATTTCAAAATTGTTTTTTCTAATTCTGTAGAAAAAGACATTGGCAATTTGATGGGGATTGCATTGAATCTGTAGATTGCTTTTGGCAGTATCGTCATTTTAATGATCTTAATTCTTCCAATCCACGAGCGTGGGATGTTTTTCCATTTGTTTGTGTCATTTACAATTTCTTTCATCAGTGCTTTGTAGTTGCCCTTGTAGAGATCTTTCACCTCCTTGGCTAAATATATCATAGCTATATTTTGTAGCCATTGTAAATGGGATTGCCTTCTTGATTTGATCATTGGGTAGATCATTATTTGCATATAGAAACACTACTGATTTCTGTATGCTTATTTTGTATCCTGAATCTTTACTCAATTCATTTATGAAATCCATGAGTTTTTTGGTGTTGTCTTTAGGGTTTTCTAGATATGAAATCATATCATCAGCACAAAGGGATTATTTGACTTCCTCTTTATTAATTTGGATACATTTTCTTGCCTCATTTCTCTAGTGAGGACTTTCAGTACTATGTTGAGTAAGAGTGGTCAGAGAAGGCATCCTTGTCTTTTCCAGTTTCTAGAGGGAATGTTTCAGTTTTTCCCTATGAAGAATGATGTTGGCTGTGGGTTTGTCATATATGGCCTTTAATACTTTTAGGTATGTTTCTTCCATGCTTAGATTGTTGAGAATTTTTATCATGAAGGAATGCTAAATTTCATGAATGGTTTTTTTGCATCTACTTATATGATTATATGATCATATGATTTTTGTCCTTAATTCTACTGATATGATGCATGACATTTATTGATGCATATGTTTAACCATACTTGCATTCCTGAGATAAATCCCACCTGATAATGGTATATATTATCTTTTTGATGTGCTGTTGGAGTTGATTTTCTAGTATTTTATTGAGGATTCTTGTGTCTGTTTTCATCAGGGACATTGGTCTGTAGTTTTCTTTTTTGGTGGTGTCCTTTTCTGGTTTTGGTATCAGTGTGCTATTGGCCTTGTAAAATTAGTTAGAAGTTATTCCCTTCTCCTTGATATTTTCAGAATGCTCTCAGAAGAATTGGAATTAGTTTTTCTTTGCATGTTTGTTAGAGTTCGGCTGTAAATTCACCCGGCCCTGGGCTCTTTCTTTTGATTGGGAGATTTTATATTACTGAATCATCTTGCTACTGATTATTGATCTGTTCAGTAGTTCTATTTCTTCCCAATTTAATCTCAGGAGGCTATATGTTTCCAGGAGTTTTTCCATCTCCTCTAGATTTTTCAGCTTGTGAGCATATAGTTGTCTGTAATAGTATCTGATGATATAGTGATCAATTTTTTGTTGTTGACCAGCCTAGATAAACCATGTTTGGTCATAATGCTTTATCTTCTTTCATATATTGCTGCATTCAATCCAATAATGTTTTGAGACATTTTGTGTCTATTTCCATCTGGAATATTGGTTTGTAGTTTCTTTCTTTGTAGTGTCTTTGTTTTAGGTCTCAGGGTAATGTTCGCTTTATAAAATGAGTTGGGAACACTTCTTTTCACTTCCTGGAGAGATGATAAAAATTAGTATAATTTTCAATAGGAACCATCTGAAACAAGAGTTTTTTTTTAAGGTTTTAAACTAGTAATTCAGTTTTTAAAAGAGATATAACACTACTAAGTATTCTGTTTCTTCTTGCATAAGTATTGGTACTTTTTGTGTCTCAATGAATTGGTCCATTTATCTATGTTTTTGAATTTGTATGACTAGGGTTCTTTATAGTACTCCCTTATTATCTATTTAATAATTGTGGTATTTACAGTGATATCCCTGAAGAGATAGTTTTCATTTAAGTAATTTGTTTCCTGTCCATCTTTTTCTTAGACCAGCTAACACTTTATCAACTTTATTGATCTTAAAAATAAAACGAAGTTTGGTTTCATTTATTTTCTCTATTTTCTAATTTCAATTTTATTTATTTTTCTCTTCTCTTTATTATATCATCTTGGTTTCCGTGGGTTTAGTTTGCTCTTATTTTTTTCTAGAAAAATAAAAAAGAATAAGTTTTCTCTTATTTTATCAAGGTGGAAGTTTAAATTTATCTGAAATATTTTTTCTTAATATGTGCATTTTAATGGCACAAATTTCTCTCCAAGGATGGCTATATCTGCATCGCATATGTATTAATGCATTGTATTTTAGTTTAAAATCAATTCAATGTATATTCTGAACCCACTTTGACCCAACCACTATTTAGAATTGCATTATTTGATTTTTAATAATTCAGGGAATTTTCTGGACATTTCCTGTTATTGACATCAGGTTTAATTTCATTAGGGTCATATGACCAAAGAAGACACTTTGTGTTAATTCAATTCTCTTTAATTCATTAATGTTTGTGTCGTAACCCAGGATATGGTTTGTTTTCACAAATGTTTCATGTGTAGTAGTAAAGAATAGTTACTCTGATAATGTTGGATGGAGTATTCTATAAATGTTTATTACATTAAGATTTTCTATTTCTTTTGTCAAAGAAGAGAGAAGAAAGAAGTCCTTAACTGAAAGAAGAGAGTGTTCAAGTCTCTAATTATAATATTTTATTTATCTCTTTCTTGTTTGTTCTATCTAAACACACCAGCTATAAAATACTATAAAATAATATAAAAAGATTGGAAATTGGTTTAAAGACCAAAACCAAACCATTGTCTACCAGAAACCCATTTAAAATATGCTAAAAAAGATACGTTTAAAGGGAAAACGATGAAGTTATACCGTAGGGAAACCAATCAAAAGATTGGTGGACATAATAATATCAGAGTAAATTTCAGGAGAAGGAAATTAGCAGAGATAATAAGGGGCATTTAATAATGATGGAAGAACAAATACACCAAGAAGATAAAACAATCCAAAATGTGTGTACATCTAGCAACAATGCTTCAAGATACATGAAGCATTGTTTTTTATTGAAGTATTATTCATATATATTAAATTAATCTATTTTAAGAGGAGAGCCTGGGGGCTGTGGGAAGGGGGAAGTAGGTAGTTATAATCAATGGGCAGATTTCCCATAATCAATAGGTGGTTATAATCAAGTTTCAGTTAAGCAAGATGAATAAACTCTAGACATTTGCTAAATAACATTGCATTATACTCAACAATAACGTACACTTAGCAACATGTTAAGAGGTAGATCTCATGTTTGTTTTTATCACAATGAAATTTTAAAAAGAACATAGTTGAATGAATTTTAATAATTATATATAACTGTGTACCCACCACCACAGTAAAGATATAAAACAGTGCCCTCATCCTAAAATATTTTCTCCTAACTTTTCTGCAGTTGATCCTGCAACCTTGTGCCCACCTTCTTCTTCTATCTCAGGCCACAGGAAATCATTGATTGTTCTGTTACAACAAGTTTCATATTTTCTGGAATTTCAAATTAAAATAATCATTATAAATTATCTATTTTATTTGAATTATTTTACCAATAATACTTTTTAAAGTTACTCTATCTATGTTGTGGTGTATATTGTGTTTCTTTTTCTGGCTAAATAGTGTTTCACTTCATGGATATATGTCATACTAGTATACTATTCATCAACTGGTGGATATTCGTATTGAATCCAGGTTTTAGTTAGTATGAATAATCCTCCTATGAATATTTGCAGAAATATCTTTGTGTTAACAGATGTGATCACTTATCTTGTATAAATACCTAGGATTGAAATTACTTGGTTATATATTTTTAACTTTTTAATATACAGCCATTATTTTTCCAAATGCTGAACTTTTCCCTCACATCCTGTACCATTTTGCCTTCCCATCAGCAGTGTATGACATTTTCAGATGCCCTATATATCATCATTAACAATTGATATTCATAGGCCTCTTAACTTTCATCTAGTGAGGGTCTAATGCTATCTCATTTTGATTTTAATTTGTATTTGTTTGATGTCTAGTCATCTTTTTATGTGCTTATTGCCTGTTCTTACATATTATTCCCTTTGTAAAGTGCTCAAATCTTTCATCCACTTTTTAGGTATATTTTCTACTTATTATTGAGTTGTAAGAGTTCTTTTTATACAAAGGATACAAACTCTTTGTACATAGAGTTTTGAATCTGTAATGAAGTTAATTTGGGCATTGTTTTATATTTTGTGCTTTTAGGGTTCTGTCTAAAAAAAACCTTTGCATAACCTAAAGAAACAAATGTTTTTACCTATTTTTTCTATAAGATTATTTTTAAATTATTGCCAACATATACAACTAAGTTTGTATTGACCCTATATCCTGATTTCTTGCAAAATCTCTTATTAGTTTTAGTAGGCTTTTTGTAGATGCCTTAGCATTTTCTGTGTTAATAATCATATAAACTGAAAACAATTTTGCTCCCTAATTTACAAACTTTAAGCTCTTGTCTTTTCTCTTTTTTAAATAAAACTGGTAGGATCACACATACTTCTCTTATCCCCAAACTTTGTTGTAAATCATTCAGTATTATACCAATAAGTATAATTTTAGTTGTAGGTAATTTTTAAGATACCATTTATCAGTTCTAGTGACATTTCTTCACTTCCTAGTTAATTTATAGCTTTAGTTTTATTATAAATGAAAGCTGAGTTTTGTTAAATGCTTTCTCTGCATTCATTGAAGTAATAATTATTTTGATCATTCATTCTATTAAAGTGGTAAAATATATTGATTTACCTTTGAATATTAAATTAACCTTGTATGTTTTAGATAAACATCACTTGGTCAAAATGCCTTACTATTTTAATGTTTTGTTGGATTTATTTGCTATAATTTTGTTAAGAAGATTTGTGTCTATGTTCATGAAGGATATTGATCTATAATCTCTTTTCTTACCAGGATTTTGTCTAGCTTTCATATAAGACAAATGCTAGCCTCATTAAATGAATTGAGAAGTATTCCCTCCTCTTCTATTTTCTGTAAGAATTTGTACAAGCATTCTACCATTTCTTACTTAAATATTTAACATAATTGACTAGAAAATTAATTTAGCCTAGAGTTTCCTTTATACTAAGTTTTGGAAAACACATCCAATTATTTTATTTTCTGTAGAGTTTTTCATATTTTCTGCTACATCTTACCTGATCTAGATACTCTTACTCCCAGCTTGCACCTTGTTTGCTAAGAGGTCTGAGCCCTTGGGCTTCTCAGAGTGTAGCTGCTTTGATGACACATTTACCATCAAAATTGAGTAAGGAAATGAGAAGAAATATCCAACCGGATCACTTGAATGTCAAATCTAGTTCTCCATGCTTTCATAACCAGTCCTAAGGCACATATATACATTCCTACCATTTCCATTCAAAACCATATTGAAAATCCTATCAAGTAAAATAAGTCCAACATCCTCTCGGTTATGAGGATCAATTATCCCTGCTAATATGAAAATTTCTTCTTTGAAGGTCTCTTGTTAGAAGGAGCATGAAATGACCAAGTATCAGCCATAGCTTAAAGTTTAAAGAACTCTTATTTTGTCTACTTGTGGATATGTCACCTCTCTCAAAACCAGAAACTCTAAACCCACACAGGAAAAACAGATTGCCCAAGTGAATGACTGAGAATAACAGTAAGGAGAACTTCCATTCCTTGGTTCTCAAACCTATTTACCTGTTGGAAGCATATTGCTATATAATTGTCAATGTTATGGAGGACATTCTGCATTTAAAATACGGCATCTCATCTTTGGAGGAAATATTCTCCAAACTGGCAACACAGCTGATCTCCATGAGACTCTTCTATCACTGGTTCAGGATGGAAGTTACTGGTTGATGAGATTTATGGTAAGACCAGTCAATTCTATGGTCATGTAACCTCTATCACACTTTTGCTGTGAAGTGGATTGCCTAGTCCAAAGAGTTATTACGCATGATACTGTATTGCTGGTTCAAACACTTTGTCAGCTTTCTGATGTTGTACTGGTTAAAGTCATTCAAAAAGAAAAGGCAAACAACAAATCCATGCTTGGAATATGTATCAGATCCAGTCATGATAAATCACTGCCCCCTCCAGTGTGGAAGATCTCCAGTGTAACCAACTTATCATTAAATGGGTGGCAGATTTACTGGATAGGTAGTGCCTTATCAGAAATTCAGCATTGATTTCTGTGGCTGCCAGTTCATTTAGCAATGAAAGGCAATAGATTAGTCTTGGTAGTAACACACGATGTTTGGCCCAGGCTAAGCATCCATCTTTGCCTTCATCTCTACTTTATTTATATCCTGACTGGTCCAACACTAGGAAGACCAATTGCAGAGGCTAGCTAGTGTTGACCCGCCAAGTCTTTCTTCCAGTTGGTTGTATAATGCCTTTTCTGTAGTAGAAGCTCTCTGGTGGGCTAATGCCACCATAAGTGATACAAATATTTTGTGCCCACTTTCAGAGTTTCCCATTTTTCCCCCTTTCCAAGCTTCCTTATCCCTGAGTTTCAAATGCTTTTCTTTCCAAATCTGTGACTAACCAGTCAAGCTTTCAACTGTGGTGCAAGAATCTATAAATATTCTATCTGTGGGATATGGCATGTTAATGATGTTCACAAATTATTTGACACTACTCCCATTAAGAGGTGAATTTCATTTATTATTCAAGTAGTCACTTGTAGCCTGAGCTGCAATGGAAGAATTCCAAAGGCCTCAGAGGTCAGGCTGCACTGATCATTTCAGTGATATCCCTCCCAACAATCCATTGCTTTGGTAAATGGAGTGTTCTTGCAGGCTTTCCCAGGGAATATAATCATCTGGAAGCCTTTTGGGCTTGATGTAGTGAGTGCACCCTAGCATGCCCAATTCTCTGACCCTTTGGTTCCTTCTTCCAGCATCTCTTACTGCAATTATGCATTTCTACTTTACTTAATCTAAGCCATTGTTGTCTCAAAACTCCCAAAGATCTTTGTGGCAGTAAGTTAGTATCATAACCCAGGATCCTTGGCAAGGCATTAAAATATCATGGAAGAGGGCTGTATAGTGATAAAATTTCTCTTCCTCATTCTTGTGTCTCATCCTCCTTGATTCAGAGTCCTCAGGTTATTTTTTTGTATATACTTCCCTGGCTCCTGTTGCATATATTGGTTAGGTCCCACATTCGTTTGGTGTAGAGGCCCTTTTTCTCTTAGTAGTCTCAGCACTTTCTCAGCCAAGTTTTGTATTGATTTACTGTTATTATTAGACTGGTATCCTAGAAAGTAAGTATGGGTAGATCCTGAGGGGATAATATGTTTTCTAGAAAGGCAGAGCCTCTCCATCATATTCAAGACTTGTGTAAGCACTAGCTAGCTTTTAACAGGAAAAAGTAGGCCAATTTTATAGGCCAAAAGGTCCAGGGAAATTCGAAGAATTTCTACTGCATCAATCCAGATGACTCCATTCTATGGCAAAATTCCAGTTTCCCAGTTCAGGGCCTTTACCTTGAAGTCCACACCAGATGGAGTTGAAAATGTAACATCACTTAGATTTCCCTTAATTTTATGAATATCCTCTAGGCCTGATCACCCTTTTTCCCTTCTGAATGCAGATGTGCTATGCTGCCAAATTGGCTCTCTGTCTTTCACACTTAGCTTTTAACTGGTAATTAATCATACTCACCTTTTATTCCCTTTCTCTAAAGCATCTACTGGCCCCAGCAATAGCCATCCAATTCCATATGGAGTTCTTATAGTTACTGTTTCTCTTTTACCTTTAAGTAATCCACTTTTTTTCAGCGGTATCCCTTTTCAGTTTACCACTACACTGAAAGTTTTAGTAATTGTATAATTATGTCAGGGGTGGTCAGTGCTCCACCAAACCACCTCTAAAGAGGTCCTCGTTGCTGATCAATCTAATTTCAAGACCACATTCTAGAATCTGCTTCCTTCAACCACTTCTGGTACCAGCTGTTGCAGGTCAGGTTTCCTGGGAAGCAGACTCTGAGATGGAGATTTGCATACCAGAAGTTTATTCAGAGGTACTCTTTGTTTGTTTGTTTTTTGCAGTACATTGTTGAGTTAGTGGTTTTTTTTTTTATAATTTAACTTTTAAGTTCAGGGGTACATGTGTAGGTTTGTTATATAGGTAAACTTGTGTTATGGGGGTTTGTTATACAGATTATTTTGACACTCAGGTATTAAGCCTAGTACTCATTAGTTATTTTTCTGATCCTCTTCCTCCTCTCACCCTCCACCCTCCAGTAGGCCCCAGTGTGTGTTGTTCCCCTCTATGTGTCCATGTGTTCTCATCAGATAGCTCCCAATTATAAGTGGGAACATGCGGTATTTGGTTTTCTGTTCCTGCCTTAGTTTGCTAAGGATAATGGCCTCCAGATCCATCCATATTCTGCAAAGGATGCAATCTCATTATTTTTTATGTCTGCATAGTATTCCATGGTATATATATACTATATTTTCTTTATCTAGTCTACCATTGATGGACACTTATATTGATTCCATGTATTTGCTATTGTGAATAGTGATGTGATAAATGTGCAAGTACAAGTGTCTTCTTGGCTGAATACTGTATTTTCCTTTGGGTATACAGCCAGTAATGCAATTTCTGGTCGAATGGTATTTCTGGTTTCAGGTCTTTGAGAAATCACCACACTGTCTTCCACAATGGTTGAACTAATTTACACTCCCACCAACAGTATTCCTTTTTCTCTGCAACCTCACCATCATCTGTTATTTTTTGACTTTTTAATAGTAGCCATTCTGACTGGTGTGAGATGATATTTCATTGCGGTTTTGATTTGCATTTCTCTAGTGATCAGTGACGTTAGGCTTTTTTTTTTCCATATGATTTTTGGCCACATGGTATGTCTTTTTTTGAAAAGTGACTTCATGTTCTTTGCCCACTTTTTAATGGTTTTTTTTTCTTGCACATTTGTTTACATTCCTTATAGATGACAAATATTGGACTTTTGTCAGATGCATAGTTTGCAAAAATGTTCTCTCATTTTGTAGGTTGTCTGTTCACTCTGTTGAAAGTTTCTTTTGCTGTGCAGAAGCTCTTGCTTGTGGTGGAAGTGATGGAAGCAGAATTGGGCAGAAGAAGCTCTAGCACTAGTACAGCAAATCTGTCTTGCATTGAGGCAACGGTGCCAGATCAGCCACTATTTTATCTTTATGTTTATGTATATAATTAAGTATGAATTTATTTTTGATAGAGAAAATGGGACATAGAAAAGAAGAGGGCATGTTATAATATTAAGTGTCACTCAAATAAATGTTACACAGGTCATTTAAACACCTGTTTTAGGCAAATACCTTTTTAGTTAAGATGATTAGCAGGTAGAATATTTTTATAATAAAAAAATCTGTTGATAGTTGAAGTAAAACTGCATATGACCTTTTCTCAATACAAATATTGCCTCATTATGTAAAATTGCATATCCACAGAGAAGTCTAGATCTTTTTGCACTTATGTAAGGAAATGGAAAATAGCAAAAGGTTTTTGCCTAAGTCATCAACTTGGTTTTCACCAAGTGGTAGAAATATGTACAATAGTAAAGTGTATCTTCTTGCCTAGTGTACTACTCTGCACCTCATGTATATAAATAGACACATGCAACTGAATGTCTACATGTGATTTTCAATAGTTTATAATAAGAAGAAAGGACAATATTCTATTTTATTCTTCATCATTGGTATGGACAGGAAGCATTGTGCTGCCAAAGAATAATGATTTAATTTTTTTCTTGTTATTCTGTCAATACAGCATCCAGTCCAATTAAAAGGCCATTCTTTTCCTGTTAAAGAAGTCAGCGTTCGCGCTTTACTGTAGTGTTCAGCTCTCAATTATTAATAGCTCTCTTGACATCTTATTAAATTGGAAAGGCTTTCAGACTCAAGATTAAACAACATGTATGAATCTTTATATTATTTGAAATATATATTATGTTCACATAAACTATTATTTCTATTATCTTCATTTTGTATAGCACAAAATGAATTATATAAATTATTATTACCAGGCCCTCAGAGAGGATTATTTTCTACAAAGAAAGTAGCCAGATAGAAAAAAAGTCAAATGTAAAATCACAAAAGAAAATGCCTCTAATCATAACAAACATGTTTTTTCCAAGGAAGATGAAGCAAATCAGTCATCAGCTCTTCTCTACCAATAAATACGGTATGTGAATAAATAAATAAATATCTCCCCAATTTTTTAAGATATATTTTTTCCTCCCAGATTCAGATACATTGAATTAACTAAAAATAGATGTTCTTATTTAAATGATGTATCTAAGACTTAAGCCCAAGATAGTGAAAACTATTTTTAGTAAAATGGAATTGGAGGATGTATCTTAAAAGTTGTAAGCAGAATTTGTAAAATAAATGGATGAGGCTTCTAGTCAAAGTGACATTGAAAGTTCATGGTTGGAGTGTTCCCTAATCTTCCAGCTCCAATCACTTATAGTACCCTTATTTACAATGGGATTTTAAAAACTTTATTGGAGCATAATTTACATATAATAAAATGCACACATTTTAAGTGTAGAGTTTTGACAAATACATATATATACACACACACGTATATTCACACTTATCAATGTGGCAATAAGTTACAGAATGTTTTTTCACCTCTGAAAATACTTCTTTGTATCAGTTAACAGCCAATCCCCAATCCAATCCTCATCCCTGGACCCAGAAATTGCTGATCTACTTATTCTCTATCACTAAAGATTAGAATGATCTTTCTTATACTTTCATGCAAATGAGTCAATGCAGTATATATTCTTCTGTTATCTAATTTATTTTACTAAATGTAATATTTTTTAAGTAAACTTTTTACTTTAGGATAATTTTAAATTTACACAAAAGTTGCAAAGATACGACAAAGAGTTTTCGCACACCTGACAGCCAGCTTCCTCTATTGTTAAAACCTTACATTAGTATGGTGTGTTTGTCACTCCTAATCAACCAATAATGAAACATTATTAACTAAAGTCCAAATTTTATGCAGATGTCTTTATTTTTTGCCTAATATCCTTTTATCTATTCCAAGATCCTTGTTATCATGTCTCCTTAGGCTACTGTTGGGTGTGTTAACTTTCTCAGATTTTCCTTGTTTTTGACTACCTTAACAAATTTGAAGAGTACTGCTCAGATATTTTGTGGAATTTTTCTTAACTGGAATTTGTCTGAGGTGTTTTCCTCATAATTAGACTGTTTTCAGTGGTTTTGAGAGGAGAACCATAGAGGTAAAGTGCCATTTTCATCACACAATATGGAAACAAAAGTGACTCCATCTTTATGCTAATCTGCCATGTTGACTTCTGATTAGCCCCAGTCCCCTGAATGCCTCCTGATTTCTACTATATTTACTGTTCCTAGACTAAGAACAAAGCAATTTTAATGTTACTGCACAAATCAGAGGCTATGATGCATACAGCATTCTTGACTTTTCTGGAGGGTTGCCTTTAATTGTCTTGCAGAGAACTTTCCTGTATCATACAGAAAGAATCTGAGGAGTCAACAGCGTGGAGACCAAACTGTCTTGCAGCCACGCAGACCAGACTTCTGTCTGTAAGTTCCCCTAATCAATAACCCAAAACTGATAAACTGGATTCGTTTGGCCCCTTTGGTTTCTTGGCTCCTTCAGCTTTTGGGGGCTACTGTGCATATAGGACCTTTTCACTGAACAAATAGACAGCTAGCCAGGAGTCAGGTAACTGAAGTATGGGAAAGGAGAAAGAAGCATCCATCGGGGAAATCCTAGGGGTTCCTCCTCCTCTGTGTGGGGTGGTGTTGCCCATTTGCTAGATGCTTGTGGACTACAGTGTATGAGAACATGCCCAGAACACCAGAAGGTCTAGAAAGCTTGTTAGTAAAAAAGCAATATGATTCATTGTGGTAAGAAAGTTCTTGGAACTGTGACTCTGAGTTTGCCACTGTTATGACCTGTGGGAGTGGCCACAGGTAACTGCTGAGGTGAGTGTAGGAAAGCTGGAGAAAGAATTGCAGTGAGGAAAGGATATGAGAACTTCCACATCTGTGTTGGTGTCTGGTTTGGTGAATAAGCTTGAAACTCAGGAGGCACAGTTGTAAACCTTAGCTTGCCACCCTGTATGTCTGTGAGGAAGAAAGCTACACAGGCTGAAAGTGAAGATTGTCCTTGCCAAACCAAGCTAGGATGCATATACCTGGAATTCCAGCAAACCAATTTGTGAGTGAGATGATGGCATAGAGGTTTACTCCGAGGAGGAAGATAATTATTCACTCCCTTTAAGAGCAAAACTGCTCATGCTGCAGAAAGCAAAATCCCAAAACATGCAGCACTCAGCAGGAATATTGGACAGAGCAAAACCTTTTAAACAGCAGCCAAGAGAAATCTTAGCCTCTATGGGACACCAATAAGGACTGCACATCCCTGGAAGGGAGTAAAGCTGAAAAAAATGAGACAAAGTGGCCCCCAGAAGAGGCATGTCTCCCTTGTGGGACAAGATGTATGTGAGGTGAGAGATGCCATTTATGATTTTGGAAAAAGGAAATAGGGAAGAGATAAAGCCCAACTGCTCACTAAAGGGAAAATGAGATAAATAAAGTTTGCTAGATTGAAAAAGGGAGGTCAAAGAGGCCCCGTTAGGATTTCTAGAAGTAAATGTGGCATGATCTGATCTCAGCTGGGGTAGACAACAAACAAACAAACATAGACCAGCATCCTAACTCTATATTGTGAGCCTTTGAGAAGACCTGACTCTTGATCAACAGTTAGACCCCTTCCCAGTGCCCCAAAAAGAAGGAGAAGGAAAAGAAGAAACCCCATATAAAAGAACCCCAATCTCTGTGTTCCAGGAGTGATACTCCTTTCCAGCCTAGAGACTAGAGGTGGGGCCAAAGTTGCCTTCATGGAAAAGCTATAGGGGTGACCGGAAGCCCCAGGTGGAGCTCATAATCTATTGGAGTTCAAAAACAAGCAGAGAACCTTAGCTTTAGTGGACACGGGTGCATAATGCATCTTAATTCATGAAACCCAGAAAGACAGCTGAGTAAATGGGCAGCTATAGGTGGTCATTGGGAACAGGGTGGGGGATATAATCTGAGGAAACAAACTCCTCCCCTCCTTGGTTTTGAGTGGAGTCCCCTGCTGCTTACTCTGTCTTTATCTCATGTATTTCAGAGCATATCTTGGGTATGAATGTCCTTTTAGGATGTGCTTTATAAATGTCTGTGGGGGAATTCCACTTACGACTCTGGCTGGTAAAAGGTATTTCAATCCTACAACTCCCTCCCCCACAACATATTGTTAAAGTGAAACAATATTGTCTTCTTGGTGGGATAGAAGAAATTACAGCCACCATGCAGGAACTGGCCATACTTAGTATTATGCAGCTAGCTTAGAGTTCTTTCAACAGTCTTGTATGGCCAGTAAGAAAATCCAATGACACATAGACAACCAGGAACTAAATAAGGTGATATCCAAGGTACATGGTGCTGTGCCTAATGTAACTCAAGTCATAGAACAAATAATATAGGCATATATCGTGCTGTGTTAGATTTAGTTAATGACTTCTTCTGCATCCCTTTACACCCTGACTTGTAGGCATTATATTGATGATATTATGCTAACTTCTGAAGATTTGTCATTGCTACAGCAACACACCTTGATGCATTGTGCACCCTTTTCCCACGCAGAGGATGGGCCATCAGTTGCCAAAGATATAAGGCCCAGGACCAGCTGTAAACTTCTTAAGGGTTGCTTGGTTGGGTAATACACACCTTATTTCAGGCAGTCATTGGCAAAATACATTTTTACTTGCCTAAAACAGTTAAATAGTTACAACGTTGTCCAGGCCTTTTGGGATATTGGCAGGCTTTCGTCCACATTTAGCTCAATATTTGCATCCCCTACACAGAATAATAAATGAAGAAATCTAGTTGCTGCTGGGATAAATAATGAGAAGAAGCATTTGCTAAGGCTAAAATACTAGTAGTTTAAACACAAGCATTAGATTCCCCATTTCCCAGGATATCAGTGTCTTTAGATGTGACCATAAGGGTCACATCTCACAAGTCCCGCATGATAAAGAAGTTCCCCTAGGATTCTGGTCACAGCTATGAAAGTATGTTGAAACCCAGTGTTCCCCAATTGAACAGGTCCTGGGCATATACAAAGCTTTGCACAAGTTGAACCCATAAGTGCTGCTTTGCTGGAAACAGAGAGAACAGGTCTCCCTACTGAGGTCTGGCTAGAGGGATTGTTTTCCAGGTCTGTCTCAACTATTGCTCAGGCCTTCACTTTACAGAAGTGGCATGCATGCCTGCAACAATGTAGGGCTCCTTCCACGAGTCCCTTGAAAAATAAACTGCATGCTCAGGGCCAGCACACTATGAGACTAGTGCTGCCCCTGCTGTGGAGCTTCCACAGGTGATGCCTCCGATGACACACAAAGGCGTGGCTCTTATCCCTAAATATGCTTGGGATTAAGACGGGTCGAGCCAAGGTAACCTCTGTGTACAGATAGTATTAGCATAGCTGTCTATCCCTAGACAGATACTATCTGGTTTGAGATAGGAATGCAGCAGGGCAATCAATGGGCAGAACTCTGACCTGCACAGTTGGTTTGGACCCACAAGCCATGGCTTATAGTTGTCTATACAGATAGTTGGGCATTACTGAGGCTCTTACAACTTGGCTTGCCCAGTGGGCCTAGGATGACTCGTGTGTGCTTTACAAATCCCTGTGGGGAACTACCATGTGGAAAGACATTTGGAAAAGGCTACAATAACCCACTGAGAGTGTAATTGTGTATCATGTTTCAGCACACTTGTTAGATTCACTTCCCACTGGTAACACGGAGGCTGATATCCTAGCAAAAATGAGAACATTGGCTCCTTTGCAATCTTCAAGCTGGTTGATTGGGTAATAAATATAGTGGACATCACAGTGCATGCGTGGGCTAGAAAACAGCAAAGGAAGCAAGATTGCCCCCTCCACTATGCAAATGTAGCAGCAGCAATAACAAACTGCTTAGTTTGCTCCCGTATGCCCTTGCCACATCCATATATATCTGGACATATGCATAGAACAGCTGCACCTGTGAGAGACTGGCAGATAGACTACATTAAACCCCTGCTGCCAGTAAGCTTGGAACAAAAATGTGCACTGGCATATGCCATGGAATTTTTGCAGGCCTTCCCTTGCAAAAGGGCAAACACAATAGTCACCATTAATGGCTTGAAGTAAAACAGTGTCATATATGGATACTCTTGATGCATTGTTAATGACTGAGACACGATATTTCAGTGAACATGTTGTCCAAGATTGAGCCATATAATCACCAAGCAGAAGGTTAATTGAAAGGAAATATGGTATTGTGAAGGCAAAACTTCAAGCACTCTCATACTCCAATACTTTGCATGGGTAGGTGAAGGTTTTGCTTCAAGTCATTAGAAACTTGCATTCATTGAGAAAATACAGGGCTGGCAACATACCAATGACTCAGGATCACCATAGAGAAGGGTTCATTAACTGTGAGTTGTAAAGAAAGTCTGACCAGACAAACATCTACTGGAGTTGATCAAAGGTCAACAGCAAATGTTATTTCCAACTCCCCCAAGATCTTGAGCCAGGATAGGGGACAACGGAATGAGAATTGGACTGGTAACTTTCTTAAGGTTAGATAGGTTATTTCTCACCAGAAAGCAAGGAATTTTCTGGTCAACTAAGGTGGTCTCCGTTGGTCCTTTTGGAGTCAGGATCAAGATGTTCCAAATACCAACACACTGGAACAGGGTTCCTTTTAAAGTAAACTTTGGTCAGCCATTTAACATGGTATCTTGCTGCCCCTGTAACCTGACAGATAATACTGGCACCTTCGCCCCTTGGGCAACATGTTTGGTATGCACCCCCATCACATAATCATTTGACTGCCTATGTCCTGTCCAGCAGAGATGAGCCTACACCATTATTTTGCTTGTTCCACCAAGTACCTACTAAAAATTGTATTTCCTCCAACAGTCATCTGTTTCTGTTGCTGTTCAGTGCTACAAAAAGCCTCTTGCTTTGGATCCTGGGAAACATCGTAGTAAAAGGCATTCTATGCCTTATGCCTGGCATAAGTATCATTGCTTGTTGTTTGTATTTTTGTTTTGACTTCTGCTTACAGGTAGAAAATTAACTGATGCAACTTGCCACTGAAACCATTGAAATGACTGTAG
The DNA here is from genome assembly GCF_006542625.1 of Nomascus leucogenys. Lineage (NCBI taxonomy): Eukaryota > Metazoa > Chordata > Mammalia > Primates > Hylobatidae > Nomascus > Nomascus leucogenys. The sequence continues at coordinate 52,123,795 of NC_044383.1, read as the reverse complement.
CACCCCTCTCCTCTGAACGATCAGGGACCATCATGAAAGAGGTGGGCATGAGATTGTAAGACAGATTAGAGGGGTGGAGACGAAAGTTACTTCATCTTGGATGCTAATCCACATCTACTAGCCCCACTCTTTGTGTTATAGGATTCTATGGGTTTGATAAATATGGAATGTCAATACTGTAGTATACAGAATTGCTTAATTGCCCTAAAAATGCTGCTAATATATTCTGATTAGCCCCAGTTTAGTGAATGCCTTCTGGTTTCTACTTTATTTACTGTCCCTAGTATAAGAACAAAGCAACATTGATTTTATTGTGAAAATCATAGGCTATGATGCATATAGCATTCTTGCCTTTTCTGGAGGGTAGCCTTTAATTGTCTTGCACAGAACACATGTATTTTTTTCCTTATGGTATATAAGCCTTAAGTCTGGGGAGTAACAGTGTGGAGATCCACCTGTCTTGCAGCTGCCCAAGACCAGTCTTCTGTCTGTAAGCTCCCCTAATAAATCATCTAAAACTGACAAACTGGATTTCTCTGCCTCCTTCTTTTGTTTCTACACTCCTTTGGCATTTGGGGGCTGCTTTGCATATACGGCCCTTTTATGGAGCACCTCATATAAAGGGCATGTGCTATGAACCTGACTTTCACTGTTAATGTTAGCTTTTGTCACTTGCTAAGGTAGCAATTATCAGATTTCTCCAGTGTAGTCACAAGCCCCCTGCTTTCCAACTTTCCGTGCTGTACTGTCTGGAAGAATGCCACTATATGAAAGAATGTCACTATATGCTGGGCACGTTTAAAGAGTGAGGAAATCACACTCCAGCTCCTTAAGGGTGGAGTATCTGTATAAATTATTTAAAATTATTCTTCTTGGAAATGTATTTTATACCTTTGACTTACAATGCAGTACTGTGTTATTCATTGTTTTAATCAAGGTATGTTAGCTTTGGCTATTTGGAGCTCTTTCAATGAGCTCCTTTGTTTCTTTGATAAACTCCTATTAAAATGGTGTTTTTGTTTTGTTTGTACTTTTTAACCACTTTCTTACTTTCTAGCATTACAAGCTTATATATTCCCCACTGAAGTCCTGAATCTGCCATTTCTCCAGTAAATGCTGATTTCTCCTATGAGAAACCAAGAGCTGGGTATGCTTGTTGCTACTGGGTTATCATCATAGGCCTTCTGAGCCAGCAAGCAAGAACATATCACTGTTTGTGTGCCTACGTGTATATATAGCTTTATATATATATTAAACTAATCTGTGTATAAACATATCTATAGATATTTCTATATGTATCTATCTGTATCTACTATATACATTAAGCTATATATGAGTTTATGCTAATGTCTCCAACTCTAATCCATTACCTCATGAATTATTCTAGCCTTCTCTGCTTATTTATTTGCAATCTTTCATTCCAACAGTGAAAAACTTGACTCTTACCATCTACTGTCTCTTGACTCAAGTGATCAACTCCAGTATATGTATATAGTATAGATATATCTAGGGGTTTCAGAATTGTTAACCTGTATACTTGTGGAAAAAAATCTTTCTCAAGTAAAATGTTATGTACATGTTCTTTAGTCTTTAGTCTTTAGTTTTATAGTCTCCACTGGTTTCCAAAATTACTTATTTCGGTAACTTTATCTCTTTAACCCCTTCAGTGAGGTTGTTTCTTATATTTGCAATACAGTTATATTTTTTTCATCACAATCTACGTTCTGCCCTAGGATTCCTGGATCTCCTAAATAGTTTTTTTTTTTTTAACTTGCACGCATTAAGGCTCACTCTTTGTGCTATAGAATTCTATGGGTTTGATACATACATAATATCAATACTGTAGTATACAGAATTGTTTAACTGCCCTAAGAAGTCATTTGTGACTCATCTATTTGATCCTTCACCTCTTTAAACCCTGGGCAACCACTGATCTATTTATATTTCTAAAGTTTTGCCTTTTTCAAGATGTCATACAAATGGAGTCATACATTATGCACCCATTACAGACAGACTTCTTTCATTTGGAAATACACATTTAAGATTCATCCATGCCTTTTCATGACTTGATAGCTTAGTCCTTTTTATTGCTAAAATATATTCCAAGTGTGTGTACCACAATGTATTTATGCAGGTACTTATTAAAACACACTTGAGTTGCTTCTAGTTTTTGGCAATTATAAATGAAGATGTAGGTGTTTTCATATACGTACATTTTCAAATCCTCTGAGCAAATACATACGAGTGTAAATGCTGGACCATATGGTAATACAATGTTTACCTTTATGAGAAACTGTCAAATGTCTTCTAAAATGACTGGACTATTTTGCCTTCCTACCAACAACACATGCAAGTTCTGATTGTTCCTTATCATCACCAGCAATTGGCATTGTCAGTTTTTTAATTTTATAAATTTTAATAGGCCTATAGTAGTACCTTACTGTTGCTTAGTTTACATTTCCTTATGACAAATGATATTGAGCATTTTTTCATATGTTTATTTGCTATTAGCATATTTTCTTTAGTGAGATCTCTATTCAGATCTTTTGTCCATCTTCAATGGTTCTTTTTCTTTTTTGGTCACTAGGGTTTCAAAGTTCCTTGTATAATTTAGATATAAGTCTATGATCAGATGTATCTTTTGCAAATACCTTATTTCAGTGGCTTATCCTTTTATTTTTTTAACAGTGTGTTTCACAGAAGTTTTGATTGATTTAAATACAATTTGTTTATTTTTTTATTTCATGCATTATGCTTTAATGTATCTAAAAACTCAAACAGAAGACAAAAAAGACACTAAAAATGGACAAAATAGTTGAGGAGGCATTTCACAAATTAAGATCCGTAAGTGGCCAATAAGCCTGTAAAAAAGATGTTCTACAGTATTAAACAACAGAGGGTAAAGGAAATAAATTGATATTTAGAGACCACTCTAATTTCAAAAAAAATTTAAATGACAATAGGAATTGTCACTGCAGATATAGAGAAACAAGAACTTATGTCACTTTTATCGAAAATATAAAGCAGTTACAGACACTGAAAAACTGCTTGGCAATTTCCTATAAAATTAGACACACACTTACCATATGACCAGCAGGATTTGGAAAATTGTTGGAATACATTCTAGCTTCAAATGGAAACGATTATATATTATAATTAGTGGACTGACTTTAAATAATTTATATGAAGATAAAAATGACTCTCAACCTGCTGCACAGAGAGTGAATTGTTCTGGAGCAAGTGGAAGCAATAATGGTAGGAGGGAAACAACTGAAGAGTTATTTGAGTGTCAATGTTGGTGGGGATAGGAGTGGAGAAGAAAAGAAATGCATAGTTCAGGACAAACTTTAGAGGAATTAATGGGAATTGAGAATAAATTGGGTATGGGTAGTGACCTAAGGGAAAGAATAAAGGAGTCAAAGATTAGTGTTAAGGTTTTGATTTGAATCAATGGTAAGAATGAAGATGGTATTCTACCAGAGGTACAAGGAGGAACTGGTACCATTCCTTCTGAAACTATTCCAATCGATAGAAAAAGAGGGAATCCTCCCTAACACATTTTATGAAGCCAGCATCATCCTGATACCAAAGCTTGTCAGAGACATAACCAAAAAAGAGGATTTCAGATGAATATCCTTGAAGAACATTGATGCAAAAATCCTCAATAAAATACTGGCAAACCGAATCCAGCAGCACATCAAAAAGCTTATCCACCATGATCAAGTGGGCTTCATCCCCGGGATGGGAACATCACACTCGGGGGGACTGTTGTGGGGTGGGGGGAGGGCGGAGGGACAGCATTAGGAGATATACCTAATGCTAAATGACGAGTTAATGGGTGCAGCAAAACAACATGGCACATGGATACATATGTAACAAACCTGCACATTGTGCACATGTACCCTAAAACCTAAAGTATAATAATAAAAAATAAAAAATAATAAATAAAATAAAAAATAAAAAAAAAGAATGAAGACGGCATTAATTTGAACTGAAAAGCCCTAGGGAAGAAGACGTTTTGCAAATAGAGTTTTATGTATTTTAAACGGGAGATTTTATTTGATGTCTAGGGGAAATATTTAACTAGAATGCCAAATAAGGATGTCAACCATTTCTCTGGTATATGAATTACAAATATTTCCCCATGTTAACATTTGTCTTTTGAATGTGATTATTATAAAATTATGTATGATTATATAGTTAACATTTATATTCAAATATATGCTATATATTATATAGGGAAATGAAAATATATTTTCTTTATCAGAGACTAGGATTGCAACATCTGCTTTTTTTAGTCTTCCATTTGCTTGGTAGATCTTCAGACATTAAACCAACAAAGACCAAAAGAGACAAAGAAGGCCATCACATAATGGTAAAGGGATCAATTCAACAACAAGAGCTAACTATCCTAAATATATATGCACCCAATACAGGAGCACCCAGATTCATAAAGCAAGTCCTTAGAGACCTACAAAGAGACTTAGACTCCCACACAATAATAATGGGAGACGTTAACACCCCACTGCCAACATTAGACAGATCAACGAGACAGAAAGTTAACAAGGATATCAGGAATTGAACTCAACTCTGCAACAAGCCGACCTAATAGACATCTACAGAACTCTCCACCCCAAATCAACAGAATATACATTATTCTTAGCACTACATCGCACTTATTCCAAAATTGACCACATAGTTGGAAGTAAAGCATTCCTCAGCAAATGTAAAAGAACAGAAATTATAACAAACTGTCTCTCAGACCACAGTACAATCAAACTAGAACTCAGGATTAAGAAACCCACTCAAAACCACTCAACTACATGGAAACTGAACAACCTGCTCCTGAATGACTACTGGGTACATAATGAAGTGAAGGCAGAAATAAAGATGTTCTTTGAAACCAATGAGAACACAGACACAACATACCAGAATCTCTGGGACACATTTAAAGCAGTGTGTAGAGGGAAATTTATAGCACTAAATGCCCACAAAAGAAAGCAGGAAAGATCTAAAATTGACACTCTAACATCACAATTAAAAGAACTAGAGAAGCAAGAGCAAACACATTCAAAAGCTAGCAGAAGGCAAGAAATAACTAGATCAGAGCAGAACTCCAGGAAATAGAGACACAAAAAACCCTCCAAAAAATCAATGAATCCAGGAGCTGCTTTTTTGAAAAGATCAACAAAATTAATAGACCACTAGCAAGAATAATAAAGAAGAGAAAAGAATCAAATAGATGCAATAAAAAATGATAAAGGGGATATCACCACCGATCCCACAGAAATACAAATTACCATCAGAGAATACTATAAACACCTCTATGCAAATAAACTAGAAAATCTAGAAGAAATGGATAAATTCCTCGACACATACACCCTTCCAAGACTAAACCAGGAAGAAGTTGAGTCTCTGAATAGACCAGTAACAGGCACTGAAATTGAGGCAATAATTAATAGCTTACCAACCAAAAAAAGTCCAGGACCAGATGGATTCACAGCCGAATTCTACCAGAGGTACAAGGAGGAGCTGGTACCATTCCTTCTGAAACTATTCCAATCAATAGAAAAAGAGGGAATCCTCCCTAACTCATTTTATGAGGCCAGCATCATCCTGATGCCAAAGCCTGGCAGAGACACAACCAAAAAAGAGAATTTTAGACCAATATCCCTGATGAACAGAGATGCAAAAATCCTCAATAAAATACTGGCAAACCGAATCCAGCAGCACATCAAAAAGCTTATCCACCACGATCAAGTGGGCTTCATCCCTGGGATGCAAGGCTGGTTCAACATACGCAAATCAATAAATGTAATCCAGCATATAAACAGAACCAAAGAGAAAAAACACATGATTATCTCAACAGATGCAGAAAAGGCCTTTGACAAAATTCAACAACCCTTCATGCTAAAACTCTCAATCAATTAGCTATTGATGGGATGTAACTCAAAATAATAAGAACTATCTATGACAAACCCACAGCCAATATCATACCGAATGGGCAAAAGCTGGAGGCATTCCCTTTGAAAACTGGCACAAGATAGGGATGCCCTCTGTCACCACTCCTATTCAACATAGTGTTGGAAGTTCTGGCCAGGGCAATCAGGCAGGAGAAGGAAATAAACGGTATTCAATTAGGAAAAGAGGAAGTCAAATTGTCCCTGTTTGCAGATGACATGATTGTATATCTAGAAAACCCCATCATCTCAGCCCAAAATCTCCTTAAGCTGATAAGCAACTTCTGCAAAGTCTCAGGATACAAAATCAATGTGCAAAAATCACAAGCATTCTTATACATCAAGAACAGACAAACAGAGAGCCAAATCATGAGTGAACTCCCATTCACAATTGCTTCAAAGAGAATAAAATATCTAGGAATCCAACTTACAAGGGATGTGAAGGACCTCTTCAAGGAGAACTACAAACCACTGCCGAATGAAATAAAAGAGGATACAAACAAATGGAACAACATTCCAGGCTCATGGGTAGGAAAAATCAATATCGTGAAAATGGCCAAACTGCCCAAGGTAATTCATATATTCAATGCCATCCCCATCAAGCTACCAATGACTTTCTTCACAGAATTGGAAAAAACTACTTTAAAGTTCATATGGAACCAAAAAAGAGCCCGCATCACCAAGTCAATCCTAAGCCAAAAGAACAAAGCTGGAGGCATCACGCTACCTGACCTCAAACTATACTACAAGGCAACAGCAACCAAAACAGCATGGTACTGGTACCAAAACAGAGATATAGACCAATGGAACAGAACAGAGCCCTCAGAAATAATGCTGCATATCTACAAGTATCTGATCTTGACAAACCTGACAAAAAAAAGCAATGGGGAAAGGATTCCCTATTTAATAAATGGTGCTGGGAAAACTGGCTAGCCATATGTAGAAAGCTGAAACTGGATCCTTTCTTTACACCTTATACAAAAATTAATTCAAGATGGATTAAAGACTTATATGTTAGACCTAAAACCATTAAAATCCTACAAGAAAACCTAGGCAATACCATTCAGGACATAGGCGTGGGCAAGGACTTCATGTCTAAAACACCAAAAGCAATGGCAACAAAAGCCAAAATCGACAAATGGGATCTCATTAAACTAAAGAGCTTCTGCACAGCAAAAGAAACTATCATCAGAATGAACAGGCAACCTACAGAATGGGAGAAAATTTTTGCAACCTACTCATCTGACAAAGGGCTAATATCCAGAATCTACAATCAACTCAAACAAATTTACAAGAAAAAAACAAACAACCCCATCAAAAAGTGGGCAGAGGACATGAACAAACACTTCTCAAAAGAAGACATTTATGCAGCCAGAAAACACATGAAGAAATGCTCATCATCACTGGCCATCAGAGAAATGCAAATCAAAACCACAGTGAGATACCATCTCACACCAGTTAGAATGGCCATCATTAAAAAATCAGGAAACAACAGGTGCTGGAGAGGATGTGGAGAAATAGGAACACTTTTACACTGTTGGTGGGACTGTAAACTAGTTCAACCATTGTGGAAGTCAGTGTGGCGATTCCTCAGGGATCTCGAACTAGAAATACCATTTGACCCAGCCATCCCATTACTGGGTATATACCCAAAGGACTATAAATCATGGTGCTATAAAGACACATGCACACGTATGTTTATTGCGGCACTATTCACAATAGCAAAGAGTTGGAACCAACCCAAATGTCCAACAACGATAGACTGGATTAAGAAAATGTGGCACATATACACCATGGAATACTATGCAGCCATAAAAAATGATGAGTTCATGTCCTTTGTAGGGACATGGATGAAACTGGAAAACATCATTCTCAGTAAACTATCGCAAGGACAAAAAACCAAACACCGCATGTTCTCCCTCATAGGTGGGAATTGAACAATGAGAACTCATAAACTTTTTTTTTTTGTTTTGTTTCTGTAAGAACCTCAGAGAGTGAACTGATGCCACAGATCTTAAAGCCATTTTTAAAAATACTGAAAAAAGGAGAAAGTTACAAATAGGCTTCTCCCTAAAGAGCCTCATTGAATTTACAAGTACGCACACATACATCCCACGTATTTTACACATGCATAAAACTGTCAAGGTTGCACTGGCTGAGCTGATGTAGTAAAGTTGACCTTGGGAGATGATCTGATGGTAAATGAGGTGGCTGAGCATTCATTTGAAAGGGAAATTTTGGTCATTTTAATCAGAACAGTGGTTGGTTCTCCTGTAGAGAAGACAGATTAACGATTGATTGGAATAATTAATACTTATGAAAAGAAAATAATTATCTAGTTTATTATAAATGAGCAAATTAAAGTTTTTATACTATAACTCTTGTCTAGATAAATACATTAGAGTTCCATTTTTTAAAAGATTCACAATAAAGGAACTGTAAAAAAATATTATAGGATGTTCGTAATCCAGTCAAGGTAAATGATGGCTATGAAGAGTTAAAATTCTTATAATTGGATGCTAAATTAAAAACACTATTTTCACTTACAACTCAATATGTAAAATTACATATGGTTAAGAACAACAGCAAAATCCTATAAATATTGAGTGGTTGCTGCTAAAACCAGAGATTACAGGTGATTTGAATTTTATCTTTATAGTTTTCTATGTTTTTCAGGCTTTCTACAGTCAGCCAGTAATGTTTTTTATAATCAGTTGAATACATAAGTTTTATTTAAATAGCTTTATCTATCAAATTATATCTCTTGCTTACACATTATCTTGGCACTAAGAATTATATTCTAAAAGTGAGACTCTATCTGTGAAGGTCCTGACAACTATGGACAAGCCCTGATAATGATTTACAAATACTCCCAGGAAATTCCCTCTATCTTATAAACAACACAGCATCATGTTCTCTTTGCTTTAACTTATAATAGCAAATTTGTCATGGGACTCAATAGACAATTTTAATTAATGCTGCTTTTATTCCAACAATAGTCTCTGCTTCAGTTAAATTCAAAGAAGCTGCTAATATTCAAAAACTGAAGAGGGAGCTGGATGTGAGTATTTTGGCCATGCAGAAGATTTTTGCTTCCTCTGCCGTGATGTGGATGAGCATGCTCATTCCTCACCTGGGAAACAAAATGTTGAGGCTGCTGTCATTCTGATACCAAAAATCATTATGATGAATGTTGTTTTTTTAGGTGCAAGGGCAGAGTTAAGCTGTGTTGGAAGAGAAAACAACCTTTACAAAAACATAGCCACACAAAGGAAAAGTACCATAAAGGACTGAACCAGTCTTTGAACTAAAGCTATCGTAAGATTAACCTGATTTATTTTGTGCAAAATGTTGAGCATGGCGTATAGTAGAATCTCAATAATTGTGTATTGAAGAAATTTGAAGTGTGACTATAAAGTAATAAGGCAGCTTCCACAGGTTACCACAGTATTTTATGGCCATGGCTTGCTTGTTATTTTACAGTTGGTATAATAGGGATCTTCTATATAAGACCAATTTTGTCCTTGTTTTCTGACTTTAATACCCTTGATTTTTGCAGTACTTAAAAAAATAGATTTAAGAGTCAGACACAACTGGATTCAATCCTTGCTCTTGTATTGTGAGCCCGTGCCCTTGGGCAAATAACTTATATAAGCCTCAGTGTCTTCGTTTGTAAAATAGGAAAAATAAAACCTAACTCAAAGGGATTTGATGAGAATTAAACAAAATAATGTGTGTAGAGCAGTACACCTGAGTTACAGTAAGTGCTCAATAGATAGTAGATATTATTATTCTTGAAATGAATTCATTCTATGCTGTTGAGAGCTAGTATCTTAGGCAACAATATAGTAGAATTGTTAAGAGTTTGCGGCCTAAGTCAATCTTTGTTTCAAGTCCTATCTATCTCTTACTAGTTGTGTGATCTAGTTATTGAGTTTTCTTAAGGCTCAGTTTCTGCACCTGTAAAATGACAACAAAACAGTTTCCTCACAGAGTTATTCTGAAGATTTAATTAGAGAATTCATATAAGATGAGTAGCAGAGTGTGAAGATTTACTAAGAGTTGAGTAACATTAGTTTGCATGAAATTGTTACTGGCAAGACCCAGTCAAGGGCGACATTGATCCTGCTGCTGGTTCCCCGAATGTCCATGCTTTCTAAAACCTTTGCGCAGCAAAGAGCTCTTATATAAGCATCTGGGGGAGGGCTATGTTCACTCGTCTGCCTTACTACAGTGAATCGATGGCTTCCCTTTACCCTATTCCTAATGTCTTCGCTCAGCTCATCAAACAGCAGCTGCTCCACTATATATCTCCCATACACATTTATTCAGCATCATATACCCTTAGAAGTTGCTGTCTTTTGACACCATGGGGATAATGAAAAAATAAAAAATTACAAAGTAAAAGAAGTCTCATAAAGTATTTGTGGTCATTATTCCTTGCCTCTTTAAAAAAAAAAAAAAAAAAAAAAAAAAAAGCTTCAGCTTCATTCCCCAGCTGTCTTTCCCGACCGCCTTGTAAGCTGGACATACACATATCATTAGACCCAAGATCTGTCAGACTTTTCAGTCTTTTCTACTCTGTCCACATGGATCCCATTCTATCTCTAACACCACAATCTTCAGCGTGACCACTCTTCTGTATAAAAATGAGAACCTATTGTTACAGAGGGAATCCAAGTTATCCTTAGTAAGCATTCATTAAATGCAATGCAACATACATAATTGATCTGTGATTCTCACTAAGCCCTGCAACGGACGTATCTCCAGTTCCACTTTACAGATTTGTAAACTGAGCTTCAAGCAGTATAACAGGTTGGTAGAAATGGAAAAGATGAAGCATAAAATCAGGTCATGGCCACTGAACCAAGGTATCACTCAAAAAATAATCCAAATGATCAGTTGAACTCCTAAGTGGGACATATCCATGACTCATTTATAAAATGTTAGTATATGCCATTTCCTTTCATGATATCTGAACCATTAATAATTTTGAACCATGTTAAAAAGAGCATAAAATTTTGAGGTATCAAAGGGATAATTTAAAGTTTATTTTCCTTGTAAAATGATGCTTCTCTTTACAAAGAATTTACAATAAGGACACTAAAGTGGTACAGTCCATTGCAACACGTCTAAGGAACAGTGTGTTGTCACACTGGACTAAGTATCATCTTCTCTGATTGGTTTAATCAGAGTTTGGTAGTTTTCTGCATATAGATCCTTGGTGAATTTTGTTGGATTATTATACATAATAATTTTATTTATTTTGGTGCTAATATAAATGATATTGTGTTTTTAATGTAAAATTCCACTTGTTTATTGCTAGTATATAGAAAATAAATTGGCTTTTGCATATTAGCCTTTTATCCTGCAACCGCTCTGTAATTGCTTGTTATTTGCAATTGATTTTGTTGTTGTTGTTGATTCTTTCTGATTTTATACATAGACAAACATTTCACCTGTGAAAAAAAAAAGTTCTATTTCTTCCCTTTCAATTTGTGTGGCTTTTATTGTCTTTTTGTGCAAGCTAGGACTCCCAGTATGATAGCGAATAGGAGTGGGGACAGAGGACATTACTTTCTAGCCTTGTTCCTGATCTTGGGTGGAAGGTATCCAGTTTCTCACTATCAAGTATCATGTTAGCTGTAGGTATTTTACAGATGATCTTTGTTAAACTTAGCAAGTTTTCCTCTATTCCTAGAGTGCTGAGAGATTTTATATTAAATAAATTGCTGGAATTTTAAAAATATTTGTTGTGCCAATTGACCTGGTTATTGACTTTATGTATTTTGCCTTTGACGAGATGGATTACATTCATTGATTTTGGAATGCTGAACCAGCCTTGCATATCGGAGATAAATCTCACTTGGTTGTGCGTTGTAGTTGTTTTTATACATATTTTATTTGATTTTGCTAATATTTTGTTGAGAATTTTTGCATTTACATTTGAGAGAGCTATTGCTCTGTAGTTTTTCTTTTTTAAATATACAATTGTTTTTACTGTGTTCACAGGATTGTGCAACCATCACCACAATCGATTTTAAAATATTTCTGTCATCCCAGTAAGAAACCCAGTACCCATTCGTATTCACGTTCCATTTCCTTATGCTTCCACTAGCCTCACACCCCCAGGCCTATGCCATCATTAGTCCACTTCCTGTCTCTGTAATTTTGCCTATTCTGAGCCTTTCATGTCAATAGAATCATACAATATGTAGTACTTTGTGAATGGCTTTTTTTATGTAGCATAATGTTCTCCAGCTTCGTCAATGTTGTAGCATGTGTAACTTCATTCTTCTGGAGGCTAAATAATATTCCATTGTATGACTATGCCACATTTCCTTTAACTTATCCATTGATGAACATGTAGGTTGTTTCCACCTTTGTGCTATTGTGAATAGTGCTGCTATGAACATTTGTGTACAGGTTATTGTGTGGACATATGTTTTCATTTCTCTTGGGTGTATACCATGGAGTGGAATTTCTGGGTCAAATGGTGACTCCATGTTTATGTGTTTTTTTATTATTATTATACTTTAAGTTTTAGGGTACATGTACACAACGTCAAGGTTTGTTACATATGTATACATGTGCCATATTGGTGTGCTGCACCCAGTAACTCATCATTTTGCATTAGGTGTATCTCCTAATGCTATACCTCCGCCATCCCCCCACTCCACAACAGTCCCCAGTGTGTGATGCTCCGCTTCCTGTGTCCATGTGTTCTCATTGTTCAATTCCCACCTATGAGTGAGAACATGCGGTGTTTGGTTTTTTGTCTTTGCGATAGTTTGCTGAGAATGATGGTTTCCAGCTTCATCCATGTCCCTACAAAGGACATGAACTCATCATTTTTTATGGCTGCATAGTATTCCATGGTGTATATGTGCCACATTTTCTTAATCCAGTCTATCACTGTTGGACATCTGGGTTGGTTCCAAGTCTTTGCTATTGTGAATAGTGCCACAATAAACATACGTGTGCAGGTGTCTTTATAACAGCATGATTTATAATCCTTTGGGTATATACCCAGTAATGGGATTGCTTCTAGTTCCAGATCCCTGAGGAATCGCCACACCAACTTCCACAATGGTTGAGCTAGTTTACAGTCCCACCAACAGTGTAAAAGTGTTCCTATTTCTCCACATCCTCTCCAGCACCTGTTGTTTCAAAACAACAGGTGCTCTGTAGTTTTCTTTCCTTCTAATGTACTTACCTGGTTTTTAGTGTTAGGGGAATACGTACCTCACAGAATGAACTAGAAAGTGTTCCCTGGTTCTATTTTTTTCTGCAAAATATATGGAAAAACTGGTATTATTTTCTTTACAAATGTTTAATAAAATTCATCAGTTAAATCATACAGGCCTGATGCTTTCTATTTAAGAAGGTTTTAAATTATTGATTCAATATCCTATATTCAGATTATCTGTTTCTCTTCAGTGAGTTTTGGTACTTTGTATCTTTCAAGAAATTGACCATTTCATCTAAGACTTAAATTTGTGGATATAGAGTTGTCCATAATATTTATTTATTATCCTTTTAAAGCTCATAGAATTAGTACTGATGTTTCTTTTTTGATTTTTGATATGGTTCATTTGTGTCTTCTCTTTTATTGCTTTGCTAACCTGGCTGGACATTTATCAATTTTATTGATCTTTTTTTAAAAATCAGCTTCTTAAAGAACTTTTCTTCCTTATGGATTTTCTTTTTCAATTTCATTTGTTAAAGCTCTAATTTTTATTACTTCTACTTTTCTACTTGATTTAGGCTTTACTCTTCTTCTTCTACTTTTCTAATGTGGAAGCTCAGTTTGTTTATTATGAATATTTCTTTTTTTCTAATATATTTTATGCTATAAATTTTCCTCCAACCACTGCTGTGGTTGCATTCCACAAATTTTGATAACCTGTGTTTTTATTTGTATTTACTTAGTTCTAAATATTTTAAATCTATTTTGAGAGTTCTTCTTTAACTCACATTATTTAGAAGTATGTTCTTTAATCTCAAATATTTCAGATTTTCCAGGGGTTTTACTGTTATTAATTTCTAGTGTAATTCCATCATTTTTAAGCATATACTTTATATAATTTTTATTGTTAAAAATTTTTTAAAGTGTGTTTTATGGCACAGAATGAAGTCAGTATTGTTTAATGTTTTCTACGAGCTTGAGAAGAACATGCATTCTGTTGTTAGATGAAATATTCTATATATATGTATAAAGTGGATCCAATTGATTGATTGGGCTGTTCAGTACAACTCTTTCTTTAGTGATTTTATGCTCATTGGATACGTTAATTTTTGATAGAGAGGTGTTGTGCTGAAGTCTCCAGATATAATAGCATATTCCTCTATTGCTTCTTGGAGTTCTATCATTTTTTTTTTTGCTTCATGTATTTTAATATTCTCTTCACAGGTAAGTGAATATTTTTTATATCTTCTTAGAAAATTGACCCATTTTAAAAATCACTTAATACCCCTGTTTGTCACAAATAATTTTTCTTGATAAGAAGTTTGCCTTGTCTGAAATTAATATATCTATTTTTATGAGTTAAAACAGCTTTCCTTTGATCAGTGTTAACACAATATATCTTTCTTTATCCTTTTACTTTAACCTATCTGTGCTTTATATTTAAAGTCATGGTGGGGGTCTAGTTCAAAACTGAAGCCTTTAGGCTAGAGAACCAGGAAGAATTCAGTGTTTCCATTTCAGCCCAAAAGCAAGAAAAATATAACGTTCCAGTCTGAAGACTGTTTGGCGGAGGAATTCTCCCGTACTTGTCCTTTTTGATCTCTTGGCGGCATCAACTGATTGAGTGAAGCTCACTGACATAAGGGAGTGTAATCTTCTTTACTCGGTCTAGCAATTCAAAGGTTAACCTCATCCTGAAACATCCTCACAGATACAATCAAAGAGGTGAAAGATCTCTACAATGAAAACTACAAAATATTGACTAATGAAATTGAAGAAAACACAAATAAATGGAAAGATGTCCAATGTTCAAGGATTGGAAGAATTAACATTGTTAAAATGCCCATACTTCCCAATCTATGGATATAATTTAATCCCTATCAAAATGCCAATGACATTATTCACAGAAATAGAAAAAAAATCATAAAACTTGCATGGAACTACAAAAGACCCTGAAGAGCCAATGCAATCTTGTGCAAAAAGAGCATAGCTGGAGACATTGCACTGCCTGACTTAAAAATACACAACAAGGCAATAGTAAATAAAAGAGCATGGAATTGGCATAAAAAAGATGCACAGACCAATGGAATAGAGTATCTATATGACCCAGAAATAAATCCATGCATTTGCAGTCAACTAATCTATGACAAAGTCTCCAAGAACACACATTGAGGAAAGGACAGTCTCTTTAACAAATGGTGTTGGGTAAACTGGATATCAACATGCAGAAGAATGAAACTAGAACTTCATCTCTCACTGCCTACAAAAATCAACTCAAAATGGACGAAAGATTTAAATATAAGACACACAACTGTAAAACTCCCAGAAGAATACATAGGAGAAACATTTAACATTGATCTGGGGAAGAGTTTTTTTTTTTTTTTTTAATACCTCAAAAGCACAGAAAACAAAAACAAAAGTAGACAAATGCATTATTTCAAACTGAAAAGCTTCTGCACAGCTAAGAGAACAATCAACAAAGTAAAGAGATAACCTACAGAATTGGATAAAATATTTGCAAATTACACATCTGAAGAGGGGTTAGTATCCAGAATATATTAGGAACTCAAACAACTCAATAGCAAAAAGATATAACTAAATTTTTTAAATGGGCAAAAAATCCAAATAGAGATTTCTCCAAAAAAGACATATAAAGGGACAACAGGTATATGAAAAAATGATCAACATCACTAACCATCAGGGAAATCCATATTAAAGCCACGATATATTGCCTCACACCTGTTAGAATAGCTATTATCAAAAAGACAAAAGATAACAAGAGTTGGCAAGGATGTGGAGAAAAGGGAACTCTTCTACACTGTTGGTTAGAATGCAAATTAATATAGCCCCCATAGAAAACACTATGGAAGTTCTCCAAAAATTGAAAATAGAACTACCATATAATCCAACAATCCCACTACTGGGTATATATCCAAAGGAAATTAAATTGGTTGGTTCAAGAGATGTCTGCACACTCATGTTTATTGCAGCACTATTCACAATAGCCAAGATGTGAAATTAACCTAAGTGTCCATCAACAAACAGATGGATAAAGAATATGTAATATATTTACACTATGGAGTACAATTCAGCCATAAAAGAATAAAACCTGTCACTTTCAGCAAAATAAATGAACCTGGGAGACATTATGTTAATTGAGATAAGCCAGACACAGAAAGACAAATACTGTATGATCTCATTCATATGTAGAATGCAAAAACATTGATCTCAAAGAAGTAGAGAGTAGATTAGTGGTTACCAGAGGCAGGAAAGGGTAGAGGGAAGAGGGGCATAAAGAGAGGTTGGTCAATGGGTACAAACTTACAGTTAGATAGGAAGAATGAATTATCATGTTGCATGGCACACTAGAGTGACTGTAGTTAATAATATATTTTATATTTCAAAATAAATAGAAGAGAGGATTTTAATTGTTCCCACCACAAAGAAATAATAAATGTCTGATGTGATGGATATGCTTCTTATCCTAATTTGATCATTACACATTGTATACATATAGTGAAACATCACACTGTACCCCATAAGTATGTACATTTTTTGGTGTGTCAGTTAAAAAGTAAAAACAAATAATAATGTTTGACCAAATATATGAAAACCGTATGGCCCTGTCAAGTTGACACATAATTTTCACTATCACAATATGCATTGTAATTTTTCACTAAAAGCTGGAAATTGGATAATAGGAGGGGAGGTTCATAAGCCTTTAGTGTGAGGCTTGATGTGAATCTGTCTAGGAGTTGGACTGTGTTTATGTTTGCAGTAGCTGTAGGGGCCATAGGTTTTATCATCCTCTAATGTTCCTATTTTTGTCTCCTCTTTTGTCTTTGGATGTCTCTAATAATTCCTCCTTTTATTGAACTGCATCTTCAAGTGCTGTTAGTTATAATACACTGTTATTATTCTAGAGCCCTTGTGATGTGGTGGTAAGGCATTTTGTGAGGGAAGGGAAAGTGCTCTATAATCCTGTAAATTAAATTTTAGTCTTTTAGTGGGTCTGCATTTCTGAGCTATGGCCTTCATATGTGTTTCTTAGCTTTTATCTTTCCCCTCATAAGGAAGACAGGAAAACTAGAGCAGAATGTGGCTGATTGCCTTTTCCCCAGATAGATTAGGTTTGGTTCTGGTTGTTGTTTCCCTTGGAGGGCAGGTCTTAGTCATGCTCTAAACATACTTCAGAACGATTACTTTTCCTCTACCCCTAGTAGAAACATGAGGGGATGTGTCTTTAATCTTCATCATGAGAACTAGTCAGTTTCCTGGAGGAGAACTCACAAAAAATGTAGAGTCTCCCCATGACTGTTGCCCCCAGGAGTTTCTCACTCTCATGCTAGTTCATCCAGACTCAGCCTCCAGTAATTAGCCAAAACTACTTTGTGTCCAATCAGTTTATGACTATCTCTTTGCTCCAGGTAAGCTGATCTTCATTGTGATTCTCTGCGTTCCTCTTTTCTCTACAGATTCTGGGTACCGGTTTACCATGTGACCTTATTTCTCTAACAGGTCCAAGAAAAGTGGTTTATGTTCCCTTTCTCATGGGAGTGATGGATTCTAAGCACTTTCCATGTTAGAAATAAAGCAGAACTTTACATCTTCTCTACCAGTGACATTTTTGGATTGCAATTAAAGGGGAAATCCATAGAT
This sequence comes from Nomascus leucogenys, assembly GCF_006542625.1. Lineage (NCBI taxonomy): Eukaryota > Metazoa > Chordata > Mammalia > Primates > Hylobatidae > Nomascus > Nomascus leucogenys. The sequence continues at coordinate 52,105,987 of NC_044383.1, read as the reverse complement.
TCTCTATGTTTTTTCCTTAACTTTTTTTTTTTTTTTTTTGAGACGGAGTCTCACTGTCGCCCAGGCTGGAGTGCAGCAGGGCGATCTCGGCTCACTGCAAGCTCCGCCTCCCAAGTTCACGCCATTCTCCTGCCTCAGCCTCCCTAGTAGCTGGGACTACAGGCGCGCGCCACCATGCCCAGCTAATTTTTTTGTATTTTTTAGTAGAGACGGGGTTTCACCGTGTTAGCCAGGATGGTCTTGATCTCTTGACCTCGTGATCTGCCCGCCTCGGCCTCCCAAAGTGCTGGGATTAAAGGCGTGAGCCACTGCGCCCGGCCTTCCTTAACTCTTTCTACCTTACACCATGGAATTATTGATAAAATTGTTTCAATAGCCCTGGGGGATTTTAAAATTGCATATTTTAAAATATAACCTAAGTACTTTTTAAAATGCAGAAATTGTAGTTAAAATACAAATATTAAAATGTGGTTTCTCGTGTTTTAAGATTTAAGTACGTAGGAGTTAAAATAGGGGATTAAAATAGAACTGGGGCTGCCCTTAAATCTCAGGTTTTATTACTTAAGTAAATCTTACAGGTTACTCAGCAGATATTTATTGGTGACTCAAGATATAATAAGTATTTATAAAAATGGATTAATAAATACTAATTTTCATCATCAATTTCTCTATGTAAACTGTTTATTGGTAGCAAATTAAAAAATTTTAAAAAGCAAATTAAAGAGAAGATATTGTTTTTTAATACAATGGATTATTATGCAGATAACAAAATTCTAATACTTCCTTGTAAAAGAATGGGAATATGCAACATGTTTTCTGTGGGTAACATTTTAGTATCATATGTATCATTTTCCTTAAGAGTAATATAAATAGCCATATTTAATTCACTCTATACAGTTTTACCTTTACTTTTCATACAGGTAATACCTTCATATAGTGCAACACTATAATTAGTATTTAAACATAAAAAATCTAGTATTTGCTTACAGATCAAACTTTAACTTTTTGGCTGGTTAAAAGGTTGGGTTTCCATTAACTGAAATGAGTAGGACTTCAGGTAGAGCAGATTAGTAGAAAACATTCACAAATTGCATTGGGTGATTTATGTTTCATATTCCTACAAGATATCCAAGAAGACAGGTTGTATTGGCAGTCAGAAATATTTATCTAGAGTTCATCATAGAAAGTTGGACTGGAGATATGCATTTGAGAGTCATAAGTAATTAAAAGTTGTTTAAAACTGTGCAACTAGATGAGATTACCAAGATAGAGCATATATGACAAAGAACCAAGTCTTGAGCCACAGGGTCGACAATATTAATCATTAAGGAGAGTGAGGAGCTTGCTGTAAAGGAAACAGACTGAGGAGGAGTGAAGTCAGTAGAAAGAATATTAGGAACTGTGGCTTCCTGAAATCCAAGTGAATAACAATTTAGGAAGAAAAAATGATCAACAGGATCAAATGCTGCTCATAGGTTGAGTAAGATGAGGACAAGATGGTATAATTTGATTCAGGAACACAGAAGTCATTAGTGATCTTTACAAGAGACATTATAGTGGAGAGATGAAGGCAAAAGTTCTATTGGTGTAGGGTCAAGATAGAATGGAAGAAGTAGAAATGGAGACACCAAGTACAAACAATTCTTGTTATGACAGCATTTTCTTCTACTTCAAATTTTTTATTGTCAATTCCCTTTTGGTGATCCAGTGGCCTGACTAAGTAGTGAACGAGTTGATAGTGAGAATATTCTTCACTTGTATTGTTCTCTCTGCATAGAGAATATTCTTCCCTCAAAAGCTGTTTTCCATAATTAGCCTTCCACTGGGGCTGGCTTCTTCTCCAGGTGGACTGTGTTCCTATGTCTCTTATAGCTTGCTGCCCTAGGAGACAGTCCAATATTTTCAAATCTCTTAGTGTTCCCTTTTACTTGCTTGCAGAGATAGGGTACAAATTTCTCTACAACAATAATGTGACTTTGAGACCGGAGAGTTCCCCTGAGCCCCTCATGGGACTTACAACAGGGGTGTCTACTGGGTGCTGCACTCAAACCTCTTGAAGGAGAGGGAGCACGCAGGTGAACGGGTGCAGGAGCCAGGACAAGTGCCTTTGGGCACCAGCAGAAACAAACCCCATACTAGCCTGTGCAGCAGCGTGTAGGGGTTGCCTGTGACCTCTGGAGCCCCAGAGGGCATGTGTTACAATCGGTGCTCTCTTAGCATTTGTCTTCCAAGGATGACTAAGTGTTAAAACAGCTTGGCAGGGAGTCAGCGTGACAATTATGTGTCTTGGAGTTGCTCTTCTCGAGGAGTATCTTTGTGGCGTTCTCTGTATTTCCTGAATGTGAATGTTGGCCTGCCTTACTAGATTGGGGAAGTTCTCCTGGATAATATCTTGCAGAGTGTTTTCCAACTTGGTTCCATTCTCCCCGTCATTTTCAGGTACACCAATCAGACATAGGTTTGGTCTTTCCACATAGTCCCATATTTCTTGGATGCTTTGTTCATTTCTTTTTATTCTTTTTTCTCTAAACTTCTCTTCTCACTTCATTTCATTCATTTCATCTTCCATCACTGATACCCTTTCTTCCCGTTGATTGCATTGGCTACTGAGGCTTCTGTATTCTTCACGTAGTTCTCGAAACTTGGCTTTCAGCTCCATCAGCTCCTTTAAGCACTTCTCTGCATTGGTCATTTTACTTATACATTCATCTAATTTTTTTTCAAAATTTTTAACTTCTTTGCCATTGGTTTGAATTTCCTCCCGTAGCTCGGAGTAGCTTGATCGTCTGAAGCCTTCTTCTCTCAACTCGTCAAAGTCATTCTCCATCCAGCTTTGTTCCGTTGCTGGTGAGGAACTGCGTTCCTTTGGAGGAGGAGAGGCGCTCTGCTTTTTAGAGTTTCCAGTTTTTCTGCTCTGTTTCCTCCCCATCTTTGTAGGTTTTTCTACTTTTGGTCTTTGATGATGGTGATGTACAGATGGGTTTTTGGTGTGGGTGTCCTTTCTGTTTGTTGGTTTTCCTTCTAACAGACAGGACCCTCAGCTGCAGGTCTGTTGGAGTTTGCTAGAGGTCCACTCCAGACCTGTTTGCCTGGGTATCAGCAGTGGTGGCTGCAGAACAGTGGATTTTCATGAACCGCAAATTCAGCTGTCTGATCATTCCTCTGGAAGTTTTGTCTCAGAGGAGTACCCAGCTGAGTGAGGTGTCAGTCTGTCCCTACTGGGGGGTGCCTCCCAGTTAGGCTGCTCGGGGTTCAGGGTCCCACTTTAGGAGGCAGTCTGCCTGTTCTCAGATCTCCAGCTGCATACTGGGAGAACCACTACTCTCTTCAAAGCTGTCAGACAGGGACATTTAAGTCTGTGGAGGTTCCTGCTGACTTCTTGTTTGTCTGTGCCCTGCCCCCAGAGGTGGAGCCTACAGAGGCAGGCAGGCCTCCTTGAGCTGTAGTGGACTCCACCCAGTTTGAGCTTCCTGGCTTTGTTTACCTAAGCAAGCCTGGGCAATGGAGGGCACCCCTCCCCCAGCCTTGCTGCCACCTTGCAGTTTGATCTCAGACTGCTGTGTCAGCAATCAGCGAGACTCCGTGGGCGTAGGACCCTCCGAGCCAGGTGCGGGACACAATCTCCTGGTGTGCCGTTTTCCAGGCCCATTGGAAAAGCGCAGTATTAGGGTGGGTGTGACCCGATTTTCCAGGTGCCATCTGTCACCCCTTTCTTTGACTAGGAAAGGGAACTCTCTGACCCCTTGCACTTTCCGAGTGAGGCAATGCCTCGCCCTTCTTCAGCTTGTGCACGGTGTGCTGCACCGACTGTCCTGCACCCACTGTTGGCACTCCCTAGTGAGATGAACCCGGTACCTCAGATGGAAATGCAGAAATCACCCGTCTTCTGCATCACTCACGCTGGGAGCTGTAGACCGGAGCTGTTCCTCTTCGGCCATCTTGGCTCCAGCCAGCTTTTTTTTTTTTAATGAAGTAAGTTTAGGATACTCTTGTTTATTGTTTATCTAGGCTATGCTTTTAAAGTAAATGACTCATTTGTCATTTGAGACCATTTTTAAGCAAGCTAGATTTCAATAATAACAAAAAGCCATTATAGCTAAACTTATTTTTATTTTTTCTTCCTAGTATGCATCATGATGCATGAACTAACCAGATTAATTATCATAGTACAGTATAGAATTTGTCCTTAATGGGTAGACTTCTATAGGCCCAGAAGTAGATTGATTCTATGATCTAAAAAAATCTATATGTGAAGAAAAATGCATGAAGGCATTTGCATACTCAACTCAGTCAGCTTTTTATCTTAAGTCTGTAAGGATCTACCACTTGAGATGGAATTTGTTTACCTTAGGGAAACATCTCATGAGTAAATACTGATTATAAAGTATCATTTAATATGTCATCAATAAATTAAGAGATCTCCCCCAGAGTCCCCAGGTAACAGGTAACATAAAAAGCAATCAATGAGATGTAAACTTATTTGTAAATTTGGAAAATTGACATCTGCTCTGTAAATGGGTTAAAATGAATCAGGGAATAATGTCGTTGAGTAAAAGGAGAAAGAAAATAGTACAGATGTTAGTACCAACATTGAGAGTTAAGCCTACAATTCAGAGGGGTCTAGCTGACAACTTTCTAGCTGTGTGACACTGGTCAAGTTTCTAAACCTCTCTGAGCTCAACTCCTCTTAGATATAAAACTTAGCTAATAAAATTCTTCTCATTGAGTTGCTACAAGACATAAATGAGGAGTACTTAGATAAGTCTTGGTACACAGTTTGTACTCAATAAATCGAAGTTGTAATTGCTATTGTAATTGTTATTAGTATAACATATTAGAGTTGGACATTTTGAAAAAATGAACATTGAACATTTTTTTCACTGTACCTCTAATGATATTCACCATTTCTGACAATGGATAAGTAATTTCAAAGATGAATTTTACAAACTTTTTTTGTCTATGGAGAGTGACTATTCTTTACCTACTTTTAAAAAAACTTATTATTTTACTCTCAGTGGCACTGTTGTCATAGCTTCTTGGATCTCCCTGCTTGCTCTTTTAACCTGTTTGTTCTCTAAAGCGATGGCTTTTTAAAAATTCTTCAATGGCATTCATTACTATGAGGGTAAAGGCAACTCTGTTTATCACAGTGACAAGGCATCCCAGCCTCACATCTTACTTGGTCCCTGCCCCAGGACCATGCACTTCCTCTGTCTGGAAATCTCTTCCCTCCCACAAACTTTAATCTGAAACCCTAAGGACCACTGTACATGGCTGTGTGCTTAGTGTAACTTCAGTATCTTTCAGATCTTCTCCCAAACTCTATATTCTGAAAATTTTATTTGAAAATATTTATTCGCTGATATTTTTGACAGGAAAGAATTAAAGCCCTTAAACTGTCTTTTCAAGATCACATATTTGATCACATAGGACGCTAGGATTTTCAATTCTTCAGAGTCAACATCCATTCCACTCCATCATTTTAGGCAAACTTTAGTTCCTTTTACGCCATGTGTCAGAAAGTAAACTTCTATAATCAGTCCCCATATGCTATCAATGACTTTAACAAGTTTTATTTCAGACTTTTATTTCTACTTCTGTACACCTGATTATAATTTATATTCTCCACTCCAGGTCCTAACCCAGGAACCATTTAATCAATTCCCTCCCCAAATCCCAAATTTACATCAGTGCCTACCACATCATGCTTCTGGAATAATCTTTCTAGCTTCCAGGTCTAATATTGTCTCTCTCTTACTCTTAAAAAACTTAAAGTTTTTTCAAGAAGTACAACATTAGCTTCTATCTACAGTTTTAGGTGTAACTAGATAACTCGCTATATCTCCACTCTCTCCCACCTGACTGCACTAAAGGGCAGGAATTGTATATTGCTCAGTTTTGAACGAACCCACCCTCCTGTAAGTACACACTCAACCAGCCAGCCTCTAGCAACGTGGCACCTACTGAATATTGCTGTTGGTAAACTTCATGATCACATAGCACTGTGACATAAACCATGTTGCTATAGTCAAATTCTAAGGATAAATTTAATGCATATTTAAAAATGGTTCTTTTGTAGGATGTTAGCCTTTAGAAAAAGATATGTATAATCTTCATTCTCATATGAGCTGTAACTCACACTTTTCAAATAAGCAAACTCAGAATTGTGAACAAAAGAGAAGAAACAGCCTGAACAGGAACAATTCCTGTGTCCTTTGTCTGAGAAAACCTAGGGAATAAAGCATCAGATAAAATGCCATTTTCAAACAGCAGGTTGAGTCAGAATAAATGAATAATTTAAGGAAACTTATTTTCTGGCTTTAATATCTTTCGTAAAGCATTAAGGTCTAGGCACCCCTCCCCACTCTCCACTGCTGTCCCCACTCACCTTCAACAACAATGGTCAACATCAAAGTGATTTGCTGCTGGGCATTTCAGCATATTAATATGACATTCTAATTAATCCAAACAAGAAGTCTGGTTGCTTTCAGAAGCTAATGATCAGAAGAAAGCCATGATTACTCATGTCAGGTTAAAAAATTTCATCAGTCTCATACTTTCTTACATTACCAAATTGTCAGAAAGTGACAGTCCTTGAAAAAGATGACAGCTGTTTACCACTATTTCAGATAGAATCCAAACAAATCCAAACAGCACAAAACAGATAAAGGGAGATGAAGAAAAGGAGCAAGAGTAAAAAAACGAGAAGAAAGGGATTATTTAGCTACTACTTTCTATCCTGTAGTAGCAGCTTTCCATTCCAAGTAGAAAAGTCTAAGACATCCAGAAGTTCTCTTCAGCAGTTGGTGACACTTGCACCATATGCTCATCTTTCGAGCCTTTTGCTATCACTGGGGTGTAGGACGGAACTAGCCAATCACACCAAATGTGCCTTTCAGAAGGAAGTCAACTAGTTCGCCATGATACAAGCATAACATAATTAAAAGATGATGAGATTGATATAAGTAATTTTCAAATTATACTTAAAAATGTATAGCAAGATTTTATTCAATGAGACTTTTGGTAAATATTTTTAAATATGAAAGTTTCATATTTCTTCCTAAGAAATAAAAAGGTTGACATGTGTTACATGGAATGCGTAATTTTATTGTGCTAACTGAATTGTTAAGATTTGAAAATGTATTTTCATGTTTTGGCACATTTGGCATTCTAAAATGGTGAACATTAAAGAAATTGATAGTGACATTCACAGAGCAGTACTTAGTTTCTTACAAATTATTTATAGAAGTACATGTGGTGGATGCTAAGAAAGACCCCATGTACAGTCACATAATATAAATAAAATTAATTTTTACTACCCAAAATTCCAATGGAAAAAACATACTGGAAATAAAATGCAAAACATCTCCATCTAAAGAGCAACCGACTTCCCTTTTAAAGCAGCTTGAAATCACTCCTAACTAGCTCAAAATCAGGAATCACATTACCTAGGATGTCTTGATCCAACTTCTTACAATGAAGATGTCCTCACATAGTTGCAGAATACTCCCTAGTTCAGCAAGTACTGCCAACAGTCAGCATGTTTAATTTATGGTGGAGAATGGGAACTGTGGTGGTTTTTATAAAATAGCCTCCACAAATTTTTTAGAACTTTTTTCCTTTTATCAATGGTCTATGTTGCCTACCCATGGAAATCTCAGCAGACTTGGGCTAGCTGAGAAGAAAGTGACACAGCCTGTCATCTGAGGCTCAGTCATAAAAGGCCATACAGCTTCCAACTGGTTATCCTGGAATGTTTGCTCCCGGAGTGGTTTGTCTCGGGTGTGTGCTACTGGGACACGACTGTCATGCTGTAGGAAGCCCAAACCACACAAAGAGAATACATATAGGTGTTCCTGTTTATAGTTCTAGCCTTTGAGTGATTCCAACCTAGGGTCCAGACAAGTTAATGAAGACAACTCTAGACAATTCCACCTACTTAGGTCTTCCCAGCTGAGGCCCCAGAGTTTGTGGGCAGATTAGCCTTCCTCTCTGTACCCCATCTACACCCCTGACCCTCAGAACCATGAGCATCCTAAAATGTTTGCTCTTTTATGCCACAAATTTTAAGGTGGCTAATATACATGAATAGATAACCAGGAAACGAAAAACTAATTATCAAGGTAGTTTTATATACTAAATCTGTGTATTTAGAATCCTACATATACTTCATTTAATCTTTACCACAAGCTAAGAGACAGGTGTTTTTAATCTGCTTACACATGGAAAATTGAACTTCAAAGAAGTTAAGCAACTTTCCTGAGAGCATTCTACTTTTAAGTGGCAAGGTTGCAATTACTCATGTCTGAAATCTATTTTTAAAATGTTATTGAGTTTTTCCAGTCATGTTTATAAAAACTAAAAAAAGAAATGGTCTTCCTATGTGGTTATTTTAATGTTTCTCAAGCTCAATATTCTAGATGTTGTCAAACATGATTCAAATTAACATCCCATCATTTCAATGAAAAAGCACTTTTACATAACATGATCTGAAAGAAGGGGCAGTTGCTGAGTTCATATTTTAATTAGTCTGATGTCTGACTCTTTCTAGTGGATACTTAAACACACTTCATGAAAAGATGAGTGCATGAACCAGTTCATGTTAACCTTAGAGTTCTTTGAGGAATGTTCTCGCAGATTGCTTGATACTTTCAAAGGAGCATGCAATAATCTTTCGTGATCATATTTGCTTTTTCCTGCTCTATTTATTGTAAGATGAGAGTGACAGATATTTATTCCTTTCATTACTTCAAACCAGTAAAATATTTTCTTTAAGTGAACACTTAATACTTTTTGATAATGCCTTAAACTAGAAAGTATAGAATGGAGATGCAGAATGAATCAGCATTATTGAGCCATTTCTTCAAAGTGAACTTGAAATTACTGCACAGCAAGAATAGGTATCTTCCAAATCTCATAGAAGTGCTACAAGGTTAAAAATGGTAAGACACAGGAAACATTTTTAATGTTTTGGAAGTTAAAATGCTGTTTGTAATAATGTCTCTTATTATCATCATTAAAATATTGCCATCTTTAAAGAAATGATATTAACGTGTTTGTTGAAGACTTTTTTTGATGTTTCTATAATACTAAAAATCAGATAAGTAAAGACAAAAGATTGTAAGCCTCTACAAGTAGTTCAATACATCTTATATTATCATTGCTTAATTATTAGGTTAATGATGCTTTTAAGTGAAAAATATCTTCAGGGAGTCATGGAGGCTAGGAAGGTCAAGCACTTAACTGACAGAAACCTGCCCCTTCATCTCAGAATTATCATGACCCAATCTCATATTGATTTCATTTCATCATGGATTACCTTAGCTTTATAAGATTTCATAGGGGGAAATTTTTCTATAAAGATATGGGCAAAACATTATTAAAAAACATTTGGACTATAGAGGAAAATTCTTAAAAGACACAATTCTGTTACAGAAATATGCAGTTAACAGATGTCTTCTGAAGACCTTTTGCTAATTACAAGTACTACTTGCAAATATAATCCATCAGACTAACAGAGATTAACACATTAGTTAAGTAGCTGCAGCTATTTTTAAAAAGTATTTCTGGTTTTAGTTTTTTCTTTGAAAAGTACCTACAGTCTAATTGGGGACCCAGATACTAAGCAATCACTCGAACTTAGTTGAGAACAAAGCTTAGAATCCAGCTACATATTGCTGTAAGAGTGTATTTAATAGGACCATTTTACTCATTAAATGAAGTGAGTGGATATTTACTAAGAAATTGCTATGCTGAATTAAAATGCTGCTTCATCTGGCAGGGCTGAGATTAACTTTACTAATTAAAGGGTTTGAAATTCTTGGGGCACTACCATTTGAGGCTAAACAATGTTGAAAGCCTGTTTTTCTGCTCGTCAAAGTCCTTCCTCCCTGATTCTCATCTCCTTTCTGGGGATCAGTCTTTTCTTAAGATGATTTAAAGAAGAAAATATGATCTGTCTTTAAGATAAATCTTACTCTACACACTACAACTGTATCCCAACTGGCAAGGCCACAAACCCGTGAACTCATACTCATTTAATGAAAACAGGTCTCGTACATCAAGCATCCAGGCCTGGTGAAACTTTGCCATGCTGGGGTTCATTTTTTTTTTTTTTTTTGAGACAGAGTCTCGCTCTGTCGCCCAGGCTGGAGTGCAGTGGTGGCGTGATCTTGGCTCACTGCAACCTCCACCTCCCAGTTCAAGCTATTCTCCTGCCTCAGCCTCCAGAGTAGCTGGGACTACAGGGGCCCACCACCTCGCCCAGCTAATTTTTTTATATTTTTAGTAGAGATGGGGTTTCACTGTGTTACCCAGGATGGTCTCGATCTCCTGACCTCGTGATCCACCTGCCTCGGCCTCCCAAAGTGCTGGGATTACAGGCGTGAGCCACCGCGCCCGGCCTAATTTCTTACAATCTTTCTACCTGAGAAGGAAGATCAATGCTACATGTCTTGTCTCCAGTGCTCTTTCTCCTCATTCCTTATTTCTAACTGATGACTCTACTTCACAAGTGCTTGAGAACCACCCATAGTTCATCACATCTACTACCACACGAGAACACATTTTCCCCAAAGAAGCTGCAGTATCTATAGAACCATAACTTTTAAAACAATTGAACAGCAATTTGAATTTCCTTCACAGCTGGATTTTTGGATTAAAGTATCCGCAATCAGGATATTCTAGTTTCTCTCAAGATAATGGGTCATATTTTCTTCATACATATGTAAAGAAATGATCGATTTTTACACTTTTCATAAAACCAAGGAATGCTATTTCTTACATTTGAATTTGTGTCCACCTCTTGCTAAACTGAAATAATATATGGCTGTTAAATAGTTGTTTCTGCTCCAGGTACCACTCAACATGGTTCAAAAATTTCAAGGTTGTTAGAGCCAGGACACACTTTGCTATTTACAAAATAATAAATTCTGAATTCTAACAGTGAGGAGGCAAAACTGATGAGCATATTAAAAATTGAGTTCTATGTGGCAATACATCAAGTTACAAAGTACAACTCTGAACTGTAGACTTTTAAGTTACTGTTTGCGTATACGGTTTTTGCATATTTACGGTGGGAGAAATATAAATCAAAATATTAGCTTAGATCATTCATTCTTTACATATTTTTATTTAGACCCTGTAGATAGAAAGATGAATAAGACATTCTTAAGAGTTGATTGGTGGAGAGTTATATAAATAAAGAAGTATATCAAAAGATGTTTATAGAGTGAGAATGGTATTTAATAGGGGCATTTTACTCATCAAGTATAGAGGTTATGCTGAGTGTACCCAGGTGAGAGCTGATCATTTAACTTGGAACCAAAATTTAAAGGTCATAATAAATTAATTGAGGAAATGTTTTTAGGTGAAATATACATTTTTAAATATGACTGAGTCCTTTTGTAATTATCAACAGTTTAACATTAAGTGCCTCTTTGGTACACTCTTTCTTAATTCTTCACCAGCTTTCCCTGCCACCTGCTACGCATTACGGCTCCCCCAACTACCTTTTGTGCCCTATTAAATGAAACTCATCTTAATTTTAGTATGAATAAATCATAATAAGCAGGATGAATCAGCCACCAGAAGCTCACATAATATATTCCAGCAACAAATTATAGTGACATTTGTTTAATAAACTCCTTTTATATCCATGAACTGGCTTGTCTTCATTGAAAGTAAACATTCAAAGCCACTGTGATTGAACTAAAAAGTCAGAGTAACATTTTTGTACTCTCCCAATTTATTCTTGATTAGTGACTAAGGTATTAGGTTTCATTTCTTCTCAGTTCCAATAAAAATCAACTTTAGTTTCTGCTAATGCCTTTTCATAAAATGTAAAATACTGATTACTAATGATTTTCTTGTGTTGTGTAATTTAAAAAAAATAAGATTAATTTTCCCAGTAATAAGCACAGTTTAAAAATTTTTTTCCACATAAGTTTATCATTCAAAATTTCAGAACTTGCTATAATTGCCACAAAAAAGTCTCGATGTCACCTCCTCTGAAAACTATTTTAGGCAGAATAGATGGGCCAATCTGAGTCACAAGCAATAACTGTGTCTTGTAACTCTACGTACTATTATCCAGAGTTTCTGCTGTGCCACAGTGGTGTCTAGAAGAGGAGAAATTTTCCTTCCTCCGGTGTTCCGTTTAATTAAGAGGGCTCCACGTAGCAGATGAGCTCCCAGTGTTAATTTAGTCAAATTCTTTGAATTCACTTGGCGTTAATTTCCCCAGTACACACCCTGCCAGTAGGATGGTTGGACTAGAAGGGATTGTGGTGTCATTTGTTTTGCATAGATCAAACTAAAATTTCTTCTCCATCCAGCTTTTGTGGCAGAGAATTTGTTAACAAATTTGTTCTTTTCCAATTTCTACAATCGGTTCCCTAAGACAACATATTTTCCTTTGCTCCCATTTGGCCTTGGTCAAGTATCATAGCCTATGTCATCAGCTAAGTTATAGTAACTGTAACCTAAAAAGACACAACAGGTCGTGAGCCCGGGTGGCCATCCCCTCCCTGTGTAAATCTGTGGGCACAAACAGAAATGTGCTCTTACTGAATACAGCATAATCCTGTACGTTCTACAAATGTTCTTACTTATTCAGGAAATTATTGACGTTTTGTGGCCTAACACAGCAGTAATTTTCATAATTATGCTATGAATACTTAGGAAATATAGATCCTATAAAGTACAGATTTTACTATATAGCTACTTGGTCGTTCTTACTGGTGTTATTATTCCAGGATCATTTCTACTTTATTTACGGGACTTTTTACTTTGTCAGAGGCGATTTCAAGTCTCTCTGTACGGTCATGCTTATTTCACTTTGTATTTCTTGAATTTGTCCAAATTTTATGTATTTCTACAGTATCTTATTTGGGACATAAAGATTTCTAAATATTATATATTTATTATAAATTGTATCTTTCAATATTAAGATTTCCTAATTCTGACACTACAATTTCAATTCCTAGTTTCTTCTCTTGTTTCTTTCCCAGGTAATATTTTTTGCTGTCATCTTACTTTCTGCTTTAGGTACTCTCACTGGGTCTATAGTATATACTTGCTGTGTGTTGTGTGTGCTTTTGTGTTTTCATAACACACTTTAATGATCTGTTTTTCATGATTTCCCCCAATTTTTGGTTGTAATAGGTATTTTTTCAATTTCTGACATGAAGGTTTTTTCCCTTATTTTTAATAGTTTCTATTTTATTTGACTCCATATTTGTCATATTTTTTATTGCTATGTCATATTTTTTGCTATTTCCCAGTAATTTTAAAAGATTATAGGATTTTAAATATAATTTTAATAATTTTACACTTTTCAATCATATGTTTAAATGCACATTTCTCAGTTTCATCATACGAATGATCATTATTTGTAAAGTGAAGAAAGCTTATATATACACCTCTTCTTTGCCCCTTAATTGGGTCTAAATACACACTGAAGTCTTGACCACAGATTATTGAGCCTGTCAACTTACGTCCTGTTTTATACCTCTAAGTATAATTTTTCTTTGAAAAGGGACTTAATTCTATTTACCAATACAATATTAACATCAGTACTTTCATCCTAACACATTTGTCGTGAGTTATTTATTTTGCGCTGTCAAAATAAAGTCATCTTCTAGTGGACACTTTGAGGGAGAGGGGTACATGGGTAATAGATTTCCAGATTTTTGTTTTTATTGAGCAACGTTTTTCCATGATCTGAGAATATATAAATGTCAACTGCACTTGGCATAGAATATTTTGTTCTCATATTAAGACTTTGTCAACATCTTTTCATTTGTCTTTTGACATCAAGTATTCTGAAATGAAGCCTAATAAACAATCACTCTGACAAATTTTAGGAAATTTATTAAGTATCAGAGTTTAAGAGAGAATCTTAAAAACATTTACGAGAAGCATGAGGTCATTAACAAAGGTTTCCACATCCCACTTTTGCTTTCTCACGTATCCAAGTGAATAGTATGTGGTCATTATTTTGGAGTTTGTATGAGATTGTTTTATTTCCTTGTTTCTTAGTAAAGTTGTTTTCTTGATTTGGTGAATATTTTAGTTCATTTTGCTGCCACTCAGGGGAGGATAATCTGTAAACAGGAAATACCACCACATTCTCAAGAGTTGTATTTTCTCCTTTAATAATGGATTGCTAGCTACAAATGCAATAAAACAATCAAAAAGAGATAACAATTTAATTAAGCTAATTACAGAAAAAATAGATCTGTCTGCATCAAGAGTCTTAAAAATAGTACTTCATTGGATTAAAATTCAGCTAATCTGAGCATTTAAATTTTTTAGATGGGCCCATGGTCTAAAGATTTATCTATGTATTACATCAATTACCTAAATATTTAACAGCAACCCCAGGAATATAACAAGGTTTTCAGATTATCGCCCCAGATTTTTATCTATCACTTTATATTGTTTTTAAATATATGTGTGAGCTAATATGGCTGGTAGAATGAAACAGCCACTCTGTTTCAATTATGACTTGAAGATAATTGCAACATGATTACATGGGCCTCTGTGATATACTGTCTTGTACATCCTTTAGGAATGAAGGACTGATTTTCCTAGCTGGTGGGAGAACTGTGGCAGAGAGCCCTTAGCTGTCAGCCTTCTAAGGGAAATTTCTTGGTTGTAGAAATTCCCGTGATCATGTTCCTTTACAGGGAAGCCTTTACACAGTGACTCACTGATATGTGAGGTACAGAAGCCCACCCTCCATGTCCCAATTCAGACACCTCTGAAGAACTCTATAAGTTTGGCTGAAGAATGTGTTGAGATTGCATCACAGCTAACCTTCCTCTGCCCAATATTGCTTTCTTTTAATCCTAAGGGTATTTCTTAATAAACTTTCAGCATATAAATTTGCATTTTAGTTTACTGGAAAACCCAAACCAACATGGGATAAGGAATACAAAATAACCCTTTTTTGTACTAATATAGCTAGACATATTTTTATTATCTTCAAATAAAAACTACACAGAAGCATTCTGTGAAACTTCTTACTGTTCTGTGCATTCAACTAATAGAGTTGAACCTTACTTTTGATTGAGCAGTTCTGAAACACTCTTTCTGTAGAAAATGCAAGTAGACATTCGGAGCGTTAAGAGGCCTATAGTGGAAAAAGGAATATCTTCAAATAAAAGCTACACAGAAGCATTCTGTGAAACTTCTTTCTGATCTGTGCATTCAACTAACAGAGTTGAACCTTACTTTTGACTGAGCAGTTCTGAAACACTCTTTCTGTAGAAACTGCAAGTGGACATTCGGAGCGCTAAGAGGCCTATAGTGGAAAAAGGAATATCTTCAAATAAAAACTACACAGAAGCATTCTGTGAAACTTCTTTCTGATCTGTGAATTCAACTAAGAGAGTTAAACCATACCTTTGATTGAGCAGTTCTGAAACACTCTTTCTGTAGAAAATGCAAGTGGACATTCAGGAGGCTAAGAGGCCTATAGTGGAAAAAGGAATATCTTCAAATAAAAACTACACAGAAGCAATCTGTGAAACTTCTTACTGTTCTGTGCATTCAACTAACAGAGTTGAACCTTAGTTTTGATTGAGCAGTTTTGAAACACTCTTTCTGTAGAAAATGCAAGTGGACTTTCGGAGCGCTAATAGGCCTATAGTGGAAAAAGGAATATCTTCAAATAAAAACTACACAGAAGCATTCTGTGAAACTTCTTTCTGTTCTGTGCATTCAACTAACAGAGTTGAACCTTACTTTTGATTGAGCAGTTCTGAAACACTCTTTCTGTAGAAAATGCAAGTGGACATTCGGAGCGCTAAGAGGCCTATAGCGGAAAAAGGAATATCTTCAAATAAAAACTACACAGAAGCATTCTGTGAAACTTCTTTCTGTTCTGTGCATTCAACTAACAGAGTTGAACCTTACTTTTGATTGAGCAGTTCTGAAACACTCTTTCTGTAGAAAATGCAAGTGGACATTCGGGCGCTAAGAGGCCTATAGCGGAAAAAGGAATATCTTCAAATAAAAACTACACAGAAGCATTCTGTGAAACTTCTTTCTGTTCTGTGCATTCAACTAACAGAGTTGAACCTTACTTTTGATTGAGCAGTTCTGAAACACTCTTTCTGTAGAAAATGCAAGTGGACATTCAGGGCGCTAAGAGGCCTATAGTGGAAAAAGGAATATCTTCAAATAAAAACTACACAGAAGCAATCTGTGAAACTTCTTTCTGTTCTGTGCATTCAACTAACAGAGTTGAACCTTACTTTTGATTGAGCAGTTCTGAAACACTCTTTCTGTAGAAAATGCAAGTGGACATTCAGGGCGCTAAGAGGCCTATAGCGGAAAAAGGAATATCTTCAAATAAAAACTACACAGAAGCATCTGTGAAACTTCTTTCTGTTCTGTGCATTCAACTAACAGAGTTGAACCTTACTTTTGATTGAGCAGTTCTGAAACACTCTTTCTGTAGAAAATGCAAGTGGACATTCGGAGCGCTAAGAGGCCTATAGCGGAAAAAGGAATATCTTCAAATAAAAACTACACAGAAGCTATCTGTGAAACTTCTTTCTGTTCTGTGCATTCAACTAACAGAGTTGAACCTTACTTTTGATTGAGCAGTTCTGAAACACTCTTTCTGTAGAAAATGCAAGTGGACATTCGGAGCGCTAAGAGGCCTATAGCGGAAAAAGGAATATCTTCAAATAAAAACTACACAGAAGCATCTGTGAAACTTCTTTCTGTTCTGTGCATTCAACTAACAGAGTTGAACCTTACTTTTGATTGAGCAGTTCTGAAACACTCTTTCTGTAGAAAATGCAAGTGGACATTCAGGGCGCTAAGAGGCCTATAGTGGAAAAAGGAATATCTTCAAATAAAAACTACACAGAAGCAATCTGTGAAACTTCTTTCTGTTCTGTGCATTCAACTAACAGAGTTGAACCTTATTTTGATTGAGCAGTTCTGAAACACTCTTTCTGTAGAAAATGCAAGTGGACATTCAGGGCGCTAAGAGGCCTATAGTGGAAAAAGGAATATTTCAAATAAAAACTACACAGAAGCAATCTGTGAAACTTCTTTCTGTTCTGTGCATTCAACTAACAGAGTTGAACCTTACTTTTGATTGAGCAGTTCTGAAACACTCTTTCTGTAGAAATGCAAGTGGACATTCGGGCGCTAAGAGGCCTATAGCGGAAAAAGGAATACTTCAAATAAAACTACACAGAAGCAATTCTGTGAAACTTCTTTCTGTTCTGTGCATTCAACTAACAGAGTTGAACCTTACTTTTGATTGAGCAGTTCTGAAACACTCTTTCTGTAGAAAATGCAAGTGGACATTCAGGGCGCTAAGAGGCCTATAGTGGAAAAAGGAATATCTTCAAATAAAAACTACACAGAAGCAATCTGTGAAACTTCTTTCTGTTCTGTGCATTCAACTAACAGAGTTGAACCTTATTTTTGATTGAGCAGTTCTGAAACACTCTTTCTGTAGAAAATGCAAGTGGACATTCGGGCGCTAAGAGGCCTATAGTGGAAAAAGGAATATCTTCAAATAAAAACTACACAGAAGCATTCTGTGAAACTTCTTTCTGTTCTGTGCATTCAACTAACAGAGTTGAACCTTACTTTTGATTGAGCAGTTCTGAAACACTCTTTCTGTAGAAAATGCAAGTGGACATTCAGGGCGCTAAGAGGCCTATAGTGGAAAAAGGAATATCTTCAAATAAAAACTACACAGAAGCATCTGTGAAACTTCTTCTGTTCTGTGCATTCAACTAACAGAGTTGAACCTTATTTTGATTGAGCAGTTCTGAAACACTCTTTCTGTAGAAAATGCAAGTGGACATTCAGGGCGCTAAGAGGCCTATAGTGGAAAAAGGAATATCTTCAAATAAAAACTACACAGAAGCATTCTGTGAAACTTCTTTCTGTTCTGTGCATTCAACTAACAGAGTTGAACCTTACTTTTGATTGAGCAGTTCTGAAACACTCTTTCTGTAGAAAATGCAAGTGGACATTCGGAGCGC